>NC_090445.1:498802312-501302312 GCF_031143425.1 Pleurodeles waltl
TCACCTTTACGGAGCATCCTTTCAGAGCCCAAATTTAAGTGCACTATTTCAGAGCATGGGTTACAGTACCAGTTAGATACATAGGGGGTCATTCCAACTTCGGCGGGCGGCGGAGGCCGCCCGCCAAAGTTCCCCCGCCAGAAGACCGTACCACGGTCAAATGACCGCGACGGTCATTCTGACTTTCCCGCTGGGCGGGCGGGCGACCGCCAAAAGGCCACCTGCCCGCCCAGCGGGAAAGCCCCAGCAACGATGAAGCTGGCTCCAAATGGAGCCGGCGGAGTTGCTGGTGTGCGACGGGTGCAGTGGCACCCGTCGCGATTTTCAGTGTCTGCTTTGCAGACACTGAAAATCTTAATGGGGCCCTGTTGGGGCCCTGTCGTGGGGCCCCCAGGGACCCCACGACACCCGTTCCCGCCAGCCTCTTCCTGGCGGTGTAAACGGCCAGGAACAGGCTGGCGGGAAGGGGGTCGGAATCCCCATGGCGGCGCTGCTTGCAGCGCCGCCGTGGAGGATTCCCTGGGGCAGGGAAAAACCGGCGGGAAACCGCCGGTTTCCCTTTTCTGACCGCGGCTTTACCACCGCGGTCAGAATTGCCCCTGAAGCACCGCCAGCCTGTTGGTGGTGCTTCCTCCATCCCCGGCCCTGGCGGTCCATGACCACCAGGGTCGGAATGACCCCCATAGTTCTGTAATACTAGTAGGGGGAATTCTTGGAATGATTTGGTTCAGATCTAAATGTATTTTGTTCAGTTGTCTATGTTTCTTGAAGTGCACACCATGAATGTAATTGTGTCAAGCTTCACTGCTTATTGACTTGAATCTACTTAATATTTCATTTTAGTTGGTACATCATCCTTACTGGTTTATTAGCTCCTTTTTTTAAAACATACCTTTACATCATGTCCATTTCTCTTAACATCATGCCCATAAGTAATTGCACGCTTGCTTGCTTTACTTGTTAGTAACCATGCAATTTTCATAGATGATGCTTGCCTGTCACATCATAACAGTGTTTGAGTTCTTCCTTGGTTGTTACATCATGCATGCTTATTTATTGCATCTTCATTGGCTGTATGATCACACACAATTGTTATTTCACACTTGTTTGTCACAACAAACCATTTGGTACATCATGCTTGTTAACTACTTAATTCTCATTTACTAGATTATGCTTATAACATCATTCTTTCTTGATTTGGTGTCTCATACCAGATGTAGAAATCATGGCTTCTGCATACTTACTGCCGGGTGGTTTATCGTGCTTATGATGTGGCATCTGATTCATTTGGATGCATAGGGGCTGTTGACAAAAGCATTTTGAGTACTGGAAGTAGTACTATAGCAGTACTATATTATGTACTCTTGTGTGTCTTTTTGCATCCATCCCTATTAATAAAACTCCAAATAGGACATAATTCTTTACGTTACAACTGAACATGAATATGACCTGAATATTCAAATTGTATTCCTGTTTCAGATGTTTTGGGGTCAATTCAAAAAGCCATATAAAAGTATGTAAAATTGTATTACAGAAGTACTCCGAAGTCAGAACTTGCTTGTTTGTGGTACTTATGCTGGTGAAAATGATGCATAGGCAGAATTATCCAATATGAGAGTATTATTTGTGTAATTGATGCAATTTTGTTATGCAAATAGCACAAAATGTCAGAACATATTCCAATGCAAATTTCCTCATATTATTCTGCTGCGGGGTACTTCAGCAAATGTTTTTAGAGAGACAGATTTACGCAGAAATGTGTCACAAGAGAGAGCTTCTTATTGAACCAGTGCCCTTGCTGGTATTTGAAATGACTTTTGAACACAAGTGATATCCTTTATTATATTTTCACTTGAGATAACTCAAAGTACATGTAAAGTAATTTCCATTTAACTTTGCACAATATCCCCGACAATTCATATATTTTTTTGCAAAACTTGTGTGATTCATCACACTGCTAAAATAAATGTTTTAGGAATCTTTAGGAAGTGACAAGGGCTGGGAAGGAACTGGTCCAGAGTAAGGCACTGACCATGTGTTTAGGAGCTTGCAAAGTAAAGCAGCCTTCTCAACAAAATTCAACTTTTTGAAATATTTATTTTAGGGAAAAAGCTCTCATGAGAAATGTATTCAACAACTTTGAAACAAATTTAACACAATGCCCAAGGTAAAGGTTTGCCCGCCCTTTTGAGGGCTCAACTACGGATGGCTCATAGCTACCTATTTTCAAATACATATTATGGAGAGTAGAAATACTTACAGTGAGCCATGGGTCGATCCATTTCTTACTATTGGTTGGCCTTCTTGTCAATCTCCTTTCCTTGCTTCATATTAGGTGGCTTTCATTCTTCTCTTTTGTTTATCATTCCCCTGAACAATAGCTCCTTGGTTATCTTTGTGATCGAATCACATGTTTTCTTCCACTGCTTACATTCAGGGAACTACCTTTCCTTTTCAATCGCACGCATGCAAGTACATATGTTTTGTTCTACCCTTCTTCTCTACTTAAATCCTCCCCATGATCTTGTGTTGGTCTGACATCACAGCTCATTTGTTGCTCCTTCTCCCACCTCCTCTTCTATTTGTGGTTTTTTAAAGCTGCAATGCCATCCTAGCTGCCACCCCACTCCCTCTTGCTTCTATCGCTAATCAACTTTTACTTCACCCCTGATACTTCCTGGCTCACTCCACCATTGATCTTCCCTTCATCCATTCATGCCTCACTTTATTATTATTATTTTTTTTATGAAGGCCCATCACCTGCAATTTGCTTTGGTGCATTTTTACACGTTTTCATTTGCTGCTCCAAAATGTGCGTCTGCCATCTTGAATGTTAAATTAGAACAACAAAAAAACGAAATGGCCCACTGCAAGACACACGCATGTACATTAGTAGTGACATTGGGGCTGCTGTAGTGTCATGAGAAATGCTTGCACATGTGTGATGACTCATGCATGCATAGTCATCATTGCACTTTTTTGCTGATACTGAGAAGCATTGGCAAAAAGCACTGGCAAAGCCAATTGGTCTGTACTGGCAACAGCAAACGGCACAAAGGCTTTTGATTTTCACTTATTTAAAGCTGGTGAGTTGTAAGAAATCCAGCATTGCGTGTGTGTGTGTGTCTGAGAGAATGAGAGAGAGAGATTGTTACATGGACTTTAGAGTGAGTGGTGATGGGGGATAATATGCTTCCTAAACAGGTAGTGTGTGTGTGTGTGTGTGTGTGTGTGTGTGTGTGAGAGAGAGAGATAGAGAGACAGCAAAAGAGACCGAGATTGAGAGCGTGAGAGGGATAGAAGTATTTCTAGCCAAGGTAGTGATTATTCCACCAAAGTGAGGCTCAAGTGAAGGGTTCCCTGGACCTTGATGACCAGGATGAGTGCACAATTAATGCTTAGTAATACGGTAGCCCCTGAAGCTATTTGCAAAACAGCAGTAAGTGCAGTGGACAGTTTGTCTTGCGGCCTAAGGGTCAGACCTCTCAGAAAATGCGATGCACAACCAAGTCTCAAGCAGATAAAAAATATCTTGAATTCTGATTTGCATCTAAGGTTGGTCAATATGACAATCATCAAAATTACAGTTTAATCATACTTCAGCCTCAAAAGCTCAAGGTTATAATCAGAGATGAGTTACCTATTTTAGCTTTTAATACTTTTGAAATATGGGATTTTGCAGGCCTAATCCACTTTTAATGCATTCATGAAATTCATAACTGTGACTGAATGCCTTCACACAAATTCACGTTGTATGTCAGAACGCTGACCTTCACTACAAAATATCATATCAGAAATATATTCGTTCTATTCTAACTGTACACAAATACGCACATATATGGGTTAAAATAGTACATCTATACTTACTCATTTATCCTTCTTTCACAATATGGTATTGTGGTAGTTGAAATTCTAGCTATAATATTTTTGTAGTGTGATATTTAGAACTCATTATTTTGGTTTCACATCCCTATTCTTATTAGCTATTGTCCTTTCTAAAATGCTACTTGGCATCAACCTTCATAGATCACTGCACACATTCACACCTATACATTCAGCCGCAGAAAGTGATAGTTCCAGCTGAGGTCACTGATCGTCCAATGGTGACTGAATAACTTGTTCGCACATAGCTACTTCTGGGAATGCGCCCTGGAAGAGTGTGATGTTAGTATCCACAAGACTTCACGTGACTGTGCTAGGAAAGTGTAAAGAGCTGATGAGATTTGCATTCCGTGGAGGTAAAGGGTGACCAAGCTAACAGTAGTGGATGTCATTCACCTTCATTGACTGGTTCCCCCAATGAAGACTGGTTTCTCATGATACCATGTAACAAGAAAGAGAGAAAGAGAAAGAAAGAAAGAAAGAAAGAAAGAAAGAAAGAAAGAAAGAAAGAAAGAAAGAAAGAAAGAAAGAAAGAAAGAAAGAAGGAAAGAAAAGTGTGAGAGCGAAAGAAAGTAGGAAGAGAGGAAAGGAAGAAGGAGGAATGAAGTGAATGAGGGTAAAACACCTGTTTATATGTTCATATGTAATTACTTAAGCACACGAGCATTCCTGAAAGGTCGCAATAGATGGAGCTGTAAGTGTACAGAAGAATATTTCTTATTTTCCGTGAATCGGACCCAATTGTTCTGTGTATTCATTCAAAAGTGAATGTGCCAATGCTACATACTTTTCCAAAGGCAATAGCATGCCCAACCAGCGTAATGCCATCCCAGTAACTATATAACCTCCGAAATAGTCAGCATTGTAAAAACGTTGCCAAAGTGAGCAAGTAAAGCTGCTGACTACTCCCCAACATCTCGAGCAGATGCCACCCATATTCGCAGAATATTTCATATGTGTTAGACTTTTCTTCCTTGACATGGTCTCCCTTGACTTTTTGCCTCTGTTTCCCAGGTTGTTGATGTGTGCTGGACTCTGTTTTTGCTGTTTTTTGTTACTCTGGGCACTTTACCACTGCTAACCAGTGCTAAAGTGCAAGTGCTCCTATACAAAATGTGTATGTACTTAGTTAATCCATGATTGACATATTTGATGTACTGGTAAGTCCCTAGTACAGTGCACTAGAGGTGCCCAGGGACCGTAAATCAAATGTGAGTAGTGGGCCTGCAGCACTGGTTGTGCCCCTCACATAAGTAGCCCTGTAATCATGTCTCAGACCTGCCACTGCAGTGTCTGTGTGTGTAGTTTTAAACTGTAAATTCAACTTGGCAAGTGTACCCATTTGCCAGGCCCAAACCTTCCCTTTTCTTACATGTAAGGCACCCCTAAGGTAGGCCCTAGATAGCCCCAAGGGCAGGGTGTAGTGTATGGTTAGGGTAGGACATATAATAATGTGTTTTATAAGTCCTGACAGTGAAATACAGCTAAATTAGTTTTTCACTGTTGCAACACATGTCTCTCTCATAGGTTAACATGGGGGCTACCTTTAAATACGATTAAAGTGTAGATTCCCTTTGGGAGCAGATGGACATGTGGAGTTTGGGGTCTCTGAGCTCACAATTTAAAAATACATATTTGAGTAAAGTTGATTTTAAGACTGTGTGTTTGAAAATGCCACTTTTAGAAAGTGAGCATTTTCTAGCTTAAACCATTTCTGTGACTCTGCCTGTTTGTGGATTCCCTGTCTGGGTCAGTTTGACAGTTGGGCTGTTGGCACCCATCTCTAGACAGTGACACAAAGGAAGCTGGGGTGTAACCTGCATATACTGATGAGCCATCTGTGCTAGGAGGAAGGGGAGGAGTGGTCACTCACACCTGAAAGGGCTGTGCCTGCCCTCACACAATGCAGTCTCTAACCCCCTGGTGTGTGTCTGAGGCCTGGCCTGGGCAAGGCAGGATTTCACAAACAAGAGAGACTTTTCTTTGAAGTAAGCCTACTTGAAAGGGCAAAATGGGTATAAGACGGGCACCCAAAACCACAGACGCATTGCTCTCCTGCAGAGAGAAGAAACGACACACTCCAACCCGACTGAAGAAAAAATGACGCACGGTCTCGCTCGTGAGTAATATCGACGCATCGCAAGCCCCTTTTGATGCACACTCACCATTGCGGGGTTATTTTTGACATGCCCAGGTACATTTCCATGTTACATGAAGACTCTGTTTGGTTTTTAATTGATGACTTGTGTATTGTAGATTTTTGTCGTTTTAGTCTTGTTTTGTTTAGCCTCTGTTGTGTCATTTTGTAGTGTTTGCATTGTTACTGTGTGTGTTGGTACAAATACTTTACACCTAGCACTCTATAGTTAAGCCTACTGCTCGTGCCAACCTACTAAGGGGGCAAGCGGGGGTTAGCTCAGGGCGATTCTATTTTACCCTGACTAGAATGAGGGTCCTTGCTTGGACAGGGGGTAATCTGACTGCCAACCAAAGACCCCATTTCTAACAATATGTCTGGAAGACAATCTTTAATTAAAGTTTAACCAGGAAAAGGAGAACTTTTCAAGTGCAGCTCTTTGTGCAATAATGCCTCACAATAGAGTCTCTTTCAAAACAATATTGGTTTCTCTTGTAAACTGAATTTGGACTTAAAAAGATTATTTTTTAATTATCAGCTTACCAAAAGAAATACACGTTTTTATCGTTTTACTTTTTGTTCTAGCACAGCTACTAAGTCCGGTTGCCGGCCAATCAGATTCAACCATCTATTCAAACTTGTTACACTTATTACTAGAAGTCATCACAAAAACCTGTGATGCTTTTCTAATAATAAAGTATATGCAGATTTATGCAATAGTATGTGTTAGGTATCATTGCAGTTGAGGGTATCATTTAGGCCTTATAGTCCAAATCTGCATGCAACAACAGCTGTTAACTCCCTGCCATTACGGGCCTGAGCCGCACGTGAACTTCTGCCGACAAATGTCAAGGTCCTGGGCAAACATATTTGTTATATGTATGCAATAGTGTAAATTAGCTTTGCATTACAATGATGCAAACGTGTAGGCAGATATGTAAAGTGTAATATGATCTTTATTCCTATTGATGAGTGTGGCAGCCACCATGATAAATGAAGATGACTAACTTGAATCACGATGGTTCTCCTCTCCGTTACAGTATATTAGATGCTGGACATCTGCATATATGGTTTATGACAAGGCACTTTTCTTGTGTGTTTCTTTTAAAGGAAGGTATTTAACCAAAACCAGGATGCAATGGGTGAAATTTGTATACAACATTACACTGAAGTGCCCTCATGACTATTAGGAGAGCTATTTTCTTCTGTAAAGGCATTGTAACATGCATTTTTTGATACAGAAAAACTGTGTTTTTCTCAAGTCAGTTTAGGTATACTATTGCAATAAGTTTGTACATTTTCATTTATTAGTACAATTGCTCTAAATAACGTTTGATTTGACCACATTTAATTTAATTGTCATATTTGTGTTTACATGCATACACAGACACACATGCATTCAAACATATAAATCATATGCATTCTGGTTTATAGACAAGGGAAGGAGAGACAGTGAGCAGGAGACGTTAGTTGGCATTAACTTCCAGGTGCTGTGAGAGCCTTATTGCTAAATAATGCACAAACCCTTTTTGAGCTTCAGGTGCAATGGAGGAAGCCAGGAAACAAGTGTAGGTTTGTTGTTCCTAAATCTACTTATGTATACTGAAAAGTCTTAACTCCTGGCCCCATATTACACATAGGATACACCACCCCATTCTGTATTGCGGAATTTGTTTAACTGGGTGCAGACTGAAACTTGTGTCAATGTATCCTACTGTAATAAATGTACTGCTCTCAGTGCAGGAGTGAATATAGGCCTGCACTGGGAACAGCACACTAGTGAAAGCTGGAACAGATGTTTGAATTTGCCAGTCCTCCTTTCAATATGTCTACAGCAGCACAGTTTCTGTTTCAAAGAGGGGCTACGATCCACTCCATGTGGGTGCAGTAAATGACTGCACTCACCTGCAGTGCATGCCTTGTGTTTCACTGGGGCCTCTTTTCTCTATAAATGTGGTGCAATGACTGTGCACCACATTTATGTAGCTCACATTCAGGACACCTCCTGACGGTCTTTTTGCTTCTGTGCCTGTATCTGTAAGGTGGTGTGATTAAAGAGGAAAAGTGCCGTTCTGCCATGCAAATGAAGGAACACTGTTTTGAGATTGTGCCACCGCTGTGATCCATAATACAGAATGGATCACATAAGAATCAGCAAGAGCTCCATTAATGCCACAGAGTCCACAGGGCAAAAAACTGGGTACATATGCCTGTTATAGTCTGGAGCACATTTTATAACATGCCATTAATCTTTTTTCATACTTATCCAAGCTTGATGTTATCATTACTCCGTGTATTGCACTAACTTCTGACCTGGTTAGTTTGATGGTCAGAAAGGTATGCTGCCAAACTGGTCACCAGTGAATTGTAGGTCATTTTAAGCTATCAAAATAGCAAATGATGGAAATAATGCAGACTAGGGTAGAAGGTATAGTAGGTCGGTGACATTTGGGAGTCTTGTCATCTTGTTTCCTCAGTCTTTTCATATTAAGCTTGTGGGTTGCTCTTTAGTTTAGTTTGACCAACAGAGATGCAACTGATTTGGGCTTTGCCTCCATTCTGATGAACAGTGTGTAACTGTGATTTTGGAGAAGGATTTTGGGGGGTATGACTATGTACTAGTACAGGGGTGAGCTGATTCCAAGCTGTCTGTTTTCTTTGTGATTTGAGTTATGAAGGAGATGCCACAGTTGAAGTGAATCAGACAGATTTGGAAGCAGATAATTTTGGAGTAAATCCAAGCATAAGCGGGCATAGGTCTACTTCCTGTTTTCTGTGCCTGAGCAATTTCAGTAGTAACTTCTGTGTGGTTGGTGGGGTGCATAGCCTAATGGAAGGGGGATGCATCATATTGCAGCTCTGGTCCTGACACCCTGAATATGGAATCATCCAACACTGAAAGGACCTCTTTAACACTCCTGTGACTAGGGGGATACCTTAAGCTTGCTGTTGGGTCCAGAAATCATCATAGGGAGCCATATAGGTGGTAACATGTGGAGCTACAGGCCGTGGGAGGCATAAGGATGGTGGGGCCTCTAGGGTGGGGGGCCTGAGGAGTGCAGCAGGACCTGCTGCTCTTCACAGAAAGGTGGTGGTGGAGTTGGACACCTCTACAACAGCTGCTGCAAACAGATGAAGGGGCAAATGACAGGCAGCTGACTGGGAGGAGAACTTTTACTCCATGCTACATTGGGCCGAGGGGCAATAGTGACTCCATCCTGTGTACCCACAATGGAAAAGAAGTCCACAAGGGGGACACATGTTGGGGGATCTCTTGCTTCCTCCTCTGTCTATATAAGTATATATGTATGTAAAATGGTGGATGGATAAATCAGCTTGGACTGCATGCAGGAGGTGAGGAGGAAGCTAAGACAGGGCTTAACAACCATGAGGCCCCAGCATACTCAAGGATACAAGGACTAATGACAGCCCTGAGGAAAAACTGAATATCACACTGCACAACAAGGGCTCATCTGAAATGAACTGACCATGAGGCCTATGTGAGTATAATATGAACGTTAAACTGCTATACTGACTCTAGCCATAATAGTTTCTGACCACATGAGACACTTTTTCGCAGTCATCTGATTCGATTGAGGGGCCTCTCCCTGAGTCCAATGGCCAGCAGACATATGCTTGTTTTGATGAGCTTACCCCTGGTGCATTCATGATTTCTGCATGCCTGGAAGTTCATCCTACTTCCTGTTTGGAAAAACTGAAAGCTGTCCAATGCCACACACAACACCACCTTTTTAGAGGTGAAGAGTAGCTGGCTTTTTACACCTCTCAAGCCCCTGCCCCCATTCTGAGTCAGACTCAGATATGGTGAGGGGGCGTTTGGCAGTGCCTTGTTGCCACCATTAGCCAGACCTTGCAATAAGCAGGATTTTGAAGGGACCACTTGGGGCACTAATGAGATTCTAGACTTGAAGGAGCAAGTGGAGATAACATACAAATTAAGCAGGATGCTGGATCACTATGACCAGAGTATCTCTAGAATCCAAGATCAATGCAGTGGACCTAGTCCTTCTGCAAGAGGATTAGCGGAATTGGTGAAAACGGTGTGCCACACTAAACACATGCTAAAGACACTCAACTACAGGCTACAAACGTGATGCAGACAATTAAAGACTTTGAGGACAGGGTGAGGTATCTTGAAGAGGATGCCATATGCAGGGCAAGACAAAGCCACATCCATGTAATGGGGTTATTGTTATTTAAATTTATATAGCCCAAAACAAATCACCCCAAGAGGGTCTCTCAGCACACTAACAGGAAAGAGGGATGTAGAGGAATCAGATGAATCAAGTTTTAAGAAGTTTTTCAAATAGGGTCAGGGCAGGATCGTACATATATGGGTAGTCTGTTACAATGGTGGGGTACTAGGTATGAGAATGATCTACCCTCATATCTGGCCGCATCTATGCGGCAACGGCATAGCAGAGATTGCTTACTGGACCTTAGGTTGAGTGCATGTAGATAGGGCTGGAGCTTGTTTTGTAGGTGGAGGGGGTCGTTTCCAGGTAGAGACTTGTGCACTAAGCAAAGGAAAGAAGTTTGAAGAGGGCATGCATTTTATTGCTAGCCGCTACAGAGATTTGAGTGTAGGCTCAGGGCATGTGCAGGACGGAAGGTTGCATATAAAGCGAGCAGCAGAATTCTGCACCACATAAAGTTTAGATAGGAGAGTTTAATTTGCTGCTACAATGAAAGCAGTGCCATAGTCTATACTGTTTACAAACAGTGCTTAAGTAAGGGATTTTCTGATCTGGAGGGGCAGCCAGTGGAAAGCTTTCCGAAGTAGGTGCGTAATCCCAAAACAGGTATCATAGGTGGAGTGAACCGCCTCTTTCAAAGAAAAGTTGTCATCTATGAGGAAACCCAAGTTTCTTAATACTTTTTAAGGGTTGGGAGCCACCACCAGTTCTCGGGGCCACCAATACTCTGACCATATGGTATGGGCCTTACCGAAAAGCAGGATCTTAGTCTTTCCACTGTTTAGTTGTAAGCAGTTGGCCAATATTGAGGGAACCATTTTTCTCATGGAAATAATTGTGTGTCATCTGCATAGGATACAACATCAAATTGGCAGGATCTTACCACTTGAGAAAGGGGGACTACATAGATATTAAAGAGAGTGAAGCTCAAAGATGAGCCCTGTGGTGCCGTCTTGTCAAGGGCCATGGTGCGGGATTTGAAGGACTCCAGCTGCACTGTTTGAGTCCATTCATTCAGCAAGTTTTAAAGCCAACCAAGGGCTTTTCCACCGACACCAATCTTAACAAGTCTTTGGATCAAGATAGGGTGTGGGATTGTGTTTAATGCGGCAGATACATCAAGAAGTACCAGTATAGCTGTGTGGCCTTCATCCAGGGAGAGTTTGATGGTGTCTATTTCTGCCATCAGTGTCGTTTCTGTGCTGTATGACGCATGAGAACCTGACTGGAAGGGGTCCAGCAGGGAGTGGCTTTCCAGGATAGAAGTTAGCTGCTTGTTAGCCAATGTCTAATATTTTTCTGACAAAAGGGAGCAATGATAATCAGCCTACAGTTGGTTAGCTCTAAAGGGTCCGCCATAGGTTTCTTTATCTTAGGTGTGACCTGATCTGCTTTAAATTTAGCAGGAAACGTTTTGATGCTCAGTGATTGGTTAGACAGAAATGTAACCATGGGGAGAAGTGCTGGGGGAGGGTCACCATGACGTGGGGGTGGGGGAACCTGATTTGATTTTATTGGTTGAGGCAAAGACTTGCAGAAAGTGACAGGATCAACATTTTCCAAGTAGGTCTGGTGATTAGTGTCTGAGAAGGCAAGTCAGGAATGTTCTACCTGTAGGTGGCAATTTGAGAAAGTGTGGTAGATTTTAGAAATGTTTTCCTCTTCCGCAAATGGCCCATGAGGTTATTGCATAGAGACTGGGATGCAGGGATGGGAGAGTTGCAAGCAATGGGTTTAGTGAATTCATTTATAATTCTTTAGCTGAGTTTGCTGCATTGTTAATTCTATCCACTATGTGGGTCTTTCTGGCTACCCTAATGTTTTTCTGGTAGGTGCCTAGGGCTGCTTTATAGTCCCATTTGTTGGGAGGGGATTTTGGGGATCTCCATTTTGGTTTGAGTCTTCTGCAGGCTGCTTTTTCTGCTTTGAGAGACTCCAAATACCAAGGAGAGAGGGCTTTAGTAGGCTTTGTCTGACTAAATTTGGCAAGAACAGTGGTATCTAAAGCCTGATTAAAAGAGCTCTGGAATTCTTCCAGAGCACGATTGATATCTGAGTGCAATGTGGAGGAAAGGGCAGAATAGCATGATGTGAAAGATGGAAGTGATATCTTCCTCCATGGTCTCATCATCTTAGGTGCTGCTGTCCTATGGGCTAACAATCCTCCAGTAAGGAGCTTGAGATATGTGGAGTGGAAAGGTAGATCAGAGGGCTGAAACTGACAATGAAGAACTAACAAAAAATATGCAACTTCACACCTATCTGAGGCAAAGTCTAGTGTCACATGATTACAAGGAATAAATGGCATTACAATATTTGTATTGAGATAAATTGAGCTACCAATTGTTATGAATGGCTAAGGCAGAGGCCCCACATTATACATTCAAAGCCATTAGGTACCCAGAGGATCACCTGACTTGCTTGCAGGTACATGTAAATGAAGTGCTCACCACTTATTACTGACATTTGTTTGATGTGGGAAATGGAACAGATACATCATGTTTGTCCTGACAGCCTTAAGGTGGTCTCCCCCCAACTTTTTTGCTCACCTCCCTCCATTTTTCTCATGTTGTTTTTTTCTGGGTTTAGGACTCTGCACACTTCACCACTGCTGACCACCGCTAAAGTGCTTGGTGCTCTCTCTCCCTGGTAACATTGATTCCTACCCGATTGGCATATTTAATTTACCTTTAATGCACTAGATGCACCCAGGGCCTGTAAATTAAATGTTACTAGTTGGCCTGCAGCACTGATTGTGCCACCTACATAAGTGGTCCCTTAACCATGTCTCAGGCCTATCATTGTAATGCCTGTGTGTGCAGCTTAACTGTCACTTTGACTTAGCATTTAAAACTACTTGCCAAGCCTTAATCCTCCCCCCTTTATTATATACGTCACCCATAAGGTGGAACCTAGGTAGCCCATAGGGCAGGGTGCTATGTAAGTGAAAGGCAAGACATGTACTTGTAAATTTTACATGTACTGGTAGTGAAAAACTCCTGAAGTAGTTTTTTCACTATTGTGAAGCCTGCTCCTCTCATAGGCCAGCAATGGAAATTACCTTATAAACTTTTAAGTGGTAATTTCTGATCTGACCGGAGTGGCATTGTCATGCTTGGTATGGTTGGAATGGTAATGAGAAATACTGTTTACTATTGAAGTTGGATTTAGCATTACTATTTTAGAAATGCCACTTTTAGAAAGTATTCATTTGTCTGCAGTTACTGCTCTCTGTGCCGTACATTCTGTCTCCAATCCATGTCTGGTCTGTGTTGGTTGACACCTGCTCTTGTGTATTCCACCCAGACAGCCATAACACAGGGCACTCAGCTGCATCTGCATTCATCTGCATACTGATGGGTCTTCCTTGGCAGGAAGCTTGGAGGGGCTCTTACTTATACTTCAAAGGCTAGTGGCTTGACCTCACACAATGGAATGATAACCCCCCACAGATCCTTTGGCAGACATGAAGGAGTTGAAAGGGGAACTGGTGCATTTCAAAAACACTCTTTGAAAGGCACATTTGGGTATATATACTGGGTCTGTAACCCTCCCAAATCAGACACTTCTGGACGTACAACTGCCAGAAGGATTAATTTGCTGCCCTAAGGACTCATCTGGACTACGTTACAGGAAGGACTACTCTTCTGCTTGTTGCCCTGTTGTCTTCTGCTCCCTGACTCTGCTGGAAGGACTTTGCCTTCCCCCACAAGTGCTCTCCAAGGGCTTGGATTGAGCTTGTCTCCTGTTAAGAAGTCTCAGGAGCATCAAAGACCAGAGAGAAAAAAACCACTGTGCCGGAAAATCAATGCAATGCCTGCAAAATCAACGTGACCAATGCAGAATTGATGCAGTGCTTGTCTCATGGCTAAAAAAGTTACCGCATCATCTACCGAATCGATGCAGCACCTGTTTCTTTATTGCAGTGCATTTTGGATTTTCCATGCATCGTTCCTGGGTGTCAAAATATCCCCGCAATGCAGCAAGGAGCCAAGGTTTCACACCTGGAAATCAATACATTCCCTTACCTGGGAGGAATGAATCAACGCATTACCTATGCTGCTCTGGAAAGATCTATGCATCACTTTACTTTCTGACACATCAACTCCGCTGTGGCCCTCTGTGTCATTATTTTTGGAGCACCCCAGGTACTTTGTGCTAAAAAGATACATCCATTGATTCCTATCGACTAAGACTTACTTAAACCTCTAAAAAGTGATATCTTGACTTTTGCATATTGGATTCTTGTCATTTTGGTCTTATTTTATTCAGATAAATATTATCTATTTTCCTATAGTGGTGTGGAGTACTTTTTGTGGCATTTTCACTGTGCTTTAACTTTGTTACTGTATGAGTTATTGCAAAAATAATTTACATATTGCCTTCTAAGTTATGCCTGCCTGCACTATGCCAAGCTACGAGAGGGTTAGCACAAGATAATTTAGGTTGTGTTGTGACTTACGCTGACTAGGATTGTGGTCCCTACTTGGACAGGGTGCATACCTCTGCCAACTAGAGACCAAATTTCAAACACATCCCACAAAAAGTGAATATCAGAGCAACAGTTAAAGTGCATGATGTAAGAGAGCAGACCAAAGAGCTAGATGCACTCTTGTCGCTGCTCACAATTAACTAAGCTTTGGACCAGATAGGACTGGAAAGATCCCAAGGAGAGATGGTCTTCCCCGGGAGTTTTATACGGTCCTCTAAGTCCAATTCGCTTCCTGGTTACTAAGTATGCGCAAGGTGGAAAGAGAAAAGGGTATGCTGCCTCCTACGGGTCAGCAGACACTCATCACTATGGTACCAAAGACTGGTAGAGACCTACTCTATTGCTCAGGCTGTCATCCTTCATCCCTACTAAATCTATGCAGTAAGGTCGTGGATAGGGTGTTCTCCAATAGGATTTCAGTGGTAGTTCCCTCTTTGCTACATCCGGATCAAAAACATTTTTGTCTAGGGAAGGAGCACAGCATCTATTACCCGCAGACTGTTCCATGTCATGGATGGTATCCTCCTTGCTGATAGCAGCGGTACTTTCCATTAGAATGTAAAAAATGTTTGCCACACTTAAATGGAACTACCCTTCTCAAATATTAGAGACCATGGGCTTCAGAATGGTTATACTGTCCTGGATCTGTATACCTTATGCAGGCTCTACAGGATTTGTAAAATCAGGGGGATTATGCCTGCTGCTTTCCAAAACATTAAAGGTACAAGACATAGTTGTCCTCTCTCTCTTCATTTTTATTTACTTTAATAATGGATCCCCTTTCCCAGCATAAGAGATCGGGGAGGGATACACAGGATGGAGCTGCAGGGATGGAACATACACATGAAGAATCAATTTACACAGAGACAGTGTTGTTAAATACTGGCAATGTTTTGAAGAGCCGGCCTGTGTTCCAGTAGAGTAATGATTCTACTTCCTCATTGTTGTACCTATTATCCACATTTATGATCACTCTCACTAGTCACTATGTTAACGAACTTAACTCAATACTCAAGAAGTTGATCTGGGTGCCAGGAAGATATAGGGTGGCCTTATCCAAGCTTTATCTCCTGACTGAAGAAAAGGGCTTGGTGCCTTGGACCATGAATCATACTACCTGGCAGCACATGCAATGAGTGGTTCTCCGGGGGCTCTCAGGAGGGCAAATTGGTGTGGTGGCACTGGGAGAAGTATATATTGCCTAGTAGTTGTCTGTCATACAAAGTACACCTCCACCCTGTACCTCTTCTACCGGACACATCCCCAGTAACTGTTCTACTGGACACCACATGAAGCTGCTGGAGAAGATACTCGCAAAAAAATGCACAGACAACTGCTTATGCACTGGAGATCTGATTATGGTCCTTCCCTTTTTTAGGAAGGTGAAGTACATGGCTGGCCATTTACAGTAGCGCAGTTTGGGGTCACACAGGTGGGGTATTAATTTGACCCTGGCTTACAAAGAACATTCGCAGAAAGGAGAGAACACTATGAGCTCCCTGGGTCATTTCCTTTCAAACAAAGCCATGGACTTGGGAACAAGTTCACACTGAACTGGAGACAGACTAATCATTAAAAATCCTATTAATGTGGGGTGGGGATGGCATATGGTCATATTTTTCTAAAAAGCCATCAAAGCAAAACAAAAATTAGATCTCTCTCTTTTTGAAGCTATGTGGGAGAACAATTTATTGAACGAGCTAACTGAAGGGGATTGAGTAACCCTTTAGTTATAACCGAAAGGTGACCGATATGTTTGGTATATAAAATTAAATGAAAGCAGCTGACATTGCTTTCATTTAATTTTATACACCAAACGTATCTGTCACCGGCCAGGCTGAAATCTATGTTTCAAGCGGCAGAGGACACATTCTCCAGATGTGCTGAGATGGGGGCAGCATTCTGTCATATGATATGGTCCTGTCCAGTGCTGCAGCCTTTTTGGAAGGAAGGTAATAGAATTGTTGACAGAATGGCCAGGAAGGTGGATTGGGCACACTCCACAAACATGTCTCTTGAGACTACTACCTAGACCTAAGGGAGCCAGAGAAGACTGCCAGTTTATTGATTGTGAATTAACAATATTCCAGTGAGCAATCTCACTGGAAGTCTAGCTATCACCCCCAATCCTTAAGTGGTACAGAGAATTGAGGAATTGGGCTGAAGCAGGGACCTAGTGAGACATTTGTTGAACTACAAACAAGAGAGAACAACAAAAGTAGCAGGGTGGGATGTCATTCTCTTGAAACTAACCTTGATCTCTGCTAGTACGGTCTCTTGAACTCCTACCCTATCTTTTTGAATGCCAATCGAAATGTCCTGGGGTGTTTTTCATCTCTAGCTGAACACACTGTCCATTCTAGCATTCTGAATATCCTATCTCAAGACTTCAACTATATTAAGTCATCCACAGCAGTCATCAAATGTTCATGTTGTAATGTGCACTGTTCTAGGTAACTGCCCAAGTCTTCTTGCTTTAGTTGCTCCTTTTTATGAAACAATAAAAAGTATATTTATTAAACGTCTGTGAGGCTGGTAGGTGTGGAAGGAGAAACTGTTATTAGGTAGATGTGACTGTGTGGCCGCAGCAGAGGGTAATTGTTTGTTAAATCCATTAATTTTTCTGGTTTTAACTTTTCAAAAACTAGGTGTTGGAGGCGGCACGTTGCAGTTGGCTGCTGTGAGGCCCTAGACAGGTAGAACCTACTATTCCTGTCAGAGGTGGGTGACTACACTCAATGTATAACCTGCGCTCACCCTTGAGTAGCTCTATTGTCACAGAGGCAATGTGTAAAGCATTGACACAGCACAACCACACCATAAGTACACTGGGTATCACAAACAAGACTTCACACAAGGTGTATGTAAATAAAGTTTATATTCAACACACACATGAATTAACACCCCATGAACATCATGTAAATCTGGGCATACTTCACATTTAGAAATATCACTTATAGTACGAGGCCCAACAGTGCTAATACAAAATCGGAAGTATGTACACATGAGAAAAATAATACTTTCCCTCCCCACACACACATGTAGTTCTACTGCATTGGCAGCCCAAGACCCACCCCAACGATCACCTCAGTTCTATGTAAAACAGTTGTAGGATGCATCCCAGTTCCCAGTGGTAGCAGTAATGTATACATACGACTGTACCACTTTTTAAATAGCTCTGCAGTCTAGGACATAACAGTAAACGTCAATGTCAATCACAATAGTAAACAACATGCACTTCAATGTTGCTGTGTGGTGAAATCAAGCCCAGACACTCACTCACACACTCGCCTTCACACACTAGCACACACTTGCTTCCAGCACCGTAATGTGGTGCTCTGACAACCGGCAGTTGAGGTGTAAGTGAGTTTGCAGACCCCTCTTAGACCCAAACCCTCCTCCACCCTCCAACCAATTCCTGCCCCTCACTCAGAGTTAGAAATGAAGCAACTTTTCCCCAGGTACTAGGCCACTCGTGGCCAGTGATTACACTTAGTCAAGCTCCTGGGCAAAAGTACAGTAGAAGAATGGCTGATGAGGCAACAGTCTGAAAATGGAGGTTTGGCCTCCACTCTAGAAGTTCACTCAGGGGTCTCCAAACCAGCCTTTTGACGCGGGCACCAGTCTGAAATGCACAGGGGGAGGGTAGCCTTGGGACATGCTGTTCACAGTGACATCCAGCCAGGCCAGACACTGCACTTAACAGATTGTTACTAATTCAGCACCTCACAGGATAGGAACACCACGTCTGCAGCACAATGAATTAGGCCACCCAAGGTGCCCCAATTGCACATGAAGAGTTTACCAAATTTCTTGCCCTCCTGCTATGGGCGCATGGTCCAGCGATCGATGACCTGAGTCACACCAGTCACTTCCGAACACAGATGCAAACTGCTCAATGTAGAGACTCCCTTGGATGAGGCCTAACATCTGGTGCACAATTACTTGAGTTGCACCAAATAATTCCACGTATACACGACAAGTTACCTTTCAGTGCCTCCTAGGAATAAGGCACGTCTGGTGCGCGATGACTTGAGTCGCACCAGACAATCCAGCTGCACATTAAAAGTTACCACTGACATGCCTCCCTCAAATGAGGCACAATGACTGGTGCATGATGACTCGAGTCACACTAATAGAAAATGCCTCCCTGCACAAAAAGGTACCACTGCTGTGCCTCCCTGGAATGAGGCACAACGTCCGGTACACAATGCCTTGAGTCATACTAGAAAACCCTGCTGCACATGCAAATTTACCAATGCAGCGCCTTCCTGGAATAAGACACCACGATTGGTGTGCAATGACTTGAGTCGCACCAGGAACTTCTGAAAACATAATCAGTTCTTGTTCTGCATCTCCCTGGAATGAGGCACAACATATGGTGCGCAATGACTTGAATCGCATCAGTCAAATCCGTTACACACAAATACATGTGCCTGTTCAGTGGTACCACACAAGGTACACCCCCACCTCTGAGGGTCACAACCAGTGATGTAGACACTGCACGCAATGAGCATGTAGTCGGTGGTCGCACAAAATAAATGCAGCACACCTGAAAACAGCAGGCCATGTGGGGTCCCAAAACCAGTAATAAGTTTGCTGCCAACCAAATGCTTATGCATGACATGGCCCCGCAATGAAGTGTGACACTTATTGAATGTGGGCTGTACTTAGCAGGTCCTGCACCAGGCAAATCCGGTCCCAGGGTCCAATAAGTAGTTCAATGCTCACATCGCTGCTACCGGGGGGAATCCAGCAGATGATGTAGCTGCAAAGGAGGACAGCACTCTCCAAATGACACAGGTGAAGGTGTAGGTCTCTCGCTGGAGGTATTTGATGTCCATGAGACCTCCACGCAGAACTGGGGGCAAGTCAACAATTCCTGAGAGAGCAACCTTCAAAGTGACAGCAAGCAGTGTGCCCAGGCCAACCATGATGCAGGAAAGGTGTGCAATCCCTCCGAAGGCCAGTATATATTCCTGTTTACAATGGATTCCTCTAGCAGTGTGCACCATGTAGTATGGAGACTCCATCCTGTGCTCCTGCAAGTGTATCTCTAAATTGCTGAAGAGTGATCCCCCTAGTTTTACTGAAGTGGTCCTTTGAATTTGGGCATGGTTAAAAGGGTCTCCCCTAAATTTCAGTATTGTCTGCCATGGGGCCCTGGAATGTATATCCATATCTTTAATGGGACCATGATCTGGCTCCGACAAGCCAAATGTCAAAACCTCTCCCTCCAATCTATCCAGGCAAGTCTGTTGTTTCGGGGGTCAAAGTTCTATAGCTGTTGCTGGGGAATGCACAGTTGTGTTTTTCCCCCAGCCCCCAATGAAATGAAGCTTAACTTGTAAAGGCAAACTAAAGGGATTTTAGAACATGGACAAGCCCATTTTCTAGAAGTGGTATTTCCAAGGTGTTGATGACAAAACTACCTTTACCATTTGAAAGGGTTTGTCATTGGGAATCTAATGATAGTAAACATGATTAGGCTGCTCCACTGCAATCTACTATTGCAACTTGGATTAATTATAAACTTTTCCTCATATTAACTTATAAGCAGAGCAACTCTCAATGGCAATGAAAACACACATGGGCATTCTTCACTCTATGGGCACATGTGTGGCACACACACAAGCCTGCAGGTGCAACTTGGACTCAAGCTTTGATAACACCCCAATGGTGCAAGTGCAGCCATACAGGCCTGCTGTGTCACACTCAGTACATATATAGAAACCCTAATGTGCAAGTGTGCACATTCTGGAAAGTTGTGCCAGGCTCAGTATACATATGAAAACACCAATGTGCAAGTGTGCACATAATAGCAAGCCATGCCAGCTAAATACACACATGGAAATGCCAATGTGCAAGTGTGTATATATAGGCAAGCCATGTTAGGTTCAGTATGTACATGAAAACGCTAATGTGCAAGTGTGCACATATAGGCAAGCCATGCCAGACTCAGTATATACATGAAAACATCAGTGTGCAAGTGTGCACATACAGGTAGGCCATGCTAGGCTCAGTATATACATGAAAACACCAATGTGCATGTGTGCACATATAGGCAAGCCATGCCAGGTTCAGTATATACATGAAACCACCAGTGTGCAAGTGCACGCATACTGGTGGGTGCCCCTTCTCAACTTAAGTGAGAAAGTGCCCAGGGCTCTAAAGCCACTCAAACAGGATCAGTAAAACCTCAAGAAAGAGTGAATCTCCTCAGTAGGGAAACCCATGGGGGGTTCTCCCCTACCGGGGCATGGGACACCCTTGTATACCATCACTGCCTTCTTCCTACCACCTGCTCTGCCCTCTAGGGGGTGTTCCAGGGGCTAGCAGGTGGCCTACTCAGGGCTGGTCCGAATGGAGAGGGGCCAACCTGAGCATAGGCGCACCTGCACCTCTACAGGCCTGCACTACCAGGCCTATTACATGTTGGTCAGGCTACTCTGGTGGGTGGCAGTCAGGTATGTAGTGTACATTTTACAGGGCACTCCTGGGTGTGGCAGCTTATCCAATCTTGTAGGCACCTCTTCCTGGCATGAGTAGGAAGAGCTGACACACTTTCCCCCTGCAGTACAGTGGGAAAGTGCCTAGAGTCCTAAGGCCACACACAGAGAATGAGCAAAAATTGTGAGGAAAAAAGCAAAAAGTTTCAGGGAAATCCCCTATAAAGGGCCTTGCCCAACAATAGGTGTCAAGTGTGTTGCAGTGTTGCAAAGATCTTGAGTTTTGGGGTGGCAGTTGGAGTGTTGACAACAGCTAAATAATTTGGGGGCTGTTGACAGCTTCCCTTCCCCTCTCAAAGAATTATTCTTTTTTTTTACATCATAAATGCTTTAGTGTAGTTGTGCGTGCATATTTGAGGTTGGTTCTTGAGGGGACGTTCGGTACTTCATATCAGGTGATGTCCATATTGCAACACAGCCCTTAAACTCTAATCATGGACGGAACACATTTAATTGAGTGTATCTAGTCTGAGTAAACTTTTTTTTAATTATTTTTAAATAAAAGAAAACCCAGCATGAAAGCCGTCACAACATATGAAATACTAGAAAATACAAAACCATAATTCACATAGCCTGATATAAAGTGCAGATTGCAATCATAAATAAGGATAGCACATTTAACTGGCTGAAAATAACTGCAAAGCATTGAAATATACATATTATAATAACAAGCAACAATTCTGCATGAGTCAGCAGCCCCCAGAAGTTTTAGATTAGGGAAGACCCCGAGTGCAATTTTCTAAGCTAACCCTCTGTTATTTGCAGTGCAGTAGTGTGGTTTGTAGTCTTATTTAAAACAGGTTAGGCATAGGTAACTAACAACAAATAATGTTATTAATAATAATAACAATAAAAATAACAACAATGCCCAGAAGATGAAGAAGCAGAATCCAATGTAATTGGGTTTAAAAGGAATATTGCTATAAGCGCTTAAGCACAAGCATTTTAGTTGATATTTTCATTAAAGTAGGTCGTATCTTTGCCTTGTAAAAGGATTAAAATTTTAAAACAAAAGGTACAAAAGGTACTACACAACTTTTTAGCTCCAAATTAGTAGAAGAAGTGGGGTAGTGATCTTATATCTGGATGTAGATGATGAAAATATGGTTGTGATCCTGTCTGACTCAGCAGACCAAGAAGTGTGAACTTGGTAATATCACTTGCTACCTCATTCCGGTCTGTGTCAAAATTGGCCATGCTTACTAAAAGTAGACACAGAGTCCAGTTAAATGGATCCTACTTGTTTTTACTTCACCTACACATAATTTTGTCAGCAAGTGAATTGCACTCAATGAATATCACACCAATGTTTCATGTCAATGCTGAGGTTTTTTTGTACCAACAATAAAGTGTACCCTTTTTCAAAATAAGTTTTCTGGTTATTCATGCTGAAAAAAAGCATTGCCCACAGTCGGATATGTCTGAGTGGCCACACATTAGCGGTTTATTCCAGCTCCCAGTCTGCAGCTCCAGAGTGCATGCCCTTTGCCTTTGCATTCACCGAGCACTCCACTGAGATAAAAGCACCTCTGGGAAGCTTCAAGCGTCCATTTACTTAAACTGTGCCTTGCACAATCTTCAATAATACATTTTATGACGATAAGAAGGCTACGGTCAGGCATCTTTTTTTTACAGAGAAGCTGCGAAAAAACGTAAGTCTGGGAGTTCGTAACAATTTAAAACCGCTTTGGATGCTTTGTTGCAGCATTGACTTATTTTGCAGCAATTATGGGAGAAGTCCATAATTAGTGAGGACAATAGTCCACTCTTCAAAAAACGAGACAATGTACTGCTACTAGTTGGTCTGTAGCCGAGGGTGCAAGGCAGGTGACTGCTGTGGTGTGTGGCTGACTGCAGTGTGTCCACCATACCCTCTGAGACCCGCCACTGTTTGTGGTTTAGGAGGGGACTGAAGGGATGTGACCCTTTTAAAGGCTGTGGAAGGGATGTGCCAGCGCAACCCGGGATACTGTGATCTTTCCTTTATGATGTAAATTTACACTGATGATTTCACCACTCGGTGCTAGGCAGGGATGAAGGAGTTACATGAAAGAATCAAGTCTGTGAATACACTCCCTTTGAACTCATGTCACATAAGGGTCTCCAAGCCTTCTTCCCCCTTCTACTAAAAGATCCCCCCCGGGGAAATACAAAATTGCGATTTTGCATGAAATTCGGGTAATTCTCACAAGAATTATAGATATTACAAGAATTTCATTTGGGTGGCAGTAGTGTGAAAACTGTATATGAGGTATCTCTAAGCATGTGCACAATTTTAATCATGCCTGCAATCTGAAATTGCAGCGGTTTTGTATTGCTTATAATTTGCAATTTTAGGAGACTGGTTCTTGACGGGAGATGTTTTCGGCTTGAACCACTTTCCTGCCCATCTCTCTTATGAATGGCTGGACTGGGAACGCAAAGCAACCCTGGCAGGGCATGGTGTGGGGTGATGGGGTGCAAGAGTAAAGAGCTGCTGCTTCTGTTACTTGGAGGCAGATATTGCAGCAATGCTGCAAAATCGGCCCCAGTAACAAAACCGGCCCCCACACTTCCAGCCTCCCAGGGAAAAGCCTGATGTCCGCTACTGTCAGTCCGGCCCTGGACTCACGACCTTTTTTGTGAGACATATGCCTTACAGAGAAAATTTCGTACGAGATACAATCAAACCATGTGTCAGAACATTAGTGTAACTGCTAATACTTTTGCATATTTTCTGTGAAATCTCGCACAAATTATTACGCAGTTTTTCACACCACTCGTATAGCCTTGCATATATAAAGCAACTGAGATACCAGCTCAATATATTCCCCATACATTTTCTAATAACAAGGTAAAAAGATCGTAGAACATGGCATCAGATCATGGCACACATTCAGTTTCAAGGTTCTTGCAACATATCTGCTCAACCAAGTCTCAGTATAAGCATAAGAAAAAACTACATTTAGCAAAATATGTGAAGCCTAATAATAACAATTGACACAAGATTATGTTTGTGTTATGTTAATTTTATACAATCCTAGTGTAAAACACTTTGTAAATAGTCCGTTTTTGATTCTCATGATGCATAATATTACACGTGCCTTTGGATGCATAGTTTTCACTTCGCCAGAGAACACTTTGGGCCACATTAAGGAAAGGGTACACTGCCCTGGTCGGCGTTGCAGCGCATGTTTGCTAGGTGTAGAACAGGACTGTGGACAGTCTGCCCCATTGCTATTAGTGCGCTGCTCTCAGGGCAGCCACAAGCCCACAGCTGCCCCAGGGGCTTCACATTAGAGAAAGGTGGAATGACTGTTGGAAGCAGTCACTCCATCTTTCGAAGTGCAGGTGGTACCCGGCCTGCACTTCAAAGGAAGAGAAAGATGCACCTGCAGGTGAGTGTGCAGTGAAAGAAAGCATCTGCCAGCAAGGGGATGGCAGAGGGGTCCATGGAAATCCTTTTCTCCCCCTTGCAGTGGTCGGCCTAAGGAGAAGAAATGACTGGGCACTACATGTTTTTGGTGCATCCATATGTCACAGACTCACAGCAAAGTGTTTCCCTCATTAGCACGGGGCCATGATCCTTTGCCAGTAGGGATTGCCCTCTTAGAATTGAGCTGGTGTTACATGTGCAGTCACTATGTGTATCACAGAAACTAGTGGGAAATCCTTCTATATTACCAAAGTATCTCTGCGGTGCAGGAAGAGGGCTCACGCACTTATTGCACCTTGGAGCTCTTTATGTAATACAATCCCTGCTTGGAAATTAGAAAACAGTCCTCAGGTTTGGGGTTCTTTGCCCTCGCATTCGGCATTGCGTAACGGGCAACAGAATAGACACAAAGGGTAGAAGTAGGCATTTTGGTCTAACTGCCCTCATTTTCACTTTTTACACGTGTCACCTAAGTTATGTGCGATTGAAAGTTTCGTTTTGATCTTAGCTGTTCATACACTATATGCAATAATCTCGGACAATTCACAATTGGGCCAATATAAATATAAATATAAATATAAATGTAAATACAAATGCGTTTTTTCTCAATCACCAACCTATCCTATGAAATGCAGATGGACCACAGCAATATGATTTACCAGCAGTCGCGCGACCGGAAACTTTAGAACGGCTATTGACCGTATGGCCTAGGGGGGCGGCTTCCTTAATGGTGGCATACCAGCCGTGGCAACATAGGAACACAGATCAGCTGCAGCAACAGCCCTTGGCACCTGAAGAACGTTAGATCCAAATCTGCAAAAGTTAGCTACAGTTACGACTGTACGGCTGTCAAAGACTCGTTGCTCAAGTGCTGCAACATTCGGGGAATTAAATTATGGAAACACACGGAGCATTCAAACAGATTTTCAGAAGACGACAGTTACTGCAAAAAAAGGGAGCTGGTGGCCCAGCCAGGCGGAATGAACTCTGAGGCCTCGCGCGACTCCCAGCACAGCAAGACAAGCGAGCTGCTAATGCGAGCGCCTGCAGGGCTGCGCCTGTGCGCGCGCTGGCATCGCCTCTGGCCACCATCAGGAAACCAATGAGCTGTGCTCACGCAAAGTTAGCAAGGCAGTACTATTTACTGGGAATCGTTGGAATGGGTTGTGCTTCACCAACCTGGCGTTTGAAACCAGCAGTGATTCGCTTTTTAATATTCGAAATATAAAGATGCGTTACACGGGACATTTTCTGATTCAAAACATTTGATTCAGTTCTTTTTCTGACGTGTCCGTTAGCTACTTTTTACTTTCTTCGTTACTGCCTGTCGTTTATTTAGGTACTAGCTTTTTCATGTATATTAAATAAGGCACTGGATGACGTCCGATTATTTAACTAGCAGGAGCACGGTGGGGGTGGGGTGGGAACATGGTAGGATATACAATTCATTAATGCAGATGTAGCATTAAAACAAATGAAACAGAATACAGAATTCAGAATTGCTAGGGAAAGTTGTGTGGGTGAGAAGTGGGATAAGTGAGTTGGAAAAGAGAGAACGAAGAAAGACTGATAAGAAAAGGGAGAAGAGGAAGAGAGGGTATTGACACAAATCAAAGAACCAAGATTGTTGCATTTAACAGAGAAGATAAAAAAAAACAGAGGTTCCCATTGGACATTTAAAGTAACAATTTTTTACAATTCTGTGTTCCTCTAACACTAATAGTAGTGATCCGCTATTCAACTGTCCTGGAAAGGACATATAAACTGGACTGATTCATTCTTAGCGAAGAGCTACACCATTGGAGACCCTGCAGAGGTGCTTCCAATATTCTTGGAAATGAGAGGTGCCTATCTTTTCTGGGCTTGGAATGCGCTGGTAAACCTAAATCAATCTAGGGAAAAGCAAACATAAGATGGGGAATTAGAGGTTCATGAGTAGAGATTATTACACATAAGGCTAAGGCACTCTTCTAGAAGTTGGGCTCACGGAACAGGTGGTGAAGGCAACACATGGAGCCCATCTTAAATAATCATAGATGCAGAGTATTTACTAAACATCTAGAGAATTTATATGGACCCAGCAAAGAAGAATGGTAAGACAAGTGATAATACAGAATGATTTTCCTAGCAACAATCATAGGCTCATTTATATATGA
The DNA here is from genome assembly GCF_031143425.1 of Pleurodeles waltl. Lineage (NCBI taxonomy): Eukaryota > Metazoa > Chordata > Amphibia > Caudata > Salamandridae > Pleurodeles > Pleurodeles waltl. The sequence continues at coordinate 498,829,121 of NC_090445.1, forward strand.
CCATTTGATTAAGCTGAATGTCGAAGTTCTCCAGTTATAGTTGGTCAAATATCACTATTAACATTTGTGTATTCATTTCCAGCATCGAGGACAGTCACAGTCATGACACTTTGGCACACTATGCTCATTGTGCTAGCCCACAAAAAGCGAAGGAAGAAGGAGTCCTCAGAACGACTTTTTACAGGCCACTACGTGCCCAGCAGCAAACGTTGAAAGTTTATAAGAGTTCACTTTTATGAGATAACTTAGGTACTCAAAACCATTTGTAGACTACTGATAGTAATTACATTAGAAAAGTTAATGGGACTCGGTTTGGTAGAACTAATGCAAAGTGAGTCTACATTCTAGAGATGATGCCACCACATTGTGTTTTTGTTGAATTTTACACCACCTTTGACTTAAAATATGAGGAAATATGACGTCCGTAGAATTGTCTCTTTCTCTTGAATTTCTACTGTACTAAATGCATTTGAATATGTGAACTTGCAAACAGATGTTAGATGGGGAACACTTAACTGAAACAAAGCACAGTGGTTGTGATGTAGTATATAGTCGTCATATCTGCCCTCCCAGGTGTTTAAAATTCTTGCAGCGGGGTTAGATGGTGTGAACACCAACTTCTATATCAACAACTTTTATATTAAATTATAAATAATAAAACTTAATGAATGCAATAAACCACTTGTTCATGACCATAGCTCTGCTTATCTTCAAAGTATAAGATTAGCAAGATTATTTTATCAATGATAGCCTCATTTTACAAGCTCTGAGGCAAGTAAAGAAGATAGATGAAACTAATGGTGTTTAAATACGTATGCATTTGAAGAAAGCATAGAGCTCTGATATGCTGCAGTTGCCAGATTTCTAAATTGTAGTTTTGATCCTGATAAAAGGTGCTAGAACTGTTTTTTAAGCTTATTAAGGAACGTATTTATTGTATAAGAATGCACCGAGGTGAATGACTGCATTATGACTTTGAAAGCTTCGTTAAAGGAACTGAAAGAAATCCTTTAGGCAGTGTGTGACGACTTTATTTTTATATGACCATATGCATTACGTATTTCTTATTTTATGATACATTCATGTAAAGACTGAGGGGCATTTTAATGGTTTGTATTTAAAGAGGATAGATTAATAAAAAATGTAATAAAACAAAATATAAATTTAAGTAAGTCAGCATAGAACCACTATATACAACAATACACGAAGTCTACTTAAAGCATCATCTATTCATGTGATAAATAACTAAATTCACAAAAGTGAATTTTTTTATGAACATTAAATATTTAGAAATATCATGTATTAGTTTCAAGAGTCACTCCCTACCACATATCTTACCTCCTTTCATCCAGTGAACACTGAAGACCCTGCAACCTCATAGAAATGTTTCCATCTTAAGGAACAGTCTCTGTCTCTTCTGTCATAAAATAACTCATTTGTAGACTAAGATTCATGGTATTTAAACATCTTTATTTGCTCAGGTAAACAAAGTCCCCGAAGAGTAGCTTATGGCCACTATTTGTGTTTTGCCACAAAACTATTTTCCATACCTGTTAGACTTTTCATCCTTGGCGTGGTCTCCCTTAATTTTTTGCCTCTGTTCCCCAGGTTGTTGATGTGTGCTGGACTCTGATTTTACTGTTTTTGTTACTCTGGGCACTTTACCACTGCTAACCAGTGCTAAAGTGCAAGTGCTCCTGTTTAAAATGTGTACGTAATTGGTTCTCCATGATTGGCAGATTTGTTTTACTGTTAAGTCCCTAGTAAAGTGCACTAGAGGTGCCCAGGGCCTGTAAATCAAATGTTACTAGTGGCCCTGCAGCACTGGTTGTGCCACCCACACAAGTAACCCTGTAATCATGTCTCAGACCTGCCACTGCAGTGTCTGTAAGTGTATTTTTACACTGTAAATTCGACTTGGCAAGTGTACCCACTTGCCAGGCCTAAACATTCCCTTTTCTTACATGTAAGGCACCCCTAAGGTAGGCCCTAGGTAGCCCCAGGGGCAGGGTGCAGTGTATGGATAAGGTAGGACATATAGTAATGTGGTTTATATGTCCTGACAGTGAAATACTGCCAATTTCGTTTTTCACTGTTGCAAGGCCTGTCTCTCTCATAGGATAATATGGGGGCTACCTTTAAATATGATTAAAGTGTAAATTCCCCTAGAGAGTAGATGGACATGTGGAGTTTTGGGTCCCTGAACTCACAATTAAAAAATACATCTTTTAGTAAAGTTGATTTTAAGATTGTGCGTTTGAAAATGCCACTTTTAGAAAGTGAGCATTTTCTTGCTTAAACCATTCTGTGACTCCGCCTTGTTTGTGGATTGCCTGTCTGGGTCAGTTTGACAGTTGGTTTGTTTCTCACCTCGCACTAGACAGTGACACAAAAGGGGGCTGGGGTGTAACCTGCATTTCCTGATTAGCCATCTCTGCTAGGAGGGAGGGGTGGAGTGGTCACTCTCATCTGAAAGGACTGTGCCTGCCTCTGACAATGCCGGCTCCAACCCCCTGGTGTGTGTCTGAGGCCTTGCCTGGGCAAGGCAGGATTTCACAAGTAGGTGTGAGTCCCCTTTGAAGAAAGGTGACTTCAAAGACTAAAATGGGTATAAGAAGGGCACCCAAATCTACAGACTTGAGAAACACTTCTGGAACCAAGAGGAACCTCTGCCTGGAGAAGAGCTGATAGCCGAGGAAGAAGTGCTGCCCTGCCAGTGACTGTGCTTTGTGGAGCTTTCCTGCAGTGCTGCTTCTGCCAGAGTAAGAGGGCAAAGACTGGACTTTGTGTGCCTTCCATCTTGTGAAGAAATCTCCAAGGGCTTGATTTAGAGCTTGCCTCCTGTTGTTTGAAGTCTCAGGGACAGCAAAGACTTCTCTCTGCCAGCACCTGGAGTCTCTTGAGAGACTCCTGCCCCGACAAGTGGTGCCCTATCCAGTCCCTGGGCCCTTGAAAGGAAAGCTGGTGGAATCCAAGGAAATCGACTTCGGACGACTTCGGACCGACGCCACTGCTGAATCCGGTAACGCCGCCTGCACCTGACGCCGTGACCTACGCTGGAATGCGACGCTCTTCGCAGGCCCGACGCCGCAGCAGCCCCGCTGAAGTCCGCGACTCCGTGGAAGTCGCCGCAACACGTCGTGACCGACGCCGCTCGAAGTGCACGGATTCAACGTTTCGCACAGACGCCACGATTCCCGACTTCGCGCATCGGCTTGTTTTCACTCTTCACCAAAGGTACTGTACTTGGGGGTCTACACGACTCTGTGCCCGCGCCGCTGGTGTCGGCTTGTTGGGAACGACTCCGTCACGACGCCGTGTTAACATCTCATCGAAGCATTTTTGTTTCTAAGCGCTATTTTTGAGTTTAATCTTTAAAAATTCATAACTTGACTTGTGTATGTCGGATTTTTGTCGTTTTGGTCTTGTTTTGTTTAGATAAATATTTCCTATTTTTCTAAACCGGTGTTGTGTCATTTTGTAGTGTTTTCGTGAAGTTACTGTGTGTGTTGGTACAAATACTTTACACCTAGCGCTTTGAAGTTAAGCCTACTGCTCTGCCAAGCTACCAAGGGGGTAAGCAGGGGTTAGCTGAGGGTGATTCTCTTTTACCCTGACTAGAGTGAGGGTCCTTGCTTGAACAGGGGGTAACCTGACTGTCAACCAAAGACCCCATTTCTAACAATACCTCACTTCATTTTTCCTATTTTCAGATTCTGGTGGCATTCTTTAAATGTGATTTTAAGGATTGGCCTGCATACCACTGAAATATGTAGTCCTATTGATTTCAATACCCATTGTATTACTCACTTTTCGCCATATTAAAGTGTGTATGCAATGTATCCATTAAATTAAAGCAAACAAAATCTACTGTCACTGATCCGTGTCAGAAATTAAATTTCATGTGCTCCTGATGAAAATCTAATACCAGACCAGGTGACTCAGCTCAGAATAAATTTATGACAAAAATCAACCCCACTCCTTGCTGGCAAATCTCCAAGCTATCCATAAACAAGCATATGTTTTCAAGGTGGCACAGCTCCTAAACAGAGAAGTTGTTTTTGAGCAGGTTAACCACAAGCAATCCAAGTCAACATAGGATATGATTACACAGTTGTTAGAAATTGAGTCTCTACTTGGCAGAGGTATGCACCCTGACCTAGTAGGGACCACGGTCCTAGTCAGGGTTAGTCACAAAACAACCTAAATTATCCTGTGCTGACCCTCCGGTAGCTTGGGACAGAGCAGGCAGGCTTAGCTTAGAAGGCTATGTGTAAAGTATTTGTGCAATAGCTCATACAGTAACACAAAGTACTCCACACCAGTTAAGAATAGTAGATCATATTTATCTTAATAAAACAAGACCAAAATAACCAAGGGACAATATACACAGATTAAGATATCACTTTTTAGAGGTTTAAGCAAGTCTTAATCCATAGGAATCAATGGATGCATCTCTTTAGCACAAAGTACCTGGGATGCGTCAAAAACAAAGATGAGGTGGGCCACAGGGGAGGTGAGGCACCAGAAAAGTGAAGCGATACGCCAGTTCCTTACTGCACAGGGAAGGTGATGCGTCGATTCTTTCCCCACAGGTGAGCAGTGTATCAGTGTCTTACTAGCAGGAGAGGTGATGAATCGAGTCTTTACTTGCAGGAAAGGGTTTGCATTGCTTTCCAGACATGCAGCCTTGGTTCCTTACTGCAGTGCGAGGCTGATGACAAATTGACTCCCAAGAACAATGCGTGGAAATTCAAAATGCACTGTGATGATGGAACCACAATGAAACAGGTGCTGCGTCTATTCTGCAGGCAATGCATAGATTTTTCAGCCATGTGACAGGTGCTGCATGGATTCTGAAGACGTTGCACTGATTTTTCAGCCATGAGACATGAGTTGCATCAATTTTTCTGGCATGACACTTTGAGGTGTGGATTTTCTCGTTTAGGTGAAGTCTTTGCTGGCCATGAGACTTCTTAACAGGAGGCACCATGACAAGCCCTTGGAGATCACTTGTGATGGGAAGACAAAGACCTTCCAGCAGAGTCAGGGAGCAGTAGGCAGCAGGACAACAAGCAGAAGAGTAGTCCTTCCAGACTAGGTATGCTAGTTGAGCCCTTTGGGCAACCATGCAGTCCTTCTAACAGAGTCGAGTTGTAGGTCCAGAGGTGTCTGATCTTTAGGGGGTTACAGACCGAGTATATATACCCAAATATGCCTTTGAATTGGAGGTGACTTCAAAGAGTGGTTTTGAAGTGCACCAATTCCTCTTTCATCCTAGCCCTGTCTGCCAGTAGATCCGCGGGGAGGCTATCAGTCCGTTGTATGGGGTCAAGCAACTACCCTTTATTATGCTTTGGTCATTTGCTGAAACGCAGCAACATATTTTGTTGAGGAATCATTGGTGTTATAAAATGCATATGAATATTTAAAGCTGTGCTTGTAGTCCAAAGACAGAACCCAGTCCATCATAAACTGGCAAACAGTTCAATAAGTTAATGCAAATGCTGCAAAGATTTTATTTAGATCAACGGTTTTCAGGATTGCATCCTGGTGGGTGAACTCAACATTTCAATTAGATGAGGTTGATGAAATGTATAGGATTCATTTGTATAATAAATACACAGTTTGCTGTGTGCATTACTTAATTGCCAAGAAAATATCTACAATTGTAATGGAATATGCCTGTAAAAACACAAGTACATACAAAGTGAGGCACATATGCAAAGTAGCCTAAGCAGCTGCAATATTACACAACATTTGGAAAGTGGGGTGCATAATGGCCTTTTTTGGGGGGACACTTCTAATAATAGTTAGGATACTTTGTGTGTGTGTGCTGCACCCACACAAAGATGTGGGGGACTGGATTAGGAACAGCCTGGTTGCCCACCCCACCCCTTAACAAGGGAAAACTGCCAATACATTAATTGTTACCATACCGTTCTTGAGATAGAGATTATTTTTTTTTTTTAATCTGTTTATTAAACATTATACACACACAATAACATGTTTAGCCATTGATAATTTTTCAATTTGTTTACACGCATTTGTAGATCACTACAGCGCAGTTGCGCGATACGATTCCAAAAACACCCTTGAAAATTATGCGACTAATTAAATAACTAAGGTCACAACTAAACACCGCTAGCATTATTCTTAATGTTGGATACACCAACCCTGGAAGGTGGGATAAAATAAAGAAAAGATCCGATTGTTACACTTTGAGGACGGGGTAACACAGTTGAGATATTGGTTGTGAGGTATAGTAGGGCGAAAAGCCATTTTAGGGATAAACAAAGTAAAGCATGCAATGCGTGAAGACGTGGTCCCTGCGTAAGCATCCAAAAGTGCCGCCTCATGTCGTTAGGAGGGGGCATGGGGGAGATAATGTACAGAAAGAACGTGGGTAGGGGGGATTGAGAATACTATACTGTAATTATTAAACCGGAGGGTGATGTCTTTGCCCTTGTTATTTTATTTTATTTCAATTGTTAAGGAGGGTATATGTCTTGAGATAGAGAATTCATTCAGACCTAGCTGGCAAGTATCTTGGGCAGTATCAGCGTCTGTCGAGGCGAGCAAGGGAGCAAGGTGATTTCAAGCATGGTTGTTCCTGCTTTTATCCTCCCCCGATCACACCAGCCGGGTGCCCAGGTGACCCCACCAGCCCGGGGACAACCAGTGCCAATAACGGGTCAAGCCTGTGGAAATTCAAAGATGTGGCCACATTGGCCGCAGGCTCGGACCTGTCCAATCTGGCCAACACCTGTCCCGGGGGCCTGCCAGCCTCCCCGGTTTGCCAGTATTTCAACTATTTAAGGAGAAATTGAAATAAAAAAATATGTCCATTTAAATAAAGTTGGGTTCAGTGTCACTCTCATTTGAAATGCCACGGGATTCAAAAAAGATTCTAAAGGGCATTTAGATGCTTCTAAACAAAGCACAATTGGGTATTTTTGGATAAAGAAACAGAAATTCAATAGTGATGAAGGGAATAATAAATATATTTCCCTCAATCCTCATGATACAGTTAAGAGTGACAAATCACATCTAAAAAGTGTGGCTGAAAATATATTTCTCTGTTGAGAACATCATTCTTACTCTGTCCTTCAAACACTTAACCGTGTTTGCTAGTGCTGTCTTTGGGAGCATAGAAAGCGACTGAAAAGCATTGTATTCTGAAAGACAGCACTGCTCCAGTGCTGAAAACTCAATGGTCCTGGCCTACTGTTAGATTTAATGCTGCAGAAACCCCACTACAGTTAAATATTTTCTACAGCACAAAATTCAGTCAGCATCAGAAGCAAGAGTGAGTGCAGATTTTAATGTTATAAATCAGGATCTTAGAATCTCCTCCCACAGATTACATTGTTCATCCCAAAGCGCAATTTATGTCTAAGAACGAGCTCCTGAATTGCGCTCATAGTATGTTTTATGTTACAGTAAAAAGTCAAGGTGCACCACGGTTATTGACACTATCTGGATATTTGGTTTGGAATTATACTCACCTGCCCAGATTTTGCTTTCTATGTTCTCCACAGCATATATTTGCCTCTGATCTCATGTCCACTGTATCTCGTAGTTTCCATCTTTTACCTGATCCAGTCGTTCTCGTTTGCTTATGGAAGAACCCCTTACAAATGCTCTTTAAAATGCTCCCTACATATATCTACGAATCTATCTATAAGACAAGGATTTGCGACTAGCTACTCTTGCAACTTGGCCCTTAATAAGATCGCTGCGTCTGCAGCTGCTCTTCCTTTCCATCAAGTGCTGAAGTACAAGTCACAATAAGAGATGATCGCCTATTCCCATTCATCTTGGAAATAACATCTGACAGAGCTCCTTTTATGCTTTGCATTGCAATTGAGAAATGCGTTCAGTCCAAGTTAAGTGTATGCCAGTCCATCTGTCAACATGTTGGCATCATCAGTTATTTAATATTCCATTATACTCTCCAACTCTGATCCTGCTTCGTTTGTAAATTTGGATTCTGCTGAAGCAGACTACATGACATTAGCATTTGGGACTTTTCTGTTTTTTAATTGGAGCCGTTTGGTGAGTAAAAGGGAGGGAGAAGAAGTGAGATAGAAAGAGAAAGGCAGAGGGTAATATAAAATAAGAGGGGGTGGGAAAGATAATGTGCAACTGAGAAAAAATATATGAAGAGAGAAATTAAACAAGCACACAATAGAAAGAACGTGACAAAGTAACAGAGAAAGGAAGGAAGATAGAATGAGATAGAGAGAGAGAGCGGGTGAGAGAAAAAATAAAGACGAGGAGCAAATCCTGCACATGACCAGAGACCGAGGAGGGGGGTAAGAGTGAAAACTAGAGAGAGGAAAGGTAAGTGAGTTAAGTTACTGAGAGAAAAAGATCGGACAGAGAGATGTGCAAGAGACACAGAGAGAGGGAAACAGAAAGAGACTGCTATTAGAAGCGTGTCAGAGGAGAAAAAGCAGGGAGTGGAAGAAAAGGAGAAAAAATGAAGGTGCGAGAGTGAGAGAGAGATATAAAAGCAGGAAAACAGGGACCGAATCGAAGAGGTACTCTGTAGTAACTTGTCCCATCAAATATCCATTCGAGACAAGTTTTTATAATCCTTATCTTTTTATTCGGAAGGAAGAAAATACACGTCTTATTTCTCTGCCAGCATTCTCAACGATTCCTCTTCCACACTCGAACCCAGAATCTCCCCACGTCACACAGGACGAGACCAACCTAATAAATCTAATTCTACTTACATGCAATACTACATACTGCTGCTGGTAAATACAAATTTCAGCTATGAGGAAAGGTGTGAGAGCAAAATACAGCAAGGAGAGAGGAGGTTACAGAAATATACTAAAAAGCGGTTTGCAATTCTGTATTTTAGTTGCATCAGAAGTGATCAAATGGAAGGACAGTGGAGATCAAATAAGAAACTAACAGGCACAAAGGCGAAAATAAATGAGCACTCTGAGCTCCTCCCTCTCCTTTCTATGTCCCTGTAGATTTGTCTCTTCCCCTTAATTCCCTTAATTCTTTCTACTTTTTTACATAAATACAATGAAATCATCTGACACAACAAATTACTCATCATCACTAGAAAAGTACTATTCAGGGCAGATTTACAGACCTTCATTAACAGTCCTTTGTCACAAAGGGGAGCTTAAGAAGTATTTTTTTACTGAACCAGCTGATAAAATGTTGATCATCTTATCATTTATATACAAATACTTGTTGGTTTTGGAACACTAGATAGTACTCTTCTATGCATCTATGATCAATTTTCCACTTTACTGCACTCAAACAATGTATGTCTAATAAGTGATTGATTTAGTCTTTAAGTGACTAGCACTGTGATTTATCTTTAGAAAATATGTGCACTCCTTTCTAAATGTGTTTGGATGAGACACAGAAGCACTAAATTAAGATGTAAAATAAACTTCTGGCACTAGCCAAAATAGTAATACAAGTGGTAAATCACGTTAGATTCGGGAGCATTTTCTCCATCATCTAATGGTTGATTAAAGTTACTGTTAGACCTGACATGCCTTAGGGTGGTCACCCCTAACTTTTTGCCTGCCTCCCTCCACTTTTTGGACCCTGTTTTGCTGGCTTTTAGACTCTGCGCACTTTACCACTGCTAACCAGTGCTAAAGTGCATATGCTCTCTTCCTTTTTAAACACGGTAACCCTGGCTCATACCTGATTGGACTATTTAATCTACTTATCAGTCCCTAGTAATGTGCACTACATGTGCCTAGGGCCTGTAGATTAAATGCTACTAGTGGACCTGCAGCACTGGTTGTGCCACCCACTTAAGTAGCCCCCTTAACCTTGTCTCAGGCTTGCCATTGCAAGGCCTGTGTGTGCAGTTTCACTGCCACCTCGACTTGGCATTTAAAAGTACTTGCCAAGCCTAGAACTCCCCTTTTTCTACATATAAGTCACCCTTAATGTGTGCCCTGGGTATCCCCTAGAGCAGGGTGCTGTGAAGGTAAAAGGCAGGACATGTACTTGTGTAGTTATATGTCCTGGTAGTGTAAAACTCCTAAATTCGTTTTTACACTACTGTGAGACCTGCTCCCTTCATAGGCTAACATTGGGGCTGCCCTCATACACTGTTGAAGTGGCAGCTGCTGATCAGAAAGGAGCAGGAAGGTCATATTTAGTATGGCCAGAATGGTAATACAAAATCCTGCTGACTGGTGAAGTCGGATTTAATATTACTATTCTAGAAATGCCACTTTTAGAAAGTGAGCATTTCTTTGCACTTAAATCTTTCTGTGCCTTACAATCCACGTCTGGCTGGGCTTGGTTGACAGCTCCTTGTGCATTCACTCAGACACACCCCAAACACAGGGTACTCAGCCTCACTTGCATACATCTGCATTTTGAATGGGTCTTCCTGGGCTGGGAGGGTGGAGGGCCTGCTCTCACACAAAGGACTGCCACACCCCCTACTGGGACCCTGGCAGACAGGATTGAACTGAAAGGGGACCTGGTGCACTTCTTAGCCACTCTTTGAAGTCTCCCCCACTTCTAAGGCACATTTGGGTATAAAACAGGGCCTCTGCCCTACCTCATCAGACACTTGCTGGAGAAGAAACCTGAACCAGAAACTACATCCTGCCAAGAAGAACTGCCTGGCTTCTCAAAGGACTCACCTGTCTGCTTTCTACAAAGGACTGCTGCCTTGCTGTTGCCCTGCTGCCTTGCTGAACTCTTGTCTGGCTGTGAAAGTGCTCTCCAAGGGCTTGGATAGAGCTTGCCTCCTGTTCCTTGAAGTCTCAGGGCCAAAAAGACTTCTCTCTTTTACTTGGACGCTCCGTGCGCCGAAAATTTCGACGCACAACTTGTTTCGCGGCGAGAAAAATGCCGCACTCCGACGCTGATCAACGCGACGCTCTGGGGACGATCGAAGATCCGACGCACGGCCTCGCAAGGACAACGCCGCCCGACCTCTAGAGGAGAAATCGACGCGACGCCTGCCGTGAGATCGTAATTTCAACGCGCAGTCCCGCAGATCGAAGTCTAGAGGAGAAATCGACGCAACGCCTGCCGTGAGATCGTAATTTCGACGCGCAGCCCCGCAGACCGACGCGCAGCCGGAGAACAAGCAGGAAAATCCACGCACAGACCCGGGACATCTGGTAATCCCCGCGATCCACAGAAAGAGACTGTCCACGCGCCGGAAAACGACGCCGACTTCCCCGCGTGAAAAATAACGACGCAAGTCTGTGTGTGCTGAGGAGAAATCGACGCACACACCAGTTTTCCACGCACCTCTTCTCCTGTGGCCCTCTGAGGAGATTTTCCATCAGAAACCAGGTACTTTGTGCTTGAAAGAGACTTTGTTTATATTCTAAAGACTTAAGACATTTTATATCACTTTTCCGTGATATTTCTACAAGTTTCCATTGCAACCTTATTCTTTTTGACCTACAATTATCCTGATAAATATTATATATTTTTCTAAACACTGTGTGGTGTATTTTTGTGGTGCTATATGGTGGTATTGTATGATTTATTGCACAAATACTTTACACATTGCCTTCTAAGTTAAGCCTGACTGCTCGTGCCAAGCTACCAGAGGGTGGGCACAGGATAATCTTGGATTGTGTGTGACTTACCCTGACTAGAGTGAGGGCTTTTGCTTGGACAGGGGGTAACCTGACTGCCAACCAAAAACCCAATTTCTAACAGTTACAAACTCAGGTCTATGGACCCAACGACTCCCATTGACTAGCTGTGACACAAACAATTTTATTGTGGCTGCCTTTTCACAACGTTTTATCTGTATTATTGGATAAAATGAAAAGGGTCATTATTGGGTGGGGTTCCATATTCCACAGGCAAGTCTGTGAGAGGGACTAAAGAAACCACCCATAAAAACACAATTTATATTGTGGGGTCTATAAATCCCAGGCATAGTTCAAGGAGCCTCCTAAGGCTTTGTGAGCCTCTAATTGATTGGTCCATGGGATTCTGTACCATGCTCATTGTCCGTGGATCTGTAAATAAACATTGCCATTTTAGAGGCCTGGGCCTGAAGCCACACAGGAGGTTGGCCATAGGGTCAGGTGAAAGACCAAGTCTTGTGCATTATTAAAAGGTTGTTTGCAACAGGGTTTTGGCACGTGGAGAGCATGTTGCGGGCTAGGGTGTCATTGCGGTCAGTCCTTACTGCACACAGTCTAAGTCTGTGTAAAGTACAGGTTGGCAGCATAAGTGGTTGGGAGCAAGCTGAGAGGTTATTGCAGGCATTCCCAACTGTGCTTAGCTGAAAGCTCTATTAAGTACTTTTTGGCATACAGGAAGTTAGATGCAAGCCTGGCCAAACACAAAATGCCCTGGTAGGGCATGTAGGTTCAGGGGCCCCAGCATAGGTAGTACACCTATAGGTGCACGTCTGTGGTGCCCAGTGTCAGTTTAAAGGAAGGCCTGCATTGTTGGCTGCTTTTAAGTTAAAGTTCTTTTAAGTTAAAGTTAACCCCAAATTCGACTTTGGAATTAAAGTACTTCCTAAGTGCTAAGCTGCCTTATTTTTACATATGCCACCCCTAAGGTATGCCCTAAGTGCCCCCCAGTGTTTGGTGCAGCGTAACTATAAGAAGGGGCTTTATAAAAATGTTTTATAAGCCCAGGTGAAGGAAAAATAGCTACATTTGTTTTTCCCACGTTGTGGTGAATGGACTCCATAGGCTAACATGGAGAGACTTTATTTTAAAATAATAAAGTCTTATTTCCCATAGGAAGGAGATAGATATGCCAGGTTTAGTATCAAAATAAAAGTTATAATAAATCCAACAACTTGCCATTGTTGAATTCAATATAACTTGTATCTAGAAAGAGTTTTAAGAACTCTTAATAAAAGTTACTAACTTCAGCCCTGTAGTGCCCTTCTTTCATTGGTCAGCCTCTGGCAGCCTGAGGTAGGCTGCTTTGATGAGGTGTGAAGTGGCCTGGGCTGAAACAAAGGAAGAGTCTGGGTGGAGGAAATATGCTGCGGCAGATGGTAGAACAAGTTGGAGGAGAGCAGCCAAACTGGACTTCAAAGGAGGGAAGGACATTTGGGACAGCCAATGTACCTCCCCCATTTCCGGCAGCCCCAGACAATCAGGTTCCCCCTGATTAGATTAAGGAAGGGGTGTGTTAGGAGAAACGTAGCCACACCAGTGGGTGGGTTTAGCCAGATCTAAACTCTAGGACTGATTTTTTGACATCTTGGATTTTGGAGGAATGTTGCTCCTTGAGACTGATTTCTGCCACACTTCCCAGGAAGTGGTCACTCAAGAGGGTGGTGGCCTGCACATGATTGGATAGAGCCCCCCTGCTTTCCTCCCCAGGAGCAGGGATAAAATTGACAGAGCTGCACCCCACCTCAGACCCCTACAGGAACAAGACAAGAAGAAGAAGGACTGACCTGCTGGACCCCTGGCCTGCACCTGGACACTGCAATCAGGACTGCACCAACCGCACACTTGGGTTTCACAAAGAAAAGGACTTTGCCTGTCTTCTACTGCTTCACAAAGGGACTCCCTGTATGCTACAGGTAGAAAATAGCTGACCAGAGTTCCCTGCATCAAGTTTTGAAGAAACTGACCAGCTGACCAGTGACCAGTGGTCATTTTTGGATTTGAACTAGGTGCATTCTGGGAATTGGTGTCCTAACCCCGAGGAGTAAATCAGAGCTTCTCCGTCCTTGAAGTTTGGAGAAGTTTGGAGCACCTTTGGAAAAAAGCTCCATAAGAGGACCGACCCAACATCGTGAGTCAAGCTGGCTTATGTCGACCGCGACTCAGTCTAACTTGCAGGTTGCTCCCATTGAAAAGCTCCAGTGCTCCAGACTTCCAGTATTTCAGCGAGGGCTTGTGGAAAGGCAGTCTGACATCGTTGCATTGAAATTGGCTTGCTGTAGAAGTCGTCTGATGTTGGAGAGAAAAAGCTCAAAAAATGTTTCTAAGTCTGAACGTAAAAAATTGACTGAGGCTTCCCGTGCAGTGGATCCAAGGAGGGCTCCAGGGAAGACGGCTTCAATTTCAACTTAGTCCTGGGTGAAGATTTATTTCCCAAGAAATCGTCTAAGTCTGAATGTAGAATCCTTGATCGAGGCCTCCTACTACGCGTATCCGAAGAAGGCTCCATGGAGGTCAGCTTCAACTGGTGATTTTGCTCCAGTCCAGAAAATCTTCAATAAAAAGACTAAGTCCAAAGGTAAAACTTTAACCCAGGCCTCCCGCTCACTGTAGCCAAGCAGGGCTCCATCGCGGTCGTCCTCAAATTTTTACTTTGCCCCGGTCGAGTGCAACCAAATGTCCAGATTGGTGCTTTTGATATCTATGTGGTAGAAAGCATTAAATCTTTAAAAAATCATATGTCTAGTTCTCTTTATTGGATTATTGTTATTTTAATGCCATTTTAAAGATAAAAATATAATCTATTTTCATAAAGTGGTATTGCATTTTATTGTGTTTTGTGTTCTACTTAATTACTGTTTTGTGATTATTAAATGCTTTAAACACCTGTCTCCTAAGTTAAGCCAAACTGCTTGTTTCAAAGCTACCAAGGGTTGAGCAAGGATCAATTTATTGAGACCATGACTGGAGCTGGTGAGCAGTTGTTTCCTATTGCTAACTGTAGATACTAACCTGCCCTCACCAATAATCCACTTTCCAACACACATTTCTTTGGTTATACAATAATGAACACAACATATTGTTCCCATGGCCCGAGATATGCATTTGTAAACTGAAGAGCCATATTAAGACAACAAATAAATGTAAATGGAGGCCACTATTTTAAATCAAGTTACATTCCTAATTTAGGTTTTGTGGTAGGGGCTGTTATGATTTTTGTAACTTAACTGCAGTTATTTAAAAAAAAAACAATTCTAGTGATTTTTGTAAGGAAGTAAGGTGGAATTACATTTTTCAGCCAGAAAGTAAAAATCATGCATAACTAACTTTTGAGGTCTGGTGGTGATGTCCAATAACTAATTGTTGAGGAGGAATCAGGCTGGCAGTACAAAGAATTACCTCAACAGCAAAATATTTTAATTTAAGTTTTCTCAAGAAGCAGTGAAAAATGAAAGGTCATATTGTTCAGGTGTAGGTAAAATCTGTGCACAACTAAGCCTTATTCTGCTGGGTGACTCGGCGGGTTATTCTCTCTTGCTGGATGTATGCATGTGACTGGTGCTGGACTATTCATCATAAAATGTCATGTAGACTCATTGGGTGGTGAAGCATGCAGGGGGCTAGTTTCTGTCACAGGAATGGGTTGAATATGTATGCTCACTTTTAAAGGAACTTATCATTTTCTATCTTTGCAGTTAAAGGGTCTTCCATCATATGGAATGCTTGCTATTAATTACATTTCATGGGGAAAAGTGGGGTTTAGTTTATGTTTACGATATATTTTACCGTTTTCTAGATGTAATTCTGTATTAGCACGGTGGGTCATAGCTTCTTTAAATTGTCCTGCACAGTCCTTGATTTGTTAAAGACTTGGAAGAGGAGAATATATGTATGGATTCCTAAGTTCAGACCACTTCAATTCCCTTGAACAAAAGAATTTGTTTTAGAAGTCAAACTAGCCAATGCTTGAACTGGTCTGCAGGGACAAAGGAGCCTGGGTCTGCAGTTGTATAAAAATGTTAGCCTTTTATTTAAATTTACACCTGAAATCTGTCGACTGGAGAAGCTTCTGTGTACAAATCGGAGCTGCTGGACTACACTAGTTTAGGACAGTAAACTGTTCCTGTGCGAACCGGATTCCTAAGTTGTGACACACGTGTAACCTATTTCCTACGGAGAGTAACTGAAGCATTGTTCTAAAGATTACTAAATGACAGCTTGCAATATCACCAGAGAAGCTTCATATCGTGTGGCTATTAATTTTACTGTAGGCCTCTCATTCTCTACATGTCCTTGGGCATTGTAATCTTGTGTAAATTCCTGGTGCACTGTGCACCTTCAGTGACTTTTTTGATCATACTAGTGTTTCTGAAATTGAATGTTCACAATCGATTCTCACTCTAACAACAACTTAAGGAAATTGTTACCATTAAATACTGTGTTTGCAATGATTTTGTAATCCTTTTTTGTGGGGTGTAACCTACCTGAGCGTAATGGCAAGGGATTATGCACCCATCAAAGGACAAATCTTCTTGTTGTTTCATTTTTTCCCATACCTGTCATTTCTACATTGTCCGCATTTCATTTTCTACAATAACCCTTGAGTTCTTATCTGTTTTTCATATTGATTTACTTATCACACTCTTTTTCTAGCGTCACCATATCAACTATATGTGGTTAACACTCCAGCCTTTCACAGATTAGGATCTACCTATGATGTTTTGTTTTTGTCATTCATTCACATTTCATAATTCATTAAACAGTGCAAACTGCAGACCTGACTCCATATTTTCAGAGAATTTCCAGACAGTTAATCCAAAATATTAACATGAAAAATTAATTGTACACCAATATGTAAAATATTGTGACAATTGTTAGTGCAATGTTTTCAGGGAATGAACTACGATGCCAAATTCACAGCCTTTGTTTTTTCACTTGTCCTAGTTCGTATGTCAACTAGCCATTTACAGGGTGACTTAATTATTTAATGTGTGTGTGTGTGGTCCTCATAGCATGGGTAAACACTTTCAGTTCCAGACAAACACCATCCTTGTGAGGACTGGTGCGTTAGGAGGACCGATCCACATAGTGTGTCTTGGTAGTTTCAAGGGAGTGCATCAAGAACCTAAAAGTGCAGTTATATTTACCTCGGTCGCTTTATAACCTTCCCTACTATCAAAGCGTGCATGGAGTTAGAATAGTAAATACACACTTAATTACGGTCAATGGCCGGTCCTCATAATTATAGGTAGGTTATGTTTGGCTGTGTGTGTGTTAAATAAGCATTACACATGTTTTGACAAATGAAGTGTGAAATTATTGAAAGTGTTCAGTGGGTTTGGGTCAGACTATATGAGACCAACATATCACCCATGTGCTGTGGCAAAGGTAATAAAGATGACATGCAAATTGGGCAACTTTTCCCATTACAAAGTCTAGATAATATTCTAATTACTCTGTTGAAACATACTATTTTAAACTAGTGTGCCTGACAACAGGATGAGGATATTCTCTGGACTACAAACCTAAATAGATGAATCAGTAAAAATACACTTCTACTATTTATCTCCTTACAAAAAAAAAGAACTGCATACTGACTCCGGGGAGAGGTTGTCCATTCAGAAAAAGGGCAAAATAAGCCTCTGCCAGGGAGGAATACAAGTTGCTGCGACATGTAAGCCTAAAAATACTACAAGGTGAGCTTTACCTGCACCCGTCTAACATGGATTTCAAGAACTCAACAAGTTCACACAACGGGTGCTAAATAAAAGAGATACCCTCTCCACAGGATGCACGTGCCATCTTCATTAACGTAGGCTTATGTAGTTTCATCTAAACAAGGAGAACATGGTATTTAAAATAGTTTGTAAATGTTAACCTTGCATGAGGACACCGTTAAGTTGCTCGTAGACACACAGTGAATCTAGAAAAGATCGCAACTGTAGAAGAAATACTTTGAGGAGGTACTATTTTGTGTATTACCTTAATTGTATATTGCCTCGATAAACAGAAATATATAAATGATTATGTTTTGATGCCTATAATGTCCACTTGAGTGTTTAACTAGTTTACAAACACTCGAACGTAATACACTTTCTAAATCCCCTTTGTTCTACAAGCATGCCATACTCACTTTGAGCTATTTATTTTTTTAGACCAACTGGACATTCTCTCTCTGATGATTACACTCAGTCTATGTTTTATTGTAGTCCATCTTTTAGGCATGAATTAATTTGTTATGCTTCCAGACAATGTTATGTTTTTATGAACATTTTTGTACTAGGGCTAATAGCGCTGTGAGATGTCCCTTATGTTTCACAATAGTTCCTGAATTCCGTCCAGAGTGGAGTCTGGTGCCTAATAACATACTATGTTTCTGGTATTGTGTGTTTTTCGTGGCTAAGAGTATTTTGTGTCCAGTCAGTGAAATCAACAGCCTGAACCTCATAAATTCGCCTTTGTCTTACCTTCACCAGATATTGTTTCCAGGAGCGGCTCGTGGGGCTTTGGAGGGGAATTTAATTAAAAAATGCACTTACCTTCACTCAATGTTGCTGCTGCCGCCACCACCACCACTGCACCGTTCCTCTGCTGCAGCTGCAGGCACAGGCTCCCAGCCTGCCCTGCAGCCAAAATGAACACTGCTGACAGCAGCATTCAGATTGGTTGGACCACCCAGCCAGGGTGCTCCCAGGCAGACTGGGAGCATGTGCCTGCTCTCTCCTGTTCGGACACAGTGCTGGACTGGAGAGAGCAGAGTGCGCATGTGTGTTTGGCCGGCCTGAGACGGCCGGCCAAACATACATGCGCACTGAAGGGGAGTGCTGTGAACTTCCCCTCCATCCCCGTCATAGCACGTGGCCCCACCCTTTTTTACTATAAAACGATAATAAACATTGTTTATTGTTGTTTTATAATAAAAAGGTTTGCAGCTGCTGCTGCTGGTGGGGGGCGATGCTTCTCCGCCCTAGCGGAGGAGCCGCGCTTTTTTGTTTCCATGAAGCTGACAAAGTATTGACAAATAGGGACAAAAAGGGTCCCTTTGCTTACAGCACTGAAATTAGTGCATTAACCTGAATATTATTTCACGTTCCTACCTGTAAGAAATCAACTGCTGAACTAGGATCAACTTTCACACGCCAAATAAATAAAATGAAGGTTTCGTACATTGGTGATATGTTGTGTGACTGATTTGGAGATATGCCCTTGATTGACAGAGTGCCATTGGTGGGACCAACAACCAATGCTGATCTATCCATAAGATTTGAGATTTGAGGGAACACAAATTGTCATTTGCATCACTTAACCATTACACCTTAGTATTTGTCTGCCAGCATGCTACAGTATTTATGAGATTAAACAGGCTCTAGCTCTCTCATCCATTTCCATTGAAGCCCCAGGCCTTCCTTCATTCCAATTTTGTTTTTGTCGCCACATCTCAAGATGGAAGAAAGATCACTCCCTGCTTGTATCTCCTTTTTTGTGAAGAAATCTCTTCCTCTGCTTGGACACTTTGTGAAATAACTCTTTCTCGTCTTTCCCTTCTATTTTCTAGAAGCAGATTACTATTAAATAATTGTGTTTGTTTATTGTAATCCTACATATTATTTAAAACAGAATACAACACCTGATCATCTTATTCTATACACACACATGCTTGCACTTTCTATCATAGGATTACTAACGTAAACCACACACAATTTTGGTAGCTCTCTTCTGCTATCTGTAATCTCTCTTTCTTCATGAAAAAAGGCTCCGGAGCAGAGTACAAAGCCATGGTTAAATTTTAGCAGAGTGAGGCTTATTTGAATTTAGGTGCTCGAGATGTGTGAAAGTGTGCTGTAGGATTAGACCTGGGGGCAGTTGGGATGTTTGCTTCTGCAGAGGAAAAGTGTATTTATATATCACAAAACAAGGAGATTCCTGAAACTGTGATTTATTGACAATGAAATTGGGAACAGCAGCCACAACTAGGCTGTGCCACATGCTGGTTTCATGTTTCCAGTTGGAGGTGGCATGTTCTAGCTGGCTGAGGCAAAGTCCTAGCCAGGGAGAACCTACCATTTCCTTCAGGGGTGGGTGATTAAACTCACTGTATAACCTGAGCTCACCACTGGGTAGCTTGGCACTGAGCAGTCAGGGTTATCAACGGGGCAATGTGTACAGCATTGGCCCAGCACTCTTATGCAATAAATACACTAAGCGTCACAAAAGAGACTTCACACGTGGTGTATGTAAAGAAGATTTGTATTCAACACACACATTAACTAACACAACATGCAAATCATGTACTTCTGGCCACATATCACATTCAGAAATATCACTAGCGGTACAAGAGCAAACCGTGTTAAAACATCAGTAATATGCACACTTTGGAAAAATCCTACAATTCCTCCCAATACCCTCATGAGGTGCGAAATGTTGTCAGCAGGAAACCCACCCTAGCAACTATTCCAATTCACTACCGCACAGTTATAGGGTGCACCTCGGTTCACATAAATAGCAGCAATGTCTGCACACCGATAATTACATCACTTTTAAATAGCCTTGTGGGCCTAGGCCGCACATATAAGTACCAAGGTCAACCGTGATAATCTTTTGGCAAGGAAAAAACGTGTACGCAAACTCTGCCGTGCTGTGCAGTTCATCACAGGTAGTCACTCCCACACACTCACTCCATTCCGCTATGTGGTGCCATGGATATCAGGCAGGCTCGTATAACACGCACTCCCACACACTCACTCCCAATACCAGCAGTATACTGATATCTGGCAGGTCAGTTGTCAATTTACTCAAAGACCCTGTGGGCCCAAACCCTCCTCTACCCTTCAACCAACCCCTGCTACCCCACACCATGGTCTGGATATACAAGAAACTGTTCCCTGGGTACTAGGCTGATCACAGCCGGAGTTACATTTATTCAGGGTCCTGGGGAAAAATGGGGAAAAATAATAGATAACAGACTGATCAGGCAGTAGTCTACAAATAGAGGTTTGGCCCTCATTTGGGAAGTTCAGTGAAAGTTCTTAACACAGTACCTTCTGGCACAAGCCCTGTTCGGCTAAGCACAGGGAGAGGGTCACCGTAGGACACGTGGCATTCAGAATAGTGCCCAGCTAAGCCAGGCACTCCTGCACACTAATTGACTCCTCCGTGCCCTCCTGGAAATGAGGCACAAGGTCGGTGCACATTGACTTGACAGTTCCGATCACACACAAAGAGATGCCAATTCTGTGCCTCCCTGGAATGAGGCACAACGTCTGGTGTGTAATGCCTTGAGTCACACAAGACAATTGCAATCACACTCGCAGAGCTACCAATCCCACACCTCCCTGGAATGAGGCACAACACCTGGTGCACGATGCCTTTGAGTCGCACCTGATAATTACAGTCACACATGAAGAGTTACCAATTCCGTACCTCCCTGGAACGAGGAACAACACCGGGTGCGCGATGACTTGAGGCACACCAGACAGTTCCGGTCACACGTGAAGAGTTACCAATTGCATACCTCCCTGGAATGAGAAACAACGTCTGGTGCACAATGACTCAAGTTACACCACACAATTCTGGTCACACAGAAAGAATTACCAATTATGTTCCTAACCTGGAATGAAGCACAATATCTGATGCACAGTGACTTGCAAAAGGCAATTCTGGTTACATACAAAGAGTTACCAATTCCACACCTTCCTGGAACGAGTCACAATGTCTGGTGCACAATGACTTGCGTTGAACAAGACAATTCCGGTCACACACAGAGACGCAAGTTCAGCGGTGCCATACAGTGTAGAATCCAGCACTGCTATGGGTACACCCCCATCTCGAAGGGTTACAACCTGTGAATCAGACACCGCATACAAGGAGCATGTAGTCAGACTATCGCACAAGAGAAATGCAGAATGATTGACGAAGCGGGCCATGTGAGGTCCCATAACCGATGAATCTGCTCACCACCAAAAAGATGCTCAGGTATGTCAAGGCCCCACGCTGAATTGACACACTCCTTTAATGCGGGCAGTACTTTGAGGACTCCACACCAGGTAATCCGGTCTCCAGGCACAATACTTCATTCCACGCTCACACCGATTTTACAAGGTGGAGTCCAGCAGACGATGTGGGCACTTAGGAGGGGACCGCTCTCTAGATGTCACAGGTATAAGGTGTAGGTCCCTCACTGGAGGTCTTTGATGTCCCTGATACCGCCACCAGAGAACAGGCGGCAAGCCAACAATCCCTTGGAGGGCACACTTTGGGGTGCCACACAGCAGCAAGCAATTGGCCCAGGGCAGCCATAATTCAGAAAGGGTGCACAGTCCATGACTCCAATAAATTTCTGTCAAGTCTGCCATGGGACAGTAGAATGCAGATCTGAATCTTTAGTGGGGTCATGATCTCGCCCGAGAGGCCAAGTGTCAAAACCTCTTTCTCCAACCTATCCAACCAGGCCCTCAAATGGCAAAGGTCTCTCATGGTGCCCACAGTTTATAGCTGTCACTGGAAATGCACAGATGTGTTCCCCCAGCCTCCAGGGTGGATTAGATTAGAATTTAAAAGGCACACAAAAGCGTTTTAAAGCCTAGAAATGACAACTTTCTACAAGTGGCATTTCTAAGTTATTATTGAAAAAAACACCTTTACCATAGAAAGGGGTTTGTCAGGTTGAATCCAATGATAGCAAACATTATGAGTCTGCATAACGGCACGCCACTATTGCAGCTAGGAGTAATTGTAAACTTCTCCTATGTTAACCTATGGACAAAGCAGCTTTCATAGGCAGTGAAAACACACAAGGATGTTCTTCACTCCCTGGGCGACATGTCCTTGCACGCCCACAAGCCTGCATTGGCAGGCGGACACATGCTTAAGCACACCATAGCTGCAAGTGTGGACACACAAGCCTGCTACAACAAGCTGGGCAAAGGTTTAGGAACATCATAGGTGCAAGTACTCACACACAGGCCTGTCATGACAGGCTGGACACAGGTTTAAGAAAACCATATGTGCAAGTGTGCACACCCAGGCTTTCTATGACAGATTGGACTCATGTTTGAGAACACCATAGGTACAAGTGTGCACACACAGGGCTACTATGACAGGCTTTAGTCATGTTTAAGAACACCATAGGTGCAAGTGTGCACAGACAGGCCTGCTATGACAGGCTCAACGCATGTTTGGAACACCAGTGGGCACACGTGTTCACACTGGGCCGCGCCACTTCCTAACATACGTAGGAAATGCATGCACACTTTCACACTGTTCTTACAGTGGGTAAGTGCCCAGGATCCTAAGGCCACTCGATAGAGAATCAGCAAAACCCTATGGAAAGAGCCAATCCCCTAGTTAAGTAAAACCCACATGGAGGTTCTTCACTATCAGGGCATGAGACACACATATGTACCTGCCCAGCCTTCCATCTACCACCTGACCCACCCTTCAGGGGGTGCTCTAGGGGTAGCTGAGGGCTGACACAGTTGGCTACGGAGTTAGAAGTGCCAACATGAGTAGCAGTGCAACTGTGCCACCACAGACCTGCATTGTCAGGCCAGATACATGCTTGACAGGCTATTCTGGTGAGTGGAACACTCAGTGCAACATCCCACTAATAGACGGGGCTGTACCCCCACGGGTATGTGGTGTACAGTTTTATAGGGCACTCTTGGTTACTACACCTCAGTCAATCATGTAAGTGCCCCTTCCTGGCATTTGTAGGAAGGGCCCACGCACTGCAGTACAATGGAAAGTGTCCAGAGTCCTAAGGCCACACAAAGAGCGGGAGGAAAAAGCAAATAGTTTCAGGGACTGCTTCCTCCTAAACAAAATTAAGAATAGAATAAGATTTTTTTTAACAGTGCCATGTTTCCGTTAAGTAAAACTGGCTGCAATGAAAAAAACTTTGCTTTATTTAAAAGCAGTCACAGACATGATGGTCTGTTGGTCCTGCAGGCCATCGTCCTAATGATGTCCGCCAATTGTAGTGAGTCACAATTTGTGACCTACCGCATTAATATTTATTCTGTAGGTCAGATTGAGAGATAGTGCAATTCAAATAGTTAAGACCCAACATATTAATAAATAGTTTGGTTCTCTTAATGTTTGCTGTTCGCAAAATACTGATCACTATTTGAGACCACTAATTTGCAACCAAATATTTGTATATCTGTCCCTAAGTAATCTCTACAAGGAGATCTGTATAACAAGAAATGTACTTTATAGGCAGCAGTTCGTAAATGGAAAACGCCCAATTCTCACAGAAGATGCAACCTTAAGTTTTTAAAGCACTAGTTGATGCTGCAAGTTCACATTTATTGAATTCAGGATCTCATGTTTTCTTCATTTTACTGCTGTCTAAAAAGGAAATAAATCTCTACTGATATGTCAATGGCTATGAAAAAATACGCATTTCACAAAACATACCCAGGATAAACAATGAAAATATTTTAAGGTCCTACAGTCTCACGACAGGAATCATAATGTCAGATGTAAGTATAGTGGTATTTAGGAATGAGTAAATGAACTACCTCTTTAACAAGAAGCAAGTAGAAGTTCACTTTTTGTACTGGGTCAACACCATTTTGTAAAGTCTTTCCAGGGACAGATTTTTAGGACTTCCACAGACCTATTATATGGGGGTAATGTTTAATCTAAAAATGTTCATTAAAGCTGTATCATTAATTAAAATTATAAACCATGTTAAGAACATTGTTCTAAGAGTGATGAGTTTTCTAAAATTAGGGATTTTTAAACAAATGTGCGTGATACCTTTACCGCACAACTGGTACTTCAAAACACTAATAAAGCAAAAGAAAGATTGCAAAGTTATGGTATTGGTAGAACCCACATTCTTCCGCTTGGCCAGATGGGCCAGTTGTGATCTCTAAAGCTGTGCTTCCACATCTTAAACTAATCTTAACAGAATTCCAAAATATTAAAATAAAAGTCTCAGGTCTACTTTTAACTTTCATTTGAAGCTATATGTTTACCATTACAAATGTGTTTGACAGTTCTAAACAAATATTGAGTAAAATCTCCACAAGCTGCCTACGTTTGTGCCCTTGAACACATTTGTGAAAAGATTATATATATGTTTTTAGTAGACAATACAAATAATCTGTACTATATGGGCAGTGGTATAACAAAACCTCCTGCAGCCTCCTCGGTGCGGTACCCCTGAGTTCCAAGGGCCCCTCAGCAAAAGTGGTAGGTAGTGGGGTGGGGGAGAGGGGACCCCTTCATATAATTTACAGGGGAGTGCCCTCAAGTTTTGTTAAACCACTTTATATATGCAACTATAACCACCTACGAGTGACCACCAGTAGAATATATATTTACAAAGTTACAGGGACATTATAGTTACGTTCAGAATTTACAGGCCGAGAAAGCTATTGTGAATTTACAGAAAATATGCTCTCATTTTAGCTTCTGGTGCACCTTTCATGGACAATAATGCGAAAACAGTTTTATCTCAAACATGAGTCATGAAATCTTAGCATAGTAAAATCACCTTAGAACACACCACAATTCCTAAAATTAGTATGGTACCATGAACAAATTACTTATTGAAACTAAAATTTGTTATCACCCTTTATACATTCTCCTTTTTGTGTGTCTCAAAACCTGCCATTCACTAGAATGCATTTCAATGGGGTGTTATCATGTATATTGGTCCCAAGATGGCTGCAAGCACTTCTTGGTTGAAGTGCTGACAGTCAATCAGATCTCACCATGAGATCTGTGCTTAGGCTCCACCCACATATACAAATTTGGTTTTCTTTAAATATCTCGAAATTTACTGAACAGATTTACACCAAATAGCAAAAAGAATGCTTTCTGGACCAAGAGCTACCTTTCTGCCAAATTTGGTGCAATTCCATCCATCAGTTCAGGCTGTTGTTGTGTTGAGAATCCCTATGGAAATTAATATGTGGAAAACACATTTTCGGACTCCCCTTTTTACTGAGCCCCCGCTTGACAGATCACCCCAAACTTTACAGACAGCATCTGAAGTGAGCATCAAATTTCTGTGGAACATTTTGTGAAGATTCATCAATGGGTTCCAAACATATAGTTAAGGCACTGTGTCGGCACTGTGTCAATTTATTGTATTGCACAGAGTTTTCCCAAATGTTTTTTACAGATGACATCTTTTTTGGTAACCCAACATCTATGAATGATTACTGTATGAGAAACTGGATTCAGAACATTTGTTAACTACTATTTTCTACACCGTTATCACTTGAGAAAGTGCATTTGTATTTAGAAATCCTGATTCTGCGAACACCTATTAAGTGTTTATTTAGCTGGAACTTTTTTGGTGAATGGGTGAATCTCATGGACTTCGAATTATCCGCAAATAAGGTTCTTTATACTCTTGTAAGATAAACTGTCCTTCTCTTTAAGTGTTGAAAACAAATGCAAACCGTGCAAGGTAAGGTTCGTATTATTGATTGTGACCTACTAAGTGATGAATAGCCAATGACTACAGTATTGACAAACAAAATTTCAATTATTGATTGATCATTCTAACGAAGCCAATAGCGGGCACTCCTTTGTTGTTTGGACATTACCTTTCTATTTTGGTCCCAAATCTAGATCAACTATAAAGAGATTTTGTAGTCTTATGTTTTATTCATGTAGATTTAAATAATGCTCTTTACCTAGCCATCGGCAGAGGTTGAAATCCAATCATTAGATGGTCAAGATTAAATGTTCTACTAGTACTTAAGGAAATTACTTTGTAGATCATTAGATAAATTATAGATTCGTAAAATCTTTGCTAATTCTCATTCCATGTGCACAGATTTTTTTTAATAAACAAAAACAGTGTCCATGTCTTTGTGAAGCACAGACTCCGGTTATTTCTTCACGGGTATTATAGTTTTCTGAAAACATCTGGGCTTATCAAACTTTGAGCGATAATCAAAATAAAAAAACAAATTGATTATTTACCTTGAATGGTTCACAAGAGGTTCCAGATACAATCTCTGTAATTAGATTCACTAGGCTGGAATGAGAGCTTGAAATGTTGAAAGCGTGAAATGTTATACTCAGTCCAAACAAGCTAACATCCAGAAACAAGAGATCCACGTTGTGGCACTGTAAATCCAGGCTGGTTGGTAAATGCAAACCCTAATTTGGGCAGTGCGATTTAAGTAATATCAAATGTACACAATCAGTTGGTTACATTTAAAAAAAACAAATAATGAGAAAGGTGATGGATGTAAATAATGTGCAGGCAAAGCAATGCTCTGTAGAAGTGCAAAATGTGTGCAGGTACATTTAAACCTCTGTTCAACAGAAAAGTACACATTTAAAAATCAAAGGCGGAAACAGTGTCTGGGTAGAGCCTCATTTTCTGATCTGTGATAAGCTGAGTTCTTGGCGTTGCTCATCATTTATTTTGGCACTTCATTAAGACAAAGAGGGAAATGTGGCGAGGGCTACGCTAAATCCACCAGTATCTTCTGTTACGTTAATGTGGTCTTTGGGAGCCACCATTTGACCTCAGCTAAGGTTTTGGCACTGTGCAAGACCATTCTTTATAAGGTAGTTGTCAATGCATACTGCGCAGCTCAATATACTGAGCATCGGTACAGCGGGGAGGGGGTTTAGAAAGTCTTCTGAAAAATATACTAATACTACCTCAGGTATAAAATAGCAGATCACTCAAAAAAATCAGACCGTAGGCCACCAGCACAAGCAAGAACTGAAGTATATTTTAGAAGCATTACATAAACGCTGGTGTACTGAATCTTGTAAAGTTACTTAATAAGTGAACGAATTTGGAGCAGACTTTCATGTCTTTTACTCAGGCACTCATATATACTTTGGAAAAATAATTAAAAATCCAGGAACCACAAGTATAAATACAAAAGAAATATGTCCCAGAAGTGCATATTTAATAAACATATCACTATAATTTGGGAATGGATGGCAGAAAGAGTAGTTTACTGATTTGATTGCATGTAGACACTCAAAATGTGAAAGATGGAAGTTTGTATTAATCTCTGTCTGCAGTAATAACTCTAGTCTACATTCCACCCCATTTTTTTCTAGATTATCTGCGAGTTTACACACATTGAGCAACAATATGCAAATCAGCTGCACTCCTTACTGGATTACCGGGTCAGGTTCCCTCTGACCAGCAACGCAACCCCAGACTGGTTTTGGCTTTATTGGGCTCTATAAACGATTTGCACGACACTAGCAACATCAGTGGCTTCAGCACGCTGTCATCCTGATCTAGGAAAATCAACTTGGGAATCAGACTGAAAATGTAAAGAGTAATTGAACAACCCATTGTTGGGTAAAAGATGATAGGGCAAAAGGGAAAGATTTGTGTTGAGAAAACAGCAGATTGCACATTGGCCACACCTGTTTTAGTTATCCTCTGGGCAAACCTAAATCATCCTATGAAGTGGTTACTGTCCTCCTAGATATTACTTAGCCTTTGATACACAAAACCATTCTATTGAACTACAAAGCCTGAGATATCCCAGAATAGGAAGTACTGCACTAGACCAGAACTCAAAATATCTTAGTAAATTATTTCAAATTATCTCCTTTCCTTCATTCCTGTCTTTACCTTGCCTTCGTTACAGTCATCTGTAACACTCTTCTCTTCAATATCTTCCTCTACCATCTCCCGGACATCATTGAATCCTTGACCACCGCATTCTTCAACCATATTAGTGGCACACATATAATCCTCAAACTGTAGAATCCTTCAGACCTAGTTTACAATATCTACGTTATATAAATAAAATATATCTAGGTTCATCATTACTTGTGCTATGCAATGTTCAGCATATTCATAAAGCTAGTGATGCTTCAAGCTCTTGAATAGCTCCCAGTGGTCTTGTATAGCTCCTTTAAAGTACTCTGCATTGCCCATTGAACCACCTATGGTGACTGGCTGCTTGATGTGCAACACAAATTCTACACCGACTACCCAAGAAAATCCCTTCGGTCAAGTCTGGCACTGTTCCTATTCATACCCACATTCACAAAAATCCTGCACTAATGTGGTCTCCTTTGAAGTATTTCAGGTACATGCACCAAGCACCTTCCTACCTAGCTGGTGTTTCCAAGAGATGCAAAGGCCTGTTTGTTCCCTATTTTCTTACGCTCCCACACATAACCAAGATTTATCTTCAATACAGACTCCACGATTAATCCAAAATGCAAAGTACCTAACAAGAACACAGATGAAGATGGTAATTACTGACAATCATAAAACTACACTGTTAGAAATTGGGTTTCTGGTTGGCTGTGGTGTGCATCTAAGCCAGGCAGAACCCACCACTCTAGTCAGGGTACATAAGTTACACACCAAAGATAAGCTATGCTCACCCCCTTGGTATCTTGGCACAGAGCAGTCAGGCTTATCCCTAGAGGCAACCTGTAAAGTGGTTGAGCAACACACTCACACCAGTGACATAATGAATACACCACAAAAGAGACTCCACACTGAACTATATGAAAATATATTGTGTATATTTATAACATAGACCCAAACAACAATATTCATAATTACTGTGTGCACTATGCACACCCCAAGTCAGTATTCATTAACATGGCTGTGCGAGAATCAAACTTTCATACATCATAACTTCAGGGCATGAAATGCAGCAGGTAGGTTATAGTAGAAAACATATGAATCACCATGTATCATAAATACTGTGCATATTATGCAGTTATCAGAATGCTCATTAACCTGATCAAGAAAAGGTCAAGATGGTATAACCCACATAAGTACTCCTGAAGATATGCTGATTTACATGTATCACAATTGAACTGCATATAAAATACACATATGTAAGTTTCGAGGTATGCCCATAAAACAATTACATTTTACATGCATGAAAGCAGTGGGCACAGAAGCATCCATGCTTCTACCAGAACCTTTATGGTAAGTTCAGCACATAGTGTAGAGCACCAAAACACTGGTGCACCTACTACAGGGAATGCAGTAATTTACTGTTTCCCTAAATGGAACAAGTTCCTAACGTCAATTAGGGGTGCTTTGGGGGGCTCAGTGGAGGCCTCACCCCTTAATGCAAGAAATCAATCAAGTGCCCCCAGCACACCAGTAAAGTAGGTAGGGGGAAGCACAACTCCAGCGTCACACTGGATACCTCATTTGGTCATCGCACAAAATGCAGTCACCACCCAGAACTGAGATCCTGTGCCAGAATGCGGGAAGGCTCCGTCAGGACCTCGGGGATTCCATCCCAGCACTCAGCAGCAGGGCAGGGCTCTCAGTAGTGGGTCCAGCATCTGTAGAGGGCAGCCTTCCTTTGGCTGTTCCTACACCATGGTGCTCCAGGGGCACGGCCAGGCAAATGCTCCGCCGAAACCTGGCTCAGGAGACAGTGCACTGACCTTTGGGGATTGGTCTCCTTCACTCAGCAGGGCTGCTCCCATGTGGGGTTTACTGCCTCTCCCATCCTAGGAGGTAGCCATGCTGAGGGGGGCTCTGTCAATATGCGAGATCAATAGACTTTGGGGATGACAGGGACATGGCTTGTGGACTTGCGTACACTCTATCTCAGTGGCACGAACCAGGGGAAGTAAGCGGAGGCCAAAGAAAATGACCTCTCCTCTAGGTGAAGTTGGTACTAGCACCCCCCATGTGCTACCATCACAGCACACGTCAATGCTGAGGGGTGCAAGAAGAAATCCCTCACAACCACAAGGGCAAGGTGCAGAGCTCACAGGCTTGCAGAACGTGGAGAAAGGAGTGGCCACTAGGCGCTTATAATTACAGTATCCAAGAGCAACAACTAGCATCAGTCCCATGCTGGGATCCTGGGCGAAGACTTGGGGGTGGTTCTAACAAATGGCAATGGGCAGGCAGACCAGCACAGCAACTCCAATAGCAATCTTTCTTGGCAGACCCACAGTACCTTAGCACAACAAAATCAGGGGGCTGCTGACAGCAGGGCAACATACCGAAATGCAATCCAGTGCGTCCTTTATGCCATCCAGCAAGTAGCAGGCAGCAGAGCAACAGCAGAAGAGCAGTTCAGATGAGTGTTTTGCTCAGCTCAGCAGTCCTTCTGACAGAAACTCAGTCCCAGTTCTGAAAGTACTCTAAAAATCATGGGGTGAGAGCCCCTGTGCTTATACTCCAAAATGCATTTGTTCAGTGGGTGACTTCAAAGGAGCATTTTCAAGTGTAACACAACCCCTTTAAACACAGCCCTGGCTCCAGACATAAGTAAGGGATAAATCAGCCCATTGTCCGTGGCAGGGACACTGCCTATACAAATCTAAGTGTACCTCCCTCCCTCCCTCTCTCCCAGCCCAGGAAGACTACCAGTATGCAGATGCACCCAGCCCATCCATTGTGATGGCTGACTGGAAAGTATGCACAAAACATAGCTGTTACTTTGCCCTAGACATGGGTTGGAGCCAGGCTTCAAAGCACATAAAATTATAAACATAGAGAAGTGGCCTCTTTCTAAAAGTGGCATTTCTAAAATAGTAATTTAAGATCCAACTTCAGCAGTAAGCAGGATTTCTCACTTACACTCCAAACTTACCAAACAATGGCCACACCATTCCTTTCAGAATTTACCACTTAAACATATAAAGGGGAATTCCCAAAGCTGTCCTATGAGAGGAACAGCCCTCACAGTATTGAAAAATTAAATAGGCTGTTTGTCACGACTAGGACACGTAAGTCATAAAAGTATATGTCTGACCTTTTACATACACAGCACCCTGGCTATCTAGGGCCTACCATCAGGGTGGCTTGGGTGTAGTAAAAAGGGAGTTTAGGCCTTGGCAAGTAGTTTGAATTGCCAAGTCAATGTGGCAATACAATGTGCAGGAAGGCACTGCAGTAGTATGCCTGAGACAAGTTTGAAAGGCTACTTCTGTGGGTGGCACAATCAGCACTGCAGATCCACTAGCAGCATTTAATTTATAGGCCCTGGGCATATGGTATACCACTTTACAGAGGACTTACAGGTAAATTAAATATGCCAATCATACCACATTTTAGAGGAGAGAGCACATGCACTTTAGCACTGATTCGTAGTGATAAAGTGCCCAGAGTGCTAAAGACAACAAAAAAGGGTCTGGGAAATAGGAGGAGAAAGGCAAAATAAATTGGGGACATCACCGCAGTAAGGGCCATTTTCAAATGTACACACATTACATTCCACTGTACAACTGATATGCTTAGGTCCCACAACGGCATGACTGGTGCACTTCATTGGCAATCACACATACCATTACCTGCAATTCAGATCCCCTCCTGCATAAGAAACTTTAGTAGCACACAAGATACCCCAGCATTGTTGGCAATGTCTCAAGCACAAGAACTAAAGCCTACTGCCTTTTTTTACATTTATGATGTAACCAGGGTGACCTACAGAGTAGATTTACTATAAAAACATAACTTTTTTTTCAACTATATTCTCACCTTATGGCCATATCACCCACCATTTCTTTTTACCCCTCCACTTATACAGCGACCATAAGGCCCTTTCCAATTTAATTTTTCACTTACTCCATCATTCTTTTTGGGGTTCTCCCACCATACACTTCTTACGCCCCTCATGTCCTATTGTGAAATAAGGTTCCTTGATTAAATCTAAAACTCCCCTGAGACAGAGCAAGACCTTTGCCCGCCTATTGAGGGATGCATGTCAGAACAATGTCTACAGAAATATCATCTTACATAAATGTCATGTCCTAAGTATAGTTTACAAAAATATTGCTTAATTTGGGTACATTTTGTGAAATTAACTTCAATGAGTTTTAATTTTTTTATATAATATTTAGGGAACATTATTTATGCTGGATAATACACTGACAATGAAATTCTGATGCCATATCCAGCTGAGAGCAATGCGGTCTGAATGGCCTAATGTAGCTGCCCCTACATTTCACTTAGACTACTTAGAGGAATACCCTGATGTGACTAATATAAATGCACAGTTATTGGTAACGGTGCGTTGGAGGGCACAAAGGGCCTGATTTAGATGGTGGCGGTTGCACTGGCAAGCAGCATCTGTGTGGACCAGAAAATACCGTCACAGCAACGGGTTTCCGCCTGCGTATTTAGATGTTACAGTTCTGCTGGTGATTCGCTGACAGTGGGAGACTGCGGCAGGACTTTATGGACTTTGTACATTGGCAGGGGCTAGAAAAGAGAGGTAAGTGATTCACACACACACTTAGCCATAGGTATACCCCCGCACTGCACAATACAAACACAACACATGCACACAATTATCCATTGCCAATCCGGCACAACATAACCTGTACATGCCGAAAACACACATTGACATACATCCATGACACAACATACACACACCATTGACACTGCACCCACACATGTCACAAGCACAACAACCAACACAACTACACACTCAGCTACACAAACATACTCACCTACACCATCTCTCCCCACCTCAACCAGCCAGTCATATTTATGACCACATGCATGTACTGACTCATACACACAACTTGCATCATAACATGGCAAGTACAGGTCCCCTGATAAAGTGCACACATGGACACAGTTGGCAGGAGTGACTGTACCATCATTGTGGTGCCAGCATTCATTTGCCAGTGTATACTGGCACGCCAATGACAGTTGTGTATGTATGCAACATATGTTGTGTACCAGGGTGCACCCATCCATGTCTGTCCCACTCGTGTCTCCAACATATGCATGTCACAGTGAGTAAAAAATATTACTGTGACATGTATATTTCTCTAGTGGGCATCACCTCCCTTGCAGTGCCCACCCAACATGCACTGGCAATGCAGCGTACCTACCTTGTAGTCCCTCACAGGGGAGGCTGTGTTTCTCCATGGGTCTGTGGCCACAAAAATGGCAGGTCTTGTCCAGTTGTGTCCAGTCAAAGACAGGGGGAGTGGAAAAAAAGGTGCGTTTTCACCCCCATCAACCACCAACTATGGAGCAGAGGCCAGACTGCTAATTTTTCCTTGGCAGTAAGGCATATCTAAATCTGCACAGTGTGAAGGGTGGCTCGGTCCCGTCAACATCCCCCTTTCACTTTTCTGCCATCAACGCGGATTGTGATTCTTGGCACAGAGGGCAGTTCGAATTAGGTCTTTCGTTAATGAGACTGCCAACATCTAAATACTGCAGGTGGACCGTCGCAA
Organism: Pleurodeles waltl; assembly: GCF_031143425.1. NCBI lineage: Eukaryota > Metazoa > Chordata > Amphibia > Caudata > Salamandridae > Pleurodeles > Pleurodeles waltl. The sequence continues at coordinate 498,862,894 of NC_090445.1, forward strand.
TGGCGGGTGGGTTTACAGTCAAAAGATCGATGACAGGACCGCTACTGCCAACATATAAATCAGGCCCAAAATGTATAGGAATTCCACAGCTTCATTTAAATGTTCTAATTAAATCAATACAGATTAAAGTTAGAACAAAATAAAACTTATGTACACTCTACTAGCAAGAAATAGTAGGCAGGGTAAGAACAAGTGAAGTATTTTATACTCACATGCCAAAGTGTATGCCAAGTATGTAATGGCTTGACTAGATCATCCCCGTGATACTCACGTACTATGCCCTACACTCCAACAAAGGACATACATAAAAGATGGACTCTTCCATTCTAAGAACGGTATCAACATGTATGACCTTTTATTTAACTTACACTTGTCTGCTTTACTCACACCTCTATGCACAGCAAATAGTTTGCAGCGAGATGGGTGGAGCACTAACTGCCCTCACTCAAAACATGTAACACTACCCTCATTGTTCATGCTATAAACATACACTCTCCTAATCATGCCTAACAGACATAGTTGACACTAACCTAACAGGTTCCACACTGCACGTTAGGATAGGTTCCAGCACGTTAGTCCACACCTTAGCCAACAATGTGCTATATATCCTATAGTACAGTGGAATTAAATATCTATTTACTATTTTGCCTCTATCTGGCTGCTGGTGTTTGTTCTCTACACCTTTGAGTGTCCAGATAATTGCATATATTTTGAGTAGTCCAGTTTTCACTCAATAGGTCCATCTGGAAGATTCTAGAATCACTGACTTTCTTTTGAGATAAACCATTCTCCTTTTAGTATGTAGGGATGAAAGGCTTTAAGGAAAGTAGTTGTTAAATTAAAACAGTACTTTTTTCTTGCAAAGTTTAGGTTCTTCCACTTGTAGCAAAGCCAAGAGAGTATCAGGAAGAGACTGTGATGCCATCAAGATTTTTTTTTTTTACTTTTACCATTAGGGGATATACTTTAATGAATGAAACTGAAGACCAAAGAACTTAAAGGCACCAGGACATTTCTTAAATGGAAATATTCTAATGTACAATCAGGACTCAGGCGGCATATGCCTTGAAAGGAACCGAAACTACAACAATGCACCTCAAAGAGGAGTGTAATTCCATTATTTCCACCCGTGAACGAATTCCATCAGCATGCATGCTTTCCTCTACTGCAGAGGAAATCCATAAATTACAAGTGACACTTATCTAAACTGTATGACTGTCTGACAGTGCACAAATTATACTTTTAAATAATTTAACAGCACCGTTGTAAGTTTAGTCATGCATATTATGCACGGGGAAGTATTTAGAGATAAAAACACTTCAGCAGGCTTTGGCTGAAAATTAAGGTCACACCAAAACCAGGGCACAAGGAGCCTTATGCACAGATGAATAGGATGACATTGAGTGTTCGACTGTAGTTTCATGGCAAGGCACGGAAGTTAACGCTGTGCACCCTACTCTTTTATTGCTGCTGCCTGCAGCAAACAGCTATGTAAATTATTGAATTAAGTAATATAGTATGCCATAAAGGTTGAAACTCAATAAACGCTGAGCTCCCTAGCAACGTTTCTGAGTGGTGCATCAAGAGTGCCCTGGGCACTAAGACATACAAAGAAAAATGGCACTCCCTCTCCTCCTGTTTGGGTACTAAAAGGCAGCATTAGCTGAGGTGCAGTGGGCCCCTCAAACGTTTCCATCCCGGTGACAATGCTCGTAATGCATTATGATGGTTATTCTGACTCTCATTCTTTTTGCCTCATGGATGCAGCTGAGTACACAACGATTTTGTGGCACTTGGGTGAAGATTTTTAAACACTTTACACTGGTGTAAAGTCACAGAAAGCGACACAAACTTGCACAAAGTGTAGATAAGGTATTTACTTCCCAGCACAAAACTAGAGCTGAAAAATAGTTCTAAGAGGAATGCAAGTAGTGCTTTGTGGTACTTTGCCTTACTTTGCATCAAGGGGGCATTTATGGATGGTACGTGGATGTTTCCTTGCTTCCACCTAAGTTTTTTGACGCAAAGCCCTCTCTACTAACAATAGTAGACAGGGCTTTGGGACAAAAAATACTGATTCACTCGGGCAGGATTTGACAAGGAGGTATGTGCTTATTTCTTCTAACCTTTCACAAATTGCATGTGTGAAAGATACAAGCCCCATGGTGTGTAGAGGAAAAGGTTGATATATAAAGGTGCATTAGACCTCTTGGTGATGAAGAAACATCTGAAGCTGCAGAAAGATGTTGCTGATTCACTGAAAATTGATTTGGAGCTGCTAGGTATGTCTGCAGATAAAAGTGTGGTAACAAGAAAGGGCAATGTCAACAGCCGCTCAAACCAAGGTGGATGAAGAGCCCACACGTGGTCAGGAATGCTTCTCAGATAACAATTTACAAGCTTCTTAAAATGGGCAAATGTCTCATGGGGATGCCTCTTGCAGCTGAGTCTAGAAATATCTGTAGAGAAAAATGGCACTCAGCGGAAGCACCAGAATGACTGATTTGACAGTGGTTAAAGAAAAAGAGACCATCTTAGACTTAATTTAATACAGATTTACATAGAGAGCCACCTAGGGTTCCTATAGAACCAGAAATTGTGTATCTCGATAGTGGAGATGCAGTCCTTGGAACTATTTCAATGTGCTATTGAACACAAATCTTCCTTTGAACTTCTAGATGATCAGGAATTATGGTAACAGCCTGACTCTGAGCTTTGAATCCCAAAGCCATGTCCTTTGAAATGTACATCAGAACTGAAATAGTTTTTTATATTCGATGGTGACAGGGAGAGTCCAACCAAGGCCACCAAATTGCCATTCCTTTCCAGGAAGGAAGAAACCTGCAGTGGATGTGACTGTCCAGTCCACAAATGGCTACTTGTGGGAGACCCAGAGAACCAGGGACCATGGAATTTACTTACAGAACATGGAAAGGCTTCCGGGCCTGCTGGTGCTACTGATGTAGCTACTTTGTGAGAGAACAGTATATTACAGCAAGGAGAGAGGATGAGTCGCTTACTTTTATAAAAGTCCTGCTCCTCCCGCAAAGGGTACTATTTGAGAGTAAGCCCACTGAGAAGGAAGAAATATGTTGGCAGAAGAGACTCCTGGAGCCCATTATTCAGGGCGTCTATGGATAACTGGAAGGTCTAGGGAACATGATTAGAGCCACCAGGTTCTTGAAGGTAAGATTTGAAGATTTGAAGGCAATATCTGAAAATTCCTTTAAAGAGCACAGTGTTAGTAATTGCTCATCTTTCTGCTCTCTCTGCTTTTGTTTCATCAATATTCAATTTCTCCTACTCTCCCTTGTTTTTTTTGTCTCTATTAATATGTACCTTTACTATCCCTTTTATAAATCCAACTTCCAGCCCTCCACACTTCTTTTTCCCGTTCCCATTTTGAGAAACTACCTGAACATGTACATGCAAGAGACTAGCATTTGACACCCATATGCAGACAGCAATCTACACTGATGCTGTAATTTTTGCACTGGTGACTCTAGAATTTGAGTGTAGGTAATAGATGGGGCAAGATTTCGTTCCACGCACTGACATGATCATTAATAGTAGGATCATTACTCCACCTTTGTCAGTAATACTCTATCCTTTCCTCTGATACAGGAGAAGAGACCAGTGCATCACACCTATACCCTGACCCACGGTCCTCTGTCCTTTTGACCAGGCAACACACACAGCCAGCAAGCACACGGGCATACTAGCTGTCCAAACAAATGTCACTACCCTACACACCACATGTAAGTACCACTGTAGATACACTCTCTTATACCCTCTACATAATTCAGACATCATGAGAAGAGCGAAGTTTACTCTTTATTTAAAGAGCTGGTAGAGTTCAAGTTGCTGCAGGGATAAAAGTAGTGATTTCCACAGATCCACTGTTTTCACTCGAAAAGCCCAAACTCACTCTTAGGCTTTTCAAAGCTTTCAAACACACAAAACACATTACTCAGTTGACTCTTAAAATCCTGGTGGTAAAGTATACAGTATAAATTGCTAGAGATACAGGTAATTTAACCTTACAGGTAAGTATAATGACACACTCACCAATGCACACACAATCAATGCAGGTAAAGTGGCATTTCAGATTGCTATTAAGAAATATAAGCATCTATTTTTATACAAACGGGCCCTAATTAACGCGTCACAAAGCATTCATGCCACTTTGAGAGAGTCATCCCAACACCAAATCACTGCTCTACTCCCCTTGAAATGTAGTTTTTTTTGTTATGGCAAGCTACAACCACAGTGTGGGTCTGATAGTATTTACTTTGCAAAGACCTTTGCCTCAAGTCAAGATGAAGAGCACTGTGTCGCTGAAGGTCTACCAATGTTTGACAAAAGCATATCTTACACTCTGATTGGCAAGTAGTTCAAAAAATGTCCCTGTTGCGCAGGCACGAAATAGGATAAAAGGCATAACAGCTTTGCAGACATACTAGTGTGACTTGTGAAAGTCTATAATTGTACTGACTACACCAAGGTGGTGGTAGAAGCAGACGAATTGTCAAATCATTGGATCAAATCACTCAAGAAGAAAATGTAAAATGGGGGTGCCCATGAAGTGGCCAATGGCAGGCAACATAAAAGAGGGAAGAAAACACTCACGAAGCCAACCCCAGAGGCTTTTTGATAATTCACAGTGGGGAAGAACAACATTTAGTCCAATTTTCCCAGGACCTTAACCTCCTGTTATTTCAAGCGCTGTAAAGTAGTAAATACGAGGGACAAATCATGCCAGTGTGTCTTTTACCAGAAATCTGACACCTGGGGACAGTGTTTTCATTTCGAAAAAAGTTAAACATTCAGAGTGGGTTCATTATCCAGGTTCACACATATTGGTTTGGATCCTGATGATCACTTCTGCACAGTACCCCATAATAAAGAGGCACCTCATATGTGTAAAATTCAGTACAGCCTCGTTCTGGTGAGATGTACATATTTTATTATCGTGGACCGAGAACCTGTGATTACGTTATAGGATCATCACCCACTGCATATTTGCAATTAAGAAGAGACGTAGAACATATGTTTCATATACACATTTAACAGTTACTGTTTAGTAATGCAATTTGTATATCTCAAATTGGCAAAGAAATGCGCATGAGGTTACTCTGTAATTTGCTAATGTGCGTTAATAGCAACATTTTGTTAAGCACTAAAAGGTCACCCTAAAACTAATTCGGTGGCTCCAAGTAGAAGCGAAAGGGGACACAAAGTAATTGGATTCAAAGACAGCAGAACCGGAACCAGAACGCTCTCTGAGTCCAGGAAATAGTGAAACAACTGTGAACATAAGGCACTGCGGTAGGACACGAGGCAGACTGAAAACACATAGTGACACTTCATTTGCCATGGTTTTTCATATGCTTGAGTCTCCACATTTTATGCAAAAAAAAAAATTCCTCATCTCTTTAGCTACTCACTCCTACTGCTCCTAATTAAAACCAGTTTTATATATCGTCACATTTCCCAGAAAGATCAGAGATTATTTATTTTTAATCTGCACCTCACAAGACAGACCCATCTTCACACAAGGAGATTCCCACCTCAGCCCCCATGATCGAAAGTGGTTAATGGAGTGTATGAAAATGGTATTGTGTGTGCGATTGCCATTCAATGATACCCATTCTGTAATTTCAACCGTTGCCCTTCAGGATGTCCTTTTTTAAGGTAGGTGCATGGAGAGCACACCTGATATCAGTTTTGGCTGCCTCCCAAGTGCACCAGATCACTGTATGGTTTGCAGATATATAACCCAAACAGGTCTCAATTATTGATATTGCCACTTCTAACTAATTTTCTAATTCTATCTACACATCCTTGTGTTTCCATCGTTCACTCAGTTTCCTGCCGAACGCTCAGGTCATGCTTGGTGCTTACCCAGAACTATATAAGTCCGTAATAGAAAGCAGTAACATAAAGAAATGCATTTATCGTTACTGGTCATGAAATACTCAGTAGACAATCATGGCTGCATTATGATGAGCCTTCTTTGGCAGGATTCACGTTGGTCAATTACATGTGAGACTTTCTTCTGAATGTGAGAGAGTAAATCTGCTATGTATTGCTGGACACTGATTTGATCTTAAGTTGTAGTGCTATATAACCACAACACATTTAGTTCCTCTTTAACAATGAAATGTAGATGTTGTCGTACATATTCATACATGCTGAGTGAAATTCGCCATTTTACTGTCGTTTCACGTTACCTACATTAACAACTGAATAATTATGTACCTATTGATTGAAGTAAAAAATCATTATGCCATTAAACAGGTATTTTTGTCAGTGGATTGCTCTCTTCTACTGACATTAATCTAGAAGTTGTGCTCTACTTTTCTAAAACAATAATAATTAATAATTTTGCTTAGACTTTGTTCTAAGTTAAAGGTCCGTGTAATTTCTGGCTGGGAGGGATCAGCGTGATTTTTCCTAGTGGATACTACCTTGCCTATGGTTGACAGAACAGTGTTGCACTTGTCCACACCCTAGACTGCATGCATTATTACTCTTGCAGTAGGATAGTGAGTACTGATTGTCTTCCACTTCCTATTCCTACTCCTCATTTGCCTGCAAAGGCCAATTCACTCACCTTATTCAATACCACTCACGGCCTGCCCCGCTTTCACTTTTCCTATTTGAAAAACATTACGTCAATAGCACACTACAGTAGTAGTTCTGTCTTTCTTTTTCAAGTTGTCTCCTCAGGTAAGATATGTTTTCGAATGAACATGAATTCCTCATTGCAGCTCTGCAGTGTGGTGCTCTAATGATGTAATTTGGCAAAATCTCTTTAAAGTCTTCAGATGTGAAGGGCTGCTTTTCAACTGAGAAACATGTGATCAAAAGATCCATGGAAATAACTCAACATCTATATAAAAAATACTTTTCCTGCACTCTGTAAAAATGAAAGAAAGACACACTTACCCAAGGGTTGTCATGGTAACTATGGTATACCAAAAAGAGGCTGGAATGCTAGTGAACTTGCTGGCGGATGACCCTTTCTCTGCATAAAACATCACGGTAGCAAAGATGATGATTGCCATCGTGAGTGAGAAGAGAAGAAAGCCAAGTTCAGAAGCACAGCTTTTGAGAGTGTAGCCAAGGATCCGCAAGCCTTGGGAGTGACGCGAAAACTTGAAAATCCTGAAGACCCTGAAGACCCGTAGAGTCACAAAAGCCCCGCTCACATCCTCATTGTTGGTCATCACCAAGCCTATGTAGTAGGGCATGATGGCCACCACATCGATGATACTCATCACACTTCGCATGAACCTATAGCGACTTGGGGCTGCAAAGAATCTTAGTAGATATTCAACTGTGAATATCATCACACAGGCGGTGTCCAGACAGAAGAAGGCTACTGAATACCGCTCACCACATGGAAGCTCCTTGTTTCCAGGCACTAAGCCACAGGGAACAGTTTCTACAACATTAGTAATGACTGACACTGCAATAAAGAAACCAGTCACATAGTAGAAGACTAAGGCTAAAGTGCTCGTATGGGGGTTTTCGAAGGCTCTCCACATTGTCTGGCGGATATTGAGTGAGGGCATGGCTTCTTTGTTCTTCTCATTCTCTTCATCATCCATCAGTCTCTCTGCATTTTCTCGTTTCCTGTCCTTGTACTCTTCATAGCAGCAATCACCAATTATTTCTGGTAGGATCCCGTAGAATGCCAGTTCATCGTCATAAGCAGAGATGCACTCGTATCTCGGGTAGTGCAATTTGCCACTTCGGTAGAAATTTAAGATGCTTCTAAATACTTCTGGGTCTCTGTCAAAAAAGTATTCCTGGGTTTCCTCATTGAAGAAGAAGTCCTTCTCGGTACTTCCCAACAGTGTGTCCGGGTACCGCTCCAGGGTAGTCCTCCATGTCTGGAAACGTCTTCCACTAACGTTAAGCACAATTAGCTCATCTTGTCTTTTATTTTTTTCACCTGGTGCCAGAGGCATAGGACAGTTGGCCACGGGCATCCACCCAATAGCAGCTGCCCTAGCAAAGGGCAGCCATGCTGCTACACCTGCTGCCATGGTGGCTGTAGGTGTCGGTCCAGGAAAAAGCTCAGCTTCCTTTAAAACCAGTTTGACTTCAGATCAGGTTCATCTAATTAAAGAAATAATTAAAAGTTGAATGAGGACACTTATAGTTACAATCTTCTTCTTCTATCAGTTTGACAAATGTCATTTCAAGGGCAATTCATCTGATTAATATTAAACTGTAGGCTTTATGTACCAGCAAATACCTCAAAACAATCAATCATCACATGCAAACACACGAACCACAAAGCATGACATAAGTCGGTTCAAAGGTTATAGGGCTATGTATGGACAGTGAAAGCCAAATTATGTAATACCACTTATAATATGCATTGTCTGATACAAGGCAGGAAAATAATTTACTGAAGACTCAATAAATCAACAAGTGTAGCAACTGTGTTTTCTTTCATTTGTAGAAAATGAAGAGTCAAATGATGTACAATGGGGCTGTGCTATCATTGAGAGAAAGTGTTTTAATACTCCCATCTCCTTCAAAACACAGCCTGTTATATTCGGTGGAGAATGGTGAAAATTAGCATACACAGCCTCGAAATAAAATACGAGTGGAGCTAACTTTTCGTAAAAAAAAAAAAAAAAAAAAAACACACACACACCTGCACTGTGTTGGTGAACCTTGACATCTTCATCAACAGATAATGATAATGCAGGCGGGCAGTTGTCAAAACAGTGAGATGTACTAATGAAATGTTAATCATTTGCTTGTCCAAAACTTCACCAGCAGGCATAAATCCACAGGCTGTTTTCCCAAAGTATTATCGTTCAAGGATCACAAGCCCTCTTTAGACAGCCATTAAGTTTCCATGCAGAATAAGTAAGAGATGTGAAGTGGTTCGGAATATTTCAACAAACTATTCTGCAGAGTGGCGGCTTTTAAAACAAGTTTTAACAAGTGCCAATTAACATTTTGCTTCCTCTGAGTACACATATTGAACCTCACATGATGCAATATCATCATGCAGTGACAAAAAAACATAACCTATGGTTTGATATATAACCAGTGAAGCTAGATAGATAGATAGATAGATAGATAGATTATTCTGTGATGGAAGGGTGAATGTAATGGATGGCTGGACATGGATGATTAGGTTGCTGGGTGGTTATATGGATGGATGGAGGTGTAGAATTAACGACTACGGAGATAAAAAGACACACACTGAGATGCAGAGAGGTCAGTTGTATATAGAGTACCCTTTTAATCCATAAGTACGCACACACGTACGCTCTTTCTCTCCCTCTAACACACGCACAAACACACATATACAATGCCTGCTTGTCAATTGACGCAACCACTGCTTTTATTTTGGCACACCGATTATATAGAATCCCTTTGCATGTAGCAGTAGGAACACAATATTTTAGTAGAAATAGAACATTTCGGCTGTTTTGTCGCTTTAGAGAACAGGTTGCGATACAAGCGAACGCCTGAGGCACCAACTTTTGTAAACGATGTCGGCGTTGTTAACACGCACACTGTAACGCACGCCTTCCTCCTCTCCTTTATAGCTCGCCCAACCTCGGACCATAAATCGCTCCAACTGAATTGGTGAAAGGAAAGTGATTTATCTTACTAAAGGATGTGGGGTGTTCTGGGATAATAATGGAGGTCAATCTAAGGATCGACTCAGAAAATTGAGTTGTAATTGTCTCGGTGCCATCCTTTTATATTGTACAGTCTATGAAAAGGCAGCCCCACCCCTCCCACCCCCGCTCACCAGCAGACGTGCACGAGGGCCGTTTACCTGCTTGATGCTCGCCTAATTAAAGTGCCATCGCTGCTAAAAATGAACGCTGAGAAGGTCGAAAAAGGTCTCACGCAAAGGCAATACATTCCAGCAACAGGCTCGCTATAAACACGTAGAAACTTCGCAAACACTCTCGCACACATCATCATCCCAACATTTCCAAACCCGCCAGCAGCCCCTTACCTCTAAAAGTGAAACACATAGAGCGGAACACCAAAAATGGGGCCGGGGACAACGACGACACTCAGCGCGTGCCTCTCTTTCTGGTTCAAAGTAACCAGAAAACACAAAAAACCGTAGGCAAGGCAGAAGATGGATGGCTGCGCCGTTTTCCGCTGCTTTTTCCTCTTGCTTGGTGATGAAGTGGGTGTTTATGGCTGGTGGGGTTGTCTCATATAATCCGGTAGCCGGAGGTCTGTTATTCTGCTGAACATTGGTACCCAGTTGCTGTGCTTCGGAGGGATGGGTGCGGGAGGAGGGGTGCTGCTGCCGTTTCTCTCCTGGTGGTGCTTGCAGGGAAGGGCTGGGCAGGGAGGATCTTTCCTGCGCGCCTCAGTTCCAGTCCCAGCGAGGCATGCTGTAAAACAGGAGCAAGGAAAGAGAGAGAGAGGGAGTCCAGGGAGAAGAGAGAGAGAGGGGGAGACAGCGAGCAGCTCGCGGAGACTCCTGCAAATGCAGTCGTTAAATACACAGCAAGGCCGACGCTGCATGCTAATGGGAGCCCATCGCTTGACAAGGCGTGCGAGAACTTCAAAGTTTGGTGGCGCGATTAGGGGGGCGCACCAGACCACCAGCCTCTCATCGTTTACGAAAATGTGCTGTTCTGTTTCCAGCTCCTCACAGCGCTAATATTTCCTTCTTTATCTCTCACAGTATTACCCTTTACCGTTCCTTTTATCCTAAACACACGGTTCTCTCACACTGTATTTTTATATTTTTTTCACGAGAGGGGGAGCACAAAGAAAGCGGACACTCAGTAGGCTATGTCTGGGTCACGAGGCACTAAGTACAGCTAGTTTCGGCGGAATACGCAGACGGAAAGGGCATGTTTCAAGTGAACACCATCTTGTTCGGCTGGTGTTGGGGGGTTCGGGTGGGCGAAGAGTGGGAGGATCTAGTAGCGGAAAACGAGAGCTCTCCGTGAGGACCCGCACCTGCTGCCACCAGGCTTTCACTCGCGGATGCTACATGCATCACGTCTTGTTTGGCCGCGCGAGTCTCATCTCATCCACCACGCAGCACTTTTTAGCACACAGGTACCAACCTGTTGATTTGGTCACGTGCCCGTCATATCCACCCTGGGATACTGATCTGGAGATAAGTATCTCTGGTACCACCCTCTGAAATAACAGCACACAGTCGTCCATGAAGCTTAAACGTAATCTATTTTTAGATCACACACGATGCTGGGTGGGGGTCAGCGGGCGACAGGGTTTTTTTGGGCCACCACTAGAAAACAAGGGAGTAAGAAATAGGACTCGGCTAATGTCGGCCCCTCCCATACCTGCCATCTGCAGGGTTCCCTTTTATTTCAGCAAGACCATTGATGTCAGCGCAAAGACAGGTGGCGCCCTCCCCGAAAACACAGCACCTCCCGCTCCCCGCACCTCCAACGCCGCAGGTGGGGGTTCACTGGATCAAACCTTAGTTTAGACTCGGGTTCAGCGAGGCAGTGACGGGTCTGCGCGGAGACGGGGAGCAATGCCGGCTCCCTCCAGCCTTCTCTGACCTCGAGGATGCACGGCCAGGCTATTTTTAGCCCCTGCCTTTGTCCTGTATCTCTGGTGTGAAGCCCGATAGAGATCAGCGGAGGCTGCGAAGGCACTCCCTGCTCCCCGGGAGCTTCCGTGAGGTGGGCCGATAGAGGCGAAGGTGTGGGGGATGTGAGGGGTGGGGTTGAGGGCAGACGAGGATGTGACGGATTCAGCGAGTTGGAAAAGGGCAAAGAAAGCAGGAGAGCGGTGGTGATACCTGGGGCGGTGGGGTGTGAGTATTAGGGTGGGCACCAGGGCAGATGGAACAGGAGAGGAGTTGGTTTATATGCAAACGTGGGTCGTGGAAGGGGCACTAAGATGTCATTATTAGACAGACGATAGGTATTTAGAGGAGAGATGGATATACCAAAAGGGCTGCGGGTCATTGTGTAGGAGAGTCACAATGTAGTGCAGAAGATGGGCAGACACATGAAAAGGACAGGTATTTACCGAAACAGGGCAGTAGTTAGTGTGATGTGATCGACCCAACGACATGCTGAATATGGGCAAATGAAGGAGAGGGACAGACGCAGACAAAAAAGGAAACTCTGGTAGGGGTGCTGGAATGATGCTCTGGTACACAAAAGAATATAACGTATAGAAAAGAGATACAGATTCAGACGCAATCGAGAGCCCTAGTAGGGGTCATACGAAGGATGCAATGATGGACAAAAGAAGGTGGACGGAGATGGATAGATACACACATAAAAAAAAAACCCTGGTAGGGGTCGTAGGAAGGATGCAATGCTGGACAAGCTAAGATAGATGGATGGGGGAGGAGAGGGACAGATCTATGCACAGACAGAGAAGGTAAAAGGTGGATAGCGGTGATAAGATGGACCTAATAATAGGTGACAGATGTGGAGATCAGAAAGAAGAGGGTCAGAGATGTACAGATGGAGAGATGTATGAAGAAATAGCGTTAGTTGGAGGATGGGCACATAGATGAAGGGAGGGGCAGTGGTACAGAGGAGGACAGGTCTGCTTCAGAGGTGGGAGGAAGATCTGCCAGGCATTTGGAGGCTGAGCAGACAGAGAAACTGAATGGGCACATGGATAGAAAATGGCAGTTAGAGTGGGGGAGAATCCAGAGTTCTGCAAAATGAGAGACATGGATTTGAGGTTGATAGACTCTAATATATTACGTAGGAATATACTGGACAGCTAGAGGGGCCCAAGGGGAGATATGTACAAGTGGAGAGCTGTAAGGCCAGTGCTTAATTTGTGCTTGTTGTTTCCAGTGCTGAGCACCAGCACTTATTTTTGAGGCCTGGCGCTTATCCTTCCTCCCCAAGCATTTGCTGTGAGCAGAAGACACACATGGGAAAGACGGAGGAAGAGAAAAACAAAAAAGCGTCACAATTGGAGAAAGCAGAAAGCTACAAGAGTAAGTTTAAGGTCGCAGGAAGTGGCTTTAAATATACTGAAGAGGCCCGAGATGGCTCCACGATTATGCTGCCTCAGTATTCCGTGTTCCCATATTTAATTGCAGCAGCCGCGCGTTTAAGAGGAGGGCTTTGAGCACCGGCACATTTTTATTTACAAATTAAGCACGGTGTAAGGCCAGGAGGACAGGCTCACACATAAGTGTGTGAAAGGGAAACCAATGATGAGGAGGGTAGGAGCTAGGCCTTGGAGAAATTGTAATAATGCTGGAGTAATCAGAGTAATTTCAGTAATTATACGTTGTTCGTGCGATGCAAAAATCACTGAAAACACACAATCATATCAGCTTGAGTATTTAAGAGTAATTTGAGGCAAAAACTCTACTGCAGGAGCACAGGAATAATGAACTGAAAGAGGAAGAGTATCTGCTGGCTATTGCTGTTCTTGTAGAATTTATTGCTATTTTCCTATTGCAAAATGCATTTTCTGGCATATTTTGGTTGCGATGATGCATTTTTCACTAGGAAAATAGCAGTAAATGCAAGATTACGCTTCTCAAAGCAGGACTGGCAGTGCCAGGCATTGGGCGTTTCCCCACAAGCCTGGAAGATGAAGGGGGGGGGGGCGGGATTGGGAGGGGGAAGTGAAGTGCTAAAATAAATCTGATGATTAATTTCCCTGCTGGAGAGAAATCAAAGTCTTAGCTAGTGGTCGTTTTGACTCATCTAACATAGCGCAGAGGATTAATATGCCTGCTGCAAAGAATGTGTACCATCCAGATCACCGAACAGTATTTTTTTGTGCAATGACAGCTGGATACTGCTTTTGTCACAGAGATCCCTTTTGTCACTGTGCAGTTCATAAGCTTCAATGATATTTAGCAAACTGAGCTATGAATTACCATCAAAAAGCTTCATGCAAACTGCATGTTACAGGTTAGAAAGTTATGGGATTTTTTCAGTCTTTGATTATCCTAATTTTGCTAAAAAGGGTTTGTTTGGGTAGAAATACATTGTTATTATTAAAGTTAAATCTAACCATTGTGTTACGGTCTGAATCCTGATTTTATGCATCCCCATTCTTAAAAATCCCTACCCGTATGAATGACATGTGAATCCTACACCTTGTAGTCTCATTTGGCTCATGTAACATTTTCTATTCATTGATTTACACACGTATGATTCATTGTGTGTATGTGTGTGATTAAAGCGCTCCAACACCCTACACTGATAAGGGAGCCGCTATGAAACAAATGAAATTCATGTGAAATTGAGGCTATGGGGAGATAAGAGGCATTGTTAAAGGGTGATGTTGAGGGAATCATTGAAGGGCCCCAAGAAAGATTTCTGTATCCTGGTGCACTGCAAGGTCATCATTTACTATGTTTTAAAAATGAATAGAACTGAATTTATAATAAAAAATGTGTTGAAGAATGTGCCATTTTGACCATTTTTTTCCACATTTACTTGGGGAGAGGGTTGAAGGAGGGAACCCCATAAGTCCCTTATAGTGGTTAGGTTTACATGCTATGCACCCTATGGGGTCTGGTCTGGCAAAATTTGCCCAGGCTGCTTTGGGTTCCCAGTTCAGCCCTGACACTTCTCACACATTTGCACATAGTTATGAGTAATTTTGTGGTAATTATGAGTAATTACACCATGGAGAATCACACCAGTTACACCCACCCCTAGTAGAAACTTAGATCTGCATGGAACATGGATAACACAAAGACAAGTGAAATGCAAACAGATCAGTGGATCACTGATTGAAGATGAGCAGATGAAGGTGACAGGACTGCATGGATAGAAGAGACATTTGTTGCAGCAGGATGGTCACAAAATAGGTAGAAGATAAGGGGAAAGAGGAGTACAGGAGGAGGACATGCACAAAAGGACACATGATATATAGAGGTGCATCTTTATCTATAAAGAAAGACACAAGATTAGCAGATTGAAGAGAAGAGTGACACATAAAATAGGGAGAGGCGCTGTTGGAAGATGGATGATAGATTCAAAGGTGAAAGATACAAAAAGGAGAATTGTAATTGGGAGGTGGATGGATGGGAATCACCGTTTGCATAGATGGGCCAGCTGAGGGTATTGAACTGCACTGAAAGAGTGCACTGTGAGCGTGAGGTGGGTTTTAGACTCTAAGATAAGTGGGTGATAGGAGGTGGATAGACAGACAGAGAGGAGGGTAGGAAAGCAGCAGATAAAAGAGAAAGGAAGTGATGTACTGAATAACTAGTATAGATATGAATGGATGGGCACAAAATAAGAGTAAAAAATATGCAGATAGCAATGAATGCCTACAGAGATATAGAGAAGAAGGGATACACTTGGGTGGTGAATACATGTAAATAAACACAAATAGGGGTCTAGAAGGAGGAGATGGAGGAGATAGAAAGAGATGCAGAATAAGAAGAGCAGGTGAGACTTTTGAGGGTGGGCAGACAGAAGAATGGGAGATGGGCAGATTCAGATCTAATCTATCTTAATTTAGATAAGATCTAATTTAATCTAATTTTAATTTCGGAACAAACATTTTCTTTCTAAACCCTTCCTTTTCTTTTTTCCATACATTCTTCAAGACATATTCCTTTTTATATGCATTCCTTGCAAGCTGTGCATTTCTCTCCTCTAACATTAAAATAAAAACTTTTTCTAGTGGTTTATTAAGCAAGTTAAAATATTTTATAGAGGTTTAATAATATTCACAGGAAGGAAAGGTTAAAAATAATACCAATCTGTCTCTATCTCCTTTTCATTAGTGGAATTTTTGAAAGAACCATGTCAACATTTGAGAAATAGTATTCAAAGTGTCTCTATCTATATACTAAACTAAGCAATATACAACATGATATAGCATAGGAAAGAGAAATATGATGATATGCTACTTGTTCATCAGCTGAAGAAGGCATTTGTACACATACATAACAGTCCTTTGCATCAGTGGCTTTTGTGCATTCTTGCACTAATCTACAATATACATTTGTCAATTAATCTTCCTTCATGTAATCTTCAAAAGAAGCTGTTATCTCCTCTTCATTATATCTGGTCTACATGTTGTGTTAGTGAATGTATCTACAGAGTTTTCTGCCTCTGGTTTAAAATGTATTAGTAATAATATAGCAACTGCCAACAAAACTGTTAGGAAAAAATATAATGCCTACAATAGTCTTACATCTATTTCTGGTTAAGGTACACATGTTTATCTAAAGTCAGATCTTATAAAGCAATATGTGGGTAACAGCGAAGTTAATGTCTATCTCAAGCTGCACATTTCTTGATTATTTTCTTCTTGTTAGATTCTTGCAGCTTTATTTACAGCAATCTCCGTACAGACATCCAAATCCCTATGCCGTGTTCTTCTAAAATGTTATCCCTACTCTTCTTCTGTTGCCTCAGGCACTCTTTTTATCTTCTTTTAGTAACTTTATCAACATCTTTAGTTCTAACAATTAGCTTAATGAATTTGTTCACAGCTGAATTTTTGCTTTCAATAGTTTTCAAGGAGGTTCAAGTAACTCTATTCTAATCAAGCAAGGTTGAGATTGGGATGTCTAGCACTTGGCTCACATAATATGTCAATTCAGGTGCTAAATATCTCCACCAGGGTACTGTAGCTCTTTTGGGTCTTCTGATTGCTTGTTGATCTCCTTCGGTGTCTCTTATACCACTTGATTCTGTTTCTTCACATATTATCAGTGGTATGGATCCAATTAACACACTTGATTTCAACTTCTTTTGATTGTAAGTCTTTGGCCACTTAGCACTGTGGGTGTCCTTCATTGTTCTTGTCCCAGAACTTGTTATTTTTCCTGGATCTTCTTCTTGTTCTTCAGGTAGTCCGACTGTCACTTCAGCCTCAGTTTCTGTTTCTCCACTTTCTATGTCAAGAACTCCTATGCCACTCTGTGAGATCTGACAATTGGAGTTCGACACCTGTCTGCAGATCTTCATCTCTTTCTTCTTGCTGTTTTTGATCACAAATTCTTCTTTTCTCTACTCCAGCCTGTACAACTTGAAGCTGTACATTTACCAGCGTTCTCAGTTCTGGCTCATAAAACACTATTTCTCCATAAAGATCTCTTTCTCTTAGTATAAAAAGCATGTACCCAGTTTGGTACTCCAGCACACTTGATAGGTGCATTTGTGATCAGATTTAACTGAAAGGGGCCTCCAGGCAGGACTATCTCACGTTTCTTGATCAGGACCCAATCACCGGAACAGACAGAATACACCACATCAGCTAGTCCTTTGCAATAATTGAGTACCATGTCATCTGTTATGTTCACAAGTGCATTTGCAGCAACAACAGACAATCTCATTGTTCTCCCCATAAGTATTTTATGTGGTGTTAAACCTGTCTTTCTATCAGGTGTATTTAGCATTCTCATTAACACCAAAGGTAAAGCATCAGGCAACTTTAATGGAGTTGAAACACAAACGTTTGCAGATCTGGATGTAATAGTTCAGTTGATGTGTTAAACAATTCCGGATGCTTCAGGTTGATAACTACATTGTAGATCCTTTTCCATTTCAGTGCTGCACAGAACATCTCAATGATCTCACTGTTGAAGTGAGTTCCTCGATCTGACTCCAAAGAAATAGGCGTACTGATCTCAGGAGCAACTCCCTCAACAGTGGTTTGGCTACAGTGAGGCTGTCATTCCTCCTTGATGGGTAGGCTTCCACCCATTTAGAGAAAATGCACGCTATAACTAAAATATATCTCAGCCAATTACAAACAGGCATTTCAATAAACTCCATCTGCATTCTATCAAAGGGATCTTCTGATCTTCCTATATGACTCATTGTAATTGGTGTTCATTTTCCAGCATTCATCTGTTAACATGTTACACATCGGTGACATAGTTCTTCTGTAAGGACACTGAATCTGGGATTAAACCTATTCTGCCTAAATGATGTAACCATAGCATACATTCCTAAATGTCTATGTTGGACTTGGCCCTTTTTGCAGGGTCACCCTTAATCTTTCTGCCTCCTTTCTCCTATTTTTTTCTGACCTGTTTTTGTTGGTTTTAGGACTCTGGCAACTTTACCACTGCTAACCAATGCTAAAGTGCATATGCTCCGTGTAAATTGCATTAGTGATTTGTTTTTCCATGACTGACACATGTGATTTACTAGTAAGTTCCCAGTAAAGTGCACTAGATGTGCACAGGCCCTGTAAATCAAATGCTACTAGTGGGCTTGCAGCACTGGTTTAGCCATCCACACTAGTAGCCCTGTAAACATGGCTCAGACCTGCCACTTCAGTGTCTGTGTGTGCAGTTGTAAACTGCTAATTGGCAAGTGTACCCATTTGCCAGGCCTAAACCTTCCCTTTTTATGTCTGTAAGGCACCCCTAAGGTAGGCCCTAGGTAGCCCCATGGGCCGTGTGCCGTGTATGTCAAAGGTGGGACATGTACTTATGTGTGTTACATGTCCTAACAGTGAAATACTGCTAAATTCAGTCTTCACTGTTGCAAGGCCTGTCTCTCTCATAGGCTAACATATGGGCTGCCTTTAAATATTATTAAAGTGCAGATTCCATTTGGGAGCACATGGAAAAGTTGAGTTTAGGGTTTCTGAACTCTTAATTTAAAAATACATCTTTTAGTGAAGTTGGTTATTAGATTGTTAGTTTGAAAATGGCACCTTTAGAAAGTCGGCATTTTCTTTCTTAAACCATTCTGTGACTCTGCCTGTTTGTGGATTCCCTGTCTGGGTCTGATTGGCAGTTGGGCTGTTTGCACCCCTCCTCTAGACAGTGACACAAAAGGAGCTGGGGTGTAGCCTGCATATCCTGACGAACCATCAGTGCTGGGGGGGTGGGGGGGTCACTCACACCTGAAAGGGCTGTGCCCGCCCTCACTCAGTGCAGTCTCCAACCCCCTGGTGTGTGTCTGGGGCCTGGTCTGGGCAAGGCAGGATCTTGTGAACAACAGAGACATTTTCTTTGAAGTAAGCCTACTTCAAAGGCAGAAAGGGGTATAAGTATTGGACCCAAACCCCCTGAGAATTGGATTACTTCAAGGATTCAACAGGAACCTCTGCATGGAGAAGAGCTGATTAGCTGAGGAGAAGTGCTGCCCTGGCCTGTGACTGTGCTGTGTTGGGCTATCCTGCAGTTGCTGCTTTTGCCTGTGCAAGGCATCAGAGACTGGACTTTCTTTTGCATTCCTGCTTGAGAGGTATCTCCAAGGGCTTGGAGTAGAGCTTGCCACCTGTTTTGAAGCCTCAGGGACAGCAAAGGATTCACCACCCAGTTCTGAGTCTGCATGATGTGGACTCTAGCTTGCCAGAGAGTGCCATTCCAGTTCCTGGGCCCCTGGAAGTGAATTTCTGGAGACAAACCTGTCTAACGATGCCAGACGACACTGTGCGACTTCGTAAAGGATGCTGCTTCCCAGAACCACAACACCACCTGCCCTGAGGCCATGGAACACGCAGAAGTGCGACGACCCCGATGACCCTGTAGGCCTCGCATTGCTGCAGCCGCTGAACCCTCCTGACTTCGCTGACTTCAGAGTGTCGTAAGTCCGACATCCATGACGTGCAACGCCATCCCAGTACCTGCGGCCCTGTGACATCATCACGACCCCGTGAGGTTGCCCCGCAGCATCCTGACTTCGCCGGACTTCGTGCCTGCTGAAACCAATGGACTGACTTCGTAACCAATGCTGATTCACCTCCACCGCTCTGCAGTAAGGACTTGATGCCGCTGCACAACGCCTCCGCCCTTCTGCCCCGTAGCACTGGGACTGACGTCACATTGTATCCAGCGAGGCCTCGCTGCCCGACTCCGTGCACTAGCTTGTTTTCTACTTGCTTTGCTAAGGTACTGTACCTGGGGGGGCAAACGACTCGGTAAACGGTGCCATTGATGTCGCATTGTAGGAAACGACTCCGTCACAACGCCGCTTTATCCCAACTTGCAGCATTTGTGCCTCTTGGCACTATTTGTGTGCTTTGAAGTGCTAAATTCATATTTTTAACTGTGTATGGGGATTTTTATCGTATTTGGTCTTGTCTATTTAGATAAAATAATTACTATTTTTCTAAACCTGTGTTGTATCATTTTGTAGTAGTTCACTGTATTAATGTGTGTTGGTACAAATGCTTTACACATTGCTTCCGAAGTTAAGCCTGCCTGCCCGTGCCAAGCTATCAAGGAGGTGAGGGGGTTTAACTGAGTGTGGTTTTCCTTTACCCTGACTAGAGTGAAGGTCCTTGCTTGGACAGGGGGTAACCTGACTGCCAACCAAAGACTCAGGGCCTGATTCCGACCGGGGTCGGCGGGAGCACCGCCAACAGGCTGGCGGTGCTCCCCAGGGTATTCTGACGGCCAGAAAGGGAAAACCGGCGGTCTCCCGCCGGTTTTCCGCTGCCCTGTAGAATCCTCCATGGCGGCGCAGCTTGCTGCGCCACCATGGGGATTCTGACCCCCATACCGCCATGAAGCCGCCAGGAACAGGATGGCGGTATGGGGTGTCGTGGGGCCCCTGGGGGCCCCTGCAGTGCCCATGCCAATGGCATGGGGACTGCAGGGGCCCCCGTAAGAGGGCCCCACCCTGAATTTCAGTGTCTGCTTAGCAGACACGGAAATTCGCGACGGGTGCTACTGCACCCGTCGCACATCCTTCACTACGCCGGCTCCATTCGGAGCCGGCATCCTCATGGAGGGGTGTTTCCCACTGGGCTGGCGGGCGGCCTTTTGGCGGTCGCCCGCCAGCCCAGTGGGAAACCCAGAATACCCGCGGCGGTCTTTTGACCGCACAGCGGTATTCTGGCGGTTCCCTCCAGGCGGGCGGCTCCCGCCGCCCGCCGGGGTCAGAATGACCCCCTGTATTTCTAACAGTCTAGGTCCATGTAAATGTCTTGTCATTGGCCATAATAGACTTGCTGGAAACCCAAATGTTATTCTCATGCTTTCCATATCCTGCTGTGATCCAACTCTGTTGTTCTGTTTCAGATACCTTTTCTTGGATGGCTTTCAAATCTTTTCAAATGTCAGCTATTGTCATCAGAATAGAATAGACACTGTCCTCCTGAAATCAGTTTGTGAATGTTTAAATAAATGTACAGGCCACAATTGCATAATAGAGTACTACTTCATCTGCAAATCTATTGCAGACAGTGACATCATTGTTGCTCCTCTGCGTGGCACATTTAACAACTGGAATTTCAGTTGGAAGCTATAAATCTTCTAGCAGGCACCTCACCTGCTCCCCATTTCTCTGGGATCCTGACGGGGTCATGAAATATATTTGTGGCCGTAACTGTCCAAAATCATGGACCACACCAAAGCCATACTGACTATCTAAAAATATAGTCACTCTCATTTCGGCAGTTAAGCTGCACACTCTGGTAAGAACAAACAATTCTGCAATTTGTGCTGAGCTAACACCTTGAAGCCATGAAGCTTCTATTATTTCTTGAATTGTACAAACAGTGAAAGGTGCTCGCTGGGAACCTTTGTTCGTTCTTAAACATGCGGCACCTACAAAAAGGACATATTCAGCACATATCAATGGCTCATCCTTTATATCAGGTCTTCGTTTGGTGCATAAATCCATGGCATCAAGACTATCATGCTCAAATTGGTTTGATACCACACCCTGAGGCAGAGACCTGAGTGTTCTCATATTTAAACTCTGACAATATTTTATAGTAATGTTATCAGCAGCAAGTATCTGCACTTATACTTAGTCAGTCTTGTACTGGTCATATGCTGTGTTTTTGTTTTTGTAAACAAAACCTAAACAGAATGAGGCAGCTTAACAGTTACAGGGTGTCCCATCTCTAAGCTTTCAAGTCTCTTGAGGCAAGCACTGACAGCAGCCACCGCTTTAAGACAACGAGGCAATGAGGCAGCTACAGGATCAAGTGTGACTGAAAAATAGGCCACTGGCCTTCTAGCATCACCGTGCATCCATGTAAGCACTGTGAGAGCTCAGCCCTCCCTCTCACTGTGAAAAAATGCAAAATTCTTTAAATAACCTTGAATTCCCAGTGCTGAGCACAGCAGAGACTTTCTCTCAGCTTTAGAAAAGCTTTGATGCATTTGTTGTCCCATGAAATCGGATTAAGCACATATATGTGTGTAAGCCTCAGTAAAGGTATTGACACCTAGGAAAAGGTGGGTATCCACTATCTACAGTAGCCAACCATTCCCAAAAACATCCTGACTTCTCTTTGCCTCTTGGAAGGGTCCATTCACATAATGGCTTCCACTCTTTCTTTTGACAGTTTTCATGTTCCTTTCTCATTGATATGTCCTACGTAGTGCACTTCTTTTTGACAGTATTATATGTCGCTTGGGGATACTTTAAGTCCATTCTCAGCCAAATGAATAATGAAAGCAATTGTTTCTTTTTTGGAAGAGTCTGTTGTTTCTGATGCCACTAATAGGTCTTCAATGTACTGGACAAAACGTGAGCTACAGAGCATGATCAATGTCTCAGGGGTGTTCAGTGTAGCGTTGTGAAACTCAACACCATTGTTGGACCTGGCCCTTTTTTGCGGGTTCATCTCCAGGCTTTTTGCCTCCTTCCTTTTATGTTTTTCTGACCTCTTGCTATTGGCTCTAGGACTCTGAACACTTTATAACTACTGATCAGTGCCAAAGTGCAGGTGCTCTCCCTTCTAAAGTTGGTATGATTGGCTTACACCTAATTTGCACATTTAATTTACCTGTAAGTCCCTTGTACAGCGGTATCTCTATGCCCAGGACCTGTAAATTAAATGCTACTAGTGGGCTTGCAGTGCTGCTAGTGGCAGCCACAGAAGGGTCCTTTCAAACCTGTCTCAGACCTGCTAGCGCAGGGCCTGCATGCGTAGTTTATTGCCACAGGGACCTGGCATCTAAATTTACTTGCCAGGCCCAGAACTCCCCTTTTACTCCATGTAAGTCACCCCAAAGGTAGGCCCCAGCTAGCCCTATGGGCAGGGTGCTATGTATGTAGAAGGAAGGACATGTGCCTGGTTGCCTGGCCTGTCCTGGTAGTGACAAACACCATATTTGGTTTCTCACTGCTGTGACTGCTGCCTTCTCATAGGACTGCATTGGAAATAACATGCCTTGTCTTGGGGGTATTGTCCGATTTATGATTGGTAGCGTAGGCATGTTTGCTGTGGTTGTAATGGTAGTGAGAAATGCTGCTTACGGGTGTTGGTTGATTTGTTTTTATTATAATTATAAAAATGCCACTTGTAGAAAGTGAGCATTTCTCTGTGCTTGTGACTCTGGTGTTTTTCAGCTTGACTCTAATCCACGTCTGGGCAGAGTGACAGGTGGGCTTTGTGCATACTTTTCAGACAGCATGTACACAGGGAGGGTGGAGGTATCACCAAGGTGCTTCTGCATTTTGAATGGTCTTCCTGGGCTGAGAGAAGGGCTGAGAGAAGGGGAGGCGGGGCACACTTGCATCTGTAAAGACTGTGCCCTGGCCTCATACAAAGGGCTTGTTTACCCCCAACTGATGTTTGGAGCCTGTGCTGGAGGAGCGAGAGGCACACCCAGAACCAGTTGTAACTGGTTGGGACTATATATCCCCCTCTTTGTTAAACCTGTGCAAAACTGAGTATAAATACAGGGGATTTCCCCCCACAATTTGGAGACACTCTGGACAAAAAACATACTTGTAACTGGACACAGAATGCTGGATGGACTCATCAGGAACCGCCTTGGACTGCTGCTGATGTGCTGACCTGTGACCTGCTAGGTCACTTGGAGGAACTGCCACTGTCTGCATCCCCTTTGTGCGGGCATGCTGCTGGGCCCTGCTGCCCTGTGCTCCATCTTTTGTTACCCCCAGGGGCTGGGCGCTGTGGCCCCTGACCCCTGTAGCTGCCTGCTTGTAGTGCCCGGTGAGCGCTCTAATTGAATGGCCCAAAGAGCCTTGTGTGCCCTTTTCTTTTGTGAAAATAGCGCCAGGCTGGGCGCTTCCTTTGAAGGACCTAGCACTTTGAGAGTGCGTAGCTGAATACTGCAGGAATTTCACTGCCGCAGCAGGGGCGGGCTGTTTTGTCAAAGCACGAGTGAACTGTGCTGTGCTGTGCCTCCGGGGCATGAAGAAAGTGAGATTGGAGCGAGCTCGCTCCTATCCGTGCCCCCGCGGCGTAGCACGCTCCAAGAAGCACCCCCGGGGCCCTAGAAGGTTCTCATTTAGGACCAATTAATGGTGCGGCCCGGGTGGGCTGCAGTAGACTTGCACTCCCCTCAGGAGCGGGAGAGTCCAGGAATGGCCAAGTGGGGTGGAGGCCTCATCAGAGGCCTCTTCGCTCCATCATGGCCCCAGGAACCAATTTTTAGGACGGGCGCGTAGGAGGCCGCATTGGAGGTTCCCCACCCCACCGGGCCCACGTTTTTCAGATCTGACAAGTGGGGAGGAGGCCTCATCGGCGTGGGCACAAGGAGGAGCCTCTATGTAAAACCGAAGGGCGTGCATGCCGCGCTCTCCCCCAACCATAAACCAGCCCCCGTTTTGGCATGGAGTGGTGCCGGGGGCCTCCTTTTCTTTCGGCATGGCAGTCGAGGTACCCTACACATAAAGTCAGGTACTTTTGAATGGACACACACTTTTCTAATGTTCCTTTTATGGGCATGCTGGGAAAGTTATGCTGACCTGTTTCTTTTATGATGTGCCATATATTTGCTAATGTTCCTGTTATGGGTGTATGCTAATATGTTTTGATGACTTGCCATATGTTTTTTAAGGTTTCTGGTATGGGCATGTATGATACTTTTATGACAAGTGCATTTCTATAGTAATGTTTTTACTGACTACTGAGTAACATGTGTGTTATATGTGACTACTGCTGACGTCTGTAGAATAATCATACTGTGAAACGTTCTGACAACTGCTTGGGTAGCAGGGTACTACTGATATGTTGGGTTTGGTCTAATAATGTTGTGTATAATACAGTTTATTTTCATATAACTTGGTGTTGTGTTTCCTTTGTGGGGGCGGTTGTGCATCACGTGTGTTGTGAGTGTTGTGCAAACGCTTTACACATTGCCTTTGGGATAAGCCTGACTGCTTGTGCCAAGCTACCAAGGGAGTGAGCAGTGGTTATCTTGGGTGTGTAACTCTCTCGCCTTGACTAGAGTGGGTGGGTTCTGCAACACCATGCTAATACTTTCTTTCGAAACAAGAAGGAGAATAGATATTGATTATCCTCAAAAAATGGAATCGAGAAGAAAACTTTGCAAAGAACTATACCAGCGAACCCCTCTGCCACACATGGATTCTGGTAATGTATGGTGTCTGGATTTGGTACCATAGTACAAAATGGGATTATAATATTGCTAACCTTTCTGAAATCCTGAACAAATCTAAACTTCCTGTTTGGTTTTTGTAATCCCATAATTGGAAAATTTCATGGATTCCTGATTATTGCCTTTAAAATGCCTTTTAGTATCATATCCTCAATTGGAGCTGTCATCCCTGCTATTATCTCTAATGCCTTTTGATAAAGGGTGTTCTTGGAAAAATGGCACTTGGTTTGACACGTATCTGGAATGGTTCTACACCTCTTATTAGTCTGCTATCTTTCCTGTGAAATCCCATACTTCTAGATTTATTGTCTCTTTTAAATGTGGTGGTAAATGTTCTACAGTGAGAATTGGGTAAAGACCCACTGTTTCTTGTTGAGCCAATTTAAAGTCAACATCCTCATCATGGGTCTGAAATTCATCCCCATTTGGAAGGTCTCTTCCCAATAGATGTACAGGACTTCAGTCACAAATGACAAAGTGATGATTTTCTAAATGTGAACCTATTTTTACAGGAACGTCTTCTGAGATGTGATTTGTAAGTTGTTTATTTGTGACACCTCCAAGTTGGATCTTCTTTGCCAATAGGGGTAGGTCTGGGACATCCATTGTTCTAACAGTGAAACAGGGATCTCCAGTGTCTATCAGGAATGACACTTGGTGGCTTTTTATTTCACATTCTACAAATGGGCCACTTTGGTCTACCTCTGAGACTGTGCCATGCATTCAATCTACCTCCCCTCTCAGACACGATCATTGTGACAAGTCTGATTCCAAGTTCTCATCATTAAACATAGGAAATGGCTGATTTGCATTTTAGTTTTGTACCTGCATTGTATTTCAATTTACTCCGGGCAATTGATTTTGTTTCAATCTAGTTTTACCTATATTCTGTTGATCCACAGGGGCTTGTGGAACTGGCATAATTTGAACCTGATTCTGCATTGGCATTTGCACCAGTTGTCTGGGCACATTTTACAGTTGCATCTGATTACTTGATTATTGTTAATTCTGTCTAGGTTACACCTACTTCCATGCTTCAATGCTCCACCCTGTTGCAAAATGACAAAGAGTCATTTTCTTTAATGTAGCAACATCAACACTTATATTTGGATCAATCATAAGTCCTTGACCTCTACCCTTCCTTCTTGTATGCCTTGCATTCCTGCTTAAAATTCAATTCATTGTGCTCAGTCTTGAACACCAACACATTGCACTACATCATTTCGCAGAAATGGTTGATTCTGAAAACCTCTCTGTACCAGCGTCGTCTCGACTAGCATGAACTTCTCTTTAAGCTTCCTCTGTTACATTTGCTGCTCATCACTGCAATACTTTTCAAATTTCAGGACCTCATCTAAAGACTTGGTTAACCAATAAATCACATTCTGCTGTGTGTGCTGGCTAATCTCAGGTTTCAAACCAAGCATGAACTGTGAAATATAGAATCCCATATCTGTTGGTTCGAGATGCGTTTGGCCCGTATACTACCTAAATGCTTTCAACTACCTCACATAGTACTCATTCACTGACTCTTTTAATTCCTGTTGAATTTGATTCAGCCTCAAATAATCCACATCCTTTGGAGGAACTCTACCTTTCAGAAAAGTAATCATCTCATTATACTTAGTCGTTAAGAGAGCTGAGGGTGCATTTGTACAAGGATCTCTTGTTGGCTCTGCATTTGGCCACTGAAGAACATTCTTGCATTCAGCCCACAAATAATTTGGAACAACAATGTCAAACAACATATTCAAATCAGTCCACAACACCTTTGAAATCTTAACAAACCTCTCAACTTGTGTATCCCACTGCATAGGCTTCTCTCTCAATCTTTCTCTCTACTCCAGGGTACATGCACATGCCCTCTACCTGGTATTTCTCTTAATAGGTAAGATGTAACTCCCTCATCACCTGGGAGATCTTTGGGTGTTTTTTGTTTTGTCCCAATTGTAGCTGATTCTTTCATTTTGTTGTTTTTTTCCTGACCATTTATTTTATAATTTATTAAATTCAATCTATCTGGGGACACATTTCACTAATTCAATAATGTGCCATCACATTCCTGAAGAACACGTTTTCAAATGCCTCATTATATAAATAAACCCTGAAATGTTTCTGCACTGGGGTGCTTTTTGAAATGTAGACATTTTATTTATGAGCCAGTTCTATTAATTTATTATGTACTGTTGCTGCTTTTCTTATCATTTCTTTGCACAAGTAAATCAATTAGTTTTGTTGATAATGACTTACATTGTCAAGGTCCAGAAATACTCTAATTATTTTTCCTAATGTGTAATGGTCTTTTTGTTTCTGAACCCGAGCTAGTACTTGAACCTGAACTAGTACTTGATCTCTCTGCATCTTCAACTTTTTTACAATTTCTGGCAGCTTCTTCAAACCATAGGGGAGAAATCCCATCTTCCAACAGATTCATTCCATCTGGTGCTATTTGTGTTGTGAAAACAATTTATCTCCCTTCTCCTTATGATTAAATAGCTTGTGGTGATGTCCACAGTGCATTCTGGAAATTTTGTGAAGTTGGAACGTATCTGTTCACTGATGCACCTTCAACAGCTCCTTGAGCTATAGTATTTGGGGCACAGGCAATCTGGGCAGGTGCTGGCTGTGTTGTAATTATTCTGGTAATTTATGCTGGTGTCGGTATTAGAGGAGCAGTAACCCCTGTAGGCATCACAGTTTGGGCAGTTCTTACATTAGCTTGTTCATTATTGGGAATCACTTGCTGAACAACAGGCTGTGTCCTAACAGGCTGTGCCACAATTTGGTGTGTTGTAAATGGCTGTGCTTTAGTTGTTCATGTCAACACTGGCTGTGTAACAACAGGTTGCATTGTTTACAATAGTCTGGTTTCCTGATATGCATCTGGATATGTAATAGGAGCTGTAACTACTGTAACATTATTATTTACTGTTGTATCAGCACTTGCTTCACATCCCACATATGGTGGCGGACATCCAGCTAATAATTATTTGAGAATGTCATCTCCCAAATCAGTTTCAGAATCTGTTTTTGGTTCAACTTTTATTTCTGGCTTCCCTTGAATCTTTTTCCTTTTAGGTTTCTTGTGTATTTCTGACTGTTCATTTTTCTCATCTGTAATGGCAGGATATAATCTAGTTTTTTCTACCATGTGTTTCCTCCATCTCTGCTTATGTTAATTTTAAACTGTCTCTGCATATTTTCGCATGGGTCTTTATGTTTGTCTTTGATACCTGTTTATAGCCCTGTCTATTGCCATAATCTCCCACATGCTTAAGGCTTCAAATTGTGTGAATCTGCAGAGTGGTTCAATTTCACAAAGAAAGTTTTGTAACCTGTCTATAATCCTTGAATTAAATGACTCCCATGTAGGAAAGGTGAATGGAATCTCTTTTTTCAGTGATCTTGCACCATTGACAAAGTGATACACATGTATCTAACCCTTCTTCCATCAATATATGATATGCAGGTATACCCTGCATATCAGGAACACATTTTTATAATGTTTTACAGAGAAACAAGATGCAAACCATTTTAGATAATCTTCAGCTTTAGCCATTCAGTTCTTGGAGCCTTCATGTGAACAGAACAGCTTCCGTCGATATGCAAATGTTTTAACAAAGAACATTATAAATATGCAATACTTTTAACTATTTTCTAATCGGCTATGAAATACGAGTTTCTTCTCAGCGAAGAGCATCTATGGGATAAAGAACAGTTTAGTAGGCACAATACATTTTTACTGTAATTTCATTTCTATTATCACACATATTTCTATCAAAGTCTTATTCATAAAGAAATAGTTTCAAGATTTATCTAACATTGCAATAATTCTTTTCATGGGTTAAATGGTCATGAAACAAAGCATCAAAATTCTCTCTATTCATTTGTTTGTCACTTTGGACATTTGTGTCATGAAATGTTATACTTATGGTCATGACATAGGTCAAAACTAACAAAGAGGAAGAAAATGGAAAAAGAAAGAAATAGAAATGTGTCCTTGTTATTAGCTCAGCCAAGTACATGTTATAGTGCAAGCTTCAGAATCAAAACCCACATTTAAATGCAGTGTTTGGTTAAGGCCTAAAAAACCTTTCATACATTTGAATTAATATAATGTTTTTATTCCTTATAAAGACTCTCTCTCAAAGGGAGGCTATTCAAGACCAACAGATACATCACTGCAGTGAGGCTAACACCTAGAATCAAACAGAAGAAAACCAGAGATGAGTCATGGGCTAAGACAAATGGATTTGCCAGGTGGAGACATGGCACTGCAAATAACAGCACCAAACGGGGTGGTGTGATTAGTGGGGGCTTGGGGGATCCCAAAAGAAATCTGAATTACCTCTATGGAGGGTCCATAATTAAAGAGAAAAAGAGGTTGGGAGAAGGTCTACTGTTTAGAATAGCCCAAGGATGAATTTAGCACAGTGGCCCATAGCTTTTTTAGACTCCAATGTACTAAATGTTTAATTCTTTTGACACCTCTTACCTTTCCCACTAAAATTATTTTTTCTCCTTTCTGTCCTTAAAACTATTCTCCCATTCCATCCTCTTCAAGACTATTCTTCTCCCTCTTCTGTGCTCTATTATTTTATATATTCTTTGCACTCAGGAGTTTTCATAATAATAATTACATAGGAGACTAGGTTCCGGGTGGCGGGAGATAGGATGCAGTATCTCAATATGACAAAAGGCCTCTCCCAACACGGCTACTGGGAATTAAACACAATGCCACTATGGGTGAAAATGAAGAGTGATTTCTTGGTGTAGACTTCACTACCTCTGTAAATGGTGATGAGGGATGCATTATTTAAAATGATCTCCTTCCCTCATTTTCTGTATGTCCATCAACACTATCCTTACCTACTGCCCCCCCATTTTTCACAGACTTGCAGGTGCAAATTATCACTATCCTTTGGGCAGGAAAAATGTTCTGAGCCTCATTTGAGAAGTGCTGCCTATCACCTCACGTGGCAGGGCTTGTGTGTATGGCTGTATAGTGACGGATTGGTGTGTGTGTCATAATATGCTGAACGGATATCCGCGGCGGCGGCAGTATGGTGGCGGCAGTCAGCATGGCAGTAAGTGGGATTTACCGCCAATGTCATAATGAGTGCCATAGTATTGGCCACTAATACCTGCACATTGTACATCCCATTGATGCCACACAGGCACACAAGAAGTCTTACTGGTATATAAGGGCACATTGTAGCCGGTGAGGAGAGAAAGGATGGTGCCGTACAGAATCAGTTGTGCCTATGAGAATCTTACATGCTCCTCTGATGAGCCATAGAGCTGTTCATACATGGGGTAGGACCTCATCAACAAGCCTCTCCAGCTCCTCTGAAGAGAAGGCAGGGGCCCTATCACCTTCTGAACTTGGCATGATTGCTCCCAGAGGCAACATACAGCTGCTCAGGTACTGGAGGTGTTGTTGGCAACACTGTCAGGAGTCAAGTGAGTGAATATGCACAACATGGCAATCATGTCCACCATGTCATCACTGCCAGTGGACACAGCCACCACAGGCAACAACGTTAGCCTATGGAAGTGTCCTTCACGGTTGGAACTGCCTACCACCCTAATGACTTCCGCCTGCAGTCACGGGAAGTTCCTAATGTCCAGTTGAGTAGGTCATTCATTCACCATTTTGGTGGCCTGGAATACTGTATTTGGCTTTGTAAACTGCATCACACCTACAATATATGTGTTGTGGCATTGCAAACATTGTTATTCTGTCTAGTCATGGAGTTCCTTCTACACAACCACCAGTGTAGTGAGTTGCAGGGCACAGATGGACTTTGGTGGCAGTGCACGGTCCACCAGTGCCGACTGTCATTTTGGCAGACAGAATATACAGTTATATTTCGAGGCCCAATTGTATAGCACATCTTTGAGTTTCATCCTAATCTATGGTGTGACCCTTGTTTATTTGCCAGATGTGATGTGTACTGGGTCTCATGTCTATCCAGTAAGAAATGCTTTATCACATGATGATATTTGCATGCGTAAAATATGCTGCTGTAGAACACTGACTAATTTTACAAATCATGTCTTGTCACATATAGGAAAAGGAGGGTGTGATAACCTCCTGTCTACCGTCCACTGCAAGACCTTCAGACCATGGAACAATGGCATATAATTATGTTGTACTGCTTATAGGCAAACAATAGTGGACTCATGTCATCAGTTGGGGCCAGATCTGATGCCAGCTATTAGGTATCCAACCTCCATACCACCCGCTGTACAAGTCATGTCAGTTTTGCACTTCCTGGCCAGGGGGTCCTTCCAACATACAGTGGCCCTTTCTGCTGGTATGTCCCAATATATGTTCAGTCTGGTGTTAAAGGATTTGCTCTCAGCAATGTTGAAACACATTGACAGCTATATCAGGTTCCGCCGACGTGAGAGTTTATCCAATGTGAAGGCTGACTTTTATGGTATTGGCCACCTCCCACATCTGGGTAGGTCCATTGACGGCTCACATTTTGGCTTGGTGCCACCGCCGGCCATTGAACAAGTCTATCGCAACAGAAAGAACTTCCATTCCATCACCGTGCAAGTTGTCTGTTTGGCGGATCTCAAGATCTCACATGTCTGTGCTCATTATCCACAATCAGCCCATGATTTCTTCATAATGCAGAACAGCACTATACCCCAGCTGATGTCACAACGCCACCCAGAGAGGGTCTGGTTGGTTGGTAAGTCACATGTGTCCTGATTGTGTGTGTGTGCAATGTCAGGTGCTACAATCATGAAGTGAGTGACTGATTGTTGCACTTATGTCCCATTCCTTAACAGGAGACTTCACATATCCATACTGTCCTTGGTTGTTGATGCCAGTGAGGAATC
This sequence comes from Pleurodeles waltl, assembly GCF_031143425.1. Taxonomy (NCBI): domain Eukaryota; kingdom Metazoa; phylum Chordata; class Amphibia; order Caudata; family Salamandridae; genus Pleurodeles; species Pleurodeles waltl. The sequence goes on from NC_090445.1 coordinate 498,895,007, forward strand.
CAGCTACGCAAGGGTATGTCCTTGTCAAAGAGGAACATGGAAGAAAACACAGGCTTTTGGGCTCCTGAAGACCAGATTCTGCTGTCTGGACAGGACTGGTGGAGCCCTCCTCTACTCACCTGGGGAAGTGTGTCAGATCACTGTGGCATGCTGTGTGCTCTAGGAACAATGCCCTACAGAGGAATATACTGTACATCCCAGAGGAGGGGGAGCCTGCAGTGCCACCTGGTGTGACTCCTGAAATGCCAAGTGAGGATGACAGTGGTGAAGAGGGAGGAACTGACTTACAGGAACAGCTACTTTTTATGAAGGTAAGTCATGTAATGTAATGACTGTGACTGTACAGTGAACTGTAGTTGTGAGAATGTGTGGGCTTGGAACGTTTTAGAAACAGTAAGGGAGCTGATACTCTGCAATATTCCGCCAAAGGCTGCTTGATGAGATAACTTTTGGCACGTCCCCACCTTGATGCTGCTGCTTTGTGGCAGTTTCCTTGCAATGCACTTTGTTTTCCAGGTGCTTGTTATGTGACTTGTGTCATAGGTATAGTTTCAAGCCCATACTCCTTGTTTTGTTCTTTGTATAGGTACAGGTGACCTGTATATAGTTATGGATGTGTTTCATCATTGCAGGCCACAGTGCCTGTGCCACAACACTGACAAATGTTTCTATCATGCCACCAGATGCATGGGTACTGGATTATGATGCCCTGTGATCAGAGACTGTTGTACTGCCATCTGTCTGTATCTTGGATTACGTAATGTTGGATTATGTTGATGTGGTATGTGATAAGGCTCAAGCTGCTGACATGAACCACTTCAATGTTTGCCTATTCTATAGGACAATGTCGGTCATTTTGAACCTGGCAGTAATGACCGCACCGCCAGCAGTGCAGTAACTACCGCCAACAGTCTGGCGGTGCAGACCACCAAATAATGAAGCATAGGAGAAACAGCCAGTGGCCCATCCACCCACCGCCATCTTGGAAGCACCGCCGACGATGGCAGAGGCCACCTCCAGGCCGGCAGAAGGGCCCAACCCGACCAGCATATTATGAACCCCACACTGCCATCAGTTCCGGGGCCCACAGAACACGCTGACGCCGACATGGAGCGAGAGTTGGAAATAATGCCAGTGCTTCTCCTTGCCATATTCCTCCAGGACCGTGACCACCGACGAAGACGATGATGGTAAATCCCACCACCTAGCACACAAGGGAGGAAAGGCCACAATTACACAACCACCTACCCCACCCACCCAACCCACACTACAATGCACACTCAACCCCTCTCACCACTCCAAGCCATACACACCCTAACAAAATGTGCTTAACAGACACAGGCCAACAAATACCTGCACTAGTGCACACACCTGTGCACAACACACCCCCACAGTGAAACGCTGCACAATGGCTCAATTTAGCACCAGCATGTCTGCTGGGCAGCAAATTTTAACCAAAAAAAAACCTATTTACATAAGGCCAGTGGTCAGTACAAAGTCCTGGTAGGGCAAAGATATCCCATACTTGACTCCCACAATGTAAAGGAACACTCCACTGAAAAGGGACATCAATGGGGCAGCCAGGCACCTCAGGGTTCAGGGGCATGGGGTGGCAGGGGTGGGGACTCAGGTTTGGAAGGGGGAGTCTTGGGCATAGGTTCTGGAGGTGGAGAGGGTTTAGGCTTGCCTGTTGGAGGAGGAGGAATGGGCCTGGACCGGGGGTGGCAGAGGGACGAGGGGTAACACGGACCTTCTTCTTCTCTGGGGAAGGGGCACGGGAATGGGTAGGGAAGACTGAGGAGGACTTGGATGAGGAAGGAATGGGTTTCAGGAGGCCAAGGGAACGTTTAGGGACAAGATGGGTGGGCCAGTGGTTTTGAACAGGTCAACATGGGAGAGGGAAAGCTTACTAGGTGCAGCTAGAAGGGTTTTGAAGACAGGTTTGGGAGTGGAGGTATGAGGTGTAGGTCTGCTGTGCTTGAATGCTGGTGCCTGTACAATATGCCAACGTTTGTTGGATCCGTGGAGTGGATGTCTGGGAGCGTTTCTGTGCCCTGGGAGGGGGGTGTGTGGACACAGTGAGGGAGGTGGATGTTTCTGTGTCTGCCTTTGAATGTTGGGTGTGTGCCTGGATGTGATGGGATGTGTGGTTCTTGTGTTTGTCTGCATGCTTCTTGGGTGTTGATTTGGGTGCATGGCTGTCTGGATGTGTACTTGCAATGGGAGAAGGGAGTGGGGTACTGGAAGGGGTAGAGGTTGTGTGAGGGGGGATGGAAAGAGCATGGACACTGGCTGCCCTCAAAGAGGAGGCCAGAGCCTGAAAGATCTCTGGAGGTCAGACATGGCTCAGTGAATGCCTTCCAGGAAAGCATTCCATTGCTGCATCTGGGATGCCAGCCCCTGGATGGCATTCACAATGGTTGTCTGACCAACAGAGATGCTTCTCAGGAGGTCAATAGCCTCCTCAGTGAGGGTTGCAGGGCTAATAGGGGCAGGAGATGAGGTGCCTGTGGTGAAGGAGACGCCCACCCTCCTGGGTGAGCGGGCATGGGCCACACGCTGGGGTGCTACTGGGAAGGCGGTGAAGGTATCATCGGAGGAGGTGTCTGAGTCACTACCTCCAGTGGTAGTTGCCTCCCCCATGGTACTCCTCTCGCCCTCCAACCCACTGGCTCCTTGGCGTTGGTGGACTCTGCCTCCAGGCCCACTCCTCCTCCTCCCACGGGCTGCAGCATCCCCACTCGCTGGTGCCTAAGCTCCCTCGCCAGATGATGCTAAAGCACACAAGGACACAAGAGCACGGGGGGACAAAACAAGAAAGAAGTTGGTCAAATCTAGATCAAAAATACCTGTTGGCACACATACACCCCACCCATCTGATGCACTAATCCCCAGTAGACAGAATTATTCACCTGAATGTGCCTCTGACTGCTAGGCAACATCCCACAGTACACTACATGACCATCCTGGCCCTCTACTCCGTAACACTTTACAATGGAATTCAATGAGAGACGTTGGCAAGACAACAAATCTGCTAATTCATGAGGCTACATCTGAACCAATAGCCCAAACAGGGGACCCCTCACAGACCTACATTCCCAGCCATATCTACCTAAGGACACTATACCACTGATGTAGAGGGGGGCAGGACTGCAAAAACACACCTGTCTATGGGCCTGCCACTACACTGCATGCACCCCATTTCACTTACCTACACACAGCTTAGTAGCATCACATTAGTGTAGGTACTCACCCCCTTGTGGCTGCTGTGCTGTCTTCAAGCACCCATCCGAATTGGGATAGGCCACCAACAGTATGCGGGCCATTGGGGGTCAAGGTCCGACGGGCATCTCTCCCTCGTTGGGAGGCCGTACCCACCTGGGCCTCTCCGGTCTTCCTGGCCCAGCACCGCAGGTCCTTCCACTGCTTCCTGCAGTGGTTACTCCGCTGGTTGTAGACCCCACAGGTGCCGCACTTCCTTGGCGATGGCCTGCCACATTCCTTTCTTCTGATGGGTGCTGACCTGCATGGGACACACAGAGTAAAGAAACAGGCGTCAGTGTGGGTGCCCCATACACAAATGCCATGCCAGTTCTACCTCACATGGCCCATGGAGACACACATATTGACAATAGCCAAGACAACAACTGCCAGACACATCACGGGTAAGCATCCACACAGCCACCAAAAACACCTAAAGGCATTTGCCACATTCACACACATTAAAGTAGGACTAATAGAAACTTACCTGAGCCTCTGGTCGCTCATACAGCTTCACATACAGGGGTAAGACCCTGTCCACTAGCTTCTCCAGCTCCTCCAGAGTCCCAGACTCAGGACACCGCAGCTCACGCAGTGGAGTTCCGTTCCTCTCAAGGTGTAGGAGTCAAGTGGCAAGGGCATAGCAAAATGGTGGTATTTACCACGGCGGTGTGCACTGTCACCACCGGCGGTGATGGTGATTGGCCCTGCTTCCCCATGGATGCCAATGCTATGCAATGAAGAGTTGCATGGTCATGAACACCGCCTCCCGCCATGACGACTAACGCTAGCGGAATGTAGTCACTTCCCACCCTACACTACCTGTAGGGCAGGGGGCTGCCATTTTGCATACACCTCGCTTTCATAGTCGTCTGGGGTCCTACTCCATGGCTCCATTTCCCCTACACTTCGTCGAGTAGTGGTATGATAAGTGATCCTCCTCATGGTATCATAGTGGGAATAGTGACTACACTGTGATGCAATGCAGAATGCACACCATACCAAGCAATAACCAGACAGGATTACCATATTCTCTGCGTCTGTGTGAGAGGCAATAGTGTTGCATGTACAATTTGAATGGTGGAATATTGTGACTGAAGTGTATGTGGCAAATCAGTGTGTCTCTATTCCCCCCCATAGGTACAGACCCATGTGGCGAGGGAGGGCACCATCTGTTTACAGCCCCCTGGTTGATCTGGCCACCATGGAAGAATGTCACATCATAATCAGTTACCGCCTGAATCGTGCCACTATCCTGGAACTCTGTGCATAAATGGAGCCTGTGCTGATGCCAGCTAATAGGACTCCCCATGCCATCCCTTCAACTGCGAAGGTACTATTTGTGCTACATTTTCTGGCCACAGCCTCATTCCAAGTGACAGTGGGCATGGCAGCCGGTTCAGCTACATCCTGTCCAAATTTCTGCATTCCTTCGTGCAACACTTGCAGAGTTATGTCCAGTTTCCCCAAAGGACTGATCTCACCTCCATCAAATCTGGATTTTATGCTTTTGCAAATATTCCGAATGTGATAGGTACCATTCATGGTACCCACATAGGCCTCATACCTTCAAGAGTAAACAAACAGGTGTTCAGAAATAGTAAAAATTTCACTCCATTAATGTCCAATTGGTGTGTACCACTGATCAGTCCATTTCTCACGTCAATGCAAGGTTCCCAGGATCAGTCCATGACTCCTTTGTCCTGAGAAACAGCAGTGTGCCACACATGACGGGACAACCACAGTGGGGACAGAGCTTGGCTCATAGGTGTATGACACAGGATCAGTTACATAGCTAACAGGCAGGCTGTATGCAAGTAGATTTTGTGTGTTTTAACCCTCTTTCGCCCACTTTTGCTGGGGATTCTGGCTACCCAAACATGCAATGGCTCCTGACACCTGTGAGGAATCCAAGGAGAGATGCAGAAATCCATTATAATGAGGCACATAATTGCACTACAAGGGTTATTGAGAGAACCATGGGACTCCTCAAAGCAAGATTTTGCTGCCTTCATCTCTCTGGAGTCACTTCCTGGCAGTGGTCTTGGTCTTGGTTGGTGTTTCACAGGGATGTCTGGGTCTAAGGGCAAGTTTGCGAGGGGGAAGCTGGGCTGCAGTGGAAGGGGTGCTGGCATCCTGTGAGTTCTGGTTTGGTTCTGGTTTGGTTTGACCAGACACTTGTACTAATGTGTTGGTGTGTAATGGTTGAAATCTTCAGCTGGACACTGTGTACCTGTAAGGTATCCTTGCTTGCACAAGTAGCTTGTATCTTCATCATATGGATCATATGGTCTTACATCTCTACATAGATAAATGAGAAATTTAAGCAAGCAGCCAATGAGTTTTTGATGGGTGAATTTATTCCAATGCTAATACAGAAAATATACTTTGGACAGAAAGAAACAAAAATGCAAAGTGAAGGGGTCAGTCATGGTGAATTAAATCATTGGAGTAGATGCCATACCATTGGGAGACCAAAACTGGTAGGTTGCTCTTGAGCAGCCCACAGAGTGAATGTGTGGCACACAAAGGAGGTCCCTTAGTAAGAGGTCATTTGCTGGCAGTGGTGGGTGTCTTACTATTTATACCTCCTGGATTCTTTGCTGGATATTCTTGCTTGCAGGGGCAGGGATCTGGTACTTCAGAGGTAGGGGTGTCTGGGGCTGGGTCTTCCTCTGGCAGGGCCTCCCTTCCAGTGACTGGCACCAATGTTAATGTGTCTGGTGTTGATGAGCCAAAGGAAGGGGTAGACGTTTGTTGAAGATCCATGCTCAGGGTGGTATGTATGTCCCTCAGCACCCCTATTAGGGAGGCCATGTTGGTATTGTGGGCCTCCATCTGTTACTGCATGTCTCTGTACATGTCCCTCTGTAGCTGCTTGATTTCCCAGAGTTCAGTCAACACCTGGCCCATCACTTCTTGGGACTAGTGATAGGGCCCCAAGGCGTGGCTCATGGTGTCCTGGCCAAGAGCATCCCCAGTGGCCTCACCCTTCTGACCCACAGCATCCCTCCCATGTACCCTACACCTATGGGCCTGAGCCCTTGACACAGGGTGACCTCTCCAACTTGTTCCAGGACCCTCATTGTTGGAAGTGTTGCACTGCAACTCAGGATCTAGGACTGAGGGGCACGAGATGGTAGACACTGTCCTAGGCATACAGGTTGGGGGACACATGGTTGTCTCTGATGTTGAGGCAACCTAGCTGGGAGGTGAAGGTGTAGGCATGGTGAGATGCACTGTTGCCATCTGACCAGGATCCCCAGATGGGCCAGAACAGTCATCCACATCCAGATGTCCAGGAGTGTCTTCTTCATTGAGGTCTGCCTCCAGAGGGGTAGTGGTAATCTCTTCTGTGGCCACCCTGTGCCCAGCAACAGCTCCACCTGTTGATGTAAAATGAACAACATTACTGGTTGTATTGTGACACCTACCTCCAATGGTTTAGAGTTACAGTAATCAGAAACTTTGTACAAAGTTGAGTGGCAATAATCCCACTGTGCCAAGTTACCATGGTATGAGGTATATTGACAGGACGTATGAAGGTTTCCAATTCATTTTGACTAAAGCTGCTGCTGAACTGTGCAGATCATTTGCACTTTGGAGGATGGCCTGAAAATGACATCTTGCCACCAGTGCAGGCAAAACAGTGCAAGATATGGCTTTGCCCATTTAAAGTCCTACTTGAGTGTTAGCTAGGCAAACCCAGGACTTTGTTGTATATGCAACTGGAGTCCTGATGTGCACAGTGCAGTGTGAATGTGTCCTCTGCCAATACCAATCTGGTGAGGCATCTTGAGGCCTTATGAATACTTGTGATTCACACTGGGTAAGGTGTCATTCCTGTCCTCAAATATTTAATCTTGGATTAGTAAGTCAAGGTGGAGCTATGTTCACAGATACGTCTCTGATGTGAGCATGATCTGTGCTTGATCACTCCCAGGTAGAGTATACTTAATTTGAGAGTTGACAAGCAAGGGTATTTAGACAAGTGGCCAATATTCTGGTAGGTGGAGTGAGAGTAACAGGGCCTCTTCGAAGTTGCAATCAGGTCATCCCCTCTACTTTCCAACGCTTAGCAAATGGTATCCCAGTTGAATACACTTTTATTGAAAGTTACGGAACAGGGATCTTTGAGGAAGTGAACACTGATCTGGTGTTTGTAGTAACAGACACAGCGCTTGGTGGGAGTTGCAGTCAGGTCAGTCCCTCTATTTCACACGCTTGACAAAGAGTTTCCTCCCAGGTGAGCAAACATCAATTGGGATTTGCCAAATACGGGTTTGGTGTTTGGAGTTGCAGAAATAGAGCATCCTGATCTGAGCAGTCATTCCACTCCCTATAATGCACACACTATAAAATTTGTCATTCCCCTAGGTGAGAACAGTTCAATTTAGAGTTGACAAAAGGGGTCTTTAGACAAGTGAACACTGTGCTCATGTTTAGAGGTACAGAAACAGTGCCTCCTGGGAGTTGCAGTCATGCCATTCTCTCTACTACACACACTATGCACATGGTATCCTCCCTGGTGTGTGCACTTCAATTGAAAGTTGAGGAACAGGGGTATTTGGACAATTGATTGTGCCATCAAGGCTGCTGGGTTTAGGTGTCAGCATCACCTGAATAGTAGCGAACTAAGTTTGATCCCACACCATGTGATAACTGATAGCCTAACCCATTTCTGGCCAGTCAGCAGTGCCTCACCTATGCCTAAGAGCAGGGGTGATTTTTGGCAACCAGACGTATAACATTGTGCTTTCTCAAGGAAATTGTGTTGGATCAGATCTCTTCCTTTTCTCTCGGTTACATTTGTCTCACACATGCAAAGACAAAACAGAAGCAGGGAATGGTTCAATAAGATTTATTGAATCAACTGAGCCCTAGATAAAATAACTACAAGAATTAGGGTGATAAAACATACCAGCAGCAGAATGGTGACAAGAAAAGTGAAACACAAGAAATGTCCCACCATGCTGTCACTATACAAGATGTGTGATTCCTACCTATGCCACTAATGTTCTATGTTAGAGCACAGCAGGAAAAGCCCTAATCCATCCTTCAGGACCTCCGGGAAGACATCATCCACCATATCTGAGTATAGCAGTAGTGAGGAAGCCTGTTGCCTATTGAGACACCTTCCCCACATAGGCCATGGATCGAACAGTCTCAGCAAGTATCTGTAGTGAAGTCTGACAGCATGTAGTAGTAGTCAGCTGGCTGGAACCTCACTCTAACGTGCAGGGGACATAGAGATTTTTTAGAATAAACCAGCTAGTGTTCTGAAAAACGTGTCCCCATGTAAAAATACATATGTTTCTGTGAAATGTTAGAGATGCGGTACACCACTTTGTGCCGACAACCCTATTTTGTCACAGCCTTGAATAAAGCGCAAAGTGAAAGAACGTTGTGCTAAGAAATGTAAATGCTTTCCTAAGCAAAAGGACAGCAAGATAAAGGAAAATAAAACATCACCACAGAGGCGATCGTTTCTAAAAGAATAAATTACATCAAATGAAATGTTACTAGGCGAAAGGGCACAGACAGAAGGCCTGGCTGCAAAAGTAACAAGGCCACAGACATTACTAAAATGGCTTCAATACACCCTCCCCTTTTCACTTTGCACGTGGTAAAGTGATCAAATCGGTGCCAAGGAAAACCAAAGAGCTCTCATGTTTCCAAAGCCTGAACTCCAGCTGAGGCAGCAGCGTTCTGTGTTTTGCCAGATGTTTAGGCGAGAGACAAATGATCCACATAGGGCAGCTCATAAATGGCTTCCCTTAGCAAAGACACCTTCAATTCACATGTCTGGTAATGAGCCATAATCTAGAACATCAACAGATCAGCGTCCAATGAATATACATACCATGTAGAAAGACACACTTCCAGTGCACATTCAAAAAGGCACCAAAGGCACAGACAAACAGGTTGCACACAATCTAAAACCAGTCTAAATGGCAGAGACCATTTACACTCCAGTTCTTCCAGGAGTGGTCCTCCAAAATACTGCATTATGCATTCACGACACACTTGGTCTGGTGAAAGCGCCATAAGTCCTTCTTGTTGCAATGGGACAACCATTGAAAATAAAAAACAGCAATAGCAAGATGCCCTTGGATATCTCCTGAAAATACTTGAGGATAGTGAGTGTATGTCTGAAGGTATTATGTTAAATATAGAGGAAAAGGTGCTGCCAAACCAGAACCAAAAGCCTTTAAGAAATGTACTATCACTGTAGTACTGGCTGCGTTAAAAATCTGTCCCATGAGTTCACTAAAGTGTTTTGGAAAGTTTGTATTTAAAAGGGACTGTATCTCTGCAGATGACCTTGCCACTTGGAGTGCATAGGTCTTGCGTGCAGATATCAGCACCACATGTTTCTGAAAGAATAGAGCTTTTAGTCTGCTTAACTTGTCAAAATTCACATTTGAAGTGCCAATGTGAGGCCAACTGTCTGCTACTTTTGTCTGTTGCATGGGGGGAAAAAGTACATTACCCTAACCTAACAGGTGACACTTTGGGAGGCCAAAACTACATAAGCAATTCTGGCTCACATTCAGCACATACTCTCGCTATTAAGAAGCACATAGTTTCCACTAGAGAACACCTGGAATGCTGGTCTAATCAAGGGGACTGCAACTCCCTTCAGATAGCAGGCTCAATTTGGTGCTGAAGCATTGCAATCCGCGTGCAAGGCCAGCTGCTAACAAACCATTAAATGGCTCACAGAAGTCTTGCATTAGCTGCTGCTAAGAAAAATGTCTTCATGCCATTGACACTTTTGTGCAAAAAGGGTAGCTTACATACCTCATGGATGTAGCTATCTCTTACCATTTCATATCTGGCCACTGGAATATGTTTTAAGCAAGATGTGAATTGCAGTGTTGAAATAGACAGATTGATAACCCCATGTATTAATCATTCAGCATATGGTATTTCAGCCACAGTAAAAGGCAACTTTTCAAACTTTTCGATATTTATCATAATATAAGTAGCTTCCTTCTTAGACATTATGTGTTGCTGTCACATCAAATTAAATGCTGAAATGATATCCCTCACACTAACGTGTTGCCAGGGAATGCTATCAGATTTTAATGTTTGCAGTGACCATCCAAAATGCATAATGGATCTAAGCTGCCTCTGTCCATTTCGTAAAAATGCCATGTCACTTTGTACAATGTTTACTGCAGATGAAGGAATGTTGTTTAAAGTGTTTATGTGGTCGACAAGGTGTTAATCCTACTATCTACAACTGCTAATGCTTTCAGTAATTTTTCCTGATCTATTTGCTTTAACCAGGCTGCGACTTCTTGTTGGGAAAGTTTCATTATTTCATTGTATATTGCATATAAGAAGTGCTTTTTACGTTATCTTCTGGGGCCTAAAAGGAATCCTGCAAGTCTGTGTTGTTAGAGAGGAGGCTGAGATGTTCCTTAACAGAATCTAGTAAGGAACCTTTTAACCACTGCTGGCATAATTTTCCTACACTGTATGTTGTTACTATACCTGAATGTTCTGATGACACATACCATGGGTCTGGTCTACTAATTCTAAAACCCCTGGTGGAGTTTACAAAATGCACATGACAACCATTTGTGTCCACTGACCACAAAAACCAAGACATGAAAACAATGTGTTAAATAGTCCAATTTGTACCTACCCATCGAGCTGATCTTCAGTTGCATTAATGTAGTTTTGCCAATTATAGAATTTAACAGGGGCAGAGATACTGGGCACATTCAATTCCTTAATTTTTGCCAAGCCTAAAACAACTTGTCTGTTGTACAGTTTCATTTAACAATATCTTTTGGACAGGTACCAGGCATGCTCTAAATAAATCTTACTTTTTCCCTTAATTGCCAAATTTTAGTTCCCCATACACTCTTTAAGTCAACTGACTTCAGCCAAAAGTCATAGGCCCTCATTATGAGTCTGGCGGTCCTGGGACCGCCAGACTCAGAGTGGCTGGCGGACCGCCACAGTCATGGCGGTCTGCCCGCCATATTATGAACATGGTGAAGCCGCCATGTTCAAAACGCCGCCACGGCCAGTCTGCCACCAGCCAGCAGTCTGGTGGTCTCAGCGTTTTTAATCCTCCAGGGTGGTGTGGGGATTATGAGTCCCCTTTTGCCAGCCTTTTCTTGGTGGTTTACACTGCCAGGGAAGGGCTGGCGGAATTGGTGACTCGGGGTCCCTCTGGGGGTCCCTGCACTGCCCATGCACTTATCATGGGCAGTGCAGGGACTCCCAGGCACAGCCCGTCTCACATTTCACTGCCCGAAATACAGGCAGTGAAATGCACGACGGGAGCTGCTGCACCCGCCACACTGCCACATTGGTGCTGGTTCAATGTAAAGTCCCTGTTTCTCACTGGGCCGGTGGGTGGAAATGCTGTTTCCGCCCGCCGGCCCAGGGGGAAAATCATAATAGGGGACTTCACTGCACAGGCGGTCAAGTGGTTGCAATGAGTTTGGCGGGGGCCGTGCTGCCCTCCGAACTCATAATGACCCCTATAGTCTTCTATAGCCAATGGGAAACAAAGGAATCACAATAAATCAATTTTGTATCAGAAAATAAAACATTGTGCATTTCCATTATAGGCAAATTAAAATGATATGATTCAGCATTTTTAACATTGTGTCCAGAATAATATGCAAACTTTTCTGAGTATGTTTCAAAACTCTTGGTTGGTGAAGTTGGACAATGTTCTCCTTGTGTGTAATTAAAAATAGTCTTTGGGGTACTTGCTCTATGAATTAAATGATGTCCATAATGATTGTAACAGAACGTATTTCCATAGTTTTATTTTTATTAATAAACATCTCCACTTTGAAATACAGTAAAATACTCTAATTCAGATAACATAGAATCAACTGTTTTTACATCCCAATCATCAGAAACAACTCCAGGTGTTATTACATCATTCATTAAAAGTTTAAATACATATGGAATTTAAATAACTTCTGTTCGGCCATATATAGCAAATGAAACTTTATCTGAAACAATTCCATCAGGAATTAATATAGTTGACATGTTCACTAGGGACACATCATGACAAACCTTATGGGAGGAAAAATGTGGTTTTAGGACCTCATCTACCTGTTCAACTGTAGAGCATTCAGGAATGTAATGGCCATTTAGTAATAAGAAAAATACATTGACAAGCCCATTCCAAAGAAGGAAGGCAAGTACAGTTAATAAGAGTCGCAGATAGTTCCATGGACAAATGAAATAGTTAATTTTGAGTTTGAGACAATTTATCAGCTGATGTGCTCTTGACAGTCTTGCTGCAGAAGAGGCAGATTAGTCAGTAAAAGAGCCATTGATGTCGGCAAAATATCCAGAAGCAGTTTGTGCAAAAACTGGAGCTGTGTTTGGAAGAGGAGAACTGGCAGAAGTCTCCTTTGATGGTTCGTAGTAAACATTTCCACTCATTTGAGTTGAATTTGAAAACAATTGCTCATTATTGTGGACATTTCTTGTTGCAGAAGAAGTTAGCAGAACTAATGAAATATCATTTTCCACCCTCCCCAAGCTCAGGGAAGTGTCAGCATTGCTGTTTAAACCCTGTAGAGGAACACCCTGGTCTGTAGTGAGAGGGAGTTGGGTACTACTCAGGAGCACTCTAGGTCTGCTGTAGAGGATCAGTCATATGATGTAGCTTGACATTGTAGATGGAGGCAAAGCAGTTTTCTTTAGAACCAGGCAACGGTAGGAAAATAACAATTCTGGTACTGTGTATTCCCAGGGCTGGAACCGGTGCATGATAAGAAGGACCAAACTCCTTTTTCACAGCAATCTTTTGATGTACTAGATCCCCAACTTTTGGAATCTAGCTGGTAGGTATTATTGGTGCATCCCTTATTCCAAAGGAGGCAGCATTGGCAGATGTGAGGTTGTCACAGAACTGTATTAAGTCCTGCAAGACAGTGACACATTAATTTATGTCAAAAGGTCTGTCTGCCACCTCCATGTCAGGACCATCAAGATCTGGAATATACATTTGCATTCCAAACAGGACTTCATGTGATGTTTGCCCTCCCAGGGACGTCTGTGCAGATTATTAAGTGCTCTCTGGACTCCATACAGGTGATTAAGCCAACTACAACCCGTACCTAATACTCTCACTATTAAGGATTGCTTTAAGTCTCAGTTTCCGCACTCTACAACACTATTTCACTCTAAATGATACATAGACAAATAGTACAGTTGGACCCCTAACAAAGCCATGGTGTCCCTGAATGCCATTGAGGTGAAAGCAAGGCACTGGTCTGAGTGGAAAACCACAACTGCATATGTGCCAAAGAAGACTTTCAAATCTTTAGTAACAGTTTGAGCGTCAGCTGAGCATTGTGGCCATAACCTTAGAAATCTGGATTATGAGTCGACAGTGACTAAGATGTATTTGTATGCACCATAATGTGTTAATGGACCACAATGGTCCAGGTACACACATTGTAGAGGTTTGTTGGAAATTAGGAGGGGTGTCTGCGATGGACGTTTAACAGTACACCCTTTTTTCTGACAGATGTCACAGCAAAGGACATAGGCCCTCATTCTGACCCTGGCGGTCGGCGGAGAGACGGCGGTCGGACCGCGAACAGACCGGCGGTATTAAAAATGGCATTCTGACCGCGGCGGTCCCCGCCGCGACCGACCGCTACTTCTCCACTCCGACCGCCACGGCGGTCATGACCGCGGGGCTGGAGTTTGCGCACTCCGGCCCGGCGGTCGTCTCAAGACCGCCAAGGGTATTATGACCCTGCCTACCGCCGCGGTTTCTTGCGGGCGGGAACCGCCGTGCGAACCATGGCGGTAAGCACTATCGGGGCCAGGGAATTCCTTCCCTGGCACTGATAGGGGTCTCCCCCACCCCCCACTACCCACCCGAGTCCTCCCCCCACACCCTCCACCCCCCTGCCACCCCCCAGAGGTGGTACGAACCCCCTCCCCACCCCCACCCCGACATGCACATACATGTACCCCGACATGCACACACCCCCAACATGCACATATACACACCCCCTACACACACATACACAACGGGGACACATACCCGCACACATACATGCCGACATGCGCACCTGCCGAACAGCACACATTACCCATAGACACAGCAGCACCCCCCGCCCGCATACACGCACTCACACACCCCCTCTACACACTCACACGCACACCCCATGCACGCACACATCACACAACACCCCCCCACCCCCTCCCCTCACGGACGATCAACTTACCTTGTGCGTTGGTCCTCCGGGAGGCGACGGGAGCCATAGGGACGTGACCGCCAACAGAAGACCGCCAACAGAAGACCGCCACACAGAAATGTGGGTCGTAATTCTGTGGGCGGTGTTCTGCTGGCGTGGCGGTGGAGGTTGACCAGTCTCCACTTTCCCGCCGACCGCCAGTGTGGCTGCTGGCGGTTTTCCAGCGGAACGCTCCCAGCGGTCAGAATGCGCACAGCGGCACACCGCCGCGGTCGGCGGTCTTCACCGCGGCGGTAACTCAGCGGTCTTGCGAAAAGACCGCCAAGGTCAGAATGAGGGCCATACTGTTTGGTCTGTTTGTATAGCCCTGGCCACCAATAATATGCTTGTAATAGGGAAATAGTAGCAGCCACACCAGCATGCGCAGAAGAAAATCCCTTATACGCTGCTTTTATCAACTAAAATTTTTGGTTTTGGTTGGGAATCACAGGGTAACCTACCCCTGGTATTGTTACTAGGGCAGAATTTAGGCTAGATATGTGGTAGAAATATTTGGCAGGATATGCCTTTGGCATGGGTTTGCTTTCAGCTGAAGCTTTCACAATAGCCAATGTTTTATCATCCAACTTTGCCTGTGAACAAGTTATTGAAGCAACACAAGCCCTACTAGCTACTACTGATTTGACTGCTTCATCAACAAAGATATTGCCTGTAATGTATATTCCAAGACATTGATGCCCCAAATTATGAACCTCATGGACACTGGGTAGTGTTTCTTTCAGATTCTCCACTTTCCTCCACAGTAGTCGGTGTTTGATGGTACTGCCTTTTGAATCTCTGAACCCATTCTGGCACCAGTAATGCAGGTATTCTTTGAAGGACTGGACACAATAATACAAATCACAGACTATTAATGTCAATTGTCCTGGATCCATGTGTTCAAGTGCCATCAAAAGAGCCTTGAGCTCTGCTAATTGTGCAGTGCAGTCCCCTAAGGTCTGCGTGTAGGTATGCTGTGGATAGAATTCACCATCCTTCATGCAGTCACTCACAACCAAACAGGCAGCAGAGTATTGATGTTTAGTGCCTATCGCTGGTTGGGCTTATCCATCAGTGTAAATTATTGTATGATATTGTTCAATAGGCAAGGTGTTTGCTGGAACTGGGTATTCTAGCTCATATTGGAGACCTTGAGGGTTGGGATCGGGGATATAACAACAATGCATTTCCCCTGGGCCAGAGGTCTCTCTTTAATGATGCCCATCTGAACAGCAGTCAGACTTTTTTCAGTGGAAACAAAGTGTTGTTCAACTGTGCAATACAGATGTATGTTATAGGGATGATTTCACCCTCATTGAATATTACATAGATGAAACCAATGGCACCAGAGATTACTATGATTACCAAATGTGTTTTGTTGACCCTTGTGTGTAAGTGTTTAGCTGCAAGCATGTCTTGTTGCAATGCTCTAAGGCCCATATTTATACTTTTTTTACCCTTCATTTGCATAATGTTTTCACGCAAATGCGGCACAAACTTACAAAATGCAATTATATATTGTAAGTTTGCACCGCTTTTGCGTCAACAAATGACGCAAATGCGGTGCAAAAAAAGTATCAATCTTGGCCTAAGTTTGACTGTCGAAAATTTACTTGAAAAATCAGGACATACTAAATCATATAATGGCTTAATGCTTTGGGCACAATGTGGAATGTAAGTTCTTCCAAAGTTTAAAAAGCCCAACAAAGACTGGAGCTTTTTGATCGTGTTCGGTGGTTGCAATATTGCGTACTTTTCTAGAAAGTGGGGAGCTAGGCTCTTGTATATTTCTGATAATTCGTATCCCAAAAATAGGACACTAATGAAGACTATTTTTGTTTTTTTCAAATTAAATTTGTAGCCTAATTCAGCAATTCCTACAACAATGCGGCTCACCAGTCTTATATGTTGAATGAGATCACCATCCATGAGTTACATATCATCTATGTAGGAAATGCCTCAGAGGCAATATCGTGTAAATTTGAAGTAACACGATCTGAAAACAATCCTGGATTGTCTTTACACCCCTGTTAGAGTCCGCAAGCCTAAAGTGGTAAAACTTGTTAACTCCCTACTTTTAGGCGCTATATTTTGGCATATGAAACCACTGGAAATATCCAAGGTTGATTTGCATTTTTTGCTCTCTATATTGTGAATGAGTGAGGTACTGTGTGCATTTTGAATGGCAAATGGGCATTGTTACAAATGGGGTCTTTGGTTGGCAGTCAGGTTACCCTCTGTCCAAGCAAGAACCCTCACTCTAGTCAGGGTAACTCACACACAATCCAAATTATCCTGTGCCCACCTTCTGGTAGCTTGGCACGAGCAGTCAGGCTTAACTTAGAAGGCAATGTGTAAAGCATTTGTGCAATAAATCATACAATAACATAATATAGCACCCAAAAAAAAATACACCACACAGTGTTTAGAAAAATATATAATATTTATCTGGGTATTTGCAGGTCAAAACGATCAAAGATGCAATATGAATTTGTAAAGATATAACTAAAAAGTGATATGAAGTGTCTTAAGTCTTTAAAAAGTAAACATAGTCTCTTTCAAGCACAAAGTACCTGGTTTGGAGTGGAAAATCTCTGCAGAGGGCCGCAGAAGAGGAGATGCGTGGAAAAATGGTGTGTGCGTCGGTTACGCCCCTTCACACACGGACTTGCGTCGTTATTTTTCACGCGGGGAGACGTGCGTCATTCTACGGGAGGAAAAATGGTGTGTGCGTCGGTTGCGCACCTTCACACACGGACTTGCGTCGTTATTTTTCACTCAGGGAAGACGGGCGTCATTTTACGGCACACCGACCGTCTCCTGCTATGGATCGCGGGATTACCAGATGTCCCAGGGTCTGTGCGTGGATTCTTCGGCTTGTTATCCGGCTGTGCGTCGTTCCGGGAGGCTGTGCGTGGAATTTTCTTTCTCACGGCAGGTGTCGCGTCGATTTTCCCTCTGGAAGTCGGGCAGCGTTGTCCATGCGAGGCCGTGCGTCGAAGTTCCGGTCGCACCACAGGCGTCGAGTCGAGCGGCGTCTTTCTGGATCGGCGTGCAGTGAATTTTTCCCCACGGAATAAGCTGTGCATCGAAAAGTTTTGTGCACAAAGAATCCAAATGAAAAAGAGAAGTCTTTTTGGTCCTGAGACTTCAGGGAACAGGAGGCAAGCTCTATCCAAGCCGTTGGAGAGCACTTTTACAGCCAGACAAGAGTTCAGCAACGCAGCAGGCCAACAGCAAGGCAGCAGTCCTTTGTAGAAAGCAGACAGGTGAGTCCTTTGAGCAGCCAGGCAGTTCTTCTTGGCAGGATGTAGGTTCTGGTTCAGGTTTCTTCTCCAGCAAGTGTCTGATGAGGTAGGGCAGAGGCCCTGTTTTATACTAAATTGTGCCATTGAAGTGGGGGTGACTTCAAAGAGTGGCTAAGAAATGCACCAGGTCCCCTTTCAGTTCAATCCTGTCTGCCAGGGTCCCAGTAGGGGGTGTGGCAGTCATTTGTGTGAGGGCAGGCCCTCCACCCTCCCAGCCCAGGAAGACCCATTCAAAATGCAGATGTATGCAAGTGAGGCTGAGTACCCTGTGTTTGGGGTGTGTCTGAGTGAATGCACAAGGAGCTGTCAACTACACCTAGCCAGATGTGGATTGAAAGGCACAGAAAGATTTAAGTGCAAAGAAATGCTCACTTTCTAATAGGTTAATTTCAGATTTTTATCAATTTTACTTTTGTTAGAAATGGAGTCTTTGGTTGGCAGTCAGGTTACCCCCGTCCATGCATGGAACCTCACCCTAGTCAGGGTAAGTCACACAAAATCCAAATGATCCTGTGTCCACCCTCTGGTAGCTTGGCACTGAGCAGTCAGGCTTAACTTAGAATGCAATGTATGAAGTATTTGTGCAATAAATCGTACACTAACACCACAAATATACCACACAGTGTTTAGAAAAATATATAACATTTATCTGATAAGATTCAGGTCAAAACAATTAAAATGCTATAAGTATATGTTCAGATAAAATGCAATAGGTATATGTTCAGATATCACTGTAAAAGTGATATAAGGTGTCTTAAGTCTTTTAAAAGCAAAGTCTTTCAAGCACAAAGTACCTGGTTCGCGTCCAGAATCTTCGCAAAGAACCGCAGAGGAGGAGATGCGTGGAAACAAAGGGGTGCGCGTCGATTCCTTGGGCCGCACACAGTGATGCGTCATTTAGTTTTCACGCAGGGATGGCTGTACGTCGATTTCCAGTGCTCGGTCGTGGATCCTCTTCGGGTTGCGGGGTTTTCGGATACCCCGGGGATGATGCAAGGATTTCCTGCACTGGCATGACGAAGTCGCAGGAGCGGTGCCGATTCGGTGGGCGTTGCGTCGAATTTTCTACTGCACGGCAGGCGCTTCGTCGATTCCTCTCTGGAAGTCGGGCTGTGGCGTTCCGGCTTAGCTGTGCGTCAATCCGGTGGGCCACACGTTGAATTTCCGGTCGCTATGCTGGCGCTGCATTGATCTTCTCGATACGAGGTTGGGCTGCATCATTACGGTTCAGTGTGCGGTGACATTTTCACCACGGTGCAGGCTGTGCACCGTTTCTGGCAGGCTGTGCGTTTAATTTTGCCGCACAAGGAGTCCTTCTTGTAGAGATTAAGTCTTTTTGGTCCTGAGACTTCAGGGAACTGGACGCAAGCTCTATCCAAGCCCTTGGTGAGCCCTTCTTCACCACAGCCAGAGAGCAGCGAGGCAGCAGGGCAACAGCAAGGCAGCAGTCCTTCACAGAAAGCAGACAGGTGAGTCCTTTGAGCAGCCAGGCAGGTCGTCTTGGGAGGATGCTGGTTCTTGTTCAGGTTCTCTTCTCCAGGAAGTGTCTGAGTTGGTAGGGGCAGAGTCCCTGTTTAAATACCCAAATGTGCCTTTGAAGTGGGGGAGACTTCAAAGAGTGGCCTAGAAGTGTACAAGGCCCCCTTTCAGTTCACTCCTGTCTGCCAGGGTCCCAGTAGGGGGTGTGGCAGTCCTTTGTGTGAGGGCAGGCTAATGTCCTTTTACATGCAAGTGTCAGGCCCTCCACCATCCCAACCCAGGAAGACCCATTCAAAATTCAGATGTATGCAAGTGAGGCTGAGTATCCTGTGTTTGGGGTGTGCCTGAGTGAATGCACAAGGGAGCTGTCAACTAAACCCAGCCAGACGTCGATTGTAAGGCACAGAAAGATTTAAGTGCAGAGAAATGCTCACTTTCTAAAAGTGGCATTTCTAAAATAGTAATATTAAATCAAACATTAGCAGGATTTTGTATTATCATTCTAGCCATACTAAATATGACCTTCATACTCCTTTCAGATCAGCAGCTACCACTCAAACAATGTATGAGGGCAGCCCCAAAGTTAGCCTATGAAGAGAACAGGCCTCACAGCAGTTTAAATACAAATTTAGGAGTTTTACACTGCCAGGACATGTAAACTACACAAGTTTAAGTGCTTTTGCCTACACAGCACCCTGCCCTATGGGTTACCTAGGGTATACCTTAGAGGTGACATATATGTAGAAAAATGGGAGTTTTAAGTTTGGCAAGTACTTTTAAATGTTAAGTCAAATTGGCAGTGAAACTGCACACACAGGACTTGCAATGACAGGCCTGAGACAAGGTTAAGGAGCTACTTGAGTGGCACAACCAGTGCTGTGGCTCACTAGTAGTATTTACTCTACAGGCCTTCGGCACATATAGTGCACTTTACTAGGGACTTATAAGTAAATTAAGTAGTCCAATTGGGTATGATCCAATGTTACCATGTTTAAAGAGAGAGAGCATATGCACTTTAGCACTGGTTAGCAGTGGTAAAGTGCGCAGAGTCTTAAAATCAGCAAAAACAGTATCTAAAAAGTGGAGGGATGCAGGCAGAAAGTTAGGGGTGACCACCCGAAGGCTATCAGATCTGACAACTTTGTAAACCATAACTTCAATTTAACTGGTATTTAAAGGGGGTTTCAAAGGATTTTAAATACATGTTAGGGTGAATTAAGCAGAATAAATTATAGCTTACCTTTAATGTTTTTTCAGTGAATTTAGTTTTTTATAATAAACTATATCTACATTTTATACATTCAAAAAATGCACCTGAGGAGGAAGAAGATGATGTGATTTGCAATAATTGGAACATCACAAAGAAAGCTAGCTTCACTTAAAATGTTCCTTACGGGGTAATAAATAAATGAATAAATGCCACAAAGGACAATGTTTACGCTCTGTGAACACAAGTTTACTTTTATAGTTTATCACAAGTTCATAAAAAAATATTAAGAAACATAAACAAAGAGTTTAAATAAACATTGAGTACAATAGGTGAACAATGATAGATACACAGGCCCACTAAAGGCCAGGAACCACAATGATTACAACAAGTTTGGGCAAAAGTTTTAATTACACCCGTGTAATTTCAGCAATTATGCATTACTCTTGTGATGCAAAATTACTGAAATTATACAATTACACCAGTGTGAGTATTTTAGAGCAATTTGGGACAAACATTGTTCAGCAGGAGCAGAAGAGCAACAAACTAAGAGAAAGCAAGCAGCTACTTGCTACTGCTGTTTGGATCCCATAGAAGTTAGTGCTATTTTCTTAATGCACTATACATCATCGCGTCCATTTTGGAAGTGAAGGTGCATTTTGCACTAAGAAAATAGTGCTAATTGCTAGATCACGCTTCTCATACAATTACGCATAATTATGAGTAATTTTGAGGTAATTACGAGTAATTATGCTCAGGGGCGCAGCTTCGGGGGGGTGGGTGTTACACCCCTCATAAATGTATTTTGTGATAAATAGTTGGGTGCACATGATTTCAGTCGGGCATGGTGAAGGGTCTGGCAGATTTTGCTAGGAATTTTTACACAGACAGACAAAAACACACTCACACTCTCTTCCTCTCTCTGTTTGGAAAGACTAAAAAAAGGTTGGTTATTTCACAAAATATTGCCATTTCTCTCCCTTAGTACACCTACTGATCATCAGTCTTCTCCCTTTTCACTGCCTCTTAAACCCTCTTCTGCTTCCTGCTTGTTGTATAATGTATTTTAACATCATGTGCCAGTGTGATTGTTAGGAAATATGCAGATAACACCCTTCCCCCCAATCATACTGACCAAGCTATGCCCCTGGCTATGCTGGAAAGCATTTCTTCAGTTATGACCACCCGTAATCCCAACTAGCAGTTCAATGAGTTACAGAGTCTGGCCCCAGGCAGAAGATTGTCCACAGCTGGTTTGGGTATCCGTACCATAGGATGTAGGAAATGGCTGCCCTGTGGCCAGCCCTGCTGCACATTGCTAGAGGCGGTGCACAGTGGAGATTAGTCACAAGGAGCGTTGAGTGCAAGGCTATTCCTTTTAACAGCTTTTTGATAACTCACACTACTTAGTGCCAATGGAAGTGACCTATGGACATTGGTCACCTGGTGGACTGGTTAAAGGACTGGTGGTTGGCCAGGCTTTCCTTACAATGTCCAAAGCACACACCTGCCAGCGTTTCACAGCATAAGTTAGCTGCTTCATGGATTAGCTGTGTTGCTTAGCTAGAAGTCAGGAAAGGTCACGATCACGGATGGGGCCACAGTAGGCATAATTGCTTATCACAGGGCTGAGTACCAATAATATGAAACATTTATGAGAATGTTTTGTTACATTTTATTGATAGATAAATACATTTTTACCTCTGGCACATCTAAAACCAATGTAATTTATGTGGTCTGAATCTAGAGGTATGTACCATTGATGTTATTTCCCAATTAGAACAGACTGCAAGCTGTATGTAAATAAAATTACAAGCTTTCCACAAACAGTTTTTCCCTTCCCTGTTTTTCATTACGTTTTTAGCAATATGGCTTAGTGATAGTCTTAGGTGACTGTCACCACTATGAACACAACATTCAGTCATTGATTAACTTGTACACTACAGTTTTCTACATCAACCACGTCTGGATCCTGAGGGTCTAGAGACTAGATCCATACAGAAAGATAATGCTGAATGCAAATGTTGGATCATACAGCAGAAGAAAATTATTGGGATAAGTGTGCAGATGATTGTAGTGCCACTGTAGGGCACTCACAAAAGTGCCTTAATTGTGCTGGAATTCGTTAGAGAGTGAAAAATATTAATAAAAATGTGTCACTAAAAGGTAAATACGAAATAATAAGTAACCTGTATTAAAAGTCCTAACTGAAAAAATGTGCTTTGAAATATGATCGCTTCATGTCAGCCTCAGTACAGTTCCACATGAAATTAAATAATGACTAATGAAAATGTATTTTGCTTAAATATAATTAAATATACTGACAAAGTTATTATCAAATTGTTCTAAAAGATTTATGGTTTATGAGGAAATGTTTAATTCTTCATGCTTAGCACAAGTTTAAAGGCCTCACCTTTTAGTTAACTTTGTAAAATAAGGTTTCTTCAAACATCCTGTGCGACTTGCTCACTGTGCAAAAGTTATGTTTGTTGCATGTTACATTTGTTCTTTCTGAGGTGATATAATAATGTACAAACTAAACAATAAAGCTCAGTACTTTTCATGTCACATTTTAATTTTGCTGGACTTTCATTTTTGGCAGGAAGCTCATGTGATGTTTTCACAAGTTTTAAATTTATTTTTTGTACGGAAGCTAATGTCAGGAGAGAGGAGTGACAGTGTTACTCCAGTGATAGCTGCAGAAAACATGGAGAAAAATCTAATGCGCAGAAAATGATCATTGGCTGCAAAACTAAACCACCCCATAGTCTGTCCAATAGAGGCTTAGTAACTTTTTAGATTTTAATATAGCAATATTTTAGGTGATGTAAGTTAGTTATCCATTTTTCCAAGCTACGAGATGTTACTTAGCTCCTTGCCTATGATTCTAACAGTTCATATATATTAGGCCAAATTTTACTAATGTCCTGATGCTCTTCTCTGAAGATATGATGTTTGTGCACTCTGCTGATGAAGTTTCTACTGCTTGATGATCCATTTAGGATAGGTTTGGGCAATTTACATTTG
Organism: Pleurodeles waltl; assembly: GCF_031143425.1. Taxonomy (NCBI): domain Eukaryota; kingdom Metazoa; phylum Chordata; class Amphibia; order Caudata; family Salamandridae; genus Pleurodeles; species Pleurodeles waltl. The sequence continues at coordinate 498,918,535 of NC_090445.1, forward strand.
TGATTCCTTTGCAGGTTTTCTTTTTAGAAAATCCAACCGATTATTTTGGTTAGCGCCATAGTTAGATGTTTTCCAAATTCATTTTTGTCTTATTTTTCTTTTTGCATGACGTCCACACATGCTTTTCCAATTAGAGTGCTAGTCAGGGATGCGTGACCTAATGTCTAAATTTGACTGTTTATGAATTAATGTTGTTTGTTTCAACTGCACCAACTAAATGTATGCTGTTTCTTTATTACAGTTAATTATGTTGCTACTCTGCATTGTTCTTTTGGAACATTTACTGTTAATTTTTTTAATTAGATTGAGATTCTTCTGGCGTTTCGGAAAGTCTGTGATGTTTCTGTACTTCTGCATTTGGTCTTGCGCATGTTTTACGTGGTCTTAGCATTGTTAATCTAAGGGGCAATGAATTCTTAAACTTTACTAAATCGGTGTGGTGATTCATGGCCACATAGGTCATGGTGTGTTTAAATCGCTGACTCCAATTGATTATGTTGATTATTTCATGTCATATTAAATGATTATTGGTTCATATTGTCTGGTTGGATGATTACACACCCATGTCTCAGTCAAAAGGTTCAAGTCAACCTTTGAGGGTAATCGATGACTTATCCTATACGTGTCCTCTTATCATAATAATATAAAAGCAAATAAGGTCTGACACTCCCACAGAACTTGGTAGCAGCAGAGGATGGTTGTGTTTCAATAGAAGGTAAACATCCTAGTTTTGATGGTTCTATCTGAATAGGAGAGAATTTAGAGATTTGATTTTGCCAAGGGTTGTTGGAATTTTGATTTTTGAAAATTTGGATTTGCCAATGCTTGTTTAGGTGAAATTGTGTTTCACCAATGCTTTTTTAGATATTAGGTATGTTCCCAGTGTTCTCAGTGATTGTTTGAGTTTTGAGTAGGGTCTGTGCTTGCAATGCTTTGGTGAATTGCAGGTGAATTGCAATGTGTGAGAGAAATAGGGACTGTGGGTACTCCAAGGTAGTTGAATAGGGAGTGTGCATACGCCAAAGGGTGAGTGTAGGGAAGTCACCATAATTCAAGTGATTGTGGCGAATTATGCTCAGACATTGCCCATGTGGTTGCTAATGGACAGACGCTGTGTGGTCTAGGACTCCGGAGTATTGTACAAGTGTATGAGACACTTGGTTGTTGTTGTAACTTGTTTGCTGTGTTAGGTCAAGCTGACAAATAGTATTCTAGTGTGCGTGCTAGAGGGAATGCTAGTTTTACAGGTACCGGGTAATTCCTGAGTGCACATAAAGTATCCGGTATTAGTCAAGGGTGAAATTTGCAGGTGATGTTTAACTTGTGCATGAGAGAAAGCTAAAGTCTAACGAGCAGCTGTCAGAGCTAAAAGCCGCAGTTGAAAATTCCATAAGGCTTCCAAAGTGATTGAGCCCCAACCTGTTGAAAGCAGACAAGATGGTTTGTTGATTTTTTCTTTAGTGTTTGCAATATTTTGCATTTAGTTTTTGTGTGAATCAGTCTTGAAGGACTCGTCCGCAAGGCTTTCTCAGCAGCTATGTGTAATTGTGGTGTTATTGGGTCCGTACAGGGATTGGTCAGTTGGTGAAAAGGAGCAGCAAACGGATTGGTGGACTACTGTGATTATCTATTGGTCGAAAGTAGCAAGCGAAAAGGATTTTGGGATTGAATTACTTCCTGTTTTGCATTTAATTCATAGTTTTGAGTCACATTAAAGGCAAAAATAAAAATTTTCAAAGCGTTAAAGAGTGCATTAAGAGGAGATACTTTCATTCGAGTCAGACTAGGAGAAATTGCCCCCAGAAGGTACACCCTCACACATTGCAATTGATGAGAAAGGTCCTTCAGCATGTATTTGGTTAAAGCGATGATGCAAAATTAAAGAGAAGGGAGGGAGCTTAGCGCTTCCTGCTCATGGACGTTCTAATATGAGAAAGTTAGAGAATTTGAGAAGAGTATATTATGAATTAAAGTCCCCTCAGAGACCAGCATGATTTGAAGCCTTAGGTATTTGGGAGTTAGTGGCCAGAAAAACAACAAAAATTTAAATTTGAGAGACAAATGAGAAAAGCTGAGAAAACGTTGCTAGAAGCAAGTTGGGACAATGAGCAGACATGCTGGAGAAGAGAAACCTTACAGGGTATTGGAATGTATCCTGCAACCACACAGGAGAAAGAGGAAAGTGTAAGACCAAAGACAAAGAAAAAGGATAAGGATCTAGAGGAAATTGAGTCAAGGCAGATGAAACTAAGAAGTCTCTGACTTATGATAGTGGCTCAGATGATGATGAAGTTATAACACAATTTTTGAGAAATCGCCCTCCACCATATGCAGCACAAGAAGCAGGTTCAGGTACTAGTGTTAGTCCAAGTGCACCATCTGAAGTTGTGGTAACACAGAGCCGGGTACAGGTTGCAACTAATGTTCCTGCTATTACAGTAACTCCGACACCTTTTATCCAGGCTGGGCTACTTATAGTTTATTCTACAGTTCCTGTTCTGAATTCTGCACCCAGTATGACAGTATCAGTGGTGCCACCATCACAGATACCACAGGCTTACCAGAAACCAATGACAGTTCAGGTGGAGTCTCCACTTAATTAAAAGTATTCTGTGCAAGTTGTTAGTCAAGCCCAGACAATGCCAAGGTATACTCCAGTAACAGTAATGTAAACAAGTTACACAGTACTTACAGGTTGGAACTCTGGAGTAATTTACTCAAGAAATCAGAATGTTCAGTGAAGCCCAGAAGCATTAACAGTTTCTCTCACAATTGGTCCAGTTGTTCCATTGTATGCCCCGGGTAAATAATGAGAATAATGTACAGAATATTTTTAATTCAAATTCATAAATGGAGAGACTCAATGCTACTGCAAGAGTCATGTCTCCAATGAATCAGACGTTTGACAAAACAGGTCCAGTTATAGATTTAACTTATTCCAGGATTTCTCAAAGTCTGAAGAAGTCAAGTCCAAGTTTGAATTCAATTGCGATGACACCTGAAGGAGTAATAGGTCTGCCATGTAATACTCCACAATGCATGCCCAATGTGAATAATAATGTTTCTTTACAAGGCTTGACAGCTCAGCAGTTAACAGATTGGTTGGAGAAGGTAAGTAGAGCATTAATGATGAAAACAGTTGTTGAAGGGAAAAGAACACTGAATCTATCAAGATTAAAATTAAAATTAAATTAAATGATTGAGGGGACACTTGAATTAAATAGAATTGACTAATATAATGAAGATGAGTTATGCTTTATATGTAAATATGTCACAAATAGAGCAGGATTGGCACATCAGAGGAGTTACAGATTAGAATTTTCTTCAAAAGATACGGAGAACATGATATCACCTGGAATGAAAATTCACATTAGAGAATTAATCCAAAGTATTTAAGCGTTAGATAAATGGGAAGGCAGATGGGTAAAGATAATAGATCAGAAGAAAAGAGAGTCAGCAAATTTGAATTTTACTGTTACACAGTAGACTGATAGTCCAGTAAAGATGCTACCAATGAGAGAAATTCCTGGAGGGAATTATGTTCATGTCCCTTGGAGCAGGAGTGATATTTTATCATTCACAAATGATTACCTGCGATTGAGAGAGAAACCAGTGGAGTGGTGTCAGCAGACAGATTTGTGAAACTTGCAGATTGCTGTGGGAGGATTTATATACTCTGTCAGAAATGGTGGATCCAGCTGATTTATGGATTGATTGCAAAAGAAGTTTTGATTGGCTGACAAGAGAACCTCAACGAGATCCAGTTACAGGTGCACCATCTTCTGAAGTAATAAAAAGCTATTGCAAGGTGATTAAAGTTCCGAAAATAAGAATTTTAAGAATTTCCCCTGAAATCTTTGATTGCCAGAGAATTGATAGGACATCTCAGGAAGAAAAGGAGTCAATACATGTATATTATGAAAGGTTGTTGCAGCCATTCAAACATTACAGTGTTACAGAAACAAGTGAGCCTTAAGACATGATTCATTTCATGTTCAGATTTGTTGAAGGGTTGAGACCTGAAGTTGGAAGTATGCTTAGAAGCCATTTGTTTTGCTGGCAAGCAAAACCAGTTGATGAAGTATTGCAGTTTGCTAAATATTACAGTGATGAGATTGAAATGAAGCAGAAGAGATTGAAAGAGAAGGCAATGGTGATGCAGATTAGAGCAGCACAATCGGGAATGCAGGGAATTCCACAACAGCAGGGAGACATGCATATGGTTCAGAGTCAGGGAAAGAAAAGGGGTAGAAGACGGGGTGGTTTTGGAAATGGAAATCGTGCAGGTGTTGGTCTGAATACTAATGTTAATTCAGGTGATATACAGACAATGAAGATGATGTTACCTTGTCATGCTTGCAGGGGTTAAGGACATTGAAAACAGGAGTGTCCAATGATGGTAAGGAAAGTGTTTTGCAGCTCAATGAACAAAATCAATTTCCAAATTGGAGAGGATGGAGAATTTGGAATCCTAATTTAAATGTTCAGAATATGAATAATCAGATGTAGATTCTGCAGCAAATTCAAATTCCCCAACAACAGACACAGGTGCCATGGTTTCAGGTACCACAGCAAACGCAAATGCAACTGCAGATGCAAATGATGCCACAGCAGCAAATGCAAATACCCCAAGCTCCAATGGCACGGCAATAGACAGTGGTTCATCAGCAGAACATGTTTCGAAAGTTAAGTCAAAGTTGTCAATCATGTATTTCCCAGTACCCTTTACAGAGTGAAAATTAATCGAGTGATGAAATTGTGAGTGAGAGTTCGGATGAAGAAGAATGTGTGCTAACAGCTTCATTAGAGGTGGATCTTTATGTAAAGAGAACAGTAATGGGTCATGATGTTTCTTTCCTGGTTGACACAGGAGCTACACGCTCTACTGTCAGAACTGCAGAAATTCCTCATGTGCCACTTTCTAGGAAAACAGTAGAGGTTGTAAGAGTAGCAAATGAACACCTAACAAGTCTGATTACTATACCAGTTTCTGTAAAAAATAGGTAATTTTGAAGGCATGCACAGATTCGTAGTTTGTGGCTCAAGTCCAGTAAGCCTTTTGGGAAGAGATTTGTTGTGCAAAACAAGATGTTTGATTACTTGCACAAATTATGGAATTGCAGTCCAAACAAATGGAGATGATGAGGAATCCTGTTTACTAGTTGGAAATTGTGATTTAATTAATGAAGAGTTTCCAATAATTACCCTTTATCCTGCATTTATAGTACTGGACCTGCCAATTGACTTACGAGATACAGTTTATTCACAAGTTTGGGGTCTTTCTCTAAAAAGACATTGGTCTAATTAAAGGAGTTGAACCAGTTAAAGTCACAGTGAAAACTAGTGCAGTTTTTCATGACTCCTCAATGTGGATTAAACAAAGATCTGTGACTGGGGGTGAATGTTCGATTTGTTCTGCATTCCGTCCATCTTCTGTTGTTTTTGCATTTGTCGCCCCAAGTGGGAAGGGTATGCCCAGACATGGGTCCCGTGCTTGCTATGCCACCATGCTCAAACTAGCCTGGCTGATGAAGGGTGAACCCGGTCCCAGGATGCTTGTTTCTGGTCCAGGGAGGACCTGGCCTGGCAGTTCAGGCTGGATCTGTGACTGGGGGTGAATGTTTGATTTGTTCTGCATTCCGTCCATCTTCTGTTGTTTTTGCATTTATCACATGGCACCAGATGTCATTGAAGGAGTTACTCCTGTAATTGCAGATTTTGCTATGCAAGAAGTTTTGAAAGAAGTGCTAAGCTTACCATGTAATTCACTTATTATTGGTTTGTGAAAACCCAGTGGGAAATTTTGAATTGTTCAGGGTTTGAGAACAGTTAATGAAATTATGCTCAGATGTTGTCCAGTTCTACCCATACCAGCAGTGATTTTGTTCCAAATTCCATGTGACGCACAATGGTTCACAGTAGTGGACTTGTCTCAAACATTTTTCTCAGTGCCTCTACATGAGGATAGCCAGTTTCTCTTTTGTTTTAAATTCAGCAATTGTGTGTATTGTTGGTGCAGGATCCCACAAGGCTTTTCAGACTCCCCATCCATATTTAATCAGGTGTTGAAAAAGAATTTGGAATCATTGGAAATGAAAAATTTCAACATTGGTTCAGTACATTGATGACTAATTGGTTGCTTCAAAGACACAGGAAGGATGCAGACAGGTTACTATTGCCTTGTTGAATCATTTGTGTGAGAATGGACATCAAGTGTCCCCAGCGATATTACAGTACTGTCAAAAAGAAGTGACATACTTGGGACATCAAATAGAGAAAGATGCAAGGAAGGTGTCCAGAGAAAGGGTTACAGCTATTTCGCAAATGAACCCTCCTGTTACTCGAAGAGATGCCAGGATTTTTTCTGGAATGGTGAGTTACTGCCTTCAATAGATTCCCATTTTTTCTGTTATTTCCAAGCCATTACAGAGATTGACCCACAAGGACATAACTGATCCAGGTCCTTTTGATGAAGCTTGTATGAAAGCTTTTTCTAAGCTGGGAGAAAGTCTGTGCAGAGCACCAGCTCTGGAAATGCCTGATTACACTAAACCATTTTTACCGTTTTGTTATGAATGTGATTGTTGTGCACTTTCTGTCCCAGATCCAGGTACATAGTGGCATACCCTGCCCTGTAGCATATTTTCCAGCTACACTGGATCCTGTTGCCGCAGCTTTGCCCGGCTGCTTAAAGAATGTGGCAGCGGTTGAAATCAGCATCACTCAGTTTTAGAGCATTGTGATGGGACATCCATTAACTGCTCTGGTCCCTCACTCGGTTAAGGTCCTGCTTACCAGGATCAAGACTCAGTATTCAATAAATTCCAGGTTGATCAAATACAAGTTAATAATTTTAGGCTCACCAAATGTGTCCCTTAAGTGTTGCAAGGTGCTTAGTTCAGCAACCTTACTCCTAGTAGACAATGATGAATCTGAAAATGTTAATGAAGTTGAACATGACTACCTAGAAGTTACTGAACTGTGAACCAAACCCAGACCTGATATTCAGGATACTCCCTTGGAGGAAAATGTTCAAATAATTCTTGTTGATGGTTCCTGTTTAAAAGAGATAATGAGGGAATTTTGAGATCTAGTTATGCTGTGTGCACAATCTCTGGCATACTCGAAGCTTCACGGCTTCAAAGAGAATTTTCTGCACAAGTGGCTGAATAGGTGGCTCTTACTAGAGCATGCTATATTTCTGCATAGTTCAAAATTATTATTTTTATAGACAACCAGTATGGATTTGATGTAGTATATGATTTTGGGCAGTTATGGTCCCAGAGAGGTTTCATGACCTCATCTGCCTCACCTATTAGAAATGGTGATATAATTCATAATGTGTTAAAAGCCCTACAATTGCCTGAAAGAATTGCTGTAGTCAAGTGTACCTCACATCAGAAATTGAGCAATTTCATCTCCATTGGAAATTCCTATGCGGATCAGGTTGCTCGTTTCACTGCACTGATTAGTGTAACATTTGAAGAAGAAGAGAAAAATGTTAGTGCCATGAACACTGATGAGAGAAGCCAAAGTTACATGTTGACAGTAAATGACAATTAGGAGGTAATAAAAATACTCCAAAATAAGGTTCCAGAAAAGGAAAGAAAAGCTGGATAAAATTGGGTTGCACACAAAGAGAGTTTGATGAAATCTGGATATCAAATGAAGGGTAAGTGGTTTTGCCAAACTGTCTATTGACTCAAACGGCAAAATACTATTATGGTCAAACATATTGGCAGATACGTAATGATTTGATATTTAAGAAATCCTGATTCAATCCAAAGTATAGACAGGCTGATGAAGCAATTTGTCACAGATGCATTATATGTCAATAAATGAATGTGGGAAAGAGAACTGTTGTCAATTTGAGTCACATTGGAAGAGCAGGTGGGTTTCATTGAGATGCCTGTGTGTGTTGGTTTGAGATACGTGTCAGTGATTGTCTGTATATTTAGTCACTGAATTGAAGCCTACCTCACATCTAGAAATGATAGTTTCACAGGTGCAAAGCTGTTAGTTAGAAAGTTGATCCCTCATTTCGGATTTCCAGCCTCTTTAGAATCAGACAGAGGAAGTCACTACAAAAATGAAGTGATTAAATTACTTTGTTCAGCCTTAAATATTGAACAGAAGCTTTTGGATTAGTAGAACAAATGAATGGAACTTTGAAAGCTTGATTGGCAAAAATGTGTGCATCCACAAATCTGAAATGGCCAGATGCTTTACCATTGGTTCTAATGAGCATGAGAAGTACACCTGACAGAAAGACTGGTCTCTCTCCCAACGAGATCCTAATGGGCAGAGCAATGAGACACCAGCTGTTCCTGCAAATGCACTTGTAAACATAACAGGTGACTTGGTGCTGGATTAGTTCAAGGGTCTAGCCCAGTGATACTCAAAGTACAGCCTGGGGGCCACATGTGGCCCTTTTGACCTTTACATGCGGCCCCCAGGGCAGCTGTAGCACTAGGCTGCTGTTTACTCGATTTAACAGGGGACACTTTAATTAAACATGATTGAAGATAAAGAAAGGAAGTAAGGAATTTGTCCTGCACTGCTTTAACTGCAGGAAGACTTTCATTCTTTAAGAAATCTTGCAGCAAATGTCTACAACTATAATAAGTGTTCTTTAAAATTCAAAAGGTGTTTTTCATCTACACACAGAACCAGTTAATCTAAGTACATAAGATTATATCAGTGCATGGAAAGTATTTTTTTAAACAAGAGATTTCAAACATAATTTCATTCTTTCCCGCACCTCCAACATTCATTCTTACCCCCACCTTGATAACAATGACAATAGTAAACTAAGAGGCAAGTCAGTTGTTATCTGCACTCTTTGATTGGTCTGATTTGCTATTATACATGAACAACTTTATAGTTTATTAAATCAAACACAGGAGAAAGGTTTGCACAGCACACATACCAAAGTCATGCATTGTAAGGTCCTCCTACATATGATAATGAAGAAAAAGAAGGGAACGTGAAATACAACAATTGCCTAGGATCACACAGCTTAGTAAAGTGGGGAAGCTGAGATTAATGCCAGATTTTCTGGTTTCACATTGTGTGATTCAGCCACTAGATCTATATGCTTTGCTGCCCCATACCGCCACCATAATGCCACAAACCCTCCCCACCTAGAGCCCCCTCCTTCCTTTGATCGGCATGCTGCTAGCATCAATGCGGCCCTCGGTCGCACCACAGACCAAGCTTTGTGGCCCCTGGGAAAATGTTTGTGAGTACCCATGGTCTGGCCGATGTGGTTTGCTCTTTGTCTCACCAGGTGGCAGCAACAGCCATGCCATCATCCTAAGACCAGTGTCATAGACTCTGAGCTGGTGATCGGGTAGTGGTCAAGAAGCACATCTGGAGGACTTGCTTGGAGCCTAGGTGGAGAGGCTCTTACCAGATCATTCTGGTGATGACTGTTGTGAAGTGTGCTTGAGTTCCAAAATGGGTCCATGTGAGCCATACTTGTAAAGTGACTATCCTGTGGAAGAACATCCAGTGTAGCTAAGAGCACCAGCAGAAGCTGCACAGTGTCAAGAAGCAAGAAGAGAGACTGTGGAGACAGAGACAGAGGCAGTGCAAACTGGTAAATCTTCAGGTACACCTCTAATAAACAAGGTTTCTCCAGGTACACCTCTGAGAGACAAAATAGAGGTTCCTGACATTCCTCAATCTGCATCAGCAGATTTGAGAGTGGATGTAGCAGGAGAGTCAAGCCTGAATCAAAGAACTCTACTAGAAATAGATGATTGGGTAAATCAGTTGAAACAAACCACGTTTCCTGAATTAGCCTTAAGTGGGGTTGAGTTGAATCAAAGTCATGCAGATTTGACTCCTCCTGAAGTGGCTAATGGTGCAGGTGAAGCAAATCAAAGTCAAAGAAGTGCTTGTCAAAGTCCTGCTGAACAAAGAAGAATTGTAAGTCCAGTTTTGCCATAACTGTCTAGCAAAACTGTGAAAGGAGACAAATGGCCTATTTTGCACACATCTGAAAAGGTTCCTGATGTACTGTCGGCAATAAATGAAGCTGAGACAACAGAAAAAACGGACCTGAGTGAAGGAGAAACAAGTGCAAATCGAAGATTAAAGAGAATGAAAGTTACAAGTTGAAGATACACAGGTCCTGAATGGGCACATCTCGTAGCTGATGAATGGGAACACAAGTTTATGTCCTTTTGTTTTGACTGTGAGAATGCAGTTCCACATTTTGGAACTTGAAATTGCATTTGAACTGAATTTTGAAATCACATTGTCAATTGAACAAGAGAGACATTATACACTGGAAGTAATAGTTAGTGATCAACATATTATGATTTAACAAGAGACATTTGAAAATTATTTTGACAAAGTTACTAAACCGATTTTTGACAAGTTCTGGAGAAAAGTCTAAAAGCTGCTGTGAATAATTTCAAAGAAGACTGAAGATTATTTTTGATTTTTGTTTGTCTGCATAGTTAAATATATTTTTCTTTTTCTTTTGCTTTCTGATTCTTTACAGGTCATTGATTCCAATCACAATTGCATTAAAACCAATAAGTGTTGCAAATGTAAGTGTGTTGGATTAGCAATTTTATGTGTGTTGATAAGTTTATTGTTGATTGTAAGTATGAGTATTTCTGATAAAGCTGAAACTAATTATACACCTCCTCCAGAGACTACTAAACTTTCTAAATTAGAAAAGTTTATTAGGGATTTAAAATACTTACACTTAGACAACTCACAGGGAGATCTTTCTTCTAATGTTTTATATTGCTTACTGTATGAATATGTCGATGTGAGAGAGTGTTATGTGTGTACACACATTCCTTCATCAGTGCAGAAGAAATTACATATTGTAGCTTACCATTAACATGCAGTCTTCTATTGACAAGCTTCTATTATCGAGAATACATCCAATATTTTCACTCAAATGTGGATGTTGTTTTTTCACTTATTCCAATTAACCAACATTTGATTAGTATTGCTAGAGTTAAGAACATTGACATTGTAGAAGGTTTCTTTGAACCTACAGTAACTCTTGGGACTGCCTAGGCCCATCTTAATAAGCTCACATGTACACTTTCACAAGATGAGAACACTTTCCTGGATCAGACCTATGATAGAAGAAAGGAAATGAAGGAGAATATAGAGAAGGATTTACAGATACAAACTTACAAGAATGACTATGCACATAGTGTAACTAACACCCAAATGAAGCTTGCTTTAGATTATCAACATGTAGGAAAGCTTTGTGTTTACAGACCTCAATCCAGAACTGATACTAAGTTTGTGGGAACAAGTGAATGTACACATGAATTTCTTTTTAAGAATACATGTGACTTTATACTGAATAGACAAGATCCTGCATATCATGTTTTTTTTTTTACACCTGGGCTTATTATCGTCTCCCTAAGGGATGGTATGGTACTTGTTACTTGGGTGGTTTCTCCTGAAATTTACCATGTTGACAATATTGACAAAAAACATGAGAACCTGAGATCAAGATCGGAAAGGTCAAGTAATGCAGAAGTAGTTGGAGGCATATTTGGAGCAATTATTCATTCTGTAGGAGTTATTTCTGAATGACATGAAAATTAGAAAGCTGTCTACCATTGAAGATAAAATGCAAACAGATTTTTATGGAGCAATCACATTGATGGATACTAAGGTGGTCATTCAGACCCCGGCGGGCGGCTCCGGGAACCGCCATATGGCCGCTCCGCGGTCGAAAGACCGTGGAGGCCATTCTGGCTTTCCCGATGGGCTGGCGGGCGACTGCCAGAAGGCCGCCCGCCAGCCCAGCGGGAAACCCCTTCCCACGAGGAAGCCGGCTCCGAATGGAGCCGGCGGAGTGGGAAGGTGAGACGGGTGCAGTTGCACCCGTCGCGAATTCCAGTGTCTGCTGAGCAGACACTGGAATTCAAAGTGGGGCCCTCTTACGGGGGCCCCTGCAGTGCCCATGCCATTGGCATGGGCACTGCAGGGGCCCCCAGGGGCCCCACGACACCCCTCACCGCCATCCTGTTCCTGGCGGTCGGAACCGCCAGGAACAGGATGGCGGTGAGGGGGTCGGAATCCCCCATGGCGGCGCAGCAAGCTGCGCCGCCATGGGGGATTCCCAGGGCAGCGGAAAACCGGCGGGAGTCCGCCGGTTTTCCTGGTCTGACCGCGGCCAAACCGCCGCGGTCAGAATGCCCTGCGGGGCACCGCCAGCCTGTTGGCGGTGCTCCCGCATCCCCGGCGGTCCTTGACCGCCGGGGTCGGAATGACCCCCTAAATCTTTGCTGTACATTTAATCCTCATAACAGTAAAGGAATTAGAAATTTCTTTAAGAATTTGATGGATCAAAATTCTGACCTAAATGGTTTGAAAGAGTCAAGTGTCTGGGAAACTATAGGCTGAAGTGAACAATTGGTTGGGAAATCTTGGTCAGGGTATTGTGGGAATGATACTGAAACCATTATTAATGGTGGTTGCATGTGTCATTTGCATAATCAGATTTTACAAATTTTATGGATTCATACAAAACAAAAAGATGAAAAATGAACAGAGGAGGAAAGTAATTATGAAAGGAATAATTTATGATTTGAGAGATTCTGAAACCTGAAAAAAAACATGAAATAACACATATACTAAACAAACTAAGTTTTGAATTGTATCATTAGTATTAATACAAGTATTAATATGTTTATTATTTAGTGATGACATGTATAGTCATCAGAGAAGGGATTGTTAGAGACCAAACATTATTAATAAAATGTGCCACTAAAACGTAAGTAAGAAATAATAAATAAGGTGTATTAAGAGGAAAACATGTGCTTTGAAATATGATTGCTTTGGTGTTAGCCACAATGAAATTCGAAGTGAAATTAAATAATGACTAATGAAAATTTATTTTACTTAAACATAATTAAAAATACTGACATAGTTATTATTAATGTGTACTAAAAGATATATGGTTTACACTTATAATGAAATGTTTAATTCTTCGGGTATAGCACTAGTTTAAAGGCCTCATGTTTTAGTAATTTTCCAGAGGCACAATGTTTAAAAAAAATGGTAACTTTGCAAAATAATGTTTCTTCAAACATTCTGAGTGACTTGCACACTGTGGAAAAGTTATGTTTGCTGCTTGTTGCATTTGTTCCTTATGAGATGAGATAATAACATACAAACTAAACAATAGAGCTCAGAGCTCGATGTTGTGTTTTTCATGTTGCATTTTAAATTAGCTTGAGTTTAATTTTTAGCAGGAAGCTTGTGAAATTTTCTCATAGTTTTAAAAGTAATTTTTGTATAGAAGCTAATGTCAGGAGAGAGGAGTGACAGCATTAATCCAATCATAGCTGCAGAAATCGTGAAGAGATACATCTGATGCACCCAAGATGATTATTGGCTGCAAAACTAAACCATCCCATAGTATGTTCAATATAGACTTATTTAGTAACTTTTAGACTTTAATATAGCAATGTTTTAGGTGATGTAAGTTAGTTTTCCATTTTTCGAAGCTACGAGATGTTACTTGCTGTGATTCTAACAGTTCAAATATATTAGGCCCAACTTTACTGAACTGTTTCACTCTATCGTCCTGATGCAGTTCTCTGAAGACCTGATGTTCCTGTGCTCTGGTGATGAAGTTTCTACTGCTTGCTGATTCATTTAGGAGAGGTATAACCAATGTGCATTTGTGTTTTCTTTGCAGGTTTTCTCTTAGAAACTCCAACCGCTTATTTTGTTAGCGCATACTTAAGTGTTTCCCAAATTGATTTTTGTATTATTTTTCTTTTTGCATGAAGTCCACACATGTTTTTCTAATTAGAATGTTAGTAAGGGATGCCTCACCTAGGCCCTCATTATGTAGTTGGTGGAAAATCCCGCTTACCCCCACGGTGACAGCCGCCAACATACTGCTGCGGTGGCGAATATCCGTTCCCCATATTATGACACACACACACCAATCCAACAGAATACAGCAACATACACAAATCCGCCAGCCCAAAGGTCAGTGCAAAAGTGGCGGTACCAACACCCATACCATTACAGCAACAAAACAATGCCCACCACATTATGACCCATGAATCACCATGGCGGACATTCAATGGCGGTAAACCATTGGGGGTAAATACTGCAGCACACAGAATGGACACCCACATACAAAACAACACTACATTGGCCAATACTAAAAACACACACCTGACACTCATACACACACCACACCCACCCACCCACAGCACCATAAAACACATACCCACATTACCCACAACCCTTTACAAAGAATAATTACTGCCAGGAGATGCACACAAACAGCACAGAGCTAACTAGACACACACACCATTTACACCCATACATCCCTCATGCACCCCACATCACACACCCCACCACATTGCTCAACAGACACCACACAACACCCATGTCCCCACAAAGGCACCCCCGTTTCACTGATGAAAAGTTAAGGGTCATGGTAGAGGAAATTGTCAGGGTAGAGCCACAACTGTTTGGAGCACAGGTACAGCATATCCATTGCCAGGAAGATGGAGCTATGGAGGAGAATCGTGGACAGGGTGAATGCCATGGGACAGCATCCAAGAACAAGGGATGACATCAGGAAGAGGTGGAACGACCTATGGGGTAAGGTACATTCCATAGCAGCAAGGCACCAGTTCGCCATACAGTGTACTGGCGGTGGACCCCTACCTCCTCCCCCTCAGCTTACAGCATGGGAGGAGAAAGTCTTGGCATGATTGCATCCTGAGGGACTCCCTGGAGTAGACCGAGGACTAGACACTGGTGAGTCAACATTTACTACTTATCACTCCGCATTTCTGCATGCAATCACACCCACTCACCCTCACTCCCGTCACTCCACTCCATCCCACACACTGCACCTATACATATGACTAACCACAATGACAAATCCTACATGCCATACCAATGCATGGACAGCCCTCCCAGCCCTGCATGAACACCAGTCACTAAAGCATGCACAGCATAGGCAAACTAACAATCACACAATACATCACCATAAACAAACAAAGGTGGCAGATAGAGAGGAAGCCAGGAATGTACAATATGTCACAGACATGAAGCATAATACATCACTTACATCCACCCAGGTGCCCCAGCCAATCCCAGCGGATAGGAGGTGCCATGACTATCCAGTCCCCCAACAGAAGATGCCCCTAGTGATGACAGTAACTCTGGGCTTCAGGATCTGGACCAACAATCTGGCCCATCAGGGACCACTGGACTGTCGGTCACCCCAGCCCACTCACTGTCCACCACATAGCCTCCCCCATCAGTATCCAACACCACAGCACCCACCCAGCGTACCCACACCTCTGTCCCCAGGCCACATCAAACTGTAGTGTACCCACCTGTATAGGGACCCCAATCCACACCTCGTCCCCAACACAATCAGGGACCTGGGGTCAGTGGCAGTGGGCACACCGTTCAGGGGACAGAGGCACAGGCCAACAGGGTCACTTGGAGGACTGCTGTACACCAAGGAAGGGACAGGACCAGGGAACCGACTCTCCAGGAGGCACTCACCGAGATCCTGGGAGCCTACCGACATTCCCAGGATATGAAAGGCCAGGTCCTTGACATCATGCAGGAGAACAGGCGGCTGCAGGAGGAACAGTATCAGGGGATCAGGGAGGACTTACAGGCCATCAACACAAACTTGATCTCCATAGCAGGGGTGGTGGCAGACATGGCCAACATCATGAGGGAAGCAACAGCACACCAGCAGGCCCCTACCACTAGCCAGTCCATTGACCATCCCTCCACTTCCGCTGCAGCTAGTGGGCAGGAGGCCCAACCACAGGACCTACAGGCCACCAGCACCCCTATCCCTGCTGAAGGTGAACCACCCCGCAACTGTTCCCTGCAACCCGGACAGAAGCCAGAGACACTTGCCAAGACCACGGCCAGGAAATGAGACTCTCCTGATTGTCCCCCTTGTGACCCACACTGTCATCTTGTCCACTTTGAACTGCCTTTGCTCTCCTTCCTATGGCCCCTTGGACATCGCACCTGTGCTACAAACAGACTGGAAGAATACCCTGGACTTTCCTCCATCATCACCCCATTCCATTGCATTTTTCCCTCAATTTCATAGCACTACAATAAACACCCTTGAACACAACTTGACTACTAGTATTTTATGTGTTGAAAATGTGTATTTATGGAAACAGTCACATCGAGTGCAAATGATCAGAACACTGTGAGAGCATAGAAATAATGACCTGTAGCTGTCTGTACTCATCACATCAGTACACAGTTGTTATCTCACCAACATCTGTACAATGACAAGCCTTAGGTGACAGTAAGTTGAGATGCAATGGAAGTTAATGCCATCATGCTACAGACACACAGAAAACATCATTAGTAAGAGGAATGGTCAGTTGCACTGTCTCACCTGTGTTTCATTGGAAGTATTGACGTATAACTGATGTTCTGTTGTCCTCATTCTCTGCATCCTCATCCTCACTGTCCTCAGATTTCACTGCTGCCACAGGAGCATCTCCAGTCTCCTCCTCCTGCAGAAAAGGTACCTGCCATCTGAGAGCCAGGTTGTGCAACATGCAGCATGCCACTACTATTTGGCAGACCTTCCCGGGTGAGTAGCACAGGGATCCACCTGTCAGATGGAGGCACCTGTACCTGGCCTTTAGGAGCCCATAGGTCCTCTTGATGATCCTTCTGGTTTGCCCATGTGCCTCATTATAAAGTTCCTCAGCCCCTGTCCTGGCATTCTTCACAGGGGTCAGCAGCCATGATAGGCTTGGTAGCCAGAGTCACCTGCAAGTATTGAGGGACAACATTTAGCCTCACACAATGATATGGGGATTACACCTGAAGGCATACACTAACATACAGTGGGTGGGGACCATGGCTCACCTGTTATCCACACCCAGTGCCTCTCTAGTTGGGCCATCACATTTGGGATGCTGCTATTCCTCAGAACAAAGGCGCCATGCACCGACCCAGGATACTTAGCATTGACGTGGGAGATGTACTGGTCCACCAGGCACACCATTTGCACATTCAGTGAGTAGAAACTCTTCTGATTCCTGAACACCTGTTCATTCTGGTAGGGGGGACTAACACAATGTGTGTCCTGTGAATCGCCCCAACAATATTGGGTATATGTTCCTTTGCATAGAATCCGACCTTCACATTGGACAGCTCTTTCACCTGGAGGAAAGCTATGTATATGCACATGTGTTTCACCAGGGCAGACAAAACTCTTGCCAGCAAGATTGACAACATTGTCTGTGACATTCCTGCTGCCAAGCCCACTGTCACTTGGAAAGAACCAGTTGCCAGAGAATGGAGTACTGATAGCACTTGCACAAGAGGGGGGGGGGATCCCAGTCAGATGACAGATAGCAGATATCAGGTCAGGCTCCAATTGGGCACACAGCTCTGTGATTGTGGCCCTGTCCAGTCTATAGGTGAGTATAATGTGCCTGTCCTCCAGTGTAGCCAAGTCCACAAGGGGTCTGTACACGGGGGATGTCTCCATTTCCTATTCATCTGCAGCGCTAGGTATCTAAGGGACACAAGAGTGAGTAGGCTGTCACAATTTGAACAATGTAACCACAACCTCAGTGTACATAGTGCATTTATGTGATGGGACAGTGGGAATGGCGAGGAATGTGGTAATCTAGGCTGTGACGCCTTCGAGGCTGATATGACCATTGTCCGCCACCATGAAATGGCGACCGCCTGTTCCGTATGAAGGGACAAGTGGAAGTGAGGTAACTCCACCGACACTGGGCGTCGTGGCGGAAGGCGGTCTTGCACCGCCATGCAATTCCTCATTGGAAAATATGGGGCTCTCTGGAGTACAGTGGCCAAAGGGGATCAGCGCCAGTGGTGACGGTGTACACCGCCGCGGACGTGACCACCCTTTTCTATCTGTTTCCTCATTTGTTTCCTGACCTTCAACAGGAGAACACCTACACTGCATTTGCTGCTGTGACCTGTGTCTGGAACCTACCATGGCCCGTGTGACCGGGGAAAGGGCCCCGATCTTCACTTCAGACGAACTGCTGTATGGGACTCCAGACCAACAGGTGAGTACACCTTGGGCTCGTTGCATGTGGGAAGGATGCATGGAGATGTGTGTGCAAGCATCGTGTTATCGGGGGGGATGTAATGTGGTGGTGTACATGGTGTGCGACGGCCGATGTGTGTGCCAATATTGAAGGAAACAGGATTGGCGGGCCATATCTGTGATAGGCTGGGTTGTATGTGTAATGGCGTCCCCCTGTCTGTATTACCTCTACAGGTCAGGACCTATCAAAAGAAGGAATTATGGCGTGCCATCACCAAGGACGTGCGGTCCCTGGGGGTCTATGGCAGGTGGAGCACCCACTGTCGGAAACGGTGGGAGGACCTGAGACGCTTGGAATGGAAGACCGTGAGGCCCAGCTGGGGATGTCCTCCATACCAGAAAGGGGTGCCCATCGGAACCTGATGCCCCTGATGGCCCTCATACTGGCAGTTGCCTACCCAGAGCTGGTTGGGCACTTAAGGGCATCACAAAAGCCACAAGGGGGTGAGTACAGTGGGCATTACTACAATAATTGGCAGGTGGCATGGGATCTGGGTGGTCGGTATGAGTTAGTGGGCACCCCTCAATGCCAGGCCAGACATTTCAGCGTGATCCAGCTCAAGGGTAATGGGTGTATGGCAAATGCAGATAACCTAGCTTGTTAGCATTCCATGTCCATCAGGGCTTGTGGGTCCCAGGATGGATGCAGTTGGTGGTGTGTGGCCCTCATCTTGCCGTGGCATCTAGCTAAATCACTGGCAGTGCAATGCATAGTGCTCAATCCTGATCCCTGTGTGTGACAATGCTGTGTATGTCAACTGTGGTTTTGGTGCATTAATTGACCCAGTGTTTTCTTTTCTCCCCCCCTTTTTTCTTCTGTCATCCTGTCCATGTGTGAATAAGCATCATCTGGCAGGAGCAACAGGGGCATCAGCGACAGATGGAACTGCATCCTGTAGGACCCTGGAGGGAGATTCCACTGATGCCGAGGGAACCTGTGAGACGGAGGGCGAGGGGAGCACCACGGCAGAGACAGAAGGCGACAACACAGACTCAGATACCTCCTCCGATGGAAGCTCCCTGGAGGGCGGACAGTCGCCATCCCCGTACCACCACCGCCCTCCCAGCAGCTCCTCAACGAGTTGCCCATGCCCGTTCACCCAGGAGGGTGGGCATCTCCTTCACCCCAGGCACCTCAGGCCCTGCCCCAGTCAGCCCAGCTGCCCTGAGAGAGGAGGCTATTGACCTCCTGAGATCCATCTTTGTAGGGCAGTCAACCATTGTGAATGCCATCCAGGTGCTGGCTTCCCAGATGAAGCAATGCAATGCATTCCTGTAGGGCATCCAAGGTGGATTGGCGGCCCAACAGAGATCGATTCAGACTCTGGCCTCCTCTCAGATGGCATATATTGTCCCTCTTCCTACCGTTCCCCCTCTAAGCACCACTTCCCAGTCCCAGTCTCCTCATCCCCAACACATGCACACATACAGACGAACATGCACATAAGACAACACAAAAGAGTGGCACAGTCAAACACAGGCACTACACTTCATACCACAAGCACTCACTTAAACACCAGACAGTTGCAGACACACCCATTCCCACTGCCTCCACTGTCTCCCCCTCCTCCTCCACCTCCCTCACAGTCATGTCCACACCCACACATGCGTCCACTGCATCAACATCCACCACCAGCATCACCACACCAAGCAGCAAACACACCTCACTAGCAGACACCTCCACAACATCTATGCACGCGTCCCGTGTCCTCTCGTACCCTGTCTGTCCCCCTGCTTCTAAAGGACACAATCGAAAGCACACACACACCCAACAGCCACCCACCTCACATCAGCACACTGCCCATGCACCTGCAGCCAAGTCCAGCAGACATACACCTCCAACAACCACTCCCTCAACCTCCACTCCCATCCCTTCTCACTCTTCCAGTCCCACCGTCCCTAAAAAGCTTTCCCTTGCCCAACTTGACCTCTTCCCTCTGCCTCCACCCCTGTCCTGTCCATAAGAGCAGGGTCCCAATGACCCAGCCCAGCACCTCAGCCAAACAGTCCACGGCGACAGTTGTGGGACCACCTAGTTGTGGTGGCAAGTCAGTGAAGGATCCCACTCCACCAGCCAGGAAGGTTAAGGATCCCACACCTCCTGTCATGAAGGGGAAGGAGCCCGCACATCCTGCCATGAAGGGGAAGAAGCCCTCGACTCGTGCCAGGAAGGCTAAGGAGCCCGCACATCCTGCCATAAAGGGGAAGAAGCCCTCAGCCCCTGCCAGGAAGGATAAAGATCCAATGCCTCCTGCCATGAAGGGGAAGAATCCCTCGACTCCAGAGGAGGCTGTCAGGGTGACACACCACCACCAGTGGGCACGGGGTCCTCACCGCCAGATGAGGAAGTGCAGCCTACTCCCCCTGTGGAGGATGCTCAGGAGGCAACTTCACCTGCTGAGACAGTGCAGCCCTCACCTCTAGCAGAGGCTGCCCAGGAGGCACCTCCACCTGCCAACACAGTGCAGCCCTCACTTCCAGAAGAAGCTGTCAGGGTGACACCACCCCCGCCACCACCAGTGGTCATGGGGCCCTCACCACCAGCTGAGGAAGTGCAGCCTACTCCTCCTGCAGAGGCTGCCCAGGAGGCACATTCACCTGCTGAGACCGTGCAGCCCTCACCTCCAGGAGAGGCTGCCCAGGAGGCACCTTCACCAGCTGACATAGTACAGCCCTCACCTCCAGATGACACAGTACAGCCATCACCACCTGCGGAAGCCATGTAGGCCACCCTCCAGGGACTGCTATACCAGGGCCCCCTCCAGAAGCAGTGGACATGTTCCCCACCTGAGAGACTGTGACCTTGCACTCCCCAGCATAGGTAATTGGGCATAGAGCCCCCTTCAGAACCAATGGGCAAGTCATCCACCTGAGAGACTGTGGCCTTGCACTCCACAGCACAGAGAAATGGGCATGGAATCCCCTCCAGAACCAGTGGGCAAGTCACCCACCAGAGAGACTGTGGCTTTACACTGCCCAGCACAGAGAAATTGGCATGGAGCCCCCTCCAGAACCATTGGGCAAGTCACCCACCTGAGAGACTGTGGCCTTGCACTGCCCAGCACAGATAAATGGGCATGGAGCCCCCTCCAGAACCAGTGGGCAAGCCACCCACTTGAGAGACTGTGGCCTTGCACTCCCCATCACAGAGAAATGGGCATGGAGCCCCCTCCAGAACCAGTGGACAAGTCACCCACCTGAGAGACTTTGGCTTTGCACTCCCCAGCACAGAAAAATGGGCATGGAGCCCCCTCCAGAACCAGTGGACTTGTTCCTGTATTCAGCTGAGGTGCTTACCCACTTGCAAACTGATGACTCTGCAGAGTTCTATCTGGATGAAGTCAGGATTCGAGTTGGGCCTTGGACTGTGCCCTTTGTGTACATTTGTACATATTTGTTTTTCGCACAATTGGTTCATTTGGTAGCTGTTTACAATCAATACATTCTCATTACTGCATTCTTGTTGTCTTTGCATTATTCTGCCATGTATCGTGTGCCATTGTTTTTCGTCAGCAGCTGGTTTTGTGTATGGTGTGTGTGTTGTGTGTGTGTCGTGCGTCACTCTTGTTTTCCTTTCTCCCTCCCTTGTGTGCTTGGCAGCTGTACTCACCGTCGTCGTCTTTATTGGCGTTGGAGTTCCAGATGGAGCATGACATAGATGAGCATTGGGAAAACTTGCAGTTCCGGTTCCATGGCGGCGTCCCGATGATGAGTCTTTGCTCTTCTGTGTTCTGTTTCCGCCAGGCTTTTGATGGCATTGGTACTGCCCTGGAAATCCTGGCGAATTGCAAGGTCATATTATGGTGGGCGGTACCTTGTCTTCCTCTTGGCTGTTGTTGGCTACCGCCGTGGTCATTGGTGTTAATCCCTGGCAGTTGGTGTGGTGCATTGGCTGTCTATGGGAGTTATCACTGCCTTGGTCATAATTTGACTGTAATTACCGCCAGCCTGTTGGCGGTATTACCGCCACTTTATCACTCATCGCCAATATCATAATGAGAACCCTAGTGTCTAAATTTGACTGTTTATTAATCGATGCTGTTTGTTTCAACTGCACAAACTAAATGTATGCTGTTTCTTTATTTCACTTAATTCTGTTGCTACTCTGCAATGTTCTTTTGGAATGTTTAATGTTAAATTTCTTAATTAGCTTGAGATTCAGCAGGTGTTTTGGAAAGACTGTGATGCTTTCTGCACTTCTATCATTTGGTCTTGCACATGTTTACATGATCTTAGCACTGTTAATCTAAAGGGCAATAAATGTTTAAAATGTACTAAGTTGGTGTTTGTGATTTATGGCCACATAGGTCATGTTGTGTTTAAATTACTGACTCCAGTTGATTATGTTGATTATTTGATGTTCATATTGTCTAGTGGGATAATTAAACATTCTGAGTCTGAGTCGACCTCTGAGGGTAATAGATGACTTATCCTATATGTTTTACCTTATCATAATGATATAAAAACAAATAAGGTCTGACACACCCACAATTGCAGTATAAACAATAAAGAACACTAATTGCAAGTGTAGCCATCGGGATTTTGTATATGGGACCAACTGTTGAGCGATAGGTATGCTTAAGTTGGGAATGAAAAACCAGGAATATGGCTAATAAGTCACTGTTTATGTCTCAATTGATGACATCTGACAAATATTTCTCTAAGAAGTAAGCATCAAGGTTCACTTGAGATTAGGATAAAAAACGCTTCCTTTTTAATCTTCTCCATTTAATATATTTATGACAGATGCCACTTTGCTCCCCATAAACAATTATTTTGGTCTAACATCATGTCTTCTTGCTTTGTTTGTATTCTCAAAAATATACAACTAGCATTGATTTAGCTTTTCTTTGCATGTTGCATACAAAAGTAATCACCTAATGAAGCGTGTTGCAGTAAATGCATCGAACATCGTGGAGAAACATTGATTTGAACGGACTACTGAACAAATCAAATTTTTATTCGGAAATATTGATATTCACGTCACTAATAATTATTCTTTCTACCCTTAATTATGGGTGAATCATGAAATGATTGTCTTCTGAGCCTTCTGGATCACTTTTGGTGTTGCCGGTTAGGTGTCAGGGCACCGCATCCGCTCCATGATCTCTCCGTCATGCAAAACTGCTTTATGGTTTCCTCAGGAATCCACTAGAATTTATGATTGTAAACTATGGGCCAAATTTAGAGTTTCAGATGAATGAATCACTAGAAATGTGTCAGTCTTCCCATCCCCTTTATTACAAGTGCATTATATTCTGTGGCATATGCAATAAGGCAGATGGGGTATCCATCACCTTAGTGATGCATTCATCATCTGACAAACTCAGAACTGTCTCTCATGGGCACTTTGGATCACATTTGGGAAAATGTAGATTTAAAGTCTTATGGATTCACATTTCATTTCATTTGTGTGAACTCAGATAGAGAGAATAAATCGCATATATTTTTTATTCTTCTGCACTGCAAGTGACTCATACAGGGAGGGAAAGAATCTGAGAGGAAAAGATGGAGAGCAAGAGAGAATGGGAATGAGTAAGTGAAAGAGCAATATGAACAGAAATTAAAACTGAGAGGAAAGAGTAGTTAAGAGGCATTACTGAAAGAGAGAGATGTACAGCAAAAGGCATGAGAGAGGAAAATTGTGACAGAGAGCAGGGGTGTAACTAGACCCAAACTTTATGGAGGGCCAACAGATCAACCACTGGGGGTGGGGTTAACACCTCAAACAATGATGCATAGCTATCCACAGAACCAATTAAAGAAAATAAAGTGATACATTGTGCATATCAAAGAAACTATTTAAACCTGATACAATAACAATAAACATGTTATATAGGATTTGACAATGTTTATAGTCGACTGGCAATGATCTTCATAAAGGACAATGAGTGATTTGAAAACTAAAAAGCAGATTCTACAGATTTCAATGCAAAAAACTCTAGAAACCATTTTTCCATGTTATTACAAGGCAATGGCCCTTTCTGCAGATTATCTGAAAATTCTGTCTGTGAGTTGACAGTAAGCTCATGAAATGTTTTTAATTCATTCTTCAGAAAGACCCTTCTGTCAGACTGTTACAGAAAGGAACGTTTTCAATGGGACGTTGCAATATCTACTCATTTGAGGCCCAGATACGTATAACTCTCATAAAATTTAGTTTATTGCAATAGTGTGCCTGAGTTTAGGATGTGTAACTGGCCAGTCTCAGGTTTTATTCCGAATGCATCTTCCATTTGCTTACGGTTGAGTAAGTGACTGCCAAACAGATGGCAATATCAAGTCAAGTCAAGTCAATGAAGTCTTTATTCGATATTTCATCATAAAAGACATGCTACACGTCATAATACTTGTAAAATTAACAGTGCTAACGATTAAAACAATAAATACAATATTTCATAAAAGCTACTAATGCTTCAATTGTTAAATATTTTAACATATTAAAAAAGGAAGTACATTACTTTAAAAACTCAGTTCTAATGTTCAAGATATTTTACTTATCTAAAACATGCAACTGTTTTAGTTGTTCAGAACGAATTATCCATGCCCACCCCAGGAATTTGGCCACCCCTATTGCTATAGTAGGTGAAAGATCAGTTTTAAGGATCCTACAAGCAGTCTCGGCCGATTGTGTGCCTAGAGTTTTGCATAGGGGTACCAACCACTTCTTCCTTGGGGCAGCATATAATGGACAGACAAAGAACAAATGGCTCACATTTTCCCGCATTTCAGTACACAATGGGCATTTATCTGGGCCTCCAATGCCCCAGGTTGAGGTTAAACACCTTAATGGTATTGAGCCCACTCTAACTTGGTGATATAATTTGCGGTCCATAGGTTTTGTAATAACATCCCAATACATTTCAATTGCAGAGACATCTTTCACGTGTACAAATGTTGTTGTAAGGGAACTACCTATAAGGAATGAGTGTCTTATGCCTACCCCCCATTCCCAATATAGTTGTTTCAGCTCTTTTTTTAAAGGAAAAGTAGCTGAGTCTGGGTTGTGCCAAAGGGCACCTAGACCCATGGCACAAAGGGTGGTTCTAACACCCTTAAACCAACCAATCTTATCGGATCCTAGGGTGTCCCTTACCTCGAGACATGCTTTCGCATATAATAACAGCTCTGGGGTAGACCACAACCTCCGCCAGAAGGCCAAGGGCCGAAATCTGGCTTGATCTTCCACCGGTTGGAGCCCAAGGTCATAAAGGAGCGGGATGCGTGGGGATGACCTCGGAAGACCAACCGCCCCTCTTATAAATCTGTTTTGGGCCAGCATCAATCGGTCCAGATTGCTATAACCCCAAAGCTCTGCCCCATACAAAACTGAGGGAAGAATTTTTGACCCATAGATTTCCATAAGTGGGGACATCGGGCGGGTAAATGATCTTTTATATTCCTTAAGAAGGGCACCGCCCAATTGAACATGTTTAAGTGCTTGAATATCAATCTGGGGTTTCCAACTAAAATGATCACTAAAATGCACACCCAGATATGTAAATACATTAGTTTGCTCAAGAATAGCGCCACCCATTTTAACCCTTGCAATAGTTTGTGTTCGACCTCTTAGTACCATGAATTTTGTTTTAGAAACATTTACTTCTAGCTCATGCTCGTCACAAAATAACTCAAATCTGAGTAGGGCCTGCTGGAGCCCTTGCCTTGTCTTAGATAATAACAAGGTATCATCCGCGAACATGAGCAATGGTACTTTCATTCCCGCTATCTGGGGAGCATCCGTGGGATGTGTTGCAAAATATTTGGTAACCCTGTTAATAAACAGGGAAAACAAAGTGGGAGCCAGGACACATCCTTGTCTAACACCTTTCAAAACATGGAACATGTCCGTAACCTCGCCAGGCTTACCCCAGCGAACTTGGGCATAAGTGTATGCATGAAGATTCATTAAGAGTCGCACTAGAGCCCTGGGCATTCCCTGTTCCAGTATGCGGTCCCATAGTTTAGTCCTAGGAACCAAGTCGAATGCAGATCTTAGATCCACAAAAGCTGCATACAACTTGCCCTTACCCAAAAAAACTGTTTTCCAATATAAAAGGGCAAAACGAAAGGCTTGATCAAGGGTGCTTACATGAGGTCTAAAACCCGCCTGCAATGGAGTCAAAATATCTGAGTCTGTTATCCATTCCTGTATCCTCCCTAAAATGAGGCGCGCTATGATTTTTTGGATCGCATCAATAAGGCTGATAGGCCGGTAATTTGAGGGTACTGCGCGGTCGCCTTTCTTGTATATAGGAAGGATTTCTGCCCCATACCATGAGTCAGGAATTTTAGCGCCTGCTGCAACTGCATTCACCAGGTGGAGTATATAAGGTACCCACAGGTCCTGGTCTTCCAAAAAAATATCAGCTGGAATACCATCTGGACCAGGGGCCCTCCCTTTGGGAATGTTTTGCAGGCAATTAATGACTTCAGTAACTGAGAAAATTAACGACTCGACGGGCTCAAGACAGTAGGGTATAGTCACTTCTACTGTATGACACTTAAAGTGATCCTCAAAATTTTTTACCCACTGATGATTAGAGACAGATGCTGGACTATAGTGGGCGTCCTGCGAGATACCCCATTTTATGAGGTACCAAAACTGTTGCATATTGCGTTTGCCACAGTCTTCTGACAGCATAAGCCAGCGTTCCTCGTCCCACTTTTGTTTTGCTTTACGTTTTGCCTCATTATAGAGTTTTCTACAAGATCTAATCTGGCTATGATTTTTGTTTTTAATAGCCTCAAAGAGAACTCTTTTTGTCTTGCTACACTCTTTATCAAACCAGGTAGTGGATGAATATTTCTTGGTCCTAGGTTGTTTAGGAATAAATTTGATGAACAACTTTTTAAGTTCCTGAAACAAGTCAGAATGGGTACGTATAAGTTCGCTGTTAATCTCGTCCTGTGAGCCACAATTGTTTAAAAGCTCCACAGAACTAGACACTAAGGTTCTTATCACCCTGCGGGCCCCAGCGTCCACAGCTATTTTGGGCCAGCGTACCCTGCGCGTATCATTGCTCACGAGGACCTCTTTATCTATTATATTAGGACCACTGCCCTCAGACCTCTGAAAGCTGGAATCCCTTAGGGTCAAAACCAGCGGGTCATGATCGCTCTCTGGGCGTTCCGTAACTAACATATCTACAACTGCAAACCACTGCCTCACATCGACCAAAATATAGTCGATACGACTACTGTGTCTGCCGTTGTTAAACGTATGCCTGCCCTTCCTATCTGACTTGACCCTTCCGTTAACAGCTCTTAGACCCATATCCAGGCATAGCCCCTTGATATAGGTGGCTGAGCTCGACCACTTAGCAATCGGAGGTATCTCGAGTTGGGGAATACCCCAGGATAGATCCTCATCCTCGGTGAGCGGGCCGTCCTCAATACCCAAAGGCTCAAAACAAGTATTAAAATCCCCCATCACAATCTTGTGGCCATCGGTCGTTGTTCCTGATAGAATGTCATCCAACAGGAGGAGGGTCGGAGAAACCCTTCCTCCCTGGGGGCCCCTGACATAAATATTAACCAACAGGATGTTTGTACCTTGGTTGGATTTTATCTTTAAAGCAATTATGTCTGGACTATCAATTGTCACTTCTTCAACTCTTACACCCGCACTTTGGCGGACCCAAATTGTAAGACCTCCAACAGGACGCCCTTTCTGGCCTCTAATTGCTGGCTTGCTAAAGTTCAAATACCCCACCCGAAATATCGGTGTGATAGCCCAAGTTTCCTGGAATGCAATTATATCGCCCTGATCTATGAAGTCCCTCCAATCAGGAATACACTGGCTGGACTCCAGACCGGCTATATTCCAGGATATATACCTTGAAAACA
Source organism: Pleurodeles waltl (assembly GCF_031143425.1). Taxonomy (NCBI): domain Eukaryota; kingdom Metazoa; phylum Chordata; class Amphibia; order Caudata; family Salamandridae; genus Pleurodeles; species Pleurodeles waltl. The sequence goes on from NC_090445.1 coordinate 498,946,502, forward strand.
TATCAACAGGCTCAGCTAAAGCAGAGGGTGAGTCCGTACTAAAATTGGGTAATGCAGACAATGTACCAACAGGGGTAGTGTCAGAATTATTACTTTGATCTGTGACAATAGCCTTCCGACTTATATCTTCTATGTGGGGAGATTTCAATAAAGTTAAATTAACTAATTCTTCTCTACCGATGAGTCAATCATTCTCATCTAGGCAGTATAACGGCCCATATCTCCCGGAAGTAATCAAGGGTTCAATGCTTTCTGGTGCGAACCAACCCCTGGGAGGGTTAATGACATTTTTGTTAATCTGGGAAGGCACCTTCACCTCGGGATACACCGTAGGATAAAAATCTAGTAGTTCCCACGTGACTATTGGTCCATCTGCAAGTTGCGGGCACCAGCCTCTCAAAAATGGGACCACATTAATACTCCTGAAATTAACTATTACCAGATCACCTGGGATATCTTTAATCATGTGGCCAAGCCAACCCACCCTTCTCACATTTAAGATTTTACCATCAATGGTAGGGGGGAGGGGTCTATTCTTAGTAAGCCAGAAGGCTACTTTGTTTTTTAAATCATTGTAACCTTCTTTTTTACCTGAACTAAGTTCTGGGACTCCTGACAATATACATACAAATGGAGCGGCCTCCGGTGGGAGATCAATCCTAACATTATAATTATTATTGTGCTCTCTTGCTTCCTTATGGACTCGAGTTGATTGAGGCCTACCCTCTAGGGACCCTCGAATCACTTCGGGTTCCCTAGGTATAGTGGGCTCCGCCTCCAAACTTGTTTCGTTACATGGGGCTTTATGTCTTAAACTACTGCCCGCGAGTATTGCCTGCTCAACACAATTTCCAGATGGTAAATCTAGAGGTACCGTTAGTACATCTGCTGGTGTCGATGTTGCTTGTACCCTCAGACTATGAACCTCTTGGGTAAGTACTTAAATTTTCAGCAATAATGTGCTAAAAATTTCAGCCATTTTTGTCGCTAACTTATCCTCTACTGTTGCCAGTATATTTTCTATATACTGCCTGTTATGACAGCAACCCACTGGCTTATCAGATCCCCCGTCTAGTCCTTTAGTTTTAATAGTATGGGTTTTTGCTTCGAGGGGCTTTCGAGAATTGCTGACCTTCCCCACTCCTCTTTTGCCCAACGACTTTCTGCAAGCCCTAACTGCTCTTGCTGGTTGGGGGGGAGTCACTGCCATAACCACGGGGCTAAATGGGCTCTCGCCAATTATATCCGTTGAGTCTAAGGGATTAGAATGTATCTGTGCCTCAGTTAGTATCATATCCTTGTCAGTGTTGACGCCCAGATCCTCAAAAGTAGACACTATATGTGAGAAGGAACTAGGGTGTGTCTGAACGGGGGAACCTCCTTTCCCTAGAGAGACTCTGCGATCGCTATTAATCTTTTTAACCACCTTAACCAGGTAGTTATCAAGCATAGTAGCCCCTAGATTTTTGGCGGAGTTTTTACAGTTAGCCATCATAGGTTGGTTGCAGTAAGTACCACCAGCTATAATTCAGCAATACAAAACACAAAACACAAAACCGCGTAATCAAGATGTAATACAGCTAATTTACAGTTTAGGCAGAGTCCCGTGCCCAGACCAGTCTCTTCAGGCCTCAGAGGGCCACAGAGGGCCCGCCCTTAGCCCGGCGCCCGGCGCCGGCGCGGTGCGTGGTACCTTGTTGCAATTTAGGGGCCTGGGCCCGGGGGCGTAACAGCACTTTCGCGCCACTTGGCGCACAGGAAACCCAGAGGATTCTGGGTATTGTAGTCCTCCCAGCGTGTTTAAGCAGGCAGCCTTCAACGGCGGCGGCGGTCCGAACCGGCAGCCCTGTGTCCTGCAGGGGTGCGCAGCTGGTTGTCTCCGGTGCCCGGGGTCTGCCTCTTGTGCCCGGGGTATGGTGCCCGGGATATGGTGCCCGGGGTCAGTCTCTGATGTGGGTCCTGTCTCGGGTGCTCGGGGTCAGTCTCTGGTACCCGATCTCTCTCTCTGGTGCCCGGGATCAGTCTCTGTGGTCTCTCTCTGGTACCCGAGGTCAGATTGTGGTGCCTGGAGGTCAGTCTCTGGTGGCCGGGGTCAGTCTCTGATCCCCTGTGGCCGGGATCAGTCTCCGGTGAGGGGTCAGTCTCCAGGGCCTCTCTCTGGTGCCCTGTGGCCGGGGTCAGTCTCTGGCACCCTGGGTCAGTCTGTGGTGAGGGGTCAGTCTCCGGGACCTCTCTCTAGTGCCACAGTCGGTCTCCGGTGCTCGGGTCGCTGGCTCCTCGGGACCCTCTGTTGCTATATTCTATTGAAGCTCTGACGAAAAGCAGAGCAACCCATCACAGCAGCTCCGATTGAAGCCCAACAAACAGCTGAATCTTTTTCTCGTTAGTACGCAATTGTAACCCTGTTGATCTCACAAGGTCGCACACATAGCTTTAAAACAAGAAATCAGATGCCAAAAATGTTTTCAAAAGTTAAAGATGTATGGAGGAATGGAAGCTTACTTGCTGTGAGTACCTGCTGAGATTGTGCTGCAGTGTTACTTGCTTGCTTTACTCACTGTTCTCCCTTGGTGCTTTCACTGCGGAGATCAAAGCTGAGAAGATCCGCTTTCCCCCAAATGCCTCACCAAACCCTCCTGGGCTCCCAGGCTCCAGTGACCAGCAACAACCAGCCGCCGCCGCCGCTCGCCTCCAACTATCTGCCTCCAGCCGTGCTCTGTACTCGGCTCTCCACTGCGCCCCCCGGGGTTGCTGTGCTTGTACAGGTAGTAGAGGTTGCTGTGCAGTACTGGTAGTACGGGCTGCACATGCTGAAGTCCAATCCCAGCTGGCCCTTCTCCTTTTCAGTGGTCGGAGGGGCTGGCCCCCCTCTTCGCCCCCCCGCAAGCTGCACCCAGCGGGCCGCTTCTGCAGAGGTCCGCGAGGGAGACCGTGAGAGGGGCCACTCACCCGGCCAGTGGAATGTACTACTTGCACTGCTTGTGCTGCCTGCCGTGCTGTGCTCTCGTGCAGCACTCCAGACGCTCCAAAACGCTCCGGAGCTTCGATGTGGAACGTGCTGATCACCGGGGCCTCAGCAGGGCGCTGGGGGAGAGGTTCTGAGTCCTGGGCCCTGGGCTCCCGTGCTCCCGTGGGAAAAGTGGTGCACGCGCTGGGCTGCTCCGGCTCTGCCTCGCTCTCTCGCGCTCTCTCTCCTGGCGGCACGTTTCTGGTTCCGGGTCCGCTTTCCTCTGGTTCCGGGTCCCTCCTCAACTAGCAGCTTGATGGCAATATCAATACCTGTTCATTACTGTGCCCGGAAACTGCACAGTACTAAATCAAAATTAAAGGAGTTGTTGTTAAGCAGGTTTGAAATGAGATGATGGAGCTACATCCACCAGGTCTAAAGAAAAGGCAAAAAATGTAGTTGCCTTGAAATAACTTTGCAACAAATGGTGTTCTAACATACAAAGGGTGCAAGCATTCCTTCAAGCTCTGAGCACAGAATGTGTGGTTGATGGGCAGTGCCCTGCAAAAAGTCCCTCCATTAGAAATAATGCCTTGTAATAGTGTGTGTGATAATAAATACAATCATGTTTTTAATTGTGTTCTGAATGCTGCAGCAAATAAATTGTAAAATCCACTAAAGTGGGAAAGTGTATTATAACATGCAAAATTGGAGTAGACTGACCATATTCTTCCAAATGTACGCACAAATTACTAAAATTTAATTAGTCTAGCCTGGGCACAGGAAGGGACAACCTTGAATGGGGCTCAAAAGAGATACTACACAGAGAACATGGTTACCAGTTTGTCATTGTAAGGATAAGAGTATATAGTGACGGTTGCACTGTGCAATGCTTTTGTACTGGAAACCTATTTTACACAATATCAAAGTTATGCTGTTTTTGACAGACCTCGACTTAGTGTAACAGGAGAAAAAGATTTCAAAAGTATTTTGCTGCCAAAAGCCAAAAATTTCAAAATGCAGAACACTCTGATGAAATGTTTACACAAGGAGAGTGCTCGTGAACTTCCTCTTCATACACACCATTCCAGAGAAAATCCACACAAGGCATACGTGAAAGCAAATTCTACACCTGTTTTTCAATGCATTCAGAGAAGCTGATCATTGAGATGTTTGTTTTAGGTGGCAGAGGTATGCCTCTAGTTAGACATCAATTGTGTGTTCAGTATCACATAGCTGACCTATCCCTCAGCCTATCAATAGCACAGTTGCCAGACACCTGAACTTTCCCTCAAGTGAAACGTCTCCATTACCATTGTTTCTGCTTGATTTGTTCTAAAATTGCTTCTAACACTGCGCTTCGTGGTTTAAGGTAGCCACTAAATATATTGAAAACCTGTACATGCAAGATCTGAGTTGACTTATTACTTATATATATAGAGCAAGGAATGCCCTAAACCTGAACTGACAACACCAGAAAAGATATAACATAATCAATAAAACGAATTAATCTTTAAAACTTTCATAAACATCGACTGGTTCTCTATTTTGCAGAGACCAAGAAGAGTGCATTCCAAATAGTTGACGCAACAAAAGAGAAGGAACAGCTCTCTCTAGACCATAATTTCCCCCACTCCCACCAAGCCTTTCTAAATCAGGTCACTTTAATTAGCCCACAATGACCGGGATTACAAGTTGCATAGTACAGGTGGAATGCAAAGTCCACACCAATAAAGTGCAGTAACAACCTATGAGTACCATGGAATTACAGGTTAAACCTCAAGGAAAGGGGAGTTACTGTATAGACCTGGATTTAGCAGATGGTATTCTGCATGGTATTCCATTTGCTGTGGGGTTTAACACAGACATTTACCACCTGCTTTGAAAAAGTGGTAAAAGTATACAGGGAGCTGTGAAAAAAGTGTGCTGTAAAGCAGGGCTGGTGGGAGGGGTTGAGGACGGTTAATGATGGCATGGAGAATGTTAGCTGCGGGGGTGACTAGCGCTTTAACTGAGGTTTGAGCAGAGGTCACAGAAGAGGTTGAGGCTAAAATGTAGGCTTTTACCGCAGGGATTTTACCTTTTTGATTTCCAGATGGTATAATTGAGCTTGTTGTTCCTACATCCAGTAGGTAAATGTGCAGGAACACTAGACCTTTTATAATTGAGTGTAAAGAAATTCTACGCTAGAAATCCACACGGGAATTCCACTCTGCACAATTCTCAATCGAGGCACCTGTCTTTAATGGCACCATGCTCCTGGGCTGGTTAGGCCCAGGCAGCATGACAACATGAGGCATGAGAAATAATGAGAAACAAACAAAGCTTTACCTGTACATGACTTTCAGATGCAGCAGCTTATTTCTTACTGTATGTAATGTAGAGGGTGAGCCAAAAAATTAACAAGGAGCACCAAGTCAGCGCAAATCGTGATGAACCGAGGGACTTGCTTTGTTCTAAGAATCATTGCACGAGCCCTGAGAATGTTTGATATGTATATTGTGCTACAAGTATTGTGTAAAATATGACAAAAGCTTTTCAAAATGTTATATATATATTATTTTTTAACATTTTAACATATGGAAGCATTTCAACCTAGTACATAAGATTTTATGACTGCATTTAGACACATTTGTTAAAAGTGCTACATGTTAAACAGGAACCTAGAAACCATGGACATCATTTAGAGGTTGCAGCTGTCACCCCTGGCTTGTCTCTTGCAACCACTAGCACAGCTTTTTCAACTGCTGGGCTCAAAGGTGGCACAAGCAGTATTAAGCACAGGTGGCTAACAAGGCTCCACCAAATAGGAATCAGAGGAAAAGCCCTAAAATGGATCACCTCCTTTCTATCAGGAGGAACACAGAGTCCAGCTCCCGTTCTTCACCTCAAAGCTCAAGGATATCATCTGCAGCGTCCCCAGGGATCATTACTCAACCCTATCCTCTTTAACACCTACATGACCCCACTGGTCAACATCGTCAGAAACCACAGCCTCAACATAATCTCCTACGCTGATGACACATAGCTCATCCTGACACTCCCCAAAGACCCTTCCACCACTAAATCCAACTTCTACAACGGCATGAACAGCTTTGAACATTGGATGAAGGACAGATACCTCAAACTCAACACCAACAAAATGGAGGTACTACTGTTTGTTAACACCCCTTCACCTTGGGATGACTCCTGGTGGCCCGCTGAGTTGGGACCCCCACGAACCATGCCAAAAGCCTAGGAATTGTCATAGAAAACAAACTCAAATGAAGCGCCAGGTCAACCCTGTCTCCTCTGTCTGCTTTCTCACAATCTGAATGCTTTGCAAGATCTTCAAATGGCTCCTTCTCAATACCAGATGTACCGTCACGCAAGCCCTCCTAACTAGATGACTAGACTACAGCAACACACTCTATGTAGGACTCACCACTATCCTTACAAAACGTTTTCAAATCATCCAGAACTCAGCTGCCAAACTTATCCTAGATCTTTTGAAACAAACCCACTCCCTCCTAAGAAACCTTCACCTGCTCCCCGTACACAAACACTGACATTTCAAGCTGCTGATGTTCGCATAAAAATCCCTGCATGACCTAGGACCAGCTTGCCTCAACCACTGCATAAACTTCCACCACCCCTCCAGACTCCTTTTCTCCGCCTCGCTCCCCTCATAATCACACCTTGATTTCGCCACAGCACCTACGTTGGTCGCTCTTTCTCATACCTAGCTGCGAAGGCATGGAACAGCCTCCCCTCTCACGTATCAGTATTATCCTCTGGGTAGGAGTTCAGAAGATGTCTCAGTAGGTGGCTGTTCGACTGAGACAGACGCAGCTCCAACAGTACCTGGATACCCTCACTGGTGATTAGTGCAATCTGATAATTGATTGAGAAGATAAACAGTGTTTCTGATGAACACTGCTTAACTATTTAAGTGGAGTGCACACTGCCAAAATACAAAAAATAGATGTAAACAAATGAACAAACACACATATTTTAAAAGTGTGGTCACAGGCTGTTGTTGTGAATATGTGAAACAATATGTTACTAAGCATCACCATCACTTCCGTGTTCGGCAAGTGTGACAGATCAACCAAAGCGAGGATATGAAATTGTATTTATGATAAAAACGATTAAATCAAGCAAACAATACAGTTCATATGCTTGTTGTAGTTCCTACGAATTAGTACTAATGTGCCTGACCACTACTCATTTTTTAAATTTGTTTGTGCATCTCTGTGTGATTTATACATACTTTTTCTATTTGAAGTATAGAGTAGGCTTCAGTAATGCAAATCATTATTTCTTCAGATTAAAGGTCTTGTGGCATCATTTCTGGCATTTAGGGGCAAACAATGATGTCACTTCCTGTGATGACATTGAGGTCAAAAAGTGTTTGAAGTCACTCCCCCTACCCTTTGCATTTTGGTGAATTGATGTTTATGCTAGAAACATCTATTTCCTCCTGGCCTCATGATGATGCCATTAGGCAAGTCAGTTGTCTTGTGCACCCTAAATGTGTCCCAACTTCTCATTGCACACTGAACAACATCATTGTACATTAAATCAAACTCAAGAGTTTTTTTCTGCAGCATACATCCTGAAATCACGTATTTCAAAGTGTTCTCATATGCGATAATGAAGGAAACCGAGGGACGATAAAATAAGATATATGCATACGATCACATAACTTGACCAATTGCAAATCCGGGAACAGGTTTTCTGGTTTCACATTGTGCAATTGGGCCACTAAATGGGTATCATTTTCTCTGTTATGTTTTACATCAATGATTAATGCTATATCTTTAATTCCTGGCACATGAGATTTGAGCACACATGAAAGCTCGGCCCGTTTTGTGCTGGGGGGTATAAAAAGACCTCGAGCTGAGCCAAAGCCAGGCATCTGGCTCGAGTCTTTGTTGGCCTTCAATGGCTTGCCCACCTCTAGTTTAATTCAAATTTAAAATAGTGGCTTGCACATTCGTAGTACTTCCAGTTGCAGTTGGGACCTTGTAGCTCTGCAAATACTCATCACAATATTCTCTGGTGCACCTGACAGGATTCAATAAGGAGACTTTGTGGTTATAAACTAGGATTCTTTAGCCCTCCTATTCAGTGCTTTAAATGGGCCGGTACTCGCCCGTACTGAGTACCAGCACTTTTTTATTTTCTCCCCTTGAATAACAGAACTTTTCCTCTGAGAAGGAGAGTACCGGTACTCATGGGGGTCCTGGCTTTGACGCAAGTTGTGCTGCTCATGAATTCCTGCCTCAGCAGCAGTTTCAACTTCAAACGCCTCTCAAAGGGTGGAAGGCTGGGCTGAGCTGCTGTAAGAGCGCCAGAGCAGCAGTTGTTGTTTGTAGGACTCAGTGATCTACCTGAGCTGCTGTGGAAGTTACAGGGGAAGGGGGCTGCTGGGTGCTATCTTTAGCTTAAAAGGTGAGGGTAAAAGGGTGATTGTCAACCCTAATGGGCAGAGGTGTGGGAAGCATTGTGAAGGGTGCTGCAGCTTGTTTAGTAAGCCTGTTGTTTAAAATGCCTGCACGTTTTCATCCATCAGTGTTTTAAAGTAAAGGCGTAAAAGAAAATCCCTGCCATCTCCATCATCTTTCCCAATTAACTTCAAATAAAAACTACATTAGAGGCAAAATAAATGATTTTGTTAGCGTTCTGAAAGTGGCAACCTCTTGCTTTAGACGGAAAACCAGATCTAAACCAATTGTTACGGGATGTTTCATGGAAGATGAGACATTTTCTCACAGTTTTGAATTTTAGAGTCCAAGCCTTTGCATTCTGGGATTTGTAGTTTCCTTTTTTCATTCTACACAGGAGATAAAAAAAATCTCAGCATATAAAGCATGTATTGTAAAAATCAGGGATGGATTTAAAATGTTACATATCAAGCCACTTGGGACTACCAGCCCCTGCTCACATATTTTGTGGGAGTCCACACACATAATGCATAGAACAACGAACAAAAATGACAATTTTTTTTGGTGAATACTGAATCCTTCAGGGCACTGCTTCTGGTGCAGGCTCTACGACATTTTTGAGAGCTGCCATTGTCCGACAGTGCATTTGTAAGACAACATGTGAGCAGTCCTTACTTTTGAGCCGGTAGTTTCTTCTCCGGTGCGGGGCACCAGCACTTATTTTTGAGGGCCGCCACTTATGTTTCTGCCTCAAGCATTTACTGCGAGCAAAATACACATATGGGAAAGACACAGGAAGAGAAAACGAAAATGCTTCACAATGGGAGAAAGCAGAAACCTGCAGGAGTGAGCTGACACGGCAGGGAGTGGCTGTAAATGGATTAAAGAGGCCTGAGATGGCTTCAGGATTACTCTGCCTCAGTATTCCATGCGCGCACATTTAATTTCAGCAGCTGCATGTTTCAGAGGAGAATTTTGGGCAACGGCACATTTTTATTTACAAATCAAGCTCTGCATCTGAGAGATGGAAATTAAAATCCAAAAGTGAGCGAGTTTGCAAGCACAGTTGTGCCTGTGAGAATGAAATGTGAAACTGAAGGTGATTCAGAGTATTAAATGGATGTTTAAGTCAGGGATATCTTAAGGTTTGCGGGGCCCTGGGCCAAACTTATTTAGGGGGCCCCTGTTTGGAAAAGCTTTGAATTTATGATTCAGTTTCAGCTTTTTTGTGTCCTCTCTGGCCAGGACACTGTGCACAGACATTCTAAATGTGTTTACATCTAATATTCTGGGAAAGTGACGTGTTTTTAAGTTTAAAACACAGCATCAGCTCACTATTACTATAGATAATCTCTGTGACACCCTCCCTTTTCTCATATGTGAGGTACTGTTTTGATGTAAAATAAACTTTTTTATATAGGTTGCATTAAATATAAACACAACATTTACCTGTAAAATGTCAAACATCACCCACATTAAAAATATTTTCAAGGAAAACACTATTTAAAACAATCTGTTTAAGAATTATTAAAGGTCATCAGGGCGAGACTTTCTCCAGAACAGGACTGGCTCTATCAGAGGCCCCCCCTAGAAGGCTGGATCAACGTACCTGCCATAATGCACAGAATAAAACATGCAGATCACAGGTTTGTTTATGTAGGTTGCTCAGTTGGTTGTTATTTTTGCTGCAGAGATCCTTGTGTTACTTGTAGTTAAAATCCCTGGGATATACCTTAATGATTCATGAACCTGCATCAAGGAAATACATGAAAACAGCAAGGCATACATTGAAACGTTGCTGATTTTTCCTCAATACATTGTTATTCTAAGATTGCTAAAGAAGGAATACTTTGGTTAATAATCAGCACTTCTTATATAAGTACTATATAAATGGCTATTAGTGTATTAACTCATGGACAGATACATCGTTCATTCTTACAGTGCATGCAGATTTCTGGCATACAAAGCTTAGAATGTCCAAAAACCTAGCCCCGCCCCTTGCCCCGCCCTTATCACCACCCTTTTGCCCGTTCAAACGCCACCCCAGTCCACCACTCTTTTTGATGAGTACCTACACTTATTTTTTTCCAAGTAAAGAACTGCTCCTATTAACGGATTGAGGTGTTGTAACATATGCACTTGCCTGAAGGTGAAAGGCGGACAAACTATTTGCCAAATACTGTTTTAGCTACATCTTTGACTCTATCCCATCGTTCCTCAGGATCACAGTTCCTGTACTTTTTTTTTAAATCACTTTCATCTCTGGATTACCTGCTAAATACTTTGTTGGAGGCCATCATTGAGGCACTACCGTCAGCACAGACCAGCACCCAGCAGCTAAAGAGCAGTGTGCACATGGGAAGCTGCAGCAGCCCGGGCTAAGACACACGATGGGGGAGGGATAAGGGGAAGCTGAAGCCCTTTTAGCTCAATGTCGTTGCACGCATGACAGAGAGTGAGAATGAGAGAGAGTGAATGGGAGGAAGGGGGGCGAGACAAAAAATAAAGTCAACTCGGACTTCGCATATTGTAATGAATGTTTAGTGCCACATCACACTGTCTGAAATCTCTCATCCCTCCTGTAAAGAGAGAATTTATGATCCTTCATATCAGTTCATCCTTCTTTATGAATTAAAGGCCTCGCAGCAGCCCTATCGAATGTTGAGCTAGTGAAACACGTGTAAGGGAACCTTGTGTGAAACTGGTCCAAAGGGTAACAACTACTGCTCTCTGCCTCTCTTGGCAGTAATTCTAACATGCAATATTGCTTATTTCACAGTTCCATGTGTCTGCTCCTACTGTAGTGCCTATCTTTTTAGCACACTCTGTGTCATTCAGAAGCAGCATGGAAATACAACGAAAGTATGTAATGGTTAGAAGCAAGAATATTCAATCTTTATTTCTGTTAAGCTCACCACAAATTAAAATGCCTCTTGGCAGAAGAGGAAGAAAAGCATTATTATTATATTTTATTTTATTTTATTGGCATTGCAAGAGTGAACAGCAGAATCACAGTGACTTAAACGGATGATCGGTAGGCAATCTATTGGTCTTTGCTGCAGGATCTCAACCACTAGAGATATCTTATTCCGTTGTTACAACATAACTGGATCAGACCTAATTTCGAGTGTGCCGAAGCTCAGGATAAACTTATTGCACCCGGCAGATATTGATTTCCCATGATGAAGTACTCACTGGATGTGGTGAGTTTCTTGACTGACCTTAATGCATCTACTGATGGCATTGGTGGCCATATTGAGAAAAGTTCCTCGGTAAGGAGATGGGCTGCACCGAGGCTTATTCTGACTCTGACTGGTCTGTGGTGAAGCACGCTTTGGTTTACATGGAGGAGATGCCCTCTGAACGTTCATTGCCCTGTGCATGCTGTCTGAATGTCACTGGAGAGTGTCGCTTGAGAACAATGGTCAGTCCTTGCCATCCCCCCATACCTTTTGGCTGAAACTTGGGGTGGCCTCTTGCGGGGCCTGGAGGAGCATGACGGGGACCTCTGAAGTGGAGGATTGTGCTTGCCAGAGACGACAAAATGATCAGTGGTGACAGGAAGGGTTGCACCGACAGAGGCATGCAGACTTAGTAAGACCCATACACAGTAACTAGATATGGTTTTTAACATTGAGGCTCGGAAAACACCTGGCTCTTAACAGTACAGTGTAGGCTGGGTAGTTACTGCTTGATGAGCCTGTTCATTTTCCCCACACTCCCAAGCTTGTGGTTGTGGGGGGGCTTTTCCTCTCCAGTAATGCAATCTTTTGGGCCACCTTATGCTTAATTTTCTGTACTTGCCTCCACCCATTTTGTTATACAGTTTACCACTCCTGCTGTGATACCATGATTCTCTTAGATGCACCATATGAACCTTCTGCCGTACATTGCCTTTCAGAAATGATATGCTGTAAAAGTGTCTGAATGCACTGCCTGGAAACACTGCTGTTGTACTGGACATAATGTTGACTCTGCCAGCACGCTTGTAGGGCTTACCTCAATTGCAAACATAGGCAAGCAGGACCTCAGACAGTCAAAGCTAGCCTTTGATAATAAATTGTCAACTAGTCCTGTTAGTCAGGTGGTGCCACAGGGAGATGCCTAATGTCAGGCCATCCAGAATATCTTCTCAGAGCAGCAGCTTTAAGTTCTGCTACTTGATATGATGTGACCATCAATTCCAAGAAAGACATTCTGATAGACAAATTGATGGCCAGAATGAAAGAGAGTCTCAGCAAGCATGACAATCATATCAGTCACATGGAGCAATGTGTATCAGACACAGAAGACTCTGCTGGAGGCAATGTTCCCATATAGACATTGAGGCCAATTCTTTCCTTAAGAATTTTTAAATACTGGGAATCCCGGAAACTACAGATATGAATGAGATGGAGGAGAATGTGAAGGGTCTGCTGAAAAGTGTGTTTGATGGCGCTATATTTTCATTAAAAAGAGCGCCCTAGTCATTGGTTCTGCTAAAAATAGTGTCTGTAGACCCGTGACGCTATAATCAAAAAGGGGCCACAGCTTGAGAATGTTGACAGTGAACTTTGTGACAGGGCTGGCCAGGAAGGCCCTCGCACTGCCCATGCCAAGTGCTGGTGCTACTGCCATGTAAATGCTGGCGGAGAGGGGGATCGTAATCCCAAGGACGGCACTGCATGCAGCGCTGTCCTGGTGGATTAGAACTGCCAGGACCGCCAGAGCCTCCTGTGGAGGAGAACTGGCGGTGCTGACGGTCTGACCGCAACGCGACCACCGCAATCATAATGTGGCCGTCAGAACGCCGCCAAAGGGGTCAGACCACCGCTTTGGCAGTGGTCAGACCGCCAGCGCAACCCTGGCAGTCAATAGACCACCAGGGTTGTAATGAGGCCCAATATCTTCTTCAGTCAACTCCTTCAACCACTCTTTTCTAACATTCCACATCACATACCCAAAAATCTAAATTACATCACAATACCTAAGCATTCTGACTAATAAAGACCCATAACAACCCAGTTTCCTAACAAAACAAAATTTAGCCTAACATGCAAAAATTGTAATAGACATCTAACAAAAACACTTATAATATAAACCTAATATTAAATATTAATCATCAATACACATTAATCAACTCATCCCCTCTTTTCAAAAGAGATAGACAAAAAACCTAAGAATAAATTACAAAAACAGGATTACGAAGGAAGATTTTCAGGCCTTCATTACAACCCTGGTGGTACAATTCGCCATATTTTGACTGCGGCGGTAGCGCCGCGGTCACACCGCCGGGAGCGGCGGTTTTCCACCATGGTTGTCCCGGCGGTTTGAATCCGCCGGGGCAGCGCTGCAAGCAGTTCTGCCCTGGGGATTTTGACTCCCCTTCCCGCCAGCCTGTCCATGGCAGAAAGGCTTGACGGGAAGGGGAGTCACCGGCCCCTGGGGGCCCCTGCACTGCCCATGCACCTAGCATGGGCAGTGCAGGGGCCCCCAGGCACAGCCCCATCGCGATTTTCACTGTCTGTCTGGCAGACAGTGAAAAGCACGATGGGTGCTGCTGCACCCGCCGAACCACCACATTGCCGCCGGAAACAGAGTTTCCACCCGCTGGCCCAGCGGGGATGTCCAAATGCGGCCGGTGGGTTTCCTGCCACCTGGGCAGCCGTCTGGCGGTACAACCTTGGCGGTCAGCCTCGTCCGACTGCCAAGGTTGTAATGAGGGCATCAATTCTTTAACCACACAGGTGGTCTCCTTCCTATTTAGAGTATAGAAATTATGCAGTATTGTTGCTAACAATACCTTCTTCACCTTTGAACATAGTATCTCCTGGAATCTTACAGGCTTCAGTACAATTGCATTCTCCTCTTTCTGAGGTACCCTTATCCTCAAAAGCTGTACCTATAGACTCAGCATCTTTGTGCCTGTTAGTGTCATCAGCAATCGAACATCCAGGAAACTCATTAATTAATGTGTCAGACATTCCACCACTAACCGTAACAGCATCTTCTACTACATCATTACAGAGACAATGAGAAGAATGAGACATAGATGTGCTAGGTGCAGAGCATTTTGCAATTCTTTTAACATTCCAAACTTTTCCATCAGTCAAACACACAGCATTGATTTATACCTCAGCAACTTCCATGATTTCATAAAATTGACTTTCATCCTTTGAAACTTTACCTGCGTTTTTTTCTTGAACTCTCTGACCCACCGTAACATGGCAATCCCTGGTTCTGTGTTTCAGATCATACCAATTTTTTCCTTTTGTGCTGTGTATATTCTACTCTGTTGTGAACCATATTCTCTGACCAATGTGCTACACTGGATTCGAATAACCACACTGGGTTATATTTAGTCCTAGGGTTTCTTCCATGCATCAATACAAATGGACAATACCCTGTAAACCCACAAGTAAATAATATTTAGGCCCACACAGTTTTTTCCCATTCTGTCTTCCAATCACTTCTAGATTAACAGACACTTTATTAAAGTTCTGTACTATACCATTGCTGTTTGAATTATATAAAGGTGTTGTTCTGTGTTTTGTACCTAGGTCCTGATTTATGAGATTTTGGTGTAGGGCAGGCAGCAAATCACCTTTCTGTGCTGTTCTGCATCAAAAGGAAAAGGCAGGAATGTGCAGTATCTGTGGTATACAGTGCAGTCCTGTCCTTTCCCCCTGTGCTGGTGAAGTTTTGTCAACCTAACACCAATGCAGGCACCCTTGCACCATGGTGCAAGGGTGCCGGCCTTGCATGCAGGATTGTTTTTGTTCAGGAAGGGCACCTTGCTGCACAAAAATAATCCAGGGAGGCTTTTTCCTCTTTCTGTGTGTGCTGTAGAAAGAGTAAAGAACAAGGAGAGATAGAGATATTTCTCCTCGTTGCCCCTTCCCTGAGGAAGAGTAAGGGTTCGGCTCATCCCCAGGTTTACAAGATCTTGTACATCTGGGGATGCATCAAAACCCATTGGTGTTGCATGGGAACACACATCGCAATGCCCATGGAATGCTTCCCTTGCGCACTGCGTAGCCTTACTCCATATTTATGAGGCCATTTCAAGCCACACACAGTGGATTTGCGGGGCTTCATAAATATGATTTGGTGGTTTGTGTCACCACTGCATAACAAAACGCGATGCAACCGGGGCACAAGGGGCTCATAAATATGCCCCCTAATCTGTCAAAGTATACTTTCACCTTGTTTGACATACATTTCACCCCATTTTCACTTAACAGAGTTGTAGGAACTCCCTCCATTTAAAAGACTTGGTGGCAAATTTAATAAAAGTGGCGCTGCCCCAATGCAGCGTCACTTTCCTTGCACCCCTTAGAGCCCCCCTACAGCCACCATGTGGCAAAATATGGCACAGCATAGCGCAGCGTAGGGGGGCAATAATGTCAACACTTTTGGCGTTACTGATGTACTGTTCAGGGTTAGCGCTAAAATGTTGTCACTAAACCTGAACAGTGCATATAGGCCAATTGTAAAAATGGTGTGCCCCCTTTTAACGCCTGATCTGAGCAGTCGTTAAAAATGGCAGAAACAATGATGCAAGAAATCTCTTAGATTTCTTTGTGCCATTTTTTTGCCCACTCCCCCCTAATGGGGGAACACCCCCTTGCATACATTATGCCTGAGGCAGGCATAATGTAATGCAAGGGGTTACAAAGTTGTGAAATGCATATATTGCACTACTTTGTAAATATGAGGCCAGATGTATGAAATTTTTTTCACTCGCAAATGGTGCGAATCGCAAAAATCAGCCGTTTGCGGGTGCAAATAAGTGGTCTGCGATGCATGAAAGGCATTCACAGACCAAAAATAAGAAATTGCAAAAATCGCGATTTTTTGCGTTGCGACCTGGTTTTGGGAGTCGCAATTTGCGATTCGGTATTTCCAGTAGGAAATTGTGAGGCGCAAATTGCGAGTCGCAAAATCCAAGTCGCAAAGAGATGCATCAAAAAATTGCAAATTGCGTTTTTCGCAGAATGGCATTTTGCACATGCAAAATACCATTAACTGAAACCAGGTGGTAACCAGGTGCAAAATTTAAAAATGCTTTTAAAATGCATTTTGAATTTGTACAAGTAAAGCACACATGCCCTTTTGGCATGTGTGCACCTTACATGTCCCCAATTTTTTTTTGGGGTGCAGCAGAGGGGGCCTTAGCCCCCCAGCACCCGGGGGTTTTGCATTTCCAAAATTGCGATTTCTGGTTCAGAAATCTCAATTTTGGAAATTCAAAGTAGTCACAGTTATGGGCCAACAGGCCCATAGCTACGAGTGGGGCCGGTATTGCAATTTGCTATTCGGTAATAGCATTTGCGATTTTTGAGGAAATCGCTATTACCGATTCGCAAAGGGCCGTGATGATACATCTGGCCCATGGTGCAGTGTTTTTCACCATCTAACGCCACATTAGCATAAACAAAAGATGCTAATGTGTCGTTAGATGGTGCTAGGTCCTCTTAAATCTGGGCCTTGGTCCATAAAATATAAAACAGTGTCCATATCCACCCTCTTCACAACTTTGATAACTAACCACCTAGAAAACATGTTAATTAGTACAATAACAAATGTATGTGCTTCTCTGATTGGACCCATTATATCGATAGTGACAGATTCTCAAGATGACTTTGATATTGGAAACACACCCATAAGAGGTTATTAAAGATTTTTCAGCATTCTTGCACACATAGCACTCCTGTACATATCTCTTGATTTCAATATCCATGTCTGGCCACCAAATTGTTTTTTTTACAGTTTGTTTTGTTCTTACTATCCCAAAATGGCCTTTGTGGCACAGCTATGCAATCAGCTCATACACACATTTTGATGGCATAGCTCTTTCACCTCTCCTAATATTCTCTCCTTGCACACAGACCTGCTTCCCAAAAGGATGTGAATTTTGCTTTCTGTGTCTGTTTTCTTGCCCATATTTTCCGTATACATTCTGCAACCTGTGATAACATACTGTCTTTTTTTATATTCTAGGTCCCACATCTCGTTATTAATGCTAGCATTTCCAGAATCCTGTATACATGCAATTTGAAGATCATTCCAAACTTCATCTTCACACACAACCAACTTTTTGGGCATGTGCAAAAGAAAATCAGCTATAACTTTGTCTTTACCAAGTACATATTCAACGCTGTATTTCAAGTCTTATAGTTTTACAGATAACCTGGCTATTCTAGGTGAAGTATTAATCGTTCCCTCTGTAGTTAGAATTTTAACCAAAAATTTCTGATCGCATCTTAATGTAAAACAGTGTCATGCAAATGCCCTGAAATGGTCAGCTGTCCAGGTACACACAAGAGTCTTTTTTTTTTAGACAAAGATCTCTTTTCCATCTTGCTCAACCTGAGTAAGAACGGCATCCAATCCTTTACAGCTTGTATCAGTGGCGATTACATATAGATGTTAGAAAGTCATCCTTTTTGACCCTGATCTCCCCCATTTGTTTGACTAGGTTCTGGTGGCTACGGACTCTGACTGTGTCCCGGGCTCTGCCAACCAAGCCCAGGGTCAGTGCTCTGTTAGTGCTCTGTTTAAAAGGTATATGCAAATGAGGCATAATTATAATTGCCTCTGACCACATACCTGTAAGTCCCTAGTATATAATAAGGCATGTAGGTTCAGGGACCCAAGTGGAGTTAGGGAACCCATGGGTGCACTTCTATTGTATCTGGTGTAATTTTTAAGACACTCCAAATTCAACTTTGGAATTAAAAGTACTTCCAAAGTCTTAAACTACCTTATTTTTACATGTAAGCCACCCAAAAGTCTACCCTAGGTGTCCCAAATGTTGGACGCAGTGTAAATAGAAGTGAGGGAATACAGCGAACCACCAGCATTGCTGCCACCATAGGGCTGCAAATCCCAGCCATCTTCACACCAGCAGCTGATTGAGAGAGGAATTAGGACAACCCCCAGCACTATTCAGCACATCCTGAGCTCCCACTGCACAGAGAATACAGTGAACCACCAGCATTACCGCTAGCATATGACTGCAAGTACTAGCCATCTTCACACCAGCAGTGGATTGAGGGAGAAGGAAAGACAAGCCCCTCTCCTACCAAATTATAGCACATCCAGGGCTCAAGCTGTGCTTGATGTGCATTGGCTGCACCTGGGCAAAGCCCAGGCAAATGGTGGGCCCGTCCTGTGCCCATCGGCGACTGGAGGAGGCTGGGCCAGCCATCTTGGCTCTAGGATCTTATCAACTTGTCGGCTCCTGTTTGATTTTAACAGTGTAGAACTATGGGTAAGAGGAGTGCCAGTGCTGTCAAATGAAGTACCACTAATATCAGGGGTTTGGCACAATAACAAATTACTTGATGACAACCATGTCAGTAATTATCTCTGAGAATGAGTTTGTAGAGGAGAGGCTGGGGACTGCTAGGAAGTCTCTGTCACTCATTCCCTGCGATAGACAAAGAGTCAAATCACCAGTAATTGATCTTGGGACCACTAGATGTGAAGTAGGGGTCAGGGGGCAAACAAACGAGTCCCGTGGCATTACCCCTGATCCATTGAACTGTTGTGTATTTGAAGGGGATTTAGATATTACCGCAGAGCCGTTGGTGCTCCAGTATCAAACTGCCAAAAGTTCGAACCTGGATGCTGCAGCCTCCCCACCTAGAAAAAGATCAAAAGCGGGTTCACGCTCAGGGCATGAAGTAAAAAATAGTGGAAAGAGTTACATTAAAACTGATCAATTGATGCATAAGAGAAGGGCACTTGATTTGTAGGAGCCACAAGAGTTAATGAGTCAACCATCAGTGCATAATATGTAACTATCGCACGGGGGAAGGTCTGACACTTAGAAGAACTCTTTTCTAGTCTAGTATCCCTCCTGATTGTGGCACTGCAAAGTATTCATAGCACCTTGAAGGAGTTCCTTACATATGTGCAGTCCAAATCATCTAATTACCACTGGGCTAGTAGGCTCCATTCTTCCCATGCTACGACTACTTCTCCTGTCATAACTGTAAATGTGGAGATGATAATGGGGGGGAGGGCTCAGTCTCCATCTTGACCTGCAGATTTGGCAATCTCAAAACAAGTTAACGTAAATCAACCTCAGAATGAGGGCTTGGAATGTGGCCCTATAGGGGCTTTAGGGGAAAATCTGCTCCAATAATATGCTTGAATTTTGTTTTACTAGATAGGGCCCAAAATAGAGATAGGAAACTGCAGATTGTACTGCTCCCTCCTGAGTTCCTGCCATAAATAGTGTTTCATCTTTGGATCGAACTCAGGCAGAATCAGACCAATAAGGTTATTCCCTGGCTGGCATTACCCTTGAAGGAATCACAAGTAATGTCCTCTCAAACTGAATTATAGGGGTGCAAAGGGTATAATGGCTGGGCCTAATTCACAAGCTGGATCTGGGAGACTATGTGGTAGTTAACTTTCAAGTTTCAGGTTAAATTACAAGTCTAGTGTGGCATTTAGTAAACACATTTGCCAATCTTCACAGCCTTTCCCCAAAGAATTCAGTGGGTACCATTGGGCAATTTCTTTTTTTTTTTTTTTTACAAACCAAGGCCCACTTATGATTCTCTAAATAGCAGGAGATTTAATATTCCGACATACAATCGTTTTGCTGCCCTGGAAGAGGTTGATTTACTGACCGGAGGAGCAGAGATTGAGGGGGTCATTATGACCCTGGCAGTCTGTGGAAATGCAGCGGTAGTACCGCCAACAGGCTGGCAGTACACACTGCCACATTATGACATTGGCGAGTTGGCTGAAGCCAACCCGCCAATGTATCACACCGACCGCCATGGCGGTAGCAGCCGCCGGGCTGGAGATAACAATCTCCAACCTGGCGGCTGCTACTGTCCCTCCGGCATCGTGGCTTTTGTGGTGTCACACTGCAAAAAACGTAACACCACAAAAACCATGGCAGTAGGCCCACCAGTGACAGGGACTTCCTTCCCTGTCACTGGTAGAAGGCCCACCCACCCCTCAAAACACTCCCCAGACAAGCCCCACCCCCCTCCATCCATGCTCCTCCTTCTAATCCTCCCCCATACACGCACACTCTCAGGCACACACCACGCATTCACACACTCACTCACACACACACATTCATACACACATGCATCCATTCATTCACGCATACATCCATACACACATCCAAACTTACACGCAGACACGCATTCACATTCACATTCATTCATGCATTCTCACACATGCACAGACACATGCAAGCAACACTACACACCCATTCGCACGCATGCACGCACTCACACATTCATGCACACACACCCCCACACACACATAACACTCCCCATCCCCTCCCCTGTCAGAAACCCAACTTACCTGAATCCAGGGGGTCTTCCTGCAGGGGATGGGACGGGTGCTGCTACCGCCATCAATGCCTGCCAGCAGAACACCGCCAGGCCATATTATTTTTCATAATATGGCTGGCAGCGGTCTACTGACATGGCGCTGCTGGTGGTAGCAGCGCCACCTTAACAGCATCCGCCAGCATGGCCACACCGGGTATCCATCCTTCTTGAGGCAGAAATCCAGCTGCGGTCATATTATGGCTGATGGATGTTAGCCGCTGTGACAGTCTTTTGGAGACTGTCACCGCGGTGGTAGGCGGAACTTACCACCAAAGTTATAATGTGAACCTGAGTCTGTTGGTAAATCATCTATGAGACCCAGAGCTTGTTCAGAAGGAGTTATTAGTATTTTTGCCCAGGATGAATTAGTTCACTTATCTAATCCATTACCTGTCAGAACTGGTCAAAGCCAATACATAGCTTTCTGGGAAACTGGAGAACATGATGCGGTCAATGGCACTCACTTATCCTCTGACTCATTTGATAAAGGGATGGACAGAACTGATTCTTTGTCTTTTGGGGATTTGACAGCACAAGATCTTGCTAATGATGTAACTACACCCCCTAATTTGAGTGTCCTTTTTTGGAACATTGCCTGTATCACTAATAAACTAACAAACAGAAACTGGGTCTCTTCAGTTGCATAGCAGGATATTGTATGCTTCCAGGAGACCTGGTCAAGATCTAATACCTATATAAATGGTTTTCTATCTGTTTACACATCTGCAATTCCATCACTTTCTGGGCACAATAGAGCTGGTCTTCTAACTTTAATAAGTACTTCCTGGGCAATGGGCAGCTAAGTTGGCAAAAACCCATTTGTATTTCATTTCTTTTCAACTAATTTGTCTTTCATTGACTAGGTCACCTCTAGTTATTCTCACTTGTTTTTATCATACCAATGTTTTATAGTAGCAATATACACATAATTGATTCTCTAGTCTGTACTATAGCAGTGTTCCTGTAAAGTTTGAAAGAGGATTACATAGTAGTATGGGGTGGGGATTTCAATCTCAAACTCTGTTCAATTGCTGATGATCTTGTTTTCGGCCTAAGGGTTAATGATTCTTCTAATTATTCACATTTTGTCCACAGTCCCTGTGGCGATAATCTGAATAGGCTTTTGACGACCTATGACCTCATTCTTGGAATTGTTCTTGTGGCAGGAAGTAACATACACAAGGGGATGGAGGGGTTCTATGTTTGATTTTGTTGCATTCTCCAGTCCTGGTCTAAGAAGAGTGTAAATTTTCGGATTCTGAATTATGCAATTAGTGATCATAAGCTGCTGGTTCTAAGTTTAAATGTGGGGCTACCCTTGACATCAGTGGAGAGGATGGGCTGCCCCATTAAATATGCTAGGAATGGTAAGATGCAACGTAAGTGGAAGGACATTGACCTTAATGACTTTCTAGCCCAGTTCAGCCCATGTTACTTCAGTGCAACATTGTGTATTTAGATTATTTTCTGGGTGGCCCTGAACATCCCTGTTAATTTAGTTGACCGATTTGAGGTTTTTATTGATAGCTTATTTGCAGAGTTAGCACCCTGTCTGCACGTTGTACTTATTATCTTGTGATTGCAGCTCACTATGTTGCGTCAGCATGCCTGTAGTTCTATTTTTGTTCCAACTGTTTTAAACTGATGTTTTTAATTTACTTTTATGGTTGATAAACGAATAAAGTAAAGTAATAATATTTGATATGTTGATGGATACTTTCAACTAAAACTACAGAAAAATAATTGATATTTTATTTAATATGTTTAAAATAATTACATATTTAATTAAAATAAGGTTAATAGTACTGTAGCATTTTTTTAAATATATAAATGTAGAAAAACACACACATACACACACAAATATATCTAAAACTATACAATAATATTTGACATAAAGATATTGTTACTAAATTTTGTAAGTTTAGTAAAATATTTTACAATGTCATAAGTAGATCTTCACCACCAGGGCTAATATTCCCTAAGGCAAAGTGCAGGGAAAAGTAAAAAAAAAAAAAAAAAGATTATTTTTTTAAACTTTCAAAAAAATATTTTTATATTAAACATTAACACACATTAATAATTACATTTTAATGAATTAATTTGATATATATGTATTAACTGTAAAACAAAATGAAAAACATACTGTAACACTTATTATTATTAAATATGTCATTAATTTAAATATAATATATTAAATTAATATTATTGTTTTTAAATGTATTTTAAAAAATACACATAAGCTAAGATGTTTATATTAATGACGCATTAAAAATCTCAAAAGTCTATGGCCCTCATTATGAGTTTGGAAGTCTTTTGGGAATACCGCCGCACTGGCAGTCGCCAAAAGACCACCGTATTACAAGTCACGAACTGAAGACCACCCAAATACAACCACAAATCCTAAACCGCCAAGCCGACCGAGGGTGTAAGAGTGAAGGTCCCAGCACCAGCACCGCCACGCCAACAACACCCTGTCCTCCATATTATGACCCACACATCAGCATGGTGGTAAACCATTGGTGGTGTGAAATCACCATGGTCAAAATATCACCTCTACCAGAACATGACACCACATTGGATGTGGAGCGACCTCTGACCTGTTTTTGGTCAAGAGCTCGCCCCCCACGTCCGCAGCACCACCCTGCTGTCTCTGTGTCCCTGACCCCCACCCACGCTGCTGCTAGCGTGTTCGAGGCCATCCTCCACCCGCAGGCCTCCTCCTGCGCCTCATCCCTGGTGTCTAGTGGGCTTCTGGTAAGCGTCGCTAGACTTGTGTGCATTGTGCCGTTTACGCCGAATCTTTTAACTGTATTCTGTTTTCTGCGCCTTGCTTGCTAGCGCTTCTGCCCCCATTTGTGCCTTTTAAATTGCTGCATTCCGCTTGTGTTGTGCCGTTTACCGTATTTGTGACTGTATACCGTATTTTGTGATTGCCTTGTGCCTTTTTTACTTTTTTTGGGCTTCTCCGCTTGGTTTTCGCCCGCTCCCCCTTGCCGCTTTCCCCTGCCGCTGCCTCCCTGCGGCCCTGCCCCCATTCACCACTCCCTCCCGCCTCCCGCCTCCCAGCTGCTCCTCACTCCCCCCTCCCTTCTTAATGGCTGGCACTGCGCGTCGAGGGTGAGCGACCTCTGACCTGTTTTTGGTCAAGAGCTCGCCCCCCACGTCCGCAGCACCACCCTGCTGTCTCCGTGTCCCTGACCCCCGCCCACGCTGCTGCTAGCGTGTTCGAGGTCCTCCTCCACCCGCAGGCCTCCTCCTGCGCCTCATCCCTGGTGTCTAGTGGGCTTCTGGTAAGTGTCGCTAGACTTGTGTGCATTGTGCTATTTTCGCCGTATCTTTTAACTGTATTCTGTTTTCTGCGCCTTGCTTCCTAGCGCTTCTGCCCCCATTTGTGCCTTTTAAATTGCTGCATTCCGCTTGTGTTGTGCCGTTTACCGTATTTGTGACTGTATACCGTATTTTGTGATTGCCTTGTGCCTTTTTTACTTTTTTGTGCTTCTCCGCTTGGTTTTCGCCCCTTGGGAGCTCCCCCTTGCCGCTTTCCCCTGCCGCTGCCTCCCTGCGGCCCCGCCCCCCTCGCGCCCGCATTCGCCGCTCCCTCCCGCCTCCCAGCTGCTCCTCCCTCCCCCCTCCCTTCTTAATGGCTGGCGCTGCGCATCCGCGCAGCGGGCTCGCCGCTGGCGCGCCGGAGGCGCACCAGAGGCGACCCCGTCTGCGCCCGTCCGCACCTGGACCGCGCCCAGCGCCACCCCCCCCTGGTCCACGCGACCCCCGCACCAACAGACGCCGCTACTCGGCCAACATACTCATCGCTCTCAACCCCGGTTCTCCAGAACATGCTTCCAGGACACACCGAAGAACACCAAAGGACCCTTCTCCTCCTCGCATGCAACTGCACCTGCAACAGAACAAGGAAACCGGCAACAACCAGCACAAACCACCTCCACTGCATACTCCTCAACACACGCTCCGCACGAAAGCACGCCATCGAGCTCTGGGACCTGCTCGACACCACCGCCCCAGACGTAGAATTCCTGACCGAAACCTGGTGGAACGACTCCTCAGCACCCGACATCGCTATAACCATCCCTGACGGCTACAAGATCACCAGAAGAGATCGCCCCAACGGAATCGGGGGAGGAATAGCCATCGCCCACAAATCTACCCTCAAGATCCACACCCACACGGACGACACCCTCAAGACCGCCGAACACCTGCACTTCCGGATCCACACCGACCCCAACACTACCCTCAGGGGAACACTCATCTACCGCCCCCCAGGACCACGAGCTCCCTTCAGCGACTCCATCGCCGACCTCACGAGCACCCACCCCCTCGCCTCCACAGACTACATCCTCCTTGGTGACCTCAATTTCCACCTGGAGAACAACAATGACGCCAACACCACAGCCCTGATCGACAACCTCTCCTACCTCGGCCTCAAACAACTGGTCAACACACCCACCCACATCGCCGGCCACACGCTCGACCCGATCTTCTCTGCAAGCAACCACGTCACCTTCAGCCACACCACCGAACTCCACTGGACCGACCACTACTGCATCCACTTCACATTCAAGAAGCACATCGAACACCACCGCACCCAACTACCACCCCACCGCCGCTGGAGCAAAGTCACAGAAGACCAACTGACCAGCACCCTCGCCCAGAACCCGCCGACTGACCCCACCAACCCAGACACCGCCGCTCTCAACCTACGATAGTGGATCAACGACTGCGCAACACCCTTGCACCTCTCAAAAGACCCACCGACAACCAAGGAAAGAAAAAAGCCGCCTGGTTCACAGACGAACTCATCACCTCCAAACGCACCTGCCAGACACTAAAGAAGAAATGGCTCCTCGAACGCACACCAGACAGCCTGACAGCCCACAAGGAAGCCACCCGCAAGCACCACCAGCTAATCCGACTCGCCAAACGTTCCCACTTCACAGAACGCCTGAACAACAATGCACACGACAGCAAAGAACTCTTCTGCATCGTGAAAAAGTTATCCAACCCCAGCGTCAACGCCAACGACATCCCTCCCTCCCAAGAACTTTGCGACGCCCTGTCCTCCTTCTTCTATCAGAAGATCGCTGACATCCACGACAGCCTCAATACCACGCCTCCGCCAGACCCCACCCCGACAGCTTCACCTACACCAACCGCCTGACCTCCTGGACCCACGTAGATGACTCGGAAACTTGCAAGATCATAAACACCATCCACTCAGGATCCCCCTCAGACCCATGCCCCCACCATGTCTACAACAAAGCCGACTCCACCATCGCCCCCCAACTTCGAAAGATCATCAACTTTTCATTCGAAACCGCAACCTTCCCGGAAAGCTGGAAACACGCTGAAATCCACGCCCTCCTCAAAAAACCCAAGGCAGACCCCAACGACCTCAAAAACCTCCGCCTGATCTCCCTCCTCCCCTTCCCAGCGAAGGTCATCGAGAAGATCGTCAATGCTCAGCTCACCCACCACCTCGAGGACAACTCCATCCTGGACCCCTCCCAGTCCGGTTTCAGACGCAACCACAGCACCGAGACTGCTCTCCTCGCCGCCACAGACGACATCAGACAGCAAATGGACAATGGCGAAACATCGGCCCTCATACTCCTGGACCTCTCCGCAGCCTTCGACACGGTTTGCCACCACACTCTACAAACACGCCTCCACGAAGCCGGCATACAAGAGAAAGCCCTCAACTGGATCTCCTCCTTCCTCTCCGGCAGAACCCAGAGAGTCCGACTCCCTCCTTTCCGTTCCAAAGCCACCAACATCATCTGTGGCGTACCCCAAGGCTCCTCCCTAAGCCCGACGCTGTTCAACATCTACATGCCCCCCCTCGCACAACTGGCCCGTCAGCACAACCTCAACATTCTCTCCTACGCCGACGACACCCAGCTCATCCTCTCCCTCACCAAAGACCCACTCACCGCCAAAACCAACCTCCATGAGGGATTGAAGTCCATCGCCGAATGGATGAGAAAAAGCCGCCTGAAGTTGAATTCCGACAAAACAGAGGTCCTCATCCTCGGACGCACCCCTTTGGCGTGGGACAACTCCTGGTGGCCCACCCCGCTGGGCCCCCCTCCAACACCAACCAACCACGCACGCAACCTGGGCTTCGTCCTCGACTCAGCCCTCACCATGCCCAAGCAGGTCAGCGCCGTGTCCTCCTCCTGCTACAACACCCTCCGCATGCTCCGTAGAATCTACAAATGGATCCCGACGGACACCAGAAAAACTGTGACCCAGGCCCTCGTCAGCAGTAGACTAGACTACGGCAACGCACTCTACACAGACATCCCAGCAAAAGACCTCCGACACCTACAACGCATCCAAAACGCCTCCGCCCGATTGGTCCTCGACGTACCCCGCCGATGCCCCATCTCCCACCACCTGATAGACCTACACTGGCTCCCCGTGGACAAAAGGATCACCTTCAAACTCCTCATCCACGCACACAAGGCACTCCACAACGCCGGACCAGTCTACCTGAACAACAGACTCAACTTCTACGTCCCCTCCCGCCAACTCCGCTCCGCCAACCTCGCCCTCTCCATAGTTCCCTGCTTCCATTGCAAGACCTCCGGCGGCAGATCCTTCTCCCATCTCGCCGCCAAGACCTGGAACGCCCTTCCGACCGCCCTGAGACAGACCCAGGACCTTCTCACCTTCAGGAGACTACTCAAGACCTGGCTCTTCGACCAGTAGCAGCACCCCCCCCTCAGCGCCTTGAAACCCTAACGGGTACGTAGTGCGTTCTATAAATATTGTGATTGATTGATTGATTGATTGATTGGATAGTCTGAATACCCCACACCTGACACACACCACACACACCTGCCAACTGCACTATATAACCCCCTCACACACTCCCACAATCCTTTGCAACCACAACTACCAACAGAGAGACCGATGATTACACCAATGGAGGACACTGCATGTCGAAACCATAGGCACCAACACACTTCCCAACCATCAAACACCACAGAACTGCGCCACCAACACAATACACACATCAACACTGCACACATACACCAGATACCACAGCACATATAACCAAAGACCCCCACCATACCATCCACCCTACACTGCGCCCTACATACACAACACCCGCCCCCCCAATACAACAACCATGTCCTGTCAGAAGCACCCATGTTTCACTGATGAGGAGTTGAGGGTCATGGTACATAAAATCATCAGGGTAGAGCCACAACTGTTCGGAGCTCAGGTCCAGCAAACCTTGACACCCAGGAAAATGGAGTTATGGCAGAGGATCATTGACAGGGTCAACTCACGGAGGATATCAGGAAGAGGTGGAAAGACCTATGGGGGAAGGTGTGTTCCATGGCATCACACCCCCAGATTGTCATCCACAAAACTGGTGGTGGGCCCCCACCACCTCTCCCGGAGTTCACATCATGAGAAGAGAAGGTCTTGGACATCATGCATCTGAGGGCCCGACTGGAATCATTAGAGGACTCGACTCAGATAAGTCAACAAGACTCCCCTGGCCCCAAGTATGCATCCCCACCACCCATCACTCCCTAATCCACCCCATTGCACACTTCTGCCCTCCCATGACCCCACACCCCTCCCCTGCATGCCACACCACCCCACTGCCACTATCCCCATGCAGTCCCTAACTAAATCACAGATATCAATTACAATTCCAAGCACCACAACTCCCACAATGATCACTCCCTACACAGAAAGAATGCACAGTCCCACCTCACAGTGGAACACCTGCACGGAAAATCATAGCACATGCCACTTCAACTGTGTACCAACACATGGCAATGACAGCAATGCAATCCACAATCCCCAAACCTAAAAGCTAAATGGAAACAATGCCACAACATGTCACACACAAGCAATGTCTGCAGTGCTGCAGCTGTCATTGCCATCACTGGGAAGCAAGTCAAGCTACTCCAAGCATCAGACAATGACACCAACAAGTACATCTCCACAGTGTAACTCCCTCCCTTCCTTTCCTTCACAAGTCCCGTTGCCACTGCCACCCGGCAGCCAATACCAGAGACAGACAGCCTTTTCCAGGATGAAGGCCCGAGTGGATGTCTGGATATTGACGACTTGCCTGGGTCATCTGGGACAACTGGCCAGTCCAACACCATAGGTCCCACCATGGACACAATTGAGTCCCCCGCCCATGTGGCTGCCACAGCACTGCCAAGCCTACATCCCCACGCCTGTGTCCCAAGGGTAGGTCAATCAGCAGTGTGCCCCACAGTACAGGGACCAGAGTCAAGGCTGCACACCCAAGAAGATGAAGGTCCTGGTGGAACTGGGAATAGACACACTGTGCCAGGAGCACAGGCACAGGCATCCATGGGCAGTGGGAGGGCACCTGCGGGCCAAAGGAAGGGGCACCCAGAACAAATGACTGGCCAGTAGGCATTTCCCAAGTCCTGGAAGCATACCACCAGTCCCAGGACACTACGGGTAAGGTCCTTGCAACCGTCTAAGAGAATCAGAAGCTGCAGAGGGAATACCACACGGAGGCCATGAGGCAGTGGCAGACCTTCAATGCCACCATGGCCTCCGTTGCAGGGGTACTGAAGGATCTGACCACCATCCTGTGTTCGCCCTCCACCCACAAGCAGGCCCCTTCCACTAGCCACATTCCAACTGAGCCCTCCACTTCTGTGGCAGCTAGTGCAATGGAGGCCCTACCAGAGGAACCTCAGACCACCAGCACCCTTTCCCCTGTAGCTGAGGAATCCACACACAAGCGAGGATGTCCAACCAGTCATCCTGCAGGACCTGATGCCAAGACCAAGACCACTGCCAGGAAGTGACCATCTCCTCAACATTCTCCATTGTCTGCCACTGACACACCTTTTTGACTATCCACTGTCATGCCTCCATTTTCCCATGGCCCATTGGATATTGGACCTGGGCTAACTACAGCTGAACATCTTTGAGCACAGCTACTTCTTATGTGTCTTTATTGTAATTAGTAAGATTTGCATTTGCTTACAATGTCATTACAGTCAAACCATTGTCCTGCAAATGTCTGTGAGATAGACAGAAGAGGGAGCAATATGCAGCATGATTGATGGTAGAACAGAGATAATCTGGATACATGTGTCAAAGGAGCCACCGGGCAAGTCAGGAACTAGAATTGCACCAATCAAATGCCCTGCAAATAGACCAAGACAGGGAAAACTATCACAATAGGAGACACTGTAGGCTACTCAACACACATGCTGAACAATGTCTCAGTCCCTAGTGTGATTCAGCATGTGGAATTAAAAACCATATGCCCATGTCAGGTCTACATTCCCAGGACATCCATACCCAATAGTCCTTCCCTCACAGCTGACAAATCTCAACTACAGGCATGTACCACAGGCTGTAACAGTTGGGTTACACATTTTCCCATTGTGGGCTGTGAGGATGAATAGCAATACTGATTACACCACTGTGTTTGGCACGGCAATTGCAGTTGGCAAAGCAGTACAGCCAACAGAGCACATGGACAATAAATTGCATGAGTGATGCTACACAACAGCACAGTGGAAATAGCACTTACATTTGAACTGAAACACCTCCCCTGATGGGCAAAAGGTTCCCCCAAACACACCCAGAGGGGGAGCTTCACACAACACCTCCACTGATGACATACACCAGGAGGAGCTATGGCACAATGCATCTAGGAGTACAGGTAATATACATTACACATGATACATACCTGTTTCTCATGAAAGTATTATTGAATTAACTCTGCTCCGGAGTCAGCTGCATCCTCATCATCTTCCTCCTCATCACTCACTATGTCCCCTTCATCAGCCACTGGTCCAGCTGCCACCTCCTCTACATCCATCAATGGGATCTGATGCCTCAGGGCCAGATTGTGCAGCGGACGTTAAGTGGTTTGTAGAGTAGGGCACCTCCAGAGACATGTAGGCAGTGAATCTGGCCTTCCGTAGGCCAAAGGTCCTCTCGATGACACACCAAGTCCTGCCATGGGCCTAATTGAAATAGTGTTTACCATCTGTTGTAGGATACCTCACAGGTGTCAGCAGCCAGGGAAGGTTAGGGTAGCCGGAGTCACCTGTGTGCATAAAGATAGGACAAATCTCAATACCATTTGGGACACAGGGTAGATTGTGAAGTGACGTGAGATGACAGGGGTACACATCCTATAGGATACATAGTGATGAGCCATGTCCGCCCCCTCTGTAGTTGTGCCATCATATGTGGGCTGTTGCTGTTCCGCAGAATGTATGTGACATGTACAGAACCAGGGAACCTGGCCGTAACCTGCAAGATATATTGGTCAGCGAGACACACCACCTGCACAATTATGGAAAGAAAGTTTTTCCGGTTTCTGTACACTTGTTTATTTACCCTGGGTGGAACCACGGCAATGTAGGTGCCATTTATGGGCCCTATCACATGAGAGACATGTGCCAAATCGTTGAAGGCAGCCTTAACAGTAGTCAAATCTGCACGCTGAGGGAACATGATGTAGCAGGGCAGTTGTCTGAGCAAAGCATATAATACATCCTTCAACACATTGCTGAAATTCGGCTGTGACATCCCTGCTGCCAAGCCCACTGTCATCTGAAACAACCCTGAGGCAAGGAAGTGGAGTACTGACAACACCTGCACTAAGGGAGGGATGGTCTAGTGATGACATATGTCAGGCAAAAGATCAGGCTCAAACTGACTACAACGCTCCATGATGGTCTGACAGTTCAGACGATAAGTCTGAATGACGTGCCTCTCTTCCAGGGTAGCCAGGACATCTAGGGGCTGGTACACAGGGGCATGTCTCATTATCATCATTGCCCCGTATCGGGAAACAGGAGAGAGAAGCAACCAAATGTTGATGTATGCGATGTGTCGACATTGTCAGTTCATGCAGTAGTCACTACATATAATCCATGATGCACATAACATTTATCTACTATTCACGTATTGCATTTAAAATAGCAGCTGCCTCTCCTGTATGCACAGGACAGTTGGAAGAGACCTAATTCCGCTGGCGTTAGACGTTAGATGCCATGGCAGTAGGTGGTCTAAACCGCTGTGCAACTCATCATTGGATAACATTGCTGCCTATGGGAGTCTGGAGCCAATGGTGATCACCGCCAGTGGTGACAGTCATGTACGTGACAGCCCTAACCACCATTTAATGTTCTATAGCTCACTTGACTCCTGACCTTCATGCAAACAAGACCTCCACTGCATGTGCTGCTATGTTCTCTGGAAGCCAAGATGCCACA
Source organism: Pleurodeles waltl (assembly GCF_031143425.1). Taxonomy (NCBI): domain Eukaryota; kingdom Metazoa; phylum Chordata; class Amphibia; order Caudata; family Salamandridae; genus Pleurodeles; species Pleurodeles waltl. Next base: position 498,978,501 of record NC_090445.1, read on the forward strand.
TCCTGCAGGAGATAGGGCCCCAACCTTTACCCAGGAAGAGCTGGGGAAGCTTGTGGATGGTGTCCTACCCCTGTATGGACAGTTGTATGGGCCACCAGAGCAGCAGGTGAGTCTCATGTCACTGTCATGTGTGATTGTGATGTGTGTGAGGATGAAAGAAGATAGGACGAGGCAGTCGGAATGGATGCATGGAGATGGGTGAGGAGTCTGAGCATCAGTGGCATGAGGACACATGACTGTGGTCATGAAATTTGTCCGATGTGTGATTTCCACTGTTGACCCTATAATGCCAATCTACATGACTTTGCCCTTCTGTCTGTGCCACCCATGCAGGTCAGCACCCATCAAAAGAAGGGAGTTTTGTAAGCCATTGCCAAGCAGGTGCAGACGCTGGGGTCCATGCCCAGCGGAGGACCCACTGCAAAAAAGTGGTGGGAAGACCTGATATGCTGGGCCTGGAAGACCGCAGAGGCCCAGCTGGAGATATCCTCCGAACAAGGGAGGAGTGCCTATCAGACCCTGACCCCCCTAATGGCCCGCATTTTGGCAGTGGCCTACCCTGAGGTGGATGGGCGCTTGAGGCAGCACAACAGCCACATGGGGGTAAGTACACACTCACACCTCAATGAGGTTCTGCCTGTATGGCTTTGGGTTTCCTACTAGTCGAATGATGTAGCATAGTGCATTGTTGGTAGCATGCCGACTACAGGTACCATCTACCCTGGCAGGATTGGTTCATAGATGTGTGCCCATACCATGCAGACAGTGACTTATGAGGGCAGTTACTTCCAATATGGGAATTGTGTGGTTACCCTCAACAAGGTTTAAGAGCCACACTCCTACCATCAGCATCAGTACAAGTGAGGTGTCAGGACTTTACCATCAGTATCAGCCTAGCACTGTGACCAAGGCAATTAGTGTATCCTCAATCAGCTGCCATGTACTGTATGTGTAGACAGGTACCATGAGGCCAGGTGTTACTGTGCTACTTGTCAATGGATTAGAGGGCATGCTACCTACCCATTCAGGATTCTGTGAGTAAGGTGTACAGGAAATGTCTCCACACACGACTATGGGAATGTGTCAACATCAGGGCAGTGCGCGCTCTACGGGCGACTAGAATGCCAAAATCCAGCACTCTCAAGATAACGTAATTTATGCATTGTGCTGATATGCTGTCGTTTAACCTTGTGCATTGCAGAGTTTAATCCTGAAGATTTATGTTCAAGGTGCATATGAATACTGTTCATTTGCAATGTACTGCTGCAGGCTTTCAGAGTGTGTCAGGGTGTGGTCCCCTTTCCAGGCCACTCTAGAAACTTTCCCTGCAGCATGCCTGGGTTTGGTTTGTGGGCTGGGCCAAGACTCTATATAAGGGAGCCAGCCCAGCTCCACGTGCTCACTATTCAGAGGTCCTGGTGCAGAGTAGGAGCAACTTCCTGAGCTCCTGTTCCGGAGGCCTACTTTGATCTTCCAGGCCTCGCCCTTTCACTTTGCTGGATGATTCTTGATCAGGGCAGTGAGACAGAGGTCGGGCTGGGCCCCCGATCCCGTTCACAAATGATTTTGAGTTTTTGGGCCTAATTAGCATGATAAATCGAGTTTGCTCTTGTGCGTGTGAAAGTGCACTTGATGTTTAATGACATTTACATGCTGGCATTTGAATCGGCTAGACGCGCAATTCTTTCTTCGTATACAAATCTTGATATACATTGTGCGCAACCATTTTATGGCATTTACAAAGTTGCATTCAAATCGGGAAGACGCGTGATTCATTTCCTGTGCTTAATTCATGTTATTCATTGTACGCTACCATTTCTTGCCATTGATATAGGGGTATTCGAATCGGCAGGACGGGTGATTCATTTCCTGTGCTTAATTCATGTTATTCATTGTACGCTACCATTTCTTGGCATTCACATGGAGGCCTTCGAATCGGCAAGAAGCGCAATTCATTTCTTTTGTCTAGTTCATGATATTCATTGTGCGTTACCATTTCATGGCATTCACATGGTGGTATTCGAGTCGGCAAGACGCGCAATTAATTTCCTCTGCTTAATTCATGATATTTAGTGTGCGCTACCATTTCTTGGCATTCACATGGTGGCCTACGAATCGGCAAGCCGCGCTATTTATTCCTTGTGTTAAATTCATGATATTCAATGTGTGCTACCATTTCTTGGTATTCAGTTGGTGGCCTTCGAATCTGCAAGACGCGCGATTCATCTCTTGCATTTAATTCATGATATTCATTGTGTGTTACCACTTCATGGCATTTACTTGGTGACCTTTGAATCGGCAAGACGCGTGATTCATTTCTCGTGCCTAACTCATGTTATTCATTGTGCACAATCACTTCATGGCATTTATAAACCTTTGTGGAAATCTGCAATGTGCGCAATTCATGTTCCTGCATTTTAAGAAAACTAAAGTGTTAGAATTCTAGATGTTATATTGTATGTGCATAATAAGTCCATCTAGTACAATTCATATAATGTTATAGAAACCTTTCAGATTATTTCCTGGTCCTCGTGCAAAGACTATTCTTGAATTTGAAAGTGTAATGCTAGAAGGTTCTGATGTTTCTAATCCATGTGTAACATTTCATTGAGTGGTTCATTAGAAAATTGTACTAATCTTTCTTGATTCCCTCACAGGTATCCAGACATCTTGAGGCCTAGTTATTTAAGTTCATGCTTAAGTTATCCATGTTTCCAATATGACAATGCTTATAGTCATAGCCTAGTATTGATTAATATGGTATAATCTTCATATTGTGTGTTTTAACCTTTTGCTTCCTACAGGTCTCCTTCCCAGCTGTTCCCTACCTAATCCCCTTTTCCCCACTTGGACTCTCTTAGACTCTGTGACAATCTAATCAGAGTATTGGAGCTGTCTTGTGGTGGACTTGTTGGGAACGTGCACAGACCCCGAGGATCTGGTGACTCTGACAGAATAGTGAGCCACAAATTAATAATCCTCCTGGTTTGTGTATGTTCTCAGCATGGCCACACTGGACAAGCTAGTTAAGGCTATCACACAGCTCCAGGCAGAAGTGGTGTCATCAAAAGATTTAGCAGCTAGTCTAGCTGAGAGAGTGAGTCAGTTACAGGATAAGGTAGAGAAGAAGGAACAAAATCCTACAGGTGTGTCTTGGCCAGGTCCTTCCTCTCAGACCTCTGGAGTTAATCCCACAAACATTTCCCTCAATGTTCCTTCGGCCATTCCTTTAGCTCCTCCAGAATGTTTCTCAGGCGATCCCTTGAAATCGCAATCTTTCCTGGTTCAAGTGGAATTAAATTTCACCTGCCGAACACATACTTTCCCTGATGCCCAGTCCAAAGTGGCTTTCTTGTCATCATATCTGACTGGAGATGCAGCTACTTGGGCTATACCTCTTGTTCGTAAAGACAATCCCCTGCTTTACAACAGGAGAAACTTTGTTCGTGAATTTGAGCGAGTATTTGATCGTAGAACTGTAACATTGTCAGCAGATCGTGAATTATTAGACTTACGACAAGGGAATCAAGATTTAGGCGGTCATTCTGACCACGGCGGGTGGCGGTCGCCGCCCGCCATGAGGTCACCGCCAAATGGCCGCTCCGCGGTCAGGAGACCGCGGATGCCATTCTGGCTTTCCCGCTGGGCCGGCGGGCGACCGCCAAAAGGCCGCCCGCCGGCCCAGCGGGAAAGCCCCTGCAACATAGAAGCCGGCTCCGAATGGAGCCGGCGGTGTTGCAGGGGTGCGACGGGTGCAGTAGCACCCGTCGCGATTTTCACTGTCTGCAAAGCAGACAGTGAAAATCTTCATGGGGCCCTGTTAGGGGGCCCCTGCACTGCCCAGTGGCATGGGCAGTGCAGGGGCCCCCAGGAGCCCCACGACACCCGTTCCTGCCATCCTCGTTCTGGCGGTGTAAACCGCCAGAAATAGGCTGGCGGGAAGGGGGTCGGAATCCCCATGGCGGCGCTACAAGCAGCGCCGCCATGGAGGATTCCCTGGGCCAGGGGAAAACCGGCGGGAAACCACTGGTTCCCCTTTTCTGACCGCGGCTTTACCGCCGCGGTCAGAATGGCCCTGGAAGCACCGCCAGCCTGTTGGTGGTGCTTCCGTTGCCCTCCACCCTGGCGGTCATAGACCGCCAGGGTTGGAATGAGGGCCTTAGTATCATATTTAGCCAACTTCAACCGGCTGGTAACCGAGGCATCCTGGCCTGAAGAAAAGCAAGTGGCCTTGTTCTACAAGGGACTCAAAGAGGAGCTAAAAGATATTATAGCTCAAATAGATCCTACAGACTGTCAAGACCTGATAAACCTCGCTTTGAGACTGGATCATCGTTTAACAGAACGAAGGGGAACACAAACAAAGACTGAAAAATATTCCTGGCGTGTTCACGATAATAGAGACGCAAGAACTCAGAAAGAAAGGACGCCAGAACCTATGGAAATTGGAACAATCAGGAGACCATTGACCAAAGACGAAAAGGACCTACGTAGAAAGAATGGGCAATGTCTTTATTGTGGGCGCAAGGGTCATTTTGCCAAAGAATGTCCAGCCAAACTGAAGAGCAGACGAGGTCCTGTACAGAAAGTTGCAGCCAATGCACAAGTCGAGTCAGAAAAATAAAACACCCAAGATGTAAAGAAGGGTTGCTCTTGGGTGTCACTGTGGACCCTTCACAATCTAGACATCTCAAGCTGGGCATAAAAGTTCAAGTAAAGAAAAAAACCTATTTCAAGAAGGCTCTAGTAGATTCTGGGGCTACCGGGAACTTTGTTGATGCCCAATTGGTTCATGCACATGGGATCCCATGTATTGAGAAAAAGACCCCTGAAATCATCCAGGCAGTAGATGGAAAACTCTTGACTGGAGGTCCGGTAACTCTTCAGACTGTTCCCTTGTCGGTAATCTGTGAGGATAAGAACTGAGGAAAGAAACATAAAGAGAAACTCATTGTTGACGTGATCCATGCGCCCCAGTGTGGAATTATCCTTGGCTTGCCCTGGTTAACTCATCACAATCCTGAGATTAATTGGGCAGAATGAAAGGTCGTGTTCTCATCAGCGCTATGTAAAGAACAATGCCTCCAAAAGTCTCAAGTACCAAAAGTTTGCAACTCGTACATAGCCACTGCCACGGAGAAAGAAGTTAAATCACCCAAGCAGTATTCATCCTATGAAGATGTATTCGATGAGAAAGAAGCAGAAAACTTACCTCCTCATAGATCTTGTGACTGTCAAATTGATCTAGTTCCAGGTGCGATACTCCCCAGCTGTCGGGTATACGCCCTGTCAGAACATGAAAATCAACATTTACGAAAGTATCTAGATCAATTCTTGGAGAATGGTTTAATTTGCCCTTCTAAGTCTCCTGCAGTTTCTCCTTTGTTTTTTGTTCCAAAGGCGAATGGAGAACTTTGAACTTGTATCGACTATAGGGGATTGAACAAAGTCACCATCAACAATAAATATCCTTTGCCCCTAATTCCGGTCTTGCTGGAACAAGTAAAGAAAGCAAAAATCTACACAAAGCTTGATCTTCGAGGTGCTTATCATTTAGTCAGAATGAGAGAGGGCGACAAATGGAAAACTGCGTTCAAGACAAGATATGGCCTCTTTGAATACACTGTCATGCCTTTTGGTCTGTGTAATGCTCTAGCAGCATTTCAATTTTTCTTGAATGACGTTCTTAGGGAGTAGCTCGACATATTTGCGATAGTCTACATCGATGACATTTTGATGTACTCAGACAATGAAAATGAACATGTACAACATGTCAAGAAAATTCTTGCAGCCCTTCGAAAGCACCATTTATATTGCAAAATAACCAAGTGTGAGTTTCATGTTACCACAGTTGAGTTTTTAGGGGTTATCCTTAGCCCTCAAGGTATGGTGATGGCAGAAAAGAAAGTAAAGGCCGTATCTGATTGGCCTACCCCAAAGACTGTTCGTGATGTACAATGTTTCCTGGGGTTTGCACATTTTTACCAGAGGTTCATAAATCATTTCTCCCAGACAGTGGCTCCAATCACTAAGCTATTAAGAAAGAAAGAAAAATATGTATGGTCCCCAGAAGCTGACCAGGCCTTTTCAACTTTGAAGGAAGCTTTCTCCACTGCCCCAGTCTAGACTCATCCTGATGCAGACCGTCCCTTCATAGTGGAAGCTGATGCATCAGATGTGGCAATAGGTGCAGTCTTGTCACAACGAAACAAAGACACTGGCCAACTTCATCCCGTAGCTCACATGTCTCAGAAATTGAACGAAGCCGAACAGAACTATTTCATTGCTGAAAAAGAGCTTCTGGCTATTCGTGATGCATTTAAAGAATGGAGACATTATTTGCTGGGTGCCAAATACAATGCACAGTATATACTGATCATCGCAATTTCCAGTTCATAAGTTCAGCCAGACTTTTGACTCCTCGGCAATTACGCTGGATGCTGTTTTTTGCCGAATTCGATTTTGTGGTAACTTTCCGTCCTGGTAAAGACAATCGTAAAGCGGACGCCTTGTCCCGCCAAGAGTCTAAAGTCCTATGTATCATAAAAACTGAAGATTTCTTTGAAGACATCCGTAATTCTTTCACTGTTGAGAAATGGCAGACATGGGCCCAAGCAGATCCCATAAGGTCAATCAAGCAAAGATTACCTTTTCATGACGCTCGTTTGTTCGTGCCCACTACAAAACTTCACAAGATAGTATTTCATTGGATACATGCTATACCTACGGCAGGTCATCCAGGTACTCCTAAAACTCTTGAATTAATCCAATGCTATTTTTGGTGGCCTACCCTGACAAAAGATGTTAAAACAATGGTGAACAACTGCGAAGTCTGTGCCCGCATTATAACAAGTCATTCAAAACCGGAAGGGTTGTTGCATCCACTCCCAACTCAAAGTCGTCCTTGGGAGCACATTTCTTTAGACTTTATTACAGGTCTACCAGTGGTTCAATAACATTCAGTAATCCTGGTGGTAGTAGATAGTCTCACGAAATATGGACATTTCATTGCCTGTAAGAAATTGCCCACCTCCAGTGAACTGGCAACTATTTTACTGAATAGAGTGGTTCATTATCATGGACTGGCGAAAGTGATCCACTCCGATCTATGGTTATAATTTGCCTCCAATTTCTGGATGACATGGTGCAAAAAACTTCAAGTGACATCCACACTATCTACTAGCCACCATCCTCAAACAGATGGTCAAACGGAGAGACTAAATCAGACCTTGAAGCAATACTTGCGTGCTTACGCAGAAAAGGCACTTCATTCTTGGACTTCAATGCTCTGGTTAGCTGACGTAGCTTACAATAACTCATTCCACACTTCTACTGGTGTTACACCCAATTTTTGGCTTGTTTGGTTATCATCCTGACACCTTGCCCATCACAATCCCTCAAGAAAGTTCTCTTACACCAGCTGTGTCAGAAACCATTCAACATCTTCATCAAACCCAGAAATTGATTCAACAGCATTTAGAAAAGGCCAAACAAAAATACAAAAAGCATTATGACAAGAAACATTGTGAGGGACTGCAGTATCAACCAGGTGATAAAGTATGGCTTTCTACAAAACATATAGAGTTCAAGAAGAAGCACATGTTCAACCCTAAATTCATATGTCCTTACACTGTTCTTCACCAAATCAATCCTGTGACCTATAAACTGCAATTGCCAAGATCATTACGGATTCATCCAGTGTTCCACACTTCCCTCTTGAAAAAGGCAGTCCAGAAGGGCCGCCCTCATCCAGCTCCAGTTCTAGTACAAGGGGAAGTAGAGTACAAAGTCAAAAAGGTGTTGGATTCCAAACTGAGAGGGCGTAATCTATGGTACTTAATCTCATTGAAAGGCTATGGCCCTGAAAGTAACTCATGGGTTCCCGCATCTGATATTCATGCTCCAGTAGTTGTGAGGCGTTTTCATCATCTCAATCCAGACAAACCAGGCCCTAGAGCGCATCTGGGAGAGGGGAGTACTGTCAACATCAGGGCAGTGCACGCACTACGGGCGACTAGAATGCAAAAATCCAGCACTCTCAAGATAACGTAATTTATGCATTGTGCTGATATGCTGTTGTTTAACCTTTTGCATTGCAGAGTTTAATCCTGAAGACTTATGTTCAAGGTGCATATAAATACTATTCATTTGCAATGTACTGCTGAAGGCTTTCAGAGTGTGTCAGGGTGTGGTCCCCTTTCAGGGCCTTCTAGAAGCTTTCCCTGCAGCATGCCTGGGTGTGGTTTGTGGGCTGGGCCAAGACACTATATGCGGGAGCCAGCCCAGCTCCACGTGCTCACTATTCAGAGGTCCCGGTGTAGAGTAGCAGCAACTTCCTGAGCTCCTGATCCGGAGGCCTACTTTGATCTTCCAGGCCTCGCCCTTTCACTTTGCTGGGTGATTCTTGATCAGGGCGGTAAGACGGAGGTCAAGCCTAATTAGCATGATAAATCGATTTTGCCCTTGTGCGTGTGAAAGTGCGCTTGATGTTTAATGACATTTACGTGCTGGCATTTGAATTGGCTAGACGCGCGATTCTTTCTTCGTATACAAATCTTGATATTCATTGTGCGCAACCATTTAATGGCATTTCAAGGTTGTATTCGAATCAGCAAGATGCGCGATCCTTTACTCAAGTACAAATCTTGATATTCATTTTGGGCAACCATTTTATGGCATTTACAAGGTTGTATTCGAATCGTCAAGAAGCGCGATTCATTTCCTGTGCTTAATTCATGTTATTCATTGTACGCTACCATTTCTTAGCATTCATATGGGGGTATTCGAATCAGCAAGATGCGCAATTAATTTTCTGTGCTTAATTCATGTTATTAATTGTACGCTACCACTTCTTGGCATTCACATGATGGCTTTCGAATCTCAAGACGCGAGATTCATTTCTTGTGTTTAGTTCATGATATTCAGTGTGAGCTACCATTTCTTGGCATTCACATGGTGGCTTTCGAATCAGCAAGAAGCGCAATTCATTTCTTGTGTCTAATTCATGATATTCATTGTGCGTTACCATTTCATGGCATTCACATGGTGGTATTCGAATCGTCAAGACGCGCAATTCATTTCCTCTCCTTAATTCATGATATTTAGTGTGCGCTACCATTTCTTGGCATTCACATGGTGGCCTACGAATCGGCAAGACGCGCTATTTATTCCTTGTGTTAAATTCATGATATTCAATGTGTGCTACCATTTCTTGGTATTCACTTGTTGGCCTTCGAATCTGCAAGATGCGCGATTCATCTCTTGCGTTTAATTCATGATATTCATTGTGTGTTACCACTTCATGGCATTTATAAACCTTTGTGGAAATCTGCAATGTGAGCAATTCATGTTCCTGCATTTTAAGAAAACTAAAGTGTTAGAATTCTAGATGTTATATTGTATGTGCATAATAAGTCCATCTAGTACAATTCATATAATGTTATAGAAACCTTTCAGATTATTTCCTGGTCCTCATGCAAAGACTATTCTTGAATTTGAAAGTGTAATGCTAGAAGGTTCTGATGTTTCTAATCCATGTGTAACATTTCATTGAGTGGTTCATTAGAAAATGGTACTAATCTTTCTTGATTCCCTCACAGGTATCCAGACATCTTGAGGCCTAGTTATTTAAGTTCATGCTTAAGTTATCCATGTTTCCAATATGACAATGCTTAGAATCATAGCCTAGTAATGATTAATATGGTATAATCTTGATATTGTGTGTTTTAACCTTTTGTTTCCTACAGGTCTCCTTCCCAGCTGTTCCCTACCTAATCCCCTTTTCCCCACTTGGACTCTCTTAGACTCTGTGACATTCTAATCAGAGTATTGGAGCTGTCTTGTGGTGGACTTGTTGGGAACGTGCACAGACCCCGAGGATCTGGTGACTCTGACAGAATGTGGCAAGTGTGACTAGGTTGTCCCTCATCAAGTACATGAGTGCGACTGTTCCACCATTAGTAGTTTCCATCAGCAAAGCTGTAGTATCCCCCATGGTGGCCTACTGTTGTGGCATGTATAGATGAGGGCATCGCCTGTGATGGCATAGCAGGAAATAATGTTGTTACTCTGTGTGTATGTAGGGTTTGACCCAGTGCACCCTGTCTTTCTCTGCCACCCTCCCTCTTCACCTCAGTCTTTCTGTGCATCATTATCATCAAGCGAAGGAGAAGGGACATGGGCGGGTGGGGAATCTGCAAAACACAGGACCCAGGAGGCCGATACCAGTGGACCCGGGTGGACCTGTGGGACAGAGGCTGAGGGGAATGCCATGGGGGAGGTAGGATCAATGACTATATCTTCAGATTCCTCCTCCAATGGGTGCTCCCTGGCGGTGGTGGACCCATATGGAACCATCCCAGCACCATCCTTGTCCGCCACCCCCTTTACCAGCACTGCCCTCCCTGTAGCTCCCCATCCAGTTGCCCGTGCCTGCTCACCTGGAGGGTGGTCATCTCCTTCGCTGCAGGCACCTCTGCCCCTGCCCCAGTCAGCCCTAATGCCCTCAACGAAGAGGCTATTGACCTCCTAAATTCCATCTCTGTGGGTCAGTCAACCATTGTGAATGCCATCCAGGGACTGGCATCACAGATGCAGCAGTCGAATGCCTACCTGGAAGGAATTCTCAGTGCCCTGGCTGCCCTCCAGAGATAATTTCAGGCTCTGGCCTCCACATTGACGGCAGCCAGTGTATCTTATTCTTCCGTTCCCCCCCTCCAACTATCTGTTCCCAATTCCACATCCCTGTACCCTCACCCATCCAAGGCACACCTTCATACCAACATGCATCCACATAAACAGACCCAGATCACACCGACAAACACAAGCACCACAAAAGACACCACAGCCATGCACACACACAAAACATTCAGATGCAGACACAACAACATCCACTCACTACATGGACTCCCCCACCACCTCTCCCCTCACAGAGACTGCACCACTCATATCTGCAGTCACCACATCATTACTCCCAGATCCTGTCACAAGTACACTCATTTCGACCATCACCACAATAGCAGACCCCCATGCATGAGCCTCATACACCACATCTGCACTCAGCACAACTGTCAACACCCCCACTTGTAGCACATCTACCCTACCTGCAGACACCACCACAACATACATTCACACATCCCCCATCTCCCTGCATCTCCTCCCCCTTCTCCCACTACACCTAAACACCCACATTCATACACCCAACAGTCCCAACAGTCACACAGCACATATGACATCCATGCTCACACCTGCACCAAAGGCACCTCACCGTGTACACCTCACAACCAGTCCCTCTCCCTTCACTCCCAAACATTACTCCCATTACCAACCTTGTGCCCCTAAAAAACGTTTCCTGCATGAGTGCTCACTGTTCCCTCTCACTGACCCAGTCCCTGTACCCCTCAACCTCCCTGTTCCACTCCCCAAACCCCTGCCTTCCACCTCTCAGCCCTCCCATAGTGCCCCTGGAACTAGCAATGCCCCTCCCCTATCTAAGACATCTGCCGCCACCAAGGCCAAGGTTACCACTCCCAAAGCAAAAGCCAAGCCCCCTCCCCCAAAATCTAAAATCCAGAACAAAAGCTCCACCCCAACCCAATCCAAAGGACCCCCCCTCCGTACCCAAACCTAAACAACCCCCTTGAAACCCAAGCCCCCATTGTGCCACCCATCACCCCTAAGGTACCTGCTTGCCCCATTGATGCCCCTAGCATGTGGAGGCCACTTTGCAATCAGGAGTCAGCTTGGGGCCATGGACATTGCCTGTGTGCCTGGGGCACACATTCAAGTTGGACTGGCCAGTAGGCCTATGTTGTTTCTTTTATGTTATTTATGAGGATTGCTCTTCATTATATCTGCACCAGGGATCCCTTGGTGTCAAGGATTACATACTTGTCCTCGCCTTCCTTCAACATCTATGTGTTGTATATGTACGATTTGTTGTGTGAGAGTGTGTGTGTGTGTGTGTATGTGTTGCTATGGGTATTTGTTTACGTGTGTGCGTGGCATCCGCTAGACGTGCCGTATGTGTGTGTGAGAACTAATGTCCTTCCCTCGAGTGTGTGCTAGGCATGTGTACTTACGGTTGGTGTCTTCATCACCATCACTGGTTCTGAAGTTGTGTGGCCAGCAGGAGCATTGAGAAGACTTCCACTTTAGGTTCCATGGCAGCGGCGGACATGCCAGTGTTCCTGAATGTGAGTGTCTGCTTTTATGTGGTTCGTTTCTGCCAGCCTTTTCATGGTGGGGCAACTGCGGCAGAAATCCTGGTGGCATGCAACCTCTTAAAATGGTAAACACTGCCAATGTTTCATGCGCTTTGTGTAGTCAAGCAGGTTGTAAATAGTGGTCTGTCTGTCTCATGGTTGGTGATGCAAGACATCACGAGGGAAAACGCTGCCTGTTTACACAGAGTGCTCAGTATGGGATGCCACATCACAGGCAGAGACACTGGACTAACACTGACCACAAGCTCTTCATTGCTTTTATCATATGCTTAGTACAGGCAGACACGCAGAAACAGAGGAGGCACTGCACTGTTTGCACCCTGTCCTTAACATGGACCGGCGCAATGAAAAGCAGCATAGGCTGCACAGCTTGCACCATATAGCTTAGTGTGGACAGGCACACAGGGAGGAAACACTGCACTGTGGCGCACTATGTTATCACTGGCAGGTAACATGGACTGAAGGAGGCAGTGCACAGGTCTCACAATGGGCTTAATCAGATAGGCACACAGGGAGGAGACCAAGCACTGTGTGCACAAAGCTGTTATCTCCTAACATAATAGACCAAAGGAGGCAGTGCACAGGTTGCACCATGGGCTTAGTCAGACAGGCACACTAGCAGAAGATAGTGCTCTGTGCTAACTGAGTGCTTTTGATTGCCATCTATAAGAGACTTTGTGCATAGTGTGGGCAGGCAGGATAAATTGCACTGTTTGTAACGTGGGCAGACACTCATGCAATGCATGTGACAGGCATCTCTCACTGTACTTACATTTTGGAGAAGTGCTGAAAGTTATGTTTCAAGCAGAGACTTGTAACATGCTTTTAGATCCTAGGTAGATGGAGTACCTGCTTTGGAGACCCTAGACTGAACCAACTCTGTTTTCTTACCCTCCCCACCACTCTCACTTGCCTCCCTTGGCTCTATCGTTCTCCTCTCTCAAACTGAATTTCCACTACCAATAGTTCTCCAACTTTTTCTCCCATACCTTTCCCTTCTGGATCACCCCTCCAGCCTTTCTCCACCCATTTCCCTGCTTAAATAGTCACTTTTATTTCTCTGCTGCACCTCACCTCTTTTCCCAGTGTGTCTCTTTTCTTAATCTTTTCCTCTCTCCCTATAATAAGCCTCTCTATCTGTGTCTCTGTCCAATTCTCTCTGGTCCTTTCTCTGTCTGTCTTTTTCTGTCCCCTACACCCCTGTTGCTCAACTCTTTCTCCATTTGTAGGTAGATTGCTCAAGTGCTTTGACCTGTTGTAATTATTGTGGGCTTTTAACCACGCCCACCTCACGCCTATCACTTTCACTTGTTCATGGTCTTGCCTTTCAAAAATCCTTTGTTATCATTGGTAAACGCTTTATGTTTGTGCCTCCTTGGCAAGGGTGTGTTACCGCCTTGCATACTAACCCATTACATGGATAATTGCACTATCGCAGATATTTTTGGTGTGTCTCTCCTTTTGTGTCCCTCCTTCATGCACAGGGCAGCCATGGTGCTTTGAATCTATTCGTTTTTGACAACTAATGTTTTACTTTTCATTTTCAATTTCAAGAAAAGTCTGGTTAGGAATTTACAACGGCAATAGCTCTAACTGGAGTAAATGCGAGACCGATTGCATTGCAAATGCTTGTTTTAAATAACCAACATTTTGAGGTCTTTCTAAATAGAGAAATGGAAAGTGTGTGTGTGTGTTTTTGTCTGTGTGTAAAACATTCTAGTGAAATCGACAGACACCTGACCATACTTGAATGAAAGCACCTGTATCCAACTATTTATCACAAAATACGTTTATTAGGGGTGTAACATGCCAAACACCCCCTGAAACAACACCCCTCTATTTAAGAGACCCTTTTGCCGGCCTGGCATATTTAGCCCTGTATGCCAGCTATCAGACAAGTATGCCAGCTATCTGACAATTCTATCATCCTATTGGATTATTTTCACACATTTTCTATACCTTTTTTAGTCCAATTTATTGTTTTATATGCAATTGTAGTAATATCGCTACTTATATCTTTTACGCTGTATTGTATTTTGTATTGTAGTTATATGTTCTGCTTTGGAACCGCAATCTCATTGATGGCACTGTATGTTTCTGGAGCCCCGGTCACAAGAGAAGTTTCTGTTGACCGTTGTTCCAAGAGATGATCGCCACAGTGTGGTTGTGGGTCTTCTCCTACTGATGAAATAAATCTTACTTCACAACTCAACAACTTGTGAGGATTCCTGGTTCTTCCCTCTGTCAATTTTAACCCCTTGCAACATCTGGTACCAGGAGTGGGGTACCAGCTTCAGGTGAGGAAGGAGGATCCACTGACAACTGAGGACCGGGTTTTGCTGCCAGCCCATACTGTGTTTTGAGGACTGCGTCCTGCTGCCTGTACCGTGCTTCTGGGATACCAGCGCTTTGTTCAATTCAATGTTTCATGTTTTGTCTCGAGTGGCACAGGATCCTCCCTGCTCATGTCTCGTGTCACGTGACATGCGAATTTCACTCCGCTTTCTCTAATGCAACTCTCGCATCATGTTCGGAGCGTTGCTATGGTTACTGACATGACGCGCTTCTGCAGCCATTTTGAACTCAGGCATCTCTAACGCGTCAAAGCGTTGCTATGGTTACTGTTACGTCATGCTTCTGCAGCTATTTTGGATTGGTGCAGCTCTAACGCGTCATGCTTAGAGCTTTGCCCTAATTAATGCCAAGACATGGCAATTGAGGTTGTATTGTGCTTTTTGTGCACTTTAAGGGTGAGGCTCCATGTGATTCTGCCTTACTGCTTTATGTACACAATTACAATTTTACTGCTACAATTTATTTTGATTTCCATTTAACAAAATTACTTGTTATCTTCCATGGCGGCCAATCAAGGCATTATTCAACCTCCAGCATTCCTACAAAAGGCTGGAAAGCCAGATATTAAATGGTCTGAGTGGCTACGCATCTTTGAGAACTATCTTACAGCTATCAACGTGAATGGTTTGTCTCCTGACAGGAAGATGGCATTATTATTCAATCATCTAGGTGTTGCCCATCAACATGTCTTTGACAACTTACCTGTGATTCATCCATCTGGAAGTGGTGATACCTTGTGGGACAGTTATTGTGAGGGAAAAGAAAGAATGAGCAAGCAATATTCTGATGATTCTAATGTGTTATTAAAAAGATTTAATTTTGCCATTCATAAGCAAATGAGTGATGAAACTGTTGAAGAGTATGTAGCTAATTTGCGTGTTCTGGCTACCAAATATGAATTTGGTGCCAATGTGGATATTTATATATGTGACTAATTTGTTTTCTATTACTTCCATAAAAAAATTGAGGAGAGACTTTTAGCATGCCATAACCCCTCATCGGAAGAAATTATTGACATAGCGAAGGGAACTGAAAGATCAATAACTACTTCTAAGGTGTTAGCTAACTAAACCAGTTCCTTAGATTACGTAAGTAGTGGTGAGGTAGTGTGCGCAGTGGGTAATAAACAAGGAAGACCAAGTAAGGGATATCGCGGACAAGAAGGTAAACATTCAATGATTTTTTCCCATTGTGGTTCTAGGAAACATGTAGGGAACGATCTTTTTTGTCCTGCGATTGGTAAAAAGTGCAATCAATGTCGGAAAATTGGACATTTTCAAAGTGTTAATTTGGGACAGGTTAGTAACAAGGGGAGCTCAACAAAGTGAGAATCAGTAATGTGGATGTGGATGGAGAAATCGCGCAATGTTCTAGTGATTTCTCAAATGTTTTGTTAACAGTTGATATTCCCAATGAAGTTAGGGGTAGGCATGAGAAGGTTATTAGAGGTGCCATATGTGAGGTGACCATTCGTAACAAAGACATTTCCGTTTGAGCTGATTTGGGGGCTCCCATCACCATTTGAGCAAATTATAATTTTTTTAAATTTCGGCGGGACACCATTAAATTGCAGTCTCCAGATATCAACCCTAAAGCATTTGGTGACCATGACATAGATCTATTAGGTTATTTTTGGTCAAGTTTACTATGCTTGGGCAGATCCATTTTTACCAAAGTATATGTTGCAGTCAAAGGTTGGGACATTGTAGGGAAGAACCCAGGACCACTCCGCATTCCGGAGACTCCTCAAGACCTGGCTCTTCGAGCAGCAGTAACCCCTTCTCCCTAGCGCCTTGAGACCCGCACGGGTGAGTAGCGCGCTTTATAACTGTTAATGATTTGATTTGATTTGATTTGAAGAAGGACTTGGCCCGTCTTGGAATAATTTTGCACCCTGGTCATGATGTTCCCGTGATTTTAGGAGATTTACCGAATTTAGATTTGGGTGTTCAAGTTTCGAGTGTCACTGTGACTAATAATATTACTAATAGTATGGTCAATTTATTTCCTGATGTCTTTAAAAAAAAACCTGTGGCACACAAAGTTAGACCAGTGCCTTTAAGCGTCAGAGCGGATTTAAAGATTTTGCTACATAAATTACATTCTGAGGGCATAATTGCTCAAACTCATTTATCAGAATGGTTTTCTTCCATTGTGATCACTAAAAAAGAAAATGGTGAGTTAAGATTATGTGTGGATTTGAGATCTGTCAAAACATATTAGTGGATTGTTATCCTCTTCCACATATTGAAGAAATGATCACAAACACTGGGCGTTCAAATTTTTATTTAACCATTGATCTTCATTCTGCATATCACCAGATTGCCTTGAGTGAGGATTCTCAGAATTTAACCACGTTTGTTACTCCTTTTGGAGCTTTCAAATATTTACATTTGCCATTTGGACTTGCTTCTACGGCAAGTGTCTTTCAAAAACTTATGGATGAGTTATTTGGTTATTTTCCACAAGTGCAGGCCTTTCAAGATGACATATTAATCTTCATAGAAACCCCAAAAAAGCATTTAGAAGTTTGAAATAAGGTATTGTTTACTCTTAAAAACAAAGGAATGACAGTCAAACCTAGTAAATGAAAATTGATGGTTACCGAGGTAGAATACTTGGGTCATACTATTTCCAGTGAAGGGGTTAAGCCCAAATTCAGCAATTTGGTGCGGTTAAATGCATGCCCTCCGGTTGACAAAGACCCCATTCTTAGGGCTTTGTGAGTACTATACCAGGTTTGTTCCTGGTTATGCCATGGCAGTACAGCCATTGAGAAGTCTTCTTGAGAAAGGGATTACATTTGAGTGGAATAATGTGTTGAACACTGTTTTTGAAGACATCAAAAATGTAGTCATTATTGCTCCAGCCTTACAAGCTTTTGATTCTTCCAGAAACTTGTTCATTATGGTGGATGCCAGTCCGAAAGGTATTGGTGCAGTTTTTGGGCAATGGGTTGATGGACGTGAAGATACTGTAGCCTTTGCATCTAGGATATTTGTTGGATGCTGAGGTTCACTACAGTACCATTGAAAGAGAAGCTTTGGCATGTGTGCGGGCAGTCCAGAAGTTTAAAACATATATTTGCGGCACCGCTTGTAAATTGTATACAGATCACAAACCTCTTGTGTTTTTAATGAGTGGTAATGGTTTAGGCACAGCATTGGCACATTTAGTTTGTTTGTTGTCCAAATTGCAGGAGTACAATTTGGTTACTAAATACATACAAGGGGGTAAGAATTTTCGTGCTGATTGCCTATCCCCCATATCATTGCCGTATGATGCATTGTTAGATGATGACTCTGATCAAGAATATGTCATAGCGGTGACTGATGTTCTACCTGAGTCTGACAATCATATCACTGAACATGAGTGGTTGACATCCATGGCTAGTGATGAGGTGTTATCCAAGGTACTAGTATTTTTAAGGACAAAATGGCCATCAGAAAAAAACTTGTCTGGGGAGCTCAGATTTTTGGAGCAAGTTGCCAAAGAATTATCATGTGAAAACAACATTTGTTTAAGGGTTGATCTTGTGGTCCTACCTACTGATCTTAGGTACAGAATCATCAGTCTCGCTCACGAAGGTCATTTGGGGATCTCGACGACTGCTAAGAAGGTAAAGTTGCTTTATTGGTGGCCTGGGTTAGACAAACAAGTTGTGAGTTTTGTTAATAACTGTCCTGAATGTGTTGTCTTGGATAAACACTGGAAATCAGTCACCAAACCATTATGTCCTATACCTCCTCCTGAAAAACCTTAGGGAAAAAAAGGGTTGAACTTTTACAGGCCATTTAACCTTTTACCAAGGGATAAGAGGTACTTGCTAGTTGTGGTCGACTATTTTGCTAAGTGGATTTATTATTTGTTTATACCAAGTGCTGATTCTGATTCAATGTTTTCTTTTCTGACACAATTGTTCAAACTAGAGGGTCCAGCAAGTACTATTGTCACAGACAATAGTACGCATTTTATGTCAAGGAAAATTTGTGATTTTATGACTCTGCACAATGTTAGACATCTAAAAGTAGCTCTCTACAGTCCATCGTCAAATGGCTTAGTGGAAAGGCCTAAACATATTCTCAAAGAGGGAATTCAATCTGCTTTAGCTTCTAATTCTGAGATTGCGGATTTGTTACAAGAGAAAATTTGGGCATATTTAACCACCCCTCATACTACTACTGGGGTTACTCCTTTTAAGCTACTTAGGGGCAGAGATCCCAGAACAAAACTTGCTCTGAGATCGATGGTTGATCTTTTAAAAGAAAAAGACAGATCAACTTGTGTTGAAGACAATGTTTCCTTAAGAGAAAGAGTTGTTAGAAAAAAGCTAAAGCAAAAAATTGACTATGATAGTAGGAGGAATTCTAAACTTGATGAATTGGGTGTAAATGATTGGGTTTTGATAAAAAAAACGTTGAGAGTAAGGAAAGGAGAGAAAGGAGATTCTAAGTATTCATTACCTGTAAAAGTAGTCAAGACCACGAAAGTTTCTATATTATTAGAAGGAAAAGGGTGAAGGAATAGAATAGTGTTATTCCCATTTCTGATGAGCAAGCACAAATTTTCAAAAACATGTACCGAGTTAGAAATATTGAAGGTTCCATGTTGTCAACTGAGAGTTGTAATTCTCTGTTTGATTATGTTGATCATGATCATTCCTCTTTTATTGAAAATTCATGTAATCTCATGCTATCAAATTGTATAACAAAACTTTCAGATGGAAATTCAAGTGGCGCTAATACACATGCAAGTAGGAATAATTTGGTGTAACCCAGGATGCTGTCTGTGATGATGGGGAATTTGGACCTCAGCACAATTCAATTGATGGTGTTGATTCTGGTTCCAATAAATTCAGTTCTGGACCTGTAACTACTCACAGTTCCAGAATTGATAATTGACATTCTAAATTGCATGATTATATTCTTGTTTAATTTTGTTTTCTTTGTTATTTTGTCATGGAAGGGAGGTGATGTAGTAATATCGCTATTTATATCTTTCACGCTGTATTGTATATTGTACTGTAGTTATATGTTCTATTTTGGAACCGCAATCTCATTGGTGGCACTGTATGGCTCTGGAACTCCGGTCACAAGAGAAGTTTCTTTTGACCGCTGTTCCAGGAGCTGGTCGCTACAGTGTGGTCGGGGGTCTTCTCCTACTGATGAAATAAATCTTACTTCACGACTCAACAACTTGTGAGGATTCCCGTTTCTTCCCTCACTCAATCGTAACCCCTTGCAACAGTGATCTACAATCCATCTATGGTAGCAGTCTACGATTTCCAAACCATAACGTTGATCTATAAGGCCCTAATATAGCTATAGACTCCATTTTAAAATATAAATTGACAAAACAATGTGTTCACTTACAATTGAAGCATGATTGTTCCTTTTCTAATTTTAGCCTCAATGTTGTTCAGTGCGCGATCTCTTTCCACCAAACCCTGCTTTTAAGGGCATTTTGCAAAGAGCTGAAGACGTGTCTGTTCTCTGTAACACTCTCTGGCTGAATTCTTTGGTCCATTCACCAGTGCCAAGAAGCTTCTTGTAGTATTTTCACGTACAAAGAATACAAGTTTGCTTACATACTCAGATGTTTGGAGCCGATTGTCATTTGTTGGTTCCCTAGAGAACTATAACCACAACTATCTGGTGTTATTAAAGGGGCCATCCACTGAGACGTCATCATGCCCAATCTCACAACATCCGCAATCATCTGGCAGTAAGGGTTCTACAATGTCTCTTTGCTTGATGGCATCTGGTTGGTTTGTACATCCTGTTGTGACATCAGTCACCAGAAGGCTACTTTAATAATTAGATGAACCTTCCAATTATCAGCAAAACACACGAGCTCTAATAGCATACTGAACAAATATAATGCTTTACAGCTCTGTGTGCACCTAGTCACACAGGGAATTTGGAGATATTTAACCTTTTAAAACATGTACTTTGGGGGTACTGCCTAGATGGGGAATGGAGAGACCATAAAAACTAAAGGACTTCACTCCAAACTCACTGGAATCAATTTTAATGGCCAGCCTCCCTTAGAAGGGACTGAAACTTTCCATGTTTGCTATGCATAATGATAGAGGCATCAGAGGATTCATTGGCCTCTGTGACTTGTGCCTGTTGCCTTGAAAGGTCATGTGGATCTACCCAATTCTGCCAATACAGCACAGCACTACAAATCTAGAATTTGCTGCATTCCCTTCTTTAGACCTGCTTGAGAAATCATGGGCCTCATTTATGAAAAGTTTGCATTGCCTTTGCATCATTTTTTGATGCAAAAGCGGCACAAATTTTCAAAATATAATTGTATTTTGTAAGTTTGCGCCTCTTTTGCATAAAAAAATGACACAAAGGTGGCGCAAACGTTTCATAAATGAGGCCCCAAGAGTCACTGGTCCCTAAGAAAAAACACAACAAAAGACCATCTGATACAACATTGTGTCCAAGTAGCTTAGACCCAATAATGGTACTGTTATGAGAGTGCAACTCACCCCAAGGATCACCTGAGACTAGTCCCAGGTCAGACACAGAGAGGACTATACCAGCTGAATTACCGCGTGAAATGGCATAGACAGAACACCCCAGAGGATGACTAACTAGAGAAAGGGGCTAAAAGGAAGAACATTTCTGGGTCTGAACCTGAACAAGACATAAGCCACACTGGATCTCTTGCAGGAAAGGACCAGGAGGTCCCACAGCCTCTTGTGGTTTGGTACTGATGACTAGAGTGCTCTCTTATACTCTGAACCTGCTTGAAGCTGTCCAACTGCCTTTGCTTATATGGCCTAATGAGTTACATACCAAAGGAAGGTAGCCATATAGAAGATGGCAAGCACATTGGATGTAACAGATTTATCTGTTTGTAAGGAAGGGAATGAAGATATGTACAGTGTTTAGTTTGCTTGTAGATGAGAGTCCCCTCCCCTTGAAAGCAAATCCGCTCCTGACCTTCTGCCCATTGCCTTTGGTAGCACAGAGCCATCAAACCTGCAATTCAAAATTAAATTGACTTTAGAAAAGAGATACTCTTTGGTACCACAACCCATGATATTTATATATATCAGAAACTGCGGTCAACACTAGAGCAGCCCAGCTAAGCAACCCCACCTTGTCATGAAGGAAACATCCTATTAAGAGTAACTTCACCCCAAAGAGATGACCTGATTCACATAGGGTGACTGTGGTAATCGAAGTGAAGTCAACACTCAGTATTCTTAGAGATTTATTGCCAACAGCCTGGAAAGGCATGATCCCCCTTTTGCCAGCCTTCTCCCAACTGACAAGAACAGAATCCCCCAATATATTCGGAACACCATATAAGGCTCTAAATGTAATTTACATACCAAGGGTCCTAGAATTAAAGACCTACATTACCACAGTTCCTTGCTATAATGGCTACAAATAGAGGCTTCCCAGACCCTACGATTTAAAACATGTTGATTTAAAAACACAAAATGGTTTCCTGCTATAACAGCCACAAATAGAGGTCCCCAAGTCCCTACAATTAATAAAATGTGGATTTAGAAGCACAAAAGGAGAAGGCACCCAAGCTCTACCAGAACATGCCCTCAAAACATATGCTGAGACTCCCCTACCCATCTACCATGACTATTTCCACCACTTTCTGGCACAAATTAAAGAGGAAGTAATCACAGTTAGATCAAATCCTAAAACCTACCGCAAAGAATGATACTACAGTAGGATCTGAGCTGTTAGATAATAGATGCCAGGATTTACTGACCTTGAAATCTAGATCAGAGAGGAACAAGAATATTTTCATACTTCTCCAAACCCACAGAAAACTCCACAGCGGTATTGTGGAGTTATCCTACAGGCCTGGGGAAGAGGATGGGGACAAGAGAGAAAGACAGAGAAAATGGATGTTGTCATATGACTGGTTATACAGCTGGGCTTAATCTGCAGTACCAAAACATATATAACAAGCAAAGAGAACTTTAGTGCAACTATAGTTTGAACATTGATATTTTAAGTTAAACTTCTGAAAATACCGGCTGAATTTCTCTGTATTTCAACAATTTGAAACTCAGCCTTTCTTCTTAGCTGAATTGCATTAGATTATCATTGGGGGAGAGAATAGCGATTATCATTGGGGGAGAGAATAGCCATCAGCATTACAATAAATATGTTTGCCAAGAAGAACTACCTTTAAAATTTGGAATTCATTTTTTTGGTTTGATTTTGAGGCAGAAAGTGGATAATGAAGCTATTTGTTAGTAACTGATTTGGTGGCCAAAGTTACTGATAGTGCACTCCTTTGCCTGTTAATAACAGTTGCAACAATAGTATGGATGTCCATAGATTGGTACTAAGAAGGGAGGGAAATTGCTGCAATACTCCCCAAATTGGTAAAAAGACTCCCATAAATTCTAGTACTAGATGTGACTACTCCAAATAAGTTAAATGTCTTGAGAGCACGATATAGCTGAATCTTCTTTTGTGATATAAATTTCTCATTCCTTGATCAGGGTCTAGTCAACATGTCTTTAATCACATGGATAAAACCAATGACTTCATTATGGCTGAAAAAGCTATATATTTACAATGATCGATCTAACAAGAAATATCCAGTAAGGTCATTAAAAATGCACCTCCAGTGTTTATGTTACACTCTCTTACAGAGTTAGTGTTCCAAATGAAATGAATACTAGTGAAGTACTGGAGGTTAAAAAGGAAGTTACCACACTACAACAACCACCATAGATGAGGTTTGGCACACAGAGCCATACTACTGAAAAGGTTAGTACTAAGGCATTTATTGCACTCCAGAGCTCACACCTGGTGATATGGATAATATACTTAGGATTGTGCATCTCAGTTTAGAGGAGCTGAATTCCCCTTTAAAATGTCTTGCATTGATTTGCTTTGTTCTTTACTTCAAAGTAAATGTCTGCCTGTTACAGGAGATTCACCTTATAAAATGTGAATGGCCTAAATGAAATAGAAGTGATTCCCCTAACAACACTTGGTATTAGTAGCACAAAAGGAGATGGAAGTTGCAATACAATGTTAATGGAACTTCCAAGGCACCATGCAGGAGGTGTGTACAAAATCCGATTGAAATGAACAAAATTATCAAAAAAGGCCAAGGAAACATTTGTACCTAATCTGATAACGCTGAGATGTGAATCAAAGTATATCTTATTTCTCAGAAGTGTTTTGAAAAGACAGATTATAGTCCTGGATATCTCATGAAATCTCTTGATACAGACATCATATTTACACATGGTACTATAAATTCTGCAACCACTCGCGTTATTATCCATTTTGCAGCCAACACATGCTTTGACGCTTTGATGTCACATGCAGGCATGGGGCTTTATCGAGGCTGAAATAACATCAAGGTAAAAAAAAAGAAGGGAACTGAAAACCATAATATCATCCTCTGTTTGTCACAAAAAAGTATAAATAGGTGCCACAATGTGATAAAGTGCTGTCACTGTGTTTAGTACACTATAGACCTGGTCATAATGTATTTACACTAATGATAAGTGAAAGTGGTTTATTGTTTACATATTGGGATCTGTATTCTATATGTACAGAATGTAAGTTTATATTTTATAGAAGTCAAATTTAAATTTATGGCACTGGCACACAACCAAGTTACCTGTTCACTGGTGAATTAACAATTTGAATCATGTATTTCACCTATAAGGTAAAAAGTGGCAACAGAGCTATAGTAAAGTCTAGAATGAGCCATAATTTGTAAGCATGATTAAATGGTTAACTGTGTTTCTTGTTTCAAATCAGATAATGTGACTAGAAAAGAGAAAGAAAAAGGAGATAAAACGATAATTAGAAAAGGGCTAGTCCTAAATGTTGTGAATACAACCAGCAAAGGAGGAATAGAGACTAATGAACCAGGTTTCTAGAAATAAACATTATTTAAACAGCCCTAAGCTTAGTGAGCAGAGCCAACAGAGGAAGAATAGAGGCTTTAATGTGCTGTTGTCGAGACATGGACATTATTTAACTAGTCAGAAACTAAAAATACGTATGTGCTACAAAAATTATTTTGAAAGTTCATAGACTAGCATTAATAATGAGAATGAAAACCGGGGTGGTGACAAATACAGAGTTCTATGATGTTTTTCTCCAAACCCTTGTTAAGAAGATACCTACTTACCTACAGCATACTAAAGACCTACTGAAACTTCTACAGGGGATGTGCTTTGATAAGAACACAGAACTACTGATTACCCTGGATGTAGTATCATTATACACTAATTGTTGGAAAATGGGTTATTGGTAAGGGCAGGTAGGTACCTACACCTAGCAACAAGCCACTAACCTCCACTTAGGTCCAGTTAGGTCTCAGTAAATTAACCCCAGCTCAACCCTTGGTAGCTTGGCAACGAGCGTCAAGGCTTAACTTAGGAGACAGTGTGTAAAGTATTCAAATATCACAAAACAGTAATTAAATAAAACACAGGAAACAGTTTAAAAATCCAAAACCAATTTATAAAAATAGTTTATATTTTTATCTTTAAAATGACACCAAAACGATTAAAATCGGATAAAGGGAACCGGAGATATGAATTTTTAAAGAATTATTATTTTTCTAGCGCTTAGAAACAAAAAGTGCCAATCGGGTCATCTGGTTGCACCTCGACCGGGGCAAAGTCAAAGTTTCAGGCCGACCGCGATGGAGCCCTGCTTGGCTACAGGTCGCGGGATGCCTCGGTTAAAAAGTTACCTTCTGACTTAGGGGGTGATTCTAAGCTTGGCGGGCGGTCATTCTGGGTTTCCCACTGGGCTGGCGGGCGACCGCCAAAAGGCCGCCCGCCAGCCCAGCGGGAAACACCCTTCCACGAGGAAGCCGGCTCCGAATGGAGCCGGCGGAGTGGAAGGGGTGCGACGGGTGCAGTAGCACCCGTCGCGAATTTCAGTGTCTGCTAAGCAGACACTGAAATTCTAAGTGGGGCCCTCTTACGGGGGCCCCTGCAGTGCCAGGGGCCCCACGACACCCCATACCGCCATCCTGTTCCTGGCGGCCGAAACCGCCAGGAACAGGATGGTGGTATGGGGGTCGGAATCCCCATGGCGGCACAGCAAGCTGCGCCGCCATGGAGGATTCCCCTGGGCAGCGGAAAGCCGGCGGGAGACCGCCGACTTTCCGTTTCTGGCCGCGGCGAATGCCCAAAGGAGCACCGCCAGCCTGTTGGCGGTGCTCCCGCGGACCACGGCCCTGGCGGTTTTTACCGCCAGGGTCAGAATGACCGCCTTAGTCTTTATTTTGAAGATTTTCTTCAACGGGACGAACCTGCCAGTCCTATCCGACATCCTGGAGCCCTTCTCCGGATACGCGATGCTGAATTCCTCGGTGGAGATTTTTACCTTCGGACTTAGTCGTTTTTTTGAGGTGAAAATCCTTCGACCGGGGTAAACCTGGATCTTGATCCGACGTCCATGGAGCCCTTCTCGTATACGATGGCTGGGAGGTCCCGGTCAACTTTTTACCTTCTGACTTAGGGGGGTCATTCCGACCCCGGCGGTCATTGACCGCCGGGGCCGGGGTCGGCGGGAGCACTGCCAACAGGCTGGCGGTGCCCCGCAGGGCATTCTGACCGCGGCGGTTTGGCCGCGGTCAGAACAGGAAAACCGGCGGTCTCCCGCCAGTTTTCCGCTGCCCTGGGAATCCCCCATGGCGGCACAGCTTGCTGCGCCGCCATGGGGGATTCCGAACCCCTCACCGCCATCCTGTTCCTGGCGGTTCCGACCGCCAGGAACAGGATGGCGGTGAGGGGTGTCGTGGGGCCCCTGGGGGCCCCTGCAGTGCCCATGCCAATGGCATGGGCACTGCAGGGGCCCCCGTAAGAGGGCCCCACTTTGAATTCCAGTGTCTGCTCAGCAGAAACTGGAATTCGCGACGGGTGCAACTGCACCCGTCGCACCTTCCCACTCCGCCGGCTCCATTCGGAGCCGGCTTCCTCGTGGGAAGGGGTTTCCCGCTGGGCTGGCGGGAGGCCTTCTGGCGGTCGCCCGCCAGCCCAGCGGGAAAGCCAGAATGGCCATATGGCGGTTCCCTCCAGGCGGGCGGCTCCCGCCGCCCGCCGGGGTCTGAATGACCCCCTTAGTCTCTTTTTCGGAGATTTTTTTTTACCGGGACGAACCACCAAATCAGGCCGGGTCGCGGTTGAGGCAAGCCGGCTAGAATTTCCGCAGCGGGTCGGTCCCTCTATGGAGGTTTTTTACAAAAATTCTCAAATCTTCTCCAAACTTCTGGGGCTTCACCCAGATGTTCTTTTAAGGTTCTTTTGGGGTCCACAGCTCACCCCAAGGGTCCAGAAGTTCTGAGATGGTCCTTGGGGTGTGTGGACTACCACTCCCAGAATGCACCTGGCGCAAACTCCTTTTTGGCCACTGGGCAGTGGTCAGCTGGTCGCTTTCTTCAGGAGTTGGTGCAGGGGACTCTGGTTAGCAATTTTTCACCTGTAGCAAACAGGGAGTCCCTCCTTGAACCAGTTGAAGCCAGGCAAAGTCCTTCTTGTGGTGAAGCCTAAGTGTGCAGTTGGTGCAGTCCTTCTGAGTGCAGGTTCCAGGTGCAGGCCAGGGGTCCAGCAGGGCAGTCCTTCTTCTCCTTTAGTTCTTTTCTTGTCGAAATCTGGTGGGGATCTGAGGTGTGGGTGCAGGTCTGCCAGTTTTATCCTTGCTCCTGGGTGAAAAGCAGGGGGGTCCTGGTTCTCCAATCAGGTACAGGGTCGTCCCCCTGTGATGACCACTTCCTGGGAAGTGTGGGAAAAATCCATCCCAGTGGGCAACATTCTCTAAAAATCCAACATGGCTGAATCTGATTTTTGGAAGTTACATCTGGCTGAGCCCACCCACTCGTGTGGCTAAAAATCATAAACACACCCCTCTCCTGCCCTCTCCTAATCTAATCAAGGGGGCACCTAGCTGTCTGGGGTTGCAGGATGTGGGGGTGTTGCTGGTTGCTCCAAATGTCCTTCTCTGCCTTTGAAGACCAGTTTGGCAGCCCTCCCCCTTCCTGCCTCACCATCTGCTGAGGGGAGATTCTCTCCCACAGGCACATTCCTTTGTGTGAAGCCAGGCCACTTCACACCTCATCAAGGCAGCTTGCCTAAGCTGCTACAGGCTGGCCAATCAGAGCACAGCAGCAAAAACAATGCAGGGCTGAAATTGGCAACTTTTTAGGTAAAGTCTATAACTCTTTACCTGAACAAGTTATATTAAATCCAACAACTGGAAGTTGTGGGATTTATTACAACAATTAATTTGATACCAAATTCTTGGTACGCATCTTTTAAGGAGACTTTAAAATTGAAAACAAAGTCTCCCCATCTTAGCCTATGAAGGCCATTTACTTCAATGAGGGAAAAACGAATTTGGCTGTTTTTACCTCACCAGGGTTTATAAATCTATTTTTATAAAGTCCCTGCTTATAGTTACATGGCACCCAGCCCTAGGGGCACATAGGGCACACCTTAGGGATGACTTATATGTAAAAATAAGGTAGTTTAAGACTTTGGAACTACTTTTAATTCCAAAGTCGAATTTGCATATAACTTTAATTTAAAAGCAGCCAGCAAGGCAGGCCTGCCTTTAAAATGACACTGGGCACCTCAGCAGTGCACCTAGGTGTGCACCACCTATGCTGTGGTCCCTAAACCTACATGCCCTACCATATACTAGGGACTTATAGGTAGGTTAACTTAGCCAATTATAATTAGCCTAATTTGCATATCCATTTTACACAGAGCACTGGCCCTGGGACTGGTAAGCAGTACCCAGGGCACAGCCAAGAGTCAGGAAAACACCAGCAAAAAGTGGAAAATGGGGGCAAAAAGTTAGGGGGCCTCTGCAATCAGCCCTATTTTCTCACACAAGCCCCCCCCAGCCCACACGCCCAGGAGACTCAGCCCAATCCTGGGAGAGTCTTCCTAGCTTGTTAGGCGAGGAAGACAGTGAAGAAAACTGGCTGTCCCTTTGCAGAGCCTACTCTGCCTTACATCCTCCTGTCATGGTCACTCCCTCTGGGTAGTGAAGCCATCCCAACAGTGAAAGGACCCATCTCAAACTGAAACTTCCCTCTAGGGGGGTCTTCCTCCTCTCTCTCTGCCAACTTGGGTAGTGAGGTGCCCACCTCCCCTACTCCTAACTTTGCTAGGGCAACACCTAGCTTACCCAAAGAGGTCACCCAACACTTGAGCAACCCCACCATGACCAACAGGGTCAGGGGGCCTACTTTGCTATTGGCCCTGGGGTCTGCCTCCCAGGCCAAGTACAGTGCTGCCAGGAAGGCTAGCACCCAGCAGAGGCTACTGACAGCTGTCAGTACCCAGAACCACACCCTAAGCTCTCCACTGACAGGTGGCTGAGCTGCTTTAGGGGCAACTTTGGGGTCCTGGCACCCCTCTTGCTGTCTACAGTGGGGGGCTACCACCTCCTGTGGCAGACACCCTCCTTCCACTCTCCCTTCTGTCAGTGCAGGGGCAACACCCTGCATCTGGACAGCTGCCTGACTACTCAGGACTTCCTTGGGGTCAGGGGAGGCCTCACCAGTGCCAACTCTGCGCTCCCCCCCTACTGGGGCAGAAGGCCTTTGGCTCCCTGGAACTCTCTTTAAGAGTGGCCTACCCCTTCCTTTTCTTCATTCCTTTTCTTGGGGACCCCTGTCTCCTAACTGTAGGGACTGACTCCCCAGGACTTTGGTTTGGGGGGGGCGCCCTGGGCGACCGCCCCATCTGGCACCAGACCCACCTCTGGGAGGTCATTGCCCAGGATACAATCTAGGGGGAGGTCAGCACTGACTACCACCCTAAACCAGTCAAGGATACCCTCCCTCTCTAGGGGCACTATGGCTACAGGTTTGGTGGTGACCTCCCCTGTGGCTATCCTGACTTTCCTTGTCTCTCCTGGGACATACATGTCTGGGGTCACTAACCGGTCACTCACTATAGTGTGACTGGCACAGGTGTCTCTCAGGCCCATGGTAGGGATCCCATTCACCTGAATGGGGTGGAAGTGCCTACTTCCACCCTCAGGGATCACCAGCTTACCATCTGGTCCTGTCTCCCAGCTCAATGCTAGGAGGACTTCATCATCTGAGGAGTCCTCCTCCATGGCTATAATGGACAGCCCAGTGCTAACCACCTTCTTTGGACAGGCTGCATCTCCTCTGAAGTGACCTGTCTGCTGACAGTCAAAGCAAGCCCTACTGTCCAAGAGCTTTTTTAACCCTGGGTCTCCCTGTCTCTGCTTGTCAGAGTGGGAGTGGGATTTACTCTCCTCCTTCTTAGGGTTCTGGGGTACAGTGGCAGACAGACCTGTACTGAAAGGGGACCTTGTGCACTTCAAAACCACTCTTTGAAGTCTCCCTCACTTCAAAGGCATTTTTGGGTATATAAATTGGGTCCCTGACCCCACCAAATCAGACACTTCTGGACCTGGACCTGCAACCTGTCAAGAGGAACTGCCTGGCTGCCCAAAGGACTCATATGGACTGCTTTGCTGAGAAGGACTGCTGCCCTGCTGCCCTCTAACTTTAATGAGAAGTGCTCTCCAAGGGCTTGGATTGAGCTTGCCTTCTGTTTTCTGAAGTCTCAGCACCAAAAAGACTTAGGGGGTCATTACAACCCTGGCGGACGGTGTTAAAGCGGCGGTAATACCGCAAACAGGCCGGCATGAAAAAAAAGGGAATTATGACCGTGGCGGAAACCGCCAACAAAGACAGCCACTTTAACACTCCGACCGCCCCCGCCGGTACAGACAAGCAGCACGGCTGTCACCGCCAACAGACAGGCGGGAGACAAAGTACCGCCCACAGTATTACAACAGGCCAATCCGCCACCTTTTCCGGGGCGGATTCACCGTGGATAACAACATGGTGGAAACAGACATTTCAATGGGAAAACGCTCACCTTAACATACTCCACGAGGAAGGAGGGCACCATGGAGCCGGAACTCCAAATACTCCCTGCAATAGTCTTCCTGCTCCTCTACGATCATCAGCAACGCCGGCGCCGAAGTCAACGGTGAGTACTGCACCTACGACATAGGGGAGGGGGCAGGCAAAAGTCAGGGACACACACATGCAACACCCCCACCCCGACCCTCGTACACTACAACACACACACCAATGCATTTCCAAACATCACAGTAACAACCCCCAACCCCCCCCGGAAGAATGCAAAGACAAAAGGAAATGAGTTCAAACATTGTAATGTATCAAAATACAGTAAGCTAATATATACAGATATATATACACATTCAAAAAATTATACATCACAATTAGTAGTGCAGGTATGCACCATTCAATGTCCGTGGACCACTGGGCCCAAAATGCATGGGTGAGGCCCACATCAGATACCTGACCAGAAACGGAGAGAACACTGCTGGGGCATCAGATCGAAATACAACAGGCACCTCAGGGGGAAGGGAAGGGGGGGCACCTCAGCCGGATGACAGCACCATGCCAGATCCACGACGGGGCTCCATGCCCATTGATGTATCCTGGGGAGTGCAAAGCCACAGTCTCACAAGTCTTTTCAGTGGGTGGTTTGCCCACTGTACCATCCTGGGGAGTGCAAAGCCACAGTCTCACAAGTCTTTTAGTGGGTGGTTTGCCCACTGTACCATCCTGGGGAGTGCAAAGCCACAGTGTCACAAGTGGATAACAGTCTCCACTGGTTCTGGAGGGGGACTGGTGCCCATAGTGCTTCATCCTATTAAGGACTGAGGTAGTGGATGCTGTTCTCCACTGGTTCTGGAGGGGGACTGGTGCCGAGAGTGCTTCATCCTGTTAAGGACTGAGGTAGTGGATGCTGTTCTCCACTGGTTCTGAAGGGGGACTGGTGCACAGAGTGCATCACTCTCCCCGTGACGGTCCCAGTTCCGTCACTGCCCCTGCCGCACATGGGCTACCGGTGCTTGACTTTGTAGTTTCTGACCTGTTCAGCGGTGCTTGCCATGGCAGTCTTTGCCCTGTTCAGCGGTGCTTGACTTAGCAGTTTCTGACCTGTTCAGCGGTGCTTGCCATGGTGGTCTTTGCCCTGTTCAGTGGTGCTTGCCCTTTTCAGCGGTGCTTGCCATGGCGGTCTTTGCCCAGTTCAGCGGTGCTTGCCCTGTTCAGCGGTGCTTGACTTTGATGTCTCTAACCTTTGAAGCGGTGCTTGCCATGGCGGTCTTTGCCCTGTTCAGCGGTGCTTGCCCTGTTCAGCGGTGCTTGCCATGGCAGTCTTTGCCCTGTTCAGCGGTGCTTGCCCTGTTCAGCGGTGCTTGACTTTGCTGTCTCTGACCTGTGCAGCGGTGTTTGCCATGGCGGTCCCTCATTGCCCAGCGGGGCTGTGGCTGCCGGGGCCCTCCTAGGCACTGAATCTGGCGGTGGTCTCCTGACCAGTGACGATGGGACTGCCCTCCTGGGCACTGACTCTGGCGGTGGTCTCCTGACCAGTGACGATAGGACTGCCCTCCTGGGCACTGACTCTGGCGGTGGTCTCCTGACCAGTGACGATGGGACTGCCCTCCTGGTCACTGACTCTGGCGGTGGTCTCCTGACCAGTGACGATTGGACTGCCCTCCTAGGCACTGACTCTGGCGGTGGTCTCCTGACCAGTGACGATCGGGCTGGCGGTGGCGTCCTGGGCAGGGGGGATGATGGCGGCCTTCTCCGCCGTGCTGCTCTTCCCAGACTTTGGTGCTTTCTTCTGCCCCATCCCCACCTTGGGAGGAGTCACAGCTGACTCGACACTCCCCCCGGGACCCTTGTGAGCGGCTTTGCCGGCAGGAGTCTTCCCCCTGTCCCGTCGGGCACTGTCCAACTTCTGGTGCTTCACGGGGGGACTGGCTGTGCTTTGGCTCCGTGTCACACTGGCTACCGTGGTGCCCGGTGTACTCCACATACCTCTAACAGGCACGACTGGTACCGGAGATTTTTTGGCTGAGGTGCTAGTACGGGACCTGTGAATTGGAGGGGGGGTGGTGGGAAAGAGGCCAACGTTGCTCAGGAAAAGTTTCTGACGAACACTGGGACGGGTAGCTGGAAGGGGTCTGGGAGTGGAGGAAGAGGAGGTGGTTATAGGAGGTGTAACTTTTGATGATTTGGGTGCAGGTGCATGTTCTGGAGGCTGTCGTGAGGTGGATGGATGTTGGGTGTGTGTGTGCCTGCATTTGTGTACTTTGGGAGGGGGCGTCACAGACACACTGGGAGAGGACACAGGGGACGTGTAAACGGTAGTGGGGGTGGTGAGTGCAGGTGAGCGGGGTGTGGTGGTGGGTGTGCTGGTGCGAGTCCTAGTGGCTGTAGTGGTAGTGCATGCAGGTGAGAGTGTAGACGACACTGGGAGGGAGGAGGGAGATGACGAGTAGGGGGACACAGTGGAGGCAGTGGATGTTGCTGTGTCTGTATGTGAGTGATGCTTGTGTGAGTGCCTGTGGGATGTGTGGTGCCTATGTTTGCCTGAGCTGCCCTTGTGTGTTGAGGTGTGTGCAGGTTGGTCTAATGGTGTGCTTGGGATAGGCAGAGATACAGGCGATTGGGTCTGGGTGGAGGAAGTTGGAGGGGGGAGGCTAGACACAGGGACAATGGCTGCCATCAGTGCTGAGGCCAGAGATTGCAGGGTTCGATGATGGGCAGCCTGACCAGAATGAATGTCCTCCAGGAATGCATTGGTGTGTTGCAACTCCCTTTCTACACCCTGGATGGCATTCACAATGGTAGACTGCCCAACAGTGAGTGACCTGAGGAGGTCAATGGCCTCCTCACTGAGGGCAGCAGAGGTGACAGGGGCAGGGGCTGAGGTGCCTGGGGTGAAGGTGATGCCCACCCTCCTGTGTGAGTGGGCACGGGGCGAAGGCTGAGGGGCTGCTGGGAGGGCGGTGCTGGTAGGGGGGGTGGCAGCTGTACCTGTAGAAGTGGGGGGCACAGATGTTGCTCCCTCGTGCTCTGGTGCCACTGTACCTCCGCCTGATGATGCTGATGCACAAAAGAACAGGGAGAGCACAAAAAGGGGGGGGGGAACGACAGAAGAAAGACAGGTTGAGTGCATGGCTTACAGCCACCATTGGCGGACAATACAGACACAGCAGCCCCCTGCACTACGCCGCGCTGTTGGGCTCTACAGATGCAGTTCCTGGGATATGGCCTACATGGCTATGGTGGACATCTGCACACATAGATGACACAGGGGCATGTATACCTGTACTTAGCACTCTACAGAGGTGGGGTGGAGTGGCACATGGCCTGCATTACGGAGGGGCCTAGCCTACTGAACTCGCCCTGGCCTAGGGAAACCCACATCCCTCCTCCCCCACCCAGACCCCTCCACTGCGCGCAAAGTCAGCAGAATGAGAGTGTACTCACCCCCTTGTGTCTGCCGTGATGCCCTCAAGAGCCCATCCAACTCAGGGTAGGCCACCGCCAGGATCCGGAACATCAGGGGGGTCATGGTGCGACGGGCACCCCTCCCACGTTGGGAGGCTATCCCCAGCTGAGCCTCCTCCGTCTTCTTGCTCCAGCGGCGAATGTCCTCCCATCTTTTACGGCAGTGGGTGCTCCGTCTCTGGTGGACCCCCAGGGTCCGGACGTCCTTGGCGATGCCACGCCAAATATCCTTCTTCTGGTGGGCGCTGACCTACATGACATGTACAGGGGAAGAAGAGAAGTCATTACCAACTGCACCGTCGAAGTGAGTGGCCCACATCCCTACCCTTGCCATCTGGCACATGCATTCACAGTCCTTCATGCTCGCAGAACTCTGCCCCCTTCCTTCTTACATCAAGCCCTCTCCAACCAGCCATAGCCCATACAACTTGCACCCTATATACTCACCTGTTGGTCTGGAGGACCGTATAGTAGGGTGTACTGGGGGAGGACCCCATCCACGAGCTTATCCAACTTCTGTGCAGTGCAGGCAGGGGCCCTTTCCCCAGACGCACGTGCCATTGTTTCTTCCAGACCGAGGTCACAGCAGCACTTGCAGTATAGGTCCTCTCCTGTCGAAGATCAGGTATTGAGTGATTCAACAGATAGAAAATGGCGGTCACGTCCGCGGCGGTGGCATCCGCGGCAGTGCGTATCATCACTGCCGACGCACTTCGTCATTGGCTCCTGGGATCCATAGGGTCCAATGTTAACCAATGCAGCATTGCGCAGCGGTCTTTGACCACCTACCGCGACGGTGTACAACGCCAGCGCAGTTACCTCACATCCCATTGTCCCACTTTAGAGGTCAGGCAGCTGCCATTTCAGGGGCCCACATGGCTTCATTTTCAACTGCGTCACACATACCTAGGCCTGGACTCAACACACATGCAGACAACTTTTTGGATTTTGTTTTGTGTTCTGTGTAGCTGTGGGTACATACTTCTGAGTTGCTTGACTCTGTGGTCGCTGTTGTCCTTCCTAGGCACCGTCAGCTGGGACATGTGAGGAGATGGCGGAATCCTCCGGTGTACCGACCGCTGGTGGAGCTGTTGACAATGGAGGAGCGACATTTAATCATCACCTACAGGTTTGCCCGTGCCACAATCCAGGAACTGTGTACCCAGTTGGAGCCAGACCTTATGTCACCAATCCGCCATCCCACAGGAATCCCCCCTCAAGTGCAGGTGCTATCAGTGCTCCATTTCCTAGCAAGTGGGTCATTTCAAACAACAGTGGCCATGGCATCAGGGATGTCCCAGCCTATGTTTTCCAACGTGTTGTCCAGAGTGCTGTCTGCCCTGCTGAAACACATGAGGAGCTACATCGTTTTCCCTCAGGTGGAGGATTTGGCTACTGTTAAAGGTGACTTCTCTGCCCTTGGACATATCCCTAACATCATAGGTGCCATTGATGGGACCTATGTAGCTCTGGTCCCCCCCCACAGGAGTGAACAGGTGTACAGGAACCGGAAGAGTTATCATTCAATGAATGTACAGATGGTATGTTTGGCAGACCAGTACATCCTGCAGGTAAATGCTATGTTCCCTGGCTCAGTGCATGACGCCTACATCCTGCGGAATAGCAGCATCCCTTATGTGATGGGTCAACTCCAGAGGCA
This sequence comes from Pleurodeles waltl, assembly GCF_031143425.1. NCBI lineage: Eukaryota > Metazoa > Chordata > Amphibia > Caudata > Salamandridae > Pleurodeles > Pleurodeles waltl. The sequence continues at coordinate 499,014,111 of NC_090445.1, forward strand.
CCGGGTGTGGCTATTAGGGGACTCTGGCTACCCCAACCTGTCATGGCTATTGACCCCAGTGAGGAATCCCAGGACCAGGGCAGAGGAACGCTACAATGAGGCCCATGGGCGGATTAGGAGGGTGATAGAATGCACCTTTGGCCTCCTGAAGGCCAGGTTCAGGTACCTCCATATGACAGGTGGTTCCCTATTCTACTCACCAAGGAAGGTGTGCCAGATCATCATCGCCTGCTCTATGCTTCACCATCTTGCTTTGCGACGCCAGGTGCCTTTTCTGCAGGAGGATGGTCCAGATGACGGTGTTGTGGCAGCTGTGGAGCCTGTGGACAGTGAAGAGGAGGAAGCAGAGGAAGAAGACATTGACAACAGGGACTCAGTCATACAGCAATATTTCCAGTGACACACAGGTGAGAACACTTTCTTGACTACTACATTTACTTTCACACTTCTACCTTTATCCTGTCTGTCAATTTCAAGCAGTATTTGGTAACTGAGTTGTACATTTCCATTACGGTTTCACAGGTGTGGTTACCAACGTGTGTCATCTGCTTGCATCCTTCATGGACTTGTGATGTGTGACATAGGTATGTTGACATTACATTTGAAAACGCATTTTGTCACTGTCATAGCTAATACACATTTTCAAAATCACAGACTGACTCCAGATTGTTTTGTGCTTTAAGGGTGTTTATTGAAGTGCTAATTATTGGAGGGGGTGGTGAAATGGTGATGGGTGATGGTGGAGGAATGTCCATAGCAGAGTCCAGTCTATTAGTCTCACAGGTGCATTGCCCATATGGGCATAGGAAGTGGAGCTGGGGCAGTTCCAATATGGACAGGATTACAAAGTTGGACAGTGGGATGACAATCAGGGTGGTCTAATTTCTTGGCGGGGGTCTTGCCATCGTGCTCTGTCCTGTTCCTGGATCTTAGGGACCGCTTGCTGGGTGGTTCTCCGTCTGCAGGGGGTGGAGTGCTGGTGTGGTGGTCCTGTGGTGGGGCGTCCTGTCCACTAGCGCCGGCGGAGGTGGTGGGCAGTTCATCATCCAGGCTAGTGTTAGGGGCCCTTTGGAGTGCCACGGTGTCCCTCATGGTGTTCTGTATGCCCTTCAGCACCCCTATGATGGTGCCCAGGGCGGAGCTGATGGTTCTGAGTTCCTCCCTGAACCCCAAATACTCTTCCTCCTGCAGGTGCTGGGTCTCCTGAAACTTGGCCAGGACCGTAGCCATCGTCTCCTGGGAGTCGTGGTATGCTCCCATGATGGAGGATAGGGCCTCGTGGAGAGTGGGTTCCCTTGGCCTGTCCGCCCCCTGTCGCACAGCAGCCCTCCCAGTTCCCCTGTGTTCCTGGGCCTCCATCCCCTGCACCGTGTGCCCACTACCACTGCCCCCAGGTCCCTGCTGTTGTTGGGGTGGTGGGTTATCCTGGGTTCCCTGTTGTGGTGGACACACAGCTGATTGACGTGTCCTGGGTACGGAGGTATGGGCCCACTGGGTGGGTGCTGTACTGGTGTTTCCAGAGGGTGGATGGTCAGTGTTGGGCTGTGCCTGTGCGAGGGGAACCGACTGTCCAGAGGCCCACGATGGTCCGGGCTGGTCATCTGGATCCAGTTGGCCAGAGCTGCTGTCATCACTGTGGGCCTCTTCTGTGGGTGGGGTAGAGATGTCTGGAACCTCCTGTCTGGTGACGTTAGGTAGTGGTCCTGCAGGGGTGTAAAAGCATGATTATTGCATCTGTGTGTGTCATGGTGTGCAATGGGTGGGTGAGCGTGTACCCCAGTGCTATCATTCCTGTGTGGGGGCTTGTGTGATGATGGTTAGGGGTTGTTATGAGTATGTGCAGTGGGCATGCTTTAGTGATGGGTGTCCATGCTTTGTTGTGTCATGCAGGGCTTGGTGTTGGGATGGGTGGTTTGTGTTATTAGTACATTAGTGAGGAGATGGAGTGATAGGGGAGGGGGTGAGGGTTCGGGTGTGTGATAGCACGCAGGTAGGGTGGGGGATATGATAGTTAAGATTTTACTTACCAGTGTCCATTCCTCCACCGACTCCTCTGAGGCCCTCTGGATGCATAATGGTCAAGACCTGCTCCTCCCATGTTGTTAGTTGTGGGGGAGGAGGTGGGGGTCCGCCACCAGTCCGCTGAACCGCAATGTTGTACCTGGAGACCACGGAATGCACCTTCCCCCGTAGTTCGTTCCACCTCTTCCTGATGTCCTCCTGATTTCTTGGGTGCTGTCCCACTGCGTTGACACTGTCCACTATTCTTCGCCATAGCTCCATCTTCCTTGCAATGGAGGTGTGCTGCACCTGGGATCCAAATAGCTGGGGTTCTACCCGTACGATTTCCTCCACCATGACCCTGAGCTCCTCCTCCGAAAACCTGGGGTGTCTTTGGCGTGCCATGGGGTGGTGTAGGTGATGTGTGGGGTGGTGTATGTGGTGATGAGTGTGGTGATGTGTAGTGGTGTGTGGTGTTTTGTGCATGGATGTTGTGTGGGTGATGGTGTTGTGTGCCTCTGTGTGGTGGGGTTGTCAATGCTGTGCTCTCTCTCTCGCCTTCGTCTATAATTTTTGGTCATAGGGGTTTGTGGGTGATGTGGGTGTGTGTTCTATATTGTAATGGGTGTGTGGGAGTGGTGTTTGTATGTGTATCAGGTGTGTGTAATTCGAATTGTCCAAAGTGGCGGTGTTTTGGAGATGTGTGTACCGCCAATGGAATACCGTGGTTGAAAGACCGCCGCGTGCATTCGTGGGTCGTAATAGCTTGGGCGTGTTTCTGTTGGCGTGACGGTTTTGTTTTCGCCAGTTTATCACTGACCTTTGGTGTGGCGGACTTGTGTGGGTGTCTAAATTTCAGCGGATTCCGAGATGTGGGTCATAATAGCTGTGGCGGAATTCCACGGCTGCTGCGGTGTATTGGCGGTCTTCTGCACGGCGGTAAGCGGCTTTTACCGCCAATGTTGTTATGACCCCCTTAATCTCTTCAAGGAACTCCTTGTGTTCTGAAAATTGATGCACAACATGTCGGAAACGATGCACAGGTAGGGTGTGACCAAGAAATCGCCGCACAGCCGAACTGGAATGACGCAGCCCAACTTCCTGAGTGAAGAATCGACGCAGCGCCTGCTGTGCAACAGAAAATTTTACGCATCACCTACCGGATCGAAGCAGCACCTGTGACTTTGTCCTGCACGCCCAGGATTTCCACGCATCGTCCCTGGGCATCAAAAAGATCCCCGCATTGCAGTGAGGAACCAAGATTGTGCACCTGAAATTTACACAATGCTCCTTGCAGCGTAGAAAGAAATTACGCATCGTCTCTGCTGCTCTTGAAATTCCATTGCACACCCTATTTTTGCACACATCTCCTCCTCTGTGATCTCCGTGCATGATATTTTTGACGCAAACCAGGTATTTTGCGAAACCAAGAGACAACTGTTGATTTCAGGATTTAAGACTCTTTTTAATCTTGGAAAAATGATATTTCAACTTGTGCTTATTGAATCTTTATCTTTTTTACCTTAATTTAACCAGATAAATATCTCATATTTTTCTAAGCCTGTGTGGTGTATTTTTGTGGTGTTTTCACTGTATTACTGTATGGTTTATTGCACCAATACTTTACACATTGCCTTCTAAGTTAAGCCTTACTGCCCAGTGCCAAGCTACCAGAGGGCGGGTACAAGATAATTTGGATTGTGTGTGACTTACCCTGACTAGGATTGTCGTCCCTATTTGGACAAAGGTGAATACCTCTGCCAAATAGAGACCCCATTTCTAACATTAGCCCTATGCCCTAATATTACTAGGGGCTTGGTAATGTCCCATAAATTACTGCACAGCTATCTGAGACCTCAGTGCCACACAATGCGCTAGTAGTAATCATCGAAACAAGTCCTACAGCCAAGGCGCATGTTCACATGAGGGCAAACCTCAATAGGACCACAACTCCCATGAGCCCTCCGTCCCAGGGATGCGTTGATGATGTGTTCACAGCACGCCCTGGGAAACACCACACACATATCTGACCAGCATTAAAATAGGGCTCTCCAGATCCGACCGCTGAGAAAAGCGGCTGGGTTGAGGCCCGACTAGGTGTTCCACAATGATGCTCCCTTTGATGAAGTAAGTGCTGTGGGAGGCACATATCCAGTGGGGACTGGATTCCATCAGCCTCCTACTCCGAACAGGAGCAGGAGAATAAATACTTTCACAAGTCTGCACCATATGAAGGAAGTTATTTGTGGGTGTGGCACGTGGGAGGGTGAGAGTCTGAAATGAAAACACACAGGGCTCCAGTGGTGACCCGAGGCTGCCTACTATGCTAAAGACGCTGAGTGCATGGGGAGACCAATGCTGGCATATCTCCTTAGCTAAACAATAAGGTTTTGAAATGCGCCTCTTAATACTACATAATTTTGCTTAGTAAACCACTGGCTTTATCTCTTAATACTTATTTCCTTATACTAAGTACTATCATAGATAGACTCGAGAAGCTGAGTCACTCCAAATACATACTTTTCACCGAGCAAGTAGGTTATTGTTTGGGCAAGAGAGGAGCTGTAGTGGTGATACTAGACATATAGGGCCAGATGTAGCAAGCCTTTTGCGCCTCGCAAACTGCGAAAAATGCAGTTTGCGAGGCGCAAAAGGCCAAATGCGATGCACAACCGCAAATTGCGAGTCGGTACCGACTCGCAATTTGAGGCTGCGACTCGCAAATAGGAAGGGGTGTTCCCTTCCTATTTGCGACCGCATCACCATGCAGAGTTGCTTTGGGACCGCAAATGCGGTCGCAAACCAACTCGCAGTTACCATCCACTTGAAGTGGATGGTAACTCATTCGCAAAAGGGAAGGGGTCCCCATGGGACCCCTTCCCCTTTGTGAATGCCAATAAAAATATTTTTTCAGAGCAGGCAGTGGTCCTACGGACCACTGCCTGCTCTGAAAAAAACGAAACCAAATGGTTTCGGTATTTTTCTTTTTTGCAGCTCGTTTTCCTTTCAGGAAAATGGGCTGCAAAAAGAAACAAAAAAACTGCTTTATTCAAAAAGCAGTCACGGACATGGTGGTCTGCTGTCTCCAGCAGGCCACCATCCCTGTGAGTGCCTAGACTCGCTATGGGGTTGCAAACTGCGACCCACCTAATTAATATTCATGAGGTGGGTCTTTGCGACCCCATAGCGAGTCGCAGAAGGTGTCTGAGACACCTTTCTGCATTACATTTTGCGAGTTGCAAATTGCGAGTCCCTAGTACTCGCAATTTGCAACTCGCAAAATGTTTTCTTGCTAGATCTGGCCCATAATACTATCTCGTAGCAATTGTATTTCCTTCCCCCTTTTTTCTGCAGTGTGGGACTACATGGGCATCACCGCTAAACCAGACCAGGGACAAGCTGCCCTTAAAGTTTAGGGTAAGAGTATGAATATCCTCATGATTTAATGGGAATAAGTGGATGTAAAAAGTAATGATTATAGGCACTATGTCCGCAAGAAAGAACATTTGCATGTTTGTGATACCACTTGTAGCACGTTATTTGGCACCTTGTTTGCAGGGGTTTGCTCTGCTTCTGTACTAGATGTGTATATATAATAGACAGTCATCAGTGCATGCCATATAGAGAGCTACTCTAACGTAGGACCAGGTTAAATGCGTTCTGTTCCTCTTTTCCTCTAACATAGGTACCTCCAAATTCGATTAATACTCAGGTAGGCCTTGAGTGTGTTGTATATGAGCCTCTCACTAGTAGGATAGGATAGGTTCCTCTTCACAACACAATTATTAGGGATCTCAGGCCCTGACCAGTTATGGCTTAGTGTATAGGCAGAAACATGTTGGCCTTAATGATGATAGTGACGGGATAAGTCATTACACTCAAAAAACGTCTATCTCTAGTTTTTAATTTTATCAACAGACACCACTATTGAAGGTGTACACCGGTGATCTGTTAGGTAATTTTATTTAAATGACTAGATCCCTGTATTAAGCAGAAAAACGACATCTAAGAACTCCCTCTGGGCGCATTTAACCATGAGGTTGAGTCCGCACAGTTGGCACTGTCCTACCTGGGAGAGGTAGGTGGCCAAATGATGAAGCATGTGTTGCTAAAGTTGCCCTAACTGGGAAGGGTATGCCCAGACATTGGTCACATGCTCACTGTGCCACTGCTTTGAGCTAGCCTGTCTGATGAAGGGTGATACTCTGAAACTGGTCCCAGGAGGCTTGTTTCCAGTCTAGAGAGGACCTGGCCTGGCAATTCAGGCAGGACTGTTCCCATAAAGAACAGAGTCAAGACTGATTTGTATATGGCTGGTTCCAAACTGGGGTGGTATGGTTAGCAAAAGAGCAATGGATTAAACCCAGATCTGAGACTGGAGGCGAGTGTTTTCATTGCTCAGCACTCCATCTATCATCCTTTTATGTTGCTAAAGTTGCCCTAAGTGGGAAGGGTATGCCCAGATGTGGGTCCTGTGCTCACTGTGCCACAGGATTGAAGCTAGCCTGGCTGATGAAGGGTGATACTCTGAGTCCAGTCCCAGGATGCTTGTTTCTGGCCCAGGGAGAACCTGGCATGGCAGTTCGGTCTGGACTGTTCCCATGAGGAACAGGGTCGAGACAGTTTTGCACATGGCTCGGTCCAAACTGGGGAGGCAAGGTGAGCAAAAGAACAATGGATTAAACCCAGATCTGTGACTGGGGATGAGTGTTTGCATTGTTCAGCACTCTGTCCGTCATCCTTTTGAGTTGCTAAAGTTGCCCTAAGTGGGCAGGGTATGCCCAGACGTGGGTCCTGTGCTCACTGTGCCATTGGATTCAAGCTAGCCTGGCTGATGAAGGGTGATACTCTGAAACCGGTCCCAGGAGGCTTGTTTCCAGGCCAGAGAGGACCTGGCCCAGCAGTTCAGGCTGGACTGTTCCCATGAGAAACAGAGCCAAGCCTGATTAGCAGATGGTTGGGTCCAAACTGGGGTGGCATGGTGAGCAAAAGAATGATGGATTAAACCCAAATCTGTGACTTGGGTTGAGTGTTTGCATTGTTCAGCGCTCCGTCCATCATTCTTTTGTGTTGCTAAAGTTGCCCTAAGTGGGAAGGGTATGCCCAGACATGGGTCCCATGCTCACTGTGCCACTGGATTCAAGCTAGCCTGGCTGATGAAGGGTGATACTTTGATACCATTCCCAGGATACTTGTTTCCGGTCCAGGGAGGACCTGGCCTGGCAGTTCAGCCTGGACTGTTCTCATAAGTAACAGGGTCAAGACTGATTTGCATATGGCTGGGTCCAAACTGCAGCGGCATGGTGAGCAAAAGAATAATGGATTCAACCCAGATCTGTGACTGGGGGAGAGTGTTTGCATTGTTCAGCACTCCATCCATCATCCTTTTGTGTTGCCAAATGATGAAGCATGACACTATTATGTGTGTGAGACCATCTATTTCATAAGGAGGAACCCCCAGCATGTGTTCCAAATCAATGGTTTTCACAAACCATCCCTTAAGAGACTAGCGGGATCAAAGTAAAAGAGGTAACAACCACAAGCTGGTCCTTTCTCTTGTCCCCTCCATACCTTTTGTGTTCACGATAATAGAGGATGTATTCTGCACGAGTCTTACCGGTTTCGAGCACAGTTCCCTTTCAAGTCTGCATGTCTCTCTGATCCTTTCCAAATTAATCTGTTGTGTTTAGAACGGGTGCCACTTTCAATCTAGGTGGTGCTCCTTAGACCTTTGTCTGTGTTTAGGCCCAATGGCTAAACAGTGATTGTAATAGAGTGCCATCTTAAACTAACAACTTTTAATCAAAACAAAAAGAAAGCTAAGAAAGTTCTGAGTAGGAGAACCCATACAAAAGTAAAGTTAGATTTTCAATCACTACATGCTCTATTAAAAATGTGAGTTAATCCAATTGAAAGATTAAAACCATGTAAGTATAAAGGGGACTATGAAGTGAGAAGGCTATTCTGAATCCAATATCACATTTAAGTGGAGTTCCTTAGTCCTTTCTCCATGTTGAATTCTGATGGCTAAAAATTGATTTTAAAGAGATGCCATCTTGAGCTAACCAATTTCGATCAAAACAGAATGAAAGGTTAGACAGTTTTGAGTAAGAAATCCCATTTATAGGTTTGTGTAAGAGTTACATTCAGTAGTTACTTTTAATAAGACATGACGGCTTAGAAAATTATGAGTAAGGAATTCCATACAAAAGTAAAGTAAGAGTTTACTCTAAGTTTGATCTAAAACAAATGTTCTAGTTAGTATTAATCCTTTGTTAGAAATGAGGTCTTTGGTTGGCAGTCAGGTTACCCCTGTCCAAACAAGGACCCTCAGTCTAGTCAGGGTAAAAGAGAATCACCCTCAGCTAACCCCTGCTTACCCCCTTGGTAGCTTGGCACGAGCAGTAGGCTTAACTTCAGAGTGCTAGGTGTAAAGTATTTGTACCAACATACACAGTAACTTAATGAAAACCCTATAAACTGACACAACACAAGTTTAGAAAAATAAAAACAAAACAAGACCAAAACAACAAAAATCTACAATACACAAGTGAAGTTATCAATCAAAAACAAAAAGAGTCTTTGTGTAATTTTAAACACACACTAACACTGTTAGCGTGAAAATGTACCTTGGATGCATCAAAAATAACCCCGCACCGGAGAGTGTGTGTCAAAAAGAGCTTGCTTTGCATCAATTACACTCACGAGCGAGACCTTGCGTTGTTTCGCTTTTCACCGGGTCGGGCGCGTCGTTTCTTCTCCCTGTAGGAGAGCGATGCGTCGATCCGGTCAGCACTCTCGGGTGCGGGCAGACCTTGCGTTGTTTTTACATGGCCAGCGGTGTTTCTGTCAGAAATCCAACTGCACAATGATCTAAAAACCACGCACCGTGGGATGCGATCTCACCAGCCTCTGTCAGCGATGCTGTGCGTTGTTTCCCCAGCTCCGTGTATCGATCTTCCGTTCACGTTGCAGGCAAGCATCAATTTTCAGCCACAAAGCCAGCAGCGCGCCGATTTTTCAGAGTTGTGTCAATCTTTTCCCCGCACGGCATTCTGTCGGTGAATTTCTTCCTCTTAGGCTGCCAGCTTCTCCTTTCACGATCCCAGGAACTGGATGGGCACCACTTAGCAGAGTAGGAGTCTCTCCAGAGACTCCAGGTGCTGGCATAGATAAGTCTTTGCTGTCCCTGAGACTTCAAACAACAGGAGGCAAGCTCTAAATCTAGCCCTAGGGGAGTTCTTCACAAGAAGGAAGGCAACCCAAAGTCCAGTCTTTGTCCTCTTACTCTGGCAGTAGCAGCAACTGCAGAATAGCTCTGCAAATCACAGTCACAGGTAGGGCAGCTCTTCTTCCTCAGCTCTTCAGCTCTTCTCCAGGCAGAGGTTCCTCTTCGTTTCCAGAAGTGTTCTAAAGTCTTTGGTTTTGGGTGCCCTTCTTTTACCCAATTGCTCCTTTGGAAGTAGTCTTACTCCAAAGCAAAGTCTCTCTTGAATGTGAAATCCTGCCTTGCCCAGGCCATGCCCCAGGCACTCACCAGGGGGTGGAAGACTCCAGTGAGTGAGGGCAGGTACAGCCCTTTCAGGTGTGACTGACCACTCCTCCCCTCCCTCCTAGCACAGATGGCTCATTAGGAAATGCAGACTACACCCCAGCTCCTTTTGTGTCACTGTCTAGTATGAGGTGCAACCAGCCCAACTGTCAAACTGACCCAGATAGGGAATCCACAAACAGGCAGAGTCACAGAAATGGTATAAGCAAGAAAATTTCTAAAAGTGGCATTTTCAAACACACAATCTCAAAACCAACTTTACTAAAAAGATGTATTTTTAAATTGAGAGCTCAGAGACCCCAAACTCCACATGTCCATCCACTCCCAAAGTGAATCTACACTTTAATCTGATTTAAAGGTAGCCTCCATGTTAACCTATGAGAGAGACAGGCCTTGCAACAGTGAAAAACGAATTTAGCAATATTTCATTGCTAGGACATATAAAACACATTACTGTGGGGGTCATTACGACCTTGGCGGTATAAGGCGCTTACCGCCGTGCAGAAGACCGCCAATACACCGCCGCGGCCGCGGTATACCGCCACAGCTATTATGACACACATCTCGGAATCCGCCGAAATTCAGACACCCACACAACACCGCCACACCAAAGGTCAGCGATAAACATGCGGAAACAAATCCTCCACCTCCACGCCAACAAAAACACGCCCATGCTATTACGAGCCACGAATCCACGCGGCGGTCTTTCAACTGCGGTATTCCATTGGCGGTACACACCGCCGCGCACAAAATACACACACATCTCCAAAACACCGCCACATTGGACAATTCCAAATACACACACCTGATACACATACAAACACCACTCCCACACACCCAATACAATATAAAACACACACCTACATCACACACAAACCCTTACAACCACAATTTCTGAGAGAAGGCCAGAGAGAGACAGCACAGAATAGAGAACCCCATCACACAGAGGCACACTACACCATCACCCACACAACACCGACGCACAAAACACCACATACCACCACACTCATCAACACATACACCACCTCACACATCACACACACCACCCCATGGCACGTCAAAGACACCCCCGCTTCTCCGAGGAGGAGCTCAGGGTCATGGTGAAGGAAATCGTCCGGGTAGAGCCACAGCTATTTGGCTCACAGGTACAACACACATCAATAGCCAGGAAGATGGAGCTATGGCAAAGAATAGTCGACAGGGTCAACGCTGTGGGACAGCACCCAAGAAATAGTGAGGACATCAGGAAGAGGTGGAACGACCTACGGGGGAAGGTGCGTTCCACGGTATCCAGGCACAACATCGCGGTACAGCGGACTGGCGGCGGACCCCCACCTCCTCCCCCACAACTAACAACATGGGAGGAGCAAGTCTTGTCCATCTTGCATCCTGAGGGCCTCGCAGGAGTCGTTGGAGGAACGGACACTGGTAAGTCAAATTTCAACTATCATATCCCCCACCCTACCTGCATGCTATCACACACGCCCACCCTCACACCATCCCCTATCACTCCAAATCCTCACCTATCTACCCATGACACAACCACCCATCCCAACCCCAAAACCTGCATGACCTAACTAAGCATGGATACCCATCACTAAAGCATGTCCACTGCACAGACCCACAACACCCCCCAACTATCACCACACAAGCCCCCACACAGGAATGCCTGCACTGGGGTACACGCACACCCAAACATTGCACATCATGAAACACACACATGCAATAATCATGTACTCATACCCCCGCAGGAACCCGAAGGAACGTCACCACACCAGAGGGTCCAGACAACACCACTCCACCCCCAGAAGAGGCCCACAGTGACGACAACAGCTCTGCCCCACTGGATCTTGATGACCAGCCCGGACCATCGTGGGCCTCAGGACAGTCGGTTCCCCTTGCCCAGCCACAGCCCAACACCGAACTGCCAACCTCTGGGAACATCAGCACAGCACCCACCCAGCGGGCCCAAACCTCCCTACCCAGGACAGGTCAATCAGCAGTGTGTCCACCACTACAGGCCACCCAGGCTAACCCACCACCCCAACAACAACAGGGACCTGGGGGCAGTGGTAGTGGGCACACGGTCCAGGGGACGGAGGCACAGGAACACAGGGGAACTGGGAGGGCTGCTGTGCGACAGAGGGAGGACAGGCCAAGGGAACCTACTTTCAACGAGGCCCTCTCCTCCATCATGGGAGCATACCACCACTCCCAGGAGACGATGGCAACGGTACTGGCAAAGTTGCAGGAGACCCTGCGTCTGCAGGAGGAACAGTTTTTGGGGTTCAGGGAGGAGCTCAGGACTATCGGCTCCACCCTGGGCACCATTGTAGGGGTGCTGACGGACATTCAAAAGACCTTGAGGGACACCGTGGCACTTCCAGGGGCCCCTGACACTAGCCACAACGATGAAATGCCCACCACCTCTGCCGGCGCTAGTGGACAGGAGGCACCGCCACAGGACCAACACACCAGCACCCCATCCCCTGCAGACGGACCACCACCACGCAAGCAGGCCCTGAGATCCAGGAACAGGACAGAGCAAGATGGCAAGACCCCCGCCAGGAAATAAGACCACCCTGATCGTCCTCCCACTGTCCCACTTTGTTACCCTGTCCAAATCGGAACTGCCCCAGCTCCACTTCCAATGGCCACATGTGCAATGTACCTGTGAGACTAATAGACTGGACTCTGCCATGGACATTCCTCCACCATCACCCATCCCCATTTCACAATCCCCCTTCATTGTTATGCACTTAAATAAACACCCTTGAAACACTAATAAAACTGGAGTCAGTCAATAATTGTGAACTTTGTATTGTCAATTACAGTGTTAAAAAAGGTTACCCATTGGAAGGCCAACATACCAATGTCACACATCACAAGTCTTTCAAGGGTGCAAGCTGTTGACACGTACGTTACCACAATAGTGAAACTGAAATGGAAGGGGACAACTCAGTTAACAAATAGGGAGTGAAATGTAGGTACAGGATAGAGGTAGACGTGTGAAAGTTAATAATATGTGAAACATGAAAATGTACTCACCTGTGTCTCACTGAAAATATTGCTGTATGACTGACTCCCTGTTGTCGTTTTCATCTTCATCAGCTTCATCCTCATCACTGTCCACAGGCTCCCCCGCTGCAACAACACCGTCATCTGGATCATCCTCCTGCAGAAAAGGCACCTGGCATCGCAATGCCAAGTTATCGAGCATGGAGCAGGCGATGATGATGTCGCACACCTTCTTCGGTGAGTAGAATAGGGATCCACCAGTCATATGGAGGCACCTGAACCTGGCCTTAAGAAGGCCGAAGGTGCATTCGATTACCCTCCTAGTCCGCCCATGGGCATCATTGTACCGTTCCTCTGCCCTGGTCCTGGGATTCCTCACTGGGGTCAATAGCCAGGACAGGTTGGGGTAACCAGAGTCCCCCAATAGCCATACACGGTGCCTCTGGAGTTGACCCATCATATCAGGGATGCTGCTATTCCGCAGGATGTAGGCGTCATGCACAGAGCCAGGGAACATAGCATTTACCTGCGAGATGTACTGGTCTGCCAAACAGACCATCTGTACATTCATAGAATGATAACTCTTCCTGTTCCTGTACACCTGTTTATTCCTGCGGGGGGGACCAGAGCTACATGGGTCCCATCAATGGCACCTATGACGTTGGGGATATGTCCAAGGGCATAGAAATCACCTTTCACTGTAGGCAAATCCTCCACCTCAGGGAAAATGATGTATCTCCTTACGTGTTTCAGCAGGGCAGACAACACTCTAGAAAAGACGTTGGAAAACATAGGCTGGGACATCCCTGATGCCATGGCCACTGTTGTCTGAAAAGACCCACTTGCAAGGAAATGCAGCACTGACAGCACCTGCACGTCAGGGGGGATTCCAGTCGGATGGCGGATTGGTGACATCAGGTCTGGTTCCAACTGGGTACATAGTTCCTGGATTGTGGCACGGTCAATCCGGTAGGTCACGATGACATGTCGCTCTTCCATTGTCAACAGGTCCACCAGCGGTCGGTACACCGGTGGATTCCGCCATCTTCCAATATGTCCCAACTGACGGTGCCTAAGAAGGACAACAGCGAAGAAACTGTCAGCATTCCTCCAGGTATGTACCCACAGTCACACACAAGACTACAACAGACAATTAACCCATCCGGGAAAGGTTTTGAGTATAGGCCTCGGTATGTGTGACGCAGTAGTAATTGAAGCCATGTGGGCTCCTGAAATGGCGGCTGCCTGACCTCTAAACTGGGACAATGGGATTGTGGGGTAACTGCGCTGGCGTTGGACACCGTCGCGGTAGGCGGTCGTAGAGCGTGGCGCAATGCTGCATTGGTTAACATTGGACCCTATGGGTCCCAGGAGCCACAGAACAGGTGCGCCGCCGGTGATGATGCGCACCGCTGCGGACGTCACCGCCGCGGACGTCACCACCATTTTCTATATCTTCAATCACTAGATACCTGACCTTCGACAGGAGAGGACCTACACTGCTAGTGCTGCTGTGACCTCGGTCTGGAAGCGACGATGGCTGCTGCGTCTGGGGAAAGGGCCCCTGCCTTCACTGCACAGGAGTTGGAGAAACTTGTGGATGGGGTCCTCCTCCAGTACACGCTACTCTACGGTCCTCCAGACCAACAGGTTAGTACACAGGGAGCACGTTGGATGGGCTAGGCTTGGGTGGAGAGGGCTGGGTGGATGAGGGAAGGGGGCAGAGTACATAGAACAGCTATGCATGGGGATGAATGGGCCACAGGGATAGAGTTGGGAGGGGGCCAATCACAAAGACGGTGCAGTAGGTAATGACTGTCCTCTTTCCTTGTGCATGTCATGTAGGTCAGCGTCCACCAGAAGAGGGACTTTTGGCGTGCCATCGCCAAGGAAGTCCGGACCCTGGGGTCCCACCAGAGACGGGGCACCCACTGCCGTAAGAGATGGGAGGACATTCGCCGCTGCAGCAAGAAGATGGCGGAGGCTCAGCTGGGGATGGCCTCCCTACGTGGGAGGGGTGCCCGTCGCACCATGACCCCCCTGATGTTCCGGATCCTGGCGGTGCCCGCTCACCCAGGAGGGTGGGCATCACCTTCGCCCCAGGCACCTCAGGCCCTGCCCCAGTCACCCCTGCTGCCCTCAGTGAGGAGGCTATTGACCTCCTCAGGTCACTCACTGTTGGGCAGTCTACCATTGTGAATGCCATCCAGGGTGTAGAACGAGAGTTGAAACACGGTAATGCATTCCTGGAAGGCATTCATTCTGGTCAGGCTGTCCTTCAGCGAACCCTGCAATCTCTGGCTTCAGCACTGATGGCAGCCATTGTCCCTGTGTCCAGCCTCACCCCTCCAACCTCCTCCACCCAGACCCAATCCCCTGTACCCCAGCCCATCCCAAGCACACCTACAGACCAGCAGGCACACAAGTCAACACACACAAGTAGCTCAAGCAAACATAGGCACCACACACACCACAGGCACTCACACAAGCATCACACCCATACAGACACAGCAACATCCACTGTCTCCACTGTGTCCCCCTCCTCCTCTTCTCCCTCCTCCCTCCCAGTCTCGTCTACACACACACCTGCATGCACCACATCTACAGGCACTAGGACTCGCACCAGGACACCCAGCACCACAAGCCGCTCACCTGCACTCACCACCTCCACTGCCATTTACACGTCCCCTGTGTCCTCTCCCAGTGTGTCTGTGACGCCCCCTCCCAAAGTACACAAACGCCGGCAATCACTCACCCAACATCCATCCACCTCACGACAGCCTCCAGTACCTGCACCCAAAACACCTAAAGTGACACCTCCTACAACCACCTCCTCTACCTCCACTCCCAGACCCCCTCCAACTACCCATCCCAGTGTCCGTCAGAAACTGTCCCTCTGTCAAATTGACCTGTTTGCCCCCACACCCCACCCTCCAGTTCATCAGTCCCGTCGTAGCGCCTCAGCCAAAAAGCCTCCAGTACCAGTGGTGCGTGTTCCAGGTTTTTGGAGTGCACCGTCCACCAGGGCAGGCAGTAGGACCCGGAGCCAAGGCACTGTCAGCCCACCCCCTGTAAAGGCACCGAAATTGGAGAGTGGACGACGGGACCGTGTCAAGACTCCTGGTGGGACAACAAGTGAAATGGGATCCAAGGCGATTGGTGAGTCAGCTGTCACTCCAAAGAAGGTGGGGAAGGTTCCGAGGAAGTCTGCCCAGCCTGTTGTGAGTGTCACGGCGGAGAAGTGCGCCATCATTTCCGGCGGTCCAGACACAACCGCCAGCACCGTCGTTACTGGTCAGGAGACCACCGCCAGAGTCATTACCCAGGAGGGCCCGAGTATCGTTACTGGTCAGGAGACCACCGCCAGAGTCAGTGCCCAGGAGGGCCAGAGTATCGTTACTGGTCAGGAGACCACCGCCAGAGTCCGTGCCCAGGAGGGCCCGAGTATCGTTACTGGTCACGAGACCACCGCCAGAGTCAGTGCCCAGGAGGGCCCCAGTATCGTTACTGGTCAGGAGACCACCGCCAGAGTCAGTGCCCAGGAGGGCCCGAGTATCGTCACTGGTCAGGAGACCACCGCCGGAGTCAGTGCCCAGGAAGGACCAGGATCCCACAGCCCTGCTGGGCGATGATGGAACGTCATGCCACACCCCAACATCCAGTGTGGAGTTCGTCATGCCACACCCCAATGTCCAGTGTGCAGTTCGTCATGCCACACCCCAATGTCCAGTGTGGAGTTCGTCATGCCACACCCCAGTGTCCAGTGTGGAGTTCGTCATGCCACACACCAATGTCAGTATCTGAACCGCCATCTCAGGCTACCGCTGAACAGTCCATAGCCAGCCATGGCAAAGCACCGCTGAACAAGGCCAAGACCGCCATGGTGAAGACCGCTGAACAGTCCATAGACAGCCATGGCAAAGCACCGCTGAACAAGGCCAAGACCGCCATGGTGAAGACCGCTGATCAGGGCAAACACCGTGTGGGTATGAATATGCCGCCACATCAGGCATCCTTCTCCCATGTGCAGCTGGGACAGTGACAGGACAGTAACTTTAACGGGGAGACTCATCCAGTCTGGCCACCAGTCCCACCCAGTACCAGTTGAGAACTGCATCTACTTGCGTCAATGTGGCTTTGCACTCCCCAGGATGGTCCAGTGGGCAACCCACCCACTGTAAATACTTGAGAGACTGTGGCTTTGCACTCCCCAGGATTGAACAGTGGTCAACCCACCCACTGTAGAGACTTGAGAGACTGTGGCTTTGCACTCCCCAGGATTTTTCAGTGGGCAAACCACCCACTGTAGAGACTTGAGAGACTGTGGCTTTGCACTCCCCAGGATTGAACAGTGGGCAAACTACCCACTGTAGAGACTTGAGAGACTGTGGCTTTGCACTCCCCAGGATTGAACAGTGGGCAAGCCACCCACTGTAGAGACTTGAGAGACTGTGGCTTTGCACTCCCCAGGATACATCAATGGGCATGGAGCCCCGTCGTGGATCTGGCTTTGCAGTCATGTGGCTGAGGTGCCCCCCTTCCCTTCCCCCTGAGGTGCCTGTAGTGTTTCAATCTGATGCCCCGGCAGTGTTCTCTCGGATTTTGGTCAGGTATCTATTGTGGGCCTCGCCCATGCATTTTTGGACTGTTGGTGCACGGACATTGTTATGTACATATCTGCACTACTTCTTGTATTGTATATATAAATATGACAGATTTCGAGATATGATTCAGTATATTTTTATATGACATGTATATTGGCACATTACAATATTTGAACAGATCTCACTTTGTCTTTGCATTCTTCCGGGGGGATTGTGGGTTGTTAATGTGATATTTTTGACTGCATTGGTGTGTATGTTGTGATATGCGAGGGTGGGGGTGGGGGTGTTTGGTGGGTGTCCCCATAACTTTTGCCTCGCCCCTCCCCCATGCAGTACTCACCGGTATGTTCTGCGCCTACGTCGCTGTTGTTCATACAGGAGCAGAAAGACAAGGGCAGGTAGTATTTGGAGTTCCGGCTCCATGGAGTCGTCGTTCCTCGTGGAGTGTGTTGAGGTGAGCGTTTTCCCATAGCAAAGGCTGTTTCCGCTGTGTTTTTATCCACGGTGAATCCGCCCCGGAAAAGGTGGCGGATTGGTGTGTTGTAATAGTGTGGGCGGTACTTTGTCTCCCGTCTGTCTGTTGGCGGTGACCGCCAAGCTGTTTGTCTGTACCGCCGTGGTGGGCGAAGTGTTAAAGTGGCTGTCTTTGTTGGCAGTTACCGCCAGGGTCGTAATTTCCTTTTTTTTTCCACCGGCCTGTTTGCGGTATTACCCCACCTTTTACACCGTCTGCCAGGGTTGTAATGACCCCCTATATGTCCTACCTTAACCATACACTGCACCCTGGCCTTGGTGCTACCTATGGCCTACCTTAGGGGTTCCTTGCATGTAAGAAAAGGGAAGGTTTATGCTTGGCAACTGGGTACACTTGCCAAGTCGAATTTACAGTTAAAACTGCACACACAGACACTGCAGTGGCTATCTGGTCTTGCAGGACCTGGTCAAAGTCAAAAGTTCAGTCCAACTGCAATGGAGCACAGGTTGGATATAGTCCCAGATCAGAACTGCTGAAGTTTTACTTTTTCAAGCCTTTCGCCAAGAGTCACTTTCGCATTGGAGAGGGTCTTGTGGAGAAAGGACAGTGTCACGGGTAGTTGTCAGCGTGGCCTGAAGAGCAGGTTGGGTGTCGTGGATGGGCAGGCTGGTGCTTCGAGTTGGCAGTCCTTTACGGGCAATCAGCGTTTGCTGTGTGAAGCAACAGGGTAGTGGCGGCTCAGGCTGAATTTCAGTGTCAGTGGCTCAGTCTTGGTCCATATGTCCAGGTTCAAGGTTGTGACAAGCCCAAATGCTTGTTTTTAAGAGTCTTGAGTCACATCAAGGGTCCAGGACCTGAGGGGCGCCACTTGGTGGTCAGGGACTCACTTCAGCTGGATCCAAGTGCTGGTTTAGGATCTTTGTATGTTCTTGAGGGTAAGAGATCAGCAGACTAGCCCTTTGAGTCACTCTGGGATCCTGGGGTCAGGATGAAGTTGCAGGTCCAAGTCTTCTTTCCCAGGCAAGAGGGCAGCAGATAGCAGATCAGCACAGCAGGGTAACTTTTCCTATAGAGCAGCAGTCCAGCAGAGAGGCATTCCTTGTAGCAGCTCAGCAGTCATTATTCCTGGCAGAGTATCCACAGGTTCAGAAGCGTACTGAAGAATTGGTGAGGTCCAGTTTTAATATGTAGTTTTGCTTTTGAAGTAAGAAGAAGCTTCAGAAGGCATGCCTTTGAAGTGCACAGGTGCCATACTTTCCTGGCCCTGGCTCCATCCTAACTACAGGAGGTATGCAGCCCTCCATGTGGAGCCAGGACATAGCCTATTCAAGTGAAAGTGAGGCTGGGCTAAACTCTGCCCATCCATCCTCCCAGTGATGGACCATCTAGTTACACCTTACACCCACATTGTGTGTGGCTGCCTAGAACCAATACACAAAGCTAAACTGTCGGCTATACCTAGTCATGTGGCTCAAAGACAAGCTGCAGGCGCCAATGTCAAAGACAAGAAAATGACAGTTCTAAAAGTGGCATTTTCAGAATTGCAATTTAAAATCTGACTTCACCATACATTAGGATTTTAAATTGTGATTCCAGAGACACAAAACATGAACTGATTATCTCTTTCCATCTGGAAATGACACCTATAAAATGTAATAAGACAATTCAAATGTAATCATATAGGAGAGATAGACCTTGCAGAAGTGAAAAACAAATTTATGAGTTTCTCACTACCAAGACATGTAAACCTTAAAAGTTAATGTCCAACTTTTTAAATGCATTGCACCCTGTTGTGTGGGCTTTCCAGATCCTGCCCTGGATGTGACTCATACGCGTTAAAAAGGTGAGTTTAAGTCTGGCATTAAATTTGGTTTGACAGGTTGAAATGGCAGTTTTTAAACTGCACACACAGGTTCTGCAATGGGTTGCCTGAGGCATGTTTAAAGGGCTACTTAATGGTGCTGCACAATCAGTGCTGCAGTCCCCCTAGTAGCATTTAACCCCCTTCGCTACCAGGCCTTTTCCCCCTCAGGTGCCAGGCCTTTTTTTGGCTATTTGAGGCGGTTCGCCCTTATGCCCTCATAACGTTTTGTCCTCATAAGCTACCCACGCCAAATTTGCATCCTTTTTTTCCAACATCCTAGGGATTCTAGTGGTACCCAGAGTTTGTGGGTTCTTCTGGAGGAGACCATGAAATTAGCCAAAATATAGCAAATATATAAATATTTTTTTAAATGGGAAAAAGGGCTTAAGAAGAAGGCTTTTGGATTTTTCCCTGGAAATGACATTATCAAACGGTTTGCGGTGCTAAAATTATCATCTTCCTAGCTTTCAGGAACAGGCAGGCTTGAATCAGAAAACCACAGTTTTCAACAAAAATTTGGCATTTTACTGGGACATGACCCATTTTTACTATTTCTTGTGCTTTTATCCTCCTTCCAGTTAGTGACAGAAATGAGTGTGAAACCAATGCTGGATCCTGGACAGCTAAACATTGCTCAAAAGTAGACAAAATTCTGAATTCAGCAAGGGGTCATTTGTGTAGATCCTACAAGGTTTTCCTACAGAAAATAACAGCTGAAATAAATAAATATTAAAATTGGGGTGAAAAAACCCAGCCATTTTTCTCCACATTTTACTCTGTAACTTTTTCCTGCAATGTCAGATTCTTTAAAAGTATACACCGTTACATCTGCTGGACTCTCCTGGTTGTGGGGATATATAGGGCTTGTAGGTTCATCAAGAGCCCTAGGTACCCAGAGCCAATAAATGAGATGCTCCTTGCAATGGATTTTCATTCTATACCTGGTATGCAGCAAATCATTTGCTTAAATATAAAGAGTGGAAAAATAGGTTTCCAGGAAGCCTTTGTATTTCCAAAATGGGCACAAGATAAGGTGTTGAGTAGCAGTGGTTATTTGCACATCTTTGAATTCCGGGGTGCCCATACTAGCAAGTGAATTACAGGGCATTTCTCAAATAGACGTCTTTTTTACACACTGTCATACATTTGGAAGGAAAAAATGTAGAGAAAGACAAGGGGCAATAACCCTTGTTTTTCTATTCTGTACTCCCCCGAGTCTCCCGATACAAATTGTACCTCACTTGTGTGGGTAAGCCTAGTGCCTGAGACAGGAAACACAACATGGACACCTTAAATTTTTACATTGAAATCTGACGTGTTTTTGGCAAAGTGCCTATCTGTGGATTTTGGCCTCTTGCTCAGCCGGCACCTAGGGAAACCTACCAAACCTGTGCATTTTTTAAAACTAGACACCTAGGGGGGAATCCAGGATGGGATGACTTGTGGGGATCTCACCAGGTTGTGTTACCCAGAATCCTTTGCAAACCTCAAAATTTGCCCAAAAAAAACTTTTTCCTCACATTTTGGTGACAGAAATTTCTGGAATCTGAGTGGTACCACAAATTTCCTTCCACCCAGCATTTCCCCAAGTCTCCCGATAAAATAGGACCTCAATTCTGTGAGTAGGCCCAGTGCCGCGACAGGAAATGCCCCGAAAAAACACAACATTGATACATCTCATTTTCCCAAAGAAAAAAGACCTGTTTTTTGCTAAGTGCCTAGCTGTGGATTTTGGCCTCTAGCTCAGCCGGTAGCTAGGGAAGCCTACCAAACCTGTACATTTTTTAAAACTAGACACCTAGGGGAATCCAGGATGGGATGACTTGTGGGGCTCTCACAAGGTTGCGTTACCCAGAATCCTTTGCAAACCTCAAAATTTGCCCAAAAACACTTTTTCCTCTCATTTTGGTGACAGAAATTTCTGGAATCTGAGTGGTACCACAAATTTCCTTCCACCCAGCATTTCCCCAAATCTCCCGATAAAATAGGACCTCACTTCTGTGAGTAGGCCCAGTGCCCGCGACAGGAAATGCCCCGAAAAAACACAACATTGACACATCTCATTTTACCAAAGAAAACAGACCTATTTTTTGCAAAGTGCCGAGCTGTGGATTTTGGCCTCTAGCTCAGCCGGTACCAAGGGAAGCCTACCAAACCTGTGCATTTTTTTAAAACTAGACACCTAGGGGAATCAAAGATGGGGTGACTTGTGGGGCTCTCAGGAGGGTCTGTTACCCAGAATCTTTTGCAAACCTCAAAATGTGGCCAAAAAAACACTTTTTCCTCACATTTCGGTGACAGAAAGTTCTTGAATCTGAGAAGAGCCACAAATTTCCTTCCACCCAGCCCACCCTTCCCCAAGTCTCCCGATACAAATGGTACCTCACTTGTGTGGGTAGGCCTAGTGCCCACGACAGGAAATGCCCCAAAACACAACGTGGACACATCACATTTTCCCAAAGAAAACAGAGCTGTTTTTTGCAAAGTGCCTAGCTGTGGATTTTGGCCTCTAGATCAGCCGGCACCTAGTGAAACCTACCAAACCTGAGCATTTTTGAAAACTAGACACTTAGGGAAATCCCAGATGGGGTGACTTGGGGGGCTCTCACCAGGTTCTGTTACCCAGAATCCTTTGCAAACCTCACAATTTGGCCCAAAAATCACTTTTTCCCCACATTTCGGTGACAGAAAGTTCTGGAATCTGAGAGGAGCCACAAATTTCCTTCCACCCAGCATTCCCCCAAGTCTCCCGATACAAATGGTACCTCACTTGTGTGGGTAGGCCTAGTGCCCACGACAGGAAATGCCCCAAAACACAACGTGGACACATCACATTTTCCCAAAGAAAACAGAGCTGTTTTTTGCAAAGTGCCTAGCTGTGGATTTTGGCCTCTAGATCAGCCGGCACCTAGTGAAACCTACCAAACCTGAGCATTTTTGAAAACTAGACACTTAGGGAAATCCCGGATGGGGTGACTTGTGGGGCTCTCACCAGGTTCTGTTACCCAGAATCCTTTGCAGACCTCAAAATTTGGCCCAAAAATCACTTTTTCCTCACATTTCAGTGATGGAAAGTTCTGGAATCTGAGAGGAGCCACAAATTTCCTTCCACCCAACACTCCCCCAAGTTTCCCGATAAAAATTGTACCTCACTTCTGTGGGTAGGCCTAGTGCTCGCGACAGGAAATGCCCCAAAACACATCATTGACACATCACATTTTCCCAAAGAAAACAGAGCTGTTTTTTGCAAAGTGCCTAGCTGAGGATTTTGGCCTCTAGCTCAGCCGGCACCTAGGGAAACCTACCAAACCTGCGCATTTTTGAAAACTAGACACCTAGGGGAATCCAAGATGGGGTGACTTGTGGGGCTCTGACCAGGTTCTGTTACCCAGAATCCTTTGCAAACCTCACAATGTGGCTAAAAAAACACTTTTTCCTGTCATTTCGGTGACAGAAAGTTCTGGAATCTGAGAGGATCCACAAATTTCCTTCTACCCAGCGTTCCCCCAAGTCTCCCGATAAAAATGGCACCTCACTTGTGTGGGTAGGCCTAGTGCCCGCAACAGGAAATGCCCCAAAGCACAATGTGGACACATCACATTTTCCCAAAGAAAACAGAGCTGTTTTTTGCAAAGTGCCTAGCTGTGGATTTTGGCCTCTAGATCAGCCGGCACCTAGTAAAACCTAACAAACCTGTGCAATTTTTGAAACTAGACACCTAGGGAAATCCAGGATGGGGTGACTTGTGGGGCTCTCACCAGGTTCTGTTACCCAGAATCCTTTGCAAACCTCAAAATGTGGCCTAAAAATCACCTTTTCCCCACATTTCGATGACAGAAAGTTCTGAAATCTGAGAGCAGCCACAAATTTCCTTCCACCCAGCATTCCCCCAAGTCTCCTGATAAAAAGTGTACCTCACTTCTGTGGGTAGGCCTAGTGCCCGCGAAAGGAAATGCCTCAAAACACTACGTGGACACATCAAAATGATCCGATACAAAACTACCTGTTTATGCGGGAGGGCATCTGTGTTTTTGGTCCTGGGCTCAGCAGCCATATACGGAAACCTACCAAACCCAAACATTTCTGAAAAGTAGACTCCCAAGGGAGTAAAGGGAGGTGTGACTCTTGTGGATCCCCCAGTGTTTTCTTACCCATAATCCTCAGCAAACCTCAAATTTAGCTAAAAAAAACAATTATTTCCTACATTTCTATATGGGATCACTGCACCAGGACAAATTTCCTACCACCCAATGTTCCGCTCAGTCTCCTGGAAAAAATTATACCTTACTTGTGTAGGTTGAGGGGGATCCAAAGCGAGTCCAAAAGGTCAGTTTGAAAAAAAATATTTTAGGCTGCCAAGTAGAGCAGATTTGTTAACTGTATAGATGCAACAATGCTGGGTGGGAGGAATTTTGTGGATTCCTGCAGATTTCTGCAAATTCCATCACAAAAATGTGGGAAAAATGTGTGATTTCCAGAAAAGTTGGAGGTTTGCGGGGCATTGTGGGTAAGAAAATGGGGCGGGTGCATGTGAAGCACACCACCCTGGTCTCACCCAGATGTTTCGCTTTCAGACGTGTCTATGTCTTGTGGATTTTTCTACATGGCAGAGTCCCAAAATCCAAAAAGTGTAGCCCTCACCATTCCAAGTGGGACGATTTTAAGAGTTAGACAAGCTCTCATGGCCCAAATGTAAAACCAAAACCCAAAATAATCAAATGTCCTCTTGCTTGCCATGGAATAAGATGTTTTAGTGTGCGAGGGAGAGCCGAAAGACTGTTACCCCCTTTAGCTGGGGTGGGGGCATAGCCATGCCCATACTGGTTGATAGCCACCACCCCACTATTGTTTTTAATTCCCTGGCATCTAGTAGGCTTTCTGTCCCCCCGGGAAGTGGATCGGGGATAATTGCCCCACCTGCCCTCCAGTGGGCAGAACAACTTTGGCCGCATTTATTTGGGCTGGGGTATGGCCATACACCCACCCTCTTTTTTCGAAAAAAATATCTTCCTTTGTCTCTGCTGGGCTTTCTGCCCATCTTGGGGCAGACGGGCCTTCCAAAAATAGGCAGATCTACTCCAAAGGGGGGCAGATATGGCCAACAGTAGGGAATGATCCTTGCCAAAGGGGCTGCCCTCCCAAACAAAACACACACATACACACAGCAAAGCCTTGGTGTCTAAGTGGTTTCTGCCTCCCAGGGGAGACCGGTCTAATAGAAATAGGCTGATCTGCCCCCAAGGGGGACATAAATGGCCTAACATAAATTTGCCCCCAGGTGAGCGACCCCATGTGTTCAAAAACACTTAACAAAAAAAAAGATCCCTGATGTCTAGAGGTTTCTGCACCCCCTGGGGCAGATTGGCCTAATAACAATAGGCTAACCTGGCCCTGGGGGGCAGAAAAGGCTGTAAGAAATCCCCCCCCAGGTGAACGTTCTTTGCCCAAGGGGTTGCTCTCCTTTCTTGTAACTATGGAAAAAAAACTCCCTGGTGTCTAGTGTGAATTTCTGCTGCCCAATTGCTTCACGATCAGCAGGCAGAAATGCTGAGAGAGACTTTAAAAGAAAGGAATGGCTTTTCCTTTCCTTTCATGCCTCTCTAACCCCCTCAACGTGATCGGAGGAGAAATGTTTTTGCATTTCTCTTCCTGCAGCCTTCGATGAGGTCAGCACACAATTGCATGCTGACGTCATCAGACGCCACAGGGGGACTCCGGGGCCGGGAGTGGAAGGAGGTGTCAGGTCCTCCGGGGGAGCCCAAGTGCTCCCCCTAAGGGCCTATACTTGGGCGAGGTGGTTACGTCCCTGACGCCTGAGCACCACGGCAGCAGATGTCACCACCTCGTCCAGGGCACCCGAGGGGTTAATGTACAGGCCCTGTGCACATGTAGTGCCACTTTAATAGGGGGTTACAAGTAAATTAAATATGCCAACTGTGTATAAGCTAATGTTTCCATGTTTTAAGCAGAGAACATAAACACAGATGCAGTGGTTAGCGTTTGTAAAACGCACAGGGGGTCATTCCGACCCTGGCGGTCCATGACCGCCAGGGCCGGGGACCGCGGAAGCACCGCCAACAGGCTGGCGGTGCTTCCTGGGCTATTCTGACCGCAGCGGTAAAGCCGCGGTCAGAAAAGGGGAACCAGCGGTTTCCCGCCGGTTTTCCCCTAGCCCAGGGAATCCTCCATAGCGGCGCTGCTTGCAGCGCCGCCATGGGGATTCCGACCCCCTTCCCGCCACCCTGTTTCTGGCGGCTCTTACCGCCAGGAACAGGATGGCGGGAACGGGTGTCGTGGGGCCCTTGGGGGCCCCTGCACTGCCCATGCCACTGGCATGGGCAGTGCAGGGGCCCCCTAACAGGGCCCCACAAAGATTTTCACTGTCTGCTTAGCACCCGTCGCACCCCTGCAACTCTGCCGGCTCCATTCGGAGCCGGCATCCTTGTTGCAGGGGCTTTCCCGCTGGGCCGGCGGGCCGGCTTTTGGCGGTCGCCCGCCGGCCCAGCGGGAAAGCCAGAATGGCCGGAGCGGTCATTCGGCGGTAACCGCATGGCGGGCGGCGCCCGCCGCGGTCAGAATGACCGCCACAGTGTCATAAGGAAAACAAATACAAATTGAGCAAAAATAGGCGGAGTAAAGGTAAAAAAATTGTGGATGATCCTACAGGACTTGTCAAGTCCAACATGACCCCCTGCCTGCCAAAAGGCAAGGTAGACTAATGAACACCTTAATGGGCTTCTCTGCCTAGGTGATAGAATGTGGATCAAGCCCATGTTATGCAGGGGCACTTGTCAGTTCCACTCATTTCTGACCTCAGTTGGATCCCTCTGTCTATACTCTCCTGAGCCACTGAACTGACCCAAGGTGAGTACTTCTTATCTGTGAACCCCATCTGTGCAGCACGAAACTTGCTCATAGATCCATCCTGTGAGAAATGGGGTCTCTAGTTAGTAAAGGACCTTTGTCCAAATAGGGACCACAATCCTAGTCAGGGTAAGTCACACACAATCTAAATTATCCTGTGCCCACCCTCTGGTAGCTTGGCACTGAGCAGTCAGACTTAACTTAGTAGGCAATGTGTAAAGTTTTTGTGCAATAAATCATACAGTAACACAGTGAAAACACCACAAAAATACCCCACACAGTTTTAGAAAAATATATGATATTTATCTGGTTAAATTAAGGTCAAAATGATAAAGATTCAATAAGCACAAGTTGAGATATCACTTTTGCAAGTTTAAAAAGAGTTTTAAATCTTAGAATTCAACAGTTGTCTCTTGTTTGCACAAAGTGCCTGGTTTGCAACAAAATTACCACGCACGAAGACCGCAGAGGAGGAGATGCGTGGCAAAATAAGGTGTGAGTCAGATTTTCCAGCGCGGCACAGACAATGCATTGTTTCTTTTCATGTTGCCAGAGGATTTGTGTTGATTTCCTGTGCGCAGTCTTGGTTCCTCACTGTGATGCAGGGATCCTTTGATGCCCAGGGATGATGCAGGGAAAATCCTGGGCATGCAGGGTAAAGTCACGGGTGTTGCATCGATCCGGTATGCGATGCATCAAATTTTCTGTTGCACGGCAGGCACTGAGTAGATTTTTCAATCAGGAAGTTTGGGCTGTGCTGTTCCGGCTCGGCTGTGCATCAATCCGGTAGGGCTGTGCATCGTATTTCCAGTCGCAACGCAGGTGCTGTGTCGGTATCCTGTCAGGAATTCGGGCTGCATTGTTCTAGTTCGGCTGTGCGGCAATTTTCTCATCGCAAGGCAGGCTGTGCATTGTTTCCGGCAGGCTGTGCATCGATTTTCTGAGCACACGGAGTTTCCTGGAAGAGATGAAGGGGCATATTTATACGCTGGTTGCGCCGGAATTGCGTTGTTTTTTTTTACGCAAATCTGACGCAAAACTAACTCCATATTTATACTTTGGCGTTAGACCCGTCTAGCGCCAAAGATCTTGGAGTTTGCGTCATTTTTTAGCGTGGACACCTTCCTTGCGTTAATGATATGCAAGGTAGGCGTTCCCGTCTAAAAAATGACTCCGAGGCATGTGCACCGTATTTATACTCCCGGGCAAAAATGACACCCGGGAGTGGGCGGGTCAAAAAAAATGACATCCAGCCGCTTTAGTGTAATTTTTTAGCGCCTGGTCAGGGCAGGCGTTAAGGGACCTGTGGGCTCGGAAGGAGCCCAGAGGTGCCCTCCCATGCCCCCAGGGACACCCCCTGCCACCCTTGCCCACCCCAGGAGGACACCCAAGGATGGAGGGACCCATCCCAGGGAACTTAAGGTAAGTTCAGGTAAGTATATCTTTTTTTTTTTTTGTGGCATAGGGGGGCCTGATTTGTGCCCCCCTACATGCCACTATGCCCAATGACCATGCCCAGGGGACATAAGTCCCCTGGGCATGGCCATTGGGCAAGGGGGCATGACTCCTGTCTTTGCTAAGACAGGAGTCATGTCAATGGAGGGTCAAAAAAAAATGGCGCAACTCGGGTTGAGGCAGCTTTTTTGCCTCAGACCGACTTGCCCCATTTTTGGACGCCCAAGCTCCATTTTCCCCTACGCCGGCGCTGCCTGGTGTAAGTCATTTTTTTTAACGCACACCAGGCAGCTCCGCCGGCTAACGTCATTCCATAAATAAGGCGCCCGCATGGCGCTTTGGAATGGCGTTAGCCGGCGTTAAATTTTTTGACGCACAACTGCGTTGGCGCTGTTGTGCGCCAAAAAGTATAAATACGGCCCGAAGTCTTTTTGGCCCTGAGACCTCAGAAAAAGGAGGCAAGCTGAATCCAAGCCCTGGGAGAGCACTTCTCAGTGAAGCCAGATGGCAGGAGGGCAACAGCAGGGCGCAGTCCTTCTCAGCAAAGCAGTCCATATGAGTCCTTTGGGCAGCCAGACAGTTCCTCTTGACAGGTTGCAGGTTCAGGTCCAGAAGTGTCTGATTTGGTGGGGTCAGGGACCCAATTTATATATCCCAAAATGCCTTTGAAGTGAGGGAAATTCAAAGAGTGTTTTTTGAAGTGCACAAGGGCCCCTTTCAGTACAGTTCTGTCTGCCAGGGTCCCAGTACGGGGTTTGGCAGTCCTTTGTTTGTAGGCAAGCCACTGGTGTTTGAAATGTGAGTGTCAGGCCCTCCAACCTTACAGCCCAGTAAGACCCATTCAGTATGCAGATGAGTGCAGGTGTTACTGAGTATCCCTTGTTTGTGGGTGTCTGGGTGAAATGCACAAGGAAGCTGTCAACCCACCCAGCCCAGATGTGGATTTGAGAGAGGTTGTAAGGCACAGATGGATTTTAGTGCAGAGAAATGCTCACTTTCTAAAAGTGGCATTTCTCGAATAGTAATATTAAATCCAACCTCACCAATGAGCAGGATTTTCTATTACCATTCTGACCATACTAAACATGCCCTGATCAGTATCTACCACTCTAACAGTATATGAAGGTTGCCCTAATGCTAGCCTATGAAAGGAGCAGGTCTCACAGTAGTGGAAAATGAATTTAGGGGTATTCCACTACCAAGACATATAAAACACACATGTACATGTCCTACCTTTTGCCTACTTAGCACCCTGCCCTATGGGTTACCGAGGGCATACATTAGGTGTGACTTATATGTAGAAAAAGAGGAGTTTAAGGCTTGGCAAGTACTTTTAAATGCCAAGTCCAAGTGGCAGTGAAAGTGCACACAGAGGCCTTGCAATAGCAGGCCTGAGACATGGTTAAGGGGCTACTTATGTGGGTGACACAATCAGTGCTGCAGGCCCATTCGTAGCATTTCATTTACAGGCCCTGGGCACATGTAGTGCATTTTACTAGGGACTTACAAGTAAATTAAATATGCCAATTGGGTCTGAGACAATTTTACTATGTTTTTAGGGAGAGAGCACATGCACTTTAGCACTGGTTAGCAGTGGTAAAGTGCCCTGACTCCTAAAGCCGACAAAAATGAGGTCAGTAAAAGAAGAGGAGGAAGGCAAAACGTTTGGGGGTGACCCTGCAGAGAGGTCATTTCCCACACATCCCAGTAGGAAGACTGTATCACCATAGCTAACAAAGTAATGCGGCCCATTCCACTCCTTGGATCAGACTTCTGTCCCCAAAACAAGGAACATTCTGCTCATAACTCAACAACCAACAAAGGCCACTAACAGCTGTCAGTGTCAAGAGCCAGGCAGTAGGCCACCCAGGGTTCTCTGACCTCTGAGGTTTCTCAGAGTCG
This sequence comes from Pleurodeles waltl, assembly GCF_031143425.1. Lineage (NCBI taxonomy): Eukaryota > Metazoa > Chordata > Amphibia > Caudata > Salamandridae > Pleurodeles > Pleurodeles waltl. The sequence goes on from NC_090445.1 coordinate 499,043,846, forward strand.
GGCCAGTCGTCGCTGGTATTTTGCCCTTCCACTTTACCTCCTACCAGTTCAGGGGTGATATCCTGATACTGGTTTCCTAGCCTGGGGAATATACACTGAGGCTGAATATGGGACAGGTCCTTCACCCTGCCCCCTCCATCTGGGCTTCCGTGCTGTCCGCTTGGGAGTTGTAGCCCCAGAAAACGAAACTATCAGGGTGCCCTAGGCACCTGCCACTCCTAATTCTCTATACACAGGTGGCAAACTACTCCCACGAATGCAGTTTGTGGGCATCTTGGGACTAACTAGGACCCTCCTCTCAGTCACCTCTCCACACCACTCCAGGGATACCATGGCCATAGGGTGGAAGAACTCCTGCCCATAGGCCTGAGTTACCATACATAGTTGACCGGTGTACTGCTCTGAAAAAACTAGCCTTTCCACTATCATGGTCTGGATAGCTTTGTTGTCCCTCAGAGCAGTGACTGGGACCCCATTCACTTTTTCCTTGTAGAATTGACAGCTCCCACCCTGAGGGATCACCAGTTCACCCACTGACTCTACCTCAAAGCTAAGGGAGATCATGCCATGGTCTATGATCTGTCCCAAGGGAAAATTTACCCTAAGGCCACATTTGCCACCCCTTTAGGGGTCCCACCAGTAGGTGGTTTCTTAGGACAGACAGGATCCCCCTGCTGGTGTCCTAGCTCGAAACAATCAAAGCAACAGGGTTGCAAATGGAATTCCCTGGTTCACCGGCCACCATAACGTCCTTGATGTTTCCCAGAAGAAGCATGGGAACCTTTTTCTCTGCACTCCCTCCCTTATTCTGAGACCTGTGTGTGTCTCCATGAGCTTCTCCTCACTCTGCTGGGGAGAACCTGAACCACCCTTCTTGGGCTCTCTCACAGGTACCTTTTTTGATCTCTGGTGCTGAGCCAGTGGCCCCCTCTTTAGCAATCTCTCTGTGACCCGTGATCTTACTATCAATAAGGTGTTGGCATAGATTGGGGAAGCAAAGACTGAACATGTGCTCTTTTGCGATCAAGTTGTACAGCCCTTCATAATCCTTGATTTCACTGCCCTTCACCCAGCCATCCATTGCCTTGCAAAAGGAATCCATACAATCAGCTCAGGTCTGCTGGGCCAGTTTCTGACTGTCCTCCAATATCTGTCTTTACTTCTTCGGGATGAGACCATACTTCCTGACAAGGGCTTCTTTCATGGTGGGATATCTCATCCTCTCTCCCTTCTCCAAGGTCAGTAGACTGCCCCTCATTTCATTAGGGAAATGCCTCCACAGACTAGCACCATCAATCCTCCTCACAGATCTTTTGTATCTGTAAGGCGATCTCATAAGCCTCAAACCAGGTTTTAATATCTTATCCCACAATGACGTCAGGCACCAGACCTTTTGCGGATATGTATCCTTTCATCTCCAGAGTGCACTGTAGGTACACTGCCACCATTACTGCTGGACTCCACCTGCTTAGCTCTGATGTCCACCTCCATGAGAGTTAGCTGATGTGCCATTCCCTTTCCTCCAAGGCCCTCTCAGCTTCAAACTTCTTGCCTTCATAGCCATTTCTTGTCCTTCATCAACAGTTTTAATTTGGCCAGCTCTAGCCGGAGCTTCCTTTCATCCTGCCTGTCCCCAACTCCTCTGGGGTAAGGCCCTGAAAGACATCCTGTCCTCTGCATGGGGAGGGATTTTCCATCCTGGGTGTAGGTTACCCCCTTCCTCAAAATGATGCATCCCAAGACCCTCCTAAAGGTCCTGTCCTGATCCTTCTTTCTCATCCTCTTTCTCCTCATCATCGGTTGGCAACTGGTGGGCCTCTGTCCATGCCTGCAAGGTCCTCTGGAGCTCCACCTTGCTAGTGCTCCTTTTGATGGGCAGCCCCTTATCCTGGCAAAACTCAATAAGTTCAGCCACAGTGTAGCTGTCCTTGTTGGCAAGCTCAAACTCGACCCTTGCTGGTGGGGCTGCAGACACAGTCAGGTAGCGCAGAAATGAATTTAAAAACATGAATTAAAAACTTGAATCAGGGAAAATATAAAACTTGAATTTATGTTAGATATTGGATGTAGTATACAAATAAATCACTATATGGCACTGCACAAACACAAGTCCTATTCTCACAGCTGATCACCAAAGTTAGAAACGTGGTTATTGGTTGACTAGAGTGTGAGCCCTGGTGAAGCAGCAACCACATTCCTAGTCAGGGTAAGATACAACCAAACCTCAAATTAACCTGTGCTCCACCCCCTGGTAGCTGTCACAGAGCAGTCAGGTTTAATAATGTATTAGTGGAACACTTCAAATGGAAAAACAGTAGAAATACCACACACAAAGATCCCACAGCAGGTAAATAGAGTTTAATTTAGTAAATAAAATAAGACCAAAATGACAAAAATCTAATCAGTGGAGCCAGAGTTATAAATTCTTAAATAATAAAATGAAAACGAGCACCTAAAAGCATAGAGAGCCAACTAGAGCTATCTGGTCATGCCGTCCTGGCTAAAAGTCAGAAGTTCAGGCTGACTGCAATAGAGCAGAAGTCAGATACAGTCCCAGATCAGTCCCACTGAAGTTTTATATTCTTAAGCTTTGTGCCAAGAGTCCCATTTGTGTTGGAGAGTGTTGCAGGGAATACAGAGACTGTCATGGGCGGTTGTGTAGCACAAAGAGCAGTCCGGAAGTCACAGATGGGCTAGTTGGTGCTTCATGTTGGCGGTCCTCTGCGTGCAATCAATTCTCACTGTGTGAGAGACTGACTGGTGGTGGCTTATGCTGAATGGGTCCATCCTGGAAAAAGCTCAAAAGCCTGATTTTAAGAGTGCTGAGCCACACCGTGTCAAGGACTTGAAGGCCACAGCTTAGGGGTTCAGGATCTCACTGCAGCTAGGTGCAGGAGCTAGATGGGGAGCCTTTTTGTCCCTGAGGCTCAGATCTGTAGGCCTGCAGACTAACCCTTTGAGATATTCCTGGGTTCAAGATGAATTTGAAGGTCCAGTTCTTCTTCCTCAGACAAGAGGGCAGTAGGCAGCAGGTCAGCACAGCAGGGCAGCAGTTCCTTTAGAGTAGCAGTCCAACAGAGTGGCACTCTTTGTAGCAGCACAGCAGTCCTTCTTCCTTGGTGTGTATCCACAAGTCCTGAAGTTGGTGTCTGACGTCCAGTATAGTTCTGCCTTTGAAGTGGAGGGAAGCTTCTAGAGGCATGCCTTTGAAGTGCACAGATTCCATGCCATCCTGGCCCTGGCTCCAAACTAACTACAAAGGGATGTGTGAAGTCAGGACACAGCCTATTCAGGTGTAAGTGAGGCTGACCCCAGCTCCTTCCACCCATCCTGGCAGTGATGGACCAGCCAGTAACACCGGAGCTCCCCATTGTATGTGGCTGTCTAGGAGGAATACACAAAGCCAAACTGTCAGCTACACCCAGTCATGTGACCCAGAGACACGCTGCAAGCACCAAATGGCTAAGGCAAAAAGCCAACTTTCTAAATGTGGCATTTTCAGAATTGCAATTTAAAATCATTCTTCACCATGAGTTAGGATTTTAAATTCTGATTCCGGAGACACCAAGCATGAACTCATCATCTCTTACCATTTGAAAATGGCACTAAAATGTAATAGGGCAATTCTAATGTTATCCTATGGGAGAGATAGGGCTTGCAGTAGTAAAAAACAAATGTAGGAACATTTCACTTCCAGAACATGTAACAGTTAAAATACATGCCCAACCTTTGAAAACAATTGCTGCCTTACATCTGGGCTGTCCAAGGTTCTAACCAAGGAGTGACATATGTATTAAAAAGGAAGAATTAATCCTGACAAAAGGCTTATTTTACCAGGTCAAATTGGAAGTTAAAAATTGCATTTACAGGTTCTTCAATGGCATGCCTGAGACACGTTTAAAGAGCTACTCAAGTGGGTGGCACAGTCAGTGCTGCAGTCACACTAGTAGCATTTAATTTTCAGGCTCTGGGCATATGTAGTGCCACTTTACTAGAAACGTACAAGTAATGTAAATATACCCGCTGTGCACATACTACTTGTTAGTCCTGCCCGTTTATCCTGGTTTTGGTGGACCATGCAACCTGCTATCCAGAGGCAATCCCTCTGAGAACATTGACTGCACCGGTGGTGACCAGAGCCCTGTTGGGAATATTTACCCATGTGGGATTCCCTAAGGAGGTTGTGTCTGACAGGGGCACAAACTTCATGTCTGCATACATGAAGTCCATGTGGGATGAGTGTGGGGTGACCTACCGGTTTACCACCCCTTATCATCCTCAATCCAATGGGCTTGTTGAGAGATTCAACAAGACCCTGAAGGGCATGATTAGTGGCCTGACCGAAGCCATGAGGCGTAAGTGGGACATCCTCTTACCATGCCTGTTGTTTGCTTACAGAGAGGTGCCCCAGAAAGGGGTGGGGTTCAGCCCCTTTGAGCTTCTCTATGGTCAACCTGTCAGGGGACCCCTATGCATTGTTAAAGAGGGCTGGGAGAAAGCTCCCAAGACACCTCCCCAGGATGTGGTCAGCGACATGCTGGCCCTCCGCAATCAAACCCAACACTTCTGGAAGCAGGCCAAAGATAACCTTGAGGCCAGTCAAGAGGTGATGAAGGGGTGGTACGACCGGAAGGCCACTCTGGTTGAGTTCTCCCCTGGAGACAAGGTTTGGGTGATGGAGCCAGTGGAGCCTAGGGCTCTCCAGGACCGCTGGACTGGCCCCTTTGAAGTTAAAGAGGGAAAGGGGAGGCCACTTACCTAGTGGACCTCGGGACCCCTAGGCACCCCCTAAGTGTTCTCCATCAGAACCGACTCAAACCTCACTTTGAGAGTTCTGAGTTCAGTATGCTACTAGTCACAGATGAGGGCATGGAAGAGGAGAGTGAACCTCTATACGACCTCCTCTCTGCAATGAAGGTGATGGGTCTGTGGGGGCTGTCATCCTATCTGACTCTCTGACTCTAAACCAGAAAGGAGACTGCTATGAGCTGTTAGAACAGTTCTCTTCCCTGTTCTCCCTTACTCCTGGACTTACCCATTTATGTGTTCATCATATTGACACTGGAGACAGTCCCCCTGTAAAGAACAAAATGTGCAGGTTATCGGATGAGGTCAAGGCCAGCATCAAGGAGGAGGTCTCCAAGATGTTGACCTTAAGGGTTATTGAGAAATCCAGCAGTCCCTGGGCCAGCCCTGTGGTGCTGGTCCCTAAAGCTGCTGCCCCCAGTGCCAAGCCAGAACTCTGGTTCTGCGTGGAATACCGTAGTCTCAACTTAGTCACATGGACTGATGCTCACCCCATCCCCCGAGCTGATGAGCTCGTTGACAGACTAGCCGCTGCCAAGTTCCTGAGTACGTTTGATCTTACTTCAGGGTACTGGCAGATCGCACTGACTGAGGGGGCTAAAGAGAGATCAGCATTTTCCACACTTGATGGCCATTACCCGTTCCGGGTGATGCCATTTGGATTGAAAAATGCCCCCGCCACCTTCCAACAGTTGGTTAACGGGGTCCTAGCTGGCAAGCATGCCTACTGTGCAGCCTACCTGGACGACATAGCTGTCTACAGTTCCAGCTGGGAGGAACACCTGCTCCACCTCAAGGAGGTGCTTCAGGCTCTGCGACAGGCAGGCCTTACCATCAAGGCTAGTAAGTGCCAGATTGGGCCGGGTTCCGTGGTGTACTTGGGACACCTAGTAGGTGGTGGCAAGGTGCAGCCACTTCAGGCCAAGATTGAAACTATCAAGGCCTGGCAACCACCTAGAACTCAGACTGAAGTGAGAGCATTCTTAGGCCTCACTGGATACTACCGCAGATTCGTCAACGGCTATGGCACCATTGTGTCACCCTTGACAGAACTCGCTTCCAAGAAACAGCCTAGGTTGGTGAATTGAACAGAGGCTTGTCAGAAAGCCTTTGATTCTCTGAAGGAAGCCATGTGTACGGCTCCCGTGCTCAAGGCCCCTGACTACTCCCAGGAACTTATTGTGCAGACAGACGCTTCAGAGCATGGCATAGGGGCTGTTCTAGCACAGCTAAATGAGGATGGCTCAGACCAACCAGTGGCCTTTACTAGCAGATGACACCCAGCTCATCCTCTCACTATCAGATGACCCCTCCACCACAAAGGCCAACTTCCACAGGTGCATGACGGGCATCGCCGATTGGTTCAATAACAACTACTTAAAACTCAATGCAGACAAAACAGAAGTGATGAAAAACACCTCCTCATGGAACGACTTCTGATGACCTACTAAAGCAGGACCAGGATGCACTCCAACAGACTACGGGGGTCATTCTAAGTCTGGCGGGCGGCGAAGGCCGCCCGCCAGACTTCCCCCCTCCAAAATACCGCTCCGCGGTCGCAAGACCGCTGAGGGTATTTTGGCTTTTGCACTGGGCTGGCGGGCGACCGCCAAAAGGCCGCCCGCCAGCCCAGTGCAAAAACCCTTCCCACGAGGACGCCGGCTCAGAATTGAGCCGGCGGAGTGGGAAGGTGCGACGGGTGCAGTTGCACCCGTCGCGAATTTCACTGTGTGCAATGCAGACAGTGAAATTCAAAGTGGGGCCCGCTTACGGGGGCCCCTGCAGTGCCCATGCCATTGGCATGGGCACTGCAGGGGCCCCCAGGGGCCCCATGACACCCCATACTGCCATCCTGTTCCTGGCAGGTGAACCGCCAGGAACAGGATGGCGGTATGGGGTGTCTGAATCCCCATGGCGGCGCAGCGAGCTGCGCCGCCATGGAGGATTAAGAAGGGCAGCGGAAAACCGTCGGGAGACCGCCGGTTTTCCTCTTCTGACCGTGGCGGAACCGCCGCGGTCAGAATGCCCTGCGGGGCACCGCCAGCCTGTTGCCGGTGCTCCCGCCGACCCTGGCCCCGGCGGTCTAGTACCGCCGGGGTCAGAATCACCCCCTACATTTGCAACCTTGGCATCATCCTGAATAGCAAGCTGACCATGAAAAACCAGATTAACGCAGTCTCCTCCACCTGATTCCTCACTCTTTGCATGCTCCTTCAGATCTTAAAATAGCTCCCCTTCAACCCCAAATGAGACGTCACTCAAGCACTAATCACCAACCAGCTGGACTATGGCAACACAGTCTATGCAGGAATCACCACGTACCTCCTGCAGAGACTGCAGACCATACAGAATTCAGCAGCCAAACTCATCCTTGACCTCCCCAGATGGACCCACACCACCTCCCACTTCACCAAACCCTACTGGCTCCCCATTCAGAAGAGATGTCAATTTAAGATGCTGATTAACACCTACGAGGCTCTTCACAATCAAGGACCAGCATACATCAACCATCACCTAAACTTCTACCAACTCTCCATGCAACTTAGCTCTGCTTCCCTCTCCCTCGCACACCCCCTGCATCTACTGAAACAACAGTGGAGGACGCTCCTTCTCCTACCTTGCAGCAAAATCTTTGAACAACCTCCTCCTTCACCTACAGACCTTATCCTCTCTTGTGGAATTCAGGAAAGGACTTAAGACCTGGCTGTTCAACTGAACCCCTTAGCTGCTACGCTCTGAGCACCTGGATACCCTTGCAGTTGACTAGCCGTTCTCTGTATATCCTGTTTGATTGATTTGTTGATTAAAATATGTGACTAGTTTAATTCTAAGTTTCTTTAACATCCACTCCAACAGCTGAATGGATCATTTTACTCTTTACACTAAATCCACTATAAGTCCAGGTGGATGATGGAGGGTTACATTAAAATTAGACACATCCATTCTGCAGAACATGATGTCTGTTCTGTGTGGGCCCGGTGCTCTTCAGGTGGTTGCATGGGACTGCACCTTCTGAAGAAGGTAATGATTGGGTAACATAAACATGCAATGAAGTTTGATAGCTACCATGTGTTTATCAGCTGCTTTGTTATATTTTAAGTTGCTGAAACAATATTTATGATTTTGAATATTCTCCTGTAGAAGGTGCACAGGAGTCTTTCTGGGTGTGAAAGTATTGCCCGCATTGCATAAATTAGGACAATGATGGTGTTTTCAGACTGTGATTATGGGTACTGGGATGTGCTTAAATGTCACATTGCTACATGGTCACTAGTAAAAGGGTATCTTCAAGCATTAGGCTTGCTTTTTGCAGTGAGGTATGTATCTTTAAAAAGGCACATTCTTTTCAGGTAGAATTTATACCTATTTTTTACATAGGGTTACATCCAGCGATTGCATACTGTTGCCAAAAAAATCTCCACTTGCTACATTTCTTACAATCGTGCATGAAAAAATGACCTTGAATTTCTATATCCCTTGTTTATTTTGAATTCCCCTCTGCTTCACTCTTAGATGCCTCTTTTGTGTTCTACCCTAACTCTAATGCATGTCTGTCAGGAAAAGCTTTTTTCAAAATAATTTGTTTCTGACAAAGTCTGCTCTAATGATCACACCCAAGTCACTAATTAACCACCAAGAAAATTTAATGCATGTAATGGTTTCCTTTAGTATGCAAGACTAACCCAAATAACCAATCAACTAACCTATAGCTCTGGGCATCCATGTTGCATGCTTTTTGCTGTGAAAAGCTCAAATGCCTCCTCAGGGATATTAAGAGCTATTTAAAGGAAATTTCAATTCAATCATTGTTGAGGCATGCCAATTCTGCATTACATTGATAGAAAATACAGTGGTACATTTTGCAAAAACTGCTACATTCATTAGTGATTTTGTTAACACCATAACATCATATATGATTGAAGAGAATGTCTGTAGGTAGTGATGCGTGGTGTAGCTAAGAGATTCTGTGAAATACACTCATCAAAAAATAGATTTTTTACAAAAAAGAAGTCTTGGAAGCTCAGATCAAGGAGAGATCTAAGATATATGATTTGTACCAATGAATTGTGTCCAGCCCTGCATCTCACCTGTCACACAGAATAAACATCCAATTTCCAGGAAGTCCAGTTAATGGAAGTAGAGAGGACATTTTAAGGGGCAATAATGAAAGATAAATCTGACTTAGGATACAGAAGGGAAGCTCAGGGTTGAGGAAAAGTCTGGATAGTAAATCGCTAAATGAACTAGGAATATAGACCAGACCTTTGAGGAATATTACCTAACCCTGGAGGCATCTCAGTAGGAAGAGTGCAATGTGTCTATATCTGCTTAGCTCATCAGTAACCCTGTAGCCCCCCCCCCACATTGTTGTTAAAGAGTGAGATAGATAAAACACAGTATCAATGTATGGAATGGAGAGAGTTGTAAGATCACTTACCACTGGAAGCAAGCATACTGGTGACAAACTTTGATAAGCCGCCAATCACTATTATTGACTGAATGTTTATTGACCACCTAGCAGATATATATTTGGCCCTCAGGGAGAGATTGGAGGTGAACCTAGGTAACTTTGGTCACGTTGACTGGAATGAAGTCTTGACGTATCAGAGGGAGGTGGTGATCCAGTCCTCCTTCCTACTGATTAAACTCAAGATCCTGCATAGGATGTATTATCATAGGGTCCACTGCATGGGCTGTGTGACTAACCCTCGGTGTGTGAGGTCTTAAGGAATGCCTGGGTGTTGGAAAATGGCCTTCTCTGGAGGGTCACCTCAAACTTTATGCCTCTTTCCTCCTCTCTTGCTGACCTTGTTTTTCTTTAGGGCTCTGTGCACTTTACCACTGCTAAACAGTCCTAAAGTGCTTGTGTTCTCACCTTAAAATGTGGAAACATTGGCTAATCCACAATTGGCATATTAAATATACTTGCAAGTCTCTTGTGAAGTAGCATACCATATACCCTGGGCCTGCAAATTAAATGCTGCTAGTGGACCTGCAGCACTAACTGTGCCACCCACACTAGTAGCCTCCCACACCTGCCTCAGGCCTGCAATTGCAGGGCCTGTGTGTCTGCAGTTTACTGCCACTTTGATTTGGCATTTAAAATTACTTGCTCAGCCTTAAACGCCCCTTTTATTACACATGTCACCTCTAAGGTAGGCCCTAGGTAGCCATAAGGACAGGGTGATATGTAAGTAAAAGGTAGGGCATGTAATTTTAAATTGTAAATGTCCTGTTAATTACAAACAGACAAATGTGCTTTTCACTACTTTGAGGCCTACTCCTCTCGTAGGCTTGCATGAGGAAGTCCTTAATATACGTTTAAGCTGTAATTCCTGATTAGAAAGAAGGACTAGCTGTATCATGCTGAAATCTTCTTCCGGGCCGAAGCTGAATTTGGATCTGACGTCCTTGGAGTTCTTCTCGGATGGAAAGCCCAGGTGAAATTTTTTTGTTCAGACTAAGGCCCTCATTATGACCCTGGCAGACGGTGGTATTATGGAGAAAAGTACTGCCAACAGGCTGGAGGTACTTTTCCCCATAATATGACATTGGTGGTTTGGCTCAAGCCAAACCGCCAATGCACCACTCCCTCCGCCACGGAGGTAACATCAGCTGGGCTGGAAACTTCAGTTTCCAGTCCGGTGGCCGTCACTAGCCCGTGCGCGGGATTATGACACCGCCTACCACCATGGTTTTCATGTCCTCCTTACCACCTCGAAAACCATGGTGGTAGGCACTATCAGTGACAGGGAATTACTTCCCTGTCACTGATAGGGGTCTTCCTCGCCCCCTCCCCCTCACCAGGTCCCCCCTCCACCCCTCCCTCTCCACACCCATCCCCCAACATACACGCACCTTCATGCACCATCACACATAGTCATACACACACTCGTACCCACATGCACCCACGCATGCATACATCCATTCACACACACATCCAAACACACTGACATACATACAAGAACACACGCATTCACACAACACAACATACACGCACTCACACATCCACACATGCACACACATATCACACGCAACGAACACCCGCATTCACACACACACGTACACACACACACCCCACACACACACACAACACCCACCACCCCCTCCCCTGACAGAGCACCCAACTTACCTGATTGGAGGGGGTCCAGGAGGAGGCAGTACGGGGCGCTGCTGCCAGCAGCAGCGTCCGTTAGCAGAACACCGTCAGGCCGTATCATGGGTCATGATACGGTCTGCAGCAGTCTACTGGCATGGCGCTGCTGCTGGCAGCAGCGCCACCTTACTGCTGTCCGCCGCCATGACCGTAGCCGGAATTCCGCCATCCTTCTGGCGGAATTCCGGCTACGGTCATAATATGGCAAATGGCTGGTAGCCGTGGCGATGGTCTTTTGGCGGCTGTCGCCGCGGCGGTAGGTGGTTTTTACTGCCACTGTCATAATGAGGGCCTATGTAATTTTTTTGGAGCTTTTGCTCTCCGACTTTAGACAACCCACGAGAGCAAGCCGATTTCGAGTCAGCATTTTCAAATTGCCTTTCCAGGAGATCCCAGTAAAATTCTGAAAATCTGGGGCTCCGGAGCTTTTCAGCAACACAAACCTGTAAATCAGGCCGGGTCACGGTCGACCTAAGCTGGCTTGACTTAAGACGTATGGAGCTTTTTCCAAAAAGTTCTCCAATCTCCTTCAGACTTCTGGATCTTCTTCCAGAAGGTCTTTGAAGGTATTTTAGGAGTTCACAGTTCACCCCAAGGTTCCAGAAGCTCTGAGTTGTTCCTTGAGGGTTAGGACTCCAACTTCCAGAATGCACCTGCCTCAAACTCCAAAATAACGAATGAAGCCCAAGTGTGCAGCTGGTGCAGTCCTTGAGAGTGCAGTGTCCAGGTACAGGTCAGGGGGTCCAGCAGGACAGTCCTTTTTCGTCTTGTCTTGTTCCTAGTAGGGACCTAAGGTGTGGGTGCAGCTTTGCCATGTTTATCCTTGCTCCTTGAATGGAAAGTTGGGGTAGGGGGTAACTGTCCAATCACAGGCAGGCCACCACCATCCTGGACGACCATTTTCTGGGAAGTGTGGGAAAAATCAATCCCAAGGAGCAACATTCTTTAAATTTGGAGGTTAGGTCTGGCTGAGTGCACCCACTGGTGTGGCTGAAATTCTTTAACACAACCCTTTCTTGCCCTCTCCTAATCTAATCAAAGGGCACCTGGTTGTCTGGGTTTGCAGGAAATGGGGGAGGTCCTGAGCTGCTCCAAATGTCCATTTCCTTCCTTTCTTTCAAGACTAGTTTGGCTGCTCTCCCCCATCCTCTTTCACTTTCTGCTGAGACAGACCTCATCCCTCAGGGACGTCCTTTGTCTTCAGCCCAGGCCACTTCACACCTCATCAGGGCAGTGTGGCCAGGCTGCCAGAGGCTGGCCAATTAGAGCAGGGCACTACCGGCCTGAAGTTGGCAACTTTCACGTAGACTTCTAAAACTCTTTCCCTGAACTAGTTATATTAAATTCAACAACGACAAGTCATTGGATTTATTATAACAATCAGTTTCATACCAAACTTGAAATATTTAGATCCTTTTGGACTTTATTAAATTTAAATAAAGTCTCCCTAATTTAGCCTATGGAGCCTATTCACTACCATGAGGGAAAACACATTTGGCCAAAACATCTTTTATAAGGTCCCTGCTTATAATTACACTGCACCCAACCCTGGGGGCACGTGGGGCACACCTTAGGGGTGACTTATATGTAAAAATAAGTTAGTTTAAGACTTTTGGGAGTACTTTTAATTCCAAGGTCAACCTTGAAGGTAACTTTAATTTAAATGCAGTCAGCAAGGCAGGTCTACCTTTAAAATGGCACTGGGTACCTCTGCAGTGCACCTAAGGGTGCACAACCTATGCTGGTGTCCCTGAACCTACATGCCCTACCATATACTAGGGATGTATAGGTAGGTTGATACTGGCAATTATAATTAGCCTAATTTGCAAATCCACCTTACACAGAACACTATGGGGGTGATTCTGAGACTGGCGGGCGGCGGAGGCCGCCCGCCAGTCTTCCCCCGACAAAATACCGCTCCGCGGTCGCAAGACCGCTGAGGGTATTTTGAGATTTGCCCTGGGCTGGCGGGCGGCCGCCAAAAGACCGCCCGCCAGCCCAAGGCAAATCTACCTTCCCACGAGGACGCCGGCTCAGAATTGAGCCGGCGGAGTGGGAAGGTGCGACGGGTGCTGTTGCACCCGTCTGCTTTGCAGACACTGAAATACTACGTGGGGCCCTCTTACGGGGGCCCCTGCAGTGCCCATGCCATTGGCATGGGCACTGCAGGGGCCCCCAGGGGCCCCACGGCACCCCCTACCGGCATCCTGTTCCTGGCGGGAGACACGCCAGGAACAGGATGGCGGTAGGGGGTGTCCGAATCCCCATGGCGGCGGAGCGCGCTCCGCCGCCATGGAGGATTCTCCCGAGCAGCGGAAAGTCGGCGGGAGACCGCCGACTTTCCGTTTCTGACCGCGGCTGAACCGCCACGGTCAGAATGCTCGAGGGAGCACCACCAGCCTGTTGGCGGTGCTCCCGTGGTCGGTGACCCTGGCGGTCACCGACCGCCAGGGTCAGAATGACCCCCTATTTCTGGAACCTGTTAGCAGTACCTAGGGCGCCGCCAAGAGTCAGTAACCACCAGTATCTGTCCAAAACGTTTGGGGTTGACCAGGGTAAAAGGAGGACTTTCCTACAGGGTATTTCGCTGCTCAAACTGCTTTGTGTGCTTTGCAGCCTGCCTCCAATACACTTCTGGGGTGGGTGACAACTAAACTTCGTGCATTACCGCTGCACAGCCACAAACACATGAGGAGTGGATGTGACAGAGAACTCATCTGCATTCATCTGCATTCTGATAGCTATTCCTTGGTGTTAGACTTTTGCCCTTTTGCAGGGTCATCCCCAATCTTTTTGCCTCCTCCTATTTTTTCTGACCTGTTGCTGTTGGCTTTTGAACTCTGAGCACTTTTACTACTGCTAACCAGTGCTGTTGCACCCGTCGCGTATTTCAGTGTCTGCTTTGCAGACACTGAAATACTACGTGGGGCCCTCTTACGGGGGCCCCTGCAGTGCCCATGCCATTGGCATGGGCACTGCAGGGGCCCCCAGGGGCCCCACGGCACCCCCTACCGGCATCCTGTTCCTGGCGGGAGACACGCCAGGAACAGGATGGCGGTAGGGGGTGTCCGAATCCCCATGGCGGCGGAGCGCGCTCCGCCGCCATGGAGGATTCTCCCGAGCAGCGGAAAGTCGGCGGGAGACCGCCGACTTTCCGTTTCTGACCGCGGCTGAACCGCCACGGTCAGAATGCTTGAGGGAGCACCACCAGCCTGTTGGCGGTGCTCCCGTGGTCGGTGACCCTGGCGGTCACCGACCGCCAGGGTCAGAATGACCCCCTATTTCTGGAACCTGTTAGCAGTACCTAGGGCGCCGCCAAGAGTCAGTAACCACCAGTATCTGTCCAAAACGTTTGGGGTTGACCAGGGTAAAAGGAGGACTTTCCTACAGGGTATTTCGCTGCTCAAACTGCTTTGTGTGCTTTGCAGCCTGCCTCCAATACACTTCTGGGGTGGGTGACAACTAAACTTCGTGCATTACCGCTGCACAGCCACAAACACATGAGGAGTGGATGTGACAGATAACTCATCTGCATTCATCTGCATTCTGATAGCTATTCCTTGGTGTTAGACTTTTGCCCTTTTGCAGGGTCATCCCCAATCTTTTTGCCTCCTCCTATTTTTTCTGACCTGTTGCTGTTGGCTTTTGAACTCTGAGCACTTTTACTACTGCTAACCAGTGCTAAAGTGCATATGCCATCTGTGTAAATTGTATGATGGATTGGTTTATCCATGATTGGCATATTTGATTTGATAGTAAGTCCCTAGTAAAGTGCACTAGAGGTGCCCAAGGTCTGTAAATCAAAAGCTACTAGTGGCCTGCAGCACTGGTTGTGCCACCCACATTAGTAGCTCTGTAATCATGTCTCAGACCTGCTACTGCAGTGTCTGCGTGTGCAGTTTTATCTGTAAATTAGACTTAGCAAGTGTACCCACTTGCCTGGCCTAAAACTTCCCTTTTCTTACATATAAGACACCCCTAAGGTAGGCCCTAGGTAGCCCCAAGGGCAGGGTGCAGTGTATGGTTAAGGTAGGACATATAGTTATGTGGTTGGTATGTCCAGACAGTGAAATATGGCTAAATTTGTTTTCATTTTTGCAAGGACTGTCCCTCTCATAGGTTAACATGGGGGCTACCTTTAAATCTGAAAAAAGTGTAGATTCCTTTTGGGAGCGGATAGACATGTGGAGTCTGGGGTCTCTGAGCTCACAATTTAAAAAATACATCTTTTAGTAAAGTTGATTTTAAGACTGTGTGTTTGAAAATGGCACTTTTAGAAGGTAAGCATTTTCTTGCTCATACCATTTCTGTGACTCTGCCTGTTTGTGGATTCCCTGTCTGGGTCAGTTTGACAGTTGGGCTGGTTGAACCTCTCACTAGACAGTGACACAAAGGGAGCTGGGGTGTGGCCTGCATATCCTGATGAGCCATCTGTGCTAGGAGGGAGGGGAGGAGTGGTCACTCACACCTGAAAGGGTTGCACCTGCCCTCACACAATCCAGTCTCCAAACCCCTGGTGTATGTCTGGGGCCTGGCCTGGGCAAGGCAGGATTTCACAATCAACAGAGACTTTGCTTTGAAGTAGGCCTACTTCAAAGGAGAAAATGGGTATAAGAAGGGCACCTAAACCCCCAGACTTTAGAACACTTCTGGAAACCAAGAGGAACCGCAGCCTGGAGAAGAGCTGAAGAGCTGAGGAAGAAGAGCTGCCCTGCCTGTGACTGTGCTTTGTGGAGTTATCCTGCAGTTGCTGCTTCTGCCAGAGTAAGATAGCAAAGACTGGACTTTGTGTGCCTTCCATCTTGTGAAGATCTCCAAGGGCTTGATTTCGAGCTTGCCTCCTGTTGTTTGAAGTCTCAGGGACAGCAAAGACTTCTCTCTGCCAGCACCTGGAGTCTCTGGATAGACTCCTACTCTGCCAAGTGGTGCCCATCCAGTTCTTGGGACCCTGAAAGGAGAAGCTGGCAGCCTAAGAGGAAGAAATCCACGCACAGAATGCCGTGCGGGGAAAAGATTGACGCGACTTCAATCTGCGGCTGGAAAATCGCACGCTGCTGGCTTTGCGGCTGAAAATCTATGCTCACTTGCAACGCGACCGAAGAATTAACGCACGGAGCTGGAGAAATGTTGTGCTGCATCTCTGACGGAGGCTGGTGAGATCGCAACCCGCGCTGTGTGGTTTTCGGTTCATCGTGCGGCTGGATTTCCTACGCAAACACCGCTGGGCGTGTAAAAACAACGCAAGGCCTGCCTGGACCCGAGAGTACTGACCGGATCGACGCATCGCTCTCCTGGGGAGAGAAGAAACGACGTGTACCAACCCAAAGAAAGGAGAAACTATGCAAGTCTCGCTTGTGAGTGAAATCTACACATCACAAGCCCTTTTTGATGCACACTCGCCCTTTCAGTGTTATTTGTGATGCACCCAAGGTACATTTTCACGCAGTGTTAGTGTGTGTTTAAAACTACATGAAGACTTTTTTTGCTTTTCAATTGATAACTTGACTTGTGTATTGTGGATTTTTGCTGTTTTGGTCTTGTTTTATTTAGATAAATATTTTCTATTTTTCTAAACCTGTGTTGTGGATTTTGAGTTATGCCTTAAAATGGTGCTTCTGACTCTGAAGGAATAACTATGATGGAAAATGGTGTCACAATAAATCATTGTCAGGCAATGGGGCAGCAGTGATTCCCAATTTACATATCTGGAGAAGGAAAATGGACCAGTAAATATATAGAAGAGAAGACAACATACAGAGGACAGGGTGTGCCCATGGATTGTGGAGAAAATATAGAAATGCATATGACAAAGAGTAATGGCATAGTGTTTGCATTTCTAAGTCCTGGGTCCTCTGTAGACTTTAACACAATAAAAATAATCTATTTCTAATCTTGTCCACAACACTGTTTTATAAAACTTGACTGAGGTCTCATAGATGGGTGTGAAATTATCGTCCACCATTAGTTCTTCGGTGTGAAATGATCGTCCACCATTAGTTCTTCTTTGATATAACTTTTATTGTTTAACCTTGCTTGGTCAAGAAAGATAATGAAACACAACACAAAAATCTAAAAATAAGTGATTTCACAAAACCAATAAACATCCGGAGTTACAGCAGATAATCAACTGTGCTCTCAGGCAACGCTCCAGACAAGGACTGTTATGTTTTCTTCTATAAAATATAACTTATCCCCACCTACGGTCTGAAGTATATCTATAATAAAAATCTACCAGATGACTATGTCTAAGGCCCTATCATAGTGCTACACAAGCATCGTAAGGACCCAGCTATGAGTTCAACCTAGAGAACTATAGCTTTCCTCAAGGTAGATGCAGACACAATTAATGCCACCACAATACACTCAGCCTTCACCAGAGTTATTAGAAGTGGTCAACAATGCTTGGTATCAGAGAGACAGTGATGAAAGAATGTGTCTAAGAGTCTAACCCTCATTCATGCAAAGCAGAAAAAGACAAGAGGAAATTTGCATACATCCCTTTTATCCATGTGCAAAGGTACCGGGTAGCTGTCAGCATTCGTGTACTTAAGGGGTGTAGAAGCTACACACAAGGATAATACATGTTGACCACACTGTGTAAATAGATACTAAGTACCTCTGGCAAATGGAGACCCTATGCATTTCTATTTTTATTGAATGTACATTTCTATTAACACTATCTAGATTGCATTAACAAATAATAACTATGACCACCAAATTAATTGTGGATGGAAGGATGATCATGATCACCTTTTGTACACGTCTTGTTACATTTAATCTTAGATGGGAAAAAAGATAGAAGATGTTGGTTCCCAACAGTGAAATTAATTGAAGAATGTACCTACATCCAGTCATGTAGACAAAGTGCGTTCAGGCACCAGGGAAAACATCTCTATGTTGCATCATTTCTTAGGAGGAGTACTCTAAGCTCACCTGGCTGGATTGTTGAACAAGAATTAAATGGCTGTCTAATCACTCTAATCCTGCCTGCTGGTAACCCCCTGAAGTTAAAGGATGATCACTTTTCTCTTACCTATTTGGACAATGATATAGTCTTTCTTGAAGGTGTAGCCTCATATGACTAAAACCCAGCATGGTAACCTGCTGCAGTTGCCATGATTCAGCTGCTGTCTCTGCCTGAGTGGAATACCATTATCCTGCCCAATGAATCTAGAGAAAAGCACCATGAACCACCCCTCTTTACCAAACCCCAGAGACCAGACGAGAGCTGTCCAAGAACGATTTCCAAAATGTTAGTGTATGGGAAGTGGCTACTCCATCTGGCAAGCACCCTCCCTCCTTGTGTCAATGTTTCATTTGTTTATTAACCTTTGTAAGATTCCCCTCAATGGCCTTTTATTGGTACTCTATCTTCTGTGTGGCTAGGCCCATTACCACCTTTTGGGATCTGAGCCACATTGGGAATGAGGCTGGAAGATTGTTTCCCTCACCATTCTAGAGTGTGAGGGAAATAGCATGATTTTGTTTTCATGAATCAAAGTTTCAGGATGCTTGGAAACCGTCCTATTAAAGCAGGAGACATAGAAAGGGTTCATGGTCTTACAAGATGTAATCTCGTACACATAGACACCTGACTATACCATCCTCTTGTTTTCTTTTCTCATAGGTTGAATACCTATTATTGTGTACTGAGTGTAATTTTCCTAGTTGTCATGATTAAAATATTAGCAGATAGAATTTTAGCTAGAAGTTTGTGATAGTTTTCATTTAAAAAAAAAGTAATCTTGAATAAAAGCTTTCACATTCTTTCTTCTAAGAACCTGAGAAAGCCTTACTAGAGTAATCTGGTAATGGAGGAGGTGTACAATTTTGCACTTTGTCTTACTCCATTCTTTACAGAATAAAATTGAAGATGTCATGGGTCTACTAGTGTTGTCCCTATCCTCTTTGTAACTCACACCTCTTCTCTTCCTCAGAAAGATGCCAGGAGTTTTAATAAGTGGAAACAAATGTCCATTGTCAAAGACTTCTAGTTGTATAGGGGAGGTAAATACCTTGCTGCAGGACCAAACTAAGATGCTTCCCCTATCTGGTAATAGAGGAGGTGTACAATTTTGCACTTTGTCTTACTCCATTCTTTACACTACAGAATAAGATTTAAGATGTCATGGGTCTACTGGTGTTGTCCCTATCCTCTTTGTAACTCACACCTCTTCTCTTCCTCAGAAAGATGCCAGGAGTTTTAATAAGTGGAAACAAATGTCCATTGTCAAAGACTTCGAGTTGTATAGGGGAGGTAAATACCTTGCTGCAGAACCAAACTAAGATGCTTCCCCATAGAATCCCATGCAGTACTGATGTACTCAGATGTCAGGTAGCTCCCTGTTTCATTTACAGCTTATCCCTTGCTTCCCTGCTGAATCATGTCAGTCCTGTGGAAACCCCTGGGCCCGAAATCCTTTGCTCTATTTGGTGAATGATGGTGTTTTCCATTCCTATTCCAGTGGGTGTCCAGATGTTGGTACTCCTATGCAACTGTTATGCGCATTGACCCCAATTGTGATGTACAGTGATCCCATGTAACTGTACTGTGCTCTGTTTGAATTGTCATGCAGCAGTGCGGTGTGCATTAGAATTGCTGTTTGTTCGAAATGCCATTCAGCCATCCAGCAACGATCTGCACTTGTTTCTTTGTGTCGTATACCACTTGAACTTAAGCATGCGGCGGCCCTACGTCCACACTGTTGATGCCTTCCAAGTAATGCAGCAACTCCATGACATTTGTGAGCCTTCGCAGTGTGTTTGCAGGGGTTCGTGTTCTTACGCAAAGCATGTGACATGGTGGCAATGATTGGCTTGGTGGGTTTAAAAGCCATGATCAAGCCACTGCCTGATGCTTGGCTTTGAGAATCCTGCTGGAGCGGCGATTCTTTCCTTACACTTGCTGATATTTCTCACCCTCTCCATCCGCAAATTCCTAATCTTCACCCTATGACACCAAGCCAGAGAACTGTAATCAGAGGTAGACGTATATACTTACTTGCACACTCGCGCCTTCACGCCCAATGGACCGGGCGAGTCAGTTTCAGAACGCAGTCTTCAAAGCTTATGCTAAGGCTTACAGCGCTTCATTGAGTCAGCATTACTGGAAGCATTGCTTATGGATAGACTTGGACATACACTGCAGACTGTGAGCCAAACATTCTTATTTGGAACAAATTGAATTACTTTATTGGCATTGTGTAAGAGTATTTTGTGAAGGAACAACTACTCTTGTTTGAGGAACACCTGCAAATCTGTCAAGTACTACAACTGTCAAAAGTATAGTATTACAGGGATTATTCAGATCAATAACATAATTCTCTGCCTTTTAGGATATCCTGCACCCAGAGTCCTGTCCCTATCACGTACATCCTCAGAAGTGAAGCTGTGAAGCCCACAGAAGGTTCCGAGGCACTTAGCAGAGAAGTGAGAAGTCGAGGTTGCAGTGGTCCTTTGCCTCTCTTCCCATATTCCCCATTCCCTCTTGGTATACCTGCCAAAAATCCAAATCTCAGTGGGAGTACTGTGTGGTGTTTTAGGAAGTTGAGAGGCCTGCCATCACCCCTGCAGAATACCTGTCATTCAGGTGAGTGTTCACAACATCTAAAGAGTATTGGCGTGTCAGACCTCATTTTATATTATTATGATAAGGTGACACTTAAAGGGTAAAACATCTATTACCCTCAGAGGTCGACTCAGATCTTTGGGCAGGAGTGAGAAATCATCCAGTCAGACAATACGACCCAGTAAACATCAAATAAATCATTTAATAATCAAAATATTCAATTTAGAGTCAATAATTTAAACACAAAGGCCCTCATTGTGACATTGGCGGTAAATCCCACTTACCGCCATGCCGACTGCCGACAACATAACGCTGCTGCTGCAGATAACTGCCAACCATACTATGACACACACATACCAATCCGTCACTATACAGCCACATACAGAAGTCCTCCAGCCCAAAAGTCAGTGATAAACTGGTGGTATAAAAAAAACCACACCGTTACGGCAACAGAACTACGCCCATCACATTATGGACCACGAATCACTGCTGCATACATTTAATGGCGGTAAACCATTGGCAGGACATACCTCCGCGCTCAAAATACACCCACTCAAACAAAACTACACCACATTGGAAAATTCTAACTACACACACCTGACACCCATACACACACCACACCCACATTCCCACACCACTATAAAACACACACCCACAATACCCACATCCCTTTATGACTAGAGAGAGATACAGCAAGAGCACCCGCACAACCAGAGCCACATAACAACATCACCTATACACCATCCACTCACCTTACATCACACACCCCAACACATCACACCACACACCCTCATCCAAACCACTCACACTACACCCATGGCACCACAACAACACCCCAGGTTCTCAAAGGAGGAGCTAAGGGTCATGGTGGAGGAAATCATCCGGGTAGATCCACAGCTATTTGGATCACAGGTGCAGCAGACATCCATTGCTAGGAAGATGGCGCTATGGCAGAGGATCGTGGACAGGGTCAACGCCGTGGGACAACACCCCAGAACAAGGGATGACATCAGGAAGAGGTGGAATAACCTATGGGGGAAGGTGTGTTCTGTGGCAGTAAGACACCAACTAGCTGTACAGAGGACTGGCAGTAGACCCCCACTTCCTCCCCCACAACTAACAACATGGGAGGAGCAAGTCTTGGCAATCATGCATCCTGAGGGCCTGGCAGGAGTAGGAGGAGGACTGTACTCTGGTAAGTCAAATCTCTATTACTATCACCCCCCCACCTGCATGCCATCACAAACCCCCACCCTTACCCTCACTCCCATCACTTCAGCACCTCCCACATACCCCACCATCACAACCCACTCATCCCAATACCAAGCCCTGCATTCAACACCAAGGCATGAACACCCCTCACAGACCTGCATGGACACCTATCACCTCTGCATGCACACTGAAGAGAACCACCTAGCCGAAAAAATAGCAACTCACACAAAGGCAAATTTGCCAGGGCAACAACAACCATAGACAGCAACCCACCCATGCACAACATGTCACATGCAGAAACAATAACACTCCATTCGCATCCCCCAGGTACCCGGAGAAGAGGTGCCAGCAACATCCAGTCCCCCCCCCCCAGAAGAGGCCCACAGTGATGTCAATCAGCAGTGTGTCCACCACTACAGGGACCCCAGGCCACCCCACAAACCCAAGGATCAAGGACCTGGGGTCAGTGGCAGTGGGCACACAGTTCAGGGGACAGAGGCACAGGACAACAGGGAAGCTGGGAGGACTGCTGTGTGACGGGGGAGGGCAGCCTCAGGGAACCGACTCTCCAGGAGGCACTCACCGTCAACTTCCTCTACCCAATCCCATTCCCCTCAACCCCAAACTATCCAAAGCACACAGTCAGACGAGCATGCACCCAGGACAATACACAAGAGTGGACATGGCAAACACAAGCACCACATTTCATCCCACAGACACTCACACAAACACCATCCAGAAGGAGACATACCAACATCCACTGCCTCCACTGTGGCCCTCTCCTCCTCCTCGTCCACCTCCCTCCCAGTTGCGTCTCCACTTA
This sequence comes from Pleurodeles waltl, assembly GCF_031143425.1. Taxonomy (NCBI): domain Eukaryota; kingdom Metazoa; phylum Chordata; class Amphibia; order Caudata; family Salamandridae; genus Pleurodeles; species Pleurodeles waltl. Next base: position 499,066,412 of record NC_090445.1, read on the forward strand.
CACCTGCATGCACTACATCCTCATCCACTACCACCATCACCAGCACAACTAACATTACACGTCCCTCACTGGCAGTCACCACCCCCACATCCATGCACCGGTCCCCTGTGTCCTCTCCCACTGTGTCTGTGCCCCCTCCTCTCAAAGTACACAAACACAAGCACTCAGACACCCAACAGCCATCCACCTCACAACAGCACCCAGCCCATGCACCTGCACCCAAACACAGCAGACTGACACCTCCTACAACCACTCTCTCTTCCTCCACTCCCAAACCTTCTCCCTCTTCCCACCTCAATGTCCCTAAGAAGCTTTTCCTTTCCACCATTGACCTCTTCCCTACCCCTCCCCCACCGTCCCTCACATCAGGACAGGGCGGTCAAACCCAGGCAAGCACCCCAGCCACCCAGTCCATGGGCACAGTGGTGTTCACAGCTATTCCAGTTGGGAGAGGATCCCGGGCACCAGCTAGCCACACTGAAATGGTGCCTGCACCATGTGCTGTAAGGAAGGGCAAGGAGGCGCCCCCAGCTGCTAAAAGGAAGGGCAATGAGGCACCCCCAGCTGCTAAAAGGAAGGGCAAGGAGCAATAACCGGCATCTGAAAGGAAAAGCAAGGGGCCTGCACCAGCAGGCAGAAAGGACAAGAGGCCTGGTGCTAGAACTCAGTCGGAGCCCTCACCACCAACCATGGTGGTTCAGCCGTCCGAGGCTGCAGGAGAAGATCTGGAGACTCCCCCACCACTGCCAGCACTGCCACCAGCACCGCCACCAGCACTGCCACCAGCACTGCCACCAGCACCACTGCCAGCAGCAACAGCCCCAGTGGGCAGCCGTCTGAGGCTGCAGCGGAAGGGCTGGAGCCCCCCCAACACTGCCAGTAGAGCCACCAGCATCACCATCTGCACCGCCACAGCACCGCCACCAGCACCACTGCCAGCAGCAGCAGCCCCAGTGAGCAGCCGTCTGAGGCTGCAGGGGAAGGGCAGGAGCCTCCCCCACCACTGCCAGCACTGCCACCAGCACCACTGCCAGCAGCAGCAGCCCCAGTGGGCAGCCGTCCGAGGCTGCAGGGGAAGGGCTGGAGCCTCCACCTACCACTGCCAGCACCGCCACAAGCACCACCACTACCACCATGCCCCCTCCAGAACCAGTGGAAGAAGCCTTCCACTCACCCCATCCTCCACAGGATGAAGCTCACTGGCACAATGCCCCCTCCTGAACCCGTGGAGAAGCCATTCACTCACCCCATCCTCCACAGGATGAAGCATCACTGGGGACAATGCTCCCTCCAGAACCAGTGGAAGAAGCCATCCACTTGAGAGACTGTGGCCTTGCACTCCCCAGGACCAAGCAGTGGGCAAATCACCCACTTGAGAGACTGTGGCCTTGCGCTCCCCAGGACCAAGCAGTGGGCAAATCACCCACTTGAGAGACTGTGGCGTTGCACTCCCCAGGACCAAGCAGTGGGCAAATCACCCACTTGAGAGACTGTGGCCTTCCAGCCCCCAGTACCAAGCAGTGGGCAAATCACCCACTTGAAAGACTGTGGCCTTGCACTCCCCAGGACCAAGCACAGGGCATGTTGCCCCCTCCAGGACCAGTGGCGTTGTACCATCTTTGGGCTGAGGTGCCCCCCATCCCCCATCCCCCTGAGGTGCCTGCCTATTGTTGACTTGATGTCCCTGCATTGTTCTGTCTGTGTTGTTGCAGGAGTAAGGTGGGACCTTGGACTGTGTGATGTGGCCCTGTGGCCCACGGGCATTGAGGACTGGGCAGTGTCCCAACATTTGTAAATATGTAATCTTTTTGATTTGGATGCACCTATTTATACTATTTTATCTTATTACACTCACTTTAATCAATTCCTTTTGTCCTTGCATCATTCCTGAGGGGTATGGGGTGTATATGTAATGTTACTGCACCTGGTTATGTGTATGGTGTTGAGGTTGGGGGTGTTGCATGTGTGTGTCACTCTCTTTTCCTCTCCCCCTCCCCTGTGTGCTAGGCGGCAGTACTCACCGTGGTCATCTTTGCCGGCGTTCCCTGAGTCTCCACAGGTGAGTCCTTTGACCTCTGAAATCTGTTTCCACCAGGCTTTTGATGTCATTGGTACCATCCCGGAAAAGGTGGTGAATTGGTGTGTCATAATACAGTGGGCGGAAAATTGTTTCTGCTTCGCTGTAGGCGGTTACCTCCGTGGTGCCTGTTGGTTTCGCCCTGGCGGTCGGTGTGTTAAAGTGGCTGTCTGTATGAGAGGTTTCCGCCGTAGTTATAATTTCATATTTATTACACCTCTTGGCGGTATTACCGCTTTATCATCAACTGCCAGGGTCGTAATGAGGGCCACAATGACCTACATGGCCATGAATCACCATACCTGTTTAGTAAAGTTTATAAATTTATTGCACTTTAGAATTACAATGCTAAGATCACGTAAATCATGCACAAGACCAAATTATAGAAATACAGAAACATCACAGGCTGTCCAAAACGCATGAAGAATCTCAATCTAACTAATGCATTTATCATTAAACACTCCAAAAGAGCAATGCAGAATAACAAAAGAATCAATTGAAGAATAGAAATGGCATACATTTAGTTTGTGCAGTTGAAATAATTGTAATAATTTAATAAACAGTCAAATTTAGACATTGGGTCAGGTATACCTAACTTTTACTCTAATTGGAAAACATGTGTGGGCTTCATGCAAAAAGAAAAATAAGACAAACATTGTTAGAAAAACATCTAACTATGGTGGTAACCAAAACAAGAATTTGGATTTTCTAAGGGAGGAAAACCTGCAAGAAAGACAAATGTACATTGGTTATACCTCTCCTAAATGGATCAGCATTCAGTAAAATTTTCTTCAGCAGAGTGCAGGAACATCAGGTCTTCATTAACCAGCATCAGGACATGGAAGGGTAACAGTACAGTTAAGTTGGGCTTAATAGAACTGAACTGTTAGACTGAAAGACAGGAGCTAAACAACATCTGAACAGTACTGAAGCTAAATCGAATCTGACTCACATCACTTAAAACTTTGCTATATTCTAGTCCCAAAAGTTACTAACAAAGCTTCTATTGGACAAGACTATGAGGTGATTTACTGTGCAGCCAATAAAACATCATATACGCTTCTTACGTATCTCTTCACGTTCTTTGCACCCAGAATTGGTTTACGCTGTCACTCCTCTCACATCTCCAGTCGCCAGCTTCCGTACGCAAACTTACATTTGAGCAACATGGAAACATGACACGTGCTTCCTGCCAAAAACTAAAACTTGAGCAAGAACAAAATATGAAACATGAAAACATGACAGTGAGCACTGAGACTCATTGATTAAACTAACAGTTTTTATCTTGAGGAAATATACAACACGAGCAGTAAAAGCAGGACAGAAAGTTCCACTCTCACACAGGATGTTTGAAGAAACATTATTTTGCAAAGTTAGCACACATTTAAACATCATGGGGCAGATTTATGGAAAGTGACACTGCACCAAGTGCAGAGCCACTTTCCCTGCACCCCTTAGCACACCTCTTCCGCCACCATGTGTCCGCCGTATTTAAAATAGGGGGCAACAGCGTAATTTTCATGACGCTATTAATTATAAATGTACTCTGCAGGAGTAGCGCCAAAATATTGGCACTTCTCCTGCAGAGTACATAGGGCCCCATTCTAAAGAATGGAAGCCCACTTTTAACCCCTGTTCTTGAGCAGATGTTAAAAGTGCCATAAACAATGGCGCAAAGAAATCTCATAGAGTTCCTTACGCCATTTTTCCAGCTCCCCTAACAGGGAGAATGCCACCTTTGTATACTTTACGCCTAGCGTAGGCTTAATGTAGCGCAAAGAGTTAAAGAGTGGCGCAATGCATGCATTGAGCCACCCTGTTAATAAGGTGCGGGGATTTCGGCCTCGTTGGGCCACATTAACATCAAAAATAATGACGTTAATGTGGCGCAAGGTGGAGTTAGGGCAATATAAATATGCCCCCATGTTTCTGGAAAATTAATAAAAGATGAGGCCTTTTTAACTTTTCTAAAACATGAAGAGTAAAATATTTTGTTCAAATTTAAACCATCAACCTTTTAGTACGTTAATAATCATCTTTTGTCAGTACATTTAATTATGATTGAACAAAATACATTTTCATCAGAGATTGTTATTTCATTTCGAACTTCATTGTGGCTGACACCAGGGCAATCACATTTATACCACATGTTTATTTTTTTAGCACATTTTTCAGTTAGTCCTTTTAATACACGTTATTCCACATTATGTTTTAGTGACACATTTTTATTAATATTGTTTGCTCTCTAACAAGAGAACTATGTGAGCCAAATAGGAAGGCTAGCTTCATGCGCAAACTCTCGTCTTTAGGGGAGATCTTCTCCAGGGACATATGTAAAATAGGCCTGATCACCATAATACACAATAAATGACTGACCTCTACACTGCTTTCCATTTACTAAATATAGGGGGGTCGATTCTAGGAGTGCTAGTTATGAAAAATATCTTTCACTAGGCTACTCCCCTCCTAAATCGGGGCCCCTTAAGCTCCTGTAGAGAACTAACTGACTCATAATGACAATCCCTGATCAATGGAAAACTATTTGACAACAGTAAGAGAACATTTAGAGCCAAACTATTTTTTTACCTTCAAGAGATTGCTGTCCTCTGGCCCCCCAGGATGGGTAAGGGATCTAACCAGACAATCTCACCAATTTACTTGATTATACCTTCCTTTGAGCTTCTGGGATGCACACAACGAGGACCCTGCTTTCTCGCCAATATATGCTCATTACAGTCGGTATACCTCCACCATCTTGGAGGGATTCGAGACTTTCCCCAATAAAGCACTAGAAAGGATGGGTAGTGTTACTGTATTCTAACAACAGAGACACATTTACTAAGGAATTTGAACAAGTAGTGAAGGGCAACAGTGTGCACAGATCCCTACTTCAAAACTCATAAATACGTTATTTGCCATGTCCATGTCTTGTAACAAAAACATACTCTTGAGCTCCTTGGAGGTACTCTGTTACACCAGTTTAATCACACTCTGTTTCTATGGCCGTCGCCACTGTTATTTGCACCTTCTTCCAGCCTCCCTTGGTTTTGTTTCCCAAAACCTCGTCAATTAAGTATTGTCTCCCTATTTTACTTTGTTTGGCTAAAGCGTGTGATCCTTTACATTCCTATTTGTTGGTTGATCACTAACATTCTTCCATATTTTGTTTATTCACATTAGGTAGGTGTTAAATTTCTTTATGTTTTTGCCGTCATTGGTGCCTATGAGTGTGCTTTTGCACATAATTTTATATATTTTTGGAGTTTTTAGGCAATGTATGTTTTTCTAGTCTTAACTGCTATTTTCAAACATCAATAATTGCGGTTTCCAATGCTATATATGCAGTTTCATATTTTTGATGAAAGTGATATTCTAAAACGTGCACCCAATCTCTTGTGTATAGACAATCGATCATATTGGTATGTTAAGTACAATACAATAGTTTTAATAATAAACTGAAACGTTTAGTTTTGTAAGTGGTAACCATATTTGCACTGCATTTCACCATCCGGTCAGGGACAGTTTCCTAGGGACACCCACTTTCACAATTCCCAGTTGGAATTTACTTGTATGTAATGTAGGAAAAGTTGTAAACCTCACACAAGCACAAATGTCACTTTAGAGTATCACACCTGCTCCATCAAGTTCACGCAATGCATTTGTGTCGAGGCGCACATTTGACATGCTACCTAGAAAAAAGAATGAGAATGGTCCTTATACATTTTAATTTAAACTGCATTTATTTTGTGCCTCTCTGTGCGTAGTATTGTAATACAAACCAATTCCTCCATCAGAGAGCGGAATGAAATGAAAATAAAATCCAACATCAAATTAATCTCCAGATTATAACATAATTCCAAATAAAAAATGAGAACACATGTTCTTTGATTTAGTTTTATTCCCCAGAACATATACATCCAATGCTTGGAATTTCTTCCCAGAAAATCCTCAAACGGAGATGTTATCCGATCTTATCAGTGAAGAACCATACTTGGATGCAGTAAAAATGAAGCTTTTTTCATAAATGGTATGTTGCCGTGATGGGATTCTCACAGGAAGACACCGTTTGCAAGTTCTTTGCATGCTTCATAACAGTCTTTAACCCCTTAGCTGCTGGGCCTTTCCCCCCCCCAGTGCTGAGCCCTTTTTTGGCTATTTGGGGTAGTTCGCGCTTAGGGCTTCATAACTTTTTGTCCACATAAGCTAACCACGCCAAATTTGCGTCCTTTTTTTCCAACATCCTAGGGATTCTAATGGTACCCAGAGTTGGTGGTTTCCCCTGGAGGAGACCAAGAAAATAGCCAAAATACAGTGAACATTTTGTTTTTTCCAAAAAAATGGGAAAAAAGGGCTGCCGAAGAAGGCTTGTGGTTTTTTCCCTGAAAATGCCATCAACCAAGGGTTTCTGGTGCTGAAATCACTATCTTCCCACCTTTCAGGAACGGGCAGACTTGAATCAGAAAACCGAATTTTTCAACACAAATTTGGCATTTTACTGGGACATACCCCATTTCTACTATATTTGGTGCTTTCAGCCTCCTTCCAGTTAGTGACAGGAATGGGTGTGAAACCAATGCTGGATCCCGGAATGCTAAACATTTCTGAAAACTAGACAAAATTCTGAATTCAGCAAGGGGTCATTTGTGTAGATCCTACAAGGTTTTCCTACAGAAAATAACAGCTGAAATAAAAAAATATTGAAATTGAGCTAAAAACAACAGCCATTTTTCTTTATGTTTTACTCTGTAACTTTTTCCTGCGATGTCAGATTTCTGAAAGCAATATACCGTTTTGTCTGCTGGACTCTTCTGGTTGCGGGGATATAAAGGGCTTGTAGGTTCATCAAGAACCCTAGGTACCCAGAGCCAATAAATAAGCTGCACCCTGCAGTTGGTTTTCATTCTATACTGGGTATACAGCAATTCATTTGCTGAAATATGAAGAGTGAAAAAGAGGTATCAAGAAAACCTTTGCATTTCCAAAATGGGATCAAGATAAGGTTTTGAGGAGCAGTGGTTATTTGCACATCGCTGAATTCCGAGGTGCCCATACTAGCATGTGAATTGCAGGGCATTTCTCAAATAGACGTCTTTTTTACACACTCTCTTATATTTGGAAGGAAAAAATTTAGAGAAAGATAAGGGGCAATAACACTTGTTTTGCTATTCTGTGTTCCCCCAAGTCTCCCGATAAAAATGATACCTCACTTGTGTGGGTAGGCCTAGTGCCCGCGACAGGAAATGCCCCAAAACACAACATGGACACATCCTATTTTTTTTATAGAAAACACAGCTGTTTTTTCCAAAGTGCCTACCTGTAGATTTTGGCCTCTAGCTCAGCCGGCACATAGGGAAACCTACCAAACCTGTGCATTTCTGAAAACTAGAGACCTAGGGGAATCCAAGGAGGGGTGACTTGCGGGGCTCGGACCAGGTTCTGTTACCCAGAATCCTTTGCAAACCTCAAAAAGTGGCTAAAAAAACAAGTTTTCCTCACATTTCGGTGACAGAAAGTTCTGGAATCTGAGAGGAGCCACAAATTTCCTTCCACCCGGCGTTCCCCCAAGTCTCCCGATAAAAATGATACCTCACTTGTGTGGGTAGGCCTAGCGCCCGCGACAGGAAACGCCCCAAAGCGCAACGTGGACACATCAAAATTTTTGGAAGAAAACAGAGGTGTTTTTTTGAGAAGTGCCTACCTGTAGATTTTGGCCTCTAGCTCAGCCGGCACCTAGGGAAACCTACCAAACCTGTGCATTTCTGAAAACTAGAGACCTAGGGCAATCCAAGGAGGGGTGACTCGCGGGGCTCGGACCAGGTTCTGTTACCCAGAATCCTTTGCAAACCTCAAAAAGTGGCTAAAAAAACAAGTTTTCCTCAGATTTCGGTGACAGAAAGTTCTGGAATCTGAGAGGAGCCACAAATTTCCTTCCACCTGGCGTTCCCCCAAGTCTCCCGATAAAAATGATACCTCACTTGTGTGGGTAGGCCTAGCGCCCGCGACAGGAAACGCCCCAAAGCGCAACGTGGACACATCAACATTTTTGGAAGAAAACAGAGGTGTTTTTTGAGAAGTGCCTACCTGTAGATTTTGGCCTCTAGCTCAGCCGGCACCTAGGGAAACCTACCAAACCTGTGCATTTCTGAAAACTAGAGACCTAGGGCAATACAAGGAGGGGTGACTCGCGGGGCTCGGACCAGGTTCTGTTACCCAGAATCCTTTGCAAACCTCAAAAAGTGGCTAAAAAAACAAGTTTTCCTCAGATTTCGGTGACAGAAAGTTCTGGAATCTGAGAGGAGCCACAAATTTCCTTCCACCCGGCGTTCCCCCAAGTCTCCCGATAAAAATGATACCTCACTTGTGTGGGTAGGCCTAGCGCCCGCGACAGGAAACGCCCCAAAGCGCAACGTGGACACATCAAAATTTTTGGAAGAAAACAGAGGTGTTTTTTGAGAAGTGCCTACCTGTAGATTTTGGCCTCTAGCTCAGCCGGCACCTAGGGAAACCTACCAAACCTGTGCATTTCTGAAAACTAGAGACCTAGGGCAATACAAGGAGGGGTGACTCGCGGGGCTCGGACCAGGTTCTGTTACCCACAATCCTTTGCAAACCTCAAAAAGTGGCTAAAAAAACAAGTTTTCCTCACATTTCGGTGACAGAAAGTTCTGGAATCTGAGAGGAGCCACAAATTTTCTTCCACCCGGCGTTCCCCCAAGTCTCCCGATAAAAATGATACCTCACTTGTGTGGGTAGGCCTAGCGCCCGCGACAGGAAACGCCCCAAAGCGCAACGTGGACACATCCAAATTTTTGGAAGAAAACAGAGGTGTTTTTTGAGAAGTGCCTACCTGTAGATTTTGGCCTCTAGCTCAGCCGGCACATAGGGAAACCTACCAAACCTGTGCATTTCTGAAAACTAGAGACCTAGGGGAATCCAAGGAGGGGTGACTTGCGGGGCTCGGACCAGGTTCTGTTACCCAGAATCCTTTGCAAACCTCAAAAAGTGGCCAAAAAAACAAGTTTTCCTCACATTTCGGTGACAGAAAGTTCTGGAATCTGAGAGGAGCCACAAATTTCCTTCCACCCGGCGTTCCCCTAAGTCTCCCGATAAAAATGATACCTCACTTGTGTGGGTAGGCCTAGCGCCCGCGACAGGAAATGCCCCAAAACAGAACGTGGACACATCACATTTTTTCATAGAAAACAGTGCCTACCTGTGGATTTTGGCCTCTAGCTCAGCCGGCACCTGGGGAAACCTAGCAAACCAGCACATTTTTGTAAACTAGAAACCCAGGGGAATCCAAGATGAGGTGACTTGTGGGGCTCGGACCAGGTTCTGTTACCCAGAATCCTTTGCAAACCTCAAAATGTGGCTAAAATACCACGTTTTCCACACATTTCGGTGACAGAAAGTTCTGGAATCTGAGGGGAGCCACAAATTTCCTTCCACCCAGCGTTCCCCCAAGTCTCCCGATAAATATGATACCTCACTTGTGTGGTTAGGCCTGGTGCCTGCGACAGGAATAGATCACACAACGGTCAATGTTGGTCCTTACGTGAGGCAGCTGTTGACCCTGGGGTGATCCATTCCTGACACAGGCAGTAGGTGTAGGCACTCAAGTGGGGTAGTGTTTTTATCAGGACAGGTGAGGAGTCACTGGGTGGTAGGAATGTTGTGGATCCCAGCATATTCCTGTAGTTTGTGTGACAGAAATGCGAGAAAAATAGAGTTTTTTCTCAACATTTCAGCTTTGCAGGGTATTCTGGGTAAGAAAACTTTGGGGAATCCACACAAGTCACACCTCTGTGGACTCCCCCGAATGTCTAGTTTCCAGAAATGTTTGGGTTTAGTGTGTTTCTCTATATGGCCGCCGAATCCAGGACCAAAAACACAGGTGCCTGCCTTACAAAACCAGTTTGTTTTGCCATAGACAATTTTGATGTCTCCACAATATGATTTGGGTGGTGGAATTTGGGGCTGAACTAAATTGGTGAGCTCCCAAGAGAGCACTCTCTCTCTGCTTGCCGCCGCATTCACCTGCTCTCTGGGTTGGCCTAACCCACTATTACCCAGTTGCACGAACAGCTTGCGAAGGGACAGCAGGACTGTCCTCATCACCTCCCTCATAATGTACTGGAAGAGGAGTTTTCGAATGGGACTCCTCTGACTGAAAAATCACTCCCAGAGTCTGCGCCATTGTCCTATCCCTCAGATGCTGTCTCAGTATCTGATGTCTCAGTCTCTGATCCTATGTCAGAGCGGTCCTCTATAACCCGAGTGCAGGCAGCAGTCATCCATCAAGATGCCATCTCTGCTATTGGCTAAACTGTTGCTCTAAAACACTAGCCTACGTAGACAGTCACAAAATCGATGGTGTGTGTGAGATACGTGCAACAGTAGAGGCCACCTTACCTGCGCTTCTTCCCTCAATCAGCACGTACTTTCAAGACACTCAAAAAACACCTTGTCACATACCATTCGTCACAGTCTTTAGCACCTCCTGCGCCCAGTCCAACAATCATTATTGGTGCTCCCACTCCCTCCTCCTCGGATTCCCTCATTACCACCCAGCAAAAGTGCCCTTCATCTCTCCATAGACTTTACTAATGTACTCAGCTATTTACATAAAATACAGATGTGCTCTTTGCAGTAGGCATATAAACCTTCTGCGCTTCTTTATGGCACTAAAACTGCCACTAGACAAGTCGGACCCTTTTCCCCCCAGGGAAACCACACACATATTGACAAAAGTGATGTATATATGACAGCCAACCACCTGAAACTCAACTCAAGCAAAACCGAAATAATCCTCTTTGGCCCTCACCAAAAAAACCTGGGACCCCCCATGGTGGCCCACCACGCTAGGCCCTGCACCCACCCCCGCCAACTACGCACGCAACCTCAGCATCATCCTAGACTCCTCCCTCTCTATGACCCAACAAATCAACGCTCTTACCTCCTCATGCTTCAACAAACTCCGTATACTGAAAAACATTAAAATGGATCCCCACAGAGACCAGAAAAACTGTCACTCACGCACTCATCAGCAGCAGGCTTGATTACAGAAACGCCCTCTACGCCGGCACCACTCTAAAACTCAAGTGCAAACTACACGCATCCAGAACTCAGCAGCACGACTCATCCTCGACCTCCACCGACACGAACACATCTCTCCACACCTCAAATCCCTCCACTGGCTCCCCATTGACAAAAGGATCACCTTCAAGATCCTCATCCTCACACACAAATCACTCCACAACACAGGCCCTGCCTACCTCAACGAGAGTCACCTTCCACACCCCCACACGAAACGTCCGTTCAGCTGACCTCTCTCTCGCCTCTGACCCCCGCATCAAACACACCACCACCGGGGGCAGATCCTTCTCCTACATTGCACCCAAAACATGGAACGCACTCACAACCCACATTCGCAAGACCCAAAACCTACTTCTTTTCAGGAAGGGCCTCAAAACCTGGCTTTTTGAACAGTGAACCTTCTAGCCCCTTTCCCTCCCCCCCGTCCCCCCCCCAGCGCCTTGAGACCCTCACAGGTGAGTAGCGCGCTTTATAAATCTCTTTGATACAGATCTACCTATATATATATATATAAATATATATCTACATAGATATATCTATAGATATATCCATGTACCTAGATATATCTATCTACATAGATATATATATATAGATATATACATATATTTTTTTTTAGTTGTTGTATGGTTTCCTTGGGGGCCAAAATGGCCCCCAGGGAAACCCTACAACATCTAAAAAAAAAATTGCCCCCACAGGGGGTCACCCTGCCCACGGGCGACCCCTTGTCATTTCATTTTTTTTTTTTTTTTTTTTTTTTAAATCCCCTGTGGGGGGGGGGGGGGGCGCGATCGCGCCCCCCCCCCCTCCCCAGGGGGCACCTACCTTTTTATTTTTTTAGGAAAATTATCCGGGGGGGGCGGCCCGTTTTCCGGGGGGGGGCTGCCCCCCAAAAGTGAAATCCCTGGTGTCTAGTGGGGTTTCCTGGCCCCCGATCGCAGCTGTGCTGCGATCGGGGGCCAGGAAACCGTTTCAGAAGGCCTCATAAGAAAGGGGAGACTCTCCCCTTTCTTACGAGGCCTTCTGAAACTGTTTCTGGCCCCCGATCGCAGCACAGCTGCGATCGGGGGCCAGAAACAGTTTCAGAAGGCCTCGTAAGAAAGGGGAGAGTCTCCCCTTTCTTACGAGGCCTTTTCAAAATGTTTCCTGACCCCCCCGATCGCAGCTGTGCTGCGATCGGGGGAGCCAGGAAACCTGAAAGTGTTTCCTGGCCCCCGATCGCAGCACAGCTGCGACCGGGGGCCAGGAAACACTTTCAGGAAGGCCTCGTAAGAAAGGGGAGTGTCTCCCCTTTCTTACGAGGCCTTCCTGAAAGTGTTTCCTGGCCCCCGATCGCAGCTGTGCTGCGATCGGGGGCCAGGAAACACTTTCAGGAAGGCCTCGTAAGAAAGGGGAGACTCTCCCCTTTCTTACGAGGCCTTCCCGAACGTGAAAAAGGCCGTTTTCCCCATGAAAGCAGGAAGCGGCCGCAAGGCTGCTTCCTGCTTTCATGGGGAAAACACCTTTGCAACGTCAGCGCGCCTCGCGGCGCGCTGACGTCACAAAGGGGCGGGTGGGGGGCGGGGGGAGACACGGTAGCTTCCGTGTCTCCCGGGGGGGGGAAAAAAAATAAAAAATAAATCCTCGGGTGCGACGCACCCGAGGATTTATTAATGCCCTTCCTGGTGTCGGCCACTGGTCGTGACCCGCACCAGGGAGGGTGTGTGGGCGTCGGCCAGTGGCCGACGCCCGCATTTAAGAGGTTAAGTGGTTTCTTTTCACAGTTTGTCTGTTGTTAGTTGAGTCTGGGCAGGGCTGTTTGTGAGTTTTCTATATGTAACTGCTGCAGATGCTATTATCTGGTCTGGTTCGGAAAATTGCAATGCGGCCAAACAAATCAAGACATTTCTCAATGCTTCTTGAGAAGAAAAACACAGTCAATTACCTTAAGTGGTTTCTCAACAGCCGTTTTGTATATATTGCAACGCGACTTTCCTTAAGGGAAACAGGTGATGCTTGCACTCTGAAAGGTCGGAAGTGAAACATAATACTCATGAAAGTAATGTTACGGAGGACCTGTGGGCAACCAGCATGCCATGGATGAGTGAATGATCGAATAGCTTGTGTGCCACTGTGAAACATCATGTAGAACAGTCTTAGATCGCGATCACACAAGTGTTAAGATGGCTGTAATTGACAGTTTGAGTTTCTTAGCAAGTTTACATACCGGCCAGATCCTTTCCTGAACGCTGACACTTTAAACAGAGTGAAAAGCTGCATGTGTGATCTATGTATTTAGGCGACCAAACCGCTGTACATGGCCATGTGCCATGAGGCTGGCTGTAGGGCCTGACCTCCAAGCTTTCAGTAGTGATGTGTTCAGCGTTGATATTGGTTCCGGCCCCCAACTCTCTGTGGCTGACAAACGATGGCAAAGTGGGTGTGCAATGGGGGGGGGGGGGAGGAGGTTTTTTTTCTCTGTGTTCTCCACTCCACTAGTAACACCTATTACACATGGCCTCTGGTCAGTCTACATGTCCAACTCTCTTCTGGTAACCAACATCCTGTGGCCTTGCACCCAACCCACACAGCAGACCATGCATAGTGGTGTTTAGAAATTAAGTACATCATTTAAAAATGCAATGACAGTTAAAAAGTAACTTATGGTTCTGGCTCATACACGTAAAACTACTGAAATTCACTATTTATGGTTATGAAAGCACACACAAAAGCTCATTGGGCCCGTCATACCCAAAACACCTATTTACCAATGGCACAGACACAGAAAAAGAGTTAACAAGAGAACATCATTCCATGAGTTATGGCAAGTGTTGTGTGTCACAATTGTATGTACATATATATTACTTAGCAGTGATTGTCACTGGATGGTTATAGTTAGGACCACAACCCCCTAGGAGAAGCATTTTCTGATTTGCTTATAAGTTTGTCTTCATTTGATGAAAACTTTCCACAGCTACAGTCAAAACACTCAGTGATGCCATAAAAGATGTCATTTGACATGCCATCAGTGATGTCATAAATTATGTCAGAGAACATGTAATTAATTATGCAATATTTGATGTCATTAGCAGTGCATGGTGCTGGTGCAAGTTATAAATAGCTATGCTAGCTATAACTGGTGAAGTTATGTGTTTTATTCAGTTCAAAATGTTATTATTGTCACTGACATATTCACCTAACTAGAATGTTACTTTAACCCGTAATATTTTCAGTCAATTTCTAAGCTATATTTTAAACAAAAATACAGAACTTTTATCACACCTAACTATAAAATTACTTTAACCTTTGTTTTTTTTTTAAATAATATTTTATTACCATACCTAAAGCCTACCCACTGCTGTGTGCAGTGAGGAGGGTTGTCTTCTTGGCCTGGCCTGCGACCAGGCCCTGCAGCAACCACCCACAGGCAGCCAACCCCACACTGTGCAAGGACTTTGGCAGTGCACAGCAGGGGGTTAACTACAGAGCCTGCCTAGAACTAGGCCCTGTAGCCAACCCACACGAAGGCAGCCAACCCCCAGCAGAAAGCCAACCCCATGCTGCATGTAGTACAGGGTTGGCTAAAGGGCCTGGCTTGCAGCCAGATGATGCAACCAACTACTTGTGAGCAGACACCCAGAGGCAGCCAACCGTACACCGTGCACAGCCTTCGGTCATGTGTGGTGTAGGGTTATCTACAGGGCCTGTCTTGTGGTCAGCCTCTGCTTCCAACTGCCAATATGGAGCAAACCCACCCACCTTTGGTGTGTGCAGCATAAGGTCGGCCTTAGGGCCTTGGGGACCCCCATACCCTGAGGCCAAACTGTATATATTAAGGGGACGACACATGCAGCCACTCCCAAACAATCAAATGCCCCAGGGACCCTATTCCACCACAGCCAGTTACAATAAAAAAGGGGATGGGGGGGCCATATGGTGTCCCTCTGCAAGCCTTAAAAGGCCCCTCGGATGCTATCTCTCTGGGACAATCCATTTAAAAGGGGAGAAGGGCTCACCTTATTAGACCCCTGGGATCCCATACACAAGGGCCGAATAATTAATAAAGGGAGGGGAATGTATGTCCCCCTACCTGAAACTAATTAAACCCCAGGGACCAAAATGTAAATAAAATTTAATTTAAATAAAAGAGAAGGGTGCTACATGCCCCCCTCCCAATCTAAGCAGCTATAGACCCAGTGGACCCCACCTCCCAGGGCCATACCTTATTTTAAAGGAGAGGCATTTTTTTCCCTGTGGACTCAATCCCATGGGACCCACATCAATTAAAAGTCGGTGTCCAGGTGTCCACCCTGGGCTCCCACAGGCCAAACACATTGGGGGCCACGGGCAGAGCCACTAGATGGGAAAAACTGCTAACCAATTATGCTGCTGCCTTCACGCAGGATCAATATGTTGTTCTGTTTACTAGTAAACAGATCACAAGCCTACTCCAAGCCAGTAGGAGAATTTGTAAAGCCAGCTGGGAGCAGACATATAATTATTATAAAATGGCAAACTGCCATTTTTTTTGCCATGACGCAATTAAAATCCTTCAAAATGGAAATGACCACAAAATTATCAAAATCCTGAAAGGGGAACTGGAGATACAAATTTTTATAGTTTCAAGTAGAAATAATGGCAACAAGCACAAACAGTCAATAATAGACACTGCTCGCAGTAGACTGGGACCTATGTGCATTTTGAGGCTAACTGTGATGGAGCGCGAATCAGATATAGCAAACAGGTTTGTTCTGGTCAAAGATTTTACCTTATTACCTAGTCATTTATGTCCCAACCCAACCCAGAAGTCACCAGAAAAAAGGCGTCTTGTAGCTTGTTATGGCCCTGTAGCTTACACAGGATGTCAACCTTATTACACTTGGAGTCCATGTCTTTGTCTTGGATACAAGCGAGAGACATAGTTACTTAAAACCTTACATGATATGTATGAAATAAGACAGAAGAGACAGGGAAACACAATATTAACAAATACAATGTGTACACAATATGCTACTGGTGCATGGTTTCTTCAGACATTAACCTAACTTTTGCCTGGATCTGATAATTTTGTCAAATAAAACTAAAGTGAAAGCTAAAAAGGATAGGATCTCCTTAAAAGTGTCCTAACCGCTTTGCTATATGCATGCTAGCCAAGCTTATGCATGTGCTCATTGATGGTGTCATTACTACTGCATAAAAGTTGGTGTACAGCAGAGAAGAGTTTACAGATTAAAATACGACAATAACATATCATAGGACATACCAGTGTGCATAGATTAAAATGCTGATACACAGAAGACAACAAAAATTGGACAGCAAACTGAAACTAGAAGAGGAGCACCTTATGGAGAAATAGGGATACATCCGTACTTGCCTTGAGAGCTGCAGTGCATGTTTGTGAATAGCAGCCGAAAAAATAAAGTGCCAGATTGCATAGAAACGAGTACAAGCCCTACATTTGGTAAAAGAATGCAACCAGGGAATAGAGAGAAGATAACAGCTTTAGCAGTGTAAGGCAACATTGAAGATGAATTTTTAGTGCCATCCCCTGCCAACTTAGGTACAACCACCTTAAGTATGCAAAGAGCCCGTGCATTAAAAGTGTAAATGAGTGGGAGGCAAAACATTTAGGATGTGATTCCTTCATTTAGTTGTGTGACTGCTTTGTATTGATGTGCAGCGATGGTAATTCATTTTACAAAGCATGCAATTATTTGATGACTCTGCCCCTGCAGGCAGAACAGCAAAGCACTTCTATGTGCCGTGAGCAAAGCCTGGCATTTTATGTGCAGTGAAAGACTTGTTCGGTCCCTGACATAGTCAACATGACAATAACGCTGGCTTTGGGGCCAACCCAACCCATTGTGGGCATTTTCAAGAAGCCTTCTGCAACACTAAACCTGGGCTTTGATAGGTGGGGTGTGTGTGGAGAGGATGCTATGGTAATCCTAGTGCCCTCCAGTATCTAACACTAAAATCCAGTTTGAGGCATCCACTATAGCCAGAATACACCTAGAGACAGAAGTCTGGTAGGACAAAGGCAGAGTCATTCAATAACCAGACAAGTAATTCACAAAAATTGTCTCTGTGTTGGCTACCCACCTGAACTTCTGATGGGGTGACTTTATTCCCCAAATCCCAGTGAGAACTATTGTGGTAGCACACTGCACCCTCCTGAGACCCCAACGGGAAGGGGGTTGGGACAAGATAGAGAAAAGCAAAACTGAGTCTTCACAAATGCAAATGTCTGCGTAAGATTCTGCTGGATTTGGGTAGGCATGAGTTCTTGATTTGGCATTCAACTTCACCAAGCTCTGGGGACCTTTATATGGCTTTATATCCTGCAATGAAAACCCATTCATTCATACAATTTCAGGTTAACAACTTTATTTATCATTAGTAGTAAATTATGACATGGTCCTGTAACCCTGCATGTCAACACAATTCCTTTAAATGCTTAGCCTGAGTTGGTATTCAAATAATAGAGGTTGAAGAGCACAAAAAATTTTTTGGGAAAGTAATCTTGCAATGTTCCCAGTTAAAACAATGTCCAACATAAACAGTACCTATTGACTTTAAGTCTGCCAAGGTAGCTTAAATGTTCACTGATGTATGCTGCAATTGTCTCAGTACTAGTCTTTTCAGAAGGAGCAGTTTCTACAGGAAATACGTCTTTCCTGACAGTAACACAATCAGGGTCACAATGCCCGCTCTATTTACCAAGAACTGACAAAACAATTCAAGCGCCTTTTATATAAAATAAGCTCTTGTGTAAAATAATTACGGTAGCTTTCGCCTTGTCTTAGCTATTGTGCTACATGCAGCTTAATGCAGTAAGCAAACGAAATGATAGTACTATGAGAGGCGAAAACTGGAATATCAAGATTCACTTTGTCTTGTGCTTCTTTTCTAGGATCAGTGGGAGTTCCAGCAGAAGGTGTAGCGGATGCGACGAGAAGACTGTCTAGAGAAGGCTGGAGGGGAAAAGATGATGCAGAGTCCGGGAGCCGTCAGGAGTCAGGTAAGTGCTGCTGGAATCCTAATGAGGCTAAGCACAGGATGCCTCCATAACTCGGTTTAAATAGCCACGCTGAGCCTGAAGAAGCACATGTTGCAGCAGTGGCTGTATGTTTGCTTGCAAGTTTGGTCCTTCAGGCAGTTGGCACATTGTACAATTAGGGTAATTAGACCGTTTGCCTGAGTCCTCATCTGGAAACGTTCTTGTTTTACTCACATGGTAAAATAATGCAGTTCTATTGTAAGCAGCAGGTATGAAGGTTTTACTGCAGATTACTCTTTGTCATTCAAAGTAATAAAGTCGAATACACTTACAGCAGCACCTACCACTGCCCCCAGTGTTCCTTCACTGAGGGGAGCCTACCACGCTGCAAACAGGATTAAACATAATGGCCTATTACGTAGAAGATAAAGCAAAACCAACAGACCCTACAAATTCTACTGGCAGGGATAGTGGATCCACAAGAATTGTCTTGGCTTCCTGTTCTCTCCCCTTTCAAGTGTACTATGTGAAACCAGCTGTCCTGTCAAGTAGGATTTGACACTTAAGCAGGATTTGACAGTAAAGTGTCATAAGGGATTGATTACTATATCCCCACCCTGCATACTTAAAAGTTTAATTCAAAAGTAGAATTAGCAGCAGTTTCAGGAATCAAAGCAAATTGCTGCTTAAGTCATTTGTGCAAGTTAGGCATTATTAAACTCACCACACCTTATTAAAGTAATCAACCATTCAAATCAAAACAGACAGAAAATAATTCCAATGTGGTATTAAAGTGCATTTAAATTTGGCAATTTAATCTGAACATTGTAATGTAAGAAAAAAGAAAAAATCCTGAAGTAATTTCAACATTCATCTTAGAAAAGGAATATGAACACCTTAATTAGCAGAATCAGGGGGACCAACAATAGTACACATTAATGTTAAGATACCTAAGCCACTGATGTAGTCAGGACATTATTGGATAACATAGCCTATGAGAACACAGTAGTCCTAATGTAAACAATTTACATTATTATTAAAGTGGATAGGGATTAGCACATATTCTGACCATTTATAACACTTAACTTTACCTGTATTGGCTGAAGTAGAAATCTTTTATAAATCCAAAAAAAAGGCTTGTATTGAATAATAATAATAACCGTACTAAAGTGTATGGGTAATGAAATTAAAAATGTAATGGTCCTAGTGCGAACAATGTGCAGTAGTATTAAAGTGCATGGGGTTGGACTAACCATTCTAAGAATTATAACTATTAACTTCACCTATGACATTTACCAATCTGAGAATCTTTTATAAAGCCAGAATGCTGCCATTGATTTATAATAATAACCAAAGTACAATGTCTGACTGGTGACATAAAAGATTGAAGCCTCCCGTACCAGCTTCCACAGCATTACACAGACCCTTCAAGAATGAGTGGAAGTTGGACAGAGGTCTACATATTCTCAGCCAGGTTAAAAAATGTCACCAGACAACAGATTTCTAGAACTGACCTGCCAGATAAACAAAATTTGACAGCTTCATAACAAGATATCACTTCAGCAACCTAATGCAATGGTTTTAGCAGGATTTGTCAGGCCTGTATTAAATGTGGACTGGTACAGATTATGTGCAATAAGGATTCAGTATCATAACCACATAATCTGTAACTCGATGTTGGCTATTGTTGGATCCATCTTGGGGTGCCGTCCTTACTAAAGTACCCGCCAAATCCCATGTTAAAAACCTGGTCTTCATACAAGCTGAAAAGTGAGACCTCTATTAGGGCTGGACCTCACGTAAATAACAGTCCAGGCATGCTTCTTCTTTGTTAAGTCCATTTTGTCTGCTGCTAAATATTGCTGTTTTGTTGCTTGGTTTGAAAAAAATCTTAGACTGGTTTTATTAATTGTTTGAAATCCAGATATTTGTTAGTTAAAGGTATGAAGTCTCAGTAAGGTGATATCTCCCAGCATTTGTGAATTGTGAATTACTAAATTCCTGCCAACACAGATTTGCCAGAGTTCCAGGTTCAGATAACAACATGTGGAAACTTCTGAAACAATGGCATGTCCCACTAATGTTTGACTTTTTACTCCAAATTTAAGATGAATTGCAGCATGACCTATGTTCTTTGGTATCCTAAAGATGGATTTCAAAGCCTTTGTGTGTACCTTGTCCAATAGTGTGGCATCTTGACAAAGAAAGACGACTGATCCATAAGCTAATTCAGGAACCATGATTTTAACCAGAGGCTCATAGCTTGAGCACATTAGTGTATACCGCAAAGCCTTACAAGAGAAGATAGAGGAAGAGCATTTGTCTCTTATATGTTTAAAATGATCTTTGATTGAAACTCAGTCATCAAAGATGATGCCAAGATATTTATGGACCTAACCAAATTTATAGAACTCCCCCTAAGTTGACAAGTAAGTGGTTTCACACTGGAACACCCTATTGAAATTATTTTGGTTTTCTTAGTATTCAACGCCAAACAATGGACTCTTACATATTCATCATAGGACCCAATTAACCACTATAGACCGACTGGTGTATAGCTGAGTAGTATAGTATCATCTGTGTATTGTATATACTATGGCAAACAGACAGGCGGAAGACAATGTACCACCCACCCCATCACAACCCGCCCATCCGCCAGCTTTGCTGGGGCGGTACCAACGCCATCAAAAGCACAGCAGAAACAGTACTTGGAAAGGAAACCAGTCACCTCTCAACACTCAACAAAGAACCAGGACACTATGGAGCCAGAGCTTCAGGTCCTGCCCATGCTGGTCTACCTCCTCATCTACCAGGAGTACGAACGGCGGCGGCGACGACGACAACCACACTGAGCTCTGCACCTAGTACAGAGGGGAGGGGAGGAGGAAAAAGAGAGTGACACACACATGCAACATGCACCACCCCCTCCCTCACCCACACCATACACACAAACACATGCATCAACATTACAATTACACCCCGTAACCTCCTGGAAGTAAGCAAGGACAAAAGGAATAGAGTCAAATTAGTGATATTTTAGAAATAGATATACGTAATAATTTGAAAAACAGTATTTACAAAAATATACAATATGTACAGAAGGCGGTACATTGTCCATTCAAAATGTCCGTGGGCCACTGGGCCAAAACTCATAGACCAAGCCCGCACTTGACTTCTGCCTCAATATGGAGAGAACACTGCAGGGGCATCAGGTCGAAAACACACAGGCACCTCAGGGGGACGGGAAGGGGGGGGCACCTCAGCCGGAAGATGGAATAACGCCACTGCTCTTGGAGGGGGCTCCATGCCCACAGCGATGTCCTGGGGAGTGCAAGGCCACAGTCTCTCAAGTGGATGGCTTGATCACTGCTTGGTCCTGGGGAGTGCAAAGCCATAGTCTCTCTAGTGGGTGGTTTGCCCACTGCTTGGTCCTGGGGAGTGCAAGGCCACAGTCTCTCAAGTGGGTGGTGTAGGAGGCTGGCCTGGCTTATATTGGGTATCTGATGGTACTTACACCTTGTGCCAGGTCCAGTTATCCCTTATTAGTAGATTAGTAGTGTTCTAGCAGCTTAGGCTGATAGAGGTAGCTAAAGCAGAGCAGCTTAGGTACTATATCATAAGAAACACAATAAAGGTACTTTATTTTAGTAACAATGTGCCAAAAATATCTCAGAGGATATACTCCCTTAGAAGGTAAGTAAAATACACAAACTATACACACAAACCAAAATCAGGTAAGTAAACAGTTAGAAAAATAGTGCAAACACTGTAGAATACAATAGGATGCAATAGGCCTAGGGGCAACACAAATCATATACTCTGAAAGTGGAATGCGAACCACAAATGGACCCCCAGGCTAGTGTAGTGTGTAGAGGGTCACTGGGAGTGTAATAAAACACTAAGGGTGTCCAAGATACTCCACCCCAAGACCCTGAAAAGTAGAAGTAAAGTGATACTACTTCCCCAGAAACACACTAAACTCGTGATAGAGGATTCTGCAAAGACCACAATAGACTGCAAAGCACTGAAGATGGATTCCTGGACCTGAGGACCTGCAAAGGAAGGGTACCAAATCCAAGAGTTGTGAAAGTGTCCAGGGGGGCAGAACCCCATTATACCCATTTGATGAAGGTGCAAAATAGCTGCCTCCAGATGGAAGAAGCTGAAGATTCTGCAACAACGAAAGGAGCTAGGAACTTCTCCTTTGTGCAGAAGATGTCCCACAGAGTGCTGGAGGATGCAGCGTTCTTTCCTTGGAGAAAGACAACAAACAAGCCTTGCTAGCTGCAAAAGTTGCGGATGAAGAAAAAGGGTGCTGCCTGGGCCCAGGAAGGACCAGGATGTCGCCACTTGGGAGAGGAGACAGAGAGGGCCCTCAGCAATACAGAGAGCCCATACACAAGAAGGCAGCACCCACAGAAGTCCTTGAACATGGGTTCAAGAAGACTGAGCATGGTGGTCGTCTCAACACTACAAAAGAGGGTCCACCGAAGCTGTAGGTCAACTCAGGGAGTTGAGCAATGCAGGACGGAGTGCTGGGGACCTGGGCTAGGCTGTGCACAAAGGATTCCTTGCAAAACTGCACAGAAGCCCTAGCAGCTGCAATTCACGCGGTGCACAGGATTACTGTTTGGAGAGGGGAGGCAAGTACTTACCTCCTCCAAATTTGGACAATTGGACCACTGGACAGTCTGGGTCACTTGGGTCCACCACCTGTGTTCCAGGGGCCACGCTCGTCAGGATGAGAGAGTCCCCAGTGTACTGGTGACACTGAAGTTTGATGCCTGCTGGAGCAGGGGGAAGATTCCATCGACCCACAGGAGATTTCTTTGTGGCTTTCAGTGCAGGATGAAGGCTTGCAGCCCCCCAAAGCATGCACCACCAGGAAACAGTCGAGAAAGCAGGCAGTATTAGGCGCTACAATGTCACTGGTAGTCTTCTTGCTACTTTGTTGCAGTCTTGCAGGCGTACTGGAGCAGTCAGCAGTCGATCCCTGGCAGTAGTCAAAGAGGGAGATGCAGAAGAACTCTGGGGAATTCTTGCAAGTTGTTATCTGGGGAAAAGCCCACAGGAGAGACCCTAAATAGCCCTCAGAGGAGGATTGGCCACCTAGTGAGGTAAGCACCTATCAGGAGGGGTCTCTGACGTCACCTGCTGGCCCTGGCCACTCAGAGGCCTCCATTGTGTCCTCACACCTCTGGATTCAAGATGGCAGAGGTCTGGGACACACTGGAGGAGCTCTGGGCACCACCCCTGGGGTGGTGATGGACAGGGGTGTGGTCACTCCCCTTTCCTTTGTCCAGTTTCACGCCAGATCAGGGACTGGGGGGTTCCCTGAACCAGTGTAGACTGGCTTATGCAAGGAGGGCACAATCTTGCCCTTCAAAGCATTTCCAGAGAATGGGGGAGGCTACTCCTCCCCAGCCTTTAACACCTATTTCCAAAGGGAGAGGGTGTAACATCCTCTCTCAGAGGAAATTCTTTGTTCTGCCTTCCAGGGACTGGGCTGCCCAGACCCCAGGATGGCAGAACCCTGTCTGTGGGTTGGCAGCAGCGGTAGCTGCAGAGAAAACCCCACAGAGCTGGTTTGGCAGTACCCGGGGTACATAGTGGAGCCCCGGGGATGCATGGGATTGGCACCCCAATACCAAATTTGGCATGGAGGGACAATTCCATGATCTTAGACATGTTACATGGCCATATTTAGAGTTACCACTGTGAAGCTACATATAGGTATTGACCTATATGTAGTGCTCGCGTGTAATGGTGTCCCTTCACTCACAAAGTCTGGGGAAATTGCCCTGAACTATGTGGGGGCACCTTGGCTAGTGCCAGGGTGCCCTCACACTTTGTAACTTTGCACCTAACCTTCACTAAGTGAAGGTTAGACATATAGGTGACTTATAAGTTACTTAAGTGCAGTGTAAAATGGCTGTGAAATAATGTGTGCATTATTTCACTCAGGTTGCAGTGGCAGTCCTGTGTAAGATTTGTCAGAGCTCCCTATGGGTGGCAAAAGAAATGCTGCAGCTCATAGAGATCTCCTGGAACCCCAATACTCTGGGTACCCAGGTACCATATACTAGGAAATTATAAGGGTGTTCCAGTGTGCCAATTAGAATTGGTGAACATGGTCACTAGCCTATAGTGACAATTTTGAAGGCAGAGAGAACACAAGCACTGAGGTTCTGGTTAGCAGAGCCTCAGTGACACAGTTAGTCACTACACAGGTACAACATTCAGGCCATAAACTATGAGCACTGGGTTCCTGGATGGCAGGATCGCAGTGAGACAGGCAAAAACAAACTTACATACATGTAAAAATTGAGGTAACATGCCAGGCACAATGGTACTTTCCTACAGGTGGTTTGCCCACTGCTTGGTCCTGGGGAGTGCAAAGCCACAGTCTCTCTAGTGGGTGGTTTGCCCACTGCTTGGTCCTGGGGAGTGCAAAGCCACAGTCTCTCTAGTGGGTGGTTTGCCCACTGCGATGTCCTGGGGAGTGCAAGGCTACAGTCTCTCAAGTGGGTGGTTTGCCCACTGCCTGGTCCTGGGGAGTGCAAGGCCACAGTCTCTCAAGTGGGTGGTTTGCCCACTGCTTGGTCCTGGGGATTGCAAATCCACAGTCTCTCTAGTGGGTGGTTTGCCCACTGCTTGGTCTTGTGAGTGCAGGGCCACAGTCTCTCAAGTGGGTGGTTTGCCCACTGCTAGGTCCTGGGGAGTGCAAGGCCACAGCCTATCAAGTCGGTGGTTTCCCCATTGCTTGGTCCTGGGGAGTGCAAGGCCACAGTCTCTCAAGTGGATGCATATCGCCACTGGTTCTGGAGGGGGCTTTGTGCCCAGTGTGCTTCATCCTGCCAAGGATAGGGTGAGTGGATGCATATCTCCACTGGTTCGGGAGGGGGCTTTGTGTCCAGTGATGCAACACGTGGGGTGTGGCAGTTCGAAGTCCCTCACCTGGTTGTCTGAGGCACGATATATGCAGGGACCACGTTGCATGATAGTCCATGGAGGCAGGGCTAGACTCCATCCGGAAGAGGCTACGGGTGCAAACTGATGGTAGGGCCGGTGCTGGTGGTGGTGCTGCCAGTGGTGGAGGGAGGTTCCAGCCCTTCTCCTGCAGCCTCGGACGGCTGCCTACTGGGGCTGCTGCTGCTGATGGTAGTGGTGCTTGAGGAGGTGCAGGTGGAGGTGCTTGCGTCAGTGCTAGCGGTGGGGCTTCTGCCGGTGCTGGCTGTGGTGCAGGTGGTGGTGCTGGCGGTGCTGGCGGTGCTGGCGGTTGTGCTGGTAGCCACCAGGCCTTAACCTGCAGCCTTCGATGGCTGAGGAGCCTTGCCTGGTGTTTTGTACCCCTTCCTCACCTTGGCAGATGGTGATGTGACCTCTGGTTTGCAGCTGGATTCTTTGAGGTGGCCTTGCTGCGTGGTTGTGGCTCCTTCCCCTTGCTGGATGCTGTCCCCCTCTTGCCAGGTGGCGGAATGGTTTTGGCCTTGGTAGGGGTTGGTGGCACACTGGCTTGCCTGACGGGTGCCCCCTTTGAGCCTCTGATAGCTGCAGCGACCACAGCGGATGTCAACTTGGTGGCCGAGGTGCTAGGCTGGGTTCTGGCCACCCTGGCCCGAGGGGAAGGACGGGGGGGAGGGGGAGGGAAGAGGTCCATGTTTGCCAGGAAAAGCTTCTTAGAGACACAGGGGCGGCAAGAGGGAGAGGGTTTGGGAGTGGAGAAAGAGTGAGTGGTTGTAGGAGGTGTCTGTCTGATGAGTTTGGGTGCAGGGGCATGGGCTGGATGCTGTTGTGAGGTGGATGGCTATTGAGTGGGTGGGTGCTTGCATTTGTGTACTTTGGGAGTAGGGGTCACAGACACAGTGGGAGAGGACACAGGGGACATGTGCATGGATGTGGGGGTGGTGACTGCGAGTGAGGGGTGTGTTGTGATGGGCGTGCTGGTGATGGAGGTAGTGGATGAGGATGTAGTGCATGCAGGTGTGAGTGGAGACGCTACTGGGAGGGAGGTGGATGACAAGGAGGAGGGGGACACATTGAAGGCAGTGGATGTTGGTGTGTCTGCAGGGGGGTGGTGCTTGTGTGAGTGTCTGTGAGATGAGGTGTTGTGCTTGTGTTTGCCTAATCCACTTTTGCATGTTGATTTGGGTGAATACTGGTCTGAAGGTGTACTTGGGATAGGCTGGGGTTGAGGGGATTGGGACTGGGTAGAGGAGGTTGGAGGGGGGAGGCTAGAGACAGGGACAAGCGCTGCCATCAGTGCGGAGGCCAGAGCCTGAAATGCTCTCTGTTGGGCTGCCACGCCAGAGTGAATGCCTTCCAGGTATGCCTTTGTTTGATGCAAATGCCTCTCGACACCCTGGATGGCATTCAGAATGGTTGACTGCCCAACAGTGAGGGATCTCAGGAGGTCAATAGCCTCCTCACTGAGGGCAGTAGGGTTGACTGGGGCAGGGCCTGAGGTGTCTGGGGCAAAGGAGATGTCCACCCTCCTTGGTCAGCGGGCACAGGAAACACGCTGAGGGGCTTCTGGGAGGGCGGTGCTGGTAGGGCGGTTACGGCTGTACCTGTTGTTGGAGTGGGCACAGAGGTGTCCGCCACCGCCAGGGAGCTTCCATCGGAGCAGGAGTCGTTGTTTGTGGTGTCCTCTCCTGTCCCCTTCGTGGTGCTCCCCTCGCCCTCTGTCCCACTGGTGCCCTCACCGTCGGTGGATTCAGCCTCCAGGCCCATGTGGGATGCAGCTCTCTCCGTCGCCAATGCCTCTGCTCCTCCGCCAGATGATGCTAATGCACACAAGGACAGGGTGACAAAACAAAAAGAGGGGGAGAGACAGAGGATACACTTGGTCAATGCCAGCAACACCACTACCGTTGGTGTACACAACACAGAGGGAGCAGCCCTATGCGCTAGGCCATGCACTACCAGTTACTAAGATAGTCACCAGCTCATGGGATACAATGCCTAATGCCATTAGCTGCACACCTGAAACCCACAGGACCCTGCTCAGTAGTAGATGCCCACTAACACTATTGGGGTAGGATTGCTTCAGAGCCTGCCCAACAAGGGACCTACCCTGCCATGTTGGCCCTGGCCTAGGGGCACCCACAGCCACATCTCCCACCCAGGTAAACCTTAATGCACGCATAGTCATGATTCTGAATCTGCACTCACCCCTTTGTGGCTGCTGTGATGCCTTCAAGCTCCCATCTAACTCCGGATAGGCCTCGGCCAGGATGCGAAACATCAGGTGGGGTTATGGTACGACGGGCACCCCTTCCTTGTTGGGAGGCCAACCGCAGCTGGGCCTCTGCTATCTTCCATGCCCAGCGACGCAGGTCCCCCCCACCATTGCTGCAGTGGGTGCTCTGCCTGTCAAAGACCCCCAGGGTCCTCACCTCCTTGGCGATGGCACGCCAAATACCCTTTTTCTAGTGGGCGCTGACCTGCATGGAAAAGACAGCAGAAAAGGGAATTAGTCAACTGTCCAGACCATCACACTCATGGCCCACCAGATCCCTCCCATCCCCTGGCTCCCATACATTGACCACCGTACGTGCAGCACTCTGGCCAGGACGCCTCAGCCCCCCCCTACATGTGGCCTACACACACAACAATCCCTACATTCATGGCCCACACATTATGCCCACAGTGTACTCACCTGTTTGTCTGGTGGACCGTAGAGTAATGTGTTTACTGGGGTAGGACCCCATCCACCAGTTTCTCCAACTCCTCTGCAGTGAAGGCAGGGGCCCTTTCCCCAGACACATGAGCCATTGTCGCTTCCAGACACAAGTCACAGCAACACTTGCAGTGTAGGTCCTCTCCTGTTGAAGGTCAGGTAACAATTGAGTGAATAGATAGAAAATAGCGGTCACGTCCTCAGCGGTGCGTACCGTCACTGCCGGCATACATCGCCATTGGCTCCTGGAACCCATAGGGCCCAATGATATCTAATGCGAAGTTGCGCGGCGGTCATCGACCGCCTACCGCAACGGCGCACAACGCCAGCGGAATTACCTAATTTCCACTTGTCCCTCCTCACAGGTCAGGCAGCCGTCATTTCAGGGGGGCACTGAGCATGGCACCTAACTGTGTCACAGCAGACATTGGCACAGCAACTGACTCTCGGATTCACATACTGGTTCTGTAAAGGAAAAGATGCATCTTTATTGCAATAGATGTGTGAATATGACCCTCTGCTCACCATTTTCCTCCATAGGCTTCAACCACTAAGGATGAATAGGAGATGGCGACATCCTCCGGTGTACAGACCCCTGGAGGTCCTTGCAACAATGGAGGACAGACACATTATCATCACATACAGACTTGATCGGGCCACAATCCAAGAACTGTGTGCCCAATAGGAGCCAGACCTGAAGTCAGCTATCCGCCAGCCCACAGGTATACACCCTCTACTGCAGGTCCTGTCAGTGCTCCATTTCCTGGCAAGTGGTTCCTTCCAAACAACAGTGGCCATGGCATCAGGGATGTCTCAGCCAATGTTCTCCAATGTGTTGACCAGAGTGTTGTCAGCCCTGCTGAAACACAGGTGCAGTTACATTGTATTCCCCCAGCTGGGAGATTTGGCCACAGTGAAAGCTGACTTTTGTGCCCTGGGACATATCCTCAACCTCATTGGTACCATTGATGGTACACATCTGGCATTTGTCCCCCCCTCCTTCCAGAGAAATGAACAAGTGTTCAGGAATAGAAAAGGCTATCACTCTATGAATGTGCAGATGGTGTGTTTGGTGGACCAGTACGTCTCCCATGTGAATGCCAAGTACCCTGGCTCTGTGCATGACACATTTATTTTGAGGAATAGCAGCATCCCATATGTGATGGGCCAACTCCAGAGGCACTGGGTGTGGCTAATAGGTGAGCCCAAGGTCCCCAACCAGTATAATTTGGTGTCTGGGTATGGGGTTGTGCCTAAGAGTTACTGTGTGTCTAACAGGTGTCCCTCGATATTTGCAGGTGACTCTGGTTACCCCAACCTTTCAGGGCTACTGACCCCAGTGAGGAATGCCAGGACAAGGGCAGAGGAACATTACAATGAGGCACATGGGTGAACAAGGAGGATAATTGAAAGAACCTTTGACCTCCTGAAGGCCAGGTTCCGGTTCCTCTGACAGGTGGAGTCCTTTACTACTCACTCAAGAAGGTGTGCCAGATCATCGTTGCAGGTTGCGTGTTGCACAACCTGGCCTTGAGATGCCAGGTGCCTTTTCTGCAGGAGGATGAGCCTGGAGATGGTCTAGTGGCAGCGGTGGAGCCTGTGGACAGTGAGGAAGAGGAGACAGAGGAAGACGATGTGGACAACAGAAGTAATATAATACAGCAGTACTTCCATTGACACACAGGTAAGACACTGTAACTTCACTTTACTTTTCAGTTTTCTGTTGGACATTGTACATGGCATCCTGATTTCCCTATGTCTATGGCCACTTACTGTACCCTTTGGCATCTCTATTTTCAGATCTCTGTGGCCCACTCTGGCTCCTGGTATGTTTACTGCTGCCCACTAAAGGTCATTTGTTCCTAGGGTGTTTATTTAAGTGCTCATAAGTTGAGGGGGATGTGCAATGGGCTGGGGTGATGGTGGAGGAATATCCAGTTAGAGTCCAGTCTTTTGGTATCACAGGTGCATTGTCCAAGGGGGCATAGGAAGGGGGGCAATGGCAGTTCACGGTGGACAGCACGACAGAGTGGGACAGAAGGGTGACAATCAGGAGAATCTTATTTCCTGGTGGGGGTCTTGGCAATGTTCTCTGGCTTGTGCCTGGATCGCAGGGACTGTTTGCAGGGTGGTTCTCCTTCTGCAGGGGGTGGGGTGCTGATGACAGGGCCACGTGTCCACTAGCGCCGGTGGAGGGCTGTTCTGCGGTGTGGCTAGTGTCAGGGGCCCGTTGGTGTGCCACTGCCTCCCTCAAGGTGTTGGCCATGTCAGCCAGCACCCCTGCAATGGTGACCAGGATGGTGTAGATGTGTTTGAGGTCCTGCTTGTTCCCCAGGTACTGTCCCTCCTGCAGCCGTTGGGTCTCCTGCAACTTGGCTAGTATCTGGCCCATCGTCTCCTGAGAATGGTGGTATGCTTCCAGGGTAACTGCAAGTGCCTCGTGGAGAGTGGGTTCCCTGGGCCTGTCCTCCCCTGTCGCACAGCAGTTCTCCCAGCTTCCCTGTTGTCATGTGCCTCTGTCCCCTGAACCGTGTGCCCACTGCCACTGACCCCAGGTCCCTGATCATCCTCGGTTTGTGTGGTTGCCTGGGGTCCCTGTAGTGGTGGACACACTGCTGATTGACGTGTCCTGCGGACAGTGGCATGGGCCTGCTGGGTGGGTGCTGTGCTGGTATTTCCTGAAGGGGGAGGCTCTGTGGTGGGTTGGAACTATGGCAGGGTAACCGACTGTCCAGAGGTCCCTGATGGGCCAGGTTGGTCATTGTGATCCAGGCGTGCAGAGCTGCTGTCGTCCCTCTGGGCCTCTTCTGGGGGGGGGACGGAATGTTGCTGGCAAGTCCTCTCCAGTGACGTTGAGTAGGGGTCCTGTGGGGATGAAAATGCAGTGTTATTGTATCTGCATGTGCCATCTTGTGCATGGGTGTGTTTCCCTGTATGGGTGTGTTTTCCCTGTCAGCTTTGCCTTGTGTGCATGGTGATTTTGTGGGCTAGGTGATTCTCTCTACTGGGCATGCTGTGGAGATGGGTGTCCATGCATGTCTGTGATGGGGGTCCATGGATTGTTGTGGCATGCAGGGCTTGGTATTGGGATGTGGATTGTGATAGTGGGGTATGTGTGAGGTGGTGGGATGATGGGCGTGAGGGTAGGGGTAGGAGTTCTTGATGGCATAAAGGTAGGGGGGGGTCCCACGGCGTTGACCCTGTCCACGATTCTACACCATAGCTCCATCTTCCTAGCAATGGACGTCTGCTGCACCTGTGATCCAAATAGCTGTGGCTCTACCCGGATGATTTCCTCCACCATGACCCTTAGCTCCTCCTCTGAAAATCTGGGGTGGCTTTGGGGATGCCATGGATGTGGTGTGAGTGATATGTGTGAAGGTGTGTGGGGTGATGTGTTGGGGTGTGTGGTGTGGGGTGCGTGGATGATGTATGGGTGATGGTGTTTTCTGGCTCTGATTGAGTGGGTGCTCCTGGCTTGTCTCTCTCTGTTTGCTATCTTTTTTTTTGGCTGTAAGGGGTTGTGGGTAATGTGTGTGTGTGTTTTATATTGGATTAGGTGTGTGAGTGTGGTGTGTGTATGTGTGTCAGGTGTGTGTAGTGTGAATTGTCCAATGTGGTGTAGTTTTGTAAGTGTGTGTGTATTTTGAGTGCAGCAGTGTGTACCGCCAATGGTTTACCGTGGTTGAAAGACCGCCACGGTGATTCCTAGGTCGTGATACTGTGGGTGTATTCCTATTGACGTAACGGTGTGGGTTTTGCTATTGCGATTTTATCACTGACCTTTGGTGTGGTGGACTTGTGTAGTCTGTATAGTGGCGGATTTCACAGTGTGGGTCATAATACCCGTAGCGAAATACTGCTGCGGTCATGGTATGTTGGCAGACGTCAGCACGGCGGTAGGCAGCATTTACCGCTAGGGTTGTAATGAGGGTCTATATGTTACAGATTGAGAAGATAGGGCCACAGGCGTTCACATTTTCCAAGTGTGAGGAAGATCATCCATAAAAAGATTAAATAAGCTTGGTGCAAGGACACAACATTGCTTCAGGTCACTCAAGGTGTTAAATCACAGAGTGAGGCTGGTGCCATTCCCCAACTTCATCTGGACCCATGTGTTGGTGTATAGAAGGATTACTAAATCCAGGAGTTTGCGCAGCACTCACCAATCTGTGAGCTTTGCCCATAGCTGATCTTGTGAAAAAACTCAAACACGGCCTTCAGATCAACAAAACAGATATCTAACTTTGGCCCTTTATGAATTGCTCTTTCAGCCATTAGGGTAAGAGACAATAAATTAAATGTTGATGACTGTTTTTTCCTAAAGCCAGTTGGGTAATTTGGGACTGTGAATCAAAATACAACCCATTATCAAGCTCTTAAAGTAGGCACAATGCAAATACCGTTCCTTCTACAATAGTTAAGGCTATGAGCCAGTAATTCACTGGATTTTCTGTCGGACAACTCTTATAGATTGACTGCAATATTTTCTCTTACCATGATTCCAGGATAGACCTTGTTGATAAGATGTTGTAAGGGGGAGATCAGAATCTCAGACCACAAATCAGGATTAGGTTTCAAAATTGCATTTGGGAGCTTATTTGGGCCCAGAGCTCCGTTAGACCTGATCTCCCAAACAGAGTAATTTCCTACTCCTTATTTAATGGCACCATTAACTGTGTTGATCCGGAAGAGGAGATCGAACCCAGAAAAGTAGATTGATCCTTTGTCTCAGCTTGGTCTAGAATTATTCAGTGCATTCAACTGCATACTTTGGGGTTAAACGTGCATACCAATACAGATTGGATATGTAATGTGCCCCAGACACACTCTGAAATATTGTCACTGTTAGCTCTACTGCCACCATTTTGTATATCATTAATAATTCCCCAGAATACATTAATGTTATTTGATTTACTGACAAGAGTAGTTTAGTCCACAAGTTCTCATGATAAGCATTTTTTGCTTTCCATATTTCTTGTTTGTATGCCCTTCTCAGGGATGTTTTGTTGATATAACTGTTGTTGGTAGTAACTATGGGATTACCACTGTGTTTGTGTTTGTTTTTTGCCGGAATGTTGTCAGTGAGCGAACTACAAACCTGGATCCAGTTCTCCACCTTTGTTACTTTAGATTGTGCTGTAGAACTAATGGCTTTGATTTGTTTTTCCACAAAACTTATTATTTCCTGCTGTGTCGTTGAATGCCAAATCAACCTTTCCAGGTAATAAGTTGTTAACACTTAATGAATAATTTTTATTTCGGCTGGCAGCAAGCCAATAGCTCTAACACGACTTCTTGTGGATTATGGTCACTTTCAACTCAGACTCTAAGGCCTTAGAAATGATGATATAATCAATTGCTGAATTACTCTTGCAATTTTTAATTCAGTACAGAAGGTTGACCTTATGTTTTATGTGTATTATGTTTGCAACTCTTTGTTCTTTGTTGGCACAAGTGGCATCAATAATGTTGGATAATCGAGATTATTTGGGTTCATACACCTCCTAACTTCAATATCCTATTTTTTTAAATACATTTGGCAATCAAAAAACGTATTTACAATGTTGTTATTCAAACAGATAGTACAAATAGTTTAGTGTGCGGGATTTGAAGCATCATGTTTGATTTGTACCATTTCAAGTTTGTCAGAGTTTATATGTGAAACAGCTATTAGTTTTAATATATTGCCACATTTAAGAATATTGAGAACTTCTAGATTTATGCAGGGGAAGAAAATCATTTTTATTTGATTAGAAGATTTGTCAATCTGACTTTTGCTTGTAGGTGCCCGGCCAGAATGCTCAAAGCATGCATTATGAACTTCCACCCCTGGCCGCATCAGTGATCTTTTACAGAAGGGGATATCAGTTATTATCAAGGTTTCTTACAGTTATGGTGGTGATTGTTTGAGTAAGCTCTATAGGATTTGGTTGATCCACTGCACTAATTGTTGATAATTTATTGTCATTTGCTGTATTTTGGTTAAGTGTTGTAGATTACTTTATTTCCCTGGACTCATAACTTTCTAAGTTAAAAATTGTACCTTTTCCTTTTTTTCTGGATCCAGGGTGTCCCTGAACTAGTTATATTAAATTCAACAATGGCAAGTTGCTGCATTTAATACAACAATCAGTTTGAGACCAAACCTGCCATATCTAGCTCATTTGGAGACTTTAAAAAAATAAAATAAAGTTTCCCCATTTTAGTCTATGGAGCTTATTCACTACAATGAAGGAAAAACAAATTTGGTTAGTTTTCCTCACCAGGGCTTATAAAACATATTTTGTAAAGGCCTGCTTATAGTTACACTGCTCCCAAACCTAAGGGCACCTAGGTCACACCTTAGGGGCGACATGTGTAAAAATGAGGTTGTTTAAGACTTTGGAAGGACTTTTAATTCCAAAGTTGAATTTGCATGTAACTTTAATTTAAAAGCAGCCAGCAAGGCAGGCCTGCCTTTAAAATTACCCTGAACACCTCATCAGTGCCCCTATGGGGGCACTACCTATGCTGGGGTCTCTAAACCTACTAGGGACTTATAGGTAGATTGATACCACCAATTAATAGTAGTAACTCTTTATTTGCATGAATAACTAAAATCTTAGCAAGACAAACAGAGTACATGGTCATTGCAACTGCATGCTTGCAAACGATCCATGGGTTTCAACACGGCTGGAACAAGATCATTAAGTCTATTGCGAGCCTCAAGTCATGTGAAATCCTCTAAAATTTGTTAAAAATATATAGCGCAGCTAACCCCTACATTCGCTGTATAATACCGTACATGAGACAGTTAAAATTATGTTAAGTTTAAAATAATTCCTAATGCTGGATGTTTTGGACAGAAAAGTGCTTATTAGTATTAGCTATGAAGTAACGATCACGGGCAGCAATTTAAGTATTTAGCTTGCAAGACTAGAAATTTTTACAAGCCTACAACCTATCTGCGGAATACCGCCAATTATAATGCCTAATTTGCATACTCATTTTAATCAGAGAACAGGACCTAGGACTGGTTAGCAGTACCCAGGGTGCCATCAGAGTCAGGAAAATACCAGCAAAAAGTGAAAATTTGGGGCTAAAAGTTAGGGGCTTCTGCAATCAGCCCAGTTATCTCACATTCATGGACATTTTAGGGGCACAACATCGGGAGTAGCAAGACTTTACTTTCTATTCAGTCATCCATGCTTCTATGCCCATCTGGAAAATGTATTTATAGAATCTAGATTAAGACTTGGGGTTTGGGAATCAACAACTGAACATTTTGCTCTGTGAGGACAGGCACCAACCACCCTTTTACTATCAAGAGATAAAAGGCCCCCAAAACCAGAAAACACATTGAGACTAGATGAACATCTGCTTCTTGATCTGCCTCTTTGGACAGAGGATTAGGAAACTATTCACAACTACCTCCTAGTAACAACATAGGAGTCCCTCTACTCTGGGATACACTTAAGGTAAGGTTATTTATTACAGCTACCACACGGTTGAAAGCTAAAAGGGCTGCAGCACTGGCAGGACTCGGAAGGCAACAGTTTCTTCCTCAGACTGAGTACAAAAGTACTATATAAAAATGATCACATCAATCAGGGCCCAAGTTAGATAAGATGGAATACACCACTCACAGAATGCAACAGAAAAACTACACATCAAGTAATAGAACTGCTGGGATAAAATCACTAGAGAAAGGATAAGTGATATAAAGGGTGGAGAAAAAAGTATATACTTGGAAGGCATCATAATCGCTGAGCCTTTCAGAATTTTTGTCAATAGCTATATGATGAAAAGCAGGTGATGATTAGTAGTTTTAAGGAGTATCATGGAACCCTCCTTGGTCCAAAAAATGTTAATACACAATCTGAGTCCTTGGAAACTGCAGTCTCAATTGTGGAGGTGATTAGGCCCTCTGACACTAACTGCTTCACTACAGTCTTTTAGAGACATTTCAGCTGATCACTGGCCCCATTCTTAATGCAACTGTTTTGGTACTTTGGTGAAATTGGTTCTATGAAAGATTCCATGCTGGATGGTGAAACCATATTGATTCCAATTGAGGCAAACAGTGTAGGTCCTATAGATCCATCTCCCTTTCTAGTTTGCATATTAAGTTATTCATGGGAATTCTAGCCACACAGTGGGTGCCTTTGATAATAGACCTGGCAGATCTAGATTAGTTTTTTTTTTCATTTCTGGTCACCAAAATAATTCTAGACATTGTAGAAAAAGCTCAAGTAACTCATGTACATGCCCTCCTGCTTACAATGTAGAGAGAAAAAGAATTGAACACCGAAAATTAGATGTATCTGACTCCTCTGGTAGGGCAATGGGTTTTAGCCCATGTTCTAATAAGTGATTTTTTGTAAGCCACCGAATATCTACAGCACAAATTAACGTCCACGGGAGAACATACAGAAAGATTGATATAACAACAGGTTACAACTCTCACTCTTGTCGTAGTTGGCCTCTCACTCCTAGGCAAGACTGCTGGTTTAGGGATGATAGCACTTTTAATTGTAGGTGACTGCGTGACTTCTACAACAAGTCTCAATTGTCAGCCCAACTCTCCCGGCTCACAATCAGCACCTCACCATAAACCCAGACAGTAAAAAGTGATTTCTGACAGCCTTACGCATAGACTCTAGATTGTGACATCTCAGAGAAGTCGTGGTGGAATGGAGATTATCCTTTTTTCATGTTAACAACAAGTGTCAGTCACACAGAGGCAATGAAGAAGATTCAGGAAAGTTTTCAATATGTTTATTGAAAAGACTGCAATCTACGATAAAATGCATGAGGTGCAATGATTAGGATGAAGAACAATAAAAGAAGCATAATTGTGAAGATGTGAGTTGTGAATACAAAGACTCCCACCATCTTGCAATAAATATGAAATATAAAATCCACAGCAAGGAGAATCTAATCTCTAACCTAATGAAAGCTAGGTATGATAAATCCAATCTGACAGTACCATGTCCATGAGAAGTGCCCCCAACTCTTGTTACTTTGGAATGAGGTCACTAGGTCAGACTCCGTGGTGTCACGAAGGCTGAGTTCTGCAGTGAGGTGATGTTCAGCATACGTGGCATCTGGAAGGAATCCCTCTGATAACCCTGTCTGTGTGAGTTGTATTGATACAGATCATGTACTATCCCTGACACAGGTATGTTTCCAAATAATCGATAAGGAAGCAAACATGTGGGAGCAATTATGTAAACAATATCCAGCAAAAGTACATTATGTTCCTGTCACACGAAAGTGAGAAAGGGACATGATGGGAATACCTACGTACATCACTTGATTATGAAGCTGAAACTGACGCCATCACCAAGTGGCACTGGTAATGCAAATCAAAACATTTTATAACTATAAACAATGGCAGCCATCTTAAAAGAAATAATAAAATACATGGGCTGAAACCGAGCAAGCTAAGTAGGTTAAAAGTCCCTAGGTAACAGGGCACAGGCCTACAAGCCAAAGGACTAAACTAATCTCCTGAGACCCAATAAAAACTAAATTGGATTCACGACACTCTCAAACCATCCTCAAATTGTACTTGAAGTCTGGAGCACATTAGAATTAACACCTCTAACTTGACCATGTTCACCAATCAAACTATGGTAACGCTTTCCAATCCACTCTCCTCAGTAACCCACTTGCTATTAGAGCAAAGCCACCAGCAGATGGTCTCTGGCTTCAAGATACATATAATCAAATCTGAGAAAATAATACTCAATTAACCCTCTCACCAAAGATGAGGTCAGCACACACTTTTAAGAGGAACCTGGAGCCCTAAGCTAATAACCTATGTGGGAACACAAATAGCACATTCCACAGCGCAAATGGTGTCTAGTATTGGTGTAAACATTTGCTTAATTGTCCACTGTTTTCCACAGAGATATGAACCGTTTATTTAAGGAACTCTCTAATACTGTGTACATCCAAGATCACATCTAAATATTTGCAGTTGATAGAGAACACGATGATCCATTGTAAAAGCTGTTCTATCTTTTTAAAACGTTTGCTGACAAAAACCAAAAAATAAAACACTGAACTAGAAAGCAATAAATACCATGGCACAGTATAAGCAAAGAGATAGTGACTCCCAAAAGCATATTTAGGAACAAAGATACCTTCCAATGAAGATCGGTTGTCTTCATCTCTAAGCTTAGTTGTGTACTAATCTGAGTTTCTATTTGTGTTTACAGTCAAAACAAATCATTGGCATGCACTTATGAAGATGTCCATGGAATTTGAGTGGAGTGAGAGGTGCGTTATTTAGTTTGTGAAGTTCAAATGAGAAATAGTTATGGTTCTAGCTGTAAGCCATTGTTACAACTTGCTCTTTTACAACTGTTACAGGTACTTGTAACATTGGGCTGGCTTCTGGTATGCCACAGGAAACAAACTGAAGAGAAGAAACAGAAGCATATGCTTAGAGTTTACTGACCCTATCTATTCTGCTATTAGGAGATGGGCATTGGCTTATTTTTTTAGCATATTTACAGCTATATGTGTTGGGGCCCAATTTGTAGTAAGAATTGGTCAAAGGTCCCTGCTGGATGTGGTCACCATTATTAAAGCTAGTAAATCTCTCCTCTCAAAATTGCCCGATGGTGAATCATAATCAAAGAATATTGTTTCAATTTAGAGTTGTTTTCAGGGTATAAACCACACTAGCAGACTGAATATCCAGAATGCTATTGTTTATAGTGAGAGATGGTGGTTGTATGTTTTCAGCAGCAGGTAATATATTGAAGGGAGACGTGTGGATTTGAGCACCTTATGTGGTGCTGCAAAGTGATATTACTTTTTTTAATACATAGGGGGTGATTCTAATCCTGGCGGGCGGCGGAGGCCGCCTGCCAGAGTTCCCCCCTCCAGAATACCGCACCGCGGTCAGAAGACCGCTGCGGTTATTCTGGCTTTCCCACTGGGCTGGCGGGCGACCGCCAAAAGGCCGCCCGCCAGCCCAGTGGGAAACACCCTTCCCACGAGGATGCCGGCTCCGAATGGAGCCGGCGGAGTGGGAAGGTGCAACGGGTGCAGTTGCACCCGTCGCGAATTTCAGTGTCTGCAAAGCAGACACTGAAATTCTTTGTGGGGCCCTCTTACGGGGGCCCCACGACACCCCATACCGCCATCCTGTTCCTGGCGGGCGAACCGGCAGGAACAGGATGGCGGTATGGGGTGTCTGAATCCCCATGGGGGCGCAGCAAGCTGCGCCGCCATGGAGGATTCATCTGGGCAGCGGAAAACCAGCGGGAGACCGCCGGTTTTCCTCTTCTGACCACGGCCAAACCGCCGCGGTCAGAATGCCCTGCGGGGCACTGCCAGCCTGTTGGCGGTGCTCCCGCCGACCCTGGCCTCGGCGGTCAAGGACCGCCGGGGTCAGAATCACCCCCATAGTGTTGCCAATGATCTAGATTGTCATGCATGTAAACAAATACATGTGGGCAAAGAGTGGCTGTGTGCAGGAGAGAGCGCACTGTCCAGAAATAAGCTACTGTTCATTTGCAAGGTCCATGATGACGTGAAACGATGGGGGGAGTGCTCAAATGGTATGCACCCAGCCACAGAGTGCGTAAACTGTCACCCCTATGGGGTTACAGTTGTAATATGCATAGAAGAAAAACCAAGGCACATCCCAAGAAGTTGTAATGTTCCAGTTTTATTCCTCGTATTGTCTTTGGATGAGAACAATGGCCTGTGGCCTAAGCTGACATCTTGGAGCCAGAATCGAAGATGGAAACAGAAATCCTTATTCAAATGGACAGCAGTCCAAGAAATATACAACAGCCGACACGTGTTTCGTCTGGATAGACTTTATCAAGGCTATAGTAAGGATATTGACTCGATATTCCAATGTGCTAAAGACAAATTAATGTCGTATGATTTGAACAAATGGTAAAAGAAGGAAGAAAATTAAGGACCATGATAAGCCTCGAGTGTCTTAAAGCGTATCCCTCTACGTCGTGTTGACGGCGCTGCATGTGTTTAATTTAGAGGAGATTGCTTGATAGTACAGTCTGGTTATGGGAGATTATTTTAATTTACCATGTCCTCGCAACATTAGGCACACCAAGAGAAGGATAATGATTGATTTGGATGAGTAATAATGGATGTTGACAGGTGTATGGAGGATAAGATGTAACACTATATTTACTGTGTTTGGAGTGATAAATCCTTGTTGTGTACACTGAGAGAAAAGCGAAGAGTCCAATGTGAAGAGTCAAAAGGGACATCGGAAGAAAATTGCCTTAATATTCCCAGTCTACATACAGGTGTGCTCAAATACACTTCATACACATATATTTAGTTTTATATATGTTTCAGTGTTTTTTGTTGAGAATGACAATGGTAATTTTCCAATGTTTTAAAAAATCATGAAAATCAGTAGATCTAAGCGTTCAAATGTTTTAGCACCACAAACAAATTCTGAGCTTTTGTTTCCCATTTCTAAAGGTGATGTACATAAGGAGTTTTATATCTCAAACATAATGGAACAAATAGTGCTATGATCCTAGGTTCCAATGGTCATGATTAGCCAAATGATTCAACTGTTAAATGGGACACCCTCAGGAAATGTGCTTCGGATCCACAGAATCCTCGACTGTATGATGTCCTGTGGAGTGACACAGGCATCATCACTATTGCTTTCATATTTTTATCAATACAAGAGGGATCTCGCACACGAAGAGAAGACAGAAGGAGAGGTAGCATGAAAAAGGGCAGAGAAGGAAGCAAGGATGAGGGCAAGAGGGAAATGAAAGCGAACAGAGGATTGCATCGGGTAGTAAATAGAGGAAAAGCAGACCGGCTGTTACTTGGATAGGGGAAAAGCAAGGAGGTGAAGGAGACAAACATGAAGCTCCATAGAAAAAGAGTACAGAAAAGAGGCACATGGTGGAGGAGAGAGAAACCTGTGAGGGTAAAAGTGAAAGAAGAGAAAGTAAGAGAATTTAAATTCTAATAGGTACTTGTGTACTTGAATGCCTACCCAGCCCCCCCCCTTTGCTACAGTTACAGCAATTCTGAGTTGTTCCTCCTGTCTACTTTCAACAGGTGAATTTGCTGCCAAGTGGATTGTGAGACTCTGAAGGTGCAAGGAACCTTCATGTCAGTCTGTGTTTGTAAGCAGTGCTGTTTATTCAGGTAGTTCAGAAGCCCGATGCTGCTGTTGAAGGAAGTGGCATTGTTGCCTGCAACCCAGAACTAAATAACTACATGTGAATTGTATCTTTATACACAGGTGCTTGGCAAGACAGAGTGAGTGATCACACATACATGCATGGTGGATGAAGGCATTCATGGAAGAGAGCTGGGGCACACTGCCACTCAGGCGCTCAAACATGCTTACACCAACTTAATAATGGATAGAAGATTCCAGACGGGC
This sequence comes from Pleurodeles waltl, assembly GCF_031143425.1. Lineage (NCBI taxonomy): Eukaryota > Metazoa > Chordata > Amphibia > Caudata > Salamandridae > Pleurodeles > Pleurodeles waltl. The sequence continues at coordinate 499,107,639 of NC_090445.1, forward strand.
TTCAGACGAAAGAGAGTACAGAGAGCAGGTACTTAAGAGAACACAGCAGAGGTGACGCATATGCCAGAGTTATACACATTTGTCAATTTTTCATTACATTAGCCTCTGTAGACGCTGTCTGTGTGAGCCAAGATGAGAAAGTGAGTGTCAGCAAAACGATGTCCCAAGTACCACCAGAAAGCTTTCAAGTCTCAAAATCTGATAAAGGCAAAGACCATGTTATAAGTCCACAATGTTTTGTAGATAGATTCCTTAGACACTCCAAGCACGCAGGAGAGTACCATCATAGTTTTTCTAGTATGGCACTACACATTTCTATTTTTCAGACTGTGTTTGCTACTCTGTCCTCAAGACAAAGGCTCACATTATTGAGCCCTCTATGCGCACACTGTATAAAGGAGAATCTGACTTTACAATAAGAAATGTGTTGTAAAATGGTAATGTAGTTATTACGACTTAAAGGGCCATGTGGGATGCTTGTCGGACCCTAAAGTCTCTTTGAATAAGAAGCTCAGGGCTGCTTAATTGCCTAGGAGCTACCCTATTCACTTCTCTCATATTCTGGACCCTGTTGACAGGACTTTGTGGCTGGATCTGCACTTGAATGAGGACAGATAGTGCCATATCCAAATTTCGCTGGCCAACTGGGCAATATGACTAGAGAAAAACTGTCAAGGTTTCCACTAAAGAGCCTAACTCATCCACTGGAACAAAAAGCACACTTTCAGCAAAGCCCATGTGACGGCAAAGGATCAGCAAGTCCCATTGTTACATTCTCTGGTCTGGGGTTTTTGAGAACTGTTACGTCTTGTACTTTGTGGTTGTTTTTTTATCTCAATTTTTCTGTGAAGAAATTGTTTCCTTGAATTGACCTGCAGTTGTCCTCTTTCTTCATGAACTTGGCATAACACAATGGCAACAACGAGAAACTTACTAGTAGAGTTCCCGGAGCTTGTGACTGCTTCATCGTCACAACTCCTCAAAACTACTCAGCTGTGATGCAGTTGTGGCAGATCATCTTGATTGTGTTTGTCGCTGAAATTTCAGCAGGAATTTCAGCATATCTTGTGTGGCACCTAGTCATGTTATATGAGTGGCTGGGATTTTTTGGTGATGTCAAGATCAGCTACCTACATCTCGGACAGTGAAGCCGTGGAACATGATATATAATCACATAGTCCCATCACATCAACGGCCATCTTGGATCGGTTGCCTCAGATTGAAAACAGCAATTTAATTGGAGGGGGAATGTGATATTTACCACATGGTCATCTGCTGCTATTTTTGATTGGTTGTAACGTTTTGAATTGGTAGCAACGTTGTGGTTTGTTCCTTCATGACAAAGGAAGTTTAAGGTAATTCCATTGGAACTATGTTTGTAGATGCACAAATTGTGCCGCTGTTCATGGGAAATTTACAGGCTGACCATATTTATTCACTTTTGAATCCTTCTACACCACAGTGACAGTAAGACATGTTTGGAATTGTTTGGGGGCAGCTTTAGTGTCAAACTTGTTTTTTCCAAGCAAGTTCACTTCATCACAAGCTCACAGTACTATTCAAGTTCACTTAGAAAAGGAAACAAGTTCAATTTGCCTAGCTTACATAGCATGTCTATTGGAGGTCATGTGCAACAGCCTCCTTGTTTTTAGTAGAATCCGGGCAGACCTCAACAGCGATGGAAGCATTGGGTGAGAGTAATCCCGAACTACCTTGTGGCTACTGATCAAAATTCATTACTCTCCACCCAGGAAATTGGCACTTTTGTTCAATTGTCTGGGAGCTGAAGGTCTAAAAACGTTTGATTATTTACCTGAAACTCAACCAGATGATTCTGAAGCAGATGGATGGAAAGTGTACTGTGAAGCACTGAAGAGGTTTTCTTTACATTTTTCTGTTGACTTGAGGGTAGTTGATGAAAGATTACATTTATATTCACATAAACAATCTAGTAGTGAAACGATTGATCAATATGTTGCTTCTTAAATGATTGTTGCAAGCACCTGCAATTTTGAAAATTATGTGGACCAATATATCAGACGTCTAATTCTCTTGAATTCTGTTTAACAAAAGGTACAAGAACACTTATTGTGTTGCACAATTCCTACTCTCATTGAGACTATCAAAATTGCTAAGGGTATTGAACAAACGGTGGCATTTGTACATGTAATATCTTAGGAAGTAGGTAACAGAGAGCTCATGAGTGTCTATGTTCTTAGCAGGATTTAGGACAAAGCTTATGGTCACAAGCCATGTGGTGGTATTAAAGTATCACCTAGAGGCACTAATATTTACATGTGTGGTTAGAGTAATGACATTGGCAACAATATGAGCTGACCTTCAATTGGTAAAATTGTTATAAATATAAGAAGTTTGGTCGTTTTATGAGAGTATATAAGGGTATTGGAAATGTGGTTGAAGTCAGTAGTTTTCAAAATGAAGAAATTTATGAAGTGACAGAGGAAATGGTAAGTGTTATTTTATCTGTACACATTTAAAATGAAGAGGAAATTATGGCAAAAAAGAAAGGTTCACTTTGTAATGTGAGTATTGGAGATATAGGGGGTCATTCTGACCCCGGCGGTCATGGACCGCCGGGGCCAGGGTTGGCGGGAGCACCGCCAACAGGCTGGCGGTGCCCCGCAGGGCATTCTGACCGTGGCGGTTTTGCCGCGGTCAGAAGTGGAAAACCGGCGGTCTCCTGCCGGTTTTCCGCTGCCCTTAAGAATCCTCCATGGCGGCGCAGCTCGCTGCGCCGCCATGGGGATTCTGACAGCCCATACCGCCATCCTGTTCCTGGCGGTTCGCCCGCCAGGAACAGGATGGCGGTATGGGTTGTCATGGGGCCCCTGCAGTGCCCATGCCAATGGCATGGGCACTGCAGGGGCCCCCGTAAGAGGGCCCCACTTTGTATTTCAGTGTCTGCTTTGCAGACACTGAAATACGCGACGGGTGCCAATGCACCCGTCGCACCTTCCCACTCCGCCGGCTCAATTCTGAGCCGGCGTCCTCGTGGGAAGGTGTTTTGCACTGGGCTGGCGGGCGGCCTTTTGGCGGTCGCCCGCCAGCCCAGTGCAAAACCCAAAATACCCTCAGCGGTCTTTCGACCGCGGAGCGGTATTTTGGAGGGGGAAACTCTGGCGGGTGGCCTCCGCCGCCCGCCAGGGTGAGAATCACCCCCATAGTTTGGTATCACAACTGATTAATCTTCATCAGTATCTATGTTGAAAGCTGAAACTTTGAGAAAACTATGGGACCATAAGAGTTTGTATTATTCAGATGTTCAAGCTCTTGCATATGGAAATAATGAAATTTTAAAACGGGGATTTTTCCAAGATGTCATTATGTTTAAAGGCGGGGAAATTGCTATGAAAATGTATGTGGCACATGAGGTTAGAGATATCATGCGTTTGGTACACTAAGGTAGGTTAGGAATTGTTTTACAACCTGGTACTGATACTCCTACAATGCTCATTAGTGACAATTTTGATGACATCTGAAATTATGAAAAAGTATGAAAGAGTGCTTTTGAGAATATTGGTATGGTTATAGGTTTTTAGTATGAAATTAATTTGAAGGAGGCAGCTACTACGGTGAAACATAAGGTTTGTGATGTTCCTCTTACCATTAGAGTGGACTTGAAACAGCAGGAAGAGGGATATTAAAACACTGAATGCATATGTGTGGGTCAGTGCTGTTGCGATTGCTAAGAAGAAAAGTGGACACATCCATTTATATGCCAATCTTCAATCTTGAATTAAGAACATTCTGGTATATTGACACCAGTTGCCCAAAGTGCAAGACTAGTTGACTCTGGTAGAAAGGGGAAAAACGTTTTTAGCACAGTTGACTTAAAGACTACATATTACCAAGTGTCTCTTGCAGAAAAAAATGCAACTGTTGACTACATTTATAACACCATTTGGAGCATACAATTATTTGAGGTTACCTTTTGGTCTTGCCTCTGTGGCCAGTGTCTTTCAAAAATAGATGTTTCATCTTTTTAAGGATGTTCCTGGAGTGCATGCATTCCAGGATGATATTTTAGTTTTTGTTAATGATGAGAGTGAGCAGAATTGCATAATGAACAACATGATGAATATTCTGGAGAAACATGGCATGGTGGTGGCAAGAGAGAAGTGTACACTTCTCACTGATTCTGTTGACTATTTAGGCCACAGAATCACTGCATAAAACCCAAGGATAAAAACAAAGAACGTTAAAAAAGTCCCATTTCTTATGAATAAGGATCAACTGAAGTCATTGTTTGGGCTTAGTGATTATTATTCTAGATTTTTCAAGGGTGCATCACCATCAATATGAGAAAAATAGGGCAATTGCATCAAGAGCTCTTAGTGATATTAAATGAAGATACAGTACAATAAAAAGAGAAGCTCTTCCCTGTGTGTCAGAGCATTGAGACATTTAAGACCGGTAAACAAACTTTATATGGTATACAGACCACAAACCACTGCTGTATCTATTGAGCAGTAAGGGTACAGGGTCTGCCTCTTCTAGGCTAACACTCATTTTGTGCAAATTGCAGGAATTTCATTTTGATGTACAATATTTTGCTGGGGATTTCAATGTACGGGCTGACTGTTTGTCCAGGTTACCTTTGAGTTGTGATGTTGGTGAGAAATATGAGTTTGACAAGGAATGCATAGGTGCTATTTTGGACATAGTGAAGTTTTGCCAGGGAGGTATATCAGAGATGTAGTGGCAGGATGAATGTGATAAGGATGTTTCAATTGATAAAGTGATACAATGTATGTGTTCTGGGATGCCAACGGTTAGCAATCTTAGCAGCGACCTATTCAATGTTTTTCATGTTTCTGCAGAGATATAAATGGCATTTTGTTGAGGAGTGGCAAGTGTTTTCCTCCAGTTGAGTTGCGACAAAGTATGAGTAATCAGGCACATTCTGGACTTCTATGAGTTACATCTACAAAGAAAATTTTAATGAAATCTCTTTGATGCCCAGCAATGGATCAGTCAAAGTATGCCACAACCAATGCATGGGAAGTTTGTTTGTTACCTAATGAGCACTGGCAAATTAGGAAAACTCCCTTTCAACCTATTCCTTTTGGGATAAGTTGGCTTTTGTTTTTTTGGGGCCTTTAGGGCAGCTTCTTCCACACTGGCGTTATATGATTAGGCATACGGATTAGTTTTTTTAATGGATGTATTACACATTTCTGGAGGATGTGAGCACAAAAGTTGCTTAATATTTTGTAACTGGGTTGGTTAGAACTAATAACTGATAATGGTGTGTAAATGGAAAAGGTTCTTAGACTCTGATCTGTAAAGGAGGCTGATGCTGGCAGTGGCAGTTGTTACTTTTAGACAAGCTGTAAGGGTGGGCGGGTCCACACACACTCATGCACACTAACTCACAACCATGCATTCACACACCTTCACACACACACACTCATTCACAACACTCACTCCCAAGTATTTCTACCTACATACACTCACACATGCACCTAACATTTAATAATTACACTTACCAAATGCAGCTCTTGGGGAGGGAAGCCTTGGAGAGTATCAAGACGGTTGAGACTGCCACCATCATTCCTTTGCTGCTCCTCGGTCAGCCAAGTAGAGAAGGCAGTAGTCCCTACCTCATCACAGAGTGGAATGGGGTCAGTGAGAGTTGCTGACCTCAGCCCACACTGTGATGAGGTGTCAGTGATGGACACTGACCTTTGATCAGCCTGACAGACACTCTCCTTGTTGGGAAAAAGGTGGGAGGGCTTGGCCCCTCCACCCATAAGGACGGGCTGCTGCTGGATGCTGGTATCCAAATAGCTAGATCCTTTTTTATTAAAAGTTGATGGGGTTATAAAATCATAAGAGATGCTGTCATACCACTGTCCTCAACCCAAGTCAAAACCTTTTTATTGAATCGATGCTGATAGTCCTTATGGCAGTTGCTGATGGCCTACTAATCTTGGCAGTTTGACTCCATCAAATAATATGTCCATCTTCTCTCAGTTTATTGCTGCCTTTTTAGTAGCTCCTGCAGGAGGTTTTCTAGATAGTTGTGGAATGAACCTGTTTTAGCCTTTTTGGTCTTAGAATTACAAAACCTACTCCTTGACACCTAGTTTAATCTCCCATATTGACAGCAAACTACTGAAAGAGATGGCGAGGATCACCCTGGCTGACCACAACACAGACAGCTCTAGCCACAGCAAAGAAATCTTCAACATCATCAGAGAGTTCTCCAACCCCTCAGCCACTGAAAACTTCATCACCCCTTCTCAGGAACTCTGTGACAACCTTCCACAACAAGATCTCAACTATGTACTAAAACTTCAAACCCCAACCCACCATTGCTGACACCCTCTGCCTCCTCGCTCCCATGAACACAAATTCCGAGGCTCTCTCAAATCACTTGCTTACCACCTGGGACCAGCTCACCACACAAAACATCACAGCCACTATGAACTCCATCAACTCAGGAGTACTCAAGAACTAATATCTGTCTCCCTGCCCCTCTTTTTCTGCCAAAGTCCTCAAAAAGGCCATCAACCACCAACTCACAGAAGAGATGTAGATTCTGGACTCTTCCAATTTGGATTTCTCACTAACCACGGCACCAAACCTGTCCTGACCGCTGCCACTGATGACATCAGAACCCTTCTCGATCAAAGAGAAATGGTGTCCCTGAGCCTCCTCTTCCTCTCAGCAGCATTCAACACCACATCCCACCCCACCCTTATCAAGAAGCGTCATCACATCAGAATCAAATGAGAGGACCTCAAATTGATCACATCCTTCCTAAGTGGAAGAACCCAGAGAATCTGCCTACCACCTTTCACCCCAGACCCCAAGAACATCATATGCGGTGTCCCTCAAGGCTCATCCCTATGCCTTACACCTTTCAACATCTACATGACCCCCTTAGCCAACATCCTCAAAACCCACAAGATGTACATCATATCCTACACAGATGACACCCAGCTCATCCTCTCACTATCAGATGACCAATCCACCACAAAGGCCAACTTCCAAAGGTGCATGATGGGCATCGCCGATTGGATGAATAACAACTACCTAAAACTCAACGCTGAAAAAACGGAAGTGATGAACAACACCTCCCAATGGAACGACTTCTGGTGGCCTACTAAACTAGGACCAGGACCCACTCCGACAGACCACATTTGCAACCTTTGCATCATCCTGATCAGCAAGCTCACCATGAAAAAAAGAAATCAACGCAGTCTCCTCCACCTGGTTCCTCACTCTTTGCATGCTCCTTAAGATCTTAAAATGGCTCCCCTTCAACCTCAAACAAGCTGTCACTCAAGCTCTAATCACCAACCGGCTGGACAATGGCAACGCTCTCTATGCAAGAATCACCACGCACCTCCTGAAGAGACTGCAGCCCATACAGAATTCAGCGGCCAAACTCATCCTTGACCTCCCCAGATGGTCCCACACCACCTCCTACCTCACGGAACTCTACTGGCTCCCCATTCAGAAGAGATGTCAATTTAAGATGCTGATTCACACCTACAGGGCCCTTCGCAATCAAGGACCAGCATACATCATTCATCACCTAAACTTCGACCAAATCTCCAGACAACTTAGCTCTGCTTCCCTCACCCTCGCACACCACCTGCATCCACCGAAGCAACAGTGGAGGATGGTCTTTCTCCTACCTTGCAGCAAAATCTTTTAACAACCTCCTGTAGGAAAGTACCATCTTGCCTGGCCTGTTACCCCCATTTTTTACTTGTGTGTATGTTTTTTTTTGCCTGTGTCACTAGGATCCTGCTAGCCAGGACCCCAGTGCTGATACGTTGTGCCCTGTATGTGTTCCATGTGTGGTGCCTAACTGTATCACTGAGGCTCTGCTAACCAGAACCTCAGTGTTTATGCTCTCTCCGCTTTTAAAATTGTCACTGCAGGCTAGTGACTAATTTTACCAATTCTGATTGGCACACTGGAACACCCTTATAATTCCCTAGTATATGGTATCTAGGTACCCAGGGTATTGGGGTTCCAGGAGATGCCTATGGGCTGCAGCATTTCTTTTGCCACCCATAGGGAGCTCAGACAATTCTTACACAGGACTGCCACTGCAGCCTGGGTGAAATAACGTCCATGTTATTTCACAGCCATTTTACACTGCGCTTAAGTAACTTATAAGTCACCTATATGTTTAATCCTCACTTAGTGAAGGTTAAGGGCAAAGTTACAAAGGGTGAGGGCACCCTGGCACTAGCCCCCACATTGTTCAGGGCAATGTCCCCGGACTTTGTGAGTGCGGGGACACCATTACACGCGCAAATTACATATAGGTCAATACCTATGTGTACTTCACAATGGTAACTCCGAACATGGCCATGTATTATGTCTAAGATCATGGAACTGCCCCCCAAGCCAAATCTCGTATTGGGGTGCCAATCTCATGCATCCCCGGTACCCCAGCATGGACCCCGGGTACTGCCAAACTAACTCTCTGCGGTTTTCTCTGCTGCTACCGCTGCTGCCAACCCTCAGACAGGTTTATGCCCCCCTGGGGCCTGGGCATCCCAGACCCAGGAAGGCAGACCAAAGGATTTCCTATGAGAGAGGGTGTTACACCCTCTCCCTTTGGAAATAGGTGTTAAGGGCCTGAGAGTAGTAGCCTCTCCTGGCCACTGGGAATGCTTTGAAGGGCAAAGATGGTGCCCTCCTTGCATAAGCCAGACTACACCGGTTCAGGGATCCCCCAGCCCCTGCTCTGGCGAACAACTGGACAAAGGAAAGGGGAGTGACCACTCCCCTGTCCATCACCACCCCAGGGGTGGTGCCCAGAGCTCCTCCAGTGTGCCCAGACCTCTGCCATCTTGAATGCAGAGGTGTGAGGGCACATTGGAGGCCTCTGAGTGGCCAGTGCCAGCAGGTGACGTCAGAGACCCCTCCTGATAGGTGCTTAGCAGGTGACGTCAGAGACCCCTCATGATAGGTGCTTACCTGGTTAGGTGGCCAATCCTCCTCTGAGGGCTATTTGGGGGCTCTCATGTCAGTTCCTCTTCAGATACCGAATGCAAGAGCTCACCAGAGTTCCTCTGCATCTCCCTCTTCGACGTCTTCCAAGGATCGACCGCTGACTGCTCCAGGATGCCTGCAAAACCGCAACAAAGTAGCAAGACAGCTACCAGCAACATTGTAGCGCCTAATCCTGCCGGCTTTCTCAACTGTTTCCTGGTGGTGCATGCTCTGAGGGCCGTCTGCCTTCACCCTGCACTGGAAGACAAGAAGAAATCTCCCGTGGGCTGATGGAATCTTCCCCCTGCTAACTCAGGCACCAAACGTCTGTATCACTGCTCCTCTGGGTCCCCTCTCATCTTGACAAGCGTGGTCCCTGGAACACAGCAGCTGGATCCAAGTGACCCCGACAGTCCAGTGGCCCTTCTATCCAAATTTGGTGGAGGTAAGTCCTTGCCTCCCCACGCCAGACAGTAATCCTATGCACTGCGTGATCTGCAGCTGCTAGGGCTTCTGTGCACTTTTGAAAGACTTTCTTCATGCACAGCACAGCCCAGGTCCCCAGCACTCCGTCCTGCATTGCCCAACTCGCTGAGTTGACTTCCAACTTCGTGGGACCCTCTTTTGTTGTGCTGAGATGACTGCTGTGCTCAGATTTCTTGAACTCCTGTTCAAGAACTTCTGTGGGTGCTGCCTGCTTCTGCATGGGCTCTCTCTGTTGCTGAGTGTCCCCTCTGTCTCCTCCTCCAAGGGGCGATATCCTGGTCCTCCCTGGGCCCTGGCAACACCCAAAACCTTCAACCGTGACTCTTGCAGCTAGCAAGGCTTGTTTGCAGTCTTTCTGTGTGGAAAGAACTCTGCGTCCTCCAGCACGCCATGAGACATCTTCTGACCAAAGGAGAAGTTCCTGGCACCTTCCATTGTTGCAGAATCTTTGGCTTCTTCCACCCGGAGGCAGCCCTTTTGCACCTTCATCCAGGGTTTAGTGGGCTCCTGCCCCCCCTGGACACTTGCGTGACTCTTGGACTTGGTCCCCTTCCTTTGCACGTCCTCAGGTCCAGGAATCCGTCTTCAGTGCTTTGCAGTCAGTTGTTTTTTTTGCAGAATCCCCTATCTTGATTTTACTGTCTTTCTGGGGTAATAGGGTAACTTTACTCCTACTTTTCAGGGTCTTGGGGTGGGGTATCTTGGACACCCTTAGTGTTTTCTTACACTCCCAGCGACCCTCTACACACTACAGTAGGCCTGGGGTCCATTTGTGGTTCGCATTCCACTTTTAGAGTGTATGGTGTGTGTTGCCCCTAGGCCTATTGTCTCCTATTGCATTCTATTGTGTTCTACAGTGTTTGCACTACTTTTCTAAGTGTTTTACTTACCTGATTTTGGTTGTGTGTATATTTTGTGTATTTTACTTATCTCCTGAGGGAGTATATCCTCTGAGATACTTTTGGCATATTGTCACTAAAATGAAGTACCTTTATTTTTAGTAACTCTGAGGATTGTGTTTCTAATGATATAGTGCTGTTTGATATAAGTGGTATAGTAGGAGCTTTGCATGTCTCCTAGTTCAGCCTAAGCTGCTCTGCTATAGCTACCTCTATCAGCCTAAGCTGCTAGAACACTACTAATCTACTAATAAGGGATAACTGGACCTGGCACAAGGTGTAAGTACCATCAGGTACCCACTATAAGCCAGTCCAGCCTCCTACACCTCCTCCTTCACCTACAGACCTTATCCTCTCTTCTGGAATTCAGGAAAGGACTCAAGACCTGGCTGTTCAACTGAACCCCTTAGCTGCTATGCTCTGAGCACCTGGATACCCTTGCGGGTGATTAGTCACTCTCTATAAATCCTGTTTGATTGATTGATTGATTGATTGAAATGTGTGACTAGTTTAATGCTTAGTTTCTTTGACATCCACTTCAACAGCTGGATGGATCACTTCACTGTTTACAAATACCCCACTATGATTCCAGGTGGTTGTTGGAGGGTCAAGGTGCCCTCAGGAACATCCCTTCTGCAGAACATGATGTCTGTTCTGTGGGGGCCCGGTGCTCTACAGGTGGTTACAGGAACTGCACCTTCTGAAGTAGGTAGTGATTGGGTCACATAAACATGAAATGAGGTTTGATAGCTACCATGTGTTTATCAGCTGATTTGTTATATTTTAAGTTGCTGAAACAATATTTATGATTTTGAATATTCTACTGTAGTAGGTGCACAGGGGTCTTTCTGGGTTTGAAAGTATTGCCTGCATTGCATAAAGTGGGACAATGATGATGTTGGCAAATTGTGATTACGGGTACTGGGAGGTGCTCAATTGTCACACTGCTACATGGTCACTGGTGAAGGGGTCTCTGCAAGCAATGGGCTTGCTTTTTGCAGTGAGGTATGTATCTTTAAAAAGGCACATTCTTTTCAGGTAGAATTTATACCTGTTTTTTTCCATAGGTTTACATCCACAGATTGAATGCTGTTGCCCAAAAAATCTCCACTTGCTATATTTTTTTTAATCGTGCATGAAAAAATTACCTTGAATTTCTATATACCTTGTTTATTTTGAATGCACATCTGCTTTCCTCTTATATGCCTCTTTAGTGTACTACCCTAACTCTGAAGCATGTCTGTAAAGAAAAGCTTTTTTTGAAAGATCTGTTTTCTGACAAAGTCTGCTCTAATGATCACACCCAAGTCACTAATGAACCACCAAGAAAATGTAATGTATGTAATGGTTTCCTTTAGTATGCAAGACTAACCCCAATGACCAATCAACTAACCACTAGCTCTGGGCATCCATGGTGCATGCTCCTTGCTGTGAAAAGCTTAAACAGCTCATCAGGGATAATAAGAGCTCTTTAAAGGAAATTTCAATTCAATTATTGGTGGGGCATGTCCATTCTGCATATACATTGATAGAAAATACAATGGTACATTTTGCAAAAACTGCTTCATTCATTAGTCGTTTTGTAAATACCATAACATCATATATGACTGAAGAGAATGTCTCTAGGTAGTGATGTGGGGTCTAGCTAAGTGATCCTGTGAAATACACTCATCCACAAATAGATTATTTACAAAATAGAAGTCTTGGAAGCTGAGATCAAGGAGAGGTCTAAGATATATGATTTGAACCAATGAATCGTATCCAGCCCTGCATCTCATTAGAAAGTAATCTCCTGTCACACAGAAAAAACATCCAATTTCCAGGAAGTCCAGTTAATAGAAGTAGAGAGGGCATTTCAAGGGGCAATAATGAAAGATAAATGACATATTACTTGGCATATAGAAGGGAAGAGGAGGGTTGAGGAAAATTCTGGATAGCAAATTACTATATGGACTAGAAATATAGACCAGACCTTTCAGAAATATTACCTAATCCTAAAGGCATCTCAGTAAGCAGAGTACAATGTCTCTATATCTGCTTAGTTCATCAGTAACCCTGTAGCCCCCCCAAGAGTGAGATAGACAAACACAGTATCACTGTATGGAATGGGAAGAGTTGTAAGATCACTTCCCACTGGAAGAAAGCATACTGGTGACAAACTTTGATAAGCAGGCAATCACCAATATTGCCTTAATATTTATTGACAACCTGGCAGATATACCTTTGGCCCTCAGGGAGAGATTGGAGGTGAACATAGGTGACTTTGGTGACATTGACTGGAATGAAGTCTTGATGTATCAGAGGGATATGGTGATCCAGTCCTCCTTCCTACTGATTAAATTCAAGATCCTGCATACAATGTATTATCATAGGGTCCACTGCATGGGCTGTGTGACTAACCCTCGGTGTGTAAGGTGCTTTGGAGTGCCAGGGTGGTGGAAAATGGTCTTCTCTGGAGGGTCACCCCAAACGTTTTGCCTCCCTCCTCCTCTCTTTCTGACCTAATTTTTGTTGGCTTTAGTGCTCTGTGCACTTTACCACTGCTAAACAGTCCTAAAGTGCTTGTGTTCTCTCCTCAAAATGTGGTAACATTTGGTAATCCACAATTGGCATATTAAATTTACTTGTAAGTCCCTTGTGAAGTAGTATACCATATACCCTCGGCCCACAAATTAAATGCTACTACTGGGCCTGCTACACTGATTGTGCCACACACATAAGTAGCCTCCCAAACCTGTCTCAGGCCTGCCATTGCAGGGCCTGTGTTTCTGCAGTTTACTGCCACTTTGATTTGGCATTTAAAATGACTTGCCCAGCCTTAAACTGGCCTTTTATTACAAATGTCACCTCTAAGGTAGGCCCTAGGTAGCCATAAGGACAGGGTGATGTGAAAGTAAAAGGTGGACATGTAATGTTAAGTTTTAAATGTCCTAGTAATGACAAACAGACAAATTCGCTTTTCACTACTTTGAGGCCTACTCCTCTCATAGACTAGCATGAGGAAGTCCTTAATATATGTTTAAGCTGTAATTCCTTATTAGAAAGAAGGACTAGCTACATCATGCTTGATAAATTTGGAATGGTAATGATAAATCCTCCTTAATGGTAAAGTTGGATTTAACATTACTATTTTAGAAATGGAAACTTTTAGAAAGTGGGCATGTTGGAAAGTGGACTATTGTAAGGACAGGTAAGTACCTACACTTAGCAATGGGGCACTAACCCCCATTAAGTCCAGTTAGGCCTCAATAAATTAACCCCAGCCCAATCTTTGGTAGCTTGGCAATGAGCTTCAAGGCTTAACTTAGGAGACAAAGGTGGTCATTTAGACATTGGCGGTAAAAGCCACCCACCGCCTCAGTGACGGCTGACAAAACACCGCCACCGTGGCTACTATCCGTCCTCCAGACTATGAGTACTGCCGGACTTCCGCCACAAGAAGGGCAGAAATCCGGCAGCGATCAGACTGGCGGATGGTGGTAAGCTTGCGCTTCTACTACCAGCACTGCCAAGCCAGTTGAACGCTGCCAGCCGTATCATGACCTGCAGTGCTGGTGGTAGCAGCGGCCCTTCCCGTTCACTGGCAGACAACCTCCCAGCAGGAGCAGGTAAGGTGATTGTCCGACAGGGGAGTGGGGTGGTAGGGTGGAGGGAGTGTTGTGTGTGTGTGTGAATATCTGGAAGAATGCATGTATGAATGTGTGTATGAATACATGTATGGATGAGTGCAAGTTAATGGGTGTATGCGTGGTGTGTGTGTGCGTATATGGGGGTTGGGGGCTGTGTGGATGAATCAGAGGGGGTGGGGGGCTTAGTGTGTGTGTAGAGGCTATGGGGCGGTGTATCTGAATGTAAGGGGGTGGGGGGTTTAGTGCAGTCAACCCGCCAATCTCATGATGTGGCAGTATGTACCGCCAGCCTGTTGACTGTACTACCGCCACATTAACCCTGGGGGTCAGAGACCGCCAGGGACATAATGAAGGCCAAAGTGTGTAAAGCATTCAGATATCACAAAACAGTTATAAAATGAAACACAGGAAACAGTTTAAAAATCCAAAACCAATTTATAAAAATAGAATTTTATTTATCTTTAATTTGACACTAAAATGAAAATAATCGGATAAAGGCAATTGGAAAAGTTTACATTCGGACTTGGGGGCTCATTATGACCCCGTCAGTCGGTGTAAATGTAGCGGTGGTACCGCCAACAGGCTGGAGGTTCATACCGCCACATTATGACATTGGCAGGTTGGCTGAAGCCAATGTATCACTCTGACCGCCATGGCGCAGCTAAGAATCTCCAGCCCGGCAGCCACTATTGTACCTCCTCAGGCATTTTGATCCTGCCTACCTCCATGGTTTTCGTGGCATTCGTAACACCATGAAAACCATGGCAGTAGGCCCTATTAATGACAGGGATTTCCTTCCCTGTAACTGATAGGAGGACCCTCCCCCAACAATTCCCCAGACACCCCCACCCCTCCATTCACGCTGGACCCTTTCAATCCCCCACCCCTACACACACACATGCACCACGCATACACTTCCCCACTCACACAGGCAGAAACACATTCATACACGCATGCATCCATTCATTCATGCACACATCCGCACCACATTCACACCGACACGCAGGCACGCATTTAAATATCCATACTTACACGCATTCTCACACATCCATACATGCACGCAAACAACAATACACATACATTTGCATTCATGCACACACTCACACATTCATGCACACACCCCCACACACACACACAACACCACACCCCCCCTCCCCTGTTGGAGACCCAACTTACCTGGATCCAGGGCGTCTTCTGGCAGGGGATGGGACGGGGCTCTGGCTGCCAGCAGAACACCACCAGGCCGAATAATTTGACATAATATGGCTGGCGGCGGTCTACTGGCATGGCGCTGCTGGTGGTAGCAGCGCCATCTTAACACCATCCGCCAGCATGGCCACAGCCAGATTTCCACCCTTCTGGTGGCGGAAATCTGGCTGTGGCCATAATTTGGCAGATGGCTGTTAGCCGTGCAACGGTCTTTTGGCGGCCGTCGCCGCAGTGGTAGGCGTTTCTTACCACCATATCATAATGTTGGCCTTAGTCTTTTTCTGGAAGATTTTTCTCACCAGGACGAAGTCACCAATCAGATCCGACCTCCCTGGAGCCCTCTTCTGATATCCGTTGCAAGAGACCTCAGTGAAGCATTCTACTGTTGGACTTAGACAATTTTTTCAGGTTGGAAATCTTCGTCTGGGCCGAAGCTAAATTTAAATCTGACGTCCTTGGAGTCCTTCTCGGATACGCTGTGCGGGAAGCTCCGGTCAAATTTTTTCGTTCAGACTATGTCACTTTTTTGGAGCTTTTGCTCTCTGACGTCAGGCAACCCCCCAGAGCAAGCCGATTTTGAGACAGCATTGTCAAATTGCCTTTCCAGGAGATCCCAGTGAAATCCTGGAAGTCTGGGGCTCTGGAGCTTTTTAGCAGCACACACCTGCAAGTCAGGCCAGGTCACTGTCGACCTAAGCCGGATTGACTGAGGCAGATCTCATCCCTCAGACACTTCCTTTGTCTTCAACCTAGGTCACTTTCACACCTCATCAAGGCAGCCTGGCCAGGCTGCCAAAGGCTGGCCAATCAGAGTAGGGCACTACCGAGCTGAAGTTAGCAACTTTCAGGTAGAGTTCTAAAACTCTTTCCCTGACCTAGTTATATTAAATTCAACAATGGTAAGTTGTTGGATTAATTATTAAAATCAGTTTCATATCAAGCTTGAAATATCTAGCTCCTTTAAGACTTTATTAAATTAAAATAAAGTCTACCTATTTTAGCCTATGGAGCCTATTCACTACCATAAGGGAAAAGTAAATATGGCTATTTTTTCTCACCAGGGCTTATAAAACATCTTTTATAAGGTCCCTGCAGATATGTACACTGCACCCAACCCTGGGGATACCATGGGCACACCTTAGGGGTGACACATGTGAAAAATAAGGTAGTTTAAGACTTTGAAAGTACTTTTAATTCCAAGGTCAAATTTGAAGGTAACTTTAATTTAAAATCAGCCAGCAAGGCAGGCCTGCCTTTAAAATGACACTGGGCACCTCAACAATGCACCTATGGGTGCACTGCCTATGCCAGGTTCCCTAAACCCACATGCTCTACCATTTACTGGAGACTTATAGGTAGGCTGATACTGCCAATGATAATTAGCCTAATTTGCATATCCACTTTACACGGAGCACTATTCCTGGGACCTGTTAGCAGTACCCAGGGCGACGCCAAGAGTCAGTAATCACCAGTATCTTTCCAAAAAGTTTTGGGGTGACCAAGGTAAAAGGAGGACTTTCCTACAGGGTATTTCTCTGCGCATTCTGCTTTGCGTGCTTTGCAGCCTGCCTGCAATACACATCTGGGTGGGTGACAGCTACACTTCGTGCATTCCCTCTGCACAGCCACAAACACAGGTGGGGTGGATGTGACAGAGAACTCATCTGCATTCATCTGCATTCTGATGGCTCTTCATGGTCAGGAAGTGGGAGGGGAGGTGACACCTGAATAAGCAGTACACTGTGCCCCACACAAAGGCACGATAACACCCCTAATGATAGCCTGGAGCACGGGGTGGGAAGAAAGATGGTGCTGTGTACTTCAATGGCCTGCTCTGAAATCACCCCCAGAACTGAGTATCAGTACTAGACTTCTGACCCTACCAAATCAGTACACTACTGGGGAGAACTCTGCCAGGATTTAGTACTCATGTGCTAAAAAGATTGCCACTCTGCTGGGCTGCTTCCCTGGAAGGACTGTTTCTGCTTTAATGAGCTGCTCTGCTGCCTGCTGTTCTCTGCCTGCTGAGGACAAGGACTGGACCCATCTCACCTGAACGCAGAGTGAGTGCAAGGGCTTGCTGGTTTGCTCCCTGTTCTTCTGCAGTCTCAGGGACATCAACGACTGCTTGCAACCGGCACTTGGGCTGTGTATGTTGTTAGTCCTACTCTGCCAAGGGATGCCTATCCAGTCCTGGGAAGTGTGTATCTGTGAAACCTCCGAAAATCAATTCATCATTGCACCAATTGGTACTGCTACAACCCTCCTCAACACTGATGCATCACCACTGCCAGTGAGGATAGGGACTTCCCATTGTTTACTGCGTGGCTTAGGATCGACGCATCACCACCAGCAAGGTGCATCGCCTTCACATCATCAGCTGCATGGCTCAATGACGACGCATCACCTTCATCACAAAGGGTAAGATGCCGCACCTCAAAGACATCACAGTGACAACAGCGTAGCTTGACAACAATGCATACCCTGGCTGCAAAGTTTGGAACTAACACATCACCTTCTCTCCACTCCTAGATGTTGATATTACCCTTCATCCAAGGTAATTTCTCAGCAGGCCCAGCATGGGTCCTTTTGCTGTCCCACCCTCTATCACAGTTGGCCTGAACTTCGCATTCAACCTAGTTTAGCGCAACCTCCAGTAACCCCCAAGCACTATTGACTTTTAAGCACTATTTTTTATTTATTCTAATAAAATTCATAACTCAAGTTCTACTCATTGGATTTTTTGTTGTTTTGGTTTTGTTGTACTCAAGGAAATGAAATCTACTTTTTTTCTGACCCTGTGTGGAGTATTTGTGTGGTGTTTTCATTGTTTTGCTGTGTGTGTGTTGCACAAATACTTTACACATTGCTTCTTTAGATAAGCCTGACTGCTCTGTGCCAAGCTACCAGAGGGTGAGCACAGGTTATCTCTAAATGTGTATCTAGCTTCCCCTGTTTGGAGTGGTGGTTCCTGCTTGTACAGGGCGCATACTTTGACAACCAGAAACTCCAGTTCTAACACAAGGACGTTTATAAATGCAGTTTTTGAATGCTGAGACTTACAGAGCCTCTTGATGAATGTGCATAGAGAACCACTATGAGTTGAGGAGATGGATTTTGTGTTATGCCTCAAAATGGTGCTACTGACTCTGAGGGAATAACTATGACGAATAATGGTGTCACAATAAAACATTGGCAGGGAATGGGGCAACAGTGATTCCCAATTTACATCCCTGGAGAAGGAAAATGGCCAGCATATGTCCTTAGAGAAGAGAAGCCAATATACAGAAGATATGGTGTGCCCATGGATAGTGAAGAAAATATAGAAATGTATATGACAAAGGGTAATGGGCATAGTGTTTGCATTTCTAGGCCCTGAATCCTCTGTAGATTTTAATACAATCACCTATTCCTAATCTTGTCCACAACACTGTTTTATAAAACTTGACTGATGCCTCATAAATGGGTCTGAAATGATCGTCCCCCATTAGATCTTCTTTGATATAACTTTTGTTGTTTAAAATTGCTTGGTCAAGAAAGATAATGAAACACAACACAAAACAAAATCTAAAAATAAGTGATTTCACAAAACCAGTAAAGCATTTGGAGTTGCAGCAGATAATCAACTGTGTTCGCAGGCAACACTCCAGACAAGGACTGTTATGTTTTCTTCTATAAAATATATAACTTATCCCCACCTATGGTCTGAAGTACATCTATAACATAAATCTACCATTTGACTATGTCTAAGGCCCTATCGTAGTACTACATAAGCATCGTAAGGACCCAGCCATGTATTCAACCTTTAGAACTATAGCTCTCCTCAAGGTAGATGTAGTCACATTTAATGTTACCACAATACATATAGCCTTCACCAGAGATATTGGAAGTGGTCAACAATGCTTGGTATCAGAGAGACAGTGATGAAAGAATGTGTCAAAGAGTCTAATCCTTATTCATGTAAAGCAGAAAAAGACAAGAGGACATTTGCATACATCCCTTTCATGTGTTTGCAAAAGCAGCTGGTAGCTGGCATCATTCGTGTACCTAAGGGGGTAGAAGCTACACACAAGGATAATACCTGTTGACCACACTGTGTAAATAAAGATTTAGGCCCTCATTATGAACTTGGTGGTTGAGACCGTCATGCCGGCGGTGGCAATTCACACTGTGAAATAATGAGTAAGACCCTCATTATAAACTTGGCTGTCGAGATCGCCATGCCGGCGGTGGTGGAAATTACCACTACCGGCATGGCGGTCTCGACCGCCACATAATGAACACAGTGGGACCCTCCACAGGTGTCCTTCCACCTCCGCCAGGCTATCGCTGACAGGCAGCCTGACGATGGCGGAATTCTTCATCCGACAGGGCAGCGCTGCCCTCCGGATAAAAAAACCTTGTTCCACCAGCCATTCCCGGCGGTTTCACCTGCCAGGGAAAGGCTGCCCATGCACTTGGCATTAGTAGTGCAGGGAGCCCTGCCATGCTGGTCACCGCCCGATTTCTGGGCAGGGATTTGCGTGATGGGTGCTCCTCCACCCGCCTCACTGTGGCATTGACGACGGCTCCATGTGGAGCCGTCAGCAATGTCCAGGCCCAGCGGAATGTTAATTATTCGGCCGGCGTGGTCTCAAGGGGATGATGGTCTGTGATAAGACTGCCAGCATGAACATGGCGGGAATCCCTGCCGTGTTCATAATGACCTCCTAAGTAACTCTGGCAAATTGAGACCCTATGCATTTCTATTTTTATTGAATGTACATTTCTATTAACACTATCTAGATTGTATTTACAAATAATAACTCTGACCACCAAATTAAATGTGGATGGAAGGATGATCGTGATTACCTTTTATACACGTCTTGTTACATTCAATCTTAGATGGTTACCAACATCTCTTTGTATGAAAGTGGGATAAACGAGAGAAGATGTTGGTTCCCAACGTGAAGTCAATTGAAGAATGAACCTACATCTAGTCATGTAGCCATAGTGCATTCTGGCATCAGGGAAAACACCTCTATGCTGCATCATTTCTTAGGAGGAGTACTATAAACTCAGCCTGACTGGATTTTTTAACAGGAATTAAATGGCTGTCTAATCACACTAATCGTGCATGCTGGTAACCCCCTGAAGATAAAGGATGATCTCCTTTGGCTCATTTATTTGGACAATGATATAGTGTTTCTTGAAGGTGTAGCTGGTTGCTGCCAAATATCGTATGACTAAAATCCAGCACGGTAACCTGCTGAAGTTGCCATGATTCTGCTGTTGTCTCTGCCTGAGTGGAATACCATTAACCTGCCCAATGAATCTAGAGAAAGGTATTATGAACCACCCATCTTTACCAAACCCCAAAGACCAGATGAGAGCTGCCCAAGAACGATTTCCAAAATGTTAGTGTGGGAAGTGGCTACTCCATCTGGCAAGCACCCTCCCTCCTGGTGTCAATGTTTCATTTGTTTATTAACCTTTGTACTCAATGGCCTTTTATTGGTACTCTCTAACTTCTGTGTGGCTAGGCCCATTACCACCTTTTGGGATTTGAGCCACATTGGAAATGAGGCTGGAAGATTGTTTCCCTCACCACTCTAGACTGTGAGGGAAATAGCTGGATTTTGTTTTCATGAATCAAAGTTTCAGGACGCTAGGAAACCATCCTCTTAAAGCAGGAGACATAGGAAGGGTTCATGGGTCTCACAAGATTTAATCTCATACACATAGACACCTGACTATACCATCCTCGTGTTTTCTTTCCTCACAGGTTGGATACCTATTAATGTGTGCTGAGTGTAATTTTCCTAGTAGTCATGATTAGAATATTAGAAGATAACATTTTAGCTGCAAGTTTGTGATAGTTTTATTTTGGTTAAATGATCTTGAATAACAGCTTTTGCAATTATGTTGTGCCTGAAATCAGGATAAAGCTGTGATTCCATTTTCACATCCTTTCTTCTAAGAACTTGAGAAAGCCTTACTAGAGTTATCCGGTGATGGAGGAGGTCTACAATTTCAAATGTTGCACTTTGTCTTAATTCATTCTTTAAAGAATAAAATTGAAGATGTCATGCATCTACTGGTGTTGTCCCTATCCTCTTTGTAACTCGTGCCTCTTTTCTTCCTCCAAAAGATGCCAGGAGTTTTAATAAGTGGAAACAAATGTCCATTGTCAAAGACTTGGGGTTGTATAGGGGCGATAATTACCTTGCTGCAGCACCAAACTAAGATGCTTTCCCTTAGAATCTCATATAGTACTGATGTACTCAGTTGTCGGTAGCTCCCTGTTTCATTTACAGCTTATCCCTTGCTTCCCCGCTGAATCATGTCAGTCCAATGGAAAACCTGGGCCCCATAATCCTTCTCTCTACTTGGTGAATGCCGGTGTTTTCCATTCCTATTCCAGTGGTTGTCTGGATGTTGGTGCACCTATGCAACTGTTATGCGCATCAACCCCAGTTCTGATGTACAGTGATCCCATGCAACTGTACTGTGCTCTATTTGAATTGTCATGCAACAGTGCACTGTGCATTAGAATTGCTGTTTATTAGAACTGCCATTCAGCCATCCAGCAATGATCTGTGCTTGTTTCTTTGTGCCGTACACCACTTGAACTTAAGCACGCTGCCCTCACGTCCACGCTGGTGACGCCATCCAAGTAATGCAGCAACTCCAAGACATTTGTGAGCCCTCACAGTGTGTTTGCATGGAGTTCGTGTTCTTTCGCAAAGCATGTGACATGTTGGCCATAATTTGCTTGGTGGGTTCAAAAGCCATGATCAAGCCACCGCCTGATGCTTGGCTTTGAGAATCCTGCTGGAGCGGCGATTTTTTCCTTACACTTGCTGATATTTCTTGCCTGGGCCCACCCTCTCCATCTGCGATGTCTCAGCTCGACGTCTGCAAATTCCTAACCTTCACCCTATGACACCAAGAGAACTGTGATCAGAGGCTGACATACGTACTTACTTGCACACTCGCACCTTCATACCCAATGGAGCAGGTGAGTCAGTTTCACAACGCAGTCTTTAAAGCACGTGCTCAGGCTTACAGCGCTTCATTGAACCAGCATTGCTGGAAACATTGCTTGTGGATAGACTTGGAGATACAAAGCACAATGTGAGCCAAAAGATCTTGTTTGGAACAAATTGAATGACTTTATTGGCATTGTGTAAAAGTATTCTGTGAAGGAACAACTATTCCTGTTTGAGGAACACCTGCAAATCTGACATACTAGAACTGTCATAAGTTTAGTATTACAGGGATTATTCAGATCAATAACATCATTATCTGCCTTTTAGGATATCCTGCACCCAGAGTCCTGTCCCTATCATGTACATCCTCAGAAAAGAAGCTGTGACGCCCACAGAAGGTTCCCAGGCGCTTAGCAGAGAATTGAGAAGGCGAGGATGCAGTGGTCCTTTGCCTCTCTTCCTATATTCCCCTTTCCCTCTTGGTATGCCTGCCAAAACTCCCTATCAATTTAGAGTCAGTAATTGAAACACACCATGACCTATGTGGCCATGAATCACCATACCAGTTTAGTAAAGTTTAAACTTTTATTGCACTTTAAATTTACAATGCTAAGATCACATAAATCATGAGCAAGACGAAATGATAGAAATACAGAAACATCACAGGCTGTCCAAAACGCATGAAGAATCTCAGTCTAACTAATGTATTTATCATTAAACACTCCAAAAGAACAATGCAGAATAACAACAGAATCAAGTGAAGAATAGAAAAAGTATACATTTAGCTTGTGCAGTTGAAGTAATTGTTATAATTTAATAAACAGGCAAATTTAGACATTGGGTCAGGTATCCCTAACTATTTCTCTAATTGAAAAGCATGTGTGGGCTTCATGCAAAAAGAAAAATAAAGTAAAAAATTAAGTTAGAAAAACATCTAACTACGGCGCTAACCAAAACAAGAGGTTTGATTTTCTAAGGGAGGACAACCTGCAAGAAAGACAAATGTACATTGGTTATACCACTCCTAAGTGGATCAGCGTTCAGTAGAATCTTCATCAGCAGACAGCAGGAACATCAGGTCTTCATTAATCAGCATCAGGACATAGAAGGGAAACAGTTCAGTAAAGTTGGGCTTAATATAACTGAACTGTTAGAATCAAAGACAGGAGCTAAACAACATGTGAAAAGTACTAAATTTAAATGGAATCTGACTCACATCACTTAAAACTCTGCTATATTAAAGTCCCAAAAATTACTAACTAAGCTTCTATTGGACAAGACTTAGGCCCTCATTCTGACCTTGGCGGGCGGCGGAGGCCGCCCGCCAAAGTCCCGCCGTCAGATTACCGTTCCGCGGTCGAAAGACCGCGGCGGTCATTCTGACTTTCCCGCTGGGCTGGCGGGCGGTCGCCTTCAGACCGCCAGCCAGCCCAGCGGGAAAGAGGCTTCCACGATGAAGCCGGCTCGGAATCGAGCCGGCGGAGTGGAAGCTGTGCGACGGGTGCAGTTGCACCCGTCGCGTATTTCACTGTCTGCGCAGCAGACAGTGAAATACATGTAGGGGCCCTCTTACGGGGGCCCCTGCAATGCCCATGCCAGTGGCATGGGCACTGCAGGGGCCCCCAGGGGCCCCGCGACCCCCCCTACCGCCATCCGGATCCCGGCGGTCCGACCGCCGGGATCTGGATGGCGGTAGGGGGGGTCGGAATCCCCGCGGCGGTGCAGCAAGCTGCGCCGCCGTGGAGGATTCAATGGGGCGGCGGTACACTGGCGGGAGCCCGCCAGTGGTGCCGGTCCGACCGCGGCTTTACCGCCGCGGTCGGAATCCCCATTGGAGCACCGCCGGCCTGTCGGCGGTGCTCCCGCGGTCCTCCGCCCTGGCGGTCAAAGACCGCCAGGGTCAGAATGACCACCTTAGTATGATTGGACAAGACTATGAGGTGGTTTAGTGTGCAGCCAATAAAACATCATCTTCACTTCTCAAGTATCTCTTCACGGTCTTTGCACCCAGGATTGGTTTACGCTGTCACTCCTCTCTCGTTTCCAGTCACCAGCTTCCGTACGAAACATTATATTTAAGCAACATAGAAACATGACTTGCACTTCCTGCCAAAAACTAAAACTCGAACAAGAACAAAATATGCAACATGAAAAAATGACATTGAGCACTGAGCACTGAGATTCATTGATTAAACTAACAGTTTTTATCTTGAGGAAATATACAACACAAGCAGTAAAAGCAGGACAGAAAGTTCCACTGTCACACAGGAGGTTTGAAGAAACATTATTTTGTAAAGTTAGCACACATTTAAACATCATTTTTTATGGAGTGCAGTGCCAATTTTCCTGCGCCCCGTAGCAACCCTCTGCCCCTCTACCACCACCATGTGTGCACCGTATTTAAAACACGGTGCACCATGGCGTAGGGGGCAAGAGCATCATTTTTCATGACGCTATTGATGTACGCTGCAGGAGTAGTGCCAAAACATTGACACTACTTCTGCAGAGTACAGAGGGCCCCATTCTAAAGAATGGAAGACCACTTTTAATGCCTGCTCTTGAGCAGACATTAAAAGTGCCTTAAAAAATGACGCAAGGAAATCTCATAGATTTCCTTATGCCATTTTTCCGGCTCCCCTAACAGGGAGAACGCCTCCTTTGCATACATTATGCCTGGCGTAGGCATAATGCAGCGCAAAGGGTTAGAGTGTGGCGCAATGCATGCATTGAGCCACCCTGTAAGTAAGGCGCAGGGTTTTCAGCCTCTTTGGGCCACATTAATGTAAAAAATAATGATGTTAATGTGGCGCAAGGTGGCGTTAGGGCAATATAAATATGCCCCCATGTTTCTGGAAAATTAATAAAACGTAAGGCCGTTTTAACTAGTGCTAAAGCATGAAGAGTAAAACATTTTGTTTAAATTTAAACCTTCATCCTTTTAGTACATATTAATAATCATCTTTTGTCAGTACATTTAATTATGATTGAACAAAATACATTTGCATCAGAAATTATTATTTCATTTGAACTTCATTGTGGCAATCACATTTATACCACATGTTTATTTTCTTTGCACGCTTTTCAGTTAAGCTTTTTAATACACGTTATTTCACATTATGTTCTAATGACACATTTTTATTAATATTGCTTGCTCTCTAAAAAGAGAACTATATGAGCTACATAAGAAGGGTAGCTTCATGCACAAACTCTAGCTTTTAGGGGAGATCTTCCAGGGGACATATGTAGAATAGACCTGATCACCAGAATACACCATAAATGACTGTCCTGTACACTAATTTCCATTTACTAAATATAGGGGGGGTCGATTCTGGAAGCGTTAGTTATGAAAAGTATCTTTCACTAGGTTTCTCCCCTCCTAAATCGGGGCTCCTTTAAGCTCCTGTAGATAACTAACTGGCTCATAACTGCAGTCTCTGATCTATGGAAAACTAATTGACAACATTTAGAGCCAAACTATTTTTTTTTTTACCTTCAAGAGATTGCTGTGGCTTTGGCCCCTCAGAATAGGTGTGGGGTGTAACTAGGCAATCTCACCAATTTACTTGAATATACCTTCCTTTGAGCTTCTGGGATGCACACATCGAGGACCCTGCTTTCTCCCCAGTATATGCTCATGACAGTCGGTATACCTCCACCATCTTGGAGGGATTCGAGACTTTCCCCAATAAAGCACTAGAAAGGATGGGTAGTGTTACTGTATTCTAACAACAGAGACACATTTACTAAGGAATTTGAACAAGTAGGGAAGGGCAACAGTGTGCACAGATCCCTACTTCAAAACTCATAAATACGTTATTTGCAATGTCCATGTCTTGTAACAAAAACATACTCTTGAGCTCCTTGGAGGTACTCTGTTACACCAGTTTAATCACACTCTGTTTCTATGGCCGTCGCCACTGTTATTTGCACCTTCTTCCAGCCTCCCTTGGTTTTGTTTCCCAAAACCTGGTCAATTAAGTATTGTCTCCCTATTTTACTTTGTTTGGCTAAAGCGTGTGATCCTTTACATTCCTATTTGTTGGTTGATCACTAACATTCTTCCATATTTTGTTTATTCACATTAGGTAGGTGTTAAATTTCTTTATGTTTTTGCCGTCATTGGTGCCTATGAGTGTGCTTTTGCACATCATTTTATATATTTTTGGAGTTTTTATGCAATGTATGTTTTTCTAGTCTTAACTGCTATTTTCAAACATCAATAATTGCGGTTGCCAATGCTATATATGCAGTTTCATATTTTTTATGAAAGTGATATTCTAAAACGTGCACCCAATCTCTTGTGTATAGACAATCGATCATATTGGTATGTTAAGTACAATACAATAGTTTTAATAATAAACTGAAACGTTCAGTTTTGTAAGTGGTAACCATATTTGCACTGCATTTCACCATCCGGTCGGGGACAGTTTCCTAGGGACACCCACTTCCACAATTCCCAGTTGGAATTTATTTGTACGTAATGTAGGCAAACGTGTAAACCTCACACAAGCACGTCACTTTAAAGTATCATGCCTGCAACATCAAGTTCAAGCAATACATTTCTTTCGAGGTGCACTTTCGACTTGCAACCTAGAATAAAGAATGGGAATGGTGCTTATACATTTTTTATTTCTACTGCATTCATTTTGTGTCTCTCTGTGCGCAGTATTGTAACCCAGACCAATTCCACTATCAGAGAACGGAACGAAATGAAAATAAAATCCAACATCAAATTAATCTCCAGATTATAACATAATTCCAAATAAAATATGAGAACACATGTCCTTTGATTTAGTTTTATTCCCCAGAACATATACATCCATTTCTTCGAATTTCGTTTCAGAAAATCCTCAAACGGAGATGTTATCCGATCTTATCAGTGAAGAACCATACTTGAATGCAGTAAAAATGAAGCTTTTTTCATAAATGGTATGTTGCCGTGATGGGATTCTCACAGGGAGACACCGTTTGCAAATTCTTTGCATGCTTCATAACAGTCTTTAAGTGGTTTCTGTTCACAGTTTGTCTGTTGTTAGTTGAGTCTGGGCAGGGCTGTTTGTGAGTTTTCTATATGTAACTGCTGCAGATGCTATTATCTGGTCTGGTTCGGAAAATTGCAATGCGGCCAAACAAATCAAGACATTTCTCAATGCTTCTTGAGAAGAAAAACACAGTCAATTTCCTTAAGTGGTTTCTCAACAGCCGTTTTGTATGCATTGCAATGCGACTTTCCTTAAGGGAAACAGGTGATGCTTGCACTCTGAAAGTTCGGGAGTAAAACATAATACTCATGAAAGTAATGTTATGGAGGACCTGTGGGCCACCAGCATACCATGGATGCGTGAATGATCAAATAGCTTGTGTGCCACTGTGAAAGATCATATAGAACAGTCTTAGATCGCGATCACACAAGTGTTAAGATGGCTGTAATTGACAGTTTGAGTTTCCTATCAAGTTTACATACCGGCCAGATCCTTTCCTGAACGCTGACACTTTAAACAGAGTGAGAAGCTACACGTGTGATCTATGTATTTAATGATTGCATCTCTAAAAACATTGGGAATCATTACAACATTGGCGGGCGGTGTTGTAACCGCTGTGCGGCCACATTGGCCATCACAACATCCCCGACAAACCGAGCTTCCGCCCGCAGGCCCAGCGGGGATGTCGGCCGCAACACAGGAGCCGGCTCGAAATGGAGCCAGTGGTGTTGCGGTGGTGCAACAGGTGCAGTTGCACCCATCGCGCTTTTCACTGTCTGCTATGCAGACAGTGAAAAGCTCCATGGGGCCGTGGCAGGGGGCCCCGCGACTCCACTTTCCGCCAGCCTTTTGATGGCAGTTCCTACCGCCATGAAAAGGCTGGCGGGAGGGGGACTCGTAATCCCCTGGGCAGCACTACAAGCAGAGCTGCCCTGAGGGATTTCAACCGCCGGGACCAATGTGGCGGAAAACTGCCGTTTCCGGCGGTTTGACGTAATACACAGAATTGCACCGCCAGCCTGTTGGCGGTGCAATCTGACAAAACAGCCCTGGCGGTCTTTGACCGCCAGGGTTGTAATGAGGGCCATAGTGTGGGTAGTTGGAGCCTTTTCTCTGCGCTCTCAAAAATGAGATTAGCATATTTATAATATAAACTGTATTGCAGAATACACACAAAAAAAGCAAACACAAAAGCTCACTGGGACTGTCATATCCAAAACACCTATTTACCAATGTCACAGACACACCAAAACAGTTAACAGGAGAACATCATTCAATGAGTTATGGCAAGTGTTGTGTGTCATAATTGTATGTACATATGTTTTACTTAGTGGCGATCATCAGTGGTTACAGTTAGGACCACAACTCCCTGGGATAAGCATTTTTTGGTTTGCTTATAAGTTTAGCTTCATTTGATGAAAACTTTCCAAAACATTATACTTCCACCTCAGCTCCTTCAGGCACAGATTTAGGGGTGATCCAGCAATCGCAAGTCCAGAAAAAGGGGGAAGTTACAAAAAGCTTTTTCCATTCATTTTTCCACAGGCAAAATTAAACACAGCTACAGTCGAAACAGTCAGTGATGCTATAAAAGATGTCATTTGAGATGCCATCAGTGATTTCATAAATTATGTCAGAGAACACGTCATGAATGATGTAATTTTTGAGGTCATTAACAGTGCACGGCGGTGGTGCAAGTTATAAATAGCTAACAGTGATGGTGCGCAAATCAGATTTAGCAAACAGGTTTGTTCTGATCAAAGACTTTACCTTATTAGCTAGTCCTTTATGTCCTAACTCAACCTAGAAGTCACCAGGAAAGGGCGTCTTGTAGCTTGTTATGGCCCTGTAGGTTACACAGGATGTCAACCTTATTACCATTGGCGTCCATGTCTTTGTCCTGGATACAACCGAGAGCAGGTCTAATCCTTAAGAGCTCCTCTCAGGGCAAAGACAGCAGATCTAGTCCTCATCTGATCTTCTTCAGGTCCCAGAAGTGTTCTGAAGGGTTTGTCTAGAGGTGCCACATGTATGCCTGGCAAGAGGTAGTGGGTGACAATGACTCCTGGGCATGACCTAACCAATGGGGAAAAGTTCCTGGGGTTATTTATTTATTTATTTATGTATTTATTAATCATGAGATAGTTATTTAAAACTTATATGATATGTATGAAATAAGACAGAGGAGAAAGGCAAACACTTTAACAAATAAAATGTGTACACAATATGCTACTGGTGTGTGGTTTCTTCAGACATGAACCTAACTTTTGCTAGGATCCAATAATTTTGTCAGATAAAACTTAAATGAAATCTAAAAAAGATAGGATCTCCTTAAAATTGTCCTAACCGTTTTGCTGTATATATGCTAGCCATGCTTATGCATGTGCTCATTGATGGTCACATTACTACTGCATAAAAGTTAGTGCACAGCAGAGAAGAGTTTGCCAGATTAAAAAACTACAATAAAATATCCTAGGACATACCTGTGTGCATAGATTGATATGCGGATACACAGAAGACAACAAAACTTGGACAGCAAACTGAAACTAGAGGAGGAGCACCTTATGGAGAAATAGGGACACATCCGTACTTGCCTTGAGAGCTGCAGTGCATGTTTGTGAATAGCAGCCGAAAAAATAAAGTGCCAGATTGCATAGAGACGAGTACATGTCCCACATTTGGTAATAGAATGCAACCAGGGAATAGAGAGAAGAACACAGCTTTAGCAGTGTAAGGCAAGAATGAAGATGCATTGTTAGTGCCATCCCCTGCCAATTTTGGTACAACCCAATTTAGTATGCAAAGTGCCCATGCATTATAAATGCAAATGAGAGGGAGGTGATGTGATTCCTCCATTTAGTTGTGCGACTACTTTGTATTGATGTGCAGCGATGGTAAATAATTTTACAAAGCATGCTATTCTTTGAGGACTCTGGCCCTACAGGCAGAACAGCAAGGCGCTTTACAGCATGTTCTTACTCTGTTGGTGTGAACAGATTCTGTAAGAGCCTTCTACGCATCATGAGCAAAGTTGGGCATATTATGTGCAATGAAAGACTTGTTCGGCCCCTGGCACAGTCAACATGACAACAAGGCTGGCTTTGCGGCCATCCCAACCCATGGTGGGCATTTTCAGGAAGCCCTCTGCTACACTAAACCTGGGCTTTGAGAGGTGGGGGTGTGTGTGGAGAGGATAATATGGTAATCCTAGTGCCCTCCAATATCTTACACTAAGATCCAGATTGAGGTATCCATTATAGCCAAAATACACCTAGAGACAGAAGTCTGGTAGGACCAAGGCAGAGCCCTTCTGTAACGAGACAATGAATCCACAAAAATTGTCTTGGTGTTGGCTACTGGGCTGAACTTCTGATGGGGTGACTTTATTCCCCAAATCCCAGTGAGAACTATTGTGGTAGCAATAAGTAAAACACTGCACCCTCCTGAGCCCCCAAGGGGAAGGGGGTTGGAACAAGAGAGAAAAATCAAAACTGAGTCTTCACAGATGCAGATTTCTGCATCAGATTCTGCTGGGTTTTGGTAGGGTTGAGTTCTTGATTCATCATTCAATTTCACCAAGCTCTTGGGACCTTTATATGGCTTTATATCCTGCAATGAAAATCCATTCATTGAACTATTTCAGGTTAACAACTTTATTTATCATTAGTAGTAAATTATGACATGGTCCTGTTACCCTGCATGTCAACACAATTCCTTTAAACGCTTAGTCTGAAGTTGGTATTCAAATAATAGAGGTTGAAGAGCACAAAATAATTTTTGGGAAAGTAATCTTGCAATGTTCCCAGTTAAAACAATGTCTGACATAAACAATACCTATTGACTTTAAGTCTGTCAATGTAGCTTTAATTTTCGCTGATGTGTGTTGCAATTGTCTCAGTTCTAGTCTTTTCAGAAGGAGCAGTTTCTACAGGAAATACGTCATTCCTGACAGTAACGCAATCAGGGTCACAATGCCCACTCTATTTTCCAAGAACTGACAAAACAATTCAAATGCCTTTTATTTAAAATAAGCCCCTGTGCAAAGTAATTAGGGTAGCCTTAACTTGTTCTAGCTATTGTGCTACAAGCAGCTTAATGCAGTGAGCAAGTGCGATGATAGCGCTATGAGAGGAGAACACTGGAATGTCAAGATTCACTTTGTCTTGTGCTTTTTTTCTAGGAATCAATGGGAGTTCCAGCAGAAGGTGCAGTGGAAGCAACGAGAAGACTGGCTAGAGAAGGCTGGAGGGGAAAAAATGCCGAATAGGGTCCGTGAGCCGTCAGGAGTCAGGTAAGTTCTTCTGGAATCCTAATGAGGCTAAGCACAGGATGCCTCCATAACACGGTTTAAATAGCCTCACTGAGCCTGAAGAAGCACATGTTGCAGCAGTGGCTGTATGTTTGCTTGCAAGTTTGATCTTCAGGCAGTTGGCACATTGTTTAATTAGGGTAATCAGATAGTTTGCATGAGTCCTCATGTGGAAACGTACTTGTTTTACTCACATGGTAAAATTATGCAGTTCTATTGTAAGCAACAGGTATGAAGGTTGTACTTTGTCATTCAAAGTAACAGAGTCTAATACACTAACAGCAACACCTACCTACCACTGCCACTAGTGTTCCTGTACAGAGGTGGTACATGATAATACATAAAGGGGAGCCTACCAGCCTGCAAACAGGATTAAACTTAACAGCCTATTACCTAGAAGATGCAGCAAAACCAACAGACCATACACATTCTACTGGCAGGGTGTGTGTAAGCATGCTATGGTGCAAAAGGACTGATGAGGTGTGGTGTTCATAACACTTGGTATCGTTTCCACTCCCTTTTCAAGTGTGCCCCAAGGGCTATATATAAACCTAGAGACAGAAATCTGGAAAGACAAAAGCAGAGACCTTCTGCAACCAGATAGTGGATCTACAAGAATTGTCTTGGCTTCCTGCTCTCTCCCCTATCAAGTGTAATCCAAGTGTTATATATGAAACCAGCTGTCCTGTCAAGTAGGATTTGACACTTAAGTAGGATTTGAAACTGTAGTGTCATATGGGATTGATTAGTATATGCCCACCCTAAACAAGTATTATTAGCAGCGGTTTCAGAAATTAAAGCAAATTGTTAATGTGCTTAAGCCATCAGTGAAAGCTAGGCATTATTAAATACACCACATCTTATTAAACTAATCAACCTCTCAAAACAAAACCGGACAGAATATAATTCCAAGATGGGATTAAAGTGCATTTGAGTTTGGCAATTTATTCCGAACATTGCCATTTAAGAATAAAGAAACAATCCTGAAGTAATTTCCAAATTCATCTTAGAAAAGGAATATGAACACCTTAATCAGCAGAATCAGCAGGACCAATAATAGTACCCATTAATGTTAAGATACCTAAGTCATTTATGTAGTCAGAGCATTATTGGATAAAATAGCCTATGAGAACATAAGAGTCCTAATGTAAGCAATGCAAATTAATATTAAAGTGCATAGGGATTAGCACATATTCTAATCAACTTTACCTGTATTGGTGTTGGCTGAAGTAGAAATCTTTTATAAATCCTAAATGCTGCTATTGAATAATAATAATAACCATATAAAAGTGTATGGGTAATGACATAAAAAATGTAATGGCCCTAGTGTGAACAATGTGCAGTAGAATTAAAGCACATGGGGTTGGACAAACCATTCTAGGCATCATAGCTATTAACTTCACCTATGACATTGACCAATCTGAGAATCTTTCATAAAGCCACAACGCTGCTACTGAATTATGGTAATAACCAAAGTACAATGTCTGAATAGTGACATTAAAGATTGAAGCCACTCTACCGGCTTACGCAGCATTACACGGACCTTTTAAGAAGGAGCGGAAGTTGGACAGAGGTCAACATATTCTCAGCCAGGATCAAAAGTGTCACCAGGCAACAGATTTCCAGAATTGACCTGCCAGATAAACAAAACTTTACAGCTTCACAACAAGATATCACTTCAGCAACTTAAAACAATGATTTTAGCAGGATTTGTTGTGCCTGTATTAAATGTGGACTGGTACATATTATGGG
The DNA here is from genome assembly GCF_031143425.1 of Pleurodeles waltl. Taxonomy (NCBI): domain Eukaryota; kingdom Metazoa; phylum Chordata; class Amphibia; order Caudata; family Salamandridae; genus Pleurodeles; species Pleurodeles waltl. The sequence goes on from NC_090445.1 coordinate 499,140,861, forward strand.
CAATACGGATTCAGTGTCATAAGCACATAATCTGTAACTCGACGTTGGCTATTGTTGGATCCACCTTGGTGTGTCATCCTTAGCAAAAGTACCCGCCAAATCTACACCTTAAACTTAAAAAAAGTAGCCTTCATTCAAGTTGAAAAGTGAGACCTCAATTAGGGCTGGACCTCAAATTTTTCAAAGAAATTAATAACAGTCCAGGCGTGCTTCTTCTTTGTTAAGTTCATTTTGTCTGCTGTAAAAGCTTGCTGTTTTGTTGCTCAGTTCGAAAAGAGTCTTAGACTGGTTTTATTAATTGTTTTAAATCCAGATAGTTGGCAGTCTAAGGTATGAAGGCACTCAGTAAGGTGAGATCTCCAAGCATTTGTGAATTGTGAATTATTAAGTTCCTACCAACACAGATTTGCCAGAGAGCCAGGTTCAGATAATAACAACGTGTGGAGACTTCTGAAAAAATGGCATGTCCCACTAATGTTTGATTTTTTAGTCCACATTCAAGATGAATTGCAGCATGACTTATGTTTTTTGGTATCCTAAAGATGGATTTGAAAAACTTTATTTGTAACTTGTCCAATAGTGTGACATCCTGACAAAGAAAGATGACTGATCCATAAGCCAATGCAGGAACCAATTGCCTCCATGATTTTAACCAGATGCTCATATCTTGGGCACATTAGCTTAGTCCGCAAAGCCTTACAAGCGAAAACAGAGGAAGCACATTTGGCTCTTATATGTTTCAAATGATCTTTGAATTAAACTCTATCCTCAAAGATGATGCCAAGATATTTATTGGACCTAACCAACTCTATAGGATTCCCCCTCAGTTGACAAGTAAGTGGTTTTGCCCTGGAGCACCCTATTGAAATAATTTTGGTTTTCTTAGTATTCAACACCAAACAATGGGCTCTCACATATTCATCAAAGGACCCATATAACCACTATAGATCAATTGGTGTATGGCTGAGTAGTATAGTATAATCGGTGTATTGTAGATACTATTGCGATAGATTGCGAAGACAGGACCACAGGCGTTCACATTTTCCAAGTGTGAGGCAGATCTTCCATAAAAAGATTAAATAAACATGGTGCAAGGACACAACGTTGCTTCAGGTCACTAAAGGTGTTGAATCACCGAGTCAGGCTGGTGCCATCCCCCAACTTCATCTGGACCCATGTGTTGGTGTATAGAAGGATCACTAAATCCAGGAGTTTGCGCAGCACTCACCAATCTGTGAGGTTTGCCCATAGCTGATCTTGTCAAAAAAATTCAAAGACGGCCTTCAGATCAACAAAACAGATATATAATTTTTGCCCTTTATGAATTGCTCTTTCAGCTATTAGGGTTAGACACAATAAATTAATTGTTGTTGACTGGTCTTTCCTAAAGCCAGTTTGGTAAATTGGGATTATGAATCAAAATACAACTCATTATCGAGCTCTTCAATAGGCACTACATTAGTTAAGGCTATGAGCCGTTAATTCACTGGATTTTCTGTAGGACCACACTTATAGATTGACTGCCATATCTTCCCTTACCAGGACTCCGGGATAGACCTTGTTGATAAGATTTTCTTGTACGGGGGGGTCAGAATCTCAGACCACAAATCAGGATTAGCTTTAAAAATTGCATTTGGGAACTCATTTGGGCCCGGAGCTCCAATAGACCTGATCCCCCAAACAGAGTAATTACCTACACCTTATTTATTGACACTATTAACTGTGTTGATCCAGAAGAGGAGCTTGAACCCAGCAAAGTAGAAAGATCCTTTGTCCCAGTTTCTCTAATATAGAATTATTCAGCGCATTCAACTGCATACTTTGGGGTTAAACTTGCATACCATACAGATTGGATATGTAATGTACCCCAGACCGACTCAGAAATATTGGCACTGTTAGCTCTACTGCCACTATTTTGTATATTGTTAATAATTCCCCAGAATACATCAATGTTATTTGATTTACTGACATAGAGTAGTTTAGTCAACACGTTCTCATGACAAGCTTTTTTTTGCTTTCCATATTTCTTGTTTGTACGCCCTTCTCAGGGATTTCAGTGATTTAAAAAAAAAAGAGAATATTGAGAGGTGGGGATGCAGAAAAGCTGCTTTAGTGCCTCCGTAAAGGGCCATTTTTGTTGATATAACTTTGATGAATACTGTCTGTTTTTGGTAGTAAGTATGGGGTTACTACTGTGTTTGTTTTTCACCTGAATGTTGTCAGTGAGCGAACTACAAACTTGGATCTAGTTCTTCACCATTTTTACTTTAGATTGTGTTGTAGAACAAATGTCTTTTTTTGTTTTTCTACAAAAGTTATTTCCTGCTGTTTCGTTGAAGGCCAAATCATCCTCTCCAGATTATACATTTTTGATCTTAATGAACAATATTTGATTTCGGCTGGCAGCAAGCAAATAGCTCTAACACGACTACTTGTGGATTGTGGTCACTTTCAACTCAGACTCTAAGGCCTTACAAATGATGATATAATCAATTGCTGAATTACTCTTGCAATTTTTAAAAGTCAGTACAAAACGTTGGCCTTTTGCTGATTTGTAATTTTCAGATCAGGAGTTATTGCAGGATTAAGAAGGGACCAATGGCGCCTCCCAGAAATGGTCTATTATGTTTGCAACTCTTTGTGCTTTGTTGGCACGATTGGCATAAATAATGTTGGATAATTTAGATTATTTGGGTTCCTACACCTCCTAACTTCATAACCCTATTTTTTAAATACGTTTGGCAATCAAAAATCTTGTTTGCAATGTTGTTAATCAACCATGTAGTACAAGTAATTTCGTGTGCGGGATTTGAAGCATCATGTGTGAATTGTACCATTTCAAGTTCGTCAGAGGTTATATGTGAAACAGCTATTAGCTTTAATATATTACCACATTTAAGAATATCTTGAACGTCCGGATTCATGCAGTGGAAGAAAAATAATCTTTAATGGATTAGAAGATTCGTCAATCTGACTTGTGCTTGTATGTGCCCGGCCAGAATGCTCAAAGCCTGTATTATGAGCTTCCACCGCTGGTCGCATTAGAAATCTTTTACATGACTAGGGTGATCAGTTATTATCGCGGTTTCTTACAGTGATGGTGGGGATTGTTTGAGAAATCTCTATAGGATTTGGTTGAGCCAAGGTACTAATTTTTGATAATGTATTGTCATTTGCTGTATTTTGGTCAAGTGTTGTAGATTCCTTTATTTGCCTTGATGTGTTTTTTGATGATGCAGATGCACTCATAACTTTCTGAATGAATTGTACCTTTTCCTTTTTTCCGGACCCAGGGTGTCTATTAGGTGGATTGCCTTGATTTTACTTTTCAGTTTGATTGACTGGAGATTTAGAACTTCATATAGCCTGTCAGTTAACATTGCACGTTTGTTGGTTTCTTGACTTTATTTCACACCTTTTGTAATCTTTGCTTCTCCCTTTTTGTTAACCCTTGCACCTTGGAACAAGTTGATGAACTTGTGGTGTTTAAGTCATGAATAACGGCACATTCTTGGTTCTTCACTGGTAACGTGCCTACACCCTCATCTAGTTTGTCAGTTACCAAACTAACTGCTTCAATTGAGGCCTCCTCAGTATGGGTATTAACACTTGGGGTCAGCTAGATAACTTGAATATGCAAATCCTCCCGGGACTGACTAGTGCTTTGCCTTGAAATCAAAGATACTGCAGCTTTAAGAACTTGTTGAGTTTTGACTTAGGCCTACAATTTTTGACAGGTCTAAAACTTTGTTTGTATTATGTGAACAGGTATTGTGCTTAACAACTAAATTGGTCTATTTAAGTAATTTAGAGTCTAATCCTGCAATATAAAGAGCAAGCAGGTTGAGCAATCCAACTTGAATATTCAGTTTGTCCGAATGAAAATTTAATGCAGCTGTTTTCACATCCATAGTGTTGACAATATTCTCCCAAATTCTGGAGCGAGGTTGTGGGAGCTTGTGGAAGTTCATTGGGGAAGTTGTTGGCCACAGGACTAATATCATCATATTTTGCCAGGAGAGAAAGATCGGCTGACTTAAGTGAGTTGTTTATTGAGTTCGAATGAACCATCGTAGTAGGACCTGTCTCAGTCAACAGGCAATTCTTAAAAATTATTTTCTGCAAAGTAAGTGTTGGTTCTAAGTCAAGCTGATTCCTCACAGCTTTTAAAACTGGGCTGAAGGGATCAATTCCAGCTACCTCTTTAGGCCCACTAGAGCCTAGTTCTTCTTGCATCCCCTGAACAAAACTAACACTTGTTACACTCTTGTCTGCCAGTGACAGAGTTAACACTGGGAGTTCTGAGATTAAAGGCACTTGTTGGCTTGAGTCCTGGTCGATAACAGAAGACAACTCAATTACAGATTTAGCCATGGATGGCTCAGGAGGTATTAATGGCCTGAACAACTGTTCCGTGGGAGCTCCTGCATTCCTTCATTGACTCCTCTTGAAGTGTATTCTGACACCGACCAGGTAATGATATGGCCCATGCCTGTCGGTGGAATGATGAACTGTTCCCAAGATTGTTGTGCACTTGGGCCTAATAGTTATCACTAAACAGGGGCCAGGTACAGGAGCTGGAGTTCAAAAAGCAAAGTTTGTGGGGCCCACTTCTCTCTTCCTAAGCAATGTCCAGTTATATTCCATACTGTGGGTTGTCAGAGGGGGTGTGGACCAGTTTGCCCCAAATCAAAGACATGAGATAATATAACATTGAAAACCCACTTTTATAAAGGGCTTCAAACTTCAATTTGGTTATAATATGAGATTAATACTCTGAGTCAGAATGATGAATCAAAGTATGTTTATTGGTGCCCATTTGGCCTAGAGATCAAGGGCACTTATCCTTGTCTTTAACTTGATTAGCTTTATTTGCCTTGCTAAATTGCTTCTTGTCTGTATTTCTATTCACTGTTTGATGCTCACTAGCACCTACTGCATGCATTTACTTTCTTTTCTTGCTTCTCCTTATTTTGTTTATTATACTATCAGCCACAATGAAAGAAAACTCTGATAACAAAGCAACAGGGCCCCCCCCAGGCATCTTCTTACCAGCAGGATGATGCCTCTTATTCCACTTGGAGTCCATGTAGCATTATTAGCATCCTTAAGATGGCCGGGAGAAGGAGGCAAGGCAAGGCAGATATATAGAAAAACAGTTCCGGATAATACAGCAGCATAGAACTGCCTGTCTCTGTATTAGCATACCAGGTACCCTTGCTGCCATTTTTATTGTCCATGATAGGTCCGAAACAGGTCTAGGACTTAGGGTGGCTTTCGGCTTGCCATCCACAGCCTGTGGCTTCTCGGCTTACAGTGCGCATGGACTCCTCTAACTGCTTAAGGTCACTGTAATAGATACTTCATCTAGTCTCTAGCTCAGTTTCTGCCTTTCTTTTTCATCTCTTTGTTCTTATCTGTTTCAGCTTCTTGTAGCACTTGTAGAGACCAAATGCAACTAGGACACACAAAGCTATTATCAGAATAGGTCTCAGGATGTTACCAACAATTCCTCTTCCTAATCTTCCAAACCACCCTCCAACTGCTGAAATACCATTTCCTGTTGATTCCCAGGCACCTGCCGCCTCCAACTCCTTCAAATCCTCTTTCAGGTTTGTCATATTCGCAATGTACTTCTTAGCTCCTTACTGTAGTCCAGTATGTAGGTGCAACATTGTTGAATCTGCAACATCTTGCAAACTCTGCCCTCTTTCGCAAGGAGGATTTTGCAAAACCATTATTGCAACAATTTTCGTGTAAACTAACAAGAAGGCACATGCTGTCTATGTAGATAACTTATCTACAATTATTGAAAACAGCCTTATATTATATTAATTCAGGATCACTCCTATTGATGGAATAATGCCACCAAAATTATCTCTACAGTCTCTGAAGCACTGGCACCTCTCTTTACTCTGGTGTTTGACTTCACATCCCAAACAGGATCATTGAAATGCTCAACATGATCAGTCTTTGGAAAGACTACTCCTACACAACAGGCAGCATACCAACCTTTAGGTAGCTTCGAATAGGCATTTTTCCCATCAGCTGAAATCAACTCCTGGTATGGCTGGGTCTTGTCCAACTAACACAAATGTCCAAAATACTCTTAAGCAAAAACACAGCGCCACATTCACTAGTCCCTACAACTTTTGTGTCAGGTTTTGATTTAGGTCTACATACACACAGCTTCGCTGCATGTTGCCAATCTAGAGCGAGGGATCCTTGTTTACCTAATAATAAATGCACTTCCTTTTCTCTACCCCAACTATGTAGTCTTACTGCCTTCTCTACCTTAGTTTTCATTGCTCTTCTTCTCTTTTTAACTTGTTCAATAAGCTCCTTTTCGACTGGGGTGAAAATTGTTACTACTGGCATAGAGTGTACCAAATATCAACGTAGGGTCAAAGAAACTTCCCACTATGTCATTGGTTTTAGCTTTTGGCAATGCTGCTCAAATGTTTCATGATGGGGACAATTGAAAAAAACAAATCCTAATTTGAGTAACAATACTGGAAATGCTCTTGCTAATATAAAAGAGTCAGCAACAAACTACAGGGAATTCCATAAGTCAGGGGTATACTGTGATATGTAACTCCCTCACTAACTGATGAAGGCTATTGGGTGCAGACATAGCAATTTTTAACTTCCATGGTATTAACATATTCATACAGTAGTTTATAACATACATTTGTAGACAGATCACCTCTGGAACCATTTACATGTAAATCCTTCTCATTGAACTAAGACTTTGAATTTGCTATACAGCTTGGAGAACTGGGGGCAGTTGTGAATGTAACCTTTTATGATTTAATAGGTATGGGTAAACTCAATCCAATAAGCAATAAAATAATAAACCACCAATCCCGAAACTTCAGGCCTTTATCTGCAATGTCTTTGCTCAACTTGTATTGCTGCACTTAATAATTTTAGGACTTTCCTGTGGAAGGGTGTCCCTCGGTCTGATTCTAGAGATGTCAGGAATCAAAACCTCAGAATCAGCTCTCTAAGTAACAATTTGCCACCTGTGAGACTGTCATTTCTCCTAGTGGGGTAAGCCTCAACCCAATGAGAGAAAATGCAAACAATGGCAAAGATATATCTCAGTCCATTTAACACAGGTAGCTGACACAACCCACTCTAACCCAACTCTGCTGTTCTTCCTCTGACACTTCCTCTTGTAATCTCTTAACTTTTTTCCCTTGTATCTCTAGCAGTTAACAGAAGATTGTGACATGTCTTATCATTTCAGTTATTGGAGTACTCACCATTAAAGGCAGTACAATTGAGCACACAGTATCTTACCTCCTCATTGGCATAGTTGGTGCTGAGAGTTACATAATCAGTGGCTTTGTGGTGTGCAAAGCACTTCACAACCTTAATTTGGTAAGGCAACTGTAATGCATTCAACAGATTATATACTTTATCTTCACTCCCGGTGATCCAGAAGAGGTCATAAAACTTCTCTGGGAGCACAACTGGCCAAAGCCATGAATTACACCAAAGCCATGTTGGCTATCAGTGAAAATTGTCCCCTTCAGCTGTTCAGAAACATAGCTTGCTCAACTAATTCAGCTACTTGGGCTGAAAAGACTCCTTGAAGCCAGGAGACTTCAACTTCACCTGAGACAGTACAGACTACATAACCAGCTCTTGAGGTACCATCATGGTCTCTTAAAAAGGAGCCATCAGTAAACATCACATAATCAGATTCAGGTAGGGGAATATATTGAATATCAATTGTTGGCTTGGTGCATAGTTCAGTGACCTTTAGACAGTTGTGCTCAATTTCATCAACATCATCATTTTTATCATTAACAGACAACGGAAGTAAATTTGCTGGATTCAAAGTATTTCAACATTTAAGAGAAATGTTCTCTGCAGCCAATATGACCTGATCATAGAGTGTTAGACGTGCACTAGTCAAATGCTGCATTTTGGTGCAGGTTAACAAAATTTCCACAGAATGGGGAGTAAAAACACTGAAAGGATGACCCATAACAATACTTTTGCACTATTCAATGCTGCCCATACAGCACCAGCCGCTTTAAGGCAACCGGGCAAAGCCGAAGCCACAGGATCAAGAGTGGAAGAAAAGTGTGCCACAGGTACGTTAGCACTTCTATGCATTTGAGAAAAAACTGAGAGAGTGCACCCCTCCCTCTCACAGCAGTAAAAAGTAAAGCATTTATTGCAATTAGGCACTCATAGAGCAGGGACACAACAGAGGTTTTCTCTCAGCTCTGTGAAGGTATGTTTGCAATTAGTTTCCAATGGTACTGGATCAGACATATCCTTGTGTGTCAGCCTCTGTAGATGTTTGGTCAAAAGCAACAAGTTTGAAATCCACTGGTGACAGTAGCCAACTATTTCCTAAAACATCCTAAATTCTTTTTGGGTCTTTGGGGATTAGTTTTCAGAATTACTTGTGACACCTTCCTTGCACCTTTTGTAATGTGGTGTCCTAAGTATAAGACTTCTTTCTTACAGCACTGTAATTTGGTTTGAGAAAATATATGTCCATTCTCAGCTAAGTGGTTCAACAAGGCAATTGTATCTCTTCTGGAAGGTTTCTGAGTATTTGACGCCACTAGTAGGTCACTAGTAGGTCAGCAAAATACTGGACTAGGACTGAATGTTAGGGCATTTCAAGGGACTCCAGATTATTTTCAAAGATCTGATTGAAAATGGAAGAGATCTCAGTATACCCTTGTGGTACTCTGCACCAGCCTAAACATGACTGCCAAGCTGAAACACAAAGAGAAACAGACTCTCCTCATGCAATGGTATGGAAAAGAATGCTTGGCACCAACCAGTCAATCATGGTGAACCACTCTGCTTCACATAGAGTTTGGAATAAACACACTGCTGTTCAGTACCATAGGACAACATGGAACAACCATTTCACTCACCTTTCTAAGGTACTGGGGTATGCTTTATTTTCCACTGGGCTTCTGTGGTCCCATAATGGGAAAGTCATCTGAGCTTCCCATTATCTCTCCTAGAATTCTCTGTTCTACCAAGGATTCAATAATATGGGTAATTTCTGAAATTGTTTTAGGGGTCATGTTATAAGGGGGAATTCTCGGGTACAGAGCATTTGGTTTCACAATTATTTAGACAGGCTTAACTCACTTCATGAGTCCTATCTCTTTTCCTGAAAAGTCCCAAACTTCATAGGCACAGTATCTTTTAAATCTTTAGGTAAGTCATTACATGGCAACATTGGGCACAATGTGGACACTCGGCTTTCATTCACAATTTTAAATGGTGCATCTACATAATTCTTATGGATCTCAATACTGTGTGGGTAACAACTGATAGAACAATTCAACTTGCATTGCATGTCACTTCCACACAGAGTTACAGGACTTGAATCACACAAAACAAATTGATCGTCATCTTCAAAGGAGCCTATTTTTACGGGGTCAGATTCAGTTACTGGGTTCGACAATTGTTTATTTGCAACTTATACAACTAGAAGTCTCTTTCCAGAAAGTGGGAAATTTGGTATTTCTGCTATTCTTACACTAGAGCGTGTGGCACCTGTGTCTACTAGAAATAACACATTGTGACCATTCACATCACCATCCACATATGGAGCACACCGATCCACAGCTAAGGAGTCTAAGGAAGCACTAAGCATGCACTCCTCTTCTTCTTTGGGGCATCTTAACTGAAAAACATCTAAAAAATCATCATCACTTAGATCAATTACAGGAAATTGTGCTGCCATTTGATTCACATCTACATTTGTAATCTGATTGAAATTTTGTTCGGAAACATTTGTCTGTTGCTTGGACATTGGTGCTTATGAATATTGCATCTTTGAAAGTTTCACAAATTGTTCTGTCTACTTTTACCACTCCACTGGTTTCTCTCTCAATTTCCGGTTATCATTTGTGAAGGACAGAATATCACTCCTACTCCAAGGCACATGAACATATCCTCCACCAGGAATTTCTCTCATGGGAGGCATTTTGACATTTTCCTCATCTCGACTTGCTCCTGCTGGAAGCAAATCTGTTCCCATTTTATTGTGATCTCTTCTCTTTGCCCATCTTCCTTCCCAGTTGTCTAAAGCTCCCCATTTCTGAAAGCGTTGTAATGATCGCCAAAACACAATGTTCATTAAGGATGTGTTTATTCATCACAAGTGTCCCCCGCAGCGGAGCAGCAAGCACACAAGTGGATGACTGGTGACCAAATAACTCGAGTAAGTTGAATCTCTACAATTCTAGATTGCATCATGAAGAATAGCACTACTGGCACAAGTGGAAGCTTGAGTCTTAACAGTCCTATACATTGCCTAATGCATTAATTGATTGCTTACTACAACACATCTCCACCCTTTAACAAGGTGAAAATCAAAGAAAACAAGGCCAATACAATAGAAGGACCTACAATGTGAAGGAAAAATAACAATATAAAATAAAGAGAAAGAAAATATTCTATCTAAAATGAAAATACATGGAAGTGTAACAATAGAGTCAAATGGTAAAGATGACAGAACCAATGATTAGCATAAAACAAACTCAAATTTCTTAGGTGGAACAATTTCTCTCTTAGGTCAACAGCACTCCAACTCTTCAACTTCTTCCACTGTGAGATAAGAACTATTTTTTTTCTACAGGAGTTGAGACTTTGTCAACATTACTATCAATGACATTTTCTACCATAGGAAACGAATGATCACTTTCTGAAAATGTAGACTGTATTTCAAGGTGAGATTTAGAAATAGTATCATCTCCCTCCACTCCTTCTTGACCAGAAGACGAAAGAGGTAACCCACACGAACCAGCAAAAACCCTCTCAAAAGGAGCTGTGTTCATGGAATAAGAAAAAGAGGACAACTGTGAACCCAAGTCTATAACATCAGAATCATCCATCTCATTCTCATTTTTTTGTCACAATTATTATTTCCCTTTGCTTCATCAACACTTTCTTCAGCAGCTTATTGCAGACTTTATCTAACCTGTTTAAACACCATCACAAACCGTAATTAAGTTCAGCAGTTGATTTACCAACTGTGACCACCTTGAAAATTTTTGAAAATGTTTAATTACTCTTCTTAACATTAATGTTGTTACAGTCTACAACATGAATATCACTGCATTTATGAAGATTAGTTTTCTTATCTTCATACACTGAATCATCTTTCCTTTAAGCATAAAATGTTTTCTTATCAGACTCATACATCTGTTCAAGATTCAAAATAGGCAATTCTTTCTTTATCCATACAGGAACCAGTGCAGTTATTGGTATACGACCCTCAAACATAGAAAAAGGGGAAAGTCCAGTGATTAGATTGACTGATGAATTGTGAATTGTATGCCCTCATCTTTTCCCTTACTAATCCTTTAACATCAATTCTATTTGCAAGAGCTACCTGCAGAGCAGCTACTACTACCCTATTGAACCTTTCAATGAGACTCTTCATATTGAGAGCACACAAGGATGTCTTTAAATTAGTAACTCCCTTTTCCTTAAGAAAGTTTTGAAATTTCTCAGAAACAAATTCTTTGCGATTGTCAGTTTCAATACTACTAGGTAACCCCTCTTTGTAAAAACATTCTTGCAAAAACTGGATGGTATTGTCCATGGTGGTTTGTGCCACACACTTGAGTTCGCATTACTCATGGTGAAGACGTCATAAGGTCGAAAAAAATCCAAGGCAAGTTTGTCCCATGGTCTAGCAGAAAATTCTGAGAAATTTGTATTTGTTTTAGCAGCAATTAAGGTTTTATCAGAATAGATACAAATAGGACACTGTTTTACAAATTCTGAAATCTCAGCATCAATATAAGGCCACCAGCAATCTTTCCTGATCCTTCTTTTAGTGAGCATTTCACCTAAATGACCCAGCTTGATTATGGTGAAATGGACACCTTTAGGCAGAATAACATAACTTCCCTTAAGCACTAAAACACCAACCATAGAAAAAGCATCCTTGGCCTTCCATACCACTTGAAATGAAGGACTCAATACTTTTTCACAAGGCCTCCCCTTACTGATGAACTCCTTAATTGTATTGAACTCTTCATCTTCTTGACAACTCAACAACCATCCCTCCTTGAATAATTTACCAACAAATAAGGTCAGAACTTCCTCAACCAAAGCCACAGCACACTCTTCAACAATTTCCAACACTGATCTATTACTCACATAAGATAATCAGGGCAAACAGTCTGAAACAACATTGATTGCCCCTCTAATGTAAACAGCTATAAAATTGTACTGATACATTTTGGATAATATTCTAACTAGACATGCAGATGCTCTTCCAGTTCCATTACTATTGAGAAAAGATTATAATGATTTGTGGTCCATTTTTATAGAAAATTCCTTGCCGGAAGTGTTCCTCTGCCCACGAGCATGGCAACGCCTCATGTTCAATAGTGGAATATCTACTTTTGGAACACAATGGGGGGCATGACATAAAAGTGACTATTCTTTCAGTGCCTTCATGTTTATAATTAAGCATTGCGCCAAGACCACCTACACTGACATCTGCATGCAAGTAACATCTAATTTTTTGATCAAAAGGTTAGCGACGCAGGGCCTGGGCTATAGAACACTTCAATTTATCAATTTATCAAAGACCTCCTGATTTACATTAGACCACAAAAATGTCACCCCTTTCTTGAGCAGTTCCCTTAAACGTAGGGCGATGTGTGAAAACTTGTTTACAGACCTAGAATAAAATTCACACAGTCCTAAATATGAGCATAGCTGATCCTTATCTATTGGTATGGCTAATCTCTAAATAGCTTGTATGAGTCTAGGGGGCAGATTTACAAGGCCCTAGCGTCTACTTGTACCACATTATGTCACTTTTTTTACTCTAAAGTGGCTCAGCGAGGCAACAATTGCCACGTCATATTTACAAAGTAGTGCAATGCATGTGTTGCTCCACTATGCAACCCCCTGCACCACATTATGCCTGCACCAGGCATGATGTATGCAAGGGGGTGTTCCAGCGTTAGGAGGCCTGCAAAAATGGAGCAATGAAATCTACAAGAGTCTACAAGATTTAAATGCGCCGTTTTTGGCATCATTTTTAATACCTGCTCAAAGAAGTCATTAAAAGGATGCACCCATTGAAATCAATAGGCCTCCTTGCACTTTGCTCCACTATCATCAACATTTGTGACGCTAGTGGAGCAAAGTGCCACAATAGCATCAAAGATTTTGACACTATTGGCCTAACATGCTCCATGGTGCCCCATATTGTAAAAACTGGTGTTGTTTGGTGGCAATGAAGGGGGGTAGGAGAAATCTGGAGCATCAGTACTGATGCACCAGCTTCTTGTAAATCTGGGCCTAGGTTTGGGAAAGATTCCCTTCCCAGATATGATGTGACCCAGATACTCTACCCCCTAAGTTAAAGACGTGCATTTCTCCATTTGCAAAGTCATTCACTTGTTTTGTAAAATAATACCTCTGACAACCTTGAGTTATTTAAATCTATGGAATCCGCAAACACCAAAATATCATCCTGGAATGCCATAACAACTTGCATGTCCTTGAGCAGCATAAACATGGGTTTCTGGAAACCAGACGCCACTGAAGTTAGTCCAAAGGGCATGCATACATATGTGTATCTTCCATCAGTTATGATAAAAGTTGTAAGATGCCCAAAACTTTCTTCCAACACCATTTGGTGGTATGCAGACTTAAGATCTGAAGAGGTAAAATATTTTGCACCCTCTAACTGAGTTAGCAATTCCTGGATTTTTGGTAGCCGATAAGAATCTACAGCTAACTGCTTATTAAGAGATCTAAAGTCTGCCCACAACCTCAAGGAACCAGATTTATTTTCACTAATATAATAGGAGAAACCCATTCAGAGGAATCTACTCGTTCTATTACTCCATTAGCCCGTAACTGTTGAGGCTCCATACTGCGGTGGTGTCTCACACTAAGTGGAACATTCCTGAGCTTATACTGAAAAGGAGGTGATCCAATTTTCAATTTGATTTCATGAGTAGAAAAGGTTCACAGTTCCTAGCTCTTACCTAAAAATATCTTTGTAACAAAAAATTAAACTTACAATACCTTGTTGATGAATTGACATACTATACATAGGAATATCAGCAGAAGGTTCTAAAACGAGTCCCAGATTTACTTGGTGTTTCCATCCAACACATGTTGACCAGTCGTAACAACATACATTTTTCCTAAAACTTGTTGAGAAAGTAAAGAAATAGAAGAAACAAAATAACCCATAATATCGATTAAAGATTTTCCATAGCCATGTGCTTTATTTTTCTCAAGAAATCTGTTCTTCCAATGCTTCTTGAAAAATTCTTCTGACACCAATAAAAAGGTGATCCTGAATCTACCAACATTAATGTGTTTACTCCGTCAATGGCAACTTCACATGTCGGAATTTTACATGGGTCAGCATCCACTGAAGTGATCAGGATATCCCACCAATTTCTTTTATAGCTTTACCTTCACCCATTAAAATAATATTTTGTTTCTCAACAGAATCTTGCACGTTCTCCATTTAATTTTCTGGTACCATATTTATACTACATTGAGATCTCCATACAATGGAAAAATGTCCCATCTTTACATGTTTAAAGCAATCTTTTGCTAATGCTAAAAATTATGTTTTGTTGGTATGTAAATTGGATTCACTTCTTGAAGACTTGGACCTATTGTATAATTTGTTTGTGTGACCTTTTCCAAATGTGTTGTTGTTAACATTATGTACTAGAGAAATTTCCAAATGGTTATCCTCTTTGAGCACTTTACATAAGATAACTAATTTTTCAATGCCCTTGGCATTTTCTATTACTTCAGCAAGTATAAGATTCTTGTGCCTTAAGAGTTGTTCCTGGATCTTCTTGTTGGCACAGTGTATAATTATCTGGCCTCTGATGTATTGTTCAACCAAAATATGAAAATCACATGTCAATGCTAGAATACGTAATGCAGCCACATAACTTTCAATGCTTTCATTTGATAATTGATGCCTTGAATAAACATTTAACCTTTCCATAACAATATTAGGTTCCATCAAAAATGTAATTTAAACCCGTTGTTCACCTCACAAAAATCATCATAGTCCTCAAAATCTGCAGACGTTTGAACAACTGGAAAGTGCTCAATCATTTCCTGTGCCTTCACAACTATAGCATTTGATAACATCCCTTTTTTTGTTGCTGCTGAAAACTCATTTGCATCAATGGCAATCATGACATTATTAAATAAATCCAACCATTTCCTCCACTTCAAAGGTTGATATCCAGGATTTTGAAGTAAGGTAGGTGGAGGATTACAATATTGCTGCATCTTTGTACGATAACAGGTACTGGGTGGTGAAATTTATGCTGTAATTGGATTATCATCAAAACAGCAGTAGCATTTAAAGTTAAAATGAGGCAAAGTGTAAATGTTCACATACAAAAGAAACAGATTTTAAATACTTTACTTTAAATAAATGAATTATCACTTTCTGAATATGTAGACTTATTTTCAATGTGAGATGTAAAAATAGTATCATCTCCCTCCACCCCTTCTTGACCATAAGAATTTAAGTTTGACTTTTAAATAAAAGGATTATCACCAGCTAACCTCTTAAGATATAGTAATAGAGGTAGAAAATACTGAAGGGGTTTAAGTTGCAGAGAGAAGCAACTAATTATTCCCAACTGCTAATGCAATCTGTTAATGTTCGCTGACTGACACGGCAAAACATACAGCAAAGCTGAAACAATGGGTACACTTTGCAAGATGGTGGCATGTAAGATTCTTGTGCGTCAGGAGGTTTGCGGTGCCAACGTGTGCTAAATATCTTCACAATGCGTGGGATACACAAGGAGTGCGTCCCAGCGTGTTTCAATGACTCATGCATGGATGCTTTCCAACAATGTCGGGCCTGCCAGGCCAGCTGGTGTTTCAGTTTTAAGAAAATATGATATCACTAAAGTTGTGATTCAGAATACAGCTTCAAATACCTGGACAGTCAGGAATGCTACAGTTCCGGAACTGACAGCCACAGGTAGATCAGAGGGGTAAGCTTAAAAAACTGGTGACAATTTCACTTCGCAGTGAGGTGCTAAATCACTGCCATGACAGAGGACACTAATTGCCGCTAAAATGTTGTGATGAACGTCGAAAAACAATGTTCATGAAGGATGTGTTTATTCATCACAAGTATCCCCAGCAGCGGAGCGGCAACCACACAAGCGGACGACCGGTGACCAACTAACTTGGGTAAGTTGAACCTCTACAATTCTAATAAGCTTGACCTGAACGTTTTATATT
The DNA here is from genome assembly GCF_031143425.1 of Pleurodeles waltl. Taxonomy (NCBI): domain Eukaryota; kingdom Metazoa; phylum Chordata; class Amphibia; order Caudata; family Salamandridae; genus Pleurodeles; species Pleurodeles waltl. The sequence goes on from NC_090445.1 coordinate 499,157,139, forward strand.
GTCGTTGCACACAAACCACAGTTTGTCTTCAGTGTAGACATTTAATTGGACTGTATTTACATTTCCCAATATCATTTTATTCAATTTTAATTTCAATCTGGGTATATCCAATGGTCTATCTCTCTATGGTGCTCTTGCACTGCAATATGTTACTCATGTTGCACCTGCAGGGTTCAAATTATTCAGCCAATTATTTAATTGCTGAGCATTAAAACTTCACAAACGTATTGGAGTTTTCAACAATGCTCCTGTTCTTGAAAGACCCGCAACTACTAGATATAGGGTATTCACAATAGACATGTGTTGAAGAGCAACCTTCTATGTGAGATACTCTATCCAATATTTAAGGTCTGTTCTGGTCAGGGCACAAAATACGGTGGGGATCTCTGAGGAAACCTCACATCTGGGGTCTTGTATGATTTGTCACTGAAGTCAGATCTGAAATGCTTGGAGGTTCAATGGTCTCGCAAGAGAATGAATTCTCTCTATTTCTGAACCACTTAGGCTCACAAATCCCTGTAAACTGTTTGATGCAAAACTGTTTGGAACAACTAGGGTATTCAGAAATTTTTTAACATTCTGGTTATTTAATGAGTGTGGATTATTCCCATTCATGTCTGGAGCATACAAAGGAACAACTGGACCTATTGTCACTAGAACGTCAATGCATATGGGTTCAAGTAATTCATCTGATCCTTGGAACTGCCATTCCTAAACTCTGTCTTGTCAAAGTAATATTTAAAGCTTGTACTGTTTGATTTGTGGTAAAATTTTGAACAGGCTGTTGTTGACTAAAATTTTACACAGACTGAGTCGAATTAACAATCTTTGCTGGCTGATTCATGTTATCACTTACTGATTTGTGATAAACCTCTGAACTGGTTGATTTGTATTGGGAGTTTGTCCTACTGAACTTACATTCAAGTCTGGCACTATCTGATTAGAAGTCTGTTCAACTGGTGTGGTAGGCACACCAAAGGTCACATTTCTCGCTGCTTCACCTGTCACCCCTATCTGCTCAGAATTGTATGAAGGTAGACGATTTAAGAATAGATGATTTATAAAATCATCATCTGAATCACTCATATGTTTCAACTTTCTTCTCAGTATCTGTTGTCTGTTCTGTCTTTTCTGTCTTTTTTTTGCTTGTTGGTTTACTGCTTTCCCCTTGTTTACTAGTAATGGCCGGAAACAACTCAGCTCCTTCAGTGATGTTTGCTCTTCAAGCTTTTTGCTGATTATCCCATCTTGCCTCTGCAACACTCCCTATTGCTGTCCTTACTCTATTCTCTTATTTATCTGGCTGTTTCTGATGATCCATATGCTCCCACGTATTAAGCATTTCCAATTGTGCGGGTCTTGGAGAGAGGTTCATCTCATAAAGTGAAGGTTCTCCATAGTTCTCAAGCTAAATGTTCAATAGTGGGGAAAAGTTGATGCACCATCTTTCTTCTTAATCTTATGCCATTGTTCGAACCACAAACATGCACAAAGACCTTTTTTGGCTTAATCATGATGACCAGGAGTACCTCTGGTGTGGTCTCAATTTCCTCTCTTATCAGGATAAATACATCTCCTTTCATCAGGCTTTTCAATGTTTTAAAGAACTTAATTTGCAATCAATAATACAAAAATTCACAATTTACTTTTCGTTCACAATCGGGAAGTAAGTCTGTCCCCACAATGCTGTCTTTGATGTTGTGAATCAGTATCAGTGACGTAGTCTGCCAAAACCAGTGTACCTTCAAACTAACCAACCTATACAGGCAAACTGTCAAACCTTGCCCTGGCAATTGGGCAATGCCATCAAAATGTGCCAAGGTTGTAATTTAGTAACTTCATCTAGCTTAGTTTGAAGAGGTGGAAGAGGTCTTGCACATAAAATGCTCTTGCAGTAGAGTTTGATCAAAGCAGTACATTTTGCATGATCATACCCCTGCAAAAATAATTTTTGAAAACATGCTTTCAGAACAGTTGTTCTGTGGCTATGTTATACATTGTAAATGTTACGAGCTATACAAAGGTTTTAAGTATCAAAAAACCCTCTTGCCATTGGTGCAACCACATCCCCATAACACTACTAACTGGATCATCTTTAAAACACACTTTCTTCTTTTCTGAATTCTGTTCTCACTTGTGCACCACTAGATAGCTTGTGCACCACAAATCCCCCTCATGAACCTCAACAAATCCATTGCATCCATCACTGATCTCATGCCCATTTCCGAATTCAAATCTTGACAAATGAGATAAATTCAACCACCTTCCTTCTTTTAACTAGACAGCATTTTCTATACCAAGACCTGACCTCCTCATGAGGGTCCATCTACACTGGGCACCTTTCCGACCATATATTGCTTTTGAACCTTGAAGCGATTGCATTAATCAGTCAATGTTTGTTGTGGGCACACTCACTCAATCAAACAAACAGACACACACACACCCAGCTCGTCATATTCCTACAGCTTTTTATTCATATAGAACATTGGAATGTTGAAAGCTCCATTGAAGACAATGGAGCAGCAGTGGCCTGTATGAACTGGTTTAGATCTGCTGCTGTCATCATTTCAATGTCCTGATACACTGCCTTTGCCTTTCTCTTACCCCTGTCTCTCAAAATATATTAATTGAGCAGAGGAAAGCAAAAGGCAGAGGTTGGGCAGGAGGACATACACAGCCTACACCCTTCCATCTTCCTGTATTTCAGTGTCCCTGGAGCTTCAGATAGAGAGAGGGGTGAATGCTGCTCAGCTCCCGCATCTCCCTTGCTACGCTGAACTACAAAAAGCAGTTCAGCCAAGACAGAGAGAACAAGCACCCTTTCTCAGCTCTTGATGTGAGTGTTCAATAGCTAACAGTTGTGGCCCTGCACATGGCTGCTAGCTGTAGAACATTCACAACAAGAGCTGTGAATCAAAGCCTTTGGAGCCTCGGAGATTTCAGCCTCCTCAGTCTCCGAGAGGCCTTTGTTTTCATAATAACAATATTCTGCCCTAAATGGGCTATATGTTCTAATAGCCTTATAGCGTGCAGTAGCTGGGCTATACCAGCCATTAAATACCCACTCCCTTCTTAAAGGCCCTCACCTTCCACTGGGTCCTTAATGCGGGAGCAGGTCTGTAGAGACCGGTATAGCCTGCTACAGCAATCTTTAAAGCGGTATCATGGTGCTCGGGTATGCTATTCTATAATCATTCCGTAATTCAGTTAATAATCCCCACACTTTACTGTCTTACATTCACATAAAATGAGACTCATCAATTGCCAAGTCCATTACGTACCTTAAGATAAGTAAACATGACAGTAAAGCAGCACATAATTTTCCAATATTATAGCTAACCTTATACTCCACACATTATTAAAGTACCTGCTCCACCTGATTGCTCAATACAGCCAGAAAATACATTTTCATACCATTCTGTTGGTACTAGAGAGGCACAAAGTAACTTTTGATTTTATCTGCAAACCTCTTTGTCTCCTGCTCCTAATAGCCCTCTCTGTCCTGTCAATTAATTTTAAAGGTTGCAGCCCACCCCAGAAGCTTCACTTTTTGGGTGACTTCTTCATGAAACACAATCGCAGTTCTTTGAGAATCGTTCAGTAAGACTTTTACTGCCAGTAGTCCAAAATCATTCATACAAAGAAGTTATGGTCCAGCTCTCTCATTTACTTTGCATTCCAAACTGTCACTCCATGGTTATTTCTGCCATCTATTGGTAATCTCAGTATGCGATTGGAATGAACATAATTTCCAATCCTACATTTTCAATATTCGATTGGATTCTTTGATGTGTCATTGCTGTATGATAACTGCATTAACTGTAGTGCAGCTTCTAGAAGGGTGGGTTTTGCTATGTTTCTATCACAGATATGTGCACTCTAACACCTGTTTTCAAGAAAAAACAGACTGCCTCCAAAGCCCATGATAATCTTATGTGAGCCATGAGTAAATTGCATTTGTTACCTATTCAAAATCCAACACTGGCATGATTCTAAAACATTTGACTTCCATAAATATTATGCACAACTTGCTTTACTGAAACAATTTGTAATAAGGGATCTTTGGTAATTACCTCTTTTTCAGATAACCCCCAGAAATCCAAAAGACAAATATGAAAAATGATCCATAGGATTTATGTTTTGGTTTCTCTTGCTGACAACAGATACACAAAAAATGGGTCCTATGGACAATTTTGTATATTTGTCTATTGGATGAGGTAATACCTGTTATAAGATTGACGAGAATCTTAGAATTCCCCTTGATATGATCACTATACTTGTGTCTAGTTTTAGCCTTCATGAAGCTTTTTGCTTTAGGAAAGTGAAACATGTTCACTTGTTTTGAAGTTTTGTTCACGCATCCAATCTGATGCATCATGAGCTTTCTTTTGAGACTCTTTGGACTCCTACAAACAAACTTGATTAAAAACATTTGTGGCTGTCAAAAGCTGCTCTCTGTATTATATAATTTATGTTGTAAAAAATGGCTGCCTGCACACAACTCCATATGAATGAATGAATAAATCTCTATTGTACAGTTAATAAAAACCATTGCAAAAATGTGCCGTATGTTACCAATATAATTCACAATCTTACCATATAAAAGCATAAATATTACAAACTCTTAAAAGAAAATACAGTTTAAAAAGCAGATTTTACCTATGGCCTCAGTCTTTTTTGGTAACCGTGCAGCGATTGATTCACATTTCACTGTGTGGTATTGTCCCCCTCCTAATCACATTATTCTGTTCACTCATTTTATAGAACTTTCTTCTTGACCCTCTTTAAAAATGTCACCATATGGGAGTTCAAGAATGGGTCGCCTGGTATTAGGCATGCTATTAGTGCTTGTTTGCATGTCCTTATACCACGATGATTAAAAAGTGATTTTAGCAAGCATTTTCTTTCTTGCACTAAGGCTGGGCACAGACATAAGCGGTGTATCAAATTCCTCTTCCCATTATTGCATAACCTACAACTCTCATTTGAGCTCCCCCTCCCCCTTGTGTAATCTTTGTTATCACCTGCCAACTTGCCTAATCGAAAATGCAAAAATTCTATTTTTAGGACAGGGGAACAGCCTACTTCAAAATAGAGCTGATGTCGAAGGAGCTTATAGTCATTTAACACCCTCCATGTATGTGATCTTTTGATAATATTTATTTTTCTTTCAATATAGATAGTGGGGGTTATTCTAACTTTGGAGGAGGTGTTAATCCGTCCCAAAAGTGACGGAAAAGTGACGGATTTACCACCAGCCGTATTACGAGTCCATTATATCCTATGGAACTCGTAATACGGCTGGTGGTATATCCGTCACTTTACTGTCACTTTTGAGACGGATTAACACTCCTCCAAAGTTAGAATAACCCCCAGTCTCTTAATTTTGCTAATTACTACTCTTTTAAAACATGCTACAGATAGGTTACTTTTCCAACTTTCATGCAACCCTAAATCCTTTAATGCTACATCCAAGTAGAGCGCAGCGAGATGTTCACTATTTCTTTGAAGTTCACTTGGCACAGGTCATCCCTCTTGTTTGTTTTTAATCTGTACCAGGTTTTCATGTAGACCCCTTTTCTAGCTATTGTCTGGTTTATTAGAACAAACTCCAAGCGTATTTGTGCTGGTAATGCGTTTGGTGGTAAGCCAAATATTTGTCTATATGTTCTTATTATACTTGTGTTTAGACATACTGCATCGCGCCCGCGCAGTGCAACACTGCCATACATTAAGCTAGGTGCCTATTTGTCACCTAGCTTAATGTATGCTTAAATAATGGTAAAATGCTAGGACCATTCAAGGTTCTTTTTAGAGTTGAAATGGCTATGCGCACTGTTAAACCTTTCCTTTTTAAGTCCTCCCTATGTTGGGTAAAGACTCCCCGTTCACCAAACCGTACTCCCAGATAGCGATATGATTGCACTAACTCCACCTGTTCTCCATTCATGAACCATTTATACTTTTTATTTATCCTCTGGCTACATTCTATTACCTTGGTCTTTCCTAAATTTACTGTAAGACCATTTTCCTTCAAGTATTTTCATAACCTTCCCACTAACCTTTTTAGTCCGATCTGTGTTTGGCTTATAAGAACAACCTTAAAGCAAATTAGATATAGATATCGTTCCTAGTCTTGGTGCGTCTGAGTTTACTATTTTTAGTTCATGTGAAAGGTCCGCTAGGAACAAGTTAAAAGATAGGGTGCCAGGACACAGCCTTGTTTTAGTCCTTGGAAGGTATCTATTTTTCTTGACAAGACAGACCGGTCTCCTGTCGTGTCCTCACACAAGTGTCTGTGCACAGGACCTGCATAGCCTTCAGAAAACCAGATGGAATACCCAATGCTGTAAGTTTCCCCCACAGTAAATTATGATTCACTGAGTCGAAAGCTGATTTAAAATCGACAAAGCAAAGGTAAATTGGTAACTTCTTGAGGGTTTGTCAATTAATAATGATAATGATAATATATTTGTTTTTGTTCCTACTCCTTGTGTAAATCCGGTTTTGTTTAGTGGGACAATCTTTCTATCTATTGCCCATTCTCGCAGTTCGCTCACTAATAGGCTAGCTTCTAAATCTTGGAGCGTTTATCAACTTGTAGTTTTCAGGGGCATCCCTTTTACCTTTTATATATATGGGATTTATTATAGAGCCCGCCATGAATCTGGCACCATCTGCTGTTGTAGCACACAGTTATAAACTGTAGCTAGTACTAGTATCCATAAGTCTGTATTTGAAGTAAAAGGCTTGAGGAAGTCCATTTGGTCCTGGGGCACCATCCTTTCTGCAATTCAATACTATTTTCCATATTTGATTTTCCGGGAAGCTATCTATATCGCAGTCTTTGGTTTTGAAGCCCCCCTTCCTGATATTTGCCCTTATAGGTTTTTCTTCTCAAGGCCCGATTGATGTTAATTTAAATATTTCATTTAAAAATTGTAGCCATGTCTGTTCTGCTATGTTGGAATTGACTACTGGTCTTTGTGGGCGATTTATTCCATTTACAACTTTCCAAAACTGCCTTATGTTTTTTTGTTTAGCTAAATATAGCATCTTGGCACAACATCACTTACTTCCCTTTTTTCTTCCCATGCCAGTCTTTGCAAACCCTTTTTTACTTTAAGGAAGGTATGACATAGATCTCTATTTTGTGGGTCTTTCCTAATTTTCCTTTGTAGTTTGTTCCGTTTTTATCATAGCTTCTGACCAGAAATGGATCGTTTTATTCTACCTGTTTCCCTCCACTAACCTTTCTCGAGGGTGCTTATGGGGCCTCTTTGCAGCTCCTTTTTCTGTTAAGAAAATTCCCCCACTGTTTGACTTTATGACCGTATCCACCTACTACAGTTTCTTTTACTAATCTTTCAGCTAACTCCTTTATTTGTGCATTGACTTTACTAGTCCAAATTAACCTTCTATAGTTTATTGAAGTATTTTCCCCAGCCCACAAGGGTACCTGTTGGTGATACTGGGCTTTTGCTAAAAGCACAATTCTTTGTTGTCCATGATCCCTACTTGATGTTTTATTTATACTAAAGGATTTTATCCTATCCCAGTTAGTTAGCATTACCATCGTGTAATCTATTATGGAGCATGCTGTAGCTGAGTAATAAGTCCACTCCGGTGGGCTGGCGGATTGAAACCTCCTGTTTAGAATTCTCATACCTAGTGACTCCAAGTCCTTAATTAAGGAGTTTGCCCTTTTATCGTATGCTCTTCTCGGGGGGTCCCTGTTCTTTTGGGGGGAATTGACCATACATAATCTTGCTGGATTACCTGTTATTCACACTCAAAATTGTACATCAAATCCATAATAAAGTTTCCCGTTATTATTATGTCTGGAAGATTTGTTTCCTGTACCACGCCCATTATCGCATCACATAGCTCATGTATTATTGAAGACTTTATTTTTTCATTTGGGGGAATATACACATTCATTATATACAATGTCCATTTGAGGAATAGCACAATAGACAAAATGGTACCTTTGACCAGAAAACACATAAACATATAGAATACATTGGTAGACAAAAATGTGACTAGGCCAAGCAGCACACATGAAGAATAGTATGGTAATAAAAGTGGCTGGTTGGCCGGGCAAACAACAGGGCAGATGATACATGCATGATTGACCAAATTAGCATAATAGAGAAGCAAGGACCTGAATCTTGAAACAGTATATTGCATCTTCAAAGTTTGAGTAAACATCTAGCACTATAGTTGATCCTCTAGCACAGACATCTCCTATAGGAAAATTAGGAACATATCTAGAGCCAGAATAGATTCCCTATCACCCTAGAGATCCAAGAAAACACGAAATTACCAAAATGTCCATGGGTGTCCATGGCTCCTTCCATGCACAGCACACAAAGTAGACACACAAAGAATAGCAGAAATGCCAGTGAGCATTCCCCCGGGTACCTCTGTCATGTGCAGGACACCAGTAGAAACAGAAGGAATTTCGCTGATAAATCAAAAGAAACATGTGTAGCCACTCCAGTGTTTTAGCAGGCAAATAGTGGTTACCCTGCTGTCTCTTATCATAACCAGATCCCACCAGGTACACAGTTAAAACGACAGGTAAATCAATGAATAATCCCATCTCGAGCTGCATTCAATATCATAGTAGTCTGCAGGGCTAGCAGGCTTTGCAAACACATAGAGGAAATGGATAGCTGGCACAGCAAAATCAAAGAATAGCAAGGTAGGTAAAATGGAAGGCGACCCACAAGCACAGGCCTGCTGATGAAAAAAGAAAATTCGGAGAAGCAAGCTGTGGCCATGCCAGACCACTTATTACTCCCAGCACAAACAACAGAAAAGTATCTTAAATGCACTGAAAGTTAAACTAAGGCCACTCCGGGATCAAACCCCCAAAACACAAAAACACCCACAGCAGACAAATGTCCAGGATACAAGGACAAAATGTGGGCCAATCTTAGGTCCCACAACACCTTCTGAGATTTATTACACCCAGAGTTGAATAGGTCCCTAATTCTTTATAAGTCTATGGCCACCCGAAAACATCCTAAAACTGTATGATTTGAAAACAAATAATGGAGTCGGACCAAATACTCCTACATAAATTCTACGAAGAAAACAAAAATAGCCTGGCACCCGCTACAGAAAATAGTAATGCAGTAAAAAATGCCTATTTCCCTTCCATCAGACTTTGACATGAACCTGCATGCATCCACCCACTTCATCAACAAACAATACATAACCTAAGCAAACAGAAACAAATTATTGATTTCCTTTGCACAACAATCAACAGCCCATCATATAATATTCCTCAAAGAGTAAGAACAGTCTCTGGATAATGGAGATAAAGAATGTTGCTCCATTTCAATTTCAGAATCAACATGGCCAGACAGCCACTAAACAAGAGGGAGAAGAATAAAAGAGAATGATGCTGTAGTAAGTTAGAAAGTATGTTGTCTGCTCCTATCTGTGGAACTTCTTTTATGTAGAAAAGTATAACTATCGTGTGCAAAACATATTTTATAAACATAAATCCACTCACAATAAATCAAAAATAAAAATATAAATATTGCTATGAAAAGATGATCAAATCAATTTCAAAGACACAAATGAAACGTTACAAGTGTAAATCTAGTTTTACCGAATAAAACATTTTCAATACAGTAGACTTGCCAGGCAATGGAATATCGGCTGCAAAAATGATCTCTTCAGAAGCACATCCAGGTGCAGCCAAACACTTCAACTATTTTTTTATGGAGAAAACTTAAATGGAATTTCACTAAAGTACAGGGATAATCTGTGGTTTGGTGTCCATCTACACAAAGTAAATAATCAGGATCTTCATCAAACTTGGCAGACAAAGAAAACATTTTGCAAAGCCCTAAAAAATCAGGCTTTGCAATAAGGTGCAATCTGGTTCTACGTGGTGCTAGCAGGAGTTGTGTTAATATTGCTCAGTCCCCCACTTCATTATTATTTTTCGGCAACTCTGGCAATGAGCTACCAAATTCACAGCAGAAGTGGCATTTAGGAGACCAGAACAAAAGCTAACTTCACAGGTGTGGAGACAGCATTCCTAGAAGAAAAGCAAAACAATGAAATAAGCATACAAACATGCAAACTGTAACTATTTGCACCTACTTTTTAATGCCCTCTAGCTATGCTCCCTATTTGAATTTTAACCAAAAGTTCTAAGCTTCCTACCATAAAGTGGTTTTATACGCTGGCAAAAGTTCTGTGTATGGTGCCATAAAGAGCTCTGTGAATCATTATTAGGACGATGCTGGCTGAATTCACTGAGAGATTCTGTGTTTCAATCTTCAGATGAGATGTGGCTGGACTTTAGTTGAATGTGCAAATAAAACAACCATGCAAAAGTCTTCATGTGAATTGTGGGAGATTCCCCATTGCTTCAATGCATTAATACTGCCACTCTTGTTGCGACATTGATACATGAAGGTACTTGTGTTATGTCACACTTGATCTTTCTAGTCTATGCAAGCTTCTGTCTTTTACTCTGTCCCGCCATCTGAGTTTCTGGTCTGCATGCATAGGAGGAGTAAACTCACACTTGATCAGTGTTCCAAAGACTAATTAATAAAGACAGCTGAGTATAATTTGAAAAACTGCCCAAAATGGCGAATTGTTAAACATGGAGTGTGGCTCACTGAGCTATCTATGCTACAATATGAATGCTAGAAAAGTCCAGTTTCTGGACGTTGCACAAAAAAGACCACTGCTGATCAAACGAAGTGGCTAGAGTTGTATGGGATGCTAAATTGTCCAATCAGCACTGTTGGCCATGTAGCATGACATCTGTTACCATGACATTAAGTTTGAGACTATAATGGCCCAGGTTTTTGGCATTAGTGAAGTTCCTGCTAAATAGAGGTGATCTTCTCCTGTGGGACCACAGAAGCCTCGTTTGGATCCCTCTACAAGTCCATGAATGGTTTAAGGAAGACATTGAAAAGTGAAGTAAATGGAAGAGCTGCATGTGACAGGAACCAAGACATTTGGAATACTGAAACCTACACCTAGAATAACAAGCCCTCATTTCAATATGATGGCAATGGGGTATCCATCGAGAATCAGGGTTTTCCCTTTTTGCCCATTTACTGACTTCCTCCTCTTATTTTGAAGTGGAGGAACTGAGTTGCTGATTGTAGAGCCTCGGCCTGTCCTTCCATTGGACACCCCAAGCCTGATGCCAAACCTTCACAGAGTCACCAGAGAGCAGGGTGATTTTAAGAGTCTCAGCAAGTGCAATCTATTTATCCTACTGGCAGTCTCCAGTAAGTAATTATAATTAGGACCTAGTTTCCATGGAACAAGAGTCTTTTGACTTGCATATATCTTTGAAACCGTATGCCGAATCTTCACCAAATTTTCCCAAAAAATGTACCCTCCAGGGTTTTTTTGTGCATGAAAACTTTTGAGGTGATCCGAGGGCTGAGAAAAAGGGGAGTAAAAAAAGCGAGTTTCCCATGTTAATTCCTATAGAGAAAGGTAGCTTTTGATCCAGAAATTGTGCTTTCTGTTATTTGGTGTAAATCCAGTTAAGATAATAAACAGAATCTAAATTTTGTATATCTGGGTGGGGCCTAAGTACAGATCTCATGGTGAGATCTGACTGGCTGCCAGCATTTCAACCAGGAAGTGCTGGCAGCCATCTCGGGACCAATACACATTATAGCACCCCATTCAAATGCATTGTAGTGATTAGCAGGTTTTGAACATCACAAAATGGAGAACCTATAATGGGCGATAACAAATTTTAGTTACAATATAAATCATTAGTTGATGGTACCTTACTAATTTTAGGAATTGTGGTGTGTCCTAAGGTAATTTAACATGTAAAAAATCCTTCTGCTGGGATTTCATGCATCGTGTTTTCTCATGATTTTCACATACAGGTAATGGAAGGTGCTCCAGAAGCTGAAATGAGAGTATATTTTTATAAATTCACACTATCTCAGGCATACAAGAATGAAGTCTGACATCCTCACTAAAACATATACTTCCAACATGTTCAGCCTGCCAGTTGATTCCTTTGTGTTGTACTGCAGCCTCCCAGAGTGTTCTTAAGAACAGTCTTACCTATGATAAAGGTGTGGCACATCCGAAGACATCTTGATTGAATCAAACTGGTAAATTTTAAAGCATTTAATTTAGAAAGAAACAAAGTGAAGGGATCCATTTTGTCATAGAAATAATGGTTGGTGCTGTTGAAATAAAAGTTAGGACAAGTTTTAAGTGAGTTCTCGAATACCTTTCTCATTTATTTCATTAAAACATTCTGACATGCGGACAGAAACATGCCCTTTCAGCACCAGCAGCAGACTGCCAGTTAACTCCCTGCTGGTCAACAGCTTACAGTGTTCTAATGAGCACTAGAGTGCTAACATTCTGAATTTATGCCAAAAATGTGGCACATCTGAATGCCATCTTGATGGAATCGAAGTGGAAACCTGAAAGCAAATTCTACGGAGGACACTGCAGTAGATAAGGAAATTAGGAAGCTTCATGACAAATAAGTCTCCCAAGATGCCCATCAGAGAAAAAAAGAGCCCAAATGTAGCCCACGTATCACCCAATGGTAGCCCAAGCATAGCCCAGTGACAGAAGTGTGCTAAATACTTATTTTTTTGTTTTTAATTGCAGTTTTATATAGGGCAGACTTGACCCAAAGATATTGGAGTGATTTACATGAACATCAGTTACATTACACAAGGACACATTCATTTTGGTACAGAAAGATAACAAATAATTTAAAAGTCCTTTATCGCTATTTGAGAACTTAGAAAATATGCCCTCATTTTAGTTTTTTAGAGCACTATTCATAACTACAATGGGAATAAGACCCCTCATTTTTATAATTTTAAAAGGAAGTGCTTTAAGTATCACACTTTTGTTTGCATCAAGATGACATCAGGCGTGCCACACTTTTGTAAAAAATATAGACTGTTAGCAATCTAGTTGTTCATTTGAATACTGTGGTGAGGCAGAGGTCAGGGGCACGGACTCAGATAATTGAGAAGAGGGTGCAGAGGCAGCATGTTGACAGTGCTGGGCAGGCGGGAGGGACAGTGGTAGTACAGTGGACCATAGAGGGCAGGTGAAAGGGGGCAGAGGCAGCAAACCGACAGGCGTTGCTCCTCCATTATGACGGAGGAGCATCACCCCCTGCCAGCAGCAGCTGCAAACCTTGTACAATAAACTATGTTTATTATGGTTTTATTGTAAAAGGGGCGGGACCACGGGCTACGACGAGTACGGAGGGGGAGTCACAGCACTACCCACAGTGCACATGTATGTTTGGCTGGCTGTCTCGGGCCGGCCAAACACACATGCGCACTGTGCTCCCTCTAACCCGGCACTGTGTTACAGCATTGGACACAGCAGGCAGAGACTCCCATTCTGCCTTGGAGAGCTCCGTCTTGGTGTTCCGGCCAATCTGAATGCTGCTGTCATGCTGCTAGCTAGGAGCCTATGCCTGCAGCTGCATGGAGGCAGAGGAGCGGTGCGGTGGTGGCATCGGCGGCGGGGAATCAGTTAAGTGTTTTTTTTTTTATGTATTTCCCCAACCACCATGCGCCGCCACACCCATTTAACAAGCCGCTCCTGCAAACCAACTAGGCAGGACAGGCAAGAGAGGCAGTTGCAATATAACAGACCACTGAGAGCAGAAGGAAGCGGAAGTGGCAATACAAACATACATGCCAACAGATCTGATTCAGGCAGACTCAATGGTCACACATAAACTTGTAAGAACACATACGTGAAATGTTTCCAGGCTGCATGTGTGACACCACCATCATGCACATCCATGTATCTGTGCACCAGTAGCCTGGCACAGAAGGAATTCTTCAAGAATTGATACTGACCATAGGTACGCCTTATAATGTGAGCAGCCATTCATAGTGTAGGATTGTAGTGTTTATACTATATTACACACTATAGGCAAAAATAGTACAAAGGTACAGTTCCACTCCACTTAGGCCTACATCGTGCAGTGAGGAACCAATCCATGAGTAAACATGCACACAAAGCATACGTTTACAGTCCCTAACATCATATCTACACTCCTTATGACACTTTGAGAATTATGGGGGTCATTCCAACCCTGGCGGTCGGTGATAAAGCGGCGGCCAACCCGCCAACAGGCAGGCGGTTAAAAAAAAGGAATTCTGACCCTGGCGGGAACCGCCAACACAACCCGCCACTTTAACACTCCGACCGCCACGGCGGGACAGACAAACAGCGCGGCGGTCACCGCCAACAGGCAGGCGGCAGACAATGTACCGCCCACCCTATCACAACTCACCAATCCGCCACCTTTTCCGGGGCGGGAGCCCCGCCGATAAAAACACGGCGGAAACAGACTACGAACGGGAAAACGCTAACATATGCACACTCCACGAGGAACCTGGACAGCATGGAATCCGAATTAAACATCCTACCAGCTATTGTCTACCTGCTCATCTACCACGAGTACGAACGCCGGCGCAGACGACAACGGTGAGTACTGCACCTACGACACAGGGGAGGGGGAAGGAGGAAAGATTATGTGCACACACATACACCATACACTCCCCCCCACCCCTCCCCCCAACTATCTACACACCAATGCAGAGCAACAACTCAGAGGTTCATTGAAGTCATGAAAAATCATCTATTTTGAATATTAATAAAAACAAATGAACAGTGCTAAATCTAAATACATAGGCAAGAAGTCCAGCTCATTTCGTTAAAGTTCCACAGTCCGTGGGCCAATGTCCACAAACACATGGGCAAAGCCCACACAGGGAACCAGATACCGTTGGAGAGAACACTGCTGGGGCATCAGATGATAAAACTACAGGCACCTCAGGGGGAAGGGAAGGGGGGGCACCTCAGCCACAGGAGTCCACGACACCAGATCCACGAGGGGCCTCCATGGCCACTGTGCCATTCTGGGGAGTGCAAAGCCACAGTCTCACAAGTCTCTACAGTGGGTGGGTTGCCCACTGTGCCATCCTGGGGAGTTCAAAGCCACAGTCCATCAGTCCACTGGTATTGGAGGAGGCAGGGTGCTCAGAGTGCAGCGTGAACACCAGCTCGACACAGAACTGGCACTGTCAATGGGCCAGCGGTGCTTGAGACGGCGGGGCCCAGCGGAGCGGTGCTTGACAGGAAGGGCCCAGCGGAGCGGTGCTAGAGTTGAAGGGCCCAGTGGAGAGGTGCTTGAGACGGCGGGGCCCAGCGGAGCAGTGCTTGACAGGAAGGGCCCAGCGGAGCGGTGCTTGAGATGAAGGGCCCAGCGGAGCAGTGCTTGACAGGAAGGGCCCAGCGGAGCCGTGCTAGAGTTGAAGGGCCCAGCGGAGCGGTGCTTGAGATGAAGGGCCCAGCGGAGCGGTGCTAGAGATGAAGGGCCCAGCGGAGCGGTGCTAGAGTTGAAGGGCCCAGCGGAGCGGTGCTAGAGTTGAAGGGCCCAGCGGAGCGGTGCTTGAGACGGCGGGGCCCTCTTCAGCGGTGCTCTTCACGGTGGGGCCCTCTTCAGCGGTGCCTGTCTTGGCAGGGCCCTCTTCAGCGGTGCCTGTCTTGGCGGGGCCCTCTTCAGCGGTGCCTGTCTTGGTGGGGCCCTCTTCAGCGGTGCCTGTCTTGGTGGGGCCCTCTTCAGCGGTGCCTGTCTTGGCGGGGCCCTGTTCAGCGGTGCCTGTCTTGGCGGGGCCCACTTCAGCGGTGCTCTTCACGGCGGGGCCCTCTTCAGCGGTGCCTGTCTTGGCGGGGCCCTGTTCAGCGGTGCCTGTTTTGGCGGGGCCCACTTCAGCGGTGCTCTTCACGGCGGGGCCCTCTTCAGCGGTGCCTGTCTTGGCGGGGCCCTCTTCAGCAGTGCTTGTCCTGTCTTTCAAGGGAGCCAGACCTGGCCAGGACTCCCCGCTTAGTCGCCCTCCGTGCGGTTGCTGGCCCCTCCTGTGATGGAGTCCTGGGCCCATGGGTGTTCTCTGTTACACCCGGTATGGGGCTGGTGGGGCCCTCCTTGTCCGCGCGCCTGCTGGCTGACTTCTCCGCCCTGCTGCCCTTGCCCTCCTTCGATGAAGCCCTTTGTTTTTCGGGTTCTCTTCCCAGGGGGTGGGTTGGCTGTCCCCTTGCTGCTGGCCGATGTATCTGCACTCGGGAAAGGTGGACTCCAAAACCCGTGCACAATGGTCGCCCTCGATGCAGGGCTGGTGGTGGCTGAGGTGCTCTTAGGACTCTTACCAGATGGAGGGGGTGGGTCAGTGATTGGAACGAGCTCAAGGTTGGAAAGGAACTGCACTTGGCAAGGACAGGGACGGGTAGGTGTAGTGGGTATGGGAGTGGAGGAAGAGGATGTGGTTGTAGGAGAGTCAAGTGTGCTGTCTTTGGGTGCAGGTGCTTGTGACGGAGGCTGTGGTGAGGTGGATGGCTGTTGGGTGGGTGGCTGCCTGCGTTTGTGTGTTTTGGAAGAGGGGGTGACAGACACACTGGGAGAGGACACAGGGGACGTGTAAATGGCAGTGGGGGTGGTGACTGCACGTGTGCGGACTGTACTGGAGGGTGTGCTGGTGATGGAAGTACTGGCTGATGGTGGTGTGCATGCAGGTGTGAGTGGAGACGTCACAGGGAGGGAGGAGGGAGACGAGGAGGAGGGGGACACAGAGGTGGTAGTGACTGTTGCCATGTCTGCATCTGGATGTTGTTTGTGTGAATGCTTGTGGGATCTGTGGTGCTTATGTCTGGATGAGCTGCCCTTGGGTGTTGAGGTGTGTGCAGGCTGGTCTGATGGTGTGGATGGGATAGGCAGAGGAACAGGAGACTGGGACTGGGTGGAGGCAGGTAGAAGAGGGAGGCTGGAAACTGGGACAATGGCTGCCGTCAGTGCTGAGGCCAGAGCATTGAACGATCGTTGATGGGCAGCCTGACCCGAATGAATGCCCTCCAGGTATGCATTGCTACGATGCACCTCCCTTTCTACACCCTGGATGGCATTCAAGAGGGTAGACTGCCCAACAATGAGTGTCCTGAGGAGGTCAATGACCTCCTCACTGAGGGCAGCAGGGGTAACTGGGGTAGGGCCTGAGGTGCCTGGGGCGAAGAAGATGCCCGCCTTCCTGGGCGAGCGGGCACGGAGCGAAGGCCGAGGGGCTGCTGGGAGGGCAGGGCTGGTGCGCTGGGTGGCGGCTGTACCTGTTGTGGCGGTGGGAACGGATGTTGCCGCCACCGCAAGGGAGCTCCCTTCCGAGGACGTGTCGGTGTCGCTGACGTCTCCACGGTGTCTGTAGCATGGCCCTCCGGGGCCATGTGAGTTGCAGCTCCCTCGTGCTCCGATGGCAATTTTCCTCCACCTGATGATGCTAATGCACACATGCACAGGAAGATAAAGAAAATGGGTGGGGGGAGAAATAAAGACAGGTTGAGTGCATGCATTGGCAACACCGTTGGCGGAGAGGACAGACACAAAAGCCCCCTGCACTACGCCGCGCAATCAGGGTACACTACTCAGTACTTGTGACTAGGCCTACAGGTCTATGGACAACAAATGCACACATGGGTCATGCAGGACCATGGATAGCTCGACTTGGCACCCTACAGAGGTGGGGGGCGGGGGCACAGGGCCATGCCTAAAGGAGGGGACTAGCCTACAGAAAGTGCCCTGGCCTAAAGTCACCCACAGCCCTCCTCCCCAACCCAGACACCTCCACTGCGCGCAAAGATAGCAGAATGTGCTGATACTCACCCCCTTGTGTCTGCTGTGATGTCCTCACGCGCCCATCCAAATCGGGGTAGGCCACCGCCAGGATCCGGGACATCAGGGGGGTCAATTGGCGGCTGGCACCCCTCTTACGTTGGGAGGCCATCCCCAGCAGAGACTCGGCGGTCTTCCTGGTCCCGCGGCGGATGTCCTCCCACCTCTTTCGGCAGTGGGTGCCCGTGTGTTGTGGACCCCCAGGGCCCTGACGTCCTTGGTGATGGCACGCCAAATCTCAATCTTCTGATGGGCGCTGACCTATGTGACATGTACAGGGTGGGAAACGAAATATCATCACTTTTCTGCATGGTAGATGTGAGTGGCCCCCCCTTCCCAACCTTGCCATGTGGCACATGCTCTCATCTGTCGTGCGTTGCACTCCTCATTCGCTCCCCTCCCCACCATCTTACATACACCCCACTCAACACAGGCATAGCCCATTCAACGTGCACCCAGTGTACTCACCTGTTGGTCTGGAGGACCGTAGAGTAGCGCATTCTGGGGGAGGACCCCATCAACAAGTTTCTCCAACTCTTCTGAAGTGAAGGCAAGGGTCCTTTCCCCAGTCGCAGCAGCCATAGTATCTCCCAGACCGAGGTCACAGCAGCACTTGCAGTATAGGTCCTCTCCTGTGGATGATCAGGTCTCGAGTGATTAAGCAGCTAGAAAATGGCAGTCATGCCCGCGGCAGTGCGTACCGCCGCGGTGCGTACCGCGACCGCCGGCGCACATCGTCATTGGCTACTGAGACCCATAGGGTTCAATGTTAACCAATGTTAACCAATGCGGCTTCGCACTGCGGTCTTCGACCGCCTACCGCCACGGTGTGCCACGCCAGCGCATTGACCTCACATCCCATTGTCACACTTCACAGGTCAGGCAGCCGCCATTTCAAAGGCCCACATGGCTTAATTTCTACTGCGTCACACAGGCCTAGGCCGTGCATTGCCACTCATACACGCCTTTCACTGCATTGCGATTCATTTACTGTGCAAGCTGTTTGAACGAACCTGTGGCTTGCTTGACTCTGTACTCCATGTTGTCCTTCCTAGGCACCGCCCGCTGGGACTTGCGAGGAGAAGGATGAATCCTCCCGTGTACCGACCGCTGGTGGATCTGTCGACAATGGAAGAACAACATATTATACTTCGTTACAGACTTGACAGAGCCACTATTCATGAACTGTGTGCCCAGCTGGAGCCAGACCTGATGTCCCCCATCCGTCAGTACTCCATTTTTTGGCAAGTGGGTCTTTTCAGACAAAAGTGGCCATGTCATCAGGGATGTCTCAGCCTATGTTTTCTAAGGTTTTGTACAGAGTGTTGTCTGCCCTGATGAAATACATGCAGAGATACATTGTTTTCCCTGAGGAGGATGATTTGGCTACAGTGAAGGGTGATTTCTATGCCCTTGGACATATCCCCAACATCATTGGTGCCATTGATGGGACCCATGTGGCTTTGGTACCCCCCAAAGGCAGTGAGCAGGTGTACAGAAATAGAAAGAGTTATCATTCGATGAATGTCCAGGTGGTCTGTTTGGCAGACCAGTACATCTCCCATGTGAATGCCAAGTTCCCTGGGTCAGTGCATGACGCGTATGTTATGCGAAATAGCAGCGTCCCCTATGTGATGGAACAGCTACAGAGACACCGTGTGTGGTTATTAGGTGACTCTGGTTACCCCAACCTCTCCTGGCTATTGACCCCAGTGAGGAATCCCAGGACAAGGGCAGAGGAACGGTACAATGAGGCCCATGGGCGAACTAGGAGGATAATAGAAAGGACCTTCGGGGTCCTGAAGGCCAGGTTTAGGTGCCTGCATATGACAGGTGGATCTCTAATGTACTCACCAAAGAAGGCGTGCCATATCATTGTGGCCTGCTGTATGCTTCACAATCTTGCATTGCGACGCCAGGTGCCTTTCCTGCAGGAGGATGGTCCAGATGGTGGTGTTGTAGCAGCAGTGGAGCCTGTGGAGAGTGAAGAGGAGGAAGACGACGGGGACGACACGGACAACAGGGATACAGTTATACAACAGTATTTTCAGTAGCACACAGGTAAGATTCAACCACGCCATTTTACATTTACTTGAGGCCTCCTGCGTCTCTACTTTCTGTGTTTCCCACCATTTCCTTTTAGCTGAATTGTGACTTTCCCTTCACTTTTCAGAGCTGTTTGACCAACTGCGTGACTTCTGCTTTGTTTGCCCATGGACTACAGCTTGTTGTCATTGGTATGTTGTCATTACAATGTAACAGAACATAATTGCACCGTTATGTGTGATACATAATAGTAAAATAAAAGCAGACTCCTGAAATTGTAAGTGCAATAGGTGATTTATTATAAGTGCTACATATAGGTACATGATAGTAAAACGGTGATGGGTGGGGGTGGAGAAATGTCCATGGCAGAGTCCAGTTCTCAGTCGCACAGGTGCATTGTCCATATGCCTGTGGAAGGATGGAGCAGGGGCAGTTCAAGGTTGGACAGGGTGACAATGTGGGACAGTGGGATGACATCAGGGGGTATCTTATGCTGGCGGAGGTCTTGCAATCCTACTCTGTCTTCTTGTGTGATCTCAGGTTCCGCTTGCGGGGTGGTTGTTCTTCAGCAGGAGGTGGGGATCTGGTGGCCTGGCGTTGTGTGGGGGCCTCCTGTCCACTAGCGCCGGCGGAGGTGGTAGGCTGTTCCTGGCCTGGGCTAGTGACAGGGGCCCTTTGGGGTGCCACATGGTCCCGCAATGTGGTGACTATCTGGTTAAGGGCCAGGACGATGGTCCCCATTGCGGAACCGATGTTCCTCAGTTCCTCTCTGAACCCCATGTACCGTTCCTCCTGCTGTGCCTGGATCTCCTGGAACCTGGCCAGTACCGTCGCCATCGTCTCCTGGGAGTGGTGGTATGCTCCCATGATGGTGGTGAGGGCCTCTTGGAGAGTCGGTTCCCTGGGTCTGTGCCCCCCCTGTCGCACAGCAGCCCTCCCAGTTCCCCTCTTTCCCTGGGCCTCTGTCCCCTGGACGGTGTGCCCACTACCACTGCCCCCAGGTCCCTGTTGTTGTTGGGGTGGTGGGTCAACCTGGGTGCCCTGTAGTGGCAGACACACCGCTGATTGACGTGTCCTGGAGACTGAGGCATGGGCCTGCTGGCTGGGAGCTGTGCTGGTGTTCCCAGAGGGCGTTAGGTCTGGTGTAGCCTGTGGCTGTCTGTGGGGAACCGACTGTCCAGAGGTCCCCGATGGGCCGGGCTGGTCATCAGGGTCCAGGTCGACAGAGCTGCTGTCATCGCTGGGGGCCTCTTCTGGGGGTGGGATGGACATCTCTGGACCCTCCGTGGCGGTGTGGTGGCGTTCGGGTCCTGCAGGGGTAAAAGGGTATGGTTATTGGTTCTGTGTGTGGCTTTTCGTGGGATGGATGGGTGTCCGTGTACCCAAGTGCAGGCATTCCCGTGTGGGGGCTTTTGTGAGGGTGGCTTGTGGGGGAGATGGTTATGTGCAGTGGGCATGCTTTGGTGATGGGTGTCCATGCTTTGTGGTCGCATGCAGGTCTAGGTGTGGGATGGGTGGGTTGTGATGGTGGTACATTTAGAAGGAGTTGGTGTGATGGGGGTGGGGGTGAGGGTGGGGCTATGTGCTGGCATGCAGATGGGGTGGGGGTGGGAAGTAGTAGTTAAGATTTGACTTACCAGAGTCCATTCCTCCAGCTACTCCTGCGAGGCCCTCAGGATGCAGGATGTGCAAGACTTCCTCCTCCCATGCTGTGAATTCTGGGGGAGTAGGTGGGGGTCCGCCGCCAGTCTTCTGCACCGCAATGTTGTGCCTTGATACCATGGAACGCACCTTCCCCCGTAGGTCGTTCCATCTCTTCCTGATGTCCTCCCGATTGCGTGGATGCTGTCCCACTGCGTTGACCCTGTCGACTATCCTTTGCCATAGCTCCATCTTCCTAGCAATTGTTGTATGCTGCACCTGTGCCCTGAAGAGCTGGGGCTCTACACGTACTATTTCCTCCACCATGACCCTGAGTTCTGCGTCAGAGAACCTGGGGTGTCTTTGGGGTGCCATGGGGTGGTGTGGATGAGGTGAGGGATGTTGTATGTGTTGTGGAGTGTGGTGAGTGTGGTGGTGTATGGTGTTTTGTGCGTTGTAATTGTGTGGGTGATGTTGTGCTTAGCCTCTGTGTGATGGTCTACTCTAAGCAGTGCTGTCTCTCTCTGTCCTTGATTCGCAATTGTGGAAGTAAGGGTTTGTGGGTAATGTGGGTGTGTGTTTTATATTGTATTGGGTGTGTGGGGGTGGTGTGTGTATGTGTCTCAGGTGTGTGTATTTCAAATTGTCAAATGTGGTTGTGTTTTGTAAAAGTGTGTGTATTTTGAGCGCGGCGGTGTGTACCGCCAATGGAATACCGCGTTTGAAAGACCGCCGCGTGGATTCGTGGGTCGTAATGGTATGGGCGTATTTCTGTTGGTGTGACGGTGGAGGTTTGGTCATCGCCTTTTTTTCGCTGACCTTTGGTGTGGCGGACTTTTGTGGATGTCGGGTTTTTGGCGGTTTGCCAGTTGCGGGTCAGAATGACCGTGGCGGTTTACCGCGGCCGCGGCGGTGTTATGGCGGTCTTCTGACCGGCGGTAAGCGCCTTTTACCGCCGAGGTCAGAATGACCCCCTATATTTCTTGGCTCAGCTGATAATCAGGTTCCAGTATTTTGTCCCCACTACTGGGCTAAGTAAATAACTCTGCTCCCTAGTAGAAAGATAAAATGCTTCCAGACACAGTAGAGCCATTACCAGCGCTTGCCTCACTTCCTGGGAAAGAAAGGCGTGAGGAGGAAATCTCTAGCTCTTAATTAGCTTACCATCCTGCACTTGGGTTAGGGCAGCCCTGTTCCACAGAAACACAGGGGGATGTCAGATCTCTGGAGTCGACAGATGATGGCCTCACTTTTGAAGTTTTGGTGGGCAGTCATCAGGCAGCTGTGTGAATGATACATGTTTGTGGCTGTGCTGGGGCTCTGCCAGGGACTTGCATGCACATTATTGCCTTCTGCCGAAGGAGGAGGTGCCTGCACCTTGGGAGGACTCCATAGTGATGTGAGATAAAGTGCCAACAACTCCCCCCTGGTGTGGGACACTGCATATCTGTGGCCATGTTAAGACTCTGCCAGGGACTCTTAGTACCAGAATTACTGCAAGCTAGAGGAGGATGGGCCTGCACCTTGGGAGGGCTCCATGCTAACACCCTATAAAGTGCCAACAACTTTCCTTTGGCACAGGACATGTGAAGGTGGCACCCAGGCAAAGCCTGGGAGAAGGGCGGGTCCATCCTTGATCCGTCAGCGCCAGGAAGAGGCAGAGCAGGGCCACCCTTCTTTGGCCCTTTCATCCATTTTTTACAGTGGTGAATTTACTGTTTCAGCTCCATCTCCTTCCGAACACCAGCATGACCCTCCCACTTGCAAGTGATCATTGATCAAGTGGATCGTTCTGCGCGACTGCTTGGGAACTGTGTAACTGTGCACATCTGCCATTTGTTGTGAAGTTTGAGGCAGATTTGGATTGTAAGTCAGCTGCTTAAATTCGGAAGAGGCACGTTTGGTCTCCTTTACAAAGAACGTGCTTTACGAAGATGTTGGCTCATTGCCCCCCGCTCCTTTGTCCTTGATTAAGTCATTGCATTTGTACTGGTTTTGGCTTAGAGGGGCCAGCTGCCTGGCTAACTTAAGATAGGGAAGTAGAGAGCAGTTGAAAGTCGGGGCAAGATGGGGACAAGCACAACCCTGGATGGGTTTATCCAGAGAGCGGTGGGCCTGATTACTAAGGAAATTGATTTGGCGGAGCGCCATTTATCTCCATCGCCTGCACCCTCCTGGCCCACCTCCTTTTAACCTAGGCTATTACTGAAGTCAGCCCACACCCCTGCTCCTGGGTCAAAAACACCTGGCTCCAACCAGAGTGCTGCATCCCGCTTGAAGTAGTGTGCACCCAATACCTCATCAGAGGAACCTGAGGGGGTCCTTTGAACCCAGCTATCCCCCCATCATGCCTTAGGGACCTCAGCCCATCAAAATGTACAGGGGGCAAACGGAGAGGGAGGCAGTGACCCCTAAAGGCAAGAGACTATGCCATCCGACCAAGGGCGGGAAGGGGATTTGGCAGGGTGGCCTGTTGGTTATGTCTAATGAACGTATACAGGAATTATGTGACAAGATGTTGCAATGTGTTAAAGAGTGCTTTGAGCTCATCAACCAGTGACTGGGTGTATTCAAATTTGAGATTAGATCACTGAAGGATGTAGCACCCCCTAATCAGTCAACACCCATACCTGGTCAGCAGCCACTGGTAGTTAAAGTAAACAGTGGCATGGCGGTCGGGGGTGCCAACCTGTGTCGCCGAGAGCGCAGCCACTTGCAAAGAGCAAGAACCATCTACTTACTGAGATAGGAGGTGCTAGACTTGAAAGCCCTAGGGTGGCCACCCCCCAACTTTTTGACTGCCTCCCTCCATTTGTCTGACCCTGTTTTGGCTGGTTTTAGGGCTCTGCACCATTTGCCACTAATGTCTAGGGCTAATGTGCATATGCTCTCTCCCCTAAACATGGTAATATTGGTTCCTACTTTTTTAATGTACCTGTAAGTCCCTAGTAAAGTGCACTACATGTGCACAGGGCCTGTAAATTAAATGCTACTATTTGGCCTGCAGCACTGATTGTGTCACCCACATAAGTAGCCCCATAACCATATGTCAGGCCTGCCATTGCAAGGCCTGTGTGTGCAGTTTCCCTGCCACTTCAACGTGCCATTTAAAACTACTTGCCAAGCCTTGAACCCCCTTTTTCTACATATAGGTCACCCCTAAGGTGGCCCATAAGTAACCCATATGGCAGGGTGCTATGTAGGTAAATGTCAGGACATGTACTTATGTGTTTTACATGTTCTGGTAGTAAAAAACTCATAAATTAGTTTTCACCTACTGTGAGGCCTGCTCCTCTCATAGACTAGCATTAGAACTATCCTCATATACTTTTAAGCAGTAGGTTCTGATCTGGAATGAGTAGCCCTATCATATGTAGTATTGCCAGAATGGTAATAGAAAATCCTGCTTACTGGTGAAGTTGGATTTAATATTACTACTTTAGAAATGCCACTTTTAGATAGTGGGCATTTCTCTGCACTTACTGCCATCTGTGCCTTACAGCCCTGTCTCCAATCCATGCACTGGACGGTACTGGTTGACAGCTCCACTTGCGCATTCCACCCAGACAGCCTTAAACACAGGACACTCAGTCTCATCTGCATTTATCCGAATGGGTCTCCCTGGGCAGTAAGGGAGGAGGGACTCTCTCTTACATTTCAAAGGCCAATGTCCTGCTCTCACACAAAAGACTGATAACCCCCACAGGGACCCTGGCAAACAGGAATGGGCTGAAAAGAGAACTGGTGCACTTCAAAACCACTCTTTGAAGTTTCCCCCCACTTCAAAGGTTTTTTTGGGTATGTAAACTGGATCTACACCTGAACTCTGTCAGAGGAGCTCGCTGCCTACCCAAAGGACTCATCTGGACTGCTGTGCTGAGAGGGACTGCTGCCCTGCTGTTGCCTTTCTGCCTACTGGCCTCTGACTGTGCTGGAAGGACTCTGCCTTCCCCCACACTGCTCTTCAAGGGCTTGCATTGAGCTTGCATCCCTGTTTTGTAGTCTCAGGGACAGAAAAGACTTCATCCTCTAGCTTTTAGCTAGCTTTCTTACTTCAGTGAGGCCAGGAACGACTTCAGTGATGCCAGCAATGACGCCGCAGCCTGCTCTCATTCTGTGGACATCGCTGCGCCCAACGACCATGGCCTGCAACACAAGTCTGATGTTGTCGCAACAACGCTGACATCACGCAGTATCATCACGACGATGGGAAGTTAACACATCACATCTTGACTGACTGGATCCCTCAACCCCGCTGAGTCACAAGAAACCAACGCCTGCCCACTGACACTGCACCAGCTCCCCCTGAAACTGGACAGAACCAATGCCTCACCTCCCCTGCGTCTCAGTACGGAATCAATGCCTCATCTCAACCCAGTGCCGTAGGGGAATGATGCCGCACCCGCCCCAGCAACACTTCATCTCCATAACGACGTATTTGTTTTCAAAGGAACTGGACCTGGAGGCCCGTGCAACTGTGAGACTGGTGCTTGGGGTGTCAGATTATGGGGAACGTGATAGCCCCAGTTGGAGTATTGTTTTTCTAGGCGCTTGAGTGGGATTTAATGTTTAAAAATTCATAACTTTGCGTGTGTACATTGGATTTTCATTGTTCCAACCTTATTTTATTTAGATTAAATTATCTTTTTTTTCTAAACCTGTGTGGTGTATTTTTGTGGTGTCTTCATAGTGCTCCTGTATGATTTATTGCACACATACTTTACCCATTGCCTTCTAAGCTAAGCCTGACTGCTCAGTGCCAAGCTCCCAGAGGATGGGCACATGATAATTTGGATTGTGTTGTGACTTAGCCTTACTAGGATTGTGTTACCTACTTGGACAAGGGTGTATTCCTATGCCAACTAGAGACCCCGATTTCTAACAGGAAGTATGGGCCACTGTCTGGCGTGGCCAATAGTGTGTCCAAAGGAGGGTAGTGGAGGAGTGGGTGGGGTTGCCTGTACGAAAAGGCCTGTATGTGCTGGAGCAGGAGCCTGCTATATTGAATTTGCCCCCTGAAGCCTGCCCTACTGTTGCTATATTGTCTAACGTGCCATGCCTGGCAGAAGGCTCAGGGGAATCATTTGCACTACTTAGAAACAAAAGTTTGCATTGGCTATGCTCCCATATTGACTTTTCCTATGCAGATGAATAACAAATCTTGATGGTTAGGGTAGGCGCATTGCTTATAGGGGTGACTGTGTAGTTGTGAGCTTCAAGGACCCAGCAGCTGTATGACATCTAGTCACTAACAGCGCATGTCCAAAGCAGGTGGGATCTAGTATCCTTCTGCAACCCTTGGGTTTCTTTTACGGGAACATGAGTGAGAGAAGTGAACTAATCTTACAGCCATTGGTACTAGGTCAGCGCAGTAGGTTCTGGGGGCAGAGCCTGGCGTATGCATCACCATTGTGCCACTGAACCATCCCCCCCTTAGCAGAGGTCGATTGAGTCTCTCTTAATCAGGATAGTCTCATTAGCAATGGGAGGGTGGGCTCAGATATTACAGAAATAACGCCTATTTTAGCAAGGATGGTGCTTTTTGTCCACGAGCAGGAAGCCCACTTGGGTGTCACTGGTGATATTACCAATCCTGGTACATAGGGTGACCACCCGTCCGTAAATTTCACGGACTGCCCGTAATTTCGCCCTGCCATCCATTGTCCGTGATGACAGGCTTAATGGTCGGCATTTGTTTGTAATTTTAGCCTTTCACCTAAAGGACAACGGCCGGCAGGGCGAAATTACGGGAACATCAGTTTCCCCAGCTGGTTTGAAAGGCAGGGAGTCTCCTGTGCTTTGAGGGAGGGAGGGAGGGACAGACAGATAAGAAAGAGACCTTCCAAGGTGAGCTGTGGAGTGTGTGGTTTTAATGGACTGTTATAAAAAAATGTTAGTACTAGGTATAAACTTTATATTATTCAAATCTGTATTTTAGAAGGACTTTTTATTAACCGAAATTTGTGCATTTTGTAGCAGCCTATATTATGATGTAATTGTATTTTTATAGCGCTTACTACCTCTGACCAGGCATCAAATTCATGTTTAAAATAAGGACTTACACATTCACAGTTCTTTTAGGGACCTCAGTACTTCATAGTACTAACAAGCATTGGCAAAGCCAATAGGTCTCATATAACCAAGAGTTATTGGCTTTGCAATGTGTTTTAGCCATGTTGTACACCAGAGTGGCTGCTGTTCATGGCTAAAGTTAGTGGCATAGTGGTGTGGAGTGGAGTAGAGTGGCACAGGAGCAGTGGCGTAGAGCACAGTGGTGCAGAGTACATTGCAGTGGGGTACAGTGCAGTTGTTTAGAGTGCACTGGAGTAGAGTGCAGTGGTTTAGAGTGCAGTTGCATGGAGCGGCGTTGGGCAGAGTAGAGTGGCATAGAGTGGCAGAGAGTGCAGTAGTGTAGAGTGGTGCAGTGGCATTGAGTGGTGAGTAGGCTTGCATGACATTGAGTGCAGTGTCACAGAGTGGTGCAGAGTGGAGAAGTGTAGAGTGGTGAGGTGCAGAGTAGAGTTTAGTGCCATAAAGTGCAGTTGCGGAGAGTGCAGTGGCATAGAGTGCAGTGGCATGGAGTGGCGTTGGGCAGAGTAGAGTGGCATAGAGTGCAGTGGAGTAAAGTGGCATACAATAGAGTGCAGTAGTATAGAGTGGTGCAGTGGCATAGAGTGCAGAGTAGACTTGCATGGTAGAGAGTGCAGTGTTGTACAGTGGAGTAGTGTAGAGTGGTGCAGAGTAGAGTATAGTGTTGTAAAGTGCAGTTGTGGAGAGTGGAGTGATGCACAGTGCAGTGGCATAGAGTGCAGTGGCATAGAATGCAGTGGCACAGAATGCAGTGGCGTAAAGTAGATTGTTTCACAGTAGAGTGAAGTGGCTTGGAGTGGCGATGTGCATGGTAGAGTGGCATAGAGTGTGATGGCATAGAGTAAAGTGGTGTAGAGTGCTGTGGCATAGAGTGCAGAGGTGCAGAGTAGATTAGAGTGATGTACATATGTTCAAGAAACACTAAGAACATTTTAAAATGTTTTGTTTGTGCAATTTACATCACAAATATTTTGAAGATTCTATATGTACTTGACACTTAGGGACAACCCAGATCACTAGTTTGGCTTTTGCTCAATTTCAAAACCATTTAAAGACATGGACAAAGAGAGCAATTGCCTTGCACAACCTTGCAAGAGGTCTGGCCCCTGCTCACTCTTCACAAGCACGAACATCAGATCATTGCACCAGGAGAGTTTGCCATGGGTGTTTCTTGTTCAACCACTTGACAGTGCACCTTCTGTTTCTCTCCTGTGTGCAGAGACAATTCCCTAGCTACCCAATACCTTCCGATAGTCTTGGTAGACCCATCTTGTCTTATTTTAGGAATTGTCCCACATTGTTCTTCTCTTCCTTATTTAGCCAGTTCTTAGCAACAACCCTTTGAATCATTTGCCGTGGATCTCGCATTTGATCTCAATTTCATCTGGCTCTTTTATTATCTTTGATTGGTAGTCTGGGCTTCCATTTCTGAGATAAATGTAGAGTCCCAGGCATACACCTTAGTGCTGTGAGAATGCAGGCAAGTTGTGGGTACCTCACAACGTGACATTAGGTGTGAGACTGTTGCCCACACCATCTGCCCAGCCTCATTCATTTTATTTTAGGTTGAAAGTCTACAGGCGGTTGGTTGGGGTGAGCCAGATGATTTTGTTCACTTTGTTTAAACTAGGATAAGGTTAGTTACCTTAATGTTTCCCAAACTGTTTGCCAGGGGTTTTAAAATGTTCAGAAACAATCAAAATTTTGCCGTGACTTTCTCTTCAAGAAAGATTGGGTAGATATGGATAGGGGTGATGGCCTTGACACAGTGCTGAAGGGCATCAATTTACTACTAAACAAGGACATGCTGTGACACCTGAATGTAGCATACCAGGAGGCAATCACAAAAAGGCCACCGTGAATAAATAGTGCTATGTTAAAAAAGAGTAAATAAATGCACTTACAACATAGTAAGGCATGGCCTCTCTTCGGTGTGTCTGTAAAACTGATGTTTGATCTTGAATTTTTGTCCTGAATTTTGACCGTTTGTCCTGAATTTTTTACAGTCCTGCCCAGAATGTGCCTCAATGCCAGGTGGTCACCCTACTGGTACAGTCAGTATAGTAGTGACCCCGACTCACATTGAGCATTCTGAGAGAGAAGCCAGTGACGTCCCGCTCCAGCACCCTTCTTTCTCCCTGCCCAGACACTTTTGCTAAGTTGGAACATCACAGGAATCAGGAGCAAATAAGGAGATCTAAACTGAGGCATTTTTGTGGCAGCTGCTCTTTCAGGAAACATGGGTGTTAAAGCAGATGAATAGGTGCGGCTATAGAAGTTTAAATGTCCCAACGATCAAATCAAGTACTGCACACTCCTCTGGTGGGCTCCTAGTGCTGGTTTGGGCCACTCTCTCTTATACAGTTACACCCTTGGACTTGGAGTCACTGGATGTCCAACGATTGATCTCCTCTGGGTCCAACTTATACCCTCTTATGATCATTAATAAATACAATAGGAGCAGTAACCAGAGACAAGAATCCAAAATGCTACATCGTTTGGATAGAGTGCTAGGAAAGTATGCAGGCGATATTAATCTGACTTTTGAGCCAAGTAGCCTGGTTAGCAATTTGACTACCGATGAGAACCTGGTGTGGGCCATTACGGATCTTGGCCCTTCCAAAAGGAGACACCTCTCAAGAGCAGCGCCCCAAGTTGTGGACCTACCATTCCACATGGGATCAGGCATGTAACTGCTGCGCACCATCAGAAAAGCTCCTTGCCCCATCATTTAGAAGGGGGGGGGCTTAGCAGAGTACAATTGATTTCATCCTTTTGGATATAAGATTGTGAAATATGCTGGATGATATGGCCATAGTGAAAAAAGAAGAGTGACCATAATCCCTTGTAACTGAGGTTTAAAGGTTCAGTGACCATTTCTGGTCCCGCATTTGTGGACAAGGGACAAGGGCAGCTTATAGCCACAAAAAACAGGATTATAAGATGGGAAGTACTGAGCTCCTCGCCCGAGAGTGTCATGGCCCTGGTCTCAATCACGGTTACCCACACAGAGAGAAGGTGTGCAAACTGGGGGAGCAATGACCTAGTCCTGGCTGAGCACCACATGGCTTTTGACAAGTTGAAGAGTGCCCTAACTAAAGGGGGGTGGGCTAAGCTGCGAAGGGGATGGTTTAACAACCAGTGCAAAAAAAGCTAATGCAGACTTTTTGGAAGTGAGAAAAAGAGGGGATACCCAAGCCATAAGGATGTGCAGGGTGAATTGTCAGACATGCTTAAGAGCACCAAAAGCAGGATGGGGGGAGGATATGTGGGCAAACCTAGTAGATGCTGCGGTAACCAACAACCAGAAAAAGTTCTGGTTCTTGGTCAGCAGGACTGAAGGGAATAGAGGGAACCCTACAAAAACGTTCATCGTTCCCAGTAAGTGGGTTGCATACTTTCAGAGATTGTATTCCTGTACTTTTGCAGTTAAGACACAGCCAGAGTGTGGGGATATCCCGAGTGGAACAAGCCTGATGTTGTATACAGAAAATTCTCTCATGAGGAAACTGAATGTGCACTGGCCTCATATAAGCCCAGGAAAGCCATGGGTCTTGATAAAAACCCCTGCCAATGTCTTTAAGTCTGATCCCAGGGTATGGGTCACTTACATCAATTTGGTCTCCAATAGCATTGCAGCTGAGGGAGCAATCCCACTTACCTGAAAATGGGCCGAGGTTGTTCTAATTCTCAAAAATGGGGACCCTCATGTGCTTTCTAACTACCGCTTTATTAGTCTGAAAGATAACCTTCAAAAATATTTTGCAAGAAGGTACTTGAGAGGTTGTTAGATCCTCTCGGGCCTCCAGGCTGGTTTTAGGCAGAACGTCAGTGCCATTGACCAGATTTTCTGGTTTCTCTTGGTCAAAAGAAAGGTGGTGGATTTGACAAAGGGTGTTCTCTCGGGGCGTTCATTGCATGCCTCTTTTGACTTGGTTCCTAGAGGGAAGCTATGGGAAGTCCTTCAGAGAATGGGGGACCCTGCCTGATCTCCTCCACCTGATCCGACTGATCCATGAGGGAAACTTAGTG
Organism: Pleurodeles waltl; assembly: GCF_031143425.1. Lineage (NCBI taxonomy): Eukaryota > Metazoa > Chordata > Amphibia > Caudata > Salamandridae > Pleurodeles > Pleurodeles waltl. The sequence continues at coordinate 499,188,682 of NC_090445.1, forward strand.
AAAGTAAGGTGGAAGTGAAAGGAGAAATAACTGATGCCTTTCCCGTTTACCAAGATGTCTGGTAAGGTTGTGTCCTTACCTCAATCTTTTTTCTCCTATACATTAACAACTGCATTACCTACCTATCTAACCATATGAATGATTCCCCTTCCCTGGTGGGGGTAAAAATACCAGACAACGTGTTGTCTAAAACTTGAGGGGCCTGCAAAATTTGGCTGTTTGGCTGTTTGGCAATTTTGCAGAGATTATGTCCTCAAAATCAACACCTCTAAGACCAAATACATGGTTTACTCCAAGAATGGCAAGGTTGGAGGGGTTACTAAGATGGCCCTGAGGTATTGAAAAGGCTACAGGATTTCAACTATCTGTGCACCAGGGAAGATGAGACAGGACCATGGAACCCGCAGATACTTAAGAGCACCCCAATTGTGAAACACTGGGCAGGTGCCATTCAAAAATCTTTCAAAAAAGCAACCCGGTCTCCAGTAACCCAAAAGTAGAAATTTCTAAGGCTCAAGCAAGGGGGGTGGCACTGTATGGGGTGGAATTATGGGACATTGTGGCCCCAGCCCCTTATCCACAGCAGAAAATAATTTCCTTAGAGTACTATATTAGGCCAAGGGAAAGACACACCATTTGTCCCACTCCATTTAGATTTAGGACTTCATGAGATAGAGCCAATGCTAGCATCAAGACCCTGATGAGAAATTGATTATTGGTAAGGGCAGGTAAGTACCTACACTTAGCAATAGGCCACTAACCTCCACTTAGGTCCAGTTAGGTCTCAATAAATTAAGCCCAGCTCAACCCTTGGTAGCTTGGCAACGAACGTCAACGGTTAACTTAGGAGACAAATGTGTAAAGCATTTAAAAATCTCAAAACAGTAGATAAGTAAAACACAAAACACAATAAAAATCCAACACTAGTTTATAAAAATAGATTATATATTTATCTTTAAAATGACACCAAACAGATTAAAATCGGAAAAGGGGAACCGGAGATATAAATTTAAAAAAAATTAATGCTTTCTAGCGCATAGAAGCAATTAGCGCTCAAAGGGTTAAAAAAAAGGTCACACTGGAAAAGAAAAAAGTCCAGAGTTCAGGCCACCCACGAGGTCACACTGTCACACTTACTTTCAGAAGTGTTTCTTGATTCGGAAAAGTGGGCCACAGCACCAGCCAATGGTAGAGAGGCTCCGGTTTGCCTCTTGGGGTCTGGGACTACAAGTCCAGAAATGCACCTCTTCAACTTATGGAGTTGCTCCAAACAACTCCAAACTTCTGGATCTTCCTACAGAGGTCCTTTTTGGGTCGTTGAACTGTCCACAACTTGATCCAAGGTTCCAAAAGCTCTGAGTTGCTCCTTGGGAGTTGGGACTACAATTCCCAGAATGCACCTGGTCAGAATTCTCAAATGGCCACTGGACGCTGCTCAGCTGGGCCATGCTTCCATGCTTGCAGGACTTGATGCAGGGGACTCTGGGCAGCTCATTTGTACCTGTAGCAAACAGGGAGTCCCTTCTTGAAAAAGTAGAAGACAGGCAAAGTCCTTCTTCATCTGCCATTCTTCCTTGTTGGGATTTGGTAGGGAATTGAGGCATGGATGCAATTCTGCCAGTTGTATCCTTGCACCTGGGTGAAAAACAGGGGGTCCTGGTTCTCCCATCAGATGCAGGGTCCATCCCCCTGTGAGTGATGACCACTTCCTGGGAAGTGTGGCAAAAATCAATCCCAGGGAGCAACATTCTTCAAAAACCCATTATGGCTGAAACTGATTTTTGGAGGTTACGTCTGGCTGAGCCACCCACTGGTGTGGCTAAAAATTCTAAACACACCCCTCTCCTGCCCTCTCCTAATCTAATCAAGGGGGCACCTAATTGTTTGGGGTTGCAGGATATGAGGGAGGTGCTTGGCTACTCCAATTGTCCTTCCCTGCCTTTGAAGACCAGTTGGGCAGCCATCCCCCTTTCTGCTTTTCCATCTGCTGGGGGGAGGTCTCCTCCCACAGGCACATTCCTTTGTGTTCTGCCCAGGCTACTTCACACCTCATCAAGGCAGCCTGGCCAGGCTGCCAGAGGCTGGCCAATCAGAGCAGAGCACTACAGGGCTGAACTTGACAAACTTTTAGGTAGAGTTTAAAACTCTTTACCTGAACAAGTTATATTAAATCCAACAATTGTGAGTTGTGGGATTTATTAATGCAATTAATTTGTTACAAGACTTGAGGTATCTGACACTTGAGGGGACTTTGTAAATTGAAATAAAGTCTCCCCATTTTAGCCTATGGAGGACATTCACTACAATGATGGAATAATGAATGTGGCTGTTTTACCTCACCAGGGCTTCTAAAACTATTTGTATAAGGTCCCTGCTTATAGTTACATGCCACCTAACCCTAGGGGCACATAGGGCACACCTTAGGGGTGACTTATGTGTAACAATAAGGTAGTATAATACTTTGGAACTACTTTTAATTCCAATGTCAATTTTCCTACAACATTAATTTAAAAGCAGCCAGCCAGGCAGGCCTGCCTTTAAAATGACATTGGGCACCTCAGCAGAGCATCTATGGGTGCACTACCTATGCTGTGGTCCCTAAACCTACACGCCCTACCATAAACTAGGGACTTATAGGTAGGTTGATGTAGCCAATTATAATTAGCCTAATTTGCATATTTATTTTATACAGAACACAGGCCCCGGGACTGGTTAGAAGGACCCAGGGCACCATTGGAGTCAGGAAAACACCAGCAAAAAGTGAAAAATGGGGGCCAAAAGGTATGGGGTCTCTGCAATCAGCCCTGTTTTCTCACAGACACCTGCTATATTGAGTCTGAGTTTGAAGCACTGACAAGTGCCAGCTGAAGGAGGGTTTGCAGAATATCATCTTGGTCAATGGGGCTGGGAAAATTAGATAGTTAAGGATACTCAAAAAGGGTTGGTCTGATTTGGGCCTAGGAAAGTTCTGGAGTGAGCCACATACCATTTGGAGAGGGGACGCTGATGCTGTGAAAGGTAGAAGATAAAGATAGCAGATCCAGAGATCATACTTCCTCCTCAAGGAGCCTGACAAAGGCATCCTGATCCATAAGTCAGTCAGTAAGGCTGTGGAGTTTCCAGATTTTATTAACCCTGCACATGCTCAGGCCCTGCATTTACAATTTAGGTATGGGTCCCTAACTGTTGCAGCCTTCACTGTGAGCTGGAGGAAATGACTCAGGAATTTGATTGTTGTTTTCACTTTATAACTACATGTGAAGGCGATGAGCACATGCTGTTCTTTTGCTCCCTATATGCAAAACCAAGGTCTAAATGGATGTGCAGATTTCTCTATTTATTGACAAGAGGAGAGGCATAAAGAATATGTAAAAATGAGACCACCTTTATTGTGGTTGTGCCTGTCTCTAAATGTTTGCACACAGAGTAGTTAATTAAAAGCAAAGCACCAAACATTGCATAAAGATGTGCCATGAGTTGTCTTTTTGTGATTGCAGTTGTCGAATTAATTTTATATATGACTATTTAAAATATTTATTGCTGTTTTCATCTGTTTTATCTTCTTGCCTTAACTGGTTCGATGAACGTATTTTTGATGATTAAACATATTTTTTCGCAATATCAATAAACAAAATGAAGTTGTTTCCACGGACAAGTTGAAGTCACCATATTGGACTATCCCAGAATGTAAGCAGGAGGAATAGGCCAGGGGTAAAGTGATGGTGTGGCACCCTAATATTGGCCAGGAGTACCGGACTTCTAGATTCTTCCACTCCCCACTTAAAGCCCCTGCACGAGGGAGAGACAAATGAGAAGATACTGGAACTCATAGTGCAAACAGCAGCCAAAAGACACCTAATGGCATGCAAAGATGGACTTTGGAACTTTGACTCCAGCTGACCCCAAGTACTAGGATAGATTACTCTACGGACAGTGGTGCTGGCCCCTTTTCATCCCTGAAAAATAGTTAGGGGAATGGACCTGCTATGGGATCCTTGGTTGTTACCCTTTGACCTCCTGTATACTGATTGTTGACTCCGCTGCTGACAGGCCCTCTGCAAGATGGTCAGGAGGCAATAAGGCTAGGGAGTGTGACAAGGAGGGTGTTCTGCTTGCTGGATGGCTGTGGATGTGCAGTGGAAGTTGCCATCCAAGCAAAAGCTCAAAAAATGGTTCTGTGGTTAGGGCTGGTCATTAGAAGCAAAATGTGCCCACATGCATAAAAATAGGCCCTAGGGGTTGCCCAAGATGCACACTCTCCCCCAGGTCATGAACAAATCACATGGCGCTTCACAGCAGTTTGTGAAAATTCCCCTGGCGAGGACCAAAACCCAAGGGTAGGTGCAACAACATTAAGTGAATTCTGATGGAGAGTTAGCATCTGTTGGCCCACTACCCTAGCCAATGTTTGGCCCCGGGGACAGACCTCCTGAAGCTTGCTCCAATAAACAGTTTCCTAGAGGATCCATCCCTCTGCAGCACCAGAACACTATCAGGCACATTGCTCATGCCTCTTGCATGTGTCAAGGGGGCAGCGGGGCACTCTGGCACATTGCCTCCTGCTCACATACCAGAGAGAGTGTGACTCCCGCCTGCATGCGGGAGACAGAAAAAGCATATTTGTCTCCCACCCAAAGTGGGGGCAGAGGAAAATGGTGCTGGACACCGTGTCAGTCCTGGAAAGTGCACAGGGAGCCATCCAAGGGGTTGGGCGTCTTTGGGCTTCCTCATGACCCCCAACAACCCAGGGTTTTCCCAGTAGGACGGGGAAACCACATAAATAATGGAAAGTGTGGTGCAAGGCTGGTGCTGCCCTGAAGCAGAAGCCTCAATATTTATGCAAGGCCTTAGGTGTTGAATGCCCCATAAACTCCTCCAAGGGGCTTCTAATTTGAATACTTTGCCTTGTGCTGCCCCAAATAAGGGCAAGGGCACCACCAACGATTAAAAAAGAGTATTTGAGGGGCTGCAGGAGGTGCAGACACCTCTCCAATTGTTTTTAAAATTTACCCATAAGTCTCTCAGGGGGTAAATTTATGCCCCCAGGGAAGTTTTCTTTTTTTTTTTTTGCTTGTTCAAAGGCTCTCTCTGACCCTTTACTTTTGGGTAGGTTTGGGCTTGGGAGGAATTTTAGTTGCTGGTCCTAGTATCAGTCTAATAAAAATCAAATGATGTCTTTGAGACACATGCTGTTAGTAATTCAATGACTTATTGACAATGTTGGACATTGACAGTGAAAGGGTCCACACTTTAATTAATGCTTATGAATGTTCGTATTATCCCCCTTGACTTCTATGGTGGGTTACAATATATGTTGCACATTAGTACTATCCCCATTTTATTTAATTTTGTAACCAAAGTGAATTATAACATGCCCTCTGTAATTGACTGATTTGGTGACATTATGACTAATCCAGTAGCCCTGACTTCTTGATCTTGACACTTCCTTATGTTGTGATACTGCATCTAGAAGAGGTGGGCGATTTGTGGTTACAAGGATTATGACCCACTGGAGGCAAAAAGTGATATGAAGACGTCACCAAAGTTAATTCCATTTACCTCATTGCTTATAATTGCAGTTTAATGTGTATTACTTAGTAATGTGTTTGTGATAGAAGTACTTTGATTTATTGAGTGTTGTTAACCTATCGATGAGCTGAGGTTACCAGCCCACACTACCTCCCAGAGTTGGCCTTAGAATACTCTGCTTGACTACCCTGAGAGAGTCAAGGGCTACTACTGGGTACTTGGTCCTAGTAAAAAGATGTTTATGGACTTATTACTGCGTAGGACATTCCTTTGCAACTAATAACCCAATATCTTACATGCATCATAGGGCTCGCTTGATTATCACAAACGGTTAGTTGTGACATGTCAGGCGATGGTTCAATGTTATTCTCTATAATGCGTCTTACCTATAACATGTCAACATGACGATTACGCTTGAGTTATGTCTTGTTTGTGTCTAATATGTCTGTGTGTTCATGAAAGCAGGAACCCTCTTTTACAACACAGTGTTAACACACAACGCTGAGTCATATTGCTTGCTGCACAATAAACAAATGGAAAAAGTACCTGCAGCCATGTTAATGGAAACCAACAACAGCAAAGCGAGATGATGGAAGTAGTGCAACAGTATATATCAGTATGTTATTATAAGTTTGGTTTTAGAATGTCAGTGTTTTCCCTAAGCTCAGAATATACAGCTCCATGTACGTCTTTGTAGCTTGATCAGACGCTGCTGCTGTCAGCTCCACGGCTAAGCCTTAGCAGGAAAGACATAATGATCGCACAGACATTTGAACTTTGCATCCTTCTCTGCCTAAGGGCGGGGTTGACTGAAATGTGAATCTGTTGTATAGAGTTGCCAAAGGAGAGTCTCAGTTATGTAGCGCGATGGAATTCTAAGGGATTCCATGTGAGGGAGAAACTGTTGAGATGAACAAGGTTACTCGACCTACCAGCGTAACCTTAATCATTCCAGTCCTGCCATTCAGCAAGCAAGAATAGAATCACGGTGTCCTGGTGTCAAATGTGTTTGGTTTACATTGAGGCACCTCAGAGGCTTAGCTGTGATGACAACCACAGACTTCATAAAGTCTATACCGTCAAGCTTTTGAGTATGCACCCTGAATACCAATGAACCTGACAGTGTAAACTGTATATACTTCGCAATGTAGGCAAAGGCGGGTGACTCACGCCGCCAGCTCTCAATAGGTAATGTTACAGACAGTATTGTCCTGCTGACAACTTAGTTGTCTTCCAGGAGCAGTACTAGTCAGCAGCACCTCTCTTTTATGCATAAAAATGCCTGTTATACAGAAATAACAATACATTTGAAGGTACTGCACATGGAGTCGAGACTCAGGTAGGAAGAGTTAGACATAGTAAACGGGATACTCCTTGTTTTGGTAGCAGTATTGAGCGAGCGCATATCTTCCATCACTGAGCACTGTGAAATGCTGCTGGCTAACTTCCACTACCTGGTTTAGTTGTAGAGAATGGAAGCACTTTGTGATATATATATATATATATATATATATATATATATATATATATATATATATATATATATATATATATATATATATATATATATATATATATATATATATATATATATATCTCTCTCTCTCTCTCTCTCTCTCTCTCTCTCTCTCTCTCTCTCTCTCTCTCTCTCTCTCTCTCTCTCTCTCTCTCTCTCTCTCTCCCTCTCTCTCTCTCTCCAGGCATTTCCATTCCATATATATGTGTGTGTGTGTGCGTGTGTGATGTGTATATATATATGAATGGAAAACACCAAAGGTTACAGGGGCGTTATAGTTAGGTTCTGAATTTACTCATACAAAACCATGGAAATTCAGCAATTATAGTTAGAATTCCTTAATGTAACTAACTATAACTCGCACCCTAAGGTAACTATAATATCAAAGATGCCATACAAGATCTCATCAATGCTATAAAATGTGTAGTAATTAGCTGTGCATGGTGAAGGCACACATTATAATTACCATAGGGTGCGAGTTATAGTTACTTGAAGGAACTCCATTACTGCTCAATTTCTATGGTTTTGTACAAGTAAATTCAGAATCTAACTATAACACTCTGTAACCTTTGTTTTTTTCCAGTGAATTTCTATAGTTTTTTAACATAAAGTAATTTTAATTATTATATGTTATTCCAAAGGCCATGCACGGCGGGGTTTGGTCGCAATTGGTTGTAGTCAAGCTCTTATAACCACTCAACCCCACATCATGCATGGTCTTTGGCCATGAACAGCACAGGGTGGCCACAGGGCCTGTCTCAGTCGGTGGATCTGTGAGTGGGTGTGTGAGTGTCTGAGTGGGACTTAAAGTGGGTGTGTGAGTCTACATGTGAGTCTGAGTGGGTTCATCAGTGTCCTAGTGGGTGTCTGAGTGGACGTGTGAGTCTGAGTGCTTGTACGAGGGAATGAATTACTGTATCATTGAGTCTGTGATGTGTCTTTCACATTTTTTCATATTTGTGAATAATCCACGAAAATTAGTGAATTTTCACAAATACCGCACATGGAAATGTAACATTATTTCAAATCCCTAATTTGCCCCTAAAACACACTTATATGACACCGCTGAGGTCAGGGTACATGCACCCTGACCCCTTATGCCACCTTCAATTAGCATATTCACCCTTGGAGACCAAGTCCAGTGAAATAAAATGGCGGCTGCAACTTTCTAGTCAGGTGGCAGTCAGCCAATTACAGTGCTTTCTTTCAATCCCTTCCTTACAATTTCTATGGTTTTGTGTATGTAAAATCTAAATCTAACTAAGTAATGTCCCCGTAACCTTTGTTTTTTGGTTACTTTCTAAGGTTGTTTTAGTCAATTCCCTAACTATAATGTCCCTGTGTGAGAAAGTAGCCTCTTTATAGCATGGTTACCCCCATTTTTGGCCTGTTTGTCATTGTTGTCAGTGTGTCTTTACTGCCTCACTGGGATCCTGCTAGTCAGGACCCCAGTGCTCATAGGTTGTGGCCTACATGTCAGTATGTTTTACTGTTTTGTCAGTATTCTTAACTGTGTCACTGGAGTCCTGCTAACCAGAATACTAGTGCATATGCTCTCTCTGATTCCAAATTTGTACTTACATACTGGTAACCAAGTATTCCACTCTAAATTGGCATACTTGACCCCCCTTATAAGTCCCTAGTATATGGTAGATAGGTACCCAGGGCATTGGGGTTCCAGGTGATCCTTATGTGCTGCAGCGTTTCATTTGCCACCCACAAGCAGCTCATACAAACACTTCTTCAGGACTGCCATTGCAGCCTGAGTGAAATAGCACTATTTCACAGCCATTTTCACTGCACCAGGTCACTTATAAGCCACCTATATATCTAAGCTTCAGACCCTGAAGGCTAGGTGCATAGTACCTGTGTGTGAGGGCACCCCTGCACTAGCAGAGGTGTCCCCACGTCGTCCAGGTCCATTTTCCCAGACTTCGTGAGTGCGGGGACGCCATTATAAGTGTGCACTACATATAGGTCAATACATATATGTAGCTTCGCAATGGTAACTCCGAATATGGCCATGTGAGGTGTCTAGGAACTGGAAATTGTACCCCCAATCTGATTCTGGTATTGGGGGGTCAATTGCATGTACTCTGGGGGCTCCACCATGGACCCCCAATACTGCGATACCAGTCTTCGGAGGTTTTCACTGCAGCCCCAGATGCTGCCATCTCACAGACAGGCTTCTGCCTTCCTGTGGCTTGAGCAGCTCAATCCCAGGAAGGCAGAACAATGCCTTACCTTTAGGAGAGGAGTGTTACAACCTCCCCCCTTGGAAATAGGTGTTACAGGCATGGGAGGGGTATCCTTGCATAATCCAGTCTACACCAGGTCAGGGACCCCCAGTCCCTGCTCTGGCCTGAAACTGGACAAAGGAAAGGGAAGTGACCACTCCCCTGTCCATCACCACCACAGGGGTGGTGCCGAGAGCTCCTTCAGAGTGTCCCTGGGTTCTGCCATCTTGTTTTCATGATAGTCAGGGAACTCTGGGAGCATCTGAGTGGCCAGTGCCAGCAGGTGACGTCAGAGATCCCTCCTGATAGGTTCTTACCTCTCAGGCCTATTTAGGGTCTCTCCTCTGGGTGTTTCCTCAGATTCAGTTATCCAAGAAGGCTACTGCAACTCTGTAACTTCAGCTCCTGCCAGAACTGCAACAGTTTCCAAGTTGTGCACACTCCGAAGACTGCCTGTCTTCATCCTGCTCATGAGCAAGAGCCCTCACACACCCAAATGGATGTCATGCTTCATCATAGGGTTGCTCCTCGTCAGACAGGCAGTGCAATATCTGATGGGCTCCCCATACGGGGGCTCTTTGCCGAAGATCTTTTTATCAGTGGCTGCCGTAATACTGAAGGTCAGACACTAACTGCAGCAGGAGAGTGGAAGGTTAAAATTGGTTCTCAACCCCACAAGAGTCTGTTCTATTTAATGTGATAATGAACGAGGATGTGACCAAGATTAAAAACAAAGAGAAAGTGGAAAATGAGGATTCATGCTCAACCACTTTATAACAGAGTCTAGAGGTTGGGGAAATTATCACCTGACCCCTAAAGTATGGTCAACATGTTTCGCGTATGGTGGTCTACAAAGATCCTATAACGCTTCTTCAGGACCAACAATCAGATAAACTTCTCCTGACTCAAAATAAGTTAAGGAAAAAATTAGAAAACTCTTTTAGTATATATATGAGAAAATACAGTCACTTACATTTTGGTAAACTGTTTGTCAAAAAGGAAACAAAAAGGTTGCCCTAGAAAACAATATGTGCAATATATATAATCAGAATACACGGTTCGATAAACAAAACACCCGTGGTAAACCAGTGTCAAAAAAGTGGTAGCCCCCAGTGTGGAAAACAAGACGCATCAATTGCTTACCATCCCTCATCATTAGGGGGGCTTCTTGGGAAATAGCCTGCCAGTAACCTGTCACTACTGGTAGAAATTGAAACATAACATTTTGCATAAAATGACTTCATCAGTATTAGTTATAAACCAACCAGTGCAGTACAATATAACAATCTGCCATGCCACATTTGTTTTGATGTACCCAATTGTCTAGAATGCTCACTCAGAAAAGAAAGAGTTAAGCATTAGCTGAAGATAGGAATTGTAAAGTGTCGATATCTGAAAACGCTTCATATGCTGATTGTCAAAGAATAACAATAAAAGGAAGAAAATTGGGGCCCCCATTCACACGGAAAAATGTCAGTCAACACCCATTGTGCCCGCCACCTCATCTCGTAAAGGGAGGCGGTAATTAATATGACTTACGGCAGCCACTGATAAAAAGATCTCCGGCAAAGAGCCCCCGTATGGGGAGCCCGTCAGATATTGCACTGCCAGTCTGACGAGGAGCAACCCTATGATGAAGCATTACATCGATTTGGGTGTGTGAGGGCTCTTGATCCTGAGCATTAACGTTCCCCTAGATTTATGGAATAGTGTACCTATTTAGTGTGTGATTAGTCTATGTGGGAGACTGTACACTGGACCAAGAAACTCCCTATCCCTTCTTTTGTTGATGTCCTAGTACAGCTGGCCGCTGTGGGATTATATCTCTCCTTTGTGTTATTTACTCACCTGTGTCTCTGACACCATGGAAACTTTCCAAGGTTTGAGTTATGATGACGAGATGGTAGCAGCAATTCTGCAAACACCGTCAATTCTGAGCAACAATGGGTTAGCCCCAGCGGGCAGTCTTAAAGTAGACTGGGACAAATTGTCCTCCCTGAAATGCGACCTAATCAAAACTAATATGCATGGTACCATAATGACTGAATACTTAAGAGCAAACATCGCTCCCAATGGTTTACTAGTTTTGAATATGCCCAGGATTTTCCTACACGATCTAGCATTCAGGAAAGACTGGGCCCAGATCGCGTGGAAGTGTACCAGAGACTGGCTATTCCTGATTATTAACACCTCCAGACGTCTGGCAGATTCCATCACTGTTCAAATCAATCTTTTAGAGGGTACCTTGAAAACCACTGTTACCTTGGCAGCATTTAAAACCCGGCTGGCAGAGATTAACTCTGAGTTAAATGAAACTAAAGATTTCCTCTCCAATCAGAAAATCTCGAAACTTCAGAAGGATATTACCAGATTTAGCAGAGAAAAGGTATATCCATATATACAAGAAGAGTTCGAGCCAGATACACATTCCCGTTCCTCAGATGAGTCTCAGTCCTCCTTCAAGAAATCTCGGAATAATAGCAACAGCTCATCCTCAGATGGATGGAGCACGGATGATAACATCCCTCCTCAACCGTTTTACAACTACCCCCAATATCCCGTCAGCCACCAAATGCCCTGGCAGCCACCATACCCCTTTTACCAACCCCGCCCTGTGATGCCCTTCATGCCTTTTTTAGGCTGAGGCCAGGGCAGAGGAAGAAGCAGAAGGAGAGGCAGAGGCAGACGCGTGCAATGGGCCAGGGATGAACCACAGATAATCACCAGTAGTCAGGGCAAGAACAAACCTCCGAGAACCTAGTGGTAAATTTGTCTACCAGACACCTCACTGATACTGAAACCACAGTGCTCAATCGAGGAATGGATTTGTTCCTACACCTACCGAGGATTTCTTTAGACTTAATTGTGAACTTTCACAATTTTTCCCAAAAATTCGGTTACAATTCTACTTTCAAGACAAACCACCTGACAATACACAGTCTGATTCTGGACTGAGACCTAAGTCTACTTTTGTTCCACCGTCTACAGCTATCCCGTGTGAAGTTCTAGCATTTGAGAAAGCGGTCCTGACTGACTTTGCTGCAACACACCCCAAATGCCCCTTTATCAACATCCCGACAATTGAAAGGAGAGCCCTGGGGATTCTTGCTAACGACACCTCCATTGTTATTAAGCAGGCAGGTAAGGGTAGGGCGATGGTTATAATGAACACTGAGGATTATCGTCAAGAATGCTTACATTTGCTGAGTGACAGCACTTATTACGCTGAAATCACACGCGACCCTACACCTAGATTACAATCTTAGATTAGGGTCATGATCTCAGAAGCATCTAACAACGCTTGGATCTCCCCCAAAGAGGCGGCTTTTCTGGACACAACCAACCCTAAAGTCCCTTACTTTTATTGCCTTCCTAAGATTCATAAAGGCATATTACCGCCTCCAGGACGCCCAATTGTATCTGGAATTGGCTCTATCTTAGAATCATTGTCGATTTTTTGCGAGCACTTCTTGCAGCCTCTTGTAAAGGAATCCTCTACTTACTTACAAGATACCAAGGATGTATTGAATTTGATTGAGTCTATTAACGACACAGTTTTTGTCCACGGTTTAATTGCCCTGGATGTCGATGCTCTATATACTAACATACCACAGGATGCGACACTACAGGTAGTAGAGTCAGCACTACAGGACTGTATTTGATAACCTCACGTCACCTGTTCAATTTATAATGCAGTGTGCCACACTGGCAATGACAGAGAATTTCTTCCAATTTGAAGACCAATTTTACCAACAGGTTAGGAGTAAGTGTATGGGAAGCACCTTCGCTCCAAGCTTGGCTTGCCTCTACATGTATAACTTCGAAAAACACTTTATTCTACCTGCCAACAATCCTTTTTCTGCCAACATAAAACTATGGCGTCGTTACATCGACGACATTTTTGTAGTGTGGCATGGCTCTCTAACTACAGCTGATGCTTTCACAGATTGGGTCAATACACTCAACCCCTTTTTGAAATTTACATCCACGGTATCTAACAAGGAAATTAATTTCCTGGATTTACTGATTACAATCCACAATGGCAAGTTATTGACTTGCACATACCATAAACCAACCGATCGCAACAGTCTGTTGACATATGACAGCCACCACCCTAAATCATTACGAGATAATTTGCTGTTTGGGCAATTTTTAAGATTACGACGCAATTGCAGTACAACACAAGTATACAATACTCAAGCTGATGATCTACAAACCAAACTACTATCACGTCACTACCCCCAGCATATTGTCAAACATGTTCGCAAGAGAGCTAGGAACAGCAATCGGGAAGCCTTACTCCAACCCAGCACTAGGGACCCCAACAGGGTGTTGACTTGTGTGTCCACATTTACCCCCCTATCAAATGAGATAAAAAAATGATTAATAAGAGATGTCCAATTCTCACAAGTGGGGTAATTCTATTCCCAGACCGGTATTTGCATTTAAATGATCACGAAATATCAAGGATTTGATAATCCATACCCGTCCTAAGGGCACTGTACAATCACCACCGACTCTCTGGAATCTTCCCCCTGTGACAGGCCACTACCCTTGTGGACATTGTAATGTGTGTCCTCTGACCAGCCACGTCAAGTCCCTCGAATTAGAACCAATAGGACAATGGCACTTGACCAAACACACCAATTGCAACACAAAGAATTGTGTGTACATGATCACATGTCCTTGCGGTCTACGATATGTTGGTATGACTTCCAGACCCGTTAAAATACAGATCAACGAACATAGGAGTAACATTAGGTGTGGACGTGTCACCACAAAATTATGTGCCCATTTCCTGGAGACACCTCACAGTCCTGACGATTTATGGTGGGTGGTTTTGGAATCCCCCAGATTTATCAATGACTCCTCATACTCATTGTTCAGACTCGAACATGACATACCATGGGCCACACTGTGTCGCTAGTTTCTCCACAACATAGAGGATGGGCCTTGTGAAGCACTGTACTCATTCTACTCCTTACTAATCACTGTCTTTACAGTGTCTTCACTAGTCTTTACTAGTTACACTGAGTCCCGTGAATCAAAGGGGCAAATGTCACCTTAATGAAGTTCTAGACATCCATAGACTTGTTACACTATTTCCCCACAAAAGCTCTTATAGGGCTATATATAGTTTTTGAGGGTACCGGCAATGACTGAGTTTTTCTTACTTAATTAATCCTCCTCGATTAGTTTTGTCACAAGCGACAGACTACTGAGCATGAGTTATGGCCAGTATCTCCCCTTTCCCCGACTTCCAGTGGATTGTTGTGTTTCCTGTTGTAGCATTTTTTTAGGACCATCCGTTGAGAACTGTGTTATCTATCCCATTATGGTCGCCATATACAGACAGGCTACCTACCACCAGTTAAGGCTAGTACCTTCCGCTTCCCGGCTTCCTACGGGTTGCTGTTTTTGCTTTCTTTTTTAACATGGTTTAACATTTTCTCGGTACCAATAGGTGAGAACCGAGCTACCCATACCTAGATGGCCACCACTAGTGCATTCCTGGATGCCCTTTCTTGATTTTTATGGCCGACCACAGTCAGGGTCAGTCCGTCGTTTATTTTGATACCAAAAAGTATCACGTGACGCAGAAGAACTTCTTCGCATCGCGCCGACTTTAAATACGAGCCGTGCTCTCCCTTCCAACATTATTTCAGTAGAGCACGCCGAGGGTAGGTCAAAAGGGCCGTGACCTCATCTATACAAGTAAGTGGCCCACCTGCCTCCTCAGCACAACTTTTGCTCTGTTTTTATACTATTGTGCTATTCTCTCGGTCTCAGAACTCCCCACATGCTGGGAGTCATATTAATTACCGCCTCCCTTTATGAGATGAGGCGGCGGACACAATGGGTGTTGACTGACATTTTTCCCTGTGAATGGGGGCCCCAATTTTCTTCTTTTTAATGGTATTCTTTGACAATCAGTGTAGGAAGTTGGCTCTGTATGTGCTATTTCAAAGTAAGGAATAGCATGCACAGAGTCCAAGGGTTCCCCTTAGAGGTAAAATAGTGGTAAAAATAGATAATACTAATGCTCTATTTTGTGGTAGTGTGGTCGAGCAGTAGGCTTATCCAAGGAGTAGTGTTAAGCATTTGTTGTACATACACATAGACAATAAATGAGGTACACACACTCAGAGACAAATCCAGCCAAGAGGTTTTTGTATAGAAAAATATCTTTTCTTAGTTTATTTTAAGAACCACAGGTTCAAATTCTACATGTAATATCTCATTCGAAAGGTATTGCAGGTAAGTACTTTAGGAACTTCAAATCATCAAAATTGCATGTATACTTTTCAAGTTATTCACAAATAGCTGTTTTAAAAGTGGACACAGTGCAGTTTTCACAGTTCCTAGGGGAGGTAAGTATTTGTTAGGTTAACCAGGTAAGTAGGACACTTACAGGGCTTAGTTCTTGGTCCAAGGTAGCCCACCGTTGGGGGTTCAGAGCAACCCCAAAGTCACCACACCAGCAGCTCAGGGCCGGTCAGGTGCAGAGTTCAAAGTGGTGCCCAAAACACATAGGCTAGAATGGAGAGAAGGGGGTGCCCCGGTTCCGGTCTGCTTGCAGGTAAGTACCCGCGTCTTCGGAGGGCAGACCAGGGGGGTTTTGTAGGGCACCGGGGGGGACACAAGCCCACACAGAAATTTCACCCTCAGCAGCGCGGGGGCGGCCGGGTGCAGTGTAGAAACAAGCGTCGGGTTCGCAATGTTAGTCTATGAGAGATCTCGGGATCTCTTCAGCGCTGCAGGCAGGCAAGGGGGGGGTTCCTCGGGGAAACCTCCACTTGGGCAAGGGAGAGGGACTCCTGGGGGTCACTTCTCCAGTGAAAGTCCGGTCCTTCAGGTCCTGGGGGCTGCGGGTGCAGGGTCTCTCCCAGGTGTCGGGACTTAGGATTCAAAGAGTCGCGGTCAGGGGAAGCCTCGGGATTCCCTCTGCAGGCGGCGCTGTGGGGGCTCAGGGGGGACAGGTTTTGGTACTCACAGTATCAGAGTAGTCCTGGGGTCCCTCCTGAGGTGTTGGATCGCCACCAGCCGAGTCGGGGTCGCCGGGTGCAGTGTTGCAAGTCTCACGCTTCTTGCGGGGAGCTTGCAGGGATCTTTAAAGCTGCTGGAAACAAAGTTGCAGCCTTTCTTGGAGCAGGTCCGCTGTCCTCGGGAGTTTCTTGTCTTTTCGAAGCAGGGGCAGTCCTCAGAGGATGTCGAGGTCGCTGGTCCCTTCGGAAGGCGTCGCTGGAGCAGGATCTTTGGAAGGCAGGAGACAGGCCGGTGAGTTTCTGGAGCCAAGGCAGTTGTCGTCTTCTGGTCTTCCTCTGCAGGGGTTTTTCAGCTAGGCAGTCCTTCTTCTTGTAGTTGCAGGAATCTAATTTTCTAGGGTTCAGGGTAGCCCTTAAATACTAAATTTAAGGGCGTGTTTAGGTCTGGGGGGTTAGTAGCCAATGGCTACTAGCCCTGAGGGTGGGTACACCCTCTTTGTGCCTCCTCCCAAGGGGAGGGGGTCACAATCCTAACCCTATTGGGGGAATCCTCCATCGGCAAGATGGAGGATTTCTAAAAGTCAGAGTCACCTCAGCTCAGGACACCTTAGGGGCTGTCCTGACTGGCCAGTGACTCCTCCTTGTTTCTTTCTTTGTTCCCTCCAGCCTTGCCGCCAAAAGTGGGGGCCGTGGCCGGAGGGGGCGGGCAACTCCACTAAGCTGGAGTGCCCTGCTGGGCTGTGACAAAGGGGTGAGCCTTTGAGGCTCACCGCCAGGTGTCACAGCTCCTGCCTGGGGGAGGTGTTAGCATCTCCACCCAGTGCAGGCTTTGTTACTGGCCTCAGAGTGACAAAGGCACTCTCCCCATGGGGCCAGCAACATGTCTCTGGTGTGGCAGGCTGCTGGAACTAGTCAGCCTACACAGACAGTCGGTTAAGTTTCAGTGGGCACCTCTAAGGTGCCCTCTGTGGTGTATTTTACAATAAAATGTACACTGGCATCAGTGTGCATTTATTGTGCTGAGAAGTTTGATACCAAACTTCCCAGTTTTCAGTGTAGCCATTATGGTGCTGTGGAGTTCGTGTAAAACAGACTCCCAGACCATATACTCTTATGGCTACCCTGCACTTACAATGTCTAAGGTTTTGCTTAGACACTGTAGGGGCACAGTGCTCATGCACTGGTACCCTCACCTATGGTATAGTGCACCCTGCCTTAGGGCTGTAAGGCCTGCTAGAGGGGTGTCTTACCTATACTGCATAGGCAGTGAGAGGCTGGCATGGCACCCTGAGGGGAGTGCCATGTCGACTTACTCATTTTGTTCTCACCAGCACACACAGGCTTGTAAGCAGTGTGTCTGTGCTGAGTGAGGGGTCTCTAGGGTGGCATAATACATGCTACAGCCCTTAGAGACCTTCCCTGGCATCAGGGCCCTTGGTACCAGAGGTACCAGTTACAAGGGACTTATCTGGATGCCAGGGTGTGCCAATTGTGGAAACAATGGTACATTTTAGGTGAAAGAACACTGGTGCTGGGGCCTGGTTAGCAGGGTCCCAGCACACTTCTCAGTCAAGTCAGCATCAGTATCAGGCAAAAAGTGGGGGGTAACTGCAACAGGGAGCCATTTCTTTACAATCAGCATATGAAGCGTTTTCAGATATCGACACTTTACAATTCCTATCTTCAGCTAATGCTTAACTCTTTCTTTTCTGAGTGTGCATTCTAGACAATTTGGTACATCAAAACAAATGTGGCATGGCAGATCGTTATATTGTACTGCACTGGTTGGTTTATAACTAATACTGATGAAGTCATTTTATGCAAAATGTTATGTTTCAATTTCTACCAGTAGTGACAGGTTACTGGCAGGCTATTTCCCAAGAAGCCCCCCTAATGATGAGGGATGGTAAGCAATTGATGTGTCTTGTTTTCCACACTGGGGGCTACCACTTTTTTGACACTGGTTTACCACGGGTGTTTTATTTATCGAACCATGTATTCTGATTATATATATTGCACATATTGTTTTCTAGGGCGACCTTTTTGTTTCCTTTTTGACAAACAGTTTACCAAAATGTAAGTGACTGTATTTTCTCATATATATACTAAATGAGTTTTCAAATTTTTTCCTTAACTTATTTTGAGTCAGGAGAAGTTTATCTGATTGTTGGTCCTGAAGAAGCGTTATAGGATCTTTGTAGACCACCATACGCAAAACATGTTGACCATACTTTAGGGGTCAGATGATAATTTCACCAACCTCTAGACTCTGTTATAAAGTGGTTGAGCATGAATCCTCATTTTCCACTTTCTCTTTGTTTTTAATCTTGGTCACAGCCTCGCTCATTATCACATTAAATAGAACAGACTCTTGTGGGGTTGAGAACCAATTTTAACCTTCCACTCTCATGCTGCAGTTAGTGTCTTACCTTCAGTATTACGGCAGCAACTGATAAAAAGATCTCCGGCAAAGAGATCTTGCCCGTATGGGGAGCCCGTCAGATATTGCACTGCCAGTCTGACGAGGAGCAACCCTATGATGAAGCATGATATCGATTTGGGTGTGTGAGGGCTCTTGCTCCTGAACATTAACGTTCCCCTAGATTTATTTAACAGTGTACCTATTTAGTGTGTGATTAGTCTATGTGGGAGACCGTACACTGGACCAAGAAACTCCCTATCCCTTCTTTTGTTGATGTCTTCATCTGCACCAGAAGGACCAAAGGAATCTCCTGTGGAGTGACAGAGTCACTTCCCTGCCTCAGCAGGCACATCTCTGAAGCGACGTCCGGTATTCTGGGTCCCCTCTCCAGATGACGAGCATAGATCCTGGAACACAGGTGGTAGACTGAAGTGACCCAGACTGTCCAAAGGTCCCATTGTCCATATTTGGTGGAGGTAAGAGCTTTCCTCCCTGAGCCAGACAGTACCCCTGTGCACCATGTGTTTTTCAGCTCTTAGGGCTTCTGTGTGCTTCTTCAAGGAATCCTTCACGCACCGCATATCCCAGGTCCCCAGCACTCTATCCTGTGATGCTCAGCTCCCTGAGTTGTTCTCTGGCAGCATGGGATCCCTTTGTGTAGTGTTTCAATGACCGCGATTTGCAACTCCTGTGTCCCCATGTCCTGGGACTCATGTGAGTGCTGGCTGGTGCTCTGAGGGCTCTTTGAAGTGCTGAGAGCTCCCTCTGACTCCTCAGTCCGAGTTGAGACCCCCAGGTCCCTCCTGGGCCCAGGTAGCGCCTTTTCCCACCACAGGCGTCTTTTGCGTGAGCCAAAGCTTCATGGCGGAATTCAATGATGAAAACCAGTCTGCATTCTTCTGCTCTATGTGGGACATCTCTTGCACTATGCAGGAACCCGCAACTGTCTTCTTTGGTGCATCTCTGACTTTTTCTTTCAACAGGAGGTTCCACTTTTGCACGTTCATCCGGGTTAGCAGGGGTTCCTGTTACTCCTGGACTCTTCAGCTGTTCTTGGACTTGATCTCCTCTCTTCGCAGGTCTTCAGGTCCAGGAATCCATTGTTGGTGTCTTGCAGTGTTGCTTGGTTTTTGCATAATTCTTTATCACAACTTCTAGTGTGTTCTGAGGAAACCTGCTGTACTTTACTCCTGCTTGCCTGGGCTCAGGAGTGGGGAACTTTACTTGCCTTTGGTGTTTTCTTACACTCCGAGAGCCCCTCTACACACTACTCTTGCCTAGGTGGGAAACCAACATTCGCATTCCAATATTTTAGTATATGGTTTGTGTTCCCCCTAGGCCCATTGTAAACTCTGGTAATTTTCACTATTTGCACTATTTTGTGACTGTTTACATACCTGATTTTGGTTGCTAGTGTATATTTTGTGGATAATACTTACCTCCTAAGGGAGTATAGCCTCTAAGATATTTTTGGCCTTGTGTCACTAAAATAAAGTACCTTTATTTCTGGTAACACTGAGTATTGTCTTTCTTGTGTGTAAGTACTGTGGGGCTCATTCTGACCTCGGCGGTAAAAGGCGCTTACCGCCGGTCAGAAGACCGACATAACACCGCCGCGGTCGCGGTAAACCGCCACGGTCATTCTGACCCGCAACTGGCAAACCGCCAAAAACCTGACATCCACAAAAGTCCGCCACACCAATGGGCAGCGCAAAACAGGCGATGACCAAACCTCCACCGTCACGCCAACAGAAATACGCCCATGCCATTCCGACCCACAAATCCCCGCAGCGGTCTTTCAACCGCGGTATTCCATTGGCGGTACACACCGCCGCGCTCAAAATACACACACCTTTACAAAACACTACCACATTGGACAAATCAAAATACACACACCTGAGACACATACACACACCACTCCCACACACCCAATTAAATACAAAACACACACCCACATCACCCACAAACCCTTACGACCACAATTGCGACTGAAGGACAGAGAGAGACAGCACAGCATAGAGTAGACCATCACACAGAGGCAAATCACAACATCACCCACACAATTTCCACGCACAAAACACCATACACCACCACACTCACCACACTCTACAACACATACACCACCCCTCACCTCATCCACACCACCCCATGGCACCCCAAAGACACCCCAGGTTCTCTGACGCAGAACTCAGGGTCATGGTGGAGGAAATAGTTAGTGTAGAGCCCCAGCTCTTCGGTGCACAGGTGCAGCACACCACCATTACCAGGAAGATGGAGCTATGGAGCAGAATAGTGGACAGGGTCAACGCTGTGGGACAGCATCCACGCAATCGGGACGACATCAGGAAGCGGTGGAACGACCTACGGGGGAAGGTGCGTTCCATGGTATCAAGGCACAACATCGCGGTACAGCGGACTGGCGGCGGACCCCCACCTACTCCCCCAGAATTCACAGCATAGGAGGAGGAAGTCTTGCACATCCTGCATCCTGAGGGCCTCGCAGGAGTAGGCGGAGGAATGGACTCTGGTAAGGCAAATCTCCACTACTTCATTCCCCCCACCCCACCTGCATGCCAAATCATACCCCCACCCTCACCCCCACCCCCATCACACCAACTCCTTGAAAATGGCTCACCATCACAACCCACCCATCCCAAAACCTAGCCCTGCATGCGTCCCCAAAGCATGGACACCCATCACCAAAGCATGCCCACTGCACACACCCATCACCCCCACAAGCCACCGTCACAAAAGCCCCCACAAGGGAATGCCAGCACTGGGGTACACGGCCACCCACCCATTACACGAAATGCCACACACAGAAGCAATAACCATACTCTTACACCCCTGCAGGACCCGAATGCCACCACACCACCACGGAGGGTCCAGAGATGTCCATCCCACCCCCAGAAGAGGCCCCCAGTGATGACAGAAGTTCTGTCTCCCTGGACCCAGATGACCAGCCCGGCCCATCGGGGACCTCGGGACAGTCGGTTTCCCACAGACAGCCACAGGCTACACCAGACCTAACCCCCTCTGGGAACACCAGCACAGCTCCCACCCAGCGGGCCCATGCCTCTGTCTCCAGGACACGTCAATCAGCGGTGTGTCCACCACTACAGGGCACCCAGGTTGACCCACCACCCCAACAACAACAGGGACCTGGGGGCAGTGGTAGTGGGCACACCGTCCAGGGGACAGAGGCCCAGGGAAACAGGCGAACTGGGAGGGCTGCTGTGCGACAGGGGGGGGACAGGCCCAGGGAACCGACTCTCCAAGAGGCCCTCTCCTCCATCATGGGAGCATACCACCGCTCCCAGGAGACGATGGCTACGGTACTGGCCAGGTTCCAGGAGATCCAGGTACTGCAGGAGGAACAGTACATGGGGTTCAGAGAGGAACTGAGGAACATTAGTTCCGCAATGGGGACCATCGTCGTGGCCCTTAACCAGATAGTCACCACATTGCGGGACCATGTGGCACCACAAAGGGCCCCTGTCACTAGCCTGGACCAGGAACAGCCTACCACCTCCGCCGGCGCTAGTGGACAGGAGGCCCCCACACAACGACAGGCCACCAGAACCCCACCTCCTGCAGAAGAAGAACCACCCCGCAAGCGGCACCTGAGATCTCACAAGAAGACAGAGTAGGATGCCAAGACCCCCGCCAGCAAAGGATACCCCCTGATATCATCCCACTGTCCCACATTGTCACCCTGTCCAACCTTGAACTGCCCCTGCTCCATCCTTCCACAGGCATATGGACAATGCACCTGTGAGACTGAAAACTGGACTCTGCCATGGACATTACTCCACCATCACCCATCACCGTTTTACAATCATGTTCCTAAATGTAGCACTTTAATAAAATCACTTATTGCACTTAAAAAATCTGGAGTCTGCTTGTATTTTGAACAAATGTATTAGACATAACAGTGCAATAATGTTCAGTCACATTGTGATGACAACATACCACTGTCACACAGCTGTAGTCCATGGGCAAACAAAGCAGAGGTCACGCAGTGGGGCCCACAGCTCTGAAAACGGAAGGGAAAGTCACAACTCAGTTAACAGGAACTGGGGGGAAACTCAGACAGTAGAGAGGCAGGAGACTTTAAGTAAATGTAAAATGGCGTAGTTGATTCGTACCTGTGTGCTACTGAAAATACTGTTGTATCACAGTGTCCCTGTTGGCCCGTCAACAAGAGAATCACCTTCCGCCTCCTCACCCACGCACACAAAGCCCTACACGACCAAGGCCCGAGCTACCTCAACAGCCGAGTCAACTTCTACGCTCCCACGCGCCACCTCCGATCAGCCAACCACGCCCTCGCCGCCGTCCCCCGCATCCGAAGAGCGACTACAGGAGGAAGGTCCTTCTCCTACCTGGCCGCCAAGAACTGGAACTCCCTCCCGACCGACCTGCGCCTGACCCAAGACCTCCTCTCCTTCAGGAAGAAGCTGAAGACCTGGCTATTCGAGCAGTAGCGGCACCCCCCCCCCAGCGCCTTGAGACCCTACGGGTATGTAGCGCGCTTTATAAGTGTCATTGATTGATTGATTGATTGGCTGTGTCGTCCCCGTCGTCTTCCTCCTCTTCACTCTCCACACGCTCCACAGCTGCTACAACACCACCATCTGGACCATCCTCCTGCAGGAAAGGCACCTGGCGTCGCAAAGCCAGGTTGTGAAGCATACAGCAGGCCACGATGATATGGCACACCTTCTTTGGTGAGTACATTAGGGATCCACCTGTCATATGCAGGCACCTAAACCTGGCCTTCAGGAGGCCGAAGGTTCTTTCTATAATCCTCCTAGTTCACCCATGGGCATCATTGTAGCGTTCCTCTGCCCTTGTCCTGGGATTCCTCACTGGGGTAAGTAGCCACGACAGGTTGGGGTAACCAGAGTCACCTATTAGCCACACACGGTGTCTCTGTAGCTGTTCCATCACATAAGGGATGCTGCTATTTCGCATGATGTACGCGTCATGCACTGACCCAGGGAACTTGGCATTTACATGGGAGATGTACTGGTCAGCCAAACAGACCACCTGGACATTCATCGAATGATAACTTTTTCTGTTCCTGTACACCTGCTCACTTTCACGGGGGGGAACCAAAGCCACATGAGTCCCATCAATGGCACCAATGATGTTGGGGATATGTCCAAGGGCATAGAAATCACCCTTCACTGTAGCCAAATCGCCCACCTCAGGGAAAACAATGTAGCTCCGCATGTATTTCATCAGGGCAGACAACACTCTGGACAAAACCTTAGAAAACATAGGCTGAGACATCCCTGATGATATGGCCACTGTTGTTTGGAATGATCCACTTGCCAAAAAATGGAGTACTGACAGAACCTGCACCAGAGGGGGAATCCCTGTGGGTTGGCGAATGTGGGACATCAGGTCTGGCTCCAGCTGGGCACACAGTTCCTGTATAGTGGCTCTGTCAAGCCTGTATGTCAGTATGACATGTCTTTCTTCCATTGTCGACAGGTCCACCAGCGGTCTGTACACGGGAGGATTCCTCCATCTCCTCGCAAGTCCCAGCGGACGGTGCCTAGGAAGGACAACATGGAGCACAGAGTCAAGCAACCCACAGGTACGTAACCACAGCTTGCACAGTACACGATTTGCTAT
The DNA here is from genome assembly GCF_031143425.1 of Pleurodeles waltl. Classification (NCBI taxonomy): domain Eukaryota; kingdom Metazoa; phylum Chordata; class Amphibia; order Caudata; family Salamandridae; genus Pleurodeles; species Pleurodeles waltl. The sequence continues at coordinate 499,213,018 of NC_090445.1, forward strand.
GCATTGAATGGCTTGTATGATTGGCAATGCAAGGCCTAGGCCTGTGTGACGCTGTAGAAATTAAGCCATGTGGGCCCTTGAAATGGCGGCTGCCTGACCTGTGAAGTGTGACAATGGGATGTGAGGTCAATGCGCTGGCGTGGCACACCGTGGCGGTAGGCGGTCGAAGACCGCGGCGCAAAGCAGCATTGGTTAACATTGAACCCTATGGGTCTCAGGAGCCAATGATGATGTGCGCGGCGGACGCGGTACGCACCGCCGCAGTACGCACCGCCGCGGGCGTGACCGCCATTTTCTATCTGCTTAATCACTCGAGACCTGATCATCCACAGGAGAGGACCTATACTGCAAGTGCTGCTGTGACCTCGGTCTGGAAGAGACAATGGCTGCTGCGACTGGGGAAAGGGCCCCTGCCTTCACATCTGAGGAATTGGAGAAACTTGTTGATGGGGTCCTCCCCCAGTATGCGCTACTCTACGGTCCTCCAGACCAACAGGTAAGTACACAGGGAGCACGTTGTATGGGCTATGCCTGTGTTGAGTGGGGTGGATGTAAGATGGTGGGGAGGGGAGCGAATGAGGAATGCAACGCACGACAGATGAGAGCATGTGCCACATGGCAAGGTTGGGGAGGGGGGCCACTCACATCGACAATGCAGAAAAGTGATGATATTTATTTTCCCACCCTGTCCATGTCACATAGGTCAGCGCCCATCAGAAGATCGACATTTGGCGTGCCATCGCCAAGGACGTCCGGGCCCTGGGGGTCCACAACAGATGGGGCACCCACTGCCGCAAGAGGTGGGAGGACATCCGCCGCGGGAGCAGAAAGACCGCCGAGGCTCTGCTGGGGATGGCCTCCCAACCTAGGAGGGGTGCCACACAGCAATTGACCCCCCTGATGTCCCGGATCCTGGCGGTGGCCTACCCCGATTTGGATGGGTGCGTGAGGACATCACAGCAGACACAAGAGGGTGAGTCTCAGCACATTCTGCTATATCAGCGCACAGTGGAGGTGTCTGGGTGGTGGAGGAGAGCTGTGGCTATCTCTAGGCCAGGGTGGTTTCTGTAGGCTAGGCCCCTCCGTTAGGCATGGCCCTGTGCCCCCGCCCCCCACCTCTGTAGGGTGCTAAGTACAGCTATCCATGGGCCGGCCTCACCTATGTGTGCAGTTGTCCTCCATAGACTTGTAGGCCAAGTCACAATAATTGAGTAGTGTACCCCGAGTGCGCGGCGTAGTGCAGGGGGCTTCTGTGTCTGTCCTCTCCGCCAATGCATGCACTCAACATGTCTTTCTTTCTTATCCCCCCCCCTTTTTTTTGGTTTTCCTGTTCATGTGTGCATTAGCATCATCAGGCGGAGGAGAAGTAGCATCGGCGCACGAGGGAGCTGCATCTCACATGGCCCCGGAGGGCCCTGCAACCGACTCCGAGTTCACCAGTGAGACGGAGGGCGAGGGGTGCACCACAACGGGGACCCGTGGAGACGTCAGCGACACCGACACGTCCTCGGAAGGGAGCTCCCTTGTGGTGGCGGCAACATCCGTGCCCACCGCAACAACAGGTACAGCCGCCACCCAGCGCACCAGCTCCGCCCTCCCAGCAGCCCCTCAGCGTTCGCCCCGTACCCGCTCGGCCAGGAAGCCGGGCATCTCCTTCTCCCCAGGCACCTCAGGCCCTGCCCCAGTTACCCCTGCTGCCCTCAGTGCGGAGATCATTGACCTCCTCCAGACGCTCATTGTTGGGCAGTCTACCCTTTTGAATGCCATCCAGGGGGTGGAAAGGGAGGTGCATCGGAGCAATGCATACCTGGAGGGCATTCATTCGGGTCAGGCTGCCCATCAGCGATCGTTCAACGCTCTGGCCTCAGCACTGACGGCAGCCATTGTCCCTGTCTCCAGCCTCCCTCCTCCAACTCCCTCCACCCAGTCCCACTCCCCTGTTCCTCTGCCTATCCCAGACACACCTACAGACCAGCCTGCACACACATCAACACCCAAGGGCAGCTCATCCAGACATAAGCACCACAGATCACACAAGCATTCACCCAAGCAACATCCACATGCAGACATGCCAACAGCCACTGCCTCCTCTGTGTCCCCCTCCTCCTCATCTCCCTCCTCCCTCCCTGTGACGTCTCCACTCACACATGCATGCACAACATCATCAGCCACTACGTCCATCACCAGCACACCCACCAGAACACTCCGCACATGTGCAGTCACCACCCCCACTGCCATTTACACGTCCCCTGTGTCCTCTCCCAGTGTGTCTGTCACCCCCTCTTCCAAACCACACAAACGCAGGCAGCCACCCACCCAACAGCCATCCACCTCACGACAGCCTCCGTCACAAGCACCGCACCCATAGACAGCACACTTGACTCTCCTACAACCACATCCTCTTCCTCCACTCCCATACCCACTGCACCTACCCTTCCCATTGCTCCTAAAAAGTTTTTCCTCTCCAAAATTAACCTCTTTGCATCACCTGACCCACCCCCTCCATCTCGTAAGAGTCCAAACAGCACCTCAGCCACCACAAGCCCTGCACCTACTAGGACCATAGTTCAGGGCTAATGGAGTCCACCAGCTCCTAGGGCTGAAACATTGGCCAGCAGCAAGGGGACAGCCAGCCCACCCCCTGGGAAAAGAACCAAAAAAGGGAAGGGCCGGCGCAACAGGCCTGAGACGGCTGCCCCCAAGGACACTACCCTTGCACCGTCACCTGGCACATCCGCAAAGGGAGGCAAGGGCCCCAGAGATTCGGCGAAGGAGGGCAAGGGCAGCAGGGCGGACAAGTCCGGCAGCAGGCGAGCTGCCCAGGAGGGCCCCATCAGCTCCATTTTGGGTGTGACGGAGGACACCCACGGGCCAAGGACTCCAGCACAGGAGGGCCCCGCTAGCGAAAGGTCGGATGGCGACTGAGCGGGAATTATTGGCCAGATCCGGTTCCCCAGGAACACAAGACAAGCACCGCTGAACAGGGCCCCGCCGTGACAAGCACCGCTGAACAGGGCCCCGCCGTGACAAGCACCGCTGAACAGGGCCCTGCCGTGACAAGCACCGCTGAACAGGGCCCCGCCGTGACAAGCACCGCTGAACAGGGCCCTTCCTGTCAAGCACCGCTCCGCTGGGCCCTTCCTGTCAAGCACTGCTCCGCTGGGCCCTTCATCTCAAGCACCGCTCCGCTGGGCCCTTCAACTCAAGCACCGCTCCGCTGGGCACCGCCGTCTCTGAACTGCTCCGCTGGGCCCTTCCTGTCAAGCACCGCTCCGCTGGGCCCTTCATCTCAAGCACCGCTCCGCTGGGCCCTTCATCTCAAGCACCGCTCCGCTGGGCCCTTCAACTCAAGCACCGCTCCGCTGGGCACCGCCGTCTCTGAACTGCTCCGCTGGGCCCTTCCTGTCAAGCACCGCTCCGCTGGGCCCTTCCTGTCAAGCACCGCTCTGCTGGGCACCGCCATCTCTGAACTGCTCCGCTGGGCCCTTCCTGTCAAGCACCGCTCCGCTGGGCCCTTCATCTCAAGCACCGCTCCGCTGGGCCCTTCAACTCAAGCACCGCTCCGCTGGGCCCTTCCTGTCAAGCACCGCTCCGCTGGGCCCTTCATCTCAAGCACCGCTCCGCTGGGCCCTTCATCTCAAGCACCGCTCCGCTGGGCCCTTCAACTCAAGCACCGCTCCGCTGGGCACCGCCGTCTCTGAACTGCTTCGCTGGGCCCTTCCTGTCAAGCACCGCTCCACTGGGCCCTTCCTGTCAAGCACCGCTCCGCTGGGCACCGCCATCTCTGAAGTGCTCCGCTGGGCCCTTCCTGTCAAGCACCGCTCCGCTGGGCCCTTCATCTCAAGCACCGCTCCGCTGGGCCCTTCCTGTCAAGCACCGCTCTTCTGGGCCCTTCCTGTCAAGCACCTCTCCACTGGGCCCTTCATCTCAAGCACCGCTCCGCTGGGCCCTTCATCTCAAGCACCGCTCCGCTGGGCCTTTCAACTCATGCACCGCTGCGCTGGGCACCGCCGTCTCTGAACTGCTCGGCTGGGCCCTTCCTGTCAAGCACCGCTCCGCTGGGCACCGCCGTCTCTGAACTGCTCCGCTGGGCCCTTCCTGTCAAGCACCGCTCCGCTGGGCCCTTCCTGTCAAGCACCGCTCCGCTGGGCCCTTCCTGTCAAGCACCGCTCCGCTGGGCCCTTCATCTCAAGCACCGATCCGCTGGGCCCTTCATCTCAAGCACCGCTGGCCCATTGGCAGGGCCGGATCTGTGTCGGGCAGGGCTTCACGAAGCACTCTGGCCAACATGCCTCCTCCATATCCAGTGGAGTCTGTAATCCACCTGATGGACTGTGGCTTTGCACTTCCCAGGATGTGACAGTGGTCAACCCACCCACTGTAGAGACTTGAGAGACTGTGGCTTTGCACTCCCCAGGATGGTACAGTGGGCATGGAGGCCCCTCGTGGATCTAGCGTCGTGGACTCATGTGGCTGAGGTGCCCCCCCCTTCCCTTCCCCCTGAGGTGCCTGTAGTTTTATTATCTGATGCCCCAGCAGTGTTCTCTCCAATGGAATCGGGTCTCGTGTGTGGGCTTTGCCCATGTGTTTATGCACATTGGCCCACGAACAATGGAAGGTAGCCAATATGTGCCGGACTTTTGGGCTATGTATATATTGTTCATGTTGTAATATATTTTATTTAGATATTTCATATTTCACTTAATTTCAAATATGCTATAATATACTTCAATTTTAAGGATCAATTTATTTTGTCTTTGCATTCTTCCGGGGGGTTTGGGGGGTGTCACTCTGACTTGTTGGTCTGCATTGGTGTGTAGGGATTTGGGGGGTGGTGGGGGGGTGGGTGTGTCGCGTATGTGTGTGCCCGTAACCTTTTCTCCTCCCCCCTCCCCTGTGTCGTAGGTGCAGTACTCACCGTTATCGTCTGCGGCGGCGTTCGTGCTCCTGGTAGAGGAGCAGGTAGACAATAGCTGGTAGGATGTTTAATTCGGGTTCCATGCTGTCCAGATTCCTCGTGGAGTGTACAGAGGTGAGCGTTTTCCCATTCGTAGTCTGTTTCCGCCGTGTTTTTATCGGCGGGGCTCCCACACCGGAAAAGGTGGCGGATTGGTGGGTCGTGATAGGGTGGGCGGTACATTGTCTGCCGCCTGTCTGTTGGCGGTGACCGCCGCGCTGTTTGTTTGTCCCGCCGTGGCAGTCGGAGTGTTAAAGTGGCGGGCTGTGTTGGTGGTTCCCGCCAGGGTCAGAATTCCATTTTTTTTACCGCCTGCCTGTTGGCGGGTTGGCCGCCGCTTTAACACCGACCGCCAGGGTTGGAATGACCCCCTGTGTGACTATAGTGGTAATGCAAGAGCTTTACATGTCTCCTAGTTCAGCATCGGCTGCTCTGCCTACAGCTACCTCTAGACAGCCTGGCTTCTAGACACTGCCTGCATTTCTCTAATAAGGGATAACTCGACCTGGTATAAGGTGTAAGTAACTTAGGTACCCTCTACAAACCAGGCCAGCCTCCTACACACTGTAACTTTTGCTTTTTTCAGTGAATTTCTAGTTTTTTTTAACGTTAAGTAAGATGCCCATTGCAATGCACAGTGGGGGGGTGTGGGGTGGGTGTTGGACGCAGGTCATGGCCTGGCATTGTGCTACCCCCACCCAACCTTGCTGCTCCTGCCGCTCTCCTCCTTGCAATCAATTTTCCAAGACTATGCCCCTGCTCCCTCATTACAGCCCTTTGTGGCCATTTTTCTACCACTGCCCTTCCCACCTTCCCTGAACATATAGCTTGCTGCCCCATCCACCTCTCCATACCCTCTGTTATCCGATCCCATACACCAGCCCCCTCCAGACTGCCATGCATGGTCTAATGTGCTGTTGCTGTCCCCTCCTTTCTGCCCTCAATGGTCCATTGTGCTGCAACTGCCCCTCCTGTTTGTCCGGTATGGGTTGCCTGCTGCCCTTGCCTGTTTCCTCTATGCTCTCTGTTGTCCATGTGCATGGCCCTGTCCCCTACATATTGCTTTCCATTGTCATTTGTGCTTCACTGCTATCCAACTCTTCTTGTGTGTTATATTGTACTGCTGCAGCCCATCATGCTTGACTTGTAAGGTCAGTTTGATACCCCTGCTCATCTCCCTCCTTCCCTCTGTTATCTGAGTCCATGTATCAAACTTGCCAACATTTTGAACTTGGTAAGAAGCATGTTTTGAAAAAAACCTAGGGAATTTATTTTTCCCATTGACTTACATTGAAAAAGAGTAGATTATAAGGGTGGGCACTGCCAGTAGCACTCTCAGTCCAAGTACTATGAATTTAACATGAATGAGACTTAGGTTATGCCAGTCGTTCACCATGAAAGTTTAAAACTCAGGTAATCAAATGTGAAAAATCCTGAGGGGCGGGCTAAATGGGAGGGCCCATTTGCTACAATGGCCAACAAAATAATGAAACCCTATGCTTACTCCTCTTAGACAATGGTGACGACATCCTGGAAGTTGCTTTACCCTCTACACCCCAAAAATACATATATGAAATTTGATAATGTCCCCTTAAATTCAGCACCAAATGACAGTGATGAATTTTACAGACCCTCCAGGATTTTGAGATTTGCAAAAAAATGCAAAAGCAACAGTTGTAAAAAGGCTGCACTTTTTACAAAACTGCCCATGAGATCTGGAGAACGAGGACATGTTAAGGCCAGGAATGGGAAAAGCACCACCATATTTATTATAAATATATGAGAATTGGCAAGTGCTACCAATAAGTAAAATATATTTCATTATAAATATATGAGAATTGGCAAGTGCTAACAATAAGTAAAATATACTTCACCCTATAAATGTTATCAAAGTGTGTTTATCAGAGACTTAATAGTTCTAGGTTAAATATACACTCCCATATGTGTGGAGACCAATGTTTAAAATTTGTCAGGGAGCTGTAACATGGCAATGTACTAATATCAATAGATGTATGCCTCTTTGTTACACAAGCATCACAGACAAGACTTGTGATGCACAGCAAAGCATGCCTTTCATCGAAGTGTACAGTAGTGTGGCTCAAGTTACAGAAGTCCAGGTCTGGCCTCTGATTAAAAAACAAGGTGACACCCAGCAGGTCTGAATATCTTCCAGCCAGACTATGAGGTTTCATTCCTCTTATTGTTTCAGCTAATCACAGAGCAACATAACACATTTTACAGAAATAAATATAGAATATACCTAGCAGCATCTCTGTGTATTTTACCCAGTCAGGCTGTTCGTTCTCCTTTAAAAGCACTCTGTTCCAGGGACCAAACAAAATCAGACACTCCTATAAGGAAACTGTTAGATGTTGAGCCTATGAGGTGCATGTGCCCTCAGGGACATGGGCCTAGCCACACGCTACTGAAACACTGGGCACATTTCAACATGGACGGCCACCAGGGAGGAGATAGACTATTTAGGGCTGAAAACACGAGCATGGGGCTGTGCCATAACACTCAGCATGACCGCTTTTTCTTCAATTACCTCAAAATTACATGGACGCTATCAAGTCCAAGGGGATGTATGAGGGGGAAATAATGTGTACAGGCAGTACACACCACAATATATAGCAAGCATTAACACCAGACACAACTAGTGCTGCAGGAGTCTGATCCTTTGTATTGACTGCCACAAGGTAATATAAGCCCCCACATTGTACACTAGTGGTGTGGACAGCATGTGGAAGACCCACGATGTTGGAAGATAAAGTGACACATGTGCCAGCCAAGCAGTCCAATGTAAACAAGTATGCTAAGTGTAGGAGGCTGGCCTGGCTTATAGTGGGTACCTTGTGGTACTCACACCTTGTGCCAGGTCCAGTTATCCCTTATTAGTAGATTAGAGGTGTTCTAGCAGCTTAGGCTGATAGAGGTAGCTATAGAAGAGCAGCTTAGGCTGAACTAGGAGACATGCAAAGCTCCTACTATACCACTTATATCACTTAGCACAATATCATAAGAAAATACAATACTCAGAGTTACTAAAAATAAAGGTACTTTATTTTAGTGACAATATGCCAAAAGTATCTCAGATGATATACTCCCTTAGGAGGTAAGTAATATACACAAAATGTACACACACAAACCAAATCAGGTAAGTAAACAGTTAGAAAGGTAGTGCAAACACTGTAGAACACAATAGAATGCAATAGGGGAAAATAGGCCTAGGGGCAACACAAACCATATACTCCAAAAGTGGAATGCGAACCACGAATGGACCCCAGGCCTAGTGTAGTGTGTACAGGGTCGCTGGGAGTGTAAGAAAACACTAAGGGTGTTCAAGACACCCTACCCCAAGACCCTGAAAAGTAGGAGTAAAGTTACCCTACTGCCCCAGAAAGACAGTAAAGTCGAGATAGGGGATTCTGCAAGGACAACCACTGACTGCAAAACACTGAAGACGGATTCCTGGACCTGAGGACCTTCATAGGAAGGGGACCAAGTCCAAGAGTCACACAAGTGTCCGGGGGGCAGGAGCCCACTAAACCCCAGATGAAGGTGCAAAAGGGCTGTCTTTGGGTGGAAGAAGCTAAAGTTTCTGCAACAACGGAAGGTGCCAGGAACTTCTCCTTTGGTCAGAAGATGTCCCACGGCGTGCTGAAGGATGCAGAGTTGTTTCCACGCAAAAAGACCGCAAGAGTTGCGGTTGAGGATTTTGGGTGTTGCCAGGGCCCAGGAAGGACCAGGAGGTCGCCCCTTGGAGGAGGAGACAGAGGGAGCGCTTAGCAACACAGAGAGCCCATGCAGGACCAGGCAGCACCCACAGAAACACCTGAACAGGTGTTCAGAAGATCTGAGGACGACGGTCGACTCAGAACAACAAAAGAGGGTCCCACGACATCGGAGTCCAACTCAGCGAGTTGGGCAATGCAGGACGGAGTGCTGGGGACCTGGGCTAGGCTGTGCACAAAGGAAGTCTTGCAAAAGTGCACAGAAGCCCGAGCAGCTGCAGTTCACGCAGTACACAGGATTACTGTCTGGCGTGGGGAGGCAAGGACTTACCTCCACCAAATTTGGACAGAATCGCCACTGGACTGTCGGGGACACTTGGGTCCAGCTCCTGTGTTTCAGGGACCACACTCGTCAAGATGAGAGGGGACCCAGAGGACCGGTGATGCAGGAGTTTGGTGCCTGCGTTGGCAGGGGGAAGATTCCGTCGACCCACAGGAGATTTCTTCTTGGCTTCCAGTGCAGGGTGAAGGCAGACAGCCCTCAGAGCATGCACCACCAGGAAACAGTTGAGAAAGCCGGCAGGATGAGGCACTGCAATGTTGCTGGTAGTCTTCTTGCTAGATTGGTGCGGTTTTGCAGGCGTCCTGGAGCAGTCAGCAGTCGATCCTTGGCAGAAGTTGAAGAGGGAAGTGCAGAGGAACTCTGGTGAGCTCTTGCATTCATTATCTGGTGAGATACCCACAAGAGAGACCCTAAATAGCCCTCAGAGGAGGATTGGCTATAGTGAAGGGTAAGCACCTATCAGGAGGGGTCTCTGACGTCACCTGCTGACACTAGCCACTCAGAGCTGTCCATTGTGCCCTCACACCTCTGCATCCAAGATGGCAGGGGTCTGGGACACACTGGAGGAGCTCTGGGCACCTCCCCTGGGAGATGCTGGTCAGGGGAGTGGTCACTCCCCTTTCCTTTGTCCAGTTTTGTGCCAGAGCAGGGCTGGGGGGATCCCTGAACCGGTGTAGACTGGTTATGCAAGGAGGGCACCATCTGTGCCCTTCAAAGCTTTTCCAGAGGCCAGGAGAGGCTACTCCTCCCAGGCCCTTCACACCTATTTCCAAAGGGAGAGGGTGTAACACCCTCTCTCAGAGGAAATCCTTTGTTCTGCCTTCCTGGGACTGGGCTGCCCAGGCCCCACGGGGGCAGAAACCTGTTTGAGGATTGGCAGCAGTGGTAGCTACATGGAAAACCCCGGAAAGTTAGTATGGCAGTGCCCGGGCTCTATGCTGGAGACCCAGGGATGCATGGAATTGTCCCCCCCAGTACCAGAATGGTATTGGGGTGACAATTCCATGATCCTAGACATGTTACATGGCCATGTTCGGAGTTACCATGGTGACGCTACATATAGGTATTGACCTATATGTAGTGCACGTGTGTAATGGTGTCTTCGCACTCACAAAGTCTGGGGAAATTGCCATGAACAATGTGGGGGTACCTTGGCTAGTGCCAGGGTGCCCTCACACTAAGTAACTTTGCACCTAACCTTCACTAAGTGAGTGTTAGACATATAGGTGACTTATAAGTTATTTAAGTGTAGTGTAAAATGGCTGTGAAATAACGTGGATGTTATTTCACTCAGGCTGCAGTGGCAGTCCTGTGTAAGGATTGTCTGAGCTCCCTATGGGTGGCAAAAGAAATGCTGCAGCCCATAGGGATCTCCAGGAGCCCCAATGCACTGGGTACCTAAGTACCATATACTAGGGAATTATAAGAGTGTTCCAGTGGGCCAATCAGAATTGGTAAAATTAGTCACTAGCCTGCAGTGACAATTTTAAAAGCAGAGAGAGCATAAACACGGAGGTTCTGATTAGCAGAGCCTCAGTGATACAGCTAGGCACCACACAGGGAACACATACAGGGCATACTTTATGATCACTGGGGTCCTGGCTAGCAGGATCCCAGTGACACATAGGCAAAAACCAACATACATACAGAAAAATGGGTGTAACATGCCAGGCAAGATTGTACTTTCCTACACTAAGCCACTGCCACCAAGAGAGAAATTATGTGGGAGCAGTGCCACAAGAGCTATCAGAATACACACTGTCAGATGTAATCAAGGCCAATTTCACAGGAGAACCTCCCTGGAAATTAAAGTGAATGACGTGCCCATGGACCTCAATCTGGTGCATACAGATCCACTAGGAATCATGACAAATAAAAGCTGGTCCCTAAGAATCAGTGCCATGGGACACGCGGCGGGCCCACAGCACAATATTATGTACTTAAAATCTAGGGCTCAGCACCTATGGGGCACATGGCGGGTCCGGGCGGGGCATTATTTTATGGAGAGTAGCAAAATAAAGCCCAGCAAAAATTCCCAAATTCATGACGCAAAATGTTAATATTTGGGCCGCAAAATTTGCTAATTCATGCCACAATATCCTGGGTGGTCTGATTTGTATTCAAGTCTCATTGGAAAAGTAATTAAATAGACAAGAATTTGTTACAATCTCCCTTAGCTTAAAAGTATCTTGGATGCGGAAAAAGTTGCACACCATTCCAGTATTACAGATTGTTTGAGACGTAAATATCAATGCATTTCCTTGCAGACACACACGATAGGTAAAACCCTTTAGTACATCAGGCCCCTTATTCCCATTCTTTGTCAGGATTCATTTCAAAATTAGTAAGCTCTTTCATATCTTGGCGGCAAAGAACTGAAAGTTGATTACCCCTCACCCACTGAAAAGTCCTATTTTTATATTGGCATAATTTTGCATTAGAATCTCTGGAGGTAAATGATTGCATTAGTAATACAAGAGTGTGGGACATGGTGCAGGAAGTGGCAAAATGCTATACATTGCTGACTTCACACAAGAGAATAATCACAGCATTGCATGAAACCACAGCACATATCAGTGTAAGCAGTGATTGCGGATCCAGTTTGAGAAAATGAATGTTTGGCCATATTAAATCACAAAACAGGTATTCTAAGGGAGGAGCTGACACAATTACCTCACTGTAGTCTTTGTTCTGTTTTTGATGCCACGTACTTTTCTACTTTGATTCCCAAGGCATACTGTGGCCCTTCCTCTTGGACCCTTCTGTTTATTCAAGGGGTGGGCATGTGGTAGAGTTGGCAAAGTGCACCACAAAACAGGTTGGTAGTCTACTTCATAGAACATGGCCACCTCATCAAACAAACTGCAATTTGTGCTCTTCTATTAGAAGAGGTATGCTGTTCTAGTTCTTCCTTGTTCTGTAGTTTGGGAAACAGTGGAACTCGCTATAATGTAACCATCGTTAGACTTTTTTCACACTATGGCAGTCATGCGGTTACCGCCGAATGACTGCCCCGCGGTCAAAAGACCGCGGTGGTCATTCCAACTTTCCCGCTGGGCCGGCGGGCGACCGCCAAAAGGCCGTCCGCCGGCCCAGCGGGAAAGCCCCTGCAACGAGGAAGCCGGCTCCATTCGGAATTGCAGGGGTGCGACGGGTGCAGTGGCACCCGTCGCGATTTTCACTGTCTGCTAACCAGACAGTGAAAATCTGTATGGGGCCCTGTGAGGGGGCCCCACGACACCAGTTCCCGCCATCCTGGTTCTGGCGGTGAAGACCACCAGAAACAGGCTGGCGGGAAGGGGGTCGGAATCCCCGTGGCGGCACTACATGCAGCGCCGCCATGGAGGATTCCCTGGGCCAGGGGAAAACTGGCGGGAAACCGCTGGTTCCCATTTTCTGACCGCGGCTTTACCGCCGCGGTCAGAATAGCCCAGGAAGCACCACCAGCCTGTTGGCGGTGCTTCCGCTGCCCTCCGCCCTGGCGGTCATGGACCGCCAGGGTCGGAATGACCCCCTATATCTTTTATGATATTGACAAGTTTTTTCTTGTGTATTTTTTGATTGATTAGTCCAAGAAAGTCTCTTTTTAAATGGACTTATGCCAAGCCAAATTGCCAGCATCTGCTGTACATTACCCTAACCACTGAGCTGGGGTCCTTTACAGTACTTTCTGTCTTGGGGGGGATTCAGACAGTCAATAAAAATCTTTGCACTGAGGGATTCTGGGAGGACACAGTCAGATTCGGTGTCAGAGGTTAAGACCAACATTTGTATATGGCGACAGTCTGTGGTTAGTGAATGTACGTAATTGCTTGAATGTGTGTAGTCTGTGTGTGCCTTTTTGTGGTGTCTGTGTCTATTGTCTATGTTTGTGTATACTGCCTTCAAGTGCATGGGTGCCAGTTTATATTTTGCACTGTGTGCATAAGTATTAGCTGTATCTATACCTTTCTGTGTGAATAGGTGTCATAATGAAACTTGGCTTTTGTGGTGAGCCTCTGGAATATCAAAATGGGAATATCGATTTTATGAAATATCATGATAAGACAGAAGCAACTGTTCTCTTCCAAATGAAATCTTGAGTCCAAGTAACAAGGTCCTGAGTGGAGAAACATGATAGCACAATTGCCTAATAAGGACACCATAAAACACAAGGAAAGTTTTCGATGATGATCCAAGATGGCCACTTTCAACTCCAAACAACACAAGTGTTCACGGACAGCCCAGAAATGTAGTTAGTTGTCAGGGAGCCATTGTGTAATTCATTCTCCACACATGCAAAGACTCATACCAGAAAGCACTAACACACTCTAAACAATATTAGCCTTTCTTTCTACAAAATGGATTTGACACAAGCAGAATTGGAGTAATGTGTCCCCACTTAAGCCATCACCCATGGCTCTAGACATGCCTACCAATACCTCTTCTCCAAACTGTCTGCTGCTCTTCAGTTAGTTGATCAAATTACTATCGTAATTTGTTCCCAGAGTAATCCATAAATTTTGTCTGTGTGTTGAAGCTATAACCATGGAGAGTACAAGCAAAGGCTTCCTGCAAATGCCTACTAATATGCACATTTTTGACCTTGGTTGCTAAGCTCATAGTATGAAGGAATAGTTAGAGGAATTTGCGTGCAGAGGCCTCAGGCCTTTTTGAGAAGCACTTGGACCTATGATGTACCTGACTTGTTAAGTATTTAAGAGTGTTGATTTATCACTTGTTGTTTGAGAACCAAAATATAGAATACAACAATCTTTTTAAAAAATGGGTAAGTAATTGTTGGACCTGGCTTTTTGACAGGGACATCCCCGAACGTTTTGCCTCCTTCCTCCTATTTTTTTCTGACCTGTTGTTGTTGGCTTTGGACCTCTGGGCACTTTACCACTGCTAACCAGTGCTAAAGTGCATATGCTCTCTGGGTAAATTGTACTACTGATTGTTTTATCCATGATTGACTATTTAATTTACTTGTAAGTCCCTGGTAGAGTGCACTACATGTGCCTAGGGCAGGTAGATTAAATGCTACTAGTGGGCCTGCAGCACTGGTTGTGCCACCCACCTCAGTAGCCCCTTAACCCTGTCTCAGGCCTGCCATTGCAAGGCCTGTGTGTGCAGTTTCACTGCTACTTCGACTTGGCATTTAAAAGTACTTGCCAAGCCTAGAACTCCCCTTTTACTACATATAAGTCATCCCTTATGTGTGCCCTAGGTAACCCCTAGAGCAGGGTGCTGTGTAGGTAAAAGGCAGGACATGTACCTGTGTAGTTATATGTCCTGGTAGTGTAAAACTCCTAAATTCGTTTTTACACTACTGTGAGGCCTGCTCCTTTCATAGGCTAACATTGGGGCTGCCCTCATACACTGTTGAAGTGGCAGCTGCTGATCTGAAAGGAGCAGGAAGGTCATATTTAGTATGGCCTGAATGGTAATACAAAATCCTGCTGACTGGTGAAGTCGGATTTAATATTACTATTCTAGAAATGCCACTTTTAGAAAGTGAGCATTTCTTTGCACTAAAATCTTGTTATGCCCTTCAATCCACGTCTGGCTAGGTTTAGTTGACAGCTCCTTGTGCATTCACTCAGACACACTCCAAACACAGGGTACTCAGCCTCACTTGCATACATCTGCATTTTGAATGGGTCTTCCTGGGCTGGGAGGGTGGAGGGCCTGCCCTCACACAAAGGACTGCCACAACCCCTACTGGGACTCTGGCAGACAGGATTGAACTGAAAGGGGGCTTGGTGCATTTCTTAGAGACTCTTTGAAGTCACCCCACTTCAAAGGCACAACTTAGTATAAAACAGGGCCTCTGCCCTACCTCATCAGACACTTGCTGGAGAAGAAACCTGAACCAGAAACTACATCCTGCCAAGAAGAACTGCCTGGCTGCTCAAAGGACTCACCTGTCTGCTTTTCTACAAAGGACTGCTGTCTTGCTGTTGGCCTGCTGCCTTGCTGAACTCTTGTCTGGCTATGAAAGTGCTCTCCAAGGGCTTGGATAGAGCTTGCCTCCTGTTCCCTGAAGTCTCAGGACCAAAAAGACTTCTCTCTTCCTCTTGGACGCTCCGTGCGCTGAACTTTTCAACGCACAGCTTGTTCCGCGGCAAGAAAAATGCTGCACACCGACGCTGATCAACGGGACGTCTTCGGGACGTCTTCGGGACGACCGAAACATTGACGCACGGCCTCGCAAGGACAACGCCGCCCGACTTCCTGGGAGAAATTGACGCGACGCCTGCCGTGAGATCAAAACTTTGACGCACGGCCTCGCAAGGACAACGCCGCCCGACTCCGCAGGAGAAATCGACACGACGCCTGCCGTGAGATCAAAACTTTGACGCACGGCCTCGCAAGGACAACGCCGCCCGACTTTCCAGGAGAAATCGACGCAACGCCTGCCGTGCGATAAAAACTTTGACGCACGGCCTGGCAAGGACAACGGCGCCCGACTCCGCCGGAGAAATCAACGCAACGCCTGCCGTGAGATCGAAACTTCGACGCGCAGCCCCGCAGAACGACGCACAGCCGGAAAACAAGCAGGAAAATCCACGCACAGACCCGGGACATCTGGTAATCCCGCGACCCACAGAAAGAGACTGTCCGCGCGCCGGAAAACGACGCCCGACTTCCCCGCGTGGAAAATAACGACGCAAGTCCGTGTGTGCTGGGGAGAAATCGACGCACACACCCTTTTTCCACGCACCTCTTCCTTTGTGGCCCTCTGAGGAGATTTTCCACCAGAAACCAGGTACTTTGTGTTTGAAAGAGACTCTGTTTACTTTCTAAAGACTTAACACGCTTTATATCACTTTTCAGTCATATCTTTACAAATTCATATTGCAACTTTGATCGTTTTGACCTGAAGATACCCAGATAAATATCATATATTTTTCTAAACACTGTGTGGTGTATTTTTGTGGTGTTATGCTATGGTGTTGTATGATTTATTGCACAAATGCTTTACACATGGCCTTCTAAGTTAAGCCTGACTGCTCATGCCAAGCTACCGGAGGGTGAGCACAGGCTGATTTTGGATTGTGTGTGACTTACCCTGACTAGAGTGAGGGTTCTTGCTTGGACAGAGGGCAACCTGACTGCCAACCAAAAACCCCATTTCTAACATTGGTGATCAGCGGTGAGGATAGGACTTGTGTTTGTGCAGTGACATACAGTAGCTAAGTATTTCACTACCTACCCACAGTTGAAGGTCAACTTGATTTTTCATCTTTTTTGGCTTTTGGTTCTCTGATGTCCTCCTGGATATACTATTGATATTTTGGACTTTGGATTTTGTTTTTTGCTGATAAGATCTTATCAGAATGGGATTGCTTACCTACTCATTCTTTGTTAGTACTGACCACCTCACTAAGGCTGACCTAAGGGAGCTTTGCAGAAAATGGGGCCTTCCTGTAGCAAGGAGATCTACTAAGGCGGAGATGCTCCATCACTACATAGTCTGGGGGGAGGAAAGATGGGCAGAGAGAGAGGCAGCAAGAAACCAAATGACTAAGTACCCCTCAGATGAGGAGGAGGACTACGCACAGGAGGAGGAAGACTTCTCACATGAGGAGGAAGACTACTCAGAGTTGGACAGTGACCCAGAAATAGATGAATGGCTCCGAGGTCAAAGGCGACAGGAGCAACAATTAGAGGAGTATCTTGCAGAGGTTGAGGCAAAAAGACTCTTAGCCCTGGAAGAAGAAAAGATTGCAGCTCAAGAGCTGAGCTGTAAAGAGCTGAAACTGGAGGCCGGAAGGGCTGAGTCCAGTTCAGATGGTGGCAGCAAATATCTTGCATCTAGTACTGCTGAAGGAGGGCACAAGCCCAGAGATGTGGTGCCCAACTTGAAGAAGGGAGTTGACACACCCCAGGCGGTTCAAGGGTATGAGGTAGTTCCCGTTATGCACAGGGTCCCTGAGAAGGATTGGGGGACTGGCACAGGGAGTCATATTCCTACTGGGGGGAGGGACACTTTACTGACTCTAGCAGAGAGTGACAGAGAAAAGGGTTCCCCCCTGGTGGACGTCCTGGATATAGAGTGTAGAGACATCCCAGAAGAGTATGGGTTGAGTGTCAGGGACAGACAGATACTGTCTCACCAGTCTCAGGAGGGTGAAGTAGAGTGCTTTTCCAAGGTTGAGTTACTGGATGGTTGGGTGAAGGGTACTGTGGTTAATACATGTGAAGGGCAGAGTGATGTAATTGCTGGAGAGCATATGTCTGGTCCTTATTTTCCAGAGCTACGCCAACACCAGGTGGAGTGTGAATTCTCTGACCCCAGGGAACTTACAATGGAGGCAGACTTCTGGGTGAGTACCAGAGAGTCTGAAGAGGCATTTGGGGGTGCTCCTGAAGGGAGTGGTCTAGGTGGTTCCCAACCAAGTGTGGTGGGAATGGATTGTAGTGTCCCAGGTAGGTCCCAGGTCCTAGAGGGTTCCATGAGGGAACACCAGGAGGGAAGCCTAGCCTGTACCGTAGGGCCGCCTTTTGAGGGAAGCCCTGCAGTGTCAGAAGAACTTGGGGGGGTGACTGTAGCCAGCATCCCAACAGTTCTGGTGTCTGGCAGTACCCCTCCTAGTGAGGGGGTGCAGAAGTCCAGACATAGGGTTGAGAGGGGGTTGCAGACCCCAGTGGAGGACCTTGAGAGTCAGGGGACAGCTCTGAGAGCAGAGCCCCCCAGGAATGACCCAGGTGAAACCGTTTCTGGTTTGGGGGAAACCCAGACTCTGCCGGATGGGCAGAGGTCGGGAGACCTGCGCCAACCAGACTCTTGTGTGGCCCTTGGGGACGGTGTGTCCCTTGTGGGGGGTGAGAGTGCCCCCCAGGAAGTCCTGGCATGCCAGGCAAAGATTCAACCTCAGGGTGGTGACTCTGGGTTGGATACCCAGGTTCAGAGGTTAAACTCTGACCTGGTGGGGGGTAGATGTGCCACCCAAGAAGTCCTGCAGTGCCAGGCAATTGTCCAACCTCAGGGTGTTGACTCTGGGTTGGATGACCAGGTTCAGAGGTTAAACTCTGACCTGGTGGGGGGTAGGTGTGCCCCCCAGAAAGTCCTGGCGTGCCAGGCAATTGCCCACCCTCAGGGTGGTGACCCTGGGTTGGGGAACCAGGCTCAGAGGTTAAACTCTGACCTGGTGGGAGGTAGGTGTGCCTCCCTGGAAGTCCTGGCCTGCCAGGCAATGGTTCAACCTCAGGGTGGTGACTCTGGGTTGGCTAACCAGGTTCAGGGGATAAGCTCTGACCTGTTGGGGGGTAGGCGTGCACCCCAGAAAGTCCTGGTGTACCAGGCAGTGGTCCAACCTCAGAGTGCTGACTCTGGGTTGGATAACCGGGTTCAGAGGTTAAACTCTGACCTGGTGGGGGGTAGGTGTGCCCCCCAGAAAGTCCTGGCGTGCCAGGCAATTGTTCAACCTCAGGGTGGTGACCCTGGGTTGGATACCCAGGTTCAGAGGTTAAACTCTGACCTGGTGGGAGGTAGGTGTGCCTCCCAAGAAGTCCTGCTGTGCCAGGCAATTGTCCAACCTCAGGGTGTTGACTCTGGGTTGGATGACTAGGTTCAGAGGTTAAACTCTGACCTGGTGGGGGGTAGGTGTGCCCCCCAGAAAGTCCTGGCGTGCCAGGCAATTGCCCAACCTCAGGGTGGTGACCCTGGGTTGGGGAACCAGGCTCAGAGGTTAAACTCTGACCTGGTGGGAGGTAGGTGTGCCTCCCAGAAAGTCCTGGTGCGCCAGGCAATTGTTCAACTCCAGGGTGGTGACTCTGAGTTGAATGGCCCAGTTCAGAGGTTAAACTCTGACCTGGTGGAGGGTCAGTGTGCCCTCCAGGAAGTCCTGGCGTGCCAGGCAATTGTTCAACTTCAGGGTGGTGACTCTGAGTTGAATGGCCAAGTTCAGAGGTTAAACTCTGACCTGGTGGAGGGTCAGTGTGCCCTCCAGGAAGTCCTGGCGTGCCAGGCAATTGTTCAACTTCAGGGTGGTGACTCTGAGTTGAATGGTCAGGTGCAGAGGTTAAACTCTGACCTGGTGGGGGGTAGGTGTGCCTCCCAGGAAGTCCTGGTTTGCCAGGCAGTGATCCAGTCTGAGGGTACAGACCCTGGGCTGGAAGACCAGGTTCAGGGTGTCCCCTCGGACCTGGAGGGAGGGGCTACTGATAACAGTGCCCCTACCATGTTGTCTTCTGAGGAGGCCACTCCTAGTTGGAAGGTGCTGGACCCCAGAAGGGAGGGCAGGGGGAGGGAAGCCTCACCCCGGGCCCTAGTCCAACCTGAAGGTACCGGCCCCAGGTTGGAGGGACAGTTGCAGGTTAACAGCCCTGCACCGGTGGAGGAATGGTACAGGGCGACTTCTGTAAGCACCCTGACCATGTTGGACTCTGGGGGTACCGCTCCAGGAGGGAGGGTACAGAGCCCCAGAGGGGAGGACCAGGTTCAGGCTGTCATCCCTGACCTGGTGGAAGGGAGAGTGGTTAAAGGGTGCCCAGCACCTGGGGCTACCGCCCCCCACTCTCCACAGCCACAGTGGTTGGAGAGCTTTGAGAGGCCTGGGGCCTGGCTCTCATCCCTGGCAGCTGTCAGTAATCAGTGTGGCTTGCTGTCCGGGTGGACAGAGTTATCCCTGGGGAGGGGACAAGTGTCACACCCCGGGGGTAGAGTGGGCAACACCACTGTGTTGGTCATGGTGGTACTATCCTGCTCCTGGGATACATCTGTGAGCAAAGTAAGGTTAGGTGCTGCACAGATGGGATCCTCAGGTAAGGAGAAAGGTTCCCCATGGGTTGGCTTAGTGGGCCCTGAGAGTATGGATAGAGTGATCCAATTGGAGTCAGGAAGGCGAAGAACTGGAGCATGCCCCTGCTGTTGTGGGCCTGGGTCCTTGTTCTGTCGCCTCAAACAGGGAAGTACATCAGGATAGTGATTGTTCTCCCCTGGCTTTAGGCTGGTAGGGGGTCATGTTGGACCTGGCTTTTTGACAGGGACATCCCCAAACTTTTTGCCTCCTTCCTCCTATTTTTTTCTGACCTGTTGTTGTTGGCTTTTGACCTCTGGGCAATTTACCACTGCTAACCAGTGCTAAAGTGCATATGCTCTCTGGGTAAATTGTACTACTGATTGGTTTATCCATGATTGACTATTTAATTTACTTGTAAGTCCCTGGTAGAGTGCACTACATGTGCCTAGGGCAGGTAGATTAAATGCTACTAGTGGGCCTGCAGCACTGGTTGTGCCACCCACCTCAGTAGCCCCTTAACCCTGTCTCAGGCCTGCCATTGCAAGGCCTGTGTGTGCAGTTTCACTGCCACTTCGACTTGGCATTTAAAAGTACTTGCCAAGCCTAGAACTCCCCTTTTACTACATATAAGTCATCCCTAATGTGTGCCCTAGGTAACCCCTAGAGCAGGGTGCTGTGTAGGTAAAAGGCAGGACATGTACCTGTGTAGTTATATGTCCTGGTAGTGTAAAACTCCTAAATTCGTTTTTACACTACTGTGAGGCCTGCTCCTTTCATAGGCTAACATTGGGGCTGCCCTCATACACTGTTGAAGTGGCAGCTGCTGATCTGAAAGGAGCAGGAAGGTCATATTTAGTATGGCCAGAATGGTAATACAAAATCCTGCTGACTGGTGAAGTCGGATTTAATATTACTATTCTAGAAATGCCACTTTTAGAAAGTGAGCATTTCTTTGCACTAAAATCTTGTTATGCCCTTCAATCCACGTCTGGCTAGGTTTAGTTGACAGCTCCTTGTGCATTCACTCAGACACACCCCAAACACAGGGTACTCAGCCTCACTTGCATACATCTGCATTTTGAATGGGTCTTCCTGGGCTGGGAGGGTGGAGGGCCTGCCCTCACACAAAGGACTGCCACACCCCCTACTGGGACTCTGGCAGACAGTAGTGAACTGAAAGGGGACCTGGTGCATTTCTTAGAAACTCTTTGAAGTCACCCCCACTTCAAAGGCACAACTTAGTATAAAACAGGGCCTCTGCCCTACCTCATCAGACACTTGCTGGAGAAGAAACCTGAACCAGAAACTACATCCTGCCAAGAAGAACTGCCTGGCTGCTCAAAGGACTCACCTGTCTGCTTTTCTACAAAGGACTGCTGTCTTGCTGTTGGCCTGCTGCCTTGATGAACTCTTGTCTGGCTGTGAAAGTGCTCTCCAAGGGCTTGGATAGAGCTTGCCTCCTGTTCCCTGAAGTCTCAGGACCAAAAAGAATTCTCTCTTCCTCTTGGACGCTCCGTGCGCCGAACTTTTTGACGCACAGCTTGTTCCGCGGCAAGAAAAACGCCGCACACCGACGCTGATCAACGCGACGTCTTCGGGACGACCGAAACTTTGACGCACGGCCTCGCAAGGACAACGCCGCCCGACTTCCCGGGAGAAATCGACGCGACGCCTGCCGTGAGATCAAAACTTTGACGCACGGCCTCGCAAGGACAACGCCGCCCGACTCCGCAGAAGAAATCGACGCGACGCCTGCCGTGAGATCAAAACTTTGACGCACGGCCTCGCAAAGACAATGCCACCCGACTTTCCAGGAGAAATCGACGCGACGCCTGCCGTGAGATCAAAACTTTGACGCACGGCCTCGCAAGGACAACGCTGCCCGACTCCGCCGGAGAAATCGACGCGACGCCTGCCGTGAGATCGAAACTTCGACGCGCAGCCCCGCAGAACGACGCGCAGCCGGAATACAAGCAGGAAAATCCACGCACAGACCCGGGACATCTGGTAATCCCCGCGACCCACAGAAAGAGACTGTCCGCGCGCCGGAAAATGACGCCCGACTTCCCCGCGTGGAAAATAACGACGCAAGTCTGTGTGTGCTGGGGAGAAATCGACGCACACACCCTTTTTCCACGCACCTCTTCCTTTGTGGCCCTCTGAGGAGATTTTCCACCAGAAACCAGGTACTTTGTGTTTGAAAGAGACTCTGTTTACTTTCTAAAGACTTAACCCCTTCCCCGCCACGGACGTAATGGTTACGTCCATGGCAGCGCCCGTGTGGCGCCATGGACGTAACCATTACGTCCTGAATGCTTCCCTCGGGAGAAGCGCTAGCGCTCCTCCCGAGGGACGCCCCCCCACCCCCCCAGGTCAGGGCTGACCGGGGAATCCCTTCCCCTTCCACCCCCGACCCCCCCCACCCCCCCTGTGACGTCAGCGCGCGAGCGCGCGCTGATTTGTCACAGGGGCCTCCCTAGTCGCGCTGGAAGCTCTGCTTCCAGCGCGATTGAAAAAGAAATGCAAAAGCATTTCTTTTTCAATCACTTGGGAGGCCCGGAGGGGCTTCAAAGGGAAGGAAAAGTATTTCCTTCCCTTTGAAGTCCCTCTGAGGGTTTCAAAAGCCGGATTGCTTGCAATCCGGCTTTTGAAACCCCACTAGACACCAGGGATTTTTTTTTTTTTCATTGAAATTGACCAAAGGGAGCGACCCCTTGGGCAAGGGTCGCTCCCAGGGGGGCCTTTTTTTGAAAAGGCCTTTTCTGCCCCCCCTGGGGGCAGATCGGCCTTACTAGGCCGATCTGCCCCCAGGGGGGGCAGAAACCTCTAGGCACCAGGGACCATTTTTTTTTTTTTTTTTTTTTGTTTCATTTTTTTTTTTTTTGGTGGGGAGCGACCCCTTAGGCAAGGGTCGCTCCCCTTGGGGGAAAATTATATTTTGGCCATTTCTGCCTCCCTTGGGGGCAGATTGGCCTATTTTGATGAGGCCAATCTGCCCCCAAGGGGGGTAGAAACCACTAGACACCAGGGAGTTTTTTCTTTGCGTGAATTTCACGCAAAGGGAGCGACCCCTTAGGCAAGGGTCGCTCCCTGGGGGGGAGGGCAATTTATTTTAGGCCATTTCTGCCCCCCCTGGGGGCAGATCGGCCTATTATTAGGCCGATCTGCCCCCAGGGGGGGGAAGAAACCTCTAGGCGCCAGGGCAATTTTTTTTTTTGTGTTTTTTTTTTTTGTTCTTTCTTTTTTTTAGAGATGGGGAGCGACCCATCAGGCAAGGGTCGCTCCCCTGGGGGGCAAATTGTATTTAGACCATTTCTGCCCCCCTGGGGGCAGATTGGCCGATTTTAGGTCAATCTGCCCCCAAGGGGGCAGAAACCACTAGGCACCGGGGATTTGTTTTTTGGCGCCAATGTCACGCAGGGGGAGCGACCCCGTAGGCAAGGGTCGCTCCCGGAGGGCGGGGGATGGGGGTTGGGGGGGCAAATTTATTTTAGGCCATTTCTGCCCCCCCGGGGGACAGATCGGCCTATTATTAGGCCGAACTGCCCCCGGGGGGGGGGCAGAACACTCTAGGCGCCAGGGCAATTTTTTTTTTGTGTGTTTTTTTTTGTTGTTTCTTTTTTTAGAGATGGGGAGTGACCCATCAGGCAAGGGTCGCTCCCCTGGGGGGGCAAATTGTATTTAGACCATTTCTGCCCCCCTGGGGGCAGATTGGCCAATTTTAGGTCAATCTGCCCCCAAGGGGGCAGAAACCACTAGGCACCGGGGATTTGTTTTTTGGCGCCAATGTCACGCAGGGGGAGCGACCCCGTAGGCAAGGGTCGCTCCCGGGGGGGGTGGGGGTTGGGGGGGCAAATTTATTTTAGGCCATTTCTGCCCCCCCCGGGGGACAGATTGGCCTATTATTAGGCCGAACTGCCCCCGGGGGGGGGGGGGCAGAACACTCTAGGCGCCAGGGCAATTTTTTTTTTGTGTGTTTTTTTTTTTGTTGTTTCTTTTTTTAGAGATGGGGAGTGACCCATCAGGCAAGGGTCGCTCCCCTGGGGGGGCAAATTGTATTTAGACCATTTCTGCCCCCCTGGGGGCAGATTGGCCAAATTTAGGTCAATCTGCCCCCAAGGGGGCAGAAACCACTAGGCACCGGGGATTTGTTTTTTGGTGCCAATGTCACGCAGGGGGAGCGACCCCGTAGGCAAGGGTCGCTCCCGGTGGGGGGGTGGGGGTTGGGGGGGCAAATTTATTTTAGGCCATTTCTGCCCCCCGGGGGACAGATCGGCCTATTATTAGGCCGAACTGCCCCCGGGGGCGGGGCAGAACACTCTAGGCGCCAGGGCAATTTTTTTTTGGTGTGTTTTTTTTTTTGTTGTTTCTTTTTTTAGAGATGGGGAGTGACCCATCAGGCAAGGGTCGCTCCCCTGGGGGGGGCAAATTGTATTTAGACCATTTCTGCCCCCCTGGGGGCAGATTGGCCAATTTTAGGTCAATCTGCCCCCAAGGGGGCAGAAACCACTAGGCACCGGGATTTGTTTTTTGGCGCCAATGTGACGCAGGGGGAGCGACCCCGTAGGCAAGGGTCGCTCCCGGGGGGGGGTGGGTGTTGGGGGGGCAAATTTATTTTAGGCCATTTCTGTGCCCCCGGGGGGGGGGCAGAAACCTCTAGGCGCCAGGGGAATTTTTCTTTTTTTTCTTTGTTTTTTTTTTTTTAGAGATGGGGAGCGACCCATCAGGCAAAAGTCGCTCCCCTGGGGGACAAATTGTATTTAGGCCATTTCTGCCCCCCTTGGGGGCAGATTGGCTGAGTTTAGGTCAACCTGCCCCCAAGGGGGCAGAAACCACTAGGCACCGGGGATTTGTTTTTTGGTGCCAATGTCACGCAGGGGGAGCGACCCCGTAGGCAAGGGTCGCTCCCGGCGGGGGAGGGTGGGGGTTGGGGGGGCAAATTTATTTTAGGCCATTTCTGCCCCCCCCCCTGGGGCCGGCTGAGCTACAGGCCAAACACCACAGGTAGGCACCTTGCAAAAAACACCTTTGTTTTCTGTGAAAAAATATGTTGTGTCCACGTTGTGTTTTAGGCCATTTCCTTTTGTGGGCGCTAGGCCTACCCACAGAAGTGATGTACCATTTTTATCGAGAGACTTAGGGGAACGCTGGGTGGAAGGAAATTTGTGGCTCCTCTCAGATTCCAGAACTTTCTGTCACCGAAATGAGAGGAAAAAGTGTTTTTTGGGCCAAATTTTGATGTTTGCAAAGGATTCTGGGTAACATAACCTGGTCTGAGCCCCGCAAGTCACCCCATCTTGGATTCCCCTGGGTTTCTAGTTTTCAAAAATGCACTGGTTTGCTAGGTTTCCTCAGGTGTCGGCTGAGCTACAGGCCAAAATCCACAGGTAGGCACTGCTTTTTATAAAAAAATGTGATGTGTCCACGTTGTGTTTTGGGCCCTTTCCTTTCGTGGGCGCTAGTCCTACCCACACAAGTGATGTATCATTTTTATCGGGAGACTTGGGGGAACGCTGGGTAGAAGGAAATTTGTGGCTCCTCTCAGATTCCAGAACTTTCTGCCACAGAAATGTGAGTAACATGTGTATTTTTAGCCAAATTTTGAGGTTTGCAAAGGATTCTGGGTAACAGAACCTGGTCCGAGCCCCGCAAGTCACCCCTCCTTGGATTCCCCTAGGTCTCTAGTTTTCAGAAATGCACAGGTTTGGTAGGTTTCCCTAGGTGCCGGCTGAGCTAGAGGCCAAAATCTACAGGTAGGCACTTCGCAAAAAACACCTCTGTTTTTTTCCAAAATTTAGGATGTGTCCACGTTGCGCTTTGGGGTGTTTCCTGTCGCGGGCGCTAGGCCTACCCACGCAAGTGAGGTATCATTTTTATCGGGAGACTTGGGGGAACGCTGGGTGGAAGGAAATTTGTAGCTCCTCTCAGATTCCAGAACTTTCTGCCACAGAAATGTGAGTAACATGTGTATTTTTAGCCAAATTTTGAGGTTTGCAAAGGATTCTGGGTAACAGAACCTGGTCCGAGCCACACAAGTCACCCCTCCTTGGATTCCCCTAGGTCTCTAGTTTTCAGAAATGCATAGGTTTGGTAGGTTTCCCTAGGTGGCGGCTGAGCTAGAGGCCAAAATCTACAGGTAGTCACTTTGCTAAAAACAGCTCTGTTTTCTGTGATATGTCCACGTTGTGTTTTGGGGCATATCCTGTCGCGGGCGCTAGGCCTACCCACACAAGTGAGGTATCATTTTTATCGGGAGACGTGGGGGAACGCTGGGTGGAAGGAAATTTGTGGCTCCTCTCAGATTCCAGAACTTTCTGCCACAGAAATTTGAGGAACATGTGTTTTTTTAGCCAAATTTTGAGGTTTGCAAAGGATTCTGGGTAACAGAACCTGGTCCGAGCCCCGCAAGTCACCCCTCCTTGGATCCCCCTAGGTCTCTAGTTTTCAGAAATGCATAGGTTTGGTAAGGTTTCCCTAGGTGGCGGCTGAGCTAGAGGCCAAAATCTACAGGTAGTCACTTTGCTAAAAACAGCTCTGTTTTCTGTGATATGTCCACGTTGTGTTTTGGGGCATATCCTGTCGCGGGCGCTAGGCCTACCCACACAAGTGAGGTATCATTTTTATCGGGAGACGTGGGGGAACGCTAGGTGGAAGGAAATTTGTGGCTCCTCTCAGATTCCAGAACTTTCTGCCACAGAAATGTGAGTAACATGTGTATTTTTAGCCAAATTTTGAGGTTTGCAAAGGATTCTGGGTAACAGAACCTGGTCCGAGCCCCGCAAGTCACCCCTCCTTGGATTCCCCTAGGTCTCTAGTTTTCAGAAATGCACAGGTTTGGTAGCTTTCCCTAGGTGCCGGCTGAGCTAGAGGCCAAAATCTACAGGTAGGCACTTCGCAAAAAACACCTCTGTTTTTTTCCAAAATTTAGGATGTGTCCACGTTGCGCTTTGGGGTGTTTCCTGTCGCCGGCGCTAGGCCTACCCACGCAAGTGAGGTATCATTTTTATCGGGAGACTTGGGGGAACGCTGGGTGGAAGGAAATTTGTAGCTTCTCTCAGATTCCAGAACTTTCTGCCACAGAAATGTGAGGGACATGTGTTTTTTTAGCCACATTTTGAGGTTTGCAAAGGATTCTGGGTAACAGAACCTGGTCCGAGCCCCGCAAGTCACCCCTCCTTGGATTCCCCTAGGTCTCTAGTTTTCAGAAATGCACAGGTTTGGTAGGTTTCCCTAGGTGCCGGCTGAGCTAGAGGCCAAAATCTACAGGTAGGCACTTCGCAAAAAACACCTCTGTTTTTTTCCAAAATTTAGGATGTGTCCACGTTGCGCTTTGGGGTGTTTCCTGTCGCCGGCGCTAGGCCTACCCACGCAAGTGAGGTATCATTTTTATCGGGAGACTTGGAGGAACGCTGGGTGGAAGGAAATTTGTAGCTCCTCTCAGATTCCAGAACTTTCTGCCACAGAAATGTCAGGGACATGTGTTTTTTTAGCCAAATTTTGAGGTTTGCAAAGGATTCTGGGTAACAGAACCTGGTCCGAGCCCCGCAAGTCACCCCTCCTTGGATTCCCCTAGGTCTCTAGTTTTCAGAAATGCACAGGTTTGGTAGGTTTCCCTAGGTGGTGGCTGAGCTAGAGGCCAAAATCTACAGGTAGTCACTTTGCTAAAAACAGCTCTGTTTTCTGTGATATGTCCACGTTGTGTTTTGGGGCATATCCTGTCGCGGGCGCTAGGCCTACCCACACAAGTGAGGTATCATTTTTATCGGGAGACGAGGGGGAACGCTGGGTGGAAGGAAATTTGTGGCTCCTCTCAGATTCCAGAACTTTCTGCCACAGAAATGTGAGGAACATGTGTTTTTTTAGCCAAATTTTGAGGTTTGCAAAGGATTCTGGGTAACAGAACCTGGTCCGAGCCACACAAGTCACCCCTCCTTGGATTCCCCTAGGTCTCTAGTTTTCAGAAATGCATAGGTTTGGTAGGTTTCCCTAGGTGGCGGCTGAGCTAGAGGCCAAAATCTACAGGTAGTCACTTTGCTAAAAACAGCTCTGTTTTCTGTGATATGTCCACGTTGTGTTTTGGGGCATATCCTGTCGCGGGCGCTAGGCCTACCCACACAAGTGAGGTATCATTTTTATCGGGAGACGTGGGGGAACGCTGGGTGGAAGGAAATTTGTGGCTCCTCTCAGATTCCAGAACTTTCTGCCAGAGAAATTTGAGGAACATGTGTTTTTTTAGCCAAATTTTGAGGTTTGCAAAGGATTCTGGGTAACAGAACCTGGTCCGAGCCCCGCAAGTCACCCCTCCTTGGATCCCCCTAGGTCTCTAGTTTTCAGAAATGCACAGGTTTGGTAGGTTTCCCTAGGTGGCGGCTGAGCTAGAGGCCAAAATCTACAGGTAGTCACTTTGCTAAAAACAGCTCTGTTTTCTGTGATATGTCCACGTTGTGTTTTGGGGCATATCCTGTCGCGGGCGCTAGGCCTACCCACACAAGTGAGGTATCATTTTTATCGGGAGACGTGGGGGAACGCTAGGTGGAAGGAAATTTGTGGCTCCTCTCAGATTCCAGAACTTTCTGCCACAGAAATGTGAGGAACATGTGTTTTTTTAGCCAAATTTTGAGGTTTGCAAAGGATTCTGGGTAACCGAACCTGGTCCGAGCCACACAAGTCACCCCTCCTTGGATTCCCCTAGGTCTCTAGTTTTCAGAAATGCACAGGTTTGGTAGGTTTCCCTAGGTGGCGGCTGAGCTAGAGGCCAAAATCTACAGGTAGTCACTTTGCTAAAAACAGCTCTGTTTTCTGTGATGTGTCCAGGTTGTGTTTTGGGGCATATCCTGTCGCGGGCGCTAGGCCTACCCACACAAGTGAGGTATCATTTTTATCGGGAGACGTTGGGGAATGCTGGGTGGAAGGAAATTTGTCGCTCCTCTCAGATT
The DNA here is from genome assembly GCF_031143425.1 of Pleurodeles waltl. Lineage (NCBI taxonomy): Eukaryota > Metazoa > Chordata > Amphibia > Caudata > Salamandridae > Pleurodeles > Pleurodeles waltl. The sequence continues at coordinate 499,241,718 of NC_090445.1, forward strand.
CCAGAACTTTCTGCCACAGAAATGTGAGGAACATGTGTTTTTTTAGCCAAATTTTGAGGTTTGCAAAGGATTCTGGGTAACAGAACCTGGTCCGAGCCACACAAGTCACCCCTCCTTGGATTCCCCTAGGTCTCTAGTTTTCAGAAATGCACAGGTTTGGTAGGTTTCCCTAGGTGGCGGCTGAGCTAGAGGCCAAAATCTACAGGCAGTCACTTTGCTAAAAACAGCTCTGTTTTCTGTGATGTGTCCACGTTGTGTTTTGGGGCATATCCTGTCGCGGGCGCTAGGCCTACCCAAACAAGTGAGGTATCATTTTTATCGGGAGACTTGGGGGAACATAGAATGGCAAAACAAGTGTTATTGCCCCTTGTCTTTCTCTACATTTATTCCTTCCAAATATAGGGGTGTGTGTAAAAAAGACATCTATTTGAGAAATTCCATGTAATTCACGTGCTACTATGGTCACCCCGGAATTCAGAGATGTGCAAATAACCACTGCTCCTCAACACCTTATCTTGTGCCCTTTTTGGAAATGCAAAGGTTTTCTTGATAGCTATTTTTTACTCCTTATATTTCAGCAAATGAATTACTGTATACCCGGTATAGAATGAAAACGCACTGCAGGGTGCAGCTCATTTATTGGCTCTGGGTTCCTCGGGTTCTTGATGAACCTACAAACCCTATATATCCCCGCAACCAGAGGAGTCCAGCAGACGTAACGGTATATTGCTTTCGATAATCTGACATTGCAGGGAAAAGTTACAGAGTAAAAAGTAGAGAAAAATTGATGTTTTTTTCACCTCAATTTCAATATTTTTCTTTTTCAGCTGTTATTTTCTGTAGGAAACCCTTGTAGGATCTACACAAATGACCCCTTGCTGAATTCAGAATTTTGTCTACTTTTCAGAAATGTTTAGGTTTCTGGGATCCAGCATTGGTTTCATGACCATTCCTGTCACTGACTGGAAGGAGGCTGAAAGCACAAAAAATTGCACAAATGGGGTATGCCCCAGTAAAATGCCAAAATTGTGTTGAAAAATTGGGTTTTCGGATTCAAGTCTGCCTGTTCCTGAAAGCTGGGAAGCTGCTGAGTTTAGCACCGCAAACCCTTTGTTGATGCCATTTTTAGGGGAAAAACCACAAGCCTTCTTCTGCAGCCACTTTTTCCAATTTTTTTAAAAAAAACAAAATTTTCCCTGTATTTTGGCCAATTTCTTGGCCTCTTTCAGGGGAACCCACAAAGTCTGGGTACCTCCAGAATCCCTAGGATGTTGGAAAAAAAGGACGCAAATTTGGCTTGGTTAGCTTATGTGGACAAAAAGTTATGCGGGCCTAAGCGCGAACTGCCCCAAATAGGCAAAAAAAGGCCTGGCACAGGAGGGGGAAAAGGCCTGGCAGCGAAGTGGTTAAGACACTTTATATCACTTTTCAGTGATATCTTTACAAATTCATATTGCAACTTTGATCGTTTTGACCTGAAGATACCCAGATAAATATTATATATTTTTCTAAACACTGTGTGGTGTATTTTTGTGGTGTTATGCTATGGTGTTGTATGATTTATTGCACAAATGCTTTACAAATGGCCTTCTAAGTTAAGCCTGACTGCTCGTGCCAAGCTACCGGAGGGTTAACACAGGCTGATTTTGGATTGTGTGTGACTTACCCTGACAAGAGTGAGGGTTCTTGCTTGGACAGAGGGCAACCTGACTGCCAACCAAAAACCCCATTTCTAACAGTAATTATTATACAATGAGGGCCAGCTGTACAAAAGCTTTTACTGATCACAAAGAGCCCATCAAGCCATGTGCGACCTGTAAATGCCTTCTGGCATGTACCAACCCCATTTTGTGTATCAGTCACTCATTACTGACTCGCAAAATGTATTTGCGATTAGCGCCTTTACCATGCACAGCTGGTTACTCCACATATTATGTAATTGATGACACCTTCTATTGCACCTTTGATATTATCACTCCAACATTTGCAATAAAATTAGTGATGAGAAAATTGTGCAGGGAGAGGGTGCGAGTTATAGTTACCTTAGGGAGTGAGTTATAGTTAGTTGAAATAACTCAAACTATAACTGCTGAACTTTTATGGTTTTGTATGAGTAAATTCAGAACCTAACTTCAAAATCCCTGTAACTTGTAATATACATATCTTTCTATAAATATCTATATACCTATCTGTCTATATATATATATATATCTCTGTCTATCTATACATATCTATCTATCTATCTATCTATCTATCTATCTATCTATCTATCTATCTATCTATCTATCTATCTATCTATCTATCTCTCTATCTCTCTCTGTCTCTCTCTCTCTCTCTCTCTATATATATATATGTATATATATATATATATATATATATATATATGTATATATATATGACATCTACTGCCTGTTGCCAGTAGGTCGTTATAGTTAGGATCATGTTTCCATAAAAAAAAGTCTTGCATGTATCTTTGATGCCTTTTGACGAATCTTCACAAAATTACCCAAAAAAGTGTGCCGTAATTCTTGTTGCGCATGAAAAGTTTCGAGGTGATCCATCAAGTGAGGGCCGAGAAAAAGGGTAAGGGGGTCAAAAACATGCGTTTCCAATGTGTATTCCCGTAGGAGCTTTGAACACAACTACAGCCCGAACTACTGGACGGAATTACATCAAATTTGGCAGAAAGCTAAATCTGTACATCTGTAAATCTGTACAGTAGTTTATCTCTGATTGTGAAAACTTCACGAAAAATGATGAGCTCGTGAAGGGAAATGCAGAGCTCTGACTAAAAATATTTTAGCCACACATTCACAGCAAATTTTCAGCAAAACATAAAAAACAAGCACGGTCTCCTACGCTTTTAAAATCTGAAGCCCCCAAGTTGGCCAAGTCCCGGAGACATTGCCTTTTTTAATGTGGGGGCTAAAAAGATAATGCATGTGGGGGGACCACATGGCTCCCGGCAGCCCCTGAGACCACTACCTCACCTGGGGCTAAAATCTCATTAAATGTGTTGGGGGGCACACAGCCCCCCCCACAGCCTCGGGGACCACCATCTCCCGAGAGCACAAACTAAAATTAAATGCGTTGAGGCTGCGCGGCCCCCGCAACCCTGAGTGCCACCATCCCCGGGGGGCACATCTCTCTATCTAATGTGGGGGGCCACGCAGCCCCCCCAGCAACTCCTGGGACCTCCACCTTACTGGGGCACATATTTTAACACAGATAGGGGGTCCATTTCAGACCCTTGGGCCCCTGGACCACCTTCTCCCTGAGGCTATTTTCGTTGGAGGTGGGGCCATACATTCCCCCTCAAGGATCCGCTGATGGCCTTGGGAACAACCATTCCCTAGGGCCAGCTCTTGCTATGTCCCAGGGTGCCCACACCTGGGTCATAGATGTTTGCTGTGACTTGGCAGGAGCTTTGACAGCTCCCAATAAGTCACAGCAAACACTCTGCTTCCAGTGAGGGAGAACTGTCAAACAGCTCTTCCTCACTGCAAGTAAGAGGTTTCCTCTGTTCCCCTACCCACGGAGCTGCAGCAGGGAAACAGAGGAAAAATTTTTCTCATAGAGGTGGAAGTGCAGGCCATATGAATGGGTCCCCTGGGCCCAGATCAGCCTGGGGAGAGGGGCTACTCAGCTTCCCCCCCCTGAAAAAAATTCAGAAGCTCAGGCCCTGGGGAATCTGGTCCCCTCGGCTGAAATCATCCAAGGGAGAGCAACATGCAGCCATTTACCACTGTGTATGACCAAAGGCTGTGTGCAGCATGGGGTTGGGAAGTTAGGGATGTTGGCCACTGGTACTTGCCACAGGCCAGGCCCTGCGGCCAATCCCCGCTGTGCATGGCCAAAGGCTGTGCGCATGATGGGGTTGGGTGGTTATAGTGATGAAAATTACTTTACATTAAAAAATGTGTAGGGGTGTGTGTTAAAGTTACCTTAGGGTGCAGGTTATAGTTACTTTAAATAAATCTAGCTCTAACTCTAACAGGTGAATTTCTATGGTTTTGTACAAGTAAATTCAGAACCTAACTATAACTTCCCTGTAACCTTTGGTATTTTCACTGAAAAAACAAGGGTTACAAGGACATTATAGTTAGGAGATGGAATACATAAATGAAAAACAGAAGACAGAACTCTGGTTAGTTCCCAGGTTTAGGTGGAGAGAAGCTCCAGTAAGGGGCACAGTACAACTCCAGCAACACACAAGATTTGCTCATCTCAAATGTCTGTTTTTCTAGTAAAGTTTTTGGAGCATAGGATTGATACAGTGCCATCTCCACTGAGCTAGAAAGCAACACATTTCTCACTACAGGTTCGAGTTTGATACAGATAAAGGTTGTCCGTAGTAGTGTGAAACTGAAGCTGAGTATCTAGAGGAACTTGGGTTTCTCAGAACAGTTATATACAGACTGAACACCACAGGCAGTAGGGGGTCTATCTTTGATTGAGTGCTAATGTGAACGAAGCTCCCCCTGAAGAGTATTCAGTAAAGTCAATTTTGCACATAACACATGCTTGCTACTCCTTAGGTAGTTGTATCATTGATGGTATGAGGCTTCATTTTACTCTGAGCTATTTTGTACTTCCATACAGGCTTCTTATGCTATATACGTTTATAGAGTACTGTTTACAAAAGAAGCATGAGTGATGTCATTAATTAAATGTGTTGGAAGTGGATTATTGGTAAGGGCAGGAAAGTACCGACACTTAGCATTAGGCCACTAACCCCCACTAGGTCCAGTCAGGTTTCAATAAATTAATCCCATTGTAAAGCTTGGTAGCTTGGCAATGAGCATTTACGCTTAACTTAGGAGACAGGTGTGTAAAGCATTTAAAAATCACAAAACATTACATAAGTAAAACACAAAACACAATAAAAATCCAACACCAATTTATAAAAATACATTATATTTTTATCTTTAAAACACTAAAACAACAAAAATCCAATATAGGGAACCTGAGATATGATTTTTTAAAGAGTAAGGCCCTCATTACAACATTGGCGGGCAGCAACCGCCGGCCACCAAGTTGTAACCGCCGTGCGGCTGCCAAGGCGGCCGCACTCCTGCGGTGGCCATTACGACATCAACGCTGGGCCGGCGGGCGGAGACCAAGTTTCCGGCCGCCAGTCCAGCGGGGATGTGGGCCACAACATGGGAGCCGACTCCAAATGGAGCCGGCAGTGTTGCGGCGGTGCGACGGGTGCAGTTGCACCCATTGCCCTTTATGGAACTGTGCCAGGGGGCCATGCCAAAGGCCCTGCGACTATCCCTTTCCGCCAGCCTTTCCATGGCGGTTCCTACTGTAATATGCAAGTCTTTGACCGCCAGGGTTGTAATGAGGGCCTAAATGTTTTCTAGTGCTTAGAAAACAAAGGCGCCAATCCGAACATCTGGTCACACTCAACCGGGGCAAAGTCAAAATTTGAGGTGACCGCGATTAAGCCCTGCTTGGCTATAGTGAATGGGAACGCTAACAGGATTTACCTTTTGACTTAGTCGTTTTTACAGGAAGAGTTATTTCACCGTGACAAAGTTAGATCCGACCTCCCTGGAGCCCTTTCCAGATACGTGTCGCAGGAGATCTCAGTGAAGAATTCTACCTTCGGACTTAAACGATTTTTCATGATGGGAATCTTCACCTGGGCCGAACTTGAAATTGGATCCAACCACCGTGAAGCCCTCTTTGGATATGTCGCGTGGGAAGCCTTGGTCAACTTTTTAACTTTGGACTTTGTCACTTTTATGGACGTTTTTCTCTCTGACGTCGGACGACCTTCCACAGCAAGCCGATTTTGAAATATGGAGCTTCTCCAATCTTCTCCAAACTTCTGGATGTTCTTCCAGAAGGTCTTTGAAGGTCCTTTAGGAATCCACAACTACCCCGAGTTTCCAGAACCTCGAAGTTGCTCCTTGAGGGTTAGGACTCCAACTCCCAGAATCCACCTGGTTCAAATCCAAAAATGACCAATAGCCACTGGTTAGCTGTTTAGTTTCTTCAGGGCTTGATGCAGGGGACTCTTGTCAGCTATTTTTTATGTGTAGCCAACAGGGAGTCCTTTCTTGAAGCAGTTGTAGACAGGCAAAGTCCTTTTTAGTGGTGAAGCCCAAGTGTGAAGCCGGTGCAGTCCTTCGGAGTGCAGTGTCCAGGTGCAGGTCAGGGGTCCAGCAGGACAGTCCTTCTTCTTCTTGTCTTGTTCCTTGTAGAGATCTGAGGTATGGGGGCAGCTCTGCCATACTTATCCTTGTTCCTGGGGTAGAAAGCAGGGTGGGCGACTGTCTAATCACAGGCAGGCCACCACCCTCTTGGATGACCACTTTCTGGGAAGTGTGGCAAAAATCAATCCCAGGGAGCAACATTCCTCAAAAATCCAAAATGGCAAAAATTCAATCTGAGATGTTTGGTCTGGCTGGGCCACCCACTGGTGTGGCTACATTCCCTTAACATATCCGTTTCCAGACTTCTCTTAATGTGTCTGGTTTTGCAGGCAATGGGGGAGATCCACTTGCTGGACCAAATGTCATTCCTCCCTTTAAAGTACAGTTTAGCTGCTCTCCTCCCATCCTGTTTCACCATCTGCTGAGGCAGTTATCCTCCCCAGGCACTTAATTTGTCCTCAGCCCAGGCCGCTTCACACCTTATCAAGGCAGCCTAGTAAGGCTGCGAGAGGCTGGTCAATCAGAGAAGGGCATTACAGGGCTGAAGTTGGTAACTTTCAGGTAGAGTTCTAAAACATTTTCCCTGGGTTAGTTATATTAAATTTAACAATGGTAAGTTGTTGGATTTATTATAACAATAAGATTAATACAGATATTTAGCTCCTTTTGAGAATGTATTAATTAAAAATAATGTCTCCCCATGTTAGCCTATGGAGCCCCTTCACTGCTGTGAGGGAAAATCAAATGTGGCTATTTTTCCATCACCAGGGCTTATAATACATGTTTAACGTCCCTGCTTATAGTTACATAGCATCCAGCCCCAGGGGCACTTAGGGAATACCTTAGGGGTGACTTATATGTAAAAATAAGGTAGTTGAAGACTTTGGAAGTCATTTTAATTCCAAAGTTGAATTGGAGGTTAACTTTAATTTAAGAGTAGTTAGCAAGGCAGGCCTGCCTTTAAAATGACATTGGGCACCACAGCAGTACACCTATGGGTGCACTACCTATGCTGGGGTCCCTAAACCTACATGCCCTACCATATACTAGAGACCTATAGGTAGGTTGGCATAGCCAATTATAATTAGCCTAATATGCATCATCATTTTAATCAGAGCACAGGCCCTGGAACTGGTTAGCAGTGCCCAGGGCACCATCAGAGTCAGAAAAATACCGGCATAAATGAAAAATGGGGGCAAAAAGTTATGGGCTCCTGCAATCAGTACAGTTTTTCCTACACAGCCCACCCCAGCTAAAACACCCAGGAGACTCAGCCCAACCCTGGGAGAGACTTCCTGGCTTATCACGCAAGGAAGACAGTGAGGCAAACTGGCTGTCCTTTTTGCAGGGCATACTCTGCCTTACATCCTCCTGTCAGGGTCACTCCCTTTGGGTACTGAATCCATTCCAACAGTAAAGGGACCCATTTTAAACTGAAACCTCACCCTAGGCAGGTCTTCCTCCTCTCTCTCTGCCAACTTGGGTGGTGAGGTGCCCACCTCCCCTATCCCTAACTTTGCTTGGGCAACACTTAGCTCACCCACAGAGGATACCAAACGCTTGAGCAACCACACCATGACCAACAGGATCAGGGTGCCTATTTTGCTTTTGGCCCTAGGGTCTGCCTCCTAGGCCAAGTGCAGTGCTGCCATTAAGGTCATCATCCAGCAGAGGCTACTGACAGCTGTCAGAACATAAAACCACACCCTTAGCTCTCCACTGATAAGTAGGTGAGATGTTTTAGGGACAACAGTGGGGTCCTGGCACCCCTCTTGCTGTTTAGAGTGGGGGGTGTCCACATCCTGTGGTTGACAACCTTCTACTACCCTCCCTTTTGTCAGTGCAGGGGAACACCCAGCAGCTGGACAGCTGTCTGACCACTCAGAACTTCCTTGCGATAAGGTGAGGCCTCACCAGTGCCAACTCTGCTAGTCAAAGCAGGCCCTGTTGTCCAAGAGCTTTCTTAACTTTGGATCTCCATGCCTCTGCTTGTCAGAGTGGGAGTGGGATTTACTCTCCTCCTTCTTAGAGGGAGTCTCTGTGGTGGGCTTACCACCTCCTCTTTAGGTTTTTGGGGACCTGATCACCCCTTCTTGCAGTCCCCCCCGGGACTTGACAACCACTCTGGTCCTTAACCACTCATCAACTGCCTATCCCAGCTCTCCGGGGTTGGTCAGCTAAGAGTCCGCTAGATGCTGGCATAACCTCTCTGATATACAGTTGGTCAGGATGTGCTCCCTCATGATCAAATTGTATAGCCCCTCATAAGTATTTACTTTGTCAGTCTGTATCCAGCCTTTTAGTGTCTTAGCTGAGGTGTCCACAAAGTCAACACAAGACTAGGTACTATCCTTCAGAGTGTTCCTAACTTCATCCTATACTGCTCTAGGGTGAGACCTGATTTCTGCATGAGGCACTTCTTTATATGGGGATAGGACTCTGTTGCATCCTCCCTTAGGGTCAGGACCCTATCCCTCCCAGATACTAGCATCAACTCCAATAGGAGTGAACCCCAGTACTGAGGCTTATCCCTCCTCAACCTCAGAGCCCTCTCAAAGGCTGCAAGCCCCTTGTTTATGTCATCCCCCTCGTGATAAATAGGAACAACCGCAAAACCCACCACCCATGGACACCTCAATATCTTCTTCGCTGCCACCATCTCTTTCTTCACTCCTTGCCCAATTCTTCTTCTCTAAGGCCAACTTTTCTGACTCCAAATCTAAGAGGGCTACCTGGGCCTCAAGTTCCCTCTCCCTGAGGACCAGTTCTGCTTCTTCTTGGGCTGGTGCCACAGACCCTCCCTTCCAACTAGCTCTGGCTGGGGCCCTAACTACTGAAGGACTGGACATGCAATCATCCTCCTCCTCCTGGAGGTTTGAAAAGCCATCCTACCCCTCCCTTCCTATCTCTGAAGCTTACTCTTACTCCACCTGCACTGCATAGGCTTCAAGGGACTGAATCATCACATTCTTCATAAGGTTGTTAGTAGCAGACAATGCCCTCGTACTACACAATGCTCTAAGCTCAGCTGCATTGAGTGTGGGTAGGCTAGCCAAATCAAGCTTCATGGTATCCCTAGGTTTTTGTGTCAATTAAAAACACTTTCGCACCAAATTATCAGAACAATTTAGAAAAATAAAAAATGAAGTAATTAGTAAAATTAGTCCAAATTTGAAAAATCAAAAATAATTGTGTTCTAGGTCAATTTAGAGAATTTTGAACTTGCTTCCCTTAAAACTGTATTGTGACATTAAACACAAGTACTGGATCCCACCACTGTGCACCAAACATGTTGGAAAGTGGATTATTCGTAAGGGCAGGTAATACCCTGCACTTAGCAGTAGGCCACTAAACCCCACTATGTCCAGTCAAGTCTCAATAAATTAAAGCCACCTTAACCCTTGGTAACTTGGCAATGAGCAGTTAGGCTTAACTTAGGAGACAGGTGTGTAAAGCATTTAAAAATCACAAAATAGTAAATAAGTAAAACACAAAACACAATAACCATCCAACACCAATTTATAAAAATAGATTATACTTTTTATCTTTATATTGACACTAAAACCAAACAAATCCAATATAGAGGACCTGAGGTCTGAATATTTAAAGATTAAGGGCCTCATTTGGAGCTTGGCAGATGGGAAAGCCCATCTGTCAAACTCCCAACAGGGTGACCGCTGCCTCCATTGTGACCACCCCGCCAGATCTATTAGGAGTTTCTTTCTATGTCAGTGGGTAGAAACCTTGGTTTCCACCCACCAACCTAGCAGGAAACAGGCTACAGAATTGTCTCTGGCTTTCAATCAAGCCGGTTTCAATGGTGTAGCCCACAGGGTGCACCGGAAAATAGCAAACATTGCACTGGTGCTGGGCAGTGGGCCCCTTACTGGCCCCCCCGTGGCCCCCTGAACCTGTTCTCCACTAGCCTTTTCATGGCAGTTTTTCTGCCATGAAAAGGCTGGCGGAGAACGAGGTTGTAATCTGCAGAGCAGCCTTGTATGCAGCGCAGCCTTGGCGAATTACAATATCCGCCACCGCCCGGGTCTTATTGTAGCAGTCGGACCGCTACAACAACAGTGGACCTTACCGCAAGGCTGGCGGTCTGAAGACCACTAGCCTAGTAATCAAAAGCGCCAATCTGGACATCTGGTCTCACTTGACCAGGGCAAAGTCACAATTTGAGGCTGACCACAGTGGAACCCTGCTCGGCTACAGTGAGCGGGAAGCTTCTGTCAAAGTTTTACCTTCTGACTTGGGGCCTCATTTTGAGTTTGGCATATTGAAAAGCCCATCCGTCAAACTCCTGACAGTGTGGCTGCCGCCTTTCTTGCGACCTCCCCACCGGACCTATTAGGAGTTTCCCGCAAGGTCTGTGGGCAAAAATCTCAGTTTCTGCCTGCAGGTCTAGTGGGAAACATGCTTTAGCATTGTCTCCAGGCTTGTAATCGAGCTGGTGGCAATACTGTATCCCGCAGGGTGCACCAGCACCCTCACAATGTTCACTGTCTGCATTTCATCGGTGCTGGGCAGGGTGGCCCCTGCACTGTCCATCCCCAGTGGCCCGCATAGCTGTTCTCCACAAGCTTTTTCATGGTGGTGTTACTGTGATGAAAACAATGGCAGAGAATGAAGTTGCAATGCACAGAGTGGCGCTTACAATCTCTGACACTGTCAGCCCATCAGGATCGTGGATCCTGACATTGCAGGAGGTACACTGGTGGTCTGACCAGTTAAGGTCTTAATGTGATGGTCACCCTATCCTGAATTACCCTAGGTATCTAGTTTTTTAAAATGTAAGGTTTGCTAGGTTTCCCTAGGTGCTCACTGAGCTAGTTCTCAAAATCCACAACACATTGCAAAAAAGGGTCAGTTTTCAGTGGAAAAATGTGATGTATCCGTATTGTGTTTTGGGCCATTTCCTGTCGCATATTCTAGGCCTACACACACACACACACACACAAGTGAGGCACCATTTTTAGTAGAAGACTTAGGGGAATGCTGGTTGAAAGGAATTTTGTAGCTCTTCACAGATTCCAGAACGTTCCATCACAGAAATGTGAGAATGATGAGCGTTTCAGTCAAACTTTGAGGTTTGCAAAGGCCTCTGGGTAAAACAACCTGGTGAGAATCCCACAAGTCACCTCATCCTGGATTTCCCTAGGTATCTAGCGTTCCAAAAGGCACAGGTTTGTTAGGTTTCCCTAGGTGCCAGCTTGGCCAGGGCCCTAAATCCATAGCTAAGCACATTACAAAACAAGCATTTGCAATGCACTAGGGTCTCGCATTTGTCGGAGTTACAGCTGTTCACAGTTGTAAACTCCCAACCGGATTTTTCTTGCATTAAAAAAAAAAAAAAAAAACGTGATCGCGCTGCTACAGTTCACACTAATAAAAGTATCGGCAAAACGGCAATTAACTGAGCAACAAGGTCGATAGTATGCGAAGCGCTGGACTTCTGACCAGCGAGATCGCACTGCAAAAACATTGAAAAAGTAGTCCACAAACCCAGCGAGCCTCGCATGTTTTCTGTACTTGGAGACTGCGCTCGAGGAGGGCTAACCACCGGAAAAGGCATGATGTATGCATGCCTTCCACTAATGAAAAGAAGCGGATTCTAACAGGCAAGCCAACTTGCCAATGAAAGACACTGACGTGACGTCGACAAGGCTCCGAGCCCTTTTCTAATCCCTAAAGCATCTCGCTAGCGATACGCATGCGCAAGCGCATGTGACGCAGACTCGAACCTAAAAAGGGTACATTTTGAGTGGAAAATGTGACATATCCATGTTGCGTTTTCGGCCATTTCCTGACACACAATCTGGGCATACCCATACATTTGAGGTTCCTTTTTTATCAGAAGATTTAGGGAATGCTGGGTGGAAGGACGTTTGTTGCTTCCCACAGATTACTGTACTTTCCATCACAGAAATGTGAGGAAAATGTGTTTTAGTCAGTTTGAGTTTTGCATGGGATTCTGGGTAAAACAAACTGGTAAGAGCCACCCAAGCATTTTGAGAAATGCCTTCTAATTTACATGCTAGTACGGGTACCCACAAACGTGGAGATGTGCAAATAAACACTGCTTAAAAACTCCATATCTTGTGCCCATTTTGGAAATACATACATTTCATGGATATCTAGTTTCACTCTTATATTTTATCATGTAAATTGCTCTATACCCGGTACACCTTGAAAAAACATTGAAAGGTGCAGCTCTTTTATTGGATCTGGTTACATTGAATTGTTAGAAAACCTATAAACCCTATTGAACGAGGTGGGGTGTAGCGGGTACGGACAGAGCGGAGACAAGTCAGATTATCAGAGGTTTTAAGTGAATTTTTATTTCTTTAAATGTTTCTTTGATAGTGTTTTATAGGTCAAAGTCCTAATGGTTCTTGTATCTAACATCTTTTCTCTTCTTCTTCCCAGGTGAGTCCTCTCCGGCCAGGTGAAGGTCCAGTGATGTGGGGTTGGTCAGCGGAGGAAACGGGAAAGAGAGAAAGGAAAGGTAGGTCTTCCTAACATCGACTTCTGGAGTGGGTTAGTAAGGGGAAAGGGAGTGCGCTGAGGTGGGAGGTAACCAGGGTTTATACACCAGCCCTGTATGTGCTTTACCCGATAGTGTTGTGCTTCCCGCAGTCTCAGTTTCTCCGAGTACGCTTATGTTTCCCCAATATAAGTTCAGATACCCAGATAAAGAAGCAAACAGAAGAAAAATAAATATGTATATATATATATATAACTCTGTTCATAGAGTGGGAGGGGAACTGTTATTAGCACAGTTCTCCTCAGTATGACCTGCAGTGGATTAGAGGGGGAGGAAGGTATCAGAGATGCCAGTACTTCATTTTTTATAGAGGGAAAGGAAAATACTGAAGCCCAATTTTGCAATTTTGTTTTTTCTTGACAATTTTTTAACTAAAATCCTCATTCAACATGTCTCTGCCTCGGTCTCAAGCAGGAGATGAAGATTTTGATATGGCCATGCTGGAGACCTACACTGTTAAACAGCTGAAGGGGTTCTGCAGGGATATGGGAGTACCTACCCAGAAAGCCTCCAGAAAGGAGGAATTCCAAATGGTGCTGAGGGCCTGGGCAGAAGCCTATTCTGATGAGAATATTGAGGAGGAGGGTCCAGAGGATGGCTCCTCATAGGATTTTTTGCCATCAGTGGATGAAGTTACCACTGCAATTGTGCCCCCTGCCAAACTAGGGAGCAGTGTCTCTGATCAGGGCCTGACCGCAGACGAAAGGAGCGAGGGGAAGGAATTTAATTGCAAATGGCAAGGTTGAAAATTTAAGCACAGCAGGAGGAAAGGAGGGCAGGCAGAGAAGCCAAACAGGCTGATGCTGAAAGAGCAGCCAAGCAGAGTGAAGCTGAGGGAGCTGAGGGAGCTGAGGCTGCAGCTGAGAGAGACTTGGCTGAGAAGAAACTTTTGTTGGCTCATGAACTGAGTCTCAAGGAGCTGGAGATCAAGGCAAGACAGTCCAGCAGTGGTGGTGGCAGCATAAATGCAGGACCTGTTGGGGAGAGGAAGGTTCATATACCCAAGAATGTGGTGCCAAGTTATGTGGTGGGAGATGACATTGACAAGTGGTTGGCTGCCTATGCAGTTGCACTAAGGGCCCATGGGACCTCTGAGGAGCAATGGGGGGTGGCCTGGTGGTTCTATGTACCAGCAGTTGGGGGGACACACTTCTTACACTAGATCCACATGATCAGAATGTCTATGCACCCATGAAAGCCACTTTATTGGCCAAGTTAGGGCTGACTCCTGAGAAATACTGTCAGAGGTTTAGGGACAGCACAAACTTTCCACACAGACTTGGGTAGACTGTTTTGATTTCTCCAATAAGGCACTGAATGGATGGGTGTGGGGCAGCAAAGTAAATGATTACAGAGGGTTATATGATTTGATTCTGAGAGAGCATATGCTCAGTATTTCATTTACAGAGTTGTGCCAGCACTTAGTAGATAGTAAGTTGACTGGTCCTAGGAAGGTTGCTGAGGAGGCGAACCTCTGGGTTAGCACCAGAATGACCAAAATGGCATCTGGGAGGGGGGACACCCACAAAGGTGGTCAGGGTTCCCAATAGTAGAAAGGATGGAGAGAAAAACTTAAGGGTAAGTGTTAGAAATGGGGTCTTTGGTTGGCAGTCAGGTTACCCCCTGTCCAAGCAAGGACCCTCACTCTAGTCAGGGTAAGTCACACACAATCCAAATTATCCTGTGCCCACCCTTGGTAGCTTGGCACTGAGCAGTCAGGCTTCACTTAGAAGGCAATGTGTAAAGTATTTGTGCAATAAATCATACAATACCACAATATAACAACACAAAAATACACCACACAGTGTTTAGAAAAATATATAATATTTATGTGGATAAATGCAGATCAAAACGATTAAAGATGTAATAGGCAAATGTAGGGATATCACTGAAAGTAATATCAAATGTCTTAAAGTTGAAATGTTACTGTAAAAGCAATAAAAAGTGTCTTAAGTTCTCCTCGCCAGGGACCGCAGAGGGGGAGATGCAGGGAAAACGGTGAGTGTGCGTCGGTTTCACCCCTTCGCACATGGACTTGCCTCCTTATTTTTCAAGCGGGGAAGACGTTGCGTCGATTTCCGGTGTGCAGACTTGGATCCTCTTCGGGTTGCAGGGTTTCCAGATGCCCCGCGGACGATGCGTGGAATCCTGGACTTGCGGATCGAAGTCACAGGGGCTGCGTCGATTCAAGTAGGCGATGCGTGGAATTTTCTTCCGCATGGCAGGCGCTGCGTCGATTCCTCTCAGGAAGTCGGGTGTCGTCGTTCTGAGTCAGCTTGCGTCGATCCAGTAGGGCTGTGCATCGAAGTTCTGGCCGCGTCGCTGGCGCTGCGTCAATCTTCTGTTGGGAAGTCTGGCTGCGCCCTTCCGACTCGGCGTACAGTTAATTTTTCACCGCAAGCAGGCTGTGCGTCGTTCTTGGCAGGCGGTGCGTTGCCCGGGGATTTCAGCTGCAGGAGAGAAGTCTTTTGGGTCCTGAGACTTCTGGGAACAGGAGGCAAGCTCTATCCAAGCCCATGGAGAGCACTTCTGAAGCAAAGCAAGAGAGCAGCAAGACTGCAGGGCAACAGCAAGGCATCAGTCCTCTTCAGAAAGCAGTCAGGTGAGTCCGTTAGGCAGCCAGGCAGTTCTTCTTGTCAGAGTTCAGGTTCTGGTTCAGGTATCTTCTCCAGGAAGTGTCTGGGGTGGTATGGCAGAGGCCCTGTTTTTATACCCAAATGTGCCTTTGACGTGGGGGCGACTTCAAAGAGTGACTTAGAAGTGCACCAGGTCCCTTATCAGTTTAATCCTGTCTGCCAGGGTCCCAATAGGGGGTGTGGCAGTCCTTTTTGTGAGAGCAGGCACATTCAAAATGCAGATGTATGCAAGTGAGGCTGAGTATCCTGTGTTTGGGGTGTGTCTGAGTGAATGCACAAGGAGCTGTCAACTAAACCAGCCAGACTTGGATTGTAAGGCACAGAAAGATTTAAGTGCAGAGGAATGCTCACTTTCGAAAAGTGGCATTTCTAAAATAGTAACATTAAATCCAACTTCAGCAGGCTTTTGTATTACCATTTTAGCCATACTAAATATGACCTTCCTACTCCTTTCAGATCAGCAGCTACCACTCAAACAATATATGAGGGCAGCCCCAATGTGAGCCTATGAAGGAAGCAGGCCTCACAGTAGAGTAAAGACAAATTTAGGAGTTTTACACTACCAGGGCATGTAAACTACACAGGTACATGTCCTGCCTTCTACCTACACAGCACCCTGCCCTATGGGTTACCTAGTGCACACCTTAAGGGTGACTTATATGTAGAAGAAGGGGAGTTCTAGGCTTTGTAAGTACTTTTAAATGCCAAGTTGAATTGGCAGTGAAACTGCACACACAGGCCTTGCAATGGCAGGCCTGAGACAAGGTTAAGGGGCCTACTGAAGTGGGTGGCACAGTCAGTGCTGCAGGCCCACAAGTAGCTTAATCTACAGGCCCTGGGCACATATAGTGCACTCTACTAGGTACTTATAAGTAAATTAAATAGCCCAATTAGGTGTGATCCAATGTTACCATGTTTAAAGGGAGAGAGCATATGCACTTTAGCACTGGTTAGCAGTGGTAAAGAGTGCAGAGTATAAAAAACAGTAAAAACAGTATCTCAAAAGTGGAGGGAGGCAGGCAAAACGTTAGGGGTGACCACCCTAAGGCTTTCAGGTCTAACAGTAAGGAACTCTCAAAAGACCTCCAAAACAATTCCCAATGGGGGGGGTGGTAACCATTCCTCTTCTAGGTTTGGGAAGAGAACAGGGTACTTCGACAAGAAGTTAGGGAAGTTCATCCTCAAATGCTTAGAGTGCTACCAGCATGGACACTTTACGGGCAACTCCCAGTGTTCCAAGAGAGCACAGTCCACCCCTGGAGGACAGACACCTGGGTTGGCTAATGCTCGGGGGAATAGTCCCAGTTAGCTTTGGGGGCAGACAGAGGTGTCCCTAGTATCCCTGGGAGATAAGGAGATGGTGCCTAATGCCCACATGCCTGCCAATACTTCAAGGTATAGGCAGTGGGTCACCATTGATGGGCAAAGTGTGGAAGCTCTGCCTGACGCAGGAACCAGTATAACTACTGTCAAGAGTCAGCTGGTGTCAGCAGAGCAGATAGTCCCTAATA
Organism: Pleurodeles waltl; assembly: GCF_031143425.1. Taxonomy (NCBI): domain Eukaryota; kingdom Metazoa; phylum Chordata; class Amphibia; order Caudata; family Salamandridae; genus Pleurodeles; species Pleurodeles waltl. The sequence goes on from NC_090445.1 coordinate 499,258,579, forward strand.
CATTCCACCCGGTCATAGTCGCTGACAATCGTGAGAATCACCTACCGGTGGCTCTGGTTCCCTTTGAGTGGGGTGGTTTCTGCTACTCTGAAAGTAGCTGTGAATCCTGATATGCCTGTAGATTGTCTGTTAGGCAATGATCTTGAGCATACTGCCTGGAAAAAGGTAGAGTTCAGATCCCACCTGGAGATGTTAGGTTTGCCTTAGTGGGTCTGTGTGACCACAAGGTCCATGGCTGCCCAGGAAGGGAGTCAAGGGCGTCTGGAGCCTGGAACAATGGCCCAGACAGCTGCAAAGAGGAAGGGCAAGAGGCACAGGAAACGCACCTCGGATGTTCCCATGGTGGTGAGCGGGGCCCCTGAAGAGGAGGAAGCCCCTGAGCCAACCGTAGAAGACATAGCTGACCTAGGCAACCGGCCTGAACTTGCTGACTGGCAAGTAGAGGGTGGGCCAAGCTCAGAAGGCATGCCCCATCTGTGAGGGTATGAGGCAACAGGCCACAGCCCCAGCAGCTGGTGAAGCCTCTGGCGATAACCACAGCGACTGGGCGAATGATCTCCTTTACAGTGAGCATCAGGCTCCGGCCATTGGGGCAGCACGTGTGCTGGTGGTCCCCCAGTGTTACCGGGCCTTCCTATTGGTTCTGGCTCACAACATCCTCCTGGCAGGACATTTGGGCCAAGACAAGACCTTCGCCAGGCTTGTCACCCACTTCCTTTGGCCTAGAATGCGGGTAGCCTCAGATAATTCCTGCAGGGCCTGCCCCACCTGCCAGGCTAGTGGGAAGACAGGGTAAAGGCTTAAGGCCCCCCCCAATCCCACTCCCTGTTTTTGGCACCGTTTGAAAGGGTGGGCATTGATGTCATTGGTCCCTTGTACCCCAAAACTGCCTTGGGCAACAGGTTTATCCTGGTTTTGGTGGACCATGCCACCCGCTATCCAGAGGCAATCCCTCTGACAACAGTGACTGCACCAGTGGTGATCAGAGACCTGATAGGAATATTTACCCATGTGGGATTCCATAAGGAAGTTGTGTCTGACAGATGCACAAACTTTATGTGTGCGTACATGAAGTCCATGTGGGATGAATGTGGGGTGACCTACCAGTTTACCACCCCTTACCATCCTCAATCTAATGGGCTTGTTGAGAGATTCAACAAGACCCTTAAAGGCATGATCACTGGCCTACTTGAGGCCATGAGGTGTAAGTGGGACGTCCTCTTGTCAAGCCTGCTGTTTGCTTATAGGGAAGTGCTCCAGAAAGGGGTAGGGTTCAGCTCCTTTGAGCTTCTCTATGGCCGAAGACACCTCCCAAGGATGTGGTCAGCTACATGCTGGCCCTACGCAACCAAACCCAACACTTTTGGAAGCAAACCAGGAATAACCTTGAAGCCAGACAAGAGCTGATGAAAGAGTAGTATGACCAGAGGGCCACTCTGGTCGAGTTCTCCCCTGGAGACAATGTTTGGGTAATGGACCCAGTAGAGCCTAGGGCTCTCCAGTTCCGCTGGTCTAGCCGATTTGAGATCAAGGAGCGGAAGGGGGATGCCACTTACATAGTGTACCTCAAGATCCCTAGACACCCCCTAAGGGTAATCCATCATAACCGACCATGCCTCATTTTGATAGGTCTGAGGTCAGTATGCTCCTTGAGACAGATGCGGGCATGGAAGAGGAGAGTGAACCTCTCCCCGACCTCCTGTCTACCAAAGAAGGTGATGGGTCAGTGGAGGGTGACTCTAAATCAGAGAGGAGACTGCTATGAGTTGTTGGAGCAGTTCTCTTCCCTGTTTTCCCTTACTCCTGGACTCACTCCTGGATATTGGCATGGGAGACAGTGGGAGACAGTCCCCTTGTAAAGAACAAAATGCGCAGGTTGTCAGATAAGGTGAAGGCCAGCATTAAGGAGGAGGTCTCCAAGATGTTGGCCCCAGGGGTTATTGGGAAGTCCAGCAGTCCCTTGGCCAGCCCTGTGGTGCTGGTACCCAAGGCTGCTGCACTCGGTGCCAAGCCAGAACTCTGGTTCTCTGTGGACTACCTGGATCTCAACACAGTCACATGGACTGACACTCACCCCATCCCCTAGGCTGATGAGCTGGTAGACAGGCTAGGCGCTGCCAAATTCCTGAGTACTTTTGATCTCACATCAGGGTACTGGCAGATCGCCTTGACTGAGGGGGCTAAAGAGAGATCTGCATTTTCCACACCTGATGGTCATTACCAGTTCTGGGTGATGTCCTTTGGGTTGAAAAATACCTCCGCTACCTTCCAACGGTTGGTTAACGGGGACCTAGCTGGGAAGGATGCCTACTGCGCAGCCTACCTAGATGACATAGCCATCTATAGTTCCAGCTGGGAGGAACACCTGCTCCACCTCAAGGAGGTGCTTCAGGAACTGCAACAGGCAGGCCTGACCATCAAGGCTAGTAAGTGCCACATTCGGCAGGGTTCCGTGTTGCACTTGGGACACCGAGTAGGTGGCTGCAAGGTGCAGCCACTCCAGGCCAAGATTGAAACTATCAAGGCCTGGCAACCACCTAGAGCACAGACCGAAGTGAGAGCCTTCTTAGGTCTCACTGGATACTACCGCAGGTTTGTCAAGGGCTATGGATCCATTGTGACACCCTTGACAGGGCTTACTTCCAAAACAAACCTAGGTTGGTGAATTGGACAGAGGCTTGTCAGAAAGCCTTTGACTCCCTGAAGAAAGCCATGTGCACGGCCCCTGTGCTCAAGGCCCCTGACTACTCCCAGGAATTTATTCTGCAGACAGATGCTTCAGAGCATGGCATATGGGCTGTTCTAGCACAGCTAAATGATGAGAGCCTAGACCAACCAGTAGTCTTTATTAGCAGAAGACTATTACCACAGGAACAGAGGTGGAGTGCTATTGAGAGAGAAGCATTTGCTGTGGTCTGGGCACTGAAGCTGAGACCATACCTGTTTGGGACTCACTTCCGGGTTCAGACTGACCACAAGCCCCTCAGATGGCTCAGGCAGATGAGGGGTGAGAATCCTAAACTCTTGAGGAAGTCCATTTCCCTACAGGGGATGGACTTTACAGTGGAGCATCGCCCAGGGGTTGACCACGCCAGCGCTGATGGTCTCTCCAGATACTTCCGCCATAGCGATGAGAGCTCCCAGGAGGTTGTGTAGCTCTCCCCACTTTCCGCTGGGGGGACACATGTTAGACCTGACAGCCTTAGGACAGCCTTAGGGTGGTCACCCAGAACTTTTTGCCTGCCTCCCTCTACTTTTTAGAGACTGTTTTTGCTGGTTTTAAGACTCTGCACACTTTACCACTGCTAAACCAGTGCTAAAGTGCATATGCTCTCTCCCTGTAAACATGGTAACATTGGATCATACCCAACTGGACTATTTAATTTACTTATAAGTCCCTAGTAAAGTGCACTATATGTGCCCATTGCCTGTAGATTAAATGCTACTAGTGGGCCTGCAGCACTGATTGTGCCTTCCACTTAAGTAGCTCCTTAACCTTGTCTGAGGCCTGCCATTGCAAGGCCTCTGTGTGCAGATTTACTGCCAATTCGACTTGGCATTTAGAAGTACTTGCCAAACCTAAAACCCCCCTTTTTCTACATATAAGTCACCCCTAAGGTATGCCCTAGGTAACCCATAGGGCAGGGTGCTGTGTAGGGAAAAGGCAGGACATGTACCTGTGTAGTTTACATGTCCTGGTAGTGTAAAACTCCTACATTTGTTTTTACACTGCTGTGAGGCCTGCTCCCTTCATAGGCTAACATTGGAGCTGCCCTCATATATTGTTTGAGTGGTAGCTGCTGATCTGAAAGGACTAGAAAGGTCATATTTAGTATGACCAGAACGGTGATACAAAATCCTGCTTACTGGTGAAGTTGGATTTAATGTTACTATTTTAGAAATGCCACTTTTAGAAAGTGAGCATTTCTCTGCACTTAAAACCTTCTGTGCCTTACAATCCGCGTCTGTCTGGGTTTAGTTGGCAGCTCCCTTGTGCATTCACTCAGACACACCCCAAACACAGGATACTCAGCCTCACTTGCATACATCTGCATTTTTAATGGGTCTTCCTGGGCTGGGAGGGTGGAGGGCCTGACACTTGCATGTGAAAAGACAGCAGCTTGCCCTCACACAAAGGACTGCCACACCCCCTACTGGGACCCTGCCAGACATGATTGAACTGAAAGGGGAACTTGTGCACTTCTAAGCCTCTCTTTGAAGCCTCCCCCGCTTCAAAGGCATACTTGTGTATTTAAACAGGGCCTCTACCCCTACCAACTCAGACACTTCCTGGAGAAGAGAACCTGAACCAGAACCTGAATCCTGCCAAGAAGACCTGCCTGGCTGCCCAAAGGACTCACCTGTCTGCTTTCTGTGAAGGACTGCTGCCTTTCTGTTGCCCTTGTGCGTTGCTGCTCTCTGGCTGCGGTGAAGAAGTGCTCTCCAGGGGCTTGGATAGAGCTTGCCTCCTGTTCTCCGAAGTCTCAGGACCAAAAAGACTTCCTCTCTACAAGAAGGACTCCTTGTCAGTTAAAATCGATGCAAAGCCTAACAGAAATGATGCACAGCCTGCACCACTGTAAAACATTCACTGCACGCTGAACCGGAACGACGCAGCACAGCTTCGCCTCGAGAAGATCGACACACCGCCAGCATAGCGAACAGACATTCACTGCATGGCCCACCGGATCGACGCACATCCAAGCTGGAACGATGCAACCCGACTTCCAGAGAGGAATCGACACAGCGCCTGCTGTGCAGTATAAGTTCTGACGCAACACCCACCGAATCGATGAAGCTCCTGTGACTTCATCCTGCCAGCTCAGGAAATCCACACATCGTCCCCGGGGTGTCTGAAAACCCCGCAACCTGAAGAGGATCCATGACTGAGCACCGGAAATCATCACACAGCCGTCCCTGCGTGAAAACTAAATGACTCATGGCTGTGTGTGACCCGAAAAATCAACGCACACCCCTTTGTCTCGACACATCTCCTCCTCTGCGGTTGTTTGCAGAGATTTTGCACGCGAACGAGGTACTTTGTGGTTGAAAGAGACATTTATTGCTTTTAAAAGACTAAAGACACTTTATATCACTTTTACAGTGATATCTCAACATATATTGCATTTTAATCGTTTTGACCTGCATCTTATCAGATAAATATTATATATTTTTCTAAACACTGTGGCGGTCATTCTGACCGCGGTGGTCGGCGGTCGCCGCCCGTCAAGCGGTTCCCGCCGAAAGACCGCGGCGGCCATTTCGGCTTTCCCGCTGGGCCGGCGGGCGACGCCAGAAGACCGCCGGCCGGCCCAGCGGGACAGCCCCTTCAACAATGAAGCCGGCTCGGAATGGAGCCGGCGGAGTTGAAGGGGTGCGACGGGTGCAGTGGCACCCGTCGCGATTTTCACTGTCTGCTAAGCAGACAGTGAAAATCTTTGTGGGGCCCTGTTAGGGGGCCCCTGCACTGCCCATGCCAGTGGCATGGGCAGTGCAGGGGCCCCCAGGGGCCCCACGGCACCCGTTCCCGCCATCCTGGTTCTGGCGGTGGACACCGCCAGAAACAGGCTGGAGGGAAGGCGGTCGGAATCCCCATGGCGGTGCTGCAAGCAGCGCCGCCATGGCGGATTCCCTGGGCCAGTGGGAAACCGGCGGGAAACCGGCGGGAAACCGGCGGGAAACCGCCGGACCCCCTTTTCTGACCGCGGCTTTACCGCCGCGGTCAGAATCGCCCAGGAAGCACCGCCAGCCTGTTGGCGGTGCTTTCGCCGCCCTCCGCCATGGCGGTCATGGACCGCCAAGGTCAGAATGACCCCCTGTGTTATGTATTTGTGTGGTTCTATACTGTGTTATTTTATGATTTATTGCACAAATACCTTACACACTGCCTTCAGTTAAGCCTGACTGCTCAGTGCCAAGCTACCAGAGGTTGGGCAGAGGATAATTTGGATTGCGTGTGACTTACCCTGACTAGAGTGAGGGTCCTTGTTTGGACAGGAGGCAACCTGACTGCCAGCCAAAGACCCCATTTCTAACAATATGAAAATCTCCCAATGAAATGCCAAAAGTGTTTTTTCATTCAGCCTGCCTGTTCCTGGAGGCTAAGAAGATGGTGATTTCAGCACTACAGACTTTTGTTCATGTCATTTGCAGGAAAAGAACAGATCCTCATTCGCTCTGCTATTCCAAAAAATGAAATGTAGCTAAATTTTGGCTAATTTCTTGGTCCACTCCAGGCCAATCTACAAACCCTGAATACCTTTAGAATTCCCAGTACATTGGGAAAAAGGGGTGCACATTTGGCATGGATAGCCTATGAAGAAAAAAAAAGTTATGGAGACCTAGGCTTGAACTATTCTAAAAAGCCAAAAAAAAGGGCGTAGCACTGGAGGGGTGGAGGAAGGCATAGCTGCGAAAGGGTTAAAGATATCTTATGATTATGAATAGTTGCATTGACAGAAATGTTCATGGAAAAACGGTCATTAACTTACAGAAATTCAACATTACACTTAATGCACAAAGTAAAAATGAGATAAGATGGAAGCATGAATTAAAAACAAAATAGAGCTTATTTTATAGTGTTAATAAATGTTATTGAGATTTTTATTAGAAAGAAATGTAGTCTACTTTTGAATGAGAGTCTAAGACCAGTAACTATAAGCTAATTTTGTGAAAATCAAGATGAAATGTTTCCCAACTATTAACACTCTTGGTAATAATCCTCTTAAATAATACTAGGATGATGAACGTGCTAAGCATAGTATACAGTGTGTTTCCCTGCCAAAAGTGCATGACTGCAAGGGTATCTGGTATCCTCACTTATTTTGACCATTGTGTATTGCTAAACTAAGCATAAGCAAAGAGGTCTAGTCTGCAGATTTTGGGCTCCTCAGCATGCTATGTTGTTGGACAGAAGATTATTGTCCCTATCCTCCAAATAGTACATAAATTTGTGGCAGCAGCGTAGTGTTTTGAGACTAGTGGGATTTGACCTCTTTATCTGTATCACTAAGGGTATGTCCTTCGTGTGTAAAGTTATGATGTTATTGAATGCCCAGAGCATTGCGCTGATATTCAATGTGTGTGTGCATGTGTTTGTGTGTGTAGCACATGTGCAGTAATAAGACTGTGTGAATGAGCATGAGAAATAAAGCTGTGCAATCAATTCTGGGTGTCTCTGGCTTAGCACAGCAAAAAGAGGAGAATGAAGATGGCTTCCTTAGACAGTGAAAGTATATTGTCTATATTTCTGTGGTTAGAGAGTGGCGATCTAGATACTGTGTGGAGGATTAGGGACATGACTACCTTTAGAAGTTACATAAAGACATTTATTAGCAAGGGACTGCTTATTAGTACTTCCAGAGCACTGCCATTTGGTTGATGGCATGAGTGTCTGGTGGGACTGAGCATCTGTGTTATTTCAACAAGATAATTTGTAGAAGGTATTAGTATTGTGCCAAAGATGTATTATATTATGATTATGGTGAAACATAAAAATATGAGATTTTTTAGGTGTTTAATTTCTTTTTAATGTGGTTATATATAGTACATTCTATGTATTTAGGTAGTCATTCAAATTAAATGTATTTGGCTTGTAGTAGTCATAAAAGCACACATTAAAAAGAATTGATTCCCATTCAAAAACATCATAATCATCTGAAATATTTAAAATACAAATCTTAAAGGGTTCAGCAGCCACATGGATAAAACAACAGGAGTTCAATGTACATAATACACTACAATGTCCCATATCTGTTTCCGATCCCCAAGGCAAAATGAACAAACTTAGCCACAGCATTGCTAAGATCCAATGCAACTAAAATGTGTTACATGTTAAAACTAAGAGCCTGATTTAGATTTCAGTGGTCAGGTTACTCCGTCACAACAGTGACGGATATCCCAGCCACCAAAATAAAACCCATGTGAAATAATGGGATTTATATTTCGGCGGACCAGATGCCCTTCACTGTTGTGATGGAGTAACCCGTCTGCTGAAACTTAAATCAGGCCCTACATCTTGTAAGATAAGACCTATAATTCCTATTATGAACTGATGACAGATAAAATTCACAACCAAGTGATGTTTTGAATAAATTGTAATTAACCCTAGGTCAAAGTTTACCAAATTTCACCCGATGGAGTCTGTCTTGCCTTTTCTTATACACCTCTTTCACCTGAGGCACAGCCTTTATATTATTATTCTCAGGGATAGAAAATAGTTCTGGGAAGTCTAAATCTGTGAAACACAATTTTATAAAGTTGATCCAGGGAATGGCCAAGGCATTGTCCAGGGAAGACAGTCTTCCAACACATCCTATGATAGGTGTGCTTCTGTATTTTTCCAGATTCTGAAGTAGAGAAGTAAGGATTCCAACTTTATCCAATCCCCCATTCGGGTCAGACCTACCTAGACTGGCACATAGCGTTTGAAGTAGATTGAGGGACTGTCAAGAGTCTTAGCAAAAATGTGTCCTCAACCTGCTTCAGTGGTCGGGCACCCTTGTATGCCCAGACACCTGCTCCATAGGTCGCCACAGGGATACACTTAGTTAGTTTTAAATTCCAACCCACCAATGAAAATATAAGAAGCATCTAGGAAGAGTTGCAGATCATTTCTTTCTCAAAATTAGAACTACATGATCCACGTACAATAAAACTGATACAACACTGGGCTTCATTTTAGGCAGATCTTTCCCTGCTATGCCCCTATAGGACTCTAGGTCATTAATGTAAATAAGGAACAGTGGAGAGGCCATCACAGAGCCTTGTTTGACCGTTAACGAGGATTTAATTATAGGGCAGGGTTCACCATCTCTATATCTGACCCTGACTATGGAATCCCAGTGCATCATTTGGGCTTTTCCTATCCTGGCCACAATGTGCCAGAGATTCACTTTGATAACCATGTCAAAGGCTCAGGTGAGGTCCATAAACACTAGATGAATAGAACCCCTCCTGGCTTTAACATATTTGCCAATAATCAATGGCAGATTCAGTCATTACTCCACTGTGCCTATTCCTGGGTGAAACCAGTACTGTACTCTTGACAGGGTCTGATTTTCCTCTAATTATACGTCTAGTTTGGCTGCGAGGATTGTACCAAGTATTGTGAGAGAGTTATCCAAGCGGAAAACTGGGCAATAACATGATGGGGAATGTCTGTCCCCTTTTTTGAAAATGGGGACAACTACTACTTCCCTCCAAGATGAACTAGGATCCACCTTTGTGAAAGCCTTAACAACTTTAGTTAAAAAAGGAGCCAAAAGTGTAGCATTGTCCTTAAAGAGGTACTTTGGGAATCCATCAGGTCCAGGAGGCTTGCCTGTGGGGCTCTGATTAATGATGGCCATTATATGCCTCAATTTCAATGGTTTCACCAAGGTTGGACTACAACTCCATATTATAGGCCGCTTCTTCTCTACTTTCTATGTTAAGCACCATGATCCGTGTCTTAAAGATACTTTTAAAATGGTCTCCTGAAGTTTAAACAGGTATGAGAGTATCGATTGAGGGTTTCTTATACTCAGAGAAAAAGGATTGATTAACAACCTTCCAAAACGTTGCATTGTCCCTCAGTCTGACAGCCTTTTTAAGCTCCTCCCATGTTGACCTTCTTAACTCAGTCCATTTAGCCTCTAGGGTAGCTATGCAATTTTCCTTGCACTCAAAATGTTTCCCCTGGAGTGCAGAGTATTCGAAAGTGCCAGTTTCAGCTTCTTGTGAGTTGATGTGCAGGCATGGGTAAATTAACCTACAGGTGGTGGATTTATAGATGCTTTATTAATCCTCAGCTCCTGTGCATAGGGCACTGAAAGCATCTAAAATAATCAGTGTGGATTCCTCAGTTGAGGTCAGTGAAAATAAATTTGTTTATTCTCCTTGATGAGATTGTGTAGAAAAACCTCCTTATTTAATCTATCCCATTTTATCCTAATACTTTTTTGCATGAGTGTGGTAGTGACAGGTCTTCCATCAGCTCCATAGAACCCATCAAATGCAAATCAAGGACCAGGGCAAGGGGATTGTGTTCACTTATAAAAGAGGTGGTTACATAATACTCCAATATTAATTCTGGTAGATCCAGGAACAGAATAAAAAAAGTCAATCTTGCCTCCATTAGTAGCCCCCTTTTAAGTAGGAAGTAGGGAAGTCCACCTGCTGTGTATTCTTTGGAAAATGCCAAGTGTTTGGAAACCAAAATCCTGTTTAGTGCCTCCCCTAGAAAGGTGTGCTGGAAGTCTAAGTAATTTCCCCCCTCTATTGCCTTAGTTTTGCAGGAAGAGAGAGATCACCGTTTCAATACAGCCTCGTGTTGAAGTCCCCTGCCCAGAAAAATGACTAGGGGCCAGATGTAGCAAAATAACATTTTGCGACTTGCAAATAGCGAGTCATTGCGACTCGCTGTTTGCAAGTCGCAAAATGTTATGCAGAACGGTGTCTCAGACACCGTCTGCAAGTCGGTATGGGGTCGCAATGACCCACCTCATGAATATTCATGAGGTGGGTCGCAAATTGCGGCCCCATACCGACTATGGGCACTCGCAAACATGGAGGCCTGCTGTAGTCAGCAGACCTCTGTGTTTGTGACTGCTTTAAATAAAGCAGTTTTTTTTTTTTTAAGTCTAGCCCGTTTTCCTTAAAGGAAAACGAGCTGCACTTAAAAAAAAAACCCGAAACCTTTAGTTTCGGTATTTTTTCAGGGCAGGGAGTGGTCCCTTGGACCACTCCCTGTCCTGAAAAAATGTTTCTGGGTCCAGTCACAAACTGGAAGGGGTCCCATGGGGACCCCTTCCAATTTGCGAGTGGGTTACCATCCACTTGAAGTGGATGGTAACTGCAACACCATTTGCGACCGCATATGCGGTCGCAAATGGTGTTGCATACCACTAGGAATCGCAAATAGGAAGGGAACACCCCTTCCTATTTGCGATTCTGAAATGCATTTTGCGAGTCGGTCCGACTCACAGAATGCATTTCTGCATAGGAAAATGTGATTTGCAACTCGCAAACGGCAGTTTTTGCCGTTTGCGAGTTGCAATTCCTTTCCTACATCTGGCCCTAGGTCACTTTCCATCTCATTAATTACAGTTGTCACACATGTGTCAAAGATATTATTAGATAAGGTAACCCAAATAACATCAAACGAATATGGGATCTGCAATAAAAGCAACTGAAAATTGGGCATACAATTATTCTGGTTGAGAGACCTATTCGTTTTACAGAGAACAAACTAGGTAAGCACCCCTAGCTTTTCCTGTACAAAATTGGGTAGCTGAACTACAAAATGTATATAACCCATTGACTCTACAGTTCTCTAGGGCCAGGTTTCCTGCAATAAAATAACGTCTGCATTGTTGATGGCAAAGTGCTAATCACGGTTTAATAGCATTGTGTGAATACCAGCAATGTTCCATGACAGGATTCTGAGACCAGGCCTATCAGCCATGATTCCCCTTAAGGTGGGTCTGGAGTTAGCTAAAACAGTTAAAAAGCCACTCTCGGAAAGCCCCTTAAGGCCCAGAAACTCATGACCCATCATCCGTATTATATCAGTCCTAGAGCAGGTCTGGGCATCCAAACCCAACTTGAGGCAGAGTCAATCCAGGTCATCCAGAGAGGCAAGAGCTTCAAAAGAACTCTGGACTTCCACATGAATATAGCTTGCTGTCACAGATCTAGTTGACAGCACTTCCAGCCTATAGACATAGCCTAAAGGTTGGATCTTGATGTAACCTGGAGCTCAGGTCCAGTTACAAAACCACTTCAGTAATGATTTGACCATATTGAGTGAATTCAAATTAATCATTTAAAACTTTATTTGAAAAATTGAGAGGCCACCCAGGCGGAATGATCTTCTCTCATATTGGAGTTATAGCAGGAACATTTTTCAGGACTAGGAGCTATGGAGTGCCCTCCTGTGAGGGCTGGAGGAAGGTATTTCCGTTAGATTCAAGGCTCTATTAGCTACCCTATAATCTCTTTCTCTTCCTTTTCTCCCTGGCTATTCCTGTGACCTAATATCTTTTTCTACTTGCTCCTTCCTGCCTCCTTCTCTACCTGCATTAAAGGCATGTTAGATAAAGCAGTGGGCTCTGATATGGTAGGCACTAAGCTAGAAGACATGAGCCCTACTGGTGGAACAATACAGGACACTACTACCAAAGGCACAGCGAGGCTAAGGTTCAACTTAGAAAATTCAAACTCAATTTTCTCCAGACGCTTCAAGATTGGTTCGAGCTCACCCAATAATGACTCAAGGACTTTATCACAGAGATCTTGCATTACAGCTGTAATTTTATCCTTTTCTGCAACCCTAATGTCTATACAGGGAGAGAAAGTAGATGAGCACGACCTCTTTAATTTAGTCCCGCCTTCATCTCTCTTCTTTTTACCCACTTGACTCCTTTATTTTGACTCTGCAAAGGTGATCTTGGTGTTGCACCTCCTCAGGCTGCTCATTGGTGTCACTAACAGGGGCTCTAGATGGAATAACTCTTGCCCCATCGTCTTTGCTTGAGTGCTAACATCTGGTCTCAGGTCAGCAATAAATACATCCTGCGAGCCAAGTAAGCCATGGGGAACGTAACAGAGTGGGAAGAGAGGGATAGGCAATGTTTCACCAGCTCAATCCCCTTATCGATAACTCAACCTCCCTCTGCAGGAAGCCATGAAGGATAGTTCCAGGAGCAGATCTGGGGAGAATCTCAGAGGGCTTTCTCTTCTATATTTTGTAAACCCACAAGGAAAAGATCAGTTTGAACAAAATAACCACCAACAGTATCTTGTAGATGATGAAAGGTGGTGGCTGAGCAGTGACAGGCCCCTTCTGCAGAGTTCCTTGTATATCTAACAGTTTTCAGGAAACAATAAAAATGCTAAGATATCACTGGTGACTAATGTTTCTGCTGGAGAGAGATCGGGGTTTTGTCTAGTAGAAGTTTTGACTCTTAGGTAGTGCAGAGGGTTAATATGTCTGGTGCAAAGAACGTGTACTATGCAGATTACCCAAAAATATTTTGTGTGCATATCTCAGTGGGATGCTGTTTTTGTCACAGAGCTCATTTGTTACTGTGCAGTTCATAAATTACAATCATAATCTAGCACAGTGAGCTAAGAACTGCCATCAAAGAGCTGCATGCAAACTGCATGGTACAGTTTAGAAAGTTATGTTTTTTCCCAGTCTTTCATTGTCTTAATTATGCTAAGAAAGGGTTTGCCTGGGTAGAAATTAATTGTTATTAGTAAAGTCAACCCTGAACACTGCATTATGTTCTGAATCCTACGGATGGCATGTGTGTCCTATACCTTGTAGTCTCCTTTTCAACATTGTCTATACACTAATTCACACATGTATGATTTATTGTCCCTTTATGTGTGTGTGTGATGCAAAGTGCTCCTACACCCTACACTGGTAAGAGAGGCACTATAACACAAGTGAAAAATACATGTAAGAGAGGGGCTATGGAGAAATGAGAGGCACTGCAAGAGGGTGATAGTGAGGGAATTTTTTTAAGAACCCCAGTAAAAATTGTCGTATTGTGGTGCACTGCAAGGTCATCATTCACTATGCTATATAAACTAATTCACAGGGGTGGTTCCTCCTGTGGGGCACAAGAGCATTGCCTCCTGACCACGCCTGTTATCTGCCACATAAAATAATGTAATATAGGGCTAAATGTAGCAAGGCATTACTGCCTCGCAAATGGCAAAAAACGCCGTTTGCGAGGCGCTAATGCCCTCACGCGATGCAGAAACACATTTTGCGAGTCGGAACCGACTCGCAAAATGTGTTTCCGACTCGCAAATAGGAAGGGGTGTTTCCTTCCTATTTGCGACTCGCACCGCTATGTAAGTTGATCAACTCGCAGTTACCATCCACTTGAAGTGGATGGTAACACATTCGCAAACGGGAAGGGGTCCCCATGGGACCCCTTCCCCTTTGTGAATGCTCACAAAATTATTTTGTGACCACTGCCTGCTCTGAAAAAAACCGAAACAAAAGGTTTCGGTATTTTTTTCTATTTGCAGCTCGTTTTCCTTTAAGGAAAACGGGCTGCAAAGAGAAAAAAAAACTGCTTTATTTAAAAGCAGTCACGGACATATTGGTCTGCTGTCTCCAGCAGGCCACCATTCCACTGAGTGCCTAGACTCGCTATGGGGTCGCAAACTGCGACCCACCTCATGAATATTTATGAGGTGGGTCTTTGCGACCCCATAGCGAGTCGCAGAAGGTGTCTGAGACACCTTTTTGCATACCAATTTGCGAGTTGCAAATTGTTTTCTACCTACATCTGGCCCATAGTTTCTTAACTTTTCACAAAAGGGCCATGGCTGCTGATTGACAGCATGGATGAATCATTCCCTAAGGTTAGAAGTGAGCATGTCGAATTGGGTGGCTGGCTTGTGACATGCGCAGCACAGAAATTTTCAACTGGTGCTGTGTTAGGAAGCTGTGGGAAACACAGACACAAGACACCGGTCTCCTAAGGAGCACTGGGTTTGCCTGGCCAAACCAATCGGGCCTGCTGTCATTCTGTTGACTATTACAAACAGCATGAGAGCAGGATCTAGATTGGTTAGGTTAGCTGGCTGCAATTATCTATGGACCCACACTACGAAGGGTTTAAACGTGAAAACATAGTTCTTTGCATGAGTTTTCTGCGCAGTAGCTGCCTCCACTTGCACGCTGCTATGGAATTCTATGACATTACTGCTGCCACAAGGATCCAAGCAGTGGAATAAGAATTGCTGGCACATGCAAAGAACTGGGGGTAAGTAAAATGCCCTATAGAAAGGGGTGGTGGAACAGAAATTTGTGTCAGTAGTTCTTTTTTATTATCACACTCTGCCAGAGAGCACAGCGGAAAAAAAAACAGTAATCAGAGGAAAAACAAGGAACTGTCATATCATTTTGACCAAAGAAATGCACAGTGGGGGAAGTCTTTCATTGCCCTAAAGGAAGTAACGTTTGTCATCCAGCTCTCAGACCTCTCATTATTGTTTGCTGGAATTTAGATATTCTACGACCCACACTTTTAAAAGTCATCCACCGTCCTGTTAATAACCTTGAATATATAACAAAAAGCATATTGTAGAATGCACCGTTTTTACCATTTTTCCTAAATTTCCTAGGGGTGAAGGCAACCTTCCAGATCCCACTGTAGTGTTCAGGTTAATTCACTATGCAACCTATAGTGGCTGGTCTGACAAAATTTGCCAGGGCTGCTCTGGGTTCTCAGTTCTGCTCTGGATGAGATTTATACATCATCAAATTATAAACCTCTAGCCATTTAGGAAGTCAGGTAATTGCAAACAAGGGTTAACAATAGTCTTGATAAACAATGGGGTTAAGGATGAATCCTAACGCTCTCGGAGTTGTGGAGGCTCCTCAATGTTATAAGAGGGTAGGAAGAGCCTGGTTGCGTCCTCCCTAAATTAAAAACTAAACACATACACACGACCAGGTCTCAACTAGTGGTCATTCCTCAACCACAGTGATTGATGGCTCAGTTGCCCTTGTCAGCCCTGTGAACCTCCAAAATAGCGTTTGCATTTTCTCATGAACATATTTAATTTTTTATTTTCTGTCCAAATAGGAGTCAAGAGTTATTTTACAGTACCAAGCATCAATTAGTTTACTACCTTAATTACATTGCATACAACTGCTGTTAATAGTGTTCTAAAAAGACTGATACATTAAATTCAGACCATGAATATTAAAAATAGAAAGAGAGACACAACTAATTTTCTCATGAGCAAAACACCATCCATCATTGGAATCATTGTCACTGAATGAACATAAAATTGATGAGATTTAGGAATTATTATAATTAATCTATTTTCTTTCCTGTACAAGACCCAATTTCCTAAAGCGGACAGGTGAGACCTTTGAAGATAAGAATACTGGCCCTTAGTCTAGACAAGTATGAAAGAACTATTTGTCTCTTAAATGGGTTTTGACCACCCTATCATTCCAGTGTACTTTGAAGAACCAGTGTACAACTTTAAGGCTGCAAAATCATTTCTACACAGATAAACAGACAGCTCTGTGGGGAGAAGAGAATTTATAAAACATACAGAGAGAATACAAATATGGACAAAGCAAAATGAGGTAATTTATTCAAGGATAAAGACAGCAAATTACAACTGGAAGAATAAAAATCAGCAAAATTGTTGGTGAAGTTTCTATGAAGATGATATGACCCACTGCCAACAGCACCACATGAATGCCTTGACAACCTCAAATGACATTTACTGAATAAAGAAGAGACCTGCAAATGAAAACTTGATAAATAAGCCAGGTCTACCAAAATATGGAACAGAGCATTAAGCAGCTGAAGTAGAGCAATTGAGACTTTAGATTAGGGGTACTAACAAACATATTTTTTGAGGGCCAAAAAGTAAAATTTTCAGTGTACCAGAGAGCTACACTGATGATGTGAATCCCTTTTGTTGGGACAAGGGTTATGGGCAGCAGGAAATAAACAAGAAAGATGTGGGGTTAAAAAGGGTGCAAGTGGCAAACAGTGAGAGATTGCAGGGGAAATTGATGTTAAGGGGAACAAGAGTGATTGAGATCGTTTGAAGATGACAACCCTTTCCTTAGACTTTTCTAAAGTTTAATTCACAGTCTGATATTTTCAGAGTTAAAACAATATCAATTCTAATTCATCTTTTATGCTCAATTGTAATTATTCAAAACAAAAGCATCTTCATTGCTCATTTAGCTGATACTGCTTTCAAACACTGGGAACATCAATAGGCATGGCTGTATTAGGTGTAAATTCATTCATGTGATACATCTGGATGCAATAACAGAAAACAAATAAACAGAGGTATCCAAATACAGGTCATTGCTTTTATTTATTCAGAAGAAAGTGTTATTCGCAGGTGTGCAGTATAAAGTAACTCATACACACACTGAAACATGGATTTGTCACACATATGCAATTTGAAATCTTGGATTATATAGGTTTCCTCTTTTCCTTGTGTTTCTGTGTACTGTGTACTGTGCGCAAGTCTGGCCTTATTTGGTCTTTTATAATTTATTTATAAGTGAATGCGTCAGAGGTTCGATGGACCTTTTGAATATGCTTAGAGTGATTCCACCATGTATACAACCTTTACTCATAGTCTGATCAACTACAACATAACATTGTTCAACAAGTCAATTATCAAAATCTGTGAATCATTAATCTTTACACACCATGACCCATGTGACCATCAATAACCACACCTTTTAGTAAAATTTAGAAAGTTTATTTTCCAATATTAACAAAGCTAATATCACGTAAATTAGTCTCAATACCAAATGATATGCATATACAAACAACACCGGCTGATCAAAGCATTGAAAGAATCTCAATTTAACTAATGCATTGATGAATAAACATTTAAGGGTTACGGTACAAATTAGTAACATAAATAACTGAAAAACAGAGATAGCATACATCTAGATTCAACAGGAGAACAAAATCAATTCTTAGTTAATAATATTTGGCAACACATTTGGGCATACTAACTAACCCTCCAATTAGAATAGCATGTTTGGGCTTCATGCAAAAACATTTTAGCCAGAAGTTAATTTGGGAAACCCCTGGCTAGGGCTCTATCAAAATAGTGGTTGGTACCTAAAAGAAGAGAAAAAAAAATTCAAACAAAAGCAATAGCATTTTGTTATACCTCCCCTCAATGGATCCGCAAGCAGCAATTTTTCTTCGTCAGTTGGACATCCGCCTGGTCAGCATCAGTAAAGGGCAGTGAAAGGAAATGGCACAACCACAGGTGGGCTCTAAGTTAACTGAACCACATAAAGGGCATCAAGCTAAAGAATCCACATTAACACAATTACTCTATAATGATGGTTATCAAGCTAAGGAATCAGAATTGACACAATTACTCTATGAGGATAGTAATCAAGCTTAGGAATCAGCATCAACACAATTACTCTATAAGAATGGTTAGGAGGGAAAGAAACATCGGGAACTACTCAGCTCCTCGATCAGAACCAGTACGGGTAGAGGATGGAATAGAATGTGCTCCAGCTCCTCAGTGCAGTCATTCTAAGTTAAAACTCCATAAAGAATCTTCTCACACCATCATTAGTCAGAAAATCGTACATTTACAGCAGAACCAAAGAAAGCTAAATTCTAAACCTAAAATATATTGAGACAGACTTTTACACGTCGATGTGTCGCGTGGGCTCTCATTATTCTAAATGAGACTACTGGATTTCTAGGTAGCAGGATCTATAACGGTGTGGGGGACTGAATCTGACCCACGTGTAAAGAACTCTGTCACCCTAAATCCGGTTTTTGCTCCGGCTAACTAGCAGTCCCTCATTTCTCCCATGTGGAAGGAATGATTTGGCAGCCGAGCGCATGACATCTTTGGAACTTCTCAGGGAAGTCGTGGTTACTCAGATCCAAACCAACTCTCTTATTTCCAATATGATCTCATATACAAATGACAAAGACAGTATAAGTTTTATATAATGTTTTTAATAAAACGACTGTATTTTAGATATTAAGGCGTGAGCCGCAATAACCAGAACGATACAACACAGTAGGATTGAAATAGTCACCAGGAGAGTAAAACATAAGAACAAAGCTATCATATTGTCTAACAGTTTCTACTCTCCCTCTGCTTGTTCTATTTAGAGCACAGCATGTTAAGCTTCTAGCTTGCCTATTAGAATCACTGTGGAGACATCAGCCCTCATACCTGAGCAAAGACCTGTGATCTTGGTTCAGCATCTGCAACGAGGCAGTCAGCGTCTAGTTGTGGTTCCCTGGTCGGAATCTCCCTCTTGCGTGTATTGGGACAAGGAAGTGATTTTATAACTAACATGTCATCGTGATCACAAAATGTCCCTACGCAGGAATGCCAAGTCTAAACTCTTACCACGTCTATCGGCAATGTACCAGACTGTATCCTTGACTGAAGCACAGAGTAAATATGTTATGGAGAACTCCAGTGCTGAAGTAGGCAAAACAGTGTGATATGAATAAAAAAACAACACTGTGGAACTGGCTATTTGAAAAATAACAGTACGAAGCCTAATAAAAAGCATGTAGAGCAAAGTGCACAGAGGCTCTAAGCTGTCAGCAAATGAATAAAATATATTCAGGGCAAAGTGCACAAAGGCCTAAAGCCTGAAGCTAAAGCACAATGAATACGTAAAACTAACCACACTACACCCTCCCCTTGTCGGTAGCAAGTGGTTCCAATAATATAAAAGGATGCCCCAAATATAAACAATACCTAAAACAATTATTTCGACAAAGTGAGAAGACAACAAAGTCATAAATTTAGGTAACATGTGACCATAAAGCCAAATTCAATATAGTGTCAATTTCGTAAAAATCCAATCGTCAGATAGAAGCAATAGAACGCAGGAGTTCCTCCACTTCGATATATGTCAATATCGGAAGATCCACGCCACAAAGCACCATGGAGCAGGTGTGATCCAAAGCCCCAAAACCATTCAGGGCGGCACCCGGTGCAGGGCCTTTGTTGCAATCATAGTTCCAGTCAGTGCGGCTATTGTCCAAGTCTGGGAACATCTTCATCTCACGCATCAAATCTACAAAGTATCTACTTCTAGTGTCAGACATTTCAACAAGCAGTTCTCATGAGAAAAGTTCAAGACATGTACTAATCGCTTGGTCAGCGCAGTGTGAACAAAGAACAATATTAGTTCTTTGCTTTCACAAGACATTTACAAACATTTAATGTGGCATGACACTTAGCATGAGGCTTTGTCGACTAGGCCCATATCTCATAATTAATCATCATCATCATCATCATTTAACTTTATTTCGGTAAGTAAGAAAACATACCATAAAAGTACAAAACAAACATCAAAATATTTTGTTTTTTAAGATTAATAGAACACTAAAAGTGTAGGAACAATAAAAAATTAAAAAAGATAAAAAAAGTTAAGATCCAAACAGAGTAATCAAAATGAATGTCTCCTAAAAATGGAATATTCTACTCAACAAGGACCCTATTCCCTGAGCCCATAGGTGTTTCAATAATACAGTAGGACAATGACTTTATACTTAAAAATTAAATACTAAAATCAGACATCAAGAGTCAATAAATATACATACATAAATAAAAAAATAGTCTATCCAGTCTTATTCTTTAAAATTGCAAATCTAAGGCGCCAGATTGATTCGAGAAATTTTGCCACTGGTAAAACTACCTGGACAGATGAATCAGATTTTAAAATTCTCTCAACATGAAGATACGACCTGGCGCCTATAGATTTGCAAAGCAGAATAATCCACAAAGCTCTTTGTTTATGATATGCATAGCAATAGAAGAGCACATGTGAAATAGACTCTTCATATTGACAACCCATCGGGCAACGCTTGGGTCTATTAGTGGAACAGAGCCATTTGTACGTTAAGGAGCGCAGAGGAAGAGACCCTATTCTGAACCTAACAAAAAGAGCTCGCGCAAATGGGGATAGTGCTATATCCATGAAAGGCTCAAATTCGTAGTGGCATTTAATTGATAAATAACTATCAGACATAGACAGCGGGACAATCTTGGTAAATTGCATGATCTGAACATTATGCCAAAAAGCATCCTTCAGTAGCTGCACAGCATTTTTAGGAATGGAAAGACCTAGATGGATTAAAGACCCTTTGACGTAAACACACCATTTCGTTTTTCTAGTAGTGTTGCTGCCCACCACTTTGAGAAGCCCATAGCGAAATGGATAAAGGGCGTCTGTTGACCAAAGACGGATCCAATATAGCAAGGGTCTTAAGGCTGCAATCTGCGAGATAGAAAAAAGATTTAAATCCATGCGAATAGGCAGAGATGGAGTACTAGAAGGAGCTTTTAACAACAGTTTCAAAAA
Organism: Pleurodeles waltl; assembly: GCF_031143425.1. Classification (NCBI taxonomy): domain Eukaryota; kingdom Metazoa; phylum Chordata; class Amphibia; order Caudata; family Salamandridae; genus Pleurodeles; species Pleurodeles waltl. The sequence continues at coordinate 499,279,454 of NC_090445.1, forward strand.
TTGGTTTCCCGCCCTTGCCAAATCCATCAAGTTACAATGGCCCCAAAGTTTGGCACCATATAGGGCCCCCCCCCGGGCTTGAGATTTATATATTTCAAGGGCGGGAGACATTGCACATTTGGGAGATCTAGAAGCAAATCTTACGATGCCACTCGCTCTTTGCTTCAGGCACAATAAAGATTTCTGACGGTGTGCATGCCAAAGGTGTGAGTCTTCCAATTTAATACCTAAATAGTCGAAAGTGCCCACTCTTTCCAAGAGAACGCCATCTAGGTATACCGGCCTCTTCATTTTACACCTATTGTCCCCAAAGACCATATATTTAGTTTTTGCTGAGTTAATTTCCAACCCATGATCCTTGCAAAACTCCAAAAATCGGGAGAGCAGTCTGGAAAGGCCCATGGCAGTTCGTGAGAGTAACAGGGTGTCATCCGCAAACAAAAGACAGGGGAACTTCTGCCCACCCAAATTCGGGGCATCGCCATGACAATCGAAAAGGTATGGGATACATGCATTAATAAACAATAAGAATAGGGTGGGCGCAAAAACGGACCCCTGCCTCACACCTCGTGTTGTAGAAAAAGCTGGGGTCAGGTCGCCAGCCGAACCCCAGCGAACTCTGGCATAGTTATCAGAATAAAGGTCTTTAATAATATTGATCAGAGAACCCGGAACTCCAATATTGCTCAGGACCTCCCAAAGCTTGACACGTGGTACAAGGTCAAACGCAGATTTCAAATCAACAAAGGCCACAAATAGATGGCCTTTGTCTGCGTCTACGGTCTTCTACTTGATGGTAGTAAATCGTAAGACCTGATCAATAGTACTAACCTTGTCCCGAAATCCAGCCTGGAGATGGCTTAGAACCTGATTTTTTGTTATCCAGTGTTTTAATCTGGATAACAACTGGAAGGAGAATATTTTTTGCAAGTTGTCTAAGAGACTGATCGGTCTATAGTTCCCGGGGGAACTCTTATCTCCTTTTTTGTGTATGGGGACAATAATAGCCACCTTCCATGAGTCTGGGTAAGATCGAGTTGTCAGAACAATATTCGATAACTTATTGATGTACCGGGTCCACACAAATAAGTCTGATTTATACAAATCCATTGGAACACTATCTAAGCCAGGAGCCTTCCATGCTCTTTGATCATGAATTGCCAGCTCTGTTTCCTTTAGGGTAAAAGGTGGCACAGGGGGGGCACGATAAGGAATCAATAGGAGTGTTATTCGAGTTGGGGCAGGACCCATAAAGTCCCCGAAAGTGGGAGAGCCAAGTTTCTGCATTGATATGACATTCAGGAATAGTTGAGAGGGCGGGGTCTCTACGCGAGACCAAGGTCCAAAAAAGTTTGGAGTCACGGGCACTATCCGCCTCCACCAAACACTTCCATCATTTTTCCTCATGTTTGAGTTTGGATGACTTGCAAATGGAAACATAGTTTTTTCTCGCATATGTAATGGCATCCCGGTTCTTTAACTTTAAGGCTTTGGACAAAAGGCTCCTAGCCTCCCGACACTCCTTATCAAACCACTTATAATTAGGCAGAGGAGAATTGTTTTGGGTTGAGGGAGGTTTAGTAAAAAGCTCCTTGAGACCCTCAAAAAGAGCCGCATGAGAGGACATAAATTCTGAGGGAGATAGGACAATACAGGCATCAAAGAGCTGGTGGCAGGAAACTAAATCGCTGAGCTTATCATTAAGCAGATTGGATTTCGAAAACGAAGACCATCTCACCACACGCCTATTGCTGGATAATTCCAGCCAGTCATTGGGAACATCCGGAACATGAGGTGGAGTTGGCCCTAAAAAAAGAGTTGCATTATATTCAATTTGTAAAGGGGCATGGTCGCTAGTACCCCGAGAGCCCACCTCTACATTAATTATAGATTGCCAGACACGCAGATCAAAAATAACATAATCCAGGGTACTGCTATAGTGGCCTCTGTAAAAGGTGGATCTAACAGGGTTGTCGTTTGAAAATCGACCATTTCCAAAATGAAGGCCATATGTTACTACAAGGTCTGTTATCTGCAACACCCTAGGGGAAGGAGAACATAACTCTGGTTGATTTAAAAGCGGGGGGAGATTCCATACTTCGTCTTCAGCCTGGATAGACTCAGCAAAAGCTGAATCGAATTCAATTTGAGCGTTAAAATCACCTGCAATAATAACACAATATTTAAAATAAAGGTCAGATAAAAAATTGTGCAACAGATGAATAGAATCAGACTGATGGCTAGAAGGGCCTGGCCTGTTATAAATATTAATACATAACACCGGAGTACCTGTGATAGGCCATACTGCTATTGCAAGAATGTCGCAAGAGTCAATAGCAATTTCCTTAACTCTGCCCACCTAAGACAGCTTGACCCAAGTGCATAGACCCCCAATCGCCCTTCCCCTAGAGGACTGAGTCGCCTTTTTAGTGAAACAACAATAGCCTTGCTTATACACACAATCCGTAGACCAAGTTTCCTGAAACATGCATATAGAAAAAGATTCAACATAAGCCCCCCAATCCGTATCAGATAATTTACTCTTGATGCCAGCCACATTCCAAGACAGTAATCTCCCTGATGTAGTGCTGCAAACTGGCATACAAGAGACGACAGGAGCTGAGTTAGAAGTCCCATTAGTAATGCAAAGTGAAGCCCTTATAGTGTTAGCACCCAAACCAAATGATGATCCTGGGAGTGTCGCTACCCGGGCATGTGGAACATTATGTTTGCAAAGATTAGAATGGTGTAGTCAATCCACATCTGATGTGTCCCCTGAGGTAACGGGGTCCCGTGTGAAGGTACCTTTGTTGTTGCAAACCAAAGCAGCCCCATCACCAGGAAAAGGCAGCGAGCCAGGGGGAACAATTGAAACAGAAACAGAAGCATTTCGAAGAATTGAATTAACTCGAGAAGACGTAATCTTATGATGCGTAACAAGCAAACTTTCTCTAAAAAATATATCAGAGTCTGTTCTTGATAAGTTACGAGCTTCTATCTGCAAAATCCCCTTGACTAAAGCGGGGCTGGCGAGATGAAGTTTGATGGTATCCCGCCCACCAGGGTCTCGCACACGAGAAGCAAAAACAATATCAGCGTGGATGATAGAGCCACAGCCCCTAGTGTGGCGATCCAATACAACACCTTGTTGATAAGAGAAGAAGTGTCTTCCCGCGTATCAGGTGAAAGTTGAGGGACATTACACATGTCGATGCAATTTTGGTCGGGCGCATGAGTAAAATGGGCCACATATTGACCCGGATTAGAAGGAGAGGATGACGAATTTGCTTGAACTGAGGTAGAGTGATTTCCATATTGAGGTCTATAACTGGGACTCTTGACCGTTTCCCGTAGCAGAGGAAAGTCTACTGGCGGGGCACCAGGAGCCGAAGGCCGAGAAACTTGTGCTGGCGCTGAATTCGAGGTACACTGGGGAGTTAGGTCAGATTTTTTAAGGAGTTTAAGGACCTCAAATAAAAGACTCTTCAATTCCCCGCCTTCACGCCTGAGACTAGATACCAATATTAGGACATCATCGCTAGATGGGTCACAAATAGATTTAGAAGGCGCCAAAGGCGAAGACTGTTTGGCACACACCAATTCTGGTTGGTCCAAAGCAGAGAACCGATTTGTACATGGAATCCCATTAAGAATGGAAACAGTAGGGATTACATCCAAATTGGAACCTATACCAGACAAGAGCGAAGATTTGGCCAAACAAGTCGAGCTGGGAGGGACAGAAACATGGGTTAAAGTTTTCTGAGGCTGTATATCAGTAGGGTTAGTGGAACCAGTTGTTAAAAATGGAAGTAAAGATCCTGATTTCAGTCTCTTACTGGCATTGCCCTCTTTTTAATTGAGAATGGATTCCACTTCCTCAATTAGGTTGTCAATTTCTCTGGAGACGCAGTTAGAATGGATTTGCGTTACTCTATTGGATTTGGAGCTTTTAGATTTAACTATAGCTGGGTCAGGATTAGAACGAACCTTATGCTTCCCCATGCTAAATAAAGAGTAGGGTAGTGAAAAAGGAAAAGACTTACTCAGCACCGCTGGTTGCCGCAGGTCAGCACTACACAAAAACAAAAAATTAAGATGTGTGGCCCAACCCAGCCTCTTCCAGGGGCTGACGGGCGAAGGACGGGCCCGCCCTTGGCCCGGGCGCCGCCCGCGCACATTTCGCGACAGCGGGAGAATTAATTTAAAGGGCTCCTGCCCTTCCGCTACGTGGCTCCGCCTCCTGCCTCCTCCAAAGCGCTACCCGCGATGGCGGGAGCGCGAGAATTAATTTAAAGGGCTCCTGCCCTTCCCCTACGTGGCGCTGCCTCCTCCAAAGCGCTACCCCCGACGGCGGGAGCGCGAGAATTAATTTAAAGGGCTCCTGCCCTTCCGCTACGTGGCTCCGCCTCCTGCCTCCTCCAAAGCACTACCCTCGACGGCAGGAGTGCGAAAATTAATTTAAAGGGCTCCTGCCCTTCCGCTACGTGGCTCCGCCTCCTTCCTCCTCCAAAGCGCTACCCCGATAATTAATCAATGCCTAATATTATTAAAGCAAATAGATAACATTAAATCATTAATATGACCCACTAATTAATTTTATTCTACATATGCACATTCATTTAAATATAAGTGTAAATTAATTATTAATTGTTACATGTGTTATGGTGGCCATTCAAGTGGGCACATTTTCCAAGACACAATATTTTCTCTATGTTATCCTAATTCACGTAAATTCTTAGATACTAATCAATACAAATTTGTAAGAAATTAATTCAGCTTTCACAGTACCGTTGTTAAAGAAGACATCTCTGCTATATTGTAGTTATAACAAACTAGATAGATTTAGGTCCATGTGCCTTTTGTGTTTCTTTAAAGAAAGCTTTCTAAGACATCAAGTCAATTACTAAACAATGCAATATACATCATTATAAAGTCAATAAAGAAACACACCATGATCAATGCAACCATGAATAACTACACCAGTTTATTGAGAACTTAAAATGTGTATTTCCCTATATTAACAAAGCTAAGGTCATGAATATTAATCTCAAAATCAATTGATACATGTAAAGAAACTATATAGGCTGAATGAGTCGGCGAATGAATCTAAGCTTATTCAGCATAACAAGAATTATTATTTCAATAGAGAATACACAAATGAATAGCAATAGTATCTGAGCAAGAGAAATTAGATACATTGAATCAACAAATCAAATGTCAATGACCGTTCATGAATATGAGAGTAATACCTCACTAACCACTGATTAGCATTAGCATGTTGAGCGTCATCCAAAAGTTTTAATAACACAAATTTGGAAAAACACTTAACTATGACACTATAAAAATAGGCAGCAGTTTGGTACCTGTAGAACAAAAGACAACGAACAAGACAGTGTATTAATAATTACCTATCCTAATAGAACAGCAAACTGTTCGGCTTCATCAAGGGGACAGCAACGTCAGGATCGGAACAGGAACAAGTAAAGGAGAAAATGGTTTAGTAGTTTGGACTATAATGTGCCTAAACCATCAGATTATTAGTTCATCATATAACAGATAAGTTAAACTCAGAAAATAACAAAATTCCAAAAATCAGTAGATTATATGGCTATAGAATAACTCAAAGTATAGTAAATGGCAAAAAATGGCTTCCATAGACAGCAAAGAATAATCACCCCTGGGAACACTCACCCAAGGAATAATAATTTTTTAGAATGACAATGTAGTCTCGTTATATAAAAAGACAATGAACTTTCTATTGGAACCAGAGAGTCAGGCAAAGAAAGAACAACTAATTACAAAGACATTAGATATTGACAATACATTCTAAGTATCTCTTTGAGACATTCACAGGACTCTGGTCGGTCGTGACTCCATTCATGTATTCCCAGATTTATAGAAAAGTATTATAGTAGATTTATTCCGTCCTCTTTCAATGGTTCCTTTTGTTCGACATTGCTGGTTATGTTACAACTATTAAATAACAGTAGAAACAGGATGACATTTTGTGAATCCTCGAAAGAAAACAATAATTAGAAACATGTTCTTATAAATATGAATGGCGCTAGTCCAACAGCAGACATGAAGTCGTGGCCTTGCTCAGTTTCAGGCCCAGCAGAGAACAAGAAATACTCATATTATTTCAGAAATAAAATTATACAGAAGACAATTTAACTCCTAACATTACACTTCCCCATTTTCAGGACGGGGAGGTTCCCCTTATTGAATAAGGAGGTGCCAAAAGATAGCTATGGAGATTCTAATCCCACCTACTTTTTCTAGTAGGAAAAACTAAGAACCTGGTTTACATTTTGGTTACTTCGTCACAACGGTGATAAATAGCCCTTCCACCAAAATCAAAATCCCATGGGAAATAAGGGGATTTATATTTTGGCGGCCGGGATATCCGTCACCATTGTGACAGAGTAACCCTTCCGCCAAAATCTAAATCCGGCTCTTAATCTCTCTTGGATAGGTGTTTTGTTCACTGACACCTTTAATTTGCCAGGTGCTAGAGCAAAGTAATTAGCTCATTCAGCCAGGCAGCCAAAAGGGTACATTTCTTTCGGTGCAGGCTCAGACAAACATGTTCTTACATAATTATATCAAAGATTCCCTCTTAGTTTTATCAGACAGTGCACATAAATTAAAGGCCTAAGAAAATGTATGCAGGATTACAACTACAATGGAATAGAACTCTTCACTACATGATCCTTGTACCATGTGCCAAGCCAGGGTAATAGTTTTAACACAGTTACACATTATACTTTATTGAAAAGGAAATATGTTTTTTTCTTTCAGTTGGATTATACTAAATTAGATTTGGCCTATCTGTAACAGCATTGCCTATTTGCAGATGCCAGTGTTAGTAAGACAAAATCCTTCCTCACTGAGGCCCTTATTATGACATTGGCGGTAAATCCCACTTACCGCCATGCTGACTGTCACCAACATACCGCGGTGGCGGCGGCGGATATCCACTCACCATATTATGACACACACATACCAATCTGTCACTATACAGCCACACACACAAGTCAGCCAGCCCAAAGGTCAGTGATAAACTGGCTGTAGCAAAACCCACACCGTTACACCAACAGAACAACGCCCACAACATTATGACCAACAAATCACCACGGCAGACATTCAGTGGTGGTAAACCATTGGCGGTAAATACGCTGTGCTCAAAATACACACACTAAAACAAAACAGTACCACATTGGACAATTGAAACTACACACACCTGAGAACCATACACACACCACACCCACACACTCACACCACTATAAAACACACACTCACATTGCCCACAACCCTTCATGACTACAAACAATTGCCAACAGAGAGAGAGACAGAAAGAGCACCCACACAACCAGAACCACATACCACCATCACCTATACACCACCCACGCACCTTACATCACACACCCCAACACATCACCAGCCACACCCTCACCCACACCACTCACACTACACCCATGGCACCACAACAACACCACAGATTCTCTGAGGAGGAGCTAAGGGTCATGATGGAGGAAATCATCCGGGTAGAGCCACAGCTAGTTGGATCACAGGTGCAGCAGATATCCATTGCTAGGAAGATGGAGCTATAGCGGAGGATTGTGGACAGGGTCAACGATGTGGGACAGCATCCAAGAACAAGGGATGACATCAGGAAGAGGTGAAACAACCTACGAGGGAAGGTGCGTTCACTAGCAACAAGACACCAACTTGCTGTACAAAGGACTGGCCATAGACCCCTACCATCTCCCCCACAACTAACAACATTGAAGGAACAAGTCTTGGCAATCATGCATCCTGAGGGCCTGGCCAGAGTAGGAGGAGGACTGGACTCTGGTAAGTCAACTCTATACTACTACTACCCCCCTACCTGCATGCCATCACATACCCCCACCCACACTCTCATCATTCCACCACCTCCACACACCCCACCATCACAACCCACCCTTCCCAATGCCAAGCCCATCATGCACCACCAATGCATGGACACCACTCACAGACCTGCATGGACATCTATCACTAAAGCATGCAGAATAGAGACAATCAGCTAGCCCACCAAATAACAACTCACACAAGGCAAAGCTGCCAGGGCAATAACAACCATAGAGGGCAACCCACCCATGCACAATATGTCACACACAGAAACAGTAACACTGCATTTACATCCCCACAGGTATCCCAGCCAATGTCAGCAGAGAAGAGGTGCCAGCAATTTCCAGTCCCCCCCACAGAAGAGGCCCACAGTGATGACAGCAGCTCTGGTTGCCTGGATCTGGAAGACCAACCTGGCCTATCAGGGACCTCTGGACAGTTGGTTACCCAGGCACAGTCTCACACCACCACAGAGCCTCCCCCCTCAGGAAACACCACCACTGCACCCACCCAGTGCGCCCATACCTCTGTCTCCAGGACACTTCAATCAGCAGTGTGTCCACCACTATAGGGACCCCGGGCCACCCCACAAACCCAAGACAATCAGGGACCTGGGGTCTGTGGCAGTGGGCACACGGTTCAGAGGACAGAGGCACAGGCCAATGTTGTGCGTCAGGGGGAGGACAGGCCCAGGGAACCGACTCTCCAGGAGGCACTCACTGCGATACTGGGAGCATACCAACATTCCCAGGATACACTGGGCCAGATCCTGGACAAGTTGCAGGAGAATATGCGGCTGCAGGAGGGACAGTACCTGGGGATAAGGGAGGACTTGAAGGACATTGCAGGGGTGCTGCCAAACATGACCAACATCATGAGGGCGGCACTGTCACACCAGCGGGCCCCTGCACTAGCCAGACTACTGAACAGCCCTAGACCTCCGCTGCCGCTAGTAGACAGGAGGCCCTGCCATAGGACAAACAGGCCACCAGCACTCCTCCCCCTGTGCCCCACAACAGCCAGAGACTATTGCCAAGACCCCGCCAGGAAATGTGACTATCCTGATTGTCACCCTTGTGTCCCACTCTGTCACCCTGTCCACCTTGAACTGCCATTGCTTCTCTTCCTATGCCCCTTTGAACAATGCACCTGTGCTACAAATAGACTGGACTCTAACCTGGACTTTCCTCCATCATCCCCCCAGCCCATTGAACTTTCCGCTTTTCATCAGAGCACTGCAATAAACACACTTTGAAAAAATACAAGTATGGAGTATGTCAAATGATTTAAGTATGTATTCGTTTAACAAGGTTTAAACATTGCAATTCAACTGTTCAGTAATGTTTACATGGGAAAGACATGTAGTTGGCTGCAGTGAACACACCATGAGCGATAGTGGTGCACCAACATCTGCAAAAAGAGATGCCAAAGGGTACAGTGAGTGGGCATAGAAGTAGGAATTCACAGCCTGCCAGTGACAATGTCATACATTAAACTGTCAATGAAATGTGAAGTTAAACTGTCTTACCTTTGTGTCATTGGAAGTATTGACGAATCACTGCAGTTCTGTTGTCCTCATCCTCTGCCTCCTTATCTTCACTGTCCACAGGGTCCACTGCTGCCACACAGCCATCTCCAGCCTCCTCCTCCTGCAGAAAAGGCACATGGCGTCGCAAGGCAAGGTTGTGCAACATACAGCATGCCACAATGATCTGGCAGACCTTCTTGGGTGAGTAGCACAGGGATCCACCTGTTAGGTGGAGGCACCAAAACCTGGCCTTTAGGAGGACAAATTTTCGTTCAATTATCCTTCTTGTTTGCCCAAGTGCCTCATTGTAACGTTCCTCTGCCCTTTTCCTGGGATTCCTCACAGGGGTCAGTAGCCATGAGATGTTGGGGTAACCAGAGTCACCTGCAAATATCGAGGGACAACTGTTAGCCACACACTAACCCTTATGGCCCACACCATACCCATACACCAACATCCACTAGGTGGGAACCAGGACTCACCTATTAGCTACACCCTGTGCCTCTGGAGTTCACCCATCACATTTGGGATGCTGCTATTCCTCAGGATAAAAGCATCATGCACCGACCCAGGATACTTAGCATTGACATGGGAGATGTACTGGTCTGCCAAACAAACCATCTGCACATTCATCGAGAGAAAACTTTTTTGATTTCTGAAGACCTTTTCATTTTGCCAGGGGGGGAGGGGGACAAATGCAATATGTGTTCCATCAATAACCCCAATAATGTTGGGGATATTTCCCATTGCATGGAAGTCAGCCTTCACTGTGGCCAAATCCTCCCCCTGGGGGAAAATTATGTAGCTGCAAATGTGTTTAATCAGGGCAGACAACACTCTTGCCAGCACAATTGTGAACATTGGCTGTGACATTCCTGCTGCCACGCCCACTGTCACTTGGAAAGAACCAGTTGCCAAGAAATGGAGCACAGATAGCACTTGCACAAGAGGGGGGATCCCAGTGGGGTGACAGATAGCAGACATCAGGTCAGGCTCCAATTAGGCACACAGCTCTGTGATTGTGGCCCTGTAAAGTCTGTAGGTGAGGATGATGTGCCTGTATTCCATTGTTGCCAAGTCCACCAGGGGTCTATACACAGGGGATGTATCCATCTCCTATTCATCTACAGTGGTTGCAATCTATGGGGAAAAAGAGTGATGAGACGGTCATTATCTGTACATTGTATCCACTGCAGTTCAATGCATGATGTGATTTTCTTAATCTATTAGTGGCATATGTCCTGATTGTACAAATGTGAACTGTAACGCAGTTAGGATCCATGGCCTGCCCCCCCCTGAAATGGCATCCGCCTATCCTGTATGGCGGGACAGGTTGAAGTGAGGTAATTCCGCTGACGTTGTGCACTGTTGCGGGAGGCGGTCGGGAACCACCGTGCAACTCCTTATTGGTTATCATTGGGCCCTATGGGATACAGTGGCCAATGGTGATGTACACCTGCAGTGACGGTATGCACTGCCACTGACGTCACCGCCATTTTCTGTTTACTTTCTTGCTACTTGACCTTCAACAGGAGAGGACCTACACTGCATGTGCTGCTGTGACCTGTGTCTGGACCCTACCATGGCTCATGTGACTGTGGAAAGGTCCCCTGCCTTCACCTCTGTGGAGTTGGAGAGACTGGTGGATGGGGTCCTACCCCAGTACCGACTGCTGTATGGGCCTCCAGACGAACAGGTGAGTACACTGTGAGCATGATACATGGGGCATGAATGCATGGAGTGGTGTGTGTGAAGGCCTCGTGTGGGGGGGTTGGTGGATGGGCCCTGGGCAGCATGCAGCATGTATGCTGGGCCATGTCTGTGTGTAAAGGGATTGGAAGGGCTGTGGTGGGCCATGAGTGTAACAGACAGAACGGTCTGACTAATACCTTTCCCTGTGTATATTTTCTCTGCAGGTCAACACCCATCAAAAGAAGGGTAGATGGCGTGCCATCGCCAAGGATGTGCGGACCCTGGGGGTCTATGGCAGACGGAGCACCCACTGTCGGAAACGGTGAGAGGACCTGAGATGCTGGGCACGGAAGACTGTGGAGGCCCAGCTGGAGATGGCCTCCCAACGAGGAAGGGGTGCCCGTCGAACCCTGACCCCCCGATGGCCCCATACTGACGGTGACATTTCCGGAGCAGGATGGCCGCTTGGAGGCATAACAGCAGCAACAAGGGGGTGGGTATAGTGCCCATCATTACTACTTACGCCTGGTGCAATGGTATCCGGGTGGGGGGTGTGTGGCTAAGGGTGCCCCTCGGCCAGGCCTGACATTGCAGAGTGGGTCCCATGATGGGCAGGGTTCTGATGTAAAATTCCTCCAACCAAGCTAGTAGGCATCCACTACTGGGCAGGGGTGTGTGGGTAACAGGTATGCTGCAGTTGGCAGTATGTGTCCCTCCCCATGTCCTGGTGACTAGCATTGTTATTGGTAGTGCATTGCCTAGTGCCTAGGGCTGTTCCCTGTGTGTGAGTGTGTTGTGTACGCCAACGGTGGTGTTGGTGCAGCAATTGACCAAGTGTATCCTTTGTCTCTCCCCCTCTTTTTGTTTTGTCATCCTGTCCTTATGTGCATTAGCATCATCTGAGGGAGGAGCAGAGGCACCGGCAATGGAGGGAGCTGGAAGCTCAGGAACCCAGGAAGCAGAGTCCACAGACGGTGAGGGCACCAGTGGGACGGAGGGTGAGGGGAGCACCACGGCGGAGACTGGAGGGGACAGTTTAGACACAGATACCTCCAGTGATGGATGCTCCCTGGTGGTGGCGGACACCTCTGTGCCCACCCCAGCTAAAGGTACATCCACCACCCCGTACCAGCACCGCCCTCCCAGCAGCCCCTCAGCGAGTTGCCCGTGCCCGCTTACCCAGGAGGGTGGGCATCTCCATCGCCCCAGGCTCCTTAGGCCTTGCCCTGAGTGAGGAGGCTACTGACCTCCTGCAATCCATCTCTGTTGGGCAGTCAACCATTGTGAATGCCATCCAGGGGCTATCAGCCCAAATGCCACAGCCCCTCAGTGAGTTACCCGTGCCCACACACCCAGGAGGGTGGGCATCTCCTTTGCCCCAGGCACCTCAGGCCCTGCCCCAGTTAGCCCCGCTGCCCTCAGTGGGGAGGCTATTGACTCCTGCAATCCATCTCTGTTGGGCAGCCAGCCATTGTGAATGCCATCCAGGGGCTGGCAGCCCAAATGCAACAGTCCAGTGCATTTCTAGAGGGCATTCACACTGGCTTGGCGGCCCAACAGAGATCAATCAAGGCTCTGGCCTCCTCTCTGATGGCAGCCATTGTCCCTCTTTTCCCCCTCCCCCCTCCAACTTCCTCTACCCAGTCCCACTACCCTCAACCAAAAGGAGGCAGAGTCCACCAATGGTGAAGGCACCAGTGGGACAGAGGGTGAGGGGAGCACCACGGCGGGGACTGGAGTGGACAGTTCGGACATGGATACCTCCTCCGATGGAAGCTCCCTGGTGGTGGCGGACACCTCTGTGTCCACCCCAGCTACAGGTACAGCCACCACCCCCGTACCAGCACTGCCCTCCCAGCAGCCCCTCATCGAGTTGGCCATGCCCGCTCACCCAGGAGGGTGGGCATCTCCTTCGCCCCAGGCACTTCAGCCCCTGCCCCAGTTAGCCCTGCTGCCCTGAGTGAGGAGGCTATTGACCTCCTGCGATCCATCTCTGTTGGGCAGTCAGCCATTGTGAATACCATTCAGGGGCTGGCAGCCCAAATGCAACAGTCCAAATCATTTTTGGAGGGCATTCACACTGGCTTGGTGGCCCAACAGAGATCAATCCAGGCTCTGGCCTCCTCTCTGATGGCAGCCATTGTCCCCGTTTCCACCCTCCCCCTCCAACTTCCTCTACCCATTCCCCTCAACCCCAACCTATCCCAAGCACACAGGCTGATGAGCATGCACACAGAACAACACACAAGAGTGACACAGGCAAACACAGGCACCACACATCTTCTCACAGGCACTCACACAAACACCATCAAGATGCAGACATACCAACATCCACTGCCTCCACTGTGTCTCCCTCCTCCTCGCCCTCCACCTCCCTCCCAGTTGCGTCTACACTCAAACCTGCATGCACTACATCCTCATCCACTACCACCATCACCAGCACACCTATCAGAGCACATACCTCACTGGCAGTCACCACCCCAACATCCATGCCCAGGTCCCCTGTGTCCTCTCCCACTGTGTCTGCCCCCCCCCCAAGGTACACAAATGCAAGCACTCAGACACCCAACAGCCATCCACCTCACAACAACATCCAGCACCTGCACCCACAATCAGCAGACAGACACCTCCAACAACTACTCCCTCTTCCTCCACTCCTAAACCTTCTCTCTCTTCCCGTCCCAGTGTCCCTAAGAAACTGTTTCTATCCACCATTGACCTCTTCCCTCCACCTCCCCCCAATCCTGCAAATCTGGCCAGGTTTTGGGAAGAACCCAGCCAAGCACCTCAGCCACCCAATCCACGGGCCCAGTCGTCACCACATCGACTCGTGATGGAAAAGGATCCAGGGCACATGTCATGAGGGTGAAGGAGCCTGCCAAAGCAGCTACCAAGAAGGGAAAGGAGCCTGCCCAAGCTGCTGCCAAGAAGGGAAAGGAGCCTGCCAAGCTGCTGCCAAAAAGGGAAGCAGCCATCTGAGGATGCAGGGGATGGGCAGGAGCCTATCCTCCAGCATCACCAACACCACCACCTCCAGTGAGCAGCCGTCTGAGGTTGCAGAGGATAGGCAGGAGCATACCCTCTCCAGCAGCAGCAGCACCACTGAGCAGCCGTCACCACCAGCAGACGGTATGTAATCCTGCTTCTATGGACTGTTGTGCAGCCTGCCTCCTGCAAATCCAGTGACTATGACACCCACCTGAGAGACTGTGACCATGCACTCTCCAGGATCAAGAGCACAGGCCACGATGCCCCCTCCAGAACCAGTAGGTATGACACCCACCTACCCCAGACTCGCCAGGATCAAGAGCACAGGGCACAATGCCCCCTTAAGAACCAGTGGGTAAGACACCCACCTCCCCCAGACTCACTAGGATCAAGAGCACAGGATATGATGCCCCCTCCAGAACCAGTGGGTAAGACACCCACCTATCCCAGACTCCCCAGGATCAAGAGCACAGGGCACGATGCCCCCTTTAGAACCGTTGGGGAAGACACCCACCTACCCCAGACTCACCAGTATCAAGAGCACAGGGCAGGATGGCCCCTCCAGAACCAGTGGGGAAGACACCCACCTTCCCCAGACTCCCCAGGATCAACAGCACAGGGCACAATGCTCCCTCCAGAACCAGTGTAGAAGACCCCCTCCTACCCCACACTCCCCAGGATCAAGAGCACAGGGCACGATGCCTCCTCCAGAACAAGTGGGAAAGACACCCACCAACCCCAGACTCCCCAGGGTCAAGAGTACAGGGCACGATGTCCCCTCCAGTACCAGTGGGTAAGATACCCACCTATCACTCCCCAGGACCAAGCACTGGGCATGTTGCCCCCTCCAGATCAAGTGGGCAAGTAACCCACTCGAGAGACTGTGGCCCTGCACTCCCCAGGACCAAGCACAGGGCATGTTGCCCCCTCCAGAACCAGTAGTGTTAGTCCATCTCCCGGCTGAGGTGCCGCCCTTTCCCCCACCCCCCTGAGGTGCCTGCCTATTTACCAACAGATGCCCGTGCAGTGTTCTCTCCGTGTTGAGGCAGGTGCCATGTTTGGCCATGGACTTTGGCCTGTGGCCATGTGGACCACATAGATTGTGGACTGGGCTGTGTCTCTTTTTGTGTACATATGTATATGTCTCTTGTCTTGCCTCACTTATTTATCTTGATGTGTTTCTCTCATTACATTCACTTTCTCAAAATGGTTTTGTCCTTGCATTATTCATCCGAGGTAGGAGGTACAAATGTTTTTGTGATGCAGCTGATTATGTGTATGGTGGGGGTGGGGTGTTGCCTGTGTGTGTCACTCTCTTTTTCCTCCCCCCTCCCTTGTGTGCTAGGCAGCTGTACTCACTGACGTAGTCTTCGCCGGCGTTGATGTTCGTGTTGGAGCAGCACATAGAAAATAATGGGGAAGACATGCATCTCGGGCTCCATGGCGGTGTGGTTGTTCCCTGTGTCTCCAATGGTGAGTCCTTTCACTTCTGTGCAGTGTTTCCACCAGGCGTTCGATGTCGGTGGTACAGAAAAAGTGGCGGTTTCCTTGGTCTTAATATGATGGGTGGAACATTGACTTCCGCCTGGCTGTAGGCGGCTACCACTGTGGTGACTGTTTTTTTGGCCCTGACGGTCAGTGTGGTACATTGGCTGTCTATCGGAGATAACACCGCCATGGTCATAATTTGGCAGTAATTACTGCCGGCCTGTTGGCGGTAATGCCACCACTTTAACACCAACTGCCAGGGTTGTTATGAGGGCCATAGTCTTTTCCATGCAGGTGCCATTACCTCACATGCCTATTTTGCACATGGTAAATATA
The DNA here is from genome assembly GCF_031143425.1 of Pleurodeles waltl. Taxonomy (NCBI): domain Eukaryota; kingdom Metazoa; phylum Chordata; class Amphibia; order Caudata; family Salamandridae; genus Pleurodeles; species Pleurodeles waltl. The sequence goes on from NC_090445.1 coordinate 499,295,379, forward strand.
GGTTAAATAAGTGGGTATATTTGTAAAGGGAGGTAATTTTAGGGTTCAGGGGTGGGTGGTGGTAAAGGGAGGTGAGGGTAATTTTAGGGTTTAGGGATGGATTGTGGTAAAGGAAATTAAGGGTAATTTTAGGCTTTAAGGATGGAAACTGATAAAGGAGGTAAGAGTAATTTTAGGGTTCAAGGGTGGGTAGTGATAAAGGATGTAAGGGTACTTCTCAGGTTTAGGGGTAGGCAGTAGTAAGCGGTATAAGAGTAATTTTGGGGTTTGTGGGTGTATAGTGATAAAGGGTGGTAAGAGTACTTTTATAGTTTAGCCTTGTGCTGTGACAAATGGAGGAAGTGGTAACTTTAGAGTTTAAGGGTGGGTCGTGGTACAAGGCGGTAGGGGTAATTGCTAGGGTTTGGGGGTGGGTAGTGGTAAAGGGAGGAAAGGGTAATTTTAGTATTTAAGGGGGGTAGTGGTAAATGGAGGTGAAGTTAATGTTAGGGTTTAGGAGTGAATAGTGATAAATGGATACAAGTGTAATTTTAGGGATTAGGGGTGGGTAATAGTAAAGGGAGGTTGGGAGTAAATTGAAAAAAATAATGTTATATATGTATAGCAACAAGGCAGGGAGCAAGATGTTTATTTACCTTACACATACTTACCATGCGTGGAAAGGCATGTATGGTAAAGCCTGCCTGGAAAAGGCATACGTGGTAAAAGCATGCCTGATAAAATCATGCCTGATAAAGACACGGAACGCATGTCCATGTGCACTGAGTATCGAACTGAACTGGACAAGAACTCTTCACTAAATGGCCCAGTAATACGTATGTTGGCACTGCCAAGATCTGCACTGAGTCCTTTTTAGGTTTCACTTACGCAGTGCATGTGAGGTACTTCGAGATGTATTGTTTAAAATTCAGTGGGCTTACAGCTCCCCCTTACAGCGTACCATTTGTTGTTTTTGTTGTCACTCATTTGTAATCGTTCAATTGTTTAGCTCCGGTGGCTTCCCTTCCTTTTTTGTGTTAGCTCCTCCCTGTAGCATGGACTAAGTACATGTGTTCTTCCTCTACTTTTTGCACGAGACAATTGCTTTTATAAGTGTTTTGATATTATTCATGGACGTGTAATGTGCTTTCTAACATTTAACCCAGGAATACAGCTTCTTATTTATGTTGCTTTCACCATATCTGCCATCTCTATTGATACTTAAGTTGCTTACATCCACAACTGTACTACTCCACACCACTCTACTCTATGTTTCCACTCTATGCCAGTTACTCTATGCCAGTAGATTCTAGTCTATGCCACTCCACCCTATCCCACTCTACTCTATCCTTTCTTTCTTGTGTTAGCTCCTTCTTGGAGCATAGACTACTATGTATAAACTTCCTCCTCTTTTTGCAATGCACTACTTTTATATAAGCATGTTGGTATTATTCCTAAATGCACACTGTGGTTTCTTACCTTTAAAAAAGGCATATGGTTTCATATTTAGGTTGCTTTTCCCCATCTGCCATCTCTATTGATGCTTTAGTTACTTACTTACAAAATGTACTATTTAATGCCATTTTTCTCCATGCCACTCCACTCTTCTCCACTCTTCTCCACTCTACACAATTCTCATATATGCTGTTTCTCTCTATGCTACTCCACTGTATGCCATTAAACTCTATGCCACTTTACTGCACACAACTCTATTTCACACGACTCGATGGCAATCAAATCTACATCACTCCACTCGACTCTACGCCACTCCACTTTTCGCCACGCCATGACACTCTACTCTAAGCTATTCTACTCAATGTCACTCCATGCCACTTCAATCAATGCCACACTACACCACTCTATGCCATTTTATTCTATGCCATTCCACACCACTCTATTCCATGCTACTCAGTTCTACTCCAAGCCACTTTACTCACCACCACTCTACTCCATCCCACTCAATGCCACTGCTTTAACCCACCCGACTCTACACCACTCCATGCTACTTTACCCCACTCTATTCTATGCTACTCCACTCTGCCTACACCAACCTACTCTACTCCACACCATCCCACTGTATGCCAATCAACTCACTCTATTCTACTGTACTGTGCTCTGCGCCGCTCCATTCAACTTTATACCACTCCATTCTAATTTCCCTTACCCTACTCTACGCCATTCCACTCTATGCCACTCCACTCTCCCCCATTGCACACTACTCCAAACAATGGCACTCTATGCCACTCTACTTTACTATACACCACTCTATTCTGCTCCATACCACTCCATTCTATGCCACTCCACATCACTTTTTCTCGATACCACTTTAAATTTAGCCCCTACACACAATGCCACTCTCCACACTCTCTGCCACTCTATTGAACTCCATTCTATGCCACTCCATTCTATACCACTCTACTCTAAGCACTCTACTCTATGCCACTCCACTACTTTCTACACCACTCTACTCTACAATGTTCTTCTCAACAAAACTCAACTGTACACCACTCCCTTCCTCTTTGTGTCGCGCTACTCAATGTCACTCCAAGCAACTCCACAACACTCTACTCTATTCTAGGCGTCTCTACTCTAAGCCAATCCACTCCACAACACTCTACTCTTCGCCACTCCACTCCACTCCACTCGACTATGCCACTCTGTTCCACTCTATGCCACTCTACTCTGTGTCACTCTATGCCACTCTGCTCTATGCCACTCCACTCTATGTCACTGTACTATACTCTACCCTTGACCATTCTACCCTGCACCACTCCACACAACGCCACTCCACTCTACTCCTCTATGCCACCCAACTCTACACAACTCTATGCACTCAACTTAACACCACTCTTCTCCATTCTCCTCTACGCCACTCTTCTCTATGCCATGTGTTGGAAAATGACCCTCTCTGCAGGGTCACCCCAAACATTTTGCCTTCCTCCTCTTTTTCTGACTTCATTATTGCTGGTTTTAGGACTCTGTACACTTTACCACTGCTGACCAGTGCTAAAGTACATGTGCTCTTGTCTCTGAACATGGTAACATTGGTTCCTACCCAATTGCCATATTCAATTTACCTGTACGTCCCTAGTAAAGTGCACTACATGTGCCCAGGACCTTTAAATTAAATGCTACTTGTGGGCCTGGAGCACCATTGTGCCACCCACATAAGTAGCCTCTTAACCATGTGTCAGGCTTGCCATTGCAAGGCCTGTGTGTGCACATTCTCTCCCACTTCAACTTGGCGTTTAAAACTATTTGCCAAGCCTTAAAGCTCCTTTTTGATACATATAAGTCACCCCTAAGGTAGGCCCCGGGTAACCCACATGGCAGGGTGCTATGTAAGTAAAGGACAGGACATGTACTTATGTGTTTTACATGTGCTGGTTGTGAAAAACTCACAAATTAGTTTTCCACTACTGTGAGGCCTGCTCTACTCATAGACTATCATTAGAACTGCCCTCATATGCTTTTAAGTGTTAGATTTGGATCCAGAACAAATAGCCCTATTGTGTTTAGTATGGCCAGAATGGTAACAGAAAATCCTGCTTACTGGTGAAGTTGGATTTAATATTAATATTTTAGAAAAGCCACTTTTAGAAAATGGGTATTTCTCTCCACTTACTGCCATCTGTGCCTTAGCGCGTGTCTCCAATCTATGTCTGGTCTGAGCTGGTTGACAGCTCCGCTTGTGCATCATACCCAGACAGCCATAAACAAAGGAGACTCAGTCACATCTGCTTTCATATGCATACTGAATGGGTCTCCCTGAGCAGGAAGGGTGGAAGGGCTATCTCATACACTTCAAAGGCCAGTGACCTGCCCTCACACAAAGGACTGATAACCCCCCACTAGGATCCTGGCAGACAGGTCTGGGCTGAAAGGGGAACTTGTGCACTTCTCAACTATTCTTTGAAGTTTCCCCCACTCCAAAGGCACTTTTGGGTATGTATACTGGGTCTCTGACCCCACCAAAGCAGACACATCTGGAGCTACACATGAATTCTGTCAGAGGAACTGCCTGGCTGCCCAAAGGACTCATCTGAACTGCTTTACTGAGAAGGACTCCTGCCCTGCTTGTTGCCCTGCTGTCTGCTTCCCTCTGAATTTGTTGGAAGGACTCTACCTCCCCAACAAGTGATCTCCAAGTGCTTGGATTGAGCTTGCCTCCTGTTCTGAAGTCTCAGGGCCAACAAATACTTCATCAACTAGCTTCTAGCTAGTTCACTGACTTCAGTGACTCCAGCACCAACTTCAGGGACTCCAGCAATGCTGCTGTTAACGCAAATGTATTGATTGGAAGTTATTAATGAATGTTTATGTATTTTGAATAATGAAATTAAAAAAAAAAAATTATGTAGAAAATAATGTGCATGTTTGAAATTGTGACCTTGGAAGGTGGCCACCAGTATTAACAAAAAATATTAAGCAGACTAACGTATACGTAAATAAAGAAAATGTAATAAAATAATGTAGTAATGTGACATATTGAAAGATATAACCTATGTTTTATTAATTGTAGGCCTGAACTTAGCAAATGTCTTGGCCTAGTCTTACCAGACCTCATGCAGAAGTTGTGTTTCTAACGGTCAATAGAAAATGCTGACGAGCTGAACTAACCATGAACTGCTCATTGTTTAATGAAATTTTGCTTAACTGAAGACTTCCACATGAACCGACAGACAGGAGATGGTAGAATCAAAATTGTAGCAATTGTCATGTAAAGCGCACTGAGTGTACTTTCCTAGGACTCAAACAATGAAGACACTGACTGGAGAAGAAGATGCAACCAATCAACGACCTGTGAACTATGAAATATTAGAATCTATAGATTTGATGTGTTTATTCCATTGGCTAAGTAAATAACGTACGGCTAATTGACCAATTAGGAATTAGGGGATAGTCTAGGTGCCTTTGATATAACAACGTGACAGAGGGAAGAGTTTCAGAGATGTTAGGGGAGAGTTTGTGCGAGCAGACCTTTATCAAAATTGCAGAGGTGACTCAAGATTCTGTCATTGGGCTCAACTCTCTGACTGAGAGCCTGATGCGATGCTGATCGACTAATGACCTGAGGACGAAGACTGATTCTGTTGCTGACCCATACCGAGGATAGGTAGATAAGACAATGTGACTGTACTGCATTGCTCTTCCTTTCTAGGTACCTACTGTGCTGTCGTTATAGTATCCCTAGTTAGATGTTTTTATTCATAATTCGTGTTCTAAATTGTTTTTCACATGATGCCCCACATGCTAATGCTTATCTGGGTTAGATAAGGTTCCTCGTACATGACTCTACTTGACATGACTATATGACAATTGATTGACTGACAATTGTACTGAACCTATGCCACTAACTGGGTTATTGGGATTGATTTTCTTATTGATTCGTGCAAATGCTCTACAAAGTATCTTGATGCAAGCTTTGATTAGCTTATGTTCATGGCATCTTTTGATTAACTAAACATGGTTTATTGGATTGAATCAAGTTTTGAATTAATCTTATGATTTAGTATTGTTACAAAAGGGAAATAAAACTACTAAACGTATATTTTGAGATGTGGTTATTCATGGCTGAAAGGTCATGGTGTGTCTATCATTTTGGTATTTTTGATTAACTGTTTAATGCTTTGGCTAATGTTATTGAAGTTGTGCATTGATTACTGTGTACACTTGTCACACTGTGGCAAGGATACTCCATGCGGATCAAATGGTTCGTCGACCCATGCGCGTCACCTTGTAAGTTTACTTATTAAGGACCGACGTGCTAACACCACCACTACCTGATGCCGCACCACTGCCTGCTTTGGCTCCATGGTCCTCACTGCACGCAATTACCGCAACCCACAATGCAAGTCCGACGTCGCAGCTGACATTCCGCAGTGTGATCAAGACACTGTGAAGTCAACACATCACATTTTGACTGACTGGATCCATCGACCCCAATTAGTCACAAGGAACTGCTGCCTCTCCACTGACACAGCACCAGCTCCCCCTGCAACCGGACAAAACCAACACCTCATCACCCCTGCCTCGCAGTGCGGCACCAACGCCTTATTCCTCAGATGCCATAAGAGACTGATGCCACACTGGCTCCAGCGATGCATCACCTACACGACTTCATGCAACGTCTTTGTTTCTTCGTTTTCAAAGGCACTGTGCCTCGGGGGGGGGTCCATGCAACTCCGTGACCAGCGCCTCTTGTGTCTGACTATTGAGAATGACTCCATGATAGCCCCAGTTCGAGCTATTGTGTTTCTGAGAGCTGTAGTGGGATTTCATCTTTTAAAATTCATAACTTTGTGTACATAGTTTTTTTAATGTTTTGACCTTGTTTTATTCAGATAAATAGTATCTATTTTACTAAACATGTGTGGTGTATTTCTGTGGTGTCTTCTCCATGCTACTGTATGAGTTATTGCACAAATACTTTCCACATTGCCTTCTACATTAAGCCTGCTTCTCTGTGCCAAGCTACCAGAGGGTGAGCACACAATAATTTGGGTTGTGTTGTGACTTACCCTGACTAGGATTGTGGTCACTACATGGGCAAAGGTGTATACCTCTGTCAACTAGAGACCCCATTTCGTACACCATGCCACAAAAGTTTAGCCATGCTGAACAGCACCCACAATGCTCTACATCATGGCTAAACGACATTTGGTGAGATCTAGTGACTTTGACAATGCTTGTTCGTCTTGCAGGCACACTAACTCATGGAAATTCAAAGTAGCATTTGAAAGGGTACCTTGTTTGCTGGGAAAGATTAAAACAGTGCTGACTGTGAGGGGTGGGGGCACCAGCACACCATTGACTGCCAGCGATTTCTGAGCTTCCTGGATAGCAGCAATGACATAGATGCATACATGGATTTGTCACAGGAATTACAGGGAACCATCCACTGTAGCCTATAAGCTTCCAGCTAGTAGCCAATCTACCCATTAAATTTCACAGATATGTACATTTATGTATTATTTAAAGTAGCAACAACCACAAAGATGACCTAGTTTGTGCCCTATCACCAATGCAAATGTAAACATAAAAAATGTAAATATTCTCAAAATGTCGTGGGCTTTCCCAAATTGGAAGGGCCACATCAGTCAAACAGTTGACAGAAGGGGCTAGACCCAAACAAGATTGTGGCACAAGTGTTATGACACATAGTTCATCCATGTGTATGTATACGCAGATGAGGCATTTGTGTAATGCAGATCTAAAAAAGGTTGGATTCCATCATTCAGAGACATTTTGCAGCATTCTCTATCTATCTACTCTTGCTTGCCACAGTACATGTGCTTGACTGGCCATTTACAAAAAATCACTTTTAGAATAATAGATAATAATGGTCCTGGCACGGGTTGGGTGTCCACACTTTATACCTCAACAGTTACCTCTGACTTGTCAACTATGTTGAACTCATCGTTGACATTTCAACTTTAATAATGCCGCCATTCATACTAAAGGCTTCCGGTAAGTAAGGCTGAGAAAATCCCCATTTTGCTATTTTCTCGCTTGAAGGGTCTGTGCCTTTCAGACCCTTAAAACTACCTGTCAGTACTGTGGAGGAAGCGATCATTTCACTGAGAAAAAAAAAATGACAAGGATAAGGTAGATGTAGCATCTGTCCCCTTTATGCTGTGTAAATGGGGAACTTTCTAGACGGGTTACAATGTCTTCCAGCTGCACCCACTCTACTGGCTTCTTGCAAAATTAAACACCACACCGTTTGTACATTCTTGAGCCATTTGTCTGGGCAGAACATCTTCCTGTTCTCCTAGTCCGTGTATGGATGCCTAGCCTATAATCTTTTTCTTTCAGGTCAACAAGGAATTATGTTTTAACGTGATATTAAGACGAGGGATGCATGCGCAGTTAAGGTCGTGCTGCAGTGAAAAAGGATTTCAACTGCTTGATCGAGGTCAACAGATGGGTTACGAGGAAGGCCTCCGCAAATGAAATAAGCACTGGAATGAAAACAGAAATGAGAGTTTGCGCTTTTTTAGGGTTATGTAATTTGCAGTGCAGAAATGTAAGTCTCTTTAATACTGTAGGTAATTACTCCAATATCACTGATTTCCTTCCCAGAACAGCCTGTGTGTTATTGTTTCGCTTGTTCCCAGTCCTTTTGTCTCTTTCTCCCTCTCATTGCATCTCTCCCCCTCTTTATATGTCTGTCATTTGTTTCGTGTTTGTTTTCAGCAACTTTTATAGGCAAGCATAGATTAAAAGAAAGAAAAATGGCCTGGGGAAAATTGTGTTTTACTGTCACTTTCGTGAGTGTGTCAGGTCACAGGAGACAGTATGAAAAAAGAGAAGGCAAACTTGGAAGAGATGACACGGGGCAACGAAAATTATACTATTTGTCATATAAAAATACATTCCTCAAACACAGAGTAGCAGCTCCAGACACTAGAAGACAGGCACACACAGACACACTCCCTGATCAATAGTGGCACTTAGAGTATTTAGTTCTGACTCACAGTGAGCTCCTTTTCTGACAACAACAATTATTCTGACTCCTGGCTAATTTTATTGTTTTCTGTTAGAAATGGGTCTCGAGTTGGCAGAGGTATTCACCTTTTTCCAAATAGGGACCACAATCCTAGTCAGGGGAAGTCACACACAATCCAAATTATCCGTGCCCACCCTCTGGTAGCTTGTCACTGAGAAGTCGGGCTTAACTTAGAAGGCAATGGGTAAAGTATGTGTGGAATAAATTATACAGTAACACAGTGAAAACACCACAAAAAGTTACCACCCATGTTTAGAAAAATATATGACATTTATCTGGTTAAATTAAGGTCAAAATTATAAAGATTCAACAAGCACAAGTTGAGATATCACTTTTGCAAGATTAAAAAGTCTTAAATCTTAGAAATCAACAGTTGTCTCTTGTTTGCACAAAGTACCTGGTTTGCATAAAAAATAACATGCACGGAGACTGCAGAGGAGGAGATGCGTGGAAAAACGAGGTGTGCGCCAGAATTTCATGCGTGGCACAGACGATATGTTGTTTCTTTCCACACTCCAAGGGGCTTTCCTGTGATTTCTGGTGTGCAGTCTTGGTTCCTCGCTGCTATACAGGGATCTTTCGATGCCAAGGGATGATGCGAGGAAATCCTGGGCGTGTGGGACAAAGTCACAGGTATTGTGTCAATCTGGTATGGCAATGCGTCGAATTTTCTGTTGCACAGCAGGTGCTGCATCGATTCTTCACTCTGGAAGTCAGGCTGCATCATTCCGGTTCGGCAGTGCGTTGACCCAGTAGGGCTGTGCGTCGAATTTTATAGTCGCAAGGCAGGCGCTGCATCGAATCTTCACTCGGGAAGTCAGGCTGCGTCTTTCCGGTTCAGCTGGGAGGCAATTTTCTCATTGCAAGGCAGGCTGTGTGTCATTTCCGGCAGGCTGTGCGGCAAAGTTTGGCCCACAAGGTGTTTCTTGAAGAGGTTAAGTCTTTTTGGCCCTGAGACTTTAGAAAGCAGGAGACAAGCTCAATCCAAGTCCTTGGAGAGCACTTCTCAGCAAAGTCAGAGGGCATCAAGGCAGCAGGCCAACAGCAGGGCAGAAATCCTTCTCAGCAAAGCAATCCAGATGAGTAGTTTGGGCAGACAGGCAGTTCTTCTTGACAGGTTGCATGTTCAGGTCCAGAAGTGTCTGAGTTGGTGGGGACAGACACCCAGTTTATATACCCAAAAATGAAGTGGGGGAGACTTCAAAGAGTAGTCTTGAAGTGCACCAGGTCCCCTTTCACTACAGGTCTGTCTGCCAGGGTCACAGTAGGGGGTTTGACAGTCCACTGTGTGAGGTAAGGCCACTGCCATTGAAATGTCAGGCTCTCCACCCTCCCAGCCCAGGATGGCCCATTCAGTATGTAGATGAGTGCAGGTGTGACTGAGTATCCTGTGTTTGTGGTTGTCTGGGTGAAATGCACAAGGGAGCTGTGAACCAGCCCAGCCCAGGCGTGAATTGGAGTCAGGCTGTAAGGCACAGATGGATTTTAAGTGCAGAGAAATGCTCACTTTCTAAAAGTGGCATTTCTAAAATAGTAATATAACATTCAACCTCACCAATAAGCAAGATTTTGTATTACCATTCTGGCCATACAAATATTACCTGGTTACCCCTTTCTGATCAGACTCTACCACGCAAACAAGGGTAGCCATAATGCTAGCCTACTGAATGCGCAGGCCTCACAGTAGTGGAAAACAAATTTAGGGGTTTTCCACTACCAGGACATATAAAAAACACCTGTATATGTCCTGCCTTTTACCTACATAGCAACCTGCGCTTTGGGTTACATGGGGCCTACCTTAGGGTTGACATATGTAGAAAAAGAGGAGTTTTAAGGCTTGGCAAGTACTTTTAAATGCCAAGTTGAAGTGGCAGTGAAACTGCACATACAGACCTTACAATGGCAGGCATGAGACATGGTTAAGGGGCTACTTATGTGGGTGGCACAACCAGTGCTGCAGGCCCACTAGTAGCATTCAATTTACAGGCCATGGGCACATATAGTGCACTTTGCTAGGGTCTTACGAGTAAATCAAATAGACCAATTGGGAATGAACCAATGTTACCACGTTTAAGGGAGATAGCATATGCACTTTAGCACTGGTTAGCAGTGGTAAAGTGAGCAAAGTCCTAGAACCAGTAAAAACGGTTTCAGAAAAACTGAGGGTTGCAGGCAAAAAGTTGGGAGATGACCACCCTAAGGCTGTCAGGTCTAACGTTTTCCAACTCTTCGGTTTGCTTGTTCCCTCTCCTCTTGTGCGTTATGATCCCCTTGCATACCCTCTTTTTGAATTTGTATTTCCCATCCATTCACCTTCCTTCCCAGTGCTGCAGTGGTCTTTAACTTCGGCTACTGTGTTAGCTTCATAGAACACTGTGAGCTAGTTACATAATTCATTATGCATGCCGCGGGTTAGTCTTAGTTTGTGGTTTGTGTGTTTCATACTTACCTTTTTTGTTTAGACCTCTTAGTAATTTGTGTTCCGTCACCTGAAGATGGAGATTAAACTTGACAAGTCTGACTTGAGACATTGTATCTAGGAATCCATTTCAGGTCTTCCAACTGCCAACCTACAGGAGTGTGTGTCTCTTTCTCTCTCTCTCTCTCTGTTCCAGAGCCCTATTTCCCTCTCTCTCTGTTCCATAGCCCTATTTCCCTTTAGTATGGATCTTCATGTCTTCATTGCCATCCTTGACCTTATAAAAGGGGTGTGGGGGTCAGCTGACCTCTATTGGGAGAGGGAAAGACTGGCTTTGAACCATCATGGTCGGGACACCAAGTCTATGACAGCATGCTACCTTGTAAAACTCATAAAATAATCATTCATCACAATATGTCAAAATGTCTTGTCTAGTAAGAGACAAACAGAAAAATATGTCATTCACTCAAAAGTGACTAAAAATGCAAGAGGCACCCACTGCTCAGTGTAAACCTGTTTGCAATGACATTAAACATTTAAAAACAGTCAATATACCGTTTGCTCACTGACAAGGAATACAAGATTACATTTTAGTGGCTCTGTGCTGGAATCTAAAGTGCTTTTGCTCCAATGTGTAGATTACTTAACAGTAGTTTCATCACTCGTATTCTCAATTCCTCGTCCCAGTGCCTATTTTTGCAAAGAGCCCCCCCCCAAAAAAAGCTAGCAATCTTCCCAAATCATTTATTTTTGTTTTCATTTCTAAGGTCTTTACTTAAATGGAGGAAATGCCCAACACTCATCCTGTTGTAAGTATGCCCTTACCCTCACAAGGGAGACCCAGAAGGGAGGAAAGGGTCCTAAATAATGGGAACAGAAATGGAAAATTAAACTGGAGTTATGATAATTGCCAGTAAGCAATCCAGACATTACCTCCTCATTCCTGTCATCCTCCAATTCTTTGTATTTGCATGCATACCCATGCAGTATGCCTTCTTTTCAACCTCAAGTGTAACACATTTATGCACAGGAGTTATCCAACAATCAAAACTTTAATATATAGAATAATTACTGATTCACAAATCAACAGCAATCTTAAACTAACCTATTGTAAACAAAACCTTGTTACCAAAATAATTCTCTAACTTCGGACTACACTGATTCAGAAAAGTTGATATATTAGTCCAGATAACTGATTAACAAACATCAAAAATAGTGGCTCCCCCATTTAGCCAAAAAACCTGCCATTATATGAGTAGATAGGGGATAGATGGATTTAGAATATCTGGACCTGTGTGTGTAAGATAAAGTAATTTCCTCCTTTATCCAATGAGTTAATGATGGCATTGATGACCCATAATGACATTTGTCTAGATCACAATTCTTTAAAAGATTTAAAGATTTCCTGAACCCTGCTGTCCAGTAGAGATACATTTTAACAGCTGTGACAACAATGGACAATTTTGATAGTGCTTCCTGTTCTGAAACTTGTTTAAAATATAAAACAGAAAGAACTGTTTCTTGTTTCTAATGAGTGGATTAGAGTTTGGGAATAAAACCTGTCACTGGTTGAAAAATAATTCTACTGTCAAAAACCTTTTAAATAAAGAGGAGTGCATATTATTACAGTCAACTCCTCTAAAATGTCTAGCAGTATTGATGGCTTTTAGAAACACAGTTTTTAACGTTAATTTTTCTGGAATTTTTTCAAAAGGCAGATTCTGGAATGGAAAAACCAAAGGTTAAAGTAGCGTTATCGTTAGGTGAATTTCTCAGTGATATCCTTTACCTTCTGAACTAAGAAAAACACAGAAAGTCACCACTTACAGTCAGCAGAACTACCTTTAACTTGCCCCCCTGCAATGCACTGCTTATGACCTCAGATATGACATCACTCATGACATGTTCTAAGGCATCATATGTCTCAAATGACATTACTGACAACATCAATGATGATACCGCAAATGATATCATTGATGATATAAGTGATGACAATGAATGTGCTAGATTTTTTACAGTTTACGCAGTGGTAGATGACCACAATGTTAGTTTTCTACCCACGTTTGTGCATCCTAGGTCCAGCTAATGGTTGTAAGTGTGTCCAAAATGCATGTACACTTAATGCACTATAGCTGCGTAGATATATTGAGCACATTAGAAGTCTTTGCATTGAAGACTAACAGCCTCATTATGAGGCTGACGGACCTAGGACTGCCAGCCCTGCGGTGGCGGTCGGACCGCCACTACTGTGGCGGTCTGACTGCCACATTACAAGATAGGCAAACATACCTGCCTACAGCCCGCTGTCCTTGCCAGGATCAAAGATCCTGATGGGCTGATGGCGGTCTTGGTTGTAGTCAGTCACAGCGGCACTGAACACAGCACCGCTAAGCTGATTACAACCTTGTTCTCCACCAACATTTTAATGGGGGTTTCCCCGCCACGAAATGGCTGATGGAGAACAAGTGCAGGGTTCCACAGGGGGCCCCTGCACTGCCCATTCACATTCGCAGTGTCTGCTGTTTCAGACAGGGTGCATTTCAGGGGTGCTGGTGCACCCTGCATGCTGCAGCATTGCTGCTGGCTCCATGATGAGCCGGGAACAATGCTGATGCACCTTTCCGACTGGGCTGATGGGCAGGAACCTTGGTTCCTGTCCATCAGCCCAGGTACTCACCGCACATTAGTTAACAACCTGGTATATCTGAACAAAACATTTCTGTGCTGTTTATGCAAGGAGATTATTTTTTTCTTCTGGCACAAGTCAGGGAGCACATGGCAGGTTTGTCCATGACCATAAATGCCCACGTAGGCACTATTTAAAAAAAAAAAATGTTGTCTACATTTTCCTTCTCTTTATTTTGAAGACTTTTTTTTTACTCCCAGTTTTTTGGTTTTGTTCTATCCCTCTTTAACGAAAAATAAGAAAAACATTAAAAATGTTAAAAAACATACACAAAAACTACAGTTGTGGAAAATGTTACTTGAAAAATCTCTTTTCAGAAATATCCTAAAATCTTATTATGTATGTTGTTTGTACTATGTACCCCCTATTTTCCTTCTTGATGAATCTCACAAAACATTTGAGAGAGAGAGAGAGAGAGCCATGATGCTCTCATACATGGCGTGATTGACTCTCACATGCCTCTCGTGAAAACCAGGCACATAGTCTTCTGAGTCCACTCAGAGTGGGCAGTGTTTGCTGCTTTATACTCACGAGCCTCTCACATGAGCATACTTTTATAATGGAATTTGCATTATCGCTAAGCATATTCTATTGTAATAGGTAACATTTATGCGCACCAGATTTTTGCTACCCATTCCTTTTAATACAATCCTGTAAGACTCTCAAGAGATCATAAGAATACTTTAGAGGAAGAACTTACATTTTCCATCATTACAATGCTTACCTCTTACAATCCCCACTACTAGATTATGGGTAGTCACTGCCCTCTCCACTGAGACCTTGCATGAAGATAACTAGTGTGTAGAGTAGGGTGTAAAGAGACACTGCCTCTCCAGTTACATCTTTCCCAGGCTCAGTATTATGCACAGTAGGGTGGGCATGGTACTCACCCCACATATAAAACCTTACTATTCCACACTAAGTATAATGAATACTAGCCTCCCCACTGGCAACTGTCCCCAGGAAAGTAACCATATTTATTAGTGTGATGGGAATGGATTTTCCTGTCCACTCACAGCTCTCCCCAGTCTGACAGATTTATACAATAGTATGTAGAGAAATGTCTTCTTCAGAAGCACCTAACTCCTCGAGAACTTGGATATACATTACAGTGTAGTGAACCAGTAGCATCCTGTCTTCTCATGTCTCCTATAAACAACAGCAATATGTAGTCCTGCCTGGGAAGCAAGTCTCTAGTAAAGTTTAAAAGACATTTCTCTCACTAATCATACCTCCTCTCATGGTTGCAGGTATTCACAGTAGGGAGAAACTGCCCTGTTTCCTGAGACAAGTCTCTTGCATGATAACTCTGCGTAGTAAAGTGTATATAGAGACTGGCCTCTCTCCTGTGATATGTCTTTTGGATAAAGGTTGTGCAAATTGGGGTGTGAAAAGTACCTTATCTGTGTTGTCACACATCTCCCTGTTATGGAAGACGTACAAGTACAGTATAACATTGCAATTACCTTTATACTCATAAGTATATCTTGCATTACAATTTTAGAGCCTATGAAAACCCACTGCCCTCTCAACTCAGACATCTCCCCAGAGTAACACATGTGCAAAATATGATGTGGGTAGAGACAAATATTCTGCTCATACCTATCTTCATGGTAATGAATGCCATTAGTAGAGTGTAAAGTGGAGTATCCTCTCTGCTGACAGCTGTGTCTTCCACATCCAGTGTACACATTTGAATGTAAGGATATACTCACCTCTCCCTCAGACAACTCCTTATGGAGACAAGTATGTATAGTTCGGTGGACACAAAGACAGAGCTCTGTGCCGAATCTTCTCTCCAGAGTGACAAGCATTTAAACAAAGATGTTCAAAAGCACAACCTTCTCCACCAGCAGACAGCAATGCCTATTATACCATGAGAATGCATTCACCTCTGTACCAAAACCTGCTGAATGTAAAAACATATTTATTCTACAGTGAGAAGAAGCACTAATCTCTCTTTAGTACCTTAAACCTACATTGAGATTCAGTTGAACAGTAATGAATGAACTGCCACTTTACATCGACATTAGAAAACTGTGTTAATTTTCAAATCTTCAAAAGCTGTTAAGGAAGGAAATCAACAGCAACTTCAAACACCGTATTTAAAAAACAATTTAACAACAAAACAAACAAGAACAGCATTGATAAACTACAACAACAGTAAAAACAATAAACTTTACAAATTATTATTTATCATTGCTGATTTGTAAAATATGCAAAACGGAGTTCAGCAGGGGCAGCAAGAACAAGGAATACACCATGAGTTCCACTGGCATGTGGCAACATTACGGGGCTATTCCCCCTCAACACTTTGCTCATGCTGAGTTAACCTGTGCTGCAGAGCTTGATAACTCCTCGGGCGTGTCCTTATCTTTTGAACCAGGTGACACACTCCCTGTCCAGAAGCTCAATGGTCAAGCAGATGACAACCCTCCTCATACAAATAAAGCACCCTTTTGCTGCTTAAGTAAGCAGATCAGTTTGTCATCAATAACAAGTGTAGTAGAGCTACACAGTACAAGCTTCTCCAAGGGTATAAATGTCACTATAGGCAGTAAGATTAACATCAGTTGGGCAAATAACTTTTCGTTCATGACTTTCAACACAGTAACTGTTCCACCTTTCTTCCAAAGTAAACAATTTTTGTTTTACTCCTCCATATATTGTGTGATATGGTACTTTGTTATTCAGAGCTTCTGCTTTCCATTTTCTCCCTAAAAATAAAGTAATCAAAAATATAAAGTTACATACTGGTCAGCAATTGATAACAATCATATATCACCATATTGTACTGAAGATTTCACCCACAATCACATGTTTATATGCACTCCGCCATTAACTTCATGCTCCTTTCCCTCAAACAAATCCACAGCCTCAAACACTGCATTTACTATTAACAATGAAGCTATAACATGCCTTCAAACATGGTTCCATAACGTTTTGTAAGGTAACAAATTCCTCTATACTTACCCTTCCTAAAAGTGAGCATATTGTTTTACTCTAGAAATGGCAGTATCTCCAATCAAACAACTCATAGAGTTAAACTATGTGCACTGTATGGTTCATGAAAACCCTAAGCCTTGTATTGACAGATTGCAGACGCTTTGTTTTAAAATTTCCGAAACACTGCTTCTGTTACTTACAACTACATACAGATTGAATATTTAATTTATTAACACAATATCCAATACATGGTTATATTTCTACCTCTCAAAATATATTACAGAAACATGCACCTCTACAAACAGCTTTTGTACTCATTAAACCTTGTATAGAATACATTTACCAACAGTAGTGCACTTACTGACACTCCTTAACAAAGTTCTGAGAGTATATTTTTAATGTCCTAAACTTAAAGCAGTTTCTTATATACAGCTGAAGACACCAGTCTGTCTCAGGTCTACTGGACACGACTCCAACAGGCTTCCTTAATCTCCAAATTACCAAACACAATATGAGATATCTCTGGTTCTGCACTCAATCACAACATAGAATTTTTTCGACCATACAATATGAATGGTAACTATTGGTTGAGCCTTGGCTCTTTTTCTTTACTTCCCCATACAGCCTCACAAGATGCTCACAGAATTGTAATTTTCCATGTGCATCGAACAACAGGTTTGCAGGACTGTAAAACACATCATGTCAGGCTTATTCATTTTCCATCAGGTCTTGCAGGCCTCTAGTGAGATCGCACATATCCATGTAGCAAGCTTCACTCACTAAAGCTTGTGAGCTACTCTTGTGAAAGTCTCACAGAATTCCAACAAAATTGTAGGGAAATAGTAGTGTGTGGGACATAGTCCCCTCTGCACTGAGAGCTATCTCTTACATAACAGGTGTGTGTAGTAGGGTGTGTAGCAGGGTGTGGGAGGAGACTGGCCTCTCCCCACAGACCCCAATCTCAGATGACACATGTACATAGTAGTGTGTATGGAGGGACTGGACTTTGCAGTGAGCCCCCGCTCTTGGATGATGGATGTGCATAGTAAGGTGTAAGGAGAGACTGGTTTCTCCCCTTAGACCTACCTCTTACATTAAAGGTGTACATAGTACGTGTCTGCAAGGAATGTCCTCTCTTTCCACACCTCTTTCTCAGATAACGGGAGTGCATAGTAAGGTGCTAACATGGACTGCTCTCTTCTTTTAGTCCTCTCTCAGATGCAGGTTTGCGTAGTAGAGTGTACAGAGAGAGTCGGCCTTTCCACTAACTCCTCTCTCCCAGATTACAAGTGAACATATTAGGGTGTGTACATGCACTGGCCTCTTCTGTTAGAGCTCTGTCTCACATGATGGCTGTGCGTAGTAGGATGCATACATGGGCTACCTCTCCTATCAGACCTATTTCTCAGATGACCAGTGGGCATATTAGGGTGTGACATGGACTTGCCTCTCCTGTCAGACCTCTCCCTCAGATGGCAAGTTAGCTTAGTAAGATCTGTGCATGGAATGGCCTCTCCTTTCAGCCCTCTCTCAGATGACAGGCACATAGTAGCGTGTGTGGAGAGAGACTGGCCTCTCTGCTGAGATCTCTTTCTCTCAGTTGACAGATGTGCATAGGAGTAAGTGGAAAGGGGCTGCCCTTTCTTGCCAGATCTTTCTCTCAGATGACTTGTGTGCATAATAAGGTGTATACATAGGCTGGCCTCTGCTGTCAGACCTCCTTCTTAGATGTCAGGTGTGCATAGTAGGGTGTGAGGATGGACTGTCCTTTCCTTTCAGACCTCTGTCTCAGATGACAGATGCGTATAGTAGTGTATTAAGAATGACAAGCCTGTCCTTTCAAACCTCTCTCGCAGATGACGAGTGTGCATAGTAGTGTGTGGGGAGGGACTGGCCTCTCCTGTTAGACCTCTCTCTCAGATGACAGATGTGCATATTAGGTTGTGTACATGGACTGGCCTCTCCTATCAGACCTCTCTCTCAGATGAAGAAATTAGCATAGCAGAGTGTGTGCATGAACTGACCCCTCGTTTCAGACATTTCTCTCAGATGATGGCTGTGTGTAGTAGGATGTGGAAAGAGATTGGCCTCTCCACTCAGACCCCTCATGTGACAGATGTAAGTAGTAATGCCTGGAGAGGGACTGTCCTTCCTGCTAACACCCTTTTTTCTGCTAATTGGTATGCATCATAGGGTGTGGGTAGAGACTATACTACTCAAAACTATCACAAGGCATACATAGTGCACTCTGACAAACACCATCTCAAATAATACTGCTTCCTAAAGTAGCAAGTGTGCATACTGCGTCTACTCAAAGATCATCTACTCCTTTCTCCTGTTCATGATCCTGTAAGAGTCTTGCAAGACTGTAACTTTTTGTGGAACATAGTAATTAGCCATCTACTTATCACAGTAGGTATTTCTCACACACTTCCTCTCCAAAATAATGACTACAATATGTATTTCTACTAATGGAGTGTATTTAGACTGCATCTACCCATTTTTACTATTCACAATCTTGTGAGAGTCCGGCAAGATCATAAAAATTAGTTAAAAACAATATATATTTATTTTCGGGACTGTAGTTTTATCCTTTAAACATCTCCTATCTAAATCTAGGGGGGCAGCATGCCATAGCTGTTTTATTTAATTTCCACAACCCTTCAAATATTTCACAGTAAACAGTAATGACTGCCATTTCATTTTCAATATTCCAACAGCCAACCAATCATAGTGCTTGCTCTTGGAAGACTTGCAGGAGCCTTTCATTCCTGCAAGAGTGCAGAGGCACACAGGAAAAACAGGCCTCTCGACCAAAGACAGGGCTCAGTTTTTAAATTCTCACTCCCGCAGGACCACTGAAGACTCTCATGATCCCAACCGTCCAAATATACAATTATGTTTTACCCTTATTTTCTCGAGATCTGCAGAATGGATTTACACCAAATTACATAAAGCACAATCTGCAGACTAGGGGTGGCTTGTGTTATAGTTACCTTAGGGCATAAATTATTGTAACTTGAGCTAACCATAACTATAACTGCAAAATTTCTATGGTTTTGTCTGAGTAAATTTATATCCTAACCATAACATCCCTGTAATCTTTAGTTTTATAAGTGACTATGTGTGTGTGTTTGTTGGTGGGTGAGTGCACACATATATGTGTTGTAAATGGCCATTTCTGCAGGGTCATCCCCATACTTTTTTGCCTTTTCCCTCCACTTTGTGCTGAATTTTTATGTTGGCTCTAGGACTCTGGGCACTTTACCACTGCTAATCAATGCTAAAGTACATGTGCTCACGTTGAAAACACGGTAACATTGGCTTACCCACACTTGGCATCTTTAATTTACTTGTAAGCCCCTAGTAAAGTTCACTATAGGTGCCCAGGGCCTGTAAATTAAATGTTACTAGTGGGTGTACAGCTCTGATTGTGCCACCCTCTAAGGTAGCACTTTAAACATGTCTCAGGCCTGCCACTGCAAACCCTGTGTGTGTAGTTTTAAACTGCCATTTTGACCTGGCACCTGCAACTACTTTCCATGCCCAAACCTTTCTTTTTATTACATCTAAGTCATCCCCTGGGTAAGCCCTAGGTAGCTCCAAGGGCAGCGTGCAGTGTACTTTAAAAGTTGGACATTTAAGTTTAACATGTCCAGATAGTGAACAACTCTGAAATTCATTTTTTACTGTTTGCAAGGCCTATCCCTCTCATAGGATAGCAATGGGTTACCTTAAAACATATTTTAAGTGTCATTCCAATTGGGAAGAGATAGACATATTTGGTTTCATGTCCCTGGACTCACAATTTAAAATCACAACTCATGGTGAAGTCGGATTTTAAATTGTAAGTCTGGAAATGACACTGTTAGAAAGTTGCATTTTCTTACTTTAGCCATTCTGTGCCTCAGCCTGTCTATGTAAAAATATCTGGGGTTGTTGACAGCTGGGCTTTGTGCATACCGTCTATGCTTGGATGTGGCCTTTCCTAATTGATGACCCATATCCCAGCTGATGGGTATTTCTGGGCTAATTGGGTGGGAGGAGCTGACCCTTACTCTGAATAGGGATGTGCCTCTCTTCACACAAAGGGCTGTATAACCCCCTGTGGTAAATCTGGAGCCGGGGCAGGCAGGACAGGGATCTTGTGGACTTCAGAGGAAGGCCTGGGATTGTGTCCCACTGCCCTGAATCAGAGCACAAAAATATAAATACTGGACCCCCAAAACCCACCAAATCATGTATCTCCTGGTATCCAGAACACTCTGCCAGGAAGAAAGGCTGAGGCTCATATTTATACTTTCTTAGCACCGCATTTGTGGCATTTTTTGATGCAAAAACGGCGCAAACTTGCAAAATACAATTGTATTTTGTAAGTTTGTGCCGTTTTTGCATCAAAAAATGGCGCAAATGCAGCGCTAAAAAAGTATAAATATGGGCCTGAATGTGCTGCCAGGAGAGACTGCCACTGTGGAACTGCATTGCTTTGTTAGCCTACTGCTGCTGCTGTAGAAGAGACTGCCACTTTGTTACTTGTTTTGCCTATGTTGGCCTGGTGCTTGCTGCTTCAGTCCTGCAATGTGAGGGTTTCTACTTGCGCTCTACATCCTTGAACCCAAGCATCTCCAAGGGCTTGTTGGCTTGTCCCCTGTTCTTCTGAAGTCTCAGGGACATCAAATACTGCTACAACTTACCTGCTAGAGCACCTGGACTCTGCCATCTGTGAGTTTACCCTGCCAAGAGGTGCCCCCCAGTCCTGGACCCTTGGTACTGGGCCTAAGGTGCTCAACTTCTCAGAACTGACGCCTGAAGACAGGAAGACTTGCAGAGCAAAGCTGCACACCAGAATTTAGGGTACTGTATTCAGCAGGCCCATGGGAGTTCCTGTAGCTGGCCCGCACTCTATTGTGGTTGGCCTGAACCTGTGACTTTGTCCATATCCAGCATGACCAGATAATAACTGTTGGTGCTTTGCGCGTCTAGGTGCTATTTTCACCTACATTTTTAAAATTGCTTATGTCAGGGTCTACTTATTGGATTTTTGTTGTTATGGTCTTGTTTTACTCGCATAAATATTACCTATTTTTCTAAACTTTCACTGTGTTACTGTAAATAAGTGGTGTAGGAAAGTAGCCTCTTTCTAGCTTGGTCACCCCCACTTTTTGGCCTGTTTGTCAGTGCGTTTGACTGTGTTCACTGGGATCCTGCTAACCAGGACCCCAGTGATTATGCTCTCTCTTTTAAATTTGGTTACTGGTAACATTTCATCCCACAATTGGCATATTGGTGCCCCCATGTAGGCCCCTAGTATATGGTATCTAGGTATCCAGGGTTCTGGGGTTCCAGGGGATCCCTATGGGCTGCAGCAGTTATTCTGCCACTCATAGGGAGCCCATGCAAAGGGTTCCAGCAGGACTGCCATTCCAGTCTGTGTGAACTGGGTGCATGCACCCATTTTCACTATAGGTCACTGCACCAGGTCACTATAAGTTACCCCTATGGTAGGCCCTCTAACCTCCAGAGGGCAGGGTGTATGTACCTGTGTTTGAGGGTACCCCTGCACTAGCAGAGGTACCCCCACAAACTCCAGACCCACTTTCCTGGACTTTGTGAGTGCGGGGATGCCATTTTACTTGTGAACTGGACATAGGTCACTACCTATGTCCAGCTACATAATGGTAACTCTGAACCTAGGCATGTTTGGTATCAAACATGTTGGAATCATACCCCAATACTTTTGTAAGTATTTTTTGTATGATTCCATGCAGTCCAGGGGCTCCTCAGAGGACCCTCAGTATTGCTTCCACAGCATTCTGAGGTTTTCCAGGGAGCCCCAGCTGCTGCCACCTCACAGACAGGTTTCTGCCCTCCTGTTGCTTGAGTAGCTCAAGCCCAGGAAGGCAGCACAAATGCATTCCTTTGTGAGAGGGATGTTACACCCTCTCCCTTTGAAATAAGTGTTACAGGGCTTTTGAGGGGTAGCCTCCCCAAGCCACTGGTATGCTTTGAAGGGCACATTTGGTGCCCTCCATGTATAAACCAGTCTAAACCGGTTCAGAGACCTCAAGTCCCTGCTCTGGTGCAGAACTGGAGAATGGAAAGGGGAGTGACCACTCCCCTATCCATCACCACCCCAGGGGTGGTGCCCAGAGCTCCTCCAGAGGATCTCTGGGTTCTGCCATCTTGAATACAAGGTCGGCAGGGAACTCCAGGAGCATCTGAGTGGCCAGTCCAGGCAGGTGCCATCAGAGCCCCCCTTTCGGGGCTATTTAGGGTCTCTCCTTTGGGTGGTTCCTCAGATTCCGCTTGCAAGATTTCAGCAGCATTCCTCTGCGTCCTTTACTTTGACTTCTGACCAAAGAAACTGCATCTGGACTCCTCGGGACCTGGCAACAAAGATGAAGATTTTGCCTCTAACATTGTTTCTCCAGTTCCTTCCAGCTCTTGAAACATTTCCCCAGTCATGCATCCTCTGATGACAGCCCGTCTTCAGTCTGCACAGGAAAGAATAAGGAATCTCCCTTGGAGTGAAGGAGTCACTCTCCTGCATCTGCAGGCACCAACAGCAACGACGACCAGCTGCGTGGATCCCCTCTACTGCTGAGCTGCATGGATCCTGAAACATAGGTGGTAGTCAGAAGTGGTCCAGACAGTCTTCTCTACCAGCTGTCCAACTTGGGAAGAGGTAAGCCCTTGCCTTCCCACTCAGGACAGCACTCCTGTGCACTGCGTCCTTTGCAGCTGCCAAGGCTTGTTGGCTCTTCTTCCAAGGGTTCTTCAGTCTTCGTGTAGCTCCAGCCCCCAGCACTCCTTCCTGCAACACACAGCTCCCTGAGTGACTCTCCTGCAGCATGAGACTTCTTTTCGTAGTGCTGCGTGGGCTCCATTTGCACCTTCTTTGTCCCTGTCCTGTGGGACTCCTGTGTGTGCTGCCTGCGGGCTATCTGCAACTCTGAGGGTTCCCTCTGTCTCCCCTTCCTGGGTTGAGTCCTCCTGGGATTTTCCGTTCCCCAGCAGCACCATTTTCTGCCAACCGCAAGTTTTGCCTGTTCCAAGGTTTATCGGTGGAATCCGGTCACGCAAACCCAATTGCAATCATCTTTCCGGCGTGGGACATCACCTGCATCCTCCAGGAACTCGATTCCAACTCCAGGGCTGCAGTGCTGACTTTCCTTCTACACCGTCAACCAACTCCTGCAAACCTGAGCTTGCTGGGTAGGGGCTCCTGCCCCCATTGGACTCTGCTGTGTCCCCTCTTTCCACATGTCTTCCTCTTCAGGAATCCACCGTTGGTTTCTTGCAGTCATCTCTTGGTTTTGCAATTCTCTTCTTTTCTTCTAAGTGGGTGTTCTGGGGAAATTCTAGTAATTTACTTCTACTTTCCTGGGTGCTGGGGGTGTTGTGGTACTTACCTTTGTGCTTTCCTGGTACCCCAGCGACCCTCTACACACTCCACTTACTTGGGTGGGGGTGACACTCTCGCATTCCATTTCTTTAGTATATGGTTTGTGCTCCCCCTAGGTCCACTATTCTCTATTGTGTTTTACACTGTTTGCATTGTTTCTAACTATTCTTATGCCTATTTCTGACAACTAGTGTATTTCCTTGTGTATTGCTTACCTCCTAAAGGAGTATTGCCTCTATAGTAATTTTGGTGTTGTGTTACCATAATGAAGTACCTTTATTTTTGTAACACTGAGTATATTCTTTCATGTGTAACTACAGTGGTATTGCATGAGCTTTGCATGTCTCCTAGATAAGCCTTGGCCGCTCATCCACAACTGCCTCTAGAGAGCCTGGCTTCTACTCACTGCCTACCCACCACACACTAGGCCAGCTTCCTACAAGTGTTGCACAAATTCATTCCATATTGCTTCTTAAATTAAGCCTGGTTCCTCTATATCAAGCTACCAAGAAGTGAGCACAGGTTAATTTAGGGAGCAGAGCTGACTTTTCCTGACTAGCATTGTGGTCTCTACATGGGCAGGACACATACCACTGCCAAATAGAGGCCCAATTTATAACAATATATATGAAGTGAGTTGTGTAAAATGTTTTGAAAATTTCCCATGATTTTTCCAAAAGCGACAAAGGTTTTGGCAAAACAGAAAGTGCTTTGGCAATGGAAGCCAGGTTCAACCTACAAATACCTACTGGCAACAGCTATGTATGCATGTAGGTATGTGTATGTGTATATATGTACATTATTGATGATGTCGTTGTAGTTTGGAGTGGCACCATTGAGTCAGCAGCAGACTTTATGAAGAAGATAAATCAAAATGATCTCAATCTACATTTTTCTGAACAGATTAGCAAAAGCCAAGTGGAATTTTTAGATTTACAGGTTTATGTGGTTGAGAAAAGACTGCAAACCAGATTATTCAAGAAGCCTATAGCAGGGAGTTCATTATGGCATGCAATGGCTGCCATCACTTTCTGGTTGAAGAGCTGACAGCCAATCAGATCTTTTTATGAGATCTGCCTTGATATGTAGTCCGCTACCACATTATTTTTCCCTGGCACGTACTCTATTTGAAAATCATATTTTTGCAATGCTACAACCCATTTTGCTAGTCTTCTTGACACATTATCCACAGACTTCTTTAGAAACACATCCTTTAGTGTTTTATGATCTGTCCTTATCGTAAAGTTCCTTCCCATTGAAAACACTTCAGTTTTTCTACATCCCAAAAAATAGCTAGAGCCTCACACTCAATTACTGAATACCTGCATTCTGGTGTTCTCAGAGCACATGAAATAAAAGTTACTGTTCTGTTACCTTCTTCATTCTTTCGAATAAATATTCCTTGAAACCCTTTCATATTAGCCTCTGTCCAAAGTACGGTTTCAAGATTTGGACAGTAACCTGGTAGTTCTTTCTTTAAACTAACAAATTTCTCATTGCAATCTTTGTTCCATTTAAATTCAATTCTTCCTTAATAATTTCCGTAAAGCAAAGGTTTTCTCAGAAAAAATCTTTACAAATTTACTGCAAATTGTCACTAAACCTGAAAATGAAGCCAATACCTCTTTATTCTATGGCACAGACATCTCTGATATAGTACGTACCAATTCCACTTTTGTTTTAAGCCTCTTTTCTGTCAAAGTATGTCCTAAAAATTCAAGTTCTCTTGAATTAAATTTGCACTTACCAACCTTTAGAGTCAACCCCTTTTCTTGTAGGCTTTGCAAAACTGAACACACTCTTTCCTCATGCTCTTCTCTAGTGTATCCAAAAATCAAGATGTCATCTTGGTATACTTTAACACCACTTAAGCCTTCAAGTATATCATTTATGGCCCTCTGAAAAACCAATGCTGCTGACACTAAGCTAAATAGAATCCTCCTAAATCTTTCAGTTCCATTAAATGTAACAAAAGTAGTAAGGTCCATGGAATCCTCATGCAACCTTATTTGATGGTATGCAGAGGTTAAATCCAAAGTGGTAAACCACTTTGCTTTTCCCAGCATACACACAATTAGTTTACCTGTGGAATGGGAAATCCGTCTGTTATCACTGCCACATTCAATCGTCTAAGGTCCATACATAGGCTGATTTTTCCATTATGTTTCTTCTCTATCACAACTGGTGATAACCACTCCGGTCCTTCAACCTTCTCTATTACTCCTTCTCTTTCCAGTCTCTACAATTCCTTGCCATTTGAATCTCTGATCTTACTTTATTTACCACTGCAACTGACCATTCCTTAAATCTAATCTTGTGCACATACCCTTTTAGACATCCAAGCTTTTCACAAAATACCTCTGAATTAGAAATTTCACCAACCCATTCTTTCTGAGTTGTAAACAACTTAATCTTCATGTTATCTCTCAACGTAATGGGAGGATCAGAATTAGGGTCCAACATGACTCCTAAATCATGCTGATGAAACCAATTTATTAATCTATCTCCTCTTGCAGCCACATAACTTTCCACTGCAGCCAATCCCCCCAAATATTCTATCATTCCTTGAAAATACTGTACTGTCTTCAAAGGTTTCCCTTCATATCCCGGTGTTCTCAAATCAGGTTTATTGAGCTGCACTTTATCTTTTATTCCGTTCAAAAAAGCCTCATTAGAAGTAATTGTCACTTTTGCTCCAGAGTCAAACATTTTAAACTGCTGACCCGCCACCATGACAAAATCCTGAGGACCATCCTTATTCTTGTCAGAAACTTGTAAATCTATCTCCTCACAATCCTCGTTTTCATTCTCATCTTGAAATATTGCATTAATACTTTTTTCCTCACTCTTACTTTTACAACATTTGCTCATATGTCCCTTTTTTAGACATAATATGCATGTAACCTTCCACCCTCGACATTTTTTATCGTTCACCATGTGTCCAATTGCTCCACATCTAAAATATTTTCCTATAATTGTTTATGCTTATATTGTGTTTGATTTGTATTCAATTATTTGAAATTTGTGTTTAGACTTCTACTATGTTTCCAATTTACATCTTTATTTTTTACAAGTAATATTTTCCCATCTACTATGCCATCAGACATACTTTTCTTTATCTCTTCAACACATGCTAAACTATATTCTTGTCTTTTTGCTAAATTAATCATCTCTGTAAGTGATGGATCGTCCTGATATCACAATTCCCTTTGTACCTTCTCATTATTACATTGAAGCATAAATTGATCTCTTAACCATTCTTCTAAAGATGGTAATTTTCTTAACACTGTGATATATTCCTCAACAGTCTCTCACTTGGCTTGCGCATGCTTCCCAAAATGAAAACACTCAAGATTTGATGAAACTTTAGGAAGATAGTGAAGGTCCAGTTTTTTTCAAACACACTTCAAATTCATTCATATCCCCACATTCTTCAGTTGTTAATTCTGGGAAATGCTCAAAACCATCTTGACCTTCGATCCTAAATAATGTAATAAAAAGGAAGATTTTCTTTCTGCACTAAAACTGCCGCTACATACTCCTTCATACCTTAAATATACATTCTTCCCTTTTTCCCAATTAATGAATGGCTCCCCAGGGGAAGACATACAAGATGGAGGTGGAGACACATTTTGCCTGTTGGATTACTAACTAAAATGAGGATTTTAACAAACAATGACAAAATAAAAATACCATGTTGTGTAAATTCAATATCAGTGATTCGTAATTTATTGAATTATTTCATGTGTATAAATCACAGAATAAAATTCAGAACACTGTACTAATCTGCAAATCAATTAATGGTGTGCGAATCACTGTGTTCACTTTATAATTATTGTGTAATCAAATGCACCACAGTGACCCACAATATTAGTCTTGCTGGTGTGCAAACCACTGTGTTTGTTTCATGTATACATTCTGAAAGCCATACCTGACAAGATAAAAGGTGTGAATCACCTAAGCAATAAAGTGATCCACAATTATATCCTTAGGGTATTAACACAAGATGTGTGAATCACCAAGAGAATGAAGTGATCTGGTAAATATACCGCTAGTGTAGCATCATAAAGCCTCGTAATCTCCTGTTGAATTGTTGCTGGGTAATGTGAAATGCTTCACAGCACTGTGATGATGCATTACCACACAGAGCATCGTTATGTTGCGTCATCACACGTTGCCTGTTGCATTACCGGAGCAGAGGCAGATTCGAACTGTTAGGTTTCCTCACTCCACATCTGTGAGCGGGCACTCCAGTGCTCGTGGTTCTTCATGCTCCACATCTGCAAGCAGGCCCTCCAGTGCTCGCGCTTCTGATGTTCCTTGCAATGCTGTGTCCTTTTGCTCGAGCTCCTCCCAGTCAGGTTTACATACAAAGGCCTGATAGAGAAAATACAGCGAGTTCTTACCAGTCTGGTAAAGATGATAGTTATTTCAATCTTTTGTAACTGTCAAAATGATATATCTTCATTTGATGATGTCAACGTATTTTCAAAGCAGTTGGTTGATAATAAATTGTGCGGTGTTGGGGCCTGTCTTCTTCGAGATGATTGAATGTAGTATTACACTGAAGACGCAGGGCTGCGGGATACATATTGATACGTTTATTCTCATAAACAGGCTCTATCCGCCATTTCCATCCACCTTCTTCAGGGTTCCAGCTCTAACTGTCTTTCCAACATTCTATACACCAACCATAAACACATACAGAACTCTCCATATTAGATGCCACACTGAGCTTACAGGTTACTACCTAAAGTGGGCAAAAATTAAAGAAAAAAAGTAAAACTTCAGCACGACAGAGGCTTGGTCAAGAGTCGCCTTCTCTGGGTCAAGGGAACAATCTCTAAATCTCAAAAAGGCATTTCAAAGTGCAAGGGTAGAGAGGACTGTACTTCTCAGAGTCCAAGGGATTCAACATACAGAATAGGATGAAGCTGTCTCTCAGAGGAAAGAAAGAATGCTTCAGGAAAAATGCAAGTTGAATTATCATTCCATCACTCCATATGATGCAGAAGAGGTAACATCCAATAGAAAGCAATCATGCAATAAAGACTCCTTTAGATTCTCACTAGCAATATGTGAGAAACGGCCGTCTCATTGTCATCCTCTTGGGTTGAAACATTTGTATTAACAACCATTGCACAGTCCTGGATGTACTGCTGTCAAGGTTGATTCCGAAGACTCACTGTGTGTAAAACAATACAGTATCTATTTCCAAGCTAACATTCTCATGAGAACGAGTCCTGAAAAAAATACCACGTTATCAAGAATGACTAAACCATTTCTGCACAATCATAAAATAGGGTCTTGAAACCCTCACTCAGGCTAATGCAATGTATTAAAACATCACATTCCTTTATGCATTTAATACACATTTAACATCCTAAACCATAACTCAATAAGCTACCAGACTTGTTCAATGTGTGATACATTTAAAATTAAAAGATTTTATTAACTATTTCATGTAACTATAAAATAATACTACATTCTATACATTTGCACATCAGTTTTGAAAGACTTCTCATATAAAATCTATTATCATTTTAGTGCACACTAATAATTTTTATCATGTATTACAACATAATGACAAATAAAGTCTTCAAAAATGAAGTTAAAACATTATACCACATGGGTATCAACTACTGACCTGGAGTGAATGCACGTTGATAGGCTTTTCAGTACACCACTTCACAACTAAATCTAATAATTGAACTTACACAAAACATCAACTGATACATATAGATGATCACTGTGACAAGAGGAACAGTACAAAAATGTCTGGTACATAAGATTCTTTGGCTGCATACATTTCACAATGCTGCCATTCCATTACACAACACATCTGGAGAGTAATCAATATTACTACATACCAATGTGCAAAATCGAGCTGGAATATTCTAATGGGGAGCAGGGTCAAGACTCATTTGCATATAGCTGGGTCCAAATCAGGGTAGTATGATGGGCAAAAAATTATGAATGAAACCCAGATCTTTGTGACTGGAGGTGAATGTATGCATTGTTCAGCATTCCATCCATCATCTGTTCTTTTTGGCTTTGTCGCCCTAAGTGGGAATGGTGTACCCATATGTGTGTCCTGTGCTCACTGCACCACTGGATTGAATCTAGTCTGGCTGATGAGGGTTGATACCCCGAAGCTGGTCCCAGGATGCTTGTTTCCGGACCAGGGAGGACCTGTCCTGGCAGTTTGAGCTGAACTGTTCCCATGGGAAACAGGGTGAAGACTGATTTACAAATGGCTGGGTCCAAACTGGGGTGGCATGGTGGGCAAAAAAACTATGGATTAAACCTAGATCTTTGTGACTGTGGTTAATGGATGCATTGTTCAGTATTCCATCCATCATCTGTTCTTGTTGCCCTCATTCCATTACACAGCACATCTCTATAGTGATCAATAATACTACAGAAAAGTGTGCAAGATACCTGCAATGCCTGTGAGGGAATTCTTCATAATTGTTTGACAGTTT
Source organism: Pleurodeles waltl (assembly GCF_031143425.1). Taxonomy (NCBI): domain Eukaryota; kingdom Metazoa; phylum Chordata; class Amphibia; order Caudata; family Salamandridae; genus Pleurodeles; species Pleurodeles waltl. The sequence goes on from NC_090445.1 coordinate 499,325,811, forward strand.
TCCTGGTGCAACACACAACATATTCATTATCAGTTCAAATGCATTATGCTGGCTACAGATACATGGCTGCTTGTCAGTTGTTACAATAAATGTGCAAAATGCATGTTCGCTTGGTTTATGCACTTATACTGAAAGGCACACATTTCTATGAATACCCCATCCTTGCACATTTATGATGTTTCCATGCCTATCATTTCCTCTACATCACAGGGGACACCACATACGCTTTCTCTTCAACTCTCTTTACTCCCTTCCATAATAACATCACTTTGTGCTACATTTAAGTACACCAGAGCATTTGCACGTACAAGAGGTGTCATAAAGAACATTTTTGGTTTGATCTCCTGACGGTATACACTCAGGGTCAGGAGAAGGTAGTGTACCCCCCTGGAGGAGTATTGAAGATCATCCTGCTCCGTTGTGTGTTCACAATATTGACTTTCATTAGAATTAGAATTTAGTGACATTTGATCACTTAAAATCATTAAATCTCAGTACACATGTGAATAAAGAAACCATTAAAGGTATTGTATCAAGCAAGTCTAGACATGACAATAGTTATAGCATTTTGCTCATCTCACCTCAAGCCTTAAACTGTATTGCTTTGCTGGACCTTCCATCATAGTATGTCCCGTCCCCCATTCCCTCACTTCCCTCCCCTCCAGGCAAATTACAACATAATAACAAAAGATATAATGGTGAGAGAATTAAAAAGTCCTGTTATTCCCTATGCCCACAACTTTGTCCACAGTCAGCCCTCCACCTATTTCACTGTTTGTATTAAACCACAATGGATCCATAAGGGCCAAAGTGCTCCATGCAAGAAAAGTCCATTCTGCCTCATTGTTCTACATGACCAGATAGTAATCAGTACCATTAACCCAATGTGGCCCCTTTTCACCACGCATCATTACAATCAGTCCATGTTGATCCATCACAATTAACCCAACGTGATTCATACAAATAAAAAAAGTGCTCCATAGAGATAAAAAAGTGTTTGTGCTCCATTTAGTATGCCAATTTGTTCCTATTACATCTGAAATTATTGTTGCACTTTATGTATAGTGGATTGCTTCCTTTATAAAAAATTTAAAAACTCCTTGATAACTAGCTAGATTCACCTTTTAAGCAGGCTAAAATAGATTCCTTACAAATTATCACATTTAGGCCCATAGTTATACTTTTTTAGCGCTGCTTTTGTGTCATTTTTTGACGCAAAAGCGGTGCAAACTTACAAAATACAATTGAATTTTGTAAGTTTGTGCCACTTTGGCGTCAAAAAGCAGCACAAATGTGGCACAAAAAAAGTATAAATATTGGCCTTAGAGTCCAAAGTGTTGATTAGCATTTGCCCATATTTAGGAACCAAAACCTTGCAGCATGCACCATTCCTGGTTCAAAACCTGTGAAATGGAACATAGGCCAGGATGTGCATGTAGGTACCATCTTGTTGTTTCACACTATCCCTGAGTCATCGATTTAGGTGGTAACCACACTCACAATTACATGTTGAATCAATGAAATTGAGGACAAAAATCAGTGGGCACTTATCCTGCTGCTTCAACACTGTAAGCATCATGTGATGGATTCGTAGTGTAGGAAAGTCCTCCTTTTTGCCTGCTCACTCCCAAACGTTTTGGACAGATACTGGTGGTTGCTGACTCTTGAATATATATCCTGGGTACTACTAACCAGTCCCAGTGCCAGTGCTCTGTGAGAAGTGGATATGCAAATTAAGCTAATTATAATTGGCTATGTCAATCTACCTATAAATCCCTATTATACGGTAGGGCATGTATGTTTAGGGACCCCAGTATAGGTAGTACACACATAGGTGAACTGCTGAGGTGCCCAGTGTCATTTTAAAGGCAGACCTGCCTTGCTGTCTGTTTTTAAATTTAAGTTGCCTTCAAATTCGACTTTGGAATCAAAAGTAATTCTATAATCTTAATCTACCTTATTTTTACACGTCACCCCTAAAGTGTGCCAAAGTGCCTCTAGGGCTGGGTACTATGTAACTATAAGCAGTGACCTTACAAAAGATGTTTTATAAACCCTGGTGAGGGAAAAATAGCAACATTCGTTTTTACTCTCACTGTAGTGAATGGGCTCCATAGGCTAACATGGGAGACTTTCTTTTTAATTATTAAAGTCTCACAAGGGGCTAATTGTTTCAAGTTTGGTATAATAAATCCAACAACTTGCCATTGTTTAATTTAATATAACTAGTACAGGGAAGGAGTTTTGGAACTCTTCCTGAAAGTTGCCAACTTTAGCTCTGTAGTGCCCTTCTCTGATTGTCCAGACTGCCTTTATGAGGTGTGCTGTGGCCTGGGAACAAAGAAAGATTGAATTTCTGCCATGTTGGATTTTTGAGGAATGTTGCTCCTTGGGATTGATTTTTTCCACACTTACCAGGAAGTGGTCATCCAAGAGGGTGGTAGCCTGCCTGTGATAGAACAGTTACCTCCCCACTTTCCACCTCAGGAGCAAGGATAATTATAGCAGAGCTGCACCCACACTTCAGATCCTTACCAGGAACAAAGACAAGAAGAAGGACTGCCCTGTTGGACCTCTGGCCTGTGCCTGGACACTGCACTCTGAAGGACTGCACCAGCTGCACACTTGGGCTTCACCACAAAAAGGACTTTGTCTGGCTTCAATTGGTTCAAGAAGGGCCTCCTTGTTTGCTACCGGTAGATCATAGCTAACCAGAGTCCCCTGCATCAAAGCCTGAAGAAACCAGAGGTAATTTTTAAGTTTGAGCCAGGTGCATACTGGGAGTTTCAGTCCTACCCCTCAAGGAGCAACTCAGAGCTTCTGGAGCCTTGGGGGGGGGGGGCAGTGGACTCCTAAAGGACCTTCAAAGACCTTCTAGAAGAAGATCCAGACGTTTGGAGAAGATTGGAGAACTTCTCGTATAAAGCTCCTTAAAGGGACTGAACGGAAGTCATGAGTCAAGCCAGCTTACGTTGACTGTGACCCAGCCTGACTTGCAGGTTCGTCTCGCTAAAAAGCTCCGGAGCCCCAGACTTCCGGAATTTCAATGGGGAGTTGTGGAAAGGCAATCCGACGACGTTGACTCAAAATCGGCTTGCTGTGGAGGGTTGTCTGAGGTTGAAGAGAAAATGATCTAAAAAAGTGAGAAATTCCAAATCTAAAAAGTTGAGCGAGGCTTCCCACGCAGCGTATCAGAGGAGGGCTCCAGGGACGTTCGATCCAATTTTAAGTTCAACCCGGACGAAGATTTCCATCCTGAAAAATCAGTAAGTCTGAAGGTAGAAATCTTGACTGAGGTCTCCTGCAACACGAATCCGAAGAGAGTTCCAGGGAGGTCAGATCCAATCTGTGACTTTGTCCCAGTGGAGAAAATCTTCAAGAAAGAGACTAAGGGCCCGATTACGACCTCTACACTCATGGTCCTGACTGTACCTGACCGTCACCAATGCGGTAGTCCGACCACCACATTACACATTGCCTCATTACAACAGTGGTGGTCGGGCCAAAAGGGAACAGCCAGCTCCCCCAGGATCTCAGATAGCAGTGGTCTGGACGTTGGTGGCGGTCCTAATCCGCCCGGGCAGTGCTGCAAGCAACTGTGCTGTGGGAATTATGACCCACTTCTCCACTAGCGGTTTTGTGGCAGTACCACCACCATAAAACCCTGGTGAAGAACAGGTGCAGGGAGATCCAGGGAGTCCCTGCACTGCCCATGCATTAGGCATAGGCAATGCAGGGCCCTCCCGGGCCAGCACCATTGCAATGTTCACTGTCTGCTTTGCAGTGCTTTGTAGACAGTAAACATTGCAAGGGTGCTCGTGTTCTACAGCATTGCCGCCAGCTTCATTACGAGCCGGAAACAATGTTGTAGGCTGTTTCCCACTAGGCCAGCGGCCAGAAACTCAGGTTTCTGCCTGCTAACCTAGCAGGAAACTGTCAGTGGGGCCGGCGGGAAGATAGCCTATATGGCAGCAACGTTCTCATCGAAAGTTCAACGGATGGTGTAAACCGTCCGCCAAACTCATAATGAGCCCCTTTTTTCTCCTAAGTTATGCCTTGTTGCTCATTGCCAAGCTACCAAGGGTTGAGCTGAAATTTATTTATTCAGATCTGACTGGACCTAGTGGGGGTTAGTGGCCTTTTGGTAAGTGTAGGTACTTTACTGCCCTTACCAATAATCCACTTTCCAACATGTAGCTTGACACAATTAGCACCCATGAAATAAATATTTCCTTGCATGACATATATAATATGTCACGAAGATATAAACATACAGAGATGGCCTGCAACTTCATTGTGGAGATAGTGGAGCACGTTGTACAGAGCCCCCACAATTTTGTGGCACAAATTTGGAAATTTTGTGTCATTTTGACTACACTTTATTTTGCTGCTATGCATACCAAAATGCCCCCCTGGGCCTGCCACATGTTCCCTGGGCAGTGGGCCCTAGATTTCAGTTAAAAAAATTGCCCCTGGGCCCGTCACATGCTGCGTGCGTGGGCCCACCGTGTTCCCCGTGTGTGGCATTCCCAAAACATTTAAAAAAATGAAATTCCCCCCTCGGCCTGCCACACACAGGACACGCAGCAGGCCCTAAACATTTAAAAAAATGTAATGTCACCCTGTGCCCACCGCATGTCAGGTGTGTGGTGGCCCTAAAGCAGAAAAAAAATTAATTGCCCCAATGGGCCTACTGCACATGAGGCATGCGACTGGCCCTCAATGTTTAAAAAAAATAATGTCATCCTGGCCCACTGCGTATCCCGTGTGCGGTGTGCCAAAAGCATTAAACAAAATAAATGCCCCTGCGGGCCCACCACATATGGGGCAAGCTACAGGCCCTCAACATTCAAAAATACTTAATGCCACCTGGGGCCAGCCAAGTGCTGTGTGTGCAGCGGGACCAAAACATTAAAACAAACAAAATTAAATGCCCCCTGGGACGGCCACACATGGGGCATGCCATGGGCTCAAAACATTAAAAAAATGAATCCCACCCTGGGCCTACCCAGTTCCCCATGTGTTGCCGGACCAAAAACAAAAATATGTAAAAGCCCTGTGGGCCTGCCGCATATGGAACATGTGAATAATGTCACCCTGGGCCCACTGCGTGTCCCGTGTGCAACAGGTTCAAAACTTTTTAAAAAAATGTCCCCCCTGGCCCCATTGCACATAGGGCGCATGGCGAGCCCTAAACATGTGAAAAAATTAATGCCACCCTGGGCCTGCCTTCTGCAGTTGTCCCAAAACAATTTAAAAAAACAGAAATGCCTCCAGGAGCAGGACGTCGGGACATGGATAACCTACCTGTGTCCATGGTGAGGGTGAGGTCAGGTACAGCAGACTCATTGTCGTCGCCGAGGCTCATGGACAAAGGAATGAACATCAGAGCAAGTGAGGTGAAAATACACACCATCGTGCCTGCCTGCTGGCAAGCCACTTATGGACCAATACAAGGGAGGGTCCGCATTCCTTCAAATTTCATTAGCACTATGGTAAAATGCTCAGCCTTTTTACAAAACTGCTGATTTTCCAATTCTTTGCTAATGCCGAAATCCTGGGGGGTCTGGTTGTAAATAAGTCCTTGAAAAGTACCCTCAGCTTAACATGTTTCTTTTTTAATGTTTTATTTTGGTGTGCTTGGGATAATGCACAAGCATCTTTCATTTCATACATTTTATGCAATATTTTAAGCTAAACATTATACAATGCAGAAGTAAACAAATTATGCGTAACCCCCACCACCTTTTCCTTAAAGTACAAAGAAGTGCAAATATGCTGAGCTACATTGAGTCCTGTGTGTTCTGAACAAGTAAGATGCTTGCCTTCCCTAAAGTCCAGATGCCATTGAAAAGACATAGGCCCTCATTACAACCCTGGCGGTTGGTGATAAAGTGGTGGTAATACCACCAACAGGCTGGCAGTAAATACTGCAAAATTATGAACATGGCTGAAACAGCTCTGACAGACAGCCACTTTAGCACACCGACTGCCAGGGTGAAAGCAACAGGCAGGCAACAGTTGGTAACCGCCTTCAGCCAGGCGGAAGACAACGTTCCGCCCACTGTATTAAGACAGTCCAATCCGCCACCTTTTCCGGGGCAGTACCAATGACATCAAAAACTTGGCAGAAACACTGCATAGAAGGGAAACGACTCACCTGTGGAGACTCTGGGAAGAACCACGCCGCCCTTCTTTCCTGCAGCACCTGAGGCTGGCTCCTTGCCCTTCCTTCCTGCGGCACTTGGGGAAGGCACCCTTTCCGTCTGGCTGGCTGGTGGCCGGGATACTTTCCCACCTGGAGTTGGTGGGGACAATACTGTGCCCGTGGACCTGGTGGCGGAGGTGCTTGCCTGGGTTTTGACCAACCGGATCTGACGTGAAGGGCGGGGGGGATAGAGGTCAATGGTGGAGAGGGAAAGCTTCTTAGGGACATTGGGGAGGGAAGAGGGAGAAGGTTTGGGAGTGGAGGAAGAAGGCGTGGTTGTAGGAAGTGTCGGTCTACAGTGTTTGGATGCAGGTGCATGGGCTTGATGCTGTTGTGAGGTGGATGGCTACTGGGTGTCTGAGTGCTTGCACTTCTGTACTTTGGGAGGAGGGGACACAGACACAGTGGAAGAGGACAAAGGGGATGTGTGCATGGATGTGGGGGTGGTGACTACCAGTGACATGTGTGATCTGATAGGTGTGCTGGTGATGGGATTAGTGGATGAGGATGTAGTGCATGCAGGTGTGAGTGGCGATGCAACTGGGAGGGAGGTGGAAGACGAGGTGGAGGGGGACACAGTGGAGGCAGTGAATGTTGGTATGTCTGCACCTGGATGGTGTGTGTGTGTGAGTACCTGTGGGATGAAGTGTGGTGCTTGTGTTCACCTGTGCCACTCTTGCGTGTTGTCCTGTGTGCATGCTGGTCTGCCTGTGTGCTTGGGATAGTTTGGGGTTGAGGGGAATGGGATTGGGTAGAGGAAGATGCAGGGGAGAGGGTGGAAACAGGGACAATGGCTGCCATCAGAAAGGAGGCCAGAGCCTGGATTTATCTCTGTTGGGCCACCAAGCCAGTGTGAATGCCCTCTAGAAATGCACTGGACTGTTGCATTTGGGCTGCCAGCCCCTGGATGGCATTCACAATGGCTGGCTGCCCAACAGAGATGGATTGCAGGAGTCAATAGCCTCCCCACTGAGGGCAGCGGGGCTAACTGGGGCAGGGCCTGAGGTGCCTGGGGCAAAGGAGATGCCCACCCTCCTGGGTGTGTGGGCACGGGTAACTCACTGAGGGGCTGCTGGGAGGGCGGTGCTGGTACCGCAGGTGGTGGCTGTACCTGTAGCTGGGGTGTGCACAGAGGTGTCTGCCACCACCAGGGAGCTTCCATCGGAGGAGGTATCCGTGTCGAAACAGTCTCTGCCGACTCCCCTCACCCTCCATCCCACTGGTGCCCGAAGCGTCAGTGGACTCTGCCTCCTGGATTCTGTGGGATGCAGCTCCCTCCATCGCAGGTGCCACTGCTCCTTCGCCAGATGATGCTAATGCACATAAGGACAGAGTGACAAAGCAAAAAGGGTGGGGAGAGACAAAGGGTACACTTGGTCAATGGCGGCACCAACACCACAGTTGGTGTACATAACACACTCACTCACACACAGGGAACAGCCCTATGCACTAGGCAATGCACTACCAGTTACAATGCTAGTCACCAGGCCATGGGTAGGGACACATATCGCCAATTGCAGCATACCTGAGACCCACACACCCCTGCCCAGTAGTGGATGCATACTAGCTAGGTTGGAGGAAGTTCACACCAGAACCAAGGCAAACATGGGACATACTCTGCTTTGTCAGGTCTGGCCTAGGGGCACCCACAGACACACATCCCCCACCCGGATACCACCCCACCAGGCGTAAGTAGAAATGAAGGGCACTGTACTCCCTTGCTGCTGCTGTGATGCCCCCAAGCGGCCATCCAACTCCGGATAGGGCACCACCAGTATGCGGGCCATCAGGGGGGTCAGGGTTCGACGATCACCCCTTTCTCGTTGGGAGGCCATCCCCAGCTGGGCCTCCGGGGTCTTCCGTGTCCAGCGTCTCAGGTCCTCCCACCATTTGCCACAGTGGGTGCTCCGCCTGCCATAGACCCCCAGGGTCTGCATATCCTTGGTGATGGCACACCATATACCCTTCTTTTGATGGGCGCTGACCTGCAGAGAAATACACACAGGGAAAGATATTAGTCGGACCGTTCTGCCTGTTACACTCATGGCCCACCATGCCCCTTCCCATCCCCATTAGCACAGACATGGCCCAGCATACAAGCTGCACGCTGCCCAGGGCCCATCCACCAACTCCCCCCTCACGAGGCCTTCACACACAGCACTCAGTGCATTCATGCCCCATGCATTGTGCTCACAGTGTACTCACCAGTTGATCTGGAGGCCCATACAGCAGTCAGTACTGGGGTAGGACCCCATCCACTAATCGCTCCAACTCCACTGAGGTGAAGGCAGGGGTCCTTTCCCTAGTCACACGCATCACGGTAGATTCCAGACACAGGTCACAGCAGCACATGCAGTGTAGGTCCTCTCCTGTTGAAGGTCAGGTAGCAAGTTAGTCAACAGATAGAAAATGGCAGTCACGTCCGTGGCACTACATACCCTCATCGCCGGCGTTCATCACTCCCACCTCCCTAGGATCCGCACCTTCACCCACCACCCACGCTCGCAACCTGGGCATCATCTTGGATTCCACACTCAGCATGACTCAGCAGGTCAATGTCATCTCCTCTTCCTGTTACTACACCCTCCGCCTGCTCCGCAGAATCTTCAAGTGGATTCCCATCGAAACCAGGAAGACCGTCACCCATGCCTAGGTCAGTAGCCGATTGGATTACGGAAATGCCCTATATGCAGGAATAACAAACAAACTTCAGACAAAACTGCAAAGAATCCGGAACGCATCCGCACACCTCATTCTGGACATTCCACGCTGTGACCACATCTCACCCCATCTCAGAGACCTACATTGGCTACCAGTATCGAAGAGGATCACTTTCAAAATTCTCATCCACGCACACAAGGCCCTCCACAATGCGGGTCCGACCTACCTCAATGACAGACTCACCTTTCACACCCCGACCCGCAACCTTCGCTCCGCCAACCACACCCTCGCCTACGTTCCTCGCATCCGCCGCACGACCACCGGAGGAAGATTATTCTCCTACCTTGCCACAAAGACCTGGAACTCCTTACCACTCCACCTCCACCTGACCGATGACCTTCTATCTTTCAGGAAACACCTTAAGACCTGGCTTTTCGACCAGTACCTCCCCCCCCAGTGCCTTGAGACCTTCCGGGTGAGTAGTGTGCTTTACAAATCCCTGATTGATTGATTGACTATTGGCCACTGTACCCCTAAGTGCCCAATAAAAACCAATGAGGATTTGCACAGTGGTTCCCGACCGCCTCCCGCAACGGCGCACAACGTCAGCGGAATTACCTCATTTTCACCTGTCCCTCCATACTGATTTTTTTGGGGGTAGGCCATCGATCCAAACTGCGTCACAGTTCACAATTTCACAATCTGGACATATTTCACCAAAATATTGTAACAATCACAATATGCATTGGACTGAAGTGGTTACAATGTACAGATAATGACCAGCTGCTCAATATTTTACCCCATAGATTGCAACCGCTGCAGATGAGTAGGAGTTAGAGACATCCCTCCATGTACAGACCCCTGGTGGACTTGGCAACAATGGAGGACATGCACATTATCCTCACCTATAGACTGAACAGGGCCACAATCACAGAGCTGTGTGCCCAATTGGAGCCTGACCTGATCAGTATTCGTCAAACCACTGGGATCCCCCCTCTTGTGCAAGTGCTATCTGTGCTCCATTTTTTTGTCAACAATTTCTTTCCAAGTGACAGTGGGCTTGGCAGCAGGAATGTCACAGCCAATGTTCTCAATAGTGCTGACCAGAGTGTTGTCTGCCCTGATTAAACACATGTGCAGCTACATTGTTTCCCCCCCCTGGTGGAGGATTTGGCCACAGTGAAGGCTGAGTTCTATGCAATGGGACATATCCCCAACATCATTGGTGCAATTGATGGAACACATATTGCATTTGTCCCACCCCCTCCCCGGCAAAATGACAAGGGCTTCAGAAATCAAAAAAAGTTTTCACTTGATTAATGTGCAGATGGTGTGTTTGGCGGACCAGTACATCTCCCATGTCAATGCTAAGTATCCTGGGTCGATGCATGTTGCTTTTATCCTGAGGAATAGCAGCATCCCAAATGTGATGGCCCAACTCCAGAGGCACAGGGTGTGGCTAATAAGTGAATCCTGGTTCCCACCCAGTGGATGTTGGTGTATGGGTATGGTGTGGGCCACAAGGGCTAGTGTGTGGCTAACAGTTGTCCCTCGATATTTGCAGGTGACTCTGGTTATCCCAACCTCTCATGGCTACTGACCCCTGTGAGGAATGCCAGGACAAGGGCAGAGGAACATTAGAATGAGGCACATGGGCGAACAAGAAGTATAATTGAACATATATTTGGCCTCCTGAAGGCGAGGTTTTTTTGCCTCCATCTAACAGATAGATCCCTGTGCTACTTACCCAAGAAGGTCTGCCAGATCATTGTGGCATGCTGTATGTTGCATATCCTTGCCTTGAGATGCCATGTGCCTTTTCTGCATTAGGAGGAGGCTGGAGATGGCTGTGTGACAGCAGTGGACCCTGTGAACAGTGAAGATGAGGAGGCAGAGGATGAGGATGAGGACAACAGAACTGCAGTGATACGTCAATACTTCCAATGAAACACAGGTACGACAGTGTAATTTCAAAATTCATTGACGTGAATGACATTGTCACTGGCAGGCTGTGAATTCTAATGCTAGGGCCACTCACTGTACCCATTGGCATCTCTTTTTGCCGATGTTGGTGCCCCACTATTGCTCCTGGTGTGGTCACTGTAGGCAGCTACAGGACTTTCCAATGTAAACATTACTGTACAGTTGAATTGCAATTTAAGAACCTTGTTAAACGAATACATTTTGAAATCATTTGACATACTCTATACTTTTTTTCTAAGTGTCTTTATTGCAGTGCTCTGACGAAAAGGGGGAAGTGCGATGGGCTGGAGTGATGATGGAGGAAAGTCCAGGTTAGAGTCCAGTCTATTTGTAGCACAAATGCATTGTCGAAGGGGGCATAGGAAGGGGAGCAATGGCAGCTCAAGGTGGACAGGGTGATAGAGTGGGACACAAGGGTGACATTCAGGAGAGTCTTATTTCCTGGCGGGGGTCTTGGCAATAGTCTCTGGCTTCTGCCTGGATCGCAGGGAACGTTTGCGGGGTGTTTCTCCTTCTGCAGGAGGAGGGGTGCTGGTGGCCTGTTTGCCCTGTGGCGAGCCTCCTGTCCACTAGCGGCATCGGAGGTGGAGGGCTGTTCAGTAGTCTGGTTAGTGGCAGGGACCTGCTGGTGTGCCACTGCCTCCCTCATGCTGTTGGGCATGTCTGCCAGCACCCCTGCAATGGAGACCAGGGTCGTGTTAATGGACTTCAAGTCCTCCCTGATTCCCAGGTACTGTCCCTCCTGCAGCCACATATTCTCCTGCATCTTGTCCAGGATCTGGCCCAGCACATCCTGGGAATGTTGGTATGCTCCCAGAATCTCCGTAAGTGCCTCCTGGAGAGTCGGTTCCCTGAGCCTGTCCTCCCCCTGGTGCACAGCAGTCCTCCCAGCTTCCCTGTTATCCTGTGCCTCTGTCCCCTGAACTGCATACCCACTGCCACTGACCCCAGATCCCTGATCATCCTGGATTTGTGAGGTGCCCTGGGGTCCTTGTAGTGGTAGACACACTGATGATTGATGTGTCCTGGGTACAGAGGTATGGGCCCACCTGGTGGGTGCTGTCATGATGTTTCCTAAAGGAGAGGCTCTGTGGTGGTTTGAGATTGTGCCTGGGTAACTGACTGTCAGGAGGTCCCTGATGGGCCAGGCTAGTCATCCAGGTCCAGGTGAGCAGTGCTGCTGTCATCTCTGTGGGCCTCTTCTGTGGGGGTACTGGATGTTGCTGGCACCTCTTCTCCAGTGACATTGGCTGGGATACCTGTGAGGATGTAAATGCAGTGTTATTATTTCTGTGTGTGACATATTGTGCATGGGTGGGTTGCCCTGTATGGTTGTTATTGCCCTGGCAGCTTTGCCTTGTGTGTGTTGTTATTTGGTGGGCTGATTGTCTCTAGTGTGCATGGTGTAGTGATAGGTGTCCATGCAGATCTGTGAGTGGTGTCCATGCATATGTATGGTATGCAGGGCTTGGCATTGGGATAAGTGGGATGTGAGGGTGGGGTGTTTGAGAGGTGGTGGAGTGATGGGAGTGAGGGTAAGGGTGGGGGTCTGTGATGGCATGCAGGTAGGGGGGGCGATAGTAATAGAGATTTGACTTACCAGAGTCCAGTCCTCCTACTCCTGCCAGGCCCTCAGGATGCAGTATTGCCAAGACTTGCTCCTCCCATGTTGTTAGTTGTGGGGGAGGAGGTAGGGGTTCACCGCCAGTCATTGTACTGCGAGCTGGTGTCTTGCTGCAATGGAACACACCTTCCCCCGTAGGTTGTTCCACCTCTTCCTGATGTCATCCCTTGTTCTGGGGTGCTGTCCCACAGCGTTGACCTTGTCCACGATTCTCCACCATAGCTCAATCTTCCTAAGAATGGATATCTGCTGCACCTGTGATCCAAACAGCTGTAACTCAACCTGGATGATTTTCTCCACCATGACCCTTAGCTCCTCCTCAGAAAATCTGGGGTGTTGTTGTGGTGCCATGCGTGTAGTGTGAGTGGTGTGTTTGAAGGTGTGTAAGGTGATGTGTTGGGGTGTGTGATGTAGGGTACGTGGGTGGTGTATAGGTGATGGTGGTATGTGGCTCTGGTTGTGTGAGTGCTCTTGCTGTCTCTCTCTGCTGGCAATTATTTCTAGTCGTAAAGGGTTGTGGGTAATGTGGGTGGGTGTTTTATAGTGGTGTGGGTGTGGTGTGTGTATGGGTGTCAGGTGTGTGTTGTTTGAATTGTCCAATGTGGTGCTATTTTGTTAGTGTGTGTTTTGTGGGCGGCAGTATGTGCCGCCAATGGTTTACCGCCGTTGAATGTCCCCCGTGGTGATTCGTGGGTCATAATGTTGTCTGCGTTGTTTTGTTGGCGTAACAGTGTAGGTTTTGATACCGGATGTTTATCACTGACCTTTGGTGTGGCTGATTTGTGAGTGTGGCTGAATAGTGACGGATTGGTGTGTTCGTCATAATATGGTGAACGGATATCCACGGTGGCGGCGGTATGTTGGCAGCAGTCAGCATGGCGGTAAGTGGAATTTACAGCCAATGTCATAATGAGGGTCATAATCTATTCTAAGCAAAATCCTACAATCCTAAAATACAATTATAAAGTGGCACATGCATATTAAACCACCATAGGAACAGTGCGGTGAAGCTGCTTATTTCCCTAAACAACAGGAGAGATCAAAAAGTGCCTGGGCCTACTGCTATTGAAGTGAAAAGTTGACCCTTCCTTCCTATTGCATTTCACGCTGCAAAAACTGCCCATATTTCTCCTTGGCGCTCTATTCTGTTAAACCAGGCATGATACCAGTACTCCCTAATGCTAACTTTCCTCATTACACTAAGCCGTTTCCACATGGTAGGACAAACCAATTTTTTCCAATGTTGGATAATAATGTACCAAGTCACCATTGTGGAAATAAAAATAATTTGTTCACTCCTATTCCCAAACTGTTGCACAATGGCAAAACCAAGGAAGGCTATGGAAGATGAGATATTAACTGTATATCTTACTCTTAGCAAAATTTGCCTAAAAACCTGTACCCAATATTCAAAGACTGCTTTGTCCGACCAAAATATATGATCCAAATTTCCTAATCCATTGCATCTAGGGCATTCTTTGCTAATAGTTCTAAATATTCTATCAAGCCTCCTTGGAGTGTCATAAAGCATTCAGATTCAGCCATTAAAAATCACCATTCTATGGAAAGTCGTCCCTCGCAGCAGTCAAAACCAATGGTCGTAGTATCTCAACCGATTGCCTTGTCAATCTCGAACCCTGTACATTGCTGCCATTTCATACACATATCCTCAATAGCTTGAATATTATCCTGGTAAAGTTCTCTTTACTAATATCTGAATGAAAAACTCACTATGGCCCTCATTCTGACTTTGGCGGGCGGCGGTCGCCGCCCGCCAAAATCAGGCCGCCAAAAGACCGCTCCGCGGTCAAAAGACCGCAGCAGCCATTCTGGCTTTCCCGCTGGGCCGGCGCTCGCCAAAGGAGCGCCCGCCGGCCCAGCGGGAAAGGCCCTGCAACAATGAAGCCGGCTCCAAATGGAGCCGGCGCAGTTGCAGGGGTGCGACGGGTGCAGTTGCACCCGTCGCGATTTTCACTGTCTGCAATGCAGAGAGTGAAAATCTTTATGGGGCTCTGTTAGGGGGCCCCACGACACCCGTTCCCGCCATCCTGTTCCTGGCGGTAAAAACCGCCAGAAACAGGGTGGCGCGCCATGGAGATTCAGCCCATGCAGGGGAAATCCGGCGGGAAACCGCTGGATTCCCTTTTCTGACCGCGGCGGTATGGGCTGGGAAGCACCGCCAGCCTGTTGGCGGTGCTTCCGTGGTCCCCGGCCCTGGCGGTCTTGGACCGCCAGGGTCGGAATGACCCCCTATATCCGCCCTAAACAATTTCTCGACTTACTCAGGTGAACTTTCCGAGTTTGGTGGTAACTGAACTGCCACCGCCGCCAGGGTGGGGGTGTAGACCGTGCTATAACGAGTAAGGCGGAGAACCCAATACAACACAGACAACCCACCGCCAGCACCACCACAGCCGACGAGCAGCATCCGGCAGCAGTAGTTGACTCCATGCAGGCGGAAGCCAATGTCCCGGCCTCCATATTCCGAATAACCACTCTGCCAGGATATCCTGTGCGGCATTGCCACAATGAAAAACCTGGCGGAAACAGAAAGTATAAAAGGAAACACCCACCTCCAGGCACAGAGACGCTGCCGCGGCCACCATGGCAAACCAACTGCTAGTCTTCCCAGTAGTGTACCTCGACATACACCTTCAGAGTCACCAACAAGGAAGAAGATCACAACCGTAAGTATACCTAGCACAGAGGGGAGGTAATGGCAGTAAAACACTCCCACACAGAACACACATACCTTACACAGACAGCGAAGGCCACACACAGGCACACAAAACATACGTCAATGCCAAGTACCCAATACACACACAAAGCCAAGCAGATACGTATCAAACACACAGCACAACGCACACCAACACCACCATCACACCCCATAACCACACAAAGACAACTAGACCACAAGCACCGCAACACAGGTATAGACAAGTATGTTGTGCGACACCACACATACACACACACACCAAGAACTCCATGTAGCCTTGACACACAATCAATAGCTGTGAACACACATCCAAACAATCATACAGGTTACACAACATGTACAACCAACATACAAGGAAATCCGCACATGTAGCACTATATACACGGACACACACAACACCCCATACAGACACACAAGCAAGCAGTCACACACATCACAACACCCCCATGGCCCAAACCATCTATCCAACACATGCAACGACACAGATATAATCCACACATAGACCTCACACACCTATGCACATGGATGTTACCATGTAGAAGGAAACTAGGACAAGCATCTCATCTTGCCAACCACAGCAATGTGGGCAGATGTATTCATAAATATAAGAAAGGAACTATGCAAAATTTGCCAATGGCAATTCCAATGTCCACAACTGCAGGACACATTGTCCATCAATCATGAGCCCAACTTGACTCCTGACTGCAAATAGGCCTACACCACATAGGGGCAGCAATGGGACAGGCAGGCACCTCAGGGATGTGGGGGTGATGGGTGAGGTTTGTATGTGGAAGGGACACGTTTAGGTTTGGGCTTGCGAGTGGTGACTTTAGCACTGCGATGGCTGGTATCCGTGCTGGGTGGAGGAGCAAAGGAAACACCAGAGGGACCTCCCAAGGAATGGGAGGTGGAAGGACCTGAGAGGGGCAGGGGGACACGCCGTTTACAGGAAAGACGGGGTGGAAGAGGAGTAGGGAAGAGGTCAGGGGCGGCAAGGAAAACTTGCTTACATGATTGAGGGTTAGGAGTGGAGGTAGAGGGAGTGCTTGTCTGAGGTATGTGTGTGGTGGCTGAATGATGGGTTGGTGAGTGGGTATGTATGCATTTTTTTGGAGGAGGGGGCAGAAATGCAGGGAGAGTGAATGGAAGATGTGTGAGTGAATTTGTGGTGGTGTGTGCAAGTGAGGTGGATGTGCTGCAGGTGGCAGGGACGGTAGTTGTGGTCAGTCTGGATGTGGTGTGTGGGGTCTGTGTCTGTGAGTCTGCTGTTGTGGTGATTGAGGGTTTGACAGGAATGGTAGCAGGACCACTGTGTGATGATGCAGCGCTGGCAGGTGTGAGTGGAGATGTGACTGCAAGGGAGGAGGTGGTGGGGGAAGTGTCTGTTGTTATGTCTGCTGATGTGTGTTGTGTGTGTGTGCATACCTGTGGGAACATTTGTGATGCCTATGACTGTCTTTGCGCACCTTGTCTGTTGTAGTGGGTGTATGCTGGTCTGTAGGTGCACTTTGGACGGGTGTAGGGAGAGGGGTTGTGGATTGGGAACAGGTAGCTGGAGGGGGGGGCGGAAGAAGAAGGGACACTGGCTGCCGTCAATGAGGAGGCCAGAGCCTGAAACGATCTCTGGAGGCTAGACAGCGCACCATTGATGCCTTTCAGGAGTGCATTGGTCTGCTGCATCTGGGATGCCAGTTCCTGGATGGCATTTACGATCGTTGTCTGCCACACAGCGATGGACCTCAGGAGGTCAATAGCCTCCTCATTGAGGGCAGCAGGGCTGACTGGGGCAGGGGCAGAGGTGCCTGCGGCGAAGGAGACGCCACCCCTCTGGGTGAGCAGGCACAGGCAACTGGGTGATATGCTACAGGGAGGGCAGTGCTGGTAAGGAGGGTGGAGGACAACAATGGTGTTGGTGTGGTCCCAGAAGGGTCTGCCACTGCCAGGGAGCCACCATCAGAGGAGGAATCTTAATCAGATGTGTTGGTAGCTCCAGTCTCCCACATGGTGCTCCCCTTGCTCTCTGTCCCACTGGTCCCCTCGGCTTTGATGGTGCCAGCTTCCTGGGACTTGTGGGCTGCTGCATCCCCACTCACCAGGGCCATTCTTCCTTCATCAGATGATGCTAATGCACACATGGACAAAGGAGAGAGAAAAGAGGGTGGGAGAAAAAGAAAGGGAGGAAATGATGAGAACCCACACATCCAGTACACATACAAACAATGCAGATAACAGACCCTGCCTGCGAAACAATAGCCCATTTAGTATTCATTTCCAAACGAAGATAAACAAGCTATGTCCAAACTCATCTCAACCCTGCAGCCTAAACACCTGAATGGGAACACCTACATGTCTATCAACTGCCAAAATGACAAATCACAAAATCTAGCCCAGGAACATACCCAAACACATGTTATCCATTACAGGATGACACGAATCTTAGCAGAGAGGGACTGAGGACACTAAGGCCCTCATTGCAACCTTGGTGGTAAATGCTGCTGACCGCCGTGCTGACGGCCTCCAAGATACAGTGACGATGGCAGTATACAGCTACCCGTATTATGACCCACACAGAGAAATCCGCCACTATACAGACACCCACACAAGTCCGCCAGCCCAAAGGTCAGTGATAAATTGGCAGTACCAAAACCCACACCGTAACGCCAACAGAAATACGGCCACAACATTAGGACCGAGGTATCACTGTGGCGGTCTTTCAACCGCGGTAAACCATTGACGCTACACACCGCCGTGCTCAAAATACACACACACTAACAAAACTACACCACATTGGACAATTCAAAATACACACACCTGACACACATACACACACCACACCCACACACCCACAACACTATAAAACACACATCCACAATACCCACAATCCCTTACAATGAAAAAAAATATTGCCAACTGAGAGAGAGACAAGCCAGGAGAACCCACCCAATCTGAGCAACATAACACCATCACCCATATACCATCCCCGCATCTCACAGCACACACCCCAACACATCACCCCACACACCCTCACACATACAACTCACACTACACCCATGGCACCACAAAGACACCCCAGGTTCTCAGAGGAGGAGCTAAGGTTCATGGTGGAGGAAATCATCCAGGTAGAGCCACAGCTATTCGGATCACAGGTGCAGCAGACGTCCATTGCAAGGAAGATGGAGCTATGGCTGAGAGTCGTGGACAGGGTCAATGCCGTGGTACAGCACCCAAGAACAAGGGATGACATCAGGAAGAGGTGGAACGACCTACGGGGGAAGGTGCGTTCCGTGGTAGCAAGACACCAGGTAGCGGTACAGAGGACTGGCGGTGGACCCCTACCTCCTCCCCCACAACTAACAACATGGGAGAAGCAAGTCCTGGCGATCATGCATCCTGAGGGCCTCGCAGGAGTAGCAGGAGGACTGGGCTCTGGTAAGTCAAATCTTTACTACTTTATCCCCCCAACCTACCTGCATGCCATCACTAACTCACACCCCTACCCTCCCCTCCATCACTCCACCAACCTCACATATACCCCACCATCACAACCCACACATCCCAATACCAAGCCCTGCATGCAACAGCAATGCACGAACACCCATCACCACAGTATGCACACTAGTGACCATCATTTAACCAACTGATTCACAACTCACACAAGCCAAAACTGCTATGCAAATAACAACCATAAAGGTAAACATACCCATGCACAAGATGGCACACGCAGAGACAATAACACTGCATTTCATCCCCACAGGACCCCCACTCAACGTCACCTGAGAGGAGGTGCCACCAACATCCAGCCCCCCTCCAGAAGAGGCCCACAGTGATGACAGCAGCTCTGCACGCCTGGATCACAATGACCAACCTGGCCCATCAGGGACATCTGGACAGTCGGTTACCCTGCCACTGCCCCATACCACCACAGAGTCTCCCCCCTCAGGAAACACCAGCACAGCACCCACCCAGCGGGCCCAATCCTCTGTCCCCAGGACGCATCAATCAGCAGTGTGTCCACCACAACAGGGACCCCAGGCAACCCCACAAACACAGGACGATCAGGGACCTGGGGCCAGTGGCAGTGGGCACACGGTTCAGGGGACAGAGGCACAGGACAACAGGGACACTGGGAGGACTGCTGTGCGACAGAGGGAGGATAGGCCCAGGGAACCCACTCTCCACGGGGCACATACCAACATTCCCAGGAGACCTTGGGCCAGATACTATACAAGTTACAGGAGACCCAGCGGATGCAGGAGGGACAGTACCTGCAGATCAGGGAGGACCTCAAACACATCCACACCATCCTGGTCAGCATTTCAGGGGTGCTGGCTGACATGGCCAACACCATGAGGGAGTCAGTGGCACACCAACGGGCCCCTGACACTAGTCACACCGATGAACAGCCCTCTACCTCCGCCGGCACTAGTGGACATGAGGCCCCGCCACAGGACCAACAGGCCACCAGCACCCCACCCCCTGTAGAAGGAGAACCACCCCGCAAATGGTCCCTGCAATCCAGGCAGAAGACAGAGAATATTGCCAAGACCCCCACCAGGAAATAAGGCTCTCCTGATTGTCACCCTTCTGCCCCACTCTCTTACCCTGTCCACCTTGGACTGCTATTGGTTCCCTTCCTATGCCCCATTGGACAATGCACCTGTGATAGCAATAGACTGGACTCTGTCCTCCATCATCAACCCAGTCCATTGCAATACCCCCTCTACTTATTTGCACATAAATATACACCCTTGGAACTAATACACGTATGGAGTCTGTCAATTGATTCAAATATGTATTTGTTTAACAAGCTGTAAACATTGCATTTCAACTGTACAGTCATGTATACATAGTTATGACCTGTAGTGGGCAGCAGGGAACACACCAGGAGCCAGAGTGGGGCACAGAGATCTGAAAATAGAGATGCCAAAGGGTACAGTAAGTGGCCATACAATATGAAAAATCAGGCTGTCATGTACAATGTCCAACACAAAACTGCAATCGAAAGTGAAGTTACAGTGTCTTACCTGTGTGTCACTGGAAGTACTGTTCTATGAGTGATCTTCTGTTGTCCACATCTTCTTCCTCTGCCTCCTCTTCCTCACTGTCCACAGGCTCCACCGCTGCCACAAGACCATCTCCAGGCTCACCTTCCTGAAGTAAGGCACCTGGCGTCTCAAGGCAACATGCAACGATGATCTGGCAAATTTTCTTGGGTGAGTAGTACAGGGATCCACCTGTCAGATCCTCCTTGTTCGCCCTTGTGCCTCATTGTATCATTCCTCTGCCCTTGTCCTGCCATTCCGCACTGGGGTCAGTAGCCATGAGAGGTTGGGGTAACCAGAGTCACCTGCAAATATTCAAGGGATACCTGTTAGACATGCACTCACCCTTAGGGACAACCTCACACCCATATACCTACATAAACTGGGTGGGGACAATGGGCTCACCTATTAGCCACACCCTGTGCCTCTGGAGTTAAGACATCACATATGGAATGCTCCTATTCCTCAAGATGAAGGCATCATGCACAGAGCCAGGATACTTGCCATTCACATGGGAGATGTACTGGTCCGCCAAACACACCATCTGCACATTCAGAGAGTGATAGCTTTTTCTATTCCTGAACACTTGTTCATTCCTCCGGGGGGGTGCAAATGCTACATGTGTACCATCAGTGGCACCAATGATGTTGGGGATATGTCCCAGGGCATAGAAGTCAGCTTTCACTGTGACCAAATCCTCCACCTGGGGGAATACGATGGAGCTGTGCATGTTTTTCAGCAGGGCAGACAACACTCTGGTCAACACGTTTGAGAACATAGGCTGTGACATCCCAGATGTCATGGCCACTGTCACTTAGAAGGAACCACATGCCAGGAAATAGGGCACTGACAGGACCTGCACTAGTGGGGGGATACCTGTGGTCTGGTGGATAGTTGAAATCAGGCCTGGCTCCAATTGGGCACACAGTTCTTGGATTGTGGCCCAATCAAGTCTGTAGGTTAGGATAATGTTTCTGTTCTCCATTGTCGCCAGGTCCACCACGGGTATGTGCGTAAGGGGATGGGAGGGATATGGTGGGCCTTGAGTATGACTGTCCGGACGGTATGACTAATCCCTTTTCTGCTGTCTTTTTCCTGCAGGTCAGCACCCATCAGAAAAACAGTATTTGATGTGCCATCGCCAAGGAGGTGCGGACCGTGAGGGTCTTTGACAGGCGGAGCACCCACTGCCGCAAATGGTGAGAGGACCTGCGCCACTGAGCAAGGAAGACGGCGGAGGCCCAACTGGGGCTGGCCCCCCAATGAGGAAGGGGTGCCCATTGTACCCTGACCCCCCTGATGTTCCGCATCCTGTTGGTGGCTTATCTGGAGTTGTATGGGTACTTGAGGGCATCACAGCAGCCACAAGGGGGTGAGTGCAGATTCAGAATCATGACTTTGCACGTGTTAAGGTTTTACCTGCGTGGGGAATGTGGACTGTGGGTGCCCATAGGCCAGGGCGAACATGGCAGGGTAGGTCCCTTGTTGGTCAGGCTCTGAAGCACTCCAACCCCAATGGTGTTAGTGGGCATCTACTAATGGGCAGGGCCCTGTTTGTTTCAGGTGTGCAGCTGATGGCATTATGCTATGCACCCTATGGGCTGGTGAGTATCTTTGTAACTGGTAGTGCATGGCCTAGTGCATAGAGCTGCTCCCTGTGTGTTGTGTACACCAACGGTAATGTTGTTGCTGGCATTGACCAAGTGTATCCTCTGTCTCTCCCCCCTCTTTTTGTTTTGTCACCCTGTCCTTGTGTGCATTAGCATCATCTGGCAGAGGAGCAGATGCACCGGCGATGGAGGGAGCTGCATCCCACATGGGCCTGGAAGCCGAATCCACAGACAGTGAGGGCACTAGTGGGATGGAGAGCGAGGGGACCACCACAATGGAGACAGATGGGGACACTACAGACAGCGACTCCTCCTCCGATGGAGGCTCCCTGGCGGTGGCAGACACCTCTGTGCCCACCCCAACAACAGGTACAGCCACCACCCCCCTACCAGCACCGCCCTCCCAGCAGCCCCTCTGTGTGTTTCCCGTGCCCGCCCGCCCAGGAGGTCGGGCATCTCTTTCGCCCCAGGCACCTCAGACCCTGCCTCAGTCAGCCCTGCTGCCCTCAGTGAGGAGGCTATTGACCTCTTGAGACCCCTCACTGTTGGGTAGTCAACTTAACTGAATGCCATCTAGGGTGTTCAGAGGCATTTGCAACAAACAAATGCATACCTGGAGGGCATTCACTCTGGCATGGCGGCCCAACAGAGAGCATTTCAGGCTCTAGCCTACGCACTGATGGCAGCAATTGCCTTATGTGTCCAGCCTTCCCCCTTCAACTTCCTCTACCCAGTCACAATACCCTCAACCCCAGCCTATCCCAAGCACACCTTCAGACCAGCATTCACCCAAATCAACACACAGAAGTGGCTCAGGCAAACACAAGCAGCACACTTCATCTCACAGGCACTCGCACAAGCACCATCCCCATTCAGACACACCAATATCCACTGCCTCTACATTGTCCCCCTCCTCTTCCTCATCCACCTCCCTCCCAGTAGCGTCTCCACTCACACCTGCATGCACTACATCCTCAGCCACTACCTCCATCACCAGCACGTTCATCACTACACAACCCTCACTGGCAGTCACCACCCCCACAGCCATGCACATATCCCCTGTGTCTTCTCCCACTGTGTCTGTGACCCCTCCTCCCAAAGTACACAAATGCAGGCACACACCCACCCAACAGCCATCCACCTCACAACAGTATCCAGCTCATGCACCTGCACCCAAACACAGCAGACTGACACCACCTACAACCATTCCCTCTTCCTCCACTTCCAAACATTCACCCTCTTCCCGCCCTAATGTCCCTAAGAAGCTTTTCCTAGCCAATATTGACCTCTTCCCTTCCCTCCCCGTCCTTCACCTCGGGCCAGAGTGGTCAGAACCCAGCCCAGCACCTCAGCCACCACGTCCACATCGGCTCTGGTTTCTGCAGCTGTTAGAGGCTCTAAAGGGGCACCTGTCAGCCCAGCCACTGTGCCACCAACCCCTGCCAAGGCCAAGAAGATTCCGCCACCTGGCAAGGTCAAGAATGGGACAGCATCCAGGAAGGAGAAGGAGCCACAACCACCCAGCAAGACCACGTCAAAGGCTCCAGCTGCCAGACCCAAGGTGACATCACCATCTGCCAAGGGCAGGAAGGGGCACAGAACACCAGCCAAGGCACGTCAGCCGTCCGAGCCTGCAGGGGAAGTCCTGGCGGCTACCAGCACAACCGCCAGCCCTGCCACCTGCACCGCTGCAAGTACCACCGCAAGCACCGCCACCTGTACCGCTACCTGCACCCCGCAAGCACCACTACTGTCAGCAACAGGAGCCCCAGTGGGCAGCTGTCCGAGGCTGAAGGAGAAGGGCTGGAGCCTCCCCCCATCACTGGCAGCGCCTGCACCGCGGGCAGCACCGCCACCTGCACTGCTGAAAGTAGCACCACTGCCAGCAGCAGCAGCCCCAGTGGGCAGCCATCCAAGGCTGCAGAGGAAGGGCTGGAGCCTCCCCCCACCACTGGCAGCACCCCCACCAGCACCGGCACTACCACCACTGTGAAGCCGTAGCCGCCGCCGGATGGACTGTAGCCCTGCCTCCAAGGAGTATCATGCATCCTGGCCACTACAAATCTAGTGGATCTGACACCCAGGTGAGGGACTGTGACCTGCCACCACCCAAGTGCTGCATCACTGGGCACAAAGCCCCCTCCAGAACCAGTGGAAGAAGGCATCCACTCACCCTATCCTTGGCAGGATGAAGCACACTGGGCACAAAGCTCCCTCCAGAAACAGTGGAAGAAGACATCCACTCACCCTATCCTTGGCAGGAAAAAGCACACTGGGCACAAAGCACCCTCCAGAACCAGTGAAAGAAGGCATCCACTCAGCCCCTCCTTGCCAGGAAGAAGCACACTGGGCACAAGGCCACCTCCAGAACCATTGGGGGAGCCACCCACTTGAGAGACTGTGGCTTTGCACTCCCCAGGACCAAGCAGTGGGCAAACCACCCACTTGAGAGACTGTGGCTTTGCACTCCCCAGGACCAAGCAGTGGGCAAATCACCCACTTGAGAGACTGTGGCTTTGCACTCCCCAGGACCAAGCAGTGGGCAAACCACCCACTTGAGAGACTGTGGCCTTGCACTCCCCAGGACCAAGCAGTGGGCAAACCACCCACTTGAGAGACTGTGGCTTTGCACTCCCCAGGACTGAGCACTGGGCATGGAGCCCCCTCCAGGAGCAGTGGCGTAGTACCATCTTCCAGCTGAGGTACCCCCCCTTCCCTGTCCCCCTGAGGTGCCTGTCTGCTTTTGACCTGATGCCCCTGCAGTGTTCTCTCCATTTTGAGGCAGGAGTCAAGCGTGGGCTTGGCCTATGTGTTATGGCCAAGTGGCCACAGATTATTTTTGTGTGGACATTGTCCCTCATTTTGTATATATTGTATATATTGTACATACTGTTCATTTATTTATGTACATATTTCTAAGTATTTTTAATATTACACTCATTTGACTCCATTCCTTTTGCCCTTGTGTTATTCCTGAGGGTTACGGGTTGTATATGTAATGTTGTTGCATGTGTTTGTGTGTGTGGTGTTGGAGGTGAGGGTGGGGGTGTTGCATGTTGGTCATGTGTGTCACTCTCTTTTTCCTCCCCCCTCCCATGTGTGCTAGGTGCAGTACTCACCGTGGTCGTTGTCGCCAGCATTGGTGATCCTGCTATATGAGCAGATACACAAGCATGGGGAGGACCTGCAGCTCGGGCTACATGGCGTTGTGGTTCTTCCTTGAGTGTCGAGAGGTGAGTGGTTTCCCTTCGAAGTACTGTTTCCGCTATGCTTTTGATGGCATTGGTACTGCCCCGGAAAAGCTGGTGGATGGGCGGGTTGTAATTCTGTGGGCGGTACATTTTCTTCCACCTGGATGATGCCGGTTACCGCCACGATGTTTGTTGTTACCGCTTTGGTGGTCGGAGTGTTAAAGTAGCTGTCTGTGTTGACGGTTTCCGCAGTGGTCATGATTCCATTTTTGTTACCACCGGCCTGTTGGTGGAATTACCTCTGCTTTAACACCGACCGCCAGGGTTGTAATGAGGGTCTAACTAACTGACAGGAACGTGTGGAGTACATGTGGCTCAGAGGTCCATTGCTATAGGTAGCAAAGCAATTTTAATCTTCATGTGACATGCCTGTCATTACCGATATACAATGCCAACATGACCACCTCGTACTACTACAGTACATGCAGAGATGGAGGATGCAGCCAGTGACATGATAGCATACTTGAGATACCCATATCTACAGGTGAATGTGTGTCACAGTACCATCACTTCTTATCCTACATGGCTCAATATAGCGACTCTCACACACTCCCAGTTGATGGGTGTTACAACCAGGACTGTATATTCATGAAATCACATCTGACTACACTATTTCCAAGTCCAAGGAGGGTGACAGTGCACAACCATGCAGTAGTCACCTGACAGTCAACACTTACCCCCTTGTGGCTGCTGTGTTGCCTTCAAGCACCCATCCAACTCAGGGCACGCCACTGCCAGTATGCGGGCCATTAGGGGGGGTCAGGGTCCGATGGGAACCCCTCCCACATTGGGAGGTCGTCATCAGCTGAGCCTCTGCAGTCTTCCGGGCCCAGTGTCGCAGGACCTCCCACCGCTTCCTGCAGTGGGTGCTCTGCCGGTAATGGACCCCCAGGGACCGGTCTTCCTTGGCGATGCCTTGCCTTATCCCTGTCTTCTGGTGGGTGCTGGCCTGAATGGGAAATAGTGAGAAAAGGGGGAACATGCTGTAAATAATACCAATACGGCAGTAAGCTTTGGCAACACACAACAAACACAGACCATGCACACTGCCAATATCCCCCACATATCATATGCATGCTACACGCCTGATCAGTCATGATGTCAATGTGCAGACACATACATCGTCATGCACCACCCAACATGTCTGATAAAGGATGTTGTACTGACCTGTTGCCCTGGAGCACCGTACAACCGCCCATACTGAGGTAGGACCTCTTCCACCAGTTTCTCGATTTCCTTTGTTGAGAAGGCTGCAGCCTTTTCCCCAGAAGTGCGTGCCATCATTGCTCCAAGAGACAGAAGACAGCAGCACACAAAGTAGATGGCTGTTCTGCCTGAATGCCAGGAGTCAAGTGAGCTGGCCAACACAAAATGGCGGTTACGACTGCAGCGGTCATGACAATCACCGCCTGTGGTGATCGTCATTGGCCCCAGTCTCCCATTGACATCTATGTAAACCAATGAGGATTTGCACAGTGGTTCAGACCGCCCTCCACCATGACGACTTTCGCTGGCGGAACAAAGTCACTTCCAGCTGTCCAATGCATGCCGGACAAGTGGATGCAATATTAGTCTGTGAAATTACTGCCCTCAGTTCACACAGTGTAACTAACTGCATGTCCTCACAAATACATACTTTAGGTCACTCATTGTGGACATTGACATATGTAGTGTGTATCTGTTGATATTACCACACTTGTCACAACATTTGTCAACATATATGAACACAGGGAAGATGTACATGTACAAGTCCTGTATACGTCCATTTCCACAGTTTGACATCAACTTGTTAGGAATGGAGGGTGGAGTAATGTGTATTCCCACAACATGACAGGCAACTTGCATGACTAAAACCTCATGACTGTTGTGTGTCATACTTGGTAGCCTACATTGTGGGAGGTTCACAGAGCGTTGTTTGTGTCCCCGCACAGATATCGCCACTATGGAGTGATGAGGAATGCACCAATTTAACGACCACTCATAGATCTTGAAACCATGGAAGAGCGCCACATTATCATGACCTATCGACTGAACCGTTTGTGCACTAGGGAACTGGTTGCCCAGTTGAAGCTAGACTTCCTGCCGGGTTTGAGGAATCCCCATGCCATTCCTCCAACAGTCCAGGTGTTGTCAGTCCTGCATTTCCTGGTGAGTGGCTCTTTTCAGGTCACAGAGGGACTGGCTGCAGGGTTTTCACAGACCCAGTTCTGTAAGGTGTTGCCCTTCTCAAGCATGTGCACAGGTATATCAGGTTCCCACTACCTCCAGAATTTCCCATGATAAATGCAGTCTTTTTCAACATATCAAATGTCCCACATGTAATTGGGGCCATTGATGAGACTCACATTGCCTTGGTACCACCGAGGATCAATGAACAGGTCTACAGAAACCTGAAGAGTACATTTTTGCTCAATGTACCAGTGGTGTGTCTTGCAGACCAATACATTACACATGTGAATGCCAAATTCCCTGGATCAGTACATGATTCCTACATCCTGAGGAACAGCAGTGTCCCTGCAATCATGTCACAGCTACAGGGAGAAAGGGTTTGGCTAATAAGTATGTGTACTGCTCTCCATGTCAGACTATTTGCCCCTCACAACACAGTCAGTTCTCCGCCTAGCATTGTTATCTATGGTCCTGTTCCCTTTTCCACACAGGTGACTCCGGATACCACAACCTGCCCAGGCTCCCAACACCTGTGAGACATCCAACTACTTTAGTGGAGAACAGGTATAATGAGGCACGTTTGCCGGATGAGGCGTGTGATTGAGCGGACCATCGGTCTCTTGAAAGCTAGATTTCTTTGTCTTCATGTGCCTGGTGGTGCCCTACAGTACTGACTAGAGAAAGTCTGCAAGATCATTGTTGCATGCTGCATGCTGCATGCTCCATAATCTGGCCCTCAGAAGGCACATCCCACTTTTGGAGGAGGGGGGACTTTAATGTTGGAGTTGTGTTTGTGGCCGGTGACTCTGATGCTGAGTGGGAGGCTGATGAGGATGAGGCACATGACAACAGGACTGACATGATTCGTCACTACTTTCGTTGATGTACAGGTATGTCTGCATTGCATATCATCTGCACATGGGAGATGCATCAAGGTATGTGTGGAGACTACATCCTTACATGTTGGTTAACATCCTTGAAGGGTAGGTGACTTACCATGGGAGGTAGTGGAAATGCACAGCTGCTAAATACACATGTTGAATGCTGGTGCCATTGAGGTACAGCCATATAGATGTACTAAAGGTTTGCTTGGGAATATGTTAGGGGGACTTATCAATCTTGCTGCTCAGCTGCTGTGTGCCAAGTACATTGTTCCTGACTACTCAGGAAAGCGTTCAATATAGGACGCAACCTATGCTACATCTTTCCTGTCCCACACTTGTATGAATGCCTATGCAGGCCCTTACATATAGTGTATCATAGCTGCTGGGACACTCATCCTGTGTTTGCTTGCAACTGCTACTGATGTATGACTGTTGATTACATTCCTTACAACACTGGACCTCATTCCATTTATTTTCCTCTCTTCAAGTGACATCTCTGTTTGCAATCTGCTTGCTGAGTTTCCAGTTGGCATGGTTGACAGTGGATATTACAACAATATGGATGTACTTACCCACTTGCTGGAGTATCCCACTACATCTGTGACTTTCACATTACTGTTGTGTAGACATGTGTATTCTATTGTTGTTCTGTGACACAATTGCCAATACAAACAATGAAGAGACATGCACCATGACTTGTGGTAATTGGTGTTTATTAAGTGTTTACTATGACAGTCCTGAGGAGTGGGATAAAGCTCAATCATGAGCAAAATGGGTGGTACAGCTGTTTGGTTCACCGTTCCTTTATCCAATTGCCTCAGAAAGATGTGACCTTGGTATTGGCCAGCCAACAGGGTTTAACAGTGGCACACAAGGGTGACAGTTCAGAAGAGGGATCACTTCCTGGTGGGGGGTTGGTCTTTGGCTGAGGTCCTGCAGGATGTCTGGATGGATGACCTCTTTTGAGGGGAGTTCCTCAGCTGCAGGGATAGGGGTACTGGTGGCCTGTGGGTCCTCCTGCTGGGCCTCCATTCCAGTAGCAGGTGCTGATGTTGAGGGTAGTGGTGTTGGCTGATTACTGGATGGGGCCTGCTGTTGGGTGGAGAATGTCCACAGGATGTTATTGAGTTCCCTGAACTCCCCCAATATGGAGACCATGGTGGCATTGAGTGCCTGCCACTGCTGCCTAACCTCCTGGTGGTATTCCCCCTGCAGCTTCTGGGTGTCTTGCAAGGTGGTGAGTATCTGGCCTATCTTGTTGTGGGTTTGCTGGTAGGCTCCCAGGACTCTGGAGATGGCCTCCTGGCCAGTCGTGTCCTGTACCTGCCTCGTCCCTTGGCCCACAATTGCCCTCTCACTAGCCCTTGCCCCCTGTGCCTGTGTCCCTGGTGTAGTGTGCCCCCTCCGACTGACACCAGGACTGTAATTGTCTTGTGTGAGCCCCGTTGAGTCCTGCCCATGTCCTGTGGGGCACACTGCTGATTGATGTGACCTTGGGACAGAGGTATGGGAAGGTGGGCTCTGGCGTGCACTGGCTGCCACAGGGGAGGTGGTTCGAGTTGTGGGCAGGGTGAGGCTGGTGGTGGTGGACTGACCACTCATGCCTGATGGGCCAGGTTTGTCGTCCGAATCCAGGTTTCCTTGGGAGTCCTCCCCTATTGGACCTGCTTCTAGGCCTGGGCTTTCTGTCACTGGGCTCCTCTGCAGTGTATCAGTACTTGGGAGACCTGTGTAATGAGAGGTATTGTGTCAAATTATGGTATTGTTGCAGTGACACACATGGTTGTATGCCATCATTAATTGCATTTACAGACCAGTAATGGCATTGACAGTTATCAGTCCACTGCTTGTGTTACCATCAGTGGAAAGTTGCAATGGGCCTATTTTGGAGTACATTATTTGTCGTGCTACTGTCATTGCGATGCACTGATGTGCATTCCTACTACTTATTGGTGATGGGAAGTGACATGGTTTGACGTGCAATTGCAGAGCAGTGATCTTTATGTAGCAGTCAGGCAAGGGTAGGGAGTGTTGCATTGTGGTAGTTATGGTACTTGCTGCTGTGTGAGGGATACATGCACTGGGTGGGGCTGTGAAAGAATGGTGTTAGTTGGGGGCTGTGGCATGCAGGGGTGGGTATAGGGTCCATGGTGGGTTTGTGCACGTTAGAGTAGTGTGTGGGGGTTAGAGGGTGGTGGGTGCACATGCTTTGCACAGGGACATGTTGGCCGGTGACTTCAGTGTCCAGTCTAGTAGCTATTCCCGTCAGCCCTTCTGGAGGTAGTATGGCCAGGACCACCCCCTCCCACGGTGTCATTTCTGGGGAGGTGGTGGTGGTCCTCCAGCAGTTCTCATGACGGCTACTTGATGCCTGGAAGCCATGGCCCGTACCTTCCCCCTAAGGCCGTTTCACCTCTTCTTTATGTCCTCCCTTGTGTGTTGATGATTCCCCACTGTATTCACCCTGTTGGCTATCCTCTGCCATACGTTGTTCTTCCAGGCTATAGAGGTCTGCTTGACCTGTGCTCCAAACAGTTGTGACTCCACTTTGATGATTTCTTCCACCATTACCCTGAGCTCCTCTTCTGTGAATTTGGGGCTTTTGTGTGGTGGCATGGTGGTTGTGTTGTGGGTGGGGGTGTATGGTGTGCAGGGATTCTGGGTGTGCTTTTTGTGGTTGTGAATTTCTGTGGTGGTATGTGCGTGTGCTCTGTGGTGCGTAGTGGTGTGTTGTGTGATGTGTGCTCAATATGATGGTACCTGTGGTATCTCGGTGCAGTGCCTCCTTTCAGTGTGATCTTCTCTCACTCTGTCACAGTTTCTAGTTGTAAAGGATTCAAGGTATGTGTGGGGGTGTGTTTTGTAGTGCTGTGAACAGGTGTGTGTATGTGTCTCAGGTGTTGGGTATTGGTGTTGTCCAGTCTGGTGCAGTATTAATGTGGTGGTGCATTTTTTCCCCCCAGTGGTTTGGGCCGCGAATGGATTACCGTTGTGCTGGGATCCACGATGCTGATTTGTGACTCGTAATTTGGCGGGTGGTATGATCTTGGCGTGGCGGTGGTGGTGGTGAAGCCACCTCCTTCACATCGTTGTTTGGGCAGACGGTGTGTTGTTTTTGGTCTATTTTTGGCAGTGTTGTGTGGGCTACTTGTAATGCGCTGGTCTTCACTCCACCATCGCTGGCAGTGTTTCAGCGGCCATTTGCACAGCTATCTTCAGTAATGACCGCCAAACTCAGAATGACCACCTCAGTCTCTTCATGTATTCTTGGTGAACAAAAGCTATTAAGAACCGAAACCATTTGCCTACAGGTAAAGCTAAAACACAATTGCCATACTGGGGATTACCTAAACATAGCTGTACATCAGATTTAACTGTATTCAAATTAAAAAAAAAACCAACTTTGTTAATATTAATTCTTTTCCATCTCTTAATGGTGGCAGATGACAGACAAGGGGTTACATACATACAACATAACAACATTCCAGGGATTACAGGTATTGCATATTTTGGATACAAATGTTGTCTGTCGGACCAAATGGTCTGCAGGGTCTTATATTTCACTTTTTGTTAATATGTTGGGTTACTTTGTAGCCCTCACCAAACTTGCTATGCCATAACTGTGAAACATATTTAAAATAGTAGACTTGTCAAATTGACAGACCTGAATTAGAAATCAGTGCATCTGTAGTGCAAAGTAGACAGTGACCATTACGATGGTGCTGGCTAGGGGGGCCCCTGCATTGCCCATGCCAAGTGCATGGGCAGTGGAGGGCCCCCTCTGGAGCCTCCTGCACCCATCCTCTGCCAGCATTTTCATGGCAGTGCTACCGCCATGATACCACTGACGGAGAAGGGGGTCGTAATCCCCAGGATAGCGCTGCACTGGTTGATTAGGACCACCACCACCTCCACACAGCTGGGATCTCTGAATCTGGCAGAGCTGGTGTTTCCCTGATTGCCTGACAACAAGGGTTGTAATGTGGCGCTCGACTGCCGCATTGACAGCAGTTTGACTGCCACCTGAATGTGTGATGGTCTAGTGACCACCAGACTCATAATAAAAACCCTGAGTTACATCTAAAACAAGGAAGTACTAGATCACCATCACATTTTGACAACTGTAAAATCTTTTGGTTAGTTCTAGGAGGTTTATTCCTCCATGTAAATGATATTGGGCAAATCTGCAGTTTATTCAAGAAGCCAGCTTCTAATTTACAAGGAACATTGAAAAAAAGGAAGTAACGCACGGGGCACAATGGATATTTAATTAAAGATATCTAAACTATTGCAGAGAAGAGGATGGATTTCCAAACTGCAAGAAAAGAGTGAATTTCTTATAGTTATGGGACATAGTTTGAACAGTACCTCTTGATAACTAGATCAGAATAAAATACCCCTAAATATCTTTTTGAGTATTGATTATAGTTAGCCCTAATTTCAGGGGGTAAAACGTCTGCCATAATAATAAACAAAAGTAATTCAGTTTTAGTTTCATTGATTTTATAATGCCCCCTGCTTAGTGTATCTCTAAAACACTTCAAGACCTATCTCAATATTATCTATATTCTGGAGCAAATACAGAATGACTTCATCTTCATATAGTTTTCTTTTAGCCGCGTCTGCCAGAGGCGGGCGTATTCCCTATCAGGTTGAATGTATTGAGCAAAGGGATCTATAAATAGAGCAAATAAAGTGGCTAGCTTGGTGGGTACCTTTTCTAGGAAATAGAGTACCCACACACTGATTATTTATTATAACTTGGATCAAAGTGTTTTCATAAAATCTGACAATAGATCTTCTGAGCAGAATTGGACATTTTATTTTTCTCAATATCTTACACGGAAAATCCCAGCTCCTAAGTCCAAATGCCTTTTTGGTGTCTAACAACACAATAGCTTTAGGAATATTATCTGAAGTGACAATATCAATAAACACAATATCTGCCTTCTATAATAACTCATAATAGTGCAAATTATTTTTCCCAATATCTAGTTTCTCTTTCAATTTTTGTTTTTTCATGAGGATCCCTGAACCAGAGATCATATTTCGATTACTTTTTTCTTTGGACATTCAAGCCAAAAAGTACCCTATCTTTTCACCCTCTTCATATATATACTATAAGTGCATCTGTTGAGTACCTGCTATTAAGAACCTCCTTTTTCAAAAAGGAATTTTTTAATGCTTCCTTCTTATCCCACCACTCATGTAAGGATTGATCCGCTTGCTCTGAACCTAGTGAGAAGCTCAATTTACAGCTTTTTGTAAATTATCTTGTTCTTCCTTATCTTCATTCTTCCGAAAATCTGAGATCCATATCATAAAACTCTGGAGTGTGGGCTAAAATGCCTCCAAAACTATTGCCTCATCTGCCTTGTTATCATTAATTAGTAAAGAATCCTCAATCTCCACTGACAATGCTGAATGTGCATTTCTTGGTCCAACGAACACCTATCATAATCCATAATCCACCTTTTAGCTATTTTTAGATGAAGTATTGGAAACGTTAAGAAATCCACTGAAGGATCTGAAAATGTTTTCACGTGATATTTAGAATACATTTTAGAGATGGCTAAGGAAGTTAAAAATAAATCTATACCTGAAGCAGATCTATATTTCTTTGAATGAGACTCTCTTTAGTACTTGGATTCGATTTACACATATATCTTGTAGACCAAGCCGAGCTGATAGATCATTAAAAATCTGTTCCATATATTTCTTATGTTGCACATGATGTTAATTTGAGAAATCTAAACTTGGAGAGGTAAGCAATTTAAACTCTCCTCACCCCACAAAATTAGTATCCCTGGGAGATTACATAACTCCCATTGCAGTGACTGAAGCAGTTCAATGTTGTCTTCCCTCTTTACCCCGAAGGTAGCAAATTTAAAAGAGCAGCATCCCTTTTGTGTCCATTATTCAAGCCAGTTACGTTATGGCTAACTACTACTATTTCCATTTCACACCTCCCTTTTTCCCCTTCCTTTGCATGAAATTTCTGTATTCTTTTGCTGTACTCAAGCAAATTTTCTTCCATGTGGTGGCCCCCCAAGCATGCAACACCCCCTTCACCAATCCTCCCTTACCTGCACCCACCACTACCATCATTTTCACCCTCCTTTCTCACACTCTTCACTCATACACTCTGGAAGTTAAGAGCAGTTAATCCTGTGTTCATGTGGTGCATTCTTCCTGCACCAACGGTGGACCAAAGGTATCATTTATCAACTTTAGGGCTTCCCACTATTTGGGACTGTCATTTCTCAGCCTCAACAACATGGAACCATCCACCACAGAACCTTTATCTTGTCTGAATGTAACAGTTGTGCCTGTGTACCCTTGGCTCTAAAGGTCTCGGACACCTGCTTCAGTTTCCATCATCCTATAGAGGTTTCCTATGCCACTCCGGAAAGATTTTAAAGGAGATATCAATCAACACATTTACAGATTTCAACGGATTAGCTATGTTGAAGATCTCCTCCCAAATTTTGAAATCTTGAAAATAGACCAAAACGTCCATGACTTTGCACCATCTTTAGGAGCAGTCAAGAGAGCCTTATGTGTTCCAGTTTGGGAGATCATAATGAGAACCTGACAGAACATGCTCAGACAAGAGTTTAGTGACTGCTTCAAGTAAGTCCTTGCTTTGAGCAAAGTTTTCCGAAACACCCACAAATCTTAAATTATTACGAGATCTGATCACAAATTTGTCTTTTAGTTGCTGCTTGTCCTTAGGAAGCTAAGATGTCGTTTTAGAGTGGGACTGCTGCAGTCGTCCTAATCTGAAATCCTTTGTTTAGCTTTCATACATTTAATGCGCAGGTTTTGCAAGTTTTAGAAAGCCGTTTTTTAATCAAATCCAATTTATTCCACTTTTTCAATAATTTCCATATGTGCTATTTTAATTTCTTCTGGTATCCTCAGTAACACACTCTGGTGCTCCTTTTTCTGCTTCTAGCTCAATTATGTTGCTATGTGGCCTTTAGCACATGTTCCTTGATCAGTTTCTGGTATCTTTGTTGATCTATTATCAAAGGCATCAAACTTTTG
Source organism: Pleurodeles waltl (assembly GCF_031143425.1). Taxonomy (NCBI): domain Eukaryota; kingdom Metazoa; phylum Chordata; class Amphibia; order Caudata; family Salamandridae; genus Pleurodeles; species Pleurodeles waltl. Next base: position 499,361,009 of record NC_090445.1, read on the forward strand.
GAACTGAGCTCTGCTATGTAGTTGCTCTCTGCATTGCTTAAAAAGTAAGGGCAGTTGCTTGTCTAAGTGCGGTTTGTTTATTACTATATGCCACTTTATAACCCTTCTAAAGGGACTGAACAAATCACTTTCTCTATCAATGCAGATCTAGGGCTGAGTGTCTGATGAGAACTGGATATAGTTGCAAGCTTGTTGAACTATAATTTAAGGGGACACCAGACACGGCGGTATTCATATATATGCCAGAGCGAACCTGAGCCTTCAATGAATAATCACTGGAAATAGCCTGGCATATGTTCTCCACAGTTGACATAATATGTGAGCAGATCTTTCAATCCCCAGATGTTCAGAATGCTCTGAGTACTCAATTCGATCCTTCATAGTCTTGATTGCCCTTTTAACGGGTCCCTTTTTTCCTTGAGATGATGGTGGGGGTTTGTCATGAGGCTGCTGTGACTAATGCATCCCTGATGACGTGTGATGTTCCACCATCTCTGTTGTCTGAATCTGCGCCTTCAGGGTTGTAAAAGGCATAGTAAACAACTGTGTGACTCCTTCCTGGGAGATTTATTCTCTTTGGGTCAATTACGAGAATCAATTTTTTCCTTGCAGAGCAAGGTCTTGGCTTCCTCCTGAGTTGATCTAATATGTGTATCCACAAGGGTTTTCAAACCCAGTAATCCTGTAACATTTCTCCCAGAGTATGGCTTCATATTTCTATTATTGAGTTTATGAAAAACTCCATCCAGACCCCCGAGAGGGCTACAGGTCAGCTATGCAGCTACTTCCTAAGTATTCCTGCTTCAAAATAAGTCTCTTGCGGATCCTTTACGAGTTATGTTGAGGAGCTCACTTAAATTGGGAGAGACTCACCCTTTGTGCTACTCACAGCAACCCTTTGTTGTAATCTGCACTTCAACTCAATTATACTGCGGCGAACCATAGTTCTAGAATTATAATCCATGAAGAAAACCACTCTTTCCATCTCGCAGCCCAGTAAGATAAAGCAGGGGAAAAAGGTCTCAAGGCTCAGTGCTCCAGATTCAGCTCAATGCCCCATGTCGATGTTCACAATAGTATCAATATAAACAGTAGCACCATAAAACATCACTGTAACAGAGAAGTTGCGGAAAGGTGCAGGGAGCCCTGTTCTCCTCTAAGTCCCCTTCCTCGTGTTTCGTGCCTACCTCGACATTACGGCTCACCTCTCTTTGCCGCCGTAGTGAAACACCACAGTGGAGAGTGCATGGTTTCCAGCTACCGTTGAACTATTGGGCTGCTGATGTGCCCCTCAAGAGTTTATGAGTTACACATCTCAGAGAACCTGGGAGACCTCAACCCCGACCGGAACTGCCAATCTTTCATTCACACTACTCTCCTGGCTTTTACCCCTCTCTCTGTTCCAGTTTAAGCTAATTGGTAGCCACTTACGGGGGACCCCTCTGTGAGCTTATCTCCTCAGTAAGCTTGAGGCTGCCATGATGGGTTTAGGCAGCATGTGTGCCGGGAAATTTTCCCATCATCACATCAGAATATATCAGCTGTGTGTGTTTCTGCATCAGCATCTGCACCTAATGACCAGGCTCATAATCTGGCTGCTCACCATCAGGAGGTAAACTGAAGTGGAAATCAAATTTCCACCAGGAAGAGTTGATTAATTACTAAGCAGTGGGGCAGTCCCAAACAGTGTGCAGGATTTAAGACACTTTAAGACTGATTTAAGAAAAGTGGTGTTGCATTCAATGCAGCGCCACTTTTATTGCACCCCTTAGCACCCCCCTAAGGCCACCATGTGTGCGCTGTACTTAAGACATACAGCGAACCAAGGCAGTAGTTAAGGAACGAGCGTCAAACCTTATGACGCTAGTTTGGTGCTTTGCAGGATTAGCATAGAAAATATTGACGCTAATCCTGCAAAGCACGATGAGGCCCGTTGAAAAAAATGGTGTGCCTCCTTTTAATGGCTGCTCTCTACAGGCACTAAAAATGACACTACAAATGATGCAAAGAAATCCTTTAGATGTCCTTGTGCAATTTTTTGGCCCTCTTAAAAGGGGAACACCCCCTTGCATACATTATGCCTGGTGCAGGCATAATGTGGCGCAAGGGGTTACAAAGTGGAGCAATACATGTGTTGTGCCACTTTGTAAATATAGTGCAGCATGTTTGCCATAATATAGCCACAATAGAGTAAACAAAATGATGGTAATGTGGCGAAATAGAGCGCTAGGCCCTCCTAAATCTGGGCCTTTATTTTCTCCCGATGTCCTACCAGCTCAAAACAAAGGTAAGATCTGCTTTCACCTAACTGCAGAGGAAGCTCCTGACAGTGATTTCAGAAGAGATTCATTCCAGACTCCAGAAACAAGAGCAGCAGCAACTCACTATAAGCCATTTACTTCTGCTGTAGCGTCAATAGTTTGAAGTACATCAAATATTCCTGAAACATGATGGCCATGTCACAGCACTATTATGTGATGCACAGTGGCAGCCTTGTTTTGGTTTGCTGCAAGGAACACTGTTTCTGCCTCTCAAAACAACTATCTTTGGAGAGTTCTGACATATACAGGATTTATTTTTTCATTGAGTTAATCATGCTGAACAAGACAAAACTGCCACTTTACAGCACATTGTGACCAGAAAAAGAAACCCAATAAACAAATCAACAAGAACTGATGGTGGAGCAGCATGGCTTGCATAATAATCAAATTGACATGGAAACAAAACAAAAGTAAATTGTCTAAGCGATCAAGTCCCTTCAAGAAAAAGGGAATGGATCATGCGTTAAATGATGCTTCAAAAGGTTTTGAATGGCAATCAGGTCAGTAAAGATTTAAGTTGAGGTTCTAGTAACTTCTAGAGTGGGTATTCTGGACTCTGATTTTCTGCTATGCTTATTTCTATTGCATTTGGGGGGAGGCAGATCAAATGGTCATTACTAGATACAATCATGTCTGTAGTACAGCACAATGCGCCAAGGTACTCAGGGTCTTCTACCTGACTGTATAAAGAATTTTAAAATGTGTTCTTTGCTCCATTGGGACCAAATTAAGTATTTTCAGGGCCAGTCTGATGTGGTCACGTTTCCTAAAAATAAAAATATATATAATAATGATAGTAACAATAATAAAAGCAACATGTGGTTCCATATGCCTGCAATGTCATCACTAATGTCTGATTTTGAAATTTCCAGTGCATTGCGAAAGAGGCAAATACTTATAGAATGTCACAGTAGACATCAAAGACACATAGGCCCTCATTATGACTTTGGCGGTCTTTCAACAAGACCACCAAAGCCGCGGGCACCAGAAGACCACCATATCACGGGTACTGCCAGACTTCTGCCACACTTTGGGTGGAAATTCGGCCGTAGTCCTGCTGGCGGGTGGAGGCTCTCTGGTTGTTCCACCACCTGCCCTGCCCCACCAGGAGGACACCGCCATCCGTATTATGGGCCATAATATGGCCTGGCAGTGTCCTGCTGGTGGGGCACTGCCGGCGATGCAAGCACTGCTTCCCTTTCCCTGACGAACAACCTTCTCACTGAAACAGGTGAGGTGATCGTCTGACAGGGGAGAGGGGCGGGAGGGTGGGGGATTTTCGTGTGTGCGTGTGTGAGTGTGTGATGTCTGCGTTTGTGCATGAATGTGTGTATGCGTGGTTGTATGCATGTCTAAATGTTGAAGTGAGTGCGTGTCTGCATGTAAGTGTGTATGCATGTGTGTATGCGAGTGTGAATGTTGTGATGAATGCATGTTTGTCTGCAAGTGAGTATGCATGTTTGGATGGGTGTGAGTATGTATGCTTGAATGCGTGTATAGTAATGCGGTGAATGCGTGTAGGGGTGCTTGTGAGTTAATGCATGTATGAATGTTGAAGCAAATGCGTATATGAAAGGGTAGGTGAATGAGTGTATGCGTGGTGCGTGCAGGTGTCTGTGTGCGTGTGCAGGTTTGCGGGGAGGGGGGAATGGTGAGGGTAGCGGGACACTGTGTCTGGAGAGGGCGCTGTGTCTGGAGGGGGAATGGGGAGAGGGTGCTGTCGCTGGTGGGGGGAGGGGAGTTCAGTGCTTGCTGGAAGGTGGGGGAGTCATCTACCAGTGACAGGGAAGAAATTCCCTGTCATCCGCAGCCTTACAGCCATGGTTTTCGTGGCGGTGTTCCTAATACCGCCGGCAGCCTTCTGTGAACCGCTAGGTTGGAGATGAACCGCCAGAGCACCTCCAGCCACCAGCATGTCTACTGCCGATTTTCCACCCAAAGTGTGGCGGAAATCCGTCAGTACCCGTGATGTGGTGGTCTTCTGGCACCCGTGGCTTTGGCGGTCATGGTAAAAGACCACCAAAGTCATAATGCGGGCCTTAATGTGGCAGTCTGCACCGCCAGCCTGTTGGTGTTGGGATCGCCACATTTACCCTGGCAGTCAAAAGACCACCAGAGTCAAAATGACCACCTTATTCAGAAATTAGATGAAGGTAATTCTCTGCAATGCCTTTTAGCATTTGGGGGAATAATAGCATGCTGCAATGTACTGTATTGGTGTCATTTAGGCCCTCATTACAACACTGGCGGTTGGTGATAAAGCAGCAGTAATACCACCAACAGGCTGGCAGTAAATACCGCCAAATTATGACAATGGCAGAAAGAGCTCAGACAGACAGCAACTTTAACACACCGACCACCAGGGTGGAATCGACTGGCTCCACGGTGGTAGCCATCTACAGCCAGGCAGAAGTCAATGTTCCGCCCACTGTATTATAACACACCAATCCGCCACCTTTTCCGGGGCGGTACCAACAACATCAAAAGCCTGGCGAAAACACTGTCACCTGTGGAGACTATGGGAAGAACCACACCACCATGGAGCCCGAGATGCATATCTTCCCAATGCTGTTCTACGTGCTGCTCCACCACAAACACCAACGCCGGCAAAGACGACCACGGTGAGAACTGCCGCTTAGCACACAGGGGAGGGGGGAGGAAAAAGAGAGTGACCCACATGCACAACACACACTCCCAACACCATACACTCAAGCAGATCAGTAACATAACATATTTACCCCATACCCCTCAGGAATAATACAAGGATAACAGCAATAGATCAAAGTGAGTGTAATAAGATAAATATAGTAGAAATACGTGCATCCAGATCCAAAACTATGCACATATGTACAAATGAAGGGACACTGTCCAGTCCTCAATGTTCATGGGTCACAGGGCCACAATACAAAGTCCATGGCCCCACTTGTCTCTGCAACAACACAGAGAGAACACTGCAGAGGCATCAGTTGAAATATAGGCAGGTGCCTCAGGTGGACTGGGAACGGGGGCACCTCAGCCGGCAGATGGAACAAATCCACTGGTCCCGGAGGGGACAACGTGCCCTGTGTTTGGTCCTGGGGAATGCAAGGCTACAGTCTCTCAAGTGCATGACTTCCCCACATGCTCTGGAGGGGGCAACATGCCTTGTGCTCTGTCCTGGGGAGTGAAAAGCCACAGTCTCTATAGTGGGTGACTTGCCCACATGCTCTGGAGGGGGCAGCATGCCCTGTGCGTGGTCCTGAGGAGAGCAAGGCCACAGTCTCTCAAGTGGGTGGCTTCCCCACATGCTCTGGAAAGGGCAACATGCCCTGTGCTTGGTCCTGGGGAGTGCAAGGCCACAGTCTCTCAAGTGGGTGACTTTCCCACATGCTCTGGAGGGTGCAACGTGCCCTGTGCTCTTGATCCTTGGGATGGTGGGGTTGGTGGATGGCTTCTCCACTGGGTCTGGAGGCGGCATTGTGCCCTGTGATCTTCATCCTGGGGAGGATAGGGTGAGTGGGTGCCATGCCCACTGGTATTGGAGGGGGCATCGTGCCCTGGGATCTTCATCCTGGGGAGGCTGAGGTGAGTGGATGGCTTCTCCACTGGTTCTGGAGGGGGCATCGTGCTCTGTGATGCCAGTCTTGGGGAGTGCAAGGTCACAGTCTGTCAGCTGGGTGTCATACCCACAGGACTTGCAGGGGCAGCCCGCACAACAGCCCATGGATACAGGACAACACACTGTCCACCGGCGGTGATGGCTGCTCCTTGGTGGCAGTGGTGGTGGTGGTGGTGGTGGTGGTGCTGCTGCTGGTAGTGGTCGGGGTAGGCTCCAGCCCATCCCCTGTAGCCTTGGACAGCTGCCCACTGGTGCTTCTGCTGGTGGTGGAGGGAAGCTCCAGCCCATCCCCTGCAGCCTCGAACAGCTGCCCGCTGCTTGTGGCGGTGCAGCTGCTGGTGGTGGTAATCGTGGTGGTAGGGGGAAGATCCAGCCCATCCCCTGTAGCCTTGGACTGCTGCCCACTGGTGCTTCTGGTGCTGGTGGTGGTGCTCATGCTGGTGGAGCTGGTGGTGGGGGGAGGCTCCAACCCATCCCTTGCAGCCTCGGACGGCTGCCACTGGTGCTGCTGCTGCTGGTAGCGGTGCTGCTGGTGGAGCTGGTGGTGAGGGGAGGCTCCAGCCCATCCCCTACAGGATCGGACAGCTGCACCACCATGGTTGGTGGTGTGGTCTCCGACTGAGTCCCCTTGTCCTTTCTGCCTGCTGGTGCAGTCCTGTTGCCCTTCCTGGCAGCAGCTGGGGATTCCTCCTTCCCCTTTCTGGCTGCAGCTGTGGATTCCTCCTTCCCCTTCCTGGCAGCAGCTGGGGGTTCCTCCTTCCCCTTCCTGGCAGCAGCTAGGGATTCCTCCTTGCCCTTCCTTACAGCAGCTGGAGGTGGCACCTTTTCCCTTCCTTTCAGAAGCTGGGGTGGCATCTGTCCCCTCCTTTCAGCAGCTGGGGGTGGCACCTTGCCCTTCTTGGCAGCACTTGGGGAAGGCACCCTTTCTGTGTGGCTGCCTGGTGCCCGGGATCCTTTCCCACCAGGAGTTGCTGGGGACACTACTTGGCCCGTGGACTGGGTGGCTGAGGTGGTTGCCTGGGTTTTACACACCCTGGCCAGGCGTGAAGGACAGGAGGGAGGTGGGGTAGGGAAGAGGTCAACGGTGGAGAGGAAAAGCTTCTTAGGGACATTGGGGAAGAGGGAGAAGTTTTTTGGAGTGGAGGAAGAGGGAGTGGTTGTAGGAGGTGTCTGTCTGCTGTATTTGGGCACAGGTGCATGTGCTAGATGTTGTTGTGAGGTGGATGGCTGTTCGGTGTCTGAGTGCTTGTGTTTGTGTACCTTGGGGGCGGCACAGACACAGTGGGAGAGGACACAGGGGATGTGTGCATGGCTGTTGTGGAGGTGTCTGCCAGTGAGGTGTGTGTTCTGCTAGGTGTGGTGGTGATGGTGGTAGTGGATGATGGTGTAGTGCATGCAGGTGTGAGTGTAAACGCAACTGGGATGGAGGTGGAGGAGGAGGAGGAGGGGGACACAGTGGAGGCAGTGGGTGTTGGTATGTCTGCATCTGGACGGTGTTTCTGTGAGTGCCTGTGGGATGAAGTGTGGTGCTTGTGTTTGCCTGTGCCACTCTTGTGTGTTGTCCTGTGTGCATGCACGACTGCCTGTGTGCTTGGGATAGGTTGTGGTTGAGGGTAGTTGGACTGGGTAGAGGAAGTGGGAGGGGGTAGGGGGAAAAGAGGGGCAATGGCTGCCATCAGAGAGGAGGCCAGAGCCTTGATTGATCTCTGTTGGGCCGCCAAGCCAGTGTGAATGCTCTCCAGAAACACATTTGTCTGCGGCATTTGGGCTGATAGCCCCTGGATGGCATTCACAATGGTTGACTGCCCAACAGAGATGGATAGTAGGAGGTCAGTAGCCTCCTCACTCAGGGCAAGGCCTAAGGTGCCTGGGGCGATGGAGATGCCCACCCTCCTGGGTAAGCGGGCACGGGCAACTCGCTGAGGGGCTGCTGGGAGGGCGGCGCTGGTACGGGGTGGTGGCTTTACCTTTAGCTGGCATGGGCACAGAGGTGTCCCCCACCACCAGGGAGCATGCATCACTGAAGGCATCTGTGTCTGAACTGTCCCCTCCAGTCTCTGCCGTGGTGCTCCCCTCACCCTCTGTCCCACTGGTGCCCTCACCGTCTGTGGACTCCGCTTCCTGGGTCCTGTTGGATGCAGCTCCCTCTGTCGCAGGTGCCACTGCTTCTCCGCTAGATGATGCTAATGCACATAAGGACAGGATGACAAAACAAAAAGGGGGGGAATAGACAAAGGATACACTTGGTCAATTGCTGCACCAACACCACCGTTGGCGTACACAACACCCTCACACACAAGGAACAACCCTATGCACTAGGCAATGCACTACCAGTAGCAATGCTAGTCACCAGGGCATGGGGAGGAACACATACGCCAACTGCAGCATACCTGGGGTCCATATAGCCCTGCCCAGTAGTGGATGCCTACTAGCTAGGTTGAAGGAAATTCACATCAGAACGCTGCCCAACAAGGAACCTACTCTGTCAGGCCTGGCCTAGAGGCACCCACAGACACACATCCCCCACCCGGATACCACCCCACCAGGCATAAGTAGCGATGATGGGCACTGTACCCACCCCCTTGTGGCTGCTGTGATGCCCCCAAGTGCCCATCCAGATCCGGATATGCCACCGCCAGTATGTGGGCCATCAGTGGGGTCAGGGTTTGACGGGCACCCCTTCCTCGTTGGGAGGCCATCTCCAGCTGGGCCTCCGCTGACTTCCGTGCCCAGCGTCTCAGGTCCTCCCACCGTTTCTGACACTGGGTGCTCCGCCTGCCGTAGACCCCTAGGGTCCGCACATCCTTGGCAATGGCACACCATATACCCTTCTTTTGATGGGCGCTGACCTGCAGAGAAAATACACACAGGGAAACGTATTACTCAGACTGTCCTGCCTGTTACAGTCATCGCCCACCATACCCCTTCCCATTATCCTTACACACATACATGGCCCAGAATAAATGCTGCACACTGCCCAGGGCCCATCCACCAACCCACCCAACACGAGGCCTTCACACACAGCACTCCATGCATTCATGCCACATGCATCATGCTCAGAGTGTACTCACCTGTTGGTCTGGAGGCCCATACATCAGTCCGTACTGGGATAGGACCCCATCCACTAGTCTCTCCAACTCCGCCGAGGTGAAGGCAGGGGCCCTTTCCCCAGTTACACAAGCCATGGTAGGTTCCAGACACAGGTCACAGCAGCACATTCAATGTAGGTCCTCTCCTGTTGAAGGTCAGGTAGCAAGTGAGTGTAGAGATAGAAAATGGCGGTGACGTCCACGGAGGAGCATACCGTCACCGTTGGCGTAGATCACCATTGCCCACTGTACCCCATAGGGCCCAATGATAACCAATGAGGAGTTGCACAGCGGTTCCTGACCGCCTCCCGCAACAGCACACAACGTCAGCGGAATAATCTCACTTCCACCTGTCCCTCCATACAGAACAGGCAGACTCCATTTCAGGGGGGTGCAGGCAATGGATCCTAAATGCGTCTCAGGTCACAATTGTAGATTTAGGAAATATGCAACTAATTCATTTTAAAAATCTGATCATGCATTTAACTGTGGTGGTTACAATGTACAGATAATGACCGGCTCCTCACTGTTTTACCCCATAGATTGCAACTACTGAGGATCAATAGGAGATGGAGACATCCCCTGTGTACAGACCCCTTGTGGACTTGGCAACAATGGAGGACAGGCACATTATTCTCACCTACAGACTTGACAGGGCCACAATCACAGAGCTGTGTGTCCAATTGGAGCCTGACCTGATATCTGCTATTCGTAACCCCACAGGGATCCCCACTATGGTGCAAGTCCTATCTGTGCTCCATTTCTTGGCAACTGCTTCTTTCCAAGTGACAGTGGGCTTGGCAGCAGGAATGTCACAGCCACTGTTTTCATTCATGCTGACCAGAGTGTTGTCTGCCTGATTAAACACATGTGCATCTACATCGTTTTCCCCCAGGTGGAGGATTGTTTCCAAAGTGAAGGCTGACTTCTATGCAATGGGACATATCCCTAACATTATTGGAGCTACTGATGGAACAAATATAGCATTTGTCCCCCCCCCCCTGGCAAAATGAACAGGTCTTCAGAAATCAAAAAGGTTTTCACTGGATGAATGTGCAGATGTTGTGTTTGGCGGACCAGTCCATCTCCCATGTTAATGCTAAGTATCCTGGGTCGGTGCATGATGCTTTTATCCTGAGGAATAGCAGCAGCCCAAATGTAATGGCCCAACTCCAGATGCACAGGGTGTTCTAATAGGTGAGCCCTGGTTCCCACCCACTGAATGTTGGTGTATGGGCATGGAGTGGGCCATAAGGGTTAGTGTGTAACTAACAGTTGTCCCCCGATATTTGCAGGTGACTCTGGTTATCCCAACCTATCATGGCTACTGACCCCTGTGAGGAATGCCAGGACAAGGGCAGAGGAACGTTACAATGAGGCACATGGGTGAACAAAAACGATAATTGAACATACATTTGGCCTCTTGGAGGCGAGGTTTTGGTGTCTCCATCTAACAGATAGACAGGTGGATCACTGTGCTACTCACCCAAGAAGTTCTGCGAAATCATCGTGGCATGCTGCATGTTGCATAACCTTGCCTTGAGACGCCATGTGCCTTTTCTGCATGAGTTGGAGGCTGGAGATGGACGTGTGGCAGCAGTGGATCCTGTGGACAGTAAAGATGAGGAGGCAGAGGATGAGGATGAGGACAACAGAACTGCAGTGATATGTCAATACTTCCAATGACACACAGGCAAGACATTGTAGCTTCACATTCCATTGACAGTTTAATGTTTGACATTGTCACTGGCAGGCTGTGACTTCCTTCTTCTACGGCCACTCACTGTACCCTTTGGCATCTCTATTTGCAGATATTGGTGCCCCACTATCGCTCCTGGTGTGTTCACTGCAGCAAACTACAGGTCTTTACTATGTACACATTACTGTACAGTTGAATTGCAATGATTAAACCTCATTAAACAAATACATGCTTAATTAATCTTTTGACATACTCCATACTTGCATTTTTTCAAAATGTGTTTATTGCAGTGCTCTGTAGAAAAGTGGGAAGAGCAATGGGCTGGGTTGATGATGGAGGAAAGTCCAGGTTAGAGTCCAGTCTATTTGTAGCACAGGTGCATTGTCCAAGGGGGCATAGGAAGGGGAGCAATGGCAGTTCAAGGTGGACAGGGTGACAGAGTGGGACACAAAGGTGATATTGAGGAGAGTCTTATTTCCTGGTGGTGGTCTTGGTAATAGTCTCTGGCTTCTGCCTGGATCGCAGGGAACGCTTGTGGGGTGGTTCTCCTTCTGCAGGGGGAGGGGTGCTGGTGGCCTGTTTGTCCTGTTGCAGGGCCTCCTGTCCAATAGCGACAGCGGAGGTGGGGGGCTGTTCAGTAGTCTGGCTAGTGGCAGGGGCCCGCTGGTGTGACACTACCTCTCTCATAATGTTGGCCATGTCTGCCAGCACCCTTGCAATGGAGACCAGGGTGGTGTTAATGGACTTCAAGTCCTCCCTGATCCCCAGGTACTGTCCCTTCTGCAGCCGTATGTTCTTCTGCAACTTGTCCATGATCTGGCCCAGCATATAATGGGAATGTTGGTACGCTCCCAGGATCACAGTGAGTGCCTCCTGGAGAGTTGGTTCCCTTGTTCGGTCCTCTCCCTGATGCACAGCAGTCCTCTCAGCTTCCCTGCTGTCCTGTGTCTATGTCCCCTGAACCATGTGCCCACTGCCACTGACCCCAGGTCCCTGATTGTCCTGGTTTTGTGGGGTGCCCTGGGGTCCCTGTAGAGGTGGACACACTGCTGATTGACGGGTCCTGGGGACAGAGGCATGGGCCTGCTTGGTGGGTGCTGTGGTGGTGTTTCCTGAGGGGGGAGGCTCTGTGGGGGAGTGTGACTGGGCTTTGGTAAGCGACTGTCTATGTCTGGAGGTCCTTGATGGGCCAGGTTGGTCATCCAGATCCAGGCGTGCAGAGCTGCTGTCATCACTGTGGGCCTCTTCTGTGGGGGACTGGATGTTGTTGGCACCTCTTCTCCATTGGCAGGGATACCTGTGGGGATTTAAATGCAGTGTTATTGTTTTTCTGTGTGTGCCATATTGTGCATGGGTGGGTTGCCCTCTACGGTTGTTATTGCCCTGGCAGCTTTGCCTTCTGTGAGTTGTTATGTGGTGGGATAGGTGATTCTCCAGTGTGCATGCTTTAGTGTTAGGTGTCCATCCAGGTCTGTGAGTGGTGTCCATGCATTGGTGGGCCATGCTGAGCTTGGCATTGGAATGAGGGCTTGTGATGGTGTGGTGTGTGGGAGGTGGAGGAGTGATGGGAGTGAATTTGGGGTGGGGGTATGTGATGGGCTTGCAGGTATGGGGGGGTGATAGTAGTATGGAGTTGACTTACCAGAGTCCAGTCCTCCTCCTACTCCTGCCAGGCCTTCAGGATGCATGATTGCCAAGACGTGCTCCTCCCATATTGTTAGTTGTGGGGGAGGAGGAGGGGGCCCACCGCCAGTCCTCTGTACAGCTAGTTGGTGTCTTGCTGCCAGGGAACATACCTTCCCCATAGGTCGTTCCATCTCTTCCTGATATCATCCCTTGTTCTTAGGTACTGTCCCACGGCATTGACCCTGTCCACGATCCTCCGCCATTACTCCATCGTCCTAGCAATGGATATCTGCTGCACCTGTGCTCCAAATATCTGTGGCTCTACCCGGATGATTTCCTCTACCATGACCCTCAGCTCTTTCTCAAGGAATCTGCGGTGTTGTTGTGATGCCATGGGAGTTGTTTGAGTATTGTGGGTGAGGGTGTGTAGGGTGATGTGTTGGGGTGTGTGTTGTGAGGTGTTGTGAGATGCGTGGGTGGTGTATAGGTTATGGTGGTATGTGGCTCTTGATGTGTGGGTGCTCTTGCTGTCTCTCTCTGTTGGCAAGGATTTATATTTATAAAGGGTTGTGGGTAATGTGGGTGTGTGTTTTATAGTGGTGTGGGTGTGTGGGTGTGGTGTGTGTATGGGTGTCTGGTGTGTGTAGGTTGAATTGTCCAATGTGGTGTTATTTTGCTTGAGTGTGTGTATTTTGCGCATGGCGGTATGTACTGCCAATGGTTTACCGTTGTTGAATGTCCGCCATGGTGATTCGTGGGTCATACTGTTGTGGGCGTAGTTCTGTTGGCATAACGGTGTGAGTTTGGATACCGCCAGTTTATCACTGACCTTTGGTGTGGCGGAGTTGTGTCTATGGCTGTATAGTGACGATTGGTATGTATGTGTCATAATATGGTAGGCGTAGATCCACCGTGGCGGTGGTATGTTGGTGACAGTCAACATGGCGGTAAGTGGGATTTACCGCCAATGTCATAATGAGGGCTTTAGTGTCTTGTCTGATTACTTACATATTACCTTACATGTCATCTGATTGATATTTGTCTCTAATTCTCTACAGCAGGCACTAAGAAGTAGCCAACCAGTGAAGGAAAGCAAGATTGTGGGCAAGAATAGGATGATGAACATGAGCAGAACACCACTACCACCCTGAGTAGCTGTGAGGGGAGGAGGCAGAAGTTGCTGACTAGTTTGTGCCTAAATGGAGGCAAATGAAAGACACAACAAAATACCTCCTGAACTAAGGTATAGAGGAAGAGCTAGCGTAGATGGATTTACATGCTGGAAAACTATCCCAATGACACATGCCTGTTCTTGTTGTCTGCCTCTATGCACTCATCAAACAAATACCCTGTTCCCACTTGTTCTGTTTCTTACCCCGTCCAGTCCTCCACCTCTCTCTCTCTCCCCTTGAGTCTCTCATTTCAGTGGGGTTTCCCCACCTATTAGTTGTCTGAGAAGCCATGGGTATTTTGGATTTCATTTGATATGGTACGGATCATCCACCTTCTTACTAAGAGGCTGTAATTGTCTGTGGGGGGGGGGGTAGGGTGAATTTCTATTTTTTTCTTTAGTCTATTTTTTTGATGTGTTTGAATTGTTGGAATTTGTACTTTAATTTAGACTAGTGTTTGACTTACAAATTTAAGTTTTAAAAAATAATGTGGTTTGTTCCTTCAGGGTTCTATATGTATGAAAATATTAAAAATTATCTTGTTTGTTATCTTTCATACCGTTTGCTACTTTAACCTGGATTGAGGTCTGTATTTTTGTTAAATTTGGTACACATCTTTTCAATCATCTATTTAAAATTGACCTTCCTGGGTACAGTAGTAAGCAGCCCCCATAACATACATGTATATCTAATGTTTCATGATTGCCAGATTTATAATTTGTGAGGTATACTATTGAGGTTATGGTGTGCCTCCAGGATTGTGGATGTGGGGAATAGATCACATTTGAGAGACATACCGTCTTTTGGTGTCCAGCATTGGCTGTTTATGACTGAGATGTACCGTTGTGTATATGTGAGGCAATAGAAGCATTGACGGTCAGGCCTATATGGGTAGAATCAACAGGTGATTCCTTGCTAGCTTTGAGAAGGACCTATGTTCTAGGTCCAAGCACCTGTGGTGTTGAAAACTAGGAATGTTTCAGATGAGGATTGCAGTTTACTGGCAATTTGTCAGAGGGCCTTGGTGTCAAGAATCAAGTGACTAATCAGTAAAGTAATGTCCAAACCTTCACAGTTATACAAGCCAAGAACATACTACAAGAGGTCCTGGAATTATACCCATTGGAAGAAGAAGGGAGGTCTTAACAGGAGAGGAACAGAATTAAGTGGATGAACCAGTGAACATTGACAGCATCTCCAGCATGATGGCATTGGCAAAACACTGTAGCAATCAGGAAATACCCCAGTACAAGAGAAAGGCAGACATAGACTGCTGGGGAACAAACACAGGTTAGAGCAATATAACACAAAGGGGGAGGAGGACTAAAGTCTAATATGAGGGGAACTGAGAGGCAAAACAAAGCAGAAGTAGATAACGCCAAAGGCTGAATGTCACTAAGAAAGATGGGAATTTCACAATGCTACGTTGCTAGGCAATTTGAATTTCTTATGACTAGGGACATAGAAGGACTCTTCAGACACTTCCAGTTTTGCACCATCTGCCACAGGCCAGGCCTCCACACTCTCTGTTGGAACTTATTGGAACTGATTTATGTTTTTTCCTATCTCTATTCAGTCTTCTGCAACATACATGTTTTTCAGGAGATTATAGACACTTGGCTGATGGATAAGGACTGGGTGCTGTCATGGTCCACATCAGATAAATCTAATGGGGAATACATCCTTCACATTGTCCTGTTTGGTCTGACTTCCTAAGGTGGTGCTCAGCAGGATTAAGGGACTTTATTGCAAGACAGGAGGCTAGAATTATCCATAAACATTTTATCACTTCAATTTTTCAAGTAGTAGAACACAACATGAATTCACCGTTAAATAGAACACTGCTATCCCATATAAGCTCCTTGAACAACATCTTCCTCTCCTTTTATTTGCTGCTTCTAAGCAGAAAAGTATTGATTTACTTCTAATATTTTTATTTAGCATGTGTGTTATAGGTGTATGAGAGTAGAAGAAATGGTAAATGGGAGTTAAAAAACCCATTTTGTGGATTGTGTTTGAGTTTAATTCATATTGACATTAAGCAGAATTTAACTTTTCACTTTGGCTTTCATTAAGAGTTTTGTGAAGTTAATTGTATTGAAATTGAGTTTCAGAAATATCAAGGATAATAGTTTGAAGGAGTACAATGATGTTCAGGGTTATGTAAAGCCATTAATTTAACCATTGAGTTGACTCCCTTTGTGCTGGTGTCTCACGCTGGCCTGTTGTTGGTGAAGTGTGGGCAGCTTCAGCTGGGATACCAGGAATACACCCTTCCAATTCAATAAACAATCACAATAAATTAGTGAAAGAAAGAACTTCTTTCTTCAAGGGGAAGGGAACCACATTGTGAAAAGCGGTCATAATTGTGATTGGTGACTAGGTCCAGGGTTACTTATTTATTGTGATTGATTATTGAATTGGGAGGGTGGATTCCTGGTATCCCTAGGTGAAAAGTAGCCCCCCCCCAAAAACAAAAAAAAACAATCCTTCCACTCCTTTTGAGCTTGAGAACCAACACAGTGTTGGTGTTTTTTCAATGATCCATGTATAAAGGCAGCTTCAGTTTCATTCAATGTGTTTTAATGGTGATGACCATCTATGTTGAGGGTTGACACAATGATACTGCAAGAGAACTTAAGCATGTTTTGTCACTGTATTAAGCTGACCCCTTTATTATGAGAGAAATTTGATTTTGATTATTGAGTTGCTCGGCAATTTATTTTTTCCATTCAGTGGTGTTTTTTTCTCCTCAGAAGTGAGTCGTAAAATGATTCTGAAATGCAAAATATATTTAGATTTACACCTGGGAAGCTAGTGCTTTGCTTAGGCAAAATCAATTTTTAAATGAGAGACAAATATCTGAGGGCATTTATGTGTTTACCCAAGAGAATAAGGAGGAGATTATTAGAAGGGTGATTAGAAAGGAATTAAAAGAAATGGTCCATAAGGCAGTCAGACTATTATTAAAGGAAGGTAAAAGGAATGGTAGCACAGCAGATGATGAGGAGTTTTGTTCTTTATCAGAGGAAGAAGAAAAGGTAAAAAAAAAGAAAGCATAGGAAAGAATTCAGAGTATCAGATATTCCTGAAGAAAGTGGATGTGATGTCCTTAGTGACTTGCAAGACAGTGATGTCATATGTGGCACTAAAATAGGGCAGGAGTTGCCTGTAAAGGAGGTTGTGTTACAACAAATTTGGAGTAAACAATGTATGGAGCACCCTCAGTATGCGCATTGTCTGCCCTGCACTGCCTTTTCTGTAGCCTTTTCAAGTTGGGGACCCCATGATCAGTAGGCTGGCAGAAAGAAATGCAATGATCAGCACAGCGGTGGCGAACTCAGCACCTCAGTGGCTGATCATGACTTTCAATGCCGCCAACCCATCAGGATCACTGATCCTGGTAGTGGTGGCGGTCTCCTGGTGATCCAACCGCCATTATTATAACCTGGTCGTTGGACAGCCAGGATTGCTACGATCGGACCGCCACAGCAAGTTTGGTGGACTTAGGATCTACAAATTCTTAATCAGGCCCTAAGTGTCAATAATCCCAAAGTGAGTCTGAGAAGTATCTCAGAGAGTGTCTGTGAGAAGTCTATTTAGAGATGTGAAAACCCTCAAAGGGGTTAAAGGAATCTTTCTCTTTCTACTCTAGGAACACACATTTTATAACAATTCAACCTCATAACTTGTAACTTCTTTCTTTGTTTGCTATTGATTCAGCCAGTCAGCCATAGCTTTAGTTAACCAATCTATGTAAACAAATCAGCTATGAAACATTTTATTTATCATGTTCTAACATTGTTCTAACATTGCAACTAAACTATCTACTGAATGCTGGTTCACATCGCTGTAAACAATAGAAGAGAAAAAGTTTGGGGTTAGTGTAATGCATATTTGCATATCACACTTCCCTTTCCATATGCCTTTTTTATCCAACTTACTCATAGCGAAACAGATTTGTGATTTCAAACTGAATATTAATTTAATGAACTTATACAAATGTGAAGGTTAAAAGAATATCATTTTCTACACAGAACTATTGTTTAGTGTTTTGAATAAAATGGACAGTTGTTCAAATACATTTCTGACCTTGATCAATAGCAACAAAGTAACAACCAAGTAAAATTTGTGCTTAATGATGCATTCCTCAAACAATCTACAGACATTGTTGCCTATTGTTTTTTCAACTGCTAAGAAAGCACAGAAATGAAAAGTAAATGCACTTCTGTCTCGTTTTGAGGCCTACATGTTATTTCTAATCAGTTAATTCTGCACCTAATAGAATGCAGCCTCCCAGATCCTTTGGGACAAAAGCTGTTTAGCCCTTCAGAAATTAAACATCTGCGCAGTTCAGATTGGTGACCTATGAATCAGTTGCAGAATACATTAAATTCTGGAACAGAAGGCCTTCACACAGGGAAGAGCTAAATATTATGAGAGCTGAGTGTTCTCATCAGTGATTGATGATAAGGGGACTATGGCCCTCTTTATGACATTGGCGGTAAATCCCACTTACTGCTGTGGGGACGGCCGCCAACATAGCGGCACGGAGGCGAACATTAGTTCACCAAATTATGACACACACGCACTAATCCGACAGAATACTGCCACATACACAAATCCACCAGCCTAAAGGTCAGTGCTAAAGAGGCAGTACCAACACCCATACCGTTACGCCAGCAAAACAACGCCCACCAAATTATGACCCACAAATCACCACAGCGGACATTCAACTGCAGTAAACCATTGGAGGTACACACTGGTGCACTCAAAATGGACACCCATATACTAAACTACACAACATTGGGCAATACAAAAAATACATACCTGACACTCATACACACACCACACCCACCCACCCACAGCACTATAAGACACACACCCACATTACCCACAACCTTATTGCCACCAGACTGACATCAAGACCACTGCGACAACTAGACACACACACCACATACACCTATACATCTCTCACGCACCCCACTTCACGCACCCAATCACAGTACCCAACACCCACATACTTACACAGACCACACAACAACCGTGTCCCCACAAAGGCACCCCCGTTTCACAGATGAGGAGTTGAGGGTCATGGTGGAGGAAATAGTCTGGGTAGAGCCACAGCTGTTTGGAGCACAGGTACAGCAAATATTCATTGCCAGGAAGATGGAGCTATGACGGAGGATCGTAGACAAGGTGAACGCTGTGGGACAACATCCAAAAACAAGGGACAACATCAGGAAGAGGTGTAACGACCTACGGGGGAAGGTACGTTCCGTGGCAGCAAGGTACCAGCTCGTCATCCAGAGGACTGACGGTGGACCCCCACCTCCTTCCCCACAGCTCACAGCAAAGGAGGAGCAAGTCTTGGCAATACTGCATCCTGAGTGACTCACTGGAGCTGCTGGAGGACTGCACACTGATGAGTCAACATTTACTACTTATCACCTCCCATACCTGCATGCAATTTCATCCCCTCACCCTCACTCCCATCACTCCACTCCATCCCACACACTGCACCTACACATCTGACTAACCCCAATGCCAAGCCCTGCATGCTATACCAATGAATGGACAGCCCTCCCAGCCCTGCATGGACACCCATCACAAAAGTATGCACAGCATGGGGAACTAACAATCACACTATACATCACCATACACAAACGAAGGTGGCAGGGCAACAGCAACAATAGAGTGGAAGATAGGGATGTACAACATGTCACAGACATGTAGTATAAAACATCACTTACATCCCAACAGGTGCCCCAGCCAATCTCAGTGGAGAGGAGGTGCCACGACAAACCAGTCCCCCAACAGAAGATATCCCCAGTGATGACAGTAACTCTGGACTTCTGGATCTGGATGAACTACCTGGCCCATCAGGGACTACTGGTCAGTCAGTCACCCCAGCCCACTCCCAGTCAACCACAGAGCCTCCTCCATCAGTATCCAACACCACAGCAACCACCCAGAGTCCCCTTACCTCTGTCCCCAAGACACGTCAATCAGCAGTGTGCCCCCCTGTTCAGGGACCCCAGTCCACAGCTCACCCCCAAGTCTATCAGGGACTTGGGGTCAGTGGCAGTGGACACACCGTTCAGGGGAGAGAGGCACAGGGGAACAGGGATACTGGGAGGACTGCTGTGCACCAGGGGAAGGACAGGCCCAGGGAATCGACACCCCAGGAGGCACTCACCAATGTCCTGGGGGCGTACCAACAATCCTTGGACATGATGGACCAGATCCTTACCAACATGCAGGAGAACAAGTCGCTACAGGAGGATCATAAGGGAATCAACAGCACACCAGCTCTATGTAGTATTGTGGTCAATGGGGATCAGCGGTGACGGTGTACGCTTCCGCGGACATAACCACAATTTTCTCTCTATGACCTCACTTGTTTCCTGACTTTCCACAGGACAACACCTACACTGCGTGTGCTGCTGCAACCTGTGTCTGGAACCTACCATGGCCCGTGTGACTGGGGAAAGGGTCTGCTCATTCACTTAGATTGGGTTGGAGCACTTGGTGGATGGGGTCCTGTCCCCATATTGACAGCTGTGTGGGCCTCCAGGCCAACAGGTGAGTACACCTTTGGCACAATACATGTGGGAGGGTTGCATGGAGATATGTGTGCAGGCATTGTGTCATATGTGGGGGGGATGTCTGGTGGTAGTGTACATGGTGTGCACCGAGTGATGTGTGTGCCAATGGACTTGAAAACAGGATTTGGGGGCCATATATGTTTGGACAGGCTGGATTGTATGTGTCATGCTGACCTCCTGTCTGTATTACCTCTACAGGTCAGGGCCCATCAAAAGAAGGGATTGTGGTGTGCCATCGCCAAGGACGTGCGGACCATGGGGGTCTACAGCAGGTGGAGCACCCACTGCAGGAAACGGTGGGAGGACCTGAGACGTTGGGGACGGAAAACCGTGGAGGCCCACTTGGGGATGGCCTCCCAATGAGGAAGGGGTGCCCGTCGGAACCTGACCCCCATGATGGCCCGCATACTACCAAGAGCTGGATGGGTGCTTGAGGGCATCACAGCAGCCACAAGGGGGTGAGTACAATGGGCCTTACTACAATAATTGGTAGGTGGCATGGGATCTGGTTGGTGTTTGTGAGTTAGTGGGTGCCCCTTAATGCCAGGCCACACATTGCAGCGTAATCCAGCTCAAGGGTAATGGGTGTATGGAAAATGCAGGTAACCTAGCTCGTTTGCATTCCATGTCAGTCAGGGTTTTTTGGGTCCCAGGTGATGTGCAGTTTGCGGTGTTTGGCCCTCATCTTGCTGTGGCATCTAGCCAATTCAATGCCAGTGCAATGCATAGTGCTCAATCCTGATCCCTGTGTGTGATGGTGCTGTTTATGCCAACTGTGGTGTTGGTGCTATAATTGACCCAGTGTTCCCTTTCTCTACCTCTACCCCTTTTCTCCTTCTGTCATCCTGTTCATGTGTGCATTAGCATCATCTGGAGGAGGAGCAGGGGCACCGGCGACAGAGGAAGCTGCATCCCACAGGACCCATGAGGCTAAGTCCACTGACGCTGAGGGAACCAGCGGGGCGGAAGGTGAAGGGAGCACCATGGGGGAGACAGGAGGTGACAACACTGACTCAGATACCCCCTCCAATGGAAGCTCCCTGGTGGTGGCAAACACCTCTGTGAGCAGCCCAGCTGCAGGTACAACCACCACCCCGTACCAGCACTGCCCTCCCAGTAGACCCGCAGTGAGTTGCCGGTCCCCTCTCACCCAGGAGGGTGGGTATCTCCTTAACCCCAGGCACCTCAGGCCCTGCCCAGTGAGCCCTGTTGCCCTGAGTAAGGAGGCTATTGACCTCCTGAGATCCATCTCTATAAGGCAGTCAACCATTGTGAATGCCATCCAGGGGCTGACATCCCAGATACAGCAATGCAATGCTTCCTGGAGGGCATCCACAGTGGACTAGTGCCCCAACAGAGATCGATTCAGGCTCTGGCCTCCTCTCTGATGGCAGCCATTGTCCCTGTTTGCTACCATCCGCACTCCAACTACCACTTCTCAGTCACAGTCTCCTCAACCCCAACCCATCCCATGCACGCATACAGGCGAACATGCACAAAAGACATCACACAAGAGTGGCACAATCAAACACAGGCACCACACTTCAGTCCACAAGCACAGTCGCAAACACCAGACAGTTGCACACACAACCACATCCACAGCCTCTATTGTCTACCCCTCCTCCTCCTCTTCCTCCTTCCTCATAGTCACATCCACACTCACACCTGCATGCATTGCTTCAACAGCCACCACCAGCATCACCACACCAAGCGGCATACACGCCTCACTAGCAGACACCTCCACAACATCCATCCATGTGTCCCCTGTATCATCTCCCACCCTGTCTGTCCCCTCTTCCTCAAGGACACAAACGCAGGCACTCAGAGACCCCACAGCCATACACCTCACATCAGCACACTGCCAATGCACCTGCACCCAAGTCCACCAGACGTACTCCTCCAACAACCACTCCCTCAACCTCCACTCCCATTCTTTCTCTCTCATCCCACCCCCACCATCCCTAAGATGCTTTTCCTTGCCCAACTTGACATCTTCCTTCCCTTCCGTCCTGCCCGTAAGAGCAGGGTCCCAACGACCCAGCCCAACACCTCAGCCAAACAGTCCACGGGGACAATGGAGGCACCTCCTGGGCATGGAGGCAAGACAGTGAAGGTTCCCACTCCACCAGCCTGGAAAGGGAAGGATCCCACTCCACCAGTCAGGACAGGGAAGGATCCCCCTCCACCAGCCAGGAAAGGGAAGGATCCCACTCCACCAGCCAGGAAAGGGAAGCATCCCACTCAACCAGCAATGTCAGAAAAGGTTCCCACTCAACCACCAATGTCAGAAACGGTTCCCATTCAGCCACCAATGATAGAAAAGGTTCCCACTCAACCACCAATGAAAGAAAAGGTTCCCACTCAACCACCAATGACAGGCCGGGACACAGCAGCCCTCACCTCCAGCAGATGCTGCCCAGGAGACACCACCCCAGCAGAGACAATGCAGCCCTCACCTCCAGTAGAGGCTGCCCAGGAGACACCTCCCCGAGCAGATACAATGCAGCCCTCACCTCCAGCAGAGGGCACATAGGCAACCCTCCAGGGACTGTTGTACATGGATCCCACTCCAGGAGCAGTGGGCAATTTCCCCTCCTCAGAGCCTGTGACCTTGCACTCCCCAGCATTGGGAAATGGTCATCGAACCCCCTCCAGAAGCAATGGGCAAGTTCCCCACCTCAGATACTGTGACCTTGCACTCCCCAGCATTGGGAAATGGGCATGGAGCCCTCTCCAGAAGCAGTGGGCAAGTTCCCGAATTCAGCTGAGATGCCCCCACCACCTTCCCCCTGAGGTGCCTGTCCACTTCTGAGATGTTGCACCTGCACAGTGTTGTGCGGAATTCGTCAGGATCAAGTTAGGGCTTGGAATATGCCCTGTGGCCATGTGGGCCTTATGTACTTTGGACTGGGCAGTGGCCCTTTTTTGGACAATGGTTCTAAAATTGATTCATATGGTGGGTGTTACCTTGCTATTACAAAGTCATTACTGCCGACCTGTAGTCCTTGTATTATTATGCGTTGCGTCGTTTGGCATTGGTTTACTTCTGCAGCTGGTTGTGTGGATGGTGTGTGTGTGGATGGGGTGTGTCGTGCATTTATGTGTCACTCTCCTTTTTCTCCCTCCCTCCCTTGTGTGCTAGGAGGCTGTACTCACCGTCTTCTTCATCGGCGTTGGCGTTCCAGATGGAGCATGGCGTAGAAGAGCATCGGAAAGACTTGCAGGTCCGGTCCGGCGGTGTCGGTCTTCTCTGTGTCTCTGTTGGTGAGTCTTTGGTCTTCTGTGATGTGTTTCTGCCAGGCTTTTGATGTCGTTCGTACTGCCCTGGAAATCATGGCGGTTTGCAGTGTCATAATATGGTGGGCGGTACCTTGTCTTCCGCCTGGCTGTTGATGGCTACCTTTGTGGGGTGTGGTGTTAATGCCGTGGCGGAAGGTGTGGTACATTGTCTGTCTATGGGAGTTATCACTGACATGGTCTTAATTTAGCCGTAATTACCGCCAGCCTGTTGGCTGTATTACCGCCACTTTAACAGTCACCGCCAATGTCATAATGACCACCTATGACTCTTAATTTGGAATTGGAATTAATTAAATACTTCTTTCAGTTGAGAAGAGACCCAAGGAAAGAATTGGAGAGGTCCTTGAAGAAATATGAAGTTATGTTTCTGGATGTTTTGGGAGTGTTCCCGAATATTTGTGACTTGGTGGAAGAGGCTAATGTAAAGGTCAGTGAGCTGGATCTAAATTTATTAGGAGGATGAGTCAGGGCGCAATTTGTTTTCTGGGGAATACTAATGCAAGTCTCCTTTCTGATAGACGTAAAGCAGTGTTTCTGCGCATTAGTCCAAATTTGGGTGACTTAGCAAAGAGACTAGTGAAGAGGCTAGTGGTTTGCTTTTTAGTTAGGAAACGATCAAGGGCCAGATGTACCAAGCTTTTTTGCATTCGCAAATGCTGCGACTGACCATTTGCAAATGCAAAAATGCCTTTTCCGATGTATGAAAGGCATTCGCAGTGCAAAAATTAGGAATCGTAAAAATAGCGATTTCTTGCGAATGAGACATGAAATAGCGTGTCGCAAACAGCGTATCGCAAAACGCGATATGAATTACCGAATCGCTATTTGTGAAACGCAAATTGCGATACCAATTAACCCCTTCTCTGCCAGGCCTTTTCCCCCTCCTGTGCCGAGCCTTTTTTGGGCTATTTGGAGCAGTTCGCGCTTAGGCCCTCATAACTTTTTGTTCACATAAGCTACCCACGCCAAATTTGCGTCCTTTTTTTCTAACATCCGAGGGATTCTAGAGGTACCCAGACTTTGTGGGTTCCCCAGAAGGAGGCCAAGACATTGGCCAAAATACAGTGAAAATTTCATTTTTTTAAAAAAAATCGGAAAAAGGGGCTGCAGTAGAAGGCTTGTGGGTTTTTCCCTGAAAAGGGCATCAACAAAGGGTTTGCGGTGCTAAAATCACCAGCTTCCCAGCTTTCATGAACAGGCAGACTTGAATCAGAAAACCCAATTTTTCAACACAATTTTGGCATTTTACTGGGACATACCCCATTTTTACGATTTTTTGTGCTTTCAGCCTCCTTCCAGTCAGTGACAGAAAAGGGCAACCTTTGTATTTCCAAAATGGGCACAAGATAAGGTGTTGAGGAGCAGTGTTTATTTGCACATCTCTGAATTCCGGGGTGACCATACTAGCATTTCAATTACAGGGCATTTCTCAAATAGATGTCTTTTTTACACACTCTCTTATTTTTGGAAGGAAAAAATGTAGAGAAAGACATGGGGCAATAACACTTGTTTTGCTGATCTATGTTCCCCCAAGTCTCCCGGTAAAAATGATACCTCACTTGTGTGGGTAGGCCTAGCTCCCGCGACAGGAAATGCCCCAAAACGCAACGTGGACACATCACATTTTTTCACATAAAACAGAGCTGTTTTTTGCAAAGTGCCTACCTCTAGATTTTGGCCTCTAGCTCAGCCGGCAACTAGGGAAACCTACCAAACCTGTGCATTTTTGAAAACTAGAGACCTAGGGGAATCCAAGATGGGGTGACTTGTGGGGCTCTGATCAGGTTCTGTTACCCAGAATCCTTTGCAAACCTCAAAATTTGGCTAAAAAAACACATTTTCCTCACATTTCGGTGACAGACAGTTCTGGAATCTGAGAGGAGGGACAAATTTCCTTCCACCCAGCGTTCCCCCAAGTCTCCCGATAAAAATGATACCTCACTTGTGTGGGTAGGCCTAGCACCGGTGACAGGAAACACCCCAAAACACAACGTGGACACATCACTTTTTTTCACAGAAAACAGAGCTGTTTTTTGCAAAGTGCCTACCTCTAGATTTTGGCCTCCAGCTCAGCAGGCACCTAGGGAAACCTACCAAACCTGTGCATTTTTTAAAACTAGAGACGTAGGGGAATCCAAGATGGGGTGACTTGTGGGGCTCTGACCAGGTTCTGTTACCCAGAATCCTTTGCAAACCTCAAAATTTGGCTAAAAAAACTAATTTTCCTCAAATTTCGGTGACAGAAAGTTCTGGAATCTGAGAGGAGCCACGAATTTCCTTCCACCCAGCGTTCCCCTATGTCTCCCGATAAAAATGATACCTCACTTGTGTGGGTAGGCCTTGCGCCCGCGACAGGAAACGCCCCAAAACACAACGTGGACACATTACATTTTTTGAAAGAAAACAGAGGTGTTTTTTGCAAAGTGCCTACCTGTAGATTTTGGCCTCTAGCTCAGCCGGCACCTAGGGAAACCTACCAAACCTGTGCATTTTTTTAAACTAGAGACCTAGGGGAATCCAAGATGGGGTGACTTGTGGGGCTCTGACCAGGTTCTGTTACCCAGAATCCTTTGCAAACCTCAAAATGTGGCTAAAAAAACAAATTTTCCTCCTATTTCGGTGACAGAAAGTTCTGGAATCTGAGAGGAGCCACAAATTTCCTTCCACCTAGCGGTCCCCCAAGTTTCCCGATGAAAATGATACCTCACTTGTGTGGGTAGGCCTAGCGCCCGTGACAGGATACGCCCCAAAACACAACGTGGACACATCCCATTTTTTTAAAGAAAACAGAGGTGTTTTTTGCAAAGAGCCTACCTGTAGATTTTGGCCTCTAGTTCAGCCGGCACCTAGGTAAACCAACCAAACCGGTGCATTTTTTAAAACTAGAAACCTAGGGGAATCCAAGATGGGGTGACTTGTGGGGCTCTGACCAGGTTCTGTTACCCAGAATCCTTTGCAAAACTCAAAATTTGGCTAAAAAAACTCATTTTCCTCACATTTCGGTGACAGACAGTTCTGGAATCTGAGAGGAGGGACAAATTTCCTTCCACCCAACGTTCCCCCAAGTCTCCCGATACAAATGGTACCTCACTTGTGTGGGTAGGCCTAGCGCCCGCGACAGGATATGCCCCAAAACACAACGTGAACACATCCCATTTTTTCACAGAAAACAGAGCTGTTTTTTGCAAAGTGCCTACCTGTAGATTTTGGCCTCTAGCTCAGCCGGCACCTAGGGAAACCTACCAAACCTGTGCATTTTATAAAACTAGAGACCTAGGGGAATCCAAGATGGGGTGACTTGTGGGGCTCTGACCAGGTTCTGTTAGCCAGAATCCTTTGCAAACCTCAAACTTTGGCTAAAAAAACAAATTTTCCTCAAATTTCGGTGACAGAAAGTTCTGGAATCTGAGAGGAGCCACAAATTTCCTTCCACACAGCGTTCCCCCAAGTCTCCCGATGTAAATGATACCTCACTTGTGTGGATAGGCCTAGCGCCCGCGACAGGAAACGCCCCAAAACGCAACGTGGACACATCACATTTTTTCACAGAAAACAGAGCTGTTTTTTGCAAAGTGCCTACCTCTAGATTTTGGCCTCTAGCTCAGCCGGCACCTAGGGAAACCTACCAAACCTGTGCATTTTTTTAAACTAGAGACCTAGGGGAATCCAAGATGGGGTGACTTGTGGGGCTCTGATCAGGTTCTGTTACCCAGAATCCTTTGCAAACCTCAAAATTTGGCTAAAAAAACACATTTTCCTCACATTTCGGTGACAGACAGTTCTGGAATCTGAGAGGAGGGACAAATTTCCTTCCACCCAGCGTTCCCCCAAGTCTCCCGATAAAAATGATACCTCACTTGTGTGGGTAGGCCTAGCACCGGTGACAGGAAACACCCCAAAACACAACGTGGACACATCACTTTTTTTCACAGAAAACAGAGCTGTTTTTTGCAAAGTGCCTACCTCTATATTTTGGCCTCTAGCTCAGCTGGCACCTAGGGAAACCTACCAAACCTGTGCATTTTTGAAAACTAGAGACCTAGGGGAATCCAAGATGGGGTGACTTGTGGGGCTCTGATCAGGTTCTGTTACCCAGAATCCTTTGCAAACCTCAAAATTTGGCTAAAAAAAACCATTTTCCTCACATTTTGGTGACAGAAAGTTCTGGAATCTGAGAGGAGCAACAAATTTCCTTTCCCCCAGCGTTCCCCCAAGTCTCCTGATAAAAATGATACCTCACTTGTGTGGGTAGGCCTAGCGCCCGCGACAGGATATGCCCCAAAACACAACGTGGACACATCCCATTTTTTGACAGAAAACAGAGCTGTTTTTTGCAAAGTGCCTACCTGTAGATTTTGGCCTCTAGCTCACCGGCACCTAGGGAAACCTACCAAACCTGTGCATTTTTGAAAACTAGAGACGTAGGGAAACCCAAGATGGGGTGACTTGTGGGGCTCTGATCAGGTTCTGTTACCCAGAATCCTTTGCAAACCTCAAAATTTGGCTAAAAAAACACATTTTCCTCACATTTCGGTGACAGACAGTTCTGGAATCTGAGAGGAGGGACAAATTTCCTTCCACCCAGCGTTCCCTAAGTCTCCCGATGAAAATGATGCCTCACTTGTGAGGGTAGGCCTAGCACCTGTGACAGGAAACACCCCAAAACACAACGTGGACACATCCCATTTTTTCACAGAAAACAGAGCTGTTTTTTGCAAAGTGCCTACCTGTAGATTTTGACCTCTAGCTCGCCGGCACCTAGGGAAACCTACCAAACCTGTGCATTTTTTAAAACTAGAGACCTAGGGGAATCCAAGATGGGGTGACTTGTGGGGCTCTGACCAGGTTCTGTTACCCACAATCCTTTGCAAACCTCAAAATTTGGCTAAAAAAACACATTTTCCTCACATTTCGGTGACAGAAAGTTCTGGAATCTGAGAGGAGCCACAAATTTCCTTCCACCCAGCGTTCCTCCAAGTCTCCCGATAAAAATGATACCTCACTTGTGTGGGTAGGCCCAGCGCCCGCGACAGGAAACACCCCAAAACACAACGTGGACACATCCCATTTTTTGAAAGAAAACAGAGGTGTTTTTTGCAAAGTGCCTACCTGTAGATTTTGGCCTCTAGCTCAGCCGGCACCTAGGGAAACCAACCAAACCTGTGCATTTTTGAAAACTAGAGACCTAGGGAAATCCAAGATGGGGTGACTTTTGGGGCTCTGATCAGGTTCTGTTACCCAGAATTCTTTGCAAACCTCAAAATTTTGCTAAAAAAACAAATTTTACTCACATTTCGGTGACAGAAAGTTCTGGAATCTGAGAGGAGCAACAAATTTCCTTACACCCCGCCTTCCCCCTAGTCTCCCGATAAAAATGATACCTCACTTGTGTGGGTAGGCCTAGCGCCCACGACAGGATATGCCCCAAAACACAACGTGGACACATCCCATTTTTTGACAGAAAACAGAGCTGTTTTTTGCAAAGTGCCTACCTGTAGATTTTGGCCTCTAGCTCAGCCGGCACCTAGGGAAACCTACCAAACCTGTGCATTTTATAAAACTAGAGACCTAGGGGAATCCAAGATGGGGTGACTTGTGGGGCTCTGACCAGGTTCTGTTACCCAGAATCCTTTGCAAA
This sequence comes from Pleurodeles waltl, assembly GCF_031143425.1. Taxonomy (NCBI): domain Eukaryota; kingdom Metazoa; phylum Chordata; class Amphibia; order Caudata; family Salamandridae; genus Pleurodeles; species Pleurodeles waltl. The sequence goes on from NC_090445.1 coordinate 499,390,060, forward strand.
CCTCAAACTTTGGCTAAAAAAACAAATTTTCCTCAAATTTCGGTGACAGAAAGTTCTGGAATCTGAGAGGAGCCACAAATTTCCTTCCACACAGCGTTCCCCAAAGTCTCCCGATGTAAATGATACCTCACTTGTGTGGATAGGCCTAGCGCCCGCGACAGGATATGCCCCAAAACACAACGTGAACACATCCCATTTTTTCACAGAAAACAGAGCTGTTTTTTGCAAAGTGCCTACCTGTAGATTTTGGCCTCTAGATCAGCCGGCACCTAGGGAAACCTACCAAACCTGTGCATTTTTGAAAACTAGAGACGTAGGGGAATCCAAGATGGTGTGACTTGTGGGGCTCTGACCAGGTTCTGTTGCCCAGAATCCTTTGAAAACCTCAAACTTTGGCTAAAAAAACAAATTTTCCTCAAATTTCGGTGACAGAAAGTTCTGGAATCTGAGAGGAGCCACGAATTTCCTTCCACCCAGCGTTCCCCTAAGTCTCCCGATAAAAATGATACCTCACTTGTGTGGGTAGGCCTAGCGCCCGCGACAGGAAACGCCCCAAAGCACAACGTGGACACATTACATTTTTTGAAAGAAAACAGAGGTGTTTTTTGCAAAGTGCCTACCTGTAGATTTTGGCCTCTAGCTCAGCCGGCACCTAGGGAAACCTACCAAACCTGTGCATTTTTTTAAACTAGAGACCTAGGGGAATCCAAGATGGGGTGACTTGTGGGGCTCTGACCAGGTTCTGTTACCCAGAATCCTTTGCAAACCTCAAAATGTGGCTAAAAAAACACATTTTCCTCATATTTCGGTGACAGAAAGTTCTGGAATCTGAGAGGAGCCACAAATTTCCTTCCACCCAGCGTTCCCCTATGTGTCCCGATAAAAATGATACCTCACTTGTGTGGGTAGGCCTTGCGCCCGCGACAGGAAACGCCCCAAAACACAACGTGGACACATTACATTTTTTGAAAGAAAACAGAGGTGTTTTTTGCAAAGTGCCTACCTGTAGATTTTGGCCTCTAGCTCAGCCGGCACCTAGGGAAACCTTCCAAACCTGTGCATTTTTTTAAACTAGAGACCTAGGGGAATCCAAGATGGGGTGACTTGTGGGGCTCTGACCAGGTTCTGTTACCCAGAATCCTTTGCAAACCTCAAAATGTGGCTAAAAAAACACATTTTCCTCCTATTTCGGTGACAGAAAGTTCTGGAATCTGAGAGGAGCCACAAATTTCCTTCCACCTAGCGGTCCCCCAAGTTTCCCGATGAAAATGATACCTCACTTGTGTGGGTAGGCCTAGCGCCCGTGACAGGATACGCCCCAAAACACAACGTGGACACATCCCATTTTTTGAAAGAAAACAGAGGTGTTTTTTGCAAAGTGCCTACCTGTAGATTTTGGCCTCTAGTTCAGCCGGCACCTAGGTAAACCAACCAAACCGGTGCATTTTTTAAAACTAGAAACCTAGGGGAATCCAAGATGGGGTGACTTGTGGGGCTCTGACCTGGTTCTGTTACCCAGAATCCTTTGCAAAACTAAATAATTTGGCTAAAAAAACTCATTTTCCTCACATTTCGGTGACAGACAGTTCTGGAATCTGAGAGGAGGGACAAATTTCCTTCCACCCAACGTTCCCCCAAGTCTCCCGATACAAATGGTACCTCACTTGTGTGGGTAGGCCTAGCGCCCGCGACAGGATATGCCCCAAAACACAACGTGAACACATCCCATTTTTTCACAGAAAACAGAGCTGTTTTTTGCAAAGTGCCTACCTGTAGATTTTGGCCTCTAGCTCAGCCGGCACCTAGGGAAACCTACCAAACCTGTGCATTTTATAAAACTAGAGACCTAGGGGAATCCAAGATGGGGTGACTTGTGGGGCTCTGACCAGGTTCTGTTACCCAGAATCCTTTGCAAACCTCAAACTTTGGCTAAAAAAACAAATTTTCCTCAAATTTCGGTGACAGAAAGTTCTGGAATCTGAGAGGAGCCACAAATTTCCTTCCACACAGCGTTCCCCCAAGTCTCCCGATGTAAATGATACCTCACTTGTGTGGATAGGCCTAGCGCCCGCGACAGGATATGCCCCAAAACACAACGTGAACACATCCCATTTTTTCACAGAAAACAGAGCTGTTTTTTGCAAAGTGCCTACCTGTAGATTTTGGCCTCTAGATCAGCCGGCACCTAGGGAAACCTACCAAACCTGTGCATTTTTTAAAACTAGAGACGTAGGGGAATCCAAGATGGTGTGACTTGTGGGGCTCTGACCAGGTTCTGTTGCCCAGAATCCTTTGAAAACCTCAAACTTTGGCTAAAAAAACAAATTTTCCTCAAATTTCGGTGACATAAAGTTCTGGAATCTGAGAGGAGCCACAAATTTCCTTCCACCCACCGTTTCCCTAAGTCTCCCGATAAAAATGATACCTCACTTGTGTGGGTAGGCCTAGCGCCCGCGACAGGAAACGCCCCAAAGCACAACGTGGACACATTACATTTTTTGAAAGAAAACAGAGGTGTTTTTTGCAAAGTGCCTACCTGTAGATTTTGGCCTCTAGCTCAGCCGGCACCTAGGGAAACCTACCAAACCTGTGCATTTTTTTAAACTAGAGACCTAGGGGAATCCAAGATGGGGTGACTTGTGGGGCTCTGACCAGGTTCTGTTACCCAGAATCCTTTGCAAACCTCAAAATGTGGCTAAAAAAACACATTTTCCTCATATTTCGGTGACAGAAAGTTCTGGAATCTGAGAGGAGCCACAAATTTCCTTCCACCTAGCGGTCCCCCAAGTTTCCCGATGAAAATTATACCTCACTTGTGTGGGTAGGCCTAGCGCCCGTGACAGGATACGCCCCAAAACACAACGTGGACACATCCCATTTTTTGAAAGAAAACAGAGGTGTTTTTTGCAAAGTGCCTACCTGTAGATTTTGGCCTCTAGTTCAGCCGGCACCTAGGGAAACCAACCAAACCGGTGCATTTTTTAAAACTAGAAACCTAGGGGAATCCAAGATGGGGTGACTTGTGGGGCTCTGACCAGGTTCTGTTACCCAGAATCCTTTGCAAACCTCAAAATTTGGCTAAAAAAACTCATTTTCCTCACATTTCGGTGACAGACAGTTCTGGAATCTGAGAGGAGGGACAAATTTCCTTCCACCCAGCGTTCCCCCAAGTCTCCCGATACAAATGGTACCTCACTTGTGTGGGTAGGCCTAGCGCCCGCGACAGGATATGCCCCAAAACACAACGTGAACACATCCCATTTTTTCACAGAAAACAGAGCTGTTTTTTGCAAAGTGCCTACCTGTAGATTTTGGCCTCTAGCTCAGCCGGCACCTAGGGAAACCTACCAAACCTGTGCATTTTATAAAACTAGAGACCTAGGGGAATCCAAGATGGGGTGACTTGTGGGGCTCTGACCAGGTTCTGTTACCCAGAATCCTTTGCAAACCTCAAACTTTGGCTAAAAAAACAAATTTTCCTCAAATTTCGGTGACAGAAAGTTCTGGAATCTGAGAGGAGCCACAAATTTCCTTCCACACAGCGTTCCCCCAAGTCTCCCGATGAAAATGATACCTCACTTGTGTGGATAGGCCTAGCGCCCGCGACAGGATATGCCCAAAAACACAACGTGAACACATCCCATTTTTTCACAGAAAACAGAGCTGTTTTTTGCAAAGTGCCTACCTGTAGATTTTGGCCTCTAGATCAGCCGGCACCTAGGGAAACCTACCAAACCTGTGCATTTTTGAAAACTAGAGACGTAGGGGAATCCAAGATGGTGTGACTTGTGGGGCTCTGAGCAGGTTCTGTTACCCAGAATCCTTTGCAAACCTCAAACTTTGGCTAAAAAAACAAATTTTCCTCAAATTTCGGTGACAGAAAGTTCTGGAATCTGAGAGGAGCCACAAATTTCCTTCCACCCACCGTTTCCCTAAGTCTCCCGATAAAAATGATACCTCACTTGTGTGGGTAGGCCTAGCGCCAGCGACAGGAAACGCCCCAAAACACAACGTGGACACATTACATTTTTTTAAAGAAAACAGAGGTGCTTTTTGCAAAGTGCCTACCTGTAGATTTTGGCCTCTAGCTCAGCCGGCACCTAGGGAAACCTACCAAACCTGTGCATTTTATAAAACTAGAGACCTAGGGGAATCCAAGATGGGGTGACTTGTGGGGCTCTGACCAGGTTCTGTTACCCAGAATCCTTTGCAAACCTCAAACTTTGGCTAAAAAAACAAATTTTCCTCAAATTTCGGTGACAGAAAGTTCTGGAATCTGAGAGGAGCCACAAATTTCCTTCCACACAGCGTTCCCCCAAGTCTCCCGATGAAAATGATACCTCACTTGTGTGGGTAGGCCTAGCACCCGCGACAGGAAACGCCCCAAAACACAATGTGGACACATCCCATTTTTTGAAAGAAAACAGAGGTGTTTTTTGCAAAGTGCCTACCTGTAGATTTTGGCCTCTAGTTCAGCCGGCACCTAGGGAAACCAACCAAACCTGTGCATTTTTTTAAACTAGAGACCTAGGGGAATCCAAGATGGGGTGACCTGTGGGGCTCTGACCAGGTTCTGTTACCCAGAATCCTTTGCAAACCTCAAACTTTGGCTAAAAAAACAAATTTTCATCAAATTTCGGTGACAGAAAGTTCTGGAATCTGAGAGGAGGGACAAATTTCCTTCCACCCAGCGTTCCCCCAAGTCTCCCAATAAAAATGGTACCTCACTTGTGTGGGTAAGCCTAGCGCCCGCGACAGGATATGCCCAAAACACAACGTGAACACATCCCATTTTTTCACAGAAAACAGAGCTGTTTTTTGCAAAGTGCCTACCTGTAGATTTTGGCCTCTAGCTCAGCCGGCACCTAGGGAAACCTACCACGCCTGTGCATTTTTGAAAACTAGAGACCTAGGGGAATCCAAGATGGCGTGACTTGTGGGGCTCTGACCAGGTTCTGTTACCCAGAATCCTTTGCAAACCTCAAACTTTGGCTAAAAAAACACATTTTCCTCACATTTCGGTGACAAAAAGTTCTGGAATCTGAGAGGAGGGACAAATTTCCTTCCACCCAGCGTTCCCCCAAGTCTCCCGATAAAAATGGTACCTCACTTGTGTGGGTAGGCCTAGCGCCCGCAACAGGAAATGGCCCAAAACACAACGTGGACAAATCACACATTTTTAGAGAAAACAGTGCCTACCTGTGGATTTTGGCCTCTAGCTCATCCGGCACCTAGGGAAACCTACCAAACCTGTGCATTTTTGAAAACTAGAGACCTAGGGGAATCCAAGATGGGGTGACTTGTGGGGCTCTGACCAGGTTCTGTTACCCAGAATCCTTTGCAAACCTCCAAATCTGCCTAAAGAAACACGTTTTCCTCACATTTCGGTGACAGAAAGTTCTGGAATCTGAGAGGAGAAACAAATTTCCTTCCACCCAGTGTTCCCCAAAGTCTCCCGGTAAAAATTATACCTCACTTGTGTGGGTGGGCCAGGTGCCTGCAACAGAATAAGACCCAAAACTTGTAGAGATAGACGGGATAGCACAGCAAGTTTATAAGGACATATTCTTTTATACATCTTTAGACTGACTCTGCTTTGGGGACCCACATAAGTGAGGTGTCATTTTACTTGGGAGACTGAGGGGAACACTGGGGAGTAGGAATTTTGTGCTGGAGCTGTGATCCTACGAAGAAAAGTCAGGAAAATATGCTTTTTTAAGCACATTTTGAGGTTTACAGAGGAGTCTGAGTAAGCAAATGTTGGGGGATCCACGCAAGCCACACCTCCCTGGACTCCTTGGGGAGTCTAGTTTTAAAAAATGTCTGGGTTTGGTAGGTTTCCCTAGATGAAGGCCGCACCCAGGACCAAAAACATAGGTGCCCCCTTCCCCCCCAAACACAGGTAGTTTTGTAATATATCATTTTGATGTGTCCACATACGTCCGTGATGTGCCAAACACTAAAATTGTGAAAAGAAACGCACTTAGGTTATGTGAAAAAGACCCCTCACCCACCAACCAAGTTGGTGGCATGCTTCATCATCGGGGTCCCACCCGAGGCACCTAGCATGTCACAGGTGTGCTGCGATGCCTGATTACAGAGGAGCAGGTTTTGTCATTTTTACCACACATACTGGTTGGATTTGGCACGAGGGTGAGTGATGGTTCAGTAGATCAAATGTTATCAACAAGAGCTTTCACAAAAATGAAATGCACTGTTAATAACTGAAAGGCAAAAAACTGAACCAATGACTCACAGCTCATGAGCTGTAAAGCCGCGACAAGGCACCAACCGCTTTACAGTCCATTCACACAACTTTCATACATGACACGCACAAGACCATTCACACCGCCAGCCACGGGCCCAGCACATTACAACACTCACATCGACAGACGGCGCCACTCAAGGGCCCATCACTTACATACGCCCACATGCCTGATACAACAATCACACCAGCTGATGGGAGTGAGTGGACTGGTGTTTGGCTGGCAGTATGTTGCAGTAGCCAACAGCAAGTCAATATGTACACTCTCAGCCAAGCCCCACTCCACACACAATGGCATAATTTTTTTTTTTCTTAAACAGAGGAACCCCTAACTAAGTAGAACGAATTACAAAACTAAAAACACAAAAGCTCTAACTAAGTACATGACAGAAATGCTAACCATGAAACTGAACACATGAAAATACAAAACAGTCATGAGTTTACACTCATGGTTGTTCCCAGAAATTCTTCTGGGTGTGGTAATTCTTAAAACAACCACCCACACACAGCCCAGGCTTTGAAAACGCACTCTACATTTCTTAGCTGGAAAGCCTTTTTTGGGTGTCGGAGGAATGTGCTCAGCAAAGTGGCAATCTTTCAATCTAGCCACATCCTCCACCACTGCTTCTCTAGGAACTCTGGCCTATTCCACCACAACAAGGCTCCCTATCACTGACTCCTGAAATTTCACTAATGTCATCGTTGACTCTGGAGACCTATCCCTAAACACAATGAAAGCATTGAAGGTTGCGAAGTGGAAGACGTGAATTGCTAACTTCTTATACCAAACGTAAGACTTACGAATAGCAGTATAAGGTTCCAACCTCTGATCAACTCTATCTACACCTCCCATGTGCTTATTATTATAATCTAAAATGCACACAGGTATGCGTACTTCAGCAACCTGGCCCCAAACAGTCACGGGGGAAGTACTCTCATCATGGATGGTACTTAGCATGTAGACATCCCTCTTGTCTGAAAATTTCAAAGCTAGCAGCTCATCATTCCGCAAGGCACAGCACTGTCCCCTCTCAAGTTTTTTACAAACAAGCTCCCTTGGGTAGCCTTTCCGGTTACAACGAATTGTGCCACAAGCAACAGTGTCCACTTTAAACAACCAGGGGGGTCAATATTGGAATCCCTACCAGTGTACACACGGAAACTATACACATGTCCTGTACTACTTTCAGACAGCATATACAATTTAATTCCATATCGTGCCCTTTTGCTAGGAATGTACTGCCTAAAAACCAAACGACCCTTGAAGAGGACCAAAGACTCGTCCACACTTATCTCTTTGCCTGGAACATAGAGCTCTGAAAACCGATCTACAAAATGATCAAGGACAGGCCTAATCTTAAAAAGACGGTCAGAATCTGGGTGATCTTGTGGCAAGGCTAATGCATTGTCAACAAAATGCAGCATCCTAAGAAGAAGCAAATACCGATTACGACTCATGGTCGCAGGAAATATAGCTGTTGCCATCAAGGGACTAGTAGACCAATAAGAAGCCAGTGACGGCTTCCTTATCAACCCCATCAAAAAAGTCAAACCCAAAAACTTTTTTATCTCCTCCAAATTTGTGGGAATCCACTGGGCAGCTCTAGAGTGTGGCCTATGTCTAGCAGCGTTGTCCCTCAAATGCTGCTCCGCATACAAATTAGTCTGCTCAACAATCTCTTCCAAAAACACATCATCCATGAATAACTCAAAGAAATTGATAGGCAAAAAGTTCTCTGTATTGGCGTTACACCCCTTTAGACCAGTAAAGGCAGGCAACTCTGGCTGCTCCATGTTTGGGGCAACCCAGACATCAGGTCTTATAACGGGAAACCTTTCATCCCCAGGTTGCTGCACTAATGGCACATCAGAGTCCTCCTCTAAAACAGGCCCTTCATCTGCACTGAGTGTGGCTTCATCATCAGAAGATTCCCCTCCAACAGAAACATCACTGCCAGAATCTCTCACTTCCTCCTCTGCCTCAGATGCAGAGTCCGTCTCATAATCATGATCAGACAATGACTCAAAAAGCATACCAACCACCTGCTAAGCGGTCATCCTGCGGCTAGCCATGATCTTTCCTACTAAAATTAACTGGACAAATTCACCACCAACAACCAGCACTGTGTAAGACAAATAACAAAGTGTAGCTTTGTTAGTAAGAGTTATAAACTCAAAAACTATACCGCTCACTTGCCTGAAAAAGCTTGATTCACCAGCAACTACTCTGCACAGACACAGCAATCACCAATGATATCCACTAAAAAGAAAGAAAGAAAGGCAAATTAGAAATAAGACAAAACAAATATCATTGTGCACAAATCTGAGGAAAATTTCACACTCAATCCTGCATTTAGTACACCCCCTACAAACATGTCATTCATGCATGGCAACAATACTCCTTTGGAGTAAGTTGTTTTTACTTACCTAAAACATGCAACTGTGCAAACTGCAGGTCAACCACCGCCAAAACCGCAAGGAGCAACAGCAAATAAAGCAAAAGCTTTGAACTAGAACAAAAAAGAGGAAAACATTTTTTTTATCACAAATGCAAATATTTCATCAGTTGACAAACACCCCACCATCAAACATTTAAAAATTGGTGCCTAAGTGGATTCTGCCATAGGGGCAGATGGGCCTACTAAAAAAATAGGCCTATCTGCCCCAAGGAGGGCAGAAAATACCTTTAGTAGTGTGTCCCCATGGGGAGCGACCCTAGCACAAGGGGACAGCCCCCAAACAAAAAAAACAAAAAAACACACACAACACTATCCCTGGTGCCTAAGTGGCTTCTGCCCCCCTTGGGGCAGATGGGCCTAAAAAAATAGGCCCATCTGCCCCCAGGGGGGGCAGAAATGGGCAACAGGTCAATGCCCCCCTTGGGGGGGCACCCCGTGCCCAAGGGGACGCCCCCCCCACAAAAATAAACTAATTTAAAAAAATCCCTGGCGTTCTAGTGGTTTCTGCCCCCCTTGGGGGCAGATCAACCTAAAAATAATAGGCAGATCTGTCTCCAAGGGGTGCAGAAATGGCCTCTGTACATGTGCCCCCAAAGGGGGGGCGACCCTTGCCCAAGGGCCCCCCCCTCATCCACTAACATACACACACACTATCCCTGGTGTCTAAGTGGCTTCTGCCCCCCTTGGGGACAGATGGGCCTAAAACAATAGGCCCATCTGCCCCCAAGGGGGACATAAATGACCAACAGGTCAATGCCCCCCTTGGGTGGGCGCCCCTTGCCCAAGGGGACGCCCCCCCCCACAAAAATAAACTAGTTAAAAAAAAATCCCTGGCTTACTAGTGGTTTCTGCCCCCCTTGGAGGCAGATCAACCTAAAAATAATAGGCCGATCTGTCTCCAAGGGGTGCAGAAATGGCCTCGGTACATGTGCCCCCAAAGTGGGGGGCGACCTTTGCCCAAGGGCCCCCTCCTCCCCATCCAGTAACACACACTATCACTGGTGTCTAAGTGGCTTCTGCCCCTCTAGGGGGCAGATGGGCCTAAAAAAATAGGCCCATCTGCCCCCAAGGGGGGCAGAAAAGGCCAACAGGTCAATGCCCCCCTGGGGGGGCGCCCCGTGACCAAGGGGACGCCCCCCCACAAAAAAAAAAAAAAAAAAATCCCTGCCGTTCTAGTGGTTTCTGCCCCCCTTGGGGCAGATCAGCCTAAAAATAATAGGCTGATCTGCCCCCAAGGAGGGCAGAAATGGCCCTAAAAGACATGCCCCCTTGGGGGGGGGGGGGCGCCCCTTGCCCCCTACATTAATAAACAAATAAAACGACATCCCTGGTGATCCAGTGGTTTCTGCCCCCCTTGATCCGCCTAAAATAGTAGGCCAATCTGCCCCCAAGGGGCTCAGAAATGGCCGTAATTAGTTGCCCCGAAAAGGGGAGCGACCCTTGCCCAAGGGGCCGCTCCCCGCAAGTCACAAACACAGAAAGAACTAAAAAAAAAAAATCCCTGGTGTCTAGTGGGCATTCCTGCTGCCTGATCGCAATGCGATCGGGCAGCAGGAATGCTCAAAGAGAAACCGGGGGAAAGGAAAACCCTTTCCTTTCCCCCGGTGCCTCTTTCTGCCAAGCCCCCCACCCACCGGGAAGAGAATCTTACCTCTTCCAAGGTCGCCGCACAGGAAGCAAATGGCTTCCTATGCTGCGAGAACCCGATAATTAAGTCAGCGCGCGATCGCCTTCCCCTTCTATCCCTGCCTTTGGGGGGGTGGGGGGAAGCACACAAAGGGAGCAAGAGCGCTCCCTCTGGGCTGTGTGCCGAGGATGTAGTGGTTACGCCCTCGGCACAGCAGCACTGTGCCGAAGGACGTAACCACTACGTCCTCGGCACAGAAGGGGTTAATGAATCGCAGATAGCGATCCGCTAAATCATGATGCTATTTACAAAACGCAGACTGCGACACGCAAAAACGGATTCGCAATGTGATGCATCAAAAAATGGCAATTTGCGATTATTTTCAGGATGGCTGTTTGCACATGCAATTTACCACGAAGTGAAACCAGGTGCAACCTATATAAAGAGGCCCAGAATGCCTCAGCTCCTCTTCCACAATGGCTGCACTCTACGTCATTGCGAGGAGAATGAGGTTCTTGGCAGGTTTGAGGAGAGAGAGGAGGAGACAGGAGCGCATATTTAGAGTGTGATTTACCCTTTTTCACCAGACTGAGGAGGAAATTTATGAGAAGTACAGGTTAAGCTCAGCCATGATACTTGACCTGATAGCTGAGCTACAACCCATATTGCAACGCACAACACACAGGACCAATAGCATACCCACCCATGTGCAGGTATTATGCTCCCTGCACCTACCAGCCTCAGGGAGCTATCAAGGGGTCATAGAAGCAGCTGGAGGGGTATCACAGAGAGCCCTCTCTAGATTTTTTAACACATTTCTCAATGCCATGCTGAGCAAAATACAACTGTACACTGTACACAAAATTCCCCAAAACCCCACAGACATTACAACAAACTAAAATTAATTTCTACCAGATAGCACAGTTCCCACATGTCCTAGGTGCCATAGATGGGACACATGTAGCAATCTGTCCACCATCAGCCAGCGAGTATGTGTATCGCAACTGTAAAAACAATCATTCTATGAACATACAGGTGATATGCAATGCCTCCTACATCATTACCAATCTCGTGGCCAGATACCCAGGGAGCACACATGACTCCTACATGTTTTGCCACAGCGGGATACACACAAGACTGCTAGCTGGGGAGTTTGGTGAAGGATATCTACTAGGTAATTTGATAGTATACAATAATGCATTGATGTAAGTGTGAAGACAGACATTACACGTACTCATTTTAATCTCTGAGCATTCAGGAGACAGTGCCTACGCTGTGCAGAGTTCCTCAATGGCCTGTGTCAACTCCTTGGTGTATGCAGCTGCTGTTTGCTGTCCCTCAATCAGAGCCTCCAACTGCTTGTGTAGTAATCCCATATTGCTATTGTGAGACATAAACTGTCTGTGCAGTGACTTCCATTGTTTGCATTGCAGGTGCTACACCTTCAGCATGGAAGCCTCAAGGCCACCAAAGATTGATTGGCCCACTCCTTCTTCTGTGCACTGTCTGCCTGCATCGTGGCACCTGAGGGGAGTTGACTGGTGCTGGCGCTGGGACTGCTGTCTTCCTGTGGGACTAGCCTCTGGTGGTGGTGTGGGTTCATGTTCTGGCATCTCATCTGAGTCCAGGTTATACTCTGGCAGGGGTAACAACCTTGCCCTGTGTCTAGTCAGAACAATACTGTAGGACTCACTGGTATTAGTGAGTCAGACTGTGGCTGTTTTTCTGCTTACCCTACTTTTTCAGATCCTGCAACAGCAGGTACCGGGTCATCTGCAAGGACAATGTGCAGCATGTCAGTTCTAGCATTTTTCACAGATTTCTGCAGTGTTACTTTAAATGTACAATTAAATTGTGTCACCATAAGTCGTTGGTGGGGTTTCTCTATGTGGCTGACCACTATCTTACTATTTATGTTGTGTATTCACCTTAGGGTTGTGTACTACCACTCCCATAAGGCACAGTTGTGTTGTATGTAAGATGTGACATGGACTACTTTTCACTTTGCAGCAAGCTCTTATCTATTTCCTAAGGGGCATTTGTACATGCACATGTGGGGATACACATAATTACTGGCCTTACCTTTGCTGGTGCTGGGTGTCCCTGAGGTGTCAATGTCAGTAACACCACTGACAGCTTCTGGAAGCAATGTGGACTCCACCAGGTCTTCCATAGGGGTGCACGGTGTCTGGGTGGATGGTCCGCCTCGGTTGCTCCTTGCCTTCTTTAGCCTGCTGGCCAACCTCTCTCTGGCATGGGACCGCAAGTCGTACCATTGCTTGCATATCTCCTCCACAGAGCGCTGCGCAACACCCACTGCGCATATTTATGTATGGATGTCAGACCAGAGTTCCCGCTTCTCACTCTCAGGTACTTGAAGTGAGTTTTTGCCAAATAGTCTATCATTGTTCCTAAGAACCTCCTCAATGAGCACCTCCAATTCTGGCTCACTGAATTTGAGCTTCCTCTTCCTGTCTCCCTTCTCCGTCCCATTTCCAGCATTGGCCATGTTGCTGTTTGGTCCTGGCTTACTCACAATGCTGACTCCCTGGTGCTGGGCTGTGTCTCTCTCCCTGCTCCTGTGGGTGTGACTCCTGGAAACAGCATGGGCTGACTCACTTTCTGGTTGTGATGTCATCAGGCAGTTCCGGTTTGCCGTTTTCACTATGTGAGATTTTCAATTACCAAATCGCAATTTTTTTCAGTATTTGCATCTCGCAAATTGCGTTTGTGAATTTAAAGAAATCGCTATTAGCGATTTTCAAATTGGATACATTGCTTTTTGCATGTCTTAAATTGCAATTTCTTAAAAATCGCAATTTGAAAATCGCTAACTGGAACCTTGATACATCTGGCCCCAAGTCCCTTAAAAATATATGCAAGCTTTCACAACTTCGGACAAGGCACATTGGGCCAGATGTATCAAGACATTTTGCATTTGCAAATGGTGCGAATCACAAGATTCCACTGTTTGCAAATGCAAAATCACCTGTCACGATGTATGAAAGGCCTTGTAGTGCAATTTTAGGGAATCACAATTTTTAGCAATTCCCTAAAATTGCAACTCGGAATAGGAAATCGCAATTTGCAATTCCCTAAATAAGAAATTGTAAATAGGGAATAACTATTTGCGATTACCTATGCACATGTACCATGCATTTCCTAAATGAGAACTGGGCATTCAAGAAATGCAATTACCACCAACTCCAACTTGGTGTTAACCATGTGCAATTAGAAAAATGCAATGAAAATAAATGTATGTTTAAATGTGCCATGGAGCAAACATACATGCCCCTAGGACATGTGTGTGCTTTACATGTCCACATATTTTTGGGGAGGGTGCATCAAAGGGGGTCTTGGGCCCCTAGCACTCCTGGATTTGCATTACCTAAGTTGCAAATTCCTACAAGGAATTCACAAATTAGTAAATGCAAAAAAATTTGCACCTATAGGTCTTCAGGCCCATAGGGTTGAACAAAGTTTCATTCCCTAATAGCGATTCCTTAATAGCGATTGACAATTTTAAGGGCTATTAGTGAATTACTATTGTCTTACATACCATTTTGTATTTCTCAAATAGCGATTTCTTAAAATTTGCTATTTAAGAAATCTAAATGGTACTTTCACACATCTGGACCATTGTTCTATGGTGAAGGTGTTTGGTGGTAAAAGTTTGTATGGTAGGGCCAGAAGGATAGGGCAGCCTTTCAGCTGTGCCTATTATTAGATGCCTTATGGTGAGGCACAGGGAAATCAGGGATTGGGGGATTTTTCCCCAAAGAGGAAGAGCAGTCAAGAGTAGGATTGAGAGGGGAATGGTGGAAGCAAATTTGTCAGAGCAAGGTGAGTATGAGGACTGTTTCTGGTTTTATCTGTGAAAGGTAGGAGGCAGGTTGAAGATTTTCATTCAAGAATAGGCAAATATTACAAATGATCATTGGGTCATTGGAGCAATTTAATTGTATGTTATAGAGTTCAGTTCAAAACCATTCCAAAGGAAAGTTTCAAGAGAGTTACATTTCGAGCACCATTTGAGGAAGATTGTAGCAGGAAAGACAGCTCAGATGTTCAAGAAAAGTGCAATAGTGACAGACGAGCATCAGGTCAGGTTTGTGAGTAACTTGTTCCTAGTAAAGAAAAAGAACAAAGGTTAGAGACATGTAATAAGTATGATAAACCTTAATTATTGTGTGACATACAGGCATTTTAAAATGGAAAGGATTCATCTGTTGGGGGATTTATTGCAGAGTTTGGATTGGATGAAGAAGATGGATCTGAAAGATGCTTATTTTTCAGTTTCAATTGCTTTAGAGAGTCAGAGTTTTCTTAAATTCAGATTTGAGGGGCAATTATTCCAATTCAGATGTCTTCCTTTTGGCCTTTCAGCAGCCCCCTTTGTGCTTTTAAAAGGTGATGAGACCTATTGTAGTTTTTCTGGAAGATAGAGGTGTAGATTATTTGGATGATATTCCAATAATGAATCTGGATGTGGAGGTTTAAAAGACTCAGGCGATTTTGGAAAAAAAATGTTGGAGTCTCTGGGAATTGTTCTCAATCATGAGAAGTCATTTCTGGTTCCATCACAGAGATTGAAATGTTTGTGTTTTAATCTGATAAAACAAGAAGTTTTATTAAAAAAGAAGTTGGTTTGAAAGAGTTGGCTTCGGTGATTGGGCTTTTGTCTTAATCAATTCAGACGTTTGTTTTAAGGCCCTTAAACTACATGGCGTTGCAGAATCTGAAAAGATCAGGTTTATCATAAGTCTTTGGTATGAAGAGAGGCTGGTGTTGTCTCAAGCATGATGCTTGGACAAAGTTGGTTTGGTTGATAAATTGTTTTTACAGGCTTGGAAAGTTTGAGATATGTTTGGTTTAGTCCCAGGTTATGGTTTGGAACAGATGCCTGTAATGTAGTTGGAGGGTGAGTTTGTAGGCTGTAGATATAGGGCTAAATGGTGTCTCTTAGAGAGTCAGGAACATACATCAGCAGTTTGGAGAGGAGAGCAGGTATTTTTGTAATTCACAGTTTGGGGAAACACAATCAGGGAATGTTCAGTTTTATTGAAGATGGTGAACATTTATGCTGTGATATAAATAAGTTGAGAGAAAGCAGATCGAAGAAGCTGTTGGAATTAGCAAAAGAAATGTTTGAGTATTGCTTGGAACATGAGATATGTTTGACAGCTCAGTATTTACTTAGGAAGGAGAGTGTTGTGGCGGACTAAAATTCTCGTCATGTAGTCGATTTCAGCAATTGAAAGGTGAAGACGGTGGTGTTTCATGAAAATTCAATGGAGTTTTAGTCCTCTAGAGGTTGATCTATTTGCTTCTAATTTACCTATTCAGATAAAAGAGTATGTGATCTGGCATCCTGATTTGAGGGCTATAGCGAAAGATGCATTCAGTCTGAATTGGGAGAACATGAAGAGTTATGCTTTTCCTCCTTTTTCGATGAAACTGAGGGTTTTGTTGCAGGTGAGGAGACAGAGATGTCAGTTGGATAACTCAGGCGTGGTTTCTATCGGTGATGGAACTGGTGGTGGAAATTACATTTCTGATACAGCTTTTCAAAGGAGTATTTTGTAGAAAGAGAGGAACAACCTTTGGTAGAGTTAGGAGTGCTCAGCCTTCTAGTTGAGCAAAATGTCAGGAATTCAGAGACTGATAGGTTATGAAAGCAAATGGTTTAGTAGAAATGGTATAAAAAACATTTAGTATAAAACAGTAAATTGTTAAAGGTTAGATATTGCAGCTCAAAATTCATTTTTGGATGCCATGTCAGTGGGCAGGAATCCTTTAGTTGTTAGAGATAAGGCTTAAAAGGCCTCCTATGCCTAGTTATGAAACTGTTTGTTACATTGAAGTAATTGTTCAAATGTTTAAGAAGTTGCCTAGTAATAGATTTTCTGAATACTAGAGAATTATCTTGTAAGTAGACAACCATATTATGTTTGATTTCTTTTAAGAGAGTGTCAGATGTGAGATTACTGGAATCAAGCAATATTTTTTCAGCCTCTTGATGTATTTTTGGAGATTTAGAAGAGAACTAAAAGTGGGTCAGAATCAAAGTTTTGATGATCACCCGAACCCTTGTGTTATGAGTTATATTGGAGATTATGAGGCAATAGTCAATGAACATTTTATTGTGAATGTGAATCAGTTGTTGATTTCCCCTGTGAAAATGTTTGTTGTGTGAGGCTTCTCAGACCTGGTGAATAAAACTTTTCTGCCTAAAACTAACCTCCTGGTCTTTAATAAAATCACAATTTTCTATGCAGTAAGACTTTGAGAATTGTGCTTTTCCCACCACTGATGGAAGTGGTGTTGGGATAAAGCAGTTCCTTGGCAAATGGTTTGAAAGAAATGAGATGTACAGATCATCCACTTTTAAAACTGAAATCATCATCTTTAGCCACAAACATGGTGATCGCTATGTGACGAAATCAGTCCATCTCGCATTAAATCCTCAATGATACGACTCACGGTGAGGTGATTAGGAAGTGTAGCTGACTCTCCAAGATTGCAGTCAGTAAAAGACATTGTGGGCCACTGGCTTTTAGTTCAGATATACTTGTGGCAGACAGGGAAGCCCTTGCAGCCCACATGCATGCTCCTGCAGCCGGGTTGCTCATGAGGCCAGCCTCGGAAGGAGTCTGAGGGCCCAGGGAGGAAGTGTTGTTCCCCCGCACACAGTGCCTGGAGGTTCTTTCCTGCATGCTCGCTGGCACCATTGATGCGGAGAAGCTGGACTAAGCAGTGACATCATGAGGGAGGCTCACCGCTGCAACCCACTGTGGGCTGGCTTCCAGCCTAATGTTGGTAATCAGATCCGGCCAGATAGAGTGCAGTGGCAAGGAGGAGGCCTGCAGTTGGAGTGCAGCGGTCAGGTCATTCCGTGTGCATAGGTAAACCTGACTTCCCCCATTGACTGAAGAGAGCTGTCCATGCCTGGGGAGTGGCCCGAGGTCTTCCCCACTTCCCCCTGGCCTTCAGTGTGTCCAGCTCCGAATGGGGAATCGCAATTGCAATTCCCTAAAAAGGAAATCACAAATAGGGAATTCCTATTTGTGATTCCCTATGCACATGTATCAAGCATTTCCTAAATGCGAACTGAACACTTAGGAAATGCAATTACCACCAACTCCAAGTTGGTGGTAAACATTAGTATTTTTGAAAAATGCATTAAAAATGTATTTTTTAAAGTGCCTAAAATCTCTAAAATCAATTCCAAATTAGGAAATGCAAAACCATTCACACCTATGGGCCTTCAGGCCCCAGGGAAAGCATGGAGTCTCATTTCCTAATAGCGATTACCCATATAGCGATTGCGAATTTTAAGTAATCGCTATCAGGGATTCGATATTTTGTTACATCACAATTTTACATTACCTAAAATTCCCTATTTAGGTAATGCAACATGGAACTTTGATATATCTGGCCCTGTGTCAGTATAACTTTTTGATAAACCAATCCTCTACACTGAAGTGATTAGCTGTCTACATTTGTCCTTCCCGTAGATTGCGTGGGCATTGATCCTGTGTCGCAATATAATTCATAAAACATGATTTGGAAAACACAGTACATTTGCACAGAATAAGCCTGTTGGATCATGGGATTTTCTTCCACTTCTTCGCTTATAACTTTAAAGACATCATCAATGTTGTTGGCTTCTGTTCCGAATTCAAGAAATATAGGGCCAGATGTATGAAGAAATGGCTTTGCGAATCGCAAATAGCGATTTTTAAGAAATCGCTATTTCCGAGTCACAATAGGCCATGTATCATAATTGCAATTCGGAATTAGCGATTTCTTAAAAATCGCTGTTTGTGGTTTGTGAGGCCCATATACCGAATCGCAATTTGCATTTTCGCAAATTGAGATTCAGTCATTGAAAATCGCAAATTGCGAGAAATTGTGAGAAAGCACACCTGGAGGAGCCTGCTGACATCACAAGCAGGAAGTGAGTCATCCCAGGTAGTTTCAGGTGCCACACCCAAACCAGCATTCAGAGAGAGTCAGCCCAGCCACACTGAGCAACACTCTGAAGGAGGCAGCACACCAGAACAACCATGGACACCTCAGCCCAAGGAAAGAAGAAGGGAGAAAAAAAGCGTAAGCTGAAACTCAGCGAGCAAGAGCTGGAGGTGCTGACAGAGGAGGTGGTCAGGAGCCATGACCGGCTTTTTGGTAAAAGCTCACTCCAGGTGCCTGAGAGTGAGAAAATGAGACTCTAGGCAGACATACAAACAAAGATCTGCTCTGTTGGAGTGGCACAGTGCTCGGTTGAAGAAATTAAGAAGAGGTGGTATGACCTGTGGTCCCGTGCCAAGGAGAGGGTGGCAAGATGACTGCAGGAGGGCAGGAGCACAGGTGGCGGCCCACCCACAGAGTCACCCTCCACCCCGATAGAGGACCTAGTGGAGTCCACACTCCTCCCTGAAGCAGTCGGTGGGGTAACTGAGATTGACACTTCTGGCACACCAAGTACCAGCAAAGGTAAGTGCAATATTGAATTGTAACCTCATATGTGTATGCACAAAAGCCCCTTAGGAATTAGCAAGTAATGTAAAACATTGTGAGAAGTAGTACATTCCACATCTTAGAAGCAGCACAACAATGCATTATGGGAGTGGCAGTCCACAATGTAATTAAGTAGAGTGACACCCAGAAGAACACAACACCCACAACACAGTGAAGAGAAGTACCTGTACCTTTATTACCATTGTGTGACTGTAATTGTAACAAACATAACTGACATGCTGCATATTGTCGTCGCAGGTGGGCCAGGCCCAGCAGCCACAGCATGTGCCAGCTTAGGAGAGACTGACACCCATCCTGCTTCAAACTCCAACACGAGTGGGTCTCTGAACAATGCGCCACTCCGACGCAGGCCCAGGGCACTGCCACTGCCAGAGCACAATCAGGACTCCGATGAGCAGCAGCAAGGCCCACATACACCATCCCCAACTGGCAGATGCACCGAGATGCAGGAGCCCAGTTCGCAGCAGACCACAGCACCATGCAGGATGGCTACAAATGCAGGTGCACGGTTGTATGAGGCGGGTGAGGGAACCTCCTTCTTTGGTGGCCTGCAATCGGCTATGTTGCAGCGCCTGCAGAATAAAAAGATCACTGCATTACAAAAACAGATGCAGCAACATAATGCCAACATGGGGGGCCTGCATCGCCAGCTGGATTGCCTGAATGCAAACATTGAACAGCGGCATGAGGGACAGGTCCAGGCATCGCAGGACACAAGGGAGCTCACTTCTGCTGTGAGGGAACTATGTCAGGAGCTGCACCACGACAGGGTGAGCCACCGCAGGCAGGAGCGACGCTTTATGAGCATGTTCGGGGGATTTTGTCGCTCTGTGACTAGACTGGCTAATTCCACCTCCCAAATTTCACGTTGTGCAGTGGCTGCACAGGTGCACACAGCAGCAGGGATGTGGCTCACGGACTAGTCCAAATCACAAATGTGATTGACAATATCATGGGAAACAGGTCAGCCACACCTAGCGAGCTTGGACTGGGGGACACGGAGGACACATCCAGCTTCAGCAACCTAGCTGTGCCCGCAATGGACACCAGACGGCGCAGTGCAAGGCACAGCACTGCCACAGACGCAGTGAGGCAACTGGGCACCCAAGTGGCGTGCGTGGGCGCAAGAAGTGACTGTAGTGGCCAGAGGGGTAATGAGTAAACTATGAAGTAATAGTGCTTTACTGGGGACTTCTTTTGTTTTTGTTTTTTAATCACTTTTGTTGGTATTCGTTGAACTAACATTAACTGACATTAAGGTAATAAATTTACTCACTACAGGTACATTTGGCAGTGCATTTGTGTTGTTCATACTTACATCTGAAATGGTTGTGTGTGATGTCAGCACGCCTTTGCCTTCCCTCTGCTGCACTGTTCCTGTCTGCTGGCTGTAGGGGTGGTATGGGATCATCATCCTCATCAGATTCAGAATCACATATTTCTACAGGTATGCTCCTGGTGGTAGCTATATTGTGCAAGATTGCACAAGTAGCCACTATTCTACATGTCGTCTCTGGGTTGTACTGTAGTGCCCCTCCACTTTTGTGGAGGCACCGGAAGCGACTCTTCAGCAGTCCAAAGGTGCGCTCCACCACATTGCGGGTCGCCCTGTGTGCTGCATTGTATCTCCGTTCAGCAGGTGTAGTAGGATTTAGGTAGGGCGTCATCATGTAGGTGCGCACTGCGTAGGCACTGTCTCCTGGAAGAGACAGAGGGTATATTGAGTAACTGAGCCATCTGACATCAGCACACCATCAATGCGTCAGTGTACAGAGGGACAATACCTAGTAGATATCCTTCTCCAAACTCCCCAGCTAGCAGTCTTGTGTGAATGCCGCAATGGCGAAAGATGTATGAATCATGGGTGCTCCCTGGGTACCTGACCACAAGATCAGTTATGATGTAGGAGGCATTGCATATCACCTGCATGTTCATTGAATGTTGGTATTTACGGTTGCGGTACACATACTCTGTGGAAGATGGTGGACAGATTGCAACATGTGTCCCATCTAAGGCATCTAGGACATGGGGGAACTGTGCTATCTGGTAAAAATCTATTTTTGTCTGCTGTATTTTCTGTGGGGTATGGGGAAATCTGATGTACTGGTGTATCCTGCTCAGCATGGTGTTGATAAATGCATTGAAAAATCAAGAGAGGGTGCTCTGTGAGACCCCTCCAGCTGCTGCTATGACCCCTTGATAGCTCCCTGCGGCAAGTAGGTGGAGGGAGCATAATACCTGCATATGGGTGGGGATACTATGAGTCTTATGTGTTCTGCGCTGCAGTATGGGTTGTAGCTCCGGAATCAGATCAAGTATCATGGCTGAGTTCAACCTATTTCCTCCTCATTCTGGTCAAAAAGTGTAATGCACACTCTGAAAATGCACTCCTGTCTCCTCCTCCCTCTCCTCAAACCTGGCTCAATCCTCATCCTCCTCGCCATGATGTAGAGTGCAGCCATTGTGGAAAAGAGTCTGAGGCATTCTGGGCCCGCTTTATATAGGTTGCACCTGGTTACCACCTGGTTTCACTTAGTGGTATTTTGCATGTGCAAAATGCCATCCTGCGAAAAATCGCAATTTGCGATTTTTTGGTGCATCGAATTGCGACTTGGATTTTGCGAATCACATTTTGCGCCTCGCAATTTCCTACTGGAAATACCGAATCGCAAAATGCGACTCGCAAAAACAGGTCGCAACGCAAAAAATCACAATTTTCGCGATTTCTTATTTTTGGTCTGTGAATGCCTTTCAGGCATTGCAGACCACGTTTTTGCATTCGCAAATGGCCGAATTTTGCGATTCACACCGTTTGCGAATGCAAAAAAAGTTTCATACATCTGGCCCATAGTTTGTAATAGTTTTGATTTGCTAATATTAAACAATGATGTAAAAAAAATTGCCAACATCAAGCATTCTTGTTGACTCCCATGATTTAGGAGCTCAGAGACATCAAATGTTTCCTGCTGATTTTACTGCATCCTGTGCTCTTATTTTGGCAGCAAGAACTTCAGGAGTCAAATCATCTGAGAACACCATAAGTGTCTCATTATTTCTGTCAGACGGACAAAAACAAATTCTGTAATTGTATATTCTCACAAGAAAAATCTTAATTGGATTATTATGGATCAGTACAATTACATCAGTGTTGACTATTATTTCTCTGATCTCACTGAGTGTGAACCCATAGCCAACACTCAAGAGTGGCTTTAAATTTAAACTTAGTTTACTTTTTCAAAGAGTGCAAACTTAATTTAAGGCTGGCAGTTACTTTGCTTCTGGGAGCTCATGGTACATTCATATTTTCAAATGTATGCACACATGCAGTTTGGGTGGGCGTACAAATCTGCTGTAACTAGAGTCACCTCTCTGTTTCAGATCTTAGGGTGGGTGGAGCTCACAGAGTTTTACTCTGTGGCGTTCAGCGCAGTTAGCTAGAAACTCTGTGAAATTCCACAGAGTTCCGTGTGCGGCAGAATGCTGCCTGCCCTAGTACTATGCCCACTCTGCTTAGCGCTTCTGATATCTGGCACTTTCAGGGTGGTATCTAAGGCCATAAGCTGCAAAAACTGCTGTTTCAGGCCTCTTGTGTTGACATAGACCACTGGCCTGGAGCCTGGTGCTCTCAACCACACCTGCACACATTACTTCATCAATTGTCCTCCTTCACAAATTTGCTATGGAAGGCCAAGAACACCCCCTGTCTTGCAACAGCCTGGCAATCGATTCCTCTGCACTTACACACCCTTTCTTTAGGGCCCAGCTTTAGCAGCAGCAAACCAGCTCACCACCAGCAGCCTGGTGATTTGGCAAAGTGCCTAGCCTTGCTTGCCTCTGGGCTCTAAAGCACTCTCTCAGGCCATACACATCTCTATCTGGAAGGGGCTTTCAGACTACCACTCAGCAGCTGATGCTTCCCCAGTCTCCAGCTCCACCTGTTGGCCTCAGCACCATGCCCCATATCATCACTTCCTTTCCCAGGAACTCTAGGGAGCAGTGGCATAATGAAACTTGAGTGCCTCTCCCCTGCAAAGTAACTTCCCTACCCCTTAGGCCCAGTCAGTGGCCTGCCGCTCATGCACAGTGTACTGTGCTGAGGGGGCCCCATAGAGATTGGGAGGCCCCCCTATACCTCGGGGGTCCTTTGTTACAACACTGCTGTAGAGACAGGTTCTTTTTAAGTGGAGCTCTGAGTACAAGTTTTTTTTTCCATGCACAGTTCCCCTCATATGCAAATACTGTCCATGCCCAGTGCTGGCCCCTGTGTGCACATAAAAGAGAAAATGAAACAAGGGTCTGACCTGAATGCTATCTGGGTCTAAGGTCCCCATTGCTAGCGGTCTGGCTCTCTGCCTCCCTCTGCCCCCTGCTCCGAGGCTGCTGAGGACAGTTGAAGGAGGGAGGCCTGGGTCTGGAGCAAGCACCGGTGTAGCCCCTAAGCAGCAGCTTGCAGCAGCTTCATGTAGACCGGCAGAAAGCAGAGCCTTGGCTAGGGGTCTCCTTGCCTGTAGTAGGGCAAATGTCTTAATTTTGGGCAGAGTGCAACGTGAAGCCCAGTTATGGACCACACAGTGCAAGTGCAGTGCTCAACGCTGGTAAGCTCTACTCTGCTTGCTGGGCTAGCAGAGTTTTCGGTTGAAAGCGGGGAGTGCCAACATCTCAGTTAACTCCTCCAGCAGAACGGAGTTCATTGCCCATCACTATTTAGATCAGCTACTTAGCTGAAAATTCCACCTTGAAAAAAACTAGCTGCAGATAAAAACATGTTCGCCGTTTGAGACACACATACTCTGTACTTTGTTCTTTCATTAATCCCTTTTACCCTTGTTCTGGATAAACCATAGATAACACATTAAAGATCTTCTTGCTTTCTGATCAGTTGTTGAAGGTGGCTGAGGGGTAGCTATCGATCTTCTAAGTGGATGGGCATTGGGTTTAGTTGTCGTTGCTTTGTCAGGAGACTTTTTTGATAAATTGATTCCAGGCTTTTTTCTGTTGCATGCAACTTGAAGCATGTGTTGTTACAATGATGAAATATTTGCTCTTCTTCACCCATCAGTTTCAATCTTTTGTGAACTTATATTGCTGTATTTCTGCAGCACCTCAAACTCTCTTCTGTCCAGTGGCAGTCGATGTTCGCTTTTATTTTGGGTTAGTTAGGCATGTGGCACATTTTTCTTTGTTGAAGGAGCTTCATATTTTGTAGTAAGCAACACTCTGTCACGAGGTAAAGATTCTCTGCTTCCATCCGGCTTTGCTCATGTTTACGAATTTGATTCAACCGAAAATCTGAAACAAAAACAATATTAAAATAAATTACCAATATGATGGCTAAAGCACATCATTATAGAGCTGCCATTTTGGAAAACGGTGGAAGGGTCACTCTGAGGAGTTATTTTGAGTCTCTGCAAGACTACTTGACCCCAGAAACCTATGCTTTGATACCAAAATGAAGTATGTAGGTCTCATGGTTCCTGCAATATTACATAATCACTGCAACACATCCGCCATTTTTAAAAATGTCCTCCAGAAATAATCAGCCTGAATTAGCAATGTCAAATCAAAAATGAAAATATCTAGACAGCAAGGTTTTATGGAGATATATCAGGGGGTCAAGACTAATTGGGCAGAACATGTTGTATATTCATTACAGACAACACATGAAGTATGATGCGTAAATACACTCATGAACACAGAATTGATGTAGATTGTAGATGATATGCCAATGTAAAGATTGGATGTGCCCTTTTTACTTGTAATATAAGTGTGGGAAGTGTGAATGTCATGAAATATATACATCTATGTGGAGAGGAGAGTGCGTTTTTGGTTGCTGCTCATAAGGTCACTTTTACTTGTTTTATGTGTGTTTTAAAAAATATTCTTCACTTTTTTCTGTGACTTTTTAACTACATATACTTACCTTTTTAACTATTGTATTTTTATTGAAGGGGATACGGGGGAGAGGGGGCTGCCTTTTATCTGCCTTTCATCTGCAGGAGGGCTGCTTTGTATTTCAGTGCCGCGGAGGCAGTTAGTCTTTTTGGCATATAGCAGGAAGTGAGGGTCAGTAAGAGCCCTCCTTCCTGTTAGGACCGCAGTTTAGCGGTCTAGTTGTTGGGGACTATTCGGTATGGGCCTCGTTCCTGTGACATAAATGTGCCGGAACGAGCGCCCGTGCAGCGGACGCATGCAGCGGGCACGTCGCTGGCATGCCAAAGGTGCCTCAAAGGTAAGCCCGTCTGCACCCGTCCACGCCTGAACGGGTCCAGGGGCCAGAGATGCTGCCCTTTTTCATAAATGTGTATTACCCTGGGGAGAGGAAAAGTATAGAAAGTCCTTTTTTAAGTCCACCTCCCTTGGGAATTCTAAGATTTTAAGTGAGGGTGGGACTTTCTGGACCTGTGAAACATGTAATTGGTGTGCCCAAGCCCCTACCAAGTTAACTGAGGTCAGAAGCCAGGATAACAGGCCACTAGGGTTGGGGTGGGGAGTATTGAAACAGAAGGCAGTATATAATCTTTTTATCCAGTATGCTTTAATAAATGCACACTCCCTCCTCAAACACAAACTGGAAGTCAGCGAAATGATTGATACTTGGCAGATGGATTGTTTATTTATCACTGGAACTTGGGGTAAAGTAGAATCTGACCCAGACCTTGTGGCTGCCACCCCACCAGGATTTACTTACTATAGACTTGATAGACCTCCGAATGGGGGGGTGGTCTGGCTATTATTTGTAGGTCTACGCTTGTGTGCACATGGCTTAGCTCTTCCACTGAAACATGTGAGGCAATGGGCTTTAAGATTTCCCAAAATATTTGGGTGTTATTGGAGGGTCTATTGATATATCGCCCGCCAGGAACCTATGGTCTTGTCGCCGAAAGCTGTAATATTGGGTGACTTTAACATCCACTTTGATGAGACATCTACGCCCATGATCCGTGAATTCATAGACTTTATGGAGGCCCTGGATTGGACTTTTAGATTCTCATCAGCAACCCAGATTGCAGGGCATATTTTGGATGGGGTATTTGCACGAGCCTCTCAACAGGTGGCTGTAACCATTGTGCAGTTGAGCTGGACAGATCATTACCTGTTGAGTTTTAAACTTGCCTCTAAGAATTCCTGTGATTTTAACTTGGAGATGGGTAGAGTGGTTAGGCTATGGTAACAGGTTAAAGCAGAGGAATTAGGCCAGGCTTTAGAAGTTGGCTGGGATAAGGTGAAGAATTTAGCCTTGCCCTTGCTTGATAGTTTTCAGCAAGGAGCGGAAAAGACTATGGACCTACTGGTGCCCCTATATTTAGGGTACCCAGCAGTCGGAAGAAACCAGGTCATCCCTGGTTTACAAAGGAGCTTAAACTCCTTCAAAGAAAGTACCGACAACAGGAACATCGATGGAAACTTAATCCAGTACCTGAGGAAAGGGCGGTCCTTAAGTACACTTTAAAGGTTTGTAAAGCAGCGCAATTCAAGGCCAAATCAAATTTCTACACCACTAAAGTAAAGGAGGCATTAAATGCCCCTAGGGAGCTTTTTAAGACTATTAAGGCTTTATCTGTGCCCCTTAAGCCTGCTGGTTTAGAAAACTCTCAGGAATTCTGTGATAGGGTTGCTATGCATTTTAAGAAGAAGATTTTGCAAATACTTGACAGCTTTGATCCCCAGGACATATCTGGAGTATTTCCTTCCGTGACACCTGCTAGTTCTATTGCAAGCGGAATATCACTGTTATCAGATTTCCATCTTCCTTCCTTGGACAATATTAAAAAGAGGATTCTCGAAATCAAGTCGGGCTTCCCTCTTGATCCATGTCCTCCTTCTACCTATCATCTGGTTCCTGATTTGATGGCTCAAGTGTTAGCTTCCATCTATCAAGAGGTATTAATGTCTGGGGTGTACCCTTCTTCTTGGAAAGAAACTATAGTGATACCCCTTAAGAAAAAAACAGAGGGTGATAGCCAGGACTTGAGTAATTTGCGGCCAATAGCACATCTCCCATATTTGGCAAAGATTTTAGAAAAAATTTGGAATCTGGAACTGGCTGAGTTTTTAACTGAAGCGGAAGTCCTTGATGTTTCCCAACATGGTTTCAGGAAAGAGCATAGCACTGAAACAGCCTTGATCTCTTCCTCCGATGCTATTCGGAGGATAGTTGATGAAGGCCAGGGGGCTATTCTGGTTCTTTTAGATTCATCTGAGGCCTTTGACACTATTTCTCCTATATTGTTGACGTCTCATCTTCATCAAGTAGGGATAAGGGGTCGGGTGCTTAAGCTCTTGGGGTCCTTTCTTATGAATAGATGGACCACAGTTAGCTGTGGCGATTTTAAATCTACACCTCATCTTTTGACCTTCGGGATTCCTGAGGGATCTTCCCTTAGCCCCACGTTGTTTAATGTGTATATAGCTCCACTGGTCAGTTTAATCTGAACTTTTGGTTTTATTCCATCTTCTTACGCAGATGATTACCAGCTTATTATTCCTATTAATCAGCCATGAGAGGAGGTGGTGGATTGGTTATCGAAATTGTATGCTGGCAGTGAGTAAATGGATGAATACTAAATGGCTCTGTCTAACATTTAAGGCAGCTCATGGAATTGGACCACGGTATTTGACTTCTAGACTTCAGTGGTATGTACCTAAGAGAAATCTGAGGTCTTCTCAAGCTTATCGGATACAGGTCCCTCAAACCTATAAAGCTAAATGGGGGGATAAAGCCTTCACTGTGGCTGCTGCCAGAAGGTGGAATTTGCTCCCTTTGAACATCAGGCAAGAATCATGCTATTTGAAATTCAGGAATTCGGTAAAAACCTGGCTCTTTCCTCGTTAGAATTTTTCCAGGTGGTTTATGACCGATGTTTGGGCTTTTCTCTTTCGTTTTTCTTCTGTTTATTGTATGTTTATTTTAACTCTTTTTCTTTCTTTCTTTCTTTCTTTCTGGCTAGTACACTTTATTGTGCACTCTTCTTCTCATGTTCTCCTCTCATAGAGCTTCAACGCTCTTTTGAGTAGGAATGCACTTTAAAAATTACGGCATACATACATACATACATAAATACATACATAGTGTTCTATGTAGTTACAATGGATCAAACAAAATTCAAAGACATTATTGCAGTTTGTTATGCTGAGTATGTGGGGCAACATGTTTGTATTTATAAGAGGTAGTTGGATATTTATGGGTCTATTAAATAACGCTGAGTTAAATGACTTACAATAGGTAAAAATATAGATAAACATCATTTTATGTTAAAAAAATCTAAAAATAGTACCTATTTATTATCTAATTCTAAAATATCTTAACAACATAACGTTCTTAATTTCTAATTTTCTTTTTTTATTGTAAACTTTGTAAAAGTACTTTTCATTTAGTTTAATGTATTTAATTTGATGAACGTTTTAATTCAAAAGTCAAAATACTAAGTTCAATATTAGGCAATTAATTGTATATACTTATTTCAAATGCAGAGCAAAATAAGAGAATGCTGCAGGACTATTAACTTAATTTTGAAAGAAATTGTTAATTAATTAGTATTTTGTTGAAGTTTTAATTTAAAAATTGTCACCTGATTAAAAATATTATGCATTAACAATTATTATTTATTATTATTATAAGTTATATTTATAAATATTTGAAAGTAATTTATTTTTTGATAGACAATAATGTTACATCAATTTCTCATTTTAAAATGTCAATCACACTTTTTATAATTAAATGATATATGTGTACTATTTCAGGATTTTTATATTAAATTATATTTATTTATATTTCTAAATATTTTAATTAATTTAATGCAATTGAATGTTATTGTCTATTGGGTTTTATTTTGAGTCCCTACTTTCTACTTCCTCTATTTTCAATGGGAGGGTGTTGCAGTATCAGTGGATGGCCATGTGTGATGCTGAATGTTAGAAATGGGGTCTTTGGTTGACAGTCAGGTTATCCTGTGTTCAAGCAAGGACCCTCACTCTAGTCAGGGTAAAAGAGAATCACCCTCAGCTAACCCCTGCTTCCCCCTTGATTGCTTGGCAGAGCAGTAGGCTTAACTTCAGAGTGCTAGGTGTAAAGTATTTGTACCAACACACACAGTAACTTAATGAAAACACTACAAAATGACACAACACCAGTATAGAGAAATAGGAAATATTTATCTAAACAAAACAAGACCAAAACGACAAACATCCGACATACACAAGTCAAGTTATGAATTTTTAAAGATTAAATCCCAAAATAGCACTTGTAAACACAAAATGCTTCGATGAGGTGTTAACACGGAGTCGTGATGGAGTTGTTCCCAACAAGCCGACACCAGCGGCGCCAGACATGGAGTCGCGTAGACCCCCAAGTACAGAACCTTTGGTGAAGAGTGAAAACAAGTCGATGCGCAAAGTCGGGGATCGCGGCGTCTGTGCGAAGCGTTGAATCAGTGCACTTTGAGCGGCGTCAGTCACAACATGGTACTGCGACTTCCACGGAGTCACGGACTTCAGCGGGGCTGCAGCGGCATCGGACCTGCGAAGATCGTCGCGTTCCAGCGAAGATCACCGAGTCGGTTGCAGGCAGCGTCACCGAAATTCAGCAGCGGGGTCGGTCCGAAGTCGTCCAAAGTCAATTTCCTTGGATTTCCACCAGCTCTCCTTTCGAGGGCCCAGGGACTGGATGGGGCACCACTTGTCAGAGCAGGAGTCTCTCCAGAGACTCCAGGTGCTGGTAGAGAGAAGTCTTTGCTGTCCCTGAGACTTCAAACAAGATGAGGAAAGTTCTAAATCAAGCCCTTGGTGATTTCTTCACAAGATGGAAAGCACAGAAAGTCCAGTCTTTGCCCTCTTACTCTGGCAGAAGCAGCAACTGCAGGATAGCTCCACAAAGCACAGTCACAGGCAGGGCAGCACTTCTCCTCAGCTCTTCAGCTCTTCTCCAGGCAGAGGTTCCTCTTGTTTCCAGAAGTGTTCTAAAGTCTGTGTTTTTGGGTGCCCTTCTTATACCCAATTTCTCCTTTGAAGCAGGCCTATTTCAAAGTAAAGCCTCTTTGGAATGTGAAATCGTGCCTTGCCCAGGCCAGGCTCCAGACACTCACCAGGGGGTCGGAGACTGCATTGTGTGAGGACAGGCGCAGCCCTTTCAGGTGTAAGTGACCACTCCTCCCCTCCCTCCTAGCACAGATGGCTCATCAGGAAATACAGACTACACCCCAGCTCCTTTTGTGTCACTGTCTAGTGTGAGGTGCAACCAGCCCAACTGTGAAAAATGACCCAGGCAGGGAATCCACAAACAGGCAGAGTCACAGAAATGGTATAAGCAAGAAAATGCTCACTTTCTAAAAGTGGCAATTTCAA
Organism: Pleurodeles waltl; assembly: GCF_031143425.1. Classification (NCBI taxonomy): domain Eukaryota; kingdom Metazoa; phylum Chordata; class Amphibia; order Caudata; family Salamandridae; genus Pleurodeles; species Pleurodeles waltl. The sequence continues at coordinate 499,420,292 of NC_090445.1, forward strand.
ACGCACAGTCTGAAAATCAACTTTGCTAAAAGATGTATTTTTAAATTGTGAGCTCAGAGACCCCAAACTCCAAATGTCCATCCACTCCCAAAGGGAATCTACACTTTAATCAGATTTAAAGGTAGCCCCCATGTTAACCTATGAGAGGGAATGGCCTTGCAACAGTGAAAAACGAATTTAGCAATATTTCACTGTCAGGACATATAAAACACATTACTATGGGGGTCATTACAACATTGGTGGTAAAAGCCTTTTACCGCCGTGCAGAAGACCGCCAACACACCGCCGCGGACGAAGAATTCCACCACAGTCATTATGACCCACAGCTCGGAATCCGCCAAAATAAAGACACCCACACAAGTCCGCCACACCAAAGGTCAGTGATAAACTGCCGAAATCAAAACCTCCACCGTCACACCAACAGGAATACGCCCACACTATCACGACCCACAAATCCACGTGGCGGTCTTTCAACCGCTGTATTCCATTGGCGGTACACACCGCCGTGCTCAAAATACACACACTTTTACAAAACACTACCACATTGGACAATTCAAAATACACACACCTGATACACATACACACACCACTCCCACACACCCAATACAATATAAAACACACACCCACAAATCCCTACTACCAAAAATTCTGAAAGAAGGCCAGAGACAGACACCACAATCTACAAACAAGCATCCACAGGCACTCAACACCATCACTCACACAACATCCACGCACCTCACACAACACATCACTAAATATCACCCCATACATCACAACACACACCAACCCACACATCACCCACACCACCCAATTGCACGGCAAAGACACCCCAGGTTCTCTGAGGAGGAAATGAGGGTCATGGTGGGTCTTGAGCCCACCGCCCAAGTTACACAAACGCAGCCACACACCCACCCAACAACCATCCACCTCACAACAGCCTCCAGCCCATGCACCTTCACTCAAAGTCACCAAACGTACACCTCCTACGGCCACTACCTCTTCCTCCGCCCCCAAACCCCCTCCATCTACCCGTCCCAGTGTTCCTAACAAACTTTTCCTGGCCACCCTTGACCTCTTTTCCTCACCTCCCCCACCTCGTCAGTCTCCTAGGGCCCGACTCTCCAGGTCCCAACCTAGCACCTCAGCCACAACATTGGCGGGACCAGTGGTGCCAGTAGTCACCGGATTCTGGAGTGCACCAGGCAGCAGGGCAGCCAGTGTGGCAAGGAGCCACAGCACGGACAGTCCCCCACCTGTCAAGCATCAAAAGTTGGCCAGTGCCCGGCGGGAGAGGGGGAAGACACCAGCCACCAAAGCCGCTCCCAGGGGTACAGTTGGGATTGTGGAGTCAGCTGCGATACCTTCCAAGGTGGGGAAGGGTCACAAGAAAACCGGTAAGTCTGGGAAGAGAGGCACGGCGGAGAAGACCGCCATCAGCCCCGCTGCCCAGGATGCGACCGCCAGAAGCCCCACTGCCCCAGACAGGACCGCCAGCAGCAGCCCCGCTGCACAGGAGGCGACCGCCAGCAGCCCCGCTGCCCCAGACAGGACAGCCAGCAGCTGAATCGCTGCCAAAGACAGGACCGCCAGCAGCAGCCCGCTGCCCAGAAAGCGACCGCCAGCAGCCCCGCTGCCCCAGACAGGACCGCCAGCAGCTGAACTGCTGCCAAAGACACCGCCACCACAAGCACCGCTGCAAAGGACACCGCCACCACAAGCACCGCTGCCAAGGACACCGCCACCACAAGCACCGCAGGCCCATGAGCGCCAAAAGTTCTGACGATACAGAGGCCGGCATGAGCAAGATGAAGCACTCTGGGCACAAAGCCCCCTCCAGAACCAGTGGAGACTGTTATCAACTACCTCAGACCTTGGAAGGATGAAGCACTCTGGGCACAAAGCCCCCTCCAGCACCAGTGGAGAATTTTATCCACTACCTCAGTCCTTGGCAGGATGAAGCACTCTGGGCACAAAGCCCCCTCCAGAACCAGTGGAGAAAGGCATCCACTACCCCAGTCCTTGGCAGGATGAAGCACTCTGGGCACAAAGCCCCCTCCAGAACCAGTGGAGATTTAAATCCACTACCTCTGTCCTTGGCAGGATGAAGCACTCTGGGCACAAAGCCCCCTCCAGAACCAGTGGAGCAAAGCATCCACTACCTCAGTCCTTGGCAGGATGAAGCACTCTGGGCACAAAGACCCCTCCAGAACCAGTGGAGACTGTTATCCACTTGAGAGACTGTGGCTTTGTACTCCCCAGGATTGAACAGTGGGCAAACCACCCACTGTAGAGACTTGAGAGACTGTGGCTTTGCACTCCCCAGGATTGAACAGTGGGCAAACCACCCATTGTAGAGACTTAAGAGACTGTGGCTTTGCACTCCCCAGGATATAGCAGTGGGCAAACCACCTACTGTAGAGACTTAAGAGACTGTGGCTTTGCACTCCCCAGGATTGAACAGTGGGCATGGGGCCCCCTCGTGGATTTTGCTTTGTGCACTCAACCGGCTGAGGTGCCCCCCCTCTTTCCCCCTGAGGTGCCTGTTTTGTTTCTATCTGATGCCCCTGCAGTGTTCTCTCTGTCTTGTTCTGGTATCTTGTGTGGGCCTCACCCATGCCTTTTGGGCCCAGTGATCCACTGACTATGATGGTGGAATACCTTAGACTTGTGTTCTTGGTGTATTTAATTGTATATAGTAAAAATGTATAGATTTGTAAATATTTTCGAATCATGTTTTTGAATATATCACAATAATTCGACTAATTTCCTTTTGTCCTTGCATTCTTCCAGGGGGGGGTTGGAGGGGTAACTGTGATGTGTCATGATGTGCTAGGGTGTATGTTGTAGTGGGTGAGGGTGGGGGTGGGGGTGTTGCGTGTTGCGTGTGTGTGTCACTCTTTCCCTCCCCCCTCCCCTGTGTCGTAGGTGCAGTACTCACCGTGGTCTTCGCCGCCAGCGTTCGTGCTCCTGGTAGAGGAGTAGGAAGATAAAGGCTTGAAAAATCTGGAGCTCTGGTTCCATGGCGTCCTGGTTTCTCGTGGGGTGTGTAGAGGTGAGCGTTCTCCCTTCGAAGTCCTGTTTCTGCCGTGTTTTTGTTCACGGTGAATCTGCCCCGGAAAAGGTGGCGGATTGGTGGGTTGTAATTCTATGGGCGATACATTGTCCTCCGCCTGTCTGTTGGCGGTGACCGCCAAGCTGTTTGTTTGTACCGCTGTGGCGGTTGGAGTGTTAAAGTGGTTGTCTATGTTGGCAGTTTCCGCCACGGTCGTAATTCCAATTTTTTTTACCACCGGCCTGTTGGCGGACTTACCGCCGCTTTAACACCGACCGCCAGGGTTGTAATGACCACCTATATGTGCTACCTTAACCATACACTGCACCCTGCCCTTGGGGCTACCTAGGGCCTACCATAGGGGTGCCTTACATGTAAGAAAAGGGAAGGTTTGGGTCTGACAAGTGGGTACACTTGCCAAGTCGAATTTACAGTTTAAACTGCTCGCACAGACACTGCAGTGGCAGGTCTGAAACATGATTACAGAGCTACTTATGTGGGTGGCACAACCAGTGCTGCAGGACCACTAGTAGCATTTGATTTGCAGGCCCTGGCACCTCCAGTGCACTTTACTAGGGACTTACCAGTAAATCAAATATGCCAATCATGGATAAACCAATCAAAAATACAATTTACACAGAGAGCATATGCACTTTAGCACTGGTTAGCAGTGGTAAAGTGCTCAGAGTTCAAAAACCAACAGCAACAGGTCAGAAAAAAATAGGAGGAAGGAGGCAAAAAGATTGGGGATGACCCTGCATAAGCAAAAAAGTCCATCACTGAAATTACAACAGTTTTTTTTTTTTTGGCAGTAGTAACTTACAATACACTTTTTAGTAACTTCACAGTTGGATTTTATGAATATCCAAAAGTATTAACATCAGTCAAACATGAGAGAGTAAATTGCACATGTAAATTACTCACACATGTCAGTTACCTTTGTGAATATCCCTGATAGCGTCAGCATGTCTGTCCAGGTTTGTTACTACTTGTAGGTCATATAGAAATGATTGAAAGACATGTTGTTTGGGTGATGTAACACAGTTTCAGGAATAGACATGTCTTCAGATATTCACTACCTCAGCGGGCGACACTGCATTATGCAGCATGCACGTGCACATAACTTTGATAATACTTTCCTCTGTGGGGGTGATTTGAAAACTTGATCCAAATTGACCACCAGGCATAGCTCAGCCTCAATTAGCTTGGTGTTCTACTGTTAACTACCCTTTTATTGCCCTGTCACTTTTTTTCTGATGTCTCTGAGGGTGCACCTCTTTAATCCGATGGTATTAGTGGCTAGTGGGTTTCTGCCACATGGTATGCTTCTTTTGTCTGTGGCACAGATGATCTGTGCAGGCAGACTGAACAATTGACTGCAATGATCAACCACAAAGGTGACAAAAATATCTCTGTCATCCTCAGTAAAATGTCTCTCTGTATGGTGGCTGGCTCCATCTTCTAAGTATTCAATGTGTAGCTGAGTTGAAAGGGAGGTGATAGTAGGAGCAGGTATTTGTGTAATTTTTACAGTAATTAACAAATTGTGTCATTGATTTCAGGTGTTTCAGTTTTATTATCTCCATCATTAATAATTTTGCACAATTTACATTTGCACAATAAATAATAAATATTATACTATTAAATGTATCTTTTTGAAAGTGGTACTGAGTGGATCTGCTAGATTGTATTATTTAAGAAGAATGAGAGAGTCATTAAGAAACAAATGCCAAACCATGTAGCACTCACAAAAATGGCTTTAGATAATATTGGGCAGGTTCGGAAACATGAAAGAATCATGTTTCAGCTTTTATTTGCATTTAACTCTTGAGAGTTGCACAACCTCACTATAAAGTCAACCATGTCCAGTAGCTGGAACTGGGTGATGGCAGCGAGCCTGTGATACAATATTCCTCATAGTCACTGTAGAAACTTGGTTATTAGTTAGGAGGGGTGGAAGCACCCTCCACGAATAAACACAAACTTTGTAAGGATGAACCACAAAAGTCTCTAAATAAATCTGGCTTAACTCTCTGGTAGCTTGACACAAAAGCTGTCACACTTACCTCAGAGGTAATGTGTGAAGTATTTATGCAGCACTCAAACAGTAATAAACACAATACAAGAAAGATTTTAACCAAATTTAGAAAAACAGAGTCAATTTTAATACATATAATAACACCAAAATGACAAAAAAATCAATGAGTAGATCCAGAGTGATGAATTGTGAAAGTTGTAGGTGAAATCAGTGTAAAAAGGCACACATCATCACTGTGTGGTCACTCTGGTCTGGTTGCTCTGGCCTGGAGTAAAGTGAAAAGTTCAGGCTAATAACGATTGAGTGTGTGCCAGACACAGGGACCAAGTTCATTTCACTGAAGAGTATACCTTCTCGAGTCCAAGTCCACGTGAGTACTGCAGTTGGAGGTTCATGTTGGCAGGGGTCGTGATGAGGACATTGTTGGTGCGAGGAGGAGGTTGGACATTGCAGACTGATGTGGTGATTCACTTTGGCAGGCGTCATGAACTTGTTTGTTAGCACAAAGAAACCGTATCACAGGTGTGAGAAACCCACAACATCTGGATTTTTACTTTTAATTCTGGAGCAGTGCACTCTGATGCGATCCAGGACTTGGGGATCAAGACTCACTCCAACAAAGGTCAGCAGCAGGTCTCAGGCAGGTCCAGTTGATGCTGGCCAGCTGGGCAGTTGCAGGGAGGCCTCTGGAAGCTTGTTGTGTCCCTGTAGCTCAAACAGGAGGCCAGCCAACTGACCCTTGGAGTCACTTCTGAGAAGCCTGGGATGAAAGCAAGCCAGTTCTGTCTTCCTTTTTCAGGCAGCAAGGCAATCCTTCTTCTAAATCTTCCACAGGTCCAGGAGTGCTCTGATGAGAAACTCTGAAGGTGCCACTTTTATACCCCCAGCCATCAAAGGGCATGCAGGTCTATGTGTGAGCTGCAATTTGTCAATGGCAGGGTAGGCAAGGGCATACGCATAGCCCTGAGGCTACGCACTGAAGCTCAGGCAGGCTGATCATACCCCATGGAGGACATCTTGCTCAGGGGAGGAACACCCTACCCCACTCCCAAGATCCTTTTATTCCAATGCCTGGAAAGACTAAACAAAACACAACAAGAGACCCATTCACAGTAATATGACTCTGTATATTGGCAGAAGGCATATATGATTTGGGCACAAAATTGACAACTTTCTAAAAATAACATTTTTAGAATAGTAATTTTAAATCTGACTTTAACATTAAGGAGGATTTTAAATGGCAGTTCATTTGAGTGGAAGAGATATTTCTCTAAATGCTCCACTTATTAAGCTCAGTAAAGTAAACCAGTGTTAGTCTATGGTAGGAACAACAGTGAAAACTTACTTTAGGAGCTTTTCACGGTTAGGAAATGTAAAATGTAAATCCATATGTCCTACTTTTCAAATATCAATCACCTTGCCCAGGTTGATGCCTGTAAAATGTTTATTTTTCCAGGTCAAAATACTAGTTTATAACTGCACTTGAGCTGCAGTGGCAGACTTGAGACATGATTTGCAGTGCTATTTTAGTGGGTGGAAAAGCTGATGCTGTTGGTCATTGGCAGCATTTAATTTAGAGGTACCTGTAGTGCCTTTTACTAGGATCTTATAAATGCACCAATTAGGTTTTGCAAATCTGGTTAGCAATGTAAAGTGTACACAGTCCTAATGCCAACAAAAACATGTTCAGCAAAAGAAGAGTAGTGAAGGCAAATAATCTGGGAGAATATCATGCCAAGCCTTTCAGGTCTAAAGGTTACCAAAAAAAATAGAACTTTTCATCAAGGTCTTTTGATATGGTGCTTTAACACATTTCAACAATCAGCTGACATACGGATCTGTTCCTAAAAGCAGTATGTAATCCTATTTAACACCAATTTCAATATTTCACCCTACATCAGACAGCCACAGAATATAGTTAGATAACAGTATTTGTTAAAGTAGACCTTCAATGTTAATTGCACTCTAACAAATGATATAAATATATATGTAGGATTCTCATACTGCCATTTCACTCCCAAAAGAGATTCCAAATACATTTATTTTTGTCATTTAAAACAACCTAAAGAATCACCAAAATTAATCAATCCCACTCAATCACTTCTCAGTGTTTTTCAAGGAACTTACACAGCAGTGATTTTCTTTTTGATAGGACCACTTCTTAATATCTATTAACTCTCCAGAGCTAGTTGGGGCACCAGCAATATCCATTAAAGTCTTACAGTGCATCTTGTTTTGAGTCCTTTGTAACTTTATGATTACATCAACTTTTGGGATTAGGTATGAGGATGTCACTGATCACCAGCTAGGTGAAGATCAGAAAACAACTGAAGCTGGTAAAAATTCAAAATCAATTAGTTCTTTCTTGACTTGTCTGTGAAAATATTTGAAGGTTAGCCTGTTTTCCACTTGTACACAAGGATGTTGCTCTTCACCAAAGGTATTTGGGCAACCGTCACTGACGCATGATTGGCCAGCGGAGGATAATCAGTCAGGCCATAGATTCACCTATTGTAGCCAGCTGAGGCTGCAGCATCAACACTGCTTTGGTAAAAGCAGGATGTGACTGCAATGAAAATGGCTGCCACCCACTAAAGGCCCTGCTAGCACTCCTTCTAATATGTTCACTCATCCAAAGCCCAAGGAGAGTAAAGTGCATTTGGGTTAGAGGAACACGGTGGAGAAGCAAAGGCACACAACACAAGGTATTTTTTTGATTCAAAAATACCAAATTACTAACAGTGCTTAGAAAATGAAAAGGAAAGGAGAACCCCTACCTTTGTTCATCATCAACAAGCTGCCCAGATAGGAACTGGCATTGGTTGGGAGAACACAAAGGAAATGCAGTAGAAGAGCTTAATAAAGGATAAGATCTATTCATTAGCAGCTGACTAAACCTGCAGCCCCACTAAGAGCAGAGACACTATTTACGATGGCAGGCGCACTTTGGCTGAACACACAGATACAGTAAAATACCACAGTGCTGTCATCATGAGACTAAAAATAGTAAGAAGGTGTGCCCAATAGAAGACACAAATGATCCCAAATCACAAAACTGGGGGCACAAAAGGACCAAAACATCAAACTGAGAATACATAACATCAGAAACGCCTAATCATCCTATGGTAAATGAGAGTTTAAACGCTATATTTTGGAACTTGTAGCCTTAGATACAAATAATAAGTAACAAAAAGCCTGGAGAAAAAGCACACACATGAATCCGGGGAGACATCACTGGAATGACCAATAACCAAAACAGACTACATTATTAAATTATATATATGCCCATGCATGAAATAAGAGACCACAGTGAGAGCTACTGTTTATCAGTCTGAATGGGAAAACATCTAAATAGAGCGACAACCACCACTGCAAATCCTAGTAACTACCTAAGGTGCAATACCTGTAACTCCTCAGAGGGAAATAAAATTGGCCAATGACATTGTACTATATCCTTATGCTGAGGTGTATGACGATTGTAACAAAAGAAAATAACAAAATTGAGCTACATTGATTTTATCAAACAACCTTGGATTTAAAAGATCACCAAAACACAGACGCAATTGCTACTCAAAGAACAGAAGCAGTAGCTGGTAAAGTGGACAACAGCAATGAGAAAAGAACTCCACAACAGAGACTGACATCATGATTGAAATAATTCTGTGAGAACCTCTATATATTAAAACAACTATAAGACAAAAAATCTGAAATCCAATCATTGCAAACAGATCTAACCACCATTAAAAATAGGCTTGGTGCAACGGACTAGCATCTAGAAGTAACAGAAGTTGACCAAATAAACAGAACATGTAACCTATCAGAGAAATATGATTTATTCATAGAAAAACTGGGTAATTGGTTGACAAAACTGGATATGATAATATTAGGGTATCTGGAGTGCCTGGGAAAGTAGAAGGCACACACATGATGGTCTTCCTGAGCACATGCCTCTGTGCTCTACTGGGCTTGACATATTCCCTTCGTTGGAACTTCAGAGAGCCATTGGGTGCATAACAAGGGCAAAAATTAACTTGCAAGATTGTAACATCTACATCTCAGCAGATTTCTCATAAAAATAATCATACAGTTGTTTTTTGGCCTTACCCATCTGAAACCAGACATAAGCTGTGGACTACTTGACCGAGCCATAATGCTACTCACAACATGAGGTGGAAACAAAGACATGTATGCACTGTAAGATCTAGTGGTTGGAAAGCATGGTGGTTGGAAGCATGGACAATTAAAAAAGGGTGAAAATCAATCTTCGCGCCTTAAACTAGAAAACTGAAACACTGAAAGATGAGACAGCTCTGGAGACAGAACAGTTACAAAAAGATGGATGTCAAAACACCAGGAGCAGTGGCACAAGTGAGAGATATAGACAAATCCAGCTTATTCCACAAACTATAATAGTGTATACCTGTATAACAGTGTATACAACAGTGCGAAAAAACAAATAATTGAATGTTCTTCCCTAGAGACAGAAATAAAGAAGGAGAAAAGAGCATTCAATGAGACACAGTACCAAACTGAATATTAACACCTGATGAAGGTAGACCAAGTGGGTGCAGAAGTACCCTGAAAGTTACCTCTGAAAAGTGACTTTACTGACCTCTGGTCAGCGTTAGCCTTGCTTTCCCCGTGCAGCTCCACTTGCTGCTGCTGCCTTTCACCTTCTGAGTCTGCCTGTCTCGTTGTGTTTGAGGCCCTCCTCCATCCACAGGCTCCCACCTCTGCCTTGTCACTGGTGGTCTAGTGGTTCCCTTCTGTCCCTCTCTCAGCTACCTTCTGCCTTTCTGTACCCTTTTTCTGCCTTTTTGCTCTGTTGTTTTTTCTCTGTTCTTTTAGCCTCTTTTTGACTCTTTTTCCTCATTTCTCTGTTTTCCCCGCATCTCCCCTGCAGCTGCTGCCCCTGAAATCTAGCCCCCCACCCACTGTCGTGTTTCACACCCTCCAGCATCCCAGCTGAGCACCCCCTCTCTTGCCCCCCTTCTTAATGCCAGCTGTGTCGTTGGTGTGCTGAAACTATGCCAAAGGCAAGCCCGTCTGTGCCCATCCACGCCTGCACCATGGCTAACACCATAGACCCTGGTCCCCGCTCCACACACAGATACAATGCCAGGACCCTGCATGCCCTCAACACCGGAGGCTTAGCCACCTGTCACTGCACCTCACCAAAGAATACCCCAGGTCCATTCTCCTGCTGCAACTGCACTTTCACCTGTCCTCTCACCCTAAAACCTCCCTGTGCTGGACCCCCAGGGCATCTCAGGTGTATTCTACTCAACACTTGCTCCCTCATCAAACATGCAATAGAAGTTTTGGGCCTCCTTGGCTCAATGCCCCCAACGTTGCCTTCTTCACAGAGACCTGGATCACCACCTCCTCAGCTCCGGACATTGCCACCGCCATTTCTGACAGCTACAAGATCATACATCATGACTGTGTCAACCCGCCTGGAGGAGGGGTCTCTATCATCCTCAAAAAATCACTCCGCTTCACAACCAGTGTCGATATCCAGATCCCCAGTGCTTAACACCTTCACTTTCAGATCCAGTCTAATCCAAACTCCACCCTCTGCAGAATGCTCATTTACAGACCCCCCCGGACTGTGCCCATCCTTCAGCAAAACACTGTCGGACTTCATCGCCCCCCATGCCCTCACCTGAACTGACTACATACTCCTTTCCAACCCCAACTTTCACCTCGACAACCACAGGGATCCAAACATGGCCACCCTCATGGAGAACCTCACCACACACAGACTTAAGCAGCTGGTAAACCACACCATGCTCTCAGCAGGTCAGACCCTCAACCCTGTCTTCTCCACGAGAAACCACATCTCCTTCTCACACACTTCTGAACTCCACTGGACCGACCACCACTGCGTCCACTTCTCCATCACCAAGGTGATCAAACTGCACCAAGCCCACTGCCTCCTGTGCAGGAACTGGACCAAGGTCACAGAAGCCAGCTCACCACCGCGCTCCACCAATCCTCACCACCAGATACTGCAGTCGCTAACACCTCAGCCCACATCTTCCAACAATGGATCACCGACTGCTCCAACACCCTAGCCCCCCCCTAAGGAAACCTGCTGGCAATCATCACCACAGAATACCCAGCTAGTTCTCCCCCAACCTCCAGGAATCCAAGAGCACATGCAGACAACTTGAGAGAAAGTTGAGAAGCAGTAAGAGCACTCCAGACAACAACGCCTTCAACAATACCGTCACATAAAACCAGAACAGCGAGGAACTTTTCACCATGGTCAAGGATGTCACAAATCCTGACACAGACACCACAGACATCCCTCCCTCCCAAGACCTCTGCAACAGCCTTGCCTCTTTCTTCCACCAGAAATCCGGACATCTAAGAATGATTCGTAAACAGAGGAACCAGAACTACAGACACTTATCAGCAGCCAATCATGGAGCACTGGACCCTCCTAGCCCTGGCGGACACCCTCAATCTCATGAATATGATTCACTCTGGGGCACCCTTGGACCCATACCCCCACCATATCTTTAATGAAGCCAGTGCCATCATTGCTTCTGAACTATGGCGCATCATCAACTTCTCCATCAAAAAAGCCACCTTCCTGGATGCCTGGAAATACGCAGAGATAAATCCCCTCCTGAACAAACTTTCCTTTTCTAGGCAAGGTCATCAAAAAAGCAATCAACGCCCAGCTCACTGAGTTCATCAAAGCCAACCACATCCTCGAGCCCTCCCAATACGGATTCGGGAGCAACCACAGCACCGAAACCACACTCATAGTAACCACAGATGACATCTGCACCCTACTGGACCACAGCCAGACAGCTGCCTTCATCCTCCTCAACCTCTCCGCCGCCTTCGACACCGTCTTCCAAGTCATCCTGTGCACCAGACTACACAAGGCTGGCATTTGTAGCAGCACCCTGGAATAGATCTGCTTTCCTCACCGGCTGAACCCAGAGAGTCAGGCTCCCACCTTTCACCTCAAAGCAGACAGAAACCAGTTGCAGAATTCCAAGGGTTCCGCCCTATTTCACATCTACATGGTCCCGCTCACCGGGATCATCCGACACGATGGGCTCTACATCATCTCATACACCGATGACACACAGCTCATTCTCTCCCTCGCCAGCGAACCATCAACTGCCAAAAATAACTTTCACAATAGAATGAAGGCTATTGCCGCTTAGATGAGGGACAGCTGTCTCAAGCTCAACTCTGACAAGACAGAGATCCTCACCCTTGGGTCTTCCACTTCTGCCTGGGATGAATCCTGGTGGCTCAGTTGCCTCGAACTGGCCCAACTCCGACTGACCACGCCCTCATTCTCGGCATCATCCTTGATGCATCACTGTCCATGACCCGCCAAGTCAACACAATTTCCCCTTCATGCTTCCATACCCTTCGCCTGCTACTAAAGATCTTCAAGTGGATCCCCTTTGACACAAAGAGAAGAGTAACCCAGGCACTTGTCAGCAGCAAGCTTGAGTACGGCAACACAATCTATACCAGAATCAACAAAAAACTCCAAGCAAGACTCCAGAGAATTCATAACTCTGCGGCCAGACTGATCTTGGACACTCCCCACCACAGCCACTTCTCCTCCCACCTGAGAGATATACACTGGCTCCCTGTCAACAAACGCATCACCTTCTAAGTCCTGACCCATGAATACAAAGCCCTCCACAATGTCGGACCTGCCTACATCAACCACTGCCTCTCCTTCTACACTCCCTCCGGGCAGCTCAGCTCAGCGCAACTGGCCCTTGCTCCATCCCCAGGATCTGAAAGAACACGGCTGGAGGAAGATCCTTCTCCTACCTCGCTGCGCAGGTCTGGAACGCGATGCCTCTCCACTTCAGACAGTCCCCATCACTGGCTCAGTATAGGAAGGACCTCCAGACCTGGCTCTTGGACTGACCCACGTTCCCTGCTAGGGCTTTGAGACCCCATGGGTGTTATGTTGTGCTCTATAAATGTTGCTGATTGATTGATTGAGGACAGGTTGCACGTGATGACCTTAATCTGAAAAAAGAACAAAAAAGAGTTATATAAGATGGTGCAATTATCCCCCTTTATGGAATCCTAAAATATCATATGGAATAAGGAGCAAAATATGTTGATTTGGCTCCAATGTATATGTTATGTTGATTTCATCTCTCCAACGTGTTTAAGCACCAAGCTGTATCAGTACCCGTAGCGTTTATGGGTGAGAAGTGTGGAGTCGGTGATTGGATGCTTACCCCGGTTTATGTAAAGGTAGTATTCAAGGTAATACCTTGTTGATTGATTTGCTAATTGTCATTACAGATGCATGTCTATTGAAAGTACATACCCATCACAAAACAGGAAAAAAGTATATTTTTATGACCTTGACTGAATGGGTAGGACTCCTGTCTCATTCCCCCTAATTGCACTTCACTACCCACATTCCCTTATACTATTCATATTGTTCCAGTCCTTTTTTCCCCCACAAGTCATATCACACATCATAGAAACATCTTCAAAACCACTATTACTGGACAGTAAACCTCTAGCACATACTTTCAGAGAAGGGCCATAAACCTATTGTCCACAACCATGGGAGAAGAAAATGTCTACATAATTAGCTATAACACCTCACACACCTAAGCAGGAATAACTTAAAATTATTTTTAGGAAGAAGAAAACACACAAAATGTTATAGACACTCAGACTGCCTAATGGTATCCCTGTTACCACCAATTACTGTAAACACAGAGCAATAAAAAAATAATTGCAGGTATTTAGGGGCCAGATATAGGTAGGTAAAATTTTGAGAATCAGAAATAGCGACTCCATACGAATCGCTATTTCCGACTCGCAAAACCAAATGCAAGAAAGATTTGCGATACCAAATTGCGAGTCGCAGAGGTGTTGCACCGCATTTTGCGACCTCCGTTTTTAGCGATGTTGCAATTTGCGACCTCGCTAAAAAACGAGCTCGCAATTTGCGTGAAGGGTGTGGTCCGATGTTGCAATTTGCGACTACCTCGCAAATTGCCTGCAGGTGCAACATAACAGTTGGGAAACCCACTTCCTGGCTCTTGGTGATGACATCAAAACCAGGAAGTCACCAAATAGAACTGGAAGGAGAGAGGACCACACCCATCCCAAACTGCTGAGCCACACCCAGGGGAGAGGAGCTGCAGCAACCATGGAGGAGACAGGCAGTGCTGGCAGAAGGAGAAAAATGAAATTCTCAGACAAGGAGTTGGAGGTCCTTACAGAAGAATGCTGCCTGCACTATGATGAACTCTTCGGAAAGGCAGCAATGAGTGTCCCTGGCACTCAGAACAAAAGACTATGGCAACAAATACAAGAAGAAATCAATGCCATTGGGGTAAGCCAACGCACCCTATAGGAAATCCGCAAAAGGTGGTAGACATGCGCTCCAGGACCAAGGAGAGGGTTGCGGAGTGCATGAGGGAGATGAGGGGCACCGGAGGAGGCCCATCCACCGTACCACCACCCACAGTCCTGGAAAGCATGGTGGAGCAGACACTGAAGCCAGAGGCCGTACTGGGCATGGGAGAATTGGACAGTTCAGTGCCTGGGACATCAAAAAGTGAGTACCATGAGATATGCTTTGACACCCACAAATGCAGTATACACACAATCCCAGTACACAGCAGCAGGCACCACCAGACTAGCTCCATTCCAGTCTAGCAACCTCTAGAATAGTGCACTATGGGCAATGTAGTACAGTGGTTCAAATATAGGCAAATGTTTATTATGAGTCAAAAAACAGATGTGCGAGACTGACAGTGTATCCTCTATGTCCCACAGGTCTCCCACAAGACACCCCCAGCAGCGAACAAAGGCAGGGAGAGGCACATGGGCCAGACCCACAGCACGAGGCTGCCAGTGACACAGCAGGGCCCAGCAGAACACCACCAGAGTCCATGGAAGACCCTACGCAGGACATGGAGGCAGCAGAGGTAGCACCAGGGCCCAGCCCCACAGAGAGGCACACAGAGCCAGCAGCTGGAGCAGTGCACAGACGCCGTGCAGAGTGCAATCTGTGCCACGGGATGATGTAGCAGACGTAGAGTTTGCAGGACTGGAGGCATCACTGATTCAGGGTCAGCGCCTGCATAACAGACAATTGCTGTCAATAAACAGAAACCTGAATAGACTGCAGACCACAATGACCCATGGGATGGCAAATGTGGACAGTTAGTTCCAACACATGAACCAACATCTGGGGAACTTGACGCAGGCCATTGAACATTTGGTCACTGAACTTGTGGCAGACAGGGCACAGGCAAGGTGCAGGGAGCGCAACACTGCCGCCCGGTTTGACAGACTGGCAGCATCCATTGGGCGCCTTCCTACTAATACCACATGCCTGTCAAGGCGTACAGTCAGCCTGCAGGTTGAACTTGGGCATTTTGCAGGGAATGTGGCACAAGGACTTGGCCGCATCAGCCATGCGGTAGACCTAATGGAGAGCAGGCAGGCTGCAAGGGGCACAGGGGATACCCCGCAGGACAGGGAGGAGGGGTCAACCATAAGCAGTGTGTCTGCCAGCGATTCCCGTGTGCTGCGGAGTAGCAGTGCACGACAGGGGTCAGGGGACCCACCAGGAATGAGCCATGGTGGCCGCAGTAGGAGGAGGATGTGAGCCACCAAACTGTACTCTGTATAAGGCACATGCATTTAATGCATCCAAAATGACAATTGACAATTCAAGACTGAGGCATACAGCACAATTCTATATTTTTCATAGTTTAGAAATAAGAAGGTTTTGTTTGTTTCACTACATAACTGGGCTATGTGTGTCTGACATTAGTGAGTGTGGTCACGGTTGCCACGTACCTGCCAAAGTATTGGGGTGCAATGTGGTTCCGTCTCTGTCTGCCCTCATTTGCGGTGCTTCTATCCCCAGGCTGTCGGTGCAGTAGCTCTTGCTCCTCATCCTCCGTGTCTGTGTCTTCAGGGGTGAGATGTAGCCCACATCTGGTGGCAATGTTGAGTAGGATGGCACAGGCGGCAACTATCTTGCATGCTGTTTCTGGGACATACTGGAGTGCACCTCCACTTTTGTAGAGGCATCTAAATCTTGCCTTTAACTTGCCAAAGGTCCTCTCCACTACAGTTCTGGTCTGCCAATGGGCACTGTTATATTGCCTCTCGTTCTGATTGCCAGGTGTTAGGTATGGGGTGAGTATCCATGGTCTCAGGGCATATGCACTGTCACCTGTTTGACAAAAAAGGCAAATTTAGCCGGGCATCACAGGGTTACACAGTGACCTGTATGTATGGCTTCAGGGTGTAGTCAGCAATACCTAATAGATATCCGTCTCCAAACTTCCCACGTTCTAGGCGTTGGTGTATCCCACTGTGCCTGAATACATATGAGTCATGTGTACTCCCCGGATATTTAGCTACAATGTCAGTAATGACATTATGGGAGTCACATTCCACCTGGATGTTTAGTGAGTGGGTACATTTCCTATTGCGGAACACATATTCCAGATTTGCAGGAGGGCAAATTTGTATATGTGTCCTCTCCACACACCCTTTTACATGGGGGAAGTTGGCAATTCTGTAGAAGTCCAACTTGGTGCTGTTAAATTCTGCCTCATTCCTAGGTAGGTATATATATCTGGACATGTGTGTGAGTATGGCATCTAGGAAACATCTGAAGAATCGTGAGAGTGCACTTTGGGATACCCCACCTGCCACAGCAATCACTCCCTGATAGCTACCCAAGGCCAAGAGGTGCAGTGAGCATAGCACTTGCACATGTGTAGGGATGGCGTGCCGCGCATTGTCTGTCGTTCAAGCTGAGGATTCAGTAGTTCAATTAATTCTAAGATTACAGCACTGCTCCGTCTATATTTGTCATATATCTCCTCCTCAGTTTGTTGATATAGTGTCTGCCTGGTTCGGTATATCCTCTCCTGTCTCTGCCTCCTCCTCCTCTGCTGGGCGGCCTGGACTCTCCTCCTCCATGCTATCACATACAGTTCAGCCATTTTGAGTCACCCAGATGCCTTCTGGGTCTCCTTTTATACTTTGGTTCTGGTTATCACCTGCTCGGAATCATTGGTAATCTGGATGTGCAAAGTGGGCTTTTTGCGACTAGTTGCAATTTGCAACTGGCTTTTGCATATGGTTTGCGACTCGTAATTTGCGACTTCCTATTTGCGGGTCGCAAAATCAGGTTGCAATTTTTGCGAGTCAGTGCTGTGTCGCATCGCTATTTGCATTTCGGAAATTCGATTTTTGCATCCCATTTCGGATTTTGCGAGATCGAAAATAGCGAATCGGGCAATTTGCGACTCGCAAAACTTTGCTACATCTGGCCCTAAATGGCAATGGCTTTAAACTTTACATCAAATGTAAAAAAGTACTGCTATAGTTAGCCTTAAAAAAACTCCAGCCATTTTTCTTGTTTAAGATTTATGCCTTTCTCCCACTTTATTGACAAAATTGAGAAAGGGATTGAGCGAGCAAGGTACAATATGTGTGCAATGAAGAAAGGAAGGAGTCAGGGATATCAGCCACAACTGTGTATTGATGCAATGGAGTAACCATTCTTTTCAGAAAAATGCTACCTGTAACAATTCAATAAAGCATTGGGAAGATAATGAAGGACAGTGTATGGCAGCCAGGATTTCTTTTCAAGGAATGACATTTGTTGGTGGATCGGTAAGTGCATCCACTGAACATAAAGTGGCTTTCCACTCAAGAGTATTATGACAGAAAATGACAGAGGCAAGATCCTCTGGGGAGGAGACTGGAACACATTATTAGAAACAGTGATGGATAGATCTGGCAAACCATATCCAAATCAGATTGAGGAACTAGGTCTTAATCGAGGGATCATTCACTATGGCGACTATGGTGGTCATTATGACATTGGCGGTGACGGTCATACTGCCAACAAGCTGGCGGTAATTACCACCAAATTAAGACTATGGCGATGAGAACTCCCATAGACAGCCAATGTACCACACCATCCACCAGGGCGTTAACACCATGCACCTCAGCAGTAGCCACTAACAGCCAGGCGGAAGACAAGGTACTGCCCACCATGTCATGACACTGCAGTCCGCCACGATTTCTGGGGCGGTACCAATGCCATCAAAAGCCTGGCGGAAACAGAACACAGAAGACCAAAGACTCGCCAATAGAGACACAGAGAAGATCAACACCGCCATGGAACCGGAACTTCAAGTCTTCCCGATGCTCTTCTACGCCATGCTCCACCTGGAACACCAACGCCGATGAAGACAACAACGGGGAGTACAGCTGCCTAGCACACAAGGGAGGGAGGGAGAAAAAGGAGAGTAACACACACACGCACAATACACACCAGACACACACACACACCATACACACCACCAGCTGCAGATGAAAAACAATGGCACAGGACACACGGATAATAATGCAAGGCCTACAGTAAGGGAGTACAGAGAATGTATTGAATGGGAACAGTCGCCATATGAACCAATTGGATAACAAAGAGATATGTACAATTGTCCAGAAAGGGCCAATGACCAGTCCAAAGTACAAAGGGCCCACATGGCCACAGGGCACAGTCCAAGGCCCAACTTTATTCCTGACAACACCGCACAGAACTGTGCAGAGGCATCATTTTGGAAGTGGGCAGGTACCTCAGGGGGAAGGGGGCGGGGGGCACCTCAGCTGAAGTCGGGAACTTGTCCACTGGTTCTGGAAGGGGCATCATGCCCATTACTCTTTGCTGGGGAGTGCAAGGTCACAGTCTCTCAGGTGGGGTACTTGTCACTGGGCCTGGAGGGGGCTCCATGCCCATTCCTCATTGCTGGGGAGTGCAAGGTCACAGTCTCTCAGGTGGGGTACTTGCCCACTGGTTCTGGAGGGGGCTCTATGCCCATTACTCATTGCTGAGGAGTGCAAGGTCACAGTCTCTCAAGTGGGGTATTTGCCCACTAGTTCTGGAGGGGGATCCTTTTACACCAGTCCCTGGAGGGTGGCCTACATGCTCTCTGCTGAAGATGAGGGCTACATTGTCTCAGCTGGAGCTGAGAGCTCTGTGACCACTGGTGGTTTTGATGGTGTTGGTACTGTCGCGTAGGCTCTCATTAACCTAATGAGACTACTGGATTTTGAGCGGCAAGATCGTTCACAGTGTGGGGGACTGAGTCTGACCCACAGTGGATGACACTCGTCACTCTAAATCTGGGTTTTGCTCCGGCTAACTAGCAGTGCCTCATTTCTCCCAAACGGAAGAGACAATTGGGCAGCCGAACACATGACATCTTAGCACTTCCCAGGAAAGTCGTGGTCACTCAGGTCACAACTGGTTCTCTCATACACAGTACGGTCTCATATATAAATGACAAAGGCAGTTTAAGTTTTAAAGATTGGTTTAATAAAACGACTGCATTTTACATAGCAAAGCGCGAGCTGCAATAACCAGAACTACACAACACAGTAAGATTAAAATAGTAACGATGAGAGTGAAGCACAAGAATAAGGCTATCATAGTGCCGCTAGATTATTTTCTCTCTAAGTTATATTTCGAGCACAGCATGTGAAGCTCCAAGCCTGCCTTTCAGGTTTCCCCGGGAGGACATCAACCCTCATACCTGAGCAAAGGCCTGTAATCTGTATCAGCATCTGCAACGAGGCATTCAGCATCTAGTTGTAGGTTCCTGGCTGGAATCTCCCTCTTAACGTATACTAGGACTAGGAAGTGTTTTTATACCTAACACGCAGATGTTCTAAGAAAATGTCCCTACGTAAGAATGTGTATCTTCTACGAATACCGAAGACTAAACTTCTACTATGTTTACCGACAATGTACCAGACTGTAGCCTTGACTGAAGCACAGGGCGATCAAGAATGCATTATTTGAGAACAGAGTGCTGAACTAAGCTAAACAGTGCGATTGAAGAAATTAAAACAAGACTGTAAAACTGATTATTGTAAAATAACAGTACGAAGCTGAATAAAATATATCTAGGGCAAAGTGCACAGCGGCTTAGTATGTGAAAACTAATGCGCATAAAACTATATTAAAAATGGCTACATTACACCCTCCCCTTGTCGGTAGAAAGTGGTTTAAGCCTAAGCTAAAATGCCCTAAACTATAACAAAACCCTACTCAATTTTAACAAGTTAAGAGGACACACAAGCATACTATTTGATAATGTTAAAAATGAGCATGCGTCCAAAAGCCAAATTCAAAGGAAAATGTCAATTTAGGACAGTTCCAAATCAAGCATCAGTCACAGAAAGCAGGAGATTCTCCACCTGGGCAGATGACAAAACTGGCAAATCCACGCCAAAAACTAGCAAGGAGCAGGTGTGTTCCATAGCCCCAGTGTCAACCAAGGCGGCATCCCGTGCAGTGCCTGTGAACGGGTGAATGGTAACTTCCTCCAGGAAGGGTAGCTCGTAATCAGCTTCTCTAAGCAAACGCAGCCGCAGCACGCATGTCTGGTAATGAACCCTCAACGAGAACATTAGCAGATCAGCATCAATCAATGAGGGGCATTGCTGTGAGAGACAAACTTCCAGTGCATGTTCAAAAGAGCACCAATGGCACCAAAACACGGGCTGCACACAATCCAAAACCAGTCTGAATGACAGAGACCAGTCACACCCCAAATGTTCCAGGAGTGTTGCTCCAAAATGCTGCATCATGCGTTCATGACACAGCTGAGATGATGGGAGCGCCTTCATTTGTCCTTGTTGCGGCGGGACAGCCATTGCGGAAAAACAACAGCAACAGCAAAATGCCGGCTAATAAAGCCAAAGTTATCGGAAATCCCCCAAAAATGCTTCCGATAATTGAATGAATAGCCAAAGGTATTAAACCGAATATAGATGAAAAGGTGTGAACAAAACCAATACCAACAGCTTTAAAAAAATGTGCTAATCCAGCCGTGCTGGATGCATTAAATATACGTCCCACAAGTTCGTATTTAACAGGGACTGTATTTCTGCCAATGACCTCGCCACCTGCAGGGCGTAGGTCTCGCGTGCAGATGTAAGAGCCAGATGCTTATGAAACAATAAAGCCTTCAGTCGACTTAACTTGTCAAAACTCACCTTGGAAGTAGCAATGTGAGGCCAAATATATGCTACCTCCCTAAACTTAGTGGGGGGAAACAACACATTCCAGCAGCATATAACGACCTTAGAGACCGAAACAACGTAAACTATTCTGGCCCGCATGCCACAACAGTCTTCACTATTGAGGAGAACGTAGCTGCCGTTTGAAAGCACCTGGAACGTGCGTTTAATCAAGGGGACTGGAACTCCCTTCAGATTTCAAACCAAGTTCGCAACCGAGGCATTACACGCCCCATGCAAGGACAGCTGCTTACAAATCATCGAATGGCTGACTGAAGTCTTACATTCACTACCGATAAGAAAGACCTCTTTCATGCCATTGAGGCATTTTTACGAGAAGGGAAGCTCCCACACCTCATGGATGTAACTATCTCCCAACTTTTCATATCTACCTATCGGAACATGTTTCAAAGAACCACTCTGCTGAAGGAATCTCGGCCACGGTAACGGTCAATCTTTCTATCTTTTCAATGTTAAGCATGACATAAGTCGCCTCCTTTTTAGCCATTAGTTGTTGTTGTTGCATCAAATTAAAGGAAAAAAATATTTCCCTGGCACTGATGTGCTGCCACGGAACGCGACCTGCCTTCAATGTCTTGAGTGTCCAACCCAACTGCATAATAGACCTGGTCTGACTCTGTCCATGATATAGAGAAGACATATCAGATCGTATAATGTCTATAGCAGAAGAAACAATGTTGTTAATTGTATATATCCGGTCGGACAAGGTGTGAATCCCATTATCCACAACAGCTAATGCCTTTTTCAGATTTTCCTGATCTATCTGCCTTAACCGGGCTGCAGCCTCTTGTTGGGAAAGTTTCCATATTTCATTGTATACCTCATACAAGAAACTCTTACTACGTGTTATCTTTGGGCCTGACAAAACATCTTGTAAGTCAGTGTTGTTAGACAGGAGACTGAGATGTGTCTTAACCGCTTCTAGTGAGGATGATCTTAGGCACTGTTGGCACAATTTTCCTACACTATGGGGGTTATTACAACTTTGGAGGAGGTGTTAATCCGTCCCAAAAGTGACGGTAAAGTGACGGATATACCACCAGCCGTATTACGAGTCTATTATATCCTATGGAACTCGTAATACGGCTGGTAGTATATCCGTCACTTTACCATCACTTTTGGGACGGATTAACACCTCCTCCAAAGTTGTAATAACCCCCATATGTTGTAATTATTTCAGCATGTTCTGGTGATATATAGCAAGGGTCTGACCTACTCGTTCGGAAACCCCCCCCGAGGAGGTGACAAAACGTTGATGACACCCGTTGGTATCTATTGGCACAATAACCACCCACCTGGACGCGTCAGTGAAGCATTAAATGTACCATTCTGGACCCACTCATTAAGCTCACTAAATGTTGCATTTGTGTATTTTTGCCAGTTATTACATTTTACAGGGGCAGGTATACTGGGCATGTTTATTTCCCTAATTGTTTCTAAGCCCAAAAAACTTGTCTGTTGTACTGTTTGATTTAAAAAGATCAATTGAACGGGGATGAGACATTCTCTAAACAATGTTTCTCTACCCTTGGTCTGCCAATTTTTTGTTCCCCAAACACTTTTCAAATCAACATTCTTTAACCAATATTCATAATCTTCAATTGATAACCAGGAAACAAAGGAGTCTGAATATATAAATTTCGTGTTGGTCAATAACATATGTTTGTTCCTAGTCGGAGTTACCTTAAAATAATATGACTCAGCAGTTTTTTGATGATGCCCAGAAAAATATGCAAACCTTTCAAAATAAGTTTTTGAACTCCCTTGCGGGGGAGTTGGGCAATGTTCCCATTGTGTATAATAAATATCGTCTTTGGACTGCTCGCTTTATGTATGAAGTGGTGCCCATAATAATTATAGCAAAACATGTCACCATCATATTCTTTAAACTGATAAACATCTTCATTTTCATAGACAGTATAATATTGCAATTCTGTCATCATCGAATCAACTGTTTTCACATCCCAATCATCAGAAGCAATGCCTGGTATAACTATATCATTCATAGATAACTTTAACACATACGGTATTTGTGTGGGACCATATATATCAAACATTACTTTGTCCCACACAATCCCATCAGGAATTGTCATTGCAGAAATGTTCACAAAAGACAAGTCTCTTCGAATCTTATGTGATGAAAAGTGTGGTTTCAAAACCTCCTCCACCTGTTCAACCGCTGATCTCGCTGGAAGAAAATGACCATGTATTAACAAAAAGAAAGTAACGACAAAACTAATCCAAAGCAGGAAAGCTAGGACAGTCAAGGAAAGCCATACATAGTTCCACGGAAAAACAAAGTATGTTTCTTTAAGCCAATGTATCAGCTTACGTGCACCCGAAAGATCAGCAGTCGAGGAGGCAAACGAGTCCGATAGATCGTCATTGTAGTCGGCAAAGTACCCAGAGGCAGTTTGTGCACAAGGCGTTGCCGTAGTCAATGGACGAGTTGGTGTTTCCTGTGGTGGTTGTACACAGTAGACAGCACCATCCGTCTGGCTTGTAGTCATAGTGACTTGATCAAGTTTCTAAGTTGCTTGTTGTTAGTGGAACCAATGCAAGATCATCATCATCCACCCTCCCCAAGCTCGGAGAGGCATCAGTGTTGGTATAAACAACTTAAAGCGGAACTTCTTCTCCAGTAGTGAGAAGGATTTGGGAACTACTGGATGTTCCTCTTGGTCGGCTGTGGAGAATCGGAGACATGTTGTAGCTTGACATTGTCAATGGAAACAAAGCGATTTTCTTTGGCACCTGGCAACGGTGGTAGAATAACAGTTCTGGTACCGTGTATCCCCAACACAGGGACTGGTGCTCGATAAGAAGGGCCAAATTCTTTTTCACCACAACCTTTTCATGCACAAGATCCCCAACTCTGGGAATCCAGCCGGTAGGAGTTACTGTCACATCCTTAATTCCTGTGGAGGCAGCACTTTTAGAAGAGCTATCTTCACGGAACTGTTGTAATTCCTGTAAAACAGTGATACGATCATTTATGTCAAAAGGTGTTTCCGCTGCCTCCACACCAGGACCATCAAGATCCAGAACAAACATTTGTGTTCCGAACAGGCACTCATATGAAGTACGATCCCCCAGGGACCTTCTAGGCAGGTTATTTAGTGCTCTCTGAACTCCATACAGGTGGGTTAGCCAACTACGACCCGTACCTAAGACTCTGGCTGTTAAGGATTGCTTTAAATCGCGGTTTAATTGCTCCATGACCAAATTTCCCTTGGGATGAAATGGAGACGAGTACTGGAGCTGGACCCCCAACGAAGCCATGGTGTCCCTGAATGCCGTTGAGGCAAAAGCAGGGCCCTGGTCCGAATGGAATGCCGCGCGTTTTATGTTCTTTTGTCCCAGATATCTGGCACCTAGGAGGAAGTGGTTTATTCCTCTATGCAGATCAGTGAGGATAAGGAAATACAATATATCCTTACGCATTCTGGCAAGTGATACAAGTGACAAGGTAGTTTTTGCAATCGCAAGGTATCTACAAACTGCTTGGGCTATAAGAACTAGACAACTGCCATAATTGTGTGTTTTAATAATTGATTTTAGATTAAAATTACTTTAGGCTGAAGTAGACTACTAAATGGAACCAAGATGCAAAGGTTTATAGGGTTTTAAAATTTGCTGTCTGTTTGTATCGTGTTTATAATTGTGTGTTTTAATAATTTATTTATGAAGGAATTGTTTTAGGGCTTTTTAGTGTACTATGTGCTACTTCTTGTTTTATCCTTCATTGTTTTATTGTATGATTATGGTGTGTTGTCACAGGATACTTTTATGGCTTTTAGCCGAAATAAAGTTATTTATTGATTGATTGAATGCCGCAACTGCATATGTACCGACAAAGACTTGCAAATCTTTAATAACAGACCGAGCGTCAGCCGAGCATTGTGGCCAGATCCACACAAATCTGGAGCAAGAATCAAAAGCGACTAATATATATTTGTATGCACTATCAGGTGTTAATGGACCGCAATGATCCAAGTACACACATTATAATGGTCTATTTGAGATTAAGAAGGGTGTCTGCGGCGGGCGCTTAGCTGTGGAAACTTCAATTTGTTGACAGATGTCACAACAAAGGACATACTGCTTAGTCTCTTTATAGAGACCGGGCCACCAATAACGGGCCTGCAATAGTGAAATTGTAGCCGCCACGCCAGCATGTACAGATGTCACCCCTTCATGCACTGCTTTAATCAATTGTGTCTTACATCTTTATTGGGGATGTCGCGTAGGCCTACGCCTGGAATTTTAACTTCAGCGTTCAGCATACTTCCCATCAAATATTGATATTTATTAGGAAATCCTTAAGGATAAGGCGTACCATCAACCGTAGCTTTTATGGCAGCCATAATGTCTGTGTCTGGTTTGGAGTCACTGCAGCTACAGTGGCAACTGCCACCTCGACTTTGCGGCTTCATCAGCCAAAGTATTTCCCGCAACGTGTATTCCAACGCACTGGTGTCCAAGTGTATGCACAACATGGACTTTGGGTAGCGTCTCTTTCAGGTCTACTACCTTCCCCCACAGTAGTGTTTTATGGTGTTACCTTTTGAATCTCTGAACCCATTCACGTGCCAGTAATGCAGGTATTCATTAAAAGACTGGACGCACTAATAAGAATCACAAACAATCAGTGTGAACTGTGTCAGATCTGCATGTTCTAGTGCCATTAGTAAAGCTTTTAGCTCAGCCAATTGTGCTGTACAATCCCCTAAGGTCTGTGTATAGGTATGTTGGGGACTGAATTTCTCCCCCTCCATATAGCCGCTCACGACTGCACATGCAGCAGAATATTGATGTTAAGTTCCAATCGCTGGTTGCGCAGAGCCATCGGTGTACATGACTACATGATATTGATCAATAGGCAAAGTGTCAGCGGGAACTGGATATTCTACTTCATATTGTAGAAATTCTTGAGTTTGTAACTTTGGGTTGAAGATGTAGTCTACATCAGTGGCTGTTAAAGACTTAGCCCATTGTATCTATCTTGGATGAAGTGCTTTTGCGTTCGGGACGCTAGCTTTTGTAACAGCCTCTAGGGCTGGAATAGGAGAAACGACAATAATGCGTTTTCCTTGGGCAAGAGGTCTTTCTTTAATAACAGCCATCTGCACAGCAGTGAGAATTTTCTCAGTGGGTGCAAAGCGTTGTTCAGCAGCAGAATACAGGTGCGATTTGTATGCAATCGGGACTGTCTCACCTTCATTAAATGTAAATGTAACATAAGTAAAACCGATGGCCCCAGCTAGGACCCTGATGACCAAATTTGTCTTATGGTCCCGTGTGTGTGAATGTTTTGCTGCTAGCATGTCTGCCTGTAACTCGCGGAGAGTATGTGTATGTTCAATTGTCCAGAATTTGCTTGAAAACTCAGGACGTATTAACTCATATAAAGGTTTTATGCGTGTAGCCAAAATTTAGAAAGCCCAACAATGATTGTAATTTTTTTATCATATTTGGTGGTTGCAATTGTGCACATTTTTCTAAAAATTGTGGCGCTAGGCTCCTCCCTTCATTCGACAGCTCATATCCCAGGATCAGGATGCTGAGGGAGGCAATTTTTGACTTTTTGAAGTTAAATTTGTAGCCGAGTTCGGCAAACCCTACAACAATGCGGGCTACCCGTCTTAAATGTTGGAGTAACTCGTCATCCGTGAGATATATATCGTTCACATATGACAAAGCTTCAGGGTCTATCTCGTGTAAAAAAGCAGTCACACGAGCTGCAAACAGTCCTGGGCTGTTCTCATACCCCTGAGGCAAACGACAGAATTTTTCCTGGAAGCCCAGCGCGCTAAAGCTTGTTAAGTCTCTGCTTTCAGGCGCTATATTCTGGCAGAAGAACCCATTAGAGATATCCAAAGTCGTTTTATATTTGTTCCGCACAATGTTGCTCATTAGTGCAATGCTATGTGAGTTTTGTATAGCATATATACGTACATATCCGTTTAAATGTCTGTAGTCTAAGACTGTTCTGTATGAATGGACCGGCTTAGCTACAGGGAATAAGGGGTTATTCATCGGTGAGACACAGGGTTGAATCACACTCTGGTATTCTAATTGCATAAGTATCTCCCTCACCGGTGCCCTTGCTTCATGTTTTATTGGAGACTGCGGTTGTGGCTGAGGTTCACTTTTAATGGGAATGACATGGTATGGTGAATCCCTATCCCACCCTACGTCATTTCTATATAACGCAGGTGCATGTGCTAGAGCCCATTCTATACAATAGGACTCAGTGAGTTCCTCTGGAACAAGGGGCGAGAAAGAAGGTTTAATAACCACTTCTCCATATGGGCAGGTGCGGACAAAATCAGGCGGCCAATCTTGTTCTGCCAACAAAATGTCATATATTTTGACTATACAGTCCCAAAATATTGCGTGTATGGTGCGTTCAATGTCTCCTCCCAACTGTAAAGTTACTCTATACACCCTATCGGGTTCGGAGACACGCATATCTGCTGTTTCTACTTGTATGAAGTCATCAGTTGCTTTCAACTCCAGATGCTCTAAAAGATTCCGGCGAACTATTGTGACCTCTGCTGCGCTGTCTAGCAGTGCTAGAGCCCATCTCTTGTTCTTCAAGAGAACCCTCTTCCTGAGTGGCATGTCTGACTGAGATAGCTGCCACTTTTTTCTTTTTAAATTGTTGTTTTTGTTGTACCAGTTTCTCTTCCTTCTTAACAGAAACCTCCGAAGAGCGTTGTGATTCCTGTCTCGGTTTCACATACTCTGTTCTCCGCTCTGATCGCCCACCTCTCTCATTTCTCTTTTCCGATGAGTCCTGAAAGGAACGAGATTGGCGTGTATCAGTATTTTGATATCTATCAGGCATTTTTATATTTTCTCTATTTCTGAGATTATATATATTCTGTGGGGTCTCAACTCGTGGAGATTCTCCCATCTCTTTTTTGGGTGTTTGTTGTTTTTTCTCCAAGCATTTCTTATTACCCTCAGGTTGTTGTTTAGTATTGTCTTTATTAATTTTACCCTGAAATTGAGGTTTTTGTGGTCTAGCCCCAAGGCTATCTCGACCGATACTGGAATTTGTTTCCGCTATTATTTTAGGCAGTTCTCGCTCCTGATCTTGTTGCGGAACGTCACGAAGACGCATGCGCACTGCAAGTGCAACTGCTTCCCCTTTAAGATTACTTAGGATAATTGAAGAAACTGTGGCAAAGTTGCCCGTCAGTTGCATTCCCAAATCTAGGGCTGGGGCAGCCCCGTATTCATCTTGAATTTGTTTAAGCACCTCCGGTAGGTTGGATAGCGTCGGCGTACCATGTGCTGTTGTATAGAGCGCAGCAAATACCGTGCCCCATGTATTACAGTGTTCAACTGTAGGAACCATCCCACAGGGCAAGCACATAGTTAATATTCTATGTTTATCCTGAGGTGCTGTAGGGGGAAATACTGCCTC
Organism: Pleurodeles waltl; assembly: GCF_031143425.1. Classification (NCBI taxonomy): domain Eukaryota; kingdom Metazoa; phylum Chordata; class Amphibia; order Caudata; family Salamandridae; genus Pleurodeles; species Pleurodeles waltl. Next base: position 499,448,936 of record NC_090445.1, read on the forward strand.
CAGCGTATACATTTTTTGTGCTAGCCAAAACGGAGTCTCCTCTCATTTGGCTGGGACTTTTCCCATAATAGAGTGTACAGTCACCAGATTTATACCTGGTGTTACTGCATGTTGTTGTGCTGGAGCAGCAAGCACTGGGTATGTATTTAGTGTCTGCATCACAAATTGTACTAATCGTCTGTATATTGCTGTTAACTCAATATATAAGCGTCGAACCTCAGCTACCGCCATATTTGCAGCCGCAGGATGAGGAGTATATGTGGCCAACAAAGGCCAGGTAGGACCATCATTACTTAGTGGACCTAACCTTACTGGTAATATTGTATGGAGTAGGGCGCCATCAAGACAATTATTATGTTCTTGATAAGATAAAGGTATCTCTAAGTATGCGTACACTCTGTATTGCCCATGCGCGTTCGCAACTGTATATGTATGAAATGTATTTGTGTTCCCATCCACTGCTGGAAATGTGACCCAAGAGTAGAAAAGTTCTGTTCTATAGGCTGGGTGGATATCCACCACCAACGTGACTGGACCATCCTGGGCCGTAAGGCCATGTGCTAGCAAATGTTGTGAGCGGTTAAGAGCTATTTGTACAACCTAGGAATTCGCCATCATAAAAGCACAAAGAGTTCAGAGAAGGCACACCAAGATGGGGTTTTTTCCTTTTAAGGTTCAAGCTTGAACAACCTCCCGCTGAAAAATAGGATTACCTATACGGCGGTGGTGGAAATCCTCAGTACCACGGACCTCTCCGTATATGGAACTGAGGGGTCATTATATAAAAATTAGACCAAGATCTGCCGGTGGACCCAAAAATTAGAGCCTGACCAAACGTTGGCGGCGCCATGTCGCGGAGGCTCTCATTATCCTAACGAGACTACTGGATTTTGAGCGGCAAGACCATTCACAGTGTGGGGGACTGAGTCTGACCCACAGTGGATGACACTTGTCACTCTAAATCCGGGTTTCGCCCCGGCTAACTAGCAGTGCCTCATCTCTCCCAAATGGAAGAGACAATTGGGCAGCCGAGCACATGACATCTCAGCACTTCCCAGGGAAGTCGTGGTCACTCAGGTCACTACTGGTTCTCTCATATACAGTACGGTCTCATATATAAATAACAAAGGCAGTTTAAGTTTTTAAGATTGGTTTAATAAAACGACTGCATTTTAGATAGCAAAGTGTGAGCTGCAATAACCAGAACTACACAACACAGTAAGATTAACATAGTAATGATGAGAGTGAAGCACAAAAATAAGGCTATCATAGTGCTGCTAGATTATTTTCTCTCTAAGTTATATTTCGAGCACAGAATGTGAAGCTCTAAGCCTGCCTTTCAGGTTCCCCCGGGAGAACATCAACCCTCATACCTGAGCAAAGGCCTGTAATCTGTATCAGCATCTGCAACGAGGCATTCAGCATCTAGTTGTAGGTTCCTGGCTGGAATCTCCCTCTTAACATATACTAGGACTAGGAAGTGTTTTTATAACTAACACGCAGATGTTCTAAGAAAATGTCCCTACGTAAGAATGTGTATCTTCTACGAATACTGAAGACTAAACTTCTACCACGTTTACCAGCAATGTACCAGTCTGTAGCCTTGACTGAAGCACATGGCGATCAAGAATGCATTATTTGAGAACACAGTGCTGAACTAAGCTAAACAGTGCGATAGAAGAAATTAAAACAAGACCGTAAAACTGATTATTGTAAAATAACAGTACGAAGCTGAATAAAATATATCTAGGGCAAAGTGTACAGCGGCCTAGTATGTGAAAACTAACGTACATAAAACTATATTAAAAATGGCAACACTACAGTACCCTGCCAGCCTCTGCTGGAGGTGAAAGCCTCTGTGTCTCAGCTGGGGAAGGTGACTCCTGGGCAGACTCTGCAGGAGGTGAGGACTGCTGCTGTGTCTCAGCTGGGGAAGGTGGCTCCTGGGCAGCCTCTGCAGGAGGTGAGGGCTGCTGTGTCTCAGCTAGGGAAGGTGCCTCCTGGGCAGCATCTGCAGGAGGTGAGGGCTGCCGTGTCTCAGCTGGAGAAGATGCCTCTTGGTCAGCCTCTACTGGAGGCGAGGGCTGCTGTGTCTCAGCAGTGGATGAGGGCCCCATGCCCACTGGTGGTGGTGGTGTTGGTACCCTGCCAGCCTCTACAGGAGGCGCGGGCTGCTGTGTCTCAGCTGGAGGTGAGGGCTTCTTCCCTTTCCTTGCTGGTGGACTGGGATCGTTCCCCTTCCTGGCTGGTGGAGTGGGATCATTCCCCTTCCTGACTGGTGGAGTGGGATCCTTCCCCTTCCTAGCTGGTGGAGTAGAATCCTTTCCCTCCCTGGCTGGTGGAGTGGGATCCTTCCCCTTCCTGGCTGGTGGCGTGGGATCGTTCCCCTTACTGGCTGGTGGAGTGGGATCCTTCCCCTTACTGGCTGGTGGAGTGGGTCCTTCCCCTTACTGGCTGGTGGAGTGGGATCCTTCACTGTCTTGCCTCTATGACTAGGAGGTGCCTCCACTGTCCCAGTGGACTCTTTGGCTGAGGTGCTGGGCTGGGTCATTGGGACCCTGCTCTTATGGGCAGGTCGGGGAGGGGGAGGCAGAGGTCAAGTTGGGCAAGGAAAAGCTTCTTAGGGATGGTGGGGCGGGATGAGGGAGGAGGGATGGGAGTGAAGGTTGAGGGAGTGGTTGTTGGAGGAGTACGTCTGCTGGACTTGGGTGCAGGTGCATGGGCAATGTGCTGATGTGAGGTGGATGGCTGTGGGGTGTCTGAGTACCTGCGTTTGAGTTCTTTAGGAAGGGGGGCAGACAGGGTGTGAGAGGACACAGGGGACACGTGGATGAATGTTGTGGAGGTGTCTGCTAGTGAGGTGTGTGTGCTGCTTGGTGTGGTGAAGCTGGTGGGAGATGTTGAAGCACTGCTTGCAGGAGTGAGCATTGATGTGACTGTAAGGGAGGTGGAGGAGGAGGAGGGGGGACAGTGGGGGCAGTGGATGTGGTTGTGTGTGTAACTGTCTGGTGTTTGTGTGAGTGCTTGTGGACTGAAATGTGGTGCCTGTGTTTGATTGTGCCACTCTTGTGTGATGTCTTTTTTGCATGCTTGTCTGTATGTGTGCATGGGATGGGTTGGGGTTGAGAAGAAATGAACTGAGAAGTGGTAGTTGGTGGGGGGACGGTAGGAACAGGGACAGTGGCTGCCATCAGAGAGGAGTCCAGCGCCTGAATTGATTTCTGTTGGGCCACCAAACCACTGTGGATGTCCTTCAGGAATGCATTGCATTGCTGCATCAGGAATGCCAGCCCCTGTATGGCATTCACAATGGTTGACTGCCCTACAGAGTTGGATCTCCAGAGGTCAATAGCCTCTTCACTTAGGGCAGCAGGGCTCACTGGGGTGGGGCCTCGGGTACCTGGGGCGAAGGAGATGCCCACCCTCTTGGGTGAGTAGGCATGGGCAACTCACTGAGGGGCTACTGGGAGGGTGGTGCTGGTACGGGGGATGATGGCTGCACCTATAGTTGGGGTGGACCCAGAGGTGTTCTCCACCATCAGGAAGATTCCATCGGAGGAGGATTCTGAGTCAGTATTGTCACCTCCTGTCTCCGCTGTGGTGTTCCCATTGACCTCCATCCCACTGGTTCCCTGGCGTCGGTGGACTCTGCCTCCTGGGTCCTGTGGAATGCAGCTCCTTCTGTCGCCGGTGCCCCTGTTCCTCTGACCAGTTTGATGCTAATGCACACATGGACAGGATGACAGTATTAAAAAGGGGGGGAGAGAAAGAGAGCACTGGGTCAATTGCAGCACCAACACCACAGATGGCATACACAGTACCGTCACACGCAGGGATCAGGATTGAGCACTATGCATCGCACTGGCATTCAATTGGCTAGATGCCACAGCAAGATGAGGGCCAACCACAACCAACTGCACCCCTCCTGGGACCCACTAACCCCTGTCTGACATGGAATGCAACCTAGCTAGGTTACCTGGATTTGCTATACACCCATTACCCTTGAGCTGGATCATGCTGCAATGCCTGACCTGGCATTAAGGGGCACCCACTAACTCACACCCACCACCTGGATCCCATGCCACCTACCAATTATTGTTGTAACGCCCACTGTACTCATCCCATTGTGGCTGCTGTGATGCCCTCAAGCGCCCATCCAGATCTGGGTAGGCCACCACCAGTATGTCAGGGGGGCCAGGTTCTGACGGGCACCCCTCCCTCATTGGGAGGCCATCCCCAGCTGGGCCTTTGTCGTCTTACGTGCCCAGCATCTCAGGTCCTCCCACCGTTTTCTGCAGTGGGTGCTCCCTCAGCTATAGACCCCCAGGGTCAGCACATCCTTGGCAATAGCACACCACAATCCCTTCTTTTGATGGGCACTGACCTGCAGAGGTGTTACAGACAGAAGGACACCATTACACATACAATCCAGCCTGTCACACATGGCCCACCAATCCCGTTTCCATCTCCATTGGCATACACATCGCCCTGCGCCCACCATGTACACTACCACCAGACGTTCCGCCCACGATGACACGATGCTTGCACTCACATCTCATGCATCCTTCCCACATGCATCGTGCCCAAGGTGTACTCACCTGTTGATCTGGAGGTCCATACAACAGTCCATACTGGGGTAGGACCCCGTCCACCAGTCGCTCCAACTCCATTGAAGTGAAGGTAGGGGCCTTTTCCCTGGTCACATGGGCCATGGTAGGTTCCAGACACAGGTCACAGCAGCACACACAGTGTAGATGTTGTCCTGTGGAAGGGCAGGAAACAAGTGAGGATTTAGATAGAAAATGGCGGTCACATCCGTGGTGTATACCGTTACCGCCAGCGCTGATCCACATTGGCCACTCTACTCCAAAGAGCCCCATATTAGCCAATGAGGCGGTGCATGGCGGTGCAGGACCACCTTCCGCCCAACGTCGGCGGAGTTACCTTACTTCCATCTGTCCCGAGATACAGGACAAGTGGTCGCCATTTCATGGTGGTGGACAACGATCAGATTAGCCATAACTGCATCATTGCCTAGAATTGCACATACATTGCCGTTCCCACTGTCCCATCACATTAATGTTGTATGTACACTGAGGTGGTGGTTCCATTGTTCAAATTGTGACAGCCTACTTACTCTTGTGTCCCTTAGATATATACCGCTGCGGATAAATAGAAGGAGGAGACAACCCTGCGTGTACAGACCCCTTGTGGACTAGGCTACACTGGAGTACAAGCACATTATACTCACCTATAGACTGGACAAGGCCACAATCACAGAGCCCAATTGGAACCTGACCTGATATCAGCTGACCAAAGGTCAGTGGTAAACTGTTGGTACCAATACCCGTACTGTTACGCCAACAAAAAAACGCCCACTACATCATGACCCACAAATTACCACAAATTATCAGCTATCCGTCACCCCACCGGGATCCCCTATCTTGTGCAGGTTCTATCAGTCCTCCATTTTCTGGAAAATAGTTATTTCCAAGTGACAGTGAGCTTGGAAGCAGGAATGTCACAGCCAATGCCTTGGTGAAACACATGTGCAGCTGCATTTCTTTCCCCCAGGTGAAAGATTTGGCCACTGTGAAGCCAGGATTCTATGCAATGGGGCAAATCCCCATTATTATTGAGGTGAGTGATGGAACACATATTGCGTTTGTCCCCCCCCTGCCAAAATGAACAGGTGTTCAGGAATCAGAGGAGTTTCCAACCAATGAATGTGCAAATGGTGTGCCTGGCGGACCATTACATCTCCCACATCACTGCCAAGTATCCTGGGTCAGTGCATGACTCCCTTGTCCTGAGGAATAGCAGCATCCCAAATGTGGTGGCCCACTACAGGAGCACAAGGTGTGGCTAATATGTGTGCCAGAGTCCCCACCCACTGTATGTCAGTTTATGCTTTCAGGTGTTATCCCCATAACATTGTGTCAGGCTAATGTTTGTCTCGCAATACTTGCAGGTGACTCTGGTTGCCCAAACCTAGCATGGCTCCTGCCAGGACAGGGGCTGAGAACCGTTATAATGATGCCCCTGGGCGAACCAGATGAATAATGGAAAGGACCTTCGGCCTCCTTAAGGCGAGGTTCAGGTGCCTCCATCTGACAGGTGGATCCCTGTGCTACTCACCCAGGATGGTCTGCCAGATAGTAGTGGCATGCTGCATGTTGCACGACCTGGCCCTCAGATGACATGTTGCTTTTCTGCAGGAGGAGGAGACTGGAGATGCCCCTGTGGCAGCAGTGGACTCTGAGGACAGTGAGGATGAAGAGGGAGAGGATGAGAGTGTGGACAACAGGACATCAGTTATACGTCAATACTGCATCCCACAGGACCCAGGAGGCAGAGTCCACCGACGCAAGGGAACCAGTGCCCAGTAACAGTACGGGTATTGGTACCAACAGTTTACCACTGACCTTTGGGCTGGCGGATTTGTGTATTTGGAAGTATTCTGTTGGATTGGTTTGTGTGTTTCATAATATGGTGAACGGATATCCGCCACCACAGTGGTATTTTGGCGGCCGTCACCGCGTCAGTAAGCAGCATTTACGGCCAATGTCATAATGAGGGCCAATATACCTTAGAAATAAGAAATATACATTTGTGTTTTGTGGGTATGCAAGTGCACATGCAATGATTTTTACCTCATGTCCTCTGCTATTTTACTAGACATAACAATGCACTTACTTCTTAAATATTTCATACCACAACCTAGTAAAATTGCAGTTGGATGAGGTCAGCTTCATGTCAAAGGAACATGAGTTCATGTTAATAAAAACACCAGATGCAAAGACAAACTAGGTACTCACCTTACAGACTTCCTCAGAAACCTTGAGGGATCGGTGGACTCTGATCAATTATTGTGGGTTACTAGTATCTAAGTACTTAGATCAAGGGATTCAGCACTACAGAAGCAGATAATCTGAGAAAATCAGGCTATAGTTGAGGCTTCCATCTAGGACTTGCACTTGCACTTTTTTTCTCATCCATGTGGATGCCGAGTGGACTAATTACATAACCCAAATATTTTGCGGAAGTAAGGAGAAAAACATATTTATTAATTATGGACAAGCGGTTCTATCCTCTGCAGGACTTCCTTGGCATAAATCAAAATGACACAGTATAACTTATGTTAACAGAACCTCATACAATCTCATGTCACACCACATCCATGGGTGGGCATTTTTAACTGTCCATTTTACCTCTTGTCATCAGCTCTGCCACTCATGATGGCATCCATGCTTCTGTGATAGCAGTTATGCCTCCTAAGATTGTGATTGCCTCATCTGGTCTGCTGAAGTGACCCATCCTGATCACCAGCACCACCAATCCTATTCTAATGCCATAGTCCAGAAGCTGAGACAGTAGACCCCATCTGAGTGCCAGACTATAGTGGTACTCGAGGATCCCACACATGATTTGAGGATTTTTACCTGTTAGAATCCACAAGAAGTGTGCCTCATCTTCTATGTTGAGCTGAAACAATGGTCTCATGAGACTTCATAGAGTTATTTACAAATTCTAAGTGAACCTTCATTTCATTTCAGTTCCTCAAGTTGTAAAGCTTAGAAAACTATATAAGAAAATTGAGAATTAGTCCAGTCTTATTGAGTCCCTTGGCTCTAACAAGATAACAGGAAAGTGTCATTGATACATTGAGTGTTTCCTATAATGCACCTGTTGCTAGGGTGATTCTTGAGTATTTCTTCATTTTCTTTAAAATGATAATATTCATGTGAAATTCATGTAGATATTGAAATTGATGTAGCAGCAGACAGTAAGAGTAGTTTGGTGTTCTGATTAATATTACAAAGCTGCCAATCACAAGACAATTAATAACATCCTAGACTGGCTCTATTTGATGAGGTAAGCTGCATGACTACAACCCAATGACATCTCTTGTGTGCCTTTTCTCATATCTATATTCCCCGTCTTTCTTCTTGCTATCAGTATCAAGAACAATCTTGGACATGTACCATACTGTCAACAAGGAAAGAGACTAGAGGGTTTCATGTTATTCCCTCGCCAACATTCAGATCTATAGGTTAGTTGCAACTTGAGTATGACAGTGGTCTTTCAATCATCCCCTTCACAAACCCTGACCAAATGATACTTTCTTCTAAGATTCATCTTACTAAAAATCTTTTATGTTTAATCTGTTCTAGAAGGTCTGATATGAAAGGTAAAGAATATCTATTGCTTAATTCTGCTGACTGCTTTGTAATAAATATATGTTCTTAACCCCTTCCCTGCCGTGGATGTAATGGTTACGTCCGGTGGCGCAGTGCTGCGGCGCCACGGACGTAATCATTACGTCCTGGTATAGGCCCTCGGGGAAGCACTGGCGCTCCCCCTGTGGGCCTCCCACCCACACCACTCCAGGGCAGGGCTGGAAGGGGACTCACTGCCCCTTCCACACGGACCCCCGCCCCCGCTCCCAGTGACGTCTGATGACATCAGAGTGCCAGCGCGTGCTGACCTCATGAGAGGTCAACTCCCGTTGCTCTGGAAGCTATGCTTCCAGCGCGACCTGAGGAGAAACTATCAGTTTCTCCTCGGTACGGTGGGCAGGGGAGGCAGAGAGGCATGAAAAGGGAAGGAAAGGCTTTTCCCTTTTCATGTCTCTCTGTGCATTCCTGCAGCATGATTGCATAGCGATCGTGCTGCAGGAGTGCCCACTAGACACCAGGGATTTTGTTTACTTTGTGTAAACAAAGAAGGGGAGTGATCCCTTGGGCAAGGGTCGCTCCCCAAGGGGGGCATTTCATCTAAGGCCATTTCAGGGGGGTAATTTTTTTATTAGTCCTTTTCTGCCCGCCCCCGGGAGCAGATCGGCCTATATTAATTAGGCTGATCGTCCAGGGGGTGGAGGGCAGAAGCCACTAGACAACAGAGATTTCTTTTATTTTTTTATTTTTATATTGATAAGGGTAGCGACTCCTTAGGCAAGAGTCGCTCCCGGGGGGAGCAATTTTTTTACTAGGCCTTTTTTTCCTCCCCCGGGGCAGCTTGGCCTGTATTAATCAGGCCAAAGCCACTAGACACCAGGGATTTTTTTTATTTTTATTTATATTGATAAGGGGAGCAACCACTTAGACAAGGGTCACTGCCCGGCGGAGTGGCAAATAGTTTTTAGGCCATTTCTGCCTCCCTTGGGGGCAGATCGGCCTATGCTATTAAGCCAAACTGCCCCCGGGGGGGCAGAACCCACTTAGGCACCAGGGATTGGTCTATGTGTATGTGTGTGTTTTGTTTGGGGGGGCAGCCCCTTGGGCAAGGGTCGCTCTCCATAGAGGCACATTACTGTTGGCTATATCTGCCCCCTTAGGAGCAGATTGGCCTATTTTTGGAAGGCCCATCTGCTGCCAAGGGGGCAGAAAGCCCACCAGAGACCAGGGCAGATTTGTTTTTCAAAATAAGAGGGTGGGGGTATGGCCATACCCCCACCCCAAAATAAATGGGGCCAAAGTTGTTCTGCCCACCAATGGGCAGGTGGCGCAATTACCCCGGATCCACACAAGAGGGGGCAGAAAGTCTTCTTGATGCCAGGGAATAAAACAAAAAAATTGTGTGGTGGTGGCTACCAACCAGTGTGGGCATAGTTATGCCCCAACCCCAACTGAAGGGGGTAACAGTCTTCCAGCTCTCCCCCCACACACTAAACCATCTTATCCCACGGCAAGTAAGAGGAAATTTGATTATTTGGGGTTTTGGTTTTACATTTGGACCATGAGAGCTTGACTAACTCTCAAAATCGTCACACTTGGAATGGTGAGGTCTGCACTTTTTGGACTTTGAGACACTGCCATGTAGAAAAATCAACAAGACTTACACACATCTGAAAACTAAACATCTAGGTGAGTCCATGGTGGTGTGCTTCACATGCACCCTGTGCCATTTTCTTACCCACAATTCCCTGCAAACCTCCAACTTTGCTGGAAATCGCAAATTTTTTCCACATTTTGTGATGGAACCTTCCGTAATTTGCAGGATAAAAATTCTCCCCCACTTGTCAGCCTAAAAATGATTTTTTTTAAACTACCCTTTTGGACCCGCTTTGGTTCCCCCTCAATTTCAAAAATATTTTTGGCTCTTCTCTGTCACAAGCACTTGGCCCACCTACACAAGTGAGGTATCATTTTTACCAGGAGACGGAGGGGAACGGTGGGTGGTAGGGAATTTGTCTCGGGCGGTGATCCCACATGGAAATGTGGGAAATTTTTTAATTTTTAGCTAAATTTGAGGTTTGCTGAGGATTCTTGGTAAGAAAAAACATTGGGGGAGCCATGCAAGTTACACCTCTCTGGATTCCCTCTGGTGTCTAGTTTTCAGAAATGTTTGGGTTTGGTAGGTTTCCCTATATGGCTGCTGAGCCCAGGACCAAAAACGCAAGTCCCCCCCAAAAACGGGTAGTGAAGTATTTGATAATTTTGATGTGTCCACATAGTGTTTTGGGGCATTTCCTTTTGTGGGCACTAGGCCTACCCACACAAGTGAGGTACCATTTTTATCGGGAGACTTGGGGGAACGCTGGGTGGAAGGGAATTTGTGGCTCCTCTCAGATTCCAGAACTTTCTGTCACTGAAATGTGAGGAAAAAGTGTTTTTTTGGCCAAATTTTGAGATTTGCAAAGGATTCTGGGTAACTGAACCTGGTGAGAGCCCCACAAGTAACCCCATCTTGGATTCCCCTAGGTGTCTAGTTTAAAAAAAATGTACAGGTTTGGTAGGTTTCCCTAGGTGCCAGCTGAGCTAGAGGCCAAAATCTACAGCTAGGCACTTTGCAAAAAAACAGCTCTGTAGAAGGAAATTTGTTGCTCCTCTCAGATTCCAGAACTTTCTGTCACCGAAATGTGAGGGAAAATTGTTTTTTGGCCACATTTTGAGGTTTGCAAAGGAATCTGGGTAACAGAACCTGGTGCGAGCCCCAAAAGTCATCCCATCCTGGATTCACCGGGGTGTCTAGTTTTCAAAATGCACAGATTTGGTTGGTTTCCCTAGGTGTTGGCTGAGCTAGAGGCCAAAATCTACAGCAAGACAGATTTCAATGTAAAAATGTGATGTATCATGTTGTGTTTCCTGTCGCAGGCATTAGGCCTGCTCATGCAAGTGAGGTACCATTTTTATCGGGAGACTTGGTGGAACACAGAATAGGAAAACAAGTGTTATTGTCCCTTGTCTTTCTCCACATTTTTTCCTTCCAAAGGCAAGACAGCGTGTAAAAAAGACATCTATTAGAGAAATGCCCTGTAATTCACATGCTAGTATGGGCACCCTGGATTCAGAGATGTGCAAATAACCACTGCTTCTCAACACCTTATCTTGTGCGCATTTTGGAAATACGAAGGTTTTCTTGATACCTATTTGTCACTCTTTATATTTCAGCAAATGAATTGCTGTATACCCTGTATAGAATGAAAAAAATATTGCAAGGTGCAGCTCATTTATTGGCTCTGGGTACCTAGGATTCTTGATGAACCTACAAGCCCTATATATTCCCACAACTAGAAGAGTCCAGCAGACGTAACGGTATATTGCTTTAAAAAATCTGACATCGCAGGAAAAAGTTACAGAGTAAAACATTAAGAAAAATGGCTGTTTTATTCACCTCAATTTAAAAAAAAAATTATGTCAGCTATTTCTGTAGGAAAACATTCTAGGATCTACACAAATTTTCACTTGCTGAATTCAGAATTTTGTCTACATTTCAGAAATGCTTAGCTTTCTGGGATTCAGCATTGGTTTCACACCCATTTCTGTCACTAAGTGGAAGGAGGCTGAAGGCACAAAAGATAGTAAAAATGAGGTATGCCCCAGTAAAATGCCAAAATTGTGTTGCAAAATTGTGCTTTCTGATTCAATTCTGCCTGTTCCTGAAAGCTGGGAAGCTGGTGATTTTAGCACATCAAACCCTTTGTTAATGCCATTTTCAGGAAGAAAAAAAACACAAGCCTTCTTCTGCAGCCCTTTTTTCCCATTTTATATTTTTTTTAAAAACATATTTGCTGTATGTTGGATAATTTCTTGGTCTCCTTCATGGGAACCCACAAAGTATGGGTACCTTTAGAATCCCTAGGATTTTGGAAAACAAGGACACAAATTTGGCATAGGTAGTTTAAGTGGACAAAAAGTTATGAGGGCCTACGAGAGAACTGCCCCAAATAGCCAAAACAAGGCTTGGCACCTGAGGAGGAAAAAGCCTGGCAGCGAAGGGGTTAATTCACTCCCTTTCTTTGGTAGGAGCAATAGGGGAGAAGACACTCTAGGTTGTGATAGCCTATCCATAATATTTTGATTGTCTTTATTGTACAGCATTGGGTTTTCCGCTTCAGACTCTGTAAATGCATCAATTGACTATAGGGTATTGCAGCTCTGAGTTCTAAATAGATTCTACTATCATATCCTCTTTGTTAAGGTAATATACTTGCTTTATTTTTTTTTATCAAACACATCATGATACGTGTTTTAACACCCAGGTATAGCTATTGACACAAGATATTACATATCACGCACTCACCTGGTTCCAACAGGAGAGACTATGTTAGTCCGTAGATCCCGCCTGGGGCAGTGAATAAAACAAGCAATAACAAACTTAATTCACCCGCTGCCTTCAAGAGGATGTGGGGGTTGACCTTGCAACACTGCACAGGAGGATCTTTACTCCCTGGACCTTAGTGTGTGCATGTATGGTACGGTGCACTAGACACAATTAGAAAAGTAGTTTACAAACAGTCCTCAGCATAGGGTGTTTAAACAGTTATTAACAAAAATAACACTTAAAGCCTTCACCACAAATTAGGTTTGAGAACAGATACAAATTCAAAAGAAAAAAACAGTTTTTTGGCACTCGGCTGAGTGTTCAATATGCCAAATATCAATTCAAAAGTTCGAGAATCTGAATTATGTGCTCAGTCTTTTCAAGAGTACAAACATGAAGACTATTAGATCAGAGTCAAATAAAGTGCAGAGCATGCACAAGGTAAAGTTTTAGGAGTGCTGGGGCTTCCAAAATGTAGAAACACATTTAGTCCATATTCCAAGAACAGTTTGAATCTTCTCAAAGGAACTCAGTCATAGACAATGCTCAAAACTGAACTATTGATTAGTGTGCAATACTCTGAGACACAGTGCTTATCATAGAAATAGGTTCTGTTAAAGGAATCCAGAGGTAGGCGAAAGGCTGAGGAGCAAGAAGCTACAAGAGGAGGCTAACCCGTAGCTCAAGACATGAAGACACTGGAGACGTCGACGGAGTCAGGATCATGGGATCACAGGAAGGTTTTGAAGACTAGAGCGCTGGAGTTTCTGGGTGACTCAGAAGGTGAGTGTCTGGAACGTGTTTGCTGAAGACTGGAAAAAGGCCAAGGGTACACTCTGGGTTTTGATGGGGTTTATATACCTGAAGGTAAGACTCTTCCAGCAGGGCACATGGCTTACATGGAAGAGCTGCACATTTCCAACGGAAACCTGGGAGATAACACGTTCAGCTAACAGATGTGACCCTTTGCAGCTGCAGGTGCAAAATACCTGATCGAAATGGATTAACCAACTGCTGGAACAAAGAGTCAATAGGTCATGCCACTTGGCATCAACAGCCAAGGCAGTGGTAAAATATGCCTAACTGCTACATGAAACAGATAAGGGGGAGGTAGCTAATAATTTGAGAACATGTGATACTCTTGCAGGCATATTACTAGTGAAAGCAACTGTACAAGCGGTTTTAGCGGGTGAATGGCTCTTGGAGGGAAACAAGGGTTTGCATGAGGCTGTGAGGTGCCATTGAGAAAAGTCGACATGAGCCCTGTGAATAAAACCCTCAAACAGAGGTAGCAGAGGGGTTTATGGCATTACAATGCTTGCTAGTGCCTTATAAGGATAACTGCATGACAGTTCCTTTTCAGGTAAACAATGGTTGCATAATAGTGCAAGGTTTTAACTGGTGAATTTATATAAGGATTTTGCAGTGTCAACCATAGCATGCCAAAGATTCTTTCAGGAGCACAATAAAATCAAAACAATTCCTTTAACGACAACTAATAAAACATATGAAAAGAATTAAAAATCAAGTGGCCCTGAAGATAACACTGACCAATCTACTGCCTAAACTCTTCAGGAGCCTCTTCTTAAGCATCAGTACTTATAAAGATGAGCAAATGTTATGTCCATGCTTCCTTAGGCTACCAAACCCTATATTCCTGACATAGGGGGTCATTCTGACCTCGGCGGTAAAAGGCGCTTACCGCCGGTCAGAAGCCCACCATAACACCGCCGCGGCCGCGGGAAACCGCCACGGTCATTCTGACCCGCAACTTGAAAACCTCCAAAAACCCGACATCCACAAAAGTCCGCCACACCAAAGGTCAGCGAAAAAATGGGGATGACCAAACCTCCACCGTCACGCCAACAGAAATACGCCCATGCCATTACGACCCACGAATCCACGCCGCGGTCTTTCAACTGCGGTATTTTATTGGCGGTACACACTGCCGCGGTCGAAATACACACACCTTTACAAAACATCCCCACATTGGTCAATTTGAAACACACACACCTGAGATACATATACACACCACTCCCACACACCCAATACAAAATAAAACACACACCCACATCACCCACAAACCCCTACGACAACAATTGCGAATCAAGGACAGAGAGAGACAGCACTGCTTAGAGTAGACCATCACACTGAGGCAAATCACAACATCACCCACACAATTACCACGCACAAAACACCATACACCACCACACACATTACACTCCACAACACATACACCACCCCTCACCTCATCCACACCACCCCATGGCACCCCAAAGACACCCCAGGTTCTCTGACGCAGAACTCCGGGTCATGGTGGAGGAAATAGTACGTGTAGAGCCCCAGCTATTCGGGGCACAGGTGCAGCACACCACAATAGCTAGGAAGATGGAGCTCTGACAAAGGATAGTGGACAGGGTCAACGCGGTGGGACAGCATCCTCGCAATCGGGATGACATCAGGAAGCGATGGAACGACCTACGGGGGAAGGTGCGTTCCATGGTATCAAGGCACAACATTGCGGTGCAGAAGACTGGCGGCGGACCCCCACCTACTCCCTCAGAATTTACAGCATGGGAGGAGGAAGTCTTGCACATCCTGCATTCTGAGGGCCTCGCAGGAGTATCTGGAGGGATGGACTCTGGTAAGTCAAATCTTAACTACTACTTCCCACCCCCACCCCACCTGCATGCCAGCACATACCCCCACCCTCACCCCCACCCCCATCACACCAACTCCTTGCAAAAGGCTCACTATCACAACCCACCCATCCAAACACCAAGCCCTGCATGCGACCACAAAGCATGGACACCCATCACCAAAGCATGCCCACAGCACACACACATCACCCCCACAAGCCACCCTCACAAAAGCCCCCACACGGGAATGCCTGCACTTGGGTACACGGACACCCACCCATCACACGAAATGCCACACACAGAAGCTATAACCATACCTTAATACCCCTGCAGGACCCGAACGCCACCACACCGCCACGGAGGGCCCAAAGATGTCCATCCCACCCCCAGATGAGGCCCCCAGCGATGACAGCAGCTCTGTCTCCCTGGAGCCAGACGACCAGCCTGGCCCATCGGGGACCTCTGGACAGTCGGTTCCCCACAGACAGCCACAGGCTACACCAGACCCAACCCCCTCTGGGAACACCAGCACAGCTCCCACCCAGCGGGCCCATGCCTCTGTCTCCAGGACACGTCAATCAGCGGTGTGTCCGCCACTACAGGGCACCCAGGTTGACCCACCACCCCAACAACCACAGGGACCTGGGGGCAGTGGTAGTGGGCACACCGTCCAGGGGACAGAGGCCCAGGGAAACAGGGGAACTGGGAGGGCTGCTGTGCGACAGGGGGGGGACAGGCCCAGGGAACCCACTCTCCAAGAGGCCCTCTCCACCATCATGGCAGCATACCACCACTCCCAGGAGACGATGGCGACGGTACTGGCCAGGTTCCAGGAGATCCAGGCACAGCAGGAGGAGCGGTACATGGGGTTCAGAGAGGAACTGAGGAACATCGGTTCCGCAATGGGGACCATCGTCCTGGCCCTTAACCAGATAGTCACCACATTGCGGGACCATGTGGCACCCCAAAGGGTCCCTGTCACTAGCCAGGACCAGGAACAACTACAACATCCACCGGAGCTAGTGGACAGGAGACCCCCACACAACGACAGGCCACCAGAACCCCACCTCCTGCTGAAGAAGAACCACCCCGCAAGCGGAACCTGAGATCTCACAAGAAGACAGAGTAGGATTGCAAGACCCCCGCCAGCATATGATACCCCCTGATGTCATCCCACTGTCCCACATAGTCACCCTGTCCAACCTTGAATTGCCCCTGCTCCATCCTTCCACAGGCATATGGACAATGCACCTGTGCGACTGAGAACTGGACTCTGCCATGGACATTACTCCACCCCCACCCATCCCCGCTTCCCAATCATTTACCTATATGTAGCACTTGAAATAAATCACTCATTGCACTTAAAATAACAGGAGTCTGCTTGTATTTTTCACAAATGTATTACACATAATGGTGCAATTATGTTCAGTAACATTGTGATGACAACATACCAATGTCAATAAGCTTTAGTCCATGGGCAAACAAAGCAGTAGTCACGCAGTCGGTCATACAGCTCTGAAAAGGGAAGGGAAAGTCACAATTAACTTAAAAGGAACTGGGGGGAAACACAGACAGTAGAGACGCAGGAGGCCTTAAGTAAATGTAAATTGGGGTGGCTGTTTCTTACCTGTGTGCTACTGAAAGTATTGTTGTATGACTGTATCCCTGTTGTCCGTGTCGTCCCCGTCGTCTTCCTCCTCTTCACTCTCCACAGGCTCCACAGCTGCAACAACACCACCACCTGGACCATCCTCCTGCACAAAAGGCACCTGGCATCGCAAAGCAAGATTGTGAAGCATACAGCAGGCCAAGATGATATGGCACACTTTCTTTGGTGAGTACATTAGGGATCCACCAGTCATATGTAGGCACCTAAACCTGGCTTTCAGGAGGCCGAAGGTCCTTTCTATGATCCTCCTAGTTCGCCCATGGGCCTCATTGTACCGTTCCTCTGCCCTGGTCCTGGGATTCCTCACTGGGGTCAATAGCCAGGAGAGGTTGGGGTAATCAGAGTCACCCAATAACCACACACGGTGTCTCTGTAGCTGTTCCATCACATAAGGGATGCTGCTATTTCTCATAACATACGCGTCATGCACTGACCCAGGGAACTTGGCATTTACATGGGAGATGTACTGGTCTGCCAAACAGACCACCTGGACATTCATCGAATGATAACTTTTTCTGTTTCTGTACACCTGCTCACTTCCACTGGGGGGAACCAAAGCCACATGGGTCCCATCAGTGGCACCAATGATGTTGGGGGTATGTCCAAGGGCATAGAAATCACCCTTCACTGTAGCCAAATCATGCTCCTCAGGGAAAACAATGTAGCTCTGCATGTATTTCATCAGGGCAGACAACACTCTGGACAAAACCTTAGAAAACATAGGCTGAGACATCCCTGATGACATGGCCACTGTTGTCTGAAAAGACCCACTTGCCAAAAAATGGAGTACTGACAGAACCTGCACCAGAGGGGGAATCCCTGTGGGTTGGCGGATGGGGGACATCAGGTCTGGCTCCAGCTGGGCACACAGTTCATGTATAGTGGCTCTGTCAAGTCTGTATCTAAGTATAACATGTCGTTCTTCCATTGTCGACAGGTCCACCAGCGGTCGGTACACAGGAGGATTTACCCTTCTCCTCGCAAGTCCCAGTGGACGGTGCCTAGGAAGGACAACATGGAGCAGTAAGTCAAGCAAACCACAGGTGCGTTCACACAGCTTGCACAGTAAAAGAATCGCAATGCATTGAAAGGCTTGTATGAGTGGCAATGCACGGCCTAGGCCTGTGTGACGCAGTTGAAATTATGCCATGTGGGCCCTGGAAATGGCGGCTGCCTGACCTGTGAAGTGTGACAGTGGGATGTGAGGTCAATGCGCTGGCGTGGCACACCGTGGCGGTAGGCGGTCGAAGACCGCGGTGCGAAGCCGCATTGGTTAACATTGCACCCTATGGGTTTCATGAGCCAATGACGATGTGCGCCGGCGGTCGCGGTACGCACCGCCGCGGGCGTGACCGCCATTTTATATCTGATTAATCACTCGAGACCTGATCATCCACAGGAGAGGACCTATACTGCAAGTGCTGCTGTGACCTCGGTCTGGGAGATACTATGGCTGCTGCGACTGGGGAAAGGGCCCCTGCCTTCACATCTGAGGAATTGGAGAAACTTGTTGATGGGGTCCTCCCCCAGTATGCGCTACTCTACGGTCCTCCAGACCAACAGGTTAGTACACAGGGTGCACGCTGAATGGGCTATGCCTGTGTTGAGTGGGGTGGATGTAAGATGGTGGGGAGGGGAGCGAATGAGGAGTGCAACGCACGACAGATGGGAACATGTGCCACATGGCAAGGTTGGGGAGGGGGGGGCACTCACATCGACCATGCAGAAAAGTGATGATATTTCCTTTCCCACCCTGTACATGTCAAATAGGTCAGCGCCCATCAGAAGATCGACATTTGGCGTGCCATCGCCAAGGACGTCTGGGCCCTGGGGGTCCACAACAGACGGGGCACCCACTGCCGAAAGAGGTGGGAGGACATCCGCCGCGGGACCAGAAAGACCGCCGAGTCTCTGCTGTGGATGGCCTCCCAACGTAGGAGGGGTGCCAGCCGCCAATTGACCCCCCTGATGTCCCGGATCCTGGCGGTGGCCTACCCCGATTTGGATGGGCACGTGAGGACATCACAGCAGACACAAGGGGATGAGTATCAGCACATTCTGCTATCTTTGCGCGCAGTTGAGGTGTCTGGGTTGGAGAGGAGGGCTGTGGGTAACTCAAGGCCAGGGCGCTTTCTGTAGGCTAGTCCCCTCCGTTAGGCATGGCCCTGTGCCCCCGCCCCCCACCTCTGTAGGGTGCCAAGTACAGCTATCCATGGTCCTGCATCACCCATGTGTGCATTTGTCGTCCATAGACCTGTAGGCCTAGTCACAAGAACTGAGTAGTGTACCCCGATTGCACAGCGTAGTGTAGGGGGCTTCTGTGTCTGTCCTCTCCGCCAACGGTGTTGCCAATGCATGCACTCAACCTGTCTTCATTTCTCCCCCCCACCCATTTTCTTTTTCTTCCTGTGCATGTGTGCATTAGCATCATCAGGCGGAGGAGAAGTGGCATCGGTGCACGAGGGAGCTGCATCTCACATGGCCCCGGAGGGCCATGCAACCGACTCAGAGTTCACCAGTGAGACGGAGGGCGAGTGGAGCTCCACAACGGGGACCCGTGGAGACGTCAGCGACACCGACACGTCCTCGGAAGGGAGCTCCCTTGCGGTGGCGGCAACATCCGTGCCCACCGCCACAACAGGTACAGCCGCCACCCAGCGCACCAGCCCCGCCCTCCCAGCAGCCCCTCAGCCTTTGCTCCGTGCCCGCTCACCCAGGAAGGTGGGCATCTCCTTCGCCCCAGGCACCTCAGGCCCTGCCCCAGTTAACCCTGCTGCCCTCAGTGAGGAGGTCATTGACCTCCTCAGGACCATCATTGTTGGGCAGTCTACCCTTTTGAATGCCATCCAGGGTGTAGAAAGGGAGGTGCATCGGAGCAATGCATACCTGGAGGGCATTCATTCGGGTCAGGCTGCCCATCAGCGATCGTTCAACGCTCTGGCCTCAGCACTGACGGCAGCCATTGTCCCTGTCTCCAGCCTCCCTCTTCTAACTCCCTCCACCCAGTCCCAGTCTCCTGTTCCTCTGCCTATCCCATCCACACCATCAGACCAGCCTGCACACACCTCAACACCCAAGGGCAGCTCATCCAGACATAAGCACCACAGATCCCACAAGCATTCACACAAACAACATCCAGATGCAGACATGCCAACAGTCACTACCACCTCTGTGTCCCCCTCCTCCTCGTCTCCCTCCTCCCTCCCTGTGACGTCTCCACTCACACCTGCATGCACACCACCATCAGCCAGTACTTCCATCACCAGCACACCCTCCATTACAGTCAGCACACGTGCAGTCACCACCCCCACTGCCATTTACACATCCCCTGTGTCCTCTCCCACTGTGTCTGTCACCCCCTCTTCCAAACCACACAAACGCAGGCAGCCACCCACCCAACAGCCATCCACCTCACGACAGCCTCCAGCCCAAGCACCCGCACCCAAAGACAGCACACTTGACTCTCCTACAACCACATCCTCTTCCTCCACTCCCATACCCACTGCACCTACCCTTCCCATTGCTCCTAAAAAACGTTTCCTCTCCAAAACTAACCTCACCCACCCCCTCCATCTGGTAAGAGTCCAAAGAGCACCTCAGCCACCACCAGCCCTGCATCTAGTATCACCATAGTGCAGGGCTATTGGAGTCCACCAGCTCCTAGGGAAGGAACATCGGCCAGCAGCAAGGGGACAGCCAGCCCACCCCCTCGGAAGTGGACAAGAGAAATTAAGGGCCAGCGCGAAAAGCCTGAGACGGCTGCCACCAAGGAGAGTGGCCTTGCCCCATCACCTGCCACATCATCTAAGGGAGGCAAGGGCCAGAGAGCTGCAGCGAAGGAGGGCAAGGGCAGCAGGGCGGAGAAGACATGCAGCAGGCGAGCGTACCAGGAGGGCCCCACCAGCCCCATACCGGGTGTGACGGACGACACCCACGGGCCCAAGACTCCATCACAGGAAGGCCCGCTACCGCAAGGTCGGAGGGCGACTAAGCGGGGAGTCTTGGCCAGGTCTGGGTCCCTTGAAAGACAGGACAAGCACCGCTGAACAGGGCCCCGCCAAGACAGGCACCGCTGAACAGGGCCCCGCCGTGAAGAACACCGCTGAACAGGGCCCCGCCTTGAAGAGCACCGCTGAACAGGGCCCCGCCAAGCCAGGCACCACTGAACAGGGCCCCGCCGTGAAGAGCACCGCTGAACAGGGCCCCGCCAAGACAGGCACCGCTGAACAGGGCCCCGCCGTGAAGAGCACCACTGAACAGGGCCCCGCCAAGACAGGCACCGCTGAACAGGGCCCCGCCGTGAAGAGCACCGCTGAACAGGGCCCCGCCGTGAAGAGCACCGCTGAACAGGGCCCCGCCAAGACAGGCACCGCTGAACAGGGCCCTGCCGTGAAGAGCACCGCTGAACAGGGCCCCGCCGTGAAGAGCACCGCTGAACAGGGCCCCGCCAAGACAGGCACCGCTGAACAGGGCCCCGCCGTGAAGAGCACTGCTCCGCTGGGCCCTTCCTGTCAAGCACCCCTCCGCTGGGCCCTTCCTGTCAAGCACCGCTCCGCTGGGCCCTTCTTCTCAAGCACCGCTCCGCTGGGCCCTTCCTGTCAAGCACCGCTCCGCTGGGCCCTTCCTGTCAAGCACCGCTCCGCTGGGCCCTTCCTGTCAAGCACCGCTCCGCTGGGCCCTTCATCTCAAGCACCACTCCGCTGGGCCATTCCTGTCTTGCACCGCTCCGCTGGGCCCTTCATCTCAAGCACCGCTCCGCTGGGCACCGCCGTCTCAAGCACCACTGCGTTGGGCACCGCCGTCTCAAGCACCGCTCCGCTGGGCACCGCCGTCTCAAGCACCGCTCCGCTGGGCACCGCCGTCTCAAGCACTGCTGGTCCATTGACAGTGCCGGTTCTGTGTCGAGCAGGTGTTCACGAAGCACTCTGGGCACCATGCCTCCTCCAATACCAGTGGAGTCGGTTATCCATCTGATGGACTGTGGCTTTGCACTCCCCAGGATGGTACAGTGGGCATGGAGGCCCCTCGTGGATCTGGCGTCGTGGACTCATGTGGCTGAGGTGCCCCCCTTTCCCTTCCCCCTGAGGTGCCTGTTGTTTTATCATCTGATGCCCCTGCAGTGTTCTCTCCAATGGTATCCGATCTCCTGTGTGGGCTTTGCCCATGTGTTTGTACACATTGGCCCACGGACTATGGATATTTAACGGACTGTGCAGGAATTATTGACTATGTTTATACTTTGCACTATGTTCATTATTTCTTTTGTATATTTCATATGGCATATTTACCATGACTTCAATGAACCTATTTTATACATAAAATTGAAACTTCATTTTAATTATGTCTTTGCATTCTTCCGGGGGGTTTGGGTGGTGTCACTCTGACTTGTTGCTCTGCATTGGTGTGTAGGTATTGGGGGGGTGGGATGGGGGGGGGTGGGTGTATCGCGTATGTGTGTGTGCAAGTAACCTTTCCTCCTACCCCCCCGTGTCGTAGGTGCAGTACTCACCGTTGTCATCTGCGCCGGCGTTCAAACTCGTGGTAGATGAGCAGGTAGACAAGAGCTTGTAGTATGTTTAATTTGGGTTCCATGCTGTCCAGATTCCGCGTGGAGTGTGTGTAGGTGAGCGTTTTCCCGTTCGTAGTCTGTTTCCGCCGTGTTTTTATCGGCGGGGCTCCCGCCCCGGAAAAGGTGCCGGATTGGTGAGTTGTGATAGGGTGGGCGGTACATTGTCTGCCACCTGCCTGTTGGCGGTGACCGCCGCGCTGTTTGTCGGTCCCGCCGTGGCGGTCGGAGTGTTAAAGTGGCGGTCTGTGTTGGCGGTTCCCGCCAGGGTCAGAATTGCATCTTTTGGACCTCCTGCCTGTTGGCGGGTTGGCCGCCGCTTTATCACCGACCGCCAGGGTTGTAATGACCCCCATAATGTTTTCTGTTCCCTCAGACAATCAGTTTCATAGGATCTGTCATAGAAAAAAGTTGGAACTGACATAAGTGCTTCACTTGACAAGACTCCTCCCTTCATTGTTAAATAATCCAGTTTTCTGACAACTGTACCTTCCTTAACTATGAAGTTGTAACTATTGTACTCTTAAAAGTCTAGGGTTTATTCTGACAATCCTGTACAAAATGTCCAGATTGATCACAATACATCCATACATTTCAGCACAGCATCTTTCCATTCCCTTTTATAAAGCAGACCATACACATTGTAATATCATTTTAATTTTTCTCAGAATGTCACTTAGCTAGACATTGATCTAAATGTACCACCAAGTCTATGTGCTCTTCACAGTTTGTTGGCGGATTAGATTTGTTGCGGCTACACATCTTTTAATTCACTTAGTAACCCTTGGCTGAATAAAGTGTACTTATTCTCTTCTGGCCACACAGCTTCAATCAATAGCCGATTAAAGTTAGTGGTGTAACTCACTAAATTGGTGACCTTGTTTTAATTTAACAACTCGTTGCATAAGGAAAGAACATCGGATTCCCTATAAAACATCTGCAGTCGCTTGCAGAAGGCAAAAGCAATTAAGTCGTAAAGGATTACATTTTCTACTAAAGGACTATACCTATTAGCAGCATTGCCACTCAAATAAGATAAAACAAAGATCACCTTGGACTGATCATTTGGAAATGTTATAGTTTATTTACTACTCTTATAATAAGAGATAATGTGGTATGATTGCTGAAGTTAGAAAGATAACATGGGCTGGGTAATATGTGAGGACACACTAAACTGGTGTTAGAGCCTGGCATCCTTGAAGTGTTTTTCCTGATAACTTTGTTCCTTCAGACCTCCTATTTTTCTGCTGACTTTAATTTGTTAGCATTAGGACTTTGCACACTTTACCACTGGTGACCAGTGCTAAAGTGCTCTCTCCTCAAAACATGTTAGATTGGCTTATACCCATGTGGCATATATAATTTACTTGTAAGCCCCTAGTAAAGAGGCACTACCTATGTTCAGGGCATGTAAATTAAATGCTACCTGTGGGCCTGCAGCACTGATTGTGTCACCTACGTAAGTAGCACTGCAAACATGTCTCAGGCCTGCCATTGCAGCCCGTGTGTGTTGCAGTTTTAAACTTAAACAAACTTTAAACAAAATAAACCTTCTGTCATGGCCAAATCTTCCTTTTTAATATATTTAAGTCTCCTCTAGGGTAGGTCCTAGACAGCCCAGAGGGGAGGGTGCAGTGTATTTAAAAGGTTGGACATGTATGTTTGATATTTTACATGTCCTGGTAGTGAAAAACTCTTACATTCATTATTCACTACTTTAAGGCCTACATCTCCTGTAGGATAACATTGGAATTACCTTATTACCTTTTATAAGTGTAATTTCCAAACCGGAATAGGTAACCAGTTCATGTTTGGTGTCTCTGGATTCATAATTTAACATGATGAACTCCGATTTTAAGTTTCAATTCTGAATCTGCCACTTAGAGAAACATGGCATTTTCTTGCCTTAGCCATTTGGTGCCTGCAGGCTATCTCTGGGACACATGACTAAGGCCCTCATTCTGACCTTGGCGGGCGGCGGAGGCCGCCCGCCAAAGTCCCGCCGTCAGATTACCGTTCCGCGGTCGAAAGACCGCGGCGGTCATTCTGACTTTCCCGCTGGGCTGGCGGGCGGTCGCCTTCAGACCGTCAGCCAGCCCAGCGGGAAAGAGGCTTCCACGATGAAGCCGGCTCGGAATCGAGCCGGCGGAGTGGAAGCTGTGCGACGGGTGCAGTTGCACCCGTCGCGTATTTCACTGTCTGCACAGCAGACAGTGAAATACATGTAGGGGCCCTCTTACGGGGGCCCCTGCAATGCCCATGCCAGTGGCATGGGCACTGCAGGGGCCCCCAGGGGCCCCGCGACCCCCCCTACTGCCATCCGGATCCCGGCGGTCCGACCGCCGGGATCTGGATGGCGGTAGGGGGGGTCGGAATCCCCGCGGCGGTGCAGCAAGCTGCGCTGCCGTGGAGGATTCAATGGGGCGGCGGTACACTGGCGGGAGCCCGCCAGTGGTGCCGGTCCGACCGCGGCTTTACCGCCGCGGTCGGAATCCCCATTGGAGCACCGCCGGCCTGTCGGCGGTGCTCCCGCGGTCCTCCGCCCTGGCGGTCAAAGACCGCCAGGGTCAGAATGACCACCTAAGTGTGGGTGACATTTGGGCTTTGTGTATTCCTCCAGACAGCCACAAAAATGATGAATTTAGATGTGATAGGATGGGCCTTTTCCGTCAGGATGGGAGTGAGGTGCTAGGCCCAGCCACACTTGTGCTTGAGTAGGCTGTGTCCTGTTTCCACACAAAGGGTGGTATAACGCTCTAATTAGTCTGGAGCCAGGGCTAGGAAGGCAGGGCACCTGTGAACTTCAAGAGAATGCCTCTAGAAGCTTCTCCTCACGTCAAAGGCACAACTGGGTATCAATACTGGACCTTGGACACCGACTCTTTAATTCATCTCTGGAACTGTGGATACTCTGCCAGGAAGAAGGACTGTTGTGCTGCTGAAAGGAATGTTACTTTCCTGGACTGCTGCTCTGAAAGAACTGATGCCCTGCTGTTCTGACTGGGTGAGAAGAGAACTGGACCTGCAATTTCACCCTTGAACCCAGGACTCCAGAGTGACTCCAAGGAATAGACCGCTGGTCTTCTGATCTGAGCCTCAGAGAAAACAGTAGTTCCCCAACATCCTGCACCAGCCTTTGGACCCGGCTGCAGTGAGTTCCTGACCCACAAGTAGTGCCACTCAGGTCCTCAACCCTAGGTATGGCTCAAGTGAGCTGTATTCAAGTTTTTCGGCTATTCGTGACAGTGAAGGGCCTATTTACACTGAGATTTTGCAGTTTACACCACAATTCAATGTGAAGATCCGACAGTCACCCCTTAGTGCTACAGCACTACAGCATTAACTGCAGGGGAGCACCAACACAAAGCTCCAGCAATGCCTGCCCACAACACCTGACCTGCTCTTTGGCCAGGCCAACAGCCTTCTTAGCTGCTCACCATGCTCCTTGTTACCCCATCCATTGCAAATGGGACTCATCCATGGATTTGAGAAGGTAAAGTTCAGCAGGCCAAACATGATGACTATGCATTCCATCGCCGTTGGCCTCAAAGTGTGACTTTGACCCAGTCCAGAGCGACCAGATAGCTGCAGTTTCGCTTTGTGCTTTTTGGGGCTATTTTAAACCTACATCTTTAAAAATTCATAACTCCAGTTCTACTGATTGGAATTTTGTTGTTTTTGTCTTTTTTTTTTTTTTTATTCTATGTTTCTAACTTGGTGTGGGATCCTTTATGTGTCGTGTTTTAACTTTAATAAGGTCTGTGCTTTTGCACAAATACTTTACGCATTGCATTTAAGTTAAGCCTGGCTGCTCTGTGCCAAGCTACCAAAGGGTTGAACGCAGGTTAATTTAGGTTTGGTGTGTGCATCACCCTGACAAGGATTGTGGTTGCTGCTTGATCAAAGCTCCCATCCTAGTCAACCAGCAACCTATTTTTTACAGTAGTGATCATCGGTGAGGATTTGGACTTGTGTTTGTGAAGTGCCATTCAGTGATTTTGTGTACACTGCCATCCCATATTAGAGACCAATTTGAGTTTAAATTCTCCCTGATGACCTTTCTGATTTTTCTGAATTGGCTTTCTGACTGTGTCTGAATCCACCTCTACAAACATGAAGTTTGAGTTAGCTAACATGGAGTCCTGCACTGTGGCCCAGCTCAAGCAGTTATGTAAGGAGAGGGGACTTCTAGCTAAGAGCACCACCAGGAAGGTGGAGATCCAAAAGGGACTGAGGGTCTGGCTGGAAGGTCACCAGTCAGTAGTTGCAGCTCCATGAGAGGACGATGAGATGGAAAGGCATGAAGAAACCTTTCCTATAGCACCACCTGCAGTTGAGGGGAATGAGTTGAAATCTGTAGTTGAGCCCCTTTCCAGGGCAGTGTATAGGGTGCCTTGCTGCAGCCAGTGCAAGAACTGGTAGAGAGGAGGGAGGAGAGAGAGTTGAAGCTGCAGAAGGCCCAGTCAAGAATAGAGGAAAATAAACTGTCCATAAAGGAGAAGAAGGTTGAGAGAGTCTTGGGGAGAAATAGTTGTTACTGGCTCACTAGCTGAGTCTCAGGGCCAGGCAGGCAGAGTCCAGCAGTGATGGTGGCAGCATTTCTTCAGTGTCCTCTGGAGACAATAAGGTCCATATTCCCAAACATCAAGTGCCTGACTGCATTGTGGGGGAAGACATTGACAAGTGGTTCACGGCTTATGAGATTGTGGGGTAGATGCACAGGATCCATGAGGAGGATTCGGGGCTAGCCTGTAGAAGCTTATCCCTAGTGAAGGGAGTGACTCTCTACTGGCCCTAGACAAGGGAAACCGAATGAGTTATCCCCCCATGAAGTAAGACCTTGTCAGGAAGTAAGGCCTTATCCCACAGATGTATAGGCAGAAGTTCAGGGACAAGCAGAAACTGACCCATCAGACCTGGGTGGATTGCGTAGATTCCTTTTGCAAGGCTTTGAATGGTTGGGTGATGGTCAGTGAATTAAAGGTTCATCAGGGCCGGTACAATATGATTGCAAAGCAGTTGATGTTCAGACTTTGTTTTTCAGATCTGGGCTAAAGGTTGATTCAGAATAAGCTTATTGACCCCCAGTGAGCTTCTTAAGGAGGAGGACCACTGGATTAGTACCAGGGTCCACAAAACGTTAGGGGGAAAGTTAGACCAAGGATGCTAGGTCTAATACACTCCACATTTTTCCCTCTTACTGACAAGAACTACCAAGGGTTATGTAGTTCTCCACACTTTCATCTGGGTGGGACATGTGTTAGACCTTCATCCTTTGTATTGTTTTCCCCCCAGCATTTTGCCTTTAGGCCTCCTGTTTTTGCTAACTTCATTTTTGCTGTTCTTAGGACTCTGAACACTCTTCCACTGCTATGCAGTGCAAAAGTTCTCGTGCTCTCTCCTTCAAACATGTTAGATTGGATTAAACCCAACTGGCATATTTAATTTACTTGTAAGATCCTAGTAAAGTGGTACTACCTGTGCCCAGTGCCTGTAAATCAAATGCTGCCTGTCGGCCTCCAGCACAGATCGTGCCACCCTCTTAAGTAGCACTGTAAACATGTTTCAGGCCTGCCATTGCAGGCTGTCTGTATGTAGTTTTAAACTACCATGTCAACCTGGCAAATTAACCTTTTGTCAGGCCCAAGCCTTCCTTTTTTAATACGTATGTCAACCATTTGGGAGGACCTGGAAAGCCCAGAGGGCAGGGTGCATGTGTTTTTCACTACTACAAGGCCTACCTTTCCCACAGGATAACATTGAAATTATTTTTTTTACCTTTTGTAGGTGAAATTTACAACATGGAATAGGTGACCAGATCATGTCTGATATCTCTGAAATAATACTTTAAAATCTTAAGTTATGGTGAAGTCGAATTTTAAATTACAATTCTGAAACTGCCCCTTTTAGAAAGTTGGCATTTTCTTGCTTTAGCTATTTGGTGCTTGCAGCCTATTTCTGGGTCATATGACTGGGTGTGGGTGGCAGTTGGACTTTGTTTAGTCTTCCTGACAGCCACACAATTGGGAGTTTAGGTGTGACTGGATGGGCCCTCACAGCCAGGATGGTAGGGAGGAACTGGGCCCTGCCCCAATTGTGCTTGAATATGCTGCGTCTTCTTTCCACACAAAGGGCTGCATACTCCTGTAGTTATCTGGAGCCAGGGTCAGGGAGGCAGCGAACCTGCACACTTCAAGGGCATGCTTCTAGAAGCTTCTCCCCAATTTGAGGGTATAACTGGGTATAAATACAGGACCTCATTCACCAACTCCTTAGTACACTTCTGGTCCTGTGGATAATCTGCAAGGGAGAAGGACAGCTGCTGAAGCTGTGAACCCAGGACCCCAGAGAAGCTCCGAGGGCTAGTCTTCTGTCCTCCTGATCTCGGCTTTAGTGACATAAAAGGCTCCCCAACATCCTGCACCAGCCTCTGCACCCAGCTGCAGTGAATCCCTGTCCCCCAAGTGGTGCCTCCCAGGTCCTGAACCCTTGGTGTGGCTCAAGGAGTCTGTATTCAAGCTTTTGGGTTCTTCATGACCGCGAACAGAACCATTTGCACCAAGACTTCACAGCTCGCACGGTGATTCAACTCATAGCTATGGCAGTTGCTGCTTCACTCTGCAACATTGACTGTTAGCAAGGTAACACTAAAAGGAAGCTCAAACAGCACCTGCTTGCGATTCCTGTCCTCCTCTTCGCGCCACGCTGACAGCCTCCCGCAGCGCTCTCCTACCTCCTTACAACCCCATCCATCTCAAATGGGACTCTTGGCACGGACTCAAGAGAAACTTCAGTGGGTCAAACCAAGTGACTGTAGTTGATCTGAGCTCTATTGTGGTGTGCCTGATAGTGTGACTTTGACCTAGTTCAGCATGACCAGATAGGCGTGGTTGGTGCTTGATGCTCTTTGGAGCTATTTTACACATAAATCTTTAAATAATCATAGCTCTGGTTCTACTGATTAGATTTTTGTAATTTTGGGCTTCTTTTATTTAATAAATAACATCTTACTTTTCTAACTTGGTGTGTGATCCTCTTTGTGTGGTGTTTTAACTTTATTACTGTCTGAAGTATTGCACAGCTGTTTTCCCCATTGTCTGTAGGTTAAGCCTCACTGCTCTGTGCCAATCTGCTAGAGGGTTGAGCCCAGGTTCATTTAGGTTTGGCTTGTGCCTCATCCTGACAAGAATTGTGGTTGCTGCTTTACCAGGGCTCACACTCAGTCAACCAACAACCCAAATTCTTACACCTAGAGATCCAGATCGGACGAAAGCCATGGTAGTTTCCTCTCTTGAAAAATCCCACAAACATTAATATTGTGGAGTTATACAGTAGAAGTGAGGGAAGGAGACTGGGATAAAAGAGCGAATCAGGCACAACAGGTGTCATCACCTGCCTGGTTGCATAGGTTGCCCTAATCTGCACTACAGGAGTCTTGATATCCAAAATTAAACAAGAGCTTCAGCATAGCTATATTGAATCAGAGTAAGAATTAGAAATATGGTCTATGATATACCTGGTGACACTGTCGCTATTTTCCCTCCCTGATATAATTTGAAGCTTCATCTTTCATCTGAGCTGAAATACCGTTTAATTTCGTTATTGTAACAATCGGAGCTAGTATTACAGTTTGCTAACGATAATTACCTTCAAAATTCGGAAATAACTTTGTGTGCTTAGTTTACCTCTATGGTGGTAAGTAAATAACTGTAGCAAGAAAAGCATCCATTAGCATTTCATGCGCAGTTTCTACCCCGGCCATTTGTGAATTATTTATCTTTTATGTCACTGTGCCTTACAACTCTAGTTCTGTGCTAATATACTTCCGCTGAAGCTTTCAAATAGTTCATAATCTACACGGGTAAAAGTCCTTGCGAACTAAACAGCGCAATAGGTTACTCAGGTCTAAGAATGACTCTTGGTGAAGCTATAGTTTCTAATCATTATGGGTGATTCTTGTGAAACAAATACATTCCATATAGTTTGTATTCGCTATGGATGCCTCCATTTGAAAACAAAAAATGTTTTCTAGTGAGATACAGCTCTTCTTCCAAGATGTTATTTGTTGACTTCATGGAAGAACTGATATAAAGATTCCAATTTAAGAAATCCAGCTGTAGCAACTACGTATCAGCATTGCCTAGCAACAACTCTAAGGACCGTGAGGAACACATACTCTATGCCATCGCCTTTAGTAGGTCTTATGAGAGCGCCATGGGACACGTTGTCCTTTTTCTTTTCACTCAACTGTTTCGTGAAACGCATTGCAACAAGACATGAGGCTTCTATATAAGTAGTGCCGAAACCCTGTATAGTTCTGTCCTCCTCAGCTCCTGTACACATGCATGCTTACGAGCCTCAGAATAGCTCTGTGCACTGGACCAGTGTGCAGTGGTAAGTTCACCCTGCACCACATCCTGACATCAGTCTTCAGGATGCTGAATGGATGTTTTTAATTTTCTTGCATGATCTTGGCATTGGTGTTTGATGGATATCTTTTCTTGCTCGCAGATTGATTGCTTGCTGCTCGTGTATACATTATATCCCAAGGTACAGAGAGCTTAGTGTAATGTATTGTAGCTTCCTACTGCCATGAATGTTAATGCTGGGTTTCAGAGAAAGGTGGAGTGTGTTTAAAAGAGAACTGGCCATGGCTGAGAGATAGGTTGTGGTCGCCAGATTATTGTGACCTTGCTTGAGTGTGCTGGAGTTAAAATCCATGACAGAGATGTAATGCTGAATATTGGTCTTAGGTTAACCATAATGAGTGCAAGTAGGAAGATGGCTATCAGTTGAGAAGGGTGAACATTATCAATGCAAAACTGCACTATATAGATTTAAACATGTCAAAGAAATCCATGTGTGGCATGCTGTTTTTATTTGGTGTAAGAATTGTCTAGGTAGGAGGTCTTGATAGAGATGTGAAAACCGGATTGTGTTTGTGCACTCTAAGACATAACATGAGGTTAGTCGGGAGCTATACACCGTAACAACACAATTGTTAACCTTCAGATGAACACGTCCAGAGGTCATTACTGTCAGGTAAAATATGCAGTACAGCTTTACTTATAAACATCCCCGAACCAATCAATTACAGAATCATATTGGTGACTGATTTTGAGACCATAATTATGTGACCTGCAATTGCATGGACATCATTTTCCTAATGAGGGCTTCTTATGTTTTTCTCGGAGTGATTGATCCGAAGCAATTGTAACTGGCTTTTTTCTCCGCCTCTTCTTCCTAAAAACAAATAATTGAAGAGGAACGATGAGAATCTTTATTTGCAATTTCATTTCTGAGTTAATTATATACTTACAGTGCAAAAGGGCAAGTGCCCTTTTCCCGTAGAAATTGTATTCACATGATAATTAGTAATCATGGCCTGTCGGCATACTAAAAGTAGCTTTAATCTGCTTTTTGCAAGAGCAAGACCTCACGGAGTCAATGGGTTACGAAAGAGACTGCATGTAGGCGCAGGATTCTCTGATAAAAGGTCATAGACAGAGTCCCCAGGGTTCCGCATGCAATGAACTCGTCCTTCAATGTATTATTTAATTCTTAGTTATTTAGCAAGGAATAGAAAATGAATATTAATTGCAATGATATCAACAGGGTCTCTGAGATTTAAATAATTAATTTGTGCATAGGGGTCAAATTAATCGTGGCATACTACTAACAAGCATTGGCACAGCCAATAGGTCTCGCCTAATCAAGAGATATTGGCTTTGGCAATGTGTTTTGCCATGTTGTACACCAGTGTGGCTTCAGTCCAGCATGGCTATAAGTTAGAGGCATGGAGAGTCAGAGTGGAGTGGGAATGTAGAGTGTCATAGAGTTGATTTGTTGGAGTGTTGTACAGTGGAGTAGGGGGCATAGAGTGTTGTAGTGTAGAGGAGAGTGAAGTTCAGTGGTTCAGTGGCTGAGAGTGTCATAGAGTGGAGTGGGATGGAATAGGGTGGAATGGGTTGGAGTGTCAGTCCAAGATTTGTTGGTTGGGGTGGATTGAGGTACTGGGGTGGATTGGATTGGAGTAGAGTGGGGTGGATTGGACTGGGGTAGAGTTGGGTGGATTGAGTGGAATGTGGTGGATTGAGTGGAATGAGGTAGACTGGAGTGCAGTCCCGGCTCATGGGTGCTGAAGGGGCAGGGTGGGGTGGGGTGGTGTGCGTGGGTGGGGGCGTAGAGGGCTGGCAGGGTGGAGGATTGCAATATATATATATTTTTTTAAACGTACCTTGGCTCCTGCGCCGCGCGCCGGTCCTCCGCTGGCTGGAGGCAGGCACAGGCTCCCAGCCTGCCCTGTGGCCAATCCTGACACTACTCAAAGCAGCATCAGGATTGGCTGGGAGCACCCAGCCAGGGTACTCACAGGCAGACTGGGAGCCTGTGGAGGCTCTCTCCAGCCCAGCAACATTATTGCTGGGCTGGAGAGAGCCCTGTGCGCATGTGTGTTTGGCCGGCTCGAGATGGCTGGGCAAACAAACATGCGCTCTGAGGGGGAGTGCTGGGGGCACTCACCCTCAGAGCACGTCAACCTCGTGGCCCCGTCCGTTTAAAAGGAAACGATAACTAACACAGTTTGTTATTGTTTCCTTGTAAAGGTTTTGCAGCTGTCGCTGCTGGTGGGCAGGCGACGCTCCTCTGCCCTCATGGATTGGAGTGGGGTGGATTAGAGTGAAGTGAGGTGGATTTGATTGGGGTGAATTCAAGTGAGATGGATTGGATTACATTGGGGTGAGTGGTTTGTATTGGATTGATAGGGCTGGGGTGGGGTGGAGTGGACTGGAGTGGGGTGATTTGCAGTAGGGTGGACTGGGGTGGATTTGGAGTGGGGTGGATTAGATTAGTCTGGAGTGGGGGGGATTGGACTCACTAGATTGGAGTGGGGTACATTGGATTGGAGTGGGGTGGATTGGTTTTGAGTGAGGTGGATTGGATTGGATTGGAGTAGACTGGATTGGACTGGATTGGGGTGGATTGCAGTAGAGTGTGGTGGATTGCAGTGAGTGGGATGGATTAGAGTGGGGTGGATTGAAATAGGGATGGGTTGGATTAGATTGGGGTGTGGTGGGCTGCCGTGGATGGACTGGATTGCAGAGGGGTGGATTGAATTAGAGTGGAGTGTGTTGGATTAAATTGAGTAGACTGGAGCAGGATTGACTGGAGTGGGATGGATTGTAGTGGGGTTCATTGCATTGAGGTGAGGTGTATTGGAGGGGAGTCAGGTGGGGTGGACTGAACTGGGATGGGGTGGGGTGGGGTGGATTGGATTGGGGTGGATTGTAATGGAGTGTATTTGAGTGGAGTGGGCTTGATTGGTTTGGGGTGGATTGGATTGGTGTGGATTGTATTGCAGTGGGGTTGATTGGATAAAAGTAGGGTGGAGTGGATTAGACTGGACTGTTGGGTGAATTGGATTCACTGGAGTGGGTTGGATTGGACTGGAGTGTGGTGGACTGGATTGGAATGACGTGGATGGATTGGAGTGGGGTGGATTGGATAGGAGTGGAGTGGAGTGGATTGGATAGGAGTGGGGTGGAGTGCATTGGGGTGGGGTGGATTGGAGTGGGGTGGGGTGGGGTGGATTGGGGTGGGTTGGACTGGAGTGGGGTGGAGTGAAGTGGGTTAGATTGGACTGAGATGGATTGGACTGGGGTGGATTGATTGGAGTGGACTGGATTGGTGTGGGGTGGATTTGACTGATGGGTGAATTATTGGAGAGAAGTTGACTGGATTGGAGTGGAGCAGATTAAAATGGTTTGGGGTGGGTGGATTGGAGTGGAGTAGGGTGGATTAATGTGGACTAGATTGAACTGGAGTGGGGTGGATTAAAGTGGACTGTATTGAAATGGGATGGATTGGGGTAGTGTGAGTGGATTGGATTGGAGAGAGGTGGATTGGGCAGAAGTGGACGTGACTGGAGTGGGGTGGATTGGAGTAGGTGATTGGATTGGAGTGGAGTGGCTTGTATTGGGATAGGTTGGGTTGGATTGAAGTGGAGTAGGATGGATTGGCGTGGGTTGGATTGGATTTGGGTGGATTGTACCTGAGTGGATTTGGGTGGGGTGGGATGGATTGGAACGGAGTGGAGTAAATTGGACTGGGCTGGATTGGATTGGGGTGGAGTGGGGTGTGATTGACTGGACTTTAGTGATGCAGATTGTGGTGGATTGGAGTGGGGTGAATTAGGATTGAGTGAGGTGGATTGGATTGGGACAAATTGGAGTGCAGAAGATTGTTTTGGTTTGGAGTGGGGGAGGCTGGAGTGGGGCAGATTGCTTTGGATTAAATTGTGACAGATTGGAATGGGGAGGATTGAGTGGGGCATACTTAAATAGATTGGGGTGGAACACATTGGAGTGTGGTGGTTTGGGGTGGGACAAAGTTTTGGATTGGAGTTGGGCAGATTCTATTAAGGTGGATTGGAGTGGGGTGAATTGGGATGGAGTGGGGTGGATTGGATTAGGGTGAGTTGGATTAAAGAGGGGCATGTTGTTTTGGATTGGAGTGGGGCAGGTTAGAGTGAGACAGATTGCTTTGGATTGGAGTGGGACAGATTGTTTTGGATTGGAGTTGAGCAGATACGAGTGGGATAGATTGTTTTTCATTGGAGTGGGGAAGATTGGAGTGGGTGGATTGGAGTGGGGCACATTATCTTGGATTAAAGTGGATTGGAGTAGGGCAGATTGTTTTGGATTCCAGTGGGGCAGAACATTTTGGATTCCAGCGGGGCAGATTGGAGTGGGGCAGATTGTTTAAAATTGGGCAGATTGGAGTGGGGCAGATTGTTTTGGATTAGAGTGGGGCGTATTGTTTTGGATTGGAGTGGAGTAGATTAGAGTGGGGCAGATTGTTTTGGACTGAAGTGGGGCAGTTTGTTTTGCAGTGGTGTATATTGTTCTGGATTGGAGAGGGGCGAACTGAAGTGGGTCAGATTAGATTGGGGTGGGATGGGAGGATTGGAGTGGGGTGGGTTGAAGTGGGTTGAATTGGGGTAGGGTGGATTGGGGAGGGTAAAGGTGGGGTGAAATGTAATGGGTTGGACTGGGGTGTACTGCACTATTATGTGTTAAACAACATTTCAGAAATTACACATAATAAAGAAACAATGTAGGTTTGCAATATTTAGAACACAAAAATCCTCATCTTTTGAGAACAGTGCCCACAAACAAAAAAGAAAAAAGAAAACACGAGTAAAAAGTGAGAAAAGACGACATGGCAAAATAAAAGAAAGATAAAAAAAATAAAACTTTGCAATTTTGTTTGTTGTGCTTGGCATGTTTTTGACAGTCACACGCCTTCTGTTTGCAGGGCACTAGAAGTTAAAAAAAGAATAAAATAGTATCTCAATCACGTCGGGAGCAGCAGACAGGCACTGATTAAGTTGAAGCAGTCAGTGCTTGGTCCCTGTACAGCACAGAGGAACAGTAATTATGATAGGCCTGCAGTGATGAATTAAGAGGCTGTAAAGAAGGATGCCACACAAGCCCACAAATGGTAAGCGACAGGCGGGTTTCAAGCCATTTACTGTACACAAGAGGTTTACAGGCAAGATGCATGCGCTAGCATATGCACTCACAGTCTTGACACTAAAAAGCCTATTTTTTACTTTCAGTTGCTGAAAAGGGAAAGATTTGTAGAATAATTGCGAACCACAGTTCTCCAGAAGCTATGGGAACCCACATTGAAGATTGAGAGGACAGACAATTTTTCTGTTTAGCACAAGCATTTGGGAAAATGACATTCATAAAAGTGTATAACGTGATTTGTGTACAAAAGTTCAGAATGGTGTCACAAACTCTTTTTTAATGGTGTGAGGCATTATCTAGTCTACCCTGTATCAATTTCTTTTATCATGCATACTTGTTATTTATCTTTTATTGTTTTCCCCCTGAATTTGAAAGTTTGTGTCATTCTCTATAGTATGGTTTTTAGTTGCGTTTTGCATACTTACTAAGCATTTCTTAACCGAAAGGAAGACTTCAATTAAAATATATCAGAGACAGATCCAATAAACATACTCTTTGTGTACATACTAGAGATAAATGTAACTGGAAGACTCATCATCCATCCTTTAGCAGCAACCCAGAAATTGTTGAAGTTATCTGTAATGTATTTGGTGCACCAGCGTGGTATTCAGACACTAGAACCTATCACATAGCCTCATAAATTAACCTGGAAGGTCGCCAAGGTTCCTATAGATTATTCTCCTGGACAAAACCTGGGTCTCTGTTACTACCTATAACCAGCTGTTACATGTGTGAGGTGGAATCTGGACATCTCTAGACCAATTATGACAGGGAAAACTGTAACTCTCATACTCTTTCTTAGTGGCATTTACAGTCATGCTGGAATTGCGCCAGAGACTATAATGGTTCTTCAAAGTGTATTTTACTATACCTTTGCATCTGGCCAGTGTCTCCAAATCCATACGTAAATGCATATATTGTCATGGCATATGTGGTGTTATACCTCTTTTGTTAGTTTGCTTCATCATATCAAGAAGAACTGTGATATCTACGCCATGTCTTAACTCTGTCTTGAATGCCCGTTTTTCTCTCCATGAGTTGGTAGTGGTTATGCAGTCAGAGCAGGGGACATTTAAATACAAGACCAAGGAACACGGCTGGCTCCAATGTGTTGCGACAGGTGCAGCCGCAACTTGTGCTGAATTCTGGGGAAGTTGCATTCAGAAATAATTTACTGGTTCAAAAGCATCCGCTGCAGGGTTCCTTGTGTGTCAGACAGTTTTCAGGCAACAATTAAAAAAAGTCAAGATAAGTCTGGTAATTAATGTTTCTGCTGGAGAGAGATAAGTTTTGCATAGTGGAACTTCTGAGTCATAACAATGTAGTGCAGAGTGTGAATACGCCTGTTGCATTTCACAAGCAGATCACCAAATTGTATTTTATGTCGACAGCTCAGTGGGTTACTGCTTCTGTCACAGAGATCCTTTTGTTACTTGCAGTTCATAAGTTACAATTCAAATGTAGCACAGTGACCTACGAATGTCATCAAAGAGCTGCATGGAAACTCCAAGGCATAGGGCTGGAATCTCATGCTTTCCCAGTCTTTCATTATCTTAATGTTGCTAAAGTGGTTAGCTCGGGTAGCATTGTATTCTTACTAGTAAAATCAACCTCAACTACTGTGGCACATTTTAAATCGAGAGATTGTTATTTTCCAGACCAAACACTCTGAAACATATTGCCTACCAGTATTGATGGCATACGATTCCTATCCAGTGTAATGTTCATTGTCTTATGCAATTGTGTGATTTAGACACGTTTGGTTCGTCGTCTCTGTATCATGTATGTGTAATGCAAAGTGCTCGGACACCCTACACTGTTATCAGTAGTTATATAAAACAGATGAAAAGCAAGAGAGAGATGGGCTATGGAGAGTTGAGGGCACTGTTGGAGGATGCTATTGAGGGAATCCATGTGGAAGAAGGTCCCTGGGGACGCGCCAAAAATGATTGTCGCAGTGGGCTTCACCAGCACACTAAAGCTGACCCTGCTAAGGAATTTGAGCAAATACCGACAAGAATTGAGAGCTGTCCAGGCTAAAGAGGAGGTGGGTAGGATGAGGAAAGCTGATGTGGACGTCTAAATGTATTTTGGTTCGTAAAGAGAAGTTTCTCAGGAGGCTGACGAAAAGGCTATTCAAGTTATCCACGTTGCTTCATTAATAACCGATTTGTTTAAAATTCTAACCAGATGCACAGATGTGATTCTTTCTTCTTCTGCTTCCAGTGCGGTATGGAAAACTGTTGTTTGAGTGTGTTTAGGTAACCTACAAGAGGATGATGTGTTAGAATAGTAAATATACACTTCATTGAAATCGATGGACAGTCCTCTTTATGATGTGCACGAGTTTGCGTGTATGTATCAAGTGTAGTAGTGTTTATAGGAGGGTCTACCTTTCCCCCTCTTCAGGTATATTTAGAAGCAAATTCATATAGCTTTGCGTCCGCTGAATAACATGAACGTTCTAAACTCAATAAATTGGTTATAGTGAGAAGGTTGATGACAAGACCCATGAATGGATAAGGCGAGAAAACAAATTAACTAAAGTAATTAGCAAACACTGTCAAAGCAAGATGTTCTGGCTTTAAAGTGGTAATGTGTGTGGACACAGGCATGCACAAATGCTATTTGAATACATTATACGCACAAATGTTGTTTACCCGATTAAATCCAGCGCTATAGATTATGATAAAGCAGAGACAAAAAAAATTAAAAAAAATTATTGTTCTCTGCATGGAGTGCTGGTTGGTAATACAAAAGTGACAAAGAGCATGATGATTAAGTGGACTTTTCAGATTTGAAATTGTTCTTTATTCATTCTAATGAACGCAACTTCTAAAAGGCGAAATGAAAGACTGAGCAGCCAATAACATGAGATGAAAGAGAAATACTACCCTGAGAGTTACAAAGGCTCGTTCAATGT
This sequence comes from Pleurodeles waltl, assembly GCF_031143425.1. Classification (NCBI taxonomy): domain Eukaryota; kingdom Metazoa; phylum Chordata; class Amphibia; order Caudata; family Salamandridae; genus Pleurodeles; species Pleurodeles waltl. The sequence continues at coordinate 499,487,811 of NC_090445.1, forward strand.
ATATTTTAACGAATTGGGAAGAATAGGAAGGTAGGATACAGCTGTGCCGTCACGCCAGACTAAAAACAGAAACGTGATAAAAAATGGCTAGAAGAAGAAGAATTGTACAAGGAAAGTATAAAAAGAAATCGTTAAAAACGTAGAGTGCAAAGAGATGCTACAGTGTTAGAAAAGGTAAAAGCCAGGAAGTCACAGATTTGTGTGCCCATTATAGAGATCTGTGTGTTATAAGGCATTTCTCATACTTTATAAATGTGTTCCAATGAGTTGGGTAACAGAAAAGCCTTTTGTTTACAGTGCTATTTTTTAATAAAACTATGTTAATATTGTTTGCAGCAGTGGCACTATGAACACTATGCACACTGCTGCAACACTGGACTACACAGACCTTCTCTATTTGTAGACCAACCATCTAGAACAACATCCCTGTATACATCATGACTGTTCCAACTCTGCTCCAGTTTATGAAAGAGCTGAAGGTACACACCTTTAAACACCCCATCATAGTGCAGTAGCAACCCACATTTGATCTTAGAATCCAGCAGCTTGCCTATCGCCCTTTACAGCGCTCTGCTTTCATCTGGATAGATACGCCGCTCTACACAAATGCCATTAACATATGTACATATTTATTAATTCTACTCCAACTACTGATAAGAGTAAGATGTTTGCGTGTAATAAATAATTATAATGGTAATAATAATAAACATTAGAGAAAAAGACTGGTTTTCAATTCAGAAACATTAGCTGTTACAGGGCCAAAAGGGAATGAATGGAAATTGCTTGAAAAACAGAAGCGCAGAGAAACATGGCTCAGTGAAATCTAACTGAAGGCAGATAGAAAAATCCTTAGCAAACCCACAAAATGATGTCACAGGTAAAATATTTTCATTCTTAAAAAGAAATAAACACCAAGGTGCTCATTTCGACTTCGGTGTTTTTTGAGAAAGACAGCCGAAACCACGGGTGCCTCAAGACCACCATATTACGATGTTGTGCCAATTTCTACCCGGGTGAAAATCTTGACACCGTCAGCCTGGTCAATGTCATAATAGAGTTGGTTTCTACTGCCGGCACTGCCACGCCAACAGAACACCGTCCGCTGTATTACAAACCGTAATACACGAGGTGGTGTCCTGCATGGCAGTGCAGTGGCTGTGGTGGAATGCACCGGTACCCATCCCATCCCGGTTGGCCACCTCACCAAAGCAGGTAAGCTGATCATCCGAAAAAAGGGGGGAGAGGGTGGGGAGATTTGTGAGAATGTATGTGGTGTCTGCATGATTGCATATGTGTATGAATGTGGGAGGAGCAAAAGGGGTGTCTGTGTGTGTGTGCATTCAAGTGTAGGTGTCAGTTGTGAGTGTATGTGTCTGAGTGCGTGTGTGCCTGTGAATGGGTGTGTTCATGTCCGTGTGTGCGAGTGAATGGGTGTGTTCGTGTGCATGTATGCGAGTGAATGTTTGTGTGCGTGTGTGCCAGTGAATGGGTGTATCTCAGTGTGTGTTTGGGTGCAAGTGTGTGGGGGTGGATGTTAGCAAATGCATGGGTGAGTGGAGGTGCGTCAATGTAGGTGTGTGGTGGTGTGGGGTGTGGCTGCCGGTAACAGGAGATTCCTGTCACCTGGTGCATGACCGCCAGCATTATCGTGGCGGTGTGACTGCCACAAAAATGCTGGAGGTCTTCCGAGTCATAATACCCTGGTGGTACAGGCGGTGTTTCGGTGGTTTGGCTTTGGCCAAACCACCAAAGTCGTAATATGGTGGCCTTTACCGCCGGGCCGGCCACAGTAAAACCTCCACCATAAGACTGGCGGTCCAAGGACTGCCAGACTCAGAATGAGGGCCCAAATCTGGTACTGTTGTTGGGAAGACACTTTTACTTTCCATTATGAGCCCCATTAATGGTCTTGTCAGAGCAGCTGGAGACAAAGGACCAGATTAAGTGTACGTCATGCAAGAGAGGGATGCATGAATAATTGCAGCGCTGTATTACATTAAGAACGGAAAATAACACAGTATGTCACTTAGTGACAGTCGCCCACTGATGAAGTCACCAGTGACAGACTAATTTTGGATGTTCTACGTCACATGAATTTTGTGCATGAAAGTTGAACCTTTGCTGCTGTTTCCAGTGTTTTGTGTTGTTTTGCATCACTCGGCATCAAAAGAGTTTCAGAACAAGCCCTTAGTAAATCTGTCCCATAGAGTCTAAAGGCCACAGAGGGACAGGGCATAGGTTTCCACTGGAAGAACACGATGCATACAGGTCTGAACTCAAAAAGTACGTTTTAATTTAAAACAGATAAAAGAACAATAGTGTAGGCGCATTAACCTGAGCAGTTAAAGGACATATAGGAAAGTTAAAACTTAAATGACAGGCAGTTGAGAATTGAAAAGGAGGAGGGAAAAAAAGATGGTAGATAAAAATAAAGGCATACTAGGTATATAAAATGAAAGAAAATAGTTCATAGTGGAAGCTAAGGGGACAAGCCTTAGGTTGGAAACTGGGACCAGGGACTGGGGGCAAGAAGCATTCTGAAAACATGACAAAGAACAAACTTTTCATTCATGCTATGCCGATAGACAGAGTACCTCACCTACAAGAGAGTTGATTGTAGATCCATGCAAGCTTTGACTCAGTGTTGAAATTCAAAGGCATTGTATTCTTGGCATCAAGGCATTGTCAAGTGGATACACTAGGGCCACATCATGTGAAGTCAGAATTAATGATCTTCTTAGATCAAATAATTCTTGAAGGGTAGTTAAACATTTGTTCCTCTGCTCTGCTGGAAAAAAGTCATGCTTTAGAAGAATAAAATATAATATTGCTTCGCCATCACCTTTTTCATTCTTTTGCTACTGTTATTATCATTGTTGGGTATTAATTGCCGCATTTGGACAGCAGTGTTTATCACATTTTTCAACAATGAGGGCCAAACTACCGTCATGCGAGCGCAATATTAGTAAATAATTACCAGATGAGGAAACCGAGACCGTTTTTTGTCAGCTAGCCACAAGGCCACGATAAAGTAGGCAGCAGTACAACTCCGCTCAGATAACTGCAACTTCCGATGTGCTTAAAAATAATATGGAAAGCAGAGCCTTTTCAGTAAAGGTTCACGCCTTTCCAAATTTTATACCGAAAACAACCTAGACATAAGCCCATTCCTACACTCTTTAGAAAAGCCCTCCGAAAATTCCTGTTTTAGGTGCGGAGATGACCGGTGCCAAGAGACAAGTAAGCAGTGGGTGCGTTACAAGTGCCATGGCTGGTTAAACTGTTCGCTTCACTAGCATCTAATTACACATATGTTGTTTATGGAGAGGTAGAATATTGCCATAATTAACACCAATCAGTGACCTGTGATGAGCTACAGTTCTTCCGCACAGCTTTAACCTGCATTGCTCCTCTTAAATGCATTAGGAAGCCTGGAAACCGGCAACTCAAACCTGTATCTTATTCCGTTCATCTCAGTTATATAGGACACATTTTACTAATGTTTGTTTTTGTACAACATTTTCAATGCTTAACCCATTTCATTCGATACCTTTTCATTCAATTTAATGGCGTACATTTCTAAACACCAGTTGATGAAACATTACAATTATTAAAGCCCGCACGGCACTTTGGGCTCCAGGTTAACATTATTAAAGTCTCTGGTGCGGAAGGCCTAATGTAAGGAGTATCCACAGACGAAATGACCGATCCGAAAAGCAGTACTACACTGTTCTCTGAGAGGACGTGAGTTTGGGTGACATTAGTGAGCTGGGAGACACGTGGTCTCACCGTGTTTTATTCTTTCTTGGGTGGTAGTCCCCTAGCTATTTGAGTTCACCCTGACTGTTTTGCTGAATTCCTTTTTGTTGGGTCCAGGACTCTGTCCACTTTACTACTAATAACCAGCGCCAAAGAGCTTGTGCCCTCTTTCTTAAATATGGTACAGCTGGCCTACACCTAAGTGGCACATTTAATTTATTTGTAAATCCCTAGAAAATGGTAGTGCATGTAATCACAGCTGATAAATTAAATGTTCCTTGTGGCCATACAGCACTCATTGTGCCTCCCACCAAAGGAGCCTTCTAAACTATTTCAGACATACTGCGGAAGCTTCTAGTGCGTTTTAAACTGCCATTTCAATCTGGCAAAATAAACCTTTTTACCAGGCTAAATCGTCCTTTTTAATTCACATAAGTCACCCCCATTTTAAGGCTCATAGGGCAGGGTGCATTTCATTTAAGGAGTAGAGCATGTGGGTTTAAGTTTTACAAATCCTGGTAGTGAAACACTCATAAAGTCAGTCAGTCATAATATCTTTATTTTGCTGTATTTCTGTAGCATAAAAGCACATACAGTATAAAACAATAAATATGTATTCATATGATAAAACATGTCATATTATATCAAATTTAAAAACATAAGACATCAAACGGTTAGCATCAGTAAGGTATAAAGTGCACAGAAAAAGGGAGACACTTACATATGCAAACAATATCTTAAGGCATCACCCCTTTCGGTAATTTAAATGCCTGCCAGATAAATGAGGCCACTGCCCAGCATACCATAGGACTATCTATGTTTTGTAAGTGCCGGCCTACACTGTCTGAATCTATATTTCTCAAGGATAGGAATTAAAAACTGTTTCCTGGGGATCTTAAAATGTGCAATAAAGCAGAATGTGGAAGGTCTATTGGACAGATGCCCCATCACGGGAGCAAGGACTTAAATCTCCAAATTAAAAAAGTTAGCAGTAAAATCTGTCACAAATGGCAGAAAGGTAAAACGAAATCCAGTTAGTGCAAATCTGTGTTGAATGTTCTGTATTTGGCATAAATATGCTGGGACACCTGCTTGACTGTGTAATAAGTTATAGGAAATAACTGCTGTTTTTGCTCTGTCCTCCTTGCACCTTTTTGTCTAGGCTGTATTCATCAAAACGTGCTTACTGTGCTTCTTACTAGCTCTGGCATAGGATTCTGGCTCCCTGAATATCTCAAGGCATCCAATCTCCTCACAAATGGTTCTAGCATAGGCTAGCTAAGTAATTATCTGAGCAGCATGAAGTAGTCTTATTTAAGGCTGTTTTTTCTCCCTTTTCCACACAGAATGCCAGAGTATCAGGGGAGCCATATCAACTTTGTCCATAATATATGGGGTACAAAGTTTGTTCTGGGCAATGGCATTAGAACAGCTTGAAGGAACAGCTAACACATTTTTTAGAAACTGAAAACTTTTTACATTTTGCATACCCCAGATTCCAACCTCATATGTAGCAAGCGAGACACATTTGTAAGCATACATTTTTTAAATCTCCTCTTTGGGTTTAGAGCCTAACTTTTTTATAAACCTGTATGAGCCCTGTAGAGCATGCTCAAACATACCTACCCTATTTACAATCACCGGCTTCCACATATATTTACTATCAAATAAGATTCCAAGATATGAAAGTGTTGCAGTCTCCCTAACCTTCGTGCTCTTAATCATATAGACAGGTCTTTTCTCTAGCTGTGCCTCACATAACACAGTTTAAGTTTTGGAGTCCTTAACTTGCAGTTCCTGCATAAAGGGGATTTAATCATCTATCATTGTTTAAAGGTCTCTACCTGCTATTACAATTAAACCTGTGTATCTGCATATAAGACAATGGGTAGAGAGCAAGAGCCCACATAAGGAATATCACATGAACTTGACCTTAAAGCTTTTTAAATCCTATTTGTGTACAGTGAAAATAAGAAGAGAGCAAGGACGCACCCTTGTCTTGCTCCTCTTCTAGTATTAAAGTACTCAGTGCATTCATTATTGTGTCCATGGCACACACAGGCCTTTGCATCCCTGTACAATTGTCTAATTAATGTAATTATTGTCTCCTCAATTCCCAACTCAGTCACAATAGCCTTACGTTTTCAATGTGACAAGCAGTCAAAGGGTGCTGATAGATCCATTAATGAAAGAAAAAAAATGTGTCCTTTTTTGCCACTACATAGTCTCCTATAATAAGAGAGAGGTTAAGAGTTTGATAAATCATGCCCAAACCTTTTTTTAAACCAGAGTGTGTGTGTCTGTTAAAATGCTTTTCTCCATAGCTCAGTCCTCTAATTTGTGCAGCAAGATATGCCCCATGACCTTCGTAGTAGAATTAAGGATATGGGCCTATAGTTTATTTGGAAGAGATTTATCACCCTTTTAAAAAATAAGGATAATAATTGAAATATTCCAAGTTGAGGGTGGGCCGACCTTAGCCATGGCATTAAACACATTTGTAATCATGGGTGCCCAAATGTCTTGGAGTTAACAAAAGACATCAAGTAGAACCCTATGGGGGCCTGGTGCTTTACCCCTACTACTTTCTTTCAAGGCCCTCTGTACTTCTTCCAATTGAGTTCCCTGGTGCACAATACGAGGACTCAACAGGGGAAGCCTGTGCCTTAGTCTGAGTATCATACATACTTGTAAAGTGTTCCATTCATTTTTCTTCTGGTATGTGGATATCCAAATTAGAGTCAGAGTCTTCTTCAAAGTATGGGGCATTAATGACTTTCTAATCTGATGTACCATCTTTCAATTCACTCGCCCTTTGCAGTGCCTCCCAAGCTTCCTCCTTAATCTGATTCTTTCTGTCAATCAGGGCCTTCTTATAAACTGTGTGTGCATATTTAAAAATCTGTTCTGCAATTCTTGGTTGCATGTAGGACTTTCCAAAGATTTCTGAGTGCATTCGTACAGCTCGCATCAAACCAGCCCTTAGTATGGGATTTGGAAGGGCGCATAGCCTACCTTAAGGCCTAATTTATATTAGCAGCATAGCAATAAAGGCGGATTTGATGAGCAGTGGCTCTGTGTTTGGGTCCAGGAAAATAGCAACCTCGTCCTTCGTGTTAGTTAGGGAGGCTGCAAGAAAATGATTATGATGAACTTTTTCCTACTTAATGGAGAACCCATATTCACCAACACTGGCACAACACCCACAGACTGAGGTACAATAACATAAACATTAAGGCCCTCATTACAACCCTGGCGGTCCAAGACCACCAGGGCTGTTCTGGAGGAAGCACAGCAAACAGGCTGGCAGTGCTTCCCAGGGCATTACAACCGAGGCGGAAGGGCAGTGGTCGCACTTCCAGGGCCGGCGGTTTCCCGCCACAATGACCCCGGCGGTTGTAATCTGCCAAGGCTGCGCTGCTTGCAGCGCTGGCCAGGGAATTACGAGTCCCCCTACCGCCAGCCTTTTCCTGGCGGTCTGAACTGCCAGGAAAAGGCTGGTGGTACGGGGAGTCCCGGGGCCCCCTTACAGGGCCCCGTGCAGCTTTTCACCGTCTGCTACGCAGACAGTGAAAAGCGCGATGGGTGCAAATGCACCCGTCACACGTCCGCAACACCGCCGGCTCCATTTGGAGCCGGCCCCTGTGTTGCGGCCGTGATACCTGCTGGGCTGGCGGGCGGAAACTAGGGATCTCCAAATGGCTGCGGCGGGGGTGCGGCTGCATTGGCGGCCTCCCGGCAGTCCGATCATGGTGGGTGGCTTCTGCCACCCGCCAATGTCGTAATGAGGGCCTAAGTTCCATACTACATAACAGAGCCACGTGATCACTATACCTAGTAAATTCACAGACAAAGGGCCTCATTACGACCTTGGCGGTCCTAAAATCTGACTGCCAACCTGAGGGGAAGATGCCACTGTCATAGCAGTGGTGTTCCCCCTCGAGCGTATTACAATGTCCCCACCAGGCAAAGCATATAGTGCACATTCCGATGGTGCCTGGCAGGGAGGCTCCTACACTGCCCGTGCTCTATGCATAGGCAGTGCAGGGGCCCCCTGTGGCCGACAGCATTGGCTTTCTACCAGCCTTTCTATGGCAGGGTCACCGCCATGAAAAGGCTGACAGAAAGCTGAATTATAATCAGCCAGGCAGTGGTGAGATCAGTGTCACCATGGCTGATTACAACCCAAACCGCCATGACCCCATCAGGAACCATGTTCCTGGTGGGAACAGCGGTTCCCTGGCAGGTCCGTCCCCTCAACTATGTAATGTAGTGGTGGGTCTGCCCAATTTACAGTGGTCCAATCACCACAGTCGTGCCGGCGGTCCTTGGACCGCTAGTCTCTTGTTGAGGCCCAAATTCTCCCACCTCTTTAACCAGGTCCTCAGTTATAAGACATTGTTGAGGAGCAAAGATTTCCCAGCAATGTTGGTGCCAACACCCCCAGTTATTCCCCAGTTTGTTAACCATCCTGAGATCCAGGTACACCAGTCAATTATTCAAAGCAGAACCATGATGATCATGCCTAAATTGGGTTAATGGCTCATCCTGTAAATCCCCCAGTCTACAAACTACCTTACCAATAATAGGGCAGTGATATACATTAATGTCTCCTACCCTGGGGAGCCGGATACATTTAGGATGATCCCAAAACATTAGCTCAATAGCCATATCCAGATCAATAACCACCTCAAAACTCTCTCTGTCAAAGCAATTATAAAAATCGATCAGCAGCAAATCCCAATGTTCACAAATGTCACAAAGGAGTAAGGGAAAAAAGGGTGAGTTATTACAAACTTAGGGGGTCATTATGACCCTGGCGGAAGGCGGAGAACCGGCGGTAAGACCACCAACAGGCTGGCAGTCTCACTTTGTGGAATTATGACCATGGCGGTTACCGCCATGGTCATCCGCCGGTTCTCCATTCCGCCCGCTGAGCTGGAGACCTGGGTCTCCAGCCCGGCGGCCGTCACTAGACCGCCGGCGGTATTTTGACCTGGCTTACCGCCGTGGATTTCCAGCGGTTTGAGCCACCATGAAATCCATGGCGATAAGCACTATCAGTGCCAGGGAATTCCTTCCCTGGCACTGATAGGGGTCTCCCCCACCCCCCAAACCCACCCTGACTCCCTCCCCTACCCCCCCACCACCTCTGCCACCCCCCAAAGGTGGCAGGACCCCCCACCCCACCCCGACCCCCAACATCACAGCACTCACTCACACACGACACGCACGCAGGCACCACCTGCACACTTACACGCACACACGCCGACATATATGCCTACATCCACACACACAGTCAGACACGCACACCCACATTCAAACATACATGCACACATCCATACAGACATACCCACAGACATACATGACTCATTCCCATACACACAACACCCCCGCAAGCATACACGCAGTCACACACCCCCTCTACATACACACGCACACCCCCATGCATGCACACAACACCCCCCGACCCCCCCCTCACGGACGATCGACTTACCTGGTCTGACGATCCTCCGGGAGGGGACGGGAGCCATGGGGGCAGCTCTGCCGAAACTACACCGTCAACAGAAAACCGCCACGGCGAATCACAGGACGTGATTTGCTGGGCGGTGTTCTGTTGGCGTGGCAATGGAGGTGGAGCAACCTCCACTTCCCCGCCTCCAGCCAGTATGGCTGTTGGCGGCTCTCCGTCCGTAAAAGGATGGAGAGCTGTCAACGGTCATAATAGGCCGAGCGGCAAACCGCCACCACTGGCAGTCTTCCGCACGGCGGTCCCTCGGCGGTCTTTAAAAAAGACCGCTGAGGTCAAAATGACCCCCTTAGTCACCTTCCTGGGAAAGGTATTAACAATATATGTGGCCAAGCCCCCCTTAGCTTGTCCTACAGGTGAAGGAATAGCCTTTGTATGGTATGTGGAAACCCTTTGGTATGATTTTCCTTTACTTCCCACATTTCCTGTAAACAGATTATATGGTAAGAAGCAATGAATTCTTGCCAATCCAGAAGAATCCGTTTTTTTTATGCAGCCAACAATATTCCATTAGATTAAATATGGTGACCAAGCCCATTCTTCTCGAGGGGCTTACTATACGTAGTATGGGTTGCAGGGACAGTTGCTATCTAGCTTAGCAGGTGTCTATTGGCCTCAAATGGCATGGTTCTATAATCAAAGTGTTGGTGATTGGGAAAGATGGTTGCACATAATCACCACAAAAAACACAGTCTTGTCCCAGTTAATCTTGTGCATTCAGATTGCTTAAATAGCCAAACTGATTCCCCTTCATCCATTCAAAGTTACTATTCACATACTGGCCATCAGGCCTCAAACTAGCAAACGGATCACTGGATCAACCCGACCAATGATCCTTCCACCCCCACAAAATTGCCATCCGTCTACAGAGCTTCAGTCCTAATACTGATAAGATGGGTGTCAAGGCTTCTATTTACCATTTCACTCATCATAGCTTGTATAAAGGGGTAGAGGTATCACAACAAGATCTGTAAATATATCCTAGAGGTTAACACATTTAGAGCATGAAATATCAATTCCTTGTACCCACTGAGCAACAAATGTTTTCCGCCAGAACAAGGGCTTGAAAGTTCAAAACCACGCATTCCTAAAGTCAATTTTCACTATTGCATGGCATATGTTTTCCTTGGAATAACATTGGTTACCTTATTATATTTAATAAGTGATATCTGTCAATTGGGAACAGGTAAACCTGTTGAGTTTGGTGTCTAAGGATTTGTAATTTTAAACCCTCTTTAATGGTAAAGTCACATTTTAAGTTACAATTCTGAGAACACCACTTTTAGAAAGTTGGCATCTACTTGTCTCATCCATTAGTTGCCTGCTGCCTGTGTCTTGGGTCACATGACTAGGTGTAGCTGGGAGGTGGTCTTTGTGTATTACTCCCAGACATTCAGACAAAGGGGCAATAGGTGTTGGCAGGATGGGCCATCTTTGACTTGATAGGGGGAGGAGCTGTCATCTACAACACTTGCATATCGCAAAGATATTGCCTTACATACTTACAAAGGGTTTGACACTAGACTTTTCTGGCCCCAGAGAAGTTAGGACCAGGCCTGGGAGGCACGGAATTCCAAGTATCTCTGGGGGTGGAAAACTCTAGAAGCTTCTCCTACTTCAAGGTTCTCAAAAGTATAATTATAGAACCCTCAGATCCAGCTCTTCAGTGCACTCCTGAGCCTGTGAAAAATTCAGAAGAAGGACTGCTATGCTGCACAGCTGCAAGAAGGACTGATACTCTGCTGCCTTGCAGCCCTGCAGAGTGAGAAGGATTAGACCTGCAGCTTGACGCAAGGATCACAAGAATGATTCCAAAGGTTAGTTGCTTGGCCCCCCAATCAGAACCTTAGGGGCAGAAAAGACTCCAACTTTCTTGAACCCTGCACCTGGATTTTGCTTGCTGTGTGTCCTAACTCCCAAAGGGTACCCCTTCCAGTCCTGGGCTTTTGAAATTAGAACACAGATGCCTTGCCAGCCCCGCTGTGGTCTTCACCAAATCCAGCACAAAGTGACACAAAGCCCCACAAAGCCTTGCCACATAGCTACAAGCTTTATTGGAACTGATGCCAAGTGATGCAGAACCCTGAGAACCTTGCTGCTACAGCTGCCAGCCTCAACGGAATTAATACCAAGCAAAACAAAGCCTCACCAAGCCTTGCTGCCCCGCTGCCTACTCATCGGCACAAACTTTGCCGTTCAGCTTCACTGGAACTGACCTAGCTTGATGCAGCGAGAGCAGAACCTCAAACGCGGAACTCACAGCTCTTCAGAACCAGTATTGGATGACGTGAAGCCTCGCAAATCGACACCATGCAGAGCGCATACCAGGATTGAAGGTACTTTGTTTAGTAGGCCTAACTTGGTTCCTGTATATGGCTAATACTCCGTTGCTGTTGGTCTGAACTTGTGACTTTGTACCGGTCCGGCATGACTATTGATGTGAATCAGCAACTGGGAGATGCATCAAACTATGAGAAACTAACATTCAACCCTTTGCTAGAAGTAAAAAAGAGGTCTAAATAAACAACTAAAGGAATGACTTACAAAAATGCTAAACAATGATAAGGAATACAACTTCTTGAGAATGGCGAATCCCATCACTCTGCCACAGTTGGTGATTTGTGATTTTAAGCACTCTTTTTACCCAAATCTTTAAAGTTGCATATTTGCAGTTCTAATAATTGGAAGATTGTCAATTAATTTTAAGTTAAATTTTACTCTATTTTTACCAGTAACCTAATTTCCTATGTGGCTCCCTTAGCACTCCTTAGTAACATGCAACAGACTAATGTTTTCACTAAAGATGGCAGAAAAGGAAAGTGCAATGAGAAGTTACTCGGGACAAATGTAGTATGATTTCACTTATCCGGGTGTTATTAAGGGGATCAATAATCTGCGATCTCACTTCACTGCCCCTACGAATTCGGATAAATGAAGGCCTCAACCAACACTGCAGAAACCAAGATATTTGAGAATCTCTAGATGTGCTCTGGGGACACCTGGAGACATTGCATTGCATTGCGCAGGAACATCTGTCACTCTAGTGCCTTCTAGGGCTGAACACATGGCAGCCATGAATCATGCACTGATGCCAGGGGGCTGCTACATCTGCCTCGTACAGGGTTGAACGTTTACAGCTACGTTTTTGAAAACCTTTATTTGTTTTATTAGTGATTTAGCGTTTTCTACTGTCACCAGCACAATGTAGTATTGTTATAGAACCATAGTAAAGTAGTCTCCGGTTTTTTGCGCCGAGCGTGCCTTGCACTTATCTACCTCCGATATGCCCTCACCTAGAAGACAGCATCACCTATCGACAGGTAGCGCCAGGTTTGCCTACGTTGATAGCTATCTGTATTTACACTGTAATTTAGAAACAGCAATACTGATTATATAGCAGCAGCAGCCTCCAAACAAACCAAGCTCTGACCACTTTGGCACCTGTATTATCCAAGAGATGACAATACCTCTGCCACTGTGAACGGGTTTAATGCGTAATGTGTTTTCTTAAGGTTTCTCTTTTCCTGTACAACCCTGATGTGCTTCCAGTTTATTGTATTTGTAAATATCCACCCATTTTGATTATGGTGTGCCAGTCTTATGAACGTAATCGAGAGGAAAAATTAGAAGAGCCACATAAACCGAAACTTGTTGATCTTATATCAAATAAAGTTGGCTCGATCAGAGGAGATGTAAACAGGTCACATTTACTCTGACCGAGACAAATGCAAACGAAAAACACATTTCTTTAGCAAATTGCTTCAGCAAAACACATGGCAAGACAGCTAAAGGTTTCACAAAACAAGATACACTACAAAATATTGGAAACAAATATTGAAATGTAAAATAAATCATGACCTAAATATAGATTACCAAAATTTCGTGAAGGTATAGTTAGGTGTAGATTTATTATATTCAATTTCACATCTATATACATTGAAAAATTACTAGAGAGTCTGCCTTCCGCCTTACCTGTCCGAATCCTCCAAAACCATCTATGGTGTCCCCCAGGGATCCTCCCTCAGCCCAACACTTTTCAACGTTTACATGGCTCCTCTCGCCAACATTGCAAGATCCCACCACATCAACATAGTATCCTACGCAGACAACACCCAGCTGATGATCTCCCTCACGAAAGACCGTACAACAGCAAGAAACAACCTCCACAATGGACTTCACGCCATCGCCAACTGGATGGAATCAAGCCACCTCAAGTTAAACACAGACAAAACTGAGATCCTCATCTTCGGCAGCAACCCCTCTGCTTGGAACGATTCCTGGTGGCCTACCTCCCTAGGAGCCGCACCCACACCCACCACCCAAGTACTAAACCTGAGAATCATCTTGGACTCAGCACTCATCATGACTCAGCAGGTCAACGCAGTCTCCTCTTCCTGATACAACACCCTTTGCATGCTCTGCAAGATTTTCAGTGGATTCCCATCAAAACCAGTCCCCCACATTCGCCCCACGACCGTCGGAGGAAAATCCTTCTCTCACCTCGCCGCCAAGACCTGGAACTCCCTACCACTCCACCTACGCCAGACCCAGGACCTCTTGACTTTACGGAAATGCCTCAAAACATGGCTATTCGACCAGTAGCTCCCCCCGCATCTTGAGACCCTGACGGGTGAGTAGCGCGCTTTATAAATTACGTGATTGAATTACATGATTGATTGATTCATAGATGTATTATTTCTGTGTTTTTATTGAAAGGGAAGATCATAGCACCTCTTTAACTTAGTTTCTTTCAGGGTAACACACACACAGACCGTTGGACTAACCTATAGGGTAATCAGCAAAGGCCCAATGGGCTGGTGTTTGAAATTGAGCTTCTGGTTGGCAGATGTATGTACCCTGTCGAAGCAGGAACCACAATCCTAGTCATGGTTAGTCAGATGCACACCATAAATTAACCTGTGCTCACCCTCTGGTAGCTTGTCAAAGAGCAGGCTGGCTTAACTTAGGAGACAATGTGTAACGTATCTCTGCAACACAGTAAAACCATGAAAACGCCACACAACAATAATCCATCCAATGTTAGACAAATAGAACTTAGATTAATGAACAAAATACGACAACAACAACACAAATCCAATAAGTAGAAGTTGAGATATGAATATTTTAAAGAATATCTGCAAGCGCAGTGCTTAGAAACTTAAAGCGCCAATCAGGACTGGTTGGTCGTGCTATCCCCGGGTAAATCCAACAACTCAGGCTGACTGTGATGGTACATGGGCCGGATACAGGGACCAACCTTGTCTGGCTGACAAAATACCTTGTATGGAGGCTTGAGTCGAAGATCCGATGCGAAGAGCAGGGGGTCAGATGCAAAGGTGATGCGTCGGTTCCGATACACGCAGTCAGGGATGCGTCATCATTAAGCCACACAGTCGTTGATGCAATGCCCTCAAGGTCTGGCATCAAACCCTTTCTGATGAAGGTGATTCGTTGTTGTTGAGCTGTGCAGCCGGCAATGCAAAGGCAAGGTGATGGGGCTGAGGCTTATGTGCCAATGCCGAGCTGTGCAGTGGGTGCTGCAAAGTCTTTGTCCTCAGCCTCAATGCATCAGCATTGAGGAAAGATGCAGCAGTTGAGACTGGCGTAGTGACAGCAATGCATGGAGTTCTGTGAAGAACAGATGCAGAAGCCACTACCAAGGACCCAGGAGTAGATTGGCACCGCTTGGAAGGACAAACCTTGCAGTTGGCAGAGTCCAGCAGCTGTAGCAAAGGTGAATGAAGTATTTGATCTCCCTGAGACTTCAGAATAGGGGGCAAGCCTGCAAGCCTTTGGAGTCACTTTGGTTCTGGGGATGTAGAGATGCAGGTTCAGTCCTTCTTACTTCCAAGAAAAGAGGGCAGCAGGGCAGGCACAGCAAAGGTGGAGTCCAGCAAAGTCCAGTAGAGTTCAATCAGAGTGACAGTCCCTTTAGCAGGACAGCAGTCCTTCTTCAGAATTTCCTCAGGTCCAGAAGTGTACTAAATTGGTGGTGTTTGGGGTCTAGTACTTATTTCCAGTTGTGACTTTGAAGTGGGGAAGACTTCAAAAAGAGGCTTTTGAAGTGCACTAAGTCTCTGTCTTTCCTCCCCTGGCTCCAGAAACATTTTAGTGGGTTATGCAGCCCTTTGTGAGGGCTCAGGTCCCAGCCTTTTGAGGTGTGTCAGCTCCTCCCACCCAACCTGCCCAGCATGGGCCATCAACATGTAGATGGCCACCTAGTCACACCCACTCTCCTTTTGTATGTGGCTTTCTGGAGGGAATGCACAAGAGCTCGGCTATCACCAACCTACACTTGTATTCAGAGACAGGCAGTTGATTTAAGGTAATAAAATGCCAACTTTCCACAAGTGGCATTTTCAGAGTTACAATTTAAAATCCGACTTCAACATAAGCTGTGGTTTTAAATTGTGATTCCAGAGACACTAAACTTGGGGGTCACATCTCTTCCCAATTGGAAATTACACTTAAAAATGTTATACGGCAATCCCAAGGTTAACTTATGGAAGAGATAGGGATTGCAGTAATGGAAAACAAATTTAAGAGATATCACCACCTGGATATGAAAAACGTAAAAATACAACTTTTTAAAGACACTTCACCTTGCCTTTGGGGCTGTATAGGGCCTATCTTAGGAGTGACATACGTATTAAAAAGGAAGCTTTGGGGCCTGGCAAGTGGGTTAAATTGGCAGGTCGACATGGCAGTTTAACACTGCACACACATGCTCTGCAATGGCAGGCCTGGGTTATGTTCAGAGGCTACTAAAGTGGATGGAACACTCAGTGCTGCAGGCCCACCAGTAGCACTTAATTTACAGGCCATGGGCACATGTAATTAACTTTACTAGGGACTTATAAGTACATTCTATATGCCAATTGTGGCTGAACCAATTTTATCATGTTTTAAGCAGAGAGCACATACATTTTAGCACTGTTTAGCAGTGGTAAAGTGGCTGGAGTCCTAAAGCCACTGACAACAAAGTCAGAAAAAGAGAAGGCAAAATGTTTGGGGCTGACCCTGCATAGCGGGCCAGGTCCAACAACAAATGGTCCGACAGGTAAATGTGTGGGCCATTACTATGGCTATCTGTGGGTCAGTTGTATGGTCTGCTGGCCTAGTTTTTATGGTTGATTTCCCAGATATTAAAACAAACATTGGCTGCAGCAAGCTCAAATCCATGCAGTATTCCATGCCTTGCAAAACATTTATACAGATTGCCATTACAAGCTCAATACTGCAATCCAATCTGCAAACTTGAGTCACTTTTTCAGCTCTCTAATTTATTAATCGGATTAATTTTTCCTATTCCTGTCCCAATTCAACCCTCCATATATACTGAAGAAATGTGGCCAACTATAAAGCTATAAAGTCCTAAAGTCACTTTAAGCTTAGCTTATTTCAGTGAATGTGTCTGTGTGTGTAAATATCTAAATATAAATCTAAATACATATATAGATATTATATATATATATAGTATTTAGCAGTTATAGTTAGGTCAGTGTTTCCATAAGAATTGCCTTTTATGTTTTGCTAATAACTTTTGTGCCGTTTGACTAGTCTCCAAAACTTTCCGTAAAGGTGTTCTTTTGCCTAGTTGGTGCAAGGAAAGTTTCGGGGGTGATCAGCCAAGAAACAAAGGATGGGGGAATGCAAAATCCATTTCAATTTTCCATAGGATTTTTTAAAAGAAGCACAACCGGAAAAACAGCTTAATGCAATTACACCAAATTTGGCAGGAAGCTAGATCTTGGTCCAGAAAGTGTATTTTTTGTGCTTTGGTGTTAAGACATTCAGCAGTTTTTTTAGAAATTCAGGCTCACTATTTATAGATATCTGGACAGTTGGTGCCAGATATGGGCTGATAGGCCAATTTAAAGAAGGCTAGAGAATCCTGATTCGTTGGTGAAAGCCTGAACAATATGTTTTTCACAGCCATTACAGGGCTCAGGACTTGGCCCTTTGCCCTGGAAATGAATTAAATACAATTTGGAAGGGGGAGGTTGAGAAAACCCAGGCCCAAAAGGCCCCCTCTTAATTGGCTGGCCACAACAAGGACAACATGTTGTGACAGACATTACAGGACTCTGGGACATGCACCCCACTGAAATGCATTGTAGTCAATGGCAGGTTTTGGGGGGGGTCACAATAAGGAGCACAAATAAAGGGTGATAACAGATTTTAGTAAATAAATCATTTGTTGGTGGTACCATTCTCATTTTAGGAATTGCAGTCTGTTCTAAGAGGATTTTAGCCCGTGAAGAATGCTGAGCTTCTGCTGGAATCCCATGGCTCATGTTTGAGATAAAACTGTTTTCTATCATGATTTTCTCACAGATGTTATAGAAAATATTACATAATTTAAAATGACAGCATATGTACTGTAAATGCACACTATCTTTCTCAGCTATTTGACAGAAAGTCTGATGTTCTGAGTAAAAATGTTACAGCAGCCACCTATCAGTTGATTCCCATGTTCTACTGCAGCCTCCCAGAGTGTTCTAAAGAACAACTAGAGTGCTCACAGTTTTACTTACGATAAACGTGTGACACAACAAAAATCCATCTTGATTAAATCAATTTGGCAAAGCTTAAAACATTTCAATTAGAAAGGAACACAGTGAGGGGAGTTCATATGGTGATAGAAATTATAGTTGGTGCTGTAGAAAGCAAAATGAGGGCATTAGTTATCAAATATTTTCCTCTTATATTTTTTGTAACATTCAGACATGCAGACGGAAACATACATCTTCAGTGGATTAACCACAGTGTTCCAATGAGCAACTAGAGTGCTAATAATCTGAGTATATATGCCCATGTATATTAAATCACTCATGACATTTTCATTGACTACATATATAACATGCCTAATCATACCTGTAATGTCATCATTGTTGATAATACTGTGCATTGCGGGGGCGAGTGTTATAGTTAGTTTAGGGTACAATTTATAGTTACCTGAGATAACTATATCTCGTGAATGTCAGTGGTTTTCTTACTTTCTAATGGTATGTTTTACGCAGCGTTTTCACCTAACTTTAACATCCTTTTAAGCTTTTTTTTTCAGTGAATTTCTAAGGTTTTGTAATTTAATGATAGATATTCTTACAATTCCTAACTATAGCATCACTTTAACCTTTTTTTTTCAGCAAATAAATATATAAACACACACACACACACACTTACTTAAAGAAAAAATTGATGTTAACCCATTTCATCTAACTATAGCGAGATGTCACTTTTTTCAGTTTATTTCAGTTGTTTCTATGAAAGGAAAGATCATATTACCATATCTTACAATAACGTCCCTTTAACTTTAGTTTTTGTTGGTGAAACTACATGTACCACAGACCACATTGGAGTACATGATATTGGAGATTGATTGCAGTGCATAGTTTTAAACTTAAGTCGACTAATGGCAATACAAGAAAATATGGAAAGATTCATGGGTTGAGCACCAAGCAGATGACATTGGAGAATTCTGTCTGTATGGGAGTCTACCCAGTTGAGAAAGGATATTTGGTTTTCTTGTTTCCACTACAAACCTAAGTAAATGAGAGTGTGCAAATGGTAGTGACCCTCATTTGATAGCAAAGTGACCAATTGACATTTCGTTACTTTTGGAAAGGGCTTTTTATACGTTGCATTCGTCGATATAGGATCTGCATTTGACCTTGTTCAAAGGACTATACTTTAGCGGGTTCTCTGCAGTATCAAAATGCCATCAAATCTTCTGTCTTTGGTCAGATGACATCATGTAGATAATTATGCACAAGTGGGATGGGGACCCAGAATCAACTGACTGGGGACAACCCAGTGTTGCGTGGTGTCATCCAGGGCTGTGATTTGGCTCTCACACTCTTCTCTCTAGACATAAAAACCATTGTCCCTTATTTATCAGGTGATGAAGCGGATGCCCCCATCTTTGACTGGAACTATAACTCTGGTGCTGTTGTTTGCAGATGACAATCTGTTAATCTCCAAGACACCAAGTGGGTTACAGAAGCTTCTTCAGCATTTTGAGGAGTTCTTTCTCACCCTGGGACTGGAGGTCAACATGAAAAAAAACAAGGTGATGTTGTTTAATCTACACAGAACATTTAAGGGTTGCATGGTCATTGGGGAGGTCCCTCTCAAGGATGTGAATAGTTTTACCTACATGAGCATTACACTTTTCCCATTTTGATAAAGCAGCCATAAAGCTCAGATAGACTATGGGTGTGCTTTTTAGGAAATGTTGTTGTTCTTACACCAAGAAAATTTCCATGGCCCTTCAGATATACAAGGACAAAGCTTTAGCCTCTGTCCTTTACGGAGCAGAACTCTGGGCCTATTCTAACTTAGACCCTTTTATAAGTGTGGGGAAATAATAATTAGTAATCTTGTCTCTCTTCCCCCTAGCACTCCTTTGCATCCGCTTCGGTGAGATATGGGCTTGAAAACCCTTGAGGGAACTGCTAGGTTACTACCAATGTTGTCCTGGAGGCGGTTGTGGACCACCCCAGAACTAGCTCACTACGCACTAGCTCTACAGGATATTGTGGAGGAAGACCACTTTCATAAAGTCCCATGGCTTATGAATATTAAACATTTACTTAAATCTCTTGGCCTAACAAACCTATAGGGTTCTCCTGCCTTCTCATCCTTCCCACCCAAGAATACCTTGAAGGCACTATATTGGGACATCATAGAGGCAGACGTTTATAGACTGGATGCCTTGTCTAGACTGACTAGTGACTTTCCTGACTTTAAGCCCATAGGAGCATACGAGTGGTTCTGGGATTTGATTACTGTACCTCAGGATGGGAAGTTATACTTCCAGTTTTGAGTCAGTACGTTACCTTTAAGATGTTGCTCCAGGCTGGACTGTTGCATCATCGGTTTTTGCACAGCCTGCCCTCTCCCTGTAGAAAGTGTCGCCCACATATTTTTCATTTGCCCATCGTACGATCGCCCACCCAGATTGTGGCGAGCTCCCACTTGTAGACATCTGGGTGTGTGCAGGCCCTCTGTGGCATTACGAATCTTAAGGTCAGGTTCCCACCCCTCATTTGTTGTCCCAGTGGCCAAATTCTTGGGTGTGATGTGGAAACTTTGAAGATTGACTTACTAACCCTATGTAAGAATTATGTGACCGATTGATTTTTAAAGCACTTGTATTGTGATGCAATATTCAGTTTTATTTATTCATTTTCTTTGTATTTGATTTGTGATACTTGTCTAAATTGATTATTTCTAATTGTTTATTTTGTGTTACATCTTTGTAATTGCGCTTTTATGGTCATCAGCCTAAATAAAGCTATTTTTCAAGTTAACAATACAGCTGTTTATCTTCAATAATAATGCCTTCCAAATTAGTGTAAAAAGACAGAGTTAATTATGAAAAGAAGTAAAAAGATTAAAGGAACAGCATTTCTCAGTTTGCCTTTGCAGTGCAATTTTGGAATAATTAAATATGGGCGCAACAACGGCCAAGCATTGGAGAGAAGAAGCTACTTTATTTACAAAAGGGTATGTAAGTGGACTAGAGGAAAGGTCAGATAGAGAAGGAGAAAGCTGCAGCAAAATTAATCTTAAACAAATGTTGGGTTTATTGAAAGGACTTTCGAGAGCTTGGAAGTGATTACATTAGAAAACTATATTGAAGTGTACAAAATCCTGCAAAGGCTACGAAGAGTGACAATGCAAAACCACAGTGACACAAATCCAGAAATGCTAGAAGACTGGGGTCAATATAATATGCAATGTTCTAAGAACAGGATCATGATCTTGATTAATTATGGGAAGAAAGACCTTTATAAATTTATAGAGGCTATACCTGGATTAGAGGTAAAGGTGACTATGGAGATTCAACAAGACTAAAAAATCCTGTTCAGATCTTTCAAACCACTCACAAGATCATGCATTTTCAATTAAAGTTAGTTGCAGAGTTTCACTGTAATTGTGAACAAAATAGAACATTAGACATGTTGTGTAAGTTAGAAAAATGATTTATGTCTTGTTCTCTCTTGCAGATGACGGCTGAGCTTAGTAGGGTGTGGGGAGAGACTGGCCTCTCCTTTCAGGCCTCTCTCTCAGATCATGGGTGTGTATGGTAGGGTGTATGAAGAGAGACTGGCCTCTCTTCTGAGACCTCTCTCTCAGATGATGGGTGTGCAAAGAAGATTGTGTGGCGTGACAGGCTTCTCCTTTCAGACCTCTCTCTCAGATGACAGCTGTGCATAGAACAATGTGTGGATGGATTGGCCTTTCATTTCAGAGAGCTCTCTCAGATGGCAGGTGTGCATAGTAGGATGAGTGGATGGACTGACTTTTCCTTTCAGACCTCTGTCTCAGATGACAGGTGTGCGTATTAGGGTGTGGACAATGACAGGCCTGTCCTTTCACACCTCTATATCAGATGACAGCTGTGCATAGTAGTGTGTGGGGAGGGACAGGCCTCTCCTATCATGCCGCTCTCTCAAATGATGGCTGTATGTAGTAGGGTGAGGAGAGGGATTGGCTTCTTCTTTCAGACTTTTCTCTCAGATGACAGCTGTGCATAATAGGGTGTGTGGATGGACTGCCTCTCCATTCAGACCTCTCGCTCAGATGACAGGTGTGTATAGTAGTGTGTGGGGAGGGACTGCCCTTCCTGTCAGACTATCTCTCATATGATGGGCGTACATAGTAGGCTGCATGGATGGACTTGCTCTTCCTTTTAGACCTTTCTTTCAGACGACAGGTGTGCGTAGTAGAGTGTGAGAAGGGACTGACCTCTGCAGTCAGATCTCTCTCTCAGATGATGGGTGTGCATAGTACTGTGTTTGGATGGAATGACCTTTCCTTTCAGATCTCTTAGTCAGAAAATGGTTGTGTGTAGTATGGTGTGGAGAATGACATGCTGGTCCCTTCACACCTCTCTCTCAGATGACAGGTGTGCATAGTACAGAGTGTGAAATGGCTGGCTTTTCCTTTCAAACCCCTCAGGTGACGGATGTGTGTAGTAGGATTTGTGGGTTGACAGCAAACTCATGTCAGATCAGATCGGATGATGGCTGTACATAGTAGGGTGGGGAAGAGACTAGTTTCTCTCTTCAGGCCTCTCTCTCAGATAACATATTTTCATGGTATGGTGTGTTGCAAGAGACTGGCCTCTTTACTGAGACCTCTCTCTAAGAAGATGGGTGTGCATAGTAGTTTGTGTAGCGTGACAGGCTTCTCTTTTCAGACCTCTTTCTCAGAAGACAGGTGTGCATAATACAGTGTGTGGATGAACTGGCCTTTCGTTTCAGACATCACTTTCAAATAACAGGTGTGCTAGTAGGATGAGTGGATGGACTGGCTTTTCCTTTCAGACCTCTGTCTCAGATGACATGTTATGTAGTAAGGTGTGGAGAATGACAGACCTGTCCTTTCACACCTCTATCTCCGATGACAGCTGTGCATAGTAGTGTGTGGGGAGGGACTGGTTTCCCCCATCAGACCTCTCTCCCAGATGACAGTTGTGTGTAGTAGGGTGCGGGAGGGATTGGCTTCATCTTTCAGACATTTCTTTCAGATGGTGGCTGTGCTTAGTAGGGTGTGTGGATGGACTGCCTCTCATTTCAGACCTCTCTCTCAGATGACAGGTGTGTGTAGTAGTGTGTGGGGAGGGACTGCCCTTCCCTCTCTCAGATGATGGGTGTACATACTAAGCTGTGTGGATGGACTGGCTTCTTCTTTTAGACCTCTATTTCAGATGAGAGATGTGCACAGTAGTGTGTGAGGAGAGACTGACCTCTCCTGTCAGACCTCTCTCTCAGATGATGGGTGTGTGTAGGAGGGCGTGCAGAATGGCATGCTATTCCTTTCACACCTCTCTCTCAGAGGACGGGTGTGCATAGTACAGAGCGTGGATGGACTGGTCTTTTCTTTCAAACCTCTCTCACAGATGACAAATATGCTTATTAGACTGTGTGAGTGAACTGCCCTTTCCTGTCAGACCTCTCTCTCAGTTGACTAATATGTGTAGTAGGTTGGGTGAATGGACTGCAAACCCATGTCAGACCTCTCTCGGCTGATTTCTGTACATAGAAGGGTGTGGAAAGAGACCAGTCTCTCTCTTCAGGCCTCTGTCTCAGATGATGTATGTGTGTGGTAGGGTATATTGAGAGAAACGGGCCTCTCTGGGATAGTACAATGTGTGGACGGACTTGCCTTTCATTTCAGACATATCTTTCAGATGATGGGTATACATAGTAGGGTGTGCAGAATGACAGGCCTGTCCTTTCATTCCTATATCTCAGGTAACAGCTGTGCATAGTAGTGTGTGGGGAGGAACTGGCCTCTCTTGTCAGACTAAAAGCTCTCTCTCTGATAATGGGTGTGTATAGTAGGTCATGGGAAGAGACTCTACTCTACTCACAACTCTTATCAATCCAATGGTGTAAATAGTGGACTCTGATAAACACCATTTCCACTAAGAGTTCCTCATATAGTAACAAGTGTGTATACTACAGTATAGTCAAGGATCACCTTCTCCTTTCTGCTTTTCATGATCTCGTGAGATTGTAACATTTTGTTAAAACACAAATTAACCTTCTACTCATAACAGTAGTTATCTCTTGCATACTTATTTCAGTACCAAGAACCACAATATTCATTCCTACTAGAAGAGTCCTTTTTACTATTCACAATCCTGCGAAGGTTCTGCAAGATCGCAAAACTTAGTTTAAAACAAAATACTTTTATTATCTTCACAATAGTTACCCCTTAGACACCTCTCTAAATCTAGGGGGAAAGCATTCCTTTCTGCTCCCCCGTTATATATCTTGTTTACTTAATTTCCACACAACACCACAAATTTTTCACAGTGAACAGTAATAGCGGCCATTTCATTTATAACATTCCAACAGCCAGCCAATCAGAGCACTCGCTCTAGTGGGACTTGCAGGAGTCTCTTTCTCCCAAGAGAGTGTGAAGGCTCATGGGAGAAATGGGCCTTTTGACCCATCACAGGCTCCGTTTTAGATTTTGCACTCTTGCAGGAGACTCACAGGACTCTTGTGAGACCAACTGCTAAAATATACAATTATTTTTCAACCTTAATGTCTCAAAATCTAGTAAACAAATTTACACCAAATCACAAAAATAAAATCTGCTGACCAAAATCTAAATTCCTGATGAATGTGGTGTAATTTGGTTCAGCAGTTTTGCTGTAGCCATTCCTAAAGAATTGTATGGAAAATGCATGGGGATATTACTTTTTGGGATCATACATTTTTCTCGATCCCCCACTTGATGGATCATCTCAAAACTCTCCAGGAAAGACCTGAGGTAGAGTAACCTAAAAAAAAAAAAAGTTTCTTGAAGATTCATCAAAAGAGGCCAAAGTTATTGGCAAACCAAAAACACTCAGTTTATGGAGAACAGACCTAACTATACCTAGTGACGACCACCACTAGATAATATGTATATTGTCACTGAAAAATATTCATAAATAAAAAAAAGACTGAAATTTGCCAATTATAGTTCGGTGAACTAACTAGAACATGTGGCCCACTATGCACTGCTTATGAAGTCTGATACTACATTGCTCATGATGTTAAATGATATCTGTTAGAAATTGGGTCTTTGGTTGGCAGTCAGGTTACCCCCTGTCCAAGCAAGGACCCTCACTCTAGTCAGGGTAAGTCACACACAACCCAAATTATCCTGTGCCCACCCTCTGGTAGCTTGGCACTGAGCAGTCAGGCTTAACTTAGAAGGCACTGTGTAAAGTATTTGTGCAATATATAATGCACTAACAAAGTAGAACACCACAAAAGTACAGCACACAGTGTTTAGAAAAATATATTATTTATCGGATAAGATGCAAGTCAAAACTATTAAAATGCAATAAGTATTTGTTGAAAATATCACTGTGAAAATGATATAAAGTGTCTTTTAGAAGCAACTAAATGTCTCTTTCGAGCAAAAAATTACCTGGTTTGCGTTCAAAATCTCTGCAAAGAACCGCAGAGGAGATGAGTGGAAAACAGGGAGGTGTGCGTTGATTTCTCGGATCGCGCATGGTGATGTGTCATTTTGTTTTCACGCAGGAACGGCTGTGCGTTGGTTACGGCACTCGGTCGTGTGTCCTCTTCAGGTTGCGGGGTTTTCAGGCACCCCTGGGACGATGCGTGGATTTCTGGCGCTGACAGAATTAAGTATTTGGGGCTGCGTTGATCCGCTGTGTGTTGCATGGACATTTCTACTGCACAGCAGGAGCTGCGTTGATTCCTCTCTG
The DNA here is from genome assembly GCF_031143425.1 of Pleurodeles waltl. NCBI lineage: Eukaryota > Metazoa > Chordata > Amphibia > Caudata > Salamandridae > Pleurodeles > Pleurodeles waltl. The sequence goes on from NC_090445.1 coordinate 499,513,349, forward strand.
GAAGTGGGGCTGCGTCGTTCCGGCTCAGCTGTGCGTTGATCCAGTGGGCAGTGTGTCAAATTTCCGGTTTGCTACGCTGGCGCTGCATCGATCTTCTCATTGCGAAGTCAGGCTGTGTCATTCCGGTTCGACGTGAGGTGAATTTTTCACTGCAATGCAGGATGTGCATAGTGTCTGGCAGGCTGTGCAATGATTTTCGCCACACATGAGTCCTTTTTGTAGAGATGAGGCAAGCTCTATCCAAGCGCTTGGAGAGCACTTCTCATCACAGCCAGAGGGCAGCAAGGCAGCTGGGCAACAGCAAGGCAGCAGTCTTTCACAGAAAGCAGACAGGTGAGTCCTTTGGACAGCCAGGCAATTCTTATTGGCAGGATGCAGGGTCTTGTTCAGGTTCTTTTCTCCAGGAAGTTTCTTGTCAGGTAGAGTGTCTACCTCAGAAGTGTCTCAGTTGGTAGGGTCAGAGACCCTCCTTAAATACCCAAATGTGCCTTTGAAGTGGGGGAGACTTCAAAGAGTGGCTTAGAAGTGGACATGTTCCCCTTTCAGTTCCATCCTGTCCGCCAGAGTCCCATTAGGGGGTGTGGCAGTCCTTTGTGTGAGGGCAGGCTACTGTCCTTTGACATGTAAGTGTCAAGCTCTCCTTCCTCCAAGCCCAGGAAGACCCATTCAAAATGCAGATGTATGCAAGTGAAGCTGAGTATCATGTGTTTGGGGTGTGTCTGAATGAATGCACAAGGCAGCTGTCAACTAAACCTAGCCAGACATGGATTGGAATGCACAGAAGGATTTAAGTGTAGAGAAATGCTCACTTTCTAAAAGTAGCATTTCTAAAATAGTACTATAAAATCCAACTTCACCAGTCAGCAGGATTTTGTATAACCATTCTGGCCATACTGAATATGACTTCCCTACTCCTTTCAGATCAGCAGCTCCCACTCAAACAGTATATGAGGGTAGCCCCAATGTTAGCCTTTGAAGGGAGCAGGCCTCACAGCAGTGTAAAAATGAATTTATGACTACATCAATACATACAATTCCTTTTGCCTACACAGCACCCTACCCTATGGGTTACATGGGGCATACCTTAGGGGTGTCTTATTTGTAGAAAAAGGGGAGTTTTAGGCTTGGCAAGTACTTATAAATGCCAAGTCGAAGTGGCAGGGAAACTGCACACACAGGCGCTGCACAGGCAGGCCTGAGACATGGTTAGGGGGCTACTTATGTGGGTGTCACAAACAGTGCTGCTGCCCACTAGTAGCATTTAAATTACAGGCCCTGGGCACATGTAGTGCACTTGACTAGGGACTTACAAGTAAATTAAATAAGCCAGTTGGGCATGAGCCAATGTTACCATGTTTTAAGGAGAGAGCATATGCACTTAGCACTGATTAGCAGTGATAAAGTGCACAGAGTCCTCAAGCCAGCAAAAGTGAGGTCAGAAAAAGAGGAGGAGGAAGGTAGAAAGTTTGGGAGTGACCGTGCAGAAAGGCCACTTCCAATAACATCATTGATGACATCACTGATGACATCTTAAATTACCTATTTGGTAAATCTTTGATGACATCAATGATGACATATCCAAGCTACTGTTCCTCTAATTCCTCTATTACCCCTTAGATCATTTTAGAAAACAAAGTAGATAGAGAGTAGGTGGGACCCACATACATACAGTATAGATTGACTATATGTCATGTACATGTCGGAAACAGAAATAGTGTAGTAATTCACTATGATATAGGTTATAAGGTGCACAGGTTAACTGTCAGTATATTTTTTATGTGCTAACAGTACTTCATTTAAACGAGATAGATCCTGAGCGCAACTAGTGTGAGTTGCAGACTTATTTACAAATAGGTTCCAGCTTGAATAAAAGTCCTGTTGTGATATTATGTGGATAAAACTAAAGTTTATCCTTTAATTACGTTATTTACCTGTGGATTTCTTAGCAGATGCTGATGTCAAAGAGTTCACATTTAGTCCTATCTGTATAAATTGGAGATTTATAGGGTGCAGATATGTTTTCCCAGCAGTTCAATAAACATTCTGAGTTATTATGAATTGTTAAAAACTGTATAATGCATCAGTGACACAAAAATGGTTTAAGTCGCAGTAATGACCGTAAGAATTGTCCTTATGCTGTACACCATTATGCTCACTTCATGAATATGTGTAAGATATTTTGAAAAACTACAGAAAGTTGTGCTTAGGATCCGGTTGTGAATGCTTTATCAGTGACTAAGGTGAAGCAGTTAACTTAAAACTCTATTTCAGAGGAGGTAGTCATCTGGTACATTTTATTAAGGTAAACAATCTTGAAACTCTCTTCTGAACAGTGTTCAGGGCTTAATAATTTGCTGATTACATTTGTGTCGGCAAATACACTACTGGAGCAAATAACAAAGGTAACTTACCCGTAAACAACAGAATAATATCTACCAAATGTGGGTGTTTTCACAGAAATGGCTCATGTTCTGCATGTTGCAAAAGAATATACCCATTAACATTACTGAGGTTACAGAAAATACATTGGCTTTAGATGTACCTTGCTGAGTACTTTCCAGTATTAAAAGCATGAAGCAAACTGTCACATTCATTGATGTTGTCCTCAGTGATTTCAGTTAACATGTCATGACTGATAATATGTGAGTTTAGAAGCAGTGCATAGAGTGGGCACAAGTTATAGTTAATTCACTGAACAGTAACTGGTGAATTTCAATGGTTGTTTGGTTTATAAACCCATCTCAACCCCTTCATATAATGCCAATGTAATCTTTTTTAGTGAAGTGGTTTTTATTTATTTTTTAAATGAAAGAAAACTCATATTGCCATACCTAACTATAAAAAACTATAACATGGCAGTCTGCCAGCATGGTCTCCCCTTCTGCCAGGAACTCTGATCTCTATCTGCGTGCCCTTACTGCCTCTCTCCTGCAGTCTGTGTTCAGTTTAGTGGCCCTGCCCATGCCCATGTCAAGCTTGCCAGAATAGTTACCCTGCTGCCCTTACACTTCTGTCACCTGCCCTCTGTTCACCCTCTGCGTGCTCCTGCCACTCCCACCTGCCCTTGATGGTCGACTTGCTGCACCACCTCTCCCGCCTGTCCTACATTCTCAGTTTATGTGCCCCTTCCCCATCCCTCCTGCTCTCCATGGTCTTTTTTGCCACCAGAGCCCATACTGGCTCGCCCGTTGTGGTTAGCTTACTACCCCTGCCCTTCATCCCATCTTCTACCTTTTCTATGTGTGTGCCTTCACTTCTCTCTCTCTCTTATGCCATCTGTGGTTTGTTGTGTTTCCCTTGCCCAGGTGCCCATGCTGGCCTGCTCTCCATGTTAAACTTGCAGCCTCTGCTCTGTGTTCTCCACCTGCATGCCTATGCCCCCTTCAACCAGCTGTCTGTAGTCAGCTGTTGCCCCTTCCTGCCTCCCATCCATTGCCAGAATGCTGTTCTGCCCACCTCCTCCTGTCTCTGTTATCTGTGTGAGTGCCTATGCTCCTCCCGCCCTCCCTTCATGTTCTATTTTGCTTTCCTTGCCTATGCTGGCCTGTCCTGAATGGTCAGTCTCATTGCCTAGCCCCTGACACCTCCCCTCAGCCCTCATTGTGAGCCTGCTGCCCGTGCCCAGGCAAGCTAAACTACGTGATCAGCACCCTGCACCCACTCCTACATGCCATCCATCCTCCATGTGTGTGCCCCTGCCCCCTCCCACCAGCTCTCTGTGGTCATTGTGCTGCCATAAACCCTGCTACCTGTCCTGCTTTGTCAGTTTGTTGCATCTGCCCTCTTCCTCCCTGCCTTCAGTTGTCTGTATTTGTGTGACCCTGCCCCATCTCTCCTGCCCTCCATGGTCTGTTGTGCTGCCACTGCACCTGCTACCTGGCCTGCCTGATCAGCTTGCTGCCCTGTCCCTGCCTCTTTTCCTTTTCCTGCTTCCTCACTCCTGCCCTCCATTGTCCGTGTGTGAGCCCCTCACCCCTTCTATCCTGGCTTCTGCTGTGCTTTGATTGCCCCTGCTACTTGCCCGTACTGGTCATCTTTCCACCTGCCCTACCTTTTCATCTTGCTGCCCAGCACTCCATGCACTCTTTTGCCCATGTGGAAGATGGCGTCCCCTCTCTCCTGTCCTGTGCAGTACATTGTGCTGCCACTTCCCCTGATACCTCTGTTTTCCATGTGCATCCCCCTGCCCCATCCCTCCTGCATCTGTGGTCCAATGTGCTAGCACCTGCCCTGCCTGATCAGCTTGATGGCCTTTCCCAGCCACCTCTCGCTTGCCCTACTTTGTCCGTGTGCATGTCCCTCCCCTCTTCCTCCTGCCCTTTGCTGTCCATTATGCTGTGATGGCTCCTATCACTCGCCCTGCCTGGTCATTCTGCTGCCCCTGCCCACTTCCTCCCTGCCCTCAGTTGTCTGTGTTCATGCCTCATATCCTCACTAACCATAATTTCTATGACAGAAAGAACCCCCTCATTTTCTTCATTTCCAAAGGAAATGCTTTAGGTTGGGCAGCTTTGATTCCATAAAGATGAGTTGAGGGTGTCACACGATTATCATTAACACAAATGTTAGTGCTCTAGTTGTTTATGAGAGCACTAAAATACCACACTAGAGAGTTAACAGAACATTTAGCTTGTGTTGAAAGTATGTTTTTCAGTCTGCATCACAAAAGGTTTTACTGACATGGATGAGGAATACATTTGACAACTCATAGATAATTTGTCCTCATTTTAGATTGCTAGAACACAAAACTAACCATAATTTCTATGACAAAATGAATGCCCTCATTTTGTTCTTTTCTAAAGGCAAATCTTTAGGATTTACAGCTTTGATTCTGTAGTGAATCCTAGTTTGTTTTAATGGGATAACAGGAGTTAGCTTAGCCATAGGCTTGTAAACTCGTGCCCTGTCACCTAGTGACTTTTAACCTACTTAGCTTGCTCTGTCTTAGCTCATTTAATTATTTATTTCCTCTAAGATGGCTGCCTTGTTTATAGTTAAGCCACTTGTTATGAGTTTTATTATCAGTGTCACTGCGCCAAGGCATCAAGATCAAGCGCGAAAGACAAACAAACAGTAGGTGTTCACACTTAGGGATTTTCCCTCTCTATACTTTCGAGGAATTGTTGATATTAATTGCCGTCCCAAGCATGCCTGTTGTCTATTGTTTTGGAATACACCTACGTCAGGGGACCTTGTAGATCTGTATAAATACATCACACTTTTAGACAGATAATCAGAGGGATTCCGACCAGAGGGCATCGCCATCATCGCTGATACCGATGCTGCAGTCATCTTGACGCTGACCCAGTCTTCGTGTCCCTGCGGATTCTGAGATAGAGACCTCATTCCAAGGTAACAAGGGTTGGGGGCTCCTCTCATGGACACGGCTTTGGCAGATTAGGTTTAGCAAACCCAGCTCTCCTTTAGGTAGGAGGTTAGGCCTATTCACATTAGGGTATTAGGGCATATTCCATCTTATACATGCGTATATATATATATTTCTTTCATATATTGCAAAATGGTGGGGGTCTTCATAACAATGACTCTCTTCTTCACAATACTGTTGCTTGGTATATTCATTATCCTAATCATTGCAGTTCATGCAACTTATCGCAAATTGCAGTTATGTTAAATAAAAACTATTATAACTTCACTGCATCTGTGTTATTGCCTTTGTTTGTATGAGACATAATATATCTGTGAGAAAAGGGTAATTTCCATTTAACCACGACAACCCTGAGATATCTTACTTTGAGTCCATGCGTAAGCGAGTGCCACAAATCACCTTTTACTATTGTGTTTCTGGTGAGGTGCTGCTAGTGAGCCGGTAAGGTTGGGACAACAGTTGCGACTTGTTGTAGGAAAGACTCAGTCGCCTACAAACAAAAGTACTGTTATCCTTAAACCAGCAGTCTTGCTCAGAGCAAGAGTCCAAACTACGACAATTCCATCAAGATGTCTTCAGGTGTGCCACACTTTTGTCATAAATACAAATGTTAGCACTCTGGTTGTTTATTAGAGGCCTTTTGGAAACTTCAGTAGCAAGTTAACTAATAGATTGCTGCTAGTGTTGAAAATACATTTCACCCAGCTTCTCATAATGTTTTTGCAGCTTTCTAATTTAGGCCATTAAAATTACCATCAACACAAAATATAAACTGTCACATTCTGTTGAGCTTTTTGTGACACGAGGGGCTCTAGGAAAGGGTAGACTACTTCGCTGACATATGAGAAATATATTTGAGAACTCATAGAAAATGTGTCCTTGTTTTAGCTGTCTACAGAGAGTACTGACCAGTAACTCATTTACGTATCAACACATGATTTTCTGTGATATGCATACTACATAAAGTGTTTCACAGCAGGCATAATAACCCTCTATGATAGTTTAAAAGTCAACACTGTTACTAGACAAAATATAGGCTTCTCCCGTTTGTGCATTAACCACCATAGTTATCTTAAAAAGATGTTATTAGCCCCTAATAATTGCTGGACTCATAAAAATATATATATCAGGTGCCTTATTAGGAATTTTAAAATAAAGGCCCGTATTTATACTTTTTTTCCGCCGCATTTGCGTCGTTTTTTGATGCAAAAACGGCGCAAACTTGCAAAATACCATTGTATTTTGTAGGTTTTCGCCGTTTTGCGTCAAAAAGCGGCACAAATGCGGCGCTAAAAAAAGTATAAATACGGCCCAAAGTCTTTCCACAAATTAAGTAAGCCAGAACAAATTTAGAGTCACATTTGCCATTCTACCTAATTTCTTTGTGGCAGTTTTAAATAAATATATGTACAGGTTTTCTTGACTCCACCCCATGCAACACCACCCCTTTAGCAATGCCATACTTTGACATCTAATTTATGAGTTCCCAGAGTAATCATTTCCATTTTCAGCACTGTATGCAGATTTACAAACACACGTATATGAATTTTATCAATGTATAAGGACGTGGAATTCTCTTAACTCCATGTATATGTATTATGACAATATGTATAGTTTTATGGTACAGGGGTGTGGCCTTAACTCTCTGTGGGGCGTGTACCATGAGTTCCATATTTGACTCCATGTCATTGATGCATAGTGAGTTGTTCTGCATATGAATCAAGTATAATTAAATACTGCATCATTGGTCTTGAGACCTCTGGGCCCACTAAAATTCCTGTGTATTCGAGGAACACATCAATGGGGTACCTAGCTGCGGCAATTTTTTACGAAACCCAAAATGTATTGATATGCTGCTACTACTCCAGATGAGATTCATGGACCCATCCTCAAAGCTTTACTGAACAGATGAGTTCCCCTGTCTCAGAAACGTGATTAATACCAGAGATACAAATGTCAATAATATAGAGCACAAAACATTTTATGAGAGGTACCATTGCGTGATTCTGAAATGTCAGTTACACAGCACTGGCATAGGCATACCTGCAAATCATCTGTTTTTTGTGGTGCGACTATTGCAAGTTTTCGGTTCCACATATGAAGCCATTTCCCAGTGGCAAAGCTTGCGATTCACTAAAGCACAGGGTGTGAGACTGCTCAATGGCTTGTACAAATGTATCAACTCCATTTTGCGATTTGGTATCTAGTTACCGAATCATAAAATTATTTTAGAAATGTATTACAAATAGCAATTTGCAAGGGGAGAGTTTAGGGTGTCCCGCCAGCTAAGCCCAGACTTTCAAATGTTAACAATAGTTGAAAGTATAACCTCGTCCCTTAACACAGCAAGAACAATATTCTGCAAATGTGCTATGGTCCTATGGTAGTAGACACGGTATTTGAGGTAATCAGTTCATTCTGTTAAAAGAAAACACGTTTATGAATAACTCTTCAATTTATTTACCCCCCCCAAAAAAACAGTAACGCATTGGATTAATTGTTTCTATCTATTTTCTGTTTCAGTATTTGCTTGTGTCCTGAATCGATAGAAGCTTCCATAATGGATGTGTTGTGGAACATCGAAATGAATCAATACAAACACCTTCAGAGAAGATCCTCTGTCCGATGGGCCTTTTGCGACGCTCCGCCACTTTCCCTTATTGACTGGATGGATCCACCATGCATATATTAAACTTGCAAGGCAGGCAGAAAGGGGTCAAGTGAGTTCACTCATACATGTGTGATGGCGATTCTTGAAGCCTATTGGTTTCCATCCACCTGTGTGTGAGAAAAGGAGGTGTCTCTTTCGTTGTTTGAGCCTTTAGTGAGGCTGAGATGAGTGGCTGGGAGCTGCTGGGCATGAGGTTAAATGTGAACGTGAGGTGGGTACCAGTCATTGAAGCAATCTCTTCCTCAAATGGAGGTTATTATTTGCTCACAGTAAAATTCGTTTTCCTGCGAGAGTGTGGTAGTTTGACTCTTGCTCTAGGCAAGACTGCTGGTTTGGTGATGACAGCACCTTTGTTTGTAGGCGACCTGGCCAATCCTACAACAAGTCGCAGCTGTCGGTTGAACCCTCCAGGCAGCAAAAGGTGATTTGTGGCAGCCTTAAGCATGGACTCAAGAGTGCGACCTCTCAGAGGAGTCATGGTTAAACGGAGATTACCCTTTTCTCATATGAGCATCATTTCCCAGTCACACATAGGCAATGAAGATGATGCAGTAAAGTTTTCAATAGGTTTTCCTAACAACAGTGCAATCTACGGTAAATTGCATGGGCTGCAATGATTAGGATAATGAACAATGCAAGAAACAGAATTGTAAAAGCGAGAGTCATGAATACTAAGACCACCACCATATTGCAATACCGTGAGATGTAAAATAGATATGAAATAATCCCTAATATCCTAGCATGATGAACCTAATCTCTAACCTAAAGAGAGCTAGGGGCCAGATGTATCAAGGAGGCCTTTTGCGAGTCGGAAATGGCGATTTTTAAGAAATCGCTATTTCTGATTCGCAAAATGCAATGTATCACATTTGCGAATCGGTAATAGCGATTTCTTAAAAATCGCAAATGCTATTCCCGAATCGCAAATTGCGATACCGGCCCCATTCGCACCTATGGGCCTCTAGGCCCATAAATGCGATTTTTTGCATTTTCAAAATTGCGATTTCTTAACCAGAAATCTCAATTTTGGAAATGCAAAACCCCAGGGTGCTGTTGGCCTAAGGCCCCCTCTGCTGCACCCCAAAATAATTTTTTGCAACATGAAAGGTGCACACATGCCAAAAGGGCATGTGTGGTTTACATGTAAATTTAAAAAATGCATTTTGAATGCATTTTTTAAATTTGCACATGGTTACCACCAGGTTCAACCTGGTGGTAAATAGCGATTCCTAAATGCCCAAATCGCATTTAGGAATTGCTTCTTACATATGCATAGAAATTGCAAATAAGGAATCCTTATTTGCGATTTCTTATTTAGAGAGTCGCAATTTGCGACTCTCTAAACAGGGTCGCAATTTTAAGGAATCGCTATTTTAGCGATTCCTTAAAATTGCGTTCAGAATGCCTTTCATACATTCTGAAATGGCTTTTTGCATTCGTGAACGTGCATTCGCACCGTTTGAGAATGCAAAAAGCTTTCATACATCTGGCCCTAGGTGTGTTAAACCTCATCTGCCAGTACCATGTCCATGAGAAGAGCCCCCCCAACCTTGTTACCTTGGAATTAGGTCTCTAGATCAGACTCCATGGTGACACGAAGACTGGGTCTGCATCAAGGTGACATGTAGCATATATATCGTTGATGGCATCTGGTAGGAATCCCTCTGATAATCATGTCTGTGTGAGATGTATTGATACAGATCCTGTAGGACCCCTGACACAGGTATGTTCCTAAACAATAGATAAGAAAGCATGCTTGGGGCGGCAATTACATAAACAATTCCCTGAAAAGGTACATTATGTTACTGTCACACGAAAGTGAGAAAGTACATGATGTAAATACCCACGTATCTCATTTATCTTTGATGCTGATAGTGACGCCTTTACAGAGTGACACTGATAATGTGAAACTAAAACATCTTCCTAACTATAAACATGGCAGCCTTCTTGGAAGAAATAATTAAATAAATGTGCTAAAACAGAGCAAGCTAAGTAGGATAAAAGTCAATGGGTGATGGGGGCACAGACCTGAAAGCCAAAGGCTAAGCTAAACTCCTGATTCCCATTAAAACTAAATAAGATCCACTACAAGAGCTTGCTGAAGAACGTTGTGAATGAATCGAAGAGCTGGCTAAATAACTTTTCAGAATGGAAGAGTTGATAACTTGGAGCCTTAATTCTGTAAAGAGATCTTTTGGCCAATGGACTAAGGGAAATGCATTTAGGGATTAACCAAAAAAAAAAACACAACAGTAAATGTTGTGTGAAAGTCTATTTACGTTTCATGTGCAAAGTTCACATTCACTAAATAGTATTATTTAAAACAGTGATAGAATTTAATAAATACACGTTAAAGTTAATATTACATTTATTAGTTAAAATATTGCTATGTTTATATTCTTGATCATTCCAAGTGCTAAAAATAAAGTGCTGTTAAATGAACAGAAGTCATAAAGAAAAGAACTAGTACTTCTTTGTTCATTGCACTAAAGCAAAACTTTTATTACACTTACCATGGCGTTGTCGATGAAAAGCAGCAACTTTTCTGTCTGCTGTTGAGTCTAAGGGCCTGTTTTAGACCTGACAGCCTTAGGGTAGTCTCCCCTAAACGTTTTGCCTGCTTGCCTCACATTATTGCTGATTTTGTTTAGTTGGCCTTAGAACCTAGGCCTACGTTCCTACTAAAGTGCACCACATGTGCCCAGGGCCTACGAATTAAAGGGCATATTTATATTCCATTTGCTCAGAATTTGCGTCATTTTTTTTACACAAATTTGTTGCAAAGCTAACTCCAAATTCATATTTTGACATTAGACCTGTCTAACGTCAAAATATTGGAGTTTGCACCATTTTTTAGATATGTGAACCTACCTTGCCTCAATGAGATGCAAGGTAGGCATCCCCATCTAAAACATGGTGTTAACCCATAGCCCATATTTATTTTCCCATGCTAATATGACACATGGGTGGGAGGAGGGGCTAAATAATGGTGCAAAGCCTGCTTTGGACCAGTATTTAATGCCTGTGTCAGACCAGGCATTAGGGTACCTGTGGACCCATTTCCATGGTTGAACACCATGGAATGGGTCCAGAAGTGCCTTCCTCAAGACCCAGGAACACCCCCACCCACACCAGAGGGACACCGGAGGGTGGGGGACTCCATCCCAGGTAAGTAGGGTAAGCATAGGTAAGTATTTATTTTTTCATTAAAGTGCCATCGAGGGCCCACTGCATGGCACAGGGTGCAATGGCAATGCCCAAGGGACACTGGTACCTTGTGCTGGACAATGGGGTGGTGGGCATGACTCCTGTCTTTTTTAAGACAGGAGTCATGTGGTAAGGATAGTTTTGCCCCAGAAAATGACCGTAGGCTGATTAGAGGCATTTTTTTGCCTCTAACCAGCCTAACGTCATTTGTTGTTGCAAAACTACCTTCTCCCATACCACCACCCCCACCCGGCTAATGTAATTTTTTTTTTTTTACGCTAGCCCACCGTTTGCACTGTCCAGCGGCATTCCATACATTTGGCACCCGGCTGCCACTCTGGAATGACATAAGCCAGCACTCTACTTTTTGATGCAAAACTGAGTATGCACAGTTTGCGTCAAAAAGTACAAAACAATCTGGAGTCAGTCTGTACAAATGCATAATTATAACTTCTTCGACAAATTTCAATGTTAATGTTCATTTGCACATACCAACGTATGACAGTTGTTGCGCAGCAGTAAACATAGCAGAACGCAGAATGAGGTACCCAGATCTGTGAAATGGAAAGCCAAAGTGAACTGTCAGGGTCCATACTCAGAGGTTAAGAGGCTGACTTATACAATGCCCTACAGTATTCAGATATGAGATGAGCAGTGGCAGTCTCTTACCTGTGTCTCACTGGAAGTACTGCATGATGATGTTGTTTCGGTTGTCAATATCTTCTTCCTCTGCCTCCTCTTCCTCACTGTCCACAAACTCCACAGCTGCCACAATACCATCATCAGGCCCATCCTCATGCAGAAAAGGCACCTGGCGTTGCAAAGCCAGGTTGTGCAACATGCAGCATGCCACGATTATTTGGCACACCTTCTTCGGGGAGTAGTATAGGGAGCCACCTGTTAGATGGAGGCACCGGAATCTGGCCTTCAGGAGGCCGCTAGTCCGCTCAATAATACACCTAGTTCACCCATGTGCCTCATTGTAGCGTTCCTCTGCCCTTGTCCTGACATTCCTCACTGGGGTCAGTAGCCATGAGAGGCTGGGGTAACCAGAGTCACCTGCAAATGTTGATAGATCTCTGTTAGACACACACTAACCCTTAGGGACTAACCTATACCCAGACACCTATTCATACTGTGTGGGGACCTTGGGCTCACCTATTAGCCACACACGGTGCCTCTGGAGTTGGCCCATCAAGTAAGGGATGCTGCTATTCCTCAAAATGTAAGCGTCATGCACAAAGCCAAGATACTTGGCATTCACATGAAAGATGTACTGGTCTGCCAAACACACCATCTGCACACTCATAGAATGGTAGCTTTTTTGATTTCTGTACACCTGTTCATTTCACAAAATGATGTAGCTGCACAGGTGTTTCAGCAGGGCAGATAACACTCTGGTCAACACGTTGGAGAACATTGTCTGAGACATCCCTGATGCCATGGCAACTGTTGTTTGGAAGGAACCACTTGGCAGGAAATGGAGCACTGACAGGACCTGCACTAGAGGGGGGATACCTGTGGGATGGCGGATAGCTCACATCTGGTTAGGCTTCAATTGGGCACACAGTTCTTGGATTGTGGCACAATCAAGTCTGTAGGTGATAATGATGTGTCTGGCTTCGATTGTCGACATGTCCACCAGGGGTCTGTACACCGGAGGATGACGCCATCTCATCATCTGCCCCAGCGGATGTGCCATATGGAGGAGAATGGTGAGCAGAGGGTCATGTACCACATAGGATACACAAGTGTTTTTGCAGTAATGTGAGTAAATCTGTCTGTGGCGTTGTCTGTCCGTATTTGTGCCCAAATGTGCTGTGACGCAGTTTGGTGCCATGCCATGTGCCACCCTGAAATGGCGGCTGCCTGACCTGTAAGGAGGGACAAGGGGAAATTAGGAACCTGTGCTGGTGTTGTGCAGTGTCGCAGTAGGTGGTCAAAGACCGCCGTGCAATTCATCATTGGTTATCTTTGGGCCCTATGGGTTCCAGGAGTCAATGACGATGTACCCCGGTGGCGACGGTACGCACCGTCGCGGATGTGACCGCTATTTTCTATCTGTTCACTCACTTGATACCTGACCTTCAACAGGAGAGGACCTACACTGCAAGTGCTGCTGTGACCTGTGTCTGGAAGCGACAATGGCTCGAGTGTCTGGGGAAAGGGCCCATGCCTTCACTTCGGAGGAGTTGGAGAGACTGGTGGATGGGGTCCTCCCCCAGTACACGCTACTCTACGGTCCTCCAGACAAACAGGTGAGTACACTGTGAGCATTATGCGTGGGACATAAATGTATGGAGTGGTGTGGATGGAAGATACATGTGGGGTTGGGGCTGAGGCCTGCATGAGAGGATGGTGAGTGTATGTGTGTCAGGGCATGGGTGGGAAGTGGTGGGCAATGTATATGACAAACCAGATGGGGGAGTAATTTCTTTTCATCCTATACCTTTCCTCTAGGTCAGTGCCCACCAGAAGAAGGGTATTTGGCATGCCATCGCCAAGGAAGTGCAGACCCTGGGGGTCGATCATAGACGGAGCACCCACTGCCCCAAGAGATGGGAGGACCTGCACCACTGGAGCAAGAAGACGGCGGAGGCCCAGCTGGGGATGGCCTCCCAACGTGGAAGGGGTGCCCGTAGCACCATGACCCACCTGATGTTCCGGATCCTGGCGGTGGCATATCTGGAGTTGGATGGGCACTTGAGGGCATCACAGCACCCACAGACACCATATCAACAACCATTTCAACACCCAGTGACACATCTATCATACCCATCATACACCCATAGAACAGCTCACAACCAATGGACCCACACAACTTAGACACCATACCACAAGACACCGGCCCAACACCCACAGACACATCTACCACATCAACCATACCCACCTGCAGACACCACCCCAAAACACATAGACACATCCACAACATCAACCAAAGCTATAGCTACCACCCCAACAGACACACACACACATATATCACTCTCACATGACCCAGCACCTCCCAGCCCCCCAAGGCTCACAAATGCCTACACTCACACATGCAACAGACACTACCCAAACACAAGTATACCTCACACACGTACACACCCAAGGTTTCTACAGACACAGATAAGCGCACCACTCCTTCAACCTTCAAATCCCCAACCCCTTCTGATGACCTTGCCCGTTTTCCCAAAGAGAGTTTCTTTTTTTACCTTGACCTTTCCCCTGTTACCTCCAAACCCCCTACCAAACCCTAAAGGCCCCCACCCATATCCCACCCCATCCCCTCCACATCCAAGTCCTCCCCATCACACCTGTCCCCCCAAAAGCATCCATACCCCTCCGCTCGAGAAGAAGCCCAGCCCCTAAAGAAAAAGACCCCTTTCCCAAACCCACCCATCCCAATCCAACCCTACCCCACCCAAGGATTATCCTTGAGGTGTCTGCCTGCCCACTTGATGCCCCTTCCTGTGGAGGCCTCCTGGCAGAGAATCAAGTCAATGTTGAGCACATTAATGTGAATGAACTCATGTGGACTGGCCAATGGCCTTTGATCTTAAGCATTTAAATTAAATAAACCCAAGTTATTGTTTTGTTGAATACACATTTATTCTGCAATTTCCTTTCTACCTTTATGTTGTTCCTGAGTAATTTGTGTTGTATGCCCACAGTTGTGTGTGTTTCACCCGGATTGCTGATCCATTTGCTGCTGTTTGCAATATCTGACTTTGTGGGCAGTGCTGGTATCACTCAAGACAAGGGTAGATGTTCACTGTATGGATATTTGTTTTTTAATCCAATTGGGATTTCATTGCATTGTATTATGTTTGCTATGGTAAGTATTTAATCTTGTGTTGGCCAATGTCAGCATGTATGGTGTTTTAATTGTCCCCCTGATATGGATTATACATTTGTCTCATGTGTGGGAGCTAGGCGTTTGCTTGTCCACACAATGAGGGTATTCAATTGGGCAAGCTTCCGTTGCATTTGACTGACCATGTGACCATGTTGATTTGTGTCTTTTGCAGCTACTTCATCTAGATATATGCCCATGCTGTTGCTGTTGTATGAGTTTTCTTGACTTACACTTATACATTATGCAGGTAGGCATGTCACTTGGCTCAAATTTTGTTTGGCCCTGAGATACATGAAGGGCCAGTTGCTGTGCAAATGTTAATTTAGTTGAATGTGCAAAGTGAAATGTGTCCCATGACAGCATCTTTCCATGAGTGATATGATGCCGCCATCCCTGTTGTGCAGGTATTGCTTGCTGTGTGAGCTTTGGCTATTTGTTTCACAAACTATTGTGGATCCCATTGACTTTCCATTGTGTTGCAATGTGTGGGTCCATTACAGTGACGTTTCATGAAAGGGGTATTTGTGTTGTATGTCACATCCATACATGTGTCTTCAATCTGACAACAGTCCCAGGCAGATTAGGAATGTGAGGGTGTCAGTTGAATTGGTAGATGCAATGTTGCTGTAACGTTGCTATTGTGTGACCCAATGTTCTGTACACTTTAGTGTCCTTGTGCCAAAGTTGAGCAGATGTGTGTTATTGTGGAGTGTGGCAGTGCAGTGTCAGTGACCTGTCTAAAGGGGGAGTTTGATAGCTGTGAATGTGCCATTCATTGTGAATGACTTTGGCTGTGGACATAATGACGTGTACTTGATGCCTGTAGTGTGAGCCCCATTTCATTTGTGACAATTTATTGTTGAGCTTAATGACACAGGTAAGTGTGTGTTCTTCTCATTGGTTGTGTCCACGGTGGTGTTGATTTTCGGTTCCATCGATGAGGAGCAGCAGTGGCAGCAGGTGTGTGCTAGGCTCCATGGTGGCACAGGCCATGTAATGCTGCCTGCAGGTGAGTTGCTTCCTTTATGCTCTCTGTTTCCGCCTGCTGAGACACGGTGGTTGGACCACCACGGTCACATCGGTATTGTGCAACATCATAATGTGTCCCTCGGAAACACTGGCTATGTCGGCCTGTTTGGCCTGCCTTGCCACTGCTGTGGTCTGCGCTGCCTGGTTGTGTTAGTCGGACCATGGTGGCCTTTCATCTATGGTCCCACCAGCATCAAAGTACGGTGGTCCGACCGCCAAGTTGATGGTGGTAGGTCCGCGGACCGCCAAACTCAGAATGAGGTCTGAAGGTAAAAGGTTGACAGAGGCCTCCTGCTCAGTGTATCTGACATAGGCCTTATCACGGTTGGCCTCAAACTTTGTCTTTGCCCCGGGCGAGTGCAACCAGATGTCCATCGGTGGCACTTTTTGCTTTTTAGGTACTAGAATGCACATTTTTACATTTAATCTTTAAAAAAATCATATTTCTGGTTCTGTGCATTAGATTTCCATCATTTTGGTGTTATTTTAAAGAAAAAATATTTCCTATTTTTATAAATTGGAGTTGGAATTTATATTGTGTTGTGTTTAATTGTTTACTGTTTTGTTGATATTAAATGCTTTACACACTTGCCTCCTAAATTAAGCCTAACTGCTTGTGGGCAAAGCTACCAAGGGTTGAGCAAGGATTAATTTATTGAGACGTTGACTGGAGCTTATGTGAGATTGTGGCCTAGTACTGAGTGAATGTATGTACCTGCCCTTACTAGAACTCAACTCTCCAACATTTTGGTGCGCAGTGGTGGGATCCCGTACTTGTGTTTAATATCACCATACAGATTTTAAGTGATACAAATTGCAAATCCTCTAAATTGAGCTGTAGCAAAATTGTTTTTGAGTTTTCAAATTTGGATTAATAATTTTCAATTACTTCTTTTATGATTTCTCTAAATTGTTATAATCAATTGGTGCCAACTTTTGTTTTGTGACCCAAAACAAGGGATAACATGGAGCTCGATCTAGCTAGCCTACCCACCCTCACTGCAACTGCACTTAGGGTATTGTGCAGAAAGAGGGGATTACCTGCAGCTAACAACCTTAGGAAGGAAGAAATGGTTAGGTCCCATGAAGCCAGTGCAGTGCTAGTAGAAACAGAGAAAGCCCCAGAGACAGAAGGGGAGGGAATAGATTGCCCCTCCAAGAGGAGAATGATGATCACCTATCCACTTCAGAGATCAGGGCCCAGTCCCATGGTAGTGTGAGGGGGTGGTCTGTGGTATCCACTCAAGAGGATGCAGAACTACCCCCTGAGAGAGATAGAGGGTGTGAGGCCCAGTTATCCCACATAGCTGTAGAGACAGAGAAGTTGGCCCTGGAGAAGAGGAAGTGGGCAAGGGCAGAGCAGAAAAGAGAGATTGTGGTAGTGAAATAGAGTTTGAGAGGTCAAGGGGGGTAGATTTGGCTTCACGTTATCCAAGGGGGTTATCCCTAAGTATCAGGAGGCTGATGACATACATACACAAGTGGCTGACAGCTTTGAGAGGGCCTTTAGGATGAGAAGAGTTAGCCCTCAGTTTTGGGGCTCACTTTTGTGGGAACTAATCCCAGTTCCGGGAGGGATAGACTCCTGTCCCTAGAGGGGAGAAGAGGCAGAATCCTGCCTATACATGACAAAATGTCTGATCATAAAGTTTGGTCTCACCCCAGAGAAGTACAGGGAGACATTAGGGATACCCAAAATGTCAACACCCAATCCTGGGTTGACTTTAGGGACTTTAGTAAAGGCACTAGAGGGCTGGATACAGGGTAACCATATAAGTACCTACGAGGGGCTCTATAATTTCTTCATGAAGCAGCACATTTTGAGTACCAGAATCTAGTTGACTCTAACTTGTCTAGTCCTAGGGAACTGGGAGAGATGGTAGATAGGTGGTGTGTAAATGAGTACCCCAGAAGTCCCAGGGGAAGACTCCAAGAATGGGGGGTCAGGTCCACAAAAACCTAAGGAGGGAGGTGGTACGCTCACCACACAGACTCCTACAGTATCCCAGATCCCTAAAAATGAATAAAGTAGATCTCACTCCCACAATGACCAGCAGAGACAGGGGGACCCAGGGCAAAAAAATATCTTGGATAATAGGACCTACTTTGACTGTCAGCAGACATGACACTTCAGAGGTGACTCAGCCTGTCCCTAGAAGGTGGCTAGTACTGGGATTTCCTGTGTAGCCATAGGAGAGGACTCCTCAGATGAGGAGGCCTTTTTAACATTTTGCTCGGAGACAGGTCCAGGTGATAAGTTGGTGATCTCCACTGGCCTAAGAGATACGTGTCAGTCACGCTATAATGAGCAACAGGTTGGTGTCCCCAGACATGTATGTGCCACGAGAAATAAAGAGAGTGAGGGTAGTCCCAGGTGAGGTCACAACCAAACCTGTGGCCATTGTGCCCCTGGAGATGGTTGATGCCCTTGGCTGGTAAAAGGTGGTAGTAAGTGCTGATCTCCCTTTAGATTGTATCCTGGACAAAGGGAAAAGGAAAAAGAAGAGGAAAGGTAAGCCACTCCAAAAGAGCGGTCCAGTAAGCTAAGGGCCTCCTGACTCAAAAAGGGGAAAGTCCAGAGCTGGCACTGGTAAGGCTTCGCCTTATCACAAGGATTCAGGCAGCTGTTCAGCTGTTGAGCAGAAGGGTGACACCTCTGCACGGCCAGAAAAGAGAGTATAAGAAAGGATGTCTGCCACAGGATGTGGTAGCCCACACTCTTAACATCAAGAGAGGTTCCAGGAACCCACAGTTGGCCTTAAAGCAGCAGGAACCCACAGCCCCCCCACTCTGAAAAACAAGAAAGGTTCCAGGAACCTACAGTTGGCCCTAATGCAGCTCACCCACATGTCAGTGGAGAGCTCAGGGTGTGGTTATTGATTTTGATAGCCTGTCAGTAGCTTCTGCTGGGTACTAGCCTTCATGGCAGCACTGCAATTGGTATGGGAGGCAGAACCCATAAACAAGAACAAATTAGGCACCCTGACCCTGTTGGTCATGTTTGGGTTAGACAAGTGCAAGATGACCTCTATGAGTAAGCTATGCGTTGCCGTAACAAGGGTAGGGATAGAGGAGGTAGGCGCCTCACAATCCAACCTAGCAGAGAGAAAGGAAAAAGACACCCCTAGAGTGAGGTTTAAATTTAAAATGGATCCAGTTACAGTGGAGATGGGTCCACTGTCCAGAGGGAGTGACCCTGACAGGGGGATGTAAGGCAGAGTATGCCCTGCATTACTACAGCCAGTTTTCTTAACTGTCTTCCTCACCTGACACGCCAGGATAACTCTCACAAGGCTGGGCTGAGTCTCCTGGTTGTGTTGGATGGTGGGAGTTATGTGAGAAAACTGGACTTTTTGCAAAAGCCCCTCTCACCAATACCCCATTTTTGACTGATATAGGTTTTTTCTGACTCTGATTGTACCCTAGGCTCTGCTAACCAGGCCCAGGGCCTGTGCTCTGATTAAAATTGGATATGCTAATTGGGCATAATTATGATTGGGTCTGGCAACCTACCTGTAAGTCCCTAGTATATCGTAGGGCATGTAGGTTTAGGGACCGCATTGAAGTTTAAGACACCCCTGGGTGCACTGCTGTGGTGGCTGGTGTCATTTTAAGGGCCGGCCTGCTTTGCTGACTGCTTTTAAAATAAAATTAAACCCAAATTAGACTTTGGAAATAAAAGTACTTCCAAAGTCTTAAACTACCTTATGTTTACATATAAAACTCCCCTAAACCTACCCTAGGTGCCCCAAGGGTTGGGTGCAGTGTGGATATAAGCAGGGACATTATAAAGTATGTTTTATAAGCCCAGGTAGGAGAAACACAAATTCATATTCCCCCATTGTACTGCATTAGCTCCATAGGCTAACATTGGAAAACTTTATTTATAAAATACAGGCCCTCATTACGACCCTGGAGGTCAGTGATAAAGTGGCGGTAATACCACCAACAGGATGGCGGTAAGTACCGCCAAATTCTGACCATGGCGGAAAGATCTCCGAAAGACAGCCAATGTACCACACCGACCGCCAGGGCAGAAACAACAGGCACCTACAGTCAGGCAGAAGTCAAAGTTCAGCCCACCATATCATGACAACACAATCTGGCACCTTTTCCAGGATGGTACCAATGACATCAAAAGCCTGGCGAAAACACTGCACAGAAGTGAAAGGACTCACCATTGGAGACACAGGGAAGAACCACTCTGCCAAGGAACCAGAACTGCAAGTGTTCCCGATGATCTTCTATGCCCTGCTCCACCACGAACACAATTGCCAGCGAAGACGACAACAGTGAGTACAGCCGCCTAGCACACAAGTGGAGGGGAGGAAAACGAGAGTGACCACACACACACCATACACACCCCAGACACACACACCATATACACAACCAGCTGCTCAAGAAAACAAGTTAATCCCCGTAAATCAGCTGAATAATGCAAGGGCAACAGGAATTGACTAAAATGATTGTAATAAGATCAACCCAGTATAAATAATAATTTTGACAATGCAAAAGATATGTACAAATGTCCAAAAAAGGGACACTGCCCAGTCCTCAGTTTGTGTGGGCTACATGGCCACAGGGCAAAGTCCAAGGCCCCACTTGTTGCCTGCATCAATACGGAGAGAACACTGCAGGGGCATCAGTTGGTAAATAGGCAGGCACCTCCGGGGGAGGGGGTACACCTCAGCAGGATGTGGAAACAAGACCACTGGTTCTGGAGGGGGCAACATACCTTGTGCTTGGTCCTGGGGAGTGCAAGGCCACAGTCTCTTAAGTGGGTGACTTGACCACTGGTTCTGGAGGGGGAAACATGCCCTGTGCTTGATCCTGGGGAGTGTAAGGCCCCAGTCTCTCAAGTGGGTGACTTGCCCATTGGTTCTGGAGGGGAAAGGCTGCACAGCAGCCCATGGAGGCTGGATCACATTGCGTCCGCCGGCGGTGGCGGCTGCACTGTGGTGGTGGTAGTGGGAGGCTCCTGCTCAGCCCCTGCACCCTGCGATGCCTGCACTATGGTGGTGGTGGAGGTAGTGGGAGGCTCCTGCTCAGCCCCTGCACCCTGCGATGCCTGCACTGTGGTGGAGGTAGTGAGAGGTTTCTGCTCAGCCCCTGCACTCACTGATGGCTGCACAACCACGGTTGGTGGTGGAGGCTCTGTGACAGCTGCTGGTGCAGGCTCCTTCCGCTTCTTGCTTGCTGGTGCAGGCTCCTTCCCCTTTCTGCTGGCTGGTGCAGGCTCCTTCCCCTTTCTGCTGGCTGGTACAGGCTCCTTCCCCTTTCTGCTGTCTGGTGCAGGCTCCTTCCCCTTTCCGCTGGCTGGTGCAGGCTCCTTCCCCTTCAGGATTTGTGGCCTGGAATCCTTTCTACCACAAGTAGGTGCAGATAGAAGTGGGCCCGTGGACTGTGTGGCTGGGGTGCTTGGCTGGGTTCTTGATCCCTTGGCCACACATTCAGGATGGGGTGGGTAGGGAAGAGGTCAATAGTGGAAAGGAAAAGCTTTTTAGGGACATTGGGGCGGGAAGAGGGAGAAGTAATGGGAGTGGAGGATGAGGGAGTGGTTGTTGGAGGTGCATGTCTGCTGGATTTGGGTGCAGATGCATGGGCTGTATGCTGTTGTGAGGTGGATGGATGTTGGGTGTCTGAGTGCTTGCATTTGTGTACTTTGGGGGGGCGACACCATGGGAGAGGACACAGGGGAGGTGTGCATGGCTGTTGTGGAGGTGTCTGCCAGTGAGGTGTGTGTTCTGCTTGGTGTGGTGATGATGCAGGTAGTGGATGATGATGTAGTGCATGCAGGTGTGAGTGTGGAGGTAACTGGGTGGGAGGTGGAGGAGAAGGAGGAGGGGACACAGTGGAAATAATGGATGTTGTTGTGTCTGCAACTGGATGGTGGTTGTGTGAGTGCCTGTGGGATGAAGTGTGGTGCTTGTGTTTGACTGTGACACTCTTGGGTGTTGTCCTGTGCATGTTCGTCTGGCTGTGTACTTGGGATGGGTTGGGGTTGAGGTGAATGGGACTGGGAAATGGAAGTTAGAGGGGGACGGTAGAAACAGGGACAATGGCTGCCATCAGAGTGGAGACCAGAGCCTGAATTGATCTCTGTTGGGCCACCAATCCAGTGTGAATACTCTCCAGGAATGCATTAGATTGTTGCATCTGGGCTGCCAGCCCCTGGATGGCATTCACAATGGTTGACTGCCCTATAGAGATGGATCTCAGGAGTTCAATAGCCTCCTCACTCAGGACAGCAGGGCTCACTGGGGCAGGGCCTGAGGTGCCTGGGCCAAGAAGATGCCCACCCTCCTGGGTAAGCAGGCATGGGAAACTCACTGAGGGGCTGCTGGGAGGACGGTGCTGGTACAGGGGATGGCAGCTGTACCTGTAGCCAGGGTGGTCAAAGAGGGGTCCGTCACCACCAGAGAGCTCCCATCGGAGGAGGTATCTGGGTCTATATTGTCCCCTCCAGTCTCCACCGTGGTGCTCCCCTTTCCCTCCATCCCACTGCTGCCATCAGCATCAGTGGACTCTGCCTCCCGGGTCATGTGGGATGCAGCTCGCCCCGTCGCCGGTGCCTCTGCTCCTCTGCCGGATGATGCTAATGTGCATAAGGACAGGATGACAAAACAAGAAAGGGGTGGGAGAGACAAAGGATACACTGGGTCAGTGACTGCACCAACACCCCCATTGGCATGCATAGCACTCTAACACACAGGGAACAGCCCTACACACTATGCATTGCACTACCAGTGATATTGCTAGCTACCAAGGCATGAGGAGGTGTACACACTGCCAACTGCTGCACACCTGGGACCCACACAGCCTTGCCCAGTAGTGGATTCTAACAAGCTAGGTAGCCATCATTTTCCATTCAGACCCCTGGCCACCAGAGGGCATATGCTGCTATGTCTGGCCTGGCCTAGGGGCACCCAAGGACACACACCCATCACCTGGATACCACCCCACCAGGCACAAGCTGTAATGATAGCCACTATACTCACCCCCTAGTGGCTGCTGTGTTGCTCTCAAGTGCCCCATCCAGTTCCGGATAGGCCACTGCCAGTATGCAGGCCACCGGGGGGTCAGGGTTCGATGGGCACCCCTTTCTTGTTGGAAAGCCATCCCCAGTTGCGCCTCTGCGGTCTTCAGTGCCCAGCGTCTCAGGTCCTCCCACCGTTTGCAGCAGCGGGTGCTCTGCCTGCCATGGACCCCCAGGGTCCGCACCTCCTTGGTGATGGCACGCCATATACTCTTCTTTTGATGAGCGCTGACCTGCAGAGGCAATACAGACAGGAGAACACCATTAAGACAAACAGTCCAGCCTGTCACACACATGGCCCACCATACCCCTTTCCATCACCATTGGCACATACATAGCCCTACTCACAACATGTACATCACCAACAGATAATCTCCCCCTTACACAATGCCTTCACACACATCTCCATGCATCCATGCCACTTGCATTGTGCCCACAGTGTACTCACCTGTTGGTCTGGAGGCCCATGCACCTGTCCGAACTGGGGTAGGACACAATCCACCAGTCGCACCAGCTCCTCTGACATGAAGGCTGGGGCCCTTTCCCCGGTCACACAGCCATGGTAGGTTCCAGACACAGATCACAGCAGCACATGGAGTGTAGGTCCTCTCCGGTGGAAGGTCAGGTAACAAGTGAGGAATATGATAGAAAATGGCAGTCATGTCCGTGGCAGTGCATACCATCACCGCCGGCGTAGATCACCATTGGCCACTGTAACCCAAAGGGCCTAATGTTAACCAATGAGGAGTTGCACAGCAGTTCTCGACCGCCTCTGGACACGTCGCAGAACGTCAGCAGAATTACATCACTTCCACCTGTCCCTTCACACAGGACAGGAAGACGCCATTTCAGGGGTGGAGCCCTATGGAATTATGCTGCATCCAGGAGAAATAGGCACATACTGGACAAATCACACTGACCCATTACATGTTCACAGAATGCAAACTACTGTTGTGGCTCTATTGTTCAGTTTGTGACAGGCTCCTTACTCTTTTGTCCCATAGATTCCTACCACTAGAGATGAATAGGAGATAGAGACATACCCTATGTACAGACTCCCGGTGGACTTGGCTACACTGGAGGACAGGCACATAATACTCACCTATAGACTGGACAGGGCCACAATCACAGAGCTGTGTGCCCAATTGGAGCCTGACCTGATATCTGCTATCTGTCACCTCACTGGGATCCCCCCTCTTGTGCAAGTGCTATCAGTACTCCATATCCTGGCAATTGGTTCTTTCCAAGTGACAGTGAGCTTGGCAGCAGGAATGTCACAGCCAATGTTCTCAATAGTGCTGACAAGAGTAATGTCTGCCCTGATAAAACACATGTGCAGCTACATTGCATTCCCCCAGTTTGAGGATTTGGCCACTGTGAAGGCCGAGTTTTATGCAATGGGACACATTCCCAATATAATTGGGGCGTTTGGTGGAACACATATTGCATTTGTCCACCGCCAGAATGAACAGGTGTTCAGGAATCGTAAGAGTTTCCACTCCATGAATGTGCAGATGGTGTGCTTGGCAGACCAGTACATCTTCCACGTCAATGCTAAGTATCCTGGGTCGGTGCATGATGCCTTTGTCCTAAAGAATAGCAGCTTCCTAAATGTGATGGGCCAACTACAGAGGCACAGGTTGTGGCTTATAGGTGAGCCCTGTTTCCCACCCAGTATATAATGGTGTATGGGTATGGTGTGGGCCATATAGGATAGTGTGTGGCTAAATGTTGTCCCTCAATTATTGCAGGTGACTCTGGTTACCCAAACCTGTCATGGATGCTGACCCCTGTGAGGAATGTCATGACATTGGACAGAAGAACATCATAATGAGGCAAATGGGTGAATCAGAAGGATAATTGAGAGAACCTTTGGCCTCCTGAAGCCAGGTTTTGGTGCCTCCATCTAACAGGTGGATCCCTGTGCTTCTCACCCAAGAAGGTCTGCCAGATAGTGGTGGCATGCTGCATGTTGCACAACCTGGCCCTCAGAAGACATGTCCCGTTTCTGCAGGAGGAGGAGACTGGAGACACCCCTGAGGCAGCAGTGAACCCTGTGGACAGTGAGGATGAGGAGGCAGAGGATGAAGATGAGGACAACCAAACATCTGTGATCCGTCAATACTTCCAATGACACACTGGTAAGACAGTGTAAATTTACATTTCAATTACTTTGGTTGTATTCTGTGTGGCATTGGCATGCTGGTAGTTCCCAATTCAATGCCCACTTATTGTTCCCTCTGGATATTCATTTTGCAGATGTTGGTAATATGACTAATACTCCTGGTGTGATCACTACAGCCAGCTACAGGTCATTAAATCTATGCTCATTCTATGTACAGTTCATTTGCAATGGTTGTATTTGTTTCAAACAATACATATTTGATATACATGACATACTTGAAATCGATTTTTGTCAAAGGTTGTTTATTGAAGTGCTAACATGTAGAGGGAAAGTGTAATGGGATGGGGCGATGATGGAGGAACGTCCAGGGTATTGTTCCCGTCTGTTTGTATCACAGGTGCATTGCCCAAGGGGACATAGGAAGGGGAGCAATGGCAGTTCCACATGGACAGAGTGACTGAGTTGGACCCAAAGGGGACAATCAGGAGAGTCTCATTTCCTGGTGGGGGTCTTGGCAAGTGTCTCTGGCTTCTGTCTGAATCGCATGGAACGTTTGCAGGGTGGTTCACCTTTTGCAGGCGGAGGGGTGCTGGTGGCCTGTAAGTCCTGTGGAGGGCCCACTAGTGGCAGCGGATGTTGTAGTCAGTTCGGATGTCTGGCTAGTGGCAGGGGCCCGCTGGTGTGGGCTGCCTCCCTCATAATGTTTGCCATGTCTGCCAGCACCCCTGCAATGGAGACCAGGGTGGCGTCGATGGCCTGCAAGTCCTCCCTGATCCCCTTTTACTGTCCCTACTGCAGCCGCCTGTTCTCCTGCACGTTGTCCAGGATTTGGCCCAGCATATCCTGGGAATGTTGATAGGCTCCCAGGATCTCTGCAAGTACCTCCTGGAGAGTCGGTTCCCTGGGCCTGTCCTCCCCCTGGCACACACCAGTCCTCCCAGTATCCCTGCTGTTCTGTGCCTCTATCCCCTAAATGGTGTGCCCACTGCCACTGACCCCAGGTCCCTAATTGTCTCAGGTATGAGGTGTGCCCTTGGGTCCCTGTAGTGGTGGACACACTGCTGATTAACGTGTCCTGGGGACAGAGGTATGGGAACGCTGGGTGGGTGTTGTGGTGGTGTTTCCTGACTATGGAGGCTCTGTGGTGGTGTGTGACTGTACCTGGGTAACTGACTGTCCAGAGGTCAATGATGGGCCAGGTTGGTCATCCATATCCAGGAGACCAGAGCTGCTGTCATTACTGTGGGCCTCTTCAGTTGGGGGACTGGATAGTGTTGGCACCTCTTCTCCGCTGACATTGGCTGGGATACCTGTGGGGATGTAAATGCTGCGTTATTATTTCTGTGTGTGACATATTGTGCATCGGTGGGTTGCCCTAATTGTTTGTATTTGCCCTGGCAGCTTTAACCTTTGTAGGTTGGTATGTGGTGGGCTAGCTGATTCTCTATAGTGTGCATACTTTGGTGATAGGTGTCCATGCAGGGCTGTGAGTGATGTCCATTCATTGGTGTTGCATGGAGGGTTTGGCATTGGGATGGGTGGGATGTGATGGTGGGGTGTGTGGGAGATGATGGAGTGATGGGTTTGAGTGTAAGGGTTGGGATATGTGATGGGATGCAGGAGGGGGGGTGATAGTAATAGAGAGTTGACTTACCAGAGTCCAGTCCTCCTTCTACTCCAGCCAGGCCCTCAGGATACATGATTGCCAAGACTTGATCCTCAGATGTTGTTAGTTGTGGGGGAGGAGGTGGGGTTCCACTGCCAGTCCTCTGTACAGCAAGTTACCTTCCCCTGCAGGTCGTTCCACCTCTTCCTGATGTCATCCCTGGTTCTTGGGTGCTGCCACACGGCACTGATTTGGTCCACAATCCTCCACCATAGCTCCATCTTCCTAGCAATGGATATCTGCTGCACCTGTGCTCCAAATAGCTGAGGCTCTACCCTGATGATTTCCTCTAACATGACCCCTAGCTCCTCCTCTGAGGATCTGGGGTGTCTTTGTGGTGCCATTGGTGTTGTGTGAGTTGTGCAGGTGAGGGTGTGTAGGGTGATGTGTTGGGGTGTGTGATGTGGGGTGTGTGAGTGGTGTATAGGTGATGGTGGTGTGTGGCTCTAGTTTTGTCTGTGGTCTTGGCATCTATCTCGTGCCAATGGTTTGAAGTCGTAAAGGGTTGTGGGTAATGTGGGTGTGTGTGTTATAGTGATGTGGGTGTGGTGTGTGTATGGGTTTCAGGTGTGTGTTCTTTAAATTGACCAATGTGGTGTTATTTTGTTTGTGTGTGTATTTTGATTGCGGCGGTATGTACCGCCAATGGTTTAATGCCATTGAATATCCACTGTGGTGATTCGTGGGTCATAATGTGATGGGCGTTGTTCTGTTGGCGTAACGGTGTAGGTTTGGATACTGCCAGTTTATCACTGACCTTTAGTGTGGCGGACTTGTGTCTGTGGTCGAACTGTGACGAATTGGTGTGTGTGAGTCATAATATGGTAAACGGATATCCACGGCGGCGCGGTATGTTGATGGCAGTCAGCGTGGCGGTAAGTGGGATTTACTGCCAGTGTCATAATGAGGGCCAATATGTATATATATGTATATATAAATCTTACTTACTGATGCTTGCCAGTTGGTAGTTATAGAGTTACAGTTTGGGCCTAGTTTCCATAGGAAAAGCACGCTTTGTTTTGCCATTAACATTGCTGCCATTTAACAAATCCTCACAAATTTTCCAAAACTAGTTTGCCACTAACTTCAGGTGTTGTCTTGAAAGCTTTGGGGTGATCTGTCAAGCAGGGGCTGAGAAAAGAGAGGGGTCCCTAAATGTATCTTTCCCATGCAGTTTTCCTTAGGTATTTGGGCACAACTACGGACCAAATTGCTGCACCAAAAAGCTAGTTCTTATCCAGAAAGAACTCTTTTTGTTATTTGGTGTAAATCTATTCATTAGTTTTGGAGATAATAAAAGGGAAAGTAAATTTGCATATCTAGAGGTGCACATCCTCTGCGAGCCCACCAGCAGCGGATTTGTGGTTCCTCCTGTCAGAGGACAGCCCTGATTGGCTGCCCCCAACCTGAGGAGAAAGTTGCAACCGCCATTTTAGACATCAGGGAATAGTCCCCAGCATAAAAAAGAAAGACAAACTGTAGTTAAAAGGGGGCAGGGTAGATGTAGCCTGACTCCTTGGTGTGATATAGGTTTTCTGTGAGGGGTCGTATCGTGAAGAAAATACCCACAAATGTTTTTTATCCACGTGCAAGGATTCGCACATTCTGCTAAAAAATGTAAAAGAAATAAGCATATGCTCACACACTCACAGACACTCTCACACCCTTTGAGAGACCTCATCAGACACTCTCACACCCATTTACACACCCACTCAGATAGTAAATCATCCACTGACAAACCCACTCAGACAGTCTTGCACCCATTTACACAGTTGCTGAGAGAGTTTTGCATCCACTGACAGACCCACTTAGTTACTCTTGCACACACTCACTGACTTACTCAGATACTCACACACCTACTCACACACTTATTCAGGCACTAATGTATCCACTAAGAGACCCATTAAGATAATTATGCACCCACTCACAGATCCACCCTGAGACTCACACACCCATTGAGAGACTTATGTACCCACTCACAGACACACTCAGACAATCAAGCACCCAATCACAGATCTACTGAGATACCAATGAATTCACTCGCAGACCCACTCAGACTCTCAAATAGCCACTCACAGAGCCAATCAGACACTCATGCTTCTACTCACAGATCCACTCAGATACCCATGTACACACTCATAGATTCAATCAGATAATCCTGCACCCACACACAGACCCACTCACACTCATACTTACTTATAGACTCATGCACTGACTCTCAGACCCACTCAGACATTCATATATCCACTCACATACCCCCTCAGCCAAACTCACACCCAGTGATAGTCCGACTCAGACACTTTCTCACGCAGTCACAGACCCATTCAGAGAGTTAAGCACCCAATGACATATCCACTCATACACTCTTGCACCTGCTCACAGACCTACTTAATCACTCATGCACCCACTCACACACCCATTCAGACACTTGTGCTTCCAGTCACAGACCTAAGCAGAAACATTTGTACCCACTAACAGACCTACTCAGACACTTATGCACCCACTCACAGATCCACTCAGATAGCTATGCACCCACTCACACACCTATCAGATACTAATGCATCCACTCATAGACCCACTCAGACAGTTATGCACTCACTGACAGACCCACTCAGTTACTTTTGCACCCACTCACAGACCCACTCAGATACTTATGCACCCACTCACAGACCCTCTCAGACCCTTACATACCCATTTGGATAGCCACTTAGATATTCACACAATCACTCACTGACTCTTAGACACTTCTGCATTCACTCACACACACACACACACTGAGAGGCTTCCACATCCATTCAGAGACCAACTCAGACAGTCATGCACCTACTCCGACATTTGCACACCCACTCAGAAACCCTGTGAGGTACTCTCACACCCACTTACAGACCCACTCAGACACTCCTACACCCACTCAGACAGGTATGCACCCACTGACAGACTTCTTGTTATTTACAAGGAGTTGCAAATGTGTCATGATGTTCAGTGCAGCCCCTGGTGTACCTTTGCAGTGGATTCACAAATTCTGCTGAAAAATAAAAAAATATATATACACTCACTCAGACCCTCATGCACCCACTCAAAAACCCAGTCACACACTCTTACACCCAGTGACAAACCCACTCAGACACTTTTGGAGACACTCAGCCAGTCAGAGACCCATACAGGCAGTTACACTCTCACTCACAGACCCATACAGATACTCAAACATCCACTCGGAGACATATAGAGACACACACACACACACAGTCACACACCTATTGAGATACTTATGCACCCATTCAGAGACTTACTCAGACATTCATACATCCAGTCACAGACCCATGAAGACACTTTAACACCCACTCAGAGACACTCAGACATCCAGTCAAACACCCACACAGACACTGTCACACCCATTAACAGACCCACTCAGACACTCACATGTCCACTCACAGACCTACTCAGACAGGTACACACCCACTGATAGACCCATGGAGAGTCTTTCAGACCCATACAGAGACTCACTGAAACACCCACACAGACACTATCACACCTACTCACAGACCCACTCAGACACTGACACATCCACTCACAGATCTACTCAAACACTCACAAACACACACTAAAAGACCCACTCAGACACTCTCACAACCACTGATAGACCCTCAGATACATTGGTACACCCACTCACAGATTCAGACACACATTCACATACCCACTTACAGAGCCCCACAGACACTCATACACCCACTAACTGATACATGAAGACACTGTCACACTTACTGACAGGCACATGCATGCACTGAGATACCCAGTTATACAATGGTAAAATCTCTGAAACACCCAATGTCACATTTTTCAGTGCTGCTGATGTGCATTGTATGAGTGCTTTTGGTTTGTGAATCCTCAACAAATTTGCAAATTTGAGTAATATTTTAAAAAACGGAAATGAAAAAAAAAGGAAAAGCTGCTTAGTGAAAGGATTAGCTCTGAAAAGAGCCACTGTGTTTATCATGTGCAGATATTAATTACACATAAGACAGGGTGCATTATTTCAAGTTCTGAAGGGACCCCCAGTTATCTTTGTCTATGAAGTAAACTCCACGATTTCTATATATAGCATCCATATTATTGTAGTATATAGAGTCCATGTTGTGGCCTGTGAGGAATGCAGAAACATTTTTATTAACATGTTTCCTGGATCTGTCTATCTGTGGACAGAATTCACATAACCACTTCCACTTCTGCCACTTGGCAAATGTTGGAAAATACCAAGGCAGTGTGTGAGAAAAGTGCCATTAATTTACAATAGGTATCTTTCATTAGGATTCCCAAACCTACCCCAGTAACCGTGCCCATGTCATTGCCACAACAGTCAATAATCATGAGGTCTGAATGTTGGCAATCCATATTGCTTTCAACCAAAGAGAGCAATTGATGCCACTTTAACCCTCTCTGGCCAATTCAGGAAATATCCACAGTCAGTAAACCCAGGTCCCTGTCAATACTAGTCCTTCTAGCACCGTCTCTGGTCTAAAACAGAAAGCTACGACCCACAATCCACACTCTGACCATTTTGCAGGGAAGCTTGAGTAGCACACAGGAGAAGGCTGATACGGGATCTGGGCTTGTCGTTGAAAGAAGGGGAATGGGGGTTGCTGCCACATTGGGAACTGAGCATCTGAGAACGGAGGAGTCAAACCTAATGGAGGTGGTTGGCGGTTCTGGTGCGTTTGTCGTTCATCATCGCTGCTCCAACCGTCAGAATTAGAGCTGTACTGTGGTGTACGTGTTTTCCGGTACTGATTGTATGTATATTAGTATCATGCCTCAACCACCATTTTCTTGCCCCTCGCCAGTCCCATTTCATTCCTTCCAGGAACAGGGGTAGGTGATTATCCACCCGGTGGTTCACGTGAGCGGGGTAAATTTAGCCTTCCTTCACGTTACTCTAATTAGTAGAACGCCCGACTCTGGGCGATCCTTATTCTTTACTTCATCTCGCAAACTGCTTGACGCGCTACAACATAGTAGCTCTAGTTTTGTCTAAAAACGCTTGGCGGGAGCTGTCATTCTTTTGGGGGCCCGTGCTAATTTTACACTTTTATGAAATTATGGGCATTCTAATGCCAATACCTCCAACTCTCTACCGTATCGATACTTGGTGGGAGCTGTCAATTTTCAAGCCAAGCAACCCATATAAATGTATTCATTACTTTTTCTCGAGTATTGCCTAACGCGATATAACAGAGTCATGCTAATATGTTGTATAAACACTTGGTGGGAGCTGTCATTTTTTGGGGGCCATTGATTAACCTCTTATCTATGCGATATTATGGGCACACTGATGCCATATACCATTAATACTCCACAATATCGACACTTGGTGGGAGCTGTCATTAATCTAAGAATCATTAATAAACTAGGCATTATCACGTTCCTGTGTTCTTGCTACTAAGACAAATTGAATACATAACATCATTGTGCTGGTTAGAGACTGTAACTGTTTGTGTCCACATGCATATATTTTTTGGATTATAATTGGACACGTCTGAAGCATATTTAGAGCTTGTTCTGACAGTATTAATTATTCTACATTTATGTATACAACTGTTATGTATGACATGCCATCTACGTTTACACTTAGTTAATTCTACCAGCTTGGACTACTGATGCTCACCGTCTTCCCAATGGGGCCCATCCTTTAGTACAAGGAGGGTAAGGATATATCCTCTGAATTGAGAGGAGTTTATTTAATATGTATTTCACCGTGTAATACACTGCACATTAGGGACTTTCACCTGATTGAGGTCACTGTGCACATGATTCTGTTTGCAATATGAGTCTGTACTTTTTTCTCTTTTTTAGGTACCTGTGGTATGAATAGATCCCCAATTGGGTTATAACATGTGGATTAGGTACGTTTTTGGTCCTGACGAATCGCACCGATCTTAAATGACATTTTTTGCGAGAATCATGTTGACCTCTATAAAAGAAGTATAGTAATTTCTGTACTCAGTCTTTTCACATTTCCCCAATTCAGGAACTGTCAGTTTTAGGGTGGACTAGACATTACTTCTAACCTTCACCTTAATCATGACAGGGGCCTGTGTTTGAATAAATATGATGTTTTCAGACCTCTAGCCATTTTTATCCTCATACACTTATATAACAATGCCATATTCTAGCACTCAACAATCGGCATTTCTTCACTCAAAAGATCTCCGGCAAAGAGCCCCCAAGAGGAGCCCATCAGGCATTGCAGTGCCGGCCTAACGAGGAGCAAAAGCCCGATGATGAAGCATGTCACCAACTGGTGACTGAGGGCTCTTGTTCTAAAAAGAGCAGACTCATAGGCTCTATTGTTCACTGTATGCATCTTACAGATTCCACTGCCTGGAAATGTGTACCTTTGGCTTTTTTTTTACTTTTCAAGGATGTACATATTTCACATGTTCCTGTTATGGACATTAATGATGTCTATGCTACCCTGCTTGGTTATGATGTTTCATGTATGTATGCTAATGTTCCATTTATAGGTATGACATGCTAATATGTTTTCTTGACTTGCCATGTGTTTTATAATGCTCTTGGTACAGGCATTTAGGATACTTTAATGACAAGTGTTTTTATTTTGTGTTGTGATTCCTGACTACTGCCTATGTTGCCGAATACTAAGTAACCTGTGTGTTATATGTGACTACTGCTGGTTCTGCAGAGTAACTAATGTGTAATGGTCCGACAACTGCTAAGGTAGCAGGATATTACTGACATGTTGGGTTTGGTCTTATAATTGCGTTGTGTACAATACAGTATATTTTCATATAACTTGGTGTTGTGTTTCCTTTGTGGTGGGGATAGTGTGTCACATGTGTTGTGGGTGTCGGGAAAACGCTTTACACATTGCCTCTGAGATAGCCCTGACTGCTCGTGACAAGCTACCACAGGGGTTGAGCAGGGGTTTTCTTGCCCGTGTAACTCCCTTGCCCCGACTAGAGTGGGTGGGTTCTGCCTGGCTTAGGTACATACCCTAGCCAACCAGAAACCCCATTTCTAGCAGTCATGGATATGCTAACACACCCAGAGAGACACTGCTGCATAAACTACGAGATCCAGAAACACACTTATGTATATACTGACAGAGTCAGTCACACAGTGATGCATACATTGACACATCCAAGCACACTCTAATGCTACAGCAATACACCCTGGCACACACTCATGCATACACTAACATACCTAGGCACTCATTGATCCATACACTAGCACAGTCAGGCATACACTGGTATATACACTGACAGAAACAGGCATATACTCTTGATTACACTAAGACACCACCAAGGCACACAGTCATCCATACATTTTGACACCCTGGCACACATTGATCCATACACTAATACAGCCAGGCACACTATGATGCAAAAACTAAGAGAACTAGCCACACTGTCATCCATACACTGACAGAGACAGGCATACACCTACCCATACTCTAACACACCCAGGCAGAGACTGATCCATACACTAATGGAGCCAGACACGTACTGATGCAAACACCGACAGAACCAGGGAGATATTTATGCATATGCTGACATCCCCAATAGCACACTCATCTATATACTAACATAGCCAGGTACCCCAATGCAAACAGTGACAGAAAGAGAAAGATAGCTATGCATATGCTGACAGAGACAGACACACACTCATCCATACACAAATACACCCAGTGATACACTGATGCAAACACTAAAAGAAACTGGGAGATAGTTATCCATACATTGATAGAAGGAAGCATACACTGATGTGTACACTACCATATCTAGAACCGGACTGATGCATTTACTGACACACTCAGGGATGCAGTGATGCAGACATTGACATATCCAAGGACACTTTCATGCATACAGTAACACACCCAGGTGCACACTCAGGCATACAGGGAGACACGGAGGCCCACACTGGTGCATACACAAACACAACCAAGCAGCCACTGATGCATACAGTGACAGAACCAGGCACATACTCTTGAATACACTAAGACACCCAGGTACACACTAATGCACTCACCAACACATATTGATCACAATTATGTACATACTGACACAGTCAAATACACACTGATGTATATACTGATACAACTAGGCACAGACTCATGTATACAGTAAGAAACTGTGATTTACACTAATGCATACAGTTAGATACTCAGGCATACACTAGCGCGCATGCTGGCACATCCAAGCACACACTGATTTAAACAACAAAAAGTAAGAGGATATGGGTTGAATATACTTAGGTTATTCTTTATATACATACTTAAATGGTGTAATTTAATAGTATAAAATGAGGCGGTAAGTATGTTGATTTGCTTCTTTCCCATAAATCTACCTGTAGTCAAATACAGACAGTTATCATGCTGAAAAAACAGAAAAGAGAAAAGTTACTATCTCCACGTATCAAAGAGACAAAGGGACATAATGCAGAGAATATAGTTAAAGAGAAAATAGCTGCTGGTAAGAAAAACTAAAACGTTTCTTCAAATAGTATGTGGAAAAATGCAAAGTGAGCAAAACAATGCAAATAACAAGCACTGTTTGAAATCATCTAAGCAAAGAGATGGAATAAGTTACATGAAAAGTAATAAGCCTTTTAACCTGTTCTGTGCCGGGGACGTAACGGTTACGTCCACCACCAGAGTGCTCCTGTGCCGAGGACGTAACCATTACGTCCTTGGCATGGAGTTTCTAAGGGAGCGCTAGCGCTCCCTCCGTGGGCTTCCCTCCCACCCCCTCTAAGGTAGGGATGGAAGGGGAAGCCTCCCTAATGACATCAGTGAGCTGACATCATTACAGGGTGCTGGTCGCACTGGAAGCCATTTGCTTCCAGTGTGTGATCGGAGAAACAGGTGAGTTTCTCCTCCGGTGGGTGGGGGTTTCAATCAAAGAGGCATCAGGGGAAAGGACAGGGTTTTCCTTTCCTCAGGTGTTTCTTTGAGCATTCCTGCTGCCTGATCGCATTGCGATCGGGCAGCAGAAATGCCCACTAGACGCCAGGGATTTTTCTTTTTGTTTCTTTTCAATGTTTTCTGTGTCGGGGAGTGGCCCCTTGGGCAAGGGTTACTCCCATTTTGGGGGTATGTTTGCTGTGGCCATTTCTGCCCCCCTTTGGTGCAGATCGGCCTATTATTTTTAGGCTGATCTGCCCTCAAGGGGGGCAGAAACCACTAGAACTCCAGGGATTTTTGTTTATACGTTTATTTATGTCGGGGCATTGAACTGTTGGCCATTTCTGCCCCCCTTGGGGGCAGATTGGCCTATTTTCTTCAGGCCCATCTTCCTCCAAGGGGGGGCAGAAGCCACTTAGACACCAGGGATAGTGTGTGTGTGTGTGTGTGGGTGTGTGTGTTAGTGGATGGGGGAGCGGCCCCTTGGGCAAGGGTCACCCCCCTTTAGGGGCACGTGTACTATGGACATTTCTGCCCACCTTGGGGGCAGATCAGCCTATTATTTTTAGGCTGATCTGCCCCCAAGGGGGACAGAGACCACTAGAATGCCAGGGATGTTTATTTATATGTTTATTTATGTGGGGGGGGCTTGGGCAAGGGGCGCCCCCCAATGGGGGCATAGAACTGTTGACCATTTCTGCTCCCCTTGGGGGCAGATCGGCCTATTTGTTTTAGACCCATCTGCCCCTATGGGGGGGGGGGGCAGAATCCACTTAGGCACCAATTTCTAAATGCTTGATGGTGAGGTGTTTATCAACTGGCGAAGTATTTGCATTTGTGATAAAAAGAAATCTCCTTTTTGTTCTAGTTCAATGCTTTTGCTTTCTTTGCTGTGGCTCCTTGCGGTTTTGGCGGTGGCTGACCTGTGGTTTGCATAGTTGCATGTTTTAGGTAAGTAAAAACAATTCACTCCAAAGGAGTATTGTTGCCATGCATGAATGACATGTTTGTAGGTGGTGTACTAAATGCAGTATTGTGTGTAAAATTGTCCTTAGATTTGTGCACAATGTTATTTGTGTTGTCTGATCTCTAATTTGCTTTTCTTTCTTTCTTTTTAGTGGGATATCATTGGTGATTGCTGTGTCTGTGCAGAGTAGTTGCTGGTGAGTCAATCTTTTTCAGGCAAGTGAGCAGTATAGTTTTTGAGTTTATAACTCTTACTGATAAAGCTACACTTTATTACTTATCTTACACAGTGCTGGTTGTTGGTGGTGCATTTGTCCAGTTACTTTTCGTAGGAAAGATCATGGCTAGCCGCAGGATGACCGCTCAGCCGGTGGTTGGTATGCTTTTTGAGTCATTGTCTGATCATGATTATGAGACGGACTCTGCATCTGAGGCAGAGGAGGAAGTGAGAGATTCTGGCAGTGAAGTTTCTGTCGGAAAGGAATCTTCTGATGAGTAAGCCACTCTCAATGCAGATGAAGGGTCTGTTTTAGAGGAGGACACTGATGTGCCATTAGTGCAGCAACCTGAGGCTGAAAGGTTTCCCATTCGAAGACCTGAACTCTGGGTTGCCCCAAACATGGAGCAGCCAGAGTTGCCTGCCTTTACTGGTCTTCCGGGGTGTAGAGTCAATACCGAAAACGTTTTGTCTGTCAATTTCTTTGAGTTATTTATGGATGATGTGTTTTTGGAAAAGATTGTTGAGCAGACTAATTTGTATGCAGAGCAGTATTTGAGGGACAACGCTGATAGACTTAGGCCACACTCTTGAGCTACCCAGTAGATTCCCACAAATTTGGAGGAGATGAAAAGGTTTTTGGGTTGGACTCTTTTGATGGGGTTGATAAGGAAGCCGTAACTGGCTTCTTATAGGTCTACTAGTCCCTTGATGGCAACAGCTATATTTCCTGCAACCATGAGTCGTAATCAGTATTTGCTTCTTCTTAGGATGCTGCATTTTGTTGACAATGCATTAGCCTTGCCACAAGATCACCGTCTTTTTAAGATTAGGCCTGTCCTTGATCATTTTGTAGATCGGTTTTCAGAGGTCTATGTTCCAGGCAAAAAAATAGCTGTGGACGAGTCTTTGGTCCTCTTCAATGGTTGTTTGGTTTTTAGGCAGTACATTCCTAGCAAGAGGGAACAATATGAAATTAAATTGTATATGTGTCTAAAAGTAGTATAGGATGTGTGTATAGTTTCCGTGTCTACATTGGTAGGGATTCCAGTATTGACCCCCCTGGTTGTCCTCCCACTTTTGGAGTTACTGAGAAAATTGTGTGGTAACTTGGTAGACGACTGTTCAACAAAGATCACCATTTGAATGTAGATAACTTCTACACTGGCGTTCAGTTGTTCAAGGAATTGTTTGGAGTGGACACTGTTGCTTGTGGCACAATACGTTGTAACCGGAAAGGCTATCCAAAGGAGCTTGTCTGTAAAAAAACTTGAGAGGGGACAGTGCAGTGCCTTGCGGAATGATGAGCACCTACCTTTGAAATTTTCAGACAAGAGGGATGTCTACATGCTAAGTACCATCCATGATGAGAGTACTTCCCCCGTGACTGTTAGGGGCCAGGTTGCTGAAGTACGCAAACCTCTGTGCATTTTAGATTATAATAAGCACATGGGAGGTGTAGATAGAGTTGATCAGAGGTTGGACCCTTATACTGCTATTCGTAAGTCTTACGTTTGGAATAAGAAGTTAGCAATTCACCTCTTCCACTTGATAACTTTTGCTTTTACTGTGGTTAAGGATAGGCCTCCAGAGTCAAAGATGACATTTGTGAAATTTCAGGAGTCAGTGATAGAGAGCCTTATTATAAGGGAACAGGCAAGAGTTCCTAGAGAAGCAGTGGTCGAGGATGTGGCTAGATTGAAAGACCGCCACTTTGTTGAGCACATTCCCCCCACACCCAAAAAAGACTTTCCAGCTAAGAAATGTAGAGTCTGTGCTCAAAGAGGTATCTGGAGGGAGACTCGAATGTCCTGTCCAGATTGTCCTTCAAGCCTGGGCTGTGTGTGGGTAGTTGTTTCAAGAACTACCACACCCAGAAGAATTTCTGGGAACTACCATAAGTGTAAACTGCCTGTTTTATCTTTTCATGGGTTCAGTTTCATGGTTGGCATTTCTGTCATGTACTTAGTTAGAGCTCTTGTGTTTGTAGTTTTGTAATTATTTCTAATTAGTTAGTGGTTTCTTTATTTTTAAAACAAAAAAAAAATGATGCCATTGTGTGTGGAGTGACGCTTGGCTGACGGTGTACATATTGACTTGCTGTTGGCTACTGCAAGACGCTGCCAGCCAAACACCAGTCCACACACTTCTAACAGCTGCTGTGATTGCTGTATCAGGCATGTGGGTGTCTGTAGTCGATACGAGTGTTGTAATGTGCTGGGCCTGTGGCTGGCGGCGTCAATGGTCTTGTGCATGTCATGTATGAAAGGTGCGTGAATGGACTGTAAAGCAGTTGGTGCCTTGCTGTGGATTTACAGCTCACGAGCTGTGAGCCATTGGTTCAGTTTTTTGGCTTTTCAGTTATTAAAAGTGCATTTCAATTTTGTGAAATCTCTTGTTAATAAAATTTGATCCACTGAACCATCACTCAACCTTGTTCCAAATCCAACCAGTATGTGTGGGAACAATGACAAAACCTGCTCCGCTGTAATCAGGCGTCGCAGCACACCTGTGACACGCTAGGTGTCTCGGGTGGGACCCCGATGATGAAGCATGCTACCAACTTGGTTGGTGGGTGAGGGGTCTTTTTAACATAACCTAAGTGCATTTCTTTTCACAATTTTAGTGTTTGGAACATTACATAAGTATGTGGACACACCAAAATGATCTATTGCAAAACTACCTGTGTTTGGGAGGGTCACCTATGTTTTTGGTCCGACCTTCATCTAGGGAAACGTACGAAACCCAGACAGGTTTTAAAAATAGACACCCCAAGGATTCCAAGGAGGTGTGGCTTTCCTGGATCCCCCAACATTTTCTTACCCTGACTCCTCGGCAAACCTCAAAATGTGCTTAAAAAATCATGTTTTTGTCACTTTCCATTGTAGGATCACCGCTGCGGCACAAATTTCTTACCACCCAGCGCTCCCCTCAGTCTCCCAAGTAAAATGATACCTCACTTGTGTGGGCCCCCCAAGGCAGAGTCAGCCTAAAAGATGTATAAAAGAAAAATATGTGCTTCTCAACTCGCTGTGCTATCCCTTCAATCTCTACAGGTTGTTGGCATTTTTCTGTTGCAGGCACCTGGGCCACCCACACAAGTGAGGTATGATTTTTATCGGGAGACATGGGGAACACTGGGTGGAAGGAAATTTGTGGCTCCTCTCAGATTCCAGAACATTCTGTCACCGAAATGTGAGGAAAAAGTATTTTTTTGGCCAAATGTTGAGGTTTGCAAAGTATTCTGGGTAACAGAACCTGGTCAGAGCCCCACAAGTCACCCCACCTTAGAATCCCATAGGTGTCTAGTTTTAAAAAATTCACAGGTTTGCTAGGTTTCCCCAGGTTCCGAACGAGATAGAGGCCAAAATCCACAGCTAGGCACTTTGCAAAAAACAGCTCTGTTTTCTTTATGAAAATGTGATGTGTCCACTTTGTGTTTTGGGGCATTTCCTGTCACGGGCCATAGGCCTACCCACACAAGTGAGGTACCATTTTTATCGGGAGACTTGGGGAAATGCTTGGTGGCAGGAAATTTATGGATCCTCTCAGATTCCAGAACTTTCTGTCACCAAAATGTGAGGGAAAAGTGTTTTTTTGGCCAAATGTTGAGGTTTGCAAAGTATTCTGGTTAACAGAACCTAGTCAGAGCCCCACAAGTCACCCCATTTTGGATTTCCCTAGGTGTCTAATTTTCAAAACTGTGCAGGTTTGCTAGGTTTCCCTAGTCCCGGCTGAGCTAGAAGCCAAACTCCACAGCTAGACACTTTGGAAAAAACAGTTCTGTTTTCTTTGTGAAGATTTGATGCGTCCATTTTGTGTTTCCTGTCACGAGCATTAGGCCTACCCACACAAGTGAGGTACCATTTTTATCGGGAGACTTGGGGGAATACAGAATAGTAAAACAAGTGTTATTCCCCCTTGTCTTTCTCCACATTTTTTCCTTCTTAATGTAAGACAGTGCATAAAAAAGACATCTATTTGAGAAATGCCCTGTCATTCACATGCTAGTATGGGCACCCAGATTTCAGAGATGAGCAAATAACCACTGCTTCTCAACACCTTATCTTGTGGCCATTTTGGAAATACAAAGGTTTTCTTGATACCTATTTTTCACTTTTTATATTTCAGCAAATTAATTGCTTTATACCTAGTATAGAATGAAAACCCATTGCAAGGTGCAGTTAATTTATTGGCTCAGGGTACCTAGGGTTCTTGATAAATCTACAAGCCCTATATATCCCCACAACCAGAAGAGTCCAGCAGACGTAGCGGTATATTGCTTTAAAAAATTTGACATCGCAAGAAAAAGTTACAGAGTAAAACGTGGAGAAAAATGGCAGTTTTTTCACCTCAATTTCAATATTCTTTTATTTCAGCTGTTATTCTCTGTAGGAAACACATGTAGGATCTACACAAATGACCACTTGCTGAGTTCAGAATTTTGTCTACTTGTCAGAAATGTTTAGGTTTTTCACCCATTTCTGTCACTAACTGGAAGGTGGCTGTAAGCACAAAAAATAGTAAAAATTGGGTATGTTCAGTAAAATGTCAACATTGAGTTGAAAAATTGGGTTTTCTAATTAAAGTCTGCCTGTTCCTGAAAGCTGGAAAGATGGTGAGTTTACCACCACAAACCCTTTGTTGATGCCATTTTCAGGGAAAAAATCACTAGCCTTCTTCTGCAGCCCTTTTTTCCCATTTTTTAAAATAAATTAATTTTTGCTGTGTTTTGGCAAATTTCTTGCTCTCCTTCAGGGGAACCCACAAAGTCTAGGGACCCTAGACTCTCTAGGACATTGGAAAAAAAGGACACAAATTTGGCATGGGTAGCTTATGTGGAGAAAAAGTTATGAGTGCCTAAGCACGAACTGCCCCAAATAGCCAAAAAGAGGCTCAGCACAGGAGGGTAAAAGGCCTGGCAGTGAAGGGGTTCAGAAAAGACATAGTTTATCAAGCAGACAGGAGCAATTTAAGGAAATAAGATCAGAATGTTTCACTGTTGGGTTATATATAATTTGGTTCAAACTATGAGGCAGAATAAAAATAGAATAGAAGTAGTCAAACAAAAACAACATATTGACACTGTAATTAATAAGGCATTTGCCCTGAAGAGGAAACTGTTTATATTGATACTGAACAGAATGAGAACACTGGATAAAACAGTGTTGTCTATGATGAGAAGAAGCCAAACAAAGACGTGTAAATAGTAATAATTTTTGTATTTTTTTTCAGAGGAGAATGGAAGCACACATCACGTAATATGCCTTTCTTTAATGAAGAAAGCTATCCCCAGTAGTACACAGTAGCGCCTGCAGTTGAAACAACTGATCGATGTTATGAGGTGAAAGATCGTACACCTATTGCAAAAGAGGAAATCTTTCTTAGGAATGTAAAAGAAATGATAGCTGAATTAGTACAAGGAAGGCTTAGACAGGCCCCTGTCTACAAATGGAATTGTAGTAGTATTTGCAGTGTTCAGCAGGAATCAATTGATATATTAATAACTATTATACACCAATTTCCAGAAAGAAGTGTGAAGCAGAAAATTGCATTTTTGCAAGGGTTGGGTCCATGCAAAGTAAGGAACTATACTAATTTGATAAGGACATTCACTGATGTTTCTATTC
Organism: Pleurodeles waltl; assembly: GCF_031143425.1. Taxonomy (NCBI): domain Eukaryota; kingdom Metazoa; phylum Chordata; class Amphibia; order Caudata; family Salamandridae; genus Pleurodeles; species Pleurodeles waltl. The sequence goes on from NC_090445.1 coordinate 499,556,040, forward strand.
AAGAAAGTGTACACAAGCACCGCTCATCAATTTCAAATGTTAGTGAGATTTTGTGATGAGGCTTCACTTTGTGAAATCTCCAGCCTCATGTTTAGGAGAGATGATTAGAGCAATAATGCATGCTACTCTGGCAGAGGTAGAAAAAGTTGTGAAGATGTTCAGTTTCATTTTTTTGGTCTTGTAGAAGAGTCTAAGGGAAAAGAGGGGTTGGTTACTTGAGGTGAAGAGGAACAGGAGACAGGTACTTGTATTAGTATTGAAAACTCAGGAGATTGCAAAGTTTAGCACAGTTTATAAGCCAAACTGTGTTTGTATTTGTTGTTGACGCACTCAATTCAAAAGCCAAACTCCTAAAGTTGTTCTATTCTCACAAACTGAACTAGAGAACAGAGATAAGTGGCAAGAATGTGCTGTATATTTATTTGTTGAGGAACGCTTTAACTTGTCAGCAGAACAAATCAATATAAGTACTGCAATGATAAGTTAGAGGATAACAAAATGCCTGCCAGGGCAGAACATAATAAGTTTGATTTGTTTTCAATTACAGAACAACTTAGAGCATTAAATGTCTATGAATCAATTTGCATGCAATCCATACACCCTTTTTAAGCAATAGTTCATATGAAACCAAAAACTGGAAACTACCACTGACAGAGCTGCAGAAAGGCCTTAAAGGAAGAGTTTTCTACTTACCTTTAGATTTTTAACTCATTATTGAAACTGTGGGTGTACAGAGAGATATTGATGAGCCACTTATCATTCTAGAGAATTGTGGATGTAAATAAAGTAAAAAAATGCTACATTATACCTGAACCAAATTACATTTATTAGAAAAGTGTTGATGTTGTTAGAGATGTAGCTTGAACAGATTGAGCAAGTCAATAGAGTGAAAAAATAAAAAATATATGAACACTTAGGCCCGTATTTATACTTTTTAGCGCCGCATTTGCGTCATTTTTGACACAAAAACGGCGCAAACTCGCAAAATACAATTGTGTTTTGTAGGTTTGCGCCATTTTTGCGTAAAAAAGCGGCGCAAATGCGGCGCTAAAAAAGTATAAATACGGGCCTTAGTATCTATCCACTCCATCCCAAAGACGTTATTGGTAATGATACTGAACTCAAATGAAACAAGCGAAAGGAGCTCCAATGAGTGTGTGGGAGAAAGGTTTAGAGGCTCAATGTTTTCCATAAGTATTCTCAACAGGAGAAGTTGTTCGGTATGATCACCACCCTCTACAAATATCAGGAACTGAGTATAGGTCAACTAGATTGTATTCAGAAGATCCTCTAATTATCAAGTATTTCATAAATGCTCTATCCCTTATTTGATATTGACTTGTCTAGACTGTCGTATGCTGAAAACCACAAATTAAAGACAGGAGTTAATCAATAAAATCTTTCTGCAAGAGAATGTGTTGACAAAGTTCAAGGTAAGGATGGAAAGTTGGAATATATTTTGATTATTTTAATGGCATGCCAGAGTGGAACTAATGAATAATTGTATCATCATCATGGAGAACTCAAATGTATGTTGCATAACTTAGGTGCACCTACTTGGTTTGTAGCACTCAGTGGTGCAGATTATGTGTGGTACTACGTACTTGACTTTTTAAGAGAAGCAAACTGAAACATTAAGAACATCCTTATGAAGACAGAAGGAGAACTCTGCTCTTTGGATCCGGCTTATGTTTGTTCCTGTTTCAACTACAGGTTTCACACCATGCTGCCTTTTATCTGCAACAAAACAAATCCTCCTCTTGGTAAAGTTACTTATTCTTTTGGCATAAGGAGTGCCAAGCAGGAGATGCTCCTCTTATTCACACGAGGTTATAGATAAAAGATGCACCGAAATTTGGAACAGACAGTGATGAGTCTGTACTGTGTTTTATAGAACAGTATGTTACATGCATCCTCCCGACAATGATAAAGGCCTCAATCACCAAGTTCTGTGGTTTAAAACACAAAGATGTGGCAAGTACTTTCTTTGAAAATACACATGTAAAAGAACATTTTGTACCAGGTGTCATTTTGGATTTCAAAACCTGTATTTTCCAAAGGAAAAGTGAACAGCTTTTTATCTGCAGTCTGACATACACTGACACTAAAACCACTGATAAACACATATATATTCTCAGAAGAACAGAAGCCTCCAAGTATATTAATGACTGTAATTGTCATTTTGAAAATTTGGACAAGAAAATATGATTTGTTACAGCCAACTCGATTGCTGTTACTCATTATGTCACATCATACATTACAAAATCAGAGAAGACAGTGATGAAGGAGATGTGGGAGAAGGACTCTTCAGAAAAGTTGCTAAGAAATTATACAACTTCAGCTTGGTAATGCATTCACATCAAGAGATAGGTTCCTATGAATGATGTGACAGGTTGAGCTCAACCAATTTGTACTCTAAATTAAGGGGAATTGCTTCAGTCAGTCTAGGCCTTGCAAGCATGTGAAACAGAGTTTTGAGGCCTTTCCTGGAAATTCAGTACCTCACAGAGTTTGAGCTGGAAAGGACAGATATCGCAAAAACCAGCATGTTAAACATCGTTCTTCATGAAATGCATCATTACTACAGATATAGAAACAAATTCACAGAAAGCATGGATGAAGGAGAATATACAGTAGTTGGTTGTGACAGTTGTTTAGTTCAACACACAAAAGGAAGTTTAATAAACTGCACACATCTATGGGTCTGATTTAGAGTTTGGCGGATGGCTTACTCTGTCACAAATATGATGGATATCCTGTCCATCGTATTACGATTTCCATAGGATATATAATGGAATAGAAATACAGTGGACAGGATATCTGTCAATTTTGTGATGGAGTTCCCCCATCTTCCAAACTCTAAATCAGGCCCTAAGTTGCAAAACTCCTGATAAAAGTGAGTTTTTTATATGTGGCACTTCTGCAACTGTTCAAACATTGGCATAGTGAATCAGAGTTACCAGTACAATTTGCCTGCCAGGAAGATTCTTTCAATGTTGTAGAAGACAGAATTCAGTGTTCAGTGTTTCCTAACTACATGAAAATGTTAAATTCTGGAGTTCCACGAGCAGCTGGACATAGGCATATTGCGCTGCTTGTACTGTGATTTAGCATTGAGTGCACAATCCGCACTAAAAATCAGGGAAAATAGAACCATGCAATGTGCCAGAGGGCACAGCTACTCAAGTGGACTTTGCTGCCATTGAGTAGATTTTCTACAAAGCCACAGCCTTCTGACTATGAACGGTCTTGACCGCCGAATTGGAAAAATATCACAGGATGTCCCCCACAATGCCAAATGTCACTCACGCTTGGCAGCTTATCATTTTGGTGAAATTAGGCCAGAACTCTGTGTTATAGGATTAACAGAGTTGACAAAGCTCAGGCAATTTGCCTAGCAGAAGAGAATATTTTGCCACCCCCTACATTTTACTATCATGCATAAGTCAACAGCATACACATATGTCAACAATTGTGTTGTCATCTAATGTATTTGTAATTATTTATGCTTTCTTATCACATGTGATTGCCCATTTGGGCATTCAAACATTGGCATATGGATAGTGAATAACGCTGCACCAAGAAAAGATTACTGCCCAAACAACAACATTTTAATCATTTTCCTAAAAAAAGATGATTCAAGGGAGCCTGGCTATTCAAATGTGATGTGCACTATGTTCTGTCTAAGCAAATGACCACCTGCACCTGTAAAGTTTTCATATTCTCAAATAAATAAGCATGTACAAAGTAGCTGATCTGGTCTAAAATCACAAATAGGTTTATATGGAGAGCCCATGTTTTCAACAAACTCAGGGATTTTTTTTTAATGAAGAGTCACATGATAAATACAAATGCTTTTTGAATACCGAGCACTTGGTGATAAGGAGCCAGTGAAAATGTTTGAGATGATGGGGATGAGTTCGAGACTAATAGTAGGCATTGAATTTGGCACTGGGAAAAGCCCAAATAAAGGTGATTGAAATAGTCTGAGCATGAGCTAATATCTACTCGTATGACTGTAAATCAGAAGTTACTCGGAAGTTCTGAAAGATTTTTTTGCATCCAAGGTTTCTATAGCTGGGGTGCCAAATTCCCTTGCCCTCATTAGATCACCAATAAAATGCACTGGGATGATTTTTGTCAGATTGTTAATGTTTAAAAAAACGTCATGTCCAGTCAATCTCTCTCATGTTGTAACATATCCCTCGCAAGGCTTGACACCCAACTATGGGCCAGATGTAGTAAAGTCCGAATTTGCGATTCGGAAATTGCAAGTCTGTCTGACTCGCAATTTCCGAATCGCAAATTAGGATGCAGAACGGTGTCTCAGACACCGTCTGCGACTCGCTATGGGGTCGCAAAGACACACCTCATTAAAATTAATGAGGTGGGTCACTTTTTGTGACCCCATAGCGAGTCCCTGCACTCACAGGGATGGTGGCTTGCTGAAGTCAGCAGACCTCCATATCTGTGACTGCTTTTTCAATAAAGCAGTTTTTTTTTTTTCATTTTGCAGCCCATTTTCCTTAAAGGAAAACGAGTTGCAAAATGAAAAAAATTACGAAACCATTTGGTTTTGTTTTTTCAGTGTAGGCAGTGGTCCATTGAACCACTGCCTGCTCTGAAAAAACCTTTATGCCCACATTCACAAAGGGGAAGGGGTCCCATGGGGACCCCTTCCCTTTTGCGAATGAGTTACCACCAGTGTGACACTGGTGGTAACTGCCAATTGCTTTGCGAATGCATTCGTGGTCACAAAGCAATTCTACATTGCGATGTGAGTCGCTAATAGGAAGGGAACACCCTTCCTATTTGCGAGTCGTATTCACAAATTGCGAGTCGGTACCGACTCGCAATTTGTGAATGAGCATCGTGTTAGGCTGTTTGCATGGCGCAAACTGCGATTTTCGCAATTTGCACCATGAAAACAGCTTCCTACATCTGGCCCTATGTTTCTCTGTTTCTCATGACCACAGACGTACTAGATGTGTGAGGTTTCCATAGGGTCAGGATGCCCACATGCAATAAACTGAAGAGAATGCAATTTGGAAAGCAACTGAAAGCAAAAGCTTGTTTATCATAGCTGTTTTTTGGCAACAGATATCACCCTTCCTCTGTATAGAAACATTCCTCAGCTATATAATGTTGTCATCTGCAAATCCTAAGAATTGTGTATATGGATGGCAAACCTCTCCTTCCCTGACCTTCTGCTTGGCACAATGTACTGAATATGACGTTTGATGGATTTTCAGCAAATATTCTCAATACATGGTTTTTCACTTCAGTCTTATTCACCCAAAAAAATATTCCTGTCAAGTTTTCCACCTGGTTTAACACACACTGCTTGCAGTGCAACCAGCCACGAGGGTACCATTATTATTTTTGAGACATGATTCCTAAACAAAAATACATCTCTCCTATAAGGATGAGCACATCTGTTAGATCAATGCAGGACTAAGTCACATTTGCAGTAATGAGTAAGCAATTATAAGGTTTGTCTTCCTCAAGTGTGACACTGGTCAAGGGTGATATAAGAAGCAGTCAATAGTAACATCTACTACTGGGACGATCTGGAGAGAGGCCTTGGGGTAGTGAGGAGGAGTGCATCAATAGAAAGTAGCATGGCAACAGTCAGAGGAGAGCTCAAAACAATATTCTCAGAAGCTTCAAGTGGGTCTAGGCATGAGATGTAGCAGGCTATGGGCTCCATGACTCTGTAATACACCAAGGCCCATATTTATACTTTTGGACGCAAATCAGCGATTTGTCAGATTTGCGTCCAAAAGTTTACCGCCAACTAACGCCATTCCAATATGCCAGACGGGCACCTTATTTATGAAATGACGTTATCCAGCGCTGCGGCCTGGTTAGCGTCAAAATAAATTACTCTAACCGGTAGCGGAGGCAAAGGTAAGACTGGGGGGTGTGCACCAAAGAATGGTGCAAGTCAGGTTAGTGTCAAAAATATTGTCTCTAACCTGATTTGCGCCATTTTGTGACGCTCAACCCACATGGGAATGACTCCTATGTTAGCAAAGACAGGAGTTAGGCCCCCCATGGCACTTAAATAAAAAAATATATATATACTTACCTGCACTCACCATGGATTGGTCCCCCCATCCATGGGTGTCCTCCAGGGGTGGGCGAGGGTGGCAGTGGGTGTCCCTGGGTGCAGGGAAGGGCACCTGTGGACTGCTTCCATGGTCTCTCACCATGGAAATGAGCCCACAGGTCCCTTAACGCCTGCCCTGACCCAGGTGTTAAAAAACGGCCCAAATTCAACCAGGCGCTATGTTTTAAGGCCTGCCTCCTCCTGTGCATCATTTTGACGCCAGAGGAAGGCGCACATGCCTTAGAGTTATTTTTTGCACCGGAACGCCTACCTTGCATGTCATTAGTGCAAGGCAGGTTTTCACGTACAAAAAATGACTCAAACTCCTTAACTTTAGCTCTAAACAGGTCTAGGGCCAAAGTATAAATGTGGAGTTAAGTTTTCGGGGAATTTGCGTAAAAAAACATTACGCAAATCGGGCTCAAACAGAGTATAAATGTGGGCCCAAGTGTGAATACCTTACATTCATAATAATGCATAATGAAAGTATTGGTATAACCAGGGACCACTAGAGCAGATGCAGAAGTCAATGCTTGCATTTTAAGCTTCACTATACCTCTGAAATGGTTCAGGGAGTTGCCCTCTGATGTAATCTTGCAAGGGATTTGGTATTTTGGCATATTCCAGTATATTCTGTCTACAATGCCCTTTTTTATGTCCAGAATAGTATGTACTTTGGAGAAAGTTATTTGGTGTGGCTACTCACGTATGGCTTTAACTCAACCAAAGTACAGATTGCGATTACAAGCAGTGATTTCAGGACCAAGGTATCATACTTCTTGAAGGTAGAGTTGCAATTTATAGCCCTATACCCTTTATTGGCAAATTTGTTGAGGAGGTAAATGGAGTTCACCTTGCGATGATGTAGACTCATAGATGTCAATAATAGATAATCAACATATTGAACTAACTTGGAACCCTGGAGAAGGCAAACCTGTCCAGATCTTTCTTGGGCTTGGGATACAATTGAGGATGAATTCAAAGAGATGATGACTATCTTGATGCCTACTGATAGAAAAGAAGGAAGGACAGAGTCTATAACTGTAAACCACTGGGCTCTTGCGGATATGCAAGAAAGAATGTTCACAATGTAGGGATCCACAGGGAAATGTGGGCTAACCACATCATAAATTGCTTGTTGTTTGCCAACCTTTGTAAATTAGTCTTAAATGCATTACAAAATACGCCTTGCACTAAAACACCCTGCTTATTCGAATCAGCTGTTGGATGACCTTCCTCTCCCTCAGGTTTCAATGGGCACCATGAGTCGACTCCTGGGGTGCTTTTTTGGGGGGGTTGACTTTGATCTCCACTGTTTTGAATGATAATATAAATCCTACATCATTGGCCCCTGTGGACCAAACTATGGAAGTGACCTACAAAAGCAATCCAGTTAAATCGGGAGGGAGGACAGCTATAATCTTATTACTCTGTGAATATTTGCTCTCGTATGAAAGTGAAAGCACCCAATTTTCTCAGAGTTGGGGCGTATTAAAAAACTTACCACCTGGAATACCAAACACATTGAAATTAAACTCACACAGAATATCCCTGTCTACCATACTGGCTGGGGAGGATGACCTATGAAAAAATAAATGTTTTTCATTGAATAGGTCCCAGGGAGATAGAAAGAGGATTTGAATAGTGGTAGGGAAGTCAATGGTTAGAAGTTGTTGGGGACCTATCTCTGGCATGTTTATGGACATGCCATCAAGAAGTAAAGTAGGAAATTTGGTAATTGAGTGACTAGTGCCCCTGACAATAAGGAAGGTGGTATGTTTACCGTTAATAAAACAATCTACATAGGAACCCTTTTGCTCCATGGGAATTAAGTAATTTTTGGCACAGTCAGAATGTCTTGGGCTGTAATGAAACCCCGGATAAAATTTATTGCTGATCTGGTGAAACTCCAGCTGATCACAGAGATCTTATGTGTTAGACATGGAGAGAGGTTAATCTTGTTTCCAATTACCTAGCTGAATCAAGCAAAATTAGAACCTCCTGCTCTTGAGGTCTCTACATTGCCCCTTCCATTGCTTCTCCTGGCTTTTCCATCACCTTGCCTTCTCCTTCCTTCCCATTTTGTGCTTTTTGTGGGGCTGCTGCATATCTCATTCCCTTCATTGTCCTCTGTTTTTGCAATTTCCATTACTTTAGTTTTAATTTAACATGTTATTATTTCTTTCAAGTGAGGCCACACATTGAGGAAGCTAACTCTTTGGTCTGCCCAGATGCAAATTATCAACAGTTGCCTCCTAACTGATAGTAGCAAAATCAAATCCTGCACAAAAGCATCACCTACAGTGTCCTGAGTCATCTCAGTTGGAAGGGCTATTTGGAGTATCTTTCAAACATTGGCTCTGTCCAAGTAATATGCAGGTGCTTCACCATTATTCTGTTGAAAGTTAGAAATGTTAGTCCATTTAGTTTTCACTTGGTACATAACTGCAACCTTATTCAACAATGAATCCTTTCCTGCACTTAACTTTCCACCATTGTCAGAAACAACCCTTGGGCCACACTGATTTCTACACCAATTTAGTTCTCACTTTGCTTGACACCGACATTCACAGTAGCTGATTTACATCTGCCCAATTCAGCCTATACCCTTCAAACACACTGCATCTCTTCTTGGAATCGAGCAGGATTTTCTCTGATGCTAAGGAACTATTTCTTAATGCTTACTAGGTCATGTGCAGACAAGAAACCTAAAGCATGAATTTACAACTTGAGGTCTGGTAGACCTTCAAGGAAAGGAGGGAAGATGGAGCAGACCATTATTATGGATATCACTTTTATGAGGAGAAGGGAAGTACTTGCTAACCAATCGGCCTGCTTCCTTATGTCTTTTGCTTTCTCTAGTGATGGTGAGGCTGGTTTCTTGGGGTTCTCTGGGTCCAGCAGGAATAGATCACATTCATGTTTGGGACCCATTATGGTGGGATCTGCATTGTACTTTACTGTTTGTTAGTCATGTCAAAATCTTCATGCTTACATTTGTGTGCCTCCTCATTCCATTGCAAGAACAGTGACCATAGGTCGGCATCCATCTTATTTTTGACACATTTCAGGTTCTTTTGTAAGTTAGCTAACTTTTTTGTATCAAAGGTGCCATGTTCAATAGAACATTCCTTCCCAGCCTCTTTAGTGAGCCCCATCCACTCTTGTAAATATTTTCACGTCGTTACAATAATGTTACACAGTATTGGCAGGCATCTCTTTTGATAGGTGTTCGGTACACTTACATTTTTTAGATCCCACACAGTTTTCATCCATTCATGCACACATGGAAAGCAAGAAAAAGGTTCTGCCCATCAGCTTATCCTATGAAGGGGGTATGGAAGGAAACAAAGATAAGGTAGCCTTTTCTCAATTATTCTTTCTCTAATTATCTAAAGTTGGGGGAGAGGTCTCATACACTCACACCCGAAGATCCCCTAGGATTTTGCATTTTTACTTTTGATCAAATTTCCTTTGGAGCTTGTGAAGGTGCCAGAGTGGATGGATCTGAGGGCCTTTTTCTCTCAGGCATTTATCCTTCAAGTGTCTGTACGTCAGGCCCTAGCACTCAAGTATCTTCCCCACTAATTGTAGAGCAGCTTGTTCTAAATCATGGAGGTACACACATACACACTCCTCTGTTCACTGGACAACTCCTATTCCTACACATCAAACTAACTTATTCTTCTCTTTCATCTCCTACCTGGATGACACATGTGATCAACCTTTCTGATAAACCATTGATAACCATGGAACAATATAAGTCATGAAACACAAGCAAGCAAATACACAGTAATCACAGTTAGACTTTAATTTTTTTGGTTCAATGTGTTCACACTGTTTCCTGGGTGAATGCTGAGTAGTGTTCCACTCCAGTTGTCCTTGTAGAAACTCTCCCTTACTTATGCTGCCTGAGGTCATCAAGTAGAGTCCAGTCCAGCTCTCTCTTCTTTTCTTTAAGCTGAGATGTTTATACTAATACGTCAGAAATGACAATGGATGAGAGCACCCACTCAAAATCCATTTGGAACATATAATGCTAACTTTACTCAATTTAGACAGGTTTTGATACACTTTACTCCTGTACTCCCCATACATCAACCAAAACGTGGAGATATGAGAGAAACTGTTAATTCAATGAAAATAACTAATGAGCAGAAGGTAAGCTCTTTTCAAGGAAAGATTGTGAAGAGCCCTTGAGTCACAGAGAAAGATGCATAAACCTACTGCAGAATTCACCACTTTCTCAAAATCATGTTTCTAATTTCCTTTATTGAAAACAAAACTACGCTTGACTATGGGATGCAGAAAATGTACAAATGTAAAACACTGAAGAAAATGGCTTCCGAAAATCACAAAACCTAGCCTGAATGTTAAGGCCAATGAATACTTCAGGTGAATACAAGAACATGAGTGAAGCATGGATGTGTGACGTATTGGTGCAAATTAAGGCATCCAAATATAAAGAAGGCTGGGCATTAAAACAGTACAGGAATGTGGTCCTGCTTTCCCAGGGGCTTAGTCATTCTTCAAAAATTCCACACATTGCTTATGACATTAATATAAAGGAATTTTGTTTTTGAACCACAGTTTGATGTTTGCATGAAATTCTGGGAAGGAAAAGTGGAGGCATCTATATAAGTCACACTTCCTAGATATGTAGTTTTCAGAAATGTCTGGGTCTGGTAACGTCTTCTGATGGTGGCAGACTCCTGGCCCAAATACCACATCTACCTATGTAGCAAAAATGAAACTAATTTGCGGCTTTTCTCTTGTTTTTTCACATACTGTTCCTGTTATCAATGTTAGGCCCACCCACATTTGTGGTGTGCTATTCTAATCAAGTATAGAAACACAGGTATGTCCTTTACTATTATCTTTACTATTATATATTGAAATTCCCAATATTTTTTCCTTCTTATGGTAAACCAGTACCCGTATGTTGGAAAGTGGATTATTAGTAAGTGCAGGTAGGTCCAATCCCACACTAGATCCAGTCACAGTCTCAACAAATTAATCCTTGCTCAACCCGTGGTAGCTTGGCCCACTAGCAGTTAGGCCTAACTTAGAAGACAGGTGTGTAAAGCATTTAACAAAACAGTAAATAAGTAAAACACAACACACAATAAAAATCTAACACCAATTTATAAAAATATGATTTTTTTTTATCCTTAAAGTGGCACCAAAATGTAATGTTGGGAACTGGAGATCAGAATTTTTAAAGATGAAATCTAAAAATGTGCTTTCTATTGCCTAAAAACAAAAAGTGCCAACTGGGGACATATGGTCGCGCTTGACCAGCGCAAAGTCAAAAATTGAGGCTAGATGGAGACCAATTCGGATACATTGAGTGGTAGGTCTCAGTCAAAATTTTGCCTTCTGACTTAGTCTCTTTTTTGGAGCTTTTTCTCTTGTCGTCAGGCGAGGCCCTCTTCAGGCTGGCTTGAGATGTGACTTCATTGGTTTGGTTCAGAGCAAGGTTCCAGTCAACTCTTGGAAGTCTTGTTGATAGGGAACAGCTCTACAGCTTCTGCATGACACACCTGAATTTCATGTTGGGTCGTGGTTCAACGCTTCCGGCTTGACTATTGTTGACTGGTTTGTCACCTTATGGAGCTTTCCACAAAGTTACTCCAAACTTCTCCAAACCTCTGGATTTTAATCCAAAAGTAAATTTTAGGTCATTTTAGTGTCCACAAACTTGATCTAAGTTTCCAGAAGCTCTGAGTTGCTCCTTGGAAGTTGGGGCTACAGTTCCCAGAATGCACCCAATCAGAATCCTCAAATGGCCACTGGGCGTTGGTCTGCCGGGCTCTTCTTGCAGGGCTTGATGTAGGGGACTCTGGTTAGCTCCCTTGTAGCTGTAGCTTACAGGAAGTCTACTCCTGGAGTTGCAGAAGCAAGGCAAAGTGAAGCCAATGTGTTAAGACCAGAGATTCAGTCCTTCTTCTCCAGTATCTTCTTCCAGCTGGGATCTGAATTGCTGTACAGCTCTACCATATTTATCCTTTCTCCTGGTTTGGCAAGCAGGGTGGCATCCCTGACCAATGGGATGCAGGGTGCCACCCTATGGAATGGCCACTTCCTGCGAAGTGTGGCAACAGTCAATCCCAGAAAGCAGCCTTTTTTTAAACTCCAACATGGAGAAAATCTCTCCTAGAAGGTTACGTCTGGCTGAGTCCACCCAATTGTGTAGTTAAGTTTTCCTAACACACCCCTTCCAGCCCCTCTCTTAATCTAATTACTGGGGCTTCCATCTGGATGGGGGAGCATGAAATTGAGCAGGTCTAGTTTCTGTCCAAGGTAGCTTTCCCTCCTTTGAAAACCAGTTTGGCCACCTAACCCCCTTCCTGCTCTGCCATTTGCTGCAGACGTTCTCCTCCCACCAGATGGTTCCTTTGTTTCAGCCAAGCCAATTCACACCTCATTAAGATAGCTTGGTGCACGCTGCCAGAGGCTGACCAATCAGGAAAGGGCACTACAGGGCTGATTCTGGTAACTTTCAGAAATTGTTCTAAAACTCCTTCTCTGTACTAGTTATAATAAATTCATCACTGGCAATTTGTTGTGATTTATTCTGACTTCTAATTTGATATCTAACATGATGTATTTAGCTTATTTTTAGTGGAAATGAGACTTTATTATTTGTAAATAAAGCCTTCCTATGGAGCCAGTGCACTACAATGGGGAAAATTATTTTGGCTGTTTTCCCTCACCAGAGCTTATACACTGCAGCCAACCACTGGGACACCTAGGGCAGACCATAGGGGTGACTTATATGTTAAAATATGGCAGTTTGAGACTTTGGAAGTACTTTTAATTACAAAGTCAAAATTGGAGTTAACTTAAATTTAAAATCAGCCAGTAAGGCAGACCTGCTTTTACAATGACACCAGAGACCACAGCAGTGCACTCATGGGTGCCCTAGCTACACTGGGGTCCCTAAACCTACATGCCCTACTATGTACTAGAGGCTTATAGGTAGGTTGTCAGAGCCAATTATAACTATGCCTGATCTGCATACACCACTGTACACAGAGCACTGGCCCTGGGACTGGGTAGCAGTGCCGCAGGCACAGTCAGTCGGTAATCACCAGTATCAGCCCAAAAAGTTTTGGGATGATCAGGGCCAAATGGATGACTTTCTCACACCGCATAATTACTTTTTCAAAAATCATCGTCAAAATGACATGTCATTATGGGTAATGTAGAATCCGACTGACACACAATTGCTAATATTGTCCATATGCTAATATAAGAATTTCAAATATAAATTGGTTAAATACACCCTTACTATGAATGTATTGCCTTCCCATTACTAAGTGAAAACATTGGATACAGCAGCTCAGTTGTTAGTCTGGGTATTGTGGGATTTTGAACAAACTACAAACACTATGAATGTCTATGATGCACCATTCTGTACACTAGCAAGGAACCGGACACTGTTTGGATTTTATTTTAATGACAAGGCATTCACTAAATTGAATATGTATCCTATGTGAATACTACACTGCTAATGGGAGGCCTAATTGCACATATATATAAATATATATATACATATATGTACATAAAAAGACCTAGGTTCACCATAAAATATAAGGCCTAGTAACTTAGATGGCATGCTTCATCACTGGGTACCTGATTTGTAAGAAATTATTATGGAGATGAATAGTCTCCCTGATTACAGGGAACACTTTTTTTAAGGACAGTGTGGGCTCTGAAAAAACAGTCTATAACTCCTAGAGTCTCTTCAAGGATTAATATTTACTTCTGGAAGGTCAGGGGGCTGTTAAAACAGAGTGGGGATGTGTAGAAGGAATATTTCTCCAGCATTATTTGGGTCAAAATGTTTCAGCTATAGATCCGCCCAAAACAGGGGTCCTGGCTTTCATCAAGACCAGGACCATTAAACCAATCATATATCATCCATACAGCAAACTACAGTCTCATTCCATCGTATTTACTCACTGTATGCTTAAAATACTGATGCCATTGCATTGAGTTCCTGGCAAGGCCAGCCCTAAACGATGCAGACACTGGGAGAAGACATATATGAGGCAATACTTAACGTAGCATGAAGCAAAATGCGGGTAGTCTTATCACACCATGCATGTGTTTAGTGCAACTGCAAAAGTATTGTGCAAACATAGGCGTCCGTGGGTTGGGAGGGGCAATGAGGGCACTTGTTCCCCTGGATTTAGGTGCAGCCTGGTGTGCAGGCTCACAGTGCAGCATTACACTACGGCTGCCATATTGTTATGCTGCCTGCACTAGTACGTTCAAATTATGCTCCCCCCCAAAAAAAAAAATTCTGCTGACACCCATGGTGGCAAAGTACAGTGTAAACAAAACAGAAAACAAGTGCAACATCCATTCTATCCCAGTAGTAATGGGAATTATGACCCATGGAGGGAATAACCAAGGGGACACTTGTAGTCACATGTTGTAATATGGACAATCAGAAATACATATGAATCAGTCTTGCTTAATAATATCACATTAGGGGATGATGCGAATACTCATCTCTTCAAATAGATCACTCTGACATAGAGCTATCATGTTGTGTGCATCTTCTGAATGGTAGATTTGATGCCCGGTCTGTTTATCATATGGAGAGCTGTGGCATCATCACGCATGTACGTGTATGGCACGTCTGAGCATATCATCACATGAGCCTCTGGAATCCTGAGAATTGGAGCACATCCAATGATTAGAATTTTGCTTCTTTAGGCATAATTTCACGTGTTGCTAAAATGTCATAATCACACAAATTTTCCAAATCCCTACTTACATGAACTATGTACTACATACTGCTGTGTAGCAGATGATTTTTATTGATTTAGATTGGTAATATTTTATGATTTCAGGAAGAACGACATGATGTAGTACATGAACAGTCCATGCATTAGTGTTTGATACAGATTTTTCAGTACTTCAGACAAAACAGAGAATGGAATGCAATAGCTTCCATGGCGAGGGGGCATTTTTCAAAAAGAAAATTCTCCTCTTTTTTTTAAGTAAAAAAAAAATGAGAGTGAGAGGAGACCCCATCACCTTTACTGAGCTGTGCATCAGACTTTAAAAAAGCATTAACAGGAAATGAAGTGATGGGGGTTGCTGCCAATTCCTGTCAACTTGGTGGTCATTTCTAAATTTGGCAGGCAGTTAATCCTTCAGGGTGATGGAGTAAACTCGGTCTCCCAAATATTGAATAAGGTAGAGGCCATATCTTTTAGACAGGCCTTAAAAATGTACCAATGAATAATGTCAAACCATTTTATAAACCCCCAAAATATTTACCACCTGCTTTTCACCAATTATATTTTGTAAAATATATGGCCCAATCCTTTACCCCAAAATATGTATGTATAAACGTTCCTCACCCCTCCTCCCACCCACTATTCCCAACAAAACAACTATTTCTGAGAACACCTATCCTCTCATAAACTTTAACAAAAAAATGCCTCTTACAACATACTCAATATTTTAACGTCAACAAAATTCTCTCAAGTAAAATTACCATAGCGCCAACATGCCATAAAAAAAGTGATTGGAAAGAAAATCATTGTAAACTAAAAAACAAAAAAAACAAAAAAAACTAGCTCTGCCCAGCAGAATATTGACTGAAGTGCACTGATTCTGGTCTGAATATTCAGTTTCTCATAAAGGCTGCCAGTGCGATACGTCCCTGACCAATCGTGGTGATAAAGCAGTCTGAACATGTCCTACATGATGGCTGCCATTCTAAACTGCTGACAATGATGTTTGGTAGGAACCACAGCAACGTTCTGCATCCTCCTCAGCAGCCAACATGATATATCAATGTTCTGGATCACCATTGTATCCCACAGCCTGTAGGCAATGGTTCGCCAGGAATCCTACTCTTCTACTGGAGTAGACAAAGGACACAACATTGCTGGATTAATGCCTGAATCAATGGCCGTACCATCCTGTCCTCCAACTCTCACACCGAATCAGTCTATGGTCATAAAGCAGAAACACAAAAATACCACTGATCAATAATATCCACTGCACACAACATGTAACATATCATATGCAAATGATTCAGTAACCCAATCCAAGCATTTCTCAGTGATTATCTCCTGCCTATAGTTCTTCTCTGCAGCCTGCGGTTGCAACCACATAATATTTCACTTGTTAATTATTCCTATTCTCACAAACGCTTCATGAAGAAGCAATACATTTTCTAATACACAAGAGGTGAAGTTTGGCATGACCCAAACCAGTCTCTGCAGCTTACTTGTGGACTTCAGTAAATTGTTTTCACGATGCCACTCTGAGCTTCCGGTGGTCCTAAGGGGCAGAACAGAAACACTTTGGAATAGCAATAATTGAAATTCTTCTCCTCCTGTGCTTCCAGAGGCCCTGCACCGAGAATTTAAAAAGTGGGGAAATGGAAACATATGTTAGGTCAAACACGAATCAGTGTGGCTGCAAAGAAGCACACTCACTCTCTGAGTCGGAACACGGACACTGCTGTACAGGCAACATGTTGCTGCCTCATTTTTATGATTAAAGTTCCCCAAATACACAACAGTGAACCTAACGAAAGTTATAACAAATATACAAAGACACGAAGTGGCAAACCGTGTATACACTCCCAGTGGCAAATGTTTGCACAAAGTGAATAATTAAATTAATTATTAGTAACAATAATTAAGGAATATTAAAGATGTTTTATCAGTGCCTCCATTTGAAGCCCACATGGCAATGAACAGGTCTCCCTCTCATGTGTCAAGTTCTGCCCATCAGTAAACCACCTGCTGATTCAGAGTAGTAAAAGTGACAATAAGCTTTTGCCTGGACATACCCTCTATGAACTTGCCTCTCAGAGAGGTGTTTGCCAGAGCTTAATATGTGCTGGTGTTTTACGGTGTTCAGCCCCTGCACTTATTTCTAAACATTGCCACCTATCATGGGATTACACCACATGATGGCGCTGCATGTGTATTCTTCTGACGAATTTATCAGTGCAGTGCTTGTTTAATACTGCTAGATCTGGCACATTGTTAATGCTAGCACTGGAATTCAGCAGCAGTGGCGGGGCTCTCGTTATTGCCAAATTGAGTGGACTCCTATGAAATGCCTTATTTTTTATTGACATTTTTTTTTATAAATTAAGTACTGGTGTGTACCCGTATGCAGCCTTTCACCCGCAGTTATCAGTGCTGTTATCTCCACCAGGTTAGCCCTAGTCTGCCATGTTACCTGACAAAAAATGAGATCATTTATAACTACAGGAAATAAAAACAAAACAAGAAACAGGAAAAACAAGTCAGCAGTAGGTGACAAAAATATCAGGGAAAGGTGGAACAAACTAAAAACAGTCCAAGAACTTAAGGAAATAAAAATACACACACTTCTCTGTAATTCAGCGAATAAGTTATTGATTCTTTCGCATGCATTGAACTTTTTCTGCATTTGTGTCATATAATGTGCTACTCTAATTTACAAGCATTCTACATACCTTGCACAGCATTTCTGTATAGGGAGACAACACTCTCAAGGGAAAGTTATGTCTAATTACACTTGCATACAAAGTGTTGAAAATGTGGAGTATGCAATAATAATCCAACGTCTAAGTCCCAGTTTACACGTAAAAGCCCAAATATGATTGAATTTCATGACTTTCACTATTTTCTTTTGTAATTTTATTGATAAATAGGTCGACTTTGCAACTATCCACATCTTTAGTGTTCACCCTACCCTCCTAGTAATAACAGTGACCATGTATTAGTCGTGGCTTCTATCCAGAAAATAAAATCTTAAAATGTCCTAACCCCTTGTAGTGGGGCGAACATTGCAATTACTACAGAAGGAAAGTCTGCATTGGATCGGTATCTTCTAGACTGAATGGGGCCTATTTGCAACTTGCAATTTGTAGCACATTTAGTAGTACTAAAATAGTACTGACATACTACTTAATGATATTCACTAACCTATCTGCAGAGGTTGCATCTTTTCTATCTTTTTCTGCGAGGAGATCTCCGCCTTAATTGCGGACTCTCTTCTAAAGTAAGTATAGGTTTTAGAAGCAAATGTGGGAGAACAGAGGGATAGGGTGGTTGGAAAGTGCTTAATGGATACTATGAAATGGGTGGTGTTAAGGGAAGAATAAGGAGGGGTTTAGAGATGAATGTGCACTCATATTCTTTGGGCTCCTTTAAGGATGAATATTATTTTATGCAATATCCGATTTGACTTACCATATGTCTAGACTCACTTTTTTCAATTACTAGAGTTCTTGTAAACCGTAATTTCCATTGTAGATCATGATTGCTCTGTGCAGGACACCAGAGCTCTGATGGGGCTATTTATCCCTGTGAGGTTCCCAAAGGAGGTTGTGTCTGACAGAGGCACAAACTTCATGTCAGTATACATGAGGTCCATGTGGGATGAGTGTGGGGTAACCTACCGGTTTCCCTCCCCTTACCATTCTCAAGCCAATGGGCTTGTTGAAAAATTCAACAAGACCCTGAAAGGCATGGTCACTGGCCTGCCTCAGGCCATGAGGAGTACGTCGGATGTCCTCTTGCCATGCCTTCTCTTTGCCTATAGGGAGGTACCCCAGAAAGAGATGAGGTTCAGCCCCCTTGAACTTCTCTATGGTCACCCTGTCAGGGGACCACTAAGCATAGCAAAGGAGGGGTGGGAGAAACCTCCCCAGGATGTGGTCAGTTACATGCTGGCCCTCCGCAACCAGACACAGCATTTCTGGAAACAGGCCAAGAGCAACCTCAAGGCCAGTCAAGAGGTGATGAAGGAGTGGTATTGACTAGAAGGCCACTCTGGTAGAATTCTCACCTGGGGAGAAGGTATGGTTAATGGAGCCAGTAGAGCCAAGAGCTCTTCAGGAGCACTGGACTGGCCCACTTGAAATCAAGGAGCGTAAGGGGAGGGGCCACTTACCTAGTGGACCTCAAGACCCCTGGAAACCCCCTATGGGTTCTCCACCACAACAGAGTGAAGCCTCATTTTGAGAGGACTGACATCTGTATGCTCCTTATGACAGATGAGGGCATGGAAGAGGAGAGTGAGCCTCTACCCGACCTCCTTTGTGCCAAAGAAGGCGATGGGTAAGTGGAGGGTGTTAATCTCTCTGGCTACCTGACTCTAGATCAGAGGGGAGACTGCTACGAGTTGTTGGAGCATGTCTTTTCCCTGTTCTTCCTCACTCCTGGACCCACACACTTGTCCTTCCATGACATTGACACAGGAGACAGTCCACTTGTAAAGAACAAGATTTACAGGGTGTGAGACAAAGTGAGGTCCAGCATCAAGGATGAAGTTTCCAAGATGCTGGCTCTTGGAATGATAGAGAAGTCCAGCAGTCCCTGGTCCAGCCCAGTGGTGTTGGTTCCAAAGGCTGCTGCTCCTGGTGCCGATCTGGAACTTAGGTTTTGCATGGACTACCGGCTATCAACTCTAGTATGAAGACAGATGATCACCCCATTCCCAGAGTTGATGAGCTCGTAGACAGGCTTGGCGCTGCCAAGTTCCTCAGTACCTTAGACCTCACATCATGGTACTGGCAGATCGCCTTGACTAATGGGGCTCAAAAGACATCCGCTTTCTCCACTCCTGAGGGCTATTACCAATTCCGAGTATGCCATTTGGATTGAAAAATGCCCCCGCTACCTTCCAATGGTTGGTTAACGGTGTCCTAGCTGGAAAGGATGCCTTTTGCACAGCCTACCTAGATGACATTGCCATCTACAGTTCCAGTTGGGAGGAATACCTGCTCCACCTCAAGGAGGTGCTTCAGGCCCTGCAACAGGCTGGCCTGATCATCAAGGCCAGTAAGTGCCAGATTGGGCAGGGGTCCGTGGTGTACTTGCAACACCTAGTAGACGGTGGCAAGATGCAGCCCCTCCAGGCCAAGATTGAAACTATCAAGTCCTGTAAACCACCTAGACCCCAAACTGAAGTGAGGGCCTTTTTGGGCCTTACTGGTTAGTACTGTGGGATTGTCTGGGGCTATGGAACCATTGTGTCACCCTTGACAGAACCATCTAGAACCCAAACCGAAGTGAGGGCCTTTCTGGGCCTTACTGGTTAGTACCGTAGGATCGTCTAGGGCTATGGAACCATAGTGTCACCCTTGACAGAACTCACATCCAAAAAGCAACCTAGGGTGGTGAATTGGATGGAGGCTTGTCAGAAAGCCTTTGTCTCTCTGAGGGAAGCCATGTGAATGGCCCCCATGCTCAAGGCACCTGACTACTCCCAAGAATTTATTGTGCAGACGGACGCTTCAGAGCATGGCATAGGGGGCAGTTCTAGCACAGCTAAATGAGGAGGGCCTAGACCAACCAGTAGTCTTTATTAGCAGAAGACAATGACCACGGGAACAGAGGTGGAGTGCTATTGAGAGAGAAGCATTTGCTGTGGTCTGGGCAGTGAGGAAGCTGAGACCCTATCTGTTTAGGACTCACTTTCAGGTTTGGACAGACCACAGGCCCCTCAGATGGCTCATGCAGAGAAGTAGTGAAAATCTTTAACTCTTGAGGTGGTCCATTTCCCTACAGGGAATTTTGTGTGACTTACCCTGACTAGAGTGAGGGTACTTGCTTGGACGGGGGTAACCTGACCGCCAACCATAGACCCCATTTCTAAAACCAGACTGCTGCTTTTGGGGAGGTTTGACCGCCATCAAGAGTCTGATGGTCCCATGGAGTACCAAACTCGTAATGAGGGCCTCTGTGTCTCTCTGTCCAGTGAAACCCTCATTCAGGATCTATGAGGTGCTGCAATGGGAGGCCCTGCATTGTTCTTTACCATGCTGCATCAGATCTGGCGAAAACACTGCTCAGAAGCTGCAAGGTGCTACAATGGAAGCTCTTGTGTCATTCTGCACTGCATTGTGTCAGATACGGTGAAGCTGCCAATCAGGAGCTGTGAGGTACTATGATGCAAGGTCCTACATCAGTCTGGGTTACACTGTATTGGATCCAGTGAAGCGGCTGATTGAGAGCTGCAAGGTCCTGCATCAGGTCCAGTGAAGCCTTCACTTGAGCCAAGACTTTAACTCCAGCCAGTCCAGGACCTGAAGTACAGCACTTGGAGAGTCAGGACTCACTTCCAAAGAGACCAGGAAAGAGGACGAGGTCAAGTCCAGTTAGGTCTGGTAAGCTGAGAAGCAGAAGAGGCCTCTGGGAGATTGTTTATTCAATTAAAACATAGGGTTAAAGAGTTGTTATAGTTAGGTGACAATGACATGTAAAATATGTTATTTGAAATCAACAAAATCATTGAAATTCACCAGTTATACTTATCTCAAGTAACTCTAAATACTACTTTAAAGTAACTATAACTTGCAGCCCCCCCATGCACAGTTTTATCAGCAATGATGGCATTTCAGATGTGATTGGGGATGTTATAAATGTTGTCAAAGAATATGTCATGAGTGATGTAATATGCAAGGGTAAATGTAGTGCATGGTGAGGGGGCAAGTTAGGGTTAGAGCTATAGTTACTTAAGATAACTGTAACTGGTGAATATTTGTGGTTTTGTTACTTTCAAATAGTGAGTTTTACATGACATTTTCACCTAACTATAACATCTCTTTACCCTTTTTTTAGTGAAGTTCTAAGGCTTTTTTCTCAATGTAAAGTTCAATATTTTTACAATTCCTAGCTATACGTCACTTTAACTTTTGTGTTTTTCAGTGAATTGACAGGTTGTTTTTATGTCAAGTAAAATGTCCATCATAATGCACAGTGGGGGAGCTGGTCAGAGGGTCTGACCTGGCTTTACCATGTGTGTTGCACCATCCAAGCTTGCTGCCTCAGCCCTCTCTCCTTCCTGCCCTTCATTATGTAAGTCCATACCCAATCTCCTTCACCCAGCCCTGTGTGACCATTGTTCTGCCACTGCCCGTCCTGTCTGCCTTGCACAATTAGTTTGCGGCCCCTACTCACCGCTTCCCTGCCCTCCGTTGTCAGAGTCCATGCTCTTGCCCCCTCCCTGCATGGTCTGATTTGCTGACACTGCTCTCCAGCTAGCTTCATGGCTCTTCCCCCTCTCCTGCCCTCTGTTGCCTGAGGCTATGCACCTATCATTGCCCTACTGTTTAGCCTCTATGCTTAGCTTGCTATTTCAACCCTCCTTCCCCCTGCCCTCCGATGTCTGTGTGCATGCCCCTGCTCCCTCCCTTTTGCCCGCCATGTTCCATGGACCTGCCACCACCTCTCATGTCTACTTTGAGTGCTTTGTTGAGGTGGGATTGCCCCTCTCGCCTGCCCAGCACGGTCAGATGGCTGCTGTCTGTCCCTGCCCCTTTCACCCTGCGTTCCATTGTCTGAGTTCCAGGCCCATAACCCCATCACTCCTGTCCTCCATGGTCCATTTTGCTGCCACTCCCTTTTACTCTCCATACTTTGTGGTGCTACAACTTCTCCTCCTGCCTGCCCTGTTGGGCTGTTGTAAAGCCCCTGCCACCCTACCCCTGCCCTCACTTGCTTGCGTTCAGGTCCTACATCTAACTTTGGCTATCCATGGCCCTTTGTCCATGACCCTACCCCCTCCTGCTTGCCAACCATGACAGCTGTGCTGCCACTAACACTCCTGCTTATCATGCATAAACAGTTGTGCTGACCTTCCAACCTACCCTGTGTGGTCAGGTTTGTGTCCCTGACATCTCCCACCTTTACTCTGTTGTCTGTGTCTCCCTGTTGTCCTCAATTGTGTTTTTGTGCTCAGCCCGCCTTCCCTGCCTGGCCAGCTTGCTGCTCCTGCCCTACTGTCCTACCCACTGTCCTCTGTTTTCCATGTGTGGGCCCCTATCTCCTTCCTCCTGCCTTCCATGGTCCGTTGGCATGCCCTTGCTCCCTCTCTCCTAACATTCATGGTCATTTGCGCAGAAACTCCCTCTCCTGTCTGTGTGGTATGGTCAGCTTGCTGCACTTGCCTTTTCCCCCTCTGCTCTCTCATGGCCCTGTCCCCTCCCTATTGCTTTCCATAGAATGTTGTGCTACACTGCCTTCCTGCATGTCCTGTGTGGTTTTATTGTGCTGTTGAAACCTCTGGCAGCTGCCCTGTAATGTCAGTTTGGTATCCCTGCCAACCTCCCTCCTGCCCTCCATTGACCGATTCCATGAACTTGGTAAGAGGAAGTCTTAAAACAAATCTGTGGAAAATATTTTTCCCCTTGAATTACACTGAAAAAGAGTGCATTTTAGACGGGAGATGGCTAAAATAATGTCCTTTTTGGCTTTAAAACATCAGGAGTCTCCTGCCTGAATTGGTTCCATTGGCATGAATAGTGTAATGCACCTGCCACTGCCACTCCTTTCTGTCCTTAATGGTATGTTGTCCTGCCACAGCCTCTCTTGCCTGTTCTCAATGGTTCCTTTGTTGCCCCTAACCACCTTTCCCCTGCCCTCCATGGTCCGTTGCCCCTCCTGCCTCCCAGCATGTCCAACTTGCTGCCTCTGCCCCTTCTCCCTGTCCTCAATATTCCAAGTATGAAACCCCGAACCTCTGCCTCCCCTCAGTATTCTAACGAACAACTAGATTGTTCAAATTCTACATTTATTACAAAAGTGTGGCACATCTGAAATCATCTGGATGTAATTAAAACTGTAATACCTAAGGCATTTCCTTTCGAAATTATAACAGTGAGGTTTTTTTCCAATAGAAATATGGTATGGTTAGTGCTCTAAAAAACTAAAATGAGGATACAATTTTTGAGTTTTTATCCAGTTCATCAACTGATTATTTGTTGCATTTATGGGAGCGGATATGGTGTTATGACCAGAGTTGCTGACTTTTCAACTCGGTAACCATCTTCAAGTTTCAGCATCAGCTCAACATCCTGTGATTCTGGGTAAATCACTTAGGCCCACATGTACAAACATTCAGAACTGCAATTTATTAAATGTGATTCATTGTGAATCCCAATTAGGAAATTGCAATTACAAATGTACGAAACTCCACTGAGTTTCTTATGCGATTCCCAGTGGGTCACAAATAGACCTACTTCATTAATATTAATGAGGTAGGTCGCAATTTGCGACGCACTAGGAATCACAGAAATTACAGGCTTGGTGGCCTGCTGGGGTCAGCAGACCACCAAGTCTGTGATTGCTTTTAAAGGAAAGCAGAATGTGTTTAAAAAGTAAAAAATTAAATATTTTAGTTTCATTTTTTAAGAGTAGGCAGTGGTCCCTGGGACCACTGCCTGCTCTTAAAAATCATTTTGCATGCGTTTTGCGAAATGCTGATTGCGAAAGGGTTAACACCAATTTGTATTTGGTGTTAAGTTCAATTGTTTTGTCACTGAATTCCAAGTCACAAAACAATCATACATACCACTGCGACTTGTAATTAGGAAGGGACACCCTTGGCACACCCCTTACTAATTGTGACCTGCAAAAATATTTTGTAAATGAATCGCAAAAGAGCATTTGTACATACCAATAAGCTTTTTTCTGTGTGTGCCGAAGAAAAAGGTTTGTACATATGGTCCTTAATCTCCCCATGCCTAAAACCAAAATGAAAGTGTCTTTGTGTTATATATGCTCATGTAAAGCACCCCAACACCTTCACATCAAGTCTGCACTATATAAAACTGCAAAAAAAAAAAAAAAAAAAAAAGCGTTTTGTACAGTTCTGTCATTGGGCAATACTTAGGCTACATTTGGATGATGCTTGTGCTACATTTGGGCTCCTTTGTCTCTGGTGGCCATCTTGGGAGACTTATCTGTTATAAAGCGGCCTAATTTCCTCACTTACTGCTGTATCTTCAGTAGAAAAGACTTTCAGTTTTCCACTTCAATTCCATCAAGATGCCGATCAGAGGTAGCACACTTTTAGCAAAAATTCAGAATGTTAGCTTTCTAGATGCTCATTAGAACACTGGGGTAAACCTGCTAACTACCAGGGAGTGAACTGGCAGTCTGCTGCTGGTAATGAACTTGTATGTTTAAGTTTGCATGTCAGAATGTTCTTGCTGCTAGGCCTAGTCACCATCTTTCCAGGTTTCAGGAACATGCAGAGCTAAATGAAGAAAAAAGAAAATGCACCATAGTTTTAGCATTTTTCAAAGAGGTAACTATTTTCCCTATTTTTGGTGCCCTCAGCCTACTTCCAGTTTGTGGTGGAAACCAGTATGAAACCCATGGGTGATCCAGAAAAGCTTTAGATTTCAGAAAAGTAGACAGAATCCCAAATTCAGCAAGGGGTCATATGTGTAGGTCCCTCAAGGTTTCCCCAAGGAAAATAACTGTTGAAAAAATGAAATATTGAAAATGAGTAGAAAAAAACAAGCATTTGCAACTACATTTTCATCTGTAACTTTTTGTCATGATGACATATTGATGAAAGGAATATATCATTATGTCTGTTAAACCCTTCTGTATGCGGGGTATATAAGGTTGTAGGTTCTCCATGGACCCAGAACAAACAACTGACCTGCAATGTACAATGTTTTTTCATTGAGTACCAAGTAAAGACCAATTCTTGTAGCGAAATAGTCAGAATGAAAAAATGGGTTTCAAGGAAACATATTTTTCTGAAATGGGAACAAGATATAGAGTTTATGAACAGTGGTTATTTCTACATCTCTGAATTTGTGACATTAGTGTATGATTTGGAGGGTATTTTTCAAAATGTCATCTTTCTTATACACGTGCTTACATTTGAAAGTCACAATTCAGTGAAATCCAATTGATAATAACAAATATTCTACTATGTTCCTACAAGTCTCCCAACATGAAATGATACTTCACTTGTGTGGGTAGGCCTAGAACACACACCAAGAAACAGCTCAAAATGCAACATGGGTGCATCACATATTTCCACCAAAAATGGACTTGCTTTTTCCATTGTGGGTAGCTCTGGATTTGGGACCCTAGCTCATCCAGCACCTAGAGAAACCTGGCAAATCTGTACAATTTAAAATAAAATAGACACATAGGGTTATCCAGGGTGGGCTGACTTGCATGGCTTTCATTGCAAAATGCAACGTGGACACCGCAGATTTTTTCACCAAAAACGGACACTTTTTCCTATGTGGGTAGCTCTAGGTATTTGACCCTAGCTCAACCAGCACCTAGGGAAACCTAGCCAACCAGTACATTTTTTAAAAACAAACACCTAGGGAAATCCAGGATGGCATGCCTTGCGTGGATCCCATTATCTTTTTTGACTCACAATGCCCTGCAAACCTCCAACTTTGCCTGAAATCACGCATCAGCCTTACATTTTTGCGATGGTAAATTCCAGATCCGGCAGGAATCCACAAACTTCCTACCTCCCAGCTTTGCCTCATCTGTGCCGATGAAAGACATGCCCCATTTTTGTGGCTGGGTGGTCTACAAGAACAGGAACAGATCAAACCAAGGACAATGGGAGCGCTTGCTTGGAGACTTCTATTGAGTTCTATTGACCTCGGCTGGATCCGTTCCTGTCCAATATGAGGCTACATATAGTGTTCTCAGATTGCTCTCTAATTAGATGCAAACATTTCCAGAAGCTTGAAAGCAAGATTAATGATATTCAAAATAAAATATTCACAAGAAAATGCAACTAGGAAAAAACATCTTGCT
This sequence comes from Pleurodeles waltl, assembly GCF_031143425.1. NCBI lineage: Eukaryota > Metazoa > Chordata > Amphibia > Caudata > Salamandridae > Pleurodeles > Pleurodeles waltl. The sequence continues at coordinate 499,582,722 of NC_090445.1, forward strand.
AGACTACTGTGGATTTTTAGATACCATTTCTAGCAAAATGTGTTGCTGGATGCTATGGATGCTAGTATTCCCCCCCAAAAAAGGAAGAAAAAAAAAAATATATATATATATATATATGTATATATGAAAATCAGTGTTACCACTTTCAACAAGATTATGTGAAACATGAAACTAAATAAGCATTGGCAAAGCCAGTAGGTCTTACATAGGTGGTCAGTCTCTTGGTTTTGTCAATGTGTGACTTGTTTTGACATGGTTTTTGTATTACTATAATATTGTGGGAGATGCCAGGCCCTCACCATTATAACAAACATTGGCAAATAGCAAAAATATATTTGGTCTCAAATAGCACACATTGCTACCCTAGTCCCTGGCATTAGACAAACTATGTTGTGTACTGATCTGCTTCTCGTGAAAGAGGAGAATGCTGTCTCTTACAGAGAGAGAGGAAGAGAGAATTTGTTAAAACCAAAAGTTCTTTGTTAACGCCAGACCTAATTAGGCACCCAATTTTTAAAGAAAGACCCAAAAGTGGGCCTATGGTATACGTCCTTGCATTAGTGCAGATTTAAAGCTTACAAATTCACAGGATTTTACAGAAGTGGGCTGGCAAATCTTACTCCTTCAAAATATTTATGAACTGCCCTTTAGCATAAGAAAATATGCATCTGTAGATTTGTTCACTCGAAAATCTGTTGGGTGTTTACAAGTTCATTATCCCTCCAACCACTTTTTTTTCCAACGCTGGAAGAAGTTTTACTTCTGCGCTTGTCAGAAGTAAATTTCTGAACTTTCTCAGTAAGGAAAAAAGGTTAAAGAAGAGCTGGTATATTCCCCTAAAGCACACAAGTTAGTAGGTTTGCACAGACACAAAAGGACATTCTAACCTTGGGACTACTGCTTACCGCTTCTTCCAGTCCCAGTATTTAGATCTGCAGAAAAGTGGCAAAATTAGGAAATAGCTAGTGTGTACATATATATTCATTGAAAAAAAACAACGTTTACAGGGATGTTATGGCTATGCTCTGAATTTACTTGTACAAAACCATGGACCGAAGCAGTTATTGCAAAAGTTGCAGATAGAATATGAAATATGGCATAGAATATATCATCAATGATATAAAATGTAGATTAGCTAGCTGCGCATGGCAAATGTGTGATTTATAGTTACCTTAGGGTGCAAGAATGTATCTATAATGTCCCTGTAACCTTTGTTTTTTCAGGGAATTTCTAAGTTTTTAAAACTTTTTCATTGCTATACGTGACTCCAACAACGCCGTGCCTCCATAAGCACCCAACCTTGCGCAGTGCACAGCCTTCTCCTGCGCACGGTAGGTGTTGGCCGCAAGGGCTTGACTGCAGCCAGTCCCTGTGGCTATCCCCCCTAACCACCCAACCCAATGCTGTGCACGGCCTTTTGCACATGCATGGCAGAGGTTGGCAACGGCCTCTCTGGATTGAGAGTAGGTATGAGAGGCTGTATCTGAGGCAAAAGTGGCTGTCAGCGTGTCTGGCTGGGTGTGAGAATGCAAACATCAGTGTTTTAGTGGGTACATCAGTATGTGCGCGGTCTGTGAGTGTGTGCATCAGGGTTTCAGTGGGTCTGTGAGTAGGTGTGTTCTGTCTGAGTCAGTGTATGAGTGGGTGCGTAACTGAGTGGGTGTGAGTGGGTGTGTTAGGATCTGATTGGGACTGTGAGTGGGTGCATGCATGAGGGTCTGAGTAGCTCTGTGACTGGGTGTCTGTGAGTGTGAGAGTGGGTGCGTAGGTGTCTGAGTGAGTCTGTCAGTGGGAGAATTGATTGAAAGAGAAACAGAGAGAAGTATAGAAAGTAAGAGAAGAGAGATAGAGTTTTGTAGGCTTTGATGTCCAATATACTTAATAGGTCATTTGTCTCCAACTTAAAATGCATTTTTAAAAATAAAATAAAATAAAATAGAAATGAGTCCGGCTGGACGCAAACCCCCAAATATCAGTGTGAAGGTCTATGACCTTCACACTGAGATATGTTTTTTTTTTACTTTTGCTATTTTTTTCAGCCCTTTATGGGCTATCTTGGACTGTGAAGGACCCCTCAAGCGCTCCCCTGGGTCTCTCCTTATTTATTTATTTTTTATACTGTTTTATTAATTGTTTAAAAAATAAAAGGTAATTTACGGGCAACCTGATACTGTGGGGGAACCTTAAGGCTTCCCGCACAGTTCCATTGCTTCAGCTTCCACGGAGCTGCTTTGACAGCAGCTCCATGCTTGCTAATCATTTCATCTCTGTCTCCCGCACATGTGCAGGTCCAAGGGGGAGGCTCATGGCTCCCTTCCAACAAGGACAAAGCCCAGGGGTGGTGGTCCCTGGGGTGTGGGGGTTCCCAGAGGAACTCAATTTCTTTTTTTTAAATATTTGCTCCGGGGGTGGTGGTCAGTGGGGCAGCCGGAGGGGACCAGGTACCCCTGACAGATTATAATTAACACAGCCCCTGGGAGGTGGCAGTACCCAGGGCAGCTGGGGGGGCAGTGGGCCCCCACGCATATATAAAAATGAAAGCCCTGGGGAGGTGACAGTTTCCGGGACAGTGGGGGGCCCAGGCCCCCCTCATACATAAAAATGAAAGCCCTGGGGAGGTGGCGGTCCCTAGGTTAGTCGGGAGGGCAAGGCTCCCCCTGCATATATAATGATGAAAGCCATGGGGAAATGATGGTCCCCAGGGCAGCGGGGGCCGCAGGCTCCCCACATATATTAAAATGAAAGCTCTGGGGAAGTGGCAGTCCCCAGGGCAGTGGGGCGGCCATGGCTCCCCCACATATATAACAATGAAACCCCTGCGGATGTAGTGGTCCCCAGGGCGGCAGGAGGGGCCATGCACATTTTGAAAAATAAAAAGCTCTGGGGAGGTGGTGGGCCCGGCGATGTGGAGGGGCCGGGAGGCCCCCTGCACATCATTTTTAATGCCCCAGGACCTGGGGGCCTATAAACAAACATAACCAGGGGAGACCATGCTTGTTCATTTTAATTGTTTTGATGCAAATTTTGGGCAAAAATACATTTTAAAAAATTATCTTTTGCTCTGGGCGGGTCCATCTGGAATCCCCCACCATTGCTAAGGGGTGATGGTGTCCCTACCCAGGTCCCTTTTCTTTTTTTCTATATTTATTTTCTGGGACTCAGCTCAAGGCGAGTACCAAGACGGCTGCCAACACTTTCTGGATTGAAATATTGGTGGCCAAGCAGAGCTGTGCATTTCCCTGCACAAGCTCATCTTTGTTCTCGAATGCTTTGCGGACAGAGATATAAAAATTTGAATTTCACCTAAATTGCGCAAAAACTACTGAATGGAAAGAAGCAAAAGTATAATCTTCATCCTGAAAGATATAGGCAATACCTATTTATTATATATACATATAAACTCCTGGCACTGAAAATCAGAGTGCCAGTCCACATTTTCAAGGTCAATCAAAGCCTGTGGCACACCTCTTGTGATTGTTTTTGTGCAGGAAGGTGTCCCTTCCTGCAGAAAAACAATCAACACCACAAAGCCCTGGTGCAAGGGTGCCTGTGTTGGCATTACGCATCAATTTGTGCACCAGCACAATGGGAAATTACACAAATGCATTGTATATTGTAGATGCAGCACATTTCTGTCCTTTGCTAGTGGCACAGTGCGGCGTACGTAACAAATAGAATCTTTGCCTTGCTGGAAACGTTTTCTGCAGTATCAAAAAGCCAAGTCAGATGTCACCCCCACATAGTTACTCTTCACAACAAAGAGATATAGGCTCTCATTATGTCATTGGCGATAAAAACTGCCTACCGCCGCAACGACGGCTGCCAAAAGACTGTTGCCGTGGCTACCAGCCGTCCGCCGTATTATGACCACAGTTGGATTTCCGCTAGAAGGATGGCGGAAATCCGACTGTGGCCATGCCGGCGGATGGAGGTAAGGTGGCGCTGTCACGCCAGTAGACCGCCGCCAGCCGTATTATCACCCATAATACGGCCAGGCGGTGTTTTGCTGGTGGATGTTGCTGGTGGCAGCAGCACCCGTCCCGTCTCCTGCTGGATAACCCCCAAACACAGGTAATTGGATGCTCTGACAGGGGAAGGAGATGTGTGTGTGGGGGGGTGTGCGTGAATGTTTGTGCATGCATGCGTGTATGCAGGTTTGTGTTCTGCATTGAATGTGTGTGCATGTATGGAGGTGTGAGTGCGTGTATGTTGTGTTCTGTGAATGCGTGTCTGCGTGTATGTATGAAAGTGAGTGTGGATGTGTGTGTAAATGGATATATGCATGCGTGGATGTATGTGGGAATGGGTGTGTTTATGCATGTGTGCGTGTGTGAAGGGGCATGAATGTAGGGGGTTTGGAGAGGATGAGCGGTGGGGTGGGTAAGACCTCTATCAGTGACAGGGAAGGGATTCACTGTCACTGATAGTGTCTACCACCATGGTTTTCGTGGCGGTAAGGGAGCCAAGGAAACCATGGCAGGAGGTGGGGTCGTTATCCCGCAGGCGGTACAGTGACAGCCACCGGGTTGGAGATTGATATCTCCAGTCCGGCGCCATTACCGCTGTGACGGTTGGTGTGGTACATTGGCGGTTTGGCTTCAGCCAATCCACCAATGTCACAATATGGTGGAAAGTACCACCAGCCTGTTGGCAGTGCACATTACCGCTGACCGCCAGGGTCAAAATGAGGGCCATAATGTGTTCAAAACCTCCACACACCTATGGTGCATTAGGAACATATGCACTTTGTCAAAATGTTGCTGGACACAGGCTGCACAAAATTTGGTAGAAAAGTAATATGGTAGTAGTTACCCGCCACTATGTAAACCATAAAACAAGTTAACTCACTAGTTTAATGATGTAATCAGTAATATTATCACTGATGTAATTTGAGATGTCATCAGTGATGTCATACATGATGTCATAGAACATGCCATGAGTGATATCATATGTGAGATTATAAGCAGTGCTGCTAACTGTAACTAGTGAATAGTTCAAACCTAGCAATAATGTTACTTTAACCTTAGGTTTTTTTTTCAGTGTATTTCTAACGATTTTTCATGTAAAGTAATATTTAATTACAACACACAAATCCAAACCCATGCAACGCACAACTTTGTGTGCAATGGCGGGGGGTTGGCTGCAGGGCCTGGCCTGCAGGCAGAACCTGTGGTTAACCCTATGTTTATTTAAGCCCATGCTCCGTACCACCTTTGGACATGCAGTGCAGGGCTGGCCAGAGGACTGGACCCTGGGAACCCTAAGGGGATGCATTTACCCCCTCCCCAATCCTCATTAGGCCATGGGGACAGCAACCATTGCCTTTTATTGAAGTGGGTGTGTGTGGCCCTGGAATACCCATTCCTAGGGGCTCAGTGTGCTTTTTTACTAGGAGGAGGCATGTGGTTCCCCTTCCTGGGCCGAATTTGGCCACAGGGACTTTATCCCCTGGGACCCAGCTTTATTTCGGTGGGGTAGCATGCGTCCTTCCTCCTTGGACCGATGATGGCCCAGGGGACCCCACCCCCCTAGGTCCCAGAGTACTTGTCTGTGGAGCTATATACTCCCATCCTCATGTTGTGCTTGTTTGGGAAGGGAGGCCACCTAGGCTGATTTTGGCCCAGGGACCACATCCCCTAGGTCCTCACAATTGAAGGTGGGTGCCCACCCAGAACACTCAACATATGGTCTTTGGGGGACACAGGCAGATGCCCCCATGCCCCAGCCATCCCCATGCACCAGCCAGCTCCCAACATCGAGTGGGAGCTGGAATTGCTCCCACCCACAGGGAGCAACTCCTAATGAGCAGGAGCACTATTTAGGTCTGTTTCTCTGGGACCCCTTCTGTTTTTTTAGCCCCCTCACTGATGGATTACCTCGAAAATTTCCAGGAAGAAGCTGAAGTGGATGAATATTTTTTGTGTAAAGTTTTGTGAAGATTCATCAAATATATATATATATATATATTCACTTGAAAAAGAAAGGTCACAGGGACGTTATACTTTCAAGTAACTATAACTCGTGCCCCCTCGACACAGTTTTTGCTCAAAAATGTTACTGCAAATATTACATTGATGTTATCAATGATGTTATCAAAAGATGTCATGAGAACTGTAATATGTGGGGTAAATAGCAATGCATTGTGAGGGCCTTTGGTTTTCCAAGTGAATTTCTATGTTTGTTTAGTTCTATTTTAACATCTCTGTATCCTTTAGTTTTTTCAATGAATTTGTCTATGTTTTTTTTTTAACGTAAAATAATCTTAATTACTATATGTTAATCCAACCACTGCCACACATGGCCTTTGGCCATGTGTGACAAAGGTTGGCCGCAGGGTCTGGCCTGCAGTCAGGCCATGCAGCCAACACCATATAACCACCCAACCCAACCCCATGCCATGCACGACCTACGGCTGTGTGTGGTGGGGGTTGGCAACAGGAACAGGCCTGCGACAAGACCCTGAAACTAACACCCTATAACCATCCAACCCCACACCATGGGCAGCCAAAGGCCATGTGTTGAGCAATTTTTGGAGCTTAAAGAGTGTAACATTAAATACATGTATTTAGGAGGGCTGCACAGGCCCCACTGCTCCCAGGGACCACCATCTCCCCAGGACAACATCAAATAAATATATGGGGGGATGCAGAGACCCCTCAGGTCCCGGACACCACCACCACACCAGGGCAACATAATAACAACAGTTGGAGGGAACACGTGGACCCCCTTGGGCCCCAGGAATCACCACCTCCTGGGACTACATTAGATGATTATAAGGAGGGTGCCGCATGGACCTCCCTGGGCCTTGCGAACCAGCACCTCCTACAAGCAGGGTTGTAAGGACCCCTCAGGCCACGGAGGCCACCACCACCCCAGGGCTACAGCAGTAAAATAAAGCAGGGGCTGCGCTGACACCCACATCCCCAGGGCTATATTTAAAAAATAATGCAGGTGGCCATGAGGACCCCCTGTGTCCTGGTGACCACCACCTCCCTGGGGCTATATTACATTAATATGTGGAGGGGCCGTGCAGACCTACCTAGGCTCCAGGGACCACAACCTCCCGGGGCAAATCATTATTTCAAAACAAGAGGGGGGGCAGCCATGTTTTAATGGGTGCCCTGGTCCCACCCAGGGCACCCAGTAAAGACTTATAGGGACTACAAGGGGAGCTTCAATGCCCCTGTGGTGCCACCCGTCCCTGTCTCCTGTGGGAGTCAGCATTGTTCCTGCATGCAGGGAGCTACTGTGAATAGCAGCACCCTGCATGCTAGAGCTCTTTCTCTGCCAGCATAACAGTGGGCATGGAAAGACATGGAATCTTCGCTTTTAGAAGTGGCAACAGTTTTAAAGCAGCTGCTTGCTGAAAGCAGAGTGTTTGCTTTTGCAAAAGAAAACAACTACTGATGGAAAGTGAATTGTTGGTAAAGTCAGGTAGGTATCTACACCTAGCAATAGGCCACACCCCCCCAGTAAGTCCAGTCAAGGTCTCAGTAAATTAATCCTTGCTCCATCCTTGGTAGCTTGGCCTACAAGCAGTTAGGCTTAACTTAGGAGACTGGTACGTAAAGCATTTAATATCAACAAAACAGTAAATAAATAGATTACAACACACAATAAAAATCCAACACCAATTACACGAATTTATTAAACTATAAAATATTTTTATTTTTAAAATGACACCTAAATGACATAAATCCAATGTAGGGAACTGGAGATTTAAATTTTTAAATATTAAATGTAAAAAAAAGATTTTTAGCCCCTAATACCAAAAGCGTCAACCGAGAACATATGGTCGCACTTGACCAGGGAAAAGTTGAGGCTGACCGCGATGGAGCCCTGCTCGGGTACACTGAGCAAGAGGCCTTGATCAAAGTTTTAACTTCACACTTAAAAAAAATTCTGGAGCTTTCCTCTTCAACATATTGTGGTCTTCCCCAGCAAGCCAATTTCAATGCAACATCATCGGGTTGCCTTTCCGTGAGCACCCAGTGGAATCCTGAAAGTCCGGAGTTCCAGAGCTTTTAATGGGACAAACCTGAAATTCATGCCGGGTCACGGTTGAAGGTAGCCAGTTTGACTTTCAACGTCGGGTTGGTCCACTTATGAAGCTTTTTTCAAAGTTGCTCCAAATGTCTTCAAACTTCTGGATCTTCTTACAGAAGTCCTTTTTCGGTCCTCAAAATGTCCACAAACTTTATCCAAAGTTCAAGAAGCTCCAAATTGTCTCTTGGAAGTTGGGACTACAGTTCCAAGAATGCACCTGGTCAGAATCCTCAAATGGCCACTGGACACTGGTCGGCTGGGCTATTCTTGTAGGACTAGATGCAGGGGACTCTGGGCAGCTCCTTTGTACCTGTATCTTACAGGGAGTCCACTCCTAAAGTTGCAGAAGCAAGGCAAAGTCATTTTCTTGTTGAAGTGTGCAGCTGTGGCAGTCCTTGTGAGTGCAGTTCCCAGGTGCAGGTCTGGATCCGGCAGGGCAGTACTTCTTCTCAAGTATCTTCTTCCAGCATGGATCTGAATTGTGGGGCAGCTCTGGCATACCTATCCTTGCTTCTGGAAATTGGCAACAGTGGGGTGCTTCTGACAATTGGAGTGCAGGCCACCACCCTCTGGGGTGACCACTTCCTGTGAAGTGTGGCAATAATCAATCCCAAGGAGCAACATTCTCTAAAAATACAAGATGGCAAAAATGAATCCTTAGAAGTTAGATATGGATGAGTCCACCCATTGGTGTAGCGAAGTTTCTCTTAACACACCCCTTCAAGCCCCTCTCCTAATCTAATCATGAGGGCTCCCATCTGTCTGGGGGCACAGGAAATATGGAGGTCCAGTTTCTGTCCAAAGTGGCTTTTCCTCCTTGAAAGATCAGTTTGGCTACTCTTTCCCCTTCCTGTTCTACCATCTGCTGTAGCAGTTCTCCACTCACCAAATGCTTCCATTTTATCAGGAAAGGGCACTACAGGACTGAATTGTGCAACTTTCAGAAAGAGTTCTAAATCTTTTCCATGCTAGTTATATTATATTCAGCATTGTCAAGTTTTTTTTATTTATTACAACATTTAATTTGTCACATAACTGGCTACATTTAGCTCATCTATATTGCAAATAAGGCTTTATTGTTTTAAAATAAATTCCCCCAATATTAGCCTATTGAGCTCATTGACACAAATTTGGTTGTTTACCCTCACCAGAGCTTATAAAACATTTTTATAAAGTTATTGCTTTTACTTACACTGCACCTTACCCCTGGGGCTCCTAGGGGAGACCTTAGGGGTGACTTATGCACAAAAATAAGATAGTTTGGGACGTTAGAAGTACTTTTAATTCCAAGGTCAAATTTGGGGTTAACTTTGACTTAAAAGCAGCCTGCAATACAGGCCTGCTTTTAAATGAAATTGGACATCATGTTGATGTGTTGGCAGCCAATCAGATCTCAGCACGAGATCAGTAGGGGTCGCAAATCCTTTGTGTCCCTATATATATATATATACAAATGTGGATTTTCTTTATTATCTCAAAAACAATACTGAACAGATTTACACCAAACAACAAAAAGGTTTCTTTCTGGATGAAGAGCTACCTTTCTGCCAAATATGGTGTAATTATGTCCAGTAGTTTTCGTGCCATCGCTATGGTAAAATGCATTGGGAAAATGTGTTTTGGGACCCCCCCCCTTTTCCTCGGCCCCCCTATATGGATCACCCCAAAGCTTTCAATATAGCAGTTGCTATGAGTGTAAAAGCTTTGGGGAAAATTTCATAACGATACGTCAAGCAATGCCAATGTTATTTTCTTTTCTAAGCCACTGGGTGGGCCAAGCCCTAGGGGTATTTTTATGTGAATACTATAAAAATTTGAAAAAACAGCTACCTGCTTGCTGGAACAATGGGACCATGAAGGCGGCCTTGAGGCTCCCCCGCGCTCCCAGAGAGCCCATAAGGGAATATTACAAAATACATATAGTCAGGGACCATGGGAGATGCCTTGAGGTTCCCCCCATGGTCCCAGATAGCCCATAAAGGGCTAAAATTATATATAAATATATATAAAAAAACCTTAATAGCTCAACTGTGAAAGATGCAGATCTTCACGTTGAGGGCTCGAGACCAGGTGTGCTATGGGTAATTTCTCTCCTTTGTTTCTTCTTAAACAACAAACATTTAAGGCTCATACTGAAAGGTGATCTTACTCTTTTTAAATGTCCCAAATTTTTTTTTTCAAATTGTGCAGAAATATCTCATTCTAAGAATATCATACATCAAATCCTAAAAAACTCTCTCACTCTTTTTCAATATCTTTCTCCCACTCACACCCACTCAGACTCTTATGCACTTACTCATAGACTCACTCAGTCCGTCGTACACTCACTCATTGCTTCAGGCAGACTCTCATGCACCCATTCACAAATACAATCAGGCAGTTATGCACCCACTCATAGACCCACTTAGACTCTCACACACCATCTCACAGACCCACTGACACCCTCCTGCACCCACTCAAAAACCCACCCACACACTGCCACAACCACTAAAACACTGATGTATGCACTCTCATACCCAGACAGACAGTCTCACAGCCACTGTCACCCCTAGATACAACCTCTCACATCTATTCTCACACCCAGAGAGGCTGCAGCTAATTCCTGCCACGCGCGGCCAAAGGGCCATGTACAGAGTGGGGTTGGATTGTTAGGGGGGTTGGCTGCAGGGTCTGGCTCAAGGTCAGGTCTTGTGGGCATCCTGTGCTATGCACCGGCAAAGGCCATGCATGGTGAAAGGTTGGCTGCTTATAGGCGGTTGGCCTCAGATCCTGGCTGCAGGTCAGACCCTGTGGCCACTGCCGCTGCGCACAGTCGAAGATATATATTATCACTGAAAAAACAAGGTTCCAGGGACTTAATAGTTAAGAAATATAATTTGAAAAACAATAAAAATTCATTGAAAAAAGCAAAGGTTACAGGGACATTATATTTAGGCTCACCTTTTAAACGTACAAAACCAAATAAATTCTCCCTTTGTGGTTAGAGTTATCTCAAGTAACTATAACTTATGTCTCTAAGATAACAATAACTCACACCCCGCCATGCACAGTTTTTAAATCAAAAATGTTACTGCCAGTATTACATTGATATTATCAATTATGTTATCAAAGATGTAATGAGTGCTGTCGGGGCAATTAGCAGTGCATGGCGAGGGCGCGAGCTGTAGTTATTTTTGGGCTTGAGTTATAGTTACTTGAGATAACCCTAACTGTAACAGGTGAATGTCTATTGTTTCGTACATTTAAAATCTGAGCCTAGCTATAAAGCCCCTGTCCCCTTTGGTTTTTCAGTGAATTGCTATGGTTTTTTAATGTATAGTAATTTTCATTCAGAACACACTATGAGCACCCAACCTTGCACCCTGCACTGCCTTTGCCTGTGCACAGTAGGGGTTGCCAGCCAGGCCTAGCCTGTAGCTAATCCCTGTGGCCAACCCCCCTAACCATCCAATCCTACTCTGCACATGGCCCTATGGCCGGTTGCAGCAAAGATTTATATCCAGCCTATCTCTCTGCATATGAGAATTGTTTTAAGAGAGTTTGTCTGGGGGTGAGAATGGCTGTGAGAGTATCTGCCTGGGTGTGAAAGTGGGTGCATCAGTGTTTCATTGGGTGCTTCATTGTCTGCACAGGTCTGTGAGTGGGTGCATGAAGGTGTCACTGGGTCTGTGAGAGGGTTTGTGAGTGTCTGAGTGGGTCTATGAGTGGGTGCGTGAGGGTTTGAGTGGGTCTGTGAGTGAATCTGTGAGTGTCTAGTTGGGTCTGTGACTGAGTGCGTAAGTGTCTGAGTGGATGTGTGAGTGGGAGAAAGAGATTGAAAGAGAGAGAAAGAGAGTGAGCGGGCAAGAGATAGAGAGTTTTTTAGGCTTTGATGTATGATATACTTAGAATGAGATATTTCTGCACAATTTGAAAAGAAAAATATATTTGTCAATTTAAAATAGTAAGATCGCCTTTCAGTATGAGCCTCAAACATTTGCAGCTGAAAAGAAATTAAAGGAGGGAAATAACTACAGTTGGTGCTGAACCCTCAACTCTCACTATGACGGTCTGTCACCTTCATCATTACGTTATATTTTTTGTTTATTTTTTAACTATTTTCTTTGCCCTTTACGAGCTATTTGAGACCACAGGGAAGCCTAAAGGCCTCCGCTGCGATCCTACCTCATTTTTTTTTTTTAAGTGTTGGTGGCCTTTTACAGGCTATCTGTGACTGCTGGGGGAGCCTCAAGGCCTCCGCCACAGTCTGACCTGATTGCTTTTTTTAAATATATTTTGCCTTTACAGGCTATTTGAGACTGTGTGGGGGGGAGCCTCATCAGTGACTCCTCATTTGAAGTGTTGGCAGCCAATTAGAGCTGTGTATTTCCGTGCATGAGCTTGTCCTTGTTTGCGAAGTCTTCACGATCACAGATATACAAATTTGGGTTCCCTTTAATTTAAAAAAAACTACTGAATGGGTTTACACCAAATACTGAAAGCTAGCTTTCTGCCATATATGGTGCAACTCTGTCCAGTGATGTGGGCTGTAATTGTGCCTCAACGTCCTATGGCAATTAACAAAGGGAATACACATTTTTTACCTCCCCCCATTTTTTCAGCCCCCACTTGATAGATCACCTCCAAACTTTCTGTGCATTTTTTGAAAAATTTGTGAAGATTCTTCGTGCCAAAGATATAGGCAAGTCCAAAAACACTTTTGCTAAGGAAACATGGTCATAACTATAACTACCTAGTGGCGACCACCACTAGGCTATATATATATATATATATATATATATATATATATATATATATATATATATAAAATCACTGAAAAAACAAACGTTACATGGATGTTATATTTAGGTTGACGTTTTACCCACACAAAACCATAGAAATTCAGCATTTATAGTTATAGTTGTACTTGTGTTAAGAAGCTATAGCTCATGGCCTAAAGTTACTTAATGGCATGAGGTTTGTTTTCCTCAGATAAGTATAACTATAAGTATAATTATAACTGCTGAATTTTTATGGTTTTGTGTAGGTAAAATGTCAACCTACTTATAACGTAGTGTAACCTTTGTTTTTTCCAGTGAATTGCTTTTGTAACCTTTGTTCTTTTCAGTGAATTGCTATTTTTCTAACATAAAGTACTATTTAGTTTGAGTACATTAATACAACTACTGTTGCACATTTCCCAAGGCCTATGGCCAACTCCCCACTGCATGCACCCAACCCCGTGCTGCGCACACCCTTCGGCTGTGTGTGGCTGGGTTATAGTATGTGTTTTTCCTATTGGGCTTCATAACCTCAGATCCACGGCAGATTTACACTGGGGGTCACACTTTGCACCGCAGTGGATCAGCTGTTCAGCCCAAAAAAATAGGGCAACCCTTTGCTCATGAGGGGGTCCCTCAGAGACCACTCCATGTGTTCTATGGGGTCAGGATACCTCTATCCTGACCCCTTATGTGTGTTTCCTATTTATGTTGTCTCCCCAGGGGCCCAGCCAAGAAACAACATTTTGGCCGCCACTTTTTTTTCTGGGTGTGGGCAGCCAAGCATTTCCTTACTTTTTACCTGGATCCGTGGGCACCTGCTGATCCACAAAGAATCTGTGCCCCTAGATATCTACATGTTTTTCCTTTATCAACTCTGAAACTACTGAAGAGACTTACACCAAACTACAAAAAACTATCTTTCTAGAGCAAAATGTACCTTTCTGCAAAATTTGGTGTAATTCAACTCAGCAGTTTGAGCTGTAGTCTGGTGTAAAAACTGGAAAATCCCCATAGACATTGCATAGGGAAGAGGCATTTCAGACCCCCCCCTTTTTTTCGGCCCGCGCTTCACATATCACCTTTAAATGTACCAGTCAGCAGCTGAAGTATCTGGTATCCTAGTTTTGAAAATATTATAAAGATTTGGCAAAGTTTTGACCATATCAAAAACGCTTTGTCTATGGGAAAATTTGTTCGTGACTATAACTACCTACATTTACCTAGATGCGTGAACAAGGCCGTCGGGCCAAAACGTGTTGCAGGGGCTGGAGCACCTTCAATAAATGAATTTTTGCCTATTTCTTCTTGAGTGCGCATGACTCACTTTCTACAGATTCTTCTCTCTCTCTCTCTCTCTCTGCATTTTTTATATATATATATATGTGTATATATATATATATATATATATATATATATATATATATATATATACAGTATATATATATTTCTATATGATGCCACTGTATGTAGAGCAATACTGTTTAATATGAGTTGCATGTCAATGTTTTTTTTATTGAGGATTCCAGTTGAAAGTGACCTATACAAATGCTGCAAGGCATACAGCGACGACACTGCCTCGATTTTGAAGCAAGGACTTCTCTTTTGCATTGTCATTTCAAATTTCTGTACAGTGCATACATGTGAACATTTCTTAATGGAGGTCAGACTTGTAAATTGTGTCTTTAGCAGCACTGATCCATAAAATACATCTGCCTTGCATATTTTCTTATTCTGCCATTGAACTCATGATAACGATTTACAGATCATTGAACACTTGCATTGGTAATTAGTAGCCATAGTCTTAAAGAGGTACATAATTAATCAAAAGAGATGTGAGCTATTTATTCATAATGATGCACATGCTGCTTGTCTATGCCCTGAGGCAAGTCAAATTTAATCAAATAGCTTCATCCATTCTATGCAAAGGACTGGCTGGAAAGCAAACAGATTGGTTATGGAGGTACTTACAAAGTATACACTTTCATGTAATTTATTTATTATTAAATAATAAATAATAATTTACAGACACCCTAATGTATCGTTAAATAGTCGAGGTTTATGGATATGATGCATTACCCCCAAAGTTACCCACTGTAATTTGTAGTCGTGAAATTACTTAAAGTGTGAGTTGTTTAACGTACACCAGCTCACAAAACACAGTTCAGTTTACCTGAAGATACGCATTTTTGTAGATTGCTGCTTTGGCAGTAGTCTCAGTTTTAATTGACTAGTTGCTTGCAATTTGCTTTACAATTTCTTTAATTTACCCATTAGAGTGCCTGACTGACAGTTGGTTAGTGTTAGAAAAACGTCTTCTACTTATGTAGTAAGTTCTAAATCTGGAAGCCTGTCTGCTCGTAGGATCTATTTAAACAGTTATCTCCCAATGGTGTAGGAATTTTCTGTGTTACATGTTCCTCTGGATTTGCTATTTATTCTAGAGGATTTTCCATTATCATCCAATTCTGAATCAAGCTCTAGACTCTTCCACCACAGTCTATACTGTGGAATGCCCCATTATCCCCATCAGGTGAGTGGGGGGCGGGTATGTTGAAGATCATGAGTGGACTGCTACAAGCTTCTGTCGTGCTGCACATTCTCTGCTCTGACTTAAAAACATAGTCGAGCTGAGTAAACAAATAATACACTGCAGGACATGTTCTTAACCCCTTAGCTGCTGGGCCTTTTCCCCCCCAGTGCTGAGCCCTTTTTTGGCTATTTGGGGTAGTTCGCGCTTAGGGCTTCATAACTTTTTGTCCACATAAGCTAACCACGCCAAATTTGCGTCCTTTTTTTTCCAACATCCTAGGGATTCTAATGGTACCCAGAGTTTGTGGTTTACCCTGGAGGAGACCAAGAAAATAGCCAAAATACAGTGAAAATTTAGTTTTTTCCCCAAAAATGGGAAAAAAGGGCCGCCGAAGAAGGCTTGTGGTTTTTTCCCTGAAAATGCCATCAACAAAGGGTTTCTGGTGCTGAAATCACTATCTTCCCACCTTTCAGGAACGGGCAGACTTGAATCAGAAAACCACATTTTCCAACACAAATTTGGCATTTTACTGGGACATACCCCATTTTTACTATTTTTGGTGCTTTCAACCTCCTTCCAGTTAGTGACAGGAATGGGTGTGAAACCAATGCTGGATCCCGGAAAGCTAATCATTTCTGAAAAATAGACAAAATTCTGAATTCAGCAAGGGGTCATTTGTGTAGATCCTACAAGGTTTTCCTACAGAAAATAACAGCTGAAATAAAAAAATATTGAAATTGAGCTGAAAACAACAGCCATTTTTCTTTATGTTTTACTCTGTAAATTATTCCTGCGATGTCAGATTTCTGAAAGCAATATACCGTTTTGTCTGCTGGACTCTTCTGGTTGCGGGGATATAAAGGGCTTATAGGTTCATCAAGAACCCTAGGTACCCAGAGCCAATAAATGAGGTGCACCCTGCAGTTGGTTTTCATTCTATACTGGGTATACAGCAATTCATTTGCTGAAATATGAGGAGTGAAAAAGAGGTATCAAGAAAACCTTTGCATTTCCAAAATGGGATCAAGATAAGGTTTTGAGGAGCAGTGGTTATTTGCACATCTTTGAATTCCGAGGTGCCCATACTAGCATGTGAATTGCAGGGCATTTCTCAAATAGACGTCTTTTTTACACACTCTCTTATATTTGGAAGGAAAAAATGTAGAGAAAGATAAGGGCCAATAACACTTGTTTTGCTATTCTATGTTCCCCCAAGTCTCCCGATAAAAATGATACCTCACTTGTGTGGGTAGGCCTAGCGCCCGCGACAGGAAATGCCCCAAAACACAACGTGGACACATCACAGAAAACAGAGCTGTTTTTTGCAAAGTGCCTACCTGTAGATTTTGGCCTCTAGCTCAGCCGGCACCTAGGGAAACCTACCAAACCTGTACATTTTTGAAAACTAGAGACCTAGGGGAATCCAAGATGGGGTGACTCGCGGGGCTCTGACCAGGTTCTGTTACCCAGAATCCTTTGCAAACCTCAAAAAGTGGCTAAAAAAACAAGTTTTCCTCACATTTCGGTGACAGAAAGTTCTGGAATCTGAGAGGAGCCTCAAATTTCCTTCCACCCAGCGTCCGCCCAAGTCTCCCGATAAAAATTATACCTCACTTGTGTGGGTAGGCCTAGCGCCCGCGACAGGAAATGCCCCAAAACACAACGTGGACACATCACAGAAAACAGAGCTGTTTTTTGCAAAGTGCCTACCTGTAGATTTTGGCCTCTAGCTCAGCCGGCACCTAGGGAAACCTACCAAACCTGTACATTTTTTAAAACTAGAGACCTAGGGGAATCCAAGATGGGGTGACTCGCGGGGCTCTGACCAGGTTCTGTTACCCAGAATCCTTTGCAAACCTCAAAAAGTGGCTAAAAAAACAAGTTTTCCTCACATTTTGGTGACAGAAAGTTCTGGAATCTGAGAGGAGCCTCAAATTTCCTTCCACCCAGCGTCCCCCCAAGTCTCCCGATAAAAATGATACCTCACTTGTGTGGGTAGGCCTAGCGCCCGCGACAGGAAATGCCCCAAAACACAACGTGGACACATCACAGAAAACAGAGCTGTTTTTTGCAAAGTGCCTACCTGTAGATTTTGGCCTCTAGCTCAGCCGGCACCAAGGGAAACCTACCAAACCTGTACATTTTTGAAAACTAGAGACCTAGGGGAATCCAAGATGGGGTGACTCGCGGGGCTCTGACCAGGTTCTGTTACCCAGAATCCTTTGCAAACCTCAAAAAGTGGCTAAAAAAACAAGTTTTCCTCACATTTCGGTGACAGAAAGTTCTGGAATCGGAGAGGAGCCTCAAATTTCCTTCCACCCAGCGTCCCCCCAAGTCTCCCGATAAAAATGATACCTCACTTGTGTGGGTAGGCCTAGCGCCCGCGACAGGAAATGCCCCAAAACACAACGTGGACACATCACAGAAAACAGAGCTGTTTTTTGCAAAGTGCCTACCTGTAGATTTTGGCCTCTAGCTCAGCCGGCACCTAGGGAAACCTACCAAACCTGTACATTTTTGAAAACTAGAGACCTAGGGGAATCCAAGATGGGGTGACTCGCGGGGCTCTGACCAGGTTCTGTTACCCAGAATCCTTTGCAAACCTCAAAAAGTGGCTAAAAAAACAAGTTTTCCTCACATTTCGGTGACAGAAAGTTCTGGAATCTGAGAGGAGCCTCAAATTTCCTTCCACCCAGCGTCCCCCCAAGTCTCCCGATAAAAATGATACCTCACTTGTGTGGGTAGGCCTAGCGCCCGCGACAGGAAATGCCCCAAAACACAACGTGGACACATCACAGAAAACAGAGCTGTTTTTTGCAAAGTGCCTACCTGTAGATTTTGGCCTCTAGCTCAGCCGGCACCTAGGGAAACCTACCAAACCTGTACATTTTTAAAAACTAGAGACCTAGGGGAATCCAAGATGGGGTGACTCGCGGGGCTCTGACCAGGTTCTGTTACCCAGAATCCTTTGCAAACCTCAAAAAGTGGCTAAAAAAACAAGTTTTCCTCACATTTCGGTGACAGAAAGTTCTGGAATCTGAGAGGAGCCTCAAATTTCCTTCCACCCAGCGTCCCCCCAAGTCTCCCGATAAAAATGATACCTCACTTGTGTGGGTAGGCCTAGCGCCCGCGACAGGAAATGCCCCAAAACACAACGTGGACACATCACAGAAAACAGAGCTGTTTTTTGCAAAGTGCCTACCTGTAGATTTTGGCCTCTAGCTCAGCCGGCACCTAGGGAAACCTACCAAACCTGTACATTTTTGAAAACTAGAGACCTAGGGGAATCCAAGATGGGGTGACTCGCGGGGCTCTGACCAGGTTCTGTTACCCAGAATCCTTTGCAAACCTCAAAAAGTGGCTAAAAAAACAAGTTTTCCTCACATTTCGGTGACAGAAAGTTCTGGAATCTGAGAGGAGCCTCAAATTTCCTTCCACCCAGCATCCCCCCAAGTCTCCCGATAAAAATGATACCTCACTTGTGTGGGTAGGCCTAGCGCCCGCGACAGGAAATGCCCCAAAACACAACGTGGACACATCACAGAAAACAGAGCTGTTTTTTGCAAAGTGCCTACCTGTAGATTTTGGCCTCTAGCTCAGCCGGCACCTAGGGAAACCTACCAAACCTGTGCATTTCTGAAAACTAGAGACCTAGGGGAATCCAAGATGGGGTGACTCGCGGGGCTCTGACCAGGTTCTGTTACCCAGAATCCTTTGCAAACCTCAAAAAGTGGCTAAGAAAACAAGTTTTCCTCACATTTCAGTGACAGAAAGTTCTGGAATCTGAGAGGAGCCACAAATTTCCTTCCACCCAGCGTTCCCCCAAGCCTCCCGATAAAAATGATACCTCACTTGTGTGGTTAGGCCTGGTGCCTGCGACAGGAATAGATCACACAACGGTCAATGTTGGTCCTTACGTGAGGCAGCTGTTGACCCTGGGGTGATCCATTCCTGACACAGACACTAGGTGTAGGCACTCAAGCGGGGTAGTGTTTTTATCAGGACAGGTGAGGAGTCACTGGGTGGTAGGAATATTGTGGATCCCAGCATATTCCTGTAGTTTGTGTGACAGAAATGCGAGAAAAATTGAGTTTTTTTTCAACATTTCAGCTTTGCAGGGTATTCTGGGTAAGAAAACTTTGGGGAAGCCACACAAGTCACACCTCTGTGGACTCCCCCGAATGTCTAGTTTCCAGAAATGTTTGGGTTTAGTGTGTTTCTCTATATGGCCGCCGAATCCAGGACCAAAAACACAGGTGCCTGCCTTACAAAACCAGTTTGTTTTGCCATGGATAATTTTGATGTCTCCACAATATGATTTGGGTGGTGGAATTTGGGGCTGAACTAAATTGGGGAGCTCCCAAGAGAGCACTCTCTCTCTGCTTGCCGCCGCATTCACCTGCTCTCTGGGTTGGCCTAACCCACTATTACCTAGTTGCACAAACAGCTTGCGAAGGGACAGCAGGACTGTCCTCATCACCTCCCTCATAATGTACTGGAACAGGAGTTATCGAATGGGACTCCTCTGACTGAAAAATCACTCCCAGAGTCTGCGCCATTGTCCTATCCCTCAGATGCTGTCTCAGTATCTGATGTCTCAGTCTCTGATCCTATGTCAGAGCGGTCCTCTATAACCCGAGTGCAGGCAGCAGTCATCCATCAAGATGCCATCTCTGCTATTGGCTAAACTGTTGCTCTAAAACACTAGCCTACGTAGACAGTCACAAAATCGATGGTGTGTGAGATACGTGCAACAGTAGAGGCCACCTTACCTGCGCTTCTTCCCTCAATCAGCACGTACTTTCAAGACACTCAAAAAACACCTTGTCACATACCATTCATCACAGTCTTTAGCACCTCCTGCGCCCAGTCCAACAATCATTATTGGTGCTCCCACTCCCTCCTCCTCGGATTCCCTCATTACCCCCCAGCAAAAGTGCCCTTCATCTCTCCATAGATTTTGCTAATGTACTCAGCTATTTACATAAAATACAGATTTGCTCTTTGCAGTAGGCATATAAACCTTCTGCGCTTCTTTATGGCACTAAAACTGCCACTAGACAAGTCGGACCCTTTTCCCCCCAGGGAAACCACACACATATTGACAAAAGTGATATATATATGACAGCCAATCACCTGAAACTCAACTCAAGCAAAACCGAAATAATCCTCTTTGGCCCACACAAAAACACCTGGGACCCCTCATGGTGGCCCACCACGCTAGGCCCTGCACCCACCCCCGCCAACCACGCACGCAACCTCAGCATCATCCTAGACTCCTCCCTCTCGATGACCCAACAAATCAACGCTCTCACCTCCTCATGCTTCAACACACTCCGTATACTGAAAAACATTCAAATGGATCCCCACAGAGACCAGAAAAACTGTCACTCACGCACACATCAGCAGCAGGCTTGATTACGGAAACGCCCTCTACGCCGGCACCACTTTAAAACTCAAGCGCAAACTACACGCATCTAGAACTCAGCAGCACGACTCATCCTCGTCCTCCGCCGACACGAACACATCTCTCCACACCTCAAATCCCTCCACTGGCTCCCCATTGACAAAAGGATCACCTTCAAGATCCTCATCCTCGCACACAAATCACTCCACAACACAGGCCCTGCCTACCTCAACGAGAGTCACCTTCCACACCCCCACACGAAACGTCCGCTCAGCTGACCTCTCTCTCGCCTCTGTCCCCTGCATCAAACACACCACCACCGGGGGCAGATCCTTCTCCTACCTTGCACCCAAAACCTGGAACGCCCTCACAACCCACCTTCGCAAGACCCAAAACCTACTTCTTTTCAGGAAGGGCCTCAAAACCTGGCTTTTCGAACAGTGAACCTCCCAGCCCCTTTCCCTCCCCCCACCCCCCCCCCAAGCGCCTTGAGACCCTCACAGGTGAGTAGCACACTTTATAAATCTCTTTGGTATATATAGATCTACCTCTATATATATATATATATCTATGTACATAGATATATCTATAGATATATCCATGTACATAGATATATCTATCTACATAGATATATAAATATAGATCTATATATAGATCTATTTTTTTTAGTTGTTGTATGGTTTCCTTGGGGGCCAAAATGGCCCCCAGGGAAACCCTACAACATCTAAAAAAAAAATTGCCCCCACAGGGGGTCACCCTGCCCATGGGCGACCCCCTGTCATTTTATTTATTTTTTATTTTTATTTTTTTGAAAAAAAAACAATCCCCTGGGGGGGGCGGCCCGTTTTCCAAGGGGGCCGCCCCCCCAAAGTGAAATCCCTGGCGTCTAGTGGTGTTTCCTGGCCCCCGATCGCAGCTGTGCTGCGATCGGGGGCCAGGAAACACTTTGAGAAGGCCTCGTAAGAAAGGGGAGACTCTCCCCTTTCTTACGAGGCCTTCTCAAACTGTTCTGTTGCTCGGCAAGTTTTGTCCAGTTTGCACCTGCAGATATCACATGTCTGTTTAGGAAAGTCACATTTCCTCTGTGAATCATTGAATTGCACCATCATGCACTTGGGGTTCTGTAGTACTTGTTATTGTTGTCAATTACCGTTTGCACCTGCTACCTGCTAGGCCTCATTTCTGTTGTATGTAACACATGATTTTCCCTAGGTTAATTGGGAGATTCCACACTTCCATGTGGGACACATGCCTTTCTGGAACACTCTTTGCTTTCTGCATAAATACCACCTCTGAACCTGTATCAGGGCTTGGCCTCTAACCCGTACCCACCCTGCATAAACAACGTCATTGCACTCACCTCCATCCCTATCCTTTTCAAGCAATGTCCCTGCACTCATCTCCTGGGTCACCAGGATCTTCAGCGCTCAACTTCTGTTCAAAGTCCGTCCTTGTACTCAACTTCCAAGTTGGCGGGCAATACCAGCGCTCTAGTCTTCCAAGCCTTCCTGATAATTCTATGATTCGGGCTTCTGTTATGGTTCTAATGTCTCCTTTCATGAGCTACGAGCTGCCTGCCGGCTTCAAACTCTTGTGGAAGTACTAGACAGGGCTATGTACTTCTCCTTCAGGTTAGTGCACATGTATCCTTTAAAGTAGTAGAGCAGGCCAGGTTTAATCATCTCCAAAGACTATATGATCCTCTCCAGCGTTTCTAGGTTTGTATGGTATTGAGAACTTTTTATGACAGGATATAGTGCTTAATAAATGTTGCTTATTTATATGGTGTTTATTGCCCTATAAAACTGTATTTGTGGTATCATTTGAAGGGCTGTACTTCTATGGCATTTTTTTTCCAGGAGAGAAGATGCTTTCCTTTGTAATTTATTGTTGGATGATATAATTTGGGGACTCCCCACTGAGGCCATCATTCTGACTCTGGCGGGCGGCGGGAACCGGCATTTGTCCGCCATGTGACCAAAATACCGCTTCCCGCATTCCGACATTCCTGCTGGGCCGGCGGGCGCTAGCCAAGTTAGCGCCAGCCGGCCCAGCGGGAATGGGGGCCGGCGGTGTTGCGGCGGTGCGACGGGTGCAGTTGCACCCGTCGCGCTTTTCACTGTCTGCTGGCATGGGCAGTGCAGGGGCCCCAGGACACCCCTTACCGCCAGCCTCTTCCTGGCGGTGAAAACCGCCAGAAACAGGCTGGCGGTAAGGGGGTCAGAATACCCAGGGCAACGCTGCATGCAGCGCTGCCCTGGCGGATTCGCCCAGCTGGGGCATAAATGGCGGGAAACTGCCAGCCCCGGTTTTCTGACCGCGGCTTTACCGCCGCAGTCAGAATGGGCTTGGAAGCACCGCCAGCCTGTTGGCGGTGCTTCCGTCATTCGTGGCCCTGGCGGTCAGAATGACCCCCTGAGTCATTACTGGAAGCCAAGAACCCCGGCCTAAACATTGTTGATGATTTGAACCACAAAACAATACACAAAAAAATACAGAACAAGCATTCATTGAACACATACACAAATGATAACACATTTTATGTAATTTGCAAACAGATATAAATATAAAAAAATCATAATGTTAACAGAAAGTTGGAGCATTTTTAAATTCAATTGAAGCCACACATCTTCCACACTATCGTCTGGTTAATGCACCAATGGGAGGATGATAATTTAATTTTTAGCTTCCAATTTCAAATTCCCTGACATTTACAGTAGGCACATTCAACCACTTCATTTATATACTGTTAATATTATTTAATTTTCCAAGTAGTCATGGACCCCCTTTGGAGGCTTCGCAGATCCCCAGGGGCCCCAAGGACCACAATCTAGGAACCATTGTTTTACATGTGAATGTGTTAGATTTATATTATTTTTTTAATTGCATTTGTATGATGATATGTGTTTAATTATTTACATTTACCATGTGTAATCTTTTTTTGTTTGAGTAAAATATATGTAATTCACTCAACAACAAACATGATTATGGCCCTCATTTCGACCTCGGCGTTCTTTTTTCTGCCGAGGTACCTCTGTGCTGAAGACCGCCAGTGCAGGCGGTTTTCCGTGTGGTGTATTATGACTGCTGGCAGCCCTACGTCCTTTTTTGGACGGAGAGCTGCCAGCAGCCATACTGGCGGTCGGAGGGGAAGTGGAGGTTGCTCCACCTCCACCGCCCCGTCATCAGAACACTGCCCACCGAATCACGTCCCATAATTCGGTGTGGCGGTGTTCTGGTGATGGGGTGCTGGCGGTGGAGCAGCCCCATGGATCACGTCCCCTCCCGGAGGATCAATGGACAAGGTAAGTAGATCATCCATTAGGGGAGAGGGGTGGGGGAGTGTTGTGTGTTGTGTGTGTGCATGGGGGTGTGCGTGTGAGTATGTAGAGGAGGCGTGTGAGTGCATGTATGCATGCGGGGAGTGTGTTGTGTGTATGGGAAATGTATGCAGGTCGGTCTGTGTGCATGTCTGTTTGTATATGTGCGGGTATGTGTTGCTGTAGTGTATGTGTGCATGTAGGGATGTGTGTATGTGCATGTTGGGGGTGGGGGTGGGGAGAGGGGTCCTGCCACCTTTGGGAGGTGGCAGGGGGGTGGGTGGTGTGGGGAGGACTCGGGTGGGGGAGGTGGGTTGGGAAGGCCCCTATCAGTGCCAGGGAAGGATTTCCCTGGCACTGATAGTGCCTACCACCATGGATTTTGTGGCTGTTCCAAACCACCTGAAATCCATGGCGGTATGCAGGGTCCTGATACCGTCGGCGGTCTGGTGATGGCCGCCGGACTGGAGACTGCAGTCTCCAGGCCAGCGGTCGGCACCGCCCTGGTGGTCAG
The DNA here is from genome assembly GCF_031143425.1 of Pleurodeles waltl. Classification (NCBI taxonomy): domain Eukaryota; kingdom Metazoa; phylum Chordata; class Amphibia; order Caudata; family Salamandridae; genus Pleurodeles; species Pleurodeles waltl. The sequence continues at coordinate 499,607,302 of NC_090445.1, forward strand.
AGTGGAGAAGTGGCGGATGACCATGGCGGTAACCGGCATGGTCATAATTCCATTTTTTTCCCGCCATCCTGTTGGCGGTATTATCCGCCACTTCTCTCCCGCCTGCCAGGGTTGTAATGAGGGCCTATGTGTTCTTTTGCTAGCATACTTTTGTTTTTTTCCAGTAGTGTGTATGGTATGGAGTCTAAGTAATCTACTGGCGGCAGTTCATTGTAAAGATTTACCTTTTGACAAAGAATTTCATACATGCATAGGATTTGTTTGGTTACTCTTGGTTTTAGGGCCTCTGACAGGGATTGTTGGATTCTTAGGGTTGGGTAGCTGTGCTCCTTTGCATTATTTCAATGAACTAATATTTGATTGGATGGCAGCAGCAGTCAATTGAAGCTTCAAATGAGCTGAGCTACCTTTTTGCTCCAATGTTTGACTTCTTCATTTAAGTGCTTTGATATAAGTTCCAATGTAAATATGAAACCTGCCTTGGCGTCTGTATGTAGAGCAGTCAAGTATTTCATACTTAAGAAGGATTTTTTAGGTGGTGTCATGTGGCTCTATTATAATGAACATAGCACCCTTGATTTGTTTGCATACAATTTGGATATTGTGCGTAACTATGATTATTTTACTGGGTGCATAGTTGGTACATTTTTTGTTCATTTTATTAAATAATAATGGTATATGATTGATATAAAGTTGGTATATATACCTGGAAAGTGCCACCCATTAGCCCTTTTTAAATGTTTGCAAGCTTTTTTCTGTGGCAAATATTAAAAGTTGTTTGTCATAATTTTGATTGTCATATAGCATGACATTCTCTTCTGCATGGATAAAAAGTAGGTTGCCAGTGATGTTTATCTCGGCAAAAGTTTTAGGAGTTGCCTTTATTATTTTCAACAACCACCTAATTCTAGCTATGCTTTTTAAAGGTGATTAGCATTATTCTACTTGGAACACTAGAGGTTGTGGAAGCATCCATTAGGTATTGAAGTATGTTTCTGACCACTTTGTCTCTCATACTTGGTGAATGATTATGCTCAGTGGTGCTATCTACTTTGAAATTTACCATAATTGTCCTCCCATTGCAACTATTTATATAGTATTGGGTGCATTTCCAATAGATATATTCATTGCTGCTTCTTTCTTTTACTTTAGATGTAGCCTAGGTATGTTAGGTATGTTAGCAGGGGCTTTCGCTTCTGGGAAACAGTGTTTACAGCTTCTTTGAACATTGTAGTCTGTGTTACATTAGCAACAAATGATGAGACTGAGAAACTGCCTTAGAAAGACACAGGAAAGATGAACTGACCTAAACCAGTTCAGGATGTGCAGACATCCCAGTCTGTTATATCTGTATAAGAGTGGGAGCTGTTGACCAACTTTTGATCCACTTTCAGTTCCAGTTCTAAAATCCCTTTAACCAATGAGAGGATATTTCACAGAGTACCCAGAAGACTACAGTGCAACAAGGACTGATGTCTCTCTGAGAGACAACATTCCAGAGATAAGGGGACTTCGCCTGGAGTCTGACCAGAAAGAAGAGCTGTTCCTTGTTTTGGAACAACTGGGAGATGCTGCCTGAAGAAGATGGAGGAAGCAGCCAACTAGAAGAACAGGCTACTGGTGTGGGCAGGAGCAGTGGCCCTAGTGCTCTGGGTCTGTCTGAGAGAGACTCCTTGATTATGACTGGTGTGATTTATGCTTGGAGTCAGGCTTTTCCATTGTATTAGGGGATTTTAAGCACTGTGAAAATGTGTGAGAGACATCTGCACCACTGACGAAACAACAACTACCAATTTGTGGCACTCTGCAAGTGTGCTGCTACAGAATTGGATTGCAGGCACAGTAATTGCTCCACTTTGTATCCCAGAGATCTGTCTCGCTAGAAACTTTGCTTTGTCAGCTGTGGCACTTGCTACCCAGTGTGCCTGACCAGTCTGCATAACTGAAGAAGCAGCCTGAGTAAGACTATGGCATGTGCCCTAAGTGTGCCTAAAATGGACTTGAGGCTCGTCCTGTGGCACTTGTGAACCAAGTGCCTATGCGGGATTTGCAGACAGAAAAGAACAGCAGCCTTGAGTCATTTTAAGAGTTTGTATGGGTGATTGTATGGCTGTGGAGACACCGACTGGAAGTGCGTCTGATCAGAACTCAGCCACTGCTGTTACAGCACCTTCAACAACGCACCTGCCATCCTACGGGCCTACTCCTAGAAGCAGACAGCTTCACAACAGTGACCAGGTAGGGTCTGGCTGATGATTAAACCTAGTCATCCCAGTCCAAGAGGAGGCCCTGGTGCAACAATGATGACCACCCACTGCTGATGATTAAGGGCCAGATGTAGGAAGGCATTAGCGCCTCGCAAACAGCGAAAAACGCCGTTTGCGAGGCGCTAATGCTCTCACACGATGCAGAAACACATATTGCGAGTCGGTACCGACTCGCAAAATGTGTTTCAGACTCGCAAATAGGAAGGGGTGTTCCCTTCCTATTTGCGAGTCGCACCGCGATGTAGAGTTGATTTGTGACCGCGAAACCGGTCGCAAGTCAACTCGCAGTTACCATCCACTTGAAGTGGATGGTAACTCATTTGCAAACGGGAAGGGGTCCCCAGGGGACCCCTTCCCCTTTGTGAATGCTCAAAATAATATTTTTTCAGAGCAGCCCGTGGTCTTATGGACCACTGCCTACTCTGAAAAAAACGAAACTAAAAGGTTTCGGTATTTTTTCTATTTGTAGCTCGTTTAAACGGGCTGCAAAGAGAAAAAAAAAACTGCTTTATTGAAAAGCAGTCACGGACATGGTGGTCTGCTGTCTCCAGCAGGCCACCATCCCCGTGAGTGCCTAGACTCGCTATGGGGTCGCAAACTGCAACCCACCTCATGAATATTTATGAGGTGGGTCTTTGCGACCCCATAGCGAGTCGCAGAAGGTGTCTGAGACACCTTTCTGCATTTCCTTTTGCGAGGTGCAAATTGCGAGTCGCTGGGACTCACAATTTGCACCTCGCAAAAGGAAACCTACCTACATCTGGCCCTTAGTGTACAGAAGGGGGCTTCTATCTGGAGGATAGCCACCCTGCCTCTGGACCTTGCTATGGCTCACACTTGCACAGGAAGGTGCATAGCTACACCACATTCCTGAAGATTACTTATTTTTCCCCAACCGAAGGGAATCCAAAACTGAGGAGCCTGATGCCAATGCTTAACAAAAGCCTTGAATATGGCTGAGATAATCATGGAGAGACTTAGAGCCTGATTTAGAACTCAGCAGAGGGGTTACTCCATCACAACAGTGATGGATATGCCATCCGCCGAAATCTAAATCCCATTCTAACCTATGGGACTTAGATTGTGACAGAGTAACCCGTCCGCAAGTTCCAAATTAGGCCTGAGTTCTGTTGATTCCTCTCAGACCAAGGGGGAGAGTGCTGAACCTGTGTTGAAGCACTTAAGATTAAGGGTAGAGGGGCAGAGGGAGGCATCATCACCAAGAGGGTATAATTCTGCTCCAGAGAATCTTAGAACCTGATCATTTTGTGTAGTGTGCAGTATTCAGTTTAACTAGTATATTATTTTGTGTTCAAGTAATTTTCATTTTACAAAGAGAGATACTTGGCTTGACTGTCAGTTATTGGGCTGTTTGGTGCCTGTTAAATCTTGAGCCTGCTGAACCTCCACACTAATCCCCCCGAGAAGCCTGACTGTTCACCTCACTACTACGGAGGGTCAGGTGCTGAAACAGTTGTACTTGCATTGTTTTAGCAGGATAGACCCCAGGACATCAGAGGTAAAGCACCTCAGAGCTCAATACTGTGGCCCAGCAGCCCTACTTTCCTCATGGCCTACCCACACACGGTCAAACATAGAAAAATCATAGTGAACAAGTGAAGAAGTTGCTTCAGATTCCGACACCCAGAGTGTGTTTGGTGATGCTTGTTACAAAAGGAGAATGGAAGGTGCTCCTTATCTGTGCAGTAGTTCATGAAAGGTTTTCGACAGGACTTATGTTCTGGTTCTCACTTATCTGTGCATTGTTGGGTTAATAGTTAAAATTTTTTGTTGTCTGTACGGTTGAAGGAGGCTAGTGTATTGTTGTGCATCTTGTTTGCTAAATGTTATGGTGTATGTCAATGGTGCAATGTCTGGTTGGGTTGTTCTGCTATTTTGTTAAAAAGGCAAGATATGAGGTGTTGAGTTAAAAATGGAATATGTGTTATATCCTCTTAGTTATGGTTGCATCTGCCTTACTCATACTGCCTTAGAATCTTAACTCTTTCCCTCTTTGCCTGTGTAATGGTATCCTTACCGGGTTAAAAAAAGAATGCTGTAGTTTGCAGTGGTATGACAGTTAGCCATTGGAATGGGGAATTGGTGAGTTCCTATGCATACCACTGAGGCAGCTCCATATGTTTTTATAATAAATACATTAATGAAGAAATAGGAGCAGTCCTATAGAACCACAGCATACTTCTCAAAGACTTGACCATATCATAGTTCCCACTTTTTGCCCACCTAAATCATTCTCTCAACAAGATGTTTGGCCTGGGGATGATGTAAGGAAATTCTGAGATGTTTAGTACCACATTATTAAAGGAAATTCTGAAATTCCTTGCTAACAAATTGGATACCACTGTCTGAAATTAACATTTCTGGAAAACCTTCCTTCAAAAAAATAATTTCAGAGGAACTCTACCGAAGAGCTTTCACCAGGATCTCCCACCAGATTAAGCTATGGCCACTTAGAAGTGTCATCCATTAGTACAAGCATGAATTTAGTACCTCCAGGTGTGGATTCATAGGACCCATAACATCAATCCCTAATTTTGTCCATGATCTCAAGGGGACCTCACTGGGAGTTAAAGGAGCAATTGACAATTTGTAACTTTTATCAGGTGAAGAATGCACACAGTAATTTTTTACCACTGCATCAGTGACAGTATTCATCATGGGACATGAAAACAAGTCACAAATGCACCATTTGTTGAACGCTGCACAAAGGTGCCCCTCATGGGCATTGTTAATTATGCCATACCTCAATTTATGTGAAGGAACCAATTTGTCCAACCTAAGCAACATACCATCCTCCATGCAGAGTTCCTCAGAAACCTTAAGTTATGGCTGAAGCATGAGAGGTAATACTTTTTCCCTCAGCCAACCATTCTTGACGTGCACTAGCACCTGCTGCAGCATCTGATCCTCCAATAGAGAGACTCTCCACTCTTCTTCAGAACACACATGTAATTATGTCACCTCAATGGATGCTATCAAACAATCCTCAAAATACTCGTCCATGAGTTCTGCCAAAGACAATGCATCTTGATCGCTGTTTTTACTTGGGAACTGGGACAGATAGTTGGCCCTGAATTTTTACCACCAGCAATGTGTGTGACATCGAATTGGAATTGCAACAACTTATTAGACAACCTCAAAAGTTTAGTTTTGAAAATGTACCTACGCCACCATCCAAGATAGAGACCCAAGATAGATATCAGGGATTTGCTGTCGGTTTGTAGACAAAACCGTTTACTCCAGATGTAGCAGAGCAACTTTTCAACTGTCCACTAACATGTGAACAATTGTTTCTCGATAACTGAGCATTGCAATTCGGCATCACACAGAAGTCTCAAGGCAAAATCATTGGTATGATCTACTCTACCCTTCTTTTGAGTGAACACCACCCCAGACTAACTTTACTGCCATTAACAGTGATGCAGCATTGTAGAGAAGGATTGAATTGTTTGAAACCCTTCCTTAGGAGACTGCTGATGGGTCTAATCCTCATAGCATACTCCAGGATAAAACGTGAATTAAACTCACATAGTCCTAAAAAGAAAGAGATGCTTCTACAGTTGATTGAATCAACCCTAGCCTGAGTCTGATGCCTTCTTTTGAAATCAAATGCTCTAAATACTGAACCTCACGACTCATGAATTGACATTTCTATCTCTTGATAATAAAACCATGGCTCTTGATGAGTTTTTAGCATATTCTCCAGAAGGGCATTGTGTGCAACAACATCTTTAGAAAAACTCAGTACTGTCACAGTGTCCTTTCCTCAGGATCTGTACATTGCTGAACAAAAAGGCCCACCTTCTGGTCTCACCAACTCAGAGAGCTATTATAGCACAGAGTTATGATGAAGCCAGTCGGGGGTAAGGGAATTAGGGTAGGGAACAGCAGGGAGAGAGATCTGAAAAGAAAAGGTTAGAACTAATATGCATTTACTCATTCCTAGAAATATAACTCATCAATAGACTCTTGACTAAATGCGTCTCTGATACCAAATGGAGACCCCTTTTGAAATGAGGGCAAAGCCCCTTCTTTGAATCACGGAACAAGAATTAACTACGACCTCAGAACCAAGAGATGGCAAAAGGTTTGGGTTATGATCATCATGGAACAAGAATAAACTACGACCTTAGAACCAAGAGATGACAAGAGTTTTGGACTATGATTATACTCAGAATATCAATCCTGTAACATCTATGCATTCATAACATAAACCTTTAATCATGACCCAGAAAATCTCAAAGAATTAAATATGCTTTTCACATATTATGCTTTCCAAACAATGAAAACTATGATTTGCTTATCTCCAAAAATACTTTCACATTCACAACTATAAAAGCCGAAAAGGTTTTACTCATTGAACTTGAAGCGCTTTACTTATAATACCAGGAAGCGCTTTTACTTGTCTTGCCTGAAGCACTACGCTCGTTATGCTAAGGGGGCGCTTTGCTCATGTGGCCTGAATCACTTTGATTGTTGTGTCAAGCGCCTTTTACTCCTGTAGATTGAAGCGCTTTGATTGCCGTGCCAAGAGCGCTTTACATCTGTGGACTAAAGCGCTTGAATTGCCGTGCCAAGAGCGCTTTACACCTGTGGACTGTAGCGCTTGAATTGCCGTGCCAAGGGCACTTTACACCTGTGAACTGAAGCGCTTGAATTGCCGTGCTGAGAGCGCTTTATCCCTGTGGACTGAAGCACTTGATTTGCCGTGCCAAGAGCACTTTACACCTGTGGACTGAAGCGCTTGAATTGCCGTGCCAAGAGCGCTTTACACCTGTGCGCTTGATTTGCCGTGCCAAGATCGCTTTACCCCTGTGGACTGAAGCGATTGATTTGCCGTGCCAAGAGCACTTTACACCTGTGGACTGAAGCGCTTGAATTGCCGTGCCAAGAGCGCTTTACACTTGTGCACTTGATTTGCCGCGCCAAGAGCGCTTTACACCTGTGGACTGAAGCACTTGAATTGCCGTGCCAAGATCACTTTACATGTGTAGAATGAAGCGATTGAATTGCTGTGCCAAGCGCGCTTTACACCTGTGGACAGAAATGATTGAATTGCCGTGCCTAGATCGCTTTACACCTGTGGACTGAAGCGCTTGAATTGCAGTGCCTAGAGCGCTTTACATCTGTGAACTGAAGCACTTGAATTGTTATGCAAAGAGCGCTTTACACCTGTGCTCTGAAACGCCTTTGATCATTGCGCCAAGGCTGCTCTACTCTGGAAACTGAAAACGCTTTGCTTGTTGTGCTAAGGGGTGCTTTGCTTCTGGAAGAAATTACTTCCTCCAAAATTGAAGTCATCAAGGCCTTACCGCTACGAGTACAACCTACTCGTTTTTTAATTCACCATGGAAACATGGATACTTCGATTGGATGCCACTCTGCCTTGCAGGAACTCTGCTCTTCTTCAGAGAATTCCCTGCAAGGTCTGACTGCATCAAAGTCTTCAAAATAGTGAGCAACGTTCTTGAATGTGGCTGGGCTTTATAGGTCTGCCACACCCCAAGATGAATGCTGCCTCTAAAAACATGGGAATTGTAGTCCCTTCATGGAATAGCACTGATAAGTGCATCTTGTCCACCAGTGTCCTGAACCTGCAGCTCTATGAGCTTTGCCACAGGGCAGACAACGCTGATGGGCACCTTTGGAGCAAGAGGGGATGACAAGTGGTGCGCAGAAAGCGACTCAGCGCCGCGCAGCGGAGTTTTGGGTGGGACCTGGAACGCGCATGGCCTTATTCCAGACATTACACCCCTCTCCCAAGCGTGGTCCAGGGCCCGGTTTACCAGGATGGAGGAGGTGAAATTGTCGCACCAAACATGGTGCATGAACATGTGTTGCAGGTTCCCAAGAGTCATTTTCCGGTCCGTATCCTTTCCAGGACACCAATTACCGAAGGGAAGACCCCTATATTTAGGGTCTAAAATAGATCGCACCTCATGCTCCCAATGACCTTGGACTAATAGAGGAGCAGGTTGTGTGACGCTTGAGGGTGAAGCAGGTTTAAGAAGCGAAGTGTGAAACACCGAAAGAATTTTCAAAGACTATGGTAATTTTAGCTTATATGTTACTGGGTTTACTTGTTGTAGTACTTCATAGGGCACTATGAATTTTGGATGAAACATATTTATTTATTTTTAATACAAAGTTTTTCGTGGATAACCAAATTCTATCTTTGTTTGTATACTGAGGACCAGACTGGTGTTTTTTGTCATATTGGATTTGATATTTTTTCTTTGCTTGATGAAGATTTGTTTGCAATTGTGAATGTACCTTTTTCATGTGTGTTAGCATGTCCATGACTGCTGGAGTGGTTTGAGTAGAGGCAGGTAACGTAACTGGCAAAATGTGCAGATGACGCCCATATAAACCATAGAAAGGAGTTGAGTTTATTTAAGAGTGGTGTGAGTTATTATAAGCCAGTTCTGCAAGCCACAAAAGATCCAGCCAGGTTTTAGGAGACTTTGTTGCGTAACATCGTAAATACTGTTTCAGAGTTTGGTTTAGTCTCTCTGTTTGACCATCCATTTGTGGATGATAACTGGTAGATAAAGTCTAATCAATTCGTAAAGCTTTGCACCATTGTTGCCAGAAACGTGCAGAAAATTGTGTTCCTCTCTCAGAGAGAATAACTCTTGGAAGTCCGTGAAGACAAACTAAATTTTCTAAGATAATAGTTGCTAAGGTATCAGAAGTTGGGAGCCCTTTACAGGCAATGAAGTGTGCATACTTGGTAAGGCTGTCTACTACCACTAGAATGGTTGTAAATTGTTTTATTTGAGGAAGACGAGTAATAAAATCCATAGTACAATGTCTTGGAAGACCAACACACAATATCAATCAATAAACATTTTTACTTTGCTTTGAAAACAAGAAGCCATAAAAGCACAAAATGCAACACAATTTAAAAAATGGAATTCAAATTAGCAAGATTAAAATCATTGCACAGGAATAAATCCACAACCATTCATAATCACATTTATGCATTTAAAAATAATAAAATACATTTTATATACATTACTCAGCTTTAGTCCTCAACAAATGAGACTGTGCATAAAGTGTATATGATGTGCTAAAACAGAATGCGGCTAATACTAACAATACCTTCACACAAGAGAAATAAAAGATGAAAAGTGTATGACCTTGTCTACCCTCATAATATTGCTTGATACACACAAGACTATGATTGTATCTTGATTCACTTTCCAACAAGTCTGACCAACACACCTTGTACATCCTTTAACATGTTAAACATTATCCTCTGAAACACAGATGCCACAGAGGCTAGTCAGAACTGTATGCAGTAATACTGGGGTGTCTAAAGGCGAGACACAGACTGTAATATGTCTAGACTCTGGGTGCAACTCTACCTAGTGATATGCAGACACAAGGTCTAACTTTGGAAACAAACTTGCTTCTGCTGTTTGAACAACCATATCATTAATTTTGGGTAATGGGTATAAGTCAACCCAGATTTCTTTGTTTAGTGACCTCAAATCAACACAACCTCATAGCTGACCATTCCATTCCATTTACATGCTACTACTAGTGGAGACAGCCAAACTGATGACTCAGTAGAATCAATGATACCCTGGTCACACACTGATTTGTGCTCAAGCGCATCCCTGACAATAAATTGACCCCCACATAGTTTGTGCTTGACAGGGACTGCTCCTTCTTTGATCTTGATCTTGTGCATGAAGCCCATAGGTTTACCAAGTGTATCTGAAACTAACTTCTGTCACCCCATGTTTTGAGTATATTTTGTGTGATCATGGTGACTCTTGCTCCAGAATCGACCAGAAGTGTTAATGTTTTATCATGTATACAAATGTCTACAAGCAGGTCAACAAATGTGGAGGGATCACCTGACATGGGCCTATTGTCTTCAAAATATTGATGTTTGTCTCCCACAGTGAGAACAAGATCATTCAACCTCTTGTTTACAGAATTCAAATTAACATCAAAATCAGACTGTGACACACACGCCATTGACCTACCATTACTATTCTTTTTCTTCTGGCAGACTTCTTCAAAATTGCCCTAACTTTTTGGAGTAGTTACAGGTGAAATTTTCTGTGGGACAAGATTTTACACCTTTAACATACGGAGAGTTCCCAAAGCAGAAAGACATTTTGGAAAGAATGATTCCATTTTGTAACCAGACGGTTTTTTACCGTAATTGTTCTTGAGATTATCAGGAATTTTCTGAAGTGATTTGACAGATTTGACAATATTCACTCTTTCCCACAGATTGTCTTCAAGTTCCTTTACAAATACTTGGGATATCTCTATACTTTTTCCTGTTTTGATTACATCATGCAGACATGGGCTACCCATGGATAACAATTTCCGATGAATCTGTTTATCTTTTCATTGGCAAACAAAATTGTTCCTAATCAACTTGCCTGTAAAATTGGCAAACTGCCATTCAGAGTCCACCCTATGGAGTGCTGTGATATAGGTGTCCACAGCGTCATCAACTTACTGTTTATGTTTGAAGAACTTGTGTCTGAGAACTATCAAACTAGGTTGTTTATCAAACCTCAATTTAAGTTTTTTTACTGCAACTTGAAATTCATCAAGCTCTTCACCTTCATCCATTGTTAATTGTGGTAAATACTTAAAAGTGGATTTCTGCTCAAACTCAAATGACTGTTACAGGTTTTTTCTTTCTGCTTTAAACGTAGAGGCACCAATTGCACGGAAATATGTTTCAAATTAATCAAACCAGACTGACCACCTGACTGGTGGATTCCCAGAAGAGTCTTGAAACGATGGCGGTGAACCCACCGATTGCATGGTGAAAACCTTACTCAAAGTAGTTACAAGTTCTAAAATAAAACAAACTTTCCCAAGCACGTTTAACAATTAAAGTAATCCTATAGTTTGAGATACTTCGAACAGGCATTGGTAAGCGTGCCTGTTACTGAATGGAAGAATGTTAATACCAAAAGTGTGCCTGTCACTGTGATGATAATGCAGTGCCAGGTAGATGTCACTGCTGGAGAAGCTCCTGAAGTTAAAACTGAAAAGGTGCACATCACTATAGCCGAACATAAAATATTAGCAGGATAAAAATATAATCACTGAGATGACAGTGTGCTTCTTACTGTTAAAACGAAGCTCATGATAATCACCTTTTAAATCATATGACAAGCTTGACATTACAATTGTGTGAGATGTTTGTGTGCCTCTCACATTTACAATGAAGTTAAACTGTAGGACTTTTTTTTTTATAAGCGCCAAAGTTATTTAAGAAAACATGCAAATTAAATGCAAGGATGAAAAGTACTTCCAAAATGGTGCCTGAAGTTGAATTTACTTTCCTAAATCACCAAACAAAGCTTGGAGGATAGCACTGTATGCTTACAAGTCAGCACAATCCTAAAAAATTGCATTCAAAATGGCAGGCTTGACATGTCAAGCCCAACCCTCTAGCTCACCTGACTGTATTCCAACATTCTGGTTGTGAGGTTAGTACTGCATGCTCTTGACTCAGATATGCACAGAGCCTCATAAATATTAAAAGTAGATCAAAATCCTCTGGTTTGGCCTTCATAGATTTCTAGAGCACATTATTACTGACAGGATAGCCTGGCTCTTAGGAAGAGTGAGCCTAGCCAAACCTAAGGCATTAGGTGACTACTAGAAAAGCTAGGTCTTTAGCTTCTTGCAGAATTCAAGAAGTGAGGAGGAGGCTATTACCTGTAATGGCAGGAGTGATGTAGAAGAGACCCAGTTGCTGGATCTGGATTTCCATAGGTGTGGTATGTGCAAGAAAGAGTCCAGATGCAATTGTTGTGGTATGCTGGGCCAGTGTTATACATTGCCTTAAACGTGTGGGTGAGGAGTCTGAATTGTATTTATTTGTTTATGGGGAGCCAGTTGAGCTCCTTCAGGTGTGGTGTGATGTAAGTGTGACATTGGAGGCTGAGAGTGATTCTGTTACCACTGCTGTCCCAGCCATCTCTGATCCTCCTCTTGCCCATTAGCATTGTTGCACCAGCCATCTCTGTTGTACCTGTTGCCCCTGCCATTGACACCCCATGATCCTAGTCTGGGTTTTTCCTGTTAGGTTCTGTTTCTGCTCCGAGGTTTGCCCTGTTCTTACCTCTCCCACTATGTTTTTTTGGTGGTTTACTATTACTCCCTTATTCTAACAGACAGGAAGGAAGCACCTGTTTATCTAGACTTGTTTACATGAGACACTATTAAGACACCTGTTTATCCAGGCTTGTTTTCCCCAGCTGCCTCTTTACCCAGACGTGTTTTCATCAGCTGCCCATATGCAAATACTGCTTCTTACATAACAGGATGGAGCCACCTGTTTATTGAGACTTGGGGAAAACAGCTTTGGTAAATTGCAAGTGCTATCCAAGGCTAGTGATTTGTGACTCATGCTAGTGCACTAAAATGATATTGGACTTTAGAACTTGTTTGCAAGACTCATGAAGCAGGACATGTGTCACATTTGTAACTCAGATTCAAGCCAAGAGAATTACTCACCTTACAAGAAGATTGACAAGTATCTTAAGACTAGAGCAAACTCCTAAGGAACTGTATTTATGTAATATCTAAAAGAGGTGGGCGATGAACATTAAACCAAGTAAAAGCAAACAGTAAATCTTTGAATAATACTGCGATGTCCATAGTAATACTGTTTTTACTCTTTTAAAATATGTAACTTGAAGTAGGAGGTCTCTACGGAGGGCAGCGCTTTATATAAGGTGGTGTCTAGATCTCCAGCAGATGAAGCATCAAGGCCTTTCCCTCCTGGGACTCTTGCAGGTTGATGGCTGTAACCCCAACATCACAAAGAGTGCCAGGGAAATGACGGGGTACACTCTCACCCTTGTGGAAAATCCTGGTCTTCAGGTGAGTGGTGAGTGTCACAGATTCTGATCACCAAGTTCTGAATTGTCTGCAGGCTCCAGGTGAGTTTTTTGTTGATCTCGGCAAAGTGTTTTCATAGTCCAGCTTGTGACAAAGGCATGTGTGACTATTTTCTGAGTGCTGATTGGAAGCTGTTTGAAGATCTTCCTCATCATCTTCAGGATGTGGAGGCATGAGACAGTGACTGCATTGACTTGGGCAGACTCATTGAGTTTGCTGTTGATGAAGATTCCTTGGTCCTTTGTGTGGGTGGTGGGAGTGGATGCCAGTCCTAGTTCTGTTGGCCACCAGGTGGAGCCCTGCTGTGAAAAGCTCTTCCTGACGATCATGATTTCTTTCTCTTGGTGTTCAGGGTCAGAAAGTTGGTCTTCATCAAGTGGGTAATTTCAGTGATGTAGGCATTGAAATTGTTCTGGGCATCTTGTCCACGAGGAAGAGAATGAGCTGTGTTTAATCTGTATAGGAGAAGATGTTCATAACATGAGAGCAGATGATGTTGGCTAGTGGAATCATGTATGCATTGAAGAGGAATGGATACAAGGAGCATCCTTGGCAAACTATACAGATGAGGTCATGGGTGTTCAGGACATATGGTGTCAGAATACGTTTCAGTAAAGAAAGAGCAGATCCATCGGAGCATGTTTCTTTGGATTTCCAATGTCGTATAGGCATTGGGTGAGGATGCAGTGAGAGATGATGTCAAATGCTGCAGAGTGGTTCAGGAGGATGAGAGCAGATGTGTCTCCGCCATCCAGAGTCATGCAGATGTCATCTGTGGTGGCAATGAGTGCAGTTTCCATGCTGTGGTTGGGTCTAGATCCAGGCTGAGTAGAGCTGAGGAGCTGATGATCTTCAAGGAGGCAGTTCAGGGCTCAGGTACGATGTAACTGCTAGCGTCTAGAGATAGTGATGCAATGAATTCTGTCATGGTGATAGTGTTGGGGAAGTTGGTGTGCAGTCCAGCTTGTCTGTAGATGAGATTGACAGTTAGGGTGAAAGTGACTGTGATGTGGAGCTTGAACAACAGGTGTTCGAGGTTTTAGGATGACATGTCCAAGGAGGTGGTGCAAATTATGGAGTTATTTTGGACAATGGTGATTCTGCCTTCGAGCTTGTCAGGTGCTAATGTGGGGTTTATCTAGGTTTCTGTGGGGAAAAGTAAGTGCAGTGTGTTGTCATTCTGGAGTTCATACAGCAGGTCCCAGAGCTTTGTGGCTTGTGTGAGGAGTGAGTGGACGTTGAGCAGTATGCATGTGAGTGCAGAGTGTTATGTAAGTTGTTGCAAGACTGTGTGAGTGTGAGAGAGTGGAGTGTTGGGTGTTGTGAGCTTGATAAGTGTTGGGTGCGGGTGAGTGCTTGCAAACTTGTAGGAAGTGCAGGAGAATGCTTCATCATTTTGTTTGCTGTTATGAGACAACAGCATGGGGAGCAGAAGATGAGGTGAAGGCAAGGAAGGTCTCAGCAGGGTGGCGGTGGGAGGATCAGGGTTCCCGGTGCTAGGCACAGTCTAAGCAGACTACAGCTGTCATTAGGTAGGTCCTGGAAGGGGAGAAGGAGTGATGTCAATTCTTGTGCAGATGGATGGTGGGAAACCCAGTGATGTGGTTGAGTGGGATGCTTTTAAGTTGGTGCTGATGGGCCTGTGAATCAAACGTACATTGTGCAACATGTGCTACGTAGAGCCCTCCACAAGTTGGAAGACAGGTAACATGTACTTGACTATTCTGCTCTCTCTGATTCTCAAGCTATGCAGCAATTGATGCAGCAAAAAGCAGAGTAGCGAGTGCTGCAGGGCAGACTACGTAAATTAGATTACCAGATCTGGGTTTGGCTACAATATGCGGAGAGAAACCAGGTAGGACATCTGATAGTCTAGTTTCTACACTCAGATAATTCTAGGGTGCTGATAGAAGTAACCCGTGCTCGGGAGGTTGAGATAGCCCACACACAGAAAGGGATCAATGATGTATTTCACTTTTACTATGCAAGACTCTATGCCGTTTACCTAACACGTAATGATTTTGAGGTGCAGCCTTTCCTGAATAAAGTGACACTGCCTACAGTCAATGCACTAAAAAGGGAGATACTGAAGGGCCATAATGTAACTGGCTAAGTGTTTGACACTGCAGCTCAACTTTTTTTTCATTTGAGTTTTCTGCTAAACACTCACCAGATCTGGCTCCTAAAATACAACATTTATAAGAGGCAGAAAGAGAAGTGGGAAGGCTTCTGGCATCACTGAGGAAGGCTCGGTTTGGGGTCCTCTTGAACCTGGGTAGAGAACTCTTACTGGTGCAGTGTACCCCTTTCTCACTTCTAAGTCTAGATTACAAAGTTCTAGAGAAGGTACGATTAAACTGCTTGCTAGTCATCGCCTACACCATAGTACATAGGGACCAAAACAGCTTCATCCTGAGTCAGTAAATGTTCCTTAACCTTCTCTGCTTATTCCAAGTCAAGGATTGGTCCAGACATGGCCAGGTCAAAAGCTGGATTGACTCTCTTGACATCAAGAATGAGTTTGACACATTGGGATGGATGTATTTGATGAAAGTTTTGCTGGACTGGGGTTGGGCCCAGGGCCATGCCACAGGTTACAGCTCCTACACACTGACCCGTGAGCGAGGGTGCACACTGGTGATAATATATTTGATGTACTTGACATAAAGCAAGGCCCCAGACAGGGGTGCCTGCTTTCTAGTATTATCTTTGTGTTGTCGATGGAGTCCCTAGCCTGCCTTCTGCAGGTGCATGGCCCGACTGGGGAATCCCTGTTGATAGAGAATTATATATTATTTCCTTATATGCTGACAATGCTCCAATTCAGATTCATGGAGAGGCAACTGAAATCTCCAGTGGAGCTCCAGGGCTGAGAGTAATTGGGACAAGTTGCGTCTGTTCCCATTGGTCATACAGCCAGAGGCTTTACAACCTATCTTCCACAGAGGGGTTGCGTCAGATGGATGGGAATTTGGGCAGAGCAGCAGCTTCCACCAGACAACCCCTTGCATTCTAGAAAGCAATACCAATATCAAACATTTGATGAGTGGCAAATGCAAAAACGCCGATACTCCCTAGTTACTATATTTCTTTGCACTATTACTGGTGATACTGAAGAAACCGTTCTTCCTAGACTTGCACTCCAAGCTCACCTCCTTTATGTAGAGGGAGCGAGGCTATCTAGTGGCGCTCAAGAAACTATCTGTACCGATGGAACAGGCTGGCCTTAGTGCTTTAAACTGCAAGCTTTACTATGTAGTGGTGAATGTCTAATGGCCCACGAGATACGTGGCAATGCTGCGTGATATAGAAAGGATGGATATGGGGGGACACCTGGGAGGCAGCCCGGTTTAAAATGGTCTTTTTCCACGGACAAAACGGTCAGGTGAGATAACACCCTATTGAGAGTAGCAAAAGGGTACTGGTTTACTTATTTATTTACAAATACAAGCCCCCACATACTCACCTGAATTGCTGCTCTGGTCCATGCCAGGAATGCCCAGGTTGACAATTCATAACACATGACCATGGAGCGAAGCAGGCATAATAGTGTGGGATGATTTATTCACAGAAGAGAACCTGGGAACATTTGTGGACTTATGAGATGTCTACACACTGGAACTAGGGCAATGTATACTATACAATGTATTAAAGCACTTGGAAATCACCACTTGGATAGCAGGACCAAATTAACTGGACTCGTTACTGTTTTTACATTCATGTAAATACAATTAAATGTTACAAAATGTAAATAAGTGCATATTTATTATTTAATTTTAAAGTATGTTAATAGCTTTTTAGTTTAGACTTGTCTGTAAAAATATTTCTTAGTAAATTATAATTATATCACCTTTAATTTATTCTACACATTAGTTTTAATATTTTTGTATGTTTTAATTTTATTATGTTAAACTTTTAAATTATATTTCATATTCAATTCCATATGTATAAAATAAAGATATAATTCAAAATTGAGTTAAAAGTGTCATAGTAGTTATTTTTGTTTTATGTTTAAAATACATTTATACAATTAATTTACATTAATATTTAACATACAGTTGAATATACATTCATTTAGTTTTTCCTACATTTTACCAAAAGGAGATCTTCGTACCAACTGTGGAGTCTCTCACTGGCAAAGTATAAGAAACAGTACTAGTCACTTAATTTAGAATTATGGCATTTAGAACACAAAACACAGAAGCCAGGGCAATGTTTTTCACAAACACTCCATAGATTAGGCACACCTTTTTTTGCACACACTTTTGTCAATTCACACCCTTTTGCATTTCCCCTGTTTAGTGAGTCACTGTCACCTATAGTTTTTTTTTCCACCACAGCACGTTTATAAAAATCCCCATTTTTCAGAGGATGAGTTAAGAGGCAAGGTGGATGAAATCATAAGAGTGGAGCCACAATTGTTTGTAGCAAAAGTCCATCACACTCCTTTCCCTCTCAGTAGGTAAATGGAAATGTGGGACAGGATAGTTGACTGAGTCAATTCTGTAGGTACCACCCTGCGCACAAAGGAGGTCATCAGGAAGAGCTGGCACGACCTCAGGGGCAAGGTCCTTTCCAGGCACTGGCTGGAGGCCAAGAACACAGGCAGTGGCCCTACCAGTGCCCCTTTACATCTCTTTCCCTGGGAGGAGAAAGTCTTGGCCATCCTACATCCTGAAGGCTTTACAGGAATGCCTGGGGGAGTGAAGGCCGGTAAGTCACAATACAAAGAATGTCACCAAAATGCCATGTCACACATGAACATAGCTCAACTCTTACCACTGTCTTGTTAATGTACCCCACTAGCATTCAATAACCAGAATATCTGAGTATTTACACTGTCAATCAGTATTGTAGGACCCAACAGCACAGTTAAAAGGCCCATCACATGTCAAATGTCCAAATGCGGCCTGTAAGTCTTACAATATCAACAGATCATCCCAGGACTCAGGGTATGTCTCATCAGATAAATGTATGCCCAAACCTAATGCAGTCTGCATCTTAAATATATGTATAGTGCCTGTAGTACAGAGAGTTACCTGACTTCAACTCTCAGAAGGCACTGTTTTTCTAACTCCAACCACCCAACCAGTAGTCCCTTGTCTAAAAAACCCTGATTGTGAACTCTCAATTGACGTTTACTCAGTTTGGGAGGATACCATTTGCTAATTGCTGGGAAGTAGAGGGAGTGACATGACTTCTAAGACCAGGAGACTTTTACCTATATTTATACTTTTTTAGCACCGCATTTGCACCGCTTTTTGACACAAAAACATCAGAAACGTACAAAATACAATTTTATTTGTAAGTTTGCGCCACTTTTGCAGCAAAAAATGACGCAAATGTGGTGCTAAAAAAGTGTAAATATGGGCCTTTGTGTCTGTCCCAGTGTACACTTGCCCAAATACCCCTGCTTGGTTCCTCCCAGATGAAGTTACTCAACTGGAAGGATACCTTTTGTATAGTGTGTGACCTAGAGAGAGTGACCTGACTGCAACTCCCAGGAGGCACTGTTTCTCTAACTCAAAGCACCAGACCAGTGTGCACTTGCCCATTTACCCCTGTGTCTTTACTCTCAGTTAAGGTGTACTCACCTGGGGAGATAACATGTGTATAGTGTGTGTAGTACAGTGAATGACATGACTGCAACTCCCAGCAGGCCTTGTGTCTGTTATTCCAAACACCAGCCCAGAGTACACTTGCCCAAATACCCCTGTTTGGTTACTCCCAGCTGAAGTGTACTCACCTGGGAAGATACCTTTTATATAGTGTGTGTACTAGAGGGAGTAATCTGACTGCAAATCCCAGGAGATACTGTTTCTCTAACTCAAACACTAGACCAGTGGTCACTTGCACATTTACCCCTGTGTCTTCATTCACAATTGAAGTGTACTCACCTGGGGAAATAACATGTGTACAGTGTGTGTAGTACAGGGAGTGGCATGACTGCAGCTCTAAGGAGTTCATGTCTCTGTAATTCCAAGCACCAGCCCAGGGTACACTTGTCCAAATATACCTGTTTGTTATCACCCAAACAAATACCTACCAAACAGGTGTATTTTGGCAAGTGACCACAATGCCGGTGTTTGGAGTTACAGAAACAGTGTCCCATGGGAGTTTTAGTCAGGTCAGTTCCTGTACTACACCATAACACTTAAGTGCACTCATCTGGAAGGATAACATTTGTATAGTGTGTGGAATACAGGGACTAGCTTGTATGTGTGTGTCTTTAATTTTCAAGAGGGACACCCTTTTTTATTCATTACCTCCCTTTACCTTTAACCCCTTCCTAAACACTAAAATCACTCTTACCTCCCTTTACCTGTCCCTACCCCTAACCCCAAAAATTAACTTTATGTCCCTTTACTTCTACCCATCTTTAAACCCTAAAATCATCCTTACTTCCCTTTACCTCTATGCACACTTCAAAGATTATGTTATTTACAAAAATACTTACCTGCATAATAAGGTATTGTGTGACAAATTTAGAAATACTTACTTGTGTTGTAAAGGGGTGCATGTAATGGATGTGTGATAAAGACTGCTTCCTTGTTTTATATAATGTTAAATGTGTGGTATATTAATTTTAGCCAATTCATTCCATCGATATTGTCTCCTTTGAGAATCTGTAATATGAATTTCAATATGTAATGTTAATCTTTAAGCAAATCAACATAAGTTCTATGCAAGCCATATTAATTTAATCAGGGGTCATATTTATTTAAACATTGCTTGTCATCATTTTGAGATGTGCTTTATTCATTTTAAAGCATGCTAAATGTATCTCACATAGTTTCATATTCATTTCAAAAAGTGTCATATTCATATCATGAATGTCATACTAATTTTGTGGTGGGCACATCAATTTCATCAGCTGTCATATCCATTTCAAAGTGGTGCATATTCATCTTAACATGTGTCATATTCCTTTCAGTGAATGCCATTTTCATTTAAGTAGATGTCATATTCACATTAACACCTGTTATAATAAGTTTAACCTGGGTCCTATCCATTTCAACTCAGGTTATATTCATTTCAATAACATGCAATATTTATTTTGATGTGTATCATATTAATTTTGACAATTTTCATTTAAATTTCAGCACTGCTCATATTCAGCTTAAGGCATGCTGAATTAATTTCAAAGGGGGTTCCTATTTATTTCAGTGCATGCTTTATTAATCTTAGCATGTGTCATATTCCTTTCAATGGATGTCTCTTTCATATGAACACATCACATTAATTATAACATGAAATATATCCATTGCAACACATATTATTATCATGTGTATCATATTGCTTTCAATGCAAGCCGTATTCATTTTGATAAATGTCATGTTCATTTTAGCGTTACTCATTCATTTTAAAACATGTCAAATTAATTTAATTGAAGCTCATGCTAATTGTAATTCATATCAAATTCATTTTAACATGTGCTATATTCCTTTCAATCAATGTTATATTTACTTCAATGGATGTCATATTGATAAAAACACTTGTAATACTAATTTAAGATACAACAGATCAATTTTTCCAAATATCATAATCATTAGGACATGTATTATATTTATTTCAATGCATCCCATATTCATCTTGACAAATGCCATAATAATTGTAGCTTTGCTAATGCTTATTTGAAGGCAGGTCAGATTCAATTCAATGGGGTTTATATTCATTTCAACACAAGTCATATTCAGTTCAAACCATCTCCTATTTATTTCTGTATATCTCATATTCATTGCAATTGGGTAATATTCATTTCAGCACAGTTCATATTTATTGCATCATGTGCAATGCTCATTTCAGTGTATGTTATATCATTTTCAATCTGCATTATATTATTTTCAGAATATAATATATTCATGTCAGTACCTTTTATTCATTTCAATCTGTCACATTCATTTCAGTGTATGTTTTTTTCTCTTGACATACGACAATCATTTCAAGAAATGTCATATTCTTTTTGATTAATATTTTATTCATTTCAGTGATTGCTTTATTGTTTACAGGGAGGGCCATATTTTTTTCAGTCTGAAATATATATATATTTCAGTGTATTTCTTTTTCAGTTCGGAGTGTGTGTTATTTTTATTATTCACTAAGTAACATATTCACTGTGTCCGGTTTCATATTTCTTTTGGTTCAAGTCAGATTCACTCTGCCATGTATCATATTTATTTTGACACATATTACATTAAATTTGGCGTGTGTCATATTATCTTGCAGCATGCTATGCATTTCAGAAGGTGTCCTATATGGAGAGCTCTAATTTTGAAATGAATGGCTTCACAAACTGTGCTGCTAAGAAACCTTCAGTTATCCCGATTGCAGGCCCACTTAGGGAAACTACTAGCAGGTGTAATATCGTCAGTTATATTCAAAACGTCTAAGACCTGTTGTCCTTGGAGTCTTCCCGTAGTGAGATGATGAAACTAATTAGAGACAAGCTTTTCTATCAGCTGTGACAGTCACCGGCTTCTCACAACACGTTAATTGTACCACACGAACATATGGCCTCACATTCTTTCATATTGGTTTGAGACAACCTTTATATCGCAAGCAGAATAGCTGAAAGGTCATTTTATGCTTAGAGCTTCATGATTTTAATGCTATTAAACCACATGTTCCTTGTGAAGGCATGCATAGAATTATGGATAGTAAAACAAACAAAGAAATTCAGTATCATGAACAATATAGTGAAGGTAATTATGTAGATCAAATGAGGAGCTATTACTAAGCTTTGAGGGGCATTCTCGGCTATAAATTGAGTAATGACAGAGCTGGAGTGCTTTCATCAGTAAAGATTAGACCAATTAGACTATAAAATCTAGAGAACATCCGCTTCCTTCTAGGCTCATGATTTGGGGCTCTTAGGGATGCGTCTGTCCAGCTCTGCATCTACTAGTAAAGCTTGAAGAGGGACCACATGAATTGCCATTGCGTTGGGCCACATGATAAAGACAATTTTGAGACCTGTTGTAAAAAAGTGAAGCTAGACCCAGGCTGTATTTTCAAACCAATCTTCATCTTTGTCGTCTCCTATGCCCATGGGAACCCAGCCTGAACTGGAAGAAAGTCCTGTGTGGTGTAGCTACATTGTGTGCTCCAGTGGAGGTAATTGTACAGGCTAACCTGACTTGTGACCTAGTTAGTAGGCCATGAAAGGAAGGGAATAAACACTCTTGCTTCTTTTCACTTTGCAGGGAGGCCCTTAAAAGTGCAGGGTTTGATGGTTACAGAGAATCCCCTGGAAAGAAAATAGACTTTAAACATTGATCCCAGAGCCTTTGACTGAGAAAGGCCCACACACCAATAGGGCTAATGATTTGATTCCTCCATCCATGTTTGTTGTGAAGACCCTTTTAGTACATGGGTTTGGCACCCCTGCCTTAGATTAGTTTCACAACTTGTGACTTAGTCTACCATTATACACATATCATTCATATTTTAGTGAGCCTGCTTTTAACATTTACTTTTACATATTTTATCAGCTGCTTCTTCTAGTAAGGCAAAATCCACACTCCACACTTAATGAGCCTTTGTACCATTTGTAATCCTCACTGCTTGTCCAAAGCTGTTACATCTAGTATGTGAAATGTTAACTCGTGTTGCCAGCCCAGGAACCAGCTTCTAGCTCTGAGACACAGCATTACATCAGAACTGTTGTCCAAACAATGTATGGGCATTATATAAATTATGCATAGGCCCAAGAGGGGAAGGTCCCATTGCACTCATGATCATCCTGGGATGCATACTACACAATAGACAGCTTTGCTGATGCTGGGGCTGACTTCTCATCCTCAAAAGAGGATTACCATCCACACAACAGAAAGAACCCAACTATTTGATTCAGGTATAGGGTCAGTGCTAATCCCTTAGGTCCGGCCACATGAAATGATGGCTTATAGCTTTCTCAATATGTACCATTGGAGCAGTAATTTGTTCTATACTGATTCATGGGATCAAATTAGTCGGATATTAGTTACCGAGCATGGTAGGGCACATTTAACTATTGTGATTTCTAAGTACTGTTGATGACTTAATTACGTTGTACCTTTTCAAATAGTAAAGCATATGTATTGTACGCTTTATGATACATAATGCACTATGACTAACAATGATGATATGTTTGCCGCAATTTATCCTTTCCACATACTCCACTGGTGACTATATTTTACCACGATCCAAACTGCCCTGACAGATCAAATCACTGGTTTTACAAACATGGCT
Source organism: Pleurodeles waltl (assembly GCF_031143425.1). Taxonomy (NCBI): domain Eukaryota; kingdom Metazoa; phylum Chordata; class Amphibia; order Caudata; family Salamandridae; genus Pleurodeles; species Pleurodeles waltl. Next base: position 499,630,716 of record NC_090445.1, read on the forward strand.
GGATGATCGTATCATGTTTCCATGCTGAGCTTCGGTGTTGGATTACTTTTTGATTATTATTTTACTTTGGTTTTTCCTGCTATTCACCACTAATACTTCATAGAGATATTGTTTTCATATGTTTTGTCCCTGCAATATCCTAGTGACACTCCCTTCATTTATGATTTGAACTTTTTTAGATGAAAACATCCCCTGAAGGAGGGCTTTGACCCCGACATGCATTTGGATTTCAAGTGCTATTTTATCCTTTGGAAATATTTCTGTTGACAAAAAATGAAGCATAACACATGAAGTTAAATGTGGCTCAAAATATAAATACATAAATATAACAAAACTACCATCTTTGGGGAAAGTTGATGAACATCACTCATTCAAAGGGATTAATGTGAACCTCAGTTTGAGAAGATACAGTAGTGCAAAGGGGACACTGTTCCAGTGTAGAAACAGTGCTTCTAGAATATTTATGTTCACGTCCTTAATTAGAGGGTGATACCCTTCACACACATTCAAAGGATAAAAAGTGACCACTACTGATAATAATCTAAGGTGTGCTCTGCCCACCACTCCTTGAACATTGTTTATCGTCTTCACACTGACTGTTGGTTTGGTTACCTTGCTCTGTTTCATCTGCCTACTTATTGCAGCACATGCTGTTTATACCAGAATGTGATTGTTTCACCAAACACTTTGAAATCAACTTTACATCTTGTTTCTTGTCTTAGCATGCCTGAGTAATTAAGTGAAAGGGGTATGGTCTGTTTCCAGAACTTGCCTGAGAAGTCAGAGTGCCATGTTTAGGGTGCCATAATCAGCTATTACCCCAGCAGCTTTGGAGGTTTGGGTGAGACACTATGAGCTAGCCAGATATTAGGCTGACAGCTACCAAGCAGCATGGGTTGCATTCAGTCTCCCGCTCTCAGTGGTACTACCATCCTAAATACACAGTCCTATTACCAAACTAGAAACCACTTAACATAGCACCCAACATATCAAGGTCGGTCACTTATTTAATGGGCCTCCTGAGTAGCTCTTTCTCTCGAATGCCTAAAGTGCCCTATTCACCATTATAAAGAGACATCCATGGTGTTAGGAAAACTCCTTCTCAGCTATATAGGTAGTACCTATTCTAGTCTGTCAGTTGTTTGAGCTTGAATCTTAAAAGGATACCCAATTTGTTGTTTCTATCTCTGAATTCGGCTTTACATGGCACTGTTGGACCTGGCCCTTTTTGCAGGGTCAAACCCAAACTTTTTGCCTTCCTCCTCGTATTTTTTCTGACCTCTTGTTGTTGGCTCTAGGACTCTGAGCACTTTATCACTGCTTATCAGTGCTAAAGTGCAGGTGCTCTCCCTTCTAAAGTTGTTTGGCTTACACCTAATTGACACATTTAATTTACTTGTAAGTCTCTCCTACAGTGGTATCTCTGTACCCAGGGCCTAAAAATTAAATGCTACTAGTGGGCCTGCAGTGCAGAATGCTCTACCCGCAGACGTAGCATTTTAAACTTGACTCAGGCCTGCTAGTGCAGGGCAAGCGTGTACAGTTACTGTCACAGGGACCTGGCATCTAAACCTACCTGGTAGGCCTAGAATTCCCCTTTTACTGCATGAAAGTCACCCCTAAGGTAGGCCCTAGCTAGCCCTATGGGCAGGGTACTATGTATTGTAAGAGGCTGTGCCTGGATGTGTGGCCTTTCCTGGTAGTGACAAACAGCCAATTTAGTTTCTCATTGCTGTGAGTGCCACCTTGCTAATAGGAATAGGATTGCATTGGAACTGCCCTGCCTTATGACTAGGGGGTATTGTCTGATCCATGAGGGGTAGCGTAGGCATGTTTGGTATGGTTGAAATGGTAGTGAGAAACGTTGCTTACTGGTGTGGGTGGATTTTAGCTTACCATTATATAAATGTCACTTCTAGAAAGTGAACATTTCTCTGTGCTTATGACCCTGGTGTTTTGCAGCTTGACTCCAATCCAAGTCTGGGGCAGAGTGACAGCTGGGCTTTGTGTATACTTTTCAGACAGCCTGTACATAGGGAGGGTGGAGGTGTCACAGATGTCCATCTGCATATTGAATGGCCTTTCTGGGCTGGGAGAAAGAGATGCGGGAGGCACCTGCATTTGTAAAGGCTGTGCCCTGGCCTCACACAAAAGGTTTGTTAATCCCCAACTGATGTCTGGAGCCTGTGCTGGGGGAGAGATGGGACACTCTTAGAACGAGTTGGAACTGGTTGGAACCTCTTCTCCCCCTTTTGTAAAAGTTGTGCAAAACTAAGTGTCAGTACAGAATGATTTCCCCATGTTAGACAGACATTTCTGGACTACTGAACTGGACAGAGAATGATGCTGGAGGGCCTTGCCAGGAACCACGTTGCACTGCTGCTGTTGTGCTGAACTGTGACCTGCTGGGTCACTAGAAGGAACTGCCACTGCCTGCAATCCTTAGTGCTGGCTGTTTGCTTGGGACCTGCTTCCCTGCGCTCCCTCTCCTTGTGGCCAGGGGCCGGGTGGTGTCCCCTTGTTCCCCTGCAACTTTTCCCTATGTTGAAGTGGTACAGGAAAGAGCACTTTCCCTAAGAAATCCTGGAAGTGGGTTTTGTTGGGTTTCCCAGAGCGCCTTTTGATTTATTGGCATCCAGCATATGAAGAGCGCTGTATCTGTGTTGCCAAGCAATGGACTTGCTGTGTTAAAGTGCATGCCAAGCGCTTTACTTTTTGTAATAGAAGTGCTTCTGGACTGCTGCTGGAGGGAATCACCAACGCGAGTGGGTCATGGAAATCTGAGGATTGTAAAGTGCACTCCTTATTGGTGCCCCTGAGGCACAAGAGCACGTAGGAGCACGTCCCCGGTGCACAGGCAGGCACCGCTTCTTGTGCAATCACTGCTGCAGCCCAGGACAGCTATGTGTAGATGCTCGTGCACCAGATCAGGTGCGGGCATGCATTTTCTTGAGGGTGAGGCGGACAGGTGGGAGGGAAGCCTCATCAAATGTCCCTTGCTGTGACAAAGAAGCTTTGCACCTGGGGAGAGATGCACGGTCCCCCGAGGCACATGAGGCAGCGTGAGCCTCTATTTTCCTCACCGGGCAGCCAGGAAGCCTCAACGAAGGTCCTGCCCAGTTGAAAGTGAATTGGATAAGGTGACCCCTATCTGAGGAGGGGGCACCCAATGTGCAGGACCCTGGCAATCAAGAGTAAGACCCTCTTCCCAGGTCTCTGTGCCAGAAGCACGTGAGCTCCTTGTGATTGCAAGTCAAGGAGACCTTCCCCTCACCCCCTGGCAAGAGCCTGCTGTGGCCTCGGGGGCAATCATTGTAGTAGTGGCGATTAAGGGAGAGAAGAGGTTCCTCTCCCTCGCATTTCAAGGGATGACTCGCAGGACAGAAGGGGTCCCTCAACGGAGGCCCCATCCCCACAAATTCGGTTTGGGCTACATTCAGAGTAGAAGGAGTGCTGGAGGTCCTTTATTTGGCCCCATGCACTAGTCATGTACCATGCAGGGAATGTTTCATTTTCAGGATGTTGTGGTGGTATTTGCGTAATGTAGTTTCTCATATATTCATTCATGTTGCTGTTACACCTTTCTGGTGACATATGTTTTCCATGATATGTACATTTATGATGTTGTGGTACATGCATGATACTGTTTGACCTTTCTAGTGACGTGCTTTCCATGATATGTGCATTTCTGAAGATCCTGACTACTGCGTGTGTTGCAGAATAACCAGTAACTTATGTGTTTCATGTGACTACTGCTGGCTTTTACAGAGTACCAGTAACTGAGTAATGTTCTGACAACTGCTTGTGTAGTAGGGTATTACTGACATGTTGTGTTTGATCCAAGAAGATTGCGTACAATACAGTTTATTTTTATATAACTTTGTGGTCGGGATAGTGCATCATGTGTGTTGTGTGTGTTGGACATTACTTTACACATTCCCTCCGGGCTAGGTCTGACTGCTCGTGCCAAGCTACCTAGGGGGTGGGCAGGGGTTATCCTAAGTTTGTAACTCTATGACTAGAGTGGGTGGGTCCTGCCTGGCTTAGGTGAATACTCTGGCCAACCAGAAACCCCATTTCTAGCAGGCACAACCAGTAGTAATTCCAGTAAATTGTAGACAAGCTCTCACACTACATTTCTTTGGTAATGGGCTACCTAATGGGATAGTGATGTTTCATTTGTGGGTTGCCTCTCAACATCATTTTTATAAATTGAATATTCAATTTGAGAGGAACATAATGCACACAATTAAGGTAATGTGCTAGGAAAGATTAACACTCAGGTTTGACATTTTCCTGGCAGGAAGGGACTGGCTACCATAACAAGAAGATGTCATACTGCCATCTTTTTTTAATACAAGTTCCAGATGCAGTGAAAGAAGGCTATGCTGCATATTAGGCTTTAGCATAGGCACCAGCGCTGTTCATCAGCCATGTGGGCTGGGATAGGTACTCCCCCTACCATGTTATACCTATATGGTCCAGCCCGCAAGTACAGCCTCAGTAACCCAGAAAATATTGTGCAAAAGTCCCTGTGAGGGAAATTCTGAGAGAATACCAGGGAGTAATTGAACTCTGTGTATCTCCAATGAACATCCTGTGTTTCCTGTACTTAAGCCATCACATTCATAAAGAATGCTCCTAGATAGTAGACACTTAAATAGTCAAACAGTGCACATTTGCAATACAAAACTCACATAGCACAGCTCTAATAAACAACATTGTCCGTAAAAAATACAAAACAACGTTTTTTGTTTTTTTCTGCCAAAATATAATATCTGAAAGCAGGGATCTAACCACTTTGTTCCCACTCGGCTCCCTACGCCCATTTTGTCAACTCCTCTAAGGGTATATGAAAAGTCCTGGATTGTTCTCAGCCCAGGTAACATCAACAGTATACAACATTGATTCTGAGGCATTGTCCTATGTAAATTACATTTATCTGATGGATAAAGACCTCAATGCACATTTCACCATGGTGAAATTCATAGTGTTGGGATTTGCCAAATAAGGCTACAAATTGAACTTCAAGACCATTAAAGTTGCATTTCTCAGTGTCCGTTTTTCGAGATTAAAGCTTTCCAGTGAGGGGAATATTCTGACAGAAGTATGCACAAATCCTAGAGAAGTATGCACAATTAAATTCACCAAATACCACAAAAAATGATAATCCTTGTTAGGGTTCTTTAACTTTGGCAGAACATGCATACATGATTATGCACATAGCATAACACGACTTTATGATCTAATACATCCAGACTTCTCAAGCAAACATTGGACACCACAACATACACAGATTTTGAGATCATAACACAGAGACATGCTTGAAGAAAAACATTTACATACATTTGAAAACAAAACAAATGTGGTCATCCTAGTAATTCTAGGTGCCAGTGGATTCACATATGTCACGTTCAATGAAGGGACACAGTTCCAACTGTATACAAATCACACTTATACTCAAATGTTGAGAAGCGTTTTGCATCCACTGAGAAAATACTAACTGCAGTTCAGATGGTTGTCATTAAGGAGAGACCATTGGACCAGGGTAAGCACATCATTGTCATTACCAGAGTCCCAGCCCTCGAGGCTATTACCAAACCTTGCCTTCTGAATGCAAAAGTATTGTATCCACAATGGATACAATGGACGACTTCCTTGACCGCCACTGACATTAACTATGTTTTTGACCTAAAACTACAGGTCCAGGAATTTCTCTGTTGGGAAATTTAGTACCCCATTCCCATTAATATCATGCCTTTAGATCACTACAAATGCATCATCTACAAGTGATGGTTTAGCTAATCCTGCTGTAGGTACCAAACACCAATATTCCTTAGCTTGGGTTGCTGTTATAAAGCCTGAATTCCCCACACTCATTGTGTGTGATTCATACTACTGTGTGCTGTCTTTCAATGAACATTTGCACTACTGGTGTCTTAATGGATAGAGAGATTCTGAAGGTAATAGCATAAAGTATACAGTGCTCTAGTGGAAGGTGGCAGAGCTCATAGACAAACTGCCATAGACTCATGTAATACATACACTGGTCCATCAAAGTGTTGGATTACACGTTGTAGCGAATTCATTGCCTCATGAAGAGGCCAAATCCGCAGTTGTTATGTCAATTGTTGCTGCTAAAACCCATTTTCATACGAGGGTGATGAAAATCTGGCTGCTGTAAATGCCTCAGCCCATGAAATAACATTACCAAAAGCATACTCAACAAAATATTCCTACCACTTAAGTGCCTAAAAGATTCCTTCCGTAACAATATCAGTAGTGGGGGATGGTGTGATCGCCAACCAAGATTGCAGGCTAGAACTTATTAAAGCTGCTGATGAGGGGATTGTGTGTACCCATCTGGGTGGGGCAGCTGCCCTTTCATTTAACAAACATGCTACTTGTGGCATGGTCTCAACAAACAGTATGTCCTTAGTTGTTAGATATGTCAACAAATCAAAGGTTCCCCCATCAAGCACCCACCACAGACACCCTTCCTATTGTCTAACAAGCCTATGCAATGTTAGTTCCTGGACCATTGTGGTCCTTTAAATTCTGATGGTGCATAAAAATACATTCTACTAGCAGCAGATTCTGGCTCCAGATTCCTTTGGGTGTGGCCACAATGATCGGCTAATGTTTGCACTGTTATTAAAGATGTGCTAGTTTGCATTGGGACATATGCAGTTGTTGCATTCCATTCAGACCAAGGCCCTAATTTTGCCTCTAAGGCTTACAGGGACACCATGGGAACGTTGGGTGTAGCAGAAATTATTCTTCACCATTTCATCTTGAGAGAAATTTGATAGTGGAAAGAAAAAACTGAGACTTAAAGTAATCCTTAACAGCTAGAGTATTAGGTTTTGGTCATAGTTGAATCTATACAGGGTCCAGAGAGCATTAAGTAATCTGCCTAGAAGATCTTTGGGAGGCTATATGAAGTCCTGCTTGGTCCCTATGTATGTCCCAGATCTTGATGGTCCTGGTACAGTGGCAGCAAACACACCTTTTGACATAAAAGAATGTGTTACTTTTTTACAGGAATTACAACAGTTCCAAGATGAACATTCCACCACACATGCTGCCACTATGGGAATGAGGGATTCAATAGCTTCCACGGGCTGGATTCAACATGTTTGTATGTGGCTAACTAAAAGATTCCTGTGAAGGAGTTTGGTCCATCTTAAAGAACGATGGTCCTTCTACTAGGCATACAGGGAAGCAGAACAGTGATTTTACCACCGCTGCCTGGCTCTAAAGACAATAGTTTGGTCTCCATTCATCACATAAAATTGCATCATGTGGCCTATCCTGCACAGTACACCATAAGGATTCCTGGGTAGTTTCCTTTCCCCTCTCACTACCATACAGGAAAGACATCTTCAAACATTAAGGAACACTGAAATTGTTTTCCCAAGGACAGAGAATAAACTTATCTTAATTCCAGTTACTGCATTAAGAACAAGAAATGTCCAAAATGTTGATGCGCAATTCACTAGTGTAACATACATCTATTGGATTGTTTGTGATGGATCGTCACAAATAATCCAGTAGATTTATGTTGGATACATTTACCAGTTTGCTTTCTCCTGCACCAGCTTCAGGTTTTGCATGGACTGTTTCTGGTTATTTTGCTGGTATTGATGACTTTTCATCATCTTCGACTATTACCGCAGTACATGGTATATGCAAGCTATTCATCTAACTTAAACACACTTATTTGGTTAGTCCATTGTATTACCTGTGTATTATATTGGCACTGCCTGCTTTTTTCCTGTGGGTTAGATTTTCTATTTTCTTCTTTCTGCTTGCAAATGGACGTTCTCCATTTTGTTCGTGAATGCTCTGCTTTTGAACTTGTGGATGAGGTTTTAAAGCCTTACTTATCTTCCCACAAAATGTGAAGAGACTTGTCTCTATTGAACATTTCCGCTGTTCCAGTTCCTGATGGGATTGTTTGGGATAAAGTTCCATATGATATACTTGGTCCTACAGAAATTATTCAAATTCTGTATGTTTTCAAAATTTCTAAGAATTACATTATTAGACTTGCTTTTGTATCTGATGACTGGGATGTTAAAACAGTTGATTCTATGCTTTCTGTGCTTCAATATTGTACTGCATTTGAAAGTGAAGATATGTACATGAATTCTGCAAACTATGGTGAAATGTTCTGTTACCATCATGATAGACACAATTACCTACACAGAGCTAATACCCCATGTACAGTTTTTAATTACACACAACGGGAACATTGTTCATATCCACCAGTGGGGAGTTCTAAAACATATGTAAACAAATTCACATATTTTTCTGGGCATGATACTACCAGCCCTGAGTCATATTTCAAAATACCAACAGTAAAAGCAACGAAAAACTGCTTACAGACACTAAATTTTTATATTCAAATTCATTTGTGTCCAATTAGGTCTGCAGGGCTACACAAATTGGAAGAAAATAATTGATCTAAAAATAGTTTGGGGAACTAAAGGTTGGCAGGTACAAGTCATGGATGCCTTATTCAAAGCATGTTTAATTTCACTGCAAATGATTTTCCTGAACAAAACTATTCAGCGAATAACTTGCTTGGGTTAGCAAAAGGTAAAAAAATAAGGCCCATATTGATAATTTTTGATGCAAAACTGCGCAAATGCAGCTTTGCGACAAAAAGCTTAGTGCTGGCTAGTGCCATTTTTTTTGTGCCATCTGGGCATCTTATTTATACCATGCCACAAGATGGCGCTAAAAACTGGTTAGAGTCAAATATTGGGACGTTAACATTGAGCCTTGTCATAAAGTAAAATGACGTTAATGTCACAAAAATGACTATAACCTGTTTTACGGCACGTAAGTTTGTTGCAAAACAGATGTGCACTATTTTTAACCGCATTAGCGTCACCTTCATACGCTAATGCAAAGTAGAGGCAAAATGAACCCACCTCCAAATTGCCAATTGGCAGGAGAGAGGCAACATGGCGGCAGATAATTGACAAGATTAACAGTGTGGCAGAGGTGAGGAGAACCCTAACCGAGTGCAAGAAACACTAGCATGATTGCAAGCGAAGGACAAAGGAGAAAATGGCAACAAACAGGAAGCCAGCACTGCAAACTGGAGGTGGTAGTCCAGCACCACAAGTGGACCTGGATGAGATGGAGGAGATGGTTGCAGTACTGATCCTGGAGGAACTGGTCATTGGAATCACAGGACAGGGCAGCGCAGACTACCAGGAAACACCACAAATGCAGGGTAAGTTGCATGGGGGAAATTAATGTTAAATTCTCAAGTGCAAGAAGGAGGATGTACATAGGACACACTCAATGCATGTAAAAGGAGCGCAGAGGGACATATTGCACATGAAGCAAGTTGCACCATTCAGACGTAAACTACACATGTACCTACACCTTGGTAGTGCCAGGCACCACAAAACATACACAACCTGGACATATGTCAATCACCAGGGCTAAATACCTACATATACATATGCAGCACATAGGATGGAAGGCATGTCTAATCACTGTGCCTCTAGTTGTGTCATCACAACATCCCTTGCATAAGTCAAATAAACCCTACGAACACGACCAAGACATCAGAGACTAGGACGTCAGTCAATACCATTCCCAGGGTTACATCATGGTGATGTCCCTTGCAGTAACACCTTGCAACTGCCTTGCCTGATTGCCCAAACACGTGCGCTGCGTCTTACAGCACACAGTTCATTGCAACCTTTCCCAACAGTACCCAGATATGTGCTGGTAGCACCACTGCCCCACACATTACAACACATCCACATAAGACAGCCACCACTCCATTATTCAGAAAGGATGCCCCCTGGTTGCAGGGAAAATAATCTAGGCAGGCACTGGGGGCATAGTAGGGTGGTCCTGTATCACTAGAACATGCAACTACCCAGAGCAACTAATCTGGTGTAGTGTGGAGTCATTTTGATGCTGATCAGACCTGTGCCACTACAGAAAATATGTACTACAGATTGCAATCTGTAGGTCACAAAAAATACAGGCTGAGCCCCCAACTACTCTGACACAACCATGTGAGACACATCAGAATGGGGAAATAACCACACACATACAACACACGGTGTATGACTGGGAACCTAATGGTGTAAAATTTCAAATTGACAGGCAGGGATGGTGCATGAGCCAGTCTGGTGTTGGTAAGACTGTCAGTGCAGTATACCCTTTGCGGTTGGCAGTAGGAGTCACATGTTGGGATGGTGGGTGGAAATCTGTCTGCTCATTGTAGCTCTGCGGGGCACTTAGCACAACATTGTTGATGGATCATATAGAGTCAGTGCCAGTCATGGAGTGCATTGGGTGTGACAGGACACGCTGCTCTTATCCCTGCAAATCAGGAAGTGGAAAGGGCAAAGGGGCAGGGCATGAGTCCCCCGGCACTGCCCATGCCAGGTGCATGGGCTGTGCAGGGGTACCCAGGGGCACACCACATCACACCACCCTTTGCATGGGGATTTTGCCGCCATGCAGAGGCTGGTGGAAAAGTGGGAACATACCTGGAGGGTAGCACTGATCGTAATACTGCTCTGGTGTCACAAGACAGGTGGCATTGCCAGGCTACAAGCTCCTGGAAACCTGCCAGTGCCGGGCCATTGACCCATGGGGCATTCCCCATGGACAACATGTGCCCCTACCACCTGTGCTGTTGGGGGTGGTCATATAGACAATGGCAGTCAGGTGGTTATAGGACTGCAGGACTTGTAATGAGGGTCCATGTATGCACAAGTATGACTATGTGCAATATCACCATCAAACTAGCCTGCGGCCGTGACCTAAGTATAACTCCAGTTAACTGGCTGTGTCCATAAACTCATTTACCATCAGGCACTGTCATGTAGAAAATGATGTACATAGCAACAAATGATACCCATGCTCGCCATCCCTGGGTTCACCTCTGTGCCTGTGTCAGTTTAGCTGCACTGCCACTATGCTGCATCTCTGTCATCATAGTGCAAGGATGGCTACATTGAGGGGGAGATTATAGTTATGTAGGAAGGAGCACCTTTCAGCACAGTTGAAAGATGAAATGAAAATCTGCTAAGTCCATGTGTGCTGTGCAAAGTAGAATACATACACATATACATTCATCAACATGAGGTGCTATCAAAGGAAACAACAGCATAGTGTCTTGGCAATGTCATCCCTGTGGTGGTGTAAGGTTTCAGTATTGCCCGGGTGTTTGTGAAACATGTAACACTGGGACAGGAGCATACTGCAATGTGTGTTGCTGTGGCTTGACCACTGCAACACCCATTGCAAGGCCTTACCCTGCAAATGGATGCATAGGGAGGGTCGACAATGACAAGATGGTGTCAAGCCCCCAAAAGTATTTACATCACACTTAGTAAATATGACGCACCCAATTGTGCCACCTGAGCTTCCCCTCAAGTGACACTTAGGTGGGTCAAAGGGCTGATAGACTGCAACCATAATGTACAGAAACAATGTTTGGGAAATAAGATGACAATGAGCCTCCAATAGCAAGTCAGTGACGTGACATGTCAACTGCCACAACACAGAAAGATTGATTTTACACCATCGAATTGCAGAGGATGATGGCTCTCCTACTGATCTGCCTGTCCTGGAGTACCCCGATTACCTGGATGACCATCTAACAGCCATCAGCCAACAGACCCTCAAAGAAATCCTGGTTTCCCTCCAGACACCACCTCCAGTCTCAAGGAGGATAAATAATGTAGCAGCCATCCCAGTTGCCCCACCCAATACCCAAATACCCCAATAGTATGACCTGCCAACACAGACACAGACACAGCTGAGGACTCCAAGGACCCAGGAACCATCTTCAAGAGGACAGTGGTAGGAGTCCAGCTGGAGATGGCCAAGCAGGTGTGGATGGGGATGGAGACTGTGGCAGCCAGCATAGAGGGTATGCTGACGTGCCTCGTTACAGTGAATGAACATACTGCTGCTAAATGAGGCACACAATCTCCACTGCATGGAGCCCAGGAGTGTCTGACAGACATAGCTGCTGCCATGAGGGAGAGGCCACAACAACTGCCCTCCCAAACTGACAGCAGCGTGATTGAGAACAAGCTAGACTCCATGCACCAGGAAGTGGCCTCCCTCAGGACAGACGTGGCTGCCTACCACTGGGATGTTGCTGCAATCCTGAAAAATCAGTAGTGATGCCATATGTTGTTCCACAAATGACAGCTGCCGAAAATCGGTATTCCACACCTACAACCACTGAAGTGTGTATGGCCCCCTCTACCTCCTTACCACCACCATCAAGGGCAGAGGACGCACTACACACATCAGAGGATGAAGTTGTGGAACTAATCATCTTCACTTGTAAGAGATCCCAGTAGCACCAGCCCATGCCACAAGGGCAGTGTTCTCCTTTGTGCTATGCTTGAGATCATGCCAGTGTTAGCACTGTTGGATATGTCCATTCTTCACCCACACACTGGTGACCTGTCTGCTTTGGACTGTCATTGTCTCTCACTTACCAATTGGCAATTCTTGTTCCTCCACACTTAACGGCCCATCACCCAACCATGACCCATGACATGTCCCTCAACCCTGGACATGTGTTGTGGCACAATTGTATGGATTTCACAAATGAGGTCACTGACTTGGACATTGTAAATATCGCACTACGACACTCGGAAATAAACACCTCCTACACAAACAGCATCACTTTGTGTATTGTGATCCATCTACTACACTTAGTAATTGTGATGTGTGTAACCATGCAATTAGCCACAGAGTGTAAGTACAAGAGTGCAGAACTGTAGGGGCACATACCTACACACAAGGTCACTAACATGAAATTTTTTAATACTGGTCTCATCCACTACACTGAGTATGTCACAATGAAGAACACATGTATTCTTCACTCACTTCATACAGCAGGAATGGCTGTAAAACAGTTCTAGGCCAATATCGTCAGCTGGGAGTACCAGTAGAACATATTGGTGTGATACAGAAGACCTCATTAGAGATTGCCACCGGTCAGTTTTTCAGGATAGAGTTAAAATTCAGACTGTTGTCAGATGTGCCACAGTTCCCAACATTCCTGCACAGGACCCCAAAACTGACAGTTGTCCAATAGAAAGTAAACATAGTAACCTTGAGTGGTGGGTACACTGGATGGCAGATGCATAGACAAGTAGAAGTGTTGTTGCTACCAATGTGACAGCTCATTTGTCAATAGGTGATGCACATGTCAAGAGAGGTACTCGGAGGTAGGACAGAATCCCTAGGACAACACACAATTTGCACTGTGCACTCATGAGAAGACCCTGAGGCACAAGCATATAACACAAAATCTATAGGAGTACACAAAAAATGTTTATTAAAATTTTAACTAAAGTAAAAACATTAATAAAACCTACCCTATCCTAAACTAACCTATTCTAACTATACGTATCCAACAACTAAACCTAACTACCCTGTGCTAAACCTAACTAACACATTTAACACCACACTCTAAACATTGCCCCCCCCCATTAAGTTAAAAGACACATGCAGGACAAAATATACTAATATTGCACATATATTAACTAATTCTAAAAAACACTTTTTTTGTTTGTTTTCTTTTTAAAACATTTAGGGGGTCATTCCGACCGCCGGGGACCGCAGATGCACCGCCAACAGGCTGGCGGTGCATCCAGGCCAATTCTGACCGCGGCGGTAAAGCCGCGGTCAGAAAAGGGAAACCGGTGGTTTCCCGCCGGTTTTCCCCTGGCCTGAGGAATCCTCCATGGCGGCGCTGCAGGCAGCGCCGCCATGGGGATTCCGACCCCCTTCCTGCCAGCCTGGTTCTGGCGGTTTTGACCGCCAGAACCTTGCTGGCGGGAACGGGTGTTGTGGGGCCCCTGGGGGCCCCTGCAGTGCCCATGCCAATGGCATGGGCACTGCAGGGGCCCCCTAACAGGGCCCCACAAAGATTTTCAGTGTCTGCATAGCAGACACTGAAAATCGCGACGGGTGCAACTGCACCCGTCGCACCCTTTCCACTCCGCCGGCTCCATTCGGAGCCGGCATCCTCGTGGAAGGGGGTTTCCCGCTGGGCGGGCGGGCGGCCTTCTGGCCGTCGCCCGCCAGCCCAGCGGGAAACTCAGAATGACCGCCGCGGTCATTTGACCGCGGTGCGGTCATTCGGCGGCTCCCGCCAGGCGTGCGGTTACCGCCGCCGGCGGGAGTCAGAATGACCCCCTTAATGGATTTTTAATATATTTTTTATTATGGAAAGCACAAGATACCCCAACATTACCGAAACCAATCCCACCCACCAATTAACACATAACAAGTAAACCTCCCCCACCCAAATCCACTTATCCTATCTTATCTACATACCTACACTAACCCCCTAAAACCCACAATAAAACATAATTGAAAATCAGAAGGGAGGGGACAGAACTTGGAGGTGTCAGTTCACAGATTACTCAAAGTTTGGCTCGCTGTAGTTTTTTATTAAATGTATTTTAATATCTTTGTGTGAGAGGCCACCTCTTCCTCCAGACTGTCCAAATGTTTTAGTATGAGGGATACGACCCTCTGCATATCCTGCAACGATTGTGCGTCCATGGCAGCAGGTGGCGTGGACTATTGCATTGATGTTGATGCAGTTGCAGCCAATGCTTTGGGTGTGTTGCCAGCTGTGTCCCCTGCACTGCTGAGGTGCTAGTTGTCTGCTATGCCTTCTTAGGCAGTGTGGGGACCCCTTGTGGGAATGCCCATCATTCCCCTGTTGCCCTCTCTGCATGGTAGCAGTGAGACATTTCTCTGAACCCAGGCTCCACTGCCAGGATATGGCGGTACCTCACTGCCCTCTTCTGATACGCATGCAGCTCATCATTGGTCATGTTTGCAGCTGTTAAATGGAGACAGACAACCATCAGTGTCAGCATTGTGAAATATCTGTACAGATTAGTAGTTTGCACTGCTAAATCTGGTTACACATGCACTCCAACTCACATTCCAGAAAAGACAATGGCCCTTATAAATGTAACAGCAACTCTGCCTTAGCATCATATTTTTGACAATAAAGCAAACCCAAGAAAATGAACCAAATGTTTGGAAGTGTGCATCGCTTTTGCCTAAAAAAGAATAATGCAAAGGCAGCGCTAACTTTACATAAATCAGGCCCAAACCTCCTCATCATCTGTGTCTATTTCCAACCATACATCACCAGTAACTTGGACATGTCATTAGGAGGATGGGATGCTGTAGGTAGCCATAAGGGGTCAGAGCTGATAAGTACACATGCAAGTCTGATCAATGTGACTTTTCCTACACTGTGAGCATCACATCTACCGGCAAATTTGGTATTGCTCTCCCCCTGAGTCTAAGGGGGGATTGTCATGCAATCCATCATCTCAACTGTCATGATCATCCACCAAGGCCTGCTCACTCATACATGGAATCAAGGAGTGGACCATAAGTTAAGAGGGCTGACAACTAGGAAGCTGGTATCCATAGGTCTATCACATCTACATTCCTGTGTCCAGGTTTAGACAGCCATCAATACCAGACCTGCCACTACTATTCCTTTCACACCCATTTCCATGCCAGCACTGAGTCTAAGGGGGGATTGCCATGCAATCCATCATCTCAACTGTCATGATCATCCACCAAGGCCTGCTCACTCATACATGGAATCAAGGAGTGGACCAAAAGTTAAGAGGGCTAACAACTAGGAAGCTGGTATCCATAGGTCTATCACATCTACATTCCTGTGTCCAGGTTTAGACAGCCATCAATACCAGACCTGCCACTACTATTCCTTTCACACCCATTTCCATGCCAGCACTTGTTTGGCTTTGACCTGCATTCAAGCCAATTATATTCCACATAAGGGTAACAAACATGGAGTGCCAAAGACAGAGTGCCATGCTGGGAGACAATTGCCAGCCTAGTCCTTCATCTTCATGACAATACAGGGATGCACCAAATGGGCTACAATAGGCTGCATCCCTGTGTTGTGAGAATGATGGAGCACGCCACTGCCAATATTCTCACAGCATTGCACTCTGTCATTCTTAGACACATATGGCCCTACATGTGGCTTGTCACAACCTTGTGTACATGATGCTGGCCATTGTGCACCACAAGCCTCACATTATGTGACCCTCTGGTGGTGCATTGGGATCCTTTAAATAGGCCATAATGTCACCATCCAGCCTACTATCTGATTATTGGACAGCTTATCACATATGGCATCGTATTCAACACACATGACTCACTCACACCAAACCCTGGATTACTTCAGAGGACACACATTATCAAACTTACTGGACACATCTGGGTCCTGAAATCGCACCACTTCGCTAATCGTGTAGGGGGCAGATCCACCTGTAAGCTATGAATGGTAAACCATGGTTAGTGTCAAATCATAGTCACTGCGAGTGGACAACAAATTTCAGCGTGAACTAGCTGAGAGGGGTGAGCTAGTTATCCTAGTGGAAAACAGTGCAACAGACACACCTCTACAATTACACAATAACACAGACACTCAGGTGAGTTAGAGCCACACATCTGAGCACTAACACTGGGCCAGAGACTCATTTAATGCAACACCCTGCAACATCCATTAGTGGGCCATCTAAAGAGGACGGAACAACGTTGTATAAGGGGAGTTGTGTAAAAAAACATTGCACTACCCTGGTGCTTTGCAAGACTTATAACTGAGGTACTCAAGGTTTTCCTGCAAGGCACCCAGAGGCGCTTTGTGATAGAAATGTCACTCAATTTTAAGTCTGCAATGACCGTGCATTTATTAATTTATGACTGATGTTGCAAAGTTGTCTAAAGGTATCAAATGTCCCATATTCATTTTCCCCTAAGGTGGGTAAACCCCCTTTGCTAACTTAATGGCTGGGGCAGGGGTCATGTGTGTGATGTGTTGACAAAGATGCCCTATCCATGCATTGCGCCACTTTGTTGACACAATCCAGGGAAAATATGGTAGGCTGACAGTGCCTTGCCGTTTCATACATGACACTATGCTGGGGCACAGGTGACGCTATGGGCTCTGAAATGAGTGCCTTTGTGATGGTTGTACAAGACTCATCAGATACCTAAACTGCATTGGTATCATTTTTGGACATGTGAACTCCAGGCCTAGACTGGCGCAGATACACTTCATTCTGGTTACATACAACCTGTCCACAAGCATTGCATGCAGCACTCCAACTCATCTGCTACTGTCATTCAAAAGCAGTGAACAGTCAATAAAATGCCAAAGGGAGACTCATCAACAGGTCAGCCGATCTCAATCCCAAGGTGATTAAGCAGATCCTACTCCCTTGCCACCAGATCTGCCCAGCGATGCTTTAGGTGGTGCTCATTCCTGCCGGTACTGTATATTCGCTTCAGGTGGTGGAGCATCTTGCCCCACCGCAGCCACCTGGCTTCGGTCCGGTATCCGAGGATGACCCGGCAACCCATCTCAGGCATCATTGGCAGGTAGTGGGATACCAGCTACACAAATTCACCAAGCTCATCCTCTAACATTCTGATCATCCTCCCTCTTCCAGACATGTCGAATTATGGTTTGAGTTGACCCCAAATACAAAGAAAGAAAAAATAAATGGAAACTCAACTCCACTAACGTATCCCAGATATCCCAAATGAGCAACAACCACAGTACAAATACAAATCTAGAACTACTGGGACAAAATGCACACAAAATACAATGGGACATGACAGAAGGGACACCACAAACTTCAAGACACAATTAAGACTCAACCACCAGCTCCAAAACACAACCACACAGACACAAAGGCACAGACTGTAAAGAGAAAGTGAAACTACTCTCACTGTACCATGCTTCTACACAGGATTTCCTTTTACATAATTTCCTGTCATCGTGCTTCACATGTTTCAGTTTTGTATGTATTAATTTGACGCATTTGACATTTGCGTAGGTTTTTTTGAAGCATAACACGTGCGTTGTTTACATTAATGCATGACGATTATGCGTCAATTTCACAGGTTTGCATTAAGAGGAGTGTGAAGGTAGAATTCACGCCAAGACCCCATGTGTCATTTTCTTTGTGTTTGCGGATGTTTTAGAGGCATTTGCGTCAAATTATTTGACTCATTTCCTGATTGCGTGCTTTTTTGCATTGCCCTTAAATGCACCATGAATCAACATACATATGATGTGGGCTGTGCTGCAGTGTGACATATTGGGTATGGCCACATGTGGTAGTCCATGCAACAATGTGGTAAGAATGTGATTGTCTGTTCCACCAATGTGTGTTACTGAGTCAACAGCATGCAAATTGTTGCATGTCGTGTTTACATGTGCATGTGTGACAACAGTGTATCCGCATATGTTTGGCATTCAGGACAATGCACTGTTCCTGTTATTTGAGTGTGTATTATGAATTGGTATGTGATGTGTGATGTTGTCATACATAGCATACTATCTGCAGGTGTAAACACAGGTCAGGCATTGTTGATGATGGGCAAACTATTGCTACCTAGGAAATGTGACCCGACATCTGTCTCCGTATTTGGATTTAGAATTTATGGGGAGCTGTGTGAAGACAGCATATTTGCCTGGCATTTGCACATCTTTGGTACATAGTGTGTGTGACACACTCTGCCTACATTCCACCCAGAATATGGTAGGATCACATATTTTGGATTTCACCCATTGCATTTACAAATGGCTGTTACTTTTTGTATGGTGAACTTGCAGCCCTAGCTGCTATGTTCTCATCCATTCTAACGTGCGTTCCACAGATGTGTCTGTGCAATGGGTAAGGTCATGTTTACCCTGTGCCAAGGTTGTGCCCCATGGCAGTGACAGGACAGATTATCATGGATGGACTGCACAGGCTCAACTTCTTACGTTGGTTAATATCTCTGGGAAAGTCATGATGACCATAGTTACTAATTATCCCCCCCTCGTCACACATGTTCCATGCAGCCATTGCAGAGTTCAGTTCCAACATAACTTAATTTCTATTTTTCAACATCCCTAACCTCATGTGTGGGTCCCTTGCTTACATCCTATTTGGACATGATGTAGTTGGGTGTGATGAGCTATTGATTAGCAAGTTGGCAACGTTAATGTGCAATGTGTGTTGGCGACCATGGATTGTGTCCTTCTGCTCTCACATACCAGTGATCACGCTGTAAGTGATGTGTGTGATGGTGGCAGTACAATGTTACACATCACATATGATGTCACAACATCACTTGTCAGATTACTAACTGTTACATACATCCTGAGGTAAGCCTCACATTCCTATGGTATATGTAGTGGAGCCTGATTAGACCAAAGTAGGATTGGATGTGTATGTGAAGTGTTTATTTACATGTTGAACATTGTGATTTCAGTGATGCTTATGTGAAAAAGTTCTCGACAATTTGCTGTCTCCAGCATTCCCCAGCAGCTGTGTTGTGCTGTTCCCCCTCCATATTGTCAGCACCATCCTCCTCCTCCTCAGGCAGGTCAGTAATCTGGTCATAGATTGGAATGTTCATTCGCACACATATGTTGTGCAGGATGGCACATTTCAGGATGATTTTACACACAATGTGTGGGGCATAAAGGAGGCTGCCTCCTGTCAGGTTCAGGCACCTGAATCTTGATTTCAGTAGGCCAAATGTCCTTTCCAGGACATTGCGTGTCTGATGGTGTCCCTCATTATATGCACACTCTGCTGCTGTGTTTGGGTTTGCAAATGGGGTCATCATCCACGGCTGTATGCCATAACCCTGTTCCGCTGCAAAAGATAAAAGATGTAAGTTGTTGTTAAGACTTGCAATAGGTTTGTTATGTAGCATGGCAGTTGTTATTTGGAGTTGTTTGTGACTCATACATGTTTGTGGTATGGTGTGAGTTCCTGGGCTTGTGCTAAGTTTTACTAGCATTGTGTTGTTGGACATGACAATCTTGGGTATTGGCTCAAGGACCTGGGACATATAATTAGGATTCCTGACTGGTGCTCAGTATGTATGTACCATATGTTGTGTAGTGCAGCTTTGTAGCAGTGTGCTATCACTAGAGGGGACATGACACATCCTTGCAACACAATGGGGTCAGATGTGGTGACAACATGATAGCCCTACAGAGCCTGGACATCCCAGCCATTTTGACATGTGTCATTACAGATGAAGTGCAACACTTAGGCCCATTTTACTGAGTAGGTGACAGTGCAAAACACAGCTCCAACATTGGCAGCACTGTGCTGCATCATTTTCACTATGCAGGAATGCACCATGTGGGATATGTTACTAGGCAACCCTTTGTTGTCCCCTGCACCAGCGCCTAATATGCAGCAATGCACCAACACTGCCAACCTCACACTAGGGTGCTTGGCTAGCTAGGTTTGTTGACTTACCCACAAGTAGACCATTGTCATGTTGGCCATCCTGGAATTGTTCATTGATCCAGCTATGCCTGAATATGTAGGCGTCATGGACACCAACAGGATACTTTGCTAAAATGTTTGTAAATAATCCACGGTGGTCCACTATGGCCGCACATTTATGGAATGCGTATGCTCCTATTTCTGTATAAATGTTCTGTTGCTGCAAGTGGGACAAGTTGGACATGGGTGTAGTCCATTGCACCCAGCATATGCAGGAAGCCAGCAAATTGGTAAAATCCCTGTTTTATCTCCTGCTGCATTTGATGGGTGTTGGGGAAGCAGAAGTTACAGGGTGTCAGGGAGATGATTACGTCTAATACCTTTGGCAGGAAGACTGAGAAAGAGGGCTGTGACACACCAGTAACCAGTGCACTTGTTGTCTTGAATGAGTCACTTTCCAGCATATGCAGGACAGCTAGCAGCTTAGTGACAGGTGATATATTGTGTGGTGTCTTCAGGCTGGCTGTGATCTGTGGCTCCTGGTGGTGTAGCAGGCGTAGTATGGCTTGCCGGTACAGTCGGTATGTCCTAATGAGGTCTTGTTTCCTGAGGCCAAGGAAGGTTGCCCTGTCCTGAATATCCTCTACTGCCTTCTGCATTGCCTTTGTGGGTGCCTTTGTGGTGATTGTTTTTGGTTGGTGTAGAAGGGGTGTTGGTTGCTGTTGTGGTTGTTATCCTCTGAGTCATCTCCCGAGCTGGAGCAGTAGCACTTCCGTCTTGTCCTATAGATTGCCCGTGTTGCTTCTGTGTTTTTTCCTTAAGTAGTGGTTTGTATGCCTCATTTTACCACCTGGTCTGACCCAGGCGTTAAAATTTGTCGCAAATCTGGATTAATGTCACTTTTTTGGTCCGCCTCCTACCTGTGAGTCAATTTTTCACAGGTAGATAAATATGGCGCTAGGGGTTTTGAGTCATTTTTTGAACAGCAATGCCTACCTTGCATCTCATTGACGCAAGGTGGTTTCATGCATCCAAAAAATAAGGTTAACTCCAATATTTTGATGCTAGACAGGTCTAGTGGCAAAATATAAATATTGCATTAACTTTGCGCTGAACTAGTGTAAAAACAAAATTACACTAATTCAGTGCAAACAGAGTCGAATGATGCCCCTAAATGTGCCTAACGTTTCCTCATTAGCAAAATTTGAAAATTGGCAAAAAGGGAATTTTACAGAGGACCATCTCAATAGTATGGTTAGAAGTGGTAAATTCAATTCAACACTTTCAGGTCCCAACAGGTGGTTATTGTGGCCAGTGTGCACAAATGGTTGTCATGCACATTTTATTAACTCTTCACAAGGTTTTTAAAGCTAGAAGACCGGACCCTTGTTATGTTACCACACAACACATCGTCAGCACATATAGCGTGGGCAAATTATGTCAGCTGTGGTTACAGCATTCCACATTGGCAGCTGTTAAAAAACATTTTTCTCTCCTCTCTTCCTCTCTGAGGACATAGATTTTCAAGAATTTTTGCTAGTTTCTAGAAAACCACACTCCAAAAATTATTATATACAGTATACAATGAAATATAGAAGCTTTCACAAATGGAAGCTGCTGCTCATTTAAGGCAAATAGATAAGAAAACTTTAGAGAAAACATTAGCCGTTGTCAACAATGGTATGAATACATTGTCCATTCACTTTTACACATTAAACAACATTGTGTCATCTGCAATTGACATTATTCAAAATGAAATGTCATTATTACAACATGGACGAAGTCAGCTTAAGTCCATTATCCAGATGACTTGTACTTTACAGGTTCTGAAGGTGAATTGCATGCCTTGGAAGCACGTGAACTTGAAAGAGTTATTTGCTCCTTTCAACCTTACACAGAAAAACAATGGCAAAGAAGGAAGCTAGTTACACCATGCTTAACATAGAAAAATTAGAAAAATTGCCTTTCGCTGTGGCTGAAATACCATCATCAGTGTGGTTAATACATGGGGTGATATCTCTTCCAATATCAGCATTTAAATTCTCTTCATGTCTTAAACGTTTTCCAATTGGCAGATTTGAACATCTAGGAGAGAGCTATATCCATGGGGTGTAGGAAGTGTCTTTCGGTTACAAGTATATGAATGGGGAAAAAGAGGTTTTTCTTAGCGGAAGTGACTGTGAGAATTCTGTGAGCTATTCAATGAATTGTAAAGAGGAGGCATTGCATGGCACGTGAAACCAATTGATAGCTAACTTAGCTTGCTATTTGAAGAGTATTCCCATCTCTTTTGATTCACCCAGTGTTTCAGTTAATCTTGAATGACAGTTTCTTGATGTTGACAGGGATGTTGTGGTATGAGAGCAGGTGTCCCATATGCGATTGCTGTTCAAATGGTGACCTGCTGTGGAAATGTACTTTTCCCATGCATGCATGAGATAAAAGTAGCAAATTTGTGGCCTCACATTGCTACTTTTAATGTCAATCTCGACAAGCTAAGCAGACTGAAGGTACTATAGTTTTAAAAACACATGGCACTGAAATCTGCCATGAAACCTATGACCTACAAGTGGCAAGGCCTTCAGAAGATATACAGTTCCTCTTAAATACTAACTTCCCAACACTTTGGTGAATTGGTGAATTCAAAATTTGTATTCGAATTCATCCAACAGCGCTGGGATTGTACACTTGTTTCTGAAAATAAGGCTGGGATCCCTCTTGGATTTCATCTCTAAGAATGGTTTTGATGTGGTCATGCAGGAGTCCTGTGACTTTTAATTCAATCCCCTTTTTACCAAACAATGGGGGTCATTCTGACCTCAGCGGTAAAAGGCGCTTACCGCCGGTCAGAAGACCGCCACAACACCGCCGCGGTCGCAGTAAACCGCCACGGTCATTCTGACCCGCAACTGGCAAACCGCCAAAAACCCGACATCAACAAAAGTCCGCCACACCAACGGCCAGCGAAAAACTGGCGATGACCAAACCTCCACCGTCATGCCAACAGAAATACGCCCATACCATTCCGACCCACAAATCCCCGCAGCGGTCTTTCAACCGCGGTATTCCATTGGCGGTACACACCGCCGCGGTCAAAATACACACACCTTTACAAAACACTACCACATTGGACAATTCAAAATACACACACCTGATACACATACACACACCACTCCCACACACCCATTACAATATAAAACACACACCCACAAACCCTTACGACCACAATTGCGACTGAAGGCCAGAGAGAGACAGCATAGAATAGAGTAGACCATCACACAGAGGCAAATCACTACATCACCCACACAATATCCATGCACAAAACACCACACACCAACACACTCACCACACTCTACAACACATACCCCACCCCACACCTCATCCACACCACCCCATGGCACCCCAAAGACACCCCAGGTTCTCTGACGCAGAACTCAGGGTCATGGTGGAGGAAATAGTTCGGGTAGAGCCCCAGCTCTTCGGGACACAGGTGCAGCACACCACCATTGCCAGGAAGATGGAGCTATGGCAAAGAATAGTGGACAGGGTCAACGCTGTGGGACAGCATCCACGAAATCGGGACGACATCAGGAAGCGGTGGAACGACCTACGGGGGAAGGTGCGTTCCATGGTATCAAGGCACAACATCACGGTGCAGAAGACTGGCGGCAGACCCCCACCTACTCCCCCAGAATTTACAGCATGGGAGGAGCAAGTCTTGCACATCCTGCATCCTGAGGGCCTCGCAGGAGTAGGCGGAGGAATGGACTCTGGTAAGTCAAATCTTCACTACTTCATTCCCCCCACCCCACCTGCATGCCAAATCATACACACACCCTCACCCCCACCTCCATCACACCAACTCCTTGCAAATGGCTCACCATCACAACCCACCCATCCCAAAACCTAGCCCTGCATGCCTCCCCAAAGCATGGACACCCATCACCAAAGCATGCCCACTGCACATCCCCATCTCCCCCACAAGCCACCGTCACAACAGCCCCCACAAGGGAATGCCAGCACTGGGGTACACGGCCACCCACCCATTTCACGAAATGGCACACACAGAAGCAATAACCATACTCTTATACCCCTGCAGGACCCGAACGCCACCACACCGCCCAGGAGGGTCCAGAGATGTCCATCCCACCCCCAGAAGAGGCCCCCAGTGATGACAGCAGCTCTGTCTCCCTGGACCCAGATGACCAGCCCAGCCCATCGGGGACCTCGGGACAGTCAGTTCCCCACAGACAGCCACAGGCTACAGCAGACCTAACCCCCTCTGGGAACACCAGCACAGCTCCTACCCAGCGGGCCCATGCCTCTGTCTCCAGGACACGTCAATCAGCGGTGTGTCCACCACTACAGGGCACCCAGGTTGACCCACCACCCCAACAACAACAGGGACCTGGGGGCAGTGGTAGTGGGCACACGGTCCAGGGGACAGAGGCCCAGGGAAACAGGGGAACTGAGAGGGCTCCTGTGCGACAGGGGGGGACAGGCCCAGGGAACCCACTCTCCAAGAGGCCCTCTCCTCCATCATGGGAGCATACCACCGCTCCCAGGAGTCGATGGCTACGGTACTGGCCAGGTTCCAGGAGAACCAGGTACTGCAGGAGGAACAGTACATGGGGTTCAGGGAGGATCTGAGAAACATTAGTTCCGCAATGGGGACCATTGTCGTGGCTCTTAACCAGATAGTCACCACATTGCGGGACCATGTGGCACCACAAAGGGCCCCTGTCACTAGCATGGACCAAGACCAGGCTACCACCTCCGCCGGCGCTAGTGGACAGGAGGCCCCCACACAACGACAGGCCACCAGAACCCCACCTCCTGCAGAAGAAGAACCACCCCGCAAGCGGGGCCTGAGATCTCAGAAGAAGACAGAGTAGGATGACAAGACCCCCGCCAGCAAAGGATACCCCCTGATGTCATCCCACTGTCCCACATTGTCACCCTGTCCAACCTTAAACTGCCCCTGGTCCATCCTTCCACAGGCATATGGACAATGCACCTGTGAGACTGAAAACTGGACTCTGCCATAGACATTACTCCACCATCACCCATCACCGTTTTTCAACCATGTCCCTAAATTTAGCACTTTAATAAAATCACTTATTGCACTTAAAATATCTGGAGTCTGCTTGTATTTTGAACAAATGTATTAGACATAACGGTGCCAAAATGTTCAGTTACATTGTGATGACAACATACCACTGTCACACAGCTGTAGTCCATGGGCAAACAAAGCAGAGGTCACGCAGTGGGGCCCACAACTCTGAAAACGGAAGGGAAAGTCACAACTCAGTTAACAGAAACTGGGGAGAAACACAGACAGTAGAGAGACAGGAGACTTTAAGTAAATGTAAAATGGCGGGGTTGATTCGTACCTGTGTGCTACTGAAAATACTGTTGTATCACTGTGTCCCTGTTGTCTGTGTCGTCCCCGTCGTCTTCCTCCTCTTCACTCTCCAC
Organism: Pleurodeles waltl; assembly: GCF_031143425.1. Classification (NCBI taxonomy): domain Eukaryota; kingdom Metazoa; phylum Chordata; class Amphibia; order Caudata; family Salamandridae; genus Pleurodeles; species Pleurodeles waltl. The sequence continues at coordinate 499,656,527 of NC_090445.1, forward strand.
AGGCTCCACAGCTGCTACAACACCACCATCTGGACCATCCTCCTGCAGGAAAGGCACCTGGCGTCGCAAAGCCAGGTTGTGAAGCATACAGCAGGCCACGATGATATGGCACACCTTCTTTGGTGAGTACATTAGGGATCCACCTGTCAAATGCAGGCACCTAAACCTGGCCTTCAGGAGGCCGAAGGTCCGCTCGATCACCCTCCTAGTCCGCCCATGGGCTTCATTGTACCGTTTCTCTGCCCTGGTCTGGGGATTCCTCACTGGGGTCAGTAGCCACGACAGGTTGGGGTAACCAGAGTCACCAATTAGCCACACACGGTGTCTCTGTAGCTGTTCCATCACATAAGGGATGCTGCTATTTCACATGATGTACGCGCCATGCACTGACCCAGGGAACTTGACATTTACATGAGAGATGTACTGGTCAGCCAAACAGACCACCTGGACATTCATCGAATGATAACTTTTTCTGTTCCTGTACACCTGCTTACTTTCACTGGGGGGAACCAAAGCCACATGTGTCCCATCAATGGCACCAATGATGTTGGGAATATGTCCAAGGGCATAGAAATCACCCTTCACTGTAGCCAAATCGCCCACCTCAGGGAAAACAATGTAGCTCCACATGTATTTCATCAGGGCAGACAACACTCTGGACAAAACCTTAGAAAACATAGGCTGAGACATCCCTGATGATATGGCCACTGTTGTTTGGAATGATCCACTTGCCAAAAAATGGAGTACTGACAGCACCTGCACCAGAGGGGGAATCCCTGTGGGTTGGCGAATGGGGGACATCAGGTCTGGCTCCAGCTGGGCACACAGTTCCTGTATAGTGGCTCGGTCAAGTCTGTATGTCAGTATGACATGTCTTTCTTCCATTGTCGACAGGTCCACCAGCGGTCTGTACACAGGAACATTCCTCCATCTCCTCGCAAGTCCCTAGGAAGGACAACATGGACCACAGAGTCAAGCAAACCACAGGTACGTAACCACAGCTTGCACAGAACACGATTCGCTATGCATTGAATGGCTTGTATGAGTGGCAATGCAAGGTTAGGCCTGTGTGACGCAGTAGAAATTAAGCCATGTGGGCCCTTGAAATGGCGGCTGCCTGAGCTGTGAAGTGTGACAATGGGATGTGAGGTCAATGCGCTGGCGTGGCACACCGTGGCGGTAGGCGGTCGAAGACAGCGGTGCAAAGCAGCATTGGTTAACATTGAACCCGATGGGTCTTAGGAGCCAGTGACGATGTGCGCCGGCGGTCGCGGTACGCACCGCCGCGGTACGCACCGCCGCGGGCGTGACCGCCATTTTCTATCTGCTTAATCACTCGAGACCTGATCATCCACAGGAGAGGACCTATACTGCAAGTGCTGCTGTGACCTCGGTCTGGAAGAGACAATGGCTGCTGCGACTGGGGAAAGGGCCCCCGCATTCACTTCTGAGGAATTGGAGAAACTTGTTGATGGGGTCCTCCCCCAGTATGCGCTACTCTACGGTCCTCCAGACCAACAGGTTAGTACACTGGGACCATGCTTTGTGGGCAATGCCTGGGTTGAGTGGGGTGAATGAACGATGGTGCGCAGGGGAGTGTATGAGGCATGCATCAAACGACAGATGAGAGCATGTGCCACATGGCAAGGGTGGGGATGGGGGGACACTCACATCGAGCATGCAAAAAATTCTGATATTGTATTTTCTCTCCCTGTACGTGTCACATAGGTCAGCGCCCATCAGAAAGTCGACATTTGGCGTGCCATCGCCAAGGACGTCCGGACCCTGGGGGTCCACAACAGACGGGGCACCCACTGCCGCAATAGGTGGGAGGACATCCGCCGCGGGAGCAAAAAAGACAGCGGTGGCTCTGCTGGGGATGGCCTCCCAACGTAGGAGGGGTGCCACACATCAATTGACCCCCCGATGTCTCGGATCCTGGCGGTGGCCTACCCAGATTTGCATGGGCGCGTGAGGACATCACAGCAGACACAAGGGGGTGAGTACACTCTCATTCTGCTGACTATGCACGCAGTGGAGGTGTCTGGGTGGGGGAGGAGGGCTGTGGGTATCCCTAGGCCAAGGCGATTTCTGTAGGCTAGGCCCCTCCGTAAGGCATGGCCCTGTGCCCCCGCCCCCCACCTCTGTAGGGTGCCAAGTACAGCTATCCATGGTCCTGTGTCACCTATGTGTGCAGTTGTCGTCCATAGGCTTGTAGGCCAAGTCCCAATGATTGAGTAGTGTACCCCAAGTGCGCGGCGTAGAGCAGGGGGCTTCTGTGTCTGTCCTCTCCGCCAACTGTGTTGCCAATGCATGCACTCAACATGTCTTTATTTCCCCCCCCCTTTTTTGGTCTGCTCTTCCTGTTCATGTGTGCATTAGCATCATCTGGCGGAGGAGAAGTGGCATTGGAGCATGAGGGAGCTGCATCTCACATGGCCCCGGAGGGCCATGCAACGGACTCTGATTTGACCAGTGAGACGGAGGGCGAGGGGGGCTCCACAACGGGGACACGTGGAGACACCAGCGACACCGACACGTCCTCGGAAGGGAGCTCCCTTGTGGTGGCGGCAACATCCGTGCCCACTGCAACAACAGGTACAGCCGCCACCCAGCGCACCAGCTCCGCCCTCCCAGCAGCCCCTCAGCGTTCGCCCCGTGCCCGCTCGCACACCAAGGCGGGCATCTCCTTCGCCCCAGGCACCTCAGGCCCTGCCCCAGTTACCCCTGCTGCCCTCAGTGAGGAGGTCATTGACCTCCTCCGGACGCTCATTGTTGGGCAGTCTACCCTTTTGAATGCCATCCAGGGGGTGGAAAGGGAGGTGCATCGGAGCAATGCATACCTGGAGGGCATTCATTCGGGTCAGGCGATCGGTCACCGCTCTGGCCTCAGCACTGACGGCAGCCATTGTCCCTGTCTCCTGCCTCCCTCCTCCAACTCCCTCCACCCAGTCCCACTCCCCTGTTCTTCTGCCTATCCCAGACACACCTACAGACCAGCCTGCACACACCTCAACACCCAAGGTCAGCTCATCCAAACATAAGCACCACACATCACAGAAGCATTCGCACAAGCAACATCCATATGCAGACATGCCAACAGCCACTGCCTCCTCTGTGTCCCCCTCCTCCTCGTCTCCCTCCTCCCTCTCTGTGACGTCCCAACTCACACTTGCATGCACCACTTCATCAGCCACTATCACCAGCACACCCACCAGAACACTCCGCACACGTGCAGTCACCACCCCCACTGCCATTTACACGTCCCCTGTGTCCTCTCCCAGTGTGTCTGTCACCCCCTCTTCCAAACCACACAAACGCAGGCAGCCACCCACCCAACAGCATCCACCTCACGACAGCCTCCATCACAAGCACCTGCACCCATAGACAGCACACTTGACTCTCCTACAACCACATCCTCTTCCTCAACTCCCATACCCGCTGCACCTACCCTTCCCATTGCTCCTAAAAAGTTTTTCCTCTCCAAAATTAACCTCTTTCCATCACCTGACCCACCCCCTCCATCTCGTAAAAGTCCAATCTGCACCTCAGCCACCACAACCCCTGGACCTACAAGGACCATAGTCCAGGGATATTGGAGTCCCCCACCTTCGAGGGCAGCCACATCGGCCAGCAGCAAAGGGACAGCCAGCCCACCCCCTGGACAAAAAAAAAAAAAAGCCAAGGGCCGGCGCGAGAGAACAAAGACGGCAGCCTCCACAGGCACCACCCTGGCACCGTCAGGGAGTGGGGTGCCACCTGGCACATCTCCAAAGGGAGGGAAGGGCCACAGAGGATCAGGCAAGGATGGCAAGGGCAGCACGGCCGACAAGTCCGGCAGCAGGCGAGCTGCCCAGGAGGGCCCCACCAGCCCCATTCCGGGGGTGAAGGAGGACACCCACGGGCACGGGACACCAGCACAGGAGGGCCCAGCAAGCGAGAAGTCGGATGGCGAGTGAACACCATCTATTGGCCGGATCTGGTGCCCTGGAGACACATGTGAAGAACCGCAGAACAGGGCCCCGCCGTCTCAAGAACCGCTGAACAGGGCCCTTCAAGACAAGCACCGCTGAACAGGGCCCCGCCGTCTCAAGAACCGCTGAACAGGGCCCTTCAAGACAAGCACCGCTGAACAGGGCCCCGCCGTCTCAAGAACCGCTGAACAGGGCCCTTCAAGACAAGCACCGCTGAACAGGGCCCGCCGTCTCAAGAACCGCTGAACAGGGCCGTTCAAGATAAGCACCGCTGAACAGGGCACCGCCGTCTCAAGAACCGCTGAAGAGGGCCCTTCAAGACAAGCACCGCTGAACAGGGCCCGCCGCCTCAAGAACCGCTGAAGAGGGCCCTTCAAGACAAGCACCGCTGAACAGGGCCCCGCCGCCTCAAGAACCACTGAACAGGGCCCTTCAAGACAAGCACCGCTGAACAGGGCCCCGCCGTCTCAAGAACCGCTGAACAGGGCCCTTCAAGACAAGCACCGCTGAACAGGGCCCCGCCGTCTCAAGAACCGCTGAACAGGGCCCTTCAAGACAAGCACCGCTGAACAGGGCACCGCCGTCTCTGCACCGCTCCGCTTGGCCCTTCATCTCAAGCACCGCTCCGCTGGGCCCTTCATCTCAGGCACCGCTCCGCTGGGCCCTTCATCTCAAGCACCGCTCCGCTGGGCCCTTCATCTCAAGCACCACTCCGCTGGGCACCGCCGTCTCTGCACCGCTCCGCTTGGCCCTTCATCTCAAGCACCGCTCCGCTGGGCCCTTCATCTCAAGCACCGCTCCGCTGGGCACCGCCGTCTCTGCACCGCTCCGCTTGGCCCTTCATCTCAAGCACCGCTCCGCTGGGCCCTTCAACTCAAGCACCGCTCCGCTGGGCACTGCCGTCTCTTCACCGCTCCGCTGGGCCCTTCAACTCAGGCACCACTCCGCTGGGCCCTTCAACTCAAGCACCGCTCTGCTGGGCCCTTCAACTCAAGCACCGCTCCGCTGGGCACCGCCGTCTCTGCACCGCTCCGCTGGGCCCTTCAACTCAGGCACCGCTCTGCTGGGCCCTTCAACTCAAGCACCGCTCCGCTGGGCCCTTCATCTCAAGCACCGCTCCGCTGGGCACCGCCGTCTCGAGAACCTCTGAACAGGGCCCTTCAAGACAAGCACCGCTGAACAGGGCACCGCCGTCTCAAGAACCGCTGAAGAGGGCCCTTCAAGACAAGCACCGCTGAACAGGGCCCGCCACCTCAAGAACCGCTGAAGAGGGCCCTTCAAGACAAGCACCACTGAACAGGGCACTGCCGCCTCAAGAACCACTGAACAGGGCCCTTCAAGACAAGCACCGCTGAACAGGGCCCCGCCGTCTCAAGAACCGCTGAACAGGGCCCTTCAAGACAAGCACCGCTGAACAGGGCACCGCCGTCTCTGCACCGCTCCGCTTGGCCCTTCATCTCAAGCACCGCTCCGCTGGGCCCTTCATCTCAAGCACCGTTCCGCTGGGCCCTTCATCTCAAGCACCGCTCCGCTGGGCCCTTCATCTCAAGCACCGCTCCGCTGGGCACCGCCGTCTCTGCACCGCTCCGCTTGGCCCTTCATCTCAAGCACCGCTCCACTGGGCCCTTCATCTCAAGCACCGCTCCGCTGGGCACCGCCGTCTCTGCACCGCTCCGCTTGGCCCTTCATCTCAAGCACCGCTCCGCTGGGCCCTTCAACTCAAGCACCGCTCCGCTGGGCACCGCCGTCTCTGCACCGCTCCGCTGGGCCCTTCAACTCAGGTACCGCTCCGCTGGGCCCTTCAACTCAAGCACCGCTCCGCTGGGCCCTTCAACTCAAGAACCGCTCCGCTGGGCACCGCCGTCTCTGCACCGCTCCACTGGGCCCTTCAACTCAGGCACCGCTCTGCTGGGCCCTTCAACTCAAGCACCGCTCCGCTGGGCCCTTCATCTCAAGCACCGCTCCGCTGGGCACCGCCGTCTCTGCACCGCTCCGCTGGGCCCTTCAACTCAGGCACCGCTCCTCTGGGCCCTTCAACTCAAGCACCGCTCCGCTGGGCACCGCCGTCTCTGCACCGCTCCGCTTGGCCCATCATCTCAAGCACCGCTCCGCTGGGCCCTTCATCTCAAGCACCGCTGACACATTGGCAGAAGGGGCAGGCCCGGATCAGTGTTGGACAGGGCTGCACGATACACTCTGGGCACCAAGAGTCCTCCAGTACTGCTGGAGTCTGTCATCCACTTGTGAGACTGTGGCTTTGCACTCCCCAGGATGGCACAGTGGGCAAGCCACCCATTGTAGAGACTTGAGAGACTGTGGCTTTGCACTCCCCAGGATGGCACAGTGGGCAAGCCACCCACTGTAGAGAGTTGAGAGACTGTGGCTTTGCACTCCCCAGGATGGCACAGTGGGCAACCCACCCACTGTAGAGACTTGAGAGACTGTGGCTTTGCACTCCCCAGGATTGAACAGTGGCCGTGGAGGCCCCTCTTGGATCTGGCGTCGTGGACTCATGTGGCTGAGGTGGCCCACCTTCCCTTCCCCCTGAGGTGCCTGTAGTTTTCCTATCTGATGCCCCTGCAGTGTTCTCTCAAATGGATTCGGGTCTCATGTGTGGGCTTTGCCCATGTGTTGAGGACCATTGGCCCACGTACAGTGACAGAAAGGCAATTCTGACGGGACAATATACATATGTGTATATAGTTATGGGATGTTCGTCTTACTTATTTACTTTGCCTTACAATATATTTGTATTACAATAACATATTATTTTGTCTTTGCATTCTTCCGGCGGGGTTTGGGGGTTGTCACTCTGAGTTGTTGCTCTGCATTGGTGTGTAGGTAGTTGGGGGGGGGGGTGTTGCATATGTGTGTGCCCGTTATCTTTTCTCCTCCCCCCTCCCATGTGTCGTAGGTGCAGTACTCACCGTTGTCTTCTGCGCCGGCGTTCGTGCTCCTAGTAGAGGAGCAGGTAGACAATTGCTGGTAGGATGTGTAGTTCTGGTTCCATGCTGTCCAGATTCCTCGTGGAGTGTGTAGAGGTGAGCGTTTTCCCGTTCGTAGTCTGTTTCCGCCGTGTTTTTATCTGCGGGGCTCCCGCCCCGGAAAAGGTGGCGGATTAGTGAGTTGTGATAGGGTAGGCCGTACATTGTCTGCCGCCTGTCTGTTGGCGGTGACCGCCGCGCTGCTTGTCTGTACCGCCGTGGCGGTCGGAGTGTTAAAGTGGCGGGCTGTGTTGGCGGTTCCCGCCAGGGTCGGAATTCCATTTTTTTGGCCGCCTGCCTGTTTGCGGGTTGGCCGCCGCTTTAACACCGACCGCCAGGGTTGGAATGACCCCCAATGTCTTTTAATTTGGCCATTCCCTTTGGATGGTTCTGCTTGTCAACATGGGCATTTTTTAAAGCTATTATTTAGTGTTTCTTTAAACATTTGTATCCTATATTCCTGTAAGTGGAATGGAATATGCACTCCAAAACTGTCAAGGGAAGGATGTAGTGTAGACCCTTTTAGTACCCTTGTTGGAAACAAGCTTAGCTTGGTTTCACGACTTGTGCCTTAGTTTACCTTCATGCACATTTTATTCATATTTTAGTGAGCCTGGTTTTAGCATCTGTTATTACATATTTTATTAGCTGATTCTTCTAGAAAGGCAAAGTTCACACTGCACATTTTATCAGCCTTTGTACCACATATAGGCCCTCATTACAACATTGGCAGTAAAAGCCGCTTACCGCTGTGCAGAAGACCGCCAACACACCGCCGCGGCCGCGGAATTCCGCCACAGCTATTACGACTCACAGCTCGGAATCAGCCAAAATTCAGACACCCACAGAAGTCCGCCACACCAAAGGTCAGTGATAAACTGGCGAAAACAAAACCTTAACCGTCACACCAACAGAAATATGCCCACACTATCACAACACACGAATCCACGCAGCGGTCTTTCAACTGCGGTATTCTGTTGGCGGTACACACCTCCGCGCTCAAAATACACACACATCTACAAAACTCAGCCACATTGGACAATTCGAAATACACACACCTGATACACAAACACACACCACTCCCACACACCCATTACAATATAAAGCTCACACCCACATCACCCACAAACCTCTATGACAAAATTACTGAGAGAAGGCCAGAGAGAGACACTACAAATAACTACCAAGCATCCACAGGCACACAATACCATCACCCACACAACTTCCACGCACCTCACACAACACACCACTAAATATCACCCCACTTATCACTACACACACCACCCCACACATCACCCACACCACCCCATGGCACGGCAAAAACACCCCAGGTTCTCTGAGGAGGAGCTCAGGGTCATGGTGGAGGAAATCGTCCGGGTAGAGCCACAGCTATTTGGATCACAGGTGCAGCACACCTCCATTGCTAGGAAGATAGAGCTATGGCAAATAATAGTGGACAGGGTCAACGCAGTGGGACAGCACCAAAGAAATAGGGATGACATCAGGAAGAGGTGGAACGACCTACGGGGGAAAGTGCGTTCCGTGGTCTCCAGACACCATCTTGCGGTTCAGAGGACTGGCTGCGGACCACCACCTCCTCCTCCACAACTAACAACATGGGAGGAGCAGGTCTTGGCGGTTCTGCATCCTGAGGGCCTCGCAGGAGCAGTTGGAGGAATGGACTCTGGTAAGTCAAATCTCAACTATTACATCCCCCACCCTACTTGCATGCTATCACATACCCCCACCCCCATCACTCCAACTCTTCACAAATGTCCCAACATCACAAACCACACATCCCAAACCCAAGCCCTGCATGCAAAAACAAAGCATGGACACCCATCACCAAAGCATGGCCACTGCACATACCCATGCACCCCCCTAAACCACCATCAAGAATGCAAGCACTGGTGTACACGGTCACCCACCCATTGCACACCATGACACACACAGATGTAATAAACATCCTTTTATACCCCTGCAGGACCCCTACCCAACGTCACCGGACAGGGGGGTCCACACATGTCCACACCACCAACAGAAGAGGCCCATAGTGATGACAGCAGCGCTGTCCAACTGGATCTAGATGACCAGCCCGGCCCATCGGGGACCTCTGGACAGTCGGTTCCCCTGACACAGTCACAGGCCAGCACAGAGCTTCCCCCCTCTGGAACACCAGCACAGCACCCACCCAGTGGGCCCATACGTCTGTCCCCAGGAAACGTCAATTAGCAGTGTGTCCACCACTACAGGGAACCCAGGCTAACCCACCACCCCAACAACAACAGGGATCTGGGGGCAGTGGCAGTGGGCATACGGTCCAGGGGAAGGAGGCCCAGGAACACAGGGGAACTGGGAGGGCTGCTGTGCGACAGGGGGAGGACAGACCAAGGGAACCCAATCTTCACGAGGCCCTCTCCAACATAATGGGAGCCTACTACCATTCCCAGGAGACGATGGCAACGGTACTGGCCAAGTTTCAGGAGACCCAGCGCCTGCAGGAGGAACAGTATTTGGGCTTCAGGGAGGAACTCAGATCCATCAATTCCACCCTGGACACCATCGTAGGAGTGCTGAAGGAAGTCCTCAACAACAGGAGAGAGACTGTGGCACAACAAGGGGCCCCTGACACTAGCCTGGACGATGAACTGCCCACCACCTCCGGCGGCGCTAGTGGAAAGGAGGCACCGCCACAGGACCACCACACCAGCACCCCACCCCCTGCAGAGGGTGAACAACCCGGCAAACGGTCCCTGAGATCCAGGACAAAGACAGAGAACGATGCCAAGACCCCTGCCAAGAAATGAGACCACCCTGAATATCATCCTTCTGTCCCACTTTGTCACCCTGTCCATCCTCAAACTGCCCCAGCTCCACTTCCTATGCCCATTTGGGCAATGCACCTGTGAGACTAATAGACTGGACTCTGCCATGGACATTCCTCCACCATCATCCCTCACCATTTTACACCCCCCCTCCAATATTGAGCACTTAAATAAACACCCTTGAAGCACAAAACAATCTGGAGTCAGTCTGTGATTTTGAAATAGTGTATTAGCAATTACAGAGTTAAAATGCTCTTTCAAATGTAATGTCAACATACCTATGTCACATAGCTCTAGTCCATGAGGAAACAAAGCAGATGTCACACAGTGGAACCCACCACCGCCATCTGGACCATCCTCCTGCAGAAAAGGCACCTGTTGTTGCAAAGGTAAGTTGTGAAGCATACAGCAGGCCTCGATGATCTGGCTCACCTTCTTTGGTGAGTAGAATAGGGATCCACCTGTCATATGGAGGCACCTGAGCCAAGCCTGTAGGTGATGATCACTTCTTTCCTCCATTGTCGACAGGTCCACCAGCGGTCTGTACACCGGAGGATGCCGCCATCTCCTCAAATGTCTCAGCGGACGGTGCCTATGAAGGACAACAGCGAGCACAGAGTCAACCAACTCAGAGGTACGTACCCACAGCTTACACAGAACACGAATCATAATCCGAAATTTGGCCTGTATGAGTGTTGAGGCAAGGCCTAGGTATGTGTGACGCAGTTAAAAATTAAGCCATGTGGGCCCCTGGAATGGCAGCTGCCTGACCTGTAAAGTGGGACAAAGGGATGTGAGGTAACTGCGCTGGCGTTGTACACCGTCGTGGTAGGCAGTCAAAGACCGTGGCGCAATTCTGCATTGGTTAGCATTGGACCCTATGGGTCCCATGAGCCAATGACGATGTACGACAGCGGTGACGGTACGCACCGCCACGGATGTGACCTCCATTTTCTATCTGTTCAATCACTCGATACCTGATCTTCAACAGGAGAGGACCTACACTGCAAGTGCTGCTGTGACCTCGGTCTGGAAGAGACAATGGCTCGTGCGTCTTGGGAAAGGGCCCCTGCCTTCACATCGGAGGAGTTGGAGAAACTCGTGGATGGGGTCTTCCCCCAGTACACACTAGTCTAAGGTCCTCCAGACAAACAGGTAAGTACACCGTTACCATGCTGTATGGGCAATGCCTGTGTGGAGTGGGGTGGATGAAAGATCGGGGGGCGGTTGAGGTGTGCATGAAACGACGGTGAGTGCATGTGCCACATGGCAAGGGTAGAGATGGGGGCCAATGACTGTGATGGTGCAGATGGTAATAACTATTCTTTTTCCCATGTACAATTCATGTAGGTCAGCGCCCAACAGAAAAAGGATATTTGGCTTGCCATCGCCAAGGATGTCCAGACCCTGGCGGTCTACCACAGACGGAGCACCCACTGCCGTAAGAGATGGGAGAACATTCGCCGCTGGAGCAAGAAGACGGTGGAGGCCCAGCTGGCGATGGCCTCCCAACGTGGGAGGAGTGCCCGTCGCACCATGACCCCCCTGATGTTCAGGATCCTGGCAGTGGCGTACCCGGTGTTGGATGGGCGCATGAGGGCATCACAGCAGCCACAAGGGGGTGAGTACGCTCTCATTCTGCTGATTTTGCACGCAGTGGAGGTGTCTGGGTGGGGGAGGTAGGCTGTGGGTTTCCCTAGGCCAGGGCGAGTGTGCTAGTTAGGTCCCCTTGTTCTGGCAGACCCTGTGGCACCCCACCCCACCTGTGTACAGTGCCAAGTACCTGTGTCATCCATGTGTGCAGATGTCATCCGTAGCCTTGTAGGCCATGTCCCAGGGATTGAACAGCGGAGCCCAAGTGCGCAGCTTAGTGCAGGGGGCTTCTGTGTCTGTCGTGTCCGCCAACGGTAGCGGTAATGCATGCACTCAACATGTCTTTCTTCTGTCGTCCCCCTCCTTTTTGTGGTCTCCCCGTTCCTGTGTGCATTAGCATCATCAGGCGGACGAGCAGTGGCACCGGAGCTGGAGGGAGCTGTTTCCCACATGGTCCTGGAGGGCGACACTACGGACTCAGAGTTGCCCAGTGGGACGGAGGGCGAGGGGAGCTCCACGGCAGGGACAGGAGCTGAGACCAGTGATACAGACTTGTCCTCTGATGGGAGCTCCCTTGTGATGGCGGCAACATCTGCGCCCCCTGCAGCTACAGGTACAGCCGCCACCCCCCCTACCAGCACCGCCCTCCCAGCAGCCCCTCAGCCTTTGCCCCGTGCCCGCTCACCCAGGAGGGTGGGCATCACCTTCGCCCCAGGCACCTCAGCCCCTGCCCCAGTGACCCCTGCTGCCCTCAGTGAGGAGGCCATTGACCTCCTCAGGTCTCTCACTGTTAGGCAGTCTACCATTTTGAATGCCATCCAGGGTGTAGAAAGGCAGCTGCAACAAACAAATGCATTCCTGGAGGGCATTCATTGTGGTCAGGCAGCCCTTCAGCGAGCTTTTCAGACTCTGGCCTCAGCACTGATGGCAGCCATTGTCCCTGCCTCTAGCCTCCCCCCTCCAACTTCCTCCACCCGGCCCAATCCCCTCTACCTCAGCCTATCCCAAGCATACCTTCAGACCAGCATGCACTCACGTCAACACTCAAGGGAAGCTCTGGCAAACATAAGCACCACACATCCCACAGGCACTCACGTAAGCATCACACACCTGCAGACACACCAACATCCGCTGCCTCCACTGTGTCCCCCTCCTCCTCATCTCCCTCTTCCCTCCCAGTCTCGTCTACACTCACACCTGCATGCACTACATCTACAGCCACTACTTCCATCACCAGCACACACACCACCACACCCCGCTCACGTGCAGTCACCACCCCCACTGCCATTCACACGTCCCCTGTGTCCTCTCCCAGTGTGTCTGTGACGCCACCTCCCAAGATACACAAACGCAGGCACACACCCATCCAACAGCCATCCACCTCACGACAGCCTACACGCATGCTCCTTCACCCAAAGTCACCAAACGAACACCTCCTACAAAAACAACCTCTTCCTCCTCTCCAAACCCCCTCCAGCTACCCGTCCCAGTGTTCCCAAGAAACTTTTCCTGTCCAACCTTGACCTCCTTCCCTCACCTCCCCCACCCCATCAGTCTCCTAGGGCCCGACTCTCCAGGTCCCAACCTAGCACCTCAAACACAACATCTTCGGGACAAGTGGTACCTGTAGTCACCTGAATCTGGAGTGCACCGGCCACCAGGGCAGCCAGTGTGGCACAGAGCCACAGCACAGACAGTCCCCCACCTGTCAAGCATCAAAAGTTGGCCAGTGCCCGGCGGGAGAGGGGGATGACTCCAGCCACCAAGCCGCTCCCAGGGGTACAAGTGGGAGTGTGGAGTCAGCTGCGACACCTTCCAAGGTGGGGAAGGGCCACAAGAAATTCAGCAAGTCTGGAAAGAGCAGCATGGTGGAGAAGACTGCCATCATCCCCCCTGCCCAGGAGGCCACCGCCATCATCCCCACTGCCCAGGAGGCCACCGCCATCATCTCGCTGCCCAGGAGGCCACGCCATCATCCCCGTTGCCCAGGAGGCCACCGCCAGCACCAGCCCAGCTGCCCAGGAGGTCACCGCCATCATCCCCACTGCCCAGGAGGCCACCGCCAGCCCAGCTGCCCAGGAGGCCCCCGCCAGCACCAGACCAGCTCCCCAGGAGGCCACTGCCAACACCAGCCCCGCTGGGCAAGACAGGAATGCCAGCACCAGCCCCGCTGGGCCAGACAGGACCGCCAGCACCAGCCCCGCTGGGCCATGAAGGACCACCAGCACCAGCCCCGCTGCCCAGACAGGACCACCAGCACCAGCCCCGCTGGGCCAGACAGGACCGCCAGCAGCTGAGTCACTGCCAAGGACCCCGCCACCACACGCACCGCTGAACAGGACACCGCTGCCACAAGCACCGCTGCCAAGGACACCGCCGCAAGAAGCACCACCGAACAGGGCACCGCTGCCACAAGCACTGCTGAACAGGACACCGCCACCACAAGCACCGCAGCCAGGGACACCGCCACAACAAGCACCGCTGAACAGGGCACCATCGCCACAAGCACCGCTGAACAGGACACCGCCGCCACAAGCACCGCTGAACAGGACACCGCCGCAACAAGCACCGCTGGCCCATGAGCGCCAAGGGCACTGACGCTACTGAGGAGTCTGTCATTAGCAGGATGAAGCACTCTGGGCACAAGGCCCCCTCCAGAACCAGTGGAGAGATACATCCACTACCTCTGTCCTTGGCAGGATGAAGCACTCTGGGCACAAGGCCCCCTCCAGAACCAGTGGAGAGATACATCCACTACCTCTGTCCTTGCCAGGATGAAGCATTCTGGGCACAAGGCTCCCTCCAGAACCAGTGGAGAGATACATCCACTACCTGAGTCCTTGGCAGGATGAAGCACTCTGGGCACAAGGCCCCCTCCAGAACCAGTGGAGAGATACATCCACTACCTCTGTCCTTGGCAGGATGAAGCACTCTGGGCACAAGGCCCCCTCCAGAACCAGTGGAGAGATACATCCACTACCTCTGTCCTTGGCAGGATGAAGCACTCTGGGCACAAGGCCCCCTCCAGAACAAGATGAAGCACTCTGGGCACAAGGCCCCCTCCCGAACCAGTGGAGAGATACATCCACTACCTCTGTCCTTGGCAGGAAGAAGCACTCTGGGTACAAGGCCCCCTCCAGAACCAGTGGAGAAAGGCATCCACCTGAGAGACCGTGGCTTTGCACTCCCCAGGATGAAGCAGTGGGCAACCCACCCACTGTAATGACTTAAGAGACTGTGGCTTTGCACTCCCCAGGATGGAACAGTGGGCAACCCACCCACTGTAGAGACTTGTGAGACTGTGGCTTTGCACTCCCCAGGATAAAGCAGTGGGCAACCCACCCACTGTAGAAACTTGTGAGACTGTGGCTTTGCAGTCCCCAGGATAATGCAGTGGACAATCCCACCCACTGTAGAGACTTGAGAGACTGTGGCTTTGCACTTCCCAGGATTGAACAGTGGGCATGTGGCCCCCTCGTGGATTTGGCGTTGTGCACTCATCCAGCTGAGGTGCCCCCCCTTTCCCTTCCCCCTGAGGTGCCTGTTTTTTTGCTATCTGATGCCCCTGCAGTGTTCTCTCAGTCATGTTCGGGGACTGAGTGTGGGCCTCGCCCGTGCTGTGTGGGCCCAGTGTTCCACGGACTTCAATGGAGTACTACCTGGACTACTATTCTTGGTGCATATATTTGTTTATAGTGTATGTATATATATTATTGCGTCCTGGAGTTTAAATAGATTACAATGGTTACACTCAGTTGCTTTTGTCTTTGCATTCTTCCAGGGTGTTTGGGGGGAGTAACTGTGATGTATCATGCTGTATTAGTGTGTGTGTTGTAGTGGGTGAGGGTGGGGGTGGGGGTGTTGCGTGTGTCCCTGTTTTTTCCCTCCCCCCTCCCCTGTGTGGTAGGTGCAGTACTCACCATTGTCTTTGCCGCCGGCGTTCATGCTCCTGGTAGAGGAGCAAGAAGATGAGGGCTGGTAGGATCTGGAGCTCGGGTTCCATGGCATCTGGATTCCTCGTGGGGTGTGTAAAGGTGAGCGTTTTCCCTTCGAAGTCCTGTTTCCGACGTGTTTTTGTCTGCGGTGAATCCGCCCCGGAAAAGGGGGCGGATTGGTAGGTTGTGATACTGTGGGCGGTACATTGTCCTCCGCCTGTCTGTTGGCGGTCACCGCCAAGCTGTTTGTTTGTACCGCTGTGGCGGTCGGAGTGTTAAAGTGGCTGTCTTTGTTGGCAGTTTCCGCCACGGTCGTAACTGCAAATTTTTTACCGCCGGCCTGTTGGCAGTCTTACTGCTACTTTAACACCGTCCGCCTGCCACCTGCAGGTACAAACAGTGCTAAGAGTCATGCCTCATGGACGCTGGGCATGGTCCAGGACATCTCCTGCAGCCTCGGATGGCTGTCCACTGTGGATGGTAGCCATGTCAACTGTGGTGGCACTTTCTGAGCACGTCACAGGGCTGGTGGCTATGGTGCTGGCAATGGTGGATGTGTCTGCACCTGTTGAGGGACAATGCAGGACGTCTCCTGCAGCCTCGGAAGGCTGCCCACTGGGGATGATGCTGGGGACTGATGCAGAGGCAGCAGACGTGCAGGTGGTGGAGCTGGTGGTGGTGCTGGTGGCGGTGCTGGTGGCGGTGCTGCTGGCAGTGCTGTGTCAGTGCAGGTGGCGATGTCCACCGCCATACAGGTTGGTGTACTGGTTGACAGAAGGGGTGAGTCTGGTCACTCAGCCGGAGCCACCATGCCCTGTCCTGACCTGCTCTTCGGCTTTTGTCCCTTCCCCACCTTTGATGCTGCTGCTGGTGTCTTGCCACTGTCCCCTTTTGGCTTGGAGGAGCCCTTGCTTGCTGGTAGTATCGGCTTCTCCTTCCGGGCACCTTCTTCACCTTGGCAGGTGGCGAATAACCTGCGTTTTGGCCTCGCTAGGTGGCACACTGGCAGCCCTGATGGGTGGCGGCCGCAATGATACCGGAGTTGCTGTGACCACTATGCTTGGGGATTTGGTGGCTGAGGTGCTGGGCTGGGACCTGGACAGCCTGGCCCTAGGGGAAGGACGGGGCGGAGGTGTAGGGAAGAGGTCAAAGTTAGCAAGGAAAAGTTTCTTAGACACACTGGGACAGGAAGATGGAGGGGGTTTGGGAGTGGAGGAAGAGGTAGTGGTTGTAAGAGGTGTACGTTTGCTGAATTTGGGTGAAGGTGCATGGGCTGGAAGCTGTTGTGAGGTGGATGGCTGTTGGGTGGGTGTGTGCCTGCATTTGTGTACTTTGGGAGTAGGGCTCCCAGACACACTGGGAGAGGACACATGGGACGTGTGCATGGTAGTGGGGGTGGTGATTGCTCATGAGCGGTGTGTGGTGATGGGCGTGCTGGTGATGGAGGTAGTGGCTGAGGATGTAGTGCATGCTGGTGTGAGTGGAGATGAGACAGGGAGGGAGGTGGAGGATGTGGAGGAGGGGGACATGGTGGAGGCAGTAGATGTTGGTGTGTCTGCATGGGGATGGTGCTTATGTGAGTGCCTCTGGGATGTGTGGTGCTTATGTTTGTCATGTCCACTCTTGTGTGTCAATGCTGGTCTGATGGTGTGCTTGTGATAGGCTGAGGTACAGGGGATTGGGTCTGGGTATTGGAAGTTGGGAAGGAGGGGGGAAGCTGGACACAGGGACAATGGCTGCCACCAGTGCTGAGGCCAGAGCCTGAAATGCTCTTTGTTTGGCCGCCTGCCCAGAATGAATGCCCTCCAGGTATGCATTTGTTTGCTGCAAATGCCTCTCAACACCCTGAATGACATTCAAAATGGTAGATTGCCCAACAGTGAGGGATCTCAGGAGGTCAATAGCCTCCTCACTGAGGGCAGCAGGGCTGACTGGGGCAGGGGCTGATGTGCCTGGGGCGAAGGAGATGCCCAACCTCCTGGGTGAGCGGACATGGGACACACGCGGAGGGGCTGCTGGGAGGGCGGTGCTGGTAGGGGGGTTGGCGGCTGTACCTGTTGATGTGGTGGGCACAGAGGTGCCCGCCACTGCAAGGGAGCTCCCATCAGAGGAGGAGTCGCTGTCGCTGTGTATGCTCCTGTCCCCATCGTGGAGCTCCTCTCGCCCTCCGTCCCACTGGTGCCTTCAGACTCTGTTACTTCACCCTCCAGGGCCATGTGGAATGCAGCTCCCTCCTGCTCCGGGGCCACTGCTCCTCCGCCAGATGATGCTAATGCACGCAAGAACAGGGTGACAAAACAAAAAGGGGGGGGGGAGAAAGAAGATACACATGGTCAGTGCATGCAACACCACTACCGTTGGCGAACACAACACACAGGGAGCAGCCCTATGCACTAGGCCATGCACTAACAGTGCAGGGGAAAAGCACATGCCCAAGGTGGACTCTGACTAGACTCATTTCATGCACAGCAGGAACCCATGGGAGCCTGACTAGGTGTAGAGGACAAATACCACCTTTGGTGTTGGACTGGGAACGAGGCTGCAAAACAGTGGATCTACCTTTGCGCGTCTGCCCTTGCTTAGGGGAACCCACAGGCCATCACCCCCACTCAGATACTTTGTCAAGTGTGCACAGTCAGCTGTACTCACCCCCTTGTGGCTGCTGTGATGCCCTCCAGTGCCCATCCAACTCCAGATATGCCACCGCCAGGATCCGGTACATCAGGGAGGTAATGGTGCGATGGGCACCCCTTCCACGTTGGGAGGCCATCTCCAACTGGGCCTTCACCGTCTTCTTGCTCCAGTGGCGCAGGTCCTCCCATCTTTTCCGGCAGTGGGTGCTCCGTCTATGGTAGACCCCCAGGGTCTGCACTTCCTTGGCGATGGCACGCCAAATACCCTTCTTCTGGTGGACGCTGACCTAGAGGAAAAGTGAAGTAATAATGGATGTTACTATCCCGTACTGTTCTTCTCACGCATTGCCTACAAACCTCCTTCCCTGGCCCTGACATACATACACACACACTATCCTCACATGCTAGCCTGTCCCCCTCCCCTCCCTCTTTCATCCACTACACTCCATACAATCATTTGCCATCCACCATGCTCACAGTGTACTCACCTGTTTGTCTGGAGGACTGTACAGTTGCGTGTACTGGGGGAGGACCCCATCCTCTAGTTTCTCCACCTCCTCCGACGTGAAGGATGGGGCCCTTTCTCGAGACACTGTAGCCATTGTTGCTTCCAGACACAGGTCACAGCAGCACTTGCAGTGTAGGTCCTCTCCTGTTGAAGGTCAGGTATCAAGTGAGTGAACAGGTAGAAAATGGCGGCCATCACTACCGACGTACATCGCCATTGGCTCCTGGAACACATAGGGCCCAATGTTAACCAATGCTGAATTGCGATGTGGTCTTCAACCACCTACTGCAAAGGTGTACAATGCCAGTGCAGTTACCTCATTTCCCCTTGTTCCACCTTACAGGTCAGGCAGCCACCATATCAGAGGGCCACATGGTAGGCCAAATAACTGCGTCACACCTATTTAGGGCAGGAATACGGACAGACAAAGGCACATAGAGAAATTGTTACGTTTTTGCAAAACAGCATTGTGATACCTAAGTGTTGTATGACCCTCTGCTCACCGTTCTCCTCCATAGGGCCCGTCCGCTGGGGCAGGTGATGAGATGGCGGCATCCTCCGGTGTACAGACCGGACACATAATTATCACTTACAGACTTGATCGTGCAACAATCCAGGAACTGTGTGCCCAGTTGGAGCCAGACCTGATTTCAGCTATCCGCCATCCCACAGGAATACCCACTCTAGTGCAGGTCCTGTCAGTACTCCATTTCCTGGCCAGTGGGTCCTTTCAAATAACAGTGGCCGTGGCATCAGGAATGTCCCAGCAAATGTTCTCTAAAGTGATGTCCAGAGTGTTGTCTGCCCTGCTGAAACACATGTGCAGCTACTTTGTTTTCCCTCAAGTGGAGGATTTGCCCACAGTGAAAGGTGTCTTCTATGCCCTGGGACATATCCCCAACATCATTGGTGCCATTGATGGTACACTTGTGGCATTTGTCCACCCCCCCCCAAGGAATGAACAGGTGTACGGAAACCGGAAAAGCTACCATTCAATTAATGTGCAGATGGTGTGTTTGGCAGACCAGTACATCTCCCATGTGAATGCCAAGTATCCTGGCTCTGTGCATGACGCTTACATTTTGAGGAATAGCAGCATCCCTTATGTGATGGGGCAACTCCAGAGTGTGTGCGGCTAATAGGTGAGCCAAAAGTCACCACACAGTTTCATCTGCTGTCTTGGTATGGGAGATTCCCTAATGTTTGGAGGATGTCTAACAGTTGTCCCTCGATATTTGCCGGCGACTCTGGTTACCCCAACCTGTCATGGCTACTGACCCCAGTGAGGAATCCCAGGACAAGGACAGAGGAGCCCTACAACGAGGAATATGGGCGAACTAGAAGGATAATAAAGCGCACGTTCGGCCTCCTGAAGGCCAGATTCCGGTGCCTCCATCTGACAGGTAGATCCCTATACTACTCACCGAAGGTGTGCCAGATCATCGTTGCCTGTTGTATGTTGCACAACCTGGCTTTGCGACACCAGGTGCCTTTTCTGCAGGAGGATGGGCCTGATGGTGGTCTTGTGGCAGCTGTGGAGCCTGTGGACAGTGAAGAAGAGGAGGCAGAAAAAGAAGATGTAGACAATGGAAACAACATCATCATGCAATACTTCCAGTGAGACACCGGTAAGAAGATGGAACTGCTTCCCACATCTCATACTATTGTGTGACCTAGCATAAGTCTGCCTTTTTACCTCGGTATGGGCCCTGACTTGTCACTTTGGCTTTTCATTTCACAGATCTGGGTCCCAATTTGTGCCCTCTGCTATGTTTACTCCTGGCCTACAGCTGTGTAACATTGGTATGTAAACAAGTACATCGACATTGCTATATTGCAGACATTTTGCAATTACACATTTGTGAAAGCACAGACTGACTCCAGATTGATTTGTGATTCAAGGGTGTTTATTTCTGTGCAAATAAGTGGAGGGGTGTGTGCAATGGCTGGGTGATGGTGGAGGAATGTCCATGGCAGAGTCCAGTCTCTTGGTCTCACAGGTGCATTGTCCAATGGGGGATAGGAAGTGGAGCTATGGCTGTTTGAGGTGGACAGGGTGACAAAGTGGGACAGAAGGGTGATATTCAGGAGGATCTTATTTCCTGGCAGGGTCTTGGCAATGTTCTCTGTCTTGTTCCTGGATCTCAGGGACTGTTTGCTGGGTGGTTCTCCTTCTGCAGGGGGTGGGGTGCTGGTGGCCTGTTGGTCCTGTGGCGGGCCTCCTGTCCACTTTCGCCGGCGGAGGTGAAGGGCTGTTCATGGTCCAGGCTAGTGTCAGGGGTCCGTTTATGTCCCGCTGTGTCCCTCATGGTATTGACAAGGTCTCCCAGCACCCCTGCAATGGTGACCAGGGTGGTGTTAATGGATGGCAAGTCCTCCCTGATCCCCAGGTAGTGTTCCTCTTGCAGCCACTGGGTCCCCTGAAACTTGGCCAGTACCGTGCCCATGGTCTCCTGGGAATGGTGGTAAGCTCCCATGATGTTGGAGAGGGCCTCGTGGAGTGTCGGTTCCCTGGGCCTGTCCTCCCCCTGTTGCACAGCAGTCCTCCCAGCTTCCCTGTTATCCTGTGCCTCTGTCCCATGAACCCTGTGGCCACTGCCACTGACCCCAGGTCCCTGATTGTCTCGGGTTGGGGGTTTTGCTTGGGGTCCCTGTAGCGATCGGCCCGCTGGGTGGGTGCTGTGCTGGTGTTTCCTGAGGGGGAGGGTCTGTGGTGGTTTGGGACTGTGTCAGGGTAACCGACTGTCCCGAGGTCCCTGATGGGCCAGGCTGGTCATCTTGATCCAGGCGTGCAGAGCTGCTGTCATCACTGTGGGCCTCTTCTGTGGGGGGACTGGATATGTCTGGCACCTCCTGTCTGGTGACGTTGGGTAGGGGTCCTGTTGGGGTGTAAATGCATAGTTTTAGTATCTGTGTGTGCCATCTTGTGCATTGGGTGAGGCACCCTCTACTCCTGTACTTGCGTCATTGTGTTAGCCATTTTGTGATAGTTGGTTTGGGGTCTGTGTGGGTTTCTGTACTGGACATGCTTTGGTGACGGTGGTCCATGCATAAGTGTTGCATGCAGGGCCTTGGTATTGAGATGTGTGTGTTGTGATAGTGGGACATATGGAGATGATGGTGTGATGGGGTGAGGGTAAGAGTGGGAGTATGTGATGGCATGCAGGCGGGGTGCCTGGGATGAAGTAGTTAAGATATGACTTACCAGAGTCCAGTCCTCCTGCTACTCCTGCGAGGACCTCAGGATGCATTATTGCCAAGACTTGCTCCTCCCATGTTGTCAGTTGTGGGGGAGGAGGTGAGGGTCCACCGCCGGTCCTCTGTACAGCAATCTGGTGTCTTGATAACACGGAACGTACCTTCCCCCGTAGGTCGTTCCCCCTCTTCCTGATGTCATCCCGTGTTCTTGGATGCTGTCCCACTGCGTTGACCCTGTCATCGATTCTCCGCCATAGCTCCATCTTCCTTGCAATGGATGTCTGCTGCACCTGTGATCAAAATAGCTGTGGGTCTACCCGGATGATTTCCTCCACCATGACCCTGAGCTCCTCCTCTGAAAACCTGGGGTGTCTTTTAGGTGCCATGATGTGGTATGGGTGATGTGTGAGGTGCTGTCTGTTGTGATGTGTGGGGGGATGTGTTGGTGTGTGTTGTTTGAGGTGCGTGGATGTTGTGTAAGTGATGGTGTTGTGTGTCTGTGGATGCTGGTGTTGTGTTAGCTAATCTCTCTCTCTGGCCTTCTTCAAAATTTTTGGTTGTAATGGTTTGTGGGTAATGTGGGTGGGTGTTTTGTAGTGTTGTGGGTGTGGTGTGTGTATGTGTGTTAGGTGTGTGTATTTTGAATTGTCCAATGTGGTTGTGTTTTGTAAATGTGTGTGTATTTTGAGCGAGGCGGTGTTTACCGCCAATGGATTACCGCTGCGTTGATTCGTGGGTCATGATAGTGTAGGTGTATTCCTGTTGGCATGACGGTGTAGGTTTTGGTATCACCAGTTTATCACTGACCTTTGGTGTGGCGGACTTGTGTGGGTGTCTGCATTGTGGCGGAATCTGAGATGTGGGTCGTAATACCTGTAGCGGAATTCTGCCGCCACAACGGTATGTTGGCGGTCTTCAGCATGGCAAAAAGCGCGATTTACCACCAGGGTTGTATTGAGGGCCTTAGTCTCCACACGTGTGGTGCTGCTGCTGTCCTAAACAGGAAGTCCTAGTACAAAAGTAGGAACTAAATAACATGTTTGTGACCAAAAGAGATGAGCTGGATCCTCAGTCCAGTCCCCATTCTTAAGAATGAGCGGGAGAACCTTATCTATCTAATTTTTGATTCTCATGGACTCCTGTTATGTGGCCAACCAATATCACCCTCTGTTTTAAGTGGGGGATTGTCCGTCTTTGTCATGTGAGGGTAGAATTCTCCTATTTTGTTTGAAGATATAATACTTGAACATCTACTTCAGTTTCAGCTCTCATGGAATTTAGGAGGATATAAGAAACATTTAAAACAAGATATATTTAAAGAGATGTTGGAAAAGTATGATATTGTGTGTTTCCAGGAAACTTGGCTGTGTGCAGAACCTGAACCAGTAGATGGCTTTCTAAGACTCTTTAAGGTTGCTTAGTGTCTATGCCCAGGATGACCTTCAGTTAGCCTAATCACTTTGACCTCGACTAGAGTAGGTAGCAAATTTATAAAGTTAAAAACAAAACCTTGTTGTCTATTAGCTGGTTGGGTCGACCTCTAACATGATATTGGAGGGTTGAGGCAGCTCATTGAAATTAATGCATATATCCAGCCTGGGATGTGAGCAGATTATGATAACCAGCTGGGTCTATTAGAGGAAGATCTTGAGGCAATATGAATAAAGTAGAGCAGCTGGTATTGATCTTATGAGATTTTAATCATAAACTAGATCCAACATTTTGGGACAAATCGTATGAAGCATTGTTGGCTGCTGCACATGTGCCGCAAGCTATTTTCCCTAGATCAGAGGTTATGGCACATGATAGGGCCTTAGTAAGAACCTTAGGCTCTCCAGGATTGTTTTATGTCAATGGATGTATGAATGCAGACCGCCTTCCAAAGCAGACCTTCCAAATAGTTAACCAGGCCTGGACAATCGATTATGCCTTCAAAATGTTTATCAATATAAAGAAGGGGTGGAATATGACGTTTTGCACCTAGAGGGTAGTGATCAGTGGCCCCTACAGTTAACATTTAGAGCAGGCAATAAAGATCTAAGAGAAAGAGTGGGTACAGTTCCCATGTCAGATAACTACCTGTGAGAAAACAGGGCTGATTGCAGAGGCCCCATAACTTTTTGCCCCCATTTTCCTCTTTTTGCTGGTGTTTTCCTGACTTTGTTGGTGCCCTGGGTACTGCTAACCAGTCCCAGGGCCTGTGCTCTGTGTAAAATGGTTATGCAAATTAGGCTAATTATAATTGGCTAAGTTAACCTACCTATAAGTCCCTAGTATATGGTAGGGCATGTAGGATTAGGGACCACAGCATAGGTGGTGCACACCTAGGTGCACTGCTGAGGTGCCCAGTGTCATTTTAAAAGCAAGCCTGCCTTGCTGGCTGCTTTTAAATTAAAAATATATGCAAATTCGACTTTGGAATTAAAGGTACTTCCAAAGTCTTAAACTACCTTATTTTTACATATAAGTCACCCCTAAGGTGTGCCCTATGTGCCCCTAGGGCTGGGTGCCATGTAACTATAAGCAGGGACTTTATAAAAATAGATTTATAAGCCCTGGTGAGGTAAAAACAGCCAAATTTGTTTTTCCCTCATTGAAGTAAATGGCCTTCATAGGCTAGAATGGGCAGACTTTATTTTAAATTTTAAAGTCTCCTTAAATGTTACATACCAAGAATTTGGTATCAAATTAATTGTTGTAATAAATCCCACAACTTCCAGTTGTTGGATTTAATATAACTTGTTAAGGTAAAAAGTTTAGACTTTACCTAAAAAGTTGCCAATTTCAGCTCTGCATTGTTTTTGCTGCTGTGCTCTGATTGGCCAGCCTGCAGCAGCTTCTGCCAGGCTGCCTTGATGAGGTGTGAAGTGGCCTGGCTTCACACAAAGGAATGTGCTTGGGGGAGAGAATCTCCCCTCAGCAGATGGTGAGGCAGGAAGGGGGAGGGCTGCCAAACTGGTCTTCAAAGGCAGAGAAGGACATCTGGAGCACCCAGCAACACCCCCACATCCTGCAACCCCAGACAATTAGGTGCCCCCTTGATTAGATTAGGAGAGGGCAGGAGAGGGGTGTGTTTATGATTTTTAGCCACACCAGTGGGTGGGCTCAGCCAGATGTAACCTCCAAAAATCAGATTCAGCCATGTTGGATTTTTAGAGACTGTTGCCTTTTGGGATGGATTTTTGCCACACTTCCCAGGAAGTGGTCATCACAGGGGGACGACCCTGTACCTGATTGGAGGACCAGGACCCCCCTGCTTTTCACCCAGGAGCAAGGATAAAACTGGCAGACCTGCCCCCACACCTCAGATCCCCTCCAGAATTCAACAAGAAAGGAACTAAAGAAGAAGAAGGACTGCCCTGCTGGACCCCTGGCCTGCACCTGGACCCTGCACTCAGAAGGACTGCACCAGCTGCACACTTGGGCTTCACCACAAGAAGGACTTTGCCTGGCTTCAACTGGTTCAAGGAGGGACTCCCTGTTTGCTACAGGTGAAAAATTGCTAAACCAGAGTCCCCAGCACCAACTCCTGAAGAAAGCGACCAGCTGACCACTGTCCAGTGGCCAAAAAGGAGTTTGCGCCAGGTGCATTCTGGGAGTTGAAGTCCGCACCCCCCAAGGACCATCACAGAACTTCTGGACCCTTGGGGTGAGCTGTGGACCCCAAAAGAACCTTAAAAGAACATCTGGGTGAAGCCCCAGAAGTTTGGAAAAGATTTGAGAATTTTTGGAAAAAAAACTCCAGAGAGGGACAGACCCGCGCGGAAATTCTAGCCGGCTTGCCTCAACCGCGACCCGGCCTGACTTCGTGGTTCGTCCCGGTAAAGAAAAACATCCAAAAAAGAGACTAAGTCCGAACGTAAAAAGTTGACCGGGACCTCCCAGCCATCGTATCCGAGAAGGGCTCCATGGACGTCGGATCAAGATCCAGGTTTACTCCGGTCGAAGGATTTTCATCTCGAAAAAACGACTAAGTCCGAAGGTAAAAGTCTCCACCGAGGAAACCCACATTGCGTATCCGGACAAGGGCTCCAGGAGGTCGGATTCAACTGGCAGGTTCGTCCCGGTGAAGAAAAACTTCAAAATAAAGACTAAGTCAGAAGGTAACTTTTTAACCGAGGCCTCCCGCGACCTGTAGCCGAGCAGGGCTCCATCGCGGTCGGCCTGAAAGTTTGACTTTGCCCCGGTCGAGGTGCAACCAGATGACCCGATTGGCGCTTTTTGTTTCTAAGCGCTAGAAAAATAATAATTCTTTAAAAATTCATATCTCCGGTTCCCCTGAACCGATTTTAATCGTTTTTGTGTCATTTTAAAGATAAAAATATAAACTATTTTTATAAATTGGTTTTGGATTTTTAAACTGTTTCCTGTGTTTTATTTAATTACTGTTTTGTGATATTTGAATGCTTTACACTTTGTCTCCTAAGTTAAGCCTTGACGCTCGTTGCCAAGCTACCAAGGGTTGAGCTGGGATTAATTTACTGAGACCTAACTGTACCTAGGTGGAGGTTAGTGGCTTGTTGCTAGGTGTAGGTACCTACCTGCCCTACCAATAACCCATTTTCCAACACTACCCATATCACAGAAAATAGCTTAAAAGCACTCAGTGACCTGATAATAAATTGTAGGGGTCTCAGCTTGTCTGAAGATCTGAATTATGTGTGTATGGGATATGAAAGAGTAACTGAACAAGTGGTTGATTGTAAGTAAAATTCAAAATAATGCATGCGAATAAAGATAAGGGGCAAGCTAGAAGGGATTATAAAAATATATTGTTTAATCACAAGTGTAGGATCCAGAAGTTGAAGGTGCAGAAGTTGGAAAGGAAATTTAGGAAAAGACATGATAAGGGAACCGAACAGAAGCTCTGTATAGCCAAACAAGATTATAAACATATCTTAAGAAAAAGGAAAAGGGAGTACATAAATACAAATTTGACAGTTATATTAGATGTGATAGGAACCCACAATATTAGGAGGTTTCAGGAGTTGGTGAAGGAGGGGAATGCCTCTGGGAATATGGGGTGTCTAGTTGGAAAAGATGATTGGAAAATGCCCTTGGACAATCTCTACAGGGGGAAGGATGTTGGGTTAGGTCTTGGCGAATAAAGTTTCGGTATGTTGTGACATAAGGTCTTATTTTTCCCTTCAAAAGATAAAAGAAATAATTGCAGCTCTTAAGTTAACTAAAGCAGCTGGCCCAGATAATCTTCCAGCTGTAATAATAAATAATGTCAATTGGTGGGGAAGACTCTTTTATGTTACCTTTCATAAACTTTTTGATTCTGGCTGGGTCCCTGAGAATTGGAAAGGCACAATAATTAGGCCAATTTATAAGGAGGATGATGCAACACAACCGAAGAATTGTCGCCTAATTTAGCCTTTTGGACTTGGGGGGACTTGAGGGGGAAAAGTATTTGCTAAACTATTGCTCGTTCTAATGAAGTCCTGGGTAGAGTTAAATCATTTGATTCCTGTATAGCAAGGTGGCTTCAAGGAAGGTCATTCCACAAGAGACCATTGTTTTGGTCTGTGGGCACTGGCAAAAATGTCAATGGAGGTACGAGGTCATCTAATAAAGAAGTTGAATTGGAATGGGGAGCAGGGTGAATGTGTGAAACGAGTGCTTACGCTTTCCCCTCAAGTTTGATCCAGGCTATAACGGCTGAATGCCAAATGAAGGCATGGAGTTACTTGGGAATGCAAGCCGCATTGAAATTTTGGTTGAGTCTGTCTGAAGAGAGTATCCCCAAAATTGAGTGCCTATGTAAAAGGGAAATTTGGCCCCAAGTGAGAGGTCAGCTAGAGAAGATCTGTGTTACTTTGGGTTTAGCCGCCATTCGGTGGCGCAGAGAACAAATTCCCAAGCAGGAGCTGTGCACCACAGTAAATAATAGTGCCAGAGAAGAGGATTTCTTTTTTTTGGATGGTAAAATATCTACCCAGATCATGGTGCGTGGGTAGAGAAATGAGGATATGTTTCCCTATATAGAGGATTTACCTAATCCCAAGTTAAGGAACGTGGTGTTGAAATTCAGGGTTGGGCTAAACTCCTGCTATTTGGATTTGAAAACAAGAGCCATAATTAGGGATGATCTGAGCTTATGTACATGCAGCCTTAAAGTAAAATGTAGTGCCCAACATATTTTATTGGACTGCTTGTAGTTTTAGGTGAACGGAAAAAGTTTTAAAGCCAATTTTTAGGGAATATAATGTTGTGAACCAGGATCAAGCTCTCAACCTGCTAGTAGATATGAGATTTTTTAACATGATGTGCTTTAGGCCGATTTTTAAATGAAATATGGGGTTCCTTAATGGGGCTCTCTGAAGCCTTGCAAGGGGTGAGAGCTGGTATGCAATGTTTAACTAATCAAAGGTAGTTTTACAAGGATCAATTTGTTTTTAATTATTGATTATATGTTAAAGACTATGCAAGTGTTATCTAATATGTACTTAGGATAAGTTGCAGCCTTGTGTGTTGCGAGAATTGCTGTTGTACTGTATAATGCTGTCCTGTATGTTTTATTACAATCATGAGATGATGACAATACTATTTTTATATTTTGAGTATATTGTGTTTTAAGTAATGATTTAATTGTGATTTTAATTGACTTGCACTATGTTTTTGGGCCACAGCTGAATAAAGCTTGTTGCTGGACTGCTGGTAGGCCACTGGAGCTGATCGCACATTGTTTTCTCACCGTCACTTCTTTTTCCCAATAGTGAGATTTGATACTGTCACTCTTTCTTAGGTAATGCCAAATTTTGAGAGGGTGGGCTATCAGATTAACTCTTTTGCCTTTGTTCATTTTCTGTTGTCTGGAGAGTAGCACAAAAAGCACTAAATCAGTTCACCACCAGATTTTGCATACCGCACTCAATACAACCTAGCAGTGTTCTTTAACTGGGTACTTTTAAAAAGGGTTTATTTGATCACCTTAGCATGGCATACTCACCTTCACCCATCATCAAACCCACACCAGTCTGTGTTCCTTTAAATGTTTTAATTCCTGAAGTTGACCACTATCATGTGTATAGTTATCAAGAATCATGAACCTTATGAAAGGTCAGGCTTTTCATAAATATCTTGTGGGCATTATCAGAGTGTATGTGACATCACATGAAGGAAGGATGGATAATGTTGAATTGCATCAGGACTCTACCGCTGAGATCTATAGAAATGTTTGGCTCCAAAGGTTTGAAAAGAGGGAATGGACAACTATAAGAAATTGAGTTACTAGTTGATGGGAGTGACAACTCTACTGAAGCAACAAACACAATCCTTGTCAGGGTGAACCACAAAAGTCACTAAATTAACCTGTGCTTAACCCTCTGGTAGTTTGGCGCAAAAGTATTAATGCTTAACTTAGAGGCACTGTTTGAAGTATTTATGCAGCACACACAGTAATAAAGTGACAATGCAACACAAGAAAAATTCCAAACCAAATAAAAAAAAAAAAGAGAACATTTTAATTAACATTCTGCAGACAGTCTGTGATGGCTTGTAGTTGAAAAAGTGACAATAAATCCAAGATGTGAGAATATTTCTAATGTACTGAATTTGAGAGATTGTAAATGGATCCATCTTTTAGATGCAATGGCAAGAGGTTTGCACAAATCTGAGGAGATTGCCATGCTGAATAATTGTTGATAATGTATCTTTTAACTAATCAATATTGTGCATAAGGTACTGAGTCCACTGTTTTTGGATGTATTTACATATGATTTTTCAAAGACCACCAAATATAACTGCCGTATTTATTAATTTGTTCAATCTATTTTCATCTTCTGTATTTTTCTCTCTCATTGCTAGGCAAAACCTCTTACCCTTTGTCCCTGGGCCTCTAATTACCAATGAGTACCTAATTGTCTAGCCTGTTTTGCACTTTTAGTATAATGTCAGCTCTTGTGGAGTACCTTTACTCGTTGTTCATAGTGTTGGAATGATATTCAGTACCCCTTTTGATTGGAAAACATTTTGGTTTACAATTGTGTTGTTTATTCTTTGACAGAGGCTGGTGTCAGCAGAGCTGGCTACTATGACAGTCTGCCTGTCTGTTCAGCAATCACTTCATCTCGTACCTTTAAATTAGATCACCACAATCAACCTTTTAGTACACTGTTCCACCCAGCTCTTTTTGTTGATCACTTAAGATCAAGTGACAGTTGCACTGTCAACCACTCCCCATAACGAATGCCGGGCAAGCTCTTTAAACTAAACCCAGAAAAAAGTGATTCTCAGAGAACCACATGTATCCAAATTCAATAGGAACTGCTTTACTGAACTCTAAAAAGGTATCCCCCCACCCCACAAGAAGAAGAAAGAGCATTAGAAGTATAGGCAACCTAAGACCAGAAAAAATCAAATCTTGCAAAGCTGCTAATTAATCTTTCTGTGGGAGAGCCTCCTCCATTTACAACTTGCTTCCAGTTGACCTAAGATGGTCTAAGGAACAGCTCTAATTTTAAAAAACACTAAAAAGTAACTTGATAAAATCTACCTAGAATGATCTCCTTAGCACCCCTCCACCTTTCCTCAGCTATCTCTAAGCTACCTCTTCTCTTATCCCCGTTACCTTCCAGTTACGAGCAAATCTGTCTTCTATTTTACAAACTGTCTTACTTGCAATACCCTCTTTCTCTGTCCTGAAATATCATCGCTACACTTATGCCCCACACATACTCTCACTTCTACCACTACTTCTTTCCACTACACTTGTAGGTACCCCATCTCTCCCAACTGACTTTCAGAGTGTGACTCCCCTTTTCCTCTTTTACTAAAGTGATACATTTTGTTCATGTTCCCTATCATTCTCCCCTCCCTCTATCCCGGACGGAGAGGTATTGAAATCTAGTTTATACATTGACATGCTAACGTTTCCTCATTATTCATGGATGGGAGTGCCTAACAACTTAAGGTTTGTTGCAATGTACAGCATGCTGACACCGTCTTGGTACACTGGCACTCTACAAAAATGTGAAATAAATATATGGGCATATACTTCTCCTCAGTTGAACAAGGCAGACATGTAAATGAGGTACACACACACTTGCCATTGCAGTACCTCTATTATAAAAGAAGCTGCACCAAAAGCTAGTGTTATGATATTCTAATACAGAATACAGAAGTATACCTTTGGTTATCCTCTCAAGAGCCAGATGAGGCCCATGCAAGAACCCTCAGCGGCTTCAACATCCCAAGGAATGTAGCAGTTAGATGTATGTAGGGTTGTCATACATCTGTACCTGAGCATAGGCCCAAGACAGAAATGTAAAGTCACAAAATCCAGGGTGCGCACCTTTCTTGAAATGTATCAATCTCAAGGGCACAGTTGATAGACTTTGAAAACTCAAAAAGGAAGTGAGGCTTGTTGCTTCAAATGGGAAAGAGTCAAATAAAAGCATGACTGATGTAAAGTAACAATAGTATTTGTGTGATATGCAACGTTGCCACAGCAGAGTGCAAATTTACATTGTGCAGGGAAAGTGGCTTAAACACTGATCATGCGGGCTGCGTTTTAGTGAAGTTCTGCACGATCGCCCAACATCCAGCAGAATCCTGCTTTTCTGCCACAGAGGAGATGTCATCACCTGATGTGGCGTTGTCCTGGAGGCACATATTACAATCCAGGAAGGTTTTGGGAACCCATGCCCTATCGAGGTCATCTCAAAGGGGAGACGGTCTAGGGAGACAGAGGTGTGCCTCTAAGCAGAGACAGTGCTTGCCTGTTGCATGGCCGGAAGAGAGGGTGACCAATCCAGTGAGGGTGAAGAAGTGTGAGAGGCGCCCCAGCATTGGTGATTTCCCCACCCCTGGCTGGTGGTCCCACTGCCATCGCAGAATGCACTAGGCCTGACTACCCAGAATTTGCAGGTAGTGCACCCCGGTACCTCTGAGTTGCCATGCAGCATGCCCCACAGAGGCTTCCCCCAGTAGCTGCAGATGTATGTAGTGGGGGCCATAGAGTGATATGCAGATGGGGAGGTGCTAAGCCAGGGAGAGCACAGGCGAAGTGATGTCAAGGGAGTGTGTCAGGACAGGCTTGAGGGACTGGCTGCTGCCGGCCGGCATACTGGGGTGCAGTGCCCCTGAGCTAAGGAGGCAGTCTGGCTGTGGTGTAGGGGGAAATGGAAGTTGAACATAAGGCTCAACCCCCCGGGAGGACGTCGGGGTATGGCTCAGCCCCGTGTAGATCTCATCGGCCTCCAGCAGCTGTTTGTTAACCGCAGCAGAGTGGGGACAATATTTGAAACAACACTCTGAAGACTGTGTGTCAATCCATTGGCCCCTGCCATGCCGGCTGTCTCCTGGGTGGTGTGAGTGAAGCACGGGGGACTGTGCTGTACTGCATGCCCTGCGGACCACCAACTGCCAGGGGCCTACCTTCTGGGAAAATTTCCCTGAATGCAGAGACAAAAACCTAAGCAGCAGTCTTCGTGAACAGTCCCTGGGGTCCCCCCTGGCGAGCTGAGGGGATGGAGGGAAGGATCTTCGACATTGAACCCCACCAGCATATTTGCCCATTAGGGGGCACACAATGGGTGAATACACTAGTCGCAGGTTCTGCCGGACTAGGCTTCAGTGTAGTTTGCTGTGGCATAGGGTTCCCCCATTTTCCATTTTCAAATGCACCTGACTTGGACAGATAGCCCTGCTGCACTGACACTATTGGAGATCCAGTGTCCTGACTGCACGTGCCACCCCATGTAGCTGTACTGGGGATCAGCCGTGTCAGCTGGAGCACTGAATACATGGAGATGAAGACCATGCCTGGACTCCACCTATGTACCATGGCAAAGGGTGCCCAGCGCCAAACAGAGCACCCTCAACAAATACACTCAAACAGGAGGGCCCCTCGTGGCTGTAGGAGCAAGTAGCCATGACAACTCAATCCCTGATAATGCTGCTCTGTTGACAACCATCACTCAGTCACAGTTCACACTGGATGCCAAGATATGTGCAGTGTGCTTGGAGGTTACAGTGCTGCGTCAGGATCTGTGAAATGCAGTGGATATGATTCCTGAGGCGGAGGCCTAGGGCTCAAGGATTTGAGATTTGGTTGCATCCTTATAACAAACCGAGTTAGAAAGTTACTGCTATGAACTGACAGTATGAGTGGAAGCTGCGGGGGTAAGGGCACGCCACAATAGCTTATGCTTTGTTGGATTTCACGAAGTATGTGAAGGCTCCTCCATGGAACACTTAGTTGACTAAGGGCTCAGTGGGTTGCTGCCATCATTGACCCTCTCCCCATGTTTTGTGGTAGAACATGCCCATATTGCCCTGGTGCTGCTCCCCCCACCATAGCCAGACCTAGCCAGTCATTGCAAGACTCTTAAAATACCTGGAGAGAGCTGCCATTCTTAAGTATGCGCAGCTCTAGGATAAAATTATGTACCAGTCACGCACCATAATGGGACTACACCAGGCTGGTAAACCAGCAGTGCCAGTCGTTCCAAGCTGAGATTTGAACATTCAATTCATATTCTTATATGCTACAAAACTCAAAGTGTTGTAGTGCCTCAACTTTGGTCCACTATACCTCTCTTACCTCATACTTCTATATACAGACTTAACAGTGTCCATGCAGGTGGCCGGGGCCCACTCAAACATATTTCATGTTCAGTGGGGGATACAGTCTTTGCTTTTGCCATGGAGCCGCTGGTGCTGTGGGTGAGAATGGATGTTCAGATGCTGGGATTTGAGTGAGGGGGGACTGTCGGACAGGATATCATCTTATGCTGATGATATCCTTTTTATCCTTACAACACCAAACAGCTAAGGAACTAAAATACTGCAACTCATGGATATCTTTGGAGAAACCTCTGGCCTGCACATAAACACAACAAAGTCCACAGTGTATGCAATCAGATAGATAACAAGGGGTCTAGGATCGGCATCTGAATTTAGGGTGGCCCCTGATTGATTCAGATACCTGGTAGTTTTTGAAGGAGGACATACAGATCTGGTCAATGCTCCCCCTGTCTTTGACTGGGCAATCTGTTAGGTTTAAGACAGTGTCCCTGACCAGATTCCTTTACCAGTTGCAGAACTTCCCCAATGACATTCCACAGTGCTGGTTCCTCAAATTAAACTCTATCCATAATGCATTCCTATGGGAGGGAGGGACCTCCGAATTGCCCTTGGCAAATGTTTTTGGTCTAGCTACTGCAGGGAATTAATGCTGCAGACTTTGAGTCATACTAAATGGTACATCACCTCCTGTTTATTAATGGTTGGTGGTATGAAGTGCGGGGGAATCCAGCATATGCATTAGACAAATGGGCAATGGGACCTACTCCTCTGATCATATACTTATACAGTGGTGGTGTGAGAGGTCTTTCTCATGCAAGAGTGGTGCTAAACTTATGGCAGACATCCCTGCAGTGCATGGCTTGGAGTGAAAGACTAAGGGAGCAGACACCAATATGGCAAAGAGGTTCCGGAAGTGGGACTTCATTGGTCTATCTACCCTAGGTGATGTTATGCAAGGCATGGTCCCTAAATGATTCCACTCCCTGCAGACTGAATATCAGATCCATCAAAGACAACGCTTTAGGTATCTCCAGCTCTGTCATGCGCTGACCCCATATATATCCACTTTGTCCTTTCTTCCTGAATTTAATCCCTTGTATTGCAAGCACGTAATGGGTGACATGGGTGATCATAAAGTTGCAAATATTTACCAAACTCTTATCTTTATTCAACTCGATATCTATGGTGCCTTGTGTATTGCATAGTGGGGGCAGACATTGAGGATATGGGCAATGAAGATAGGTCAGAAGTTCGGGGAATGCCACAAGATGTGGCCATAGCGGCTAGGCTCCGGCTGATCCAATTCAAATACCTCCACTGCATCTACTTAACAATCACTGCCTTTGGTGCATGGGGGTGATTGCCTCCCCAACCTGTCTTGATTGTGTCATGGAGGAGGGCAAGTTTCTTTATACAGTCTGGAGTTGTCCTGAAATAGATTCTGTCAAGGGACAGTAACATGCGTGGGTGGGGGTTTTATCATGGAAAATTTCAAAAGACACCAGACAGTCCCTCCTTCACCTTATGGATGATTTAGGTGGGAATAGATACAAATTGTTACAGCTGTACTTAGGGTTGCCCTTGGACAAGAGAGATATTGCTTGATAGTGGAGGGCAGTGACCACTCTGTCACTGGCAGCATGGAAAAAGGGGATGGGCAGCTGTTTCAAATTGAAGATTGCAGTGTATAAGGCGAGGGGCTTCCCCCCAAAACTTTCTAAAATCTGTAAGGGGTGGGCAGACTATAGGGGTATAACGTTGGGACCGGCCCATCCAATAAACCACCTGGTTGATGAAGAACAGGTATTCCAGGAGAGGTTGAGGTATACGCGAGGTGCGATGATCATTGCATCACTTAGACTACATTGATGCATGGCAATAGATGGGTTAGAGAAGGGAGCAGGGGGATTTAAATGCCTGGTAAATTTTATTGGCAAAAATGTTTTCTATTTTCTTTCTGGTTGTATTATCATTCTGTTATTTAAGCCAAGTAGGCCATGTTGGAAACCTCATTTTCAAAAAGCAATAAAATATGTTCTTTAAAAATATGCTGGGCAAAGTGTGCGCTCTTCCTATAGCTCACCCAAAGCAAATTAGTACTTTCAAAATGGCTTCAAACCAAAATAAGTCCATAAATTTATGTTGGACAACAGATTTCAGACTATAAATTTATGTCTTTCTTTCGAATTTCTCTATTTGGTTAAAAAAAAGTCATAACAATAAAAAGGAAATAAACATTTAAAACAAAACACCAAGTTAGGATTTAGCGCTCTAATTCAAATCAAGTATAAAAGATCAAAAAGATACATTAGTTCATATTCTAATTAATAGTTTCCATAATCTGAACGCAGCTGCTACAAACCTAGCAAAGGATTAGCAGACAGTAACCGCAAACACATCAAAGCTGGACAAACCTGATTAAAATTCGACCTCCTTAATAGAGGATCAATGAATTCAAGCCTCTGCCTTTTATAAAAACTACAACACATGACAAAGTGCATTCCATTTTCTGGAAAAAAGCCATCGTATCCACAATGGTAGTGATACCTATTAGGCAGATCAGTTCACAGAAGGCGGTGAAGTGTGTTAAATTTAAAATATGTCAATACAATTGATAATAAGAATTTAAAGCTAGCTAAAGGTAAGGCTCCATAGAAAAGTTGTTCTGTAAATGGCATGGACCCTTACTAGGGTTTTGATAGTCTCATTCTCTTCCCTTAACTATTGTCTTCATCTCACGTAATTAGAACGAATCCACAAGAAATCGGCCTTTACAATCTTGTCCATGTCATCAAAAAGCTCTCTCCTCCCTAATTTAGAAAAACAAGTGCTCACAAACCATCGCCACGGGATAGAATTCCATCTATCCATGGGAGAGTAATCTTTCAATACTAACCTATTTAGATTGCATTCTGGTCTAATCCGCACAGTGATACACCTAATGAGGGGGCGCAATCCAATGGTGTCATTCGAGTATTGGAGACCCCGTTCTTGATGGTATCTATAGGATGGTACACACTATGGAACACCTAACAAACTTCTACAGAATTTCTCTTTAATTGCCTGGAGTGAAGCAAATCACACATAAGCCCAGACACCCTACTACACAATGGCCACTGACATCCATTTGGCCTGTTGTAATTTAAGCAGTGCCTGCAGAGGTTCTCGCCCAGTATTGAAGCAAAACTGAAGTAGGCTGCATTTACTCTCAATAGGATGTTTCTCTTGTTCACCATGAGAGGGACCCAGGAACATGCACTATCAAAAATGATCCCTACGTAACCTAAAGATGAAGCTTTATCCAGCACATGGCCATTAGCTTGAAACTGCCTCTTTTTTGTATATTTGGCGCCCATTGTCGTCACAAAATACTTATAATTAGAAGTTAAATCTAGTTCTTCCACGAAGGCAACAAACGAATCCACTTGCTGCCCTAGCCCTAGTTCAGTTCTTGATAAAGGTACCGTATCGTCCACAATAGCAAGGTAGGTATGGGATGTAATGCCTTTTAGATATTCCTGTTGTGCAGGTAAGAATGTCGAGGGTCTCCATTATGTTCTTTCTCGTTTTCTGATGAGCTAATCAACAGTAATGTATTTTTCAGTAAAGCTATTTTCTAAATGATTTTTCTCAGTAACTAGTTTTGAGTGAACTGTTATCTACGAACAACCTGTAAATTATGCACACATATCTGCAGTGTACGCATAATCCATTCACCTCTATGCCTGGCAAGGACATTCTGTCCCCTGCCTCTTGATCCTCGCTTTCATGATGACGTTGAGTTACTTGTTTAAAATGTTAATTTTCTACGAATGTCATTTGCTTGATTTTTTTGCATCCCGCCAATCATCACATTCCTGCCCTGATTAGTTGCTCTCTTTTCAACATGCGGAGCGCTGATTATTCCCCATCCATTCACTGCTTCCTTGAAGCATCTCACCTCTTCTAGCGTTAATTCCGAGCGAGGATTTATCGCCGACCTTTCATTGTTTATTCCGTGCTTCAAGTGCCTCTTTTCTGACTTCACATCAAAGTGTCTCAGCATCCATCAATGCTTTGTCGTTCCACTCCTCTTCCCGGACTCATCCCGCCTCCCTTCAATCTGAATTTGCATCTCTCCTGATGCATCATAAGGCTATTATTTTACTTGATTAATGTGCAGTAATTTGCTGTGATTAATGTTTCTTGATTACCAAATGATTGGACAATGTTGTCTATTTAGCTACACCCACAGTTCTACAGAGATATTCATTAAAAATGATTATGTGATGGTTAGTTTAATTTCCTGTTACATTTTACCTGAGTTTTATTTGATTGAATAATCAGAACACCATTCTCGTTTTTTTTTAATTTTCCCTTTTCATTTGTCTTAGTCTCTGTCTGCTATGGCTGTTCTAAAAAACTTGAATCCCTTAGGTGAGAAGGACGATAGAACGACTACCACTGGTTTGAGTAATAGTAAAACTAATTATAATGCCGAGAAGCCATAGACAGGCAGACCTATAGCACAGATACGTTTTTATAAGTATGCTGCTGCTTCACCTGATTTTTAGAATAATGGTAATTCTAAATGTCCTAAATATTTAGGAAACTTCAGTTTTGTCAAAAGGATCTATAAAATGTCCATGAGAATTCAAGAAATGAAATCTTATTGAAATAGAGGCCCATATTTATAAACACTCTGCACCAAGTTTGTGTACTTTGTAGTGTGAGCTGGGCAAAGTGTTGTGGTGCCAACACAAATCTGGATGTGCATTGTACAGTTGGTCAAAGTAATACAATGTTGCGTTATGCACTACTTTGTGCTACTTTACGTCAAGGGGACTTTCCAACGCTGGTACATACGTCTTCACAACTAACCACCTCTATTGTTGACACGCATCCCTATCTATCAAGATTCGTACACGGGTATCTGCCCCACAACCCACCTTGTACTCAAGGCAGGCGTAACTGTGGAGTAAGTTTTAAATATTTCCACGTTTTTTAAATTTTCACGTGTGCTACACTGTACAGGACACATACAAAGTGGGAAAAGTATTAAAGCACAGTTTTTGTACTGGAAGAGTGTTGTAGCAATTTAAGTAACTTTCCAGTGCAAATAAACATTTTGTGCTGGGTTTGAGTCGCAGAAATCTGGCACAAAGTGTTTATAAATTCCTCCATCTTTTTACCACCTATTCTGGGTAGACTAACCCCTATACTAAACAAGGTTATATAAGCAATGCTCAAGAAAAATTCTGCAGCTCAACCTGGAGTCTGTGATTCCAGAATAGCAAAGCCAACATAACATCGGATTTAGATATCTGATTCTCAATGTTATCTACATAAATATCATTAAATGTCAGTTAATATAAAATATGCACTCAAATGGATAATATTTTAGAAAAAAAATATTTATGACTGGAGGTTCATGGCAGACCAAACGTAGTCTCCATACTTTACAACTCATCGGACACTACTGTATTGTTCTCTGGTCCAGGCTTTCTGTGTTTTCCATATTTAGCCATGCTCAGCTGGCATTTTTATCCTGCATCTGTGGTTTGGTCAATCCTTTTTAACATAACAAAGCCAGAATGTGATGGCTAATGCCCACTGCAAAAACAGGCAGGAATTATGTTTAGTGTCTTGCATCCTCATATCTCGCAATTTAAGCCAGCCCTAGTGAGATCTTGGGCAGATGCACACTTCAGTATTACACACATATCCCAGCATGAAACCAAAAGCCAATCTAATCTTAAGAAGAAACACTAGTAAGCACAAGGAATGTGTAGCGCCCAACACCACCCTTGCATATTTTGGGCAAGAAAGGTGATCAACTACACACAATCTTAGTGCTAACATGTCACACAGACTAATTGCGATCTTCACTTTCTGTGCCACTAGACGCACGCTGCACACCTCCTAGGACTTTATAGACTTCAAGTGTGATTTTGGGCTACTAATCGCTATGCCATTATCAACAGCAGAGAATTTCCAGATACCCAATCCCATATTTAGCATCCCTCAATTCCTCAACTCCAGAGAGCTGCTTGAAAGAGGATCTGCACCTCCAAGGCACATGCTAAATCTTGACCATTACTCTCATGTCCATTTTTGCATGAGTTCTTGTGCTAACATGCCACATGATGTAGTCTTAGGCAAAATTAATTTATTTCCAGCTACTCTTTCCCAATGGAATCAAATGAAGATTACAGGGGCACCTTAGCACCAATTCTTGGGAGGGGTTGCCTTCAGTGTCTTTGTTCAAAGGTATCCGTAACCACCACACGTTGGTCCCAGCATATTACTGGCAGCCAATGTAATCTTGTTCAGAACATATCATGTATTTTGTAGTAAGTCCCTTTCTCCTTAAGGGCCACTGATATCTGCTTAACTCACAGCATCTATTAGCACTAGGTTAGCAATTAGCGCCCTCCACTATTTCTGCCTTCCAGTTGGCCATCTCCCAGACGTCTGATACGAGTATATCTCAACTTAAAACATCCTGCCTCAGTTGCAGTGACTACCATCTTGAACATTACTCCCTTATCACCACATAATTGTATGAGATCTAGCCCAACTTGGCCAGGTCATAAACTTAGGTAATACCTGTCTGAGAACAAGATAGAACAGGGGCATAGGGGCCCCATAGCAATAACCGTCGAAACGGAGCTGGCTCCAGATTGATATTGTACAGAAGCATTCATAGGAGCCATATGTGTGCAGATATTCCAACATCATACAGCCAACAGCCGGATCAGACGCTGTCACTGCAACCCTTGTTGTGTGGGTGCTAGCCTCTCATGTTAGGTCAGCGTGAGCTTGGAAAAGAAAAATAATGACCTTCTCATGAGGGATCTGAGTTTGCAAAAGAAAAATGATGGCATTCTCATGAGAGATCTGAGTTTGAGAACACCTCAGACAGCAAAGTATACACACCATACATCCTTTCCTGTCAGATAAGGGTACATGTGTGATCCTTTCTATCTACCTGGTTCCCACTAGAAGAATAAGCGATCTGTCAATATTGTCAGAGTTATTTAACCTAAACCTGTCACTGCTCAGAGATTATGGCCCTCATTACAACCCTGGCGGTCAGTGTTAAAGCGGCAAGCAGGCCAGCGAAAAAAAAAGGGAATCATGACCATGGCGGAAATCGGCAACATAGATAGCCACTTTAACACTCCGACCGCCATGGCGATAGAAACAAACACAGCAGCAGTAACTGCCAACAGACAGGCGGAAGACAATGCACCGCCCACCCTATCACAAGATGCCTATCCGCCACATTTTCCGGGGAGGAACCAACATGAACAAAAACACGGCAGAAAGAGTACACAGAAGGGAAAACACCCACCTCTCCACACCCCACGAGGAACCAGGACGCCATAGAGCCCGAATTGCAGATACTGCCGATGCTGGTCTTCCTTCTCTTCTATCAGGAGCACCAAAGACGGCGGCGACGACCACAGTGAGTAATGCACCTACAACACAGGGGAGTGGGGAGGGAAAAGAGAGTGACACACACACACGCAACACACAACACCCCCACCCCCACTCTCACCCACAACACCATACACACAAATACATGCAGCAACAGTACACATACACCCCCCCACCCCCGGAAGAATGCAAGGACAAAAGGAAATGATTTGAACGAATGTAATCATGTGAAATCCCATTATCAAAGTTCAAAATCCAGTAAATACAATTATGTACACCAACTACACAAGTCCGGATAGTGTACCAATCATTGTCCGTGGACTACTGGGGCCAAAATGCATGGGCGAAGCCCACACTAGATACCTGACTGGAAACGGAGGGAACACTGGAGGGGCATCAGATCGAAATGAAACAGGAACCTCAGGGGGAGGGGGAGAGGGGGCACCTCAGCCAGATGAACGCACAATGCCACTGCTGCACGATGGGGCTCCATGCCCATTGCTGTATCCTTGGGAGTGCAAAGCCACGGTCTCTCAAGTGGGTGGTTTGACCACTGCTTTATCCTGGGGAGTGCAAAGCCGCAGTCTCTCAAGTCTCTCAAGTGGGTGGTTTGCCCACTGCTTTATCCTGGTGAGTGCAAAGCCACAGTCTCTCAAGTCTCTCAAGTGGGTGGTTTGTCAACTGCTTTATCCTGGGGAGTGCAAAGCCACAGTCTCTCAAGTGGATGTCATTCTCCACTGGTTCTGGAGGGGGCCTGGTGCCCATAGTGCTTTATCCTGCCAAGGACTGAGGTAGTGGATGTCATTCTCCACTGGTTCTGGAGGGCGGACTGGTGCCCAGAGTGCTTCATCCTGCCAAGGACTGAGGTAGTGGATGTATCTCTCCACTGGTTCTGGAGGGGACCTGGTGCCCAGAGTTCTTCATCCTGCCAAGGACTGAGGTAGTGGATGCATCTCTCCACTGGTTCTGGAGGGGGCATGGTGCCCAGAGTGCTTCAAGTGCAGCGTGGTCGGTACAATACACTTGCCTGGGTGTACGTGGCACTACATTGGCGAGGTACAGGTAGCATGATACGCCATGGAGGCAGTGACATACCCCACACTGCTGCGGCTTCGCATTCCACCTGCAGGTGCCAACAGTGATGACAGTAATGCTTCATGGAAGCTGCCCAGGGTCCTGGAACTCACCACCAGCCTCGGACGACTGACCACTGAGGATGGTAGGCATGTCAGCGGTGGTGCCACTGTCTGAGGACATCGTGGGGCCGCTGGTGGTGCTTGTGGCGGTGTCTGTGGTGGCAGTGCTGGTGGCGGAGTCTGTGGTGGCGGTGCTGGCTGCGGGGTCTGTGGTGGCGGTGCTGGTGGAGGTGTCTGTGGCGGCAATGCTGGCGGCAGGGTCTGTGGTGGCGGTGCTGGTGGCGGGGTCTGTGGCAGCTGGGCATGTGTCAGCACCTGCTGAGGGAGAAAACAGGATGTCTCCTGCAGCCTCGGATGGCTGGCCACTGGGGAAGAGGCTGGGGACTGTCGCAGCAGCTGTAGACATGCCGGATGCGGTGCTGGTGGCGGTGCAGGTGGCAGTGTTCGCTGCCGTACAGGTTGGCGTGGACGTGGACAGAAGGTGTGACACTGGTCCCTCAGTCTGTGCCACCATGCCCTCTCTTGACCTGCCCTTCTATTTTTGGCCCTTCCCCACCTTTGATGGTGGTGCAGTTGTCTTGCCACTATCCCCTTTCGTTTTCGCTGACCCCTTGGTGGCTGGTGGTTTCGGCTTCTCCCCCCGGGATGTGGGCACCTTTTTCACCTTGGCAGGTGGCGGAATGTCCTTGCCCTCGCTACGTGGCACACTGGCAGCCCTGATGGTTGGCGCACTCCATGACCCCGCAGTTGCTGGCACCACTGTGCCTGGGGATGTGGTGGCTGAGGTGCTGGGCTGGGACCTGGAAAGCCTGGCCCTAGGGGAAGGACGGGAGGGAGGCGTAGGGAAGAGGTCAATGTTAGCCAGGAAAAGTTTTTTAGACACACTGGGACGGGTAGATGGAGGGGGTTTGGGAGTGGAAGAAGAGGTAGTGGTTGTAGGAGGTGTACGTCTGCTGAATTTGGGTGAAGG
Organism: Pleurodeles waltl; assembly: GCF_031143425.1. NCBI lineage: Eukaryota > Metazoa > Chordata > Amphibia > Caudata > Salamandridae > Pleurodeles > Pleurodeles waltl. Next base: position 499,699,240 of record NC_090445.1, read on the forward strand.
TGCATGGGCTGGAGGCTGTTGTGAGGTGGATGGCTGTTGAGTGGGTGTGTGCCTGCGCTTGTGTACTTTGGGAGGAGGGCTCACAGACACACTGGGAGAGGACACTGGGGATGTGTGAATGGTAGTGGGGGAGGTGATTGCACGTGAGCGGTGTGTGGTGATGGGCGTGCTGGTGATAGAGGTAGTGGCTGAGGATATAGTGCATGCAGGTGTGAGTGGAGACGAGACTGGGAGGGAGGAGGGAGACGTGGAGGAGGGGGACACAGTGGAGGAAGTGGATGTTGGTATGTGGGCATGGGTATGTTGCTTGTGAGAGTGCCTGTGAGATGTGTGGTGCTTATGTTTGCCTGAGCCACTCTTGTGTGTTGATGTGTGCATGCTGGTCTGATGGTGTGCTTGGGATAGGCTGAGGTACAGGGGATTGGGTCTGGGTGGAGAAGGTTGGAGGGGCGAGGCTGGACACAGGGACAATGGCTGCCATCAGTGCTGAGGCCAGAGCCTGAAATGCTCTCTGTTGGGCTGCCTGGCCAGAGTGAATGCACTCCAGGTATGCATTTGTTTATTGCAAATGTCTCTCAACACCCTGGATGGCATTCAGAATGGTAGACTGCCCAACAGTGAGGGATCTCAGGAGGTCAATAGCCTCCTCACTGAGGGCAGCAGGGCTGACTGGGGCATTGCCTGAGGTGCCTGGGGTGAAGGAGATGCCCACACTCCTAGGTGAACGGGCACGGGACACACGCTGAGGAGCTGCTGGGAGGGCAGTGCTGGTGGGGGGATGTTGGCGGCTGTACCTGTGATGCGGTGGGCACAGAGGGACCGGCCACCGCAAAGGAGCTCCCATTAGAAGAGGAGTCGCTGTCTCTGGTCTCTGCTCCTGTCCAAGCCGTGGAGCTCCCCTCGCCCTCCATCCCACTGGTGGCTTCAGACTCCGTAGCTTCACCCGCCAGGGCCAAGTGGGATGCAGCTCACTCCTGCTCCAGTGTCAATGCTCCTCCCCCTGATGATGCTATTGCACACAAGAACAGGGAGACCACAAAAAGGGGGGGAAGACAGAAGAAAGACATGTTCAGTGCATGCAACACCACTACCGTTGGCGGACACAACAGACAGTGAGCAGCCCTCTGCAATACGCCATGCACTTATAGTTCCTAGATTTTTCACATGCCCATGGGGTACGAGGCCTAAGCCCAATTGCTGCACACCTGGAAGTCACAGGAGCCTGACTAGGTGTAGATGACTCTAACCACTAGTGGGGCTTGGGGTGCCACATAGCCTGCCTCACAAGGGACCTTGCCTACCAAGATCGCCCTGGCCTAGGGGAACCCACTGCCCACCTCCCCCACCCAGACACCTCATAATGCGCGCAGTGTCAGCTGAATGAGTGTGTACTCACCCCCTTGTGGCTGCTGTGATGCCGTCAAGCACCCATCCACCTCCAGATAGGCCACCGCCAGGACCCGGAACATCAGGGGGGTCATGGTGCGACAGGCACCCCTCCCACATTGGGAGGCCATCCCCAGGTGGGCCTCGTCCAGCTTCTAGCTCCAGCGGCGCAGGTCCTCCCATCTTTTACGGCAGTGGGTGCTCCATCTGTGATAGACCCCCAGCAGTACGTGCAGTATAGGTCCTCTCCTGTTGAAGTTCAGGTGTCAAGTGAGTGAACAGACAGAAAATGGCGGTCACGTCCGCGGCGGTGCGTACTGTCACCGCCGGCGTACATCATCATTGGCTTCTCGGACCCATAGGGCCCAATGTTAACCAATGTTGAATTGCGCCGCGGTCTTCGACCGCCCCCCCGCGACAGTGTACAACACCAGCGCAGTTACCTCATATCCCCTTGTACCACCTTACAGGTCAGGCAGCCGCCATTTCAGGGAGCCACATGGCATTAATAATAACTGTGTCACACCTATCTAGGCAAGGAATATACACAGTTACAGGCACATTGCCGATTAATACATTTCTGCAAATGGCATTTTGTAATACCTCAGTGTTGGCTGACTCCCTGCTCGCTGTTCTCCTCCATAGGGCACGTCTGCTGGGGCAGATGATGAAATGGCGGCATCCTCCGGTGTACAGACCCCTGGTGGACCTGTCGACAATGGAAGAGAGACACATCATAGTCACATACAGACTTGATCGTGCAACAATCCAGGAACTGTGTGCCCAGTTGGAGCCAGACCTGATGTCAGCTGTACGCCATCCCACAGGGATACTCCCTCTGGTGCAGGTCCTGTCAGTACTCCATTTCCTGGCAAGTGGTTTCTTTCAAACAACAGTGGCCATTGCATCAGGGATGTCCCAGCCAATGTTCTCTAACTTGTTGTCCAGAGTGTTGTCTGCCCTGCTGAAACACATGCCCAGCTACATCGTGCTCCCTTAGGTGGTGGATTTGCCCACAGTGAAAGGTGACTTCTATGCCAGGGGACATATCCCCAACATCATTAGTGCCATTGATGGGACACATGTGGCATTAGTACCCCCACGCAGGAGTGAACAGGTGTACAGAAACCGAAAGAGCTACCATTTGATGAATGTGCAGATGGTGTGTTTGGCAGACCAGTACATCTCCCATGTGAATGCCAAGTTTCCAGGCTCAGTGCATGACGCTTACATTTTGAATAATAGCAGCATCCCTTATGTGATAGGGCAACTCCAGATGCACCGTGTGTGGCTAATAGGTGAGGCCAAGGACCCAATACAGTGTGAATAGGTGTCTGGGCATGGGGTTGTCCCTAAGGGTTAGTGTGTGTCTAACAGTTGTCCTTCGATATTTGCAGGTGACTCTGGTTACCCCAACCTCTCATGGCTACTGACCCCAGTGAGGAATCCCAGGACAAGGGCAGAGGAACGCTACAATGAGGCACATGGGCGAACTAGGAGGGTGATCGAACGCACCTTCGGCCTCCTGAAGGCCAGATTCCGGTGCCTCCATATGACAGGTGGTTCCCTATACTACTCACCAAAGAAGGTGTGCCAGATCATCGTGGCCTGCTGTATGCTGCACAATCTGGCTTTGCAACAGCAGGTGCCTTTTCTGCAGGAGGATGGTCCAGCTGGTGGTCTTGTGGCAGCTGTGGAGCCTGTGGACAGTGAAGAAGAGGAGGCAGAAGAAGAGGATATCGACAACCGAAACAACATAATCATGCAATACTTCCAGTGAGACACAGGTAAGAAGATGTCACTGCCTCCCACATCTCATACAATTGTTGGAGTTAGCATAAGTCTATCATTTTCACTCAGTGTATGGACCCTCACTTGTCACTTTACCTTTCCATTTCACAGATGTGGGTCCCACTTTGTGCCCGCTGCTATATTTCCTCCTGGCCTACAGCTGTGTTACATCAGTATGTGCACACGTAAATTGACATTGCTATATTCCATGGTTATTGCAATTACACATTTGTGAAAGCACAGACTGACTCCAGATTATTTTGTGATTGAAGTGTGTTTATTTCTGTGTTAATAAGTGGAGGGGGTTGTAAAATGGGCTGGGGGGATGATGGAGGAATGTCCATGGCAGAGTCCAGTCTATTTGTTTCACAGGTGCATTGTCCAAAGGGGCTTAGGAAGTGGAGCAATGGCAGTTGAAGGATGGACAGGGTGACAAAGTGGGACAGAAGGGTGACATCCATGGGGGTCTCACTTCCTGGCAGGGGTCTTGGTAATGTTCTCTGTCTTGTTCCTGGATCTCAGGGATCATTTGCGGGGTGGTTCTCCATCTGCAGGGGGTGGGGTGCTGGTGTCATGTTCCTGTGGCGGTGCCTCCTGTCCACTAGCACCAGCGGAGGTGGAGGGCTGTTCATCGTCCAGGCTAGTGTCAGGGGCCCCTTGTTGTGCCACTGTGTCCCTCCTGGTGTTGACAAGGTCTTGCAGCACCCCTGCAATGGTGACCAGTGTGGTGTTAATGGACTTCAGGTCCTCCCTGATCCCAAGGTAGTGTTCCTCCTGCAGCCACTGGGTCTCCTGAAACTTGGCCAGTACTGTTGCCATCGTCTCCTGGGAATGATGGTAAGCTCCCATGATGCTGGAGAGTGCCTCATGGAGAGTGGGTTCCCTGGGCCTGTCCCCCCCGTCGCACAGCAGTCCTCCCAGCTTCCCTTTTTTCCTGTGCCTCTGCCCCCTGAACCGTGTGCCCACTGCCACTGCCCCCAGGTCCCTAATCGTCCTGTGTTAGTGGGGTTGCCTGGGTTCCCTGTAGTGGTGGACACACTGCTGATTGACGTGTCCTGGGGACAGAGGGATGGGCCCGCTGGGTGGGTGCTCTGCTGGTGTTTCCTGAGGGGGAGGCTCTGTGGTGGCTTGTGACTGTGTCAGAGTCCAGACCTCCTGATACTGCTGCGAAGCCCTCAGGATGCAGTATTGCCAAGACTTGCTTCTCCCATGTTGTTAGTTGTGGGGGAGGAGGCGGGGGTCCACCGCCAGTCCTCTGTACAGCAATCTGGTGTCTGGATACCACGGAACACACCTTCCCCCGTAGGTCGTTCCACCTCTTCCTGATGTTGTCCTTTGTTCTTGGATGCTGTCCCACTGCGTTGACCCTGTCAAAAATTCAGCGCCATAGCTCCCTATTCCTTGCATTGGATGTCTGCTGCACATGTGATCCGAATAGCTGTGGCTGTACCCAGACGATTTCCTCCACCATGACCCTGAGCTCCTCCTCAGAGGACCTGGGGTGTCGTTGAGGGGCCATGATGTGGTGTGGGTGATGTGTGAGATGGTGTGTGTTGTTATGTGTGAGGGGATGTGTTGTTGTGTGTTGTTGCAGGTGCGTGGATGTTGTGTAAGTGATGGTGTTGTGTGTGTGTGGATGCTGGTGTTGTTTAAGGTAGTGTCTCTCTCTGGCCTGCTTTCAAATTTCTGGTAGTAAGGGTTTGTGGGTAATGTGGGTGTGTGTTTTATATTGGATTGGGTGTGTGGGTGTGGTGTGTGTATGTGTATCAGGTGTGTGTATTTTGAATCGTCCAATGTGGTTGTGTTTTGTATATGTGTGTGTATTTTGAGCGCGGCGGTGTATACCGTCAATGGTTTACTGCGGTTGAAAGTCCGCCACGTTGATTCATGGTTCGTGATAGTGTGGCCGTATTCTTGTTGGCGTGACGGTGTCGGTTTTGTTATCGCCAGTTTATCACTGACCTTTGGTGTGGTGGACTTGTGTGGGTGTTTGTATTGTGGCGGATTCCGAGCTGTCGGTCGTACTACCTGTAGAGGAAGTCCGTAGCCGCAGCAGTATCTTGGCGGTCTTCTGCATGGCGGTAAGCGGGATTTACCACCAGGGTTGTAATGAGGGCCTATGTCTTGAATCAATCTTAACATTTGGGAATTCCACAGCGTGGTATGTCCTGACTTGCTGGTGGGCTGTGCGTGAGTGGTATATCAGGGTGGCATAAACCATTTACTTTGACTGAAAATTCCATTGTTTTTGAAGGTAGAAAATAGCACTTTTCCACAAACCGAAAAGCCCTCTAAATACACATAATCTTGACTAGGAAAAATAGTGAGACTGTTGACAGGTAATTGTCCATAAAAAGACATGCACTTTTTTGTATTCTAGGTTAGTTAACAAGGGTGCCAGTGCCCCAGGAAAGATCTACTGAGTCAGCAGTTCCACCAAATATGGAATAAGGAAGGTCGTTGAAAGCAGCAGCATACAAATGCAGTGTGGAGTAGCACTGGGGGCTTCTAACAGACCTTATATTTGGCTCTTACCATAAAGGCTCGCTGTGAATACTTATACAAATCCAGGGCAACTGTGGAAGTTCATAGTCATTCATCTGCACTTAAATGGACTGCTGCTTCAAAATGAGCAGCCCCTCCAGAGGCCTCTAGCTCCATCATAATGGTTCCCTGTGCCTATCGAGCCACAGGGGAAAATAGTAGACGTTTGCCACACTGCTTCAAAGGTTATCTAGTGTCAACACTGAATTCAATCAGTTGACAATGGGCGGCAGTAAAGCCAGGTGGTGCTTGGCGTAGGTGAGCACCGAGGATGAAATGCTACAGATGAGGCCTGTTGATTGTATCAAAGAAGTGTTCTGAAGTGCATTTGGCAAAGGAAGCCAAGGATGGGAGCAAAGTGTGAGACCTGGTACTCCAGTGCTGAGCATCATCAACGGTGCACCAGTCATCCTCTGTGTTCATGGGCTGTGCCAGGAAACCACAGAACTGACTGAGAGTGTTTGAGCAGGAGAAGGGGCATGGTGATATTGGATAATATTCAAGGCTTTTGCAGCGTGCTCATGCATAAAGATCCACACAACTTCCCTGCCAATGAATATTGACCTGATGGTGGTAAAATAGTAAAAACCAAGTAATAATTACCAACCTATTGCCCCTCTTATGGACTGTGTAAGTTCTGATAGAGGGAAAGCTGTCTTCAACTAAACCTAAATACGTCATGTTCTAGATTGGGCATGACTTTTCATAACTACTCACACAATTTAATAAGATTTCAAGTGACATCAAAACCAACATGTTACCCCACTTAATATATCCTATTGTGATTCAAGCATGTGATTTCACACATGTTGGAAACCAGAGATATATCTTTGCAACAGCATTATTTCGGTGAGTTGCACTATTCCTGTTCACGCTTTCTCTATATTTAGATTTACATAAAGGAACTTTGTCCTCTTTTAACATTTCTACAATGGCTATATGATTACATTAGCACCTCTTATCTATTTTCCTCCATTTTCATGACATTTCTCAGTACATTTGACTTTTTATCTAACAGTGATTTTGAGATTTAACTTGTGTATTTTGTAGCTTCGTTTTTGTTTGGATGTATTGTTAAACATCACACCTCAGGAAGTTTCATTGCTAGTCAGACCTAAATATCAAATGTTCGTTATGATTATCTTTAAAAAAAAACAGTCTACATTTGTGGGTCCTCCTTTTTAGACACTATGGGGGTCATTCTGACCCTGGCGGTCGGTGACCGCCACGGTCACCGACCACGGGAGCACCGCCAACAGGCTGGCGGTGCTCCTAAGGGCATTCTGACCGCGGCGGTTCAGCCGCGGCCAGAAAGGGAAAACCGGCGGTCCCCCGCCGGTTTTCCGCTGCCCTACGGAATCCTCCATGGCGGCGGAGCGCGCTCCGCCGCCATGGGGATTCTGACACCCCCTACCGCCATCCTGTTCCTGGCGGGTCTCCCGCCAGGAACAGGATGGCGGTAGGGGGTGCCGCGGGGCCCCTGGGGGCCCCTGCAGTGCCCATGCCAATGCCGTAAGAGGGCCCCACCTAGTATTTCAGTGTCTGCAAAGCAGACACTGAAATACGCGACGGGTGCAACAGCACCCGTCGCACCTTCCCACTACGCCAGCTCAATTCTGAGCCGGCGTCCTCGTGGGAAGGTAGATTTGCCCTGGGCTGGCGGGCGGTCTTTTGGCGGCCGCCCGCCAGCCCAGGGCAAATCTCAAAATACCCTCAGCGGTCTTGCGACCTCGGAGCGGTATTTTGTCGGGGGAAAAGGCTGCAAAAAAATAAATAAGAACTAGAGATAGTCCTCTGCTTTCAGGGCAAGATTTCCAGTTTACAGTTTCTATAGTCTTGATCAGAATTTCATATGTGTTGTTAGCCTGCTTACAGTTAGACCTTGTAACACAGTGTAGAACTGTGTAGGGCAATATGGTGTTTATAGGGAGTTTGAATCAGTTTCATTCACCATTGTTTGTGAAAGCTTCTTTGTCTTTGTGGTTTTCAACCTCGTTCTCTCCTATCTATTCTATGGAAAGACATCCACCACTTTGCATTTTTAGGCCTACATTTTAGGAATAAATGTGGGAGGGAAAATGGGGAATATTTACTGACAATTTTAGTTTCAGGAAAAGTGTAAAGAGGTATAGGGAAGGACAGGCTACACAAACACCCATCCACAAATAAATATGGACACTGCTATTCACAAACTACATTTCTAAAGTTACTACCAGCCTAAACATCACAAACAGGCATACATGTTCTCCAGCCCAGCCTTGGAGTCAGTTAAACATCACACATGGTCCCTTAGAGGTACTGCAACACACATAGAAAATAATGGAGGAAGTGACTTAAAGTCAATCCCCATAGGATTAATTTTGGTCTCTGTATTACAAAATGGGTTCTCTAATTTTAGAAAAACTTAATGTCAAGAATAAAGAACACCTGGCAGAAACGACGAGTACTGAACTTAAGTTCCTAGATAAATCAGTCAGAAACTCATTCCAAAGGCACACACATTTCTTACTGTGATTGCACCCATTTACAACCAATTCATGACCTTTCCCTCCAGCTGCCAGTAAGAGTGCCTATTTCTCAGTGAGCACCCTCAATTACTAAACTGGTTCATACAAGAGCTCACTTAGCAACAATGTGTTTATTTGCTTCTACACACTGCTAGTCACTGATTGACAACACTTTTAAGATAGTTGTGCTGTAATCTAGACTGGCTTGAGTCATAGACCTGTTGGTCCCTTACCTTTAGGCTACTGGCCTGGTACATATCAAGACAATTATCCTGCTGAAAAGAACGAAGGGAAGCATGTGAATTACAGCTCAATGTTCTTCTGCTTCATTATAGGGATGGTCAGAGCAAAGGATGGTCTGCATAGTTAGGAGTATATAAATCTTATCTACTATCTTGCCTTAACAAATATGTGCACACACCGTTGCGAAGTGAACTGTGTGACTGAAATGTTCCCTGAGATTTCTTTCTGATGTGTAATTTTCTACTTCCATTATTTTGCTACAGGTTATTGTGGTACCAGTCACCTGTTGCAATACAGGTCTGAAAGACATCAAGACCATGCCAAAGAAGTCTACTGCACACTCTTGTACTTGCCTTCAGAGGCTAGAGGATGCAACCGTCCTGAGAAAGACAATGTTGTTGACAGTTCAAATTGGACAATACCTGTGCACCTTGCAGGACTGTTGGATCTCTTCAAAGCACTGTTGCCAGAGTATATGACAGCATTTTACTGTATGCATGCGTTCAGCCATGGACCACTTTAAGAACTGTAGCCACTCCTTCCAATGTCCTAATTCTCCAGTTACCTACATTATTTATTTTGGTTGCATCTGCTCACCTGTGCCTCACTTACTGTAGTAATTCATCTTTATTTGGTTCACTGATGCCTTCTCTTGTCTTCCAATTTGGTCCTGCAACAGATATTTTGGAGTGCCTCCCCATGCTTTCTAGCTGCTTCTGTTCTCCATCTCTGCTCCCCCATGAAGTCTGGCCTTTACACAACCTCACCTGTATTAAAATGTATCACAGGTTCTCTTTATTTAGAGCTATTATATTATGTAGGGCCCTCACAAGAGGCTAAATGAGATCTAAACCCCAGCATCATGTGCTACTCCCACAAAGGCAAGGTAGGCTTACACTAATTGTGCATTGGATACATGTCTATCTCATGGCTTTTTACGCCTGTGCTGTTCGGGCAGCATTTCACTGTTTTCTAACTTTTTAGTGGCATGATAGTAGGGTTATAGTATTTTGCAATCAGATCAACAATTGCACAAAGGAGCAATCTGGACCAAACAGCCTAGCTATTAGGACACATCTGTTCTATTTTTCTTGTACTAACAAATGTGTTTTGCCTCATTAGAATTTGAGAGAAATTCTACTCAAGCCTCAAGAGGTGACATGAAGAATATTTACTGTGCTCAGTCTCCTAGACCACAAACATTTAGAGAATGAACCACTCTATGAAGTTGTTCATGTAACTGCCTGTGCTAAAGCAGGCTGTAAGCAGGCTCTAACTTGAACTTTAAATTATAATTGTAAAGCAATAGGGATAAATATAAGCAGGAGATGAACATTTACCCGTTGCTTTAGTCCTAGTAATCATGATATTCTTCACATGCTTATACAAACCTCTGTAACATTCTGTTGTAAACTTCAGTTCATTGATGTTACTAACAGTATAACCATCAATGTATAAGTCTTCAATTTCCTTTTTTCAGTGGCTCGAATAACAGCACAAGCTCCATGGGGGGAGGGGAGGGAAGGGAAGTGATCTCTACACATAAATCCTCCCATCAAAGACTTTCACATTTGCTTTTAGGAAATTCACCTCCATCAACCTACACTTCGGAATCTCACAAACATCTTAGGTGGGAAAGAAAAGCTAGACAAGAGAGTTATCTAGCTTCATTAGTCATACAAGAAGTCCGGGGGGACACAATAGTCATTGTGCTATCACTTTCTTTCCTTTTATTTTAAAAGAATTATTAATATTATGAGAGTTTGACAGATAATGGATAAACAATAATTCTTGAAAGCACTGCAGCTACTCAGTTAGACAGGGAGTCCTGGTGCTAAACCAAGAACTCCTTCAGGACCTAATGACAATTAAAAAAGCCAGGTTTTAAGATTCTATTTTGAACATTGATTCCAAAGTATATAGTTGAACACTCGGAGGAAGTTCATTCCAACTCTTGGCTGCCAGAAAAAGAATGAGTGTTCTCCCATTTTGACTTAGTTAATTTGTCGAGCATGCACATAGGAGAGTACGGATGGAACAGTGCTTGAAGACACTTAAGAATTTTCTTGGTTGTAGCTCAAAAGATCAAAATGAGAGATTCAAACAAGATCCATGCTTGGATAGGCAGCTAATTATGTTTTTTGAGATGTCTCAAGATAGAATTTGTAAAATGAATTTAGGTTAGAAGAAGTGAAATGCCAAAATGTACCTTAAAGGTGATCACTGCGTGCATCATTGTTTTTCTCACATTGCAAGGATGATTTAATTTTCCCCATCAATTTAACAATGGGAAGATGACACCTTGTACTATAGTGATAAGCGAAATAAAGGTCAGAGTATTGTTATTCCTAATTCTGAGATTTTTTGTGGCGGAGACGGGTTTGTGGTTGTTGCCTCGCTCTGTAGTTCACCATTTTTTTAAATCAGATGTAAACAGATTTTGCAATTACAATCACTACTATTTTATCAGACTTCAACTTTAGGCAAATGTCATGCAGCCATGTTGCGACTGCTAACAGGCATGACCTAAAGTTCTGCACTACTTGAGTCAAGTTGATAGGGGTTGTGAAAATCAGCTGTTTATCATACACTTAAGAAACAACAGAACAGACCATAAGATTTTACTAGTTTGGCCTAGGATGACACACATTAAACAGGGCCGGCTAAGCAAAGAACCTTGCAGGATCCAGAATCGGAGTTTGGTTTGACAGCATTTGTTGAGAGGTTGTAGTGTAACTGCTTGTGAGTGATCATTAGGAAAGGAGGCAATACATCTGAGGGCAATAATGTGGATATGTGAGAATAGTAAGGGATGGGCAACTGTGTCAAAGGCCAGATATTGGTCAAATAGAGCCAGGATGGCTAATCCTACCTGGTATAGTATTGCTCTGATGTAGCCTGTAACCAGAAGTAGTGGTGATTCCATTGCTGTGATTGGGACAGAAGCCTGAGTGGGACATATCTATTAATGCCCTGGGTTACAAAGAAGGCAATTTGCTTGGTGACCTCCTTTCATATAATTTTGGCAGCACAAGGAACTAAGGGAATGTGCCAAAACCTGGCCAATGATGAGGGATCATATAAAGGTTTTTTTCAAGAGGAAGGTCATGTGTGTCATTTTCCAGCAGTTAGAAATTTGGCTGTGATGAAAGAATAATTAATTAGCTTGCAGAGAAACAATCCTATAATGTCAGATCCTGAGAAAATGATTGGGCTTGGACACAGGTACAAAGGGGATTTTATGGTTTTTGCTGGTGAGTGAATTTTTGCTATAGCTATCTGGGGGAATGAGGTAGTGGAACTATCTGGTCAGAGTTTGACAGGTTATCTCATACCTGAAGAAGATTTAAGTTGGGCTGAAAATTTAAATATTTGTAGATATTAGGCATTCATTTGTAAACATGAGGGAGAAGATTGTTACAGAACTCCTGGAAGGACATATAATTTTAGACCATGAAGCATTTTCCATATGAGAGTTGTAGAATGTTTAAAAATAATTTCCTTGATAGTTGTTGGAGTTCGATATGCTGTCAAGGAAGAAGGAACATTTTCCTTACATGCTTTTGATAGAAATTGACTGTTTTTTTACATGATTTTGGCATTCCTATTATTAACTTGGCACCATTCTCCTTCCAATGTTTTCAGTGTTTTTGCATCTTTTAGGATGTTATTGTACCAGGGTGTGGAAGGAGTATGTCAATTTGGTCTTATGGTCTGGAAAGTTGTTATTAGATATGGATCCACAATAAGGAGGCAGAATGTTAGCAAGGGCCAGTAAGAAATTGCTGGTTTGGGTTATAGGCCAAGGCCAAAAGTGTTTGTGCTCTGAAAACCAAGGAAATATATTTTGTCCAACACTTAGAAAGAAATTGCACTCACGAAGGGAGTAATCACAACACTTGTCAGGGCGAACTTTCAAAGTCACTAAAATAACTTAAGCTCAACCCTTGGCAGCCATGCACAGTGAGGACAGGCTTAACTTAGGGCAATGTGCAAATTGTTTATGAGGTAGCAGAAATGTAACAAAAATGAAATGCAAAAAACATAACAATTCAACAATGAACTGAAAAATATAGTGCAATTGAATAAACAAAATGACACCAAGATGAGAAAAAGTCAATAAGGAGAACCAGAGATCTCAATTTTAAAGTTTTCTGTAGGAACAATTCAATGGTTACAATATATCAGGACCTAAGCGCAATTTCACACAGGCTGTGATGGAACACATTTCAGGTACACCAACCAGGTTTGTCTTGGGCAACGAACTTGCCTTCTGACTTCAGTCTTTTAAGCCCCAATTGACTACAGGAGTACACTTCCAAAGTGCTCTTTGAGCTCAGTAAAGGAACCTAGAGACTAACAGGCCAGTAGGCACAGGTCAAACATGAGAGTTCAGTCCAGGTCTAGTTGCCGCTGATCATCTGAAAGAAAATGCCGCTTGTAGCTTGTTTTGTCCCTATAGCTTTAACAGTAGGTCAGCCTTACCACCCTTGGAGTCTGCTTCTTTGTCATTGGTACAGGCGGAAGAGCAGGTCCAGTCTTCTACGCTCTTGTCAGGGTCTCAGGTTCAGTCCTATTCTTATCTTCAGCAAGATCAAGGGATTTCAGAAGTGGGTGTCACATTTATGCCTAGCAAGAACAAGTGGGTGGGAATGACTCCTGGCACCACTTCACCAATTGGATAAATTCTCAGAGAGCTAACCCTAACTAGTTTGTGCCTTTACAAGATGGCTGAATTCTTCGGCTACACTAAACATAGGATCTGAGGGCTAAGGTTGTATGAATGCAGTGTACTATTGTATTCCTAGTGTACACCCACATCTAACACTAACTTTGGGGCAGTCACTATACCCCATATAAACCCAAAGACCGATGTCTAGTAGAACAAAGCAGGGTTTTCAAGCAACTAGGCAGCGAATACCCACAAATTGATTTGGAATCCTGTTTCCTGTTCATTCAAGTGTGTTCCCAGTGTGATATGTAAACCCGGAAGAACTGTCAAGCAAGATTTGACGTTCAAGCAGGAATGAAAACTAAGTGCAATTTCACACAGACTGTGATGGACCGCGGGTCAGATGCATCAACCAGGTTCACCCTTGGAAAATAACCTACCTCTGACTTCAGTCTTTTAAGTCCCAATTCACCACAGAAGTACACTTCCAAAGTCCTCTTTGAGCTCAGTAGAGGAACTTAGAGACTCACAGACTGTCAGGCACAGACGAAACGTGAGAGCTCAGTCCTGGTCTATTTACCGCTTATCAGCTGCAAGAAAGGGCCTCTTGTAGCTTGTTGTGTCCCTGTAGCTTTAACAGTAGGTCAGCCTTATGATCCTTTAAGTCTACCTCTTTTTCCTGGGTACAGGAGGAAGAGTAGGCCCAGTATTCTAGACTCTTGTCAGGGTCTCAGACTGTAGGTTCAGTCCTATTCTTATCTTCAGCAGGATCAGGATATTTCAGAAGTGCCTAGCAAGAGCAAGGGGATGAGAATCACTCCTGGGCTTTACCTCACCAATGGGGTAAATATTCCCAGGGATAACCCTACCCACTTTTTGCATTTACAAGATGGCAGAATTCTTTGGCCACACTAAACGTAGGCTCTGAGGGTTGGGGGGTGCATGAGTGGAGTGTACTATTGTATTCCTAGTATACTCCCACATCTGACACTAAACTCCAGTTTGGGGCGGTCACTATACTGCAAATAAACCCAGAGACAGATGTTTGATAGAACAAAGCAAGATTTCAAGCAACCAGGTAGTGAATACACACAGATTGATATGGAATCCTGTTTCCTGTTCTTTCAAGTGTGCACCCAGTGTGATATGTAAACAAAGCAAAACTGACAAGCAAGAGTTGACATTCAAGCAGGAATGGAAACTAATGAAAAAAGGATGCTCATAGCCCCACCCTGCATATTCTGTTCAGAGGGGTAATAATTGCTCATTCAGGCTCTCCTAATGTTTGTTTCTATGAGGCGTCTCACGCCATCTCACAACATTCACACCTATTGAAATGCTAATTACTGGATTAAAGATGAGGGAGAGTACTGAGGCTGCAGGCAGGGAAAAGGTAACTTTCTGATAGATATCTTCTTCTTAATATTTATCAAAATTCCAACAACACCATTAAATTCTTGTTTTTAAAAACTATTAAAAATAGTTGTTCAATTATTTTTCTAAATAAAATTAGCATTATTCAAATTAATAATTTAACCCAGTGCTTTCCTATCGAGCAGACAGTTTTGCTACAGTGAAAATAGCTTTCAGGCTTTTTCACTGCAATTATGTTTAACATTAAATTCCTATATGTCTATTTGTCTTACGTTTACATACAAAGTCATTGGAGTGTAAACAGCATACCCCTATCAGCTCCCAATCTGAAGTTAGCACATAATGTAATACGGTAACACTGTGTTAGTCAATCATATAGACAGGCCTTACAACAATGAAAAATAACTTTAGGAGTTTTTCACTACCAGGACATGTAACATTAAAAATGCACATGCCTTACTTTTTTCATACCATGCACCATGCACTCTGGGTGGATAGGGGCTACGTTAGGGGTGGCTTATACGTTTTAAAAAGGAAAGTTTAAGCATGGCAAAAGGTTTATTCAAAACTGTACTAGAGGTTGCAGTGACAGCCCTGAGACACGCTTTTACAATGCTGTTTTAGTGGGTGGCATAAGTGCTGCTGCTCACTGATAGCGTTTAATTTAAAGGCCCAGGGTACAGTCAGTACCACTTACTAGGGACTTACAAATTAATTAAATGTTCAAGTTAGGTGTAGGCCAATATTACAATGTTTTAATGAGAGCACAAGCACTTAAGCACTGGGTTACAGCGGTAAAGTCAGCAAAGAAGGGAAGTGAAGGCAAAAGGTTTGGGGAAATAGCACACCAAGGTTCATTATTTTGATACATTTAAGATGATCAAATAAGAAGAGGGTTTTGGCAGGTAATGAGTGAAAACTCAGGCTATCAGAATCAAAAAATGATGTATCACTTTTGTGGACTTTTAGATAATGTTGTTAAATAGTTACAAGTCTTAAAGATCTGAAGTTGTGTTAGGGTAAAGGGTATAGTGCTTACATTTAAATATATATATAAGGTGAATGTTAGGGTTCCAGTCTCTCTGAACCCACTAAAATTCAAACCATGTATTTTGAACATAATGCAGGAGTTCCTGCCTTTATCTTTATGTTACACCAGTGACAGATCCATTTCAAAGTACTATCTAGCACCACTGATGAGGAGGGTGACTGAGTTGAATACCCAGGATTAAAAGGGACAGGTATCAATGATAGAAATATATACTTCTTGCTACTCATCATGCTGACCAAAACCACAGACAAATACCAATGCTAAACAAACTTACATTTACCACTGTAAGACAGTTTCATTGCATTGACAAAGAAGTATTAAAGTAGGACAGTTCCACTAACAATACTTCAAGGAACTAATGAAGAAGGGTATATTACTTATAAAAATAAACACTTGGAAGGACAGTTCCAAGCTACTAATACAGGACAAGTTCACAGCTTGCACACCACAGTAATCTCTTCAAACTAACATTGCTGGACAGATCCATTACACTACTGAGTACACTACTTGCCAACAGCAAATGTACATACAGCTCAGCTGGTTGTAGGGTTCCCAGGCTAGCAGAAATGCTGCTGCCACACCAACAGCACTGTTTCTGCTGAAACTCTATAGCTTCCAGAGGATTATCTGAGTCAGTGTCTGCCTTTGGGAAAGCTGAGGATTCAACCTGTTAGATCAAAGTTACCATTCTGAGCATGAAGAAATTACCAATGTATATTCTAAAGGTTATCTAGTGATCTGAAATGCATATCACATTAGCCACTAACCAGTCATCCTGCACTCCACAGATATATTTGATGATGGCCTGGATACCTACTGGTAAACTTCAGTACTCCAAGTTCAGCATCCTCATTGCAGTTCTCGCTCTATTAGTGAGAGGCTCAACTCTGAGGCAAGCTACTACTTTCTACCTCCCCCCAAAAATATAGAATTGTCTCTTGTTCTCTGGCTACAAAAGGACCCCTGTCCCTTCCATGTCCTGGGCATTAGCAAGCCAGACAGTGCACAAAAGAAGGCCACCAAGGGGATGAGGAGGAGGACTACACAGCTGAGATGAGAACAACTAAGAATTAGAGTAAATTGAAGAATGCTAGTGGATAATTAGGACATTATTTCCTTGCCCTTCATCATTAACCTAGTCTTAATCCTGTGAGGATGTAACAAGCACTACCGCCCTCCTTGAAGCCACCAGAGGCCAGAAAATTTACCACAACAATAAATGTACCCCCAAAAGCAACAGACAGATCATATTAGTTCAGAAAAAGTAGCAGAAGTATGGGCAGAATTCCTGATAACAACATCCTCTACACCAATAAAACACAACTCCTTCTCTTCACATGAACAAGACGTCAAGTTCAATGCCTTCAGGACTGAAATCACCCACCAGATGAAGATCAACTGTCTAAAACTGAACACTGACAAGACCAAAATTGTTGTCTTCAGGAGGATCACATCACTGTGGAACCCCACCTGGTGGCTAAGAGAGCTGGGACCAATCCCCTGCCCCACCACATGCACCAAGAACCTCAGGATCATCATCAACAACAAACTCAACATGACCGCTCAAGTCAATGTCGTCACTGTCTTGTGCTTCAACACCCTGAAGGTGCTCAGAATGATTTTAAAATGGCTCTGAATTAGCACCCTGAAAACCATCATACTTGCCCTGGTCACATTAACGCAGGACTATAACTACGAGAACACCCTTTATTATGGGATAAACAAAAACTCACCAGAAGGCTGCACATCATTCAGAGCTCAGCAGTCTCAACCTCCCAAACCACACTCAAATCAACCACACCTGAAGCAGCTCTAGTGGCTCTACATATACAAACAAGCAGAGTTCATATTCCTCCCTAGAGGTAGGCGAAACTAGTGGAGTTTTACTCCGTCGAATTCTGTGGAGTTACATAAAAACTCAGCGAGATTCAGCGGAGTTCAAACCACCCCTACAGCACCTTGTTGCTGAGTTTATATATCATGCAGCACAAGAATGTTTTGTATTAATGAATGTTTTGTATTTTAATGCTGATCATGTGAAGCATTTTAACACATTCTGGGGTAGTGTTCATTACCTCCCGTCCCTCCCTCGCCTTCCTTTTAACCAATGAGGCCTCCCGCCTCCCCCCTAGACCCTCCCTTCCCCTTTCAAAAACCCCCCCCACCCTTATCCCCTCCTGTTCTTTTGTCTAGCCCACGCTAGACGGTTTTCTTTCCCTTTCTTACCTGCACGGCGGAGCCTGGAGGTCGTCGATGGAGGCACTCCTCGGGACGCGGTGCTCCGCGAGGAGTGCTACGGCTGGGTCACGTCTTGAGCGAACGGCATGGCTGCTCGAGAGGCGTGTACTGGGGGCCGGCTGACGGGGTCAGCCGGCCCTCTGTGGCTGGGGCGTTAGTTTCCGGGTTTCCGCGCCGCGGAACTTCAATTTTTGGATGCTGGTCAGGTAGGACGGGCGTTCTGCCCGTGGTTTTTGGGATTTTTACATGGATTGTGAAGCCCTGTTGGGGGAGGACCAGGGTCCTATATGTAGGGTGGTGTTTTGGATTGAGAGGCAGTGTTATTTTGGTTACCGTGCCTAAAGCTCCAGCAAAGAGACGTGGTTGTCTCTTCTTCCTCCTCGGAGGTGGGAGGGGAAGGTAGCATTGCTCTTCCTGAGAACCCACAGGTACCTGACTGGGGTACTCCCCTCATGTCTAGTGAGGAAGTGCAGGATATGGTTGAATTGGCTGTCACCAGGGAACTGCAGGCTGGCGTGGCCAGGACTGTTCAGTCTAAGCGTGCGCACTCATCGGTAGCGGCAAGGAAATCCTCATCGGAGAGTGAGGATGTGGCCCCATCAACGTCATCTGGGGGGCAATGGGTTCCAGATGAGGTAATATGGGCAGTGATGACACATGGTCGGGACAGTTTAGGTTTCCCTGTGTTTCAACCTACAAACTCAGAGTCTCATTTATTTCCTCAAATATCAGACGCCTTTTATGTTTGCCATGCCTTTCCAGGGACCTGTGAAGGATATGGTGTTTCGTGAGTGGAAGGATGTGGAGAAGGCTCAGGTTCCACGATTCCTTCAGAAACTTTACTTACTTGAGGGTGAGGGTTTTTTTTTCCTCCTTCAATACGCCTGGACTCTATTCTGGCTACTCTAATTGGCGAAACGGCAGTCAATCCGGATGATTGTGTGCCTACGGATGCCACAGACCGTAAAGTGGGTCAGGTCTTAAGAGGGCTTTTGCTGCGGAGAATCTGGCGCTGAAGGCAGGGTTTTATTCTGCTTATGCGTCACAATCATTGGTTCAAGGCTTTGATAGACTGGCGGTGGCTGTCCAGGAAGGGGCAGAATGTTCGGAGCTCCTGGCTGGTATGGAACAGCAGGCCAGATTATTGGCGGATGTGTCTTCAGATATAGTCCGTACTTCGGCTCTGGCATCTGGGTCTTTGATTGGGGCTCGTAGGTCCCTCTGGTTGCGTTCATGGAAGGCTGATCCAGGGGAAAAGGCGGCCTTGTTGAGACTGCCGTTTGAGGGTTGTAACTTGTTTGGAGAACTATTACCATCCATACTTTCCAAGGCGTTTAAGGAGCGGAAGCATGCCTTACCTTATAAAGGGGTTTCTTCTTCGGGTAAAGGGTGGAAGAAGCATTCCAGTTCTTCTCCTACTAGGGTTGCTAAATCCTTTTCGTTTAGGAGACGGCGTTTTCTTCCGCGTTTTTCAACTAAGAAGTCTACTCCTGGGTCCCGGGGTGGTTTCAAGAAGGGGTCCTGGCATTCGCTGTGGGCCTGGCAGAGGGCCGGTTGGGGGATGACTGTGTCACTTTCTTTCAGCTTGGGAGGACAGTGTAAACGATCATTGGGTACTAGACATGGTGTCCAATGGTTATGTCATTGATTTTGTGGCGGTTCCTCCAGATTCCGGGGTGCGTCCCACACCTCTGCCTTCAGAGGGGTCTTGGAGTGGTGCATTATTGGACGGCGTGCGGGCCTTACTGGTCATGGGGGCCATTTCCCACGTTCCGCTAGACGACCGCGGTCAGGGCACTTATGCGGTCTTGTTTTCTTGTGCGGAAAGTTTCAGGGGGATTTCCACCGGGGCTCAATCTGAAGGAGGTGAATACCTGGATCAGGACAGTGCATTTCCGCATGCTGTCCATTCGGACTATTTTTCCGTGGTCAGGCAAGGGGATTTTCTGGTGTCACTGGATCTGCAGGATGCTTACCCACACGTACCGGGGGCATGGTCCTCTCAAAAGTTCCTGAGGTTTGCTGTGGGGCAGGATCATTTCCAGTTTTGCGTTCTGCCTTTCGGTCTGTAATCTTCTCCCCGAATTTTCACGATGGTGCTGGCTCCTCTAGTGGCTTTGCTTCATTCAGAAGGGGTGTTTCTGCACCCTTATCTAGACGTCATTTTGATTCGTGCCCATTCATGAGACCTTTTGCAGAGGCAGGTGGCCCAAGTTCTGGGGGTCCTGCAATGACACGGGTTTTTGATCAATTGGGGGTAATCAGACTTTGTGCCGTCCCAGGATCTGGTTTTTCTAGGGGCTCGGTTTCAGCCTATTCTAGGGTTGGTGACTGTGTCCGAAAAAAGGTTGGATGCTCTCCAGGCTTTGGTAAAGAAGGTATGGTTACTGTCTGCTCCCCGAGCTCTTCTATGGTTGCGACTGCACATTTGGCGTCAGTGATATTTTGGGGTTCTGGGGCACGTTTCCATCCCCTGTGCTTGAGGACGTGGTTCTTGAGTAGGTGGGCTCCAGGGTCCGGTTCTCTGAGGGACGGGGTTCCAGGGTCCGGATTGATTCACAGAGAGTTGCAATGGTGGTTGGATGCAGACCACCTGAGGGTAGGGGTGTCTTTGTCACCTCTGATACCCGTGGTGGGGACGACGGATGCCAGCCTCTCCGGTTGGGGGGCATGGATGGGGTCAGCTCAGATTCGGGGGTTTTGGTCCCCTCGGGAGGCGAGTCGGTCATCTAATTGGCGAGAATTGCGGGCTATATTCCTGGCTCTGGTCCATTTCCAGGATTCCCTGAGGGGATTGGCGGTTCTGGTTCGCACAGACGTCTTAGTGGCCGAGGCTTATGTCATTCGGCGAGAGTGGTAAATGTTTGGGTGGATCTACTGTGCAGAGTGATTCCTTCCTCTCAACTTTTCTCTCTCCGGAGGTCTCTGTTTCGGCATCTGGTTCGGCTTTGGGGTCTTCCAGTGCTGGATGTGTTTGCGTCAGTAGAGAATGCGATGGTGGGGTGCTTCTGCTCCCGGTTTCGGTGTCCCCAAGCATGGGAGGTGGACGGGATGTCAGGTCCTTGGCCGCTGGGCCTTTTATATGCGTTCCCTCCGTTTCAACTATTCTGGGCGTTTCTGTTAGGTGCCAGTGGCTTTGAGTTCTACCTTGCTGGCTTCATGGAGACGTTCAACTTTGCTTTCTTATGGTAGACAGTGGAAGGGGTTTTCATCTTGGTGCTTAAGTCGTGAGTTGGATCCTTCCTGCGCTTCTCTCTTTGAGGTGATGCAGTTCCTGCAGGTCGGTGCTCGTTTAGGGTTGTCAGTGGCTTCTCTTCGGGTACGTTGGGCGGCTATTCAGGCATTTAGGGACTGTGGCGTAATCTTCAAGTTGAAGGGCGATTGATGCCTGGATTTTTTCAGGGGTTTATTAGTTTATTTCCTCGCCCGGTACGTTCTTTTCCCTCATGGGATCTGTCCTTGGTTTTGGATGGGTTGACGGGGTCCCCTTTTGACCCATTGGGGGACTGTGATTTGCGACGTCTATCTTTGAAGACGTTCTTTTTGGTCACCATTACTTCGGCTCGTCGGTTGGGGGAATTGGGGGCATTTGCATGTTCCTTTCCTTTTTTGTGAGATTTTTCCCGATGGGTGGTTCTGGTTCCGGTGCCTTCCTTTATTCTACAAGTCAATTCTTCGTTCCATTCCAGGCAGGCGGTCATCCTTCCTTCATTTTGTCCGGATCCCTCATCAGGGGAGGAGGTCCGTTTGCATTCGTTGGATGTACGTAGGGTGTTGTTGGAGTATCTGCGGGTGGTGGCTCCTTTTCATACAGGGGATTCACTGTTTGTTTCTTTTGGTCCAGCGCGCTAAGGTGAGAAACCTTCCACGGCTTCCTTGAGTCGGTGGGTTCGTTCTTTGTTTCTGTTGGCCTATTCCTTGAAAGAGGTGGTTCCTCCTCTAGGGATTCAGGGGAGGTCTTCCAGAGACATGGCGGCGACGGTGGCAGAGCTTCAGGGGACTTCTGTGGTGGAGATTTGCAGGGCCGCCTCTTGGGCTTCTCCTTCGGCGTTTGTGCGTCATTATAGGCTGTCGGACTTGGGTGGTTTGGAGTCGGTGTTTGGTCACCGGGTCTTATCCTCTATGAGATAATGTTTGGGATGTTCTTGGTGCAGGATATTAAATATGGGTCTTGCAACTCGATGTCCGTCTCCTGTGTGTTTTTCTTGCTATGTCTCATTGGTTAAAAGGAAGGCGAGGGAGGGACGGGAGGTAATGCTTCCATTTTCTTACGATAATGGCATTACTCCTAGTCCTACTCCCTCGTCTTCCTTTTCCGTTCCCTCCCACCCTCCCGGTACGGACTGTCCGAGTTGCGGCTTGGGCTTGGTTTTTGTACAGGAGGGGATAAGGGTGGGGGGGGGGTTTGAAAGGGGAAGGGAGGGTCTAGGGGGGAGGCGGGAGGCCTCATTGGTTTAAAGGAAGGCGAGGGAGTAGGACTAGGAGTAATGCCATTATCGTAAGAAAATGGAAGCATGATAATAAAAAAGCAATAGACAATAAGTATAACAAGCATTTGCAATGTAATGGGTCTCGCGTTTGCTCATGTAAGAGCTGATAGCATTGTAAACTCCTAACCCGACTTTTCATCTATCGGCAAAAGTGCTTTTATGTACATGACCCGAAAAGTGAAATTAAATGTGTAAAGCGTACGACTTCTGCCAAGCGAAATCGCGCTAGGAAAATAGAGAAAAAGTAGTCCAGGATCCGACAGAAAACAGCGAGCCTCGCATGTTTTCTGTACTTGGTCGCTGCGCTCGAAGAGGGCTAACCACCAGAAAAGGCATGACGTGTGCATGCCTTCCACTAATGAAAGCAAGCAGATTTTACTAGGCAAGCCCACGAACCAATGAAACACACTGACGTGATGTCGACAGGGCTACGAGCCATTTTCTAATAACTAAAGCGTCTCGCTGCGATACGCATGGGCGAGCGCATGCAACGCAGTCTCGACCCTAAAAAACAAAAGGTAGCCTACCTATCTCCCATGGATCAGTCTGGTCGGCAGCATCATTTAATCCATTCTCTGTGAAAGCATCCAGTTATTCCATCAAGACTTCCCTTTTGATGTCACTTAGAAAATTGAAGCTTGTCCAGTTGATTGTGCAAGATCTCCTTCATCATTGTCTAGCAGGAACATGAAGAGATCAACTCCGCTCTTCATGCTTTCCGACTTCCTCTTGCCGATTTTTTCCCGGTACAGGAATTTAAGTCTCTCAAGCGCTTTCTGTGATAAATATATGGAAAATGGGTACAGTAAAGATGACAGCTTATCCATGATATAAGAGAAAGTTTAAACTGAAACCTACAAAACATGTTACCCAAGGTATCTTCTAACCAGCTTAGCAAAATCCAGAATCCAGGCAGAAATTACCTTTCGTTTGTGTGTTTGCTGACATCAACCCAAACGGCAACAGAATCTATAGGCATGGCTTGCTGTGCAGCCCTCGTGAAGTTTGATCTTAGCGTTGCTTTCCCATCACTGGTTGGCATTGAAAGTTTACTCACAAAAGTGAAATGGTTTATTGAAAACTGACTGAAAAGCAGGTAGATTTTGTCACAGAGTTACCTCGAGATGGAGCCACAATAGAAACGGAAAAGTTCACAAGGTGACCATTTCAATTATCCGACTATGGAAGGCAACATACAGGCTTTATTGCAGGCTGTGTTGATTTTCAGCCTTTAATGCAGTGGCATATGTAATAGCCCACCTGGTGTAACTACATTCTATCCCTCCCCCAGAAAAGGAAAAAATAAAAAATAAGCATTAAACTATATCCAAAAATTTAACAATGTTTAATCAGTTGATCTGATTTTTTTGATATTCTGCTGATTTTCTAAGTAGCTGTTCCTCCTGTTGATTGTCCAAATACATATCTTCTTGCTCATTGCCTCTTGTTTTAAACTTCTTGAAGAGAGTGTTTTCTCTGTTTACTCTGTTGTCATCTTTTGCTCTAACAGCCGTTCCTTGAACTTTTGTTACTTCCGTTTGTTTTTCTCTCACTAATACTAAATCGCCTTCTTTGTATTTTTGGTTTTGAATGTGTCTTCTACAATCTTCATAACATTTCATTTTGTATTTCACTTCTTTGTCGCTTTTCAATATTTCAGTATGATCTTTTGGTGGAATTGCTGGGAGCTGTGACAAATTTGTGCGCCAAGTCTGTCCAAACATTAACTCTGAAGGGTATTTTACAGTTGATCCATGGGGAGCATTTCTGTATTCATGTAAAACATGACATACAGCTTGATTTATTGAAATTTGGGAAAGGTTTTCATTATGTATTACGTTTTTAATGGTGGTTATTAACCTTTCCACCATGCCATTAGCTTGAGGCCATATTGGAGTTACTCCTTTATGTATTATTCCCATATCTTTAATGATTTTTTTAAAGGAGGTTCATTATCTGTTTTTAATACATTTGATATTCCACAAGTGGAAATTATTTCATCAAGACCTGGAAGCACAAATTATGCAGTTGTTGACTAAACCAATTTTACAATGGGAAAGTGAGAACTGTCATCAATGACTGCCAACAAATAATGCTCAGAGCCCACCAGCCCATACAAATCTGCTCTAATATTAGACCATGCAGCATCTGGTAACTCAGACGTATGTAATTCTTCCATTATATTTTCTTTAGTGGTGCACTGACATAGATTGTATTGTATTGTATTGTAATGTTTTTGTATAGCGCATTCCTGTGGAAGCATCGAAGCGCTAGTCCAAATGAGATAGAAGTAGACCAAGCCCCTCCCTAACGGTCAGAGAAAGGAAAACCCACCTAGTTGGCAAAAAGTCAAGTTTTTAATTTTTTCCTAAAGACCAAGTAAGTCTCTATCTGTCTGATCGTAAGGGGTAAAGAGTTCCATAATCTGGCTGCCTTC
Source organism: Pleurodeles waltl (assembly GCF_031143425.1). NCBI lineage: Eukaryota > Metazoa > Chordata > Amphibia > Caudata > Salamandridae > Pleurodeles > Pleurodeles waltl. Next base: position 499,723,973 of record NC_090445.1, read on the forward strand.
ACAGAAAAGGCTCTGTCCCGCCACCTGGCCCTGTGACTGCGGGGTACCCGAATAAGTTAGCTAGACGAGGATCTCAGCGTCCTAGATGGAAAATACGGTTGTAGGGCTGAATGCAAATATTCACAGCCCTCTTGATGGTAGGCCTTGAAAGTAAGGCATAAGGATTTAAACGTAATGATTTCATCTACTGGTAGTCAATGAATTTGTTTAAGACAGCTACTGGCAGAAAAAGAGAGGGGTACATTCAAAATAAGACGAGCCGCCACATTTTGAATAAGTTGTAGTTTATAGAGGACTGATTTTCTGACATTTAACAATAAGGCGTTGCAATAGTCCAGTCGAGATATTACAAGAGCTAACACCACCGGAACCTTCAAATTGTCATGTAAAAATGGGAGGATTTTCTTCAGGGCTTTAAGTGCCCAGAAGCAGCTTTTAAGTGTCTGATTTACTGCTACTCAAAGGAAAGAGAACTGTCAAATATAGTCCCCAAATTTCTGGCTGAAGTACATGGCACTGGGCACACATTGCAGGCTGCTGGCCACCAGCTTGAGCTCCACAGTTTACTGTCTAAGCCGAAACATACGATTTCTGTCTTGTCTCCGTTTAATTTGAGCCAATTATTGCTCATACAGCTATTAATCGCCTTCATAAATCCAGAAATCTGTGCCTAGTTTCCTCCCAGTTACGCAGAACTGGCACAATCAACTGCGTGTCATCTGCATAGGACACTATATAGGAGCCAAACGAGCGCACCAAACTGGCCAGTGGGGCCAAATAAAGATTAAATAGAGTGGGGCTGAGCGAAGATCCCTGAGGGACACCACAAGGTAGTTGAAAAGGAGTGGCCCTGTGGTCTCTGCAGGACACTGTGATAGATCTATTGGACAAGAAGGACTTAATTATGTCCAGTTCTTTGTCTCTTACTCCTGCCTTACATAGTCGCTGAACTAAGAGTTGCGGAGATATAGGTGGTCATTCCAACCCTGGCGGTCCATGACCGCCGGGTTGGAGGACCGCAGGAGCACCGCCGACAGGCCGGCGGTGCTCCAATGGGCATTCCGACCGCGGCGGTAAAGCCGCGGTGGGACCGGCAACACTGGCGGTCACCCGCCAGTGTACCGCCGCCCATTGGAATCCTCCGAGGGGATTCCGACCCCCCCTACCGCCATCCAGTTCCCGGCGGTCCGCCCGCCGGGAACCGGATGGCGGTAGGGGGGGTCGCGGGGCCCCTGGGGGCCCCTGCAGTGCCCATGCCACTGGCATGGGCACTGCAGGGGCCCCCGTAAGAGGGCCCCTAAATGTATTTCACTGTCTGCTGCGCAGACAGTGAAATACGCGACGGGTGCAACTGCACCCGTCGCACAGCTTTCACTCCGCCGGCTCGATTCCGAGCCGGCTTCATCGTGGAAGCCTCTTTCCCGCTGGGCTGGCGGGCGGCCTGAAGGCGGCCGCCCGCCAGCCCAGCGGGAATGTCAGAATTACCGCCGCGGTCTTTCGACCGCGGAACGGTAACCTGACGGAGGGACTTTGGCGGGCGGCCTCCGCCGCCCGCCAAGGTCAGAATGAGGGTCATAGTATCAAACGCAGCTGACAAATCAAGCACAGCAAGGATCGTGCCCTCCCCCTGATCAACTCTTCGGCGAATAATATCCGCCGAAGATATCAGTGCAGTTTCCATGCTATAAGCACGATGGAATCCATGTTGGGATGCATCCAGGGTCCTGTTTGCCCGTAAAAAGTCCACAAGTTCCTTGTTCAGATGCCTTTCCAGGATCTTAGCTGGGGTGGGTAATAGAGAGATTGGTCAGAGATTTGTCAGGTCCATGATGTCCCTGCCTGGATTCTTAATTAGTGGAATTACAATGGATTCTTTCCAGGAATCTGGAAAATGACCTTTCTGCAGGATGTCTGCATAAACAGGTTCCAGGGCGGAGGAGATCAGGTCAGGCACTAACTTGAGAATCCGCGGAGGGCAGGGATCATTTGGAGAGCCAGATTATAAAGCGGCTAGACATTCTGAAATTCATGTGACCAATGAAGGCTGAAGACCAACTGACTACCGCCCTCGCCCTGAGACCACACACCGACCCCACCGACCCAGACACCGCCACAACCAACCTCACACAGTGGATCAACGACTGCACCAACACCCTCGCCCCTCTCAAGACCTCTACAACCAACCACACCAACAAGAAAACCATCTGGTTCACCGAGGACCTCCGGATCTCCAAGCACACCTGTCGGAAGCTGGAGAAGAAATGGCTCCACGACCGAACACCAGACAACCACACAGCCCTCAAGAGCGCCACCCGCAGACACCACCAACTCATCGGGACCTCCAAGAAGACCGCCTTCAAGGACCGCCTAGACAACAACGCACACAACACCAAACAGCTCTTCAGCATTGTGAAAGAACTCTCCAACCCCAGCTTCAACACCAACGACATCCCGCCATCTCAAGACCTGTGCCACTCCCTGGCCACCTTCTTCCACCGCAAGATCACCGACATCCACGACAGCTTCAACTCTGACCCCCCCGCACCCACCACCGGGTCCACCACCCCTGCGATCACCACTCGCACCAGTCTCCTGACCGTCTGGTCCAGCGGCAACGCCGAAGACAACATCAAAACCATGAACTCCGGATCCCCATCGGACCCCTGCCCTCACCAGGTCTTCAACAAAGCCAGCGCAACCATTGCGCCCCACCTCCGGAAAATAATCAACTGTTCCTTCGAGACAGGAACTTTCCCAGAAAGCTGGAAGCACGCCGAGATCAACGCCCTTCTGAAGAAGCCCAAGGCGGACCCCAAGGTCCTCAAGAACTTCCGGCCCATCTCCCTGCTCCCTTTCCCGGCAAAAGTGACTGTGAAAATTGTCAACAAACAGCGGACCCATTACCTCGAAGTTAACAACATCCTGGACCCTTCCCAATCCGGTTTTCGCAGTAACCACAGCACCGAGACCGCCCTCATCGCCGCCACTGACGACATCCGGACCCTGATGGACAAAGGAGAAACAGCCGCCCTCATCCTCCTGGACCTATCAGCAGCCTTTGACACAGTCTGCCACCGCACCCTATCAGCATGCCTCCATGACGCCGGCCAAGAGAAGGCCCTGGCCTGAACCACATCCTTCCTCTCCGGCAGAACCCAGAGCGTCCGCCTCCCACCCTTCCGCTCCAAAACCACCGAGATCATCTGTGGCGTCCCACAGGGATCCTCCCTCAGCCCGACACTGTTCAATATCTACATGGCCCCCCTCGCCCACACCGCAGGACAACACAACCTCAACATCATCTCCTACGCCGACGACACCCAGCTGATCATATGCCTCACCGAAGATCCCCACACCGGCAAAGCTAACCTCCACCGAGGAATGAAGGCCGTAGCCGACTGGATGAAGGACAGCAGACTGAAGCTGAACTCGGACAAGACGGAGGTCCTCATTCTCGGACTCACCCCATCAGCCTGGGATGACTCCTGGTGGCCCACGTCACTAGGCACAGCCCCGGAACCCACAGACCATGCACGCAACCTGGGGTCATCCTTGACTCCACTCTCTCCAGGCAAGTCAACGCCGTCTCCGCATCCTGCTTCAACACCCTCCGTATGCTCTGCAGGATCTTCAAATGGATCCCCCTCGACACGAGAAAAACCGTTACCCAGGCCCTCATCACGTCACTAGGCACAGCCCCGGAACCCACAGACCATGCACGCAACCTGGGGTCATCCTTGACTCCACTCTCTCCAGGCAAGTCAACGCCGTCTCCGCATCCTGCTTCAACACCCTCCGTATGCTCTGCAGGATCTTCAAATGGATCCCCCTCGACACGAGAAAAACCGTTACCCAGGCCCTCATCACCAACAGACTCGACTACGGGAATGCCCTCTACTCAGGAACTACAGACAAGCTCCTGAGACGACTCCAGCGCATCCAGAACGCCTCGGCCCGACTCATCCTCGATGTCTCCCACCGCAGCCACATCACACTACACCTGAGAGGCCTGCACTGGCTCCCCGTCAACAAAAGGATCACCTTCAAGCTCCTGATCCACGCACAGAAAGCACTGCACAACACCGGACCCATCTACCTCAACAACCGACTCAGCTTCCACACCCCCACCCGAAGCCTCCGCTCAGCCAACCTCGCCCTCGCCACAGTCCCCTGCATCTGAAAAAACACCACTGGCGGCAGATCCTTCTCCTACCTTGCCACCAAGACCTGGAACACTCTCCCCACCATCCTACGACAGACCCAGGACCTGCTGACCTTCAGAAGACTCCTCAAGACCTGGCTCTTCGACCAGTAGCACCCCCCCTCACCAGCGCCTTGAGACCCTCGCAGGTATATAGCGCACTTTACAAATGCAGTGATTGATTGATTGATTGAAAGCTATTCAGCCTATTAACAGCATCAGGGGGTACACAGTCCTCCAGTACATCCCTCTCACACTCCTGGATGGTTTGTGGAAAATGTGCCTGTATTTGTAAGATTCTATCTTTGAAGAAGTCTGCCACTTTTTGGCAGCAAGTCTCAGAGTTCTCTAAGCTGGAAGGTGGAGGTGGAATAGTAAGTGAGCGATTATTTTGAACAGTTCTTTCTGTTCGCTCTGTGCTTCTTTATTCGTGCGAGAAATGTATTCTGTCTTAGCTGATCTGATAGCCTGTGTGTAATTCGCCAAAGGACTCCTCAACTTATCTCTCTCCGTACTGGTCTTATTGAGCTGCCATTTATGTTCCTGTCTGCGATAGATTCTTTGCAAGCTTTTAAGTTCCTTCGAAAACCAGGAGTACCTGAATGGGCAGGATCAATCTGCATACAGTGCATACCAGTAAATTCTTCATTAAAATCAAGGAGCTCACGTTTTGAGAAGGACTTGGGGTGGGGGGGTCACTCTGGGGAATAACCAGCCTGGCCCTCGGTCCCATCCGGATGAGGACTGGCGCAGACGGGCTTGCCTTTGGTGCGCGCCTCTCCATCCATTTAAATGCAGAAATGGATGGTGTCCACTCTGTCCTCCCCAAGAAACACTAGACCGTTGTTAGGTCAATTTCCCAAAAATTCCCCCAAAATGGCGACGCCGTACAGCAATGCAAACGAGGGGGGCTCTAACCGGCCCAAACCACGTGGATGCTGGCTAGCACATAGATGACAAGTTTGTATAACTTCTTCTACTAGACTGTCCAGAAACCACATATTTTCTTGTATAAAGTATTTTTGTAGCGGAGACAACTCTGTGACTTTCATGAGAGAAATCAATTACACATCTTTGTAATTCCGATGGAATAACAATTTTATTGCCTCTCAGAAGTATTCCAGATGATGCCACAGATAGTTCAGACTGTATATTTTTAAATACCAAAACATCTTGTTTTTTTATATTTGATTGAAAACAAGTTGCATTATTTATTAATCTCTATTTGTTGTCAAGCATGCTGTTATTTACTTCTTGAATTGTTTCATCATTTTGCATTGCTTCAATTTATTGTTTTTTTCTGAAATAATTCCTGGTACAGCTGTTCTAATTATAAAACATATGTATTAGTCTGCTTTTGTCTTTTGCTGGATTATACTCTTTTCCTGGTTTATGAATGATCTTGAAATTATAATCCAATAATCACATTCTTCATCGCTTAATCCTTTAGGGGCATTTTCGATTTGCAGTACCTAAAATAGAAATCAGTGCCTGATGATCCATTATGTTTACAAATGTTTCACATAAAGGAAATTATGATAGAGTTTGCAAGCCCAAACAACTCCCAAGTTTTCTTTTGCTGGCTGAAAATATCTTTGTTCAACTTCAGATAAACTTCAACTGGAATGTGAAACTACAAAACAAGGTGTTTCTCTACTGGCTTATGCTGCATTACATTGTACCAAGTCCTACAGGACTAACATCTACCATCAATTCTGTGTATAATTCTGGATCAAAATATTTTAAATTGTTTGCTGATGATATTTCTTCTTTTATTTATTTTTAAAAGCATATTCACATTCATTGCTCCAAAGAAACGGTCGACCTTTGTTAGTTAACTCTCTGAGTGGCATGCTTATAGTAGCAAATGTTTGATATATCAAGAGCAATAGTTAGCCATTCCCAAAAATGAACTCAATTCAGACACATATCTAGGACTGAACACTGCATTAGGAAATATTGGCCTATTGGCCCTCATTACGAGTCTGTCGATCTTAAGACCGCCAGACTCACGGTGGTGGTCTGACCGCTGCGGTCTTGGCAGTCCGACTGCCACATTACAACTGTGATGGAGCAGTAGTGGTCCAACCGTCGACACCGCCAGGTTGCCCTCAGTCGACAGCTGGTGGTCTCGGCAGTTGTAATACACCAGGGTGGTGCAGCCCTTGGGATTACGACTCCCCAATCCAGCAGCCTTTTTATGGTGGTTGGACCGCCATGGAAAGGCTAGCAGAATGGGGGTGTAGGAGGCCCCAATGGACAGCCCCGTCACGCTTTCCATTGCCTGAATTACGGACAATGGAAAGCGCAGTGGGTGTTGCTGCATGTGCCGCACTGCCACATTGCTGCCGGCTTGATTACCAACCGGCTTCAATGTTAAGGCCCTGTTTCCCACTGGGCTGGCAGTTGGAAATGCTGTTTCCACCTGCCGTGCCACCGGGAAACTTGTAATAGGGCCGGTGGTGTCCTGGCCGCACTGGTGGTCAGATGGCAGTACGAGTTTGGTGGGCGTCAGAGGGGCATTATCTTGTCTGGATCTGGTCTCATTCCTTCACAAGAGAATACATGACCAATTTTTTTTAATTCAGGCTTATTTATTCCACATTTCTTTAATTAAGTGTTAAGCCAGCCTTAAAAAGTTGTTGACATACTCCATCTAATGCCTGATCATGCTCTTCTTTAGTTCTACCAACAATTAAGATATCATCACTGTACTTCATTGTATTTTCTACATGTCTTAATATGTATTTTTTTTATAGTTTCACGAACAACTTCTGCAGCTGAACATATGCCAAAATTCAATCTCTTGTACCTGAATAATGCAAGGAGTATAGAGAATGTTTTGATGTATCTAGACTGACTGTCAATTTCCAGTTGATGATACCCTTCATATAAATACAATAAAAAAAACACAGTGGCACCATTAATATTACTGATCATGTCATTTGAGTTTGGGCCAGGTTATCTTTTTCTTTTAATTGCTGTATTAGGCACTCACATGTCAACACAAATCATAATGTCCTTGTACCCTTTTTTGGGTTCACTGCAATAGGTGATATCCATGGAGTAGGGCCATTGACTGGTTCCATTATGTCTTGTTGAAGTAGTGAATTTTGTTTTTTTTCCAACTTTTGTTTGTAAATGCATTGGAACTCGTCTATGATTTTGAGCTACTGGCTTCAATTATAATGCAATGTAATCATTTCATCTTTCAATTTGCCCAATCCATTAAATAAATCTGCCTTTTTTTAAATATTGGGTGGTCCAACATCAATTTACAAGCAATTGCTAATAAACCCACTAACTTGTACAGTAACATTACTTAGTAATCGTGGTCCAGGAACTTCACCCTTTAGCACATGTACTTCTTCATTGCTGACTATGGACCTCATTATGACATTGCCGGTGTTTTCCCAATACCGCTGTGCTGACTCCTGCCAACATACCGCCGCAGAGGCAAACATCCATCCACAATATTATGTATACTGATGGGTTTCCGCCACACTGTTGTCAGGTATCTGGCAGTAGCCATGCTGGCGGGCAGTGGTGCTCTGGCATTGCTACCCCCTGCATCGCCCCACCAGTAGGATGCTGCCAGCAGTATAAAGACCATTAGTACGGCCTGGCGGTGTCCAGATGGCAGGGAGCTGCCGGTGGTGGCAGTGCCCCTTTCCTTTCCCTGTTGGATGACCTCCTCGCCAGACTAGGTAAGTAGGGTGTCCAACAGGGGAGGGGGCTGAGAGGGTGGGGGTGTTCGCATGTGTGTTTGAATGTGTGTGTGCATGTGGAGGGTATCATGAAAGTAGGGGGGTGGAGGCATCTTGTACGTAGGGGGATGGAGGGCGCTGTGTTAGTAGGGGTGTGGAGGTGCTGTGACTGTAGGGGGGGTGGGAGGGTCAGGTGCTTGCTGGGGGTGGGGGAGCTATCGACAGTGACAGAGAATGAATTCCCTGTCACCAGTAGCTCTACCGTCATGGCGGTCCTACCGCCGCGGAAACCATGGCAGTAGGCCAGCTAATAATATCGCTGGTTGTACTCTGTGGCCCACCGGGTCAGAGATGAACATCTCCGGCCCTGCGGTTCATACCGCCATGGCGATATGAGTGGCGATGTGGTGGGTTGCCAGAGGCAAATCCATCACACTCATAATGTGGCGGTCTTCCCCGCCAGCCACATTAACCCTGGCGGTCGAACCTCCAGGGTCATAATGAGGGTCTGTATCTCCATATTGTAACGTAGCTTCAAATTTTCCTAAGCACTGAACAGGACGTTTAGAAACACTGACATTTGAAGGGCTTAAAAGAGGCTATTTCTTCATTTTCTGATATTCAGTGATACACATAATTTTGCATGTCGCTCCACTGTTGTGGATTAATGGAAAATTTTGAGGCCTAACCAGGCCAACGACCGCGGGAGCACCGCCAACAGGCTGGCGGTGCTCCCGTGGGCATTCTGACCGCGGCGGTACAGCCGCGGTCAGAAACGGGAAACCGGCGGTGTCCCGCCAGTTTCCCGCTGCCCAAGGGAATCCTCCATGGCGGCGCTGCTTGGGATTCCGACCCCCTTACCGCCAGCCTGGTTCTGGCGGTTTTGACCGCCAGAACCTGGCTGGCGGTAATGGGTGTCGTGGGGCCCCTGGGGGCCCCTGCAGTGCCAATGCCAATGGCATAGGCACTGCAGGGGCCCCCTAACAGGGCCCCACCAAGATTTTCAGTGTCTGCCAAGCAGACACTGAAAATCGCGACGGGTGCAACTGCACCCGTCACACCCCTTCCACTCCGCCGGCTCCATTCGGAGCCGGCATCCTCATGGAAGGGGGTTTCCCGCAGGGCTGGCGGGCGGCCTTCTGGCGGTCGCCCGCCAGCCCAGCGGGAAACTCAGAATTACCGCGGCGGTCTTTTGACCGCGCAGCGGTATTCTGCCGGTGGGACTTTGGCGGGCGGCCTCCGCCGCCCGTCAAAGTCAGAATGACCCCCTATGTCTCCACAAGTGGTGTTCTTTATATTTTCCCTTCTTATCATGTTGACTTGTTTGACTTCATCATCTCCACACATCATGTATAATCATTCAGATTGTACCAGTTCTTCTTCTGAATCATATTCAACACTTCCCATTTGTCTGACAAATGTGTCTGTTCCCGATTTTTTAAATATCACTCAATTTATTCCAACTTTCTTTTTTGTTCCAAAACTCCTTTTTTATTCTTTTTGAAGCTACATACACTCACAAAGTGATTCTCTTTTCCATATTCTCTGCATAACGCTGGACATACTTTTACATGCGGAAATTGCAATCCACATCTGTAATATAGGCCCTCACTATGACATTGGCATTCAGGTGACCGACACGCTGGCGATAGCAGTGGTAGTTTCTCCAGACTGGTGGTAATGACCGCCAAATTATGACCATGGTGGTAATCCCTCCCATAGACAGCCAATGTACCACCCCAACCGCCAGTGTGGACAGCCACTGACAACGGCGGTAGCCACCTACAGGCTGGTGGAAGACAAGATTCTGCCCACCATATTATTACATAGCAGACTGCCAGGATTTCCGAGGTGTTAGCAACGCCACCAAAAGCCTGTCGGAAACACATCATATAGAAGGAGAAACTCACCTCCAGGGACACAGAGGAGTCTGTGGCCACCATGGATCCTGAACTGGAAGTCCTCCCAATGCTGTACCACGCAATGACTGTCCAGGAGCACCAACGCTGACGAAGACGACAACAGTGAGTACAGCCACCTAGGACACAAGGGAGGGAGGGGAGAGTGCCACACAAACATACACAACACACACCAAACACACATGCCACACACCCAGAACAATCTGCAGACTCCTGACAGCCTAGGCACTCCACTGGGCACGGGCATCATGGAGATGGCAGGCTGGCACCTCAGGGGGCAGGAGGGTTCTTCTTGGGAGGGGGGTCCTTGGGCTTGGGTTTGAGAGGGGACGGATCCTTGCCCTTCTGGGTAGGGGGCGGAGGAGTTGCGTTGGGGCGGAGGGGCCAGAGTGCCACTCTTGTTCCCCTTAGGAGCGGGGGATATTTTAAGGGGAAAATCAGAAGTCGAATGGGAGCTGGAAGTACTGGGCTAGGGGGGACTTTCCTTTTATGGGCAGGATAGGGGCTGGGGTAGTGAAGAGGTCAAAGCTCACCTTGCCCTCCAACCCACTGGTTCCCTCGGCATCTGTGGACTCTGCCTCCTGGGTCCTGTGGGCTGCATCTATCTCACTCGCCAGTGCCCCTGCTTCTTCACCAGAGGATGCTAATGCACACATGGACAGGATGACAAAAGGAGAGAGGGTGGGGGAAAAAGAAAGGGAGCACAGGGTCAATCACAGTACTAATAGCACAGATGGCATACACATCACTATCACTCAATGGGACTTATATTGCTCAGTATGGACCACAGTGACAAACCACTGCCTAGGTACTGAGCAGGAAGGAACCCAAACACTACCATCTGCACACTTCCTGGGACCAACTAAGCCCTGTCTGCATGGTATGCTAGCTACCTAGCAATACCAAAAACGACATACCACCCTACATAGCAAAGCAGGACCATGCAGGAATGCCTATACTGGCATATTGGGGCATCCACTGAGTAGAACCTTGCACCCAAAACTCATGGCAGGCAACATATGCAAAATACTTCACAGTCTGTACTCATCCCCTTGTGGCTGATGTGCTGCCTTCAAGCGCCCATCCAACTCGGGATTGGCCACCGCCAGTAAGCGGGCCATTTGGGGGGTCAGCGGGCCTCCGCAGTCTCCCGGGCCCAGCGTCTCAGCTCCTTCCACCGTTTCCTGCAGTGGATGCACCGACGGATATGGAACCCCAGGGTCTGCACGTCCTTGAAGATGGCACGCCACAACCTTTTCTTCCGATCGACGCTGACCTGCAGTGGAAACACCGTGAACCATACAGTCCACATCTAGACAATTCTAGTGTCCTACATACATACATGCTCTGTGTACTATGATGTTCTGTGTCCATAGGTCCTGTTGTCACACCCATTTTACTTTTGGCTCACTTAGATACCAACCACTGCGGGGAATAGGAGGAGGAGGCAAGCACCTATGTACAGACCCCTTGTGGAATTGGCTACGCTGGAGGACCAGCACATCATACTCACCTATCGTCTCAACAGGGCCATAATCACAGAGCTGTGTGCACAATTTGCACCTGATATCTGCTATCTGTAGCACCACAGCAATTCCCCCTCTTGCGCAGGTACTGTCAGTGCTCCATTTCCTGTCAACTAGTTCTTTCCTGGTGACTGTGAGCTTGACTGCAGGAATGTCACAGCCAATGTTCTCAATTGTGGTTGGTAGAGTTTTGGCTGCTTTGCTCAAACACATGAGCAGCTACATCGCATTACCTCAGGTTGATGATTTGCCCACTGTGAAGGCTGGTTCTATACAATGGGACACATACCACATGTGATTGGGGCCAATGACGGACCCATATTGTCTTAGTCCCTCCCTGGGCAAATCAGCATGTGTTCAAGAATAGGAAGTGTTTCCACTCTCTCAATGTCCAGGTGGTGTGTCTTGCTGACCAGGACATCTCCCATGTCACTGCCAAGTATCTTGGATCTGTGTGTGATGCCTATGTTTTGAGGAATAGCAGCGTCCCACAGATGATGGCACAACTACAAAGGCACAGAGTGTGGCTTATAGGTGAGCTTGAGTCCTCAGCCAATGTATGTCAGTGTATGCCTACTGGAGTCATACCCCATGCCATTGTGCATGGCTAATGTGTGTCCCTCACTTTTTCTAGGTGACTCCGGCTACCCAAACCTGTCCTGGCTATTGACCCCTGTTAGGAATCCGAGAACAGGGGCAGAAAATCAGTTCAATGATGCACATGGGCATACCATGAGGACTGTGGTCTCCTGAAAGCCAGGTTCAGGTACCTTCATTTGACAGGTGGATCCCTATGCTACTCCCCTGAGAATGTCTGCCAGATTGTGAAGGTCTGCTGCATGCTGCACAATTTGGCCTTCAGACGCCATGTGCCTTATCTGTAAGAGAAGGGTGGGTGACAATGCATCTGTGGCAGCAGTGGACACTGAGGACAGTGAGGAGGAGGATGTGGACAACAGGACACATATCATTCAGCAGTACTTTCAATGACACTGTTGATCTATTAATTTCTCCAATTTAGTAAAGTGCTGTGCAGCTGTTGTGTTGTGCCAGTCACTACCTTTGCATCACAATTGACTGTCACATATGCCTTCCCTTACTGCAGATGTTGGTGTGATTACAACAGTGTACTGATGTGATGACTACAGACTGCTAAGACACATTAGTTGGATGGATTCACACAAGACAGGACATTTGCGCAGGATAATGCAGTTCAATACAGTTCAATACATTGCACATTTCGTTTCTGGTAAAGCACTCTTACTCAAGTTGTGTTCAAGGGTGTTTATTTGAATAACAAAAAAAAATGAAAAGTGCAATAGGGTGGGGTGATGGTTGGGAAAAGTCCAGTGTAGTGGCCCAGTCTATTTGTAGCACAGGTCCAGTGTCCATGGGTCCACAGGAAGAGGAGCAATGGCAGTCCAAAGTGAACAAGGTGACTCAGTGGAACACAAGGGGGACATTCTGGCGGTGCTCATTTCCTGGCGGTGGTCTTGGTCTTGGCACCTGTCTCTGGTGTCTGTCTGGCTCACAGGTAACGTTTGTGGGATTATTGACCTTCTGCAGGGGGAGGGGTGCTAGTGGCCTGTGAGTCCTGTGGCAGGGCCTCCTGTCCACTAGCTGCAGCAGTTATGGGGGCTGGTCAGTACAGTGGCTATTGGAAGGGGCCCGCTGGTGTACTGTGTACTCACACACGATGTTTGCCATATTACTCAGCACCCCTGCAATGGAGGCCATGGTGGTATTCAAGGCCTGCAATTGTTGCATGACCTTCTGGTGATGTTCCCCCTGCAGCCTCTGGTTCTCCTGCATGATGACTGACCCATCCTGTCCTGGGGTTGTTGGTATGCCCCCAGGACATTTGTGAGTACCTTCTGGGCAGTCGGTTCCCTGGGCATGGCCTCCCCTGGCACACGGCTGTCCTCCAACTGTCCCTGGCCCCCTGTGCCTGTGTCCCCTGAATGGTGTGCCCATTCCCACTTACACCAGGACCTTTATCGTCTTGCCTCTGTGGTGTTGACTCAGGTCCCTGTACAGGTAGGCACACTACTGCCTGATGTGTCCTGGGGACAGAGGATTGTGGACATTTGCTGGCTGCTATGGTATTTGAGACTGAGGGGGGCCTTGTGGTGGACTGGTTATGGGATGTGGTAGCCAACTGAAAAGTGGTCCCAGATGGGCCAGGGAGTTCATCCAGCTCAAGATCTCCAGAGTTGCTGTCATCACTGAGGGCATCTTCTGGTGGGGGACTGCATTGCGGTGGCATGTCCTCGCCACTGACATTGGCTGGGGCACCTGTGGGAATGTAAGTTATTTGTTAGGGTAATTGTCTGTCACATATTCCGCATTTCTACCGTTCCCATTGATATTGGTGTTGTCCTCCCACCTTTTGTATTGTATGGTGATGGAGTGTGGGATTGGTAGTTCTACATGCTGTCCATGCATTGCTGGTGGGTGTGCATGCAGAGCTGGGAGGGATGTGCTTGCAGTGGGTATGGCATGCAGGGCTATACATTTAGGTGTGGTAATTGGATGCACTGTGTGGGATGGAGTGGGTCGAAGAGAGTCAGGTAGAGTGGGTGACATGGCGTGCAAGTATGAGTGGTGGTAGGTTGGTAATAGTGACTCACCAGTGTCCAGTCCTCCAGCTACTCCAGTGAGGCCCTCAGGATGCAGTATTGCCAAGGTGAGTTCCTCCCATGCTGTCAACTGTGGGGGTCCTCCGCCAGTCCTCCTCATGGCAAGCTGGTGCCTAGATGCAGTGGAACGCACCTTCCCCGTAGGTCATTTCACCTCTTCCTAATGTTGTCCCTTGCGCGTTGGTTTTGTCCCACGGTGTTCACCCTGTCCATGATCCTCCACCATTTCTCCATGTTCCTGGCAATGGACATCTGCTGTATCTGTGCTGCAAACAGCTGTGGCTCTACCCTGACTATTTCCTCCACTGTCATCAGCAACTCCTAATCAGTAAAACAGGGGTGCCCTTGTGGGGACATGGGTGTTGTGTGGTGTGTGTGTTGTACGGAGGGTGTTGAGTGATGTGGTGGGGTGTGTGGTGAGTGGTGAGTGGTGTGTGACGGATGAATGGGTAGTTGTGGAGTTTGTTTGCAGTTATCTATGATTGGCCTGGCAAGTTACAGCGGTCTTCTCGTGTTTGCAAAGGATTGTGGTCGATGTGGGGGGGTGGTTTATAGTGCTGATGGTGGGTATGTGGGGTGTGTGTATTTGTGTCAGGTATGGGTTTTTCGAACTGGCCAATGTTGGCTCGTTTTGGTTTTGGGTGGCTATTTCCGCCTCAGCAATGTGCACCACCAGTGGTTTACCACCGTTGAATGTCCACTGTGATGATTTGTGGGTCATTATTTGGAGGAAGTTGTTTTTTTGGCATAATGGTATGGATGCTAGTTCCGACAGTTGTTCGCGTTCGTTCAGTCTGGCAGATTTGTGGTTGTGGCTAGTTTCTGTCTGTTTTGTGTGTGTGTCACAATTTTGCGGGCAGATGTTCGCATCCGCGCACGTATGTTGGCAGCCGTCACCATGGCGGCATTCGTAAAATACTGCCAATGTAATAAGGAGGGCCATTGGCCCTCATTATGAACATGGTGGGAAAGACCGCTGACCGCCGTGGCGGCGGTGAACAGAATCCCACCGGCGGCGGCGAATGGAAACCTGCCATATAATGATCGAAAAACCCAACCCCGCCAAAAATTCCCAGACCACCACTCTCCGCCAGAACCCAGTCGGTGGGAATCTCGGCCCACCCCACCCTGCCACCGCCAAGCACACCCACATCCCGCCCTCCAAATAATGATGCACAAATCACCTCGGCGGACAGTGGAGGCCGGACGACCATTGGCGGCTGCAACCGCCACGGGCAGCAAGTGGACCCAACAGCAACCAGTGCACACATTGGCTAGGCTTAGCACCCACACATCTGACACACATCCAGAACACCATAAAACACCCCCAGACACATCCAACAATCCCTTGGAACGAAACCAGGACCAGAAGACGGAGAGCAACAGAGCCAGACAGAGAACGCCAGCAGACAGGACACGCATAGCGACCCACACAGGAGCACCCAAACTGCGTCCCCAGTCCTGACACCATCTACCACCCCCACCATGTCCCCCCCAAAAAATCCACGCTTCACCGAAAGGGAGCTAAGGACAATGGTGAACGAGATCCTAAAAATGGAGTCACAAATATTTGGCTCCGAGGTGCAGCACACACCCATCGCACCGAAAATTGAGCTGCACCAGACCATTGTGAACAGGGTGAATGCAGTGGGACACCATCCACGCACCAGGGACGACATCCGCAAGAGATGGCACGACCTTCGGGGGAAGGTCCGGGCCATGGCATCCAGGCACCACATCGCAGTGCAGAAGACTGGGGGAGGACCGCCACCAACACCACCTGACTACACAGACTGGGACGAGAAGGTACTCGCCATGCTGCACCCAGAGGGACTCACTGGACTCACTGGAGGAATGGGCTCAGGTAAGTAATCTACAATTACCCCATATACACCATACCTGTAATGCATGCACCACCCCACCCAACCCACACCCACCTAGACCCACACCCCACGCAGCCATTACCCACCACATCCACCACCCTGAATCACCCACAACTCACTACCAGGCCCACATCACTCCTGCTGTGCACAGCCATCCACCCCTGCACATATCCACAATGGAATAACAACCTCCACCACAATGTAACCCCACCACTGACACTAAATCCAATGCCACCTCACAAAGGCACCCTGGAAGGCCACTGAAAGGCATACCAGCACAACATTACACAGTTCAGTACACCTCAAACCCTCATACATATGTAACATACATTTCTATGTCCCCCAGCAGGCACCACCACCCATGGAACCCCTAATGGAGGGGACAAGGAGTGCCACAGCACTCCAGGGAGACAGAGGCACATCACAGGACACTGGTGAAGGATCACTGGACACTGATGAGCAGGCAGAACCCTTACACAGCCCTGGATGCTCACCATGCAGCAGCCCCACCCAGGAAAACACTGTCACCCCTAACACCCAGTCAAGACCAGCAGGCCAGGGGAGGCGTACCCACACCAATGGACCCAGGGCACAAACAGATGGAACACATCTACAGAGGCCACTATCTCCTACCCCCAACATGCAGGAGGGCAAGGGCCCCAGTAATAGTGGCACATCAAGACCTACGCAGGGGACACAGGCACAGTAGGCCAGGGCAAGGTCAAGTGCCCCAGGGGGTAGGTCACTGGATAGATGCAGCAGCCCAGGACGTCATTGCAGAAGTATTGGGGGCCTACCAACATACCCAAGACAGGTTGGCACAGATTGTATCCACCCTAGAGCAAAGTCAGGGGATGCAGCTGGAACAACATCAGCAGGCCATGGACCAGGGGAAAGAACACAATGCCACAATGGCAACCATTGCTGGAACACTGCTGCAGTTGGTCAACAAACACTCAGACACCCACACCGGACAAGAGGCCCCAACAACAGCCCTGGACAACCAGCAACAGATGACCCAAGCAGCACAAACAGCACAGGAAATACTCTCCCATGAATTACAAGGTCCAACCATGCCACCCCAAGAAGCTCCACAGCAGGCACCCAAACGTAGTCTCAGGCCAAGATATGGCACTGGAAACCCAGCTAAGAACAAGCCCCCTCCAACAATTGACACTGCTACTACTGCCAAGCAACCACCCCACCCATTCACCAACTACACTTAGCTGAGGGCTAAATATAGTACTAAACTACAAATAGGGCCCACCTATGACATCAAACAAGCCTGCCACCAAGTCAGTTTTGAGGACACCCAACCATTACGATTCCCATCACTGTACATAGCACATTTCACCGTATTGCACCAATAAACAACATATCTCACCTGTAACACTGTCCCCTGTCTTCAATGTTGAACAAAGTGGAGTATGGATGCAACTGGCAGGGAACAACTTTATTGTCAATTTGTACATGGTGGTGGTAATGTGTGTTTCAAATTAGGCAAGGAGGGAATGTATATATTGTCTGTGAGCACCATGCTGAAGAGGTCCATGTCTCTCCTATCATGACCAATTCCCCCTAGATGACATGGCACACTTATAGTATCAGTCCCTAACCACATTTACAGGCTGAAGTCCCACACAGTTATTGGAAGTAGAGTTGTATCAGTTGGTTCCTGGAATTGACATCTTCACCTTCCTCATTCTCACCATCACTCTCCTCACTTCTCTGAGGTAACTGATCAGGACCCATAGCACTCTCCACCTCCAAAAGTGGGTTTGAATGTTTCACTGCCACATTGTGCAGCATGCAGCAGGCCACCACTATTCTACACACCTTATCAGGCCCATAAGCCAGGGAACCCCCAGAGATATGTAGGCACCGGAATCTAGCCTTCAGAAGACCTATTGTACACTCTATCACCCTCCTAGTACATCCATGGGCCTCATTGTATTCCCTCTCTGCATCCGCCCTGGGATTCCTCACTGGTTTCAGGAGCCAATGCAACTATAGATAGCCAGAATCACCTAGAGAAATGTTCAATACAGAGTCGTCATTGAAATGTCCTTAGTCAGACAGGCTGATTTCCTGCAATGTGTCAGTTAGTGACAGGCAAACTTACCTATGATCCACCCTCTGTCCTCTTGTAGTTGTTCCATCTTCTGTGGCACACTACTGTTCCTCAAAACAAATGAATCATGGACAGAACCTGGAAACATGGCATTCACATGGGAAATGTACTGGTCTGCAGTACATAGCAATTGGATGTTCATGGAGTGAAAGTTCTTCCTGTTTCTGTACACCTGTTCACTCACTCTTGGGGGGATGATAGGTATGTGGGTGCCATCGATGGCACCTATGCCATGGGGAATGTTTGCAAAGGCACAGAAGTCAGACTTGATGGCAGGGAGGTCAGCACTTTGGGGGAATCACACATAGGATTGCAGATGGTGTACAAATGCATTCAGAAATCTTGTCAGTACCAGGCTGAACATTGGCTGTGAGAAACCAGCACCCATGCCCACTGTCACTTGAAAAGAGCCTGTGGCCAGGAAATGGAGTGCAGAGAGCACCTGCACCTCAGCTGGAATGGCATGCTGATTACGATTTCCGGGAGTCGGTGCAGGATCCAGTAATGCACATGGGTCCTGAATAGTTGCACGTGTGAGTCTGTAGGTGATTATGATCTAACGCTCCACCATGGTCCCCATATCCACAAGTGGTCTATACACTGATGCTGCCCTTCCTCGTCACAAGGGAATGCTGTGTGCCACTGTCCTGCATGTCTGGGAGTACTGTCTGTCCTATGTCTGACAATCTGCCAGCTGTTGCCATCGTGCAGGTGCCTGACCTCTGTGTTCCAATTCTGTGTCTCCCTACTAGGTCAGTGCCCACCAGAAGAGGGCACATTGGCATGCCATTGCCAAGGAGATACGGACCCTGGGGGTCTACAACCAGCGGAGCACCCACTGTCGAAAGAGGTGGGAGGACCTGCGGCGCTGGGCGTGGAAGATCACTGAGGCCCAGATGGGGAAGTCCTCCCAACGTGGAATGGGTGCTCGTCGGGCACTGACCCCCCTCATGCGAAGGATCCTGGATGGGCGCTTGAAGGCTGCACAGCAGTCACAAGGGGGTGAGTACTCACAGCCCATACTTCAGCCTGGAAGGATGAGTGTGTGTGCAATAGGGCTCATGGTGCTTAGAGCAGGGATTTTGACTGGTGTCCAGCTACTGTCTGCTCCCCAAAGGGTGTAGGGGTGTCCCTGTCAGTTTTCACCTACCTCAGATACTATACAATTACAGGATATGGGTGTAGGTCAGTATACTGCTCAGTAGTCAGGGCCATGGCCATGGGCCTAGTGCACGGTGCTGCCTGTTGGGTGTGTCTGCTGGGTAGGTGTATGCATTTCCATTGTGTATCAGCATTCAGATACTTACAAGTGCCTCTCCTGTTTTGTCTCCCCATCCCTGTTCTCTTGTGTTTGTCTGGTACAGTATCAACATCAGGATAGGGAGCTGAGGCACCGGCACGTGGGGAGGTAGCGGCCCACGGATCCTCCGAGACAGAGACAACGAACGCCCAGGGGACCAGTGGGCTGGAGGGCGAGGGGACTTCCACGCACTTCCACGGGGAGGCTACTACCACAGGAGGTAGAGACTCTGAGACCTCCTCCAATGGGGGTCCTCTGGCGGTGACGGGCACTAGTGGACAAACCACGACCGTGATATCTTCCACCACCCCCCCCATACCATCAGCGCCCTTCCTTCTGCTCCCCACCGAGTTGCCCGTGCCTACCCACCAAGAAATGTGGGCATCTCCTTCACCCCAGGCACCTCCTCCCCTGCCCCAGTCAGCCCTGCTGCCCTCACAGAGAAGGCTATTGACCTCCTGAGAACCATCTCTGTAGGGGAGACAACCATTGTCAATGCCATCCAGGGGCTAGCATCAGAGGTGCAGCAGACAAATGCCTATATGGATGGCATTCACGGTGCCGTGTCTGCCCTACATAAATCTTTTCAGGCTCTGGCCTCCTCTTGGACGGCAGCCAGTTTACCTGGCCATTCCGTCCCCCCTCCAATCTCCTCTACCCCTTCCAGCACCCCACCTCCACTGTAGTTGACACATGCAGCACACTCACCCGACTTGCAGACACCCACCCAACATACATCCACACTAGCTGTCTGTCTTCTCCCACTGTGTCCACCCCCACCTCCAAAAACACTCAAACGCACCAAGACACCCACCCATCAGACATCCACCACACCACAGCATACTGAGCATTCACCTGCACCCACTACACGCACACCTACACCCCATACATCACTTCCCTCTGCCTCCACTCACACGCCCTCATCCACACCCACCCCAATTGCTCCCCAAAAACTTTTCCTCTCCCGTGCAGACCTGTTTGAACCCCCTGGCCCACCTCGTCTTGTCCCAAAATGTGCCCACCTCCTTGCCCTTTACACTCCTTCCACATCGCAGCCCACCTCGGTCCAGCCTTCCCATTCCCGTGCCACTTCTCCAGTGAAGAAGAAGGCCCGCTCAGAGCCTAAGCCATCCTGCCCCGCCCTAGCCAAACAGCCCCCACCCCCTTCAAAGGAGAAGCCCACTCCCCCTCAAACCTCCTCACGCAAGTCTATGTCCCACACCTGTCGTAAATACCCACCTCCCCTGACCCCCTTCCATGAGGTGCCTGGATCCCCATATGGTGCGCCGGTCAGTGGAGTACCCAGCACTTGTGGGAGTCAGGTGTGGCCAGTTGTGACCAAGGACAATTGACTTTTGATGGACTGGCCATTGGCCCTGTTGGCACCATTTAGCTCACTGAGCTACATAATAAAGTTTGGCCTGTGTTTGGGCTGCACGCAGTTCCACCCTGGTGTTTGTTTCATTTATTTATGGGTATGGGGCTATTGTATGTACTATGGCCAAGTTGCAGTGGCCTCGGTTGGGTACGTCCCTCTTGGTGTGGGGTGTCTGACTTGTGTTGCTGGGAAGGGTTGGGGGGCGTTGCGGGGTAGGTGGAGTGGGTGGGTATGCAACTTTGCCCTTTCCTCCCTTGTGTCATAGGTTGCCGTACTTACTGCCGTTGTCTTCGTCGGCGGTCTCGGTTGTGTAGATATATGGCAAGGAGCAAGGCTGGCATGATCTGCAACTCTCTGTCCATGGCTGCCGCTGCACATTTTGTGGAACTCCGGTGAGTGTTTCCTTCTTTTTGTTTCTTTTCCGCTTGGCTTTGTGTGGCGGTGGTCCCCGCCCCGGAACTGGCATAGGAATGGTGGTTCATAATTTGATGGGCGGGTTGGGCCTTTCTGACGGCCTGTGGGCGGACTCTGCCGTCGTAAGCGGGACTCCTTTCCTGGCGGTGGGTGGTGCACGAGATGCGTGTGTTTCGTTTGGTTCATTATTTGGCGGTCCGGACCGCTCCTCTGTTGGCAGATTCTACCGCCACCGGCGGCGGTGCGGAACGGACCGCCATGTTCATAATGAGGGCCATAGTGTCTTATATTTATTTTGTAACTTCATTTTCTCTGCATTGTTGCCTTTTTTTTTACATTTGTCTAACTTGTTGTATAGGTTTCATCCTGCCTTCTTACATATTTGAGGTATGTTTTTGTGCTTGCGTTTCTATCCTAGCCATGTGCAGAATTTCTTGTAAATTATTTGTTTTCTCCAGCTGTTTCTTTTTGAATTTTGAGTTGCATCCTTGCATTATTCTCAGTCTTATCGCTTCCTCATTGTTACATTTTTCACATTCATAAAAAGTCACTAATTTAATTAATCTCATTACATATTTATCCATTGTTTCATCGTTTTTTGAAAATCTGTAATTAAATTATATCTTTCAAAATACAAGTTTCTTTGAGGATCAAATTTCTCATTCAGATATTTCATTAGCCCTTTATATGTATTTCAGCTCTTGTTCAGGGAACTTTATAATTATGTCTTCCACATTATCTCCTACTAAATTGAGTAATACATCTTTTGTTTGCTCATTTCAATATTTTATGCATGTGGCCTTTAAAAAATGGTAAAACGTTCTTCTCCATTTTTCCCACCTTTGAGCAATATATTGTTGATCTGAAATATCAAATGGTAATGTCCTTCAAAAATTATACTTGAAATACTTCCTTCATTTTCTTCATCATTAAATATCTTTGTATCCATATTTGTTATGGTTTCACTATTAGTTTCATCACTTGATGTCAAATTTATAACTATTTATTTAAAAAGGTTTTGCCTGACTTAAAAAGTTCTAATATATAAAAAATATTTTGCCTGACTTCAAAATGGGGTCTTCTCAATCTCTGAATAGAGCTGCATAGATTATGCCTGAATCTAATATGGCCACCAAGATTTGATTGACATCTCATAATATTACAGTGTTTTATTAATAATCATTACTGAAACAATTGTATTCAATATTATATTTTTTTTAGTTAGAACACTTTTAATGCTTTGCATTGTCTTCTAATGTTTAAGGAGTGCCCAATTCTAAAATGGAACTATTGCTCTCTTTGTAATAACTTTGCTTGCTTTCAAAATGGTGGCTTGTCTCTCCTGCACATACACTCTAACGGCTCTTCAAGCTGGACTCACTGCTCGATGCCTCCAAAATACCTTCAGGAGCAAGCATATCATTCAGCTGTTGCGCGGCAGCCCTTGATGATGAATGTAAGCCTCCACAATCTTAACAAATTGGGTACCAAATAAATCACAGTCTGTAGCTCGATGACTTTCCGTATTGCTGGTGAGTATTACCAATTTTTATAATAGTTGCACTCAGCAAAGGGCTCTTCCACTCATTGCCACTGTGATAACCTACCTGCCATTAATCACATAGCCCACAATAAACCTGAAGTTTCTTTATTCAGCATAGAAATCCTATGCTGCTTCCTTCTTACAACTGCTAACTGTCACTGAGCATTTCAATGAATCCCCAAAACTCTCTCTTACATCCCTCACATTCCATACATGCATGCACACTCCATCTTACATCATATTACTATAGAGTAGAAAGTTTTTTTGAGGGCCCGAGTGCCAGAATGGAAATGGGTCTCCCTATCTCAGTTTTAATTGTGAAATACAACAGTAAGCAGGGATCTGGGGGTGCTTCAAGCTTCTGAACCCTGGTGCCACTGCACCTGCTGCACCCAAAGAAGCTTCCCTCCATTTATATGCCTTCCGCTACAGCTCTTTTGTCGAGCACATCAGCACAGACTCGTGCCTGACAGACTGGGTTGCCTTCTGAGCTCATTGCCACATTTAAACCACCATCACCATAGAGCACCCCTGAACTCCCTGAAACAAATCAGTTGTCTGTAAAAATGCAGCCATTGTTGCAGTGTGCTGCAGACAGCCTTTGTTTTTATGTGGATGACTTCATTGTAATGGAAAGAGGTGTACTTGCATTGCTGCAGACATGGGGGCAGGCTTTTTTCTGTGCTACTGTGCTGCTCCACCTCCACACATGCAGGGTTGTAATTGTTTTTATCTTCACACAATTGTGCTAATGATCTTTAGTATTTAGATTTTTGTAGCCTGAATTGAAGTGCACAGTTATTAAGTGAAAAAATGATAATGGGACAAACACACCAGGTGTGCATGATGATTTTCAGTGCTAAATAAATAATTTTGTTGGCGGAGCAGAGCAACAGAATTTATTAGCAATTAGTAACGCAGAATTACTAAACTCCTCCAATTCCACCAATGGAATTAAACATTATGCCCTTCCCTACTTTTCTCAGGCACTTTCAAGGCACTACATAAAACTACCTCAACAGTCACATCGGTGTTCACAAACCTTCCACACACACCCTCTCATCTGGACTCTCAATTGCACAAATCCCACACATACAGAAAACCAGATCTGGCAGTCAGCCTTCTCCTACATCACTCCTAAAGCATGGACCAACCTGCTGGTACACTTAAGAACCAACACCTCACTTCTTGAAATTCACAAGAAGCTAAAGACCTAGCTTTTTACGTATTTCCATTAGACCATAGGTGTGCTTATACTCACACCTCCTGAGTGCCAGGATACCCTTGTGGGCAATAGTTTGCTCCACAAATCTGCATACTATAACAGGACCACACAGGCCAGGAAAATCTCAGAGGAAGTCCACAGAAATAAGCCACCAAAGGACCCAGGACTAAAGAAACAGAAACCAGCCAACAGGAGCAAAAAGGAGTGGGTGTCAACTGCAAGGAGAAATCAGGCACAAAGCCAAAGACAGACACAGTAACCCAGTACCAACATTCCACTATGAGCAATGGATCAGAACAACAGCAGACATGGACTGAGATGGCTAAGAGGCTAAATCAGGAAACCACAGGACCAAACAAGCAAAGGGAGCATGAACAAATCATAACACCCTTTGGGGCACACTGATTGGGTTGGCACCATGCATAATAAGACAGGCAAACAAATACCACTAGAATATCCACAGAAGGACCAGAAGCAGTAGCAGGCAGACCCATATTCAGTGCCAGAAAAAAAGCCATTAGCTTATGGAAAAGACATACAGGCACAGGTAAGGACATGAGCCACTGTAGTCAGCAAGCCATGAATCCATGAGCATTGTTTGATTCTTACAAATTGTTATTTGATGCCAAAGTAAGGATTACTGTTTTGATGCCAAGTTTGAAGTTGTTTTGAGTTAACAACTGCATGTTTTCCTAGGTTGTGGTTCTTTAAAAGCATTGATGTTTGTGTTTGTTAAATATGATGCATCAGTGGATAAAGTTGAGCTCATTAGATCTAGTGATCCCACATATATATTTCCCTCTACCAGATTAGATCTAGTAATCGGTGTGTACATATTTCCCTGCCGCCGGAGTAAAAAACTCAAAATTCTCTAAAAAACTGAAAAACTACATGTGCATATCTTAAAACTACCTAAAACATAAAAGCTAGAAGTAACTATCACCTAAAAAACACCCAACTTTATAGTAGATAAGCCTCTAAAGCATATGCAGAATAAATTCCACACACGGTCTAAAAAACTTGATAAGTTCTGACATGAATGGCACAATCAATCAATCAATCACATTTATAAAGCGCGCTACTCACCCATAAGGGTCTCAAGGCGCTGGGGGGGAGGGGGTCAGTGCTCGATGAGCCAGGTCTTGAGCTGCCTTCTGAAGGGGAGGTGTTCGGGTATGGCGCGAAGGTGACTGGGCAGGGAGTTCCAGGTCTTCGCTGCCAGAAAAGAGAAGGATTTTCCTCCGGCGGTGGTTTTGCGGATGCAGGGAACGGCTGCCAAGGCCTGACCGGTGGAGCGCAGAGTGCACGGAGGGGTGTAGAAGGAGACGCGGGAGTTGATGAGTTTGGGTCCGAGGTTGTAGAGGGCTTTGTGTGCGTGGGTGAGGAGTCTGAAGGTGATCCTCTTGTTGACCGGGAGCCAGTGGAGTTTTCTCAGGTGTCCGGAGATGTGGTGGTGGCGAGGTATGTCCAGGATGAGTCGTGCTGCGGCGTTCTGGATCCGTTGAAGTTTCCTCTGCAGCTTGGTGGTGATGCCGGCGTACAGAGTGTTCCCGTAGTCCAGGCGGCTGGTGACGAGGGCGTGGGTGACGGTCTTCCTGGTGTCGATGGGGATCCAGCGGAAGATCTTGCGGAGCATGCGGAGGGTGTTGAAGCACGCTGAGGTCACCGAGTTGACCTGTCTGGTCATCGAGAGGGAGGAGTCCAGGATGAAGCCGAGGTTGCGTGCGTGGTTGGTCGGTTGGGGAGTGCTGCCTAGGGCGGGGGGCCACCAGGAGTCGTCCCATGCGGAGGGGGTAGGGCCGAGGATGAGGACCTCCGTTTTATCTGTGTTCAGTTTCAGTCGGCTGTCTGTCATCCAGGTCGCTACTTCCTTCATGCCGTCGTGCAGTCTGGTCCTTGCTGATGTGGGGTTGTTGGTGAGGGATAAGATGAGCTGGGTGTCGTCGGCGTAGGATATGATGTCGAGTCCGTGTTTGCGTGCGATGTTTGCCAGGGGGGTCATGTAGACGTTGAATAGGGTGGGGCTGAGGGAGGATCCTTGGGGTACGCCGCAGATGATCTCCGTGGCTGCGGATCTGAAGGGGGGGAGGCGGACTCTCTGGGTCCTTCCGGAGAGGAAGGAGATGACCCATTCCAGGGCCTTGCCTCTGATGCCGGCGCTGCAGAGGCGGTCTATCAGGGTGCGGTGGCAGACCGTGTCGAAGGCTGCAGAGAGATCCAGGAGAATGAGGGCCACGGTTTCACCCTTGTCGGTCAGGGCTCGGATGTCGTGGTTCGGTGCTGTGGTTGGCCCTGAATCCGAACTGAGTGGAGTCGAGGGAGTCGGAGGTTTCCAGGGCGGCGGTGAGTTGAGCGTTGACGATTTTCTCAATCACTTTGGCGGGGAACGGTAGGAGGGAGATAGGCCGGAAGTTTTTGAGTTCGGTGGGGTCTGCTGTAGGTTTCTTTAAGAGGGCGTTGAGTTCTGCGTGTTTCCAGCTTTCAGGGAAGGTAGCAGTGGTGAGGGAGGCGTTGATGACGTCTCGGAGGTGGGGTGCGATGATGTTGTCGGCCTTGTTGTAAATGTGGTGAGGACAGGGGTCGGAGGGTGATCCCGAGTGGATCGAGTTCATGACGCGGGTGGTTTCCTCGGTGGTGGTAGGGTTCCAGGCGAGGATGGTGGAGATGTCGTTTGTGGCTTCCGGGGGCGGGTTCATGTTGGTGGTCGTGAAGCTGTTGTAGATGTCGGCAATCTTACGGTGGAAGAAGGTCGCGAGGGAGTCGCAGAGGTCCTGTGAGGGAGGGATGGGGTTGGTTTCTGCGTCCGGGTTGGAGAGCTCTTTGACGATGCCAAATAGTTCCTTGCTGTTGTGGGCGTTGTTGTCAAGTCTGTTCTGGTAGGCTGTTTTTCGTGCGGTGCGGAGGCGTTGGTGGTGTTGGCGGGTGGTGTCCTTGAGAGCTGTCAGGTTTTCCTCTGTTGGGTTGAGGCGCCATGTCTTCTCACGGAGGCGGCATTCTTTCTTGGAGTTTTTGAGTTCGGTGGTGAACCAGGAGTTTTTCTTGTGGTTGTTGGTGTTGGTTTGGGTCTTCGGAGGGGCCAGGAGGTTGGCGCAGTCGGAGATCCAGTTGGTGAGGTTGTTGGCGGCCTCGTTGGGGTTTCTGGTGCTGGTGGGTTGGTTCAGGGAGAGCGTTGCTGCGAGTTGTTCTGTGGTGATTCGGTTCCAGTATCTTTTTGGTGGTTGCCGGGTGTGGTGATGCACGGTGGTTTTCTTGAAGCTGAAGTGGACGCAGCTGTGGTCCGACCATGTGAGTTCGGTGGTGTGGCTGAAGGTGATGTGTTTGCTTGAGGAGAAGATGGGGTCGAGCGTGTGTCCGGCGTAGTGGGTGGGGGTGTTGACCAGTTGTTTCAGTCCCAGGTTGGCGAGGTTGTCTAGAACGGCGGTGGTGTTGTTGTCGGTGTGGTTCTCCAGGTGAAAGTTGAGGTCTCCTAGGAGGATGTAGTCGGTGGATGAGAGTGCGTGGGGGTTGACGAAGTCTGCGATGTCTTCGCTGAACTTGGTGCGGGGTCCTGGTGGTCTGTACATGAGGGTGCCTCTTAGGGTTGTCTTGGGGTCGATGTGGATCGCGAAGTGGAGGTGTTCGGCGTCGGGAAGTGAGTTGTCGGTGTGGGTCGAGATGCTGATGGAGCTTTTGTGTGCGATGGCGATGCCTCCTCCGGTGCGGTTGAAGCGGTCTCTCCGGATGATTTTGTAGCCGTCGGGGATGGCTATGGCGATGTCGGGTGCCGAGGAGGGGTTCATCCAGGTCTCGGTGAGGAAGGCGATGTCTGGGTTCGTTGAGTTGATGAGGTTCCACAGTTCGATGGCGTGCCTGTGGACGGAGCGGGTGTTGACCAGGATGCATTCGAGGTTGCTTCCGGGGGCGTCGTTCTTGGTGGTGGCGGTGTGGGTCCGTAGGCAGGTGAAGCGGCAGTTGCTGCAGGTGAAGGGTCCGTGGGTACGTTTGGGGGTGGCGCGGTAGCAGCCCGGCGCGCGGCCAGGGTTGAGGTTGGCGAGGGTGGCGGAGTCATAGGTCAAGCGGGGGGCGCGGGGGCCAGGGGTTCGGGCACTAGGCGCGGTCCAGGCGCAGACGGGCGCAGACGGGCTTGCCTTAGGCGCGCCTTCGGCGCGCCAGCGGCGCGGCCGCCATTTAAGGGGTAGGTGGGAAGGCGGGGTCAGCTGGGAGGCGGCAGGTGGGCGGGCAGGGGAGCTGGAAGCGGCAAAAAAGAGCGGCAAAAAAGAGCGGCAAAAAACGGCGGGAAAAGCGCGGTAGGAGCGGCAGGAAAAGCGGCAAGACGGCGAAAAGGGAACAAGAGCCTACTAAAATCTACTAAAAAGGAGGGGCTGAGAGGGGAGGACGGCGCACGGCACTCGGGGGCACACGCACGGGATACAAGGAGAGAAAAGGGGAATTTCAGTCACTCGGGGGCACACGCATGGGATACAAGGAGAGAAAAGGGATTTCAGTCAGCACCAGCACAAGCTCAAGCACTCGGGGTACACGGGCAAGAAGGGGGAGCACACTCACAGGAGAGGAAGGCAGTCAGGGACTGGAGGCGCTGTGTGAGCAGGGGAGCGACCTACCCGAGGGTCAGTGGTCGCTACCTCTGCCTCGCAGCGGCCGCCATTTAAGGGGTAGGTGGGGAGGCGGGGTCAGCTGGGAGGCGGGAGGTGGGCGGGCAGGGGAGCTGGAAGCGGCAAAAAAGAGCGGCAAAAAAGAGCGGCAAAAAACGGCGGGAAAAGCGCGGTAGGAGCGGCAGGAAAAGCGGCAAGACGGCGAAAAGGGAACAAGAGCCTACTAAAATCTACTAAAAAGGAGGGGCTGAGAGGGGAGGACGGCGCACGGCACTCGGGGGCACACGCACGGGATACAAGGAGAGAAAAGGGGAATTTCAGTCACTCGGGGCACACGCATGGGATACAAGGAGAGAAAAGGGATTTCAGTCAGCACCAGCACAAGCTCAAGCACTCGGGGTACACGGGCAAGAAGGGGGAGCACACTCACAGGAGAGGAAGGCAGTCAGGGACTGGAGGCGCTGCGTGAGCAGGGGAGCGACCTACCCGAGGGTCAGTGGTCGCTACCTCTGCCTCGCAGCGGCCGCCATTTAAGGGGTAGGTGGGGAGGCGGGGTCAGCTGGGAGGCGGGAGGTGGGCGGGCAGGGGAGCTAGAAGCGGCAAAAAAGAGCGGCAAAAAAGAGCGGCAAAAAACGGCGGGAAAAGCGCGGTAGGAGCGCCAGGAAAAGCGGCAAGACGGCGAAAAGGGAACAAGAGCCTACTAAAATCTACTAAAAAGGAGGGGCTGAGAGGGGAGGACGGCGCACGGCACTCGGGGGCACACGCACGGGATACAAGGAGAGAAAAGGGGAATTTCAGTCACTCGGGGGCACACGCATGGGATACAAGGAGAGAAAAGGGATTTCAGTCAGCACCAGCACAAGCTCAAGCACTCGGGGTACACAGGCAAGAAGGGGGAGCACACTCACAGGAGAGGAAGGCAGTCAGGGACTGGAGGTGCTGCGTGAGCAGGGGAGCGACCTACCCGAGGGTCAGTGGTCGCTACCTCTGCCTCGCAGCGGCCGCCATTTAAGGGGTAGGTGGGGAGGCGGGGTCAGCTGGGAGGCGGGAGGTGGGCGGGCAGGGGAGCTGGAAGCGGCAAAAAAGAGCGGCAAAAAAGAGCGGCAAAAAACGGGGGGAAAAGCGCGGTAGGAGCGGCAGGAAAAGCGGCAAGACGGCGAAAAGGGAACAAGAGCCTACTCAAATCTACTAAAAAGGAGGGGCTGAGAGGGGAGGACGGCGCACGGCACTCGGGGGCACACGCACGGGATACAAGGAGAGAAAAGGGGAATTTCAGTCACTCGGGGGCACACGCATGGGATACAAGGAGAGAAAAGGGATTTCAGTCAGCACCAGCACAAGCTCAAGCACTCGGGGTACACGGGCAAGAAGGGGGAGCACACTCACAGGAGAGGAAGGCAGTCAGGGACTGGAGGCGCTGCGTGAGCAGGGGAGCGACCTACCCGAGGGTCAGTGTCACACACACCAAGTGTCACACACACCAAGGCACACATGTTCCCCTGGCCAAAAGAGGGAACCCTTGATGCCAACATAATTGAACACATGAGAACACACATACTAACAAAATACACAAGGCAAAAGAAGGACAAAAGGAAACCATTACTAGAATTATAGGCCATCTTTGAGGTGGCCCACGCTGATAACTTCAACCCGCAATCAGCAAGTAAGGCACTCCCACACCCCCCACCACATGCAGGAATGGAGGTGCTCTCCTCAATGCCTGTTATCCCCACATTGGGATACACCAATCTGCCAGTCGAGGGAGCCTAGGGGGCCCCTACTGAACAACCGGCTTCTAGGTCTAAGCATGGTGGATCAATAGGCCACAGGCCCAGACACTCCAGGCACCACCCCAGTCCAGTGCTAGAGCGCCCCAAAGTTCAACCTGTCTGTCCGTCATGTTCAGGCCACTAAACTGCAGTGGCACAGACAGCACTCACTCCCGCTCATTCCAGGGAGTGCATCTGAGTAACAGGGTGATTCATAGAGGTTCTGGTCAATGAGACATCTAGCGAGGGTGAAGAAAGGGGACCCAGCCCTCTGGGTTCTGGTGGGAAGGAGGGAGACACAGGGTATGCTCAGATAGCCAATGAAACCATGGAAAGTGAGCTTGAGGGCTGGTCCCTACTTAGAAGAACAGCACTTAGCTCTGAGAAAAAGAGGCAATCTTGATGGAGTCAGAGGAAAGACGTGAACTAAGGAGCGAGAGAGAGAGCTTGCACCCTGGAAGTCTAACTAGAGCGTCCTCCGCCTGAGGAGAACAGAGGTAGTACAGAACCCAGTCATGGAAGAATTTGAGGTAGAATCAGAAGGGAAGCTTTTGACTGGGGTCCGTGCCTCATCAGAGTACCAGAGAAGTGGAGGGGTTGACAGGGAAATTAGGGACCAATGAAGCCTGATGCAAACCCATCTTGGACACAGAAGGACCAAGATAGCACCTTTGCGTGAGCATGAGGAGAACAGTGGTGACATCTGCTGCTCCTCCCAAATGTGCACAACAGGTAAATTGACCCCAAGGCATGTAGTGGCTCAGGAGGAAAGCGAGAACTTTGGACTACCTTTTTGCAACCTGTTAGCCCGCTGGACCGAGAAAAGTGATCAATATGATAAACCCTAGCTGGAGGAGGGATCCTTCGAACCAGAGGTCATAGCGGTTGTGGAAGACTGCATCCAGCATGGAGGATGAGATCCCAAGTGGAACTTCCCTTACATGCAGGATTGTCTGAGGAGATGGGAATGCTATGTCAAGGGAAAACCAGCAGAGCTGCCCAAAATGAGAATATGCCCACTATTACAGAAAGGCACATCAAGAACCATCTGTGTGCCGTGGGCTCAGATGGACATGGAAGGACTAAGAGCCAAACTGCTACTGTTGTTGGTTGGGGCTGATAAATGGATCTCATGCTTTGAGAAAAACACAATAGGATTAACCCTGGCGATAGGCGATGTTAAAAGTCTGCTAAGTACCATTATCGGTGAGCAGGCTAACATGGTGTTTGCCCGAGCCTACATCCCGTCAATCAGGCTGACAAACATGGAGCATGATGGGGCCACATTCAATTCATACAGCCACCAATTATGGATGGCCCAGAGGGAAATATTCCCATACTGCCCAGATGTAGGAAGGTTAATGGCTGAAACGATGAAACCTGTGGAGACCATAACAGATTTTCTAGACAGGAAGATTTGAGCAGTTAGGACAGGAGACAGGCCATCAGGTTGTCTTCTTTTATAATATCCTCAAGAAGGGGCTACCCACCAAAATACAAGGCAGTTTAGACAGCGAAGTAGGCATAGAAAACATACCCTGGCAGGAGATACAAGCAGACATATTTCATTTTCACAAAAGGTAACAGGAAAAGGATAAGGAAAAACAGTAGCAGGCCCAGACAGACACCGCTAAGTTGGTCCAGCGTAAGTTGAGGAAGGCCACCCTTGATGGGGCTATGTTGGCTGCAAGCATGCAAATGGCACCAGTCCTGAAGGGAGCTCCACCGCAGTACCCAAAGGGTTCCAATATAGCTATATTGATAGAAATCATGGAGGGTGGCAGCAGCCAAAGCTCATACAATGCTACTAATGCCACATAATGGGCCACATGACCGACAGATGCTGACTAAAGGTTCGTCATGTCAAAAACAAAGAAAGAGGTTCACCCAATATACCCCTACCTGACCTGGGTAAGAGAGCAAATGTAAGAAAACGTGGATGCAAGGAGGGGACTGATTGTAACTTCTATTACCATTTACAAAGAGTTATTATTACTCTCTCGGAAATCTAATTTCTTTATGTGATTTATTTAAACATTTCAGGGTAGGACGAAGAATCCAAATACTAAAACACAGAAATATAGTAAAAGATGCATCTCAATCATACCCAAAACATAACAAATACAAGGGAAACTGGAAAGGGGATGTTATAAAATCTTGACATAAAAATCACAAGCAAATTGTCCCACAAACTTCTCCTCTCTTTGAGGAAGGAGTGGTTACGTTGGCAATTTACAGTCGTAATCCACCGAACTGCAATGGTTGTAGATTATTCTACACGCAATTGCTGATAGCCTGTCAATTTCTTCTCAGGACTCCTTTTATTGCGTAGAATGGCTCTCAATGGTAGAATACGTTTTTTAGGCCCAACCTCACCTTGATCCTAAAGTGTTGACGCATTTCGGCCCCTTCATTATGGGCCTAATCAGGACTAAATGGGACCAATACTGCCTTTGCTTATTCCTTATTTATAAACCTGTCACTGCGCTTCTCGTCTATTTGGAATTCTAAAGCCAAAAGTGTAAACTTCGTGTAAATTTGATTGATGACAGCCGAGTCGCATGTGGCATCTAATCAACACGTGACCGTAGCTGTGAGTCCGAATACATTAGTGCTGCGATCTCAGGAGCCCCTGGACAGTGAATGAATTGGCCATAACTGGGCATCGCCGGCAGCCATGTTTAAATACTGATCGTCTCGCCCAAATAGCTGGGGCCAGGGCTCACAAAATTTCCATCCACAAAGTCAAGCCCAGGGAAACCTGACTGCACCTTATATTCAGCAGCAGGGGAGTCAGTTCCCTGCCATACCCCCACAACAGCGGTCAGACAGTTGGGCCAAATCATGGCATCAGCAACCACAGGCAGGGAACCCAGCTCAAAAAAATCTGGAGCCACAATCACAGCAGGGATGGGTAGCTGTTTGTGGAAGCAATGCCCTCAAGCAGACGCAAAACACTAATGTGTAATAAACCTTGATTACCCAATGCAAGGCATCAATTTCGCATACACCTCATTATTCACTGTGGTAAAACTCAAAATAAAAGCAAACAAGCCAATATCAAGGATTAAACATTTACTTGCATTCACTAGAGACTGCCATTTTGGATTGCTGTGTGGCTGTCAATCGGGTATCCTAGCTAAAGTTCACCATTTCGGGTGCCGGAGGGAACCTAGGCCCCACTCTGCTGCTGATCCACCAGGGTGGGGTTGGTTGGCCACACCCCCAGGGGAGGGCAGTCTGACAAAGGGGGACAGGGCGGCTCCCCAACCAGTGCTTACAAAGCAGGCACCCAGGTTCCTGCATTCAACAGTCAAATGGGCCGGGTACCAATCACCTAGTCAAAAGGTCCCCATTCTCGGACACAAATCCGGGATTAGGAGTTCCTTTTGGCATGTAGTCCCAGCAGCAATAGAGCACACAGAAAGTCAATGCCCTCCAGCCCATTGGAAATTCCCTTTTAGTTCCAAAACATCGCTGTCCTTAAGTGCTGGAAGCCAAGTTTCCTGTACGTCTGGGGCTTCAAAAACCCTATAACCCTTTCTGCACACGCATGATTCCTAACAGATTGTGGAGCACTGCATGGTGTTTAGTCAGTAGAGGGGGTTAGCCACGACAGTTATCCAACTCCATTCCCATTATCCGGGCAAACTTCGATGAGTACTTGGACTGTTTCTCCAGACTCTACATGCAACAAGATTTCATGCCTCCTCCTTTCCTTCAATAGCTTTCCAATAGCAGCCAAGAAGTGAAGGCCAAAAATATATGGTTCGAAGGGAAAGGGGGTTGCCAGGAAAGGGAGTCCAAAGCACCCATCACTGCTCCGAGAAGAGTAGAATGCAGAAGTGTGCTCACCCGGCATCAGGACTAGCAATCAGGCAACATGTGTGGCCTCATGCACACTGTTTGAAGGGATCAACAATACCAATTTCAATCACAGCAATACAGAGGCACAGGGGGCGCGTAACAGCTCTCCATCTACCTCCTGTTCATGACAGTAAAAATCTGTGATCTAGGGAAACACCCAAAAACCAAACAAAGAAGTTCAAAGCTGGCCCAAAGGAAGCCTCTAGAAAAGGAGGGTCACATTGCACACCACATGCGGGGACTAGAAGGGAACACATGTGATCTCAAGGCATGTTGTGATTTTCGACCAGCTTTCAGTGTAACACACCTCCTCTTTTATATCCCCTGTGCATGTGTAGGGCAGGAATGCCTCCCACACCAATGGCACCCCCATGTGCACACCACGGTACTGGAGGGCTAGCGACACAAGCAGACCACCAACCAAAAGTTAAAATTACTCACATTCACAGGAAGCACCCCATAAAGCAAACCATTAAGACGTACACTTAGCCAGGCGCAGAGAGGAGGGAGACCCAACAACCCATAAAAATCAATATGTGCTGAAACAATAAACAATTTTTTACAAACCAGGTATCCTAAACGGGGACAATTTCCTGTGCCTTACCTAAATCATGAAAGTGCAGGAATTAATAATTGGTGACATGCAATCTTCTTTCTTCTATAACAACCAAACTTAGCTCTTTCCCATCGGGTCTGCAGTCGAGCTGGTAAGTGCACCACCTCTACAGCAGCCCATCACCTTCTCAGATGCCACACCACTAACCCCAGCAGGATGAAGAGATACAACTTTCCACATCCAAACCCCCAATGGTATCCCAAACCACACTTGCTCCAAAGATTTTTTTTCACCTTTTCACAACTGAGGACCACCCATCACCGTAGAACTTTGGACATCCCCACCAGAACCATCCCAAGACCTACAATGTCTCACAAGCTATGTGTGTTTATACATGTGTAAATTCTCTGTTTACCAGGGGTGCCACCATATCCATGCAGTTCTAAAAAGTGGCATTGTCTAATGGAGTCTATTCAGAGATCGCCACAGCTCTTGTGTAGTGACCTCTTCCACATCACCTATAATTACACCGCACCAAACACTAGCATTCCACCCACACTACACAGTGCTCTTTTATACACCACATAGTATCAGCATATGACCTCCGTGGGCTCCAGGATATCAGCCGAGTCATGATACATCTGTTCATTGATGCCAAATGCAGTAGGCGCAGATAGGCTTTTCTTATCCCAAGACAGCCCATGAAAAAGCAAAATACCTTCTCCATCTGTACCTATGTTGTATTAGGGCCAAAATCCAATCCAATAGAGTAGAGCCTCATAGGGTAGTAATAAATCTGATCGACTATGATACCAAACCTACAGCACTATACCTTCTCATTGAGCCTAGCGATATCCAAACTGAGCTAGACAGGATGCGCAGAAAGGGAACTTTAGGGAAGGCTACTGTTAATTCTGTCCCGGTGTTGGGGGTAAGCGGCACGAGAACTGTGATTTTGCCGCCGCTGCAAGGGGCCAAAGGAAATCGTTTTGTTTCCATTGATAATGTCAAGTTACAACATGTGGCCGATTCTGCACAGCAGACCGAGAGGGACACCCAGTAGTTCCGGCATCCCTCTCACTACTGGGGAAGAAGTCCCGCTGCAGGTGATTTGCACGACCCTGTTTCCTCTCCGAGCTTGGGGAGGGTGGAAGATGATCTTGCGATTGTTCCACAGTCAACGATTGATATCGATTCTTTTTCTCAAATTGCTGTACGTTCTACTGATGTTTCTGAACATGTGATTTATAGCGTACCTAGGAGAGAACCTCCATCAGCATCCTTGTTCATTGTTGCACCTTTTGCGAGAACTGCCTCTGGCTGCTTCAACGACGCGGATGCGGCTGTATCCAGCTCTTCGTCTTCGCTGTCTTCAATCCGAGGTCCACGTAAGCTACTAAGTTGGCTTAAAAGTACATATTTTGTTGTTCCTTGGAACTATTTGTGGCTTTTTATGGCTGTACTGACTATTTTTTTATGGTTGGGATTTGTGGTTACCTTTTTTCTGGTAATACATGGTCATTTTCTTCCTGATCGATCAGACATTGAGCACGTGGAGACTGTGTTGAGACCACATTTTTCGTCTCATATGGTTCGAAGAGACTTATCCAATGTGAACATTTCTGCAATACCAATTCCGGATGGGATTGTGTGGGATAAAGTATTGTTTGATATATATGGTCCCACTGAATTGATTCAAATACCGTATGTTCTTAAGTTATCAATGAATGATATTGTTATTCCAGGCATTGTTTCTGATGATTGGGATGTGAAGACAGTAGATGCTATGCTAAAAGATTTGCAATATTATACTGTCTATGACGATGAAGATGCTTACCAATTTAGAGATAATCATGGTGATATGTTTTGCTACACCTATTATGGACACCACTTTATTCAAAAAGCGAGTAGCCCTAAGTCCATCTTTAATTATGTACAATGGGAACATTGCTCGACTCCTCCACAAGGGAGTTCGAAAACGTATAATGATAAATTTGCATATTTTTCTGGGCATGATCAGCGAAATGCTAAGTCTTACTATTTTAAAGTGACACCGTATTCTAATAAGCAAATTTTGTTGACCGATACTAAATTATTGTATTCTAATTCGTTTGTATCTAAACTTTCGGTCGAAGGATATGAATACTGGTTGAAGACTGTTGACTTGAAAAGTGTTTGGGGTACGAAAAATTGGCAGATGCAAGGCAGAGATACATTATTTCGAGCATGCATTATCCCTGTGCAAATGATTTTCCTCAATGACACAGTACAACAGACTAGTTGTTTGGGCTTGGCGTCGATTAGAGAATTGACTTTGCCTAGTATACCTGTCCCTTCTAAATTAAATAACTGGCAGCACTATGTGAATGCTACTTTTAGTGAATTTACGCATTGGGTCCAGAATGGTACGCTTAACGCTTCATCATTACATCCGGGCGGGTGGTTATTGTGGCCTGTAGACACTAATCAGTGTCATCAACGTTTTGTTACCTCTTCTGGGGGGTTCAGGACTAGTAGGGCAGACCCTCGTTACATTTCACCAGAACATGCTGATATAATAACTACATACAGTGTGGGGAAACTTTGTCAACAATGGTTGAAGTACTCCACGCTGGGTGCAGTTAAGTCACACCTCAAGTTACTGTCTAATGGTACTGATTTACAAGATTTCTTATCAGGTCCCAAGGTGCCCCGGAGAAAACGGTTCTTATACGAAGTGTATAATGAGTTTTGGAAACTTTCCCAGCAGGAGGCTGCAGCCCGGTTAAGACAGATTGATCAAGAAAATCTGCTGCAGACTTTGTCTGTTGTTGATAATGGCATGCATACCCTTTCTGACCGTGTTTACACGATTGACAGCATTGTCTCTTCTGCTATTGACATTATAAAATCAGACATGTCTTCTTTATATCATGGGCAGAGTCAGACACGATCTATCATGCAGCTGGGTTGGACTCTTGAGACCTTGAAGGCGGGTCGCGTTCCATGGCAGCACATTCGTGCCAGAGAGATCTTTATCTCCTTTAATTTAACTCGTCAACAACAATTGATGGCTAAGAAGGAAGCAACGTATGTTATGTTAAATATTGAAAAGTTGGAGAAACTGCCTTTTATGGTGGCTGAGATTCCGTCAGCTGAGTGGTTGATTCATGGAGTTATTAATTTGCCTATCTCCACTCTGCAATTTACTTCTTGTTTGAAGCACATTCCGGTGGGTAGATATGAACTATTGGGTGACAGTTACATACACGAGGTGGGGGAGCTTCCTTTTCAGTACAGATGTGTTAATGGTTTGCGGGAAGTTTTTCTTAGCGGTAGCGAATGCGAAGCTTCTGTTAGCCATTCCATGGTTTGTAAACAGCTGTCCTTGCACGGAGCGTGTAATGCTTCGATTGCTAACTTAGCTTGTTATCTGAAGGGAGTTCCAGTCCCGGTAATTAAAAACACTTTCCAGGTGCTTTCTAACGGCAGTTACATTGTTCTTAACAGCGAACGCTGCTGTGGCATGCGTGCCGGAATAGTTTACGTCGTTGTCGTCAACAAGGCCGTTACGTGCTGCGGGAATGTGTTGTTTCCCCCTACTGAATTTAGGGAGGTAGCGGACATCTGGCCTCATATTGCTACTTCCAAGGTTGATTTCGATAAGTTGAGTCGGCTGAAAGCTTTATTGTTTCAAAAGCCTGTGGCCCTTACATCTGCTAGCGAGACCTACGCACTTCAAGTGGCAAGGTCATCGGCGGAGATACAGTCCCTTTTGAATACTAACTTTCCGAGTCATTTCGGTGAACTTGTGGGACGTATATTTAATGCATCCAGCACTGCTGGTATTGCTCATTTTTTCAAAGCCGTTGGTGTTGGTTTCATTCACACCTTCTCTTCCATATTCGGTTTGATACCTTCGGCTATACACTCTATTTTCGGAAGCATTTTTGGGGGTTTCCCGATTACTTTGGCTTTGTTGGCTGGAGTTTTGCTGTTGTTGCTATTTTTTCGCAATGGCTGTCCCGCCGCAACGAGATCCTGTATTGCTGCTCCCGTCAGCACAGCTGTGTCATGAACGCATGATGCAGCATTTTGGAGCGACACTCCTGGGACATTTGGAGTGTGACTGGTCTCTGTCATTCAGGCCGGTTTTGGATTGTGTGCAACCCGTGTTTCGATGCCTTTGGTGCTCGTTTGAACATGCACTGGCTTTCTGTCTCTCACTGCAGCGCTCTCCAGTGGTTGATCTTGATCTGTTGATGTTCCCGATTAGGGCTCATTCCCAGACTTGTGCACTACGGTTGCGTTTGCTTCGTGAAGCGGATTATGAGATTCCCTTCCTGGAGGAAGATGGTTTTGTCTCTTTCCTTGGCGCTACACGGGGTGCCGCCCTGAATGCTTTTGGGGCTTTGGAACACACCTGCTCCATTGTTCTTTGTGGGGTGGACCTTCCGATATTGACCTATCTCGAAGTGGAGGAGCTTCTATGTTCTATTGCTTCTGTTTGACAATTGGATTTTTTTTTTTCCTCTCTCTCCCGACTAAATTGACACTATATTGCAATTGGCTCTATCGTCACATGTTTCCTAAATTTATGACTTTGTTGTCTTCTCATCTTGTCGAAATGTTGGGTTTAAATGTAGGTAATGTTTTTTTTTTTTTTTTTATGTTGTTGGAACCACTTGCTACCGACAAGGGGAGGGTGTAGTGTGGTCAGTTTTATGTATATTTTGCGCATTAGCTTCAGGCCTTAGGCCTCTGTGCACTTTGCCCTAAATATATTTTATTCATTTGCTAACAGCTTAGAGCCTCTGTGCAACACCACAATGGTTCCTGAAGATTAGCCCCAATAAAACACACATAGCCAGAGGGATGTGTGCACTCCCATAAACACCATAAAGTTAGATGCCACATGTAGTTAGGAACACACATCCAATCAGAACACAACACACAGTACACGCAATGACCACATGCCCCTCAGACCAGACGTCTGGACACGTACTCGCTGGTCTGCATTGTGTCCACAAAAGGTCGGGCCCACCTGCATTAATTATCTGGAACTGAATTTATGACTCCAGCACAACTGTTCACATTCTTGACCAAGCTAGGAATGCTTTTTATTGTTTTATGATACTCAGAAAAAATTTAGAAAAACCTGCTTCAATTTAATGTACGTTGAGAGATAGTCCTCATACCCGGTTCTGTAACTGCTCTTTTAGCCCTAATGTTCAATTAAATGAAGAGTTCCTGTATTGTCTTTTGTTTTTAAGGTAAATTCTCATTTGAGCAAATGTTTTTTTTGCCCAGCCATGTGCAAATCAGTGTCAACCCTGCTTCCCTTGGGAACATTCCAGCTCAAACCGTTACGCCAGATCCTCCCTGGACCAGAAACAAGCATCCTGGGACCAGTTTCAGGAAATCACCCCTCATCAGCCAGGTTAGCTTGGAACCAGAGGCACAGGGAGACCGGGGTCTCATGTCTTGGCATACCTGGTGCACTTAGGGTGGCAAATGCAAAAATGCAAAATCAACAAGGTGATGGAAGGAATGCTTGAATTGCTACAACAAAATCGGTCCTAGGATGCTTGTGTACTGGTTCGGGGAGTACCTGGCTCGGCAGTTTCCACTGGACCGTTCGAGTGTAGCAAGTCAAGACTGATTTGCCTATTGCTGGATCCAATATGAGGTGACACAATGTGCAAAATAAGGTCGGATTACAATGTAGCCCTATTAATTACCAGTGGCTGAGATTAATTCAAGCACTCCATCAATCACTTTTTTGTATACTGTAGTTTGTCACACTAAGTAGGATGGGTATGTCCAGAGGTACGTCCCATGAACACTGTGTCACTGAAATCAAGGTGTACCTGGCTGATGAGCCCATAATTGAGGCTAAACCAGCCCTTGTTTGCTTATTTTCTGGTTTGGGGTGGATCTGGCTTAGCAGTTTGGGACGGACTGTTCTGATTGGAGCAGGGTCAAGTCTGATTTGCATATGGCTGTGTCCAAACTGAGGTGACATGGTGTGCAAAATAATGATGGATTGGATGTGGCCTGAGTAATTACCAGTGGCTGATATTAATTTGAACATTCCATCCATCACTTTTTTGTATACTGTAGAAAGCCACTGTGGCAGGCATGATGATGTGTTGCATGCCACAGACTTGGGCACCTACATTATGCCGAAGGTACATGGAATTAACAGAGGGGATCTGTCTGAGAAAACCCAGCAGCAGTCCAATCAGAGCAAACAAACAAGCACAAAAAGCAGCATAATCCACAAAAGCAGACACTGAAATACACGACGGGTGCAACAGCACCCGTCGCACCTTCCCACTACGCCGGCTCAATTCTGAGCCGGCGTCCTCGTGGGAAGGTAGATTTGCCCTGGGCTGGCGGGCGGTCTTTTGGCGGCCGCCCGCCAGCCCAGGGCAAATCTCAAATTACCCTCAGCGGTCTTGTGACCGCGGAGCGGTATTTTGTCGGGGGAAAACTGGCGGGCGGCCTCCACCACCCGCCAGTCTCAGAATCAGGCCCTATGTTTTCTAAATTTCTTTTCATCTGTCTCCAATTGTTTGCATGTCTGGTACAGCAGAGCAGCTCTGCATCAGGTAAAGCCAAGTCACCACCTGAGGTGCAACATACCTACCTGCTGAAGGTCAATAATGACGGGAAAACGCCTGAGAAACTCCCAGCTAACAAGCAGTTTAGAAGTAAACAACCCATCTCTAGATGGAGACAGTAAGAACCGGATGTGAATTGTTGAAAAGTCCTTATAACGGTTGTATGTAAACTAAAATACATAGAGGCAGATTTAAGAGCCCATAGCGCCATATATCTCCAACTTAGCTTCATTTTTTTATGCTAAGGTGGCGATATTATGGCAAAAATGCCACCCCATATTTACAAAGTGGCGCAATGCATGCATTGCACAACTTTGTGGCCCCTTGTGCCACATTATGCCAGGGATAATGTATGCAAGGATGGGGTTCCGCCGTTAGCAGGCTTAAAAAATGGAGCAAAGAAATCTTAAAGATTTCATTGCACTATTTTTTACGGCATTTTTAACGCTTGCTCCGAGCAGGCGTTAAAAGGGGGCACATCATTGGATACAATGGGCCCCTATGTACTGTTCAGGGTTAGCGCCAAAATGTGTGCCCTCTACCCTGCGCCATGTTGCACCATATTTTAAATACGGCTCACACATGATGATGGTAGAGGGGTGCTAAGGGGCTCAAGGAAAGTGGCGCTGCACTGGGCGCAGCACCACTTTTCTTAATTCTGTCCCCATAGATTTGTTTCAGGGATTAGCAAAATACTTGCCTTGCTCTAAGGTAAGTCTCAATCTCAGAGTAAGGAATGGGACAACAAATACAGAGTGGAGATAATAAAGAGATGCATTAGTTAGGGGAAGGTTGGAGAGAGCGCAATAAAGCCACTTGTTTACACCATTACATATTTTTCATGACATAATCTGGGTCAGAAGCCACAGGATAATTTCCTCTGATTTGGGAATGTGATGTGATTTTCAGGGAAGTTTACACTCCCAGTCTTCTACTCTACTCCCCTTCATCCTTGCTCTCTGCCCTACTCTCCCAAGCTTCTATACTGGCCTCCAGGTGCCCAATTATTCTGCCTGCTTTCTACTCTTCCTGCCCTTTTCCGTACATGTACTCTACCATTGCTTTACTCTGTCTTTCATGTTCTCTTCCCTTACTGCCTTTTACTATTCCTCCCCTCTACCAGGTATATTGTCTACCCTGCCTTCCCTTCGCAATTGCTGTTCACTGCCACCAAGCTAGCCAACTGCCCTATGCGATACTATACACTAATGGCATCTACTTGCATCTACTCTTCTGCCCTCTTCCCTCTCTTCCATTCCTACCCTCTATCTTTCATTCCATACATACATCAGTTTGGTGAAGCATAGTGTGAGTTCTGATTGTTGTGACCAGGACTGCGGTCTAAGGGTCTGGCAATCTCCCATGCTTGGTGAGGACCATCCAACCTGGGATTCAAGAACACTTGCCTGGAGCCTGTAGTAGCAGCTTCTGAATGACTCAAGCACAGAGGGCTCTGTGAGTTGCAGTAGAGGGTTAGAAGGGAGCAAGATCCAGTGCAGAACCCAGTGCTTGGAACCCGGGAGTAGAGTGTGAGATTCTGGTCTGTCGGGACCAAAACACCAATCAGATTGCAGATTGCAGGCCTGCATGCTAATGTCCACAACCCTGTTGCCCAGATCGGGGCTGCAGTAAAGAATAAGGGTTACTACCTTGGCGCTGCACTGAGAGTGAAGAGCAGTCACCTAATACAGCACCACGACCAAAAGAGGGCAGTAACAGCATGCTTAATGCTGGGAACCCCTGCTTGCCAGGTGGGGATTGTGGAGAACAGACCAGGCAGTCACCATATATGTCCTGCTGTGAGCTTACCTATATGTTGGGTTGAAAGGACTGGGAAGGAGGAAGGAGCTGTGAAGGAGCAAGAGAACCATAGCCCAAAACGCACATGTAGCCAAGAAAACATCACATGCTGTGACTTGGGGAGAATGAGAGCAATTACTTCAACTCCCCCATTCAGGACTATTGGAGACCTGCCACTGGATTCCAGAAGACACTTACTGTATCAGAGGAGTGCCAAGGATGGTGGTCGCTGTTAACGCAGCTTCCTGCTGCCTGGACACAGTTGGGTTGCCAAGGAGCACCCCAGGACTCTGAACTGCCTCTTAGCAAGAGCAAATAAGATTGACAATCAGACCGTTGGGCCCTGGGAACTTGCTCTAATTGAAATGCTCCGGTTCAGGGACTCAGGATCTTTGCAGCAGAACACCCACAGAACTTTGGAGACTTGAACAACTTAGCAGGGCCTAGCAACACGTGAATGCCGAATAACCTTCAACCATAAGCGGGAGGTGGGACTGGAAAGCTAACACCTGTGGGCTTGTCTGAAGAAGTCTGTGCATATTATTTGCAGTGTGTAGTATTGTACTATGCGTTGGTAGGTAAAAAATCCTTTTTACAATAAAAAACAAATATTTGACTGGACAATCATTTATTGTGGTTGCTGGATTTATTTTGAGTAGAGAACCTCTGTCCACTATACACCTATCTCTTCTCTGTGAAGCTTTGAACTACTCAACGTGGGCTACCACTGAGAGTTAAGAGCTGAAGGGGTACTTGGCTCAGTTGCTCACAGTCCATAGTAGGCCAGCCCATGGGACATCAGGAGTAAAATGTTCTCCACAATCACGGGTATGCTCAGTAACTCCTGCTTTTCCCATCCCTCTGAGAGAGATTTTGACTTACCCAACAACAACAAATACTTTATTTCGGCTAAAAAGCCATAAAAGTGAACCATTAACACCATAACATTTCGATTTGTGGAAGGAAAAAATAAACAAAATACCATATTATACATATTAAAATCCTAAATGAATTTTAAAATCACATGATTTTAAGACAATACAATACAAACATTATTATTCTTTAAATCTTAAAATCCTATCATTTCAAATATAAAAAGTTAATAACTCGTTATCTTGTTCCAATCAAATCGAATAATAAATTATTATAATAAATAACTAAGACCAATTTTTAAAATAGACAATAATAACAACTCTCTAGTTCTTATAGCCCATGCACTTTGCAGATATCTTGCAACTGAAAATACTATTTTATCATTTGTATCAGTTATCATCAATCGCAATGCTATTTTCCATTCCCTTATCCCCAATAGTCTGCATAACGGGGCAATCCA
This sequence comes from Pleurodeles waltl, assembly GCF_031143425.1. Classification (NCBI taxonomy): domain Eukaryota; kingdom Metazoa; phylum Chordata; class Amphibia; order Caudata; family Salamandridae; genus Pleurodeles; species Pleurodeles waltl. The sequence goes on from NC_090445.1 coordinate 499,768,361, forward strand.
CTTCTTCCTCGGGCCATATATCTAGGGCAAAAGAACATAAAGTGCGCAAGTGACTCTGTAGTTTTTTTACAAAAATGACAAAATATTAAATTCCGGTCCTCCGCTCTCCATCTCACAGTAAATGTCTTGAGCGGGAGGATCCCTAACCTGAACTTAATATAAAGCGCTTTAACATAGGGGGGATTTACATTGTCCATATATACCTCAAATTTAGGACTACATTTATGGTCTAAAAACTGCAAGGTCCGACTTCCTTTACATTTATACCATGTTTGGAACAAAATATTCTCCCAATAACACCTTTTTATTCGGTCTTTTACTTCCTTGGTCAGATTCTGAGGAGCACTCCAGACCTCTTCCATATTAAGAAGTTTACACATATCTCTAATGTGTCTCAACCATGGGATCTTTACTACAGAATCATCTACTAAGAACTCTTCTAACGCTATCTGGAGAGTAGACAGATGCTCAGAGGTCCAAAGGCGAACCCAATACTTAAGTGGTCTTAATGCAATTACATTGTGTATCTCATTTAGAGCTAAATCAAATCTGAGGGGGATGAGAGGGGTACTCATTGGCAATCGTAAGAACTTTCTTAAAAAGCGATTTTCTACTATAGTCAAACACCTAGAATTAGTGTGTCCCCAAAGCTCAGCACCATAGATTGAAGCTGCAACTGCCGCTGCTTTGTAAACAGTAATAGCAGGTGATATCTCCCCTTCTGAAATATTGCCAATTTTCCTCCCTATCACTGTTGACCTCTGCCTAAGGGCCATCGAACTCTTTTCAATCTGCGCCGACCATCCTTGGTCATCACTTAATCTAATCCCCAGATAATCAAATTGACTGACTTTCTCCACTAATTTGCCTGCTATAGTCATTTTCCCCCTAAAAGATTTGTGCGGATTAAAAACCATAAACTTTGATTTGATTGGGTTTATTTCAAGACTTCTTTTAAGACAGAATTGATAAAAAGCATCCAATTCATTTTGCAAGCCCATAGGTGTTCTCGAAATTAGTAAAGTGTCGTCAGCGAACATTAAAATGGGAACAGAGGATCCAGCTAGCTTTGGGGAGTCATGGTTACATTTTAGTAGTTGGTCCGCCACACCGTTAATATAGAGGTTAAACAATGATGGGGCCAAAATGCACCCTTGTCTCACCCCCCTATTAACAGGTATAGCTTGTGTTAGATCACCACTTTGGGACCAGCGAACTTTGGCATACGTCCCCTCATGTAAGTACCTTATCAGACTTAATAGTTCTCCATCGAGTTGATAGCTCTCCAACACACTCCACAATTGGTCCCTTGGGACCATATCAAAGGCAGCTTTTAAGTCAATGAAGGCTACATACAGGTGACATTTCTTTAGTGACAAATATTTCCAACAAAGGAGATTCAATCTGAATACCTGATCTATTGTACTCATTCCTTTTCTAAAGCCTACCTGGAAATCAGAAAGGATATGGTATTCCTCTATCCATGCCTGTAATCTATTCAATACCTGCTTGCGAAATATTTTTTGACTAACATCAAGCAGGCTGATAGGCCTATAATTAGTAGGTTCTTCCCTTGACCCTTTTTTATAGATGGGAACTATTATTGCTCCTTGCCACGAGGGAGGAAGTCTTCCCCCCTCAATATCTCGTTGCTAAGCGCATTTAGATACAGGGACCAAGTTGTAGGTCTAGACAGAAATAGATCACCAGGTATGCCATCCAGTCCAGGGGCCTTCCCTTTACGGACCGATTGGAGAGCCAGAGTAGTTTCTTTCAGGGTGAAAAGATCCAGGGCAAATTTAGGTGACGGAAATCCCCCAGAAGGTGATGAGTTTATTGAGTTAGGGCAAGAATCATTAGATTTTACTAACAAAATAGTTGCACTACTGGTATAAGGTTTCCTATATACATTTTAAAAATGTGTCACCCAAATTTCGGGCTGGATTCCAGGGTGATTCTCCATACCTTGGGAATTACCTTTATTTGCCACGAATTTCCAGAACAATTTGGAGTCCTTCCCATGGAGTGCCTCTACCAACTTATTCCAGTAATTAGTTTCCCACTCTTTTTTTGCATTTTTTAGTGCAATTTTATATGCAGTCCTAGCTTCTCTAATCTCTCTGGGCATCCCTGCCTTCAGCGCTCCCAATAGATGTAATTTGGCTTGACGGCAGGAGTTGGAAAACCAGCTTGTCGATCTTGTCCCATTCTGTGTCCGCCTCCTTACTACCTGAAACTGCAATTTTAACTGGTTAATCAGAGAGTCGTGCAAGTTGATCAGGTCCACCATTATAATATTTGCATACTTCAGTGGGGACAGAGTTTTTACAACTATTTGGTAAATTATTAGTTGGAAATCAACATCACCCTCCACCCATTCCCATTTCACATTTTTAAAATCATTTGTCTTTTCTAAGGCGTAACCTTTGGCCCATGCTGTCATAGTTTTACAAGTGAATAGAGTAGAGAAAAAGGTGGTACTCAGAGCATAATGGTCACTGTCATTGCGAGGGAGAACGACCATATCTATAAGCGAATTCCAAGGAATATCATCTACCAATACATAATCAACGTGACTAGAATATATTCCTCTCCTATATGTGGGCGATGCCGGTGTATCTGACCTGGCGTTCCCATTTATTTTTCTTAACCCCTTTATTGCTATTAGGTCTTCTAATAAGTCTAACGCACCCCCTTCTTTCTTGTTTGTAACCTTGACCGGACCAGATTTATCCCATGTTTCTGCACACTGGATTCCCTATTATTGGGTATCATCAATGCCATTCAAATGCATATCTCCTGCAACAATAAGGCCCTGCCATCCCGGTAGGGTGGTAAGAAAGTCTGTTAACATATTAATCAGTACTGTCTTAATCCTATGAATGCCAGGCCTAACATATATGTTAACAATTACTATACTAAAGGACCCTCTAGCAGTGCTAAGTTCAACCTCAACAGCTAGCAGATCCCTGGAAGGGGTTACTAGCTCCCTAACTTTGGGAAATAAATCATGTTTTAGCCACATTATCAAACCCCCTGCTGCCCTACCTTCTCTGTTGGTCACGGATGAAGCCCATGTTTCCTGGAGTAAAATAATATGGTGTTTATCTATAAAACTACACCAGTCAGGGATACTTGTTTTCTGGAACAACCCTGCCACATTCCACGATAAGAGCCTAATCGGCGGGTTGAGTTTGTCCCCCATATCTATTTGTTTCTCACCGTTATTATTTAAGCGAGGCATGGGGCCATATGCGATCCCCTCTACTAGGGCACTACAATATACTTTTGGCTCCTCTCTCCAATTGTACAATATCTGATTGTTTGCTGTGATAGAATCTGGACTGGATCTACCCTCTCTCCCACCCTTTATCCTAAGGGCTTCACGTCAATCTATATCTGAGGTTGAACTACACTTTGCATTCCTTTTGGTCTTTCTGGAAGTGTCTGTATGCAGAGTTGATGGAATATTATGTCTCTCTAGAGGGATTTTGACTTACCATTTCTCCAGGTAATACAAAGGGGGCAACCACACGAAGAATAGTAAGGAATGAGCAGTATTCTGGCTCACCCTGTAAGGGTTTGAACATGAAATAACAGCGAAAAGAAGAAAACACATTTTCACTTTGCACTAACTCAGAATAAGAGCTTGGCACAGAGCTTGGCACAGAATGTCTCATCAAAGGGAATGGGGTTTTGTCCACCAGTAGCACTGGAGATAAGGTCACATTTACAGTCCATGTGGATGGGCAAGTAGTGCAAGAATTGCTTCAAATAGTTTATTGACCATTACAAAATGGCTGTATTCGCACTTGTGTAATGTGCATATGTACATATTGCACGTGTTCAATTAATACGTGCAAAATGAACAAGTGCTCAACGCACGTGGAGACATTAAAACTCATACTCTACAAGGTGACATGGCCTGCTAAAACAAGATAATTTTGCACCAAACAAAACGCCTTCAGCAAAAGGAGATGCGCATGGAGAAGGCCGTAAACATAAACAGGTCAGGATAAATTCATTAAATATAGCACCATCCGATGCCCAGAAAACGTATGTTCTGGCCATCAACAAAATAAAACACATCCAGTCTGTCATTGAACATAGAATGGCACACTGACTGTCAACTTCTCCCTCATCCTGGTGCTGACAGTGATGCGTTTCTTCTTAACTTGCTCTTTCCAGAAAACAATGTTCCCTGATGCATGGGTTGGTAAAACCCACATTTATCAAATTTGGATAAAAAGAGTCAAAGTCCCACCTAAAGGTCGCAAACAAGCACATTTTATCCAGTAGATGAGCTCATAGTTATTGAAGCAAATGCCACGTTTTATTCCACAAAACAGCACAATTCCCCTCCTACTGACAATTTTATTTTTGGCTGTTTTATCTTTAGTATTTATTGTAAACTTTGGAAATAGGTATGTTAATAAATGTGTAATGTGGGGTTTTAGTGTGTGTAAATGACACATTTCTTTTTCTTTTTTTGGTACATGAACAATATAAGAGAAAGGCGTATTTATACAGTAGATATTTTAAATAAGTACGGGCATATTCTTCTAAAAAACGAACGTGTAACATTATTTTGAATCAGTTTTGAGTATGTATTAAGTGGCACATGCGGTAGACATACCCCAAATTCTGCTTTTGAACGTACACTTGTTGAGGGAAATACTGTTATATGTTTTTAAAGCCCTGTCTCCTCCTTTAATTAGGGATTTTTCACTGTGAGAAATTGGATATTTGGGGCTAGTGGGGGGTGAAACCCTTCTCAAGCAGCAACCACAATTCCTCTCAGGTCGAAGACACAAGCAAACCCTAAATTAGCCTATGCTAAACCCTTATGTAGTTTGGCAGGGAGTAGGCAGGCTTAACTCAGAGGCAATGTGTAAAGTATTTGTGCAACACTTCAGACAGTAACACAGTGGATCACACTACAAAATGGGATCACAGCAGTATTCGAAAAATAGAGTTATTTTTTATAAATAAAAGAAGACCAAAATACAAAAATCCAATTAGTAGAACTGGAGATTTTTAAATCTTTACATTTTTTGAGAAACTAGCGCAAAAAGGTGTAAAGTGTCAACTGTGGAAATCTGGTTGTGCTAAAGCGGGATGAGTTCAGGCAGGCAGTGATGAGTGTAGGCGGATATAGGAGCACAATTAGGCCTGACTGAACACATTACCTTAAATTTAGGGTTGTGGAGTATTGTGTGGATCTGCGCTGAAGATGTGTCGTGCAGCTGAGGTGATGCATCAGTCTCGAGATGAGGCTGGGCTGTGGTGTGAGGTCCAATGTGTCAACGTCAAGAGTACAGGTGCAGGGGCAAGGTGTTTGAAAGCGTGTTATGTCCCAGAGTCTTCAGATCAGGAGGTCAGCCATCTAGCCATTAGAGTCATTCTGGGTTTTGGGTTTAAGAGATGCTGGTCCAGTCTTTTTCACCCAGACAGGAAAAGGATTGGGCCTGTCCAGGTGAGCACAGCAAAGCAGGAGATCAGCAGAGTGCATTCCAGCAGTGTGGCAGTCCTTCTGCAGCACAGTAGTCCTACCTGGCAGAGTATCCATAGGTATCCAGAGGTCCAGAAGTGTACTAAAGGGTTGGTGTCACAGGTCCAGTATTTATATTCAGCTGTGCCTTCGATGTAGGTGAAAAGCCTCTAGAGGCATGCCTTTGACGTGCACAGATGCCCAGCCTTCCCTGCCCTGTCTCCAGACTATCTACAGGGCATGTGCCGCCTTTGTGTAGAAACATGACGCAGCCTATTCAAGTGTAAGTGTGGCAGGCACAGATGCCAGTGATGCCCCATCTAGTCACACCTAATCTCCCATTGTATGTGGCTGTCTAGGAGGAATACACAATTCCCAGCAGTCAACCAAATTAGGATTCCAGAGACACCAAACATTATCTCTTCCCATTCAGAAATTATACTTATAAAATGTAATAATGCAACTCTAATGTTATCCTATGGGAGAGATAAGCCGCGGAGTAGTGAAAAATTAATTTAAGAGTTTTTCACTACCAGGACATGTAATACTTAAAAGCGCAGACCTGTTTTTAACCCCTTCGCATCCAAGAACGTAATGATTACGTCCTTGGCTGCAGCGCTGAGGTTCCAAGGACGTAACCGTTATGTCCTTGGACTGACTCATGGGGGGAGCACTAGCACTCCCCCCTTGACCCTCACCTCGGTGCCCCCACTGCATGGATGAAAGGAAAATCGCTTTTGCATTTCTCCTCTGATCATGTGGAGGGGCCGAGAAAGGCATCAAAGGAAAGCCCTTTCTTTTCCATTGATGTCTTTCTCAGCATTTCGGCTGCCCCGATCGCGATGTGACTAGACACCAGGGATTTTTGTTTTTGTAGGTTAATGTCATGAGGGGAGCGGCCCCTTGGGCAAGGGTTGCTCCCCAGCGGCCAAATTATTTTTGCTCCCCCTTAGGCTGATCTGCCTCAGGGGGGACAGGAACCGCCTAGACACCAGTGTTTTTTTTTTATTTTTTTTTATGTGGGGAGGGACCCCTTAGGCAAGGATCGCTCCCCAGGGGCTAGAAACCAGGGTTATATCTTTTTTTTTGTTAACCTCTTTTTTTTTTAACATATGGGAAGCGACCCCTTAGGCAAGGGTCACTCCCCTGGGGGAAAATTGTATTTAGGCCATTTTGCCCCCTTGGGGGCATATCAGCCTATCTTTACTAGGTCAATCTGCCCCCGGGGGGGTGCAGAAACCACTAGACACCAGGGATTTGTATTTTTTTGTGTCAATTTTGCGCAAGGGGAGTGACCCCTTAGGCAAGAGTCGTTCCCCTGGGGGGCATATTTAATTGAGGCCTTTTGGCCTATTTTTATTAGGCTGATCCGCCCCCAAGGGGGGCAGAAACCACTAGGCACCAGGGATTTGTTTTTGCACCAATTTCACGCAAGGGGAGCGACCCCTTAGCCAAGGGTTGCTCCCCTGGGGGGGCAAATTTATTTTAGGCCATTTCTGCTCCCCTTGGGAGCAGCTCGGCCTATTTCTATTAGGTCGATCTGCCCCCCGGGGGGGCAGAAAACACTTAGGCACCAGGGATTGGTGTGTGTGTATGTGTGTGTTTTGTTTGGGGGGCAGCCCCTTGGGCAAAGGTCGCTCCCCATGGGGGCACATTACTGTTGTGGAAGGCCCATATTGCCCTCAAGGGGGGGCAGAAAGCTCACCAGAGACCAGGGAAGATTTTTTTTCCAAAATAAGAGGGTGGGGTATGGTCATACCCCCACCCCAAATAAATGGGGCTAAAGTTGTCCTGCCCACCAGTGGGCAGATAGGGCAATTACCCCCGATATACACCCCGGGGGGCAGAAAGTATACTAGATGCTAGGGAATTAAAAAAAATAATAATAGTGGGGTGGTGGCTACCAACCAGTATGGGCCTGGTTATGCCCCCACCCCAACTGAAGGGGGTAACAGTCTTTCAGCTCTCCCCCCCGCACACTAAAACATCTTATCCCACTGCAAGCAAGAGGGCATTTGATTATTTTGGGTTTTGGTTTTACATTTGGATTTTTTCAACTTTGGGACACTGCAATGTAGAAAAATCCACAAGACCTAGACACATCTGAAAACTAAACATCTGGGTGAGTCCAGGGTGGTGTGCTTCACATGCACCACGCACCATTTTCTTAACCACAATGCCGTGCAGACCTCCAACTTTGCTGGAAATCACACATTGTTTCATCATTTTTGTGATGGAACCATCCGGAATCTGCAGGAATCCACAAACTTCTTACCACCCAGCATTGTCTCTTCCATATCGGTAAACATTCTGCCCCATTTGTCAGCCTAAAATGTTTTTTTTTCCAACTGCCCTTTTGGAACCGCTTCGGTTCCCCCTTTCTTTCAACATGTTTTTGGCTCTTCCCTGTCACAGGCACTTGGCCCACCTACACAAGTGAGGTATAATTTTTACCAGGAGACTTAGGGGAACATTGGGTGGTAGGAACTTTGTCCTGGTGTTGTGATCCCACACAGAAATATGGGAAAAATTTGTTTTTTTTAGCTAACTTTGAGCTTTGCTGAGAATTCTGGGTAAGAAAACACTTGGGGATCCACAGTAGTCACAGCTCCCTGGACTTCCTCTGGTGTCTAGTTTTCAGAAATGTTTGGGTTTGGTAGGTTTCCCTATATGGCTGCTGAGCCCAGGACCAAAAACGCAAGTATTTTTTTAACCAAATTTTGAGGTTTGCAAAGGATTCTGGGTAACAGAACCTGATGAGAGCCCCACAAGTCACCCCATTCTAGATTCCCCTAGGTGCCTAGTTTTAAAAAATGCACTGGTTTGGTAGGTTTCCCTAGGTGCCGGCTGAGCTAAAGGCCAAATCCACAGCTTGGCACTCTGCAAAAAACAGCTCTGTTTTCTTTGGGAAAATGCGATATGTCCATGTTGTGTTATGGGGCATTTCCTGTCGCGAGAACTAGGCCTACCCACACAAGTGAGGTACCATTTGTATCGGGAGACTTGGGGGAACACTGGGTGGAAGAAAATTTGAGGCTCCTCACAGATTCCAGAACTTTCTATCACCTAAATGTTAGGGAAAAGTGTTATTTTTGGGCAAATTTTGAGGTTTGCAAAGGGTTCTGGGTAACAGAACCTGGTGAGAGCCCCACAAGTCACCCCATCTAGAATTCCCCTAGGTGTTTAGTTTTCCAAAATGCACAAGTTTGGTAGGTTTCCCTAGGTGCCGGCTGAGCTACAGGCCAAAATCCAGAAGCTTGGCACTTTGCAAAAAACAGCTCTGTTTTCTTTGGGAAAATGTGATGTGTCCACGTTGTGTTTTGGGGCATTTTCTATTGCGCGCGCAAGGTCTACCCACACAAGTGAGATACCATTTCTATCAGGAGACTTGGGGGAATGCTGGGTGGAAGGAAATTTGTGCTCCTTTCAGATTCCAGAACTTTCTGTCACTAAAATGTGAGGATAAAGTGGCTGCTGAGCCCAGGACCAAAAACGTAAGTGTTTTTTCAGCCAAATATTGAGGTTTGCAAAGGATTCTGGGTAATAGAACCTGGTGAGAGCCCCATAAGTCACCCCATACTGAATTCCCCTAGATGTCTAGTTTTCAGAAATACACAGGTTTGGTGGGTTTCCCTAGGTGCCCGCTGAGCTAGAGGCCAAAATCTAGAGCTAGGGACTTTGCAAATTTTAGATTTCAATGTAAAAATGTGATGTGTCCATGTTGCGTTTCTTGTCGCGAGCATTATACCTACCCATGCAAGTAGACTTGGGGGAACACAGAATAGCAAAACAACTGTCATTGCCCCTTGTCTTTCTCTACATTTTTTCCTTCCAAATGTAAAGACAGTGTGTAAAAAAGAAGTCTATTTGAGAAATGCCCTGTAATCCACATGCAAGTATGGGCACCCCATAATTCAGAGATGTGCAAGTAACCACTGCTTCTCAACACCTTATCTTGTGTCCATTTTGGAAATACAAAGGTTTTCTTGATACCTATTTTTCACTCTTTATATTTCAGCAAATTAATTGCTGTACACCTGGTTTAGAATGAAAACCCATTGCAAGGTGCAGCTCATTTATTGGCTCTGGGTACCTAGGGTTCTTGATGAACCTACAAGCCCTATATATCCCCGCAACCAGAAGAGTGCAGCAGACGTAAAGGTATATTGCTTTCAAAAATCTGACATTGCAGGAAAAAGTTGCAGAGTAAAATTGTCGGAGTCACCAGATCCTCGGGGTCTGTGCACGTTCCCAACACTTCCACCACAAGACAGCTCCAATACTCTGATTAGATTTATCACAGAGTCTAAGAGAGTCCAAGTGGGGAAAAGGGGACTAGGACGGGAACAGCTGGGAAGGAGACCTGTAGGAAGCAAAAGGTTAAAACACAACATCAAAATTACATCTCATGAAATCAGTACCATGCTACAACTCTAAGCTTCGTCTTTTCCAAAAAAAAACATGAACAACCCTAGAATAGTCCTAAAACTGACTAGGCTTTAGATGTCCGAATACCTGAGGAGGAAACAGGAAAAGTTAATTAGGACTTTCAGATTCAAGTACTTTCCTTAGCATGAGAATCACGAAACACTCTGAGCAATTTCTAAACAACCATATGAATCTCCTTTTAAGAATACATATCAGGAACACACAGCATTACATCTAGAACTCTGGTATTGTTGTGTTCATCTCAGAAAAAACATTGGAAAGTGAACTGCGCACATTGCAGATTTTTATATGAGTATTAAACACCATAAAGGATTGTGCACCATGAAATCACACAACGTAGATTCAAGGAATAAATCACGCGACGTGTCAACTTGAAATGCTACCAAGAAAATGTCTTAGAATGGTAGTGCACAGTAATTTACATTATTTATACACGAGGAAAGAATTGCGCGTCTTGCCGATTCAAATGCCACCATACAAATGCCAAGAAATGGTAGCGCACAATGAACAACATGAAAATCACTCAGGGAAAAAATTGCGCGTCTTGTCGATTCAAATGCCACCATGCAAATGCCAAGAAATGGTAGCGCACAATGAATAACATGAAAAAACACTCAAGTAAAGAATCACGCGTGTTGCCGATTCGAATGCCACCATGTAAATGCCAGAAAAAGGTAGCGCACAATGAACAGCATGAATTACACACGAGAAGTGAATCGCGCGTTTCGCCGATTTGAATGCCACCATGTAAATGTCAAGAAAAGGTAGCGCGCAATGCACAACAAAATTAAATGCTCATGAAACGAGTTGCACGTCTTGCCAACTCGTAAAACATCATGTAAATGTCAAGAAATATCAGTGCGCAATGAACAACAATGTAATAACGAAGTCAAATCTTTATGGAATAAATTGCGCTTCCTCCCTATTTGCAAACCACCATACAAATGTCCAAAAATGGCAGCGCACAAGTAATCTGTTATTCATTTAAGAATTAAAATCAAGAATATGAAAATTCCCAATTACGGTGTTGGGAAATGTCCAAACACCGTCTTACCGCCTGGAAACAGTGATCACCAATGAGAGATGAGTGCAGAAGACTGGAAAATCCAAATAGGCCGCCGGGACAGGAGCTCAGGAAGAAGCTGCTGCTCTGCACCGGGACCTCTGAATAGTGAGCACTGGAAGTTGGGCTGACTCTCTTTTATAGAGTCTTGGCTCAGCCTAGAACCACGCCCAGGCATGTTGCAGGGAAAGTCTCTTGAAGGCCCTGGAAAGGGACCACATCTTAACACACTCTGAATGTCTGCAGCAATACATTGCAAATGTACAGTATTTATAAGCACCTTAAAAATTAATCTTTTGGATGGAATTCTGCAATGCAAAAGGTTAAAGAATAACATATCATCACAATGCATAAATTACATTATCTTGCGAGTGTTGGGTTTTTGCATTCTAGATGCCCGTAGAGCGCGCGCTGTCCTGGTGTTGATAAAAATGGAGAAAAAAGGGCTGTTTTTTACATCAATTTCAATATGTTTTTATTTCAGCTTGTAGGACCTAAACAAATTACCCCTTGATGAATTCAGACTTTTGTCTACTTTTCAGAAATGTTTAGCTTTCTGGGATCCAGCATTGGTTTCACACCCATTTCTGTCACTAACTGGAAGGAGGCTGAAAGCACAAGAAATAATAAAAATGGGGTATGTCCCAGTAAAATGCCCAAATTGTGTTGAAAAATTTGGTTTTCTGATTCAAGTTTGCCTGTTCCTGAAAGCTGGGAAGATGGTAATTTTAGCAATGCAAACCCATTGTTGATGCCATTTTCAGGGGAAAACCACAAGCCTTCTTCTGCAGCCCCTTTTCCCATTTTTTTTTAAATATTTGCTGTATTTTGGCTAATTTCTTGGTCTCCTTCAGGGGATCCCACAAAATCTGGATACCTCTAGAATCCCTAGGATGTTAAAAAAAAGGACCCAAATTTGGCATGGGTAGCTTATGTGGACAAAACGTTATGAGGGCCTTAGCGCAAACTGCCCCAAAAAGCCAGAAAAATGCTTGCCACCTGAGGGGGAAAATGCCTGGCAGCGAAGGGGTTAAATACATTGAATTCTTCCCTCTGAGGTATCCAGGGCCTACTCTAGGGGTGACTGGGTGACATATGTATCAAAAAGGAAGGTTTGCACCTTACAAAAGGTTTATTTTCGAAAGTCAAAAGGGTAGTTAAAAACTGCTCTCAAACGCTCTGCAATAGCAGGCCTGAGACATATAAAAGGGCTACTTAAGTTGGTGGCACATATAGTGCTGTAGACCCAATAGTAGCATTTATTTTACAGGCCCTAGCTCCGTGTAGTACAACTTTACTAGGGACTTAAATGCAAATTAAATATGCCAGTTGGGAATAAGCCACTATTACCATGTTTAGAGGAGAGAAAGCAAGCACTTTAGCACTGGTAAATTGCATGGAGTCCTAATGCCAGCAAAAACGAGATCAGAAAAAAATGGACTATGAAGGCAAATGGTTGGGAGAAAGACCACCCTAAGGCGGACACTTCTAACACTCATGTTTTGTGAGTTAACGTTTATTGCTGTCAAGGGATGCACTTCAATAATAAAACCCACCATCACAACCCACTTCAATACTATTTCTCCACCATGTATCCTTTTGAAATTCTGACTTTTGCCCAAATTTGTTGTCTAGGACTGCTGGTTCATGGATCATGGCTTAAACCCCTTTGATTCAGAATTTGGAGTTGTGTGGCCTGTAAGAAGCATCAGCGATATTCCTTGATACTTAGTGTTGGGCTTTGAAAAGAGAGAGGTGGGATAGGGAGCTAGATAAACTTATCTTTCACGTAGCACCTATGCTGTACATAAATGTACATAAATGCACATAAATGAAGCAAGCTCTCCCAGACCTACAACTATTATGCCACCTGTTTTACAACTTTAAGACTGAGGTTAAGTAACACTTTGCCTTTCATTTGCACAGTTAGAGTCTTTGGGCCATGGCTCTACATTTGACAACATGCTCACTCTATTAAATGCCTCTAAAATTGTGGAATAAAATTGACCACATTTCCACAAAAGTTCTCTAATGCTACCATTCATATCTAAATCCCTTTTGGACCAAAGGACATTAGTGCCTCAATGAAGAAGTCAATCAGACCACTGTTCCATAAAGGGACAGGTGCTGCACTATGGAAAAATAAATTGTGTGCTGTGACATTGAGGGAGCAAGCAGTGGATCCCTGGACCGCTGTCTTCTTGCCCCTATGCCTGTAGGTGACATTCTGAAGGAGCAAACTGTGACATTCTGCTTCTTGTTTGCAAAACCTTGTCACCTGAATTTACTTATGAGTAATCAGCCAATAGGTCACAAATGCAATTGCAATCAAACACCATTGATACATTTCTTTCTGATCCAGAAAGGAAGAGAGAGATACCACCATCCAACATGCAGTGTCTTTGCAAGTTCAAACATATATGACTTGCAAAGCACCATTTGTACATTGCATTTTGCGGTTTAGAGAATCACAGGATTTACAATCACAAAAGAGTTTAGAACATTTGGTCCCAGGAGAGTATCAATGCTCGCAGCTAGCACATGCAAGAACTGTGCGTGTGCAACTTATATTTCATGTGAACCACAAATTAAACACAGTTGCATGGGAAACATGCAATAGTCAATATGCCAACTTTAATGTCCCAACTTTCCCGCTGGGCCGGCGGGCGACCGCCCAGCGGGAAAGCCCCTGCAACGAGGAAGCCGGCTCCGAATGGGGTGCGACGGGTGCAGTGGCACCCGTCGCGATTTTCACTGTCTGCTAAGCAGACAGTGAAAATCTGTATGGGGCCCTGTGAGGGTGCCCCTGCACTGCCCATGCCAGTGGCATGGGCAGTGCAGGGGCCCCCAGGGGCCCCACGACACCCGTTCCCGCCATCCTGGTTCTGGCGGTGAAGACCGCCAGAAACAGGCTGGCGGGAAGGGGGTCGGAATCCCCGTGGCGGCGCTGCAAGCAGCGCCGCCATGGAGGATTCCCTGGGCCAGGGGAAAACCGGCGGGAAACCGCCGGTTCCCCTTTTCTGACCGCGGCTTTACCGCCGCGGTCAGAATAGCCCAGGAAGCACCGCCAGCCTGTTGGCGGTGCTTCCGCTGCCCTCCGCCATGGTGGTCATGGACCGCCAGGGTCGGAATGACCCCCAAAATGTTGGCTATTGATGGTTTTTCTTTTTTTTCTGAAAAAGTGTATATGTGGGGTGATATTTCATGCCATAAGATGATGTGTGTGGTTGTAAAATTTTTATAGCTCGGTTAATTTTCATGATTTACATTGCTGAATTAATGGTAGTATATTTGTCATCAGCCACAATTTGTCTCCATGCCATGTGGCCAGGGGCCATTTTGGGTAGTTTGTGTCCATAGGCCTTAACATTTTTTTTTTCTCCATCCCTTCTCGGTTGTTGTTGTTGTTGTTGTCTGACCATGTGGCTGTTGGGCATTTTGTGCATCCAGCCAGTTTGCTTTTTGCCATATGCTTGCATGTGTTCTTTCTTCCCCATGACTTCTTACTCACTGTGGTTATTTGACCATGTGTCTAGTGATCATTTTGGGCATCCAGACCATGTGCTTTTGCCATAGGCTTGCATGTGTTATTTGTTCCCCATGACTTCTTACTCACTCTGGCAATTTGACCATGTGGCTTGTGGCCATTTTGTGCATCCTGCCCATGTGCTTTTGCCGTAGCATGCATGTTTTCTTTGTTTCACATGCCTCTTTGCCCACTTTTGTTGTTTGTCCATGTGGCTGGCTGCCATTTTGTGCATCTAGCCAGTATGCCTTTGCTATTGGCTTGGATGTGTTCCTTGTTCCCCATGCCTCCTTGCATGCTATTGTTGTTTGACCATCAGGCTACTGGCCATTTTGTGCACCCAACCAGTATGATTTTGCCATAGGCTTGCATTTTTTTTTGCTTCTAGTCAGTGTGTCTTTATCGTAGGCTTGCATGTGTTCTTTGTTTCCCATACCTCCTTTCTTGCTATTGTTGTTTGGCCAGGTGGCTGGCGGCCACTTTGCGCATCCAAACAATTTATATTTCCATCGGCTTGCATGTGTTTTTTGCTTCCCATGCCTCCTTGCTTGCTGTTGTTGTTTGAAAGGCCATGTGGATTGCGGTCATTTTGTTCAACCAGTCAGAGTGCCTTTGACACTAGCTTGCATGCGTTCTTTGTTCCTTATGCCTCCCCGCTCACTGTTGTTGTTGGACCATGTGGCGGCAGCCATTTTGTGCATCCAGCCAGTGTGTTTTTTTCTTTTTCCATAGGCTTTCGTGTGTTCTTTGTTGCCTATGTCTCCTTGCTCGCTGTTGTTGTTTGAACATGTGGCTGGTGGCAATTTTGTGCTTTCAAACAGTATGCCTTTTGGGCTTGCATGTGTTCTTTGTTCCCCATGCCTCCATCCTTGCTGTTGTAGATTGACCTTGTTGCTGGTGGCCATTTTGTGAATCCAGCCAGCACGCTTTTGCTGTAGGCTTGCATTTTTTGCCTTTGAAATAGGCTTGCATGTGTTCTTTGTTCCCCAGGACTTCTTTCTCCCTGTTGTTGTTTGGTCATGTTGCTGGCAGCCATTTTGTGCATCCAGCCAGTGTGTATTTCCATAGGCTTGCATGTGTTCTTTGCTTCCTGTGCCTCCTTGCTCTCTGTTGTTGCTTGTAGTACCATGTGGCTGGTGGTCATTTTGTGGATCTAGCCAGTGTTCTTTTGCCATAGGCTTGGATGTGTTCTTTGTTCAGCATGCATCCTTGCTTACTGTTGTTGTTTAACCATGTGGCCGGAGGCCATTTTGTGCATCCAGCTAGTATGCCTTTGCTATAGTCTGCATATGTTCTTTGTTCCCCATACCTTCTTGCTTGCTGTTGTTGTTTGTAGTACCATGTGGCTGGCAGTCATTTTGTGAACCCAGCCAGTGTGCCTTTGCCGTAGGCTTGCATGTGTTCTTTGTTCCCTATGTCTCCTTACTCGCTGTAGTTGTTTGACCATGTGGCTGGTGGCAATTTTGTGCTTTCAACCAGTATGCCTTTTCCATAGGCTTGCATGTGTTCTTTGTTCCCCAATTTTAATTTTAGAATATTTTTATTTTAATTGTTTTTTTTTTTTCGTTTTTTTTTTGCATTTTGCACACAATCCATCCTTCCACCATAGGTGAACAGGCACACAACAGCATTCATGTTTTTAGTATAATTCAATTTCCTACTGAACACCCTGCCTGTCATTGACTAGGTGTATGTCAGACACATCAGCATAATTCATTTTTTTAATAGTTATTCCCTTCCCCCTGTACACCGTTGCCTACCATAGGCATACACCAACCCTCATTTTTTTAAGGATTAGTCCATTGACCCATGCACCTCTATGACTGCCACAGGTGTCTCCTTTAGAATAGATGCACATAAAGCAAAACATTATGGGGGTCATTACGACCTTGGCGGGCGGCTACTGCCGCCCACCATGCGGTAACCGCAGTGCGGCGGCCAATGCGGCCGCACTCACGCAGCCACCATTACGACATCCCCGCTGGGCCGGCGGGGATGAGGCCGCAACATAGGAGCCGTCTCCTAATGGAGCCGGCGGTGTTGCGGCCGTGCGACGGGTGCAGTTGCACCCGTCGCGCTTTTCACTGTCAGCTATGCAGACAGTGAAAAGCTGGCCGGGGCCCTGTTAGGGGGCCCCTGCACTGCCCATGCCAGTGGCATGGGCAGTGCAGGGTCCCCCAGGGGCCCCAGGACACCCCTTATCGCCAGCCTCTTCCTGGCGGTGCAAACCGCCAGAAACAGGCTGGCGGTAGAGGTGTCATAATCCCCAGGGCAGCGCTGCTTACAGCGCTGCCCTGGCGGATTATCACCGCCGGGGCTAAAACGGCGGCAAACCGCGGGCCCCGGCGGTGCGACCGCGGCGCTTCCGCCGCGGTCGTAATAGGGCTGGAAGCACCGCCAGCCTGTTGGCGGTGCTTCCGTCCTTTTAGCCCTGGCGGTCTCGGACCGCCAGGGTCAAAATGACCCCCTATATCTGTATGTTGTGTTTTCCTGATTGAAAATGAGATTTTATGGTATGGAGATGTGGTTGGTGTTGGACTTTTTTGCTTATGCAGGGTCATCCCCAATCTTTTTGCCTCCTGCCTCCTATTTTTTCTGACCTGTTGCTGTTGGCTTTTGAACTCTGAGCACTTTACCACTGCTAACCAGTGCTTAAGTGCAGATGATCTTTGTGTAAATTGTAATGTTGATTGGTTTATTCATGAGTGGCATATTTGATTTACTAGTAAGTCCCTAGTAAGGTGCACTAGAGGTGCCAGGGCCTGTAAATCAAATGTTTCTAGTGGGCCTGCATCACTGGTTGTGCCACCCACATAAGTAGCTCTGTAATCATGTCTCAGACCTGCCACTGCAGTGTCTGTGTGTGCAGTTTTAACTGTAAAGTCGACTTGGCAAGTTTACCCACTTGCCAGGCATAAACCTTCCCATTTCTTACATGTAATACACCTCTAAGGTTGGCCCTAGGTAGCCCCAAGGACAGGGTGTAGTGTATGGTTAAGGTAGGACATATATTAATGTGTTTTCTATGTCCTGACAGTGAAACATTGCTAAATTAGTTTTTCACTGTTGCAAGGCCTGTCCCTCTCACAGGTTAACATGGGGGCTACCTTTAAATCTGATTAAATTGTAGATTCCCTTTGGGAGCGGATGGACATGTGGAGTTTGGGGTCTCTGAGCTCACAATTTAAGAATACATCTTTTAGTAAAGTTGATTTTAAGATTGTGTGTTTGAAAATGCCACTTTTAGAAAGTGAGCATTTTCTTGCTTATACCATTTCTGTGACTCTGCCTGTTTGTGTATTCCTTGTCTGGGTCAGTTTGACAGTTGTGCTGGTTGCACCTCACACTAGACAGTGACACAAAAGGAGCTGGGGTGTAGTCTGCATTTCCTGATGAGCCATGTGTGCTAGGAGGGAGGGGAGGAGTGGTCACTTACACCTGAAAGGGCTCTGCCTGTCCTCACACAATGCAGTCTCCGACCCCCTGGTGGGTGTCTGGGGCCTGGCCTGGGCAAGGCAGGATTTCACATTAAAAAGAGTAGGCCTACTTCAAGGGGAAATTGGGTATAAGAAAGGCACCCAAACCACAGACTTTAGATTACTTCTGGAAACAAGAGGAACCTCTGCCTTGAGAAGAGCTGAAGAGCTGAGGAGAAGTGCTGCCCTGCCTGTGACTGTGCTTTGTGAAGCTATCCTGCAGTTGCTGCTTCTGCCAGTGTAAGAGGGCAAAGACTGGACTTTGTGTGCCTTCCATCTTGTGAAGAAATCTCCAAGGGCTTGACTTAGAGCTTGCCTCCTGTTGTTTGAAGTCTCAGGGACAGCAAAGACTTCTTTCTGCCAGCAGCTGGAGTCTCTGGAGAGACACCTGCTCTGACAAGTGGTGCCCTATCCAGTCCCTGGGCCCTTGAAAGGAAAGCTGGTGGAAATCCAAGGAAATCGACTTCGGAAGACTTCAGACCAATGCCGCTGCTGAATCCGGTGACGCCGTCTGCACCCAACTCCGTGATCTTTGCTGGAACGCCGCAACCTTCGCAAGCCCGATGCCACTGCAGCCCCGCTGAAGCCCGCGACTCCGTGGAAGTCACCGCACCACGTCATGACCGATGCTGCTCGAAGTGCATGAATTCAACGTTTCGCACAGACGCCACAATCCCCGACTTCGCACATCGGCTTGTTTTCACTCTTCACCAAAGGTACTGTACCTGGGGGTCTACGTGACTCCATGTCCGGCACCGCTGGTGTCAGCTTGTTGGGAACGACTCCGTCACGACGCCGTGTTAACACCTCATCAAAGCATTTTGGGGGTGATTATAACCTTTTTAAGGTACCGCCGCCAAATGACCGCACCGCGGTCAAAAGACCGCGGCGGCCATTCAAACATTTCCTCTGGGCCGGCGGGCGCTCTCCAAAAGAGCGCCCGCCGGCCCAGAGGAAATGCCCCTGCAACGAGGACGCCGGCTCAATTCTGTAGTTGCAGGGGTGCAACGGGTGCAGTTTGCACCCGTCGCGTATTTCAGTGTCTGCATTGCAGACACTGAAATACACAGTGGGGCCCTCTTACGGGGGCCCCGCGGCACCCCCTCGGGGAGACCCGCCAGGAACAGGATGGCGGTAGGGGGTGTCAGAATCCCCATGGAGGATTCCCCCGAGCAGCGGGAAGTCGTCGGGAGACCGCCGACTTTCCGCTTCTGACCGCGGCTGAACCGCCGCGGTCAGAATGCTCGTGGGAGCACCGCCAGCCTGTTGGCGGTGCTCCCGTGGTCGGTGGCCCTGGCGGCCGTCAGAATGACCCCCTTTGTGTTTCTAAGCGTTGTTTTTGAGTTTAATCTTTAAAAATTCATACCTTGACTTGTGTATGTCGGGTTTTTGTCGTTTTGGTCTTGTTTTGTTTAGATAAATATTTCCTATTTTTCTAAACTGGTGTTATGTCATTTTGTAGTATTTTCATTAACTCACTGTGCGTGTTGGTACAAATACTATACACCTAGCACTCTGAAGTTAAGCTTACTGCTCTGCCAAGCTACCAAGGGGGTGAGCAGGGGTTAGCTGAGGGTGATTCTCTTTTACCCTGACTAGAGTGAGGGTCCTTGCTTGAACAAAAGTCCTGTACAGTGATATCAGTCTTCCAATCTCTTCCATTTGAGCAGCTTAGTGCCACTGCCAACTGAGACCTTTAATATGGCCCCAAAAAAAGTTGTTCCCAAGAAAGAGGTCAGTGAGAAGTAGCAGCTTCCTACGAGAGGTGTGACCAGTACAACCTTTTTTGAAAGACATGTGCCTGCCGCACCAATCTCCAGAGAGGAACCTAAGAGCAGCACTCATGCATCAACAACACCACCCCAACCTTAGTCCAAGACCATGTCTGTCAATCATGGTGTCGCCGACGAGTAGTGACATTGAATTGGACTTGTCCTTTTTGCAATGTAGTACCCAATTGTTTCAGGAAACAGAGCAAAGTGGACAGCAGCCACAGCCCTCAATTGTAGATCTTCCTGAAGTTGGAGCAGAACAGGAGGTTCACCTTTCTGCTGTGCAAGAATCCGCTCTTTTAGAATCAGTGGTTCCCAGATCTCCAACAAGGAAAAGGAACGATACGCTACCATCTTCTCGAAGCACCACTTCGGATGATAGTGATGGGGACATGGAGTGGACCGCGGCAGAGTCTGGGAGATGCCAGGAGAGGCAAGGGAAGAGAAAAGTTCCTGAAAGCCTTAGACTTATGGAAGGGGATGATGGGAAGGATGACAACGATGAGACAGTCATTGTCGAAGCTGGCACAGATGAGTCTGACATTACTCCTCCTGTTCAACCTGCTCCGAGGGATGTGGCACAGGTAGCATCACCAGCTCCCATGATTGTGAAGCCCCAGCTGAGATCTGTACCAATCCTACCAGAAGTATGCACTGCAGAGAGGCAATCAACAACACACCCACCTATTTCCAGTTCTTCTTCAGGCTTTCTAAGTGGCCAACAAATAAAGTACTTCTCCCCAGTTTGAGACTTGTTCACGCTTAGCAAACAGGAGGGGAATATTCAATATGCTCCATTTGCTATGCAAGTGGTAAGCCTAGTTCACATTATGGTACTGGAGGCCAAATGACCCATATGAAAAAAACATCATACAATCCGGTGGAAGAAGCACCTTAAAACATTGCTAAACATGGTTGTGGTGGTGAAGGTAAAGAGTGCAAGGAAACAGCAGCTACAAGTCCAATCACGGGGGGAATTAATGATGAAGAAAAGAGTAACATCCTCATGCAAAAACAGCCTTGTCCTCAGCAGTGTGCTAGAATCACCCACCTCAGTGACCTCACAATGGAACAAGAAGACTCAGAGTCAGATGGAGACACCACAGTATACAGTGACTGCCCAGTGATGCACACTGAGTCTACCATCACCTACTTATCTAAAGTAACCAGCGTCAGTGGCCCCAGAAATGAGGAAAATCCAGGGTACTATTACGGGCATGTTTAGCCAGGAGGGGCCCTAAGACTGCAACCACCCAATGGAACATTTGTACAATGGGAAGCCAGGAAAAAGTATTGCACTGGACCTCCTCCATTTTTCTTTCGTGGAAGGGGTGGGATTCTTAGAACTTGTGGTGGCCATCTGCCCAAAATGGAAGGTTCCAAGTCAGTCTGAATTTGACAGAGTTGCTGTTCTATTGCTGTATCATGATGTGCTGCAAATAGTTGGACAAGCTTCACTGTGAAGTGCTGTTTACACTATCCACCTGACGACAGACATGTGGACTAGTTGTCAGGTGACTGATTACAAGTGCATCACTGCGCACTATAACTCTTTTGTGGGGGTAGGCAACAGCTATCTATATGTCTTGGTCCGGAAGAAATTTTTAGAAGCATTCGGCGGCATGCAACAGTAGCCATGTTCACCATTGAGAAATGACATACAGCCGCTAACATCTTGGAAGAAATTAGCAGCAGTGTGTCCTAATTGGATTTGTTGCCACTGACAATAGCAGTAAAAGTCAATGCAATCTCAGATGGTGGCTATTTCAAGATCCTGTGTCCGATGCATTGCGTCAACCTGGTTCTGCAAGAGGGTCTCAAAAAAGAAGACATTGTCAGCAACATACTGACCACTTGCTAAAGAATCTACACTCATTTCAGCCATTCTTTTAAAGCCCAACTACAGCGTTCTAATAAAGTACCAAACTCCTCATACAAGTGATGCCCACACATTGGAACTCGACCTACTATATTTTGCAACATCTCTTTGAGCAGTACAGACATATCAATAACTATGGGGGTCATTCTGACCCCAGCGGTCTCTGACCGCCGGGGCCAGGGTCGGCGGGAGCACCGCCGACAGACCGGCGGTGCCCCGCAGGGCATTTTGACCGCGGTGGTTCGGCCGCGGTCAGATGCGGGAAACCAGCGGTCTCCCGGCGGTTTCCCGCTGCCCTGCAGAATCCTCCATGGTGGCGGAGCGCGCTCCGCCGCCATGGGGATTCTGACACCCCCTACCGCCATCCTGTTCCTGGCGGGTCTCCCGCCAGGAACAGGATGGCGGTAGGGGGTGCCGCGGGGCCCCCGTAAGAGGGCCCCTGCAGTGCCCATGCCAATGGCATGGGCACTGCAGGGGCCCCCGTAAGAGGGCCCCACAAAGTATTTCAGTGTCTGCTATGCAGACACTGAAATACGCGACGGGTGCCACTGCACCCGTCGCACCTTCCCACTACGCCGGCTCAATTCTGAGCCGGCGTCCTCGTGGGAAGGTTGATTTGCCCTGGGCTGGTGGGCGGCCTTTTGGCGGCCGCCCGCCAGCCCAGGGCAAATCCCAAAATACCCTCAGCGGTCTTTCGACCGCGGAGCGGTATTTTGGTGGGGGAACTTTGGCAGGCGGCCTCCGCCGCCCGCCGAAGTTAGAATCACCCCCTATGTCATTCAAAGAGGAGGGGATGCAATTGGGAAATCTATGACCATGGATGCAGACAAATGGGGCCTAGTGAAGTGCCTGACACAGATGCTACTCCTTTTTGAGGTTTTCACACAGGAAGTTAGCGAGAAGGGCAATATAATGGGCCAAGCTATGCTGTTGCATCTGCTAAAGGATGAGGTAAAGAATGAGTCTTAAAGGTTTGCAGTCACAGTTTGAACGAAAACTCAGAAGCACATGCCTTGGTTGAGAGCATAAACTTTTGCTTGGCTTGTAATGCAAGGCTGCAAAATGACATTATCTCGATCCATGGTACAAAAAATTATTTTCAATTTCATTTTTTTTGCAAAAGGGTATGTTTCAGACTGCAAGAGATGGTTTGCTGAGCAAGCCAGAGGACTGGAAGATGAACGGCTGCCACTTATAGTCCCACTGTGCAGTTTTGGGGAACCACCTTCAACTTTCAGAGATGGCAGACTTGTCTCATAGCAGCCAACACAGCAACAAAAAAACGGCAACAACAAAAACATAAGAATCAGACACAATCTCTGCATTGGCTTGCTTTCAAGTGACAGGCCTTATGTACAGTGCAGAGGCAAAGGCAAAAGAGGTTGAGCAAGTGGCTGCACCAGTGAACTTTCAGGGGATGTTCAAGGAGTATCTGGATGTCCCAAGAGAGGTCTATGTGGATCAAAATTTGATTGGTGTATTGGTATAGGAAGATCCACCAGTGGCCAGAGCTCAGCAGGCTGGCAACAACATTTCTAGCTTGTCCAGTAGCCAACGTGTCTGCTGATTGTATGTTCAGTGCAGCTGGAGGATTTGTTATAGTGAGAAGGGACAATCTCTTGCCTCAAAACAAGGAGAGATTGACCATGATCAACATGAACCAACATTGTATATCACATGATTATACCATTTCTGAAACAGCACAGAGGATGATCGGTCAGAATCAAGTGTGTTAGCTGACCAATTCTGAGCAGACCACCTGAGTTTGAGGAAGAACTCTACTTCTCAGACTGAATATGCAGACTGAATTATTTAATAATTTTTCATAGAACTTCTTTCTTTGCACAAAAAAGTAGCTAGTGGAACATTGTGTTTGTATCTGATTTATGCTGCCCTTCCATTGTCTAGTCACTTGTATGGCCAGATTGAAGTTGAACCAGTGTACAGTGAATAAGCCTCCACAATTCCTTCATGACGTTGGAGATACTGCCTGACTCTGTCACACGCCTATCCTTTTTTTGCTTCACTTAGCAGGGCTGCCTCAGAAGATCATTGATTTATAAGAGTGCCAATACCACATTCCAATGTGTTGTCTGCATCAAAGATATAATTGTGTACCTACCACTGTGCTTGGGTTGGTAGAGGTAACTACAACTATTGAACCAATTAGTGAGTGATTGTGAGCGATGATTTATGATTTATGTGGTAGCAGACTGCGAGGAAGGGTGTTCAACTAATAGTAAACTTGATTTCAATGAATTGCAATGTTTGCTGCCTGATGGGTGATCACTTTTCCTGAAGGTGATTGGCCTTTGCAAACTCTCTCAGCGAAACTTTACCTGTACGGTCCACTTAATTGTTTTTTTTTGGGGGAGGTTCATAGAGCAGACCATCCACTTTAGTTACCAAACACAAATCTACACAAACTACTGCAATTCTGTTTCTCTATTTGTTCTTCAATAGCAGCGCACTATAGGTCTTTCTCGCTCAAGTCAGACTGCAATAGAGTTACTTGGAGTCAGGAGGAGGCTGAAAGGACTCAATGCTGGACTACCTCAACAGCCAGAAGAAGGATGTTATTGACTTCAAAGGGGAAATCATGATGATGAGGACTCTGAGGCCTAGTACTCAGCGATGTGGAATGGAGAGAGGTTCATTGATTTGGGAAATGCTGGTGAGTGTGTGTGTTGCACTGGTGGCAAACTTGAAACTTCTCTTGTTTGTACTCTGCCTCTGAAGCTTACCTTCTTTCTGTCTTTCGCCTTGACTCTACAATACAGTTTCTGTTTTACAATCTGCAGGCCTTGTCCACTACATGAACGAAAGCCAAAACCTGAGCTCAACCCTCCTGCTTACCTACAAGTGTGGTTCAGACAGGCACTCAAGAGTGATGGACATTTCCAAGGAGAATGTAGATGCATCGCCCAATTTGGCGATAAAGTATAACTTTTCTTTTAACAATCATATCCTTTAGAACTGGGTGGGTTCAAGTCACTCCTCCATATTTTGCTTTTTTTGAAACGTTGATGAGAGAATATTTAGATGTATAATAACATGGGACTCTTCTGCAAAAGGACTGTTTGTAATGCATTTAACTGAGGTGAGTCATACTAATAACTTTGTTTCCTTCCACAACAGATTGATGATGATGATTATGATGTGCTGCGCATCGCTCAGATAAATATTGTTCATGTGTTGTGTTTGTCTTTGTCACACCTTTCCCCAAATCCCCATTCCCATCTATTCATCAAACCCCTAACCCTCTTCCCCCAGGCTGTGTGATTTTTTGAGATGTGTCTTAATTTACACCAAGTAGATCATACACTTGGTGGGGCAGATGTGGTTAAATGCAACACCAACTCACTGCAGGATCTTCTATTACCTGAGCGATAGCCCACACTAGCCCCACTTACCCAACCAGGCAAAGTAGGAATGTCATTCCTCAACATCATCATTCTGTTCTTTGACATGCATAAATAAATGTTTAACCTTGTCGACTACTGAGTACAGACTTTGAGTGCGCTTTTCCTGACTTGAGTATTTCATAACTTTGGTTTTAATTGAATTCCATGCTCACCATTGCTCAGAATAATTTACTATTGCTAGTTTCCATTTTAATATGTAGTATTCTTTGATGTGTCATGGTGGTAGTAGTCTGTCCTCAGTCTTTCTAAAGATATAATGTAAATGTATGTGTATAACCTCCTGCTAACTATCGGTTTCTCTTTTAATTTAGTTGCTTGTGATGGAGAATACTTTTTATTAATCCTACAGTTGGAGATCTCCTCGGTGGTAGTGGGACCTCACTTGTTGTGATGCCTTCCCGGTTAGCACACTACCATAAAGAAAGCACCTTGGGGAAACCCTCCAGTAAGGTGTTGGAAGATCGACAGAGGGAGCAGCTGCCAGCTATCTCTTCAACTATTTAAGTAGGAGAACTATGGGGTGAAGTGAACTATTTTAGTTAGTACATAACTAACTTCTACTGCAGATGAGATACGTAATTG
This sequence comes from Pleurodeles waltl, assembly GCF_031143425.1. Classification (NCBI taxonomy): domain Eukaryota; kingdom Metazoa; phylum Chordata; class Amphibia; order Caudata; family Salamandridae; genus Pleurodeles; species Pleurodeles waltl. The sequence continues at coordinate 499,794,024 of NC_090445.1, forward strand.
TTTATCTATGTTTCTGTAGGCAATAAAGGAATCCCTGCCGGGCCATGGTGCTGGCGGACCAGAAGGAGTAGCTATATCAAGAAAGAAAAAAAACAAAAAAGACAAATTGCAAAGAATGCTATTTGCAAACACATGTTGTATTTTTTTAAATTATGCAGTAGCACGGTATAAGTAAATTGCTGGTCCCCTAGGGCCATTGGAATTTTTGATGTGATTAGGAAAGTCAGAGGGAAATAATTTTATCAACACATGTCACATAAAAGCACTGACTGGGTGAAAGAATGCAGAATAAGATAAAAAAAAACCAGAGGTTTTTTTTTTTCTTGTAAAGGACTTCCTAAAAAAGTAATTGACACAAACACTTTGTGTGAAAAAAAGAAAAATGCTCTGAATAATGAGCAAGGCATCTTTCCGCTATGGAGTACAAGTATTCTATTCTTATTGTGCTAAATGACTGGAGGCAAGCTAGCTACCTCATCAGGTACAAATTTGCTACAGTCTGCAGTCTGCAGCTGAGACAGCTGCAATTTATAAAAATGATCTTTGTTTCCAATGGCCCTGCTCTTCCCTAAAAGCCTTTCAATTCTACCCTCACTCCAAAGAGACAGATGATTAGTATGTCACACACATCATGTATAACATGTGGGTGATAGATTCCCTGTCTGCTGTCAGTAGACAGTGGGAAAAATGATGCATTGCAGTAGAGGGAAAGTAACAGGATATATCACAAAGTATTCCATCTGCAAAACATGAAATCACAGACACTTAATCCCACTCTGCTTCCTAGTCTCACCTCAAACACAAATTATTTCAGTCAAACACATTTGGTTGGCAGTAAGGGAAGGAAACTTGACTTAGGGCCTGATTTAGAGGTCCTGCCATTGAGTTTCAACTGAAAACCTACCCGTCGCCATGATGGTCCACTGGAAATATTTAGAGGTAAGTGGCCCCAGAGCCGAAAACCTGCATTTGAACCTCTGTCACTGCCTAGAAACACTGCCCACGTCAACGGCGGGTAGAGGGAAAAGTGGGTGCTGCCAGGACCCCAGGCACTCTTACCGCCGTGTAGATTTGGATGTGCCTTACACCCAAGAAAAAAGTGGTAGTCCGACCTCCACTTTCAAGTTGGCGTACTGGGGATAAAAGGGTGCAAACTCATGTTTTTTCTTCCTGGTCCATTTCTGTTTTTGACTGGATATGACTGGACAACACCTGATGTTACTGCTGCAACCCACCCATGGAAAAAACACTCCCCCCATCACCGAACTCAAAGGTAGGGACACCGCATTGCCAGGGTACATTGAGTGGGCACTCCATCGGAGGTCTGGACCACTTCAGGCATATAAATGTTACAGTTATTTTTTTTTATTCACTGTGAGATGCATTTTATGGGGGGCACTTGTGTCACACATGCCTGTGGACACACTGGCTCAAACCGCATATTGCACACATAAACAAATGTCGTTGTGGTGCCAGTATTCATTGACAAATGAATGCTGGCACCACAATGTCATTATATTCACACTTGTAAATGGTGTCCAGGTGTGCACATTGCAAGGGGACCTGTACCAGTAGGTATATGCCATATGTTCTGAATGAGAGTCATTACGTGTATGTGTTTGTGTGTGAATTGGCTCCTTGAGGTGGAGGGAGCTGAAGTGGGTGGTATGGTTGTGTCCATAAATGCTGGTTGAGGCGGAGGGAGTTGGAGTGGGTTATGTGGTTGTATCCCTATGTGTGTCACTTGCATGTGAGATTGATGTTGTTGTGTTGATGTGTGACGCAATCAGGTGAGTGTTGTTGTTATGTGACATTGACCTGCTGTGTGTAGTTGTGCTTGTGTGTGAGTGTGTTAGTGTAGATGGGTGTGTAGTTAATTTGGATGTTGTAGTTTTGTCGGATGTGGGTGCAGTGTCAATGGTGTGTGTATGTTGTGTAATGGATGTATGGCAATGTGTGTTTTCAGCATGTATGGGTTGTGCTGGAATTGTAATTGATGATGGTGTGAATTTGGTAAATGTGGTGTGTTGTGTAGTGTGTATTGCAGGGGGACACATATGGCTAAGGGACAGTGTGTGTGTGCCAGTTATCTCTATTCCACACCAATGTACGTAGTCTATTGGGTTCCACTGCTATCTCCCTCTGACACAAATTCATCGCCAGTCGACCTCTTGCAGAGCTGTAACATCTGAATATGGTGGGCAGAACACCGTTGACTTGACAGACTTTTTGGGTCCGACGCTGACGCGGCTTGGTGATAACACTGCCAGAATCTAAATCAGGCAATTAGGAGGTCATTATGAACACAGCACTAAACACCGCCGAGGTCGGCGGTGAACAGAAGTCCGCCGTTGGCGGTGAATGGAAACCCGCCATATAATGAACGAAAATCCCCACCCCGCCAAAAATCACCAGACCACCAGTCCCCGCCATGACCTTGTCGGCGGGAATGCTAGACCTCTCCACCCCGCCACCGCCGAGCACACCCACATCCCACCCTCCAAATAATGATGCACGAATCACCTTGGCGGACAGTGGAGGCCGGATGACCACTGGGGGTGCCGACCGCCACGGGTGGCAAGTGGACTTAACAGCAAAAAGTGCACACATTGGCTAAGCATGAAACCCACACACCTGACACACAGTCGTTTCCGCATAAATCAGTCACTGACACACTCCACAATCCTTTGCAATGAAACCAGGCCAAAGGAGACAGAGAGCACCAGAAGCAGACACCGAACGCCACCATACACGAGACGCACACCTACCCACAGAAGAACACCCTCACCCCGTTTCCAGCCCTGACACCATTCACCACACTCACCATGTCACACAGAAAGGGAGCTAAGGACCATGGTGGATGAGATCCTGAAGGTGGAGCCACAAATAAACAGGGCTGAGGTGCAGCACACACCCATCGCAAGGAAGATGGAGTTCTGGCAGACCATTGTGAACAGGGTCAACGCAGTGGGACACCATCCACGCACCAGGGGCAACATCCAAAAGAGATGGAATGACCTACGAGGGAAGGTCAGGGGCATGGCATCAAGGCACCACATTGCAGTCCAGAAGACTGGGGGAGGACCGCCACCAACACCACCCGAATACACCGACTGGGAGGAAAAGGTACTGGCCATCCTGCGCCCTGAGGAACTCACTGGAGGAATGGACTCGGGTAAGTCATCCACATTTACCCCATATACACCTTACCTGTAATGCATGCACCACCCCGCCCTACCCACACCCACCAGTGCCAATACCCCACCCAGACAATAGCCAATGAATCCACCCTCCTGCATGACCACAAGCCCACTAACAGGCCCACATCCCTCCCCCTGTGCACAGCCATCTACCCCTACAAGGATCCACAATGGAACTACACCCCCCCCCAATACAACCCCACACCCGAAGCAAAATGCAGTGTGACCCTTACAAAGACACCCTGGATGGCCACTGAAAGTAACACCAGCACAAAATAGCCCACTCCTGTGCACCCTAAACGTTCATGCATTTGTAACAGACATGCCTATGTCAGCCAACAGGCACCACCACCCTTGCCACCCTCACGGATGGGACAAGGAGTGCCAGTGCCCACCATGGAGACAGAGACACCTCACAGGACACTGGTGAAGGATCCCTGGACACTGATGAGCAGACAGGCCCCTCACACAGTCCCGGACTGTCACAATGCAGCAGCCCCACCCATGATACCACTGACACCCCTACCACCCAGTCACGAACAGCAGCCCAGGGCAAGCTTCCCCACACCAGTCTATACAGGCCACAGACTGGTGGAACACAGGTACAGAGGCCACAGTCTTCCACTCCCAATATGCAAGAAGGTGAGGGCCCCAGTACAAGTGGTACTGCCAGTCCTGTGCAGGGGATACAGGCACAAGGGGGTAGGGCAAGTGCTAGGGCCTCAGTGGGATGCCACAGGATGGATGCAGAAGCCCAGGACGTGATATCTGACGTATTGGGGGCCTACCAGCATACCCATGACAGGTTGGCACAGATAGTTTCCACCCTGGAACACAGTCAGAGGATGCAGCAGGAACACCACCAACAGGCCATGGAGCAGTGGAAACAGCACAACACCACAATGGCCAGAATAGCATGAGCACTTCTGCAGCTGGTACAAACCCAGTCTGAGACCCACACAGGACAGGAGGACCCCACTACAGCACTGGACACAGACCTGGCAATTATACCATCATCAGAAACATCCCAGGAGCTACTCTCACAGGAAACCTAAGGGCCAACCATGTCATCCCCTCAAGAGCAACAGCAGGTGCCTAAACGGACCCCCAGGCCAAGATATGGCACTGGAACCTCAGCAAAGAACAAGGCCCCCTTCGAGAAATAACTCAGCAACAATCTGCACAGCAACCATCCCACTCAATCAACCACAACACATTGCTAATAGGCAATATGAACTAATGTAAGAAAGGCTGGCATTGAGGACACTTACGACTTGCCATCACTGTAAATAGTACTATTTACTCCCTGCCACCAATAAAACATATATCACACCTGTAACACTGTCCTCTGTGTTAAAATATGAACAAAGTGAAGTATGGATGCAACTAGCTGATAACCACTTTATTGTCAAATCGTTGCATGAAAGGACTCCTGTGTGCCTAAATGTGGGCCGAAAGTGAATGCACTAAATTTAAATCTGTACCATGCAGGACTGGACCCTGTTTCACATTTCATATTCAACCCCCCCTACATGACTAGGCACACTGACAGTATGTGTCACAAACCCCAATGTCAGCCCTAAGTCCCACACAGTTACTGGAAGTAGAGTTGTATCAGTTGGGTTCTGGAATTGACATCTTCCCCTTCCTCATCACCACCATCACTCTTGTCCCCTCTCTGAGGTAACTGGTCAGGGCATCCAGCTCCTTCCACCTCCAAGAGGGGGATAGAATGTCTCACTGCCATGTTGTGCAGTATGCAGCAGGCCACCACTATTCTACACACCTTTTCAGGCCCATAGGCTAAGGAACCCCCAGAGATATGTAGACAACAAAATCTAGCCTTCAGAAGACCTATTGTGCGCTCTATCACCCTCCTAGTACGTCCATGGGCCTCAGTGTAATTCCTCTCTGCATCCGTCCTAGGATTCCTCACTGGTGTCAAGAGCCAACGCAAGTTGGGATAGCCAGAATCACCTAGAAAAAGGTGCAATACAGAGTAGTCATTGTCAAGCCCCTTAGTCAGACAGCCTGGCTGTCTGCTATGGGTCATTTAGTGACAGAAACACTTACCTATGATCCATCCTCTGTCTTCTTGTAGTTGTTCCATCTTCTGTGGCACACTACTGTTCCTCAGCACAAAGGAATCATGGACTGAACCTGGGAACATGACATTCACATGTGAGATGTACTGGTCTCCAATTGGATGTTCATGGAATGAAAGTTCTTTCTGTTTCTTTACACCTGTTCACTGACTCTTGGGGGTATGATCGGTATGTGGGTGCCATCAATGGCACCTATCACATGGGGTATGTTGGCAAAGGCATAGAAATCAGACTTGATGGCAGGGAGGTCAGTACTTTTAGGAAATCTCACATAGGACTGCAGGTGTTGTACAAATGTATTTAGAAATCTGGTCAGTACCATGCTGAACATTGACTGTGAAAATCCAGCACCCATGCCCACAGTCACTTGAAATGATCCCGTGGCCAGGAAATGGAGTGCGGAGAGCACCTGCACTTCAGTAGGGATGGCATGCTGATTATGATTTCCCGGACTTAGTGCAGGATCCAGTAATGCAGAAAGTTCCTGAATTGTTGCACGGGTGAGTCTGTAATTGATTATGATCTGACGCTCCACCATGGTCCTCATATCCACAAGTGGTCTGTACACCTATGGTGCCCTTCCTCGCCACAAGGGTCGGTACCTACGAGGGATATCAAAAAGGTGCGATGGACACACATACATAGGCACACATTGTCATCAATTGTGCACTGCATACTTCATTGCAGTGACTCAACAGTAACAAGTTCTTGACAGAACTACATCTACACCTCAATGAGTGAACAGTGATTTTCATGTGTGTTATATTACAAAATGGTCACATGCATAGGTGCTTCATGTGGCAAGTATGGCCTGCATTTTGCACAATTTTATTTATAGATGCGTAGTTACTGCCAAAATGTCTGCCCACTGTAATCTAGGCCTGTCTTTGTGGAAGTGACCTCATACCACTAACGGTTGATGTAACAGCGTAAGGCGGTGTTTACCGCAGTTCGCACCGTCATTGGTTAACATGGATGCCAATGGGGAATCCTGACATATCATGATCGCCACTGGCAGTGATGGTGCACACCGCCGCGGTACGTATGCAAATTCACCATCTATACTTCACTTGACTCCCTGATCTCGTGAGGACAGGAACTCCACTGTGTGTACTGCTGTGTCCTGCCTCTGGTCATGGATGTGGCTCGTGTTGAAGGGGAAAGGGCCCCGGCCTTCACCTAGGAGGAACTGGAGAGGCTAGTGGACGGGGTCCTGCCCCTGTACGCAAAACTCTACGGACGGCCAGAGGTACAGGTGAGCCTGGGTTTGGGGTGCAATGTTTGGGTGTAATGGATGGTGATGTAAGGACATTTGTGTGCACCTCTGAGCCTGCATGGGCCATGGTGCATGGCATGCTGCGTGCATGTGTCCTGTAAGTCTGACAGTACTGTCCGTCCCATAGTGGACGAATAGCCGGCTGTACCAATCTTGCAAGTGCCTGATCTCTTTGTTTCATTTCTGTTTAACCCTTTTAGGTCAGCGCCCACCAGAAGAGGGCACTTTGGCATGCCATCCCCAAGGAGGTGCGGACCCTGGGGGTCTACAACCGGCAGAGCACCCACTGCAGGAAGAGGTGGGAGGACCTGCGGGCGCTGGGTGCGTAAAATCTGTGAGGCCCAGCTGGGGAAGTCCTCCCAACGTGGAAGGGGTGCCCGTTGGGCACTGACCCCCCTCATGCAACGTATTCTGGCGGTGGCGTACCTAGACCTGGATGGCGCTTGAAGGCTGCACAGCAGTCACAAGGGGGTGAGTACTCATGTCACAAACTTCATTCTGGAAGGATGTCTGTGTGTGCATTAGGGTTCCTGCTGCTTAGAGGCAGAGACTCTGACTCTTGTCCATCTACATGATGGTCCCCAAAGGGTGTAGGGGTGTCTTTGTCAGGTCTCCCACACGTTGGGTCCTTAGGTAGTTCAGGTGATGGGTGTAGAGCAGGGTTCTGGTCAGTAGTCAGGGGCATGACAATGGGCATAGTGAACAGTGCTGCCTGTTGGGGGTGTTGGGGGTGTCTTCTGGGTGGGTGTATGTCTGGCCACTATGTACCTCCATTCAGCTATTAACAAGTGTCTCTCCTGTTTTGTCTCCCCATCCCTGTTCTCTTGTGTTGGTTTTGTACAGCATCAACAGCTGGCGAGGGAGCTGAGGCACCGGCAAGTGGGGAGGCAGCGGCCCACGGATCCTCAGAGGCAGAGACATCCGATGCCAAGGGGACCAGTGGGTGGGAGGGCGAGGGAAGTACCACGGGGGAAGCAACTACCACTGGAGGTAGAGACTCCGTTACCTTCTCCGATGATGGTGGACCCTAGTGGCCACACCACTACAGTGACATCTTCCACCACCCCTCATTCCATCACCGCCCTCCCTTCTGCTCCCCACCGAGTTTCCCATGCCCTCTCACCCAGAAAGGTGCCTTTGCCCCAGACACCTTCTCCCCTGCCCCAGTCAGCCCTGCTGCCTTCACAGAGGAGGCTATTGACCTCCTGAAAACCATCTCTGTAGGGCAGACAACCATTGTCAATGCAATCCAGGGGCTAGCATCAGAGGTGCAGCAGACAAATGCCCATCTGGATGGCATTCATGGTGCCATGTCTGCCCTACAGAGATCTTTTCAGGCTCTGGCCTCCTCCTGGACGGCAGACAGTTTCTCTGGCCATTACGTCCCCCTTCCAACCTCCTCTACCCCTTCCAGCACCCAACCCCCTTCACCCGTCCAAGCACACAATCTGACACGCAGTCAAGCACATCAACACACAAGAAGCACACTTCAAAACACAAGCACCACACCTCCCACCACAAGCATTCACACAGCCAACATACACATGCACACACAACAACATCCACTTCCCCCAGTGTGCCCACCTCTTCCGCCTCCCTGTCTGTCCCCTCTATATCCACACCCTTATGCACTGCACCTTCAGTCACTGTTACTGCTCCTCTTACTGCACTCACCGCAATAGCAGACATCCATACATGCACCCCAGACACCACACCTGCACTCACCACAACTACTGTAGTTGACACATGCAGCACACTCATCAGACTTGCAGACACCCACACAACATACATCCACACTGGCAGCCTGTCTTCTCCCACTGTGTCCACCCCCACTCCTCCAAAAACACACCAAGACACCCACCCATCACACATCCACCACAGCATACTGTCACCTGCACCCACTACACGCACCCCTACACCTCATTCGTTCATACCCTCTGCCTCCACTCCCACGCCCTCATCCAGGACCACCCCTATTGCTCCGAAGAAACTTTTCCTCTCCCGTGCTGACCTCTTGCAACCCACTGGCCCACCCTGTATTGTCCCTAAGCGTGCACACCTCCTTGCCCTTTCCACACCTTCCACTTCAGAGACCACCCCTGTCTGCCCCTCACATTCCATTGCCCCTTCCCCAGAGAAGAAGAAGCCCTGTGCAGAGCCAAGTCCACCTGGCTCCACCCGCTCAAAGAAACCCCCATTCTTCAAAAGACAAGCCCACACCCCCTCCACCTGCCAAGCACAAGTCCAAGCCTCACTACCATCTCAAGTCCCCACCCCCACCACCCCCTGCCCCGTTCCATGAGGTGCCTGGATGCCCCTTTGTTGCCACATTAGGTGGAGTACCGTGAACTTTTGGGAGTCAGGTTGGGTCCGTTGTGGCCCATGGCACTTGTAGCGCTACGGACTGGCCATTGGCCTTGTTGGAGTTGTTGGCTCTGTGAGCTTTCATAAATATTTCTGTGTGGCCTGTGTTTTGGCGGCACACTGTTGCACCCTGGTCTATCGTTTCATTGTTTGTGGGTGTGGGGCATTTGTATGTACTATGGTCAAGTTGGATTTGCCTTGGGTCGGGTAAGTACCTCTTGCTGTGGGGTGTATGGGTTGTGCTGCTGGGAAGGGTTGGGGGCGTTGCAGGGTGGGTGGAGTGTGTGGGTATGTAACTGTGCCCTTTCCTCCCTTGTTTCGTAGGTTGCAGTACTTATTGTCGTCGTCTTTGTCGGCGGTCTCGGTCGTGGAGGTATATGGCAAGGAGCAGGGCTGGCATGATCTGCAGCTCTCTATCCATGTCTGCTTCAGCATGTTGTGTGGGCCTCCGGTGAGTTTTTCATTGGATTCGGTTAATTTCTGCCTGGCTTTGCATGGTGGTGGTTCTCGCCCCGGAACTGGCGGTGGACTAGTGGTTAGAAATTTGATGGGTGGGTTGGGCCTTCCTGTCGGCCTGTGGGCAGACTCTGCCGTCATCGTTGGCACTCCTCTACTGACGGTGGGAGGTTTTCTGGATGCCTGTGTTTCAATTGGCTCATTATTTGGCGGTCCGGACCGATCCTCTGTTGGCAGTTTTTACCACCACCCCTGCCGGCGCGGTACGGATCACCGTGTTCATAATGACCACCTTAGTCTGCTGCAGCAGGGCATGGTGCAGGGAAAAGGGTGTGTAGGTACGGTAGAGGTTTTGCTATAGTATAGTGTGGGGTCACCAATGATGTGGCTGAGCTTAGGTTTAGTTAGTCATTGTAGTTGAAACTGAAATTTGATGAATATCAAAAGGGAAACATTTGACCAGGTATAAATCCATTATGGATGCCATATTATGAACCACTTGTCCCATAACATGTGGCACATGCCAAAATGTTTGTAGGCTGGGACAGAACTTAGGAATGAATACAGGAGTGCAGTGCTGGTAGGTGACTGGGTATGCACTGGGAGGGAAGGGAAAGACACCTTGTTTTTGTTTCAGTTTGCCATCCATTGAAAGCTTTGTAAATTCCACATTAACAGAAGCAAATGCACATTTCACAGCCAACAGTGCAGTGCCATTTTGAAACATGCTGCAGTTAGGTGGGGTCATGGCCCATAGGTTGCAAAGTACCATGGGGAGAGAGGTCATGGATGATGATGGTTGGGATCTGCCTCACTTAATAAATACAGTGCGAATACTAGTAATTGTCAATAACCAAGAAATGTAACTTGCAACCGCCCATCCCTGTCATCACAGAATTTTCCTACAGCTGCTGCTATTTCATCTGGCGCACTGGTGTTGGCTCCTGCATGGGTAGTCTGTGTGACTAGAAAAACAATACACATTTTAAATGCAAGATAAACTTCCCCCCTTTTTTTAAAACAAAATACAACCACAATACATTACTACAGTTCAGTGTGCAGTAACTTCTTTCCCATCTAAAATAACAATTTGGGAATTTTGTGGGTTGACAATGTTAGAAAGGTCAAGACAACCGTAATGGAGGGGCAAAGAATGAGATATGATAATGACTGTGAGTCATTTAAAGTGCAATGAAAGGGAAGAACAAATTGGTCAATGAAGGATATTTGGTTTTAGTTGGCAAATGCAATGGGAGTTTCCTCATACTACTTTCCAGCCATGCTTCACTGTCATCAAAACTGCTGGGATAATGAATAATACATAAAATACAACACAATATTGAGAGGTTACATTACCATGGCCACTCTCTTGTCATTTGAGCATGAGCAAGAAATAGAAAGCTTTCTCAACAAACAAGCACAAAATACCTTGCTTGGGTCCTCAAACACTGCAGTCTTCAGAGTAAGTTACCTAATCTAATATCTTGTCCTTATAGTACCACTCTACAGGGCATGTAAGTCAAGGGAGAGATAACGCTTAACAGTCAAAAAGAAGAAAGCTTAAGCTACAGATTAGTACAAACAGGAGGAATTCAACTACAGAAACAAGATATATACAAAAAGGATAATGTAGGAAGGGATAACAAAAATAAACTTTAAATAGAACAAAGAGGATTTGAAAAAAGTGTCACAGTATGAGAGAAAAGAGGAAAAATTGTTCTAATGGGAGATGTAAAAGTTAGAGAAATAAATAATCTTTACAAGCATTTACAAGGGGCAGCAGAGCTGCCATCTTTGGCGCTGGTGGTGGCAGTGATACTTCCACCCACTGCAGCACTGGTGGTGGTACCCTCTTCCGCCCAACCCTCTGATGCCCTCTTCTTGCTTATGTAAGAAATAAAGAGGATAACAAAAATAGATGATTGGTACAGTTAATCTCTTAGAAAATATTTTGACAGGCAAAGCCAAATGCAGTATTATATTGACAGTGTACTTTTCTGAATCAGATCACCTATATTATCGAGTTGAACTAATCCTATTTTTTTATAACCTTAATTAAGCCCTATTCCAATTTTCCTAACCTTCATTTGGAAATACTAATGCATTGCAATGAATGATCTTTTCTTCACAAATTGCAACCCTTTTTGATGGGCCAAATCAGTCGGACAGAAAGCTAACTCACTGATATTATATTACTATTGCTACCACAGTACCCCAATCTTACTGACAGGAGGACAGAGGAGTCAGCATGACTTCATAAATAATCAGCTCAAGTGAGCACCAACAGCAAGAAGCAGAACTAGTTAGAGCGAGCACCTGACTCACTCAAATTGAATCACATAATATTCGTAATGTTACATGAACTTAACTTACCTTTGAGTGTCAGTATCGTGCTAAATGACACAACAAAATTAATAATAATTACTAGTACTAATCAAGCCCCGCAACCACCAGTTCGAGCAGGTCCTGCTCCCGGTTGAGGATGTCAACCCAGCGGTGCATCAGTAGCTGCTGGAAGCGCACAACTCCAGTTCACCTGTGAGTGCAGCAGCACAGGCCCCCCGCAGAAGCTGATGATCCGGTATGCTGTACCCACTTCCAGGCCTGCAGCCTCCTGCCAGCATGGAGGGGAGATTGCGTTGCACAAAAAAACAAACAGTATTGCTACCTTCTCACTAAAAATGCTGTGCGGCTGCAACCCCTGGTGCCGTTGGTGCCCACAGGGTGTGCAGTTTACTGCACCCCCTGCACTAATGCGGCCTCTCCCATACTCTGCCATGGCACTGGGTGGGAATAAAAAAAGACAGAAGAAATAGAGAGGAAGACATTAGGAAGTGAGGAAAAGCAGAAAAAGGGAAAAAAGTCACATAAAATAAAAAATGAGGCAAAAACATGATAAATGTACACAACACAAATACACAGAATAATGAAATAAATGTAAAACAGGGGAGGATAAATAGGCTAATTTAATGATTGTAAAAATATGGATTAGATTGAAAAGTAGGCTCAGCAGCATGCACAGAATAGGAAAAACAAGAAGGCTGTGTACACGGGTGACAGCGTGGTGCAGTTTGTGCTCACTGTGCAATGTGGACAGTGCTGCTCACACTAGTCAGTGCAAACGGGCGGCCGAGCACAACTCAGCCCATTCGCAGAGTTAGGCGGAGTTTGCTGAGTTTTGGGGCCACTCTGCAAAATTCCACAACATTCCACGCAGTAGAAATCCACAAACTCCACCCAGGCCTAGTTGTGAGTGGTAGCTAGGAGATAGACAATTGGATGAAGAGATCTAACTGCTGCTGCTGTCACCTAAGGAACTAACATGAAATAAAGTACGTACATCCTACCTGACTGGCTCCAGACTTTTGTATGATGACCATGCCCACTGATTTCAGCAGAATTCTCTCCTGATTCATTTCTGCCTATTATAAGGATGACAGGATATCGTAGATGAACTCCACTGCCCTTTATTCATGTCTCCACTCTCCACTGTCCTGCTTCTCTCTCCCTCTTGACAGGTTAAAGTCTTTTCACATCAAGATTCTAAGGCAGACTATCCAACTGTAGGAATGCACCATTATGAAACAAGGCTAAGAGATGAACATTAAAGTAAGAACTGAAAGGTGATAAATAAATTACTGTTTATAAAAATAACATTCCAACAAATTCTGCCCCCATACATTTATATAATGTGTGTGATTTTCCCAAACAATCATTTGAAATTTATATGGCGTGATAGGTCTTAAGGACATTCATTTTCCATGTGATAATCCTTATGCCACACTGGTAGGATTTTAGTTCTTATAGTTAGTTTAGTTGTTTTGTTCAGGTTTCCTTGGTAGGAATCAAGTTGATATCATTACTGCTTGTGTTTCCGGTTGGTAGGTTATATGTGGCTAGTCTGTCCATACTCTAATTTTGGCAATTTTTTCCATTATGGCAATGTTACTCTTGATTGGAATGATTCACATGGATTAAAAAACTTGGAATCTTGGCCGTTTCTCTTTACTGGTCTTTTGACATCTGCCCAATCTCCCACATTACATTGTTATTGTTTTGTTCCATGTTTATTGTCATAATATTCTTTGTATTTGGCTTGGTGTAAGGCAATTTTGCTTCTCACCTTAGATGTATCATGTTCCACTCTCTCTCTTCCCCCTAACGAGTTAGGGAATAGTTTAGTGCTAGGTTTCCTTCTTTTTAAGGTTATTCCTATGAGTTGGTTGGGTGTGGTATGATAAGCCCATAGCATGCCTTTTATGGATTTCTCTTCATGCAGGTGGTTTGCACTTGCTAGCTGAATACATTCCTTTATCATTCTGTTTACCCTTTCAACTAGCCCATTAGCCCATTGACAGTTTTTATTATTTTATGCACCCCTTCTAGAATATGTTACATGAGCTTTTGAAAGACATCGGCAGCAGATGCTAGTCCAAACGGCATTCTGCAAAACATGAATGTGCCCATAGGTGTAGTGAATGCAATCAACCACCTAGAATAAAGGTGCAGCTGCACCTGGTTGTATGCCATGGATAAGTCCAAAACACTGAAACATGTGGTGGTATGCCATGGATAGGTCCAAAACACTAAAACATGTGGCTTTCCCTATAGTATTTAACATCTCAAGAATGAGTGGTAAAGGGTACCATTCAACCCATATATTATTGTTAAGATTGTGTAGATCAACACATATCTTAATTCCATCTCCATGAGCTTTTTTAGCTATTACAATGGGGGCTACCCAATCCAAACAATCAATTGGTTGTATAATACCCAAGTCTTTTAATCGAGTTAGGTCCTTCTCTAATGGTTCTCTCATCAAATAGGTATAGGTCTGGTTTTGTGTACCATTTGCTTTGCGTTAGGTTTTAATTTGATGTGATGTTGGTAGTCCTTTAAGATGCCTAATTTGTCTGTACAATTCTCTGGAAACTCATCACATATTTGGTCTCCTGTGATAGCCTTGGTTAAAATCAAGACATGTTCTGGATTACTAAACGCTAGCTTAATCCCTGGTTCATTTTGGTGCTGTCATCCCAGAAGGTTGGACCCTTCCTCTACCGCATATACCTTACCTATTGTGGAGTGATCTTTGAAGGTGATGTTTGTTTTGACCCTTCCTTTAAGGGAAATGGGATCTTTCATGTGTTCTCTAGTGATATGTCAGGGGTCTGAAGGTTCTTACTTTTGTGACCCATCATGGATTTGAAGTCTGAAAGATTAATCAATGTAAACAGGGAGCATGAATCAGCTAACATCTTTATGGGATTACCACGCAGGTATATATTGAATTTAGGGTATTTAATTTGATTTACTGTGCTTTCATCTTTTACTTGCAAAGATATTCTCTTCACTACTTGTGGACCTTCTTCTGATGGCTAGTTAGTTTGATCTTTTCCAGCTCTAGAAATCTCGATGCATATTCTAGTGAAAGGGCCTTTCTTATTAAATTTTCTCCATGTGGTTGATCTTGATGGCATCTGGGGTATTAGCCAAGTAGTTACTATTGCCACAATGGTAACATTTGAGTTTATTACTCTCTGACTTGTTTTTATGATGTTGATTATTTAAGGTTTTTATTTTGGATATTTTGGGCTCAGGTTTTTCATCTGTTAATTCTGTGACTTGTTCCGTCACATTATGGGGTGTAATTTCTTTCAAGCAAATGTCTGTATGTTCTATAGATTTTGCAATTTCAGTAGCTTCATGTAAGTCAGGTTGTTTTTACAATAGTTTTTCTTATATTCTGTGGTTGTTTGTGCATCTCAATAGTTGATCTCTTATGAGAGTCATTCACCAAAGTCACATAACTTGCTTACACCTCTGAGTACAGCAACATAGTTAGTTACACTCTCCTGTTACCTTGGGCCCTACTGAAGAATTTATGAAATTCTAGCACAATGTTCAAATTGATTTTCCAGTTTTAGAAATGTAATTTTATATTCATCCATGTCTCCCTCTTCTTCATCTTGTTTACCTTGTGATAAATCCAGTCCAGGGAATGCTTCAAAACATTTCCTACCGTGAGTGCCTAAGTTATGGGGGAATAAATGCTGTGTTCCAATAGAGTTAAATTTCAACCCCCTTTATAGCTATAAGGAAGGATTCAAAAATGTTGACCCATTCCTTCCAAAGTATATTAGGGTCTCCTAGTTGGTCCAAAAAAGGTAAAAGTTGTGACATGCTTGCAGCTGCCATCATATAAATTTATGTAAATGAGATCGATAAACTTGAAAATTAGGGTAATTATTCACTAAAGTTTCATATGCATAATAGTACTCAGCACTTTCCTTTTAAGTCTTGAAAAATTATGAATTATACTACCTGTTCAACACACAGTGAGAGAAGTATATGTAATTCTGGCAGATAATGCATAGATGAGATATTGTGGTAATACAAAAGATTAGGCAACATACAACATATTAGTTCTGTGTATAATGCAAACATAAGTTTTTCATGCTGAGTGTCAATAGGAAAATGAGCCTTAAAATTCTGGTATCTGTAGTATGAGATTAGGATTCAGTAATACATAAAATCGTTATAGTGACTTTTGTATAAATTTGTGACAGTACCTAAAGGAGGCCACAGGGAAAATTGCAGAAACAAATCCAGGTGCGATAGCAGAGTGCGTGTTACAGTATATGCTTTTAAAGTATTTATAATCTTTGAGGGTGACACACACAAAATTATGCAGTTTGGAAAATTGACAAGGATACTTGGATAATAAGAGGTGAATGTGTCACAATTGTAGAAAGCATATAATATGTCCCAAACCATACCAAATACTCTAAAGACACCATAGATTAAAAATGTTTACTGAAAATCTCTACTGGTGTGATTGTCACTGCTGAAGAGGTAAACATGCTTAATAATAATGGTAATTGTGTACGTGTGTGTTCCTGTTTTAAGGAGGAGACAAGCCACATTAGACGTGCCAGAGGCACTTTCAGAGAACCAATACTTGCTGCCAATCTGCCAATAGATGTGAGTGTCACCATTGAAGAGGCAAAGTATTTCATATTATAGTGATCAGATACGCTCATAAAATTTCTATTGTTGTGCTTGTCCCCACTGAAGAGGTAAACACGCTTAATAATAATGACAATGGTGTGGTGTTACCATTTCAAGGAGGAGACAAGCCACACTAGACATGCCAGAGGCACTTTCTGAGAGAATACGCTCACTGCCAATATGCAAATAGGTGTATGTGTCATCATTGAAGAGGCAAAGTAATTTGCAATATATTGACAGGACATAATCATAAAAAATGCTAATGGTGTGCGTGTCACAGATGCTTAGAGGCAGAATCGTCATGGAGATACGCCTGAGGTATAATTGACACGCCCAATAGATATAACACTGCTGTGTAGATGGGAAGGACACTTCTCAGACATGCCTTGGGGGGGAATCAGTCCTCGGAAGTTCCTGTCATCCGGAATCTGAAGAAAAGACTCAGGAAGAGGCATTGGGCAGCAAACAGATTGCTAGAGGCCGCATATGCATTGGAAGAGATACCACAGGTAAGAGTTGTGAACAAGGTCTTAGGGATGCCAGGTGGAACCTCTAGAAATTGCCGTTCACTGCATAAGTGAGATGCTGCCTGCCTGAAGCGCTGAGCACAGTCGCTGAGACTATCAAGCAGGGTTATTGTCCGCAGATATGGGCAAGCCAGGAAAATGGGAAACCTTGGCGGGAGGTTATGTACGCCTTAAGAGGTGTTTGTGCCATCACAGTTTGCAGGAGGATAATAAAGCGCAGAGGTGGCGAGGTTAAGCTGCAAAAGGTGAAGAAAAGAAAACAGATTGAATCCGCCTGAAGATAGAAATTCCTCTTAAACTATTAAAACCTTAGTCCATGTACGATTACATGGAGTCAGAGATCCCCATTAGAAAAAGAAGAAGAATATGAAACATATGAGTACCCTATTCTGGGAATTACTTCCCCAGCCATTGCTTCAGAAGAGTGGTGGTTAAACATTAAGAAAGATTAAACCTTAAACCAACTCATAATTGATGTATTACAGGGATGGTCCAAGACTTGCAAGGTAGTAAATGATGAGGTAAAATGATTTTGGGACATCCGCCTAGACCAGTTCATAGAGACGAGTTGTGCAGTCTGTAAATAATAATCTTCAAAACTGTACCAGGTTCACTGAGGAGTAATCAGAAAGGGAGGAGACGCTGTCTGCCCTCTTCAGCAGATCAACTCATCGCCGGCGTTAAAAGGATAACAGGACAGCGTAGAAGAGTTCCACAGACCTTTATTCCCGTCAATGCTCTCCACTCTTCTGCTTCTCACTCTCACTTGCCAGGTTAAAATCCTTTCATATTCACACTCTAAGGCAGACTGCCCAACAGTAGGACTGCACCATTATGAAACGAGGATGAGGGGTAAACTTTAGAGTAGGAACTGAACGGTGATAAATCACTGTTTATAAAAATAACATTTCAACAATATTTTTTATTGTAAGTATATCTGCTTTGTTTGAACATAAAAAGGTGTGTCCACAGCCACTGACCTTCTATGCTGGTAATTCTGTCACAGGAAATCTGATGCAGTTGTTCTGTGAGCAAAACTTGAAAAAATATAATGTTAATTCAGAATAAACTATTTATTTCCATGTGACATGTATGTGTAATGTTTTCAGCACATTTTTATAGATCATAATGTGTATTCCTATTTATAACACGAAACCGTGTTTTTATTTGAAAATAAATTGTTTTTGAATAAAAAGACAGTGAGAAGAAAAATGTCATTTCAGTACTCTGAATCTATCCCAACAGACGGAGGATTTGAATAGCTGCCTCACGAAAGGCACAGGTATGTTGCCAATTGATGTAATGTTCAACTTCCATGCTTAGTCACCCAAGAGACCTTATTAGTGTTTCAGTTTAAGATGAGCCCGAAATATGCACGTCATCGCAGTTCCTGAATGGAGAGCAAATCGTTGTAGACCACCATTTTTAGGTCAATGCAGTGATTCGAAAAAGAAATTCCTCTCTAATACAGTATATCATTTTATGTTAAAGTTAATTTTTTTAATGCAGTAGTCTAAACATCCATATTCAACAGCCAAAAGGTGTAATTTCACAGGTTATTGTGAAATGTGGATTTAATTAATTGTGAGGCCGGATCTTGCCTGATTATGTCACCAGAGGAAGATGCTTATTTCTCACACACACAGAGAACTCTGCGCAGCTGATGTACATGAAACCATTTTATGTGCAACTGTGTCTAGTTGTAAGGTGACATCTTTCGCACCTAGCAGTCCAAATTTTCCACACACATAGAACATTTACAAGAAGGGTGATTTAATGCAAAGATGCGGCGTTCCCATTTGCTGGCACTCCAGATCAAAAGGAGAGAGTTGCAGAAGTAGAGGGTGGACTTTCCAGGCAGACATGTTGTTTGTGCACTTGAACACTGTGCTGAAAAAGCGTTTTGAAAGTACTGACACAGAGTAGGACTTACAAAGCTCTGAAGCTTTTCAAAGTCTGTACTAACCAGTTTAACTGATAACACCATAGTAAATGACACCTTTGGAATTGACGTCATAGGAACAAAAATCAGTGACAATAATATAGAACCGACATTCAGTATAAAATGAACAAAATCAAACATATATTATTTCTTACATAACAATACATGTAAGTATGCCCTTTAAATGTGGAAGATATATGATGGCCCACCATCTAAAATAACCTGTGAGGCAGCATGAGCAAGCATCTCTGCAGAGCGGTTCACACTGATGACCTCAGACATTAAGCACCCCTGTTCAGGTAGTAACAGGCATCAAAGATCCCTGAGAATAATATACATTTATGGACTTAAACAGTAACATCAAGCGTCTCTACCTTTATCCTGGAAAGGAATAGTGAAAATTCTCAATTACATTGCTAGCCTTAGTAGAAATATGCATCAAATGCTCCAAGTCATAGTATGTTGCAATGCCCTCATTAGCTGGACTTGCACCTTAGGGGCTGAATTAGCCCATCTGAGTATTCACTTCAGAACTACTAGCTAGGCCTGTTCAGCATGGGGTGAGCAGAAAACAAACATTTTTTCTATTGTATCTTTAAGGCATCCTTGGGTAGTATGTCAGAATATCAATAACACAAATATTGTCTTACGTAAATATTGTAGACAAAATATTACTCCATTAAATGTGATTTCCTAATACTAACTCTAATGAGGTAATTGTTTTGTAAACCACATTTAGGTTTTTATATTTAAATCAAAGAATATATAGGCCATGATATTCTGGTGCCATACCATCATTTTATCTTCTGCCAGATTCTCTCACTGTACCTTCACTGCACTGCATTCAGTGATGTTTGACTGTCTGCAGATGGTTAGATCAATGCCATCTCCAGACACTTTTATTTGGTTGATAGATATTTTCCTCTTCGCTTTCAAACCTTCAACTGTTTCCAGGCACAATGCAGTTCTAGCAGATACACCTTATTCCGAAAAACAGCAGGAAATAATTGCCACCTCTTCCGTAACCAGGTGTTGTGGATGAGTCTTTATTTAGCAACTGTTAGGGGTGGGGAAGATGGTAGGATGAGCAGAGCGGTGCTCTGTTCCAACATTAACAAAATATATTTCTGTAAGAACCATGTGTAGGGGACCCTGGGGCAAGCAGGGCCTACCTGGCCCAATCGTGGGCGTAGAGGTCTTTTACTCCTGATGTTTCAGAGCCCATCCTACTATGGATCCTGAGCAAACTGGCCAAATACCCCTTAAGCACTCGACCCTCAGTGGAAGTAAGGTTGAGTAGTCCATGGCTTCTTGGGGATGCTAGTGTGGAGATAGATAAAGGGGGTGAACACAGGCTCACAACTCAAAATACATTCAACAGCAATAAATTACTGTCCAGTCAAATACTTACTTTATGAAAATCCAAGTATTTATACACAAATACAAACTAAATACACCATTCTCAAACAACACACACAAAACCATGATGTAAAGGCTCTAGTGTTTTGTAGGCGGGTTCCTAAGCCCCACTCCCTTCTTGCTAGCGGTAGTGGGTATTCCCCATTCCTCATTCATTATAGGTGACAATAAGGTTAATTCTCACTAGGTGGAGTCTCAGAAGTCCCACTCCTACTCTTTATTAAAGTCAAAAGTGTTCTATTGTGAAAGAGCTATATAGTAGGCAAATTCCCATGGAGTGCTTTGGCCCATTACCAGTCGTATTTCCACCAGTAAGAGCTGAACAACCTTCACTTCAGTGAGACTGGTAAAAAGGCATGTTCACTTCTGCTGATTACAACACGGTGTGCTGCCATAACCGTACTTCTGCAATTTATCTCCTGACAAAGGCGGTAGTCTTTTACCACTATAAAGGTAGCGCTTTGGGCCCCCTTCCCAGTCTAAAAAAGACCTCAATCCATGAGACAGGCCTATGTCTTGGGGTACACGTATGATCCATATTAGCCCATGACAACAACAATCAGCATTAGGGATCCAGACATCACTGCATTCGGGGCAGGCTTGAACGTCCATTGTGATGCAAGAGGCTTTTCCATTTCAACAATTTCCGTTTCCATATTTGGCTGTAACAACCCTTTTTCCACATAATCTATATCTGCTAACTGCAATTATCAGATAAAAGGCATTTATCAGAGTGGTTGTTTTCATTTAACCCAATACACAAACATCTTCCAATAAAAGTTTGTTAATGAAAAATTCAAACTGAATAAATACAATATTAATAATAGTCTAAATATAATTATTCCAGTCTTTACTGTCTGACAATTTGCTTGCAAGACTGCTACACGTGCTTTTTAGGTCAAGAGCTCGTGACACAGCTATGAAGTTAAGTCACTGTCTAACAATACCTTTTTGGTTCAGAGAACAGAATACATAAGCCAGTCAGAGTGGCAACATCAACATGCATTCAATGACATGACTGTACAATCTCTGATCACATGGATTATGTGGCATGAGACACTCCTTGCATGTAGGCACTAAACATAAAACATACATTAATGAGGTTAAATATTCCAAAATTCCCAACGTAATATGAAATGAATGCTAGATTATTTTTGTACATTAGAGCATGGCCCAGCGGCCTTCCTACCCTCTATATAACGTCAAACAGGAAGATCATTTGTTTTCCTGTACAATTGGTAATAGAGTGCATCAGATGTTTGTGAATTGTATATACTGTAACAATTGTCCCTACACCTGGGGAGCAATGGAGAGGAAAGTAACATATTACTTCTTCACACAGTAACAGGGCAGGACAGGCCTTTTATTCTACCTGGCATTTCCACTGTGGACTCAGGCCTTTAGAGGCCAGTTTTGGAAGCCCAGGGCTGCTCCTGGTGGCTCTGGCACTTTCCTGAGCTGCCCAAGTTTAATTACAGTTGACACAGGGATGCCCAAAGAGAGAAAGAGGGAAGGGATGGAAGGAGAAGGTAGAGATAAAGCGATCAGGGTGGGAGAAGAGAGAAAGCGATTAGGGATGGAGAAGAGAGAGAGGAGGGAGAGGAAGAGAGAAAGGGAGGATGGGTGTAAGATTTGAACATTTTTGCCAATGCTACTTTTGGTTTCGCAGTCTGGTCCAAAAAGTTACATATAATTCTTGCGAACAACAAAAAACATGCAACGAACCCGTAGTGTGGCAGGGGGGTTGCTTCTCATTAAAAGTGAGTTTTTTCCAAAGCATTTTTACATGAGTGTTATTTGACAAGGAAAGATAAAGGTAGGTACTTGCTTATGAAATGCTTGCAATTTACCAGTGAAACAGATTTTCAGAGCACTCGCAAGAAAAGGAAAGGGAAGATTGCAATCCCATTAAAATACTGGAAGTGTTTGGAGAAGTTGTTGGAGCATTAGGTTAACAGAGTACTTGCAAGAAAATGTTAAGCAAGGAATGAGCTCTTCTACAAAATAGTCAGGAAGAACTAATGCCAAAATGTGATGTAGTAGTAAAAGCAAGAAACTCCACAGGTTACTGGTAGGACTATAAATGTGATCTTCACACAGCCAGCCTTAACTTGTTTGAAAATGTGAGTAAAAATTAGGATTGGGCGATGAACTCCACCCCACCAGCGGGGTTCGCACAGTTTTGGCCACATTCCACTGACA
Source organism: Pleurodeles waltl (assembly GCF_031143425.1). NCBI lineage: Eukaryota > Metazoa > Chordata > Amphibia > Caudata > Salamandridae > Pleurodeles > Pleurodeles waltl. Next base: position 499,816,526 of record NC_090445.1, read on the forward strand.
GCTTTTTTTTTCCTGAGTGCTGCCCCCAACTGTAAGTTGGTGAACGTGATTGAGAATTGGTGTCTCCCAGCGTGATTTTGTTGTTTTAGCAGGGCCCCTAGCAAAATGTTCCCAACGTGGCCGGAAGCAATTGTTCACATCGGAAAAGCTGCAACTTGATTTGAAAATCTAATCAAGCAGCTGTAAAACCAACTTGAGCAGCAGCGCTCCCTTGGTGCAGTTTGTGCTGAAGTCTCAAATAGGGACAAGTTCCTGGTTCTAAAAATCAATGTGACATATTGATTTCCTCTCGCTTGCCATGGAAGTCAGTGGAATGAAACTCCACGGGATATACCCATTCCTAGCAAAAATGTCTATGTCACATACTGACTGAAGTATTTGCGTGTTTGCTTGTTTGTTCATAATTGTGGGACAGTGTGGATAAATTAGAAGACACTCGTGTACTGTGTCAGAAAAATGTGTTAAATTATTTCGATATCTGAAGCTGTCTTTTGTACACGTTTTGCATATTACTACCGCTTCTCTGTGATCTGGATTGTAAGACAATACCAGTAAATAAGCCTACAGGAAAATGTTAGCATGGTAATACTCTGCACTGAAACAGACATGCAAATTAAAGACTGTGATAAAGGTCAGCAGTTGGATACATGGGCGTAGCCAGCAAAAGTACAGCACGTAAAGTGGCACCGGAGCCTGCTGTGGCTCAATAATAGTTGTTTTACTGCTAAACAGGGGCTGGGGGTAGGGAGCCATTTTGCTCACTTGCCATCACACCCATGCCACCCTTCCTACTCCACTGCTGGGGCCTACTGATTTCAAAGCATACCGTATCCGATGAGATAAGTCAAATTATCTTTTTTTCCCATGACTGCGGAAGGTTAAAGTCAATATCTGAAATAAATGGATGTTTGTGTAGTGAATAGGTTAGTCATGGGCACTGGTATTAGACTGAATACTTTACAAGATATTTGTTATGCTGTGTATTATGTTATGCAGTTCTTAAGTTGCTAAGGTTGGAGTTTGGTACTCGAGCCTGTGTAGCAACACTCCAGGGAGTGTCAGTTGTTCTGCTGGCTCCTTGGAAGTTCGTAGTTGAGGGACGTTTTACTCACCCTTATAATAAATTGGAGCCTAAAACTCATCTTGGCGTCTTTGTCATTGGTAAGGTGAGGACGTAACATATTTGGCGACAGAGGACGGGATACGAGTTGTTGGAGCATTTGGATTGCGTCCCTCAAAACATTAGGACTGCCCCGTCAACATTGGGTGTGGATTCAGTGTTACCCTGTTTTGGCAACAGGTTAGTGGATACAGGCGGGTAGAGAATTTGATTATCGTTGCTTCTTTGGGAGATTTGGTTTTCAAGTATTGTTCGCTTGTGGCCCTCTGTGTACTGTTTCTAGTTAGGACGCCGCACGTTTCCTCTGCATGTGCACTTTCCTGAGCAAGGCTCTTCACGCATTACCTCTGTGTGCTGCCTATATCGGAAGACACTACACAGGTAATTTTGCATACCGTTATTCTCCAGAGTCCCACGGCTCTCGTCTCACGTTAGGAGGTTCCTTGTGTGTGTAGTTTCACCTGGGTTTCGGTACAAGCCTCTTACACAAGAAGCTGCTGAGAAACTACTCTCCACATACTGATCTGGTAGCACATGAGTGCAAAGAGAACCCATCTTAAAGGCGTGGTCCGAAGATATAGTGATGCGCTCCCCTTAATTCACAGTATATGCATGCTCTGTTTGTTGGCATCAGATCAGTTCAAGGCAAAGTTGGCAAGAACTGTTACATTGCTTTATACTGTGATGTGCTCACCTTAATTCACATTGGTGGTGCTCACTGTTATTTTGGAATATGGGACACTGTACATTTCTTGTAATTTTGCACAATGAAATCTCTTCAATATTTAAACTGAAGTCCATTTTGTTCGTGTCAGGAAAATTGGTATTGGTGCACATAGTCACGTATGCACCAGATGTTTGTTTATATTACTGAATGTATTGCATTTGAAGGGTACAACATTATCATAGTTTGTCTGTAAATGAAAAAAATAAAAATTAGATTAACAAAAAAAAACAGTATTTTGTAAGATATAATAACCAAAATGCAACCAGTAAATTTACCAGTAGCATTTTTACCAGAGCCAGGTCCTGCTAGGATCAAATGGAGTCAATGGTGCAGATCTTTTAACTGTTATTTAATTGCTATTGATGGAATAGGTTTTTCTGCCACTACGAAGAAGCCAATGTTCTACAATTGTTTAGGAACAGAGGGGCAAAGTATTTTTCATGTTTTAGGTGTGGATTGAAATGTCATGCTGCAGTTAGTAAGGCTTGTACTAAGTGTAAATAGATTGGTCATTTTGCACATGTATGTAGAAAGAATGATAAAGTAATGTTGGTTGAGAATCAGGAGATTCACAACTTTGAGCCAGCAGTTGATGAGGAGAGTAATAATTCTACAAGAATGGTATTATTGATAAATACGTTGCAAACGTCTGTGCAGAAAGATATAGGTGGGAGTGATTCTTCATGTTCATTACAAATAGGAAAAACTGAAGTTAAAGTGACAGTTGATTCAGGGCCACTGACACGATCATTTCAGACAAGTTGTACTTGAATGAATGGGTTCGAGTAAAATTTGTGCCTCCAGACGTACGTACAGTAGCCTATAGAGGGCAAGAATTTGAAATAATGGGGTATTTTAAGGAGAACATGATGTTTAATGGCAGGACAATCTATTCTAAGGTTTATATGGCACAAAAAGGATACAACATTTTAGGGTAGAATGACCAAGGAAAATTTGGGATGGTTCTTATACCTGGTTTCGCTCATCCTATTTCCTTGGTAGAGAGCTCAGATAAGCAGGATCTCATATTAAAAGATGTCATGGAAAAACATAAATCTGTGTTTTAAGACAAAGTAGGCATGGTTAAATGCTTTGAACATAAGATAATTCTCAAACCGGATGCTATTTCTGTAGTACACAAAGCACGGAACATTCCAGTGAGTGTAAGTGGAAATTGAAAGAACATCTTGAAAATTTGTGCAAGGAAGGGGTGATTGAGCCAATAGATTCATCACAATGGATTTCACCTATAGTAATGGCCATGAAGAGATTAGGAGAGATGTCACTTTGTGTCGATTTGAGATCCTTAAATAAAAACTTTCAAGTTGACTGTTTTCCTCTTCCAAGGATCCATCGCTCAATTAAGTGATATGCAAATATTTTCGACTATTGACCTTAGGGCTGGGTACCACCAAGTCGAACTTAGTCAGGATTCCAGGGATCTAACTGCATTTCACACCCCTTTCTGAGCCTACAGATTTCTCAGGATGCTGTTCGGGTTAGCGTCAGTGGCATCCGTTTTTCAGAAACTCATGTAACAGATATTGGGGGTAGACAAGGAGGTTTTTGCATATCAGGATGACATTTTAATATGTTCAGAGTCAATCAAATCACACTTGGAAAAACTTGATAGAGTGTTGGACATATTGCAGCATCACGGCATTATGGTGAAACGTGAGAAGTGTCAATCTTTAGTACAGAAAGTAGAATATTTGGGGCATAAGATATCCTCTAAAGGTATAGAACCCAAGGTTGACCTTTTAAAGGCCATTCATGATTGTACTCAACCCTCAGACAAGTATCAGTTGTGGTCCTTTCTTGGTCCATGCGAGTACTATTCTCGTTTTGTACAGAATTTTGCTCTACAAAGTGAATCGCTTAGGGAATTATTGAGAAAAAATTCCAAATTTGTATGGGGACAAGAACAAGAAAAGGTTTTCACAACATTAAAAACCTTGATTGTGCAAGCTCCAGCCTTACAACCATTTAATGTAAAGGCATGTAAATTGTGACAGTAGATGCTAGTAACACTGGGGTTGGAGCTTTATTAACTCAATTGCAAGAAGGTGTAAAACATACTGAAGCCTTTGCCTCAAGAAGGCTTACAGAGACTGAAACAAAAAAAAGTCACGTAAGTCATCCCGTGCATACGCTGTGCAACTGAGGGTCACAAACCAAGTTGGGGAACCTAAATTTTGCAACATACATTTCAATTCACCATGACAACAATAACAATTCTCCTAGGCCCCACTTTGAAATGCCATCAAATTTATCAAATTATACTTCAACTTCTCATGTTTTCCATGAATTTTTTACACAAATAGCTTTTGAGGACATATTTTGTAGATTAACTACGGTCTTAAGAATATGGTTAACAGTGTATGATAGTTCAGACAAATCACTTTCAAATAACAGATGGAATGTGTATGGAATACTTTGGTGAAATCTAGGGTCCTCAGAATCTAATCTGGTTGACCTATACTCAGTTGCTGGTATTTGCACTAGGTTGTCATCATACCGTTCACCTACTCCAGCTGTAAATAGCTACAAAAAACAGTAAGTCTATAAACATATCTCCCACATACACATTGGAGCTCCTTTAGCATGTTTCATTGATGCAATTTGCATCCCCTATAACTTCTTTTGAATGATGTGGATGGATAAGTAGTGCTCATATATTTCTTCAGATTTACTTGTATCCACTTTTTCAAACTGTCCACTTGAAGGTAACATTTCTTTCTTCATACAACTTCCATCCATAACAACATTTACATCTTTAAAATGCACATCTTTTTGAGGTATGATATAGCTTTTTTTTACCTTATTCACATTTATAAGTTTTGGCCAGATTTTTTGTTTTTTTATTGCTAGAATAAGCAGTTCATCCATATCTCTCTCTATACCCACAGTTTCAATATTGCATTAAATGTCAAAAGGCAAGTACACAACTCTACCTTTAAGGCTTTTCTGTGAATCAGTCAATGATAATTTCCTACTCTTTGTTTCCATACAAACTATTACTTCAAAGGGGTGTATATATTGTATCAGTATTGCTTCATAAATGTTTAAAGTCGAAGTTCCTCTGGAATTTGAACATGCTCTAACTTGTTATATATTGCTCTGGCAAGCAACATGTTGTCCTCTAATTTCTCATAGCAAAACTTGCAGGTGATTTGCTGTGTTGACAAATCGAAGCATTCCTTCATAAATAAATACACAGCACATTCTAGCTACTTATCTCTGTTTTCCTGTTCAGTTTTTTAGAACAAATCTGTATTTCGAGTTTGGCTGTTGCAGTGAGTGTGTCATCAACAAATGCAATCATATGTTGGTTTCTCTGCAGAAACTGCATTAATACTTTGAAATGTATTATGCAAAGGTGTCAGTACTAATATCTGTGTTCTGTTCCTCTACTGGACATTCCAGCTCCTCATCTTTCCTAGACTCCTATTCCTGGCCAAGGAAATGTAACTGAATATCTTTGCAAATTTTTACTACCTTTGATAATGTACCACACAAAAGTGCTTTATTCAATGCTGGACTTTTTAAAAAGTAAAGTTTCAAGTTTCCTTATTAAATTTCATATTTTAGATTGATGAACAGCCAACATTCAGAAATGATGAAAGATGCTTGTGCACACTTTCTTGGATAGATATGCCAGTGAATGTCCTTGTAAATTAGTATACTTCACTTTGCACATATAGAATCCCTGCAACCTTCCTATTTTCACCTTCAAACTTTTACCTGGAAAATTCACTTGGAAAACTTCTTGATATATCAACTGATTCCTGACCAGCACTGCAAATACTGGTACAGTTCCATTTATATACAGGGGCATGTCTGCACCGTCCTTGTACATCTTCCGCTATCCCTATCTCTATATTTCAAGGAACCACCTCCTCTTTTGCAATGGGAGTACCATCATTTAACTCATATCATTGACCAAATGTTTCAACTGCATGCACTAATGTGTTCTCTTGGAAGTAGCTTTTTATGAATTGTTTCTGTCTTCTTATTGAACTAGCTGGTTTCTTATATGATTTACCACTTTCAGGCAATTGTTATTCAGACACAATAGTTGTTCAGACAGTAGTTGTTCAGTACTTAGTTGTAGAGACTTTTTAGTTGTTTAGCAGTAGTGGTTTAGGCTATAGTTGTTTAGGACCTAGTTGTTCTGTCACATATTCAAATCAGGGTTACTAATGACCTCATGATACTGAATTCCCTCTGCAAAACATGCAGACAGCTCATCACATTTGCTAAAGTAGAGTACTATACCAACAGTCTTGTTATAGTCACCAACAGAAAAATAACTATTTTAACAGCATTTAATAAATGCATCAACCCCCTGCCGGATCCTCCTCATTCAACAAAAAAGTGCAATGCCATCGACTATTTCTTCAGTGGAAAGCTACAGAAGATCTGACAGCACATCATCAACACAAAGCTTCATCTCTCATGCCCACCTGTTCCTACAGAATCCTGCAATGGTCATCTTTTAAAGCCCTATTTATTGCAGGCCTTACAGACTGCATTTGCTCAAACCAGTTCCTTTGAAGATGAGGTTTTAACTACCTTCACCAAAGCTCTCTCTGGGGACACACTCTCACCCCTACTCATCATTGTCCATTCAGTTCACACCTAAGGCATCTTCCTTGAAACACTCAAGACAGGGAAGATTATCCCACTTCTAAAGAAACCTAAACAAGACCCAGATGGTCATGCTAGCTACTGCCCATCACTCACCAGCCATTCATCAGCAAGATCATTTAAAAGCAGTCTCTGTTCAACTTCAAGATCACATTATTGCAAACCAGTTCCTGCACGACTCCAGTCTGTTTTCAGATCATGTAGGCTGCTACTTGAACATCATAGAGAATGTTCTCCTGACCCTAAATGAAGATGGCCTCTGGCTCCTGATATTGCTGGACCTCATACCTGACTCCAAAATGTTTGACCATTCTTCTTTTATACACACCGGGGAGTCTCAAATAGCATTCACAGCAAATTCTATTCATGTCTAACCTTTCCTACTGATACCAGTTTCTTCAGCTGGGCACCTACAAGTCTCAAATGATTGCTGTCACCTGTGGACTCTTCAGGGTTCCACACTGTGCACTATTCACAAATATGTTGATGATACACAATTTTGAAAGTATCTTCTGTTTCAAACATCCAACGCCTCAAACCCTGCATGCACATCAACCAGACTGGAATTTTCACTACCTACATGAAGCACAGCCCAAGACAAAATTCGTGCTATTTGCCAAAAAACAGCAAACAAACATTACAAAGAAGAATCCATGACATGAATTTGCTAGCTTCAAATCCAACTTTCACTGAATGCCAAATCACTTGGAATGGATACAACCTGGGCACCAACCTCACCCTCAAGAACAACATTTGGAAATAAATAAAAACAAAGACAGCCTGGTGCTAGTTCTCTCCTCTAAAGAAAGTCTCCTTCCAGAAACCAACTTCAGACTCGCTGTTCTGGATGGTGGCATCACTCTGCACCATGGCCTCCTGGGTCCATACTGGCAACTCTTACAGACATCCTACATGCAGCAGCAGCTCTCATCCAAAGCCTAAAGAAATAATATCATTAGAGATGGGCATAACTCATGTATTTTTCTGTGGCATAATTAAGCAAATTAGAGAAAAAGTTTTGAGATTGTACAGAATTACATATTGGGCTTAACCAAGAATTATGTATTATTTTCTGAGGAAAAATGCACCCTCGCATCCAAAATGGACCAAAGGATGCATTTTTGCACTCAGAAAATTGTGCTAAATGCATTGGAAAACAAACAAGCAGCCAGCAGCACTTTGTGCTCACTAGGTTTGCTGATCCTTTGCTTCTGTGGTAGGATTTTTGTGTGCTAAAATACTCATAATTATGCAGACAGGTGCAATTGCTTCAATTATTTTGCATCAAAAAAGAAATGCAAAATTCATGAAGTTACACTGAACAATCCAGCATAATTGCATTTTCACCTAGGCCCAATTATCACATAAACCTTGTCCAGATAGAGTTCCATTAGCTCTCCTGGCCACCACACATCGTCGAAACCTGATGCCTCATTTACAAAGCTATCACAACCAGCACCCCAACTTGTCTTTGCCAGGACACCATCAAACCGCAGACTAAGAAGTGTAAAAAAGAAAAAAATAAGGCAGCAGGCCTTTCCCATTTATATACTTAAGAGCTTGAACACCACCTTGTATTTATCCAGATTGCCCCAACGCTGCTCCAATTTAGGAAAGGGTTAAAGATGTACCCCTTTAAAGAACACTACATCATACTCCATTAACAGTCCACAAACTAGATACCTCTCCTATCAATCATTAGCTTTTATATTTGTATTTTACCTTGTACAGCACTTCCCTGAACCTTGGCTAAGAATGTGCAATAAAAATACAACATGCATACATACAAACTTACATACACAAGAAACATATCATGAATTTAACATCATCTGGATAGATAAAACTGTAATGATTTTGCCTCTACCCTTTTTTGACTGAAAAAGGACCCATCCATAGGGGATGAATTTAGGATGAGACCTCAGGCTAGACATAAAACAGGTAGATAGTCACAGATTGTCCCATAGTGGTAAGGAGGAGCTACTCTAGGATGAGCTTTATATGTGATATTTCAGATAAGAACAAATGCACTCCAATCTGTACCTGCACCTTGCTATTGTTTGTAGCAGACTTGGGGCAGAAGGAACCATACATTCAGAAGCTATAGGTGTTAAACACACATGATTGAAAATCAAAACAATTGAAAGGAGACAGTCCCAACAAACAGTGAAGAGAGTTGTATGAAACGTTCAGCAAGAAGAAAGCAGCAAACATGTTGTTCAATGGCCTGAATTATTCTTTTTGTCTGGTCATCAGTCTGGGGATGTTAACAGTTGGAACGATGATTAACATTGTCCATTTGCCATTAAAGTCCTTTCAAAAACATAGTTATGATTTATATGCTTCTTTCTTTGATGATAGTACTTTATAAAGCACACAAACAAAATATATTCTTGCAAAAGATAAATGGAATTGATTCTCTGAAGGAACCTACTTCACAGAAGCAAAATGTCTTATCTTAGGGCCTGATTTAATGTTTGGCAGAGGGGATTACTCTGTTACAAACGTGACAAGATATCCCACCTGCCGTATTTCTAGTCCATTATATCCCATGGACATCATAATGTGGTGGATGGGATATCCGTCACATTTGTGACGGAGTAACCCATCAGCCAAACTCTAAATCAAGCCCTTAGTGTAAAAATCCACAACAACTAAAACCACTGTATGGTTTTCTGACTGGAAATTTAACTATGAAGTTCATCAGTGTGAGTCACAAAGGACAGGATGGCATAGAAAAAAGCTGAAAGAGACTCATAGGATGTTGATGATTTACCTTAGTTTACATACAAATAGAGCAAATAGGCAATCAGCTGGTCATTACAGGAGTTTCACGTTGGTGGTTGGCGGGCAATGGTGCTGCTGACAGGGACTGTAGTGGTTGATATGAAGTGCAGTTGTTGCTGGAAACATTATGGGGGTGATTCTAACCCTGGCGGTCGGTGTTAAAGCGGCGGCCAACCCGCCAACAGGCTGGCGGTAAAAAATATGGAATTCTCACCCTGGCGGGAACCGCCAACACAGACAGCCACTTTAACACTGCGCCCGCCACGGCGGTACAAACAAACAGCGCAGCGGTCACCGCCAACAGCCAGGCGGCAGACAATGTACCGCCCACACTATCACAACTCACCAATCCGCCACCTTTTCCAGGGCGGGAGCACCGCTGATAAAAACACGGCGGAAACAGACTACCAACGGGAAAACGCACACCACTACGCACTCCAGGAGGAAGGAGGACAGCATGGAACCCGAATTAAACATCCTACCTGCTCTCGTCTACCTTCTCATCTACCACGAGTACGAAGTCCGGCGCAGACGACAACGGTGAGTACTGCACCTACGACACACGGGAGGGGGGAGGACGAAAGGTTACGGGCACACACATATGCGACCCCCCCCCCAACTATGTACACACCAATGCAGAGCAACAAGTCACAGTGACACCACCCAAACACCCCTGAAAAATGCTAGGACATAATCAAAATTGGAATAAAAATTTATGTACCAAAAAGCTCCTGAAAATTATCGTACAACCATGAAAGATATTTACAAGAAAATAAATGATATACACATCAGTGTATAACTGAAGTAACAAGTCCTGCACATCCTACGAATTCATCATGTCCGTGGGGCAAAGTTTTGAGAAACAAGGGCAAAGCCCACACAGGAGACCTGAGTCCTTTGGAGAGAACACTGCAGGGGCATCAGATGTAAAAACTACAGGCACCTCAGGGGGAAGGTAAGGGGGGGGGCACCACAGCCACATGAGTCCACGACGCCAGATCCACGAGGAGCCACCATGCCCACTGTACCATCCTGGGGAGTGCAAAGCCACAGTCTCTCAATGTCTCTACAGTGGGTGGGCTGCCCACTGTACCATCCTGGGGAGTGCAAAGCCACAGTCTCTCAATGTCTCTACAGTGGGTGGGCTGCCCACTGTACCATCCTGGGGAGTGCAAAGCCACAGTCCATCAGGTGGATGACAGTCTCCACTGGTCAAGGAGGAGGCATGGTGGGCACAGTGAACCATAAGCAGTGCTTGAGACGGCGGTGCCCAGCGGAGCGGTGCTTGAGATGAAGGGCCCAGCGGAGCAGTGCTTGAGATGAAGGGCCCAGCGGAGCGGTGCTTGAGACGGTGGGGCCCAGCAGAGCGGTGCTTGAGATGAAGGGCCCAGCGGAGCGGTGCTTGACAGGAAGGGCCCAGCGGAGCGGTGCTTGAGATGAAGGGCCCAGCGGAGCGGTGCTTGAGATGAAGGGCCCAGCGGAGCGGTGCTTGAGCCGGCGGGGCCCAGCGGAGCGGTGCTTGAGATGAAGGGCCCAGCGGAGCGGTGCTTGAGATGAAGGGCCCAGCGGAGCGGTGCTTGAGACGGCGGGGCCCGGCGGAGCCCAGCGGAGCGGTGCTTGAGAAGAAGGGCCCAGCGGAGCGGTGCTTGAGACGGCGGGGCCCAGCGGAGCGGTGCTTGAGAAGAAGGGCCCAGCGGAGCGGTGCTTGAGATGAAGGGCCCAGTGGAGCGGTGCTTGAGATGAAGGGCCCAGCGGAGCGGTGCTTGAGAAGAAGGGCCCAGCGGAGCGGTGCTTGAGATGGCGGGGCCCTCTTCAGCGGTGCCTATCTTCACGGCGGGGCCCTCTTCAGCGGTGCCTATCCTCACGGCGGGGCCCTCTTCAGCGGTGCTCTTCTGCACCGCGGGCCCTGTTCAGCGGTGCTCTTCTCCACGGCGGGCCCGGTTCAGCGGTGCTCCTCTCCACGGCGGGCCCTGTTCAGCGGTGCTCTTCTCCACGGCGGGCCCTGTACAGCGGTGCTCCTCTCCACGGCGGGCCCTGTTCAGCGGTGCTCTTCTCCACGGCGGGCCCTGTTCAGCGGTGCTCCTCTCCACGACGGGCCCTGTTCAGCGGTGCTCTTCTGCACCGCGGGCCCTGTTCAGCGGTGCTCTTCTGCACCGCGGGCCCTGTTCAGCGGTGCTCTTCTCCACCGCGGGCCCTGTTCAGCGGTGCTCCTCTCCACGGCGGGCCCTGTTCAGCGGTGCTCTTCTGCACCGCGGGCCCTGTTCAGCGGTGCTCTTCTGCACCGCGGGCCCTGTTCAGCGGTGCTCTTCTCCACGGCGGGCCCTGTTCAGCGGTGCTCCTCTCCACGGCGGGCCCTGTTCAGCGGTGCTCTTCTGCACCGCGGGCCCTGTTCAGCGGTGCTCTTCTGCACCGCGGGCCCTCTTCAGCGGTGCTCTTCTCCACGGCGGGCCCTGTTCAGCGGTGCTCATCCAGCAGGTCAAGGGAGCCAGACCTGGCCTGGACTCCATGCTCAGTCGCCCTCGGACCGTGACGTTTCTGGACCCTTCGGGGACGGACTCCTGGCCTCCTTAGTGTCCTCCTTCCCAGCTGGGATGTGACATGTGGGGTCCACCTTCTCCGCGCTCCTGCTGCCCTTCCGCTCCTTTGATGGGGCTCTCGGGCCCTTGCCTCCCCTAGATGGTGTGGCTGGTGAAGTGGCCGCACATTGCTCCTTGGGGGCAGCCCTGTCAGTCCTCGCACGGCGGCCCTTGTTTTTGCGGGTCCTCTTGCCGGGGGGGGGGCTGGACGTGTCCTTGCTGCTGATCGATGTGTCACTGCTGGCAAAGGGTGGACTCCAGATCCCATGCACAACAGTGACACTCGAAGCTGGGCTGGTGGTGGCTGCGGTGCTCTTGGGACTCTTTGCAGATGGAGGGGGGAGCTCATCGGAGGGAAAGAGGTCAAGATTAGCCATGGAAAGCTTTTTAGGTCCAAGGTAAAGGGTAGGAGAAGTGGTGATGGGAGTGGAGGAAGAGGATGTGGTTGTAGGAGAGTCAGGTGTGCTGTCATTGGGTGAAGGTGCTGGTGCTGTAGGCTGTCGTGAGGTGGATGTCTGTTGGGTGGGTGGCTGCCTGCGTTTGTGTGTCTTGGAAGAGGGGGTGACAGACACAGTGGGAGAGGACACAGGGGACGTGTACATGGCAGTGGGGGTGGTGACTGCACGAGTGTGGACTGTACTGGAGGGTGAGGTGGTGATGGAAGCACTGGCTGATGTTGGGGTGCATGCAGGTGTGAGTGTAGACGTCACAGGGAGGGAGGAGGGAGACGAGGAGGAGGGGGACACAGAGGTGGTTGTGACTGTTGGAATGTCTGCATCTTGGTGTTGCTTGGGTGAGTGTTTGTGGGATCTGTGGTGCTTGTGTCTGGATGAGCTGCTCTTGGGTGTTGAGGTGTGTGCAGGCTGGTCTGATGGTGTGGATGGGATAGGCTGAGGAACAGGAGACAGAGAAAGGCTGGAGGCAGTAAGAAGAGGGAGGCTGGAAACAGGGACAATGGCTGCCGTCAGTGCTGAGGCCAGAGCAGTGAACGCTCGTTGATGGGCAGCCTGACCCGAATGAATGCCCTCCAGGTACGCATTGCTCTGTTGCACCTCCCTTTGCACACCCTGGATGGCATTCAAAAGGGTCGTCTGCCCAACAATGAGCGTCCACACAAGGTCAATGAGCTCCACACTGAGGGCAGCAGGGGCAACAGGGGCAGGGGCTGAGGTGCCTGGGGCGAAGGAGACGCGCGCCTTCCTGGGCGAGCGGGCACGGAGCGTAGGCTGAGGGGCTGCTGGGAGGCCGGGGCTGGTGCGCTGGGTGGCGGCTGTACCTGTAGAGGCGGGGGGCCCGGATGTTGCCGCCACCGCTAGGGAGCTCCCATCCGAGCACGTGTCGCTGTCGCTGCTCTCACCAGCGGTCCCCGTCGTGGTGCTCCCCTCGCCCTCTGGATCACTGGTGCCCTCGGTGTCTGTTCCTGGGCCCACCGGGGCCTTGTGTCCTGCAGCTCCCTCGTGCTCCGATGCCAAATCTCCTCCGCCTGATGATGCTAATGCACACATGCACAAGAAGATGAAGAGAAAGGGTGGGGGGAGAAAAAAGAAGACCAGGTTGAGTGCATGCAATGTCAACACCGTTGGCGGAGAGGACAGACACAGGAGCCTCATGCACTAAGCCGCGCATTCGGGGTACACTACTCAGTACTACTGACTAGGACAACAGGCCAAGCGACGTCAAACGCGCACATGGGTGATGCTGGACCTTCAATGGCTGTACTTATTACCCTACAGAGGTGGGGGCCGGGGGCACAGGGCCATGCCTAAGGGAGAGGACTACACTACAGAAAGCGCCCTGGCCTAATGTCACCCACAGCCCTCCTCCCCCACCCAGACGCCTCCACTGCGCAGAAAGATAGGAGAATGTGCTGATACTCACCCCCTTGTGTCTGCTGTGATGTCTTAAAGCGCCCATCCAATTCAGGGTAGGCCACCGCCAGGATCCGGGACATCAGGGGGGTCATGGTGCGACTGGCACCCCTCCTAGGTTGGGAGGCCATCCCCAGCAGTGTTTCTGCGGTCTTCCTTGTTCCGCGGTGGATGTCCTCCCACCTCTTGCGGCAGTGGGTGCCCCGTCTGTTGTGGACCCCCAAGTTCCGGACTTCCTTGGCGATGGCACGCCAAATCTCGATCTTCTGATGGGCGCTGACCTATTTGACATGTACAGGGTGGAAAGGAGGAAATCATCAATGACCTGCATGTTAGATGTGATTGGCCCCCCCCACCAACTTTGCCATATGGCACATGCTCTCATCTGTCGGGCGTTTCACTCCTCATTCGCCCCCCACCCCACCAACTTACATCCACCCCAATCCACACAGGCATAGCCCATTCCATGTGCACCCGGTGTACTCACTTGTTGGTCTGGAGGACCGTAGAGTAGCGCATACTGGGGGAGGACCCCATCCACGAGCTTCTCCAGCTCTTCAGACGTGAAGGCAGGGGCCCTTTCCCCAGTCGCAGCAGCCATTGTCACTTCCAGACCGAGGTCACAGCAGCACTTGCAGTATAGGTCCTCTCCTGTGGATGATCAGGTCTCGAGTGATCAATCAGCTAGGAAATGGCGGTCACGCCCGTGGCGGTGAGTACCGCGGCGGTGCGTACCGCGGCGGTGCGTACCGCGACCGCCGGCGCACATCGTCATTGGCTCCTGAAACCCATAGGGTTCAATGTTAACCAATGCGACTTTGCGCCGCGGTCTTCGACCGCCTACCGCCACGGTGTGCCCCGCCAGCGCATTGACCTCACATCCCATTGTCCCACTTCACAGGTCAGGCAGCCGCCATTTCAAGGGCCTACATGGCTTAATTTTGACTGCGACAGACAGGCGTAGGCCTTGCATTGCCACACATACACGCCTTTCAACCCATTGCCATTCTTTAACTGTGCAAGCTGTCTGTACGTACCTGTGGTTTGCCTGACTCTGTGCTCCATGTTGTCCTTCCTAGGCACCGTCCGCTGGGACTTGCGAGGAGAAGGACGAATCCTCGCGTGTACCGACCGCTGGTGGACCTGTCGACAATGGAATAACGCCATATAATACTTCGATACAGACTTGACTGTGCCACTATCCATGAACTGTGTGCCCAGGTGGAGCCAGCCCTGATGTCCCCCATCCGCCAACCCACAGGGATTCCCCCTCTGGTGCAGGTTTTGTCAGTCCTCCATTTTTTGGCAACTTGATCATTCCAGACAACAGTGGCCATGTCATCTGGAATGTCTCAGCCTATGTTTTCAAAGATTTTGAGCAGAGTGTTGTCTGCCCTGATGAAACTCATGCGGAGCTACATCATTTTCCCAGAGGAGGGTGACTTGCCTACAGTGAAGGGTGATTTCTATGCCCTTGGACATATCCCCAACATCATTGGTGCCATTGATGGGACCCATGTGGCTTTGGTACCCCCAAAAGACGATGAGCAGGTGTACAGAAACAGAAAAAGTTATCATTCGATGAATGTCCAGGTGGTCTGTTTGGCTGACCAGTACATCTCCCATGTAAATGCCAAGTTCCCAGGGTCAGTGCATGACGCGTATGTGATGCGAAATAGCAGCATCCCCTATGTGATGGAGCAGCTACAGAGACAACGTGTGTGGCTAATAGGTGACTCTGGTTACCCCAACCTGCCTTGGCTACTGACCCCAGTGAGGAATCCCCGGACCAGGGCAGAGGAACGGTACAATGAGGCCCATGGGCGAACTAGGAGGATCATCGAAAGGACCTTTGGCCTCCTGAAGGCCAGGTTTAGGTGCCTGCATATGACAGGGGGATCCCTGATGTACTCACCAAAGAAGGTGTGCCACATCATCGTGGCCTGCTGTATGCTTCACAATCTGGCATTGCGACGTCAGGTTCCTTTCCTGCAGGAGGATGGTGCAGATGGTGGTGTTGAAGCAGCTGTGGAGCCTGCGGAGAGTGAAGAGGAGGAAGACTCAGAGGACGACACAGACAACAGGGACAGAGTAATAGAACAGTATTTCCAGTAGCACACAGGTAATAATCACCCATGCCATTTTACATTTCCTGAAAGCCTCCTGCATCTCAACTTTGTCGATTTCCCCCCAGAACTATAAACATGATGTTTGATTTTCCCTTCCCTTTTCTGTGCTGTATGAGCCACTGCGTGACCTCGGCTTGGTTGGCCCATGGACTAATGCTAAGTTACCTCGGTATGTGTAATTCACAATGTTAATAATACGTAATTGATATGTAATGTGTCAAACATTTGTAAATAAGACAGGCTGAGTCCTGATTGATTTCAGTGCAATGTGTGATTTATTATTAGTGCATAGATATTGGTACATGATAGTGAAACAGTGATGGGTGGGGGTGGAGTAATGTCCATGGCGGAGTCCAGTTCTCAGTCTCACAGGTGCATTGTCCATATGCCTGTGGCAGGATGGAGCAGGGGCAGTTCAAGGTTTGACAGGGTGGCAATGTGGAACAGTGGGAGGACTTCAGGGGGTATGTGATGCTGGCGGGGGACTTGACATCCTACTCTGTCGGTTGTTTTGATCTCAGGCTCCTTTTGCGGGCGGTTGTTGTTCAGCAGGAGGTGGGGTTCTGGTGGGCTGTCGTTGTGGTGGGGCCTCCTGTCCACTAGCGCCGGCGGAGGTGGTAGGCTGTTCCTGTTCCTGGCTAGTGACAGGGGCCCTGTGTGATGCCACATGGTCCCGAAACGTGTCCTCTATACGGTTCAGGGCCTGGACTATGCTCCCCATAGCGGTTGAGATGTTGCTGAGTTGGTCGCTGAACCCCATGTAGCATTGCTCCTGCTGTGCCTGGATCTCCTGGAACCTGGCCAGTACCGTCGCCATCGTCTCTTGTGAGTGTTGGTAGGCTGCCATGATGGTTGTGAGGGCCTCTTGGAGAGTGGGTTCCCTGGGCCTCTCCTCCCCCCCCCTGTCGCACATCAGCCCTCCGAGTTGCCCTGTTTCCCTGGGCCTCTGTCCCCTGGACGGTGTGCCCACTCCCACTGCCCCCAGGTCCCTGTTGTTGTTGGGTTGGTGGGTTACCCTGGGGGCCCTGTAGTGGTAGACACACCGCTGCTTGACCTGTCCTAGAGACAGAGGCATGGGCCCGCTGGGTGGGAGCTGTGCTGTTGTTCCCAGAGGGGGTTGGGTCTGCAGTGGCCTGTGTCTGGGTGAGGGGAACCGACTGCCCAGAGGTCCCCGATGGTCCGGGCTGGTCGTCAGGTTCCAGGTCGACAGAGCTGCTGTCATCACTAGGGGCCTGTTCCGGGGGTGGGATGGACATTTCTGGTCCCACCTCACCGGTGTGTTGTCGTTCGGGTCCTGCATGGGGTAAGAGGGTATGGTTATTGTTTCTGTGTGTGCATTAGCTTGCGTTTTATGGGTGCCATTGTCCCCCAGTGCTGGCATTCCCTTGGGGGAGGTGTTGTGAGGGTGTTTTGTGGGGGGGGGATGGGTATGTGCAGTGGTCATGCTTAGGTGATGGGTGTCCATAGTTTGGGGATGGCATGCAGGGGTTGGTGTTGGGTGGGTTGTGCTGGGGAGACATTCCCAGGGAGGATGTGTGCTGGGGGGTTGGGGGTGAGGGTGGGGGTTAGCATGCTGGGGGGGGTGAAGTGGTTGGCCTTGTACTTACCAGAGTCCATTCCTCTGTGTACTCCAGCGAGGCCATCAGGATGCAGGATGTTTAGTACCTCTTGCTCCCATGTTGTGAATTCGGGTGGAGTGGGTGGGGGTCCCCCGCCAGTCTTCTGCACTGCGATGTTGTGTCGCGAGACCATCGAGCGCACCTTCCCCCGTAGGTCGTTCCATCGTTTGCGGATGTCCTCTCGATTTCTGGGATGCTGTCCCACCGCGTTGACCCTGTCCACGATCCGCTGCCAGAGCTCCGCCTTCCTTGCTATGGTGGTGTGCTGAACCTGTGAGCCGAAGAGCTGGGGTTCCACTCTTATGATCTCCTCCACCATGACCCGGAGTTCTTGGTCCGAAAAGCGTGGGTGCCTTTGTGGTGCCATGGGGTGGTGTGTATGAGGTGTGGGGTGGTGTATGTGATGATGTGTGTGTTGGTGTGTGGTGCTTTGTGCTTCTATGTGGTGTGTGTGATGTTGTGGTGTGCCTCTGTGTGTCTGGCTCTCTATTCTTTGATGTGTCTCTCTCTCCTTCGTCTCTGGTTTTTGTTGGTAGGGGTTTGTGGGTGATGTGGGTGTGTGTTTTATATGGTATTGGATGTGTGGGAGTGGTGTGTGTATGTGTTTCAGGTGTGTGCCTTTCAAATTGTCCAATGTGGTAGGGGTTTGTAAAGGTGTGTGTATTTTGACCGCGGCGGGGTGTACCGCCAATGGAATACCACGGTTGAATGACCGCCGCGTGGATTTGCGGGTCATAATGGGATGGGCATATTTATGTTGGCGTGGCGGTGGAAGTTTGGTCTTCTCTAGTTTACCGCTGGCCGCTGATGTGGCGGACTGCAGTGGAGGGCGGATTTTTGGAGGTTTTGCAGTTGTGGGTCAGAATGTCCGTGGCGGCTGGCCGCGGCGGTATTGTGGCGGCCTTCTGACCGGCGGTAAGCGGCTTTTACCGCCGAGGTCAGAATGACCCCCTATATCTATAAGATCGATGTTAGAAAAAAATACAATTTTTTTAAAGCGAACACCAGCAGAATGCTATATAAATAATTATAATTCCATTCTTTTACAATCTTGGAAAGCAAACTTAGACTTACAGTTTATATTAGATGCTTATGCTTGTGCTGTCTACATAATTTCATATATTAGTAAATCACAAAGAGGAATGAGCAAAATAATAGCACGAGCAGCCAAAGAAGTATATTATAATACCAATATAAAAGAACAATTAAAGCACATAGGCAACACATTTCTAAACTGTACAGAAATAAGTGCCCAAGAAGCTGCTTACCTTATTCTACAAATTCCATTGCGTAAAAGTTCTCGGTCATTTATATTTATAAATACTAACACTCCAGATAAAAGAACATATTTAATGCGAGACATAGATACTATAAATTCATTACCAGATACATCAACTAACGTACAATATGACAATATTATAGCAAAATATAGCAAGCGACCCAAAGCATTAGAAAATTGTACATTAGCAGACTATGCTTCATTGTATAATCATAAAAGCACAAGCAAGCAAACAAAAACACAAAATGACAATGAACATTTACTCACAGAAACAAACTTTTACAGCTCAGATGAAGAGGACATTGAAATAAACAACTTAAATCACACAAAAGATAATATAAGTATGGAAATAACCAATACTTTAACAAGACGCAAAACTAAGAAAATTATACGATACTGCAGATTTAACAAGAACAATGACTCTGAAAATTATTATAGAGAGCTATTAATGCTATACTATCCATGGAGAGAAGAGAATAAAATAATTATGAATAACAAAACATACTTTGAAAAATATCTTCAAGTTAAAGACATTGTAAATAAACATCATGACAAGTATAACAAATACAATGAACTAATAACTCACTCAAATGTTAACATACCCAATGAAACAGCAATAACACCTCTATTTCCACCAACAACTAATACCACTAACAACATAATACCATCTGATGCAATATCTACTGAGCACCAATATCCTGAACATCAGAATTTATATGACTTATCATTAGATTTGGGTGTTAGAGCCACAACTGATGAAGATACACTCTCTAATTCTCTCTTATCAAATAACGAATACTATAATATCATGCATAATTTAACCGATGAACAACTGACTTTTGTTTATCATCATCTACATTGGATCAAAAATAAAGAAACACCATGCTATACTGTACATTCTGTACTGGTGGAGCAGGAGTTGGGAAAAGCTATCTTATTACAGCACTTTATCAAACATTATTGCGTTATTACGATATTAAAGCTGGTGAAAATCCAGAAAACATTCATATATTGCTTACAGCTCCAACTGGAAAAGCAGCTCATAATATCAATGGAAAAACACTACATAGCACATTTAAAATACCTGTGGCACAAACTTATACATTTAAGCCCTTAACTCATGAAAAGAGGACTATTCTTCAAAGTCAATTAATAAATCTCAAAGTACTAATAATTGATGAAATATCAATGGTTGGGACAAATATGTTCAATTTTATACATAATAGATTACAAGAAATTAAAGCATCAAATCAGCCATTTGGGGGTATCTCTATTATAGCTATTGGAGACTTTTACCAATTAAAACCAGTTTTTGACACATATATTTTTGAAAATGCAAAACATTCTTATGGCCCATTAAGTACTAATTTATGGGTAACGCATTTTAAACTATTTGAACTTACAAAAATAATGAGACAACTAAATGATTTGCCATTTGCAGAATTGCTAAACCGATTAAGAGAAGGAAATCATACAGAAACAGATATTTTACACATCAAACAACGAGAAAAACTGCCAGATAAAAGTATTATCAAAAATATACCATATATCATGTCAACAAACAAAGAAGTAAATAACGTTAATGATAAAGTTTTGCAAGACCATATACTAAGATATCCAGTATTTACAATAATAGCAAATGATACAGTTAGTTCAGATTTACATGAAGCAGTAAAACAAACAATATTAAAAAAATTACCAACAGATCCAACAAAAACTATGGGACTTGCACACACCTTACACATTGCTTTAAAATTACGTTATGATCTAACTTGTAATGTTGCTATTAATGATGGATTAACTAATGGAGCAACTGGAATTGTAGAATTTGTAGAAATCAATAATAAACCATATGTAGTTTGGATAGCATTTGATAATAAAACAATTGGAAAAAAAACAAGGGAAGAAAACAAACACTTATATCACACTCAAATATCATCTAATTGGACACCAATATATCCAATAACAGGGCAATTTCAATACACCAAAAAATTAATAATTATTATACGCAAACAATTTCCATTGCGGCAAGCATCAGCACGAACAATACATAGGACACAAGGAGAAACTATTGAGCCACTTTATATACACTTTAACAATAGCAAAATACATCATTTGAATTATGTAGCTTTAAGCAGAGCAAAATTAATCTCAAATATATATATTCAAAACTTTGATGAAAAAAATAATAATTGTACATTACAGAGTAAAAGAAGAAATGCATCGATTACGAACAGAAATGCCATTACATATATCTATACCACAATTAGCCACATATAGAAATAACTTAAATATTATAGCACAAAATATACGGTCACTTCAAATGCATTTCAAATCAATAATATCCGATACGAATATCATGAATTCAGATATTATTATTCTAACAGAAATAAACACTACTAGAAATGCACCAAATGAAGCATATTCAATACCACAGTATCATCATATGATCTTTGATAAATACCACATTCAACAAACAAAATATGGCATTGCAATATACTACAAAAAAACAGACTTCATACTACCAATATATGAAGTACAGCAAGGAATTGACATTGTATATTTTACGCTACATATAAATGGAAAAATTTACTTAATTATCATATTGTACAAACCACCACAGGTACCAATACAGACACTGCTACAATTAATAACAAACATTGTTAACTTCTATCCAAATCTAACATATATCATCATGGGTGATTTTAACATAGATTTAACATTAAAAAATCAACAAAGTTCCCTACTACTAGATTTTATGCACACAAAATTTGAATGCAATCAAATTATTAAGACTTACACTACTAATTACCAAACAATATTAGATCACATATACACTAATGAACATATAGACAACTATGGAACTTTAGAATCATATTATTCTGACCACAAAGCTCTATGGATAGCACTAAATAATGCACAACTTATTTAACAGTATATTTCTCATTTCAGATGATTTCAATTCAAGACATTAATGGAAAAACAACTGACGAAAACAAACCTTATCAAAAAGGTTTGAAAGCAATTATTGTCAAATGTACAGGAAAAACATACTATAAAACAGCAAAACAAGAAAATAAAGTTCTTTATCATATGGCTTTAGCAGACACAAATGGGTATATCAAAGCTACTTGCTACAATGAAGATTATCTACCATTAACAAAAGAAAATAATAACATTTTAATACGTAATTTTATGGTAAGAAACAATTCAATTTTAATAACAAAACAAACAAGAATAACAAGAATACCTCCATTTCAAATTCCGCAAGATGTTGTACAAGAAGCTACATTTTTATTGCAACCGCCAGCTCCACCAGCATCACCAATAAAAGCAATAAGAGAAGCAAAACTTAAAACAATGATGACAGTTTGTGGAACAATCACAGAGGTAAAAATAGTACAACAACCTACCTTTAACTTTATCAGTATTTAAATAAGAACAAACAACAGTTTTTCAAAAAACAACTTTTTTATATCGAACATTATTTTACTTAACATTCTCAGTATTTGTATATATTTGCATTTCTTTAACAAATATTTAGTTAAAAAATAAATTCATATTTTAACAACATTTTGCATTCTTTACTATAATGTAAGTTCAAATATCTAAGAGTAATACTCTTTATATCTGTCTTTCTTTCATTCTTTGTAGTGTTTTCATTCACATAGTTTAGTAGCCTTAAGTTTTAGTAAAATTTACTATCCAAAATTAATAAATACCTCATCTTCACAAATGGTTATAATTCATTAATATAAGCTAACACTGTTTCTATTTATTTTTTACAGGAGGAACCTATAAAAAAAGTTTTCATTGGAGGACAAGATACACAACTAAAATCAATTACAATTAAAGACTCAACCGACTACATCAAAATAACTTTATGGAGGGAGGCAACAGAATTCCCAATAAAAATTGGAGAATACATAAAAATTACACATGTAATGGTCCATGAGTTCAATGATGAAACAATATTAAATACAACAAGGCACAGCAAACTTCAAGTAAGTTCAAAACACACAGAATCATACCAAAATAAACACACTAAGCATACCAAAATGCCACAGAAATGTTGTTAATACCCTTCTAATAATTTTAAATACTTAAAAAAATAATTTTAAAAAAAACATTAACAACTTTAAAAAAAAAAAAAAAAAAGTAATTATATATGTATGTAATACTAATATTTTCATGTGTTTTATTCACAGACTACAGAAGCACCGCAAGAAAAAATAACAATTCACTATATGGAATTGAAAAAACAACTCAAGAAATAACAACACTAACAACACAAGTTCAAGGGAATGAAAACTTACAATCAATGGATATTAAAAATGAAACATTAATTGATTGGTTTATTATCAGTCCACAAGTAGAAAACTTGGCAGATGAACTAATAACACATTTACCAGTAACATGTGAAATAATTTACAACAATGGAGTCATCAAAGACATTCTTCAAGAAATGTTCTCAATATAAACAAATAAATTAACATGCTTTATATTTATACCATTGTTTTTACAGCTACTCAAATAAAAAATAAAAATAAAAATATATATATATGTAGATACAGAACTTGATTTAAAATGACAATAAAAAGGATACCATTTTCTGAGATTACACTTCATTGTTACAGAAAATATAATATTAAACACTCACAATACTATTTGTATTCTAATACAATAACATCAACAACACCAATAGCTCTAATGCTTACAAATGCGAGACCTATTGCATTGCAAATGCTTGTTGTTCCTGTAGCCGGCCCACTCTCCATGGCAGTCGACCTGAACTCTTGACTTTGTCCTAGTCAGGCTCTGGTTACACTTTTTGCTTCAAAGTGCAACTTTGCAGTTTAATCCTTAAAAATTCATACCTCAAGTTCTACTTATTGGTTTTTGTTGTTTTTGTCTTGTTTTATTTATTAAATTAAGCTCTATGTTTCTAACCAGGTGTACCCTTTTGTGTGGTGTTTCCCCTGTTTTACAGTTTGAAGTGTTGCACAAACACTTTTACACATTGCCTTTTAAGTTAAGCCTGATACTTTACACATCACCTCTTAAGGTAAGCCTGACTGCTCTGTGCCAAGCTACCAGAAGGTGAACACAAGTTAATTTAGGTTGAGTTGTGACTTACCCTTACGAGGATTGTGGTTCCTGCTTGGACATAGTGCATACTTCTGCCAACCAGAAACCCAATTTCCAACAATTCCCAAAATGACTTATGAAGTGTAATAAGGTAACCCAGTGTTAACCTATGGGAAAGATAGTCTTACAACAGTGAAAAACAACTTTAGGAGTTTTTCGTTGTCAGGGCACATAAAACGTAAACAAAAAATGTCCTACTTTTTACATACCATGCAACCTTCTCTAATAGAAGTTAGGGCCTTCCATAGGGGTGACTTATAGATATTAAAAAGGATGACTTATGCCTATTAAAATGGCTATTTTGCCAGGTCAAAATGGAAGTTTAACAATGCATTACAGGCTGCAGTGGCAGGCCTGAGACATGTTTGACAGGGCTAATTTAGTGGGTGGTGCAATGAGTCTGCTGCCCACTAGTAGCATTTAATTTAGAGGCCCTGGTTATACTTAGTACCATATACTAGGGAGTTTCAAGTAAACTAAATAACTCGGTGATTAGAAGGGAGAGTGCAAGCTCTTTACCACTGATTAGCAGGAGTTGAGTTCACAGAGTCCTAAAAGTAAAAAAACGGGTTCAGCAAGGGAAGGGCAAAAAACTGAAGTGACCCTGCAGAAGGAGCCTAGTCTATCAGGTGCATAATTTAAAAAGTTTCACTAGGTACGCATAATGCCCATAGTGGTGTTGAATTCAGTCCTCCATTCATTGTCTTCTTTTATTCTGACGTAAACATATGCTTTGTTGTGAGGACCCTTTTTGGTGCCCGGGTTGGGAACACCTGTTTTAGCTTAGTCATACAGTGTGTGCTTTATTCACATTTTATACACGTTTTATTCATGTCAGCAAAGCTTCTTTTTAGCGATGCCTTCTCAAACATTTTATCAGTTTGCTTTTATTTTAGGAAAGCAAGGAACACACTGCTCATTTAATCAGCCTTTGGACTACATACTCTTTGTCCAAGGCTATGGAGCTTGGTTCATGATATGCTAACTTGTGTTGCCCGTAAGGAGTCAGCTTCTGTCACGAAGACACAGCATTGCATCAGAACCATGGTCCCAATGTGGCATGGGTTATTACATAAACAGGTTATTACATTAACTACACACTGACCAAAGGAGGGCATTCTGGTCAAGCACACCATGTGACATGCAGTTTGGCTGGCACTGTTCTTCCAGCTCCCTGAGAAGATTGCCATCTGCATGACAGGCTAATTGCTTTTACCCTATCCAGGTATGGAACTGGGACTACTCCCTTAGATAGGGTTGGGCAGAGGGTTACAAACACTATGCTCTCAGATATAGACATAGAGCTTTGAAGGAATTTCTAGAATTTCTAGAATACCTAGAACCACATACATCATTGTGGAGTTGTTCATCTTGTTTACACTGATTGTAATTTTGATTACTTTGCTTTGTTTCATCTGCCTAATTATTGAAGCGCATGCTTTTTATACTAGATTTCAATTGTTTCAATAAATGTATTGAAAACATATTTTGCATCGTGTGTCTCATTTTGGCATGCGTAACTGAGTGAAAGGGGTACGATCTGTTTCCACGACTTCCCTCTGGGGTTCGGGGGGTCGGAGTACCATGTTCAGTATGCCATAAACACCTTTTACCCCGGTAGGTCTGTAAGTTTGGTTGAGATGTTGTGAGCTAGGTAGTTAGGCCAACAGCTAATAATGGTGTGGGTTGCACTCAATCTCCCACGCTCAGCAGTTCTGCCGCCCTAAACACATAGTCCTATTGTATTGTATTGTTTTGTAATAATATTTATATAGTGCTTACTACCCCTGACGAGACGTCGAAGCACTTTTCGGCGAGTAGCACGCTACTCCGGAACCCAAAAGGAATTAGTGGTGGATTAGTAAAGGGAAATCTGAGGACAGTTTTAGTATTATTATGAGTTAATTTGAGCCACGGATATGTGAGTTTGTTAGTTGGATTGACTGGAGTAATGGAGGAGTGGAGGAGGGAAGAATCCAGAAGTATTAATTGGGATTTTATGGTAATAGGATTTACACTTGGGATGAGTAAAGGGGGTTGGAGGAGGGAAGAGTCTGTGGAAAGGGTTAGGGAGAGCATAGTATCAGGAGGGGTTTTGGATAAGTTAAAGGTGAGATAAATGAGGGAGAAGTTAGTAGGGTTGTTTGGGAGATCATGGTAGTAAAGGGAGGTTTGGGTGAGTTAGATGTGGAAGAGGAGGGAAGAGCTTAGCCAGGGTTATTTAGGAGATGAAAGTAGTAGAATGGATTTGGGATAAGTCAGAGGGAGAATGGAGGATAGATTGATAGAGATATGACATATGGTGATGGGTAGACAAATTGTGATATAAAATGAGAGCAGGGACTCATAAATATCTTATATAACAACTTATCTAGGAGCTATTCAATGACCTATGAACATGTTAAGCATAGAATAACATACACACACACACATATATATATATATATATATGTAAATATATATATATATATATATATATATATATATACACCCACACATACATACACACATGAATACCAACACATATGCACACATATATGTACATACATATACATATTTAAACCATGAGTAAATATACATTAGTTAAACAGGTTTAACGAGTATGTGTTAGTTTATTGTTATTACATAGATACATATTTTCTAAAGAACTATATATAACTAGAATATACACATAATCAGATACAAAATATTGATCAACATAGGCATATGCAGTCCATAGCTGTTTGAATATAGTTGTTATGAAGGAAAGAGTCAACTCTTGAGTAGTTTTCTGAAGAAAAGATAGTTATCTGTGGCTCTTGGGGGTAATGAATTCCATAGTTTGGCTGCTTGAACCACCTATAGTCTTTTTCTTGTATGGTGGTGTT
The DNA here is from genome assembly GCF_031143425.1 of Pleurodeles waltl. Taxonomy (NCBI): domain Eukaryota; kingdom Metazoa; phylum Chordata; class Amphibia; order Caudata; family Salamandridae; genus Pleurodeles; species Pleurodeles waltl. The sequence goes on from NC_090445.1 coordinate 499,843,293, forward strand.
CTGAGGCGGGGTGCAAATCTTGAGCAGAGGTTTCTTTGCTGAATGTATTTGGTTATTTTGTTTCTGATAAAAAGCGTTCCTGTTCCATGTAAAGCTTTGTGGGTGATACAAAGCAGCTTGAAGGTGCATCTTCTGGCAACTGGTAACACGTGTAGTGCTCTCAAGGGAGGGGAAATGTGGGCTTGTGGCTTTACATGTAATAGTATCCTGGCTGAGGAGAACTGAATACATTGTAGTTTTTTTTTTATAATAGATTAAGATGATCCATGGTAGAGGCCATTGGCATAATCCAGTTTGGATAGTACAAGCGAGATAGTAGCTTGCACCTTGTGTGAAAATCCAAGGTGGGGAAAGATGCGTCTTCAAGGTGATGAAGCTTGTTCGTGCTAATTTGTCCACTTGGGCATTCATTGTTAACTTGGAGTCCATGGTGATTCCAAGGTTTTTAAGTTCCTTGGATAATTGACGAGGTGGTCTTAGGTCGTCAGGCCAGGCGCACAGTGGGTCATAATTTTCCCAGTCACCACATATGAGCATTTCTGTTTTGGCTGCATTTAGTTTAATTTAGTTAGAGTTGGCTCCAAGTCATCCACTGATCAACGACTCTGAGGCAACTGAAAATTAGTGAGTTTTCAATGTTTTTGGGGCATTCTAATTTAAATAGTATTTGTGTGTCATCTGCATAGTTGTAGCATGTGAGATGAAAATCATTGATCAGTTCTGGTGATGATATCATGTAGATGTTGAAAAGCAAAGGTGAGATGATTGATCCTTGGGGGACCCCTGCTTTTGTGAGGTACGGTTTGGATGAGAAGTGGGAGAATAGATGATAGTAGTTCTTTTTTGAAGGTATGATGTAATCCAGTCGAGAGCAGTCCATTCCATGCCGGCATCGTGGAGTCTTTGAATTAGGGTGTCATAGTCAACCGTATCAAAGGCAGCTGAGAGGTCCAAGGGAAGTAGTGCAGCAACTCCATTGCGGTCGACTGTGTTTTTAAGATCATCCCAGATTGCTATCAGTGCCGATTCAGTGCCTCTTCCTGGGCAGAATCCAGTTTGGAAGTGTGAAAGTATAGAATTTTCTTCAAAGAATTGTGACATCTGGATAAATGCTGCTCTTTCTATCAGTTTGCCCAGAAAAGGTACATTTTTGATTGGTCTGTAGTAGTTGGGATCTTGCGGTTCTAGGTATGTTTTCTTAAATAATGGTTGTATGTATGCCTTTTTCAGATCTACAGGAAAAGTTTCTGTAGTTAAAGAGTTGTTGATGATTCTTCTTACAAGTATGGCAGCAGACGTAGATAAAAGAATGTTCTTGAAGATGTGTAGTGCGCAAGGGTCAGATGGGCATTCGGAAGGTATGCTTTCTTTGACCAAATCCATAAATTCACCTTGTGGTATTTGTTTGAAGGAATGTAGAAGCTTGGTTGGTTTATTCTTAGAGGGTATTTTAGGAAAGGGGTTGGTGCTGATGTTTTTCTTCTGTTTTAAATAGGAGTCCAAGGTGTCCGCCTTGGTTGTGTAAAGAGTTGCCAGTTTGTTTGTCAAATCTTGAGTAGTGGGATGACTTCCTCCCATGCATGTAGGTTTTTAGAAATTCATTGAGAATTTTATCAAATTCTTTGGTTGCAGATCTAGCATTTTGAATTCTGTTTTGAGCTAGGTCTGCTGCAACTTTCTGATTTTTTGCTTCATCTTTTTAAGTTCTGTGTTTCTCCAAGGTGTTGGTTTTCTTTTGTCGTGTTTAGTTTTTTTGAGTGGTATTAGGATATCAAAAGCTTCCTGTAGCTACTCATAAAGGTTTGGAACAGAATTAATTGTATCTAGATCTGTGTTGGCTGTTAGTTGTGTTTATAAGTCATCAAAATTGAGTTTGCTCCAAGGTAGATAGGTGCATGTATGTAAGTAGTTGTGGGGTGTGTTGATTTGAGGTGTTTTAAGTTTGGAAAATTATCAAATGGTGGTCTAGCCATGTGATTGGCGTGATGCTCTGAATGGTAACTATTTCAGGATTAGCAAAAAGGACATCTAGGATGTTCCCAGCGATGTGTGTGGGATTGTGTACAATCTGATGTAGGTTCAATGCTACTAGGCCAGTGGTGATAGCTTTTGAATGGGGCATATTGAGTTTGTCAAACCAAATGTGCAGGTCCCAAAGAATGCATAGGCTTGAGTATAATGTAATAAGGTTTGAGACTGTATCTAGAAAAGCGTCTGAGAATGTAGAGTTGTTAGGTGGAAGTCTGTAAAGGAGGAGAAAGTTACGGGAGGAAGTTGGAATAGGGTGGCATCTGGTGAGGAGGGCTTCACAACCTTTTATGGAAATGTCTGTTTTACTGAGATTTATTGCCTGTTTGAATATAATAGCTAGTCCACCTCCTCTCTTGTCTATATGGTTTTGTGTGATGGTTTGATAGTCTGGTGGAAGGACTTTATGCAACATGCAGGCCATGTCATCTCCCAACCATGATTCTGTTATGAATAGTAAGTCAGGTTGTGTGTCTGTGAGCAGGTCGTAGATGTGGTGCTTGTTTTTTTAGAGTGACCGAGCATTTATGAGCTGGCATTTTAGAAACATTGTGTTAGTGGTGGTGTTGTTTTGTTTAGGAGAAGGGTGAGCAGTATATTTTGAGCTTGTAGTAGATGTGTTGTTAGTTGTGATAACTGTGTGATGGTCACAATAGTCTTGTTTTTCAATATAGTGTTCCTCTTCCAGCAGGTATAGGAGGCATTTTGTTGGGTCTGTGTGTGTAGGTGGTGGGCTTGGTGGCTGAGAGAGACATGAAGAGTAAACTGTTTTTTTTTGTAGGGTAGCCTTATTATGTAATAGAAAAGGGGATGCAAAGTTGTTAAGAGTGGCATGTTGTTTATTTTGTTTGCATCTGTTTAGTGTGGATGGAGTATGGGTTGGGGTGGTAGAGGAGCATGTGGATCATAATGTAAGGCTCTAAATTGTGCAATGGATGAGAGGCGGGTGAATGAATGTTGCTGTGTTGGGGTGCTTGTGGTAGATGTTTGTGAAGAGTGAGAATGTAGGGGTAAAGATTGGATGGGATTTGTATTTTTTTGTGTAGTCATGAGGGTGGGAGTGGGAGTGACGATACGTATAATGAAAGTTTGTGTTCATTTGATGTGCTGATGTGTGTGGTCTATATTGTTATTGTGGAATAGTGAGAGGCGATATTGATGTAGTGGTTTTTGGTGAGGGATTTGTATGTGGGTTAGTGCTGGTGAGAGGAATTAGAGTATTGCAGGGGGTGTTCATGTGTTTTGGAGATGAATGTATGAGGTGTGTAAGAGGGGATGGATGTGTGTCAGGGGAGTTTGTGTTAGTTGTGATGACTGGAAGAGGTAATATGTGTGGTGGAGTGGAGTGTGAGGATTGTATGGTTGAGTGTAATTGGAGAAGAGAGGGGAAGGGCATTTGTAGATGGTGTGTTGGAAGGCTGGGTTTAGGAATTGTCATGATGAATGGTGGTCTGTGTGGAGCAAATAGAGGATAGTGTTGTTGGTTTGTATGAACAGGGAGTGTGTAGCCGGAAGGCTGAAAGTAATGTATAGCGTGGTTTGTGTTGTGTGGATGATGGCAGGTTGTGTTAGTGGGAGTGGACAGAGTAGTGTTTGCTGTGAGAATTAAGGTGTCTTACTGTTGGAGTTGTGGTGGGTATGTGTATATGTGTTGTATATGGGGTGTCAGATTCTCAATCCTACTACCAATCATAATCCCAGCCCTAAAACCTGGAACCAATCAGAATCACAGCCCTACTACCAATCACAAACCCAGCCCTAAAACCAGGAACCAATCAGATTCTCAAACCTACTACCAATCACAAGCCGAGCCCTAAAAACCAGGAACCAATCAGAATCACAGCCCTATTACCAATCACAAGCCGAACTGTAATCCCTCAGCCTATAGAAAGACCAGCCCCCAACAACCTATCACAACACCATATGTAACAACCAATATAAACTTATATAAGGGACAAAGTAGGAACTGAATTACAGCTCCTGGCAAGTCTAACTTAAAATTAATAGGAGCAGTTGATTAGTCTTGAAGTATTGAAATAACAGGGAGTGGGTATTGAGTCTTATTGTAGCAGCCCTGGGTTCTCTGTTATCAATGTAAGGTCTGAAAGTACTATTTGACTTTGGTATAAGAAAGATAAGGACCCCTGCGGAAAAGCTCAAATGATGTATAAATCGTTTGCCAAAATCTCCTCTAGATATTCCTTTAATGCATGATCAGTTATGATAGTAAGAGGGTTCATTTTCACATGTGGAATATCAGTTCCAGAAATTAGAACAACTACACAATTATTTACATGAAGAGAGGGCAAATGTTTATCCCACTTGTTCATTAATATATCACTTTAGTTTTTGTAAGCCTGTGCTACTGTGGAAGATTCTTCAAAGGTTGAGTAGCAAGAGAGGGATTGTTCTTTAAAAGGATCTTGTGACTTACAGGAAAAGCAGTGTTGCTGACAATGTGCTGAAATGAAGATATTTTGCTTTTTCCAGTTTATGTGTAGGTCAAACTCATATAGGTCTTAACGTTATATGAAAGGATAAGTAATCAATAAGATCAAAAGAGATTTCGGTCAAGTGAAGATTTTCTGTAGCTATCAGCTATGTTCAAGTTTCGAACCAGACTGCTCTTGAGATAAGTGATGTGCTGCCAAAAGATTAGATCTTCTCTTAATATTTCTTTTTTACTGTGGTGTCTGAATTCATGTGTGAAATCTGATACCTATAAAGCAACCAGAAGATCCGGAATCATTTATGCCCCATAAACTCTATGGTCCACCACTGACTGCCAAAGTGATCTGTAGTAAAAAATATGACCTTAATTTGCACAGTATAAATACAATCCATCTAGTCATCACCCAACCTCTTCTTCCAAATGTTACCAATCTGCACGAGTTCTTCCAAGCTATCAGTCTGTGGAGATGGAGAAGGAAACCTCTTAAATGTTCCACCATTTTCTTCCTTATGCTGTTTTAGTTGATTCCCAGCACGTAAGGCCAGATCAAAGAGGGGATTTGTATTAGTAGGACGATTCACACCCATTGAAAGCACGTCCTTTAGTTTCTCAGAAAGACTATAAAATGGCTGCTGTGACTATCGGTTCAGGCTGCTTCTGTTTGTAACTGCTGGAAGACACTAATGTAATTAAATGGATCATGGATCTTTTCTTTAAGGGTCAATACCATTTGATATGTGCAGATGTTCTTGTTTTTTTCTTCCTAAACATTGTAGTAAATTGTTTTCTGCATTCATCATTTTTTTCAACCAAGAGCTCTCCTTCAGAATAAAAGGGATAGCCCAGAGCACAATGTCATTTGTAAAGTATGAGAACATAAAGAATATTTTTGTACTATTACTCGCAAATTGCTCAGCCAGAGCATTAATGTCTAATTGACATTGTGCAACAGAGAAATGGTACCGTTAATTTATCAGGTGCTACCAATTGATGAAATTGGGGCCAAATAGGTACAAACGTACTTGTTGGGACCCCTGTAATGAGATTTCCCTTTGCAGGTGCGGGCTCCGTTGGAGAAGCTGTGATTGGGGCATCAATTTGGCTTTTATCCGATAAAGTTTGAAGAGTAGCAACCAGAAATCTGCTTGCACAATGCCTGATTTCTAAGTCACTTCGATTTTTTGCAATTGCACGGACTGTCTTGTAAATGGTTCCCATCAGAGTTCATATGCTATTTTATGAAGCCTTGGCACACTTTCAAGATGGAAGGGTTGACGTTTCAAGATGGAAGCATGATCCTGGAAGTAATGTGTGACATACATTTCTTAATGGGCTAGATGGCATGGAAATACTACTTGGTGGAACTCGCTAGTCTTTCCTCCCTCACCATCAGTCTGCTCTCCAAAGTTGCCAACCCATTGGGCCCAATCTAGACCATATATATATATATATATATCAGTAAGCGTTTGGCCTTGTGCTGGGCAATGTTTCTAGCCCCTATTGAATAGGTGCATTTGTGCACCTCTTGCTATTTCCGTATCTGTGGTGCTTGTTTCCTGATTCACTGATTCCTGACACTTGGTTGCACTGTATCGGTTCTGTAATTATCTTTTGTATTGTTGTTGCTATTGGTTTCCAAGGAATGTTATGTCAAGACTTGACATTAACAAAGGTCCATAAGTATAGCATGTGGCAGGGTGTTACTTTGGTATAGAGTGGGCATGCAGAGTTCACAGTAGGAAGTCGGGAGACTCCCTGGTTTAAGTTGAAGTTGCCTGGTTTACGAAGATGTGGGAACAATATATCACTATATTCAAAATAAAAGTTAGTGGCATTCTATCCAATCCCAGCGGCTTACCTGGACCCCCCTACTGCTGCTCTGATATCACTAAGTGAAAACAAGTTTCTATCCTATCTTTTTGTCATGATCAAATTTAGAAATATGTATCTTTGATGGCAGATTTTTTTTTATTTTTAATCTGATTCGGGTATAGTTGCAGTCCCTAAGTCAATTGTTCCCATTAGGTTACTAGAACTGTTTCCATAATTGTCCTTTGGGTCCAGACAATTACTTCTTTTAGCCCCTGTTGGGCCACTAACTCTTTCATGGCAAACTAGCTAATAGTCAAGTACTCAAGCCATTCTTCGCGTGTTGTTTCACTATGGCCCTCATTATGACATTGGCGGTAAATCCCACTTACTGCCATGCCGGCTGCCACCAACAAAACGCCGCCGCGACGGATAATAGCCAACCATATTCTGACACACACATAACAATCAGTCACTATACAGCCACACACACAGGTCCACGAGCCCATGGGTAAGTGATAAACTGGCAGTATCCAAACCCACACCGTTACGCTAACAGAACTACGCCCATCACGAATCACCGTGGCGGACATTCAATGGAGGTAAACCATTGGCAGGACATACCACTGCGCTCAAAATACACACACTCAAACAAAACTACACCACATTGGACAATTCAAACTACACACACCTGACACACATACACACACCACACCCACACACCCACACCACTATAAAACACGCACCCACAATACCCACATCCCTTTACAACTAGAAATAATTGCCACCAGAGAGAGAGATACAGCAAGAGCACCCACACAACCAGAGCCACAGAACACCATCACCTATACACCATCCACGCACTTTACATCAGACACCTCAACACATCGCCTCACACACCCTCACCCACGCCACTCACACTACACCCATGGCACCACAACAACACCCCAGGTTCTCAGAGGAGGAGCTAAGGGTCATAGTGCGGAAATCTTCTGGGTAGAGCCACAGCTATTTGGATCACAGGTGCAGCAGACATCATTGCTAGGAAGATGGAGCTATGGCGGAGGATCGTAGACAGAGTCAAGGCCGTGGGACAGCACCCAAGGGATGACATCAGGAAGAGGTGGAATGACCTACGGAGAAGGAGCATTCGGTGGCAGCAAGACACCAACTAGCTGTACAGAGGACTGGCAGTGAACCCCCACATCCTCCCCCACAACTAACAACATGGGAGTAGGAAGTCTTGGCAATCATGCATCCTGAGGTCCTGGCAGGAGTAGGACTGGACTCTGGTAAGTCAAATCTCTATTACTATCCCCCCCTACCTGCATGCCATCACAAACCCCACCCTTACCCTCGCTCCCCTCACTTCACCACCTCCCACATACCCCACCATCACAGCCCACTCATCCCAATATGAAGCCCTGCATGCAACACCAATGCATGGACACCCCTCACAGACGTGCATGGACACCTATCACCACTGCATGCACACTGGAGAGAATCACCTAGCCCACCAAATAACAACTCACACAAGACAAATCTGGCAGGACAATAACAACCATAGAGGCCAACACACCCATGAACAATTGTCACACACAGAAGCATTAACATTGCAATTACATCCTCACAGGTATCCAAGCCAATGTCACCGGAGTAGAGGTGCCAGCAACAACCGGTCCCCTCACAGAAGAGGCCCACAGTGATGGCAGCAGCACCGCTCGCCTGGATCTGGATGACTAACCTGGCCCATGGGGGATCTCCAGACAGTTGGTTACCCATGCACAGTTTCACACTACCACAGAGCCTCCCCCTCAGGAAACACCACCACAGCACCCACCCAGCAGGCCCATACCTCTGTCTCCAGGACACACCAATCAGCAGTGTGTCCACCACTACAGGGACCCCAGGCAACCCCACAAACACAGGACGATCGGGGACCTGGGGTCAGTGACAGTGTGCACACGGTTCAGGTGGCAGAGGCACAGGACAACAGGGAAGCTGGGAGGACTGCTGTGCGACAGGGGGTGGGCAGGCCCAGGGAACCGACTCTCCAGGAGGCACTCACCGCAATCCTGGGAGCATACCAACATTCCCAGGATACTCTGGGCCAGATACTGGACAAGTTGCAGGAGAACATGGGGCTGCAGGAGGGACAGTACCTGGGAATCAGGAAGGACTTGAAGGACATCAACACCACGCTGGTCTCCATTCCAGGGAGGCAGTGGCACACCACCAGGCTCCCCTTCCTATGCCCCCTTGGAGTATGCACCTGTGATACAAATAGACTGGACTCTATCCTGGACTTTCCTTCATCATCAAACCAGCCCATTCCACTACCCCCTCTACTTCTTAGCACTTAAATAAACACCCTTTGTAAAAATACAAGTATGGTGTATGTCAAATGATTTAAGTAGGTATTTGTTTAACAAGGTTTAAACATTGCAATTCAACTGTACAGTAATGTATACATAAGAAAGACTTGCAGTTGGCTGCAGTCAACACACCAGGAGCGATAGTGGTGCACAAATATCTGCACATAGAGATGCCAAAAGGTTCAGAAAGTGGCCATAGAAGAGTGAAAAACAGCCTGCCAGTGACAATGTCAAACACAAAACTCTCAATTAAATGTGAAGTCACACTGTCTTACCTGTGTGTCATTGGAAGTATTAACATATTATTGCACTTCTGTTGTCCTCATCCCCTGCCTCCTCATCTTCACTGTCCACAGGGTCAACTGCTGCCACACGGCCATCTCCAGCCTCCTCCTCCTGCAGAAAAGGCACCTGGTGATGCAAGGCAAGGTTGTGCAACATACAGCGTGCCACGGTGATCTGGCAGACCTTCTTGGGTGAGTAGTACAGGGATCCACCTGTTAGATGGAGGCAACAAAACCTGGCCTTCAGGAGACCAAAGGTTCTCTCTATAATGCTTCTTGTTTGCCCAGGTGCCTCATTGTAACATTCCTCTGCCCTTGTTCTGGGATTCCTCACAGGGGTCAGCAGCCATGAGAGGATGGGGTAACCAGATTCACCTGCAAATATCGAGGGACAACTGTTAGCCACACACTAACCCTTAGGACCCACACCATACCCATACACCAACATATACTTAGTGGGAACCAGGGCTCACCTATTAGCCACACCCTGTGCCTCTGGAGTTGAGCCATCACATTTGGGATGCTGCTATTCCTCAGGATAAAGGCATCATGCACAGACCCAGGATATTTTGTATTGACATGGGAAATGTACTGGTCCGCCAGGCACACCATCTGCACATTCATGGAGTGAAAGGTCTTTTGATTTCTGAACGCCTGTTCATTTCACCGGGGGAGGGGGCAATGCAATATGTGTTCCATCAAATTGCCCCAATAATGTTGGGGATATGTCCCATTGCATAGAAATCAGCTTTTACGGTGGCCAAATCCTCCACCTGGGGGAAAACGATGTAGCTGCACATATGTTTAATGAGGGAAGACAACATTGTGGTCAGCCCTATTGAGAACATTGGCTGAGACACTCCTGCTGCCAAGCCCACTGTCACTTGGAAGGATCCAGTTGCCAGGAAATGGAGCACTTGCATAAGAGGAGGGATCCCGGTGGGGTGACGGATAGCAGAGATTAGGTCAGGCTCCAATTGGTCACACAACTCTGTGATTGTGGCCCTGTCGAGTCTACAGGTGAGGATAATGTGCCTGTCCTCCATTGTTGCCAAGTCTATCAGGGGTCTGTACACGGGGGATGTCTCCATCTCCTTTTCATCGGCAGTGATTGCCATCTATGGGGCAAAATGGTGAGCAGCTGATCATTATCTCTGAATTCCAACCACTACAGTTCAATGCATGTTGTGATTGTAATGTTATTTTGTTGGAGATGTCCAAATGGTGCATTTGTGTACAGTGACGCAGTTAGGATCCATGGCCTGCCTCCTACCTGAAATGGCGTCCGCCTGTCCTGTATGGAGGGACAGGTGAAAATTAGGTAATTCCGCTGACGTGCGCCATTGCGGGAGGCGGTCGAAAACCGACATGCAACTCCTCATTGGATAACATTGGGCCCTATGGGGTACAATGGCCAATGGTGATGTACGCTGGCGGTGACGGTATGTACCGCCGCGGACGTGACCACCATTTTCTATCAATTCCTCACGTGCTACCTGGCTTTCAACAGGAGAGGACCCACAGTGCATGTGATGCTGTGACCTGTGTCTGGAACTGACCATGGCTCGTGTGACTGGGGAAAGGGCCCCTGCCTTCACCTCGGCAGAGCTGGAGAGACTGGTGGATGGTGTCCTACCCTAGTACCGAATGATGTATGGGCCTCCCGACCAACAGGTGAGAATACTGTGAGTACGATACATGGTGCATGAAAGAATGGAGTACTGTGTGTGAAGGCCTCATGTAGGGTGTGTGTGGTGGATGGGCCCTGGGCAGTGTGCAGCATGTATGGCGGGCCATGTCTGTGCTAATGGGGATGGGAAGTGGCATGGTGGGCCATGAGTGTAACAGGCAGGACGGTCGGACTAATACCTTTCCCTGTGTGTATTTCCCTGCAGGTCAGCGCCCATCAAAAGAAGGGTATATGGTGTGCCATCGCCAAGGACGTGCGGACCCTGGGGGTCTACGGCAGGCGGAGCAACCACTGTCGGAAACGGTGGGAGGACCTGAAACGCTGGTCACGGAAGACTGCGGAGGCCCAGCTGGGGATGGCCTCCCAATGAGAAAGGGGTGCCCGTCAAACCCTGACCCACCTGATGGCTCACATACTGGTGGTAGCCTATCTGGAGCTGGATGGGCGCTTGGGGGCATTACACCAGCCACAAGGGGGTGAGTACAGTGCCCCAATATACAACTTGAGCCTGGTGGGGTGGGATCCGGATGGGGGTGTGGACCCTGTGGGTGCCCCTAGGCCAGGCCTGGTCTTGCAGGGTTGGTCCCATGTTGGGCAGGGATCTGATGTGAAAGTACTCCTACCAAGCTAGTAGGCATCCACTACTGGGCAGGTGTCTGAGGGTCTCAGGTATGCTGCAATTGGCGTTAGGTGTCCCTATCCATGGTCTGGTGACTAGCATTGTGACTGGTAGTGCATTGCCTAGTGCGTAGGACTGTTCCCTGTGTGTGAGTGTGTCGTGTACACCAAAGGTGGAGTTGTTGGCACCATTGACAAAGTGTATCCTTTGTGCTTCCCCACCCTTTTAGTTTTGTCACCCTGTCCTTATGTGCGTTAGCATCATCTGGCGGAGGAGCAGAGGCACCGGTGACAGAGGGAGCTGCATCCCACAGGACCCAGGATACCGAATCCACCGACGGTGAGGGCACCAGTGGGATGGAGAGCGAGGAGAGCACCACGGGAGAGACTGGAGGGGACAGTTCGGACACGGATTCCTCCTTTGATTGGAGCTCCCTGGTGGTGGCGGATACCAGACGCCACCCCTGTACCAGCACCTCCCTCCCAGCAGACCCTCATCGAGTTTCCCGTGCCTGCTCACCCAGGAGGGTGGGCATCTCTTTCATCCCAGACACCTCAGGCCCTGCCCCAGTTAGCCCTGCTGCCCAGAGTGAGGATGCTATTGACCTCCTGCGATCCATCACTGTTGGGCAGTCAACCATTGTGAATGCCATGTAGGGGCTGGCAGCCCAAATGCAAGATACAAATGCATTCCTGGAGGGCATTCACACTGGCATGGTGGCCCAACAGAGATCAATCCAGTCTCTGGCCTCTTCTCTGATGGCAGCCATTGTCCGTGTTTCTAGCCTCCCCCCTCCAACTTCTCTACCCAGTCCCATTCCCCTCAACCCCAACCTATCTTAAGCACACAGTCAGACGAGCATGCACCCAGGACGACACACGAGAGTGGACATGGCAAACACAAGCACCACACTTCATCACACAGGCACTCACACAAACACCATCCAGAATCAGACATACCAACATCCACTGCCTCCACTGTAGCCCCCTCCTCCTCCTCGTCCACCACCCTCCCAGTTTTGTCTCCATTCACACCTGCATGGACTGCATCCTCATCCACTACCCCCATCACCAGCACACCTAACAGCACACACCCCTCACTGGCAGTCACCACCCCCACTTCCATGCACACGTCCCCTGTCTCCTCTCCCACTGTGTCTGTGCCCCCTCCTCTCAAAGTACACAAACGCAAGCACTCAACAGCAACCAGCTTATGCACCTGCACCCAAACACACCAGACAGACACCTCGTACCACCACTCCCTCTTTCTCCAGTCCCAAACCATCTCCCTCTTCCCACCCCAATGTCCCTAAGAAGCTTTTGCTCCCCAAGATCTGCATCACAGGGCACAATGCCCCCTCAGAACCAGTGGAAGAAGCCATCCACTCACTCCATCCTCCACAGGATGACACTCACTGGGCACAATGCCCTCTCCAGAACCAGTGGAGAAGCCATCCACCAACCCCATCCTCCCCAGGATGAAGCTCACTGGGCACAATGCCCCCTCCAGAACCAGTGGAAGCAGCCATCCTATCACCCCCATCCTCCCCAGGATGACGCTCACTGGGCACAATGCCCCCTCCAGAACCAGTGGAAGAAGCCATCCACTCACACCATCCTCCACAGGATGAAGCTCACTGGGCACAATGCACCCTCCAGAACCAGCTAAAGAAGCCATCCACTCACCCCATCCTCCACAGGATGAAGCTCACTGGGCACAATGCCCCCTCCAGAACTAATGGAAGAAGTCACGCACTTGAGAGACTGTGGCCTTGCACTCCCCAGGACCAACAGTGGGCAAATCACTCACTTGAAAGACTGTGGCCTTGCACTCCCCAGGGCCAAGCACAGGGCAAGTTGCCCCCTCCAGAGGCAGTGGGCAAGTCGCCCACTTGAGAAACTGAGGCCTTGCACACACCAGGACCAAGCACAGGGCATGTTGCCCCCTACAGAGCAAGTGGGCAAGTCACCCACTTGAGAGACTGTGGCCTTGCACTCCTCAGGACCAAGCACAGGGCATGTTGCCCCTTCCAGAGCCAGTTGGCAAGTCACCCACTTGAGAGACTGTGGCCTTGCACTCCCCAGGACAGTGTGATGGGCATGTTGCCCCCTCCAGGACCAGTGGCGTTGTACCATCTTCCAGTTGAGATGCTCTCCCATTCCCCGTCCCCCTGAGGTGCCTGTCTATTTTCGACCTGATGCCCCTGCAGTGTTCTCTCCTTATTGTTGCAGGAATAAGGTGGGGCCTTGGACTATGTGATGTGGCCCTGTGGCCCACGGACATTGAGGACTGGGCAGTGTCCCTACATTTGTAAATATGTATATACTTTTTTAATTTGATGCACTTATTTATACTATTTTATCTTATTACACTCACCTTAATCAATTCCTTTTGTCCTTGCATTATTCCTGAGGAGTACTGGGTGTATATGTAATGTTACTGCATCTGGTTATGTGCATAGTGTTGGGGGTGGGGGTGTTGCATCTGTATGTCACTCTCTTTCCCCCCCTGCCCTGTGTGCTAGGTGGCAGTACTCACCGTGGTCATCTTCACTGTCATTGGTGTCTATAATGGAGCAGAAGGTAGAAGATCATGGGGAACACATGCAACTCGGGCTCCATGGTGGCGTGGTTCTTCCCTAAGTCTCGACAGGTGAGTCCTGTGACTTCTGAAATCTGTTTCCACCAGGCTTTTGATGTTGTTTTGCCACCCTGGAAAAGGTGGCTGATTGGTGTCTTATAATACAGTGGGCAGAACATTGTCTTCTGCCTAGCAGTAGGCAGTTACCGCCATGGTGCCTGTTGATTTTTCCCTGGTGGTCGGTGTGTTTAAGTAGATGTCTGTCTGAGCGGTTTCCACCATGGTCATAATTTCATATTGATTACCGCCGGCCTGTTGGCGGTATTACCGCCACTTTATCACCAACCTCCAGGGTCGTAATGAGGGCCTATATGTTCACAATAGTCTCAAGGGATTTTAGTTTGTTTACTGATAAATTTCTGTTTAGTTACAGCTACTATTTAGCTACTGGCCCAAAGCAAACTTCAGTAAATACATCTTGACTCCTTCCTAAATTCCTCACACTACCTCAGTTATCCTGAAAAAAATGTTTATTAAAATGTGTATCCTATGAAGATGCAACATTAAGCAAAGCCACGTCAATACTCTAGGTAGATGCTTGTTCTAATTTGATTGATTGTGTTCAGCACCTGAGAATAGACTGAGAGGCTGTATTCCAAAAAAAAACCTCCAGTTAGATTCCCAGTGCATTACTGATGCACTTCTGTAAAAAAAAGAAAATGCTGCAAATTAGTTTTATTTCATGACATACAATCAACAGCTAAATGATAGGCGATTCAAACTATGTTCATTGTAGCCTGTGCAATGAAAATAGGAACATATGCATTAAGGAGACCAGTGACGGGGGAATTTAAGATTAGCAGCTGTAGTGGGATAGCAGCGAGGAGATTTGAGTGCTGGTGTACTCTTCTGTCTGTCTTTATAAAAGTAGTATGCCAATCCTTACTTAGCAACATGTCCTTTCAACCAATGTGGCTTGAAAAGGGCATTCCCTGCTCCCCTTCCACATATCCATCATCTGAAAATGTCTTTCACAGGACCATCCTTCTTCATTTCCAGATTCTCTTTCTTATTCATTCTTTTAAATACCCTTTTATGTGGGTCTTAACGTTCGATAACTGGTATCCAGATTTTTTGTTTTGCTCTAAATGTAAATGACTCTCACCATCACTTTAATGCATATAATCGATTATTAAATTAACTGCAATAGGCACACATTTAGGTGGTTGAGGGATTCGTAATGACTTATAGTATTATTGTAAGCACATTTCCACCGTTAATGGTGGTTTCTTTCTTTGAGGGACCACTACTTTCTTTGAGCAAACTGGCAGTTGTCCAACTTGCTGCATATATTTGCTGATTTACTTTGTTGGATGCTGAAAAACTGTATAGCCCCATTTGGCATGGGGTGGCATGGACCTATGCCAGAGTGGACCACCCCAACTGCTGTCTTTCTTTCTACAAAAAGAATTCCCCTGTGGTCTAGTGGGCTTTGTACTCCTCCAAGGGGGAAGTCAGACTGGGAGCAAAACAAGCAATATGCCTTCCAGGGGGAGACAGAAAGTCTACGTTGTCCCCTGTGGGGAGAAGCGTGGCCACATGACAGGATGGGCCACTCCTACACTTTCCAGAGACATCTACCTGGTGCCTAGTATGCTTTCTGCCCCCCCAGAGGAACAGGTTGGGTATATACCACAATCCACTCCCCATGATGGCAGAAAGACTGATTCTCAGGGTGATCCCCAAGCAGGGATCCACTAGCGATTGAGAGCTCTGGAACAATCTCTCCTTGCTAATGCTGCCTCTTCCACACTGAAGCCTGCATGGGAGACAGGATTATGGCCCCCAGTACTGATCAGGAAGTGAAACCAGTCACACTCACAGCATCCACTGGTTTCAGTTTCCAATCTGTGACATCAGTGTGCTGAACCACGTGCGGGCATCACAAAGGAGTACAGGAAGGTTTGGGGGCTGTAATGGAAGTGATTTTGCTTTGTCCCTCCCAAAGAAGAAGGTAGGGAAAGCCTCCAGTGCTTGCAGAGGAGGTTCTTCTGAAACACCTGACTAATGGCTGCACTGATGGAGTAAACCACATTATACATACATTCCACATTCAATTATAATCAAAACTGCAGAATTCTCCCTTTTCATCTCCCATATCAGTCCTATCCACTAATTGTAGCAGACCTCAACAGACCCTGTTTTGTACTAGCTCTTTTGGTGAGACAAGGTAATCATTTCTACTACAGTCTCTCCTTTTGATTACTCTACCTATACCCTGAACTAATGTCCCCTTCCTCACTTTTTGTACTCTGAACCTGTATTAATCTCCAAACCATGGGAGGCATTCAGCTCCCTGTACATGTTTCCTCTCAATTGTTGGCATTATTATGTCTCATTCTATGATATCCTGTTAAATGGCTATGCTAGGCGTGTTCTCTTTGGCATACTATTGGTAACTCTGGGTCCCTAAGCAGTCCTCATCCATAAAATAATTCAGTGCCACTCTGCAAATCAGCCGTGAAGCCATTTCCAACTCCTTAGTAAGCAGATCAGGCCCGGGTGCTTGTGAAGATAGGTGATTCCCTCTCGTCTTCGCACCACACCATACCAGTGTGACATTATCCCACCCCTTGACTGCCTTACCTGCTTTAGCTGGAACTCCATGTGCAGCTATTCATCCACATGGAAGCCCATGTCCTGTCTCGGCATACAATAACAGCGTCTTTATCAGTTGAGCACTAGATTCCTCTTCAAAAGGGAAATTCTGTCCAGACTTGCCAACTCACACGGTGCCACTGTGTGTCACACAATTTCGTCTGTCTTCACATGGTCACCCAGTGAGAAGTTGAAATCAAATGGTGGCAGGAAAGAGGAGCAGGAAACCACTGAAAAGAGTGGAATTCCAGCTCCTCTTTGAACCCTGTAAACAGCTAATGTCCATTAAGAGGTGTGAAAACACCCCAGGACATCGACTGCAGCCGCAGCAACCTTTGTGTTTACTTTCTTTCAGAGGAAGGAAAGGAGGTCAATGCGGCAAGTCATGGGGACAGATTGTTCACTCTAAAGCCCCGCCCATCCACAGCCACCTCCCTTTCCCACAGGGCGATTTTTATTTTCAGGTTGGCAGGTCTGTTCTGTATGTCACTTTGTTCAAGGGCCCACACGAGCCTGAGTCATCCATAAGAGGCATTCATTAGTGTGCAAAAGAGATGTGACAAGGGGAGCAATCATCCAGTTACTTAATCAAAGAGCATAAAGTTACTCTCAGCTTAGGTGTGGCATTTCAAAAACAAATTTTTTTTGTCTGCGCATGCTGCGTATAGTTAGCACCATCCCTAAATTTATAATGTAAAAAGGGGGGAGGGACCGGGAGATTGATTGGTCCAGTGTACACTCTCCCTGTAGTAATGCAATACAACTCAAGTACACTGTTCCATACAGAAAAGAGAAAGAAAAAGAAAAAGTAGAGTGACCTGAAATATCAGGAGCAAAGACCCTCAAGCATCATAATAGATGTCTGGCATCATCACTGGGTAATGCTCCTCGCCAGGCCGGCAGTGCAATACCTGACGGGCTCCCCACAAGGAGGAGCACTGAACCGTAGTGTTCTGATAGTTGCAGGTGGAAACTAACTATCTAGGGAAATAAGTGCTATCATTCGAGCACCTAAACCCAGTGGAGAGAACAAAAAGCTAAAGGATAAAATTGGTAAAGCAGCCCTACATATATCATCATTTTAATCAATAGTCAGGGATGGAACCAAGATTAAAAACAAGAGAAAGTAATATAATGAGTATCAATGCTCAATTACTTTCGGTGAGAAATCAACTCGGAGAAAAAACCTACTAGGAATCCTCCTTAAACAAGGTCAACATGTTTCGCGTCGTGTGGTCCCTGTGGATCCAATGACGCTTCATCAGGACCAAAATGTTAATACGCTCTTCTCCAATCAAACAAAAATAATACTCACAAAGTCGATTCGCTTACATAGTAGAGTAATAGGTTAAGTCACAGTCAGGTCGCCCTAGGAAACATAATTAGAAACACAGCACCAAATTGTGCCCAAAAGTGGTCATAAATAATTCATGCAAACATTGTGCAATCAATCCAAAAAGGAAAGTATAACAGAGAAATATGAAAAGTTATGATGACTATAAGGTAGGCTTACCACCCCTGAGTCGGGAACAGGCTCCTTGGTAAGTACGTCCCCAAGACTCGGCTATCTGCTAGATATAGTAGGTAGGTATCATTAATACATATGTCCATCAATAATCTGGTATGAGGGTCTCCAATTCATTAGTAATCAACAAGTTGTTCTAACTAAAAGTCTCTTCAAGTGTGGTATAAACTAGAACATATAATAAATGTAGAAGCCATTGTCTGTTCATCTAGATAATATAATGTCAATTTTGTGTGAAATTTAGAGATATACTCAACATTATTGTAAAAAAACAGCCAGTAACCATCATTAGTCGAAACAATTTTCATTAGTCGAAAAAAAAAAAAAAAAAAAAAAAATTCATTACAGAAATGCGCAACTAAATAAAAAGCACCTCAAATAGTATCTCAATCATAAAGACAGTGCCATTCTGCTTGTGATGGCACTGCACATTCTTTAAAATCATTTAGAGTGAAAGGAGACTCATAAAAGGGGGGGGGGAGCGGGCGCTCAATCGAATTAGCGCGAGCGCGAGTGAGCCCCTGCGCGTTGTGCAAGGTATAAAAACCAAGACCTGCAAAGGGGTCTTTCAGTTAACTTACTGCGCGTGCCGAAGGTCCAAACTCTGGACCTACCCTCCGGGACGTCGAACCGCATATGGATGCAGTGAGATGTTCACGGAGTATTTCTATGTGGCGACGACCCGGAAGTCAGATGCGGGCTCGTCAAACATAGAGAAAGTCTTCCCACATTCGTGGAAATGTAATAGAAATAAAAGAGGGCCTAAAAACTTGGCGGCCATCTTTAATGAGGAAAATTCACCGTTAATACTGAAAAACAACTGTACAGTCCTGTCGAGACACTCCAAACATCTGTTTGCATGGACAGAAAATATCCTTTGCTGTTATAAGTTACCTAAAAGGAAAAGTCACTTTCAAAAGAGCATTCTGTAGGTCCATCTACATTTAAAAGTTCATAGGTCTTAAGTAAAAGCTGTAGGGACATATATTTCTTCAAGGTGCAATATCAACAAGGAGTAACAGTGTGTGTATCTGTTATTCAGTTTATATAAGAGATATCACAGGCACCTCTGAGGACCTATCAGTATTTTAGTGAAGTCAGGATAAATACATGTAATTTATGCTAATGATGTCCAAGGAATGTCATCGTTGAGACCCCGTATGTTGGTTCCCAATTTGAACACCCATCTTTGTTCTGTAATAAAAAGGTGTCCTGGATCATTGGGTTTTATTTTAGATACTTCCAAGACTATCCACCAAAGGTCATCAGGGGAATGTTTTGCCGCTAGGTAATGTGTACTCAGTTTAGTAGTGATCCTACTACACCTGATGTTACTGCGGTGTTCATTAATATGGTTTTTAACCGGTCAAGTCGTCATGCCAATGTAGCGCAGATCACAAGGGCAAGTGATCATGTAGACACAATTCTTAGTGTTACAATTGGTATGTTTCTTAAGGTGCCATGTACCTATCGGATCTAGGTTTACTGATGTTAAATTCCTAGTAAACACACACACATTGCAATTCCCACACGGGTGATGTCCTACAACCGGAGGGAGCCCCCATAATGTCTTCTGGGTGTCAGTATTGGTTGGTGGTCGTGGACGGGTGTGAATAACCATATCCTTGATATTAGTTGACCGCTTAAACGCAAAAAGAGGTCGAGAGAGTTCATAACCTCCACTGGTCAAAATCGACCATCGTTTGTTAATCAATTTCTTGATTGAATTAGATAAGGGAGTGAAGGTAGAGACACAAGTAATTCTTGACTGAGGTATTTTATCAAAAGTGGTGAGTAGATATTCTCTGTTATTATTTCTTGCCCGTTTACGTGCTTGGCTCACAATTCTGGAGGGATAGTGGCGTTCCAGAAGTTTCTTTTGTAGAACATCTGCTTGATGGTCAAATTCAAGAGAGGAACTGCAGTTCCGTCTAAGTCGTAAAAATTGACCAACCGGTAGGTTATCTCGTAATGTTTTTGGGTGGTGGCTTTCATATAGTAACAGAGAGTTCCGGTCAGTGGGTTTATGGTAGATAGAGGTGGTCAATTTACCATTATGAATAGTAATCATCAAATCGAGAAAAGGTAATTGTGTAGCAGAAACAGTGGACGTAAATCTAAGAAACGGATCAAGAGTATTGATCCAAGTAGTGAAATGGTCCGCAAGAGGCAGGGGACCATTCCATATAATCAGGATATCATCGATATAACGGCGCCATAATGTTACATGATTTGAAAATGGATTAAGCGATGATAAGATGAATTTTGTTTCAAAATCAAACATATATAAGCACGCCAGACTTGGGGCAAAAGTACTGCCCATCGATGTACCCCGGACTTGATGATAGAATTGGTCATCAAATTGAAAGTAGTTCTCAGTCAAAGCCAATCTAGCTAGTTGCATTATAAAGCAGATTGGGGTCGAAAGTGTGTCAACTGAATCCTGCAGTGCTGACTCTATAACTTGTAGAGTCGCTTCCTGTGGAATGTTGGTATATAATGCCTCAACATCCATGGTGATTATGCCTTGTACAGTATCAGAGTCGTTGACAGACTCGATCAGATTAAGGACATCTTTAGTATCCTTCAAATAAGTAGAGGAATTCTTAACAAGAGTCTGTAGAAAATGATCGCAGAACATTGATAAAGGTTCTAGAACTGAACCTATCCCCAAGACAATAGGGCGTCCTGGGGGTGGTGTAATGTTTTTATGAATTTTTGGCAGGCAATAAAAATACGGGACACGAGGATGTAAAGTGTCAAGGAAATCAGCCTCCTTAGGTGAGATCCACAAATTATTCTTAGCCTCTTCGATCAGAATCCTTATCTGAGCCTGTAGTCTGGTGGTGGGGTCATCCCTAATCTTCACATAATAGGTGGCATCACTTAACAAACGTAAGCATTCTTCCTTGTAATCTGAAGAGTTCATGATAACGATGGCACCTCCTTTGTCAGCCTGTTTAATAGTGATCTGTGGATCAGAAGCTAGATCAAGTAGGGCCCTCTTCTCTTTATTGGGGATATTAATAAATGGATGTTTAGGGCATAGTTTATTTAAATCAGTAAGTACTGCTTTCTCAAAAGTCACAACTTCACTGGGCATAACCATTTGTGGTGGTACAAAAGTGGAGGTTTTTTTTAGACCTGAATCACACTGTATAGGTTCTGCTATTTTGTCTTTAAAAAAGAAATTCAACCGGATTTTCCGGAAAAATTGGGCCATTTCGATATGTAGTCGAAAAAAGTCCTCCTCAGGTGTGGGGACAAAGCCCAAACCCTTGTTGAGTACGTCTGTTTCTATAGATGTGAGTGGTCTAGATGATAAATTAACAACTAGGTTCTCACTGAGGGGCTCCTTGTTTGGCTCCTGGTCACCATTTGGGGTTCTTCTCTGGACCACTGAACCCGTCTGCCCCTTCCTCTTCTTCTGCCTCTGCCCCTGCCCCGGCCGTGGCCTAAAAAAGGCCCATATGGCATCATGGGGCGGGGCTGAAAGAAGGGGTAAGGTGGTTGCCACGGTAAAGGCTGATGTACAGGGTAAGGTGGATAACTATAAAAAGGTTGTGGTGGATTCTCATCCGTACTCCACCCGTCAGAAGAAGAACCGCTACTAAAAGTCCGAGTTTTCTTAAAGTTTGTTGTGGATTCATCAGAGGATCTGGACTGATTATCAGCCTCATAGTCATCCTTGATGTAAGGGTATACCTTTTCTCTACTGAATCTGACTATGTCTTTTTGAAGTTTGGTTATTTTTTGTTGTGTCAAAAATTCTTTGGTCTCATTTAATTCTGTCGTGATTTCTGCGAGTCGGTTCTTAAACGCTGTTAATGATATGGTGGTCTTAAGACTGTTCTCAATCATATTAATCTGGATGATGATTGTGTCAGCCAGACGTTTAGAAGTATTGATAATTAGGACCAACCAGTCCCTGGTACATTTCCAGGCTATTTGAGCCCAGTCTCTTCTGAAGGCTAGATTTTGTAAAAATATTTGCGGTATGTTGGAGACCAAAAGACCATTGGGAGCGATATTTGCTCGTAGGTATTCTGTCATGATGGTCCCATGCATGACAGTCTTTATCAATTCTTTTTTCAAAGATGAAAGTTTATCCCATTCCGATTTCAGACTATCTGTTGCGGCAGACCCTTCATTGTTAAGGATTGAAGGTGCCTGCAGAATAGCTGATACCATGTCATCATCGTAACTTAGACCCTGAAAATCTTCCATTTTGAAGATTTAGAAGGTAAGTTTACTAAAAGTAATATGAATTAATAGGAGGTCCCACAGCAAGCAGCTGTTCAAACGTATAATGTAAAAAGGGGGGAGGGACCGGGAGATTGATTGGTCCAGTGTACACTCTCCCTGTAGTAATGCAATACAACTCAAGTACACTGTTCCATACAGAAAAGAGAAAGAAAAAGAAAAAGTAGAGTGACCTGAAATATCAGGAGCAAAGACCCTCAAGCATCATAATAGATGTCTGGCATCATCACTGGGTAATGCTCCTCGCCAGGCCGGCAGTGCAATACCTGACGGGCTCCCCACAAGGAGGAGCACTGAACCGTAGTGTTCTGATAGTTGCAGGTGGAAACTAACTATCTAGGGAAATAAGTGCTATCATTCGAGCACCTAAACCCAGTGGAGAGAACAAAAAGCTAAAGGATAAAATTGGTAAAGCAGCCCTACATATATCATCATTTTAATCAATAGTCAGGGATGGAACCAAGATTAAAAACAAGAGAAAGTAATATAATGAGTATCAATGCTCAATTACTTTCGGTGAGAAATCAACTCGGAGAAAAAACCTACTAGGAATCCTCCTTAAACAAGGTCAACATGTTTCGCGTCGTGTGGTCCCTGTGGATCCAATGACGCTTCATCAGGACCAAAATGTTAATACGCTCTTCTCCAATCAAACAAAAATAATACTCACAAAGTCGATTCGCTTACATAGTAGAGTAATAGGTTAAGTCACAGTCAGGTCGCCCTAGGAAACATAATTAGAAACACAGCACCAAATTGTGCCCAAAAGTGGTCATAAATAATTCATGCAAACATTGTGCAATCAATCCAAAAAGGAAAGTATAACAGAGAAACATGAAAAGTTATGATGACTATAAGGTAGGCTTACCACCCCTGAGTCGGGAACAGGCTCCTTGGTAAGTACGTCCCCAAGACTCGGCTATCTGCTAGACATAGTAGGTAGGTATCATTAATACATATGTCCATCAATAATCTGTAAAAAAACAGCCAGTAACCATCATTAGTCGAAACAATTTTCATTAGTCGCGCAGTAAGTTAACTGAAAGACCCCTTTGCAGGTCTTGGTTTTTATACCTTGCACAACGCGCAGGGGCTCACTCGCGCTCGCGCTAATTCGATTGAGCGCCCGCTCCCCCCCCCCCTTTTACGAGTCTCCTTTCACTCTAAATGATTTTAAAGAATGTGCAGTGCCATCACAAGCAGAATGGCACTGTCTTTATGATTGAGATACTATTTGAGGTGCTTTTTATTTAGTTGCGCATTTCTGTAATGAATTTTTTTTTTTTTTTTTTTCGACTAATGAAAATTGTTTCGACTAATGATGGTTACTGGCTGTTTTTTTACAATAATGTCGAGTATATCTCTAAATTTCACACGATATTGACATTATATTATCTAGATGAACAGACAATGGCTTCTACATTTATTATATGTTCTAGTTTATACCACACTTGAAGAGACTTTTAGTTAGAACAACTTGTTGATTACTAATGAATTGGAGACCCTCATACCAGATTATTGATGGACATATGTATTAATGATACCTACCTACTATGTCTAGCAGATAGCCGAGTCTTGGGGACGTACTTACCAAGGAGCCTGTTCCCGACTCAGGGGTGGTAAGCCTACCTTATAGTCATCATAACTTTTCATATTTCTCTGTTATACTTTCCTTTTTGGATTGATTGCACAATGTTTGCATGAATTATTTATGACCACTTTTGGGCACAATTTGGTGCTGTGTTTCTAATTATGTTTCCTAGGGCGACCTGACTGTGACTTAACCTATTACTCTACTATGTAAGCGAATCGACTTTGTGAGTATTATTTTTGTTTGATTGGAGAAGAGCGTATTAACATTTTGGTCCTGATGAAGCGTCATTGGATCCACAGGGACCACACAACGCAAAACATGTTGACCTTGTTTAAGGAGGATTCCTAGTAGGTTTTTTCTCCGAGTTGATTTCTCAGCGAAAGTAATTGAGCATTGATACTCATTATATTACTTTCTCTTGTTTTTAATCTTGGTTCCATCCCTGACTATTGATTAAAATGATGATATATGTAGGGCTGCTTTACCAATTTTATCCTTTAGCTTTTTGTTCTCTCCACTGGGTTTAGGTGCTCGAATGATAGCACTTATTTCCCTAGATAGTTAGTTTCCACCTGCAACTATCAGAACACTACGGTTCAGTGCTCCTCCTTGTGGGGAGCCCGTCAGGTATTGCACTGCCGGCCTGGCGAGGAGCATTACCCAGTGATGATGCCAGACATCTATTATGATGCTTGAGGGTCTTTGCTCCTGATATTTCAGGTCACTCTACTTTTTCTTTTTCTTTCTCTTTTCTGTATGGAACAGTGTACTTGAGTTGTATTACCATCCCTAAATTACCAAGGCAGAGGCATTTTAGCCTACCCGGGAAAACAGGTAGGGCAGCACCTCATTTATTAGAAGCTCTAGGGGCACTTTGTGCAACAGCCTACTCAGTGTCGGATGACGGCAGATGTGTCCAGTCGATCGGGCAGATAAAAACAGGTATTGTCATTACAAAGCATGTCTCTCTGCTGTTTAATGCACTTGTATCCATGGTGCTTATCAGGATTGCTGTTTCAGGCAACAAGGTGTGTGAGAATTTACTGTCCAGCGAGAAACCAACAAACACTCATTGACAAGGAGACGTGCTGTGCATTTAAAAACAAACACCTGTCTCAATCCGTGCAGCATTCACAGCTAATCAATGCCAAGAACTACTGCAGTGCAAAGTTAAATGGGAACATTACCAACTCCAATGTACAGCAGAATGCATACACTTCCAGTTGAATGTTAGGCACTTGTATAATTAAAGCTGTCACTGGTATGTTGGTGATGGAAATCCCTGCTGTTTGTGTGAATAAATGAGAATACAACATAGAATCTGTCAAGGTGTGGCATTAGTATGGCTGGTTAGTTCTAGGCATAGGTGGAGTTCGCAGAGTACTGCTATTCGGAACTCCACAAAGTGCCAAAAAAACTCTGCCACGCTACGCAGAGTACCCCGAGTTGCAGAGTTTGGGTAAGTCAAGCTGTTCAATCTCATTTTCAGTGCCAAGGGTTTCTCCCGCATTGTAAAATCAGCGCAAAAGGGTTCACGCGGAGAGCCAGAGGATGCTAACTTCTTTCTGCCGCCTTGAGTAGATTTTCTACTCGAACAGCAGCTTCCACAATGTAAGCAGCAGCTTTCTGAACACGAGTGGTAGCAACCTGTGGTGATCGCCCATGTTCACAAATCTCGCTCACCCACTTAGTGATTTCTCTTGCTCAGACTTGCCAACTTAACGCTGGCGAACCGCGCAAGAGAAAAAACTCCACTCCGCATCACTTTGCAGAGTTTTTCAGAACTCCACGTGGATGGTGGACCGTGGAGTGGGGAAAACTCTGTTAACTCCACTGGCGGAGTGGAATTCTTCACCCACCCCTAGTTAGTTCATGAAAATGGCAGGCTGGCGTTTTTGACATCAATAGTGTATTGTAAAAAATAAAAGTTGTCACTTGGGACATAGATAACGATTTCTTCATGAAAAAGACTCTCTTGTTTGAGCAATTGGTCCACTTTATGAAAACCAAACATTTTTGTTTGATAGCACATATTGACCTGTATAATTCCGATATGTGCAGTATCTACTGGTACGCACATTTTAGAATTATGCATTGAGCGATTTTGTTGCCCCCAATACCAGCCTTCCTGAATAAATGGCTGCAGGTCAAGCCAGCTGATATTTACCAGGGGAAATGCATAGTAAGAACCAAAATCTGCATTGTAAGCATATCATTTCACATTTTGCAGACAAAACTCAAAAATTGGTAATAAATTAGGGACAACTTGGTGTCTGATTTTATTCTTTGTGATTATTGCACTAGAAACGTGTCCACACTCATTGATAATTTACTGAGAAACTGCTCGGAAGGGGCGAGATGGAATAAATGAAAGAAATTGAAGTGAAAAAATGAAGAACGTTGTTTATACTAAAACAAAAAAATAGGAGGATGATTTGAACAGCCTCTAATACTTGTATCACTTTTGCCGCTATTTAGGGACATTGTGATAAAAATACACTGGTTTCCTTGCCAGCTTTACGTGGGAAAGTGGAATGAATCACCAACACTCCTTGCCTGACTGAAATAGCACAGTATTGCCCCTTCTGAATCTCCGGGTTTTTAAGCCAATCCCTGCGAAAAGTATAGTGCAGCAGGCACCATTTGGCCCTATTTTTTCCAAATGTCTCCTGAAGGGGTAACCTTCTTGACCCTCTTCCTACCTTTACTGAGGTTTTGCATATAGCACAAAGCTCTGCAAAGCGATGCGTTCAATCTATTTACAATGGTAAAATCCTGTGGGTGCCCTACAAAAAGTTTCAGCGCCATGCAAGTGCATGTGCAATCATTACTAAAACAATCCTGCGAGGTGAACACTCCGGGGTGTGCCATCCTACAAGATTATTTTGGGAACTTTTAAAAAAGCTGTGAGATCATAGCTAAATATAGTGTAATAGCAACAGAGCCAAGTGGTTTATTAACCCAATGTACCCAAAGTACTTATGCGTTTTACTGTCCAACCAATGGATACTGGACCAAATGACCTTAGTTGCCTTAATCAAGCGGCAGGGAAACACAAGGAAACAATCATTTAAGGATTAGTGCAAACATTCACAGTGGGTTTCTCGACACGATGTCCACCACATATTAACAGTGCTTCAGAGGTAAAGCAGAATTGAACAGTGCTGTGGCACAAAAACAAACGTGGCATGTCTTTTTAGCTCCATCTGTGTTGTAAATTGCATTGTGCTATATTTCATTAAATAGAAATGGAAAAGAAGAAGCCAACTTCTATATTGGCGCACTTAGCTGTGATGGATACGACAGTAGATTACACTAAAACCTTTGCATTTCCAAGAGGATCTTTGTCTCTCGGATACTCACATTACATTTAAATGATTTTGAGATTGAGACGCTCAATGTATTCGCCTCCACCTACCGTGGTGGGGAAACACATATTTTAAAAAGTAATCCTACTGCATCCAGTAATCCAAATTGATTTGCTATCCACAAAGTGATAATATTACAGTACATTTTCACTTAAAGTGATAGGTAACAATAGGTATCATCTGGGATTGCCGTGCACTGTTAGGTGTCTCAGTAGATCGCACATAGATATGACTATTTTGCCCGTAAATTATGGAACATCTTTTCCTATTCCACACACTAAAGGCAACATGCAAGTTTTACAGATTCTGTAAAAGGGGGTCTTAAACATGTGAACATGAATAACGTACCTGAACTTCAGTATATGTAGTGTGCCATGTTTCAGTCTGTTTAAGGGACCACTGAGAAGTCCATTCGCACAAATATAACTCTAGTGTCTGGATTAAATACAGATTTTTCAGTAATCAATTTTTATTTACGGGACATACCCTTATCCGTTTGGTCAAACCTATGGGAATATGCTCAGGACACACCCGTCAGGTTTTTTAAAGAAAGAAAATAACTGAATCCTAATCCTCATATTTTGGTTGTTTTAAAAAAAACACTACCCCTGCTTACAGAGAATCATTTTGCCTTGCCCTGTCAACACCCTCTTCACTTCTCCTCCTTTGATGTCATTGGCAGAAGGATTCATTATACAATTGCATGAACAAGGACAATTCTTCACATGTTTGGAAAAACCTTTAAATATGATCTTAATTTTTTTATTTTTTTATTTATTTATAAGAGTTTTCTATAGCGCTAGCAAGACCGAGAGGGTAACAGAGCGCTTTACAGCAGAACAGGAAATAAACATAAGAATAAACATAAGAGACACACAAGTCAAGAGTCATTTTGTACAATGGGGGTGCAAGTGGGTTCTCAAGAATAGAAGGGTGGCAGTTCGGGGAAGGGGGGGTGGAGAGGGAGAGACCCTTATTAATGAGAGGGGTGGTTTAGGAGGAATTCTTTCAGTAGTTTCTTAAAGGTCAGGTGGGAGGTGTTAGATCTGATGTGGATGGGTAAGGAGTTCCATATTCTCAGAGCGTTGTTAGAGAAGGAGCATGATCGAGTTTTAATCATATCCTTTTCAAACTGCAGAGGTACTTTGCAAAGAAGGCGAGAGGCAGCGTTGCGATATGGCAGGTAAGCTTTATTTGCCAAGCTCTCCTCTAACGCGGTGTCTTCTTCCCCTGTCAGTAAGCAACTGCCAGGAGGAAGAACCATCGCCAACATTCTAGGCTCGTGGCTAGAGAATCACACAACTAGCCGCGAGCCACGTCATAACACACTTCCATTTAAAACAGTTAAATACTGCCAGTTTGTCTTCTAACGTGTGCCTAGTCCTCCTATCAAGCCTAGTCCTTGCGAACACAGCTCTGACACTGTCTTGAAGCTCCCGGCTTCGCATTCCTGACTTTCTCCTCTGTCCACTACTTCTCCTTTCTCGGCTCTTTTGCGTTTTGCTCTTACCTCTCTTTTGACTTTTTGCCAGTTTTTTCCTCTCACTCATGTTCTCACTCTTAGTAAGATTTTTTGCCTCTTAGCCCGTTTTTCCTCTTACTTTTTGCACTCTCACTCAGCTCTTCATTTTTTTTGCTCAATTTTACCCCTTTGCACGTTTTTCTTCTCACTATTGTACACACTCTGTTGTTCAGTTTTTCACCTTTTTCCCCGTTTCTCTTCTCACTCTTGTAATCTAATTCTTGCTCTCTTTCTCATGAGTTCTACTCCTTTTTCCTCCACTCTTTGCTTCTTTGTTCTCTGTCTTTTGATTTTTTTTGCCTCCTCTTCACAGCCTTTTTTTATTTTACCCACTTTCCTCTATTCCTT
This sequence comes from Pleurodeles waltl, assembly GCF_031143425.1. Classification (NCBI taxonomy): domain Eukaryota; kingdom Metazoa; phylum Chordata; class Amphibia; order Caudata; family Salamandridae; genus Pleurodeles; species Pleurodeles waltl. The sequence continues at coordinate 499,872,408 of NC_090445.1, forward strand.
TTGCACCCTTTACCCCCTCTGTGATCTTGCTGGCTTTATTACCTTGCATTCACCTACTTTTCCACATTTGTGCCACTTGCTACAACCCTCCAACCATCCTGGGAATATTCCTCCCTCTTGCTCCTACTTAATGGTGGCTGCAGCATGATGCGCATGAGTTATGTGAAGTGGATCTGCTGCAGGTCCGCCACACACCAACTGCACACTTAGATGCTACTCTGCTACAGCAATCCAAACCCTGAGCCACTGATGTTCCTCCCAGTGGTGCAGCTTTGCCTCCCTGGCGAACACATCAGGTGCGTTCTCCTATGTTGTCTGCCACTTCTTGTGTGCAAACCCCCACCCAAGCCTCTGCAGTCTAAATCCTCCACCTCCTCAATCACCTGACATACATGATCATATACCCCACATCACCCCCCATGCATGTTTCACCCACCCTGCCCTGTCTACTCCTCTACACCTGCTAGCTTGTCAGACACAGCACCGAAGTCGTGGAACTCCAACGTGACCTTTCACCAGACATGATATTCATGACCCAAACCTGGCTCATCCAGACATTAGCTCTAGACATCTCCATGTCTATCGCCCCTGGATACATAATTGTAAAACAGGATAGAGCCTACAGATCTTGAGGAGGATTAGTCAGCATCATCAAAGAGAACATCCACTGCTCCATTACCTATGCAATCACTAGCAGCAATCGTCTGGAAAACCTGGCCTGCACATCTTCTACAACTCCACCCAGGAAGGTTCCCTCATCTCCTTAACCATGATCCAACTTCGGCAACACCATTTCAGACATCACCCCCCATTTGGGGCTCAACTCCAGCCCCTTTATCCTCCTCATCGAACTCAACTACCATTTGGAGAACCTCAAAGACCCTTACAACAACAACCTCCTGGATGACCTGATTACACTCTGACTCACCCAATGGCTGAATACCCCACCCATGTCACTATAATTGTCCTTGACCCCATCTTCACCACCTCAGTGACATCACAATGGTCAAGCAAAACCCCCATAACTTGGACTGACCACATCCTTCCCCACCTCAACCTGCTCATCCCCCATCAGAGTACAACTGCAAATCCCAAAACTGCTTAACAAAACTTGAACAGGATGCCAGAAAAGAACAGAGATCACAGAGCTCCAAGCCCACCAACCTCAAAACCACAGCAAACTTTCATGATCCATCACGAATTTCAACTTTGGGTCATCTACAACACTGATACTGTAGCCCGCTCAAGACCCCCACTGCTATCAGGACCAGGCTGCAAGAAGGCAGGTACATGGAAGAGCTTAGACTTACCAACCTTAGAAGCAGAGGGTGCTAGACACACAACAACACCATTACAATCACCTTTAAGCCAATCCTCAGGTTCTACAGTCAGTGACTCAGATTCACCAAGTGATCAGCATTGTTAGACTTAAACCTTTTGCCTTCCTCCTTTATTGTTGCTGCTCTACCTTTTGCTGGCCTAAGGACTCTGTGCACTTTATCAATGCTAACCAGTGCTAAAATAGGTGTTTTTGCTTCTCAAAACATTATAACATTGGATTGTCTCCAAGTGGCATATTTAATTTACTTGTAAGTCCCTAGCAAAATGGTACTCCATGGACCCACGGCCTGTAAACGATATGTTATCAGTTGGCCTGCAACACTGATTAGCCTACACTTTAAACACTTTAAACATGTCTCAGGTCTTCTATTTCAACCTGGCAACATAAAACGTTTGCCAGGCCCAAACCTTCCTTATTAATACATATGTCACCCCTAGGGTTGGCCCAGAACAGCCCACAGGGCAGGGTGCAGTATATGTGAAAAGTAATACATATACTTTTATGTTTCATATATCCTGGTAGTGGAAAACTCTTAAATACATTTTTCACTACTGCAAGGCCTACCTATCCCGTGAGATAACATTGGAGTTACCTTATTACATTTAATAACCTGTAATTTCTAAATGAGAGCAGGTAACCAGTTCATGCTCATGTTTGGTGTCTTTGGAAATGTAAGGAAAAATCCTAGTTTATGACGGAGTCAAATTTTAAGTTACAAATGTGAAAATGCCACTTTTAAAAAGTTGGCATTTTCCTGCCTTAGCCATTTAGTACCTATAGTCTGTCTCTGGGTCACATAACAGGGTGTAGCTGACAGTTGGGCTTCGTGTATTTGACAGCCACGCACAATAGAGACCTTATGTGTGACTGGATTAGCCATCATTGGATGTTTGTAATGGAGGACCTGGACCTAGTCCTGAATAGGCTCTGTCCTGTCTCCATCGAAAGGGGTGCATACCCCTTGTAGTTAGTCTGGAGCCAAGACAGAAAAGAGAGAATGCCTGTGGACTTCAAAGGGAACCTCTAGAAGCTTCTTCCCCACTTCAAAGGCACAACTGGGTATACATACTGGACCTCAGGGACCAAGGCCCTCATTACAACCCTGGTGGTCGGCGGAGAAGCGGCGGTAAGACCGCAAACAGACCAGCGGCAAAAAAAAATGGAATTTGGACCGCAGCGGTCACCGCCGCGATCGACCACCACTTCACCACTCCGACCGCGACGGCGGTAATGACCGCTGGGCTGGAGGTTGCGGTCTCCGGCCCGGCGGTCGTACCTAGACCGCCAACGGTATCAGGACCCTGCATACCGCCACGGTTTCTGGCGGTTGGGAACCGCCATGAGAACCATGGCGGTAGGCACTATCGGTGCCAGGGAATTCCTTCCCTGGCACTGATAGGGGCCTCCCCAACCCCCCACTACCCCCCACGAGTCCTCCCCCCACACCCTCCACCCCCCTGTTACCCCCCAGAGGTGGTACAAACCCCCTCCCCACCCCAACAGGCACATACACGCACCCCTACATGCACACACCCCCAACATGCACATATACACACCCCTACACACACACATACACAACGAGGACACATACCTGCACACATACATGCAGACATGCACACCGGCCGAACCGCACACATTTCCCATAGACACAGCAGCACCCCCTGCACGCATACACGCACTCACACACCCCCTCTACACACTCACACGCACACCCCCATGCACGCACACAACACACAACACCCCCCCACCCTCTCCCCTAACGGACGATCAACTTACCTTGTGCGTTGGTCCTCCGGGAGGCGACGGGATCCATGGGGACATCACCGCCACCAGCACACCGCCACCAGAACACCGCCACACAGAATCTCGGGATGTGATTCTGTGGGCGGTGTTGTGTTGGCGTGGCGGTGGAGGTTGAGCAGCCTCCACTTTCCCGCCGACCGCCAGTGTAGCTGCTGGCGGATTTCCGTACGGAAAACGTCGGTACGCTGCCAGCGGTCATAATACTCGGAGCGGAAGACCGCCACGTCTGGCGGTCTTCACCGCGGCGGTAACTAGGCGGTCTTGCGAAAAGACCGCCAATGTTGTAATGACCCCCCAAGTCTTCAGTACCTTTCAGGACTTGTGGATACTCTGGCATTAAGAAGGACTGCTGTAATACTGAAGGACTGCCACTCCGCTAGACTGCTGCCTTGCTGGACTACTGCCTTGCTGGACTGTTGCCTTGCTGTGCTGAGTTGCTGCCCTCCTGCCTGGATGAGTAGGACTAAACCTACACCTCTTGAACATAGAGCCCAGTGTGACTCCATATGCTAGTTGGCTGGCCTCCTGACTTGAGCCTCATGGACAGAAGGTTCCAACAAACTTGAGCCCAGCACCTAGGCTCTACAATCTGTGAGTCTACCATGCCAAATGGTGCCACCACAGTCCTTTACCTCTGGATTATGGTGTTTTGGCATCCTTTGTGGCTCCAGCAGAGGTGACACATCTCCTCTGGTGTGCATCACAACCCCAAGCAGAAGTGACTCATTGCTGCTGTTGCATGGATCAGAACAACAGTAAAGGCCCACATTGCAGCCCATCATCGCAGTGGAGCTGTAGCTGCACAATGTATCTATGGCACAGGCCCTCACATCCCTCATCGATGTCAGACTCAACAACGATGCCAGACTCATCTGAGCATCGCAGCTCCTCAGAACCGACAGTACTTCACACTGCAAACCCTCGTCAATGTGATCCTTGAGTAAGTATTGCCTTTAGTGTGAGAGTTTATCTTAAATTGAGCTAGCAATGATAAGACAGTTATCAATATAACTTGAGTTATTTGTAGAGCTCATTTATCATTTTATTTTTGGTAATTTTTCATTTATGTTGCTCTTCGGGTTTCTCATTACATTTTGGATTTGTTTTTTGATATCATTATGAAGAAGGACATATACAGTATATTCCAGTCATTGTATGAAAGGAGTGAGTCTGAATGTCTATGTCTCAACTGTGAAATGTTGGCCCATTTAGGAATGTGCAATTTCTGGGAACACCATGCATGTAATTTTCAACATTCCTTATATTTGATAGCTATAGTTCATAATAAAACACACACATATTATAGGTCATGTGCCCACTTGGGAATGGTTGCATGATGGAAAACATAATTGGCATATTGATACATAGGCCTCCACAGGCCATGGTAGCATAGTACCTTTTTCCTAATTGGTGATTTTGCTAAACATTTGTGATATACAATACAAGGAACTAGATGAAATTGTTGATTGCAACTCATTACTGTAATTGATTCTAATGTATTGCTATGGTTGCTCAAATGAGAATTTACCTTAAAAAACAAAAGATAAGAGGTGCCTGGCAAAACAGGAAACAATTAAACATTATGGCTGGGAGAGCTGTTGCAGAACTGGGGCCTGAGGACTGTCTCATAGTACATTGAATTACCATGGGTTTTAAACATTTCTATGGGTGCAATAAAGTCATAAAAACATTCCTTCCTTGGTGAAAAATACAAACAGTTGACAAGGAGTCGTAAAAACAAATCCAGATAGGGGATGCAGGTAGGCCTCGACTTGGCATGGACACAATGTGGACCAGGGAGTATGTGTCTAGGTGTCAGGCCTGAGGAACACATGGTTACTGCATGTGCTGTGTCCTGAGTGGCCAAGTGTACATAACTAGATGTGGCATCTAACTTTATGGTGTTTTGGGAATTCACACATCCCTCTGGCCATGTGCGCTTTATTGGGGACAATGTTGGGGGACCTTTTAGTGTTGCCATCCAGCTGTTATATCTGGTCTACGTTTCCCTGTGTGTTTGGCTGCTCACTAAGTGTTACCCCACCTGTGACCTGTCACTCATTAACCTTCAGGCCTGTGTCGCGGAGCCTTCCTAACCATGTACCAATGTGCTGGGGTTGACAGAGAATTCATGAAGGGGAAATCTAACAATGACGATGCGACTTTGTTCGTGTATGAAAATGCACAGTTTGTATGTGAGAATGTCCTTTTGTCGTGTGCATCATCATTAATTAATCCAATATAAACATTCCCCTCTCTAGTTGAATTTAAGTTTCAACTATACCACCAAACCCACAAGCCATGACAGTCACAGTATCTGTACTTTGTTGTCCCACCTCCCTCGCTACTTGTACTCTACCCAATTTTGGGACTGCGTTTTACGGTAGGAAACCCCCAACTGTAGAAAACCGCACAAAATCAGTAACACAACAAAAACAGGCAACAATGACATTCACTATCTGGTCAGCCACCATTGGAGCCAGGAGAACCAGTTTGTGAGCCACTCCTGCTCAGGGGCACCACACGCATGTCTCTATGTAGTCTGTGCAATAATTAAATGACAAGTGTCAAAGTTCCATTGTGGATGTCATTGCCAGGTATAAAACTGCAGCAGGATGCACCAATTTTTGCACACACCTCACCCTCCATTGTGGTCATCAAGTCCAAGACATACTGATGTTGCATCATCAAGAGGTGGATGGCTTTCAGTTCTTCTTTTATTGCATTAAGGCCAATCTCAGTGCTGTTCATCATTTTGAGCATCTCCTACTGGGTTATCTGTAACCAGCGGCCATTTGATTTTGTCTGTAAGGTAAAGAAGATAACCTTCCCCCAGATACTTGGGCATCAGTGAATAGTCTAATTCCCTCAGGAATATCCCTGCACTAAGCCCAGCCAAAATGATCAGTAGCTCTTCTCCTTTGAGCCTGATGCAACAGTGTTGTTTTCTTCCTCAGCGGTTTTGGTACAGTTAAGACAGATGTTCGTTGATGACTAGGGTCGGGGTGTGTATGGTGATGAAGGAGCAGAGGCCATGCTATCTGGGGACGAGCTGGGTGTAAGCAAACTCGCTGCACTGCCAGTAGGTGTCAACCCCACCACATGTCCGGCATGTGCATTATTGTGCCACAATTCTCATTCGTGCCCAGCAAAAAGTTTCCTTTGCCTCTGAAACATAAGGAATACAATGTGAGTTTCTGTATAGTTAGGGGTTGACCCTCCCTTCTATCCACATATACCTGTCTATCTCGGTGTCCCAGAACTCCTGACACAGGGTATCTATACTGTTATGTAATCCTCCCCTACAACACCCATTTCCCTTCATGTAATTCAGATGGGTGGCTATGCACTGGAACTCCATATCTAGGGTTCATTTGTTGTTAACGAAGACAGCCCCAGACATGCCAAGGGCCACCTTGGGATCGCAGATTGAAGTGGGGGTGGAAGTGTTGGTGCAGTCGTAAGGTGGTTTAGCTACATCCGAGAATCTCTTTTCGTGAAAATCTCAGGGCCAAACAGTGGCCTCTCCTATGGCTTCTTTCATGCACATCCTGTCTAGCTCAGTTTGCATATTGCTAGGCTCTGCAAGAAGGTGCAGTTCTGTAGGATCGGACTCATAGTGAGCCATAATTATCATTAGCCTATGGGGCTCTACTCTATTAAGTTCTAATTTGGCACTACTTCTACGCAGTTAGAGATCGAGAAGGCATTTGGCATTTTCAGGGGCCACCTCTTGGGATAGTTTCAATCTATCTATGCCTGCTGTGTGTGGTATCAGCGAACAGACATAACATGACCCGGCTGATGTCTTGGAGCCCCTGGTGATCATGTGTTGATACCATGCGTTGTGTAAAAGAGCACTGTGTGTGTGGGATGCTAGTTTTGGGGGCAGTATAATTAAAAGTGATGTGAGTGAGGTCCATGCACAAGGGTGATGATATTTTTCAAATAGACTTCATTATATCAGACTTTTCTTTGGTAACACATGAATGTGGTAGCATCCCTAGCAACCAGACAATCTATAAATGCATGATAACATATACCTTAGACATCATTGTAGGCCTTGAGGTGATTCCAGCTGATATTTCTTGTGGTTTTCTCAGTGACGGGGGTCTCTGAGTTGCAAAACAGTTGGGAAAAGTCTTTGGAGCAAGGTCTGGTATGGGATCCAGCTGGGAGTATGGATGCAAAAAGTCCTTGGAGTGTGTTGTGTCTTGAACCTGTTGGATGTGAGAGTTCTTGAAATAGTCTGTGTCGCTTGATCCTGCTGGGAATTCTGGTGCAGGCGCTGAGAAGGTGATGGTCCACTGTAGAGGTAGTTCACTTAACTGTTAGACTGCAGAGCTATGTTTTATCATTATAAAAGAAAAAAACAATGCATATCTGTATGCCGCAAATTAATCCTTAAAAATTTCTGTGTTTTCCATGAATTTTGGCAAGGCACAGGAGGGTGTCCTCCAATTGGAATACCTGGTTCTGGAAGAAATAGGTTATTTTTATTAACATGTAATTTTTTACAAATCGTTCAATCTCCCCTCTTTTGGGTCTTCTCTCTCTCCCTGCTTAGCCAAGTATACATTTGAACGGTATGCTTTATAGGGTGATTCTTGCGAATATAAGTCGGTTTTATCTTTTAGTTGGTGTTATGTTGGCGTTGTCAGCCCTTTGGCACCCTGGTGTGTGCACAGGTGTGTTATTGGTACGGGCGGTGTTTTTAGCCCACACATGTGGGGGATGTAAAAGAAAACGTGCCCTGAGGTCACAAGAGCACTGTTAGCGCGTCAGACTTTGATAAGTAAACTTACAAGGGAACGCGAATAGGTTAATGAACCTTTTGACCAACACTTGGGATGTCCCCACCATATAGTTCCGGTACTATCACAAATCAATATTCAATTATCAATATTAACATCAATTATCAACAATAACCCATAACTTTAGTAAGCAGTAGGAGTCAGTAATTGAGAAAACATGACCTTGCAGTCATGAATAAACACACCTTTGTAAAAGTTAGAATATGTATTTACCTATATTAACAATGCCAATATCACATAGGTTAATCTCAAAGTCAAATGATAAACGTACAGAAACAACACTGGCTGTCCAAATCTGCAAAACAAACACAATCTAATCAAGGCTTGAGCTACTACACATTCCAAGATCACAGTGCCAATTAATTGCAAGAATAATTGCGCAAAAGATATCACATACATGTATTCAGCAATTCAAAAGACATCAGTTGTTGTTCCCTAATCGAACTTCATTAGTGAGTACCTTAACTAAGCATATTGAGCTTCATGCAAAACAATTTTAGTCACACAAATTTAGAAATGCATCCAACTATGGCTCTGTAAAAATAGCGCAGTTGGTACCTAGAAACAAAAGCAAATAGACATAATAATCAACATTCTAATTCATAGTACCTATCCTCAGTATGGATCAGCAAGGAGTGTCAGTCTTCATCCTCAGGATATAAGTTTGCTCAGCAAGGCATCAGGATATAGCATCAGAGTTCAGAAAAGGCAAAGTCTCTTTTAAGCATTAAAATTAGCACGTCTCTTCTCAAGAAGTCCAGAAAATACTAGCCTCTCAGTAAGATACAAAAGGGGCAAAATGGGTATTGTGAATGGTGTCCTCTTCTCAGTGCAGTCCAGTTAAGTTAGATTTCCTAAAACTACTTCCCAAATCCCTATTGGTAAAGGGATCGCTGTGTTTGCATTTTGTCCAATAAAACTAAAACATCAAATCTATGTTTCTGCTAGTACACAGTTCACATGTTGCTGATTGGCTTCCCTTGTGATGTTCTCATCATCCGGCTTGTCAGGTAACAATATTTTTGCTTATACTCCAGTCAGTGTGGTTATTGTTCTCCTCCTGAGTAGGTCAGTCTTACACATGTTGCATTTATATTGTTGCGTACTACAGGAATGGCATCATCTAGTAAGCAGTTCTCATGAGAAAGACTTTAAGCTATGAGCATATTTGTTAGTACAGTGGAAAATAACAGTTTAATTCTCTAAGACAGACATTTTATTAAATGTTTAAGAAATACATATTGACATGAGGCCATGCAACTAGTCCAAGACCTCAGCAAAGTTAAGGCTTTCAATCAATAAAGCAGTTTCATAATACATAACCCTTTATATGATGTATTACTACATTAATCAAATATATGGTCAACATTTCATATTAATAAACCATTGATAAGTACACTTCGTGAACATTGGTGGCCATTTCTCGTGATCCACCTTCAAATGTGTGCATTATTTTTCCTACGTTATTACATTTTCTAAGCAAATTTGGCACTCAAGATACATGAATATTCATGAATCATTTTTAAAAACTCCTGCGCTAGCAATCCATCCTCTGATGACTAAATGTGTCATCACACTAAACCTTCCCTCAAAAACTTTTGCATTAGTGAAAATTCTGTCAATTCAATACCATCAGATCTTTGTTCCCTTTTCGAATTTTCTCTAAACAATTTTCCCTTTTTTTTTTCCCTCCTCTGATTATTCTTAGTCTTCTTCAATTTATTTATTTTGCACAAGTTACATATTGTCATATTCCAATTAAGCAAGCTCCCACAATCAGTATCCCCTGTATTATTTTCAGTAATATCCTATTTCAAATCTTGCTGAGCCAATTTCCCACTGAAGTAACACCTTTGCCAACCTTTTCCCACACACCCGGTTCTTTTAACTCCTTCAAATCAGCACTTTCATTAGTCAGATTAGTAAGTAAGCTTCTAATTTCTTTACTATTGTCAGGAATGAACGAACAACAATGCATAGACTTAAGCATTTTGCAAACTCTGCCATCCTTCGCTAAAAGAACGTCTAATGCAAGATGATTCTGAAGAGTCATAGCTCTTTCAGCAGCTAATTCAGTATCTATCAGGAGTATGGTTCCTGAAAAATTTGTCAGCATGTTATCCACAATCTTTGACAACTTTTGAATCTTTATCGATTTCAGAACAACTCCCACTGAAGGATTTATTGCTCCAAATATATCTCCCACTATACCAGAAGGAGACTCTCTTCTCTATCTCGTATGATGTAATTCAGTCAGTTTCAGAAATTTCTTTAGGTCATCCAGTTTTCCCCAAATAACATGTCCCATACCATCCTCTTGGAAGATGGTAATAAGCATTAGGACCACAGACGTGTTGCACATCTAAAGCTAATTTCCCTTGTGTTTTTATTGCAGTATAAGCATAATTATTCGTATAAGTCCTTTTCCCTAAACCCTTCTCTAATGTCTCCTTTAATGCCTTTCTCCTATCATCCGTGTGATCTAAAAATCTCTTCTCAAAAGGTGTAAGAAAGCATGTCAAGTTATTGCGATCGGCATAAGCAGTGCCAATTGTTAGTGTAGGCTCAAAAAATCCTCTAACTAATACTATGTCATTATCCTTTGCTATTCTACTCCAATACCTAAGTATAGGAACAAACAAAAACACCATATCATATTTGGAATAAAAGTACTGAATGTACTCCTGGTTATAGAATCTTGTTAGTAGGAGGCTACAACTTATCCCATATGTGAGTGGCAGGATATGATAAGTAACTCCTGTTAGGGATGAAGGAATTTGCGTACACACAAAGCAATTCTTTGCATCCATCGTTTCAACATACTCACTCAATAAGCGATAGAACACATTAGAAGAAAGTTCCCCATTGGCATTGGTACCCTTATGCAGATACTTCTCATCCAATACAAATTTCTCTATGGCGGTTAATGCAGTAGGTGTCGCGAAAGCAGAAGTATGGTCGGCTTCCCTTTTGTCAAGAACAGTCGTACCCACAATTAATATCACAAACAATATCACACACCCAATTGCCAAACCAATACTTATGTATTTACTTCACCTATCCTTCCTACCCTGCTGGCTAGTGTTACTCATGATCTGTAAAGAATCAGAAAGTAGAACAGAAATTTAGTAATTTCAGTAAAAATCAAAAACAGAAATGAAATCTTCTTTCAGCAGTTATTTACTCCTCCTCAGTCTCTCCTCCGGGATCCTTTGTCAAAAATCAGTTTAGCAGCTTGTCAAAATCAAGTTTCAAAATGGTCTCTTTTCTCTTTGTCATTTTTCCAGATTGTTCCAACAGTTCAGTTCATCAGCTTCCTTCAAGTGCCAAAATATTGACCTGAAACGTCTCGACCAAAACAAAAAGACAAAAATTATTTCCGCCATTCACTTGTAGTTGGATACGCACATTCAGGACCTGCATACCTTTGACTTGCTATTCTATTTCTTTTCAACTTTTGATCTCCTTGCAACTCTCCTTCACTCAGATCTTATCTCCTTGTTGTGTCTAATTCTTCCTTGATTGTTGCTTCAACAACTACTTCTTTTCTCTTTGCCTGTGACTCCGGGCATTTATCTCCTTTCTGTGGATCCTTGGTCAATGTTCTTTTCAGTGTTGAACATGAGACTTCTTATTGCTCTGTGGTGTTTTCTCTTGATGGACCTGCAACTAGTTCAGGGGAAGTTCGGGGTCTGGTAATTGCTCTGTTTGTCTCTCAAAATCATCTGCTTATGGGAAAGCCCTCCTCTGACTAGGCTTTCCTGCTGCTTCAATTTAGATAGGCTCACTGTCACTCTCCCGGAGGTCTTCTCCTTGATCTCTCACAGGAGTGGCTAAACTGTCCTCAATGAGCTAAGATCCGGTCTCAGTTCCCCTTTGTTCTTCTGCCGGCCCTGAAACTCGTCCTATCCTTGTTGGTACTTTCAACAACTCTTCATCATGGTCCAGTGGACTAGCCACTTTCTTTGTGTGGCTGGGTGGATCCAGTTTGGAACTCCAGTGCACTTCACAGCTGTGGTAGTCATCAGAACTACCTGGAAAGGGCCCTTCCAACAAGGCTCCAAACACGTATTCCTCATGTGTTTCCTGACCACAACCCAGTCTCCGGCTCTCATGTTGTACCCTGGCTCATGGATCGGTGGCAGTGGGGTGGCTTCCACCTGCTGAGAGAAAGAGCGAACCACATCAACCAGACCTTTGCAGTAGTCCAACACCACATCATCTGTAATGTTGACAAGTGCATTTGCAGGCAACACTGGCAACCTCATGGCTCGTGTCAAGGATCTCATGCGGCGATAATCCTGTCTTCCTGTCAGGTGTGTTTCTCATAGTCATCAGAACTAAAGGCAGTTTGTCAGGCCATTTTAAATTTGTGGACGCACACATCTTTGCAACTCTTGACTTCAAGGTACCATTCCTCTGTTCCACTAGTCCTGATGCTTCAGGGCGGTTGCTCCATTTTCAATGCTGCACACAGTAATTTAATTACTTCATTGTTGAAGTGACTTCCCCTATCTGATTCTAAAGAGATCATAAAGCCAAAACATGGTATCAGTTCCCTAAGCAGTAGTTTCGCTACTGTGAGGCTGTCATTTCTTTGTGTAGGGTATGCTGTAATCCAATGACTAAAGATGCAAACAATCACCAACACATATCTCAGTCCTCCACACACAGGCATCTCAATAACATCCATTTGCATTCTGCTGAATGGACCTCCTGCTCTTCCAGTGTGGCTCAAATTAACCGCTGTCTCATTCCCTGTGTTCATTTGCTGGAAAAAGTCACAACAATGGCAAACTGCTTCAGCAACCTTTCCAAACTTCGGGGTGATCCAATCATGTTTGAACAGTCGAATCATGGCATTGCTCCCAACATGTGCTTGACCATGATTATACCTAGCCATTTGAGACAACAGGCTATTTGGCAAAACAAATCTAACCTCTTTTGAAATCCACAATTCATCTTGTCTTTGCACACATTGCATTTTAGTCCAGGAACATTTCTCCTCCCTGCCAACATTATTCTGCAACATTTTCAATTCTTCCATTGTATCAATTACTTTCAATACATAACCTGGACATGTTTCACCTTCTTCAGGTAACAATTCCCACTTATCTTTGAACAATATACAGTTCAATGAGCAGAGCCTCGCAACTTGATCGGCATATCCATTTCCCATGGACACAAACGGCCTCATTACGACCCTGGCGGTCATAGACCGCCAGGGTGGAGGCCGGAGGTAGCACCTCCAACAGGCTGGCGGTGCTACATCAGGGATTCCGACCACGGCTGTGAAGCCGCGGTCGCCCAGCCGGGTCCGGCGGTTTCCCGCCGGATTTCCCCTGGCTGGGGGAATCCTCCATGGCGGCGCTGCATGCAGCGCCGCCATGGGGATTCCGACCCCCTTCCCGTCAGCCTGTTCCTGGCGGTTTACACCGCCAGGAAGAGGCTGGCGGGAACGGGTGTCATGGGGCCCCTGGGCATGGGCAGTGCAGGGGCCCCCTAACAGGGCCCCATTAAGATTTTCAGTGTCTGCTTGGCAACTGCACCCGTCGCACCCCAGCAAATCCGCCGGCTCCATTCGGAGCCTGCTTCATCTTTGCTGGGGTTTTCCCGCTGGGCCGGCGGGCGATCTTTTGAAGATCGCCCGCCGTCCCAGCGGGAAAGTTGGAATGGTCCCCGCGGTCATTTGACCGCGGGGCGGTGTTTGGGCGGTTTCCGCCCGGCGGGCGGCGCCCGCCGCCCGCCGGGGTCGGAATGACCTCCAAAGTCTTGAGACTTTAGATGTGCACTGCACTTCACCATGGCAATTTCTTCAGGCATTTGGATAGCATGCAATAATTCCTTAATTCTCTCACCATTTCTCACTGGTGAACCAGAAGAGGTTATGAAACCTCTCTGGACCACAATTGGCCAAAATCATGGACAATTCCAAATCCATATTGGCTAGCCGTATAGATTGTCACTTTCATTAGGGCAGAAACATGGCACGCTCCAGTAAGGGCTACCAATTCCGCTACTTGGGCAGAATACACTCCTTTGATCCAGAATGCTTCCAGGCTACCAGAAACTGTGCACACAGCATATCCTGCTCTCAGTGTTCTTGTATTGTCTCTTACACAAGAACCATCAACAAAAACTATTTGATCATTTTTTTCTAATCGAGTATCTCTAATGTCAGGTCTCGGTTTTGTGCACAAGTCAGTTGCCTCAAGACAATCATGCTCAATGTCTTCCAACTTTTCAATTTCAACATTTTCATTTGGAAGTAGGGTTGCCGGGTTCAGCACTGTACATCTTTTCAATGACACATTTGGTGACCCTAAAATACCCGTCTCATACCTAGTCAACCTTGCACCTGTTAAATATTGAGTCTTGGTGCGGGTAAGGAGTACTTCAACTGAGTGAGGAACCATTATTGTTAAAGGATGTCCCATCACAATGCCTTCACACTGTGTGAGGCTCTGCTCAACCGCTGCAACTGCACGCAAACAACCTGGTAAGGCTGCTGCGACTGGGTCCAAAGTAGCTGAAAAATATGCTCCTGGGCGGTTTACACCTCCATGGACCTGCGTTAAGACAGACAAAGAACACGCATCACGCTCAGGACAAAAGAATGTGAAAGGTTTCGTCTAATCAGGCATACCTAAAGCTGGAGCTCTGCACATACACTCCCTCAATTCAGAGAACACTTTCATACCAGCCTGGTCTAACACTATAGGATCGGTGACCTCTTTGTGAGTCAGCTTCTGCAATGGCCTCGAAATGATTGAAAAATTGGGAATCCAATGACGATAGTAGCCTACCATCCCTAAGAACATCCAGAAACTCTGTGTGGTCTGGGGATTCATCTGCAATATGGTTGTAACCCTTTCTCTGGATATTTTCCTTGATCCTTTCTCAGTCAGGTGACCCAAATATTTCACCTCTTTCTGACAATATTGCAACTTGAGTGGGGACACTTTGGCCCTCATTACAACCCTGGCGGTAAATCCTGCTTACCGCCATACAGAAGACCGCCAACATACCGCTGCAGCCACGGAATTCCGCTACAGGTATTACTACCCACAGCCTGGAATCCGCCACAATACAGACACCCACACAAGTCCGCCATACCAAAGGTCAGTGATAAACTGGCAAAAACAAAACCGACACCGTTACGCCAACAAGAATACGCCCACAGTATCACGACCCATGAATCAATGCAGCGGTCTTTTAACCGCGGTAAACTATTGGCGGTACACACCGCCGTGCTCAAAATACACATACATTTACAAAACAGCACCACATTGGACAATTCGAAATACACACACCTGATACACATACACACACCACACCCACACACCCAATTCAATATAAAACACCCACCCACATTACCCACAAGCCCTTACTACCAGAAATTTGAAAGCAGGCCAGAGAGAGACACTACCTAAAACAACACCAACATCCACAGACATACAACACCATCACTTACACAACATCCACACACCTCAAACAACACACAACACATCCTCTCACACATCACAACAGACACCACCTCACACATCACCCACACCACATCATGGCACCTCAAAGACACCCCAGGTTCTCTGACAAGGAGATCAGAGTCATGGTGGAGTAAATCGTCCGGGTCGAGCCACAGCTATTCGGATCACAGGTGCAGCAGACATCCATTGCAAGGAAGATGGAGCTATGGCGCAGAATTGTCAACAGGGTGAACGCAGTTGGACAGCATCCAAGAACACGGGATGACATCAGGAAGAGGTGGAACGACCTACAGGGGACTCTAGACACCAGATTGCTGTACAGAGGACTGGCGGTGGACCCCCACCTCCTCCCCCACAACTAACAACATGGGAGGAGCAAATCTTGGCAATACTGCATGCTGAGGGCCTCGCAGGAGTAGCAGGAGGACTGGACTCTGGTAAGGCAAATCTTTACTACCTTATCCCCCCCACCCCACCTGCATGCCATCACATACTCCCACCCTTACCCTCACACCCATCACCCCAACAACCTACAGATACCCCACCAACACAACCCACACATCCCAAAAACAAGCCCTGCATGTAACACCAATGCATGGACACCCATCACCCAAGCATGTCCAGTACAGAGACACACTCATGCCCCAAAACACCAATCACACAAGGACCAAGCCAATAATGCAAGCACTGGAGTAGAGGCTCACTCACCCATTGCACACGATGGCACACACAGATACAATAATTATGCATTTACACCCCAACAGGACCCCTACCTAACGTTACCAGAAAGGAGGTACCAGACATATCCATTCCCCCCACAGAAGAGGCCCACAGTGATGACAGCAGCTCTGCACGCCTGGATCAAGATGACCAGTCTGGCCCATCTGGGACCTCGGGACAGTCGGTTCCCCTGCCACTGTCACAAGCCACCACAGAGCCTCCCCCCTCAGGAAACACCAGCACAGCATCTACCCACTGGGCGCCTCCCTCTGTCTCCAGGACACGTCAATCAGCAGTGTGTCCACCACTACAGGGAACACAGGCAACCCCACTAACACAGGACAATCAGGGACCTGGGGGCAGTGGCAGTGGGCACACGGTTCAGGGGACAGAGGCACAGGATAACAGGGAAGCTGGGAGGACTGCTGTGGGACAGGGGGTGGACATGCCCAGGGAACCCACTCTCCATGAGGCACTCTTCAACATCATGGGAGCTCACCATCATTTCCAGGAGACAATGGCAACGGTAATGGCCAAGTTTCAGGAGACCCAGCGGCTGCAGGAGGAACACTACCTTGGGATCAGGGAGGGCTTGAAGTCCATTAACAACACCCTGGTCACCATTGCAAGGGTGCTGGCAGACCTTCTCAACACCAGGAGGGACACAGTGGCACAACAAGGGGCCCCCTGACACTAGCCTGGACGATGAACAGCCCTCCACCTCTGCTGGCGCTAGTGGACAGGAGGCACCGCCACAGGAACAACAGGACACCAGCACCCCACCCCCTGCAGATGGAGAACCACCCCTCAAACGGTCCCTGAGATCCAGGAACAAGACAGAGAACATTGCCAAGGCCCCCACCAGGAAATGAGACCCGCCTGAATGTCACCCTTCTGTCCCACTTTGTCACCTTGTCCATCCTTAAACTGCCATTGCTCCACTTCCTATGCCCCTTTGGACAATGCACCTGTGAAGCAAATAGACTGGACTCTGCCATGGATATTCCTTCACCATCCCCCCAACCCATTTTCAAACCCCCTCCACTTATTAGCACCGGAACAAACACACTTCAATCACAAAACAATCTGGAGTCAGTCTGTGCTTTTACAAATGTGTAATTGCAATAACTATGGAATATAGCAATGTCAATTTGCTTGTTCACATACCAATGTAACACAGCTATAGGCCAGCAGTAAACATAGCAGAGGGCACAAAGTGGGACCCAGATCTGTGAAATGGAAAGTCAAAGTGACAAGTCAGGGTCCATACACTAAATGAAAATGACAGACGAATGCTAGCTCAAACAATAGTATGAGATGTGGGAAGCAGTGACATTTTCTTACCTGTGTCTCACTGGAAGTATTGCATGATGATGTTGTTTCGGTTGTCGATATCCGCTTCTTCTGCTCCTCTTCTTCACTGTCCAAAGGCTCCACAGCTGCCACAAAACCACCATCTAGCCCATCCTCCTGCAGAAAAGGCACCTGCCGTCGCAAAGCCAGGTTGTGCAGCATACAGCAGGCCACGATTATCTGGCACACCTTCTTCGGTGAGTAGTATAGGGAGCCACCTGTCAGATGGAGGCACCGGAATCTGGCCTTAAGGAGGCCGAAGGTGCGTTTGATCACCCTCCTAGTTTGCCCATGTGCCTCATTGTAGCATTCCTCTGCCCTTGTCCTGGGATTCCTCACTGGGGTCAGTAGCCATGACAGGTTGGGGTAACCAGAGTCACCTGCAAATGTCGAGGGACAACTGTTAGACACACACTAACCCTTAGGGACAGCCATATACCCAGACACCTATGTCAACTGTATTGGGACCTTGGGCTCACCTATTAGCCACACACGGTGCCTCTGGAGTTGCCCCATCACATAAGGGATGCTGCTATTCCTCAAAATGTTAGCGTCATGCACAGAGCCAGGAAACTTGGCATTTACATGGGAGATGTACTGGTCTGCCAAACACACCATCTGCACATTCATAGAATGGTAGCTCTTCTGATTTCTGTACACCTGTTCATTCCTGCGGGCGGCGGGGCAAATGCCACATGTGTACCATCAATGGCACCAATAAAGTTGGGGATATGTCCCAGGGCATAGAAGTCACCTTTCACTGTGGGCAAATCCTCCACCTGAGGGAACACAATGTAGCTGCCCATGTGTTTCAGCAGGGCAGACAACACTCTGGACAAGACGTTAGAGAACACTGGCTGGGACTCCCTGATGCCATGTCCACTGTTGTTTGTAAAGACCCACTGACTAGGAAATGGAGTACAGACAGGACCTGCACTAGAGGGGGTATCCCTGTGGGATGGCGGATAGCTGAAATCAGGTCAGGCTCCAACTGGGAACACAGTTCCTGGATTGTTGCACAATCAAGTCTGTATGTGACTAGGATGTGTCTCTGTTCCATTGTCGACAGGTCCACCAGGGGTCTGTACACCGGAGGATGCCGCCATCTCATCACCTGCCGCAGCAGATGTGCCCTATGCAGGATAACAGCGAGCAGAGAGTCATCCAACACTGAGGTATCACAATGTGTTATTTACAGAAACGTTATTAATCCGCAATGTGCTGGGATCTGTTTACATTCCCGGCCTAGATAGGTGTGAAGCAGTTAACATCCATCCCATGTGGCCTCCTGAAACGGCGGCTGTCTGACCTGTAAGGTGGGACAAGGGGATATGAGGTAACTGCGCTGCCGTTCTACACCGTTGCGGTGGGCCGTGGAAGACCGCGGCGCAATTCTGCATTGGTTAACATTGGGCCCTAGGGGTTCCAGGAGCCAATGACGATGTACGCCGGCGATGACAGTACGCACCGCCGCGGACGTTACCGCCATTTTCTGTCTGTTCACTCACTTGATACCTGACCTTCAACAGGAGAGGAACTACACTGCAAGTGCTGCTGTGACCTGTGTCTGGAAGCGACAATGGCTCATGTATCTGGGGAAAGGGCCTCTGCCTTCACTTCGGAGGAGTTGGAGAAACTAGTGGATGGGGTCCTCCCCCAGTACACGCAACTATATGGTCCTCCAGACACACAGTTGAGTACACTGTGAGCATGCTGCATGGGCATGCCTGTTTTGAGTGGTGTGGATGGAAGATACATGGGGGAGGCTGAGGCCTGCATGTGCGGATGGGGAGTGTATGTGTATCAGGGCATGGGTGGGAACTGGGGGGCAATGAGTATGATGGTCCGGACGGGTAAGTAATTTCCTTTCCCCGTGTACCATTCCTCTAGGTCAGCGCCCACCAGAAGAAAGGTATTTGTCGTGCCATCGCCAAGGACATCTGCACCCAGGGGGTCTACCACAGACGGAGCACCCACTGCCGTAAAAGATGGGAGGACCTGCGCCGCTGGAGCAAGAAGACAGTGGCAGCCCAGCTGGGGATGGCCTCCCAACGTGGGAGGGGTCCCTGTCGCACCATGACCCCCCTGATGTTCCAGATCCTGGCGGTGGCCTATCCGGAGTTGAATGAGCACTTGAGGGCATCACAGTAGCCACAAGGGGGTGAGTACACTCTCATTCAGCGGACTCTGCATGCATTACAAGGTGTCTGGGTGGGGGAGGTGGGCAGTGGGTTCCCCTAGGCCAGGGGGAACTCGGTAGGCAAGGTCCCTTGTGAGGTAGGCCATGTGGCACCCCAAACCCACCAGTGGTAAGAGCCATCTACAGCTAGTCAGGCTCCTGTGACTTCCAGGTGTGCAGCAATTGTGCTTAGGCCTCATACCCCATGGTCAGCTGCAATTTCTAGGAACTGTCAGTGCATGGCGTAGTGCAGAGGCCTGCTCCCTGTGTGTTGTGTCTGCCAACGGTAGTGGTGTTGCATGCACTGAACATGTCTTTCTTCTGTCGCCCCCCCCCCCCTTTTTGTGGTCTCCCTGTTCTTGTGTGCAATAGTATCATCAGGTGGAGAAGCATTGGCACCGGAGCAGGAGGGAGCTGCAACCCACTTGGCCCTGGAGGGCAAAACAACGGAGTATGAAGCCACCAGTGGGACAGAGGGCGAGGGGAGCTCCACAGCAGAGACAGGAGCAGACAGCAGTGACAGCGACTCCTCCTCTGATGGGAGCTCCCTTGCAGTGGCGGGCACATCTGTGCCCACCGCGTCAACAGGTACAACCGCCACGCCCCCTACCAGCACCGCCCTCCCAGCAGCCCCTCAGCATGTGTCCCGTGCCCGCTCACCCAGGAGGGTGGGCATCTCCTTTGCCCTAGGCACTTCAGGCCCTGCCCCAGTCAGCCCTGCTGCCCTCAGTGAGGAGGCTATTGACCTCCTGAGATCCCTCACTGTTGGGGAATCTACCATTGTGAATGCCATCCGGGGTGTAGAGAGGCATTTGCAACAATTAAATGCATACCTGGAGGGCATTCATTCTGGGCAGGCAGCCCAACAGAGAGCATTTCAGGCTCTGGCCTCAGCACTGATGGCAGCCATTGTCCCTGTGTCCAGCCTCCCCCCTCCAACTTCCTCCACCCAGACCCATCCCCTGTACCTCAGCCTATCCCAAGCATACCATCAGACCAGCATGCACACTCATCAACACACAAGAGTGGCTCAGGCAAACATAACCACCACACATCCCACAGGCTCTCACACAAGTACCATCCCCATGGAGACACAGCAACATTCACTGCCTCCACTGTGTCCCCCTCCTCCACGTCCTCTTCCTCCCTCTCTATCTCATCTCCACTCACACCTGCATGCACTACATCCTCAGCCACTGCCTCCATCACCAGTGCACCCATCACCACACACCGCTCATGTGCACTCACCACCACCACTACCATTCACACATCCCCAGTGTTCTCTCCCAGTTTGTCAGTGAGCCCTTCTCCCAAAGTACCCAAACACAGGCACACACCCACCCAACAACCATCCACCTCACAACAGTCTTCGGCCCATGCACCTTCACCCAAATTCAGCAGACGTACACCTCCTACAACCACTACCTCTACCTCCACTCCCAAATCCCCACCATCTTCCCGTCCCAATGTGTCTAAAAAACTCTTCCTGGCTAACATTGACCTCTTACCTACACCTCCCTCACCATCCTTCCCCTAGGGCCAGGCTTTCCAGGTCCCAGCCCAGCACCTCAGCCACCACATCCCCAAGCACAGTGGTGCCAGCAACTGTGGGGTCATGGAGTGTGCCACCCATAAGTGCTGCCAGTGTGCCACGTAGCAGGGCAAAGACATTCCGCCACCTGCCAAGGTGAAAAAGGTGCCCACATCCCAGAGGGAGAAGCCAAAACTACCAGCCACCAAGGGCTCAGCAAAAACCAAAGGGGTTAGTGGCAAGACAACTGCAGCACCGTCAAAGCTGGGGAAGAGCCAAAAGCGGAAGAGCAGGTCAGGAGCGGGCATGGTGGCACCGACTGAGGGACCAGTGTCACACTTTCTGTCCACGGCCATGCCAACTTGTATGGTGATGAACACTGCCACCTGCACCGCCACCTGCAATGCCCCCAGCACGTCTACAGCCTCAACGACACTCCCCAGCCTCTTCCCCAGTGGGCAGCCGTCCGAGGCTGCAGGAGCCATCCTGCTGTGTCCCTCAGCAGGTGCTGACCCATGCACCGCCGCCAGCACCGCCGCCACAGACACCGCCACAAGCACCGCCACCTGCACCGCCCCAGGCACATCTACAACTTCAGCGACAGTCCACATCCTCTTCCCCAGTGGGCTGCCGTCCGAGGCTGCAGGAGACATCCTGCTGTGTCCCTCAGCAGGTGCTGACCCATGCACCACTGCCAGCACCGCCGCCACAGACACCGTCGCAAGCACCGCTGCGACAGACACCACTGCAAGCACCGCCACCGGCCCAGCGGCATCCTCGGACACAGGCACCACCGCTGACATGGCTACCATCCCCAGTAGTCAATCGTCTGAGGCTGGAGGAGAGTTCCTGGACCCTGGGCAGCTTCACTGAGGCATGACTTCCGTCACTGTTTGCATCTGCAGGTGGAAGGCGCAGCCGCAGCAGTGTGGGGTATGTCGCTGCCTCTATGGCATATCATGCTACCTGAACCTCGCATATCTCGTAGCATGCATGCCCCCTCCAGAACCAGTGGAGTATCACATCCACTACCCCAGTCCTTGGCAGGATGAAGCACTCTGGGCACAAAGCCCCCTCCAGAACCAGTGGAGACTGTTATCCACTTGAGAGACTGTGGCTTTGCACTCCCCAGGATACAGCAGTGGGCAAACCACCCAATGGAGAGACTTGAGAGACTGTTGCTTTGCACTCCCCAGGATAAAGCAGTGGGCACACCACCCACTGGAGAGACTTGAGAGACTGTGGCTTTGCACTCCCCAGGATACAGCAGTGGGCAAACCACCCACTGGAGAGACTTGAGAGACTGTGGCTTTGCACTCCCCAGGATAAAGCAGTGGGCAAACCATCCACTGGAGAAACTTGAGAGACTGTGGCTTTGCACTCCCCAGGATACAGCAGTGGGCATGGAGCCCTCTCGTGCAGCAGTGGCGTTGTGCGTTCATCAGGCTGAGGTGCCCCGCCTCCCCCTCCCCCTGAGGTGCATGTATATTTTCGATCTGATGCCCCAGCAGTGTTCTCTCCGTTTCGAGTAAGGTATCATGTGTGGGCTTCTCCCATGCATTTTGGGTCCAGTGGTCCACGGACAATGATTAGTACACTATCCGGACTTGCGTAGTTGGTGTACATATTTCTATATACTGAATTTAGAGTTTTGACTGATGGATTTTTAAAGATTACAATCGTTACAATCATTTCCTTTTGTCCTTGCGTTCTTCCAGGGGGTTGGGGGTGTATATGTAATGTTGCTGCATGTATTTGTGTGTATGTTGTGTGTGAGGGTGAGGGTGGGGGTGTTGCGTGTTGCGTGTGTGTGTCACTCTCTTTCCTCCCCCTCCCCTGTGTTGTAGGTGCAGTATTCACCGTGGTCGCCGCCGCCGACGTTCGTACTCCTGGTAGAAGAGGAGTTAAACCAACATGGGTAACACCTGAAGTTCGGGTTCCATGGTGTCCAATTTATGCAGAAAAAGAAAGGACTAATTTCAATGACACTTCTTGGCAACACACAAGCTATTCCTAATCTCCTGGATCCCAATCGTTCTAGCACCCTAATTTCCAAATTCCCCTGTGTCACACCCACAAGTCCTGCATACCATCTGTGCCATGCCCAGTGGTCTAAGTGAAGCACACCTCTCACTTCTTTCAAATATCACCAGTGTTGAGAAACTGGTGGCACTGAAAAAAACAGGATTGCTTAATAAGATTGAGATGTGGGCCCTATATCACACCCAGATGCTATGCGTACTGACTGCACCACTCCCAGTGGTCCAAGCGAAGGGACCTCTTAAAACTGAGAGCTGGCCCTATGTCACTCCCAGAGCCTTACACGTACTATCTGTGTCATGCTCAGCAGTCCAAGTGGCTAGCAACCCACAAAAACCTTGTATTACACCCAGGGGTCAAGCATACCAGCTGTGTTAGGCAGTGATCCAAGCGCTCACAGTTCCCGACACTG
The DNA here is from genome assembly GCF_031143425.1 of Pleurodeles waltl. Classification (NCBI taxonomy): domain Eukaryota; kingdom Metazoa; phylum Chordata; class Amphibia; order Caudata; family Salamandridae; genus Pleurodeles; species Pleurodeles waltl. Next base: position 499,896,089 of record NC_090445.1, read on the forward strand.
ACAATCAAGAAAGTAACTTCTGCAGTTTATGCTTTTTCCTAGTTTGCCAAATGCTAGGACTAAGGCTCTGATGTAGTCTCTTACCCTTCTGTCAGTCACTTCAGGATAGACCTCTGCCCCATGGATTCAGTAGAACTTCCAATAAATTGTGGCTTCTGCTAACGTTTCTTGTTGCGCAAGTGTGAACCCATCTGGGCGGGGTCCCCTTCTTTTGTTCGCAGTCGAGTCTGAAGAACCCATCAGCTCTGATCTGGCTCACCAAAATGTTGCTAAAATTAGAATTTACCTTAAAAGACAAAATATAAGAGGCATCTGGCAAAGCAGGAAATGGTTTGTTTAATCAAACACTACAGCCAAAAAAGCAATTGCAGAACCGGGCTCTGAGTACTGTCTCTGATAGTACTTTGAATCAACCTGGATTTACATTCTTCTGGGAGCAATAAAGTCATAAAACATTCCTTCCTTGGTGAAAAATATGAACATTGACTAGGAGTCATAAATACAATTCCAAATAGGGAATGCAGGTGGGTCTTGACCTAGCATGGACACAATGTGGGCCAGCGAGTACGTGTACAGATGTCTGGCTTAAGGGATGCATGGTTACTGAGTGAGCTGTGTCCGGATTTGCCAATTGTACCTAACTATAAGTGGCATCTAACTTTATGATGTTTCGGTAATGTATGCATCTCCCTGGCCATGTGTGTTTTATTGGGGCCAATCTCTGGGGACCTTTGTAGAGTTGCTGTCTATCTGTGTGATCTTATCTAAGTTTCCCTGTGCATTCGGCTAAATGTTGCCCCACCGGTGACCTGTCAGCCATTACCCTTCAGGCCTAGGTTGCCGAGCCTGCCTGAACACATACTTACATGCTGGGATTGACTCAGAGTTAATGACAGGGTAATCTAACAGAGTTAATGACAGGGGAATCTAACAAGGGTGATGTGACTTAATTTGTGTATGAAAATGTATTTGTGTAGGAGGATGTCTTTTTGTCATGCACATTGTTAGAAACGGGGTCTTTGGTTGACAGTCAGGTTACCCCCTGTTCAAGCAAGGACCCTCACTCTAGTCAGGGTAAAAGAGAATCACCCTCAGCTAACCCCTGCTTACCCCCTAGGTAGCTTGGCAGAGCAGTATGCTTAACTTCAGAGTGCTCAGTGTAAAGTATTTGTACCAACACACACTGTAACTTAACGAAAACACTACAAAATGACACAACACCAGTTTAGAAAAACAGGAAATATTTATCTAAACAAAACAAAACCCAAATGACAAAAATCCACAATACACAAGTCAATTTATCAATTAAAAATCAAAAAGTGTCTTTAAGTAGTTTTAGACACACACTAACGCTGTCAGCGTGAAAAAGTACCATGGGCGTGTCAAAAATAACCCCGCACAGGCGAGTGCCCATCAAAAAGGGCTTGCGAGGCTTTGCTTCCTCTCACGAGCGGGACCGTGCGTCGTTTCTCCTTTCGCTGGGTCGAGGTGCTTCGTTTGTTCTCTCTGCAGGAGAAGGATGCGTCGATCCGGTCAGCACTCTAGGGTCCAGGCAGGCCTTGTGTTGTTTGGGTACCGGTTGGCATGGTCCACCACGACAAGGATAAACCTGTTGCCCAGGGCTGTCTTGGGATCCAGAGGCCTCACAATGTCAATGCCTACCCTCTCAAAGGGAGTACTGACAACTGGAAAAGGCTGGAGGGGAGCTTTACATTTCTTCCCACTCTTACCACTTGCCTGACAAGTCTGACAAGACCTGCAATATGCATCTGAGTGCCTGCGCATTAGCGGCCAGTAAAAGTGGGTGACAAGCCTCTCAAAGGTCTTGTCCTGCCCCAAATGTCCAGCTTAAGGCACATCATGAGCCAACCCTAGAAGGAAGGCCCTGAAGCACTGGGGTACCACCAGCACACGGGCTGAACCAGGCTCAGGAACCTTAGACTCGTTATACAGGAGGTCATCCTCCCAATAGATCATGTGTGATCCTGGCTCCTCGCCAGCGGCCGGTCTGCAGCCTGCTGCCGCAAACCCCACAAAGTAGGGCATGACTTCTGTGCTGCAGAGAATGCTTCCCTGGTGGGCCCCCCTTCCTGCTGCCACTGCGACATCCCAGGGACCTCCCCCAGTTCAGCCACCTGTTCCCTTGTAGGCTCCGGGGCATCACCCTCAGGCTTCACCTCCTCCCGGACCGTGGGCACTTCTGGGGCCGGTTTCCGGGGCCCCGGCCCTTCCTCTTCTTGGCTGTCCCCTAGGCCACTGTTTCAGGCTCCAGTGGCTCTTGATTACCCTGACGGGCTGCCGTTGACCAGGTGGATACGCATACCCACCATCTCCAAGTGAGACCTGTGTTCCACCTCCTTCCAAGGGGAATCCTCTAGGTCATTGCCTAGCAAACAATCAACAGGCATGGTTGGACTCACAGCTAGCTTCAAGGAACCTGAGACCAAGGAACCTGAGACCCCCCACCCATTCAAAGGGAACCTGCGCCACTCTGCACAGGTGCTCTGAGTTGTCCACTGGAACTACTTGGTGAAGTACCCAGGGATCAATCTGCTCTTCAGACACCAGCTGACTCCTAACTGTAGTCACACTGGCTCCTGTGTCTCTCAGAGCCTTCACCCTCTATCCATTGATTGTCATCCACTGCCTGTATTTCTTAGTGTTTTCAGGCATTAGGGTTCTCTGGACCATCTCACTGTCCCCTAGTGAGACAAGGGTCAACTCAGCTGATTCCCACCCACCTGAAACCAACTCCTCCCCAAGTGCTACACTGGCCAAACCCTGGGACGGCGCACCAGTGGGTGCCTGTGTATTTTTGGGACATTTGGGGTCCCCCCTCACATGACCCACCGGGTCACATACATAGCACTTACGTGGGGGACCACCTGCCACTGGCTTCCCTTAGGAAAACCATGTCTTCTTTTCACTGGGGGGTTGGGAATCCTTACCCTGGCAATCATTTTGGGGCCCTTTAGAGAACTCCCCTTGTTTACCCTTACCAATCCCCCTTTCTTCTGAGAGGGACTCTGCCCACCCTTGGCGTGGTCTCCCCCATACCTCTTTTGGACCCTGGTACTCTCCAGCGGTCCGCTTCCTGCGCAAGCTTCCTGGGGTCAGTCAGCTTGCTGTCAATCAGGTGTTGGCGCAGCTCTGGAAAACATAAACTGTACAAGTGCTCCCAAGTAATCAGATTGTAAAGCCCCTCATACATAGTTACCTTACTGCCATTCACCCAACCATTCAGTGACCTGCAATAAGAATCAACACATTCCAACTATGTTTGGGATTCCTTCTTCTTGTAGGATCTAAACTTATCCTTGTACTGCTCAGGGGTAAGACCATACCTTGTAAGCAAGGCATCCTTCATGCTAGAGTAGGTGAGATTCTGAGCATCCCCTAAGGCTGTCAGTGTATCCCTCCCCTCTACCTCAAAGTGCTCCCACAGACCCGCCCCTCAATGAGCTTCAGGGACCAGATTCATAAGGAGAGCAGACTCATACCCCTTAAACCACAAGTATCTGTCGTCCTCCCTTTTATAATCCTTTACAAGATCTTTAGGAATGTGCACCCTCCTTTCAGGCTGCACTGTGATGTGGCTGCCACCATCCCTACTAGACTGGCTCCTCTGATCCAGCCCTCTCAAGCTATGCTAATGAGCAAACATTTTTTTTTTCTTTTCTAGTGCCATCCTCATTTTCTCCAACGCCCTCTGGTGCTCCCTCTCTGCCTGTCTGTCCTGCAACTCTTCAGGGGTCAGACCCTTAGATGAGACACTGCTACCTGCCCTGGAGACCCTCTCCCTGGACATAACAGGCCCACCCACAATACCAGTGTGTATGGACTGCACTTCCTCCTCCTCATCTTACTCATCCTCTGTGTGCCCTCCAGTGCTCTTGGCTGTCACCCAGGCCTTCAGCACCTTTTGCAGCTCCTCCTTCTTGGATGAGCTCTTAATGGGACAGTTAAAGCTTTTACAGAACTCCTTTAACTAGGCCTTGGTATAGCTATCCAATTTCTCCAGGTCAAAAGCAGCTCCAACTGATGCATCTCAAGACTGAGACATGATAAAAAGTCAACACAAGTGCAAAGTTCCAAAAAGCAGAAAAGTTCCCAAATGAAGTTCAGAAGTCAATCAAAGATTACCACAAAAATGGATGTAGGGAAAAATCCAGCAAAAGAGAAAAATCTAAGATCACCAAACAAGTAGTATGTGGTCACATAGTGGTCTGCACTCAAAATAGTAGTGTACACTTAATCACTGTTTGTCAAGTACAAATACAAGTCAAAATCCCAACCGCTGATCACCAATGTTAGAAATGGGGTCTTTGTTCGACAGTCAGGTTACCCCCTGTTCAAGCAAGGACCCTCACTCTAGTCAGGGTAAAAGAGAAAAACCCTCAGCTAACTCCTGCTTACCCTCTTGGTAGCTTGGCAGAGCAGTAGGCTTAACTTTAGAGTGCTAGGTGTAAAGTATTTGTACCAACACACACAGTAACTTAATGAAACACTACAAAATGACACAACACCAGTCTAGAAAAATAGGAAATATTTATCTAAACAAAATAAGACCAAAACGACAAAAATCCATAATACACAAGTCAAGTTATCAATTAAAAATCTTTAAGTAGTTTTAAACACACACTAACACTGTCAGCGTGAAAAATTACCTTGGGCGTGTCAAAAACAACCCCGCACGGGTGAGTGCATGTACAAAAGGGCTTGCGAGGCGTTGATTCCACTCATGAGCGGGACCGTGCGTCGTGTTGAGGCGCGTCGTTTCTTCTCTCCGCAGGAGAGCGATGCGTCGATCCAGTCAGCACTCTCGGGTCCGGCCAGGCCTTGCGTTGTTTTTCCATGCACGGCATTACTTGAGTCGGAAATCCAGCCGCACGATGATCCAAAAACCCAGCAGCGCGGGTTGTGATCTCCCAGCCTCCTGCTCCGTGAGTCGATTCTTTGGTCATGTTTCCTGCGAGCATCGTTTCTCAGCTGCGGATCCGGCGGTGCGTCGGTTCTTCTGCCGCAGATCGGAGTTGCATCGATCTTTTCCTTGCACAGCATTCTGTGCGTGGATTTCCTTGTCTTTAGACTGCCAGCTTCTCCTTTCAGGGTCCCAGGAACTGGATGGGCAGAGTAGGAGTCTCTCCAGAGACTCCAGGTTCTGGCAGAGAGAAGTCTTTGCTGTCCCTGAGACTTCAAACAACAGGAGGCAAGCTCTAGATCAAGCCCATGGAGATTTTTTCTCAAGATGGAAGGCACACAAAGTCCAGTCTTTGCCCTCTTAGTCTGGCAGAAGCAGCCACTGCAGGATAGTTCCACAAAGCACAGGCAGGGCAGCTATTCAGCTCTTCTCCAGGCAGAGGTTCTTCTTGTTTCCAGAAGGGTTTCTTAAGGTCTGTGGTTTTGGGTGCCCTTCTTATACCCAATTTCTCCTTTGAAGTAGGCATACTTCAAAGTAAAGTCTCTTTTGAAATGTGAAATCCTGCCTTGCCCAGGCCAGGCCCCAGACACTCACTAGGGGGTTGGAGACTGCATTGTGTGCGGGCAGGCACAGCCCTTTCAGGTGTGAGTGACCACTCTTCCCTTCCCTCCTAGCACAGATGGCTCATCAAGATATTCAGGCTACACCCCAGCTCCCTTTGTGTCACTGTCTAGTGTGAGGTGCAACCAGCCCAAATGTCAAACTGACCCAGACAGGGAATCCACAAACAGGCAGAGTCACAGAAATGGTATAAGCAAGAAAATCCTCACTTTCTAAAAGTGGCATTTTCAAACACACAATCTTAAAATCAACTTTACTAAAAGATGTATGTTTAAATTATGAGCTCAGAGACCCCAAACTCCACATGTCCATCCACTCCCAAAGGGAATCTACACTTTAATCAGATTTAAAGGTAGCCCCCCATGTTAACCTTTGAGAGGGACAGGCCTTGCAACAGTGAAAAACGAATTTAGAAATATTTCACTGTCAGGGCATATAAAACACATTACTATATGTCCTACCTTAACCATGCGCTGCACCCTGGCCTTGGGGCTACCTAGGGCCTACCTTAGGGGTGTCTGACATGTATGAAAATGGAAGGTTTAGGCCTGGCAAGTGGGTACACTTGCCAAGTTGAATTTACAGTTAACACTGCACACACAGACACTGCAGGTCTGAGACATGATTACAGAGCTACTTATGTGGGTGGCACAACCAGTGCTGCAGGCCCACTAGTAGCATTTGATGTACAGGCCCTGGCACCTCTAGTGCACTTTACTAGGGACTTACTAGTAAACCAAATATGCCAATCATGGATAAACCAATTACATACACATTTTGTAAAGGAGCACTTGCACTTTAGCCCTGGTTAGCAGTGGTAAAGTGCCCAGAGTAACAAAACAGTAAAATCAGAGTCCAGCACACATCAACAACCTGGGGAACAGAGGCAAAAAGTTAAGGGAGACCACACCAAGGATGAAAAGTCTAACACACATCATTATTAATGAATCCAATATCAACACTATAAATGTAGTATAGTTGGAATTAACATTGTTTTTGTTTACCCAACGGAAGAGCATGCACAGTATTGATGAATCATGAGCAATTTGTAAGATGGTGACTACTGTGTACATTTTCTAGTAGTCCTTTGTTCATTTTGATGTAATCGTGGCTTAATCACAAGATCAGAAGGCTATCACTTCCTTCTATTGTTTTATACAATTTTCTTTATGTGGTGCACATATAAATGAAATGTATATATATATATATATATATGTATAGAACATGTATGTAAGTGCAATGTATGTAAGTGCAACAGCGGAACCTGCTTGACAGGTTCCGCTGTCAAAACCTGAAGTGTTTGTTGTGGCTTGGTTGCAGCTGCACAGCTGCAGCCAAGCCACAGCAAACAGCTGTGTCCTGGGGGTAGGCCATACCAGGGGGCCTCAGGGTCATCTGTGGCACCACATGGCTCCCCTCCAATAAGGACATAGCCCGGGGGTGGCAGTCCCAGGGGTAAATGGGAGGTCCACATTTATTTTTATCTTATTTTAAATATTTGGCCGGCCCAGGGGTAGTGGTCCCCTGGGCAGTGGGGGGCTATAGCCCCCCTCATAATATTAAGTGAATGACCCGGGGAGGTGGTGGTCCCAGGAGCATTGGGAGGGGACCAGGCCCCCACCACATATTACAACAAAGCCCTGGGGAGGTGGTGGTCCCCTGGGCAGTGCGGGGGCACGCAGCGCCCTGCATAGAACTAATAGGCACCGGGAGGTGGCTATCCCTGGGGCAGCGGGAGAAGGCCAGGTGGCTCCCTCTGCTTCTTTACACAGAAGCCCCCGGGACTTGGCCCAGCCAGGGGCATTATAGTAACGAAGCACGGAAGACTGCACTTTTAATTTTTTAAATTTTATATAGATCCTCAGATCCACTGCCACTCTGCATGAAAAATTAAAAAAAATGCTTTTTAGCTGTGGGGAGGTCCCTTTGGGATGCCACCACCAGAGCTAAGGGATCAGGCTTTTCGTACCCAGGCCCCTTTTTTTTTTTTAAACTTTTTTTTGGGAGTCCCAGGATGGCTGACAATACTTCAAAAGCTTCTGTTGTTAAAGTGTTATCAGCCAATCAGATCTCAGCACAAGATCGGGAGGGGTCGCAAATCCTTTGCGCCCCTAGATATACAAATTTGGATTTTCTTTAATTTCTCTAAAACTACTGAATGGAATTTCACCAAAACAAAAAAAACACTCCTTCTGGGCCTACCTTCCTTTCAAATTTGGTGTAGTCCGTCCAGTAGTTTTTGCGCTCTAACTGTTCAAAATCCATATCGAAAAATAAATAGGGATAACTTGTTTTGGGACCCCCTTTTTCTTTGCCCCTCCTGGACGGATCACCCCAAAACGTTTCAGACAGCAGCTGACTTGACTGGCAGATGTTTTTGGAAAGTTTTGCAGAGATTCTTCAAGCGGTGCCAAAGATATAGGCAAGTAAAAAATGCTTTTTATAAAGAAACTAGGTCCTAACTATAACCGCCACTAGGTACGATGTGTGTATATATATATATATATATATATATAGCTATTGAAGTTATTTATCTTTTCTTTTCAAATTTATTTTTCCTTTTTTATCTTTACATATTATAAAATTGACTATGCATCCATACACAATAACACACCTTACTATACCTAAGCTCTACCCATCCCTGAACTCTAAATCTCCTTATTACCCTTACAAAATTATACAAAACTATTCACCTCTAAACCCTAAAGGAACCCTTTAGATCCCAAACCTAAAACACATCCACCCTAAAAAAAAACTTACTATCCCCACTATTGCCTGTATTCACAGCCCATACCTGAGCCCTGAAGCACTTCCCACGAATTAAAGCACTTCAAAGTTACCCTTGATGTAAATATTCCCGATGTACTTTCCTGCGATATAATGACTAGTGATGTAAAATCTACAATGTAGGGTCAGCATACCCTAATAGATGGTGACGTATGACAATTACAAAAAACTGCGTTTAACACCGGCTTATTATACAGAGCACAGCAAACAGATTATTTGATTCTCAGGAGTGCAAATCACTCCACATGGCTTTTAAGAAACCACATTCGATAGTTAAAAGCACATCTACGTACCCCTAAATAATGCCCATATAATCGCCATAAAACTGTGCTATGGGGCAGTCATGGTTAGGGAAGTGCTTCGCTCTCTCCAGCCATGAAGGACTTGTCCCCATATCTAGTTAAGAAAAAAAGGAAAGTGAAGAAACTGCCATTGTGTTAATTTTATATAACTATCACTCAAGCCAGAAACTGGTCCATAGAACTTACAGGAACATTAAAGTTAGATTTGCAAATACAGAAAATGTGAAAAACATGATTTCGCATGAGAGCACTTATAGTTGAATCAGGCATTTTTAAAACCCCTGTTACTTTTCCTAGCCTGAAGCTTCTTACTGATCCTGATACTGAATAAGTTTCACTCACTGGACAGAAGTCGGTGAAATTTTGCAGAACGGCTAAGCACGGAGTTCTCCTGGGCTTGCTGTTTTGTGATTCAGACAGGCACGTGTTTGTTCATCGGTCCAACCTAAGCCTTAGTAGCAGCTGCACAAAATGCAAATGTGTGAGCATTTAGCTCGCTACTTGCATGCAAACGACGTGGAGAGCATTCATATGCAATGCAGAGATTTTGGAGTAAGCTGTGTTTTTTCATCGTTGTATTACGGTTGTTGCAATGTGTAGCTCTGAGAATATTCATAGATTTCATCTGTACTTATGATGACTGGCTTTTTCATGATCATGGCAGTTGCACGGTTTCACAAGGCAATGAAAAGAGAAATTGCTTTTCTTGCTTGCTAACCAAGACACTAGGTACAAAGTCTGAGACAGAAAACGGATCTCTCAAAGCATTTCCTTTACTCTTTATGTAGACATGGATGACCAGTCAATGCCGAGCTCAAAGAAGATGGTGTAGGGTTGATCCGGCGTTTGTCACTACTCCTGCATTCGTAGGTCCAAAGAATCTTTCCTTTGAGGAGTGAGGAGACATACACCAAATTATTCAATTTGATTACAGTGTATCTCAATGAAACACATTAAATCCCAGAGACCAACTTACGTTGCAAAGGGCTTTATTACAGACTCCGGGGGTCATTTAGAGTTTGGGGGGAAGACTGCCCGCCAAACTCCCGTGGTCAGGTGGCTGCCAGTGCGGCCACCTTCAAGCGGGCCCCATCACAAGTTCCCCGCTGGGTCACTGGGCAGAAATGGTGTTTCTGTCCGCTGGCCCAGCAGGGAACAGCCTACAACATTGATGCCAGCTCATAATTGGCAATGTTGCGGTGCATAGGGTGCAACAGCACCTGTTGCGCTTTTCAATGTCTACACAGCAGACAGTGAAAAGCGTGACAGGGTTGTCCATGGGGGCCCCTGCACTGCCCATGCCAAGATGCCCCCAGTACCCTGTCTCCGCCAGCTTTTACATGGCGGTGCACCTGCCATGTAAAATCTGGCGGAGAAGGGGGTTGTAATCCCCAGGGCGGCGCTGCTGAAACTGGCGGTGCTGGCGGACCGACCGTGGCTGAACCACCGTGGTCATAATGTGGCAGTCTGACTTCCGCCAAAGCAGTCAGATCACCACCTTGGCGGCGGTCAGATCGCCACCGCGGCCCTGGCGGTCAGAAGACCGTCTGGGTCGTAATCAGGACCTCAATGTCAAACTTAAATAAATAAGTCTCAAAACCTTGGTATAAATGTACATCACCAAAGAATTATTAAAGCGTCACAACATAAAATTTCACCATCATGTGCAGAACCAATATTTCAATAGCGATAACGCAGAAAATTAGAAAAAGCTTTGGATGCTTTAAATCCAAAGTCAAATTCTCCACCTAACCATTACGCTTGTCCAAGTACCATACAACACAGCCATAACAAATGCAATAAAGATATGACTGGAGGCAATAAAGGTGTGACTGTCCAGTCAAAGTTGTGAGTTTTGTTTTAAAAACAGTACAGTTTATATTTGTACAGTTGAAACAAATGTCACAGAGTAAAAACACAAAAAACATAATACACAATATAACATTAACTAAATGACAATACTCTGAAAAATAGATTCACTGGATATCTCTCTTCTCTCTCTTTCTCTCTCTCCCTCCCCCCCTACACACGCACACACAAACAAAAAAAACTTTCTGTCTATGTCCCTGCCTTTCTACTCATCTTACTTCCTTGTTTTTTTCTCTTTGCCACTCTCTGTGTACTGTTCTTTCTGTAATTCAATCTTCGTTTTAGGTTTAGCTTAGCAGAGCTTAACTCTACCATATCATAGCAAATAATGCATAGTTAAGTGTAAGGTAAAGTCTGGAAAGGGCATGTCAAGTATTAATAACTCTCATTTCAGTTATTTTCAGGAAAACATTGGCCGTGGCATCAATTCTAAACTAAACTATTAGATAGTTCTGTCACTGGCCCTCTGTGTTCCTATGTGAGCGGAACCTTTGAATTAAACAGTGGGCTTTTTTAAGTATTTCATTATCTGGGCTCTTAAAGTACAAGAACATGATAAAAAAGAAAATCAGCCTACAGTGATAGTCAATCTTGAGTCGATAACTCAATCAATCAGTAGATTTATAGAATGCTTCTTCTCACCCGTGAGGGTACCCAGGTCCAGTTGATTAGCCGAATAGCCAGGTCCTCAGGGACTTTCAGAATTCTGGAAGAGATGGGGAGGTCCGTAGATGAAAGGGTAGCTTGTTCTCTGTCTTCACTGCTAGGTAAGAGAAGGAGCGACCTCTGCATTTGCTACATCTTATGTGGCGTGTGACGGTTAAAGAAAGGGGCGCTGAGCAAAGGTGTCTCATGGGTTGATGGAAGTTTAGGAAGTGGTTCAAGTAGGCGGGTCTGCAGTTGTGTAGGCCCTTCTATGTGTGGGTCAACAGCTTGAACCTGTAACGTTTCTGTAGAGGGATCAGTGGAGTTCCCTGAGGTATGGGTTGATGAGTCTGATTGTGGCTTTCTATATGGCTTGTAGTCATCGGAGGAGGTGAGATGTGATACCCGAGTAGAGAGTGTTGCCATAGTTCAGTCAGCTGAACATTAGGGCCTAGGTGATGGTGCATCTTGAGCTTTGGGGTAGCCGTTTGAATATTTTATGAAGCATGTGGTGAGTGATGAAGCAGGAGGAGGAGATGAAGTTGACCTGAGTCTTGACCTGGTTGCCAAGAATGATACCTGAGTTCCTAGCGTGGTCAGCGGGGGAAGAAGTAGATCCAATGTCTGAGGGCCACCAAGATGCATCCCATGGGGAGCTTCTGGGGTAGTGTAATAACTTAGACCACTCCTTCCAAATATATAAACATGACACCACAAAAGTCATGCAACCCCTATGTATCTAGGAGAGGTGTTAATGCAGTAGCAGATTGAGCTCAAAGCCACCTCTTGATGGAGAATAAGGACTAGGAGCTGAGACACATTAAGCCATGTAGCATTTATTTATAGAGGAGCAGTCCTGGATGTGTGGCATACATAATCCAGAACTCATTTAACCTGAGTTTGTGCTGTGTGTGTTCAGATTGCCCAACACAGAGACAGGTCCAACCATACATTTGATTGGATCTCCTAGATATATAGAAGCTCTCCTGGGAAATGACACTACTGTCTGATTAAAAGCATAGCAGTGCTGCCTAGAGGTACGAATAGCTTTCAATAAAACAATGTTTTGCCTGCTGGGAAGTGGCAGTGCTTCCTTGTCCCTTGTGATGTAGAGTAATCCAGCCAATAAGTGTCAGCATGCATCATTTAAAGCGTACTGAAAATTAACCCACCAAACTACTCCACCTGTATTGAAATGTGGTTGTACAGGTGAAACACAGGAGATGCATAAACCCACCAATCTAATTACAGAAACAGACTAGTGTCTGAAAATATATCAGAGCAAGAGCAGTGTCATTCATATGGCCTCATCTCTGCTTGACATTGAAAGCACTATCCTATATGTAACTCTCGAGGTTTCTGGAATACCTGTTGGACACCTTCCAACCAGGGCATGCACATATCATGGAAAGTGCACATTTGAAAAAGTGTTTACCTGTAGTTCTAGATAGAGTGTCTATTTTGCTACTAACCAACAGTGTGCATTAATGATGTTGTGGAGGTTAGGGGGGAGGCTTGGACTATGGTCATTTTGCTTTTGAACTCACATCTGCATGTACCAACAGGCTCTGATACTTTGTTTTTAAAGGTATAGCAATCATGCTGGCTGGAAAGCGCTGGTACTGTTGCATTGTATCACAAATGTCAGCTTTTCTAGGAAACGCAGGCACTCTCCCAGTAAACAATACATGCTAACACTGCTGGGATACAGTGGTCATCTCATTACCCGTATTTCAAGCCCACTTAGACACGCTGTGCTTCCTGTCACCGCTGCTGTTCATCAGCGTGGATTTCTCTTGCTCAGGAAAGGCCTGGGTGGAGTTCAGACTTCATGATCATTCATTCATTGCCCTCTTCACAGAGGCTTCCAAAAAGTATCGGTCTTTATTAGCACCTCATGCCGGCTAGGTTTTTTCCAACGTCATAATGAATGAACAAGGAGATAATGCAAGCTGTTGAGGAGCTGTTCAGGATCACGCAGTGTAGTCAAATATCAAGACTACATTAGTGTCACTTTCATAGATAAAGTCCTTCAAAACTATACAGATCAGATATCCGCATCCACACATACAAATGACTTTGACTACAAAACATACAAATTGGCTATGTTAATTCTTGTTTTTCTCATTCTATACCAATGAATCTCTCTTCAGTTTTTTTCGTGCTTTTTCTGGAAAGAGGCTTGTTTGCTCACCTGTATCATCAAAACTAGATTTCTGAGGTCAGTGTTATTATATGTGTCTTTGCACAACCTCAAGGGAAACAAAAAATAGAATGTGGAGGTGAAATACTGAATTTGCAGTAAAAGCAAAAAAGGACGAGTTGTAAAATTACACTAGCTAGGAGAACGGATCCCTTTCGGGATTTAGGAGCTTCACACCTGATAAAGCTCCTTGAAATCAAAAGAACAACTTTCTAGTTCTAGCTCTGCCAGCAGCTCGGTTGGGGCACAGCTATCCTAATTAAATGAACCTGCACCACACAAAAGGGAGAGATAATGTTGCATGCCTACAAATCATGCGAATCTAAACATTTATTATCATTATTTGTGATGGGTATGAGCAGATAGAGGTATTTATCTTGCTGTACATCACATATACTGTTTATAAATGGCGAAGTGCTGAAGAAATGCTGGTTTAAGAATTCAAACAGATACAAGTCCTTGCATTAAGACTTTTTCTCTAGGTCTCTTTGTGTACTCTATGTACACTCATCATATGTTCACCGTATTCTCAAATCTCTTTTTTGTGAACTATAATTAGATATACCATATGCTGTTTAGTGGCTGTCGCAATGAAATTCAGACTATTGCTTCAGAAAAAAATATATATATATGGTAATTCATAAAAACAGACAATGCCTATTGTTAGATACCAGTGTTAGAGTGTTCAAATTGAAAGCGTTTGCCAATCTACATATTCTCTGACTTGACAACTATGATATATTTCATTTTTTTTTTTTTTTTTTTTTTTGTACCATGACATTTTGTACATGGCACGTCTTTGTAATCATGTGGCCATCATTGCTGTAATCTTAACGTCAGATTCAGGATATATAATTTGGCCGAAAATATAAGGGGGTTGATTTAACCCCCTTCACTGCCAGGTCTTATTCCCCTCAGGTGCCAAGCCTTTTTTTGGCTGTTTGGGGCAGTTCATACGTAGGCCCTCATAACTTTTTGTCCACATAGGCTACCCACACCACCAAACTTGTGTCCTTTTTTTCCAAGATACTAGGGATTCTGCAGGTACCCAGACTTTGTGGGTTCCACTGAAGGAGACCAAGAAATTAACAAAAATACAGCAAAAAATGTGTTTAAAAAAAATTTGAAAAAAGGGCTGCAGAAGAAGGCTTGTGCTTTTTTCCCTGAAAATGGCATCAACAAAGGGGTTGTGGTCTAAAATTACCATCTTCCTAACTTTCAGGAACAGGCAGACTTGAATCAGAAAACCATATTTTTCAACACAATTTTGGCATTTTACGGGGACATCCCCCGTTTTTACTATTTTTTGCACTTTTACCCTCCTTCCAGTTAGAGACAGAAATGGGTATGAAACCAATGTTGGATCCCAGAAAAGCATTTCTAAAAAGTAGACAAAATTCTGAATTCAGCAAGGAGTAATTTGTGTAGATCATACAAGGGTTTCCAACAGAAATTAACAACTGAAATAAAAAATATTGAAATTGAGGTGAAAAAAACAGCTTTTTTCTTCACGTTTTGCTCTGTAACTTTTTCCTGCGATGTCCAATTTTTTAAATCAATATACCGTTACATCTGCTGGACTCTTTTGGTTGCGGGGATATATAGGGCTTGTAGGTTCATCAAGAGCCAATAAATGAGCTGCACCTTTCAATGGGTTTTCATTCTATTCCGGGTATGCAGCAATTCATTTGCTGAAATATACAGAGTGAAAAATAGGTATCAAGAAAACCTTTGTATTTCCAAAATGCGCACATGATAAGGTGTTGAGAAGCAGTGGTTATTTGCACATCTCTGAATTCCAGGGGGCCCATACTTGCATGTGAATTACAGGGCATTTCTCAAATAGACGTCTTTTTTACACACTGTCTTACATATGGAAGGAAGAAATGTAGAGAAAGACAAGGGACAATAAAACTTGTTTTGCCATTCTGTGTTCCCCCAAGTCTCCAGATAGAAATTGTACCTCACTTGCGTGGGTAGGCCTAATGCTCGCAACAGGAAATGCAACATGGCCACATCACATTTTTACATTGAAATCTGACGTGTTTTTTGCAAAGTGCCTAGCTATAGATTTTGGCCTCTAGCTAATTTTTTAATTTTCTTTCTGGAGTCTAAAACCTTCCACACAGTGTTCCTCCAAGTCTCCCGATAAAAATGGTACCTCACTTGTGTGGGTAGGCCTAGCGCCCGCGATAGGAAATGCCCCAAAACACAATGTGGACACATCACATTTTCCCAAAGAAAACAGAGCTGTTTTTTGCAAAGTGCCTAGCTGTGGATTTTGGCCACCAGCTTAGCTGGCACCTAGGGAAACCTACCAAAACCTGTGCATTTTTTAAAACTAGACTCCTAGAGGAATCCAAGATGGGGGTGACTTGTGTGGCTCTCACCAGGTTCTGTTATCCAGAATCCTTTGCAAACCTCAAAATTTTGCCCAAAAACACTTTTTCCTCACATTTCGGTGACAGAAAGTTCTGGAATCTGAGAGGAACCACAAATTTCCTTCCACCCAGCATTCCCCCAAGCCTCCCAATAAAAATGGTACCTCACTTGTGTGGGTAGGCCTAGTGCCCGTGAAAAGAAATCCCCCAAAATACTATCTGGACACATCAAAATTATCAAATACAAAACTACATGTTTTTGCGGGGGGAACACCTGCGTTTTTGGTCCTGGGCTCAGCAGCCATATAGGGAAACCTACCAAACCCAGACATTTCTGAAAACTAGACACCCGAGGGAGTCTAGGGAGGTGTGACTTGCGTGGATCCCCCAATGTTTTCTTACCCAGTATCCTCGGCAAAACTCAAATTTAGCTAAAAAAGCAAATTTTCCCCACATTTCTGTGTAGGATAGCCGCACAGGACAAATGTCCTACCATCCAACGTTCCCCTCACTCTCCCCGTCAAAATGATACCTCACTTGTGTAGGAGGGCCAAGTGCCTGTGACAGGGAAGACCCAAAAATATGTTGAAATTGAGGGGGAACCAAAGCAGGTCCAAAAGGGCAGTTTGAAAAAAAACATTTTTAGGATGACAAGTGCAGTAGAATTTTTAGCGGTATAGATGATGGGTGGTCAGAATTTTGTGGATTCCTGCAGATTCCGGAAGATTCCATCACAAAAATGTGATAAAAATGTGTGATTTCAGCAAAGTAGTTGGTTTGCAGGGCATTGTGGGTAAGAAAATGGTGCGGGGTGGATGTGAAGCACAGCACCCTGGAATCAACCAGATGTTTAGTTTTCAGATGTGTCTAGGTCTTATGGATTTTTCTACATGGCAGTGTCCCAAAGTCCAAAAAGTGCAGCCCTCACCATTCCAAGTGGGACGATTTTGAGAGTTAGCCAAGCTCTCATAGCCCAAATGTAAAACCATAGCCCAAAACAATCAAATGTCCTCTTGCTTGCCCTGGGATAAGATGTTTTTGTGTGCGGGAGAGAGCTGAAAGACTGTTACCCCCTTCAGTATGCCCATACTGGTTGGTAGCCACCGCCACACTACTTATTTTTTTATTATTCCCTGGCATCTAGTAGACTTTCTGCCCCCCCCAGGTGTGGATCGGTGGTAATTGCCCCATCTGCCCACTGGTGGGCAGAACAGCTTTGGCCCTATTTATTTGGGGTGTGGGCATGGCCCTTGCTTGAAATTGGCAGGAAAAAAAATCCCCGTGCATAGTGGTTTCTGCCCCCTTTTGGGGCAGCTCGGCCTAATAAAAATAAGCCGATCTGCCCCCAGTGGGGGGCAGAAATGGCCTAAATACAATTTGCCTCCCAGGGGAGTGACCCTTGCCTGAGGGGTCGCTCCACATATATAAAAAACAAGAGTAAACATAAACAAAAATAAAATTATCCCCGGTGTCTAGGGTGTTTCTGCCGATCCGCCTCATTATGTTAAGCCGATCTGCCGCAGGGGAGAGAGAAATGGCCTAAAATAATTTGGCATCCTGGAGAACGGCCCTTGCCCAAGGGGCCGCTCCCCTTATGCATAAGTATCACCGAAAAAAATTCCCTGATGTCAAGTGGGCATTTCTTCTCCACGATCGCATCGCGATCGGGTATCAGAAATGCTTACAGAGACATGAATGGAAAGGAAATGCACAGCATTTCTCTTCCGCATCGTGCTGAAAGCACGCTTCTAGCATGATGTGAGGTGACCTCTGACTATGAGTCTTGCACTTAACCATGTTCTCTTTGCCTTTATTGTAGGTGTTCAGTGTCAAGGAACAACCTCAAGGATGGAACGCCTCAGGAGTTCACTGGAGCCACAGGTAGGCTGCAGCACTGGTGATGTGCAGGGTGCTAGGCAGTGTCCTAGAAGCTGGGTGGGCGGTCTCTAGGAGAACAGGAACAGGAGAGGCAAGTTTTATGTGGCCAAGCGTTGCCTCGTGGCTTGGGTACGATATTTCTATCACACTCAAAACCAAACTGGCTTATAAACATGTGTGCTCTAAAACCTCATGAGATTTTAGGCCACATGAGGCACTAACAGGTATCTAAAGATCAGGCCCCTTGGAGAGGCACGTACATTGCTCACAACATGCTTTCCTCTTGCACAATATTTATAAAGGCCCTAGGGAGTCTAAATGTCATGGGAGCCTGCCTTGGGAAACACTTAGACAACACTAATGCAAGTTGCAGTACAAAGATGACCAAACGACCTGCAGAAACTGGGGGATAACAATAGGAGCATCACAAGGTCCTATGGGACAAGAGGGACCTCAGGCGTATGTCAAAATGCACTCTTGATCCATAGTGCAATGCACAAATTATAGAGTAAGGACTATAGGAGCCCAGTGTCATAACAGGAAGAAAAGTCTGACCTGGGCTCATAATATAAACTGGTGCAATGTACCTGCTTGCCCCAGAGTACGCCTTTAAACAGGAGCAAAATGTTCAAAGAACAATAGTGCACCTTTTTTACAAATATTGTGCTGCCTTCTCTGCATCCTCAAATTTGTGCTGTCCTCAGGACCTCCCAATATTAAAATTCAGAACAGCTGTTTGATGCAGTCAATCTATATTTCTCTGTGCAAGCTTCACCCACCTGCAATTTGAAGAGGGGACACAGATCCCCTTGCAGGTGTGTGCAGTGAGTGGCTATACCTTCCTGCAGGGAGATGTCTGGAGGGGTTCATGGGACCCTCTTTCACCACTTCACAGAGCTGCCATCAGTGGCTGGACTGATTGTGCACCACCTCTTTCTAGTGCTTAGTTAGTGCAACTCCTGACGGCTGCTCTACCTCTGTACTCATGACCACAATACAGTATAAGTGCAGAGGCAAAATATTTCCGTCATTTGCATGTGGCCATGCCACTACACAAATGACGGAATGACCCTTTAGAATAGTATGGTGCAGTGAAGACGAGGGCACATGCCCATTGCGCCCAGGGTTTGTGTCACAAGTTTTCCTCAGGAGGGCCTAAGCAAGATTCAGTGCAGTGACCAGTGGAAATGGAATAACATCTTGTGTGGATGCTGCTCTGTCACCTCTACTTCTTAATTAAGCAACCTTTTACTTTTCAGGAGACTGTGGTAATAAAATATGTTGTACTCTTATAACCCACTTTAAAAGACAGCACCTGCTGGCAAACACTATCCGGTACTTGAAACTCATCTGCTTTGCAGGGTGGCATGAGGACTCTGGTTTCACACTCTATGGAAATTGGAGAGCATCAGGCACATCACACAAAATTGATCACAAAATCATGACAAAATGATAGCAAAACAAAAATGGAGACTGAGCCAGATACATTTGACATGATCCTTTATGCCACTGCTGCAACATAAGAAGCTTTGGAGCATAGCATTTACGAATAAGTTGTAATTGAGCTCAGTATTCTGAGAGAAGTCCAAAGGAAGCCATCTTGGAGAGTATGGCTAAATGAATACTCTTTAAATGATTTATGACCTGATCTATGACCTGAGTGTACTCTTTAGAGAACAAAACAGAGGCTCTGATGGGTACCCCAGACAGAATAGTGGCTGAATGATGGGCCTGCAAAAGTAAACTGAAGGAGCCAACATGGCTCTTTTGTGTATCTCCAAGTATGTGGTTCCTGAAGTACTATCAAACATTTATACAATTGAATGCTCTCACCAGGTGCCAGCGCGCCCCACACCACCTGAATCGTCTCTAAAAGCTCATAGTAGCCAATATGTAAATACTGGGAATTTCGACCTGATTCTTCAGAACAACAAAAAAGCTGGTCTCTTTGAGATGGGCAACTGTAAGCATCTACTTTTCCCCGTTTAGACCTTAGCGATGCTGCACCAAAGAGTGTCCTTCTTAGAAGTAAAATGTAAGCTGAGAGAACGGGTTGTACAGTATGCGCTCTGTTACCCTCAAAAGTGAAATTTAGAATTGAAGAAAAGGAACCATTTTTTTTTTACTGATCTAAAAGTAACATGGACTGGATGTATGTGTTTAACACAGCAAAAATGATTGTCGATTCTCTGGCGAAACACAGCTGAAGGTAATCGATCATCAGAAGAGTCATCTGGCTCTATCTGAGACTTCTTCCTTTAAACACAGATGTTTCTTTATGACAGGGCCTCGTGTTAGTCATCAGTAATGCTGTGAAACGATAGAAAACAGACATGTTTATTAACCGGCAGGGCATATTGTATGACAAAAAAGAAAATCACTCATCTGGAAGGAAGGCAACTGATTACAGAAGAGAAGGACGTGTCAGCTATTTGCCACACAGTTTCTATCATATGCAAGGGGAGCAATGATTTAGGTCTGATTCATGGTCCCCTTTGCTCCCTTGAAACAATCATTGATAACGAAGGTGGGTATGTTATTGTACAGAGCAAACTAAATGCCTGGTAATGGAAATAACTGTACTCTCCTGATCCTGGACCTAGGGTACCAGACATAAGGCGAATAACTTCCTGAATCACAGGGCTATAACCCAAGATATTCACAAATATAGGGCTAGTATAAGCAGAAGTGTCACGATCCTGAAGAAAAAAGCCACAAGCAAGAAACATTCAGGATATGGAGCAGTCTTCACAAGCTGGAAACTGAAGAAGGATCTTCAAGAAGAAAAGGCCACCAGACAAGGCTACCATTGCACAGCATTGAATTAGAAGCAGGGATGAGGAGAACTCAGACGAAAGGAGCAGAACTTGGAAAAGAGGGGCGAAATGTCGGCTTAAGGGGCAACAAACCCAACAAACATACTCTGATTAATACTCCTGGATGAACTTTTACATTTTTTCTATATTATGATTATTCCATTTGATATAAAGTTTGTACAAGATTTAAGCATATAATTTCTCTCTGCAGAATTGATAATATTTCTAGGGACCTAATTGATGATATATGTTCAAAACTGACTATCTTCATATAGATATATATCTTTTCACTCATCATCAGCCCTTTCTGTATTACAAAACGTTACTGCTGTAACTAGGGCTTGTCACATCTAACTGCATTAGCATTGTGGTTATCTGTTTCTCTCTCTTTCTTTCTTTTTATTTTCATAGCTTACCTTGAACACATTTAGGCTACATCTAACCTCATATTTACTATCATAGATAGTGGCCCCATGTGTATAACTAAATCCTAGGTCCTCTAGCTGAACTTCTTCATCCTTACTTCATCTCTACTACTGGTTCACATAGTATATGTACCATGGCTAATTCCCGAGGAATTTTTTGGCATCTATACAATATGTTTATATGCAGTAAATTCATAAGAGATCTGCCTTTTTCCAGTGGCTACACTAAAAATAATTTACATTAAACAACACAACATGGCCGACATTCTAGCCATATCATACATTTCATAAGAGTGTTTATTTATTTGCAGTATACTAGTAGCCAAATACTTAACCTCCATAAATATTTTAATATAGAACTGCTAACGTGTCCGTCTATGTTAATTTATACACATCAGGACTCGTTTTAGGCCAATGAATCTTTGGGCTCAGTGGTGAGACACCGTAGGACGAGATAACTGATCAAAACACCAATCAATATGTCAATAACATTGCCAATATTTAACACCAAAATATCTCTCACTCCAGACATTTAATAAACATTCGACGCAATCATGACCTTTCAGTCATGAATAACCACACCTTAATGAAGTTTTCTGAGTTTTATTCCCTATTGATTACAATCTAGTAGCAAATGCATCAATCTCAAAGTCAAGAAGCATATAAGCACAGTTACAAGATGACAACCACAATAAGCTTTCAATAATGCAAAAATCAGGAGCATAGATAATCAGATGGGTATAACCAGATCACAATACATCGAATGTTCTAAGATACAAGTTCAGCATAGCATCACGTCAGTCACGTCAGTTTGTCAGTCAAAATGAAAACCTCGTCTAACCTCTAATTAGCATTAGCATGTTGGGTTTCATGCAAAACAATTTGAACACCAATTTGTAAAACATCTAACTAAGGTCTCTAATCAAAAACATACAGCAGTTGGTACCTAGAAAGAAAAGGCAAATAAATGAATTTTCATTAGCAATATTATAATTACCCTCCTCTGATTAGGTCAGCATTCAGGATTAGTCTTCGTCTTCAGGACATCAGTTAGATCGCCGTCAGTCTATCTAAGTTAAAAGGCAAAGACACTCTCCTCATAAGGAGAAAAGTGTAAGGGGCAGTCTAATGGGCAAGGATGGTTTTCTCTAAGTCTCAGGTCACCAAATAGAGTGACAGAGTTTCGAGACGCAATCGATATCATTCC
Source organism: Pleurodeles waltl (assembly GCF_031143425.1). Classification (NCBI taxonomy): domain Eukaryota; kingdom Metazoa; phylum Chordata; class Amphibia; order Caudata; family Salamandridae; genus Pleurodeles; species Pleurodeles waltl. The sequence goes on from NC_090445.1 coordinate 499,918,144, forward strand.
CTACCTAATGAGCTGTCTGTTTCCTGTGTCATGGGTTTTTATCCCTTTTTCGTGATTCATTCCCCCAAAATTCTATTGGTCAGTCAATACACCCCACCATTGTTAACCTATCAAATTATACATTAAGTAATGCATTTTGTCATTTTTTGATAATTCATCATGTTCTAATTGGTCATCATAATTGACGTATTTTCGTAGGTGGCTCATCCGGGGTTACTTCATTGTCTTTGCACGTATCAGGTCAAAAGTTCTCTTCTTCTCGCTCCATCGTCCTTGGAAGTGTCCAATAATGTTTCGAAGCACATAACTCTATACTAAAAGCTGCTAGCATGCGGATGAGAAAATATGGCTCTGTTGCAAACTATTGAAAGGAAAAGAACAATCGCTGGGTCATGGTCTTTTGCAAGTCAGCATTCTGAAGAGACGGAAAAATACATTTTAATATGAGAGCTACACAGCTTTGCTTGACTCTCGCTAACTTAAAATATACGAGTTCTAATGAATACAGTTTTATGCGTTTTAAATGTGCACAATTTTAGCAATTTATGAATGATTATTTCTTATAGTTGACATTAGTTTACACACACATAAAATCCTTTATGTTAATGAATATATTTCGATAAATATTTTATTTAATGCAGCATTGTTAATCATAAGCATTTCACGTCTATAATATGTAATATAAAGCTACGCTCTCTCAGAACCATTTTTTGAAATAAAACGTAATGCACAGTTGTCATAGGCACAATACATGCTTAACATGTACAAACGGCAACATGCCGATTCACGTTCCTTGCTGGCCTTAAGATGGCACCTCCCTAATGTCTTAGTATCCTTAGACCTTACATTGAAAATAAAAGTAGGACTCAGACGTATTGCGGGAATAAATACTGTGATACGTTCGCTCGCGTCTTTTGACACATTTAACATGGCGCTCAACCAAAACACGGCTTTTTTAAGTTCATGTTTACCGTCTTGATTTTGGTTGCTGTTCTTCAGGTAAATCACAGGAGCCCCTGCTAATTCGTTATTCTGGCTACTTATTCCCTGTGGGGTTTTACATAAATCTATAGATTTGGCTAACAATTTCCCATACCATCATTAACAAATGTTATATATAATTAACCCTCTTGATTACGAAGACCAATAGATTTACTTATCTTGCTAGACCAATCCCCGTTATTATATATTTTTCTTACCATTGCAATTTTAAACCACATCCAAATTATCTCTATATATTGCCTATATATCACCACTATTTTATGATGTATATTGTTCATAAAAAAATGAAGTGCCATTACACTCTAACGATTTTTTTTTTTTAACATTCAATCTATACAAGTGACTTGTATCTGTTACATTTTTGTATTTAGACCATCAATATTCTTCTTATGAAAAAGGTTTGCTATGAATATTTCTATGGTATGGTTTTTTCGCCTTTTGTCCACATATCTCTATAAAGGATTGCATGTTTTGCTTCACTCTATGAGACCATCTGGACACCCTGGCTCGTTCACCTACATGTTATATATTTTATGACGTCATGCCAGCACCGTTCTCACTGCTATGTCTCTTTATTGATTCTATAGTACTCTAACTTCACTTTCAGTCACAGGTTTCCTGACACTTGTTCAGTCTTGATTAACAAGGATAGGATTATAGTAAATTACACTCTGCTGCCCTTCTCAATGGTTTTCTTGATTCGATAATGGGTCTTTTTATTCACTGGGATCATCTTAGGGTCTTATACTTTTTCTGTTGTGCTCACTATCTTACTACCCTGACCCAACTGATTGTTCACCAGCATGGAAGGGCTCAAGCCCAGCATGATCACACTAACCTTTAACAATGGGTTGGTTACCGTTAACATCTGACTTGCATACTCTTTATTACTTGCAGTCTTGAGAAAGCCCTAGGTGAACACACTACAAGGGGCGAAACACGTGTCAGCTGTTTTACTTAATGCAACCTCACGATTTTTTTCAACATTGGATTTCAATGACTGCATAAGAATCATAGACTATTCTCTTATCTTGCAACCTTAAAATTCACTCCTATGTTGAAAATGAACTATTGTATGTGATCTACGCTCAGAAAAGAGCTTTTTGCACTTTCAATGTAGGAAATAAATGTACTTGAATCACATGTGGACTTGATGAAGTATCTACTGCTTGCTACCCGCAGTATGCAAGTCGAATTCTCTAATACTTATTAAGTGGGCACTCAACTCTACTTACTTTTGACTTTTGTTTTTTAGGGTACTACCGGTCCATACCACTAGCTGAGTTCCCACTTACAAATTTGTTAATTTTTTCTGGGCATTCCCTCAGGAAGGAAATTTGGACCTCTCTTATCCATGGTTAAACTAGGTCCAGAAGTGTCTGATTTTAGGAGGTCACAGACCCACTGTTTATATACCCAAATGTGCCTTTGAAGTGGAGGAGACCTCTAAGAGTGGTTTTGAAGTGCACCAGTTCCCCATTTCAGCCCAGTCCTGTCTGCCAGGAGACCTGTGGAGGGTTATCAGTCCTTGGTGTGGAGTAAGGCAACTAGTCTTTGAAGTGTGAGTGAGAGCCCCTCCACCCTTTCTGCCCATGAAGACCCATCAGTAGGCAGATAAATGCAGAAACAACTGAGTGTCCTGTGTTTATGGCTGTATGGGTGTAATGCACAAGGGGGAACTGTCAACCAGCACAGACCAGCTGTGGATAGGAGACAGGCTGTAAGGCACAGAGATCAGTAAGTGTGGTGAGATCTGCCTACTTTCTAAAAGTGTCATTTCTAAAACAGTAATGTTAATCCAACTTCACCAGTTAAGAGGATTTCTCACTTCCATTCCAACCATATCAAACATCGAAAGGTCACTTAAAATATAAAAGGGAATTTCCAATGCTGGCCTAAGAGTGGAGCAGGCTTCAGAATAGTGAAAAAACGATTTTGAGTATTTTTCACTACCAGGACATGTAAAACTTACAGGTACACATCCTGCCTTTTACCTACATAGCACCCTGCTCTATGGAGCACCTAGGGCCTACCTTAGAGACTTAAATGTAATAAAGGGGAGTTTAAGGATAGGCAAGTAGTATTAAATTCCAAGTCGAAGTGGCAGTGAAACTTCACACACAAGCCTTGCAATGGCAGGCTTGAGACATGTTTAAGGGGCATAATCAGTGCTGCAGGCCCACTAATAGCATATCATTTACAGGCCCTGGGTACATCTAGGCCACCTAATTAGGGACTTATATATAAATTAAATGTGCCAACTGAGAAGGAGCCAATGTCACCATGTTTACGGGAGAGCACAAGCACTTTAGCATTGGTCAGCAACGGCAAAGTTTGCAAAGTCCAAAAAACAGCTTAAACAACATCAGAAAAATGGGGCGAGGCAGGCAAAGGTTGAGGGAAGACCACCCTAAGGCTGTCAGGTTAAACAGGTTTTATTGTCAAACATGTTAAAATTTACCTGCACTCGCCTACTCAAGTTAGCGAATTGACACAGTGTGAGATTTTAAGCCTTTTCAAGCTTTTTTTCATAAATATAATGTCCCTCCATTACAGTTTTTAATCTGTTGTTTGAGTGCACATACTGAAATAGGAATGGAAAGAGAATAAGCTAGAACTTCTACCTATGAGTGAACTATATCAACTAGTTTTCTCACGGACAGCTGGAAAAAAGACAATGTCCTGACTATGGTTTGACACTTCTGGATATGGCTAAGTGCTCCCATGAAAGGCTTAAGGACAAGAGGGCAACTGACATTAGGTTAGAAATACATGAAGAAAATGGATTCCCAGTAAAGACCCACATGTCAAATATATTTATATAGGAAAGCCTGCTTTACACTTGCACACTTTAACATTAGTGATGGAACTTACCTCACTTACCCCCAGAAGTTGTAAAATTTACCCTGACTTCGATTTGGCCTGCTACAGATGTATAGATGCTGAAGCCACATACTATCATATGTAATGGACATGTCCGGTAGTACTTGCACATTGGAAAGATGTTCCCCAACTGTCAGCATAGACTACAGGAAGAATTTATCTCTTAAAACAGGAAATTTGCTCACTATGCCTATCCCCTTGCTTTAAAAGATTATTATTACTTGCAGCTTTATGGATCTCTCTATTCTGTTGAGGAAGAGGCAAATAGTGATACGAGGTAAAACTGCAGGGGAATTGAGATTGTGAAAACGAAAAACTGAGGTGGAGAAATGGGCGGAAGTAGAGAACATAATCTTCCAAATGGAATGAAAAAAGGACAAGAAAAAACATTGGAAAAGTATTAGAAAAGGCAATTGTTGGTTGTTTTAAAGTTTTGGCACTGACCACAAGAAAACACTCCTCGTAAGATTTGATGCTGGGTTAAATCTACAATTAGTGTAGAAGCATGATACATGTGGAAAGATGTAATGAATGACTCTCTCGACTAAATTTACCAATACTAATTGATTCCATATTTGGGGAACACTACAAATGTGTACTGACTTAATTGATCTCCCTGACTCTCCTCAAAATCCAAGATAGTTTGTAACTCAGTTTGGATTAACTTAATATAAATGTACCTGGTTTATCTTTCAACAAGTAAACACCCAGAGCAGATCCAAAGTTCCATAGATTGTGGGAAGACATGAAGTAAGTCCAGTCCAGACAAAAGTGGAGTAGCAAGAATGTGATGTTTATTCCATGTAGGAGCAGGCAGCCAACACATGTTTCATCTTTGACAATTTTTTCCATGCTAAATATCTGGTGCCAGTGAGCATCCAATATAGTTACAATCAATAAACCCATATGGGGACTGAGCGGATCAGTAATATATTCAAAGGAAAAGGCAGGGCCAAGGTACATGCTTCTGGGAATAAGTCAAATCTGTTAATTATATACAAGATCATCAGGAAAGTGATTTCAAACTGAAGCGCTTGGGGGGAGAGCCATGATAGTTTCCCCTGGTTTCTGCTGCCTTGCGTAGCTGAACACCCATGATGTTTATATTTCACTTGCATGATAAATAGCAACCACATATTGACATTTGAAATGCACACTGGCTAATATGGATGAATTCTCTGCATTACATACTTCAATTGGTTGGAATATGTAATACAGAAATGTTAAAGTACATATTGAGAATCAATAAATATGTTTTAAAAAATCAATCATATCTAAGCACTGACACAATAATGAGGCTGAGGCGAATAAAAATGTCATTTTCAGAAAATCCAATGTTTCAGAATGGATAGTATCAATTGTTCCTGTCAACTGTGATGGGTGTTCCACTGTCTAGGACTAAGCAGAGAGTATCTCGGTTTCCTGCAGTTCATATTTTGTTCAGAGAGTTGTATGCATGCGATCAACTGATTGCAAAGATCCAGAACATGGTTATTTGCTATTTTTTGTATATTGTACAAAGGAGCCAAGCTATCAAGAGACTTGTAGAACAAAGTCAAAATGCTGAAGTCAATCCAAGCTTTCACCACAAGCCCATAGCTTTACTTTCTAAGTTAAAGGCACAGCCACAATTTGCGATATCAAAATCAGGTGTACTACAGAATGTTATAAGTGCAGCAGCTGTATGAACTAGATATCTAGAAAACCAGTATTGTTGTGTTCCTCGGTTTCCTGAATGCATTTCCTTGAAGCAGTGCCTCTATAAATTGCAGCTCTAATGTTTTAAGTTCATAAACATCTTCTTACTGGTCACCACTGGAGCTCTCAAACAGCTAGGGACAAAGCAGAGATATTAAGAAGTGGCAAGCTTAAATACTCATTCCACACAGGCTCCTGGACAGTTGCCACTAATCTGCTGGCTCTGCTAGATCCACAGGTGGTCAGCAAATATGACCCTTGGCACACATTTCCAGTCTTGCATAGAAGAGGAAAGATCAATTCGCACTCAAGGTTCTCTTGAACAACAGATGGACAGCTGATGTAACTCTTGGAAAGGTATTTGAAGCACTGTACAGGTAAATGCAAGGTACACAGCCTCAGTCCTTGTAGGCAGATGCAGACAGAAGGCTCTTCCTCCTCTGTTTGTTTCTCAAAATCCAGTTGTGTTCAGAATGGGAACCTTTCTAATAGTAGTCATTTTCTGGTGATTGGTAATAGCACATGCATTCAATCTAAGAAATTTCCCAACCTAAATCCAATCCTTTTTTACAATACGTTGTGTAAATGTATGGCAGACAAACCACAAAATCAATTTTCTGAGGTTTTGCAAGATGGCAGGACCCATGGCTACTGTGCAGGGCCCCCTGAGCCCTTGATTGGTTGGACTATTAAGAGTGCTTCTGGGCTCTGTAAAACCACTGGACGGCAGAAGCCAGCCTGACTGTGGGAGAAGGTCCTTTTCAAAGGAAATCTCACACCAGAGACTTGTTTAATATACTACCAGCCTTCCTGCCTCTATTGTCTAAAACATGTATACTAATCACTCCCATCACATTGCTATGTAACTAGGGGAGAATGTTCCTGTAATTAACCTCTCACTGGCCTCCTGCCAAAGATCTATCAGCAAGTCAGCTGCTCCTCAAGATCATCTATTTGCAAGGCGATAATGCAGACATTTCAGCAGAGTTGAGGAAATCTAATTCATCTCACTTAGGTGGGTGGGGCGCTCGCAGAGCTACTTTTGGGTACTGTTCAGGCTTTAGGCAGAACACATTTTATGCAAATAATTTTTATACATATTTAACAGACATCTATGCTCACCGAAGCATTGTAATTTTGATATATATGCCATGGGGTTGAAAGGGTTATTTCTGTAGCTCTTTGAAATAACCTATGAAACAATGACTCTTAATTTTAAAACAGGCCTTCGAAGAATAGAATGTCTGCTCAAGCCTTGTGCATTAAATATCACTGTTGAATCCCAATACTTCAAAGAAATGCCATTTACATAGTTGCATGACTCACTTTACAAATTAGTCATTCAGGTTTTCGCGCTCCAAGACAATAATTATGGGTGACTTAGCTGACGTTAAAAGGAGGCTTTTCAATGTGTAAAAATGGTTTGCTGGTTGCTGTTTCCGCTTCTAACAGCCCAAGTATTGAGAGGGAATGTTGTGCCTTGATTTTGTAGGACACCTATGCAACTGGTGTGCTTTCTGCAGAGATGGATAAGCCTGTAGAAATTTAGATGCAGTATTCAAAGGTTGCAAAATGTCTTTCTTTTGACTAATCTAAGAATACAGACATTCTTAATTAAACTTGAGGATCACTTAATCTTGCCCCCAACATGGAATACTTAGTATCTCTTAATTTACCTAAAGGCAAATGCCTGGCAAAATTGCACAATATAGAAAATAAAAGAGCCACAATATTGACATTCGTACCTGCAAGGGATAGAAACCGTGTCACAGATTTTGTGTAGATATGTGTGGGAGCATTTGAAGAACAGAGAGCTTAGGGGTTCCATTTAGTCAACAGCTTAGAATCATACTGGGACTTGAGTAGACTAGCAAGGTTCAGACATCTAAAAATGTTGCTGTCTAACCAGGTGCTAGACTGCCATCCTAACAAAGGGTAAGGTCAGAAAGAAACACATGAAAATATATATATTGGTGCAAAGACGGGTGTCACTACCTTCTCAGCTACATAGGCAGGGTCAATTGGTTAGACAGATCATCTCTCTTGTTGGTGCTGGGATGGAGAGGCTAAGCAGAGGTTTGTGAACATCAGTGTCTGACAAGGTTGAAATCTCACGTCCCTGCTTCTTTCTCATGTTGAAGTGCACCGTAGGCTCAGGTTATCTTTAGGTTTTCTGGGCGCTTAGGACTGGGGTGGACTAGGGACTATCATGCTGAGGAATGTCAACTTGGCAAGCAGGCAGAGCTTCAGCAGGATATTGGCTTACTATTAGGATATTAGCACTATTCTGGATCAAAATTTTGGAACAGTTCTTCAAAATGAGCTCGTGCAGATACAATCAGTCAATCTCTTATTTTGTATAGCACAACTTCTCACCTGTGGGGTCTCAAGGCGCTGGTGAGGGGGTGCTGATCAGTCAAAGAGCCAGGTCTTGAGGTCCTTCTTGAACTGATTCAGCGAGGGGGGCTGCCTGAGGTGGAGTAGCAGTGTGTTCCATGTCTGCGCTGCAAGGTCAGAGAAGGATCTACCTTCTCCTGGTTTCTTCCTGATTCTAGGGGTGGTGGCAAGGGCCAGTTGAGAAGAGATGGTAACATGTTACTGAAGGCGACGTCAGGGGCGGTGAAGGTGAGCAGATATCATACTTATACAGCGTGTTTGACAAGGGAGGGGATGTTGAGTAGTATGCATCTGAGGTGTCCAGGTGGGCTCAAAGTGCTGTGGTTTGGTGTGCAGAGGCAGACGAAGGTGCAGTTGCAGCGGGAGGGTGGTTCTTGAGTGTCCTTTGGTGAAGCGTGATGGAATGCATCAGAGCCTCTACTGTTGAGGGCGTGCAGGGTGCAGGCGCTGTATCGATGGATGGTGCGAAACCTGGGTTTGTGATGCTGAGTGTGGTCTGTGCATGGACGGAGGCAGATGGGCTTGCCTTTGGTGCGCCAGCCGTCATTAAGAAGGGTAGGGGGGTGGAATGGGTTTGTCAGCTAGGAGGCAGGAGAGTGGTAAACTCAGTGTTAAGAGGGGGGCCGGGATGCACGGGCAACAGCAGCAAGGGATGCAGGAATCGGCAAATGGATGGAAAGTGATAGAAAAGGAGGCATACAGAGAAGAGTGAAAAAGCAAAAAGGCAGAAAAAGGTACAAAAAGGGAGAAAGGCAGCAGAGAGAAAGACAGAAGGCCACCACTGGCTACCAGAGATGAGGTGCAGGTGGGTGCAGGTGGGTGCCTGAGGGTGGGGGAGGGCCTTGAAAACACAGAACCAGTAAGGGTTACAGGATGCAGGGCAGCAGCAGCAGCAGCAACATGTGATGCTGCCTTGGGGAGCGACGCGAATGCTGACATGTTTACACGTCCTGAAAAAATGTATTGAGCTGCAGGACTGCTCCAATTTTTTTTTTACAAATGTGGGCATTTGAGTGAGCGCCTGGAGGCAAAGGATGTATGGCACAGGTCACAGGGCAAGGCCACAGGCCATGAACTGTGCGTACTGTGGGCACAGGTCCTAAGTGTACCCATACCAGGTGAGTATTGTGCTAATGTGTAATGGGTCCAGTGTATGGATGTAGGCCATATCCATGGTACATGGCATGCCCTTGGTGCATGGTATGACTTTTGTAAAGAGCATGACCTGTCCTGATTACATAATGACCATTTCCACTACCTAAGCCGGACACACAGTGCACACTCTCTAACGAGGAAATTATTTTCTTCACGAATGAAATATAGGACCATTTTAGCCGGCTATTTTAAAATGTCCTCGCAATTTATACTTCATGCAGAAAGGACAACATGGAGTCTCTAGTTGCAGCAAAGCTCAGGGGAAGGTTTATAGAACAGGAACGATTTGCTTAAGCAACTGGCAGGCCAGGTAAACTAGAGTGAGATTTAACATTCTTGGCATCACACATAAAACGCTAGCAGTCTCTTAAGCGATTAACGGATTAGTTTGCTTCTCCTGGCACAGACCCTGCATTTGGTCACATCTGCACTCTTTGCAAAGTGATTAAATAAAGATTATTTTAATCATAATTCGATGAGTTTTGTTTCTCAAACATAAACTCCTTTATTTGAAAAGGTTGTCCCCAGTGGAACGTTCACGATGCAAGTTCCAGGCTTCTGAAATGCCACAGGGATGCTGTTTTTGTTAAAACTTTCATGGATATTTTGCCCCTTTTCACAATATTTTTTAAATAACTATTATTCTACCTGAGTTTGTACTAGCTATCACATTTTCAGAATACATATGTGTGACATTCCCACTGTTTCAGTGTACTTGTGAGCGAAACTGTAACCCTTCTAGTGACCATTTCCCACTTGTAGAAAACCAAGCAAATTGCTAAATTAAAAAAAAAAAAACTGAATGTTAAAATAACATTTCTTATTGGGCGTCTTATTACTCCTAAAGCACACAGTTACCAAAAGCCTTACTCATATATGGTTGTTGAAACTATAATGCTGCTCTAAATATGTTAGTTATATTACTTTTATACAGCAAAACCACAATCTGATTTTTTTCTAAACTTGGTGATTAGATAAGGAGAGATTTGCTGCAATTTTTTCAACATAAAATGAGCACCATTAGCTTGCCTCTTCTGGTCTTTGCCTTACTTTCTTGACACATTGTAAGGTCATAGCAGTGTATGTTTTTTCCTAGGAAAAATGGCAGGTAGGGTGTTAAAAAGAAATTGGCCCTAGTGCTAAACTGACTTGTGCTAACGAAGTTAGGATCATATGTAAAAAAGCATTTTTGTGGTCGGAAATGGCCCGATTCACAGAATCAGACCATTTCTGACCGCAAAAATGATTTTTTACATGTATATAACACTAATTGTGATTCAGTAACATGTTGCTGAATAGCAATTTCTATTTATCAATGTGGTATTTGGAAGGGGCATTGTTTAGGGCATCACTTCCAAAAACAGAATTGCAGTGCTATGTATGAATGGTTTGCAACCAAATTACAGTCACAAAACCCTTTCTCCTTTGTGAGGACCACTGCCTGCTCTTTAAAAATGAAAATTATACCTTTTTATTTTTGTAACACATCCTGTTTTCCTTTAAGGAAAATAGGCTTCTATTAAAAAAAGATTACTTCATTAAAAAGCAATCACAGACATTGTGGTCTGCTTACCCCAGCAGCCCACCATCCCTCTGATGGCTGCAATTCCATTTTCTTACATTAAGAATTGTGATTTTCTAATTTTGATTTGGAAAAATCCCAATTAGGAAATCACAATTCCTGTTGTTTACTCATATGGCCATTTGCTAGTGGCAGACTTAGACAGGCAGCACCCAGGACTGGCCTCCCTCAGAATGGAAGCCAGGTGACAGCGCACTCATCAGCAGTACACAGACTCGCTGCTCTGTGTACTCATGACACTATTTGCAGCTCTGAGGTCCAGAACAAGATCTGGCGTTGAATGATGGAGCGAATTAAACAATGTTGAAGTTGGAATTTCTATAAACTAAGGCCCGTATTTATACTTTTTGACGCTAAACTGCGCTAACGCAGTTTAGCGTCAAAAATTTTTGCGCCGGCTAACGCCATTCTGAAGCACCATGCGGGCGCCGTATTTATTGAATGGCGTTAGACGGCGCAAAAAAACACGTACACCAGGCAGCGCCGGCGAAGGGAAAAATGGCGTTAGGGCGTCTTAAAAATGGTGCAAGTCAGGTTGACGCAAAAAAATCGCCTCCACCCGATTTGCGCCATTTTTAACGACGCCCAGACGCCATTTACATGACTCCTGTCTTAGTAAAGACAGGAGTCATGCCCCCTCGCCAATGGCCATGCCCAGGGGACTTATGTCCCCTGGGCATGGTCATTGGGCATTGTGGCATGTAGGGGGGCACAAATCAGGCCCCCCTATGCCAAAATAAAAATCAAAAAAAAAAAAAATTTATACTTACCTGAACTTACTTGAATGTCCCTGGGATGGGTCCCTCCATCCTTGGGTGTCCTCCTGGGGTGGGCAAGGGTGGCAGGGGGGGTCCCTGGGGGCATGGGAGGGCAGCTGTGGGCTCATTTTGAGCCCACAGGTCCCTTAACGCCTGCCCTGACCCAGGCGTTAAAAAGAGGCGCAAATGCGGGGTTTTTTGGCCCGCCCACTCCCGGGCGTGATTTTTGCCCGGGAGTATAAATACGACGCATTTGCGTCGCAGTCAGTTTTTTGGACGGGAACGCCTACCTTGCATCTCATTAACGCAAGGAAGGCGTTCACGCAAAAAAATGACGCTCTTTACTCATAGTTTGGCGCTAGACGCGTCTAACGCCAAAGTATAAATATGGCGTTAGTTTTGCGCCGAATTTGAATCGAAAAAAACGACGCAAATTTGGCGCAAACGGAGTATAAATATGCCCCTAAACATCTGCCGGACCCAGGTTTAGCTCTCCATAGCAATGCACCTCTCGTCAACCTGGGCCCAGCTGACACTGCACAAGCTGCTAAGAAGTGAACCACCACTCCTGTGACGTAATCGGCTGAAGCGCCTCTTTGCAAATAGCAGCTGTCTTGCTGATAATGCATGACTTGGCATTTTAGTGTTAAGGGGCGAACATCAGTACAAAAATATTTTATTCTACCCGGCAATCTGTGGCACTTGGCAGGGCTGGTTTGTCATTATTTGCCACAAAAAGCTATCAATGACAGACACCTACCTCAACATAAGAATTGTGTCCACTAAGACAAAGTAAATTTACTCCTTCGATTTATCAAGAATCTCCAAGAGTCAGTCCAGTGTCTCCCTGTCCTACTTTGTTATATAGTAATTCCCCTCACCAGTCAGCAGGGTCTGGAACATTCCACAGCAAAATACCCTAACATATTTTGCTGTCAGTATAACCTCACTCTGCCCAAGCTCTGCAATTATTTCTTACAACATGAGGGAGAGATGGCCATTCAAGATCGGATTCTGGTGAATCATTTTTCTCAGTACTATAAGTGATGTATATGCATAGTGTCCCCACGATTAAGATCTCTCATTGCTGTTTGTATCCTTGTTACTAAAGCAAATTTCAATAGAAATTTCTAAAACAAAAAGAAAAACACAACATGCCTTCTGATGTCTGAAATTTAAAATGGAAAACAAATTTGAAACAATAAATCTGCAAGGACATACATTAAGGTAAGGAAGGACAATTGATTTGCTGCCGTATGGATTTCTTTCCACTGTTATTGTGTTGACAGTTTATCTATTTGTACCCTATAATGCACAGAGCATCATAGAGTATAGCAATGTTTTGTGTGTTTTTTATCATCAAATGAAAATGAGAGGGAGCGAGAAGAAATTAAACTGGGCCACCCCCACTTACCAGCTACAATTCATTAATTAAATAAAAAGAAGGTGTTCCTCCTAGAGTTTTTGTAAATACTACAATGACTCCATACCCAAGGGCAGCCTATGACTCTCTAACCAAACATCAGGTGTTTTTTAAGTACTCTCACTATCTGTCAGATGCATGCTTCATAACACAGTCCTCTTGCTGGCACCTACTGTCCCTCCACCTTCTGTGCCTTGTTAGGCAAGGGAGCAGAATATAGGTGAAATTCCCATTGGTAATGTGCAATTTCTATTAAATTACACATTTTGCACTGCTTAATGTAGGAAAGTGGAATATTATTATGTGATATGGTTGGGGAGCATTACCATGTTATATCATCACAATACCCTAAAGATGGTCCTTGGATTCACACTCATAAATCCGTAGCTCAGTCCTGGGAAAGTGGCAAAGAACAGTCAGGCTTTACTAGAGGAACATGTGTTAGGCAGTTAAGAGTACCAGCATGGATGCTAAGTAATTGATATGACTCAATAGAAATCCAACACCAATTTATAGATATAGAGTATTTTATCTTTATTAAGCCACCAAAATGGACGAAATAGCATACAAATAACCAGAGGTATAGATTTTAGAAACATTGCAGTCAGTGGGAAAATTCACTTGTGACTCTCAGTGACTTTGAGGTCGAGTTATGTGGAACCCTATCAAGCTTGAGGGTCTGTGGGTCTTAGGACTAGGCCACTACAGTCAGTTTAATTTTACCTAGCCTGTGGAGTCTGGGTGCAGAGTTGTCCGGGCTGTCCGTGTTGCTGGGCTGGAGCCTCAGGTGGTGATGAGTTTACCTCTTATCTAGTGCTGCTGGAAACAAGATGCAAAACAAAGCAGAAGCCTGGTTGCTGAGGCTGGATGTTAGTTGCACAGTGTTCCCTGTAGTTGCAGCTTTGAGTGTGGGGATCGGTTACTGGGCTGGTGACCAACAAGCCATGCATCAGTAAGCACAACAAAAAGCTTCTGGAACTTCACTGAGTCTGGGGTAATGGTGAAGTGGCCTGAAACTTCGAGGCAGGTAAAACTACTACTCCTACATTGCACTGAACCACCTTAATTTGGGCGCTCCTACTGAAAGCCCCATGACCAGCTGTTCTTGTGATCCTGCAAATGGTTTTACCTGCAGTTTGCAAGGGACTAGTGCCACTAGTCCAGGGGAGCCTGAGGGTGCTTCTGCTTCCACAGCGTTCCCTCTCATCATGAGAGCTGAGTTTGAGCCAAGGACGAAGGTCACTCACACAGCTCCAAGTCTGTTGCCACAGGGACAGAGTATGGGGGTCATTCTAACCCTGGCGGTCGGTGTTAAAGTGGCGGCCAACCCGCCAACAGGCTGGCGGTCCAAAAAATGGAATTCTGACCCTGGCGGGAACCGCCAACACAGCCCGCCAACTTAACACTCCGACAGCCGCGGCGGTACAGACAAACAGCGCGGCGGTCACCGCCAACAGGCAGGCGGCAGACAATGTACCGCCCACACTATCATAACTCACCAATCCGCCACCTTTTCCGGGGCGGGGGCACCGCCGATAAAAACACGGCGGAAACAGACTACGAACGGGAACACGCTCACCAAAACACACTCCACGAGTACGGAGGACAGCATGGAACCCGAATTAAACATCCTACCTGCTCTCGTCTACCTTCTCATCTACCACGAGTACGAAGTCCGGCGCAGACGACAACGATGAGTACTGCACCTACGACACACGGGAGGGGGAGGACGAAAGGTTACGGGCACACACATATGCGACCCCCCCCCCAATCATGTACTCACCAATGCAGAGCACCAAGTCACAGTGACACCACCCAAACACCCCTGAAAAATGCTAGGACATAATCATATTTGGAATAAATATTTATGTACCAAAAAGCTCCAGAAAATTAGCGTACAACCATGAAAGATATCCACAACAAAACAAATGACATACACATCAGTGTATAACTGAAGTACCAAGTCCTGCACATCCTACGAATTCAGCATGTCCGTGGGCCAAAGTCTTGAGAAACAAGGGCAAAGCCCACACAGGAGACCTGAGTCCTTTGGAGAGAACACTGCAGGGGCATCAGATGTAAAAACTACAGGCACCTCAGGGGGAAGGGAAGGGGGGGGCACCACAGCCACATGAGTCCACGACGCCAGATCCACGAGGAGCCACCATGCCCACGGGACCATCCTGGGGAGTGCAAAGCCACAGTCTCTCAAGTCTCTGCAGTGGGTGGATTGCCCACTGGACCATCCTGGGGAGTGCAAAGCCACAGTCTCTCAATGTCTCTACAGTGGGTGGGCTGCCCACTGGGCCATCCTGGGGAGTGCAAAGCCACAGTCTCTCAATGTCTCTACAGTGGGTGGGCTGCCCACTGGGCCATCCTGGGGAGTGCAAAGCCACAGTCTCTCAAGTCTCTGCAGTGGGTGGATTGGCCACTGGACCATCCTGGGGAGTGCAAAGCCACAGTCCATCAGGTGGATGACAGTCTCCACTGGTCAAGGAGGAGGCATGGTGGGCACAATGAACCATCAACGGTGCTTGAGACGGCGGTGCCCTGTTCAGCGGTGCTTGAGACGGCGGGGCCCAGCGGAGCGGTGCTTGAGAGGAAGGGCCCAGCGGAGCGGTGCTTGAGACGGCGGGGCCCAGCGGAGCGGTGCTTGAGAGGAAGGGCCCAGCGGAGTGGTGCTTGAGACGGCGGGGCCCAGCGGAGCGGTGCTTGAGAGGAAGGGCCCAGCGGAGCGGTGCTTGAGAGGAAGGGCCCAGCGGAGCGGTGCTTGAGAGGAAGGGCCCAGCGGAGCGGTGCTTGAGACGGCGGGGCCCAGCGGAGCGGTGCTTGAGAGGAAGGGCCCAGCGGAGCGGTGCTTGAGACGGCGGGGCCCAGCGGAGCGGTGCTTGACAGGAAGGGCCCAGCGGAGCGGTGCTTGAGACGGCGGGGCCCAGCGGAGCGGTGCTTGAGAGGAAGGGCCCAGCGGAGCGGTGCTTGAGAGGAAGGGCCCAGCGGAGCGGTGCTTGAGACGGCGGGGCCCAGCGGAGCGGTGCTTGACAGGAAGGGCCCAGCGGAGCGGTGCTTGAGAGGAAGGGCCCAGCGGAGCGGTGCTTGAGACGGCGGGGCCCAGCGGAGCGGTGCTTGAGAGGAAGGGCCCAGCGGAGCGGTGCTTGAGACGGCGGGGCCCAGCGGAGCGGTGCTTGAGAGGAAGGGCCCAGCGGAGCGGTGCTTGAGACGGCGGGGCCCAGCGGAGCGGTGCTTGAGAGGAAGGGCCCAGCGGAGCGGTGCTTGAGACGGCGGGGCCCAGCGGAGCGGTGCTTGACAGGAAGGGCCCAGCGGAGCGGTGCTTGAGACGGCGGGGCCCAGCGGAGCGGTGCTTGAGAGGAAGGGCCCAGCGGAGCGGTGCTTGAGAGGAAGGGCCCAGCGGAGCGGTGCTTGAGACGGCGGGGCCCAGCGGAGCGGTGCTTGACAGGAAGGGCCCAGCGGAGCGGTGCTTGAGACGGCGGGGCCCAGCGGAGCGGTGCTTGAGAGGAAGGGCCCAGCGGAGCGGTGCTTGAGAGGAAGGGCCCAGCGGAGCGGTGCTTGAGACGGCGGGGCCCAGCGGAGCGGTGCTTGAGAGGAAGGGCCCAGCGGAGCGGTGCTTGAGACGGCGGGGCCCTGTTCAGCGGTGCTCTTCTGCACCGCGGGCCCTGTTCAGCGGTGCCTATCTCCACGGCGGGGCCCTGTTCAGCGGTGCTCTTCTGCACCGCGGGCCCTGTTCAGCGGTGCCTATCTCCACGGCGGGGCCCTGTTCAGCGGTGCTCTTCTGCACCGCGGGCCCTGTTCAGCGGTGCCCATCCAGCAGGTCAAGGGAGCCAGACCTGGCCTGGACTCCCTGTTCAGTCGCCCTCGGACCGTGACGTTTCTGGACCCTTCGGGGACGGACTCCTGGCCTCCTTAGTGTCCTCCTTCCCAGCTGGGATGTGGCATGTGGGGTCCACCTTCTCCGCGCTCCTGCTGCCCTTCCGCTCCTTTGATGGGGCTCTCGGGCCCTTGCCTCCCCCAGATGGTGTGGGTGGTGAAGTGGCCGCACATTGCTCCTTGGGGGCAGCCCTGTCGGTCCTCGCACGGCGGTCCTTGGTTTTGCGGGTCCTCTTGCCGGGGGGGGGGGGCTGGACGTGTCCTTGCTGCTGATCGATGTGTCACTGCTGGCAAAGGGTGGGCTCCAGAACCCAGGCACAACAGTGACACCCGAAGCTGGGCTGGTGGTGGCTGCGGTGCTCTTGGGACTCTTTGAAGATGGATGGGGGAGGTCATCGGGGGGAAAGAGGTTAAGGTTAGCCAGGAAAAGTTTTTTAGGGCCAAGGTAAAGGGTAGGAGAAGTGGAGATGGAAGTGGAGGTAGAGGAGGTGGTTGTAGGAGAGTCAGGTGTGCTGTCATTGGGTGAAGGTGCTGGTGCTGTAGGCTGTCGTGAGGTGGATGGCTGTTGGGTGGGTGGCTGCCTGCGTTTGTGTGTCTTGGAAGAGGGGGTGACAGACACAGTGGGAGAGGACACAGGGGACGTGTACATGGCAGTGGGGGTGGTGACTGCACGAGTGTGGACTGTACTGGAGGGTGAGGTGGTGATGGAAGCACTGGCTGATGTTGGGGTGCATGCAGGTGTGAGTGTAGACGTCACAGGGAGGGAGGAGGGAGACGAGGAGGAGGGGGACACAGGGGTGGCAGTGGCTGTTGGCATGTCTGCATCTGGGTGTTGCTCGGGTGAGTGTTTGCGGGATCTGTGGTGCTTGTGTTTGGATGAGCTGCTCTTGGGTGTTGAGGTGTGTGCAGGCTGGTCTGATGGTGTGGATGGGATAGGCTGAGGAACAGGAGACAGAGACAGGCTGGAGGCAGTCAGAAGAGGGAGGCTGGAAACAGGGACAATGGCTGCCGTCAGTGCTGAGGCCAGAGCAGTGAACGCTCGTTGATGGGCAGCCTGACCCGAATGAATGCCCTCCAGGTACGCATTGCTCTGTTGCACCTCCCTTTGCACACCCTGGATGGCATTCAGAAGGGTCGTCTGCCCAACAATGAGCATCCTTACCAGGTCAATGAGCTCCGCACTGAGGGCAGCAGGGGCAACAGGGGCAGGGGCTGAGGTGCCTGGGGCGAAGGAGACGCGCGCCTTCCTGGGCGAACCGGCACGGAGCGAAGACTGAGGGGCTGCTGGGAGGGCGGGGCTGGTGCGCTGGGTGGCGGCTGTACCTGTAGAGGCGGGGGGCACGGATGTTGCCGCCACCCCTAGGGAGCTCCCATCCGAGGACGTGTCGCTTTCGCTGCTCTCACCAGCGGTCCCCGTCGTGGTGCTCCCCTCGCCCTCCGGATCACTGGTGCCCTCGGTGTCTGTTCCTGGGCCCACCGGGGCCTTGTGTCCTGCAGCTCCCTCATGCTCCGATGCCATATCTCCTCCGCCTGATGATGCTAATGCACACATGCACAAGAAGATGAAGAGAAAGGGTGGGGGGAGAAAAAAGAAGACCAGGATGAGTGCATACAATGTCAACACCGTTGGCGGAGAGGACAGACACAGGTGCCTAATGCACTAAGCCGCGCATTCGGGGTACACTACTCAGTACTACTGACTAAGACAACAGGCCAAGAGACGTCAAACGCGCACATGGGAGATGCTGGACCTTCAATGGCTGTACTTTTCACCCTAAAGAGGTGGGGGCCGGGGGCACAGGGCCATGCCTAAGGGAGAGGACTACACTACAGAAAGCGCCCTGGCCTAATGTCACCCACAGCCCTCCTCCCCCACCCAGACGCCTCCACTGCGCAGAAAGATAGGAGCATGTGCTGATACTCACCCCCTTGTGTCTGCTGTGATGTCTTAAAGCGCCCATCCAATTCAGGGTAGGCCACCGCCAGGATCCGGGACATCAGGGGGGTCATGGTGCGACTGGCACCCCTCCTAGGTTGGGAGGCCATCCCCAGCAGTGTTTCTGCGGTCTTCCTTGTTCCGCGGCGGATGTCCTCCCACCTCTTGCGGCAGTGGGTGCCCCGTCTGTTGTGGACCCCCAAGGTCCGGACTTCTTTGGCGATGGCACGCCAAATCTCGATCTTCTGATGGGCGCTGACCTATTAGACATGTACAGGGTGGAAAGGAGGAAATCATCAATGGCCTGCATGTTAGATGTAATTGCCCCCCCCACCCACTTTGCCATATGGCACATGCTCTCATCTGTCGGGCGTTGTACTCCTCATTCGCCCCCCACCCCACCAACTTACATCCACCCCAATCCACACAGGCATAGCCCATTCCATTAGCACCCGGGGTACTCACTTGTTGGTCTGGAGGACCGTAGAGTAGCGCATACTGGGGGAGGACCCCATCCACGAGCTTGTCCAATTCTTCAGATGTGAAGGCAGGGGCCCTTTCCCCAGTCACAGCAGCCATTGTATCATCCAGACCGAGGTCACAGCAGCACTTGCAGTATAGGTCCTCTCCTGTGGATGATCAGGTCTCGAGTGATTAAGCAGATAGAAAATGGCGGTCACGTCCGCGGCGGTGCGTACCGCGGCGGTGCGTACCGCGGCGGTGCGTACCGCGACCGCCGGCGCACTTCGTTATTGGCTCCTGAAACCCATAGGCTTCAATGTTAACCAATGCGGCTTTGCGCCGTGGTCTTCGACCGCCTACCGCCACGGTGTGCCCCGCCAGCGCAGTGACCTCACATCCCATTGTCCCACTTCACAGGTCAGGCAGCCGCCATTTCAAGGGCCCACATGGCTTAATTTTGACTGCGACACACAGGCCTAGGCCTTGCATTGCCACACATACACGCCTTTCAACCCATTGCCATTCTTTAACTGTGCAAGCTGTCTGTACGTACCTGTGGTTTGGCTGACTCTGTGCTCCATGTTGTCCTTCCTAGGCACCGTCCGCTGGGACTTGGGATGAGAAGGAGGAATCCTTGCGTGTACCGACCGCTGGTGGACCTGTCGACAATGGAAGAACGCCATATAATACTTCGATACCGACTTGACCGTGCCACTATCCATGAACTGTGTGCCCAGCTGGAGCCAGCCCTGATGTCCCCCATCCGCCAACCCACAGGGATTCCCCCTCTGGTGGAGGTTTTGTCAGTCCTCCATTTTTTGGCCAGTGGGTCATTCCAGACCACAGTGGCCATGTCATCTGGAATGTCTCAGCCTATGTTTTCTAAGATTTTGAGCAGAGTGTTGTCTGCCCTGATGAAACTCATGCGGAGCTACATCATTTTCCCCGAGGAGGGTGACTTGCCCACAGTGAAGGGTGATTTCTATGCCCTTGGACATATCCCCAACATCATTGGTGCCATTGAAGGGACCCATGTGGCTTTGGTACCCCCAAAAGACGATGAGCAGGTGTACCGAAACAGAAAAAATTATCATTCGATGAATGTCCAGGTGGTCTGTTTGGCTGACCAGTACATCTCCCATGTAAATGCCAAGTTCCCAGGGTCAGTGCATGACGCGTATGTGATGCGAAATAGCAGCATCCCCTATGTGATGGAGCAGCTACAGAGACAACGTGTGTGGCTAATAGGTGACTCTGGTTACCCCAACCTGCCGTGGCTACTGACCCCAGTAAGGAATCCCCGGACAAGGGCAGAGGAACGCTACAATGAGGCCCATGGGCGTACAAGGAGGGTGATTGAGCGAACCTTTGGCCTCCTGAAGGCCAGGTTTAGGTGCCTGCATATGACTGGTGGATCCCTAATGTACTCACCAAAGAAGGTGTGCCATATCATCGTGGCGTGCTGTATGCTTCACAACCTGGCTTTGCGACGCCAGGTGCCTTTCCTGCAGGAGGATGGTCCAGATGGTGGTGTTGTAGAAGCCGTGGAGCCTGTGGAGAGTGAAGAGGAGGAAGACTCTGAGGACGACACAGACAATAGGGACAGAGTGATACAACAGTATTTCCAGTAACACCCAGGTAAGAATCACCCACGCCATTTCACAATTGCTTCTAGCCTCCTGCATCTGTACTTTCTGTAGTTCCCCACAGATGTTTTTTATTAATTTATGCCTTTCCCTTCCCTTCTCAGTGCTGTCTGACTCAGTACCTGACTTCTGCTTGGTTCGCCCATGAAATACAGCGTATTGACATTGGTATGTTGTCATGACTAATTGACAGAACAGAAATTGAACAGTAATATGTTATCCCTTTGTTAATAATACAGCATGACTCAAAACAGGTTTGTGTGCAAAATGTGATTTATTTACAGTGCTAGATACCGGTACATGTGATTCTAAGGGTGATGGGTGGGGGTGGAGGAATATCCATGGCAGAGTACAGTTCTCAGTCTCACAGGTGCATTGTTCTTTTGCCTGTGGAAGGATGGAGCATAGGCAGTTCATGGTTGGACAGGGTGGCAATGTGGGACAGTGGGAAGACTTGAGGGGGTATGTCCTGCTGGCGGGGGTCTTGACATCCTACTCTGTCTTTTTCTTTGGTCTCAGGCTCCTCTTACGGGGTGGTTGTTCTTCAGCAGGAGGTGGGGTTCTGGGGGGCTGTCGAGGTGTTGGGACCTCCTGTCCACTAGCGCCGGCGGAGGTGGTAGGCTGTTCCTGGTCCGGCCTAGTGACAGGGGCCCTGTGTGGTGCACCATGGTCCCGCAACGTGTCCTCTATCCTGTGGAGGGCCAGGACGATGGTCCCCATTGCGGTCCCGATGATTCTCAGCTCCTCCCTGAACCCCATGTAGCGTTCCTCCTGCTGTGCCTGGATCTCAGTGAACCTGGCCAGTACCGTCGCCATCGTTTCTTGGGAGTGGTGGTAGGCCCCCATGAGGGTGGTGAGGGCCTCTTGGAGAGTGGGTTCCCTGGGCCTCTCCTCCCCCCCCTGTCGCACAGCAGCCCTCCGAGCTGCCCGGTTTCCCCCGGCCTCTGTCCCCTGGCCGGTGTGCCCGCTCCCACTGCCCCCAGGTCCCTGTTGTTGTTGGGGTGTCGGGTTAGCCTGGGTGCCCTGTAGTGGCAGACACACCGCTGATTGAGCTGTCCTAGAGACAGAGGCATGGGCCCGCTGGGTGGGAGCTGTGCTGGTGTCGGCAGAGGGGGTCGGGTCTGGTGTGGCCTGTGTCTGGGTGAGGGGAACCGACTGCCCAGAGGTCCCCGATGGTCCGGGCTGGTCATCAGGTTCACTGTCGACAGAGCTGCTATCCTCAGTGTGGGCCTGTTCCGGTGGTGGGATGGACACTTCTGGACCCTCCTGGCTGGTGTGTTGTCGTTCGGGTCCTGCATGGGGTAAGAGAGTTTGGTTATTGTTTCTGTGTGTGCAATAGCATGCGTGTTGTGGGTGCCCTTGTCCCCCAGTGCAGGCATTCCCTGGAGGGAGGTGTTGTGAGGGTATTTAGTGGGGGGGAGGGGTTAGTGCAGTGGTCATGCTTAGGTGATGGGTGCCCATGGTTTGTGTTGGCATGCAGGAGTTGGTGTTGGGATGGGTGGGTTGTGCTGGTGAGACATTGTCAGGAAGGATGTGTGCTGGGGGGTTGGGGGTGAGGGTGGGAGTGTGGGTTGGCATGCTGGTGGGGTGTGGGGGATATAGTAGTTGAGATGGGACTTACCAGAGTCCATTCCTCCGGCTACTCCTGCGAGGCCCTGAGGATGCAGGATGGTCAAGACCTCTTGCTCCCACGATGTAAATTCGGGAGGGGTGGGTGGGGGTCCGCCGCCAGTCTTCTGGACCGCGATGTTGTGCCTGGAGACCATCGACCGGACCTTCCCCCGTAGGTCGTTCCATCTTTTGCGGATGTCCTCCCTATTCCTGGGATGCTGTCCCACCGCGTTGACCCTGTCCACGATCCGCTGCCATAGCTCCGCCTTCCTGGCTATACTGGTGTGCTGCACCTGCGAGCCGAAGAGCTGGGGTTCCACTCTTAGGATTTCCTCCACCATGACCCGGAGTTCTTGGTCCGAAAATCGTGGATGCCTTTGGGGTGCCATGGGGTGGTGTGGGTGAGGTGTGGGGTGGTGTATGTGATGAGGAGTGTGTTGGTGAGTGGTGCTTTGTGCTACTATGTGGTGTGTGTGATGGTGTAGTGTGCCTCAGTGTGTCTTGCTTTGGATTGTCTGCTGTGTCTCTCTCTCCTTCTCTCAGTAATTGGGGTCGCAGGGGTTTGTGGGTGATGTGGGTGTGTGTTTTATAGTTGGTTGATTGTGTGGGAGTGGTGTGTGTATGTGTATCAGGTGTGTGTTTTTCAAATTGTCCAATGTGGCTGTGTTTTGGTGATGTGTGTGTATTCTGACCGCGGCGGTGTGTAGCGCCAATGGAATACCGCGTTTGAATGACCGCCGTGTGGATTCGTGGGTCGTAATGGCATGGGCGTATTTCTGTTGGCGTGACGGTGGAGGTTTGGTCATCTCCAGTTTATCGCTGCCCGCCGATGTGGCGGGCTGCAGTGGAGGACGGATTTTTGGAGGTTTGGCCGTTGTGGGTCAGAATGACCGTGGCGGTTGGCCGCGGCGGTGTTATGGCGGTCTTCTGACCGGCGGTAAGGGCATTTTACCGCCGAGGTCAGAATCACCCCCTATGCCTCTTATGTTTTGCTGCTGTGGGCAAAGATCTGTTGTCGGTGACATGAGTCTCCTCTTGGTTCCTCATTTAAGTAAGCTGTTCAGATCTGGTGTCAATCGTGTCAATAAATCATAAGTTTAGGGGAGTTAGGAGTGTGGAGGCTAGTAGCCAAAGGGCAGCTAGCTCCTGCACCTAATCCACTCCGAGGTGACCACATCTAGTGGGGTGGGTCATTTTTTCTAACAAGAACCCTCTATACTGCCACTCCTAAGCATTGCAGAAATCTACATTTAGTGTACAGAATGAGCTGCACACTCTGGAGGGGGGTTAGCCTTCTGTGGGGTACACCACCTTGTATGTCTAATTTCCCACATGTTTGACAGCAAATGTGCCTTGGGTGGGGTAGAGCTGTTTCTTCCACTGGAAGTCATCCGTAATGCATAAGTGAGGTGGTGCAGACTTTGACGCTCACCACCTTAATGTGTGGGGGGAGGGAGGGAGGAACTCCTTCCTGCCCAAACCTTTGTTCTTGATTCCTAGCATTGATCACACTGCCTGGTAGAAGAAAATAATCTTGTTTTGGTGGTAGCAGACATCGGAAAGCACAGGCTGGTTGACCAAAGCACAGTGAAGCTGGGGCAACCAGGTGGGCAGCCCCTAAGGTCGCCACCTGGGTGCATGCCATATCACCCAGGACACACTCTTTGACAAGGCACATTTCTTAATATCAAACATAACATATTTTATTGGTACCATAATAGAACTGCCAATCTTGAGGGTACCTGGCTGGCAGATCATGATCATATGGACCGCTAACACTTACAGTAATTTCCAGTGGGGGACCGATAGGTCTTGCACTTATATGTCCAACATATATATGTCCACACTTTCAATATAATGTACCCTGCCTTCTGGGCTGAGGAGGCCTACCTTAGGGGTGCCTTACATATATTACAGACTGTATTTGACTGTGCCACACATGAAGGGCCTGATTCACAAAGGTAAACCTAGACATTTGGCCTAAAGTTAGACCAAACATCTATGTTTTCTTTACGTTTGGCAGAAAGCCTCTAACTGTGTCAACTCTAGTTTTTCATCTCTGATGTCCTAATTTCCTCTGTATCATAGACCCTCAAACTGGCACCAAGTACCGCTTTAGCACTTGGCTCTTGGGGGTAGTGAGGCTGTGAAGTCCCAGGGTAAGCCACTGAGCTGCTGTAGGCTGGAAGCTTAGAGCTCACTTTTTGATCAGTGTTATTTTTAAAGAGAAAACATATCTAAATTCACACATACAACTACATTCAATTAAAAAAAATGACAAATATTTTTACAGCTATAGCAACTGGAACCCTTACTCAGCCTTAACCATGCATTCTCCCTCCTGAGAGACTTATAGTGAGATTTTGCTCCCTCAGTGAAGGGGGATTGTGGGGACCAGCTGCTGCTTCAGGCACCCTCCCCAAATCAAGAATAGAATGTGGATGGTCCTGACCCTCTAGGAATAATCACCATAAATATGTAAATTTTTGCCCATCCTGGATATTACTGGATGGTAGTTTTACCCAAAATGAAATCTGTTCCAGTTTGCCATGGCCCACCGACCCTAAATCTTCAATAGTGGTTGATCCATCTTTCAGGTATTGATGCACTTGCCTTCCTGGGGCACCACATTCACACACATGTCCTCTTTGCCAGACTGGGAGAGACTGCCACTTTATTGTCTGCCCAGCATGGAGACAGGCTCCGTAGAAGCTCTCCTGAGCTGCAGTATATTTTTAGTTCTGTGGCTTCTCCTGTTTTCTTCCTGTCCACACTTTGTCTTCTCAAGTGGAGCAGAAGGCAATTGAGCGGGCTAGACCTCCTACTGCTGGGTTGTGCTAGTGAGGACAAGAGGATTTCCTGGACCAGAGGAGATTCACCGTTCTGTCCTGAATATTTTCGGTGCCTTTACGGTCCTCTACCTCTAATAGAGATATTTTTCAACTTAATGCATTCACACAACAGGGTCCTCTCGAGGTGGTTAACTCTTTTACAGTATTTAGGGTCTTATAGTGACAACTTTGAGGTGTTTTGTTGCATTGTGTTCCAAGTGCCAAAACCAAGCTTCTGGGGCATCCTGATGCCAAGAACTTTATATGAGGATTCCTGCTGCTTCCTACAGCCTTTGACACTGATGCTGTCTCCTCTATCGCTCCAGCTCTGATGTGGGGATCTAGATCTACTGTCTTGTGAGTCCTGAATTCTGCTAACTGATGGGCTTTTCAGCTGCCAAACAGGCCACAGGCCCTTTATGACACATCTCACTTTTGTGCAGCACTCTCATGTCACCCTGGTCTCCTCTGTCTCTCACAGGGAGAATGCGGTGGTCAATACGAGTCTGGTGGTCACTTGACCACCAGACTCGCTGTGGTGGTTGGACTTCTTCCAATGTGAAGTTACGAGCGCCACATTATGACCACGGCGGTCGTGCAGCGGCCAGTCCTCCAGCACTGTCAGGCTCAGAGATCCCGGCTGTTTGGCGATTGCAGTGGTCCTAATCCGCCCTTGGGGATTACGACCTCATTGGTGGAGAACGGGTGCAGGGGGCCCCAGGGGGGGCCCTGCACTGCACATGCACTTGGAATGGGCAGTGCAGGGGTCCCCCTGGCCAGCACCCTTGCAATGTTCACTTTCTGGTGCACCCTGCATCCTACAGCATTGTCACCTCCTTGAAACACAGGTTTCCGCCGGTTGACCTAGCTGGAATATTTTGAGGGGCCCGGCTGGGAGGTAACCACTATGGCAGCAACCTCCCCATTGGAAGTTCGGCGGACAGGCTAAATCGTCCGGTGAACTCGTAATCAGGCCCTGTGTGTTATAGTCAGAGTGCACAGTGCCACGTCCCAAAAGCACTATGGAAGGCTATTCTATAAAAAGTCCAAGAGAGGTACAGGACACCTTCCTCCAAAATTGCAGCACATCTCTCCCTGTGAATCAAACTCTGCCTACTCTTAACTGTCTTCCATTTGAGGCGTCAAGGAAACTAACTTTAGTGACTCGAGCAAGAGTTCCACCTGTCCTTCCTTTATACAATATGAGAACATTCTTTAACCCAGAATACAGGGAGATTCCAACCCCCCCACCTAACCCTAGCAGGAGAAGCCTTATAAACCAGATTTGGCCTATTGTGTTAAGTGTGTTTAATCTGCCAGTTGGAGTAGCACAGCATTTAATTATTTCTAATCAATCAGCTAAAAACATCATAAATTTCATTATGGCTTGATCCGAGAAATATGTCACGTTATGAAATAAATGTAGGAATCTAGATTATATCTAAATGGACTTCTTATTTGGATTCCAGCCTGATCATTTGTGTGCAAGGAAGCAACTTAGACCCTTGAGACACATTCCAATCTGCAAAAGGTTATGTCAATTTACACGCAGTAAGCTCAATGAAAAACATTAAACATTACACTAATTCAAAAACTGAGTGGTTGAATACCTTTTGTTCTTCAATCAAATAATATTACTTTAGTTGAGCCCTGTTAGACTTTTCATCCTTGGCGTGGTCTCCCTTAACTTTTTGCCTCTGTTCCCCAGGTTGTTGATGTGTGCTGGACTCTGATTTTGCTATTTGTTTTACTCTGGGCACTTTACCACTGCTAACCAGTGCTAAAGTGCAAGTGCTCCTTTTCAAAATGTGTATGTGATTGGTTTATCCATGATTGGCATATTTGATTTAATAGTAAGTCCCTAGTAAAGTGCACTAGAGGTGCCAGGGCCTATAAATCAAATGCTGCTAGTGGGCCTGCAGCACTGGTTGTGCCACCCACATAAGTAGCTCTGTAATCATGACTCAGACCTGCCATTGCAGTGTCTGTGTGTGCAGTTTTACCTGTAAATTCGACTTGGCAAGTGTACCCACTTGCCAGGCCTAAACCTTCCCTTTTCTTACATGTTGGACACCCCTAAGGTAGGCCCTAGGTAGCCCCAAGGGCAGGGTGGAGTGTATGGTTAAGGTAGGACATATAGTAATGTGTTTTATATGTCCTGACAGTGAAACATTGCTAAATTCGTTTTTCACTGTTGCAAGGCCTGTCCCTCTTATAAGTTAACATGGGGGCTTCCTTTAAATCTGATTAAAGTGTAGATTCCCTTTGGGAGTGGATGGACATGTGGAGTTTGGGGTCTCTGATCTCACAATTTAAAAATACATCTTTCAGTAAAGTTGATTTTAAGATTGTGAGTTTGAAAATGCCACTTTTAGAAAGTGAGCATTTTCTTGCTCATACCATTTCTGTGACTCTGCCTGTTTGTGGATTCCCTGTCTGGGTCAGTTTGACAGTTGGGCAGGTTGCACCTAACACTAGACAGTGACACAAAGGGAGCTGGGGTGTAGCCCGCATATCCTGATGTGCCATCTGTGCTAGGAGGGAGGGGAGGAGTGGCCACTCGCACCTGAAAGGGCTGTGCCTGCCCTCACACAATGCAGTCTCCAACCCCCTGGTGAGTGTCTGGGGCCTGGCCTGGGCAAGGCAGGATTTCACATTCCAAAGAGACTTTACTTTGAAGTAGGCCCACTTCAAAGGAGAAACTGGGTATAAGAAGGGCACCCAAAACCACAGACTTTAGAAACACTTCTGGAACCAAGAGGATCCTCTGCCTAGAGAAGAGCTGAATAGCTGAGGAAGAAGTGCTGCCCTGCCTGTGACTGTGCTTTGTGGAGCTTTCCTGCAGTGCTGCTTCTGCCAGAGTAAGAGGGCAAAGACTGGACTTTGTGTGCCTTCCATCTTGTGAAGAAATCTCCAAGGGCTTGATTTAGAGCTTGCCTCCTGTTGTTTGAAGTCTCAGGGACAGCAAAGACTTCTCTCTGGCAGCACCTGGAGTCTCTGGAGAGACGCCTGCTCTGACAAGCGGTGCCCTATCCAGTCCCTGGGCCCTTGAAAGGAAAGCTGGTGGAAATCCATGGAAATCGACTTCGGACGACTCCGGACAGAGGCCGCTGCTGAATCCGGGGACGCCGCCTGCACCCGACGCCGTGACCTTCACTGGAACGCAACGCTCATTGCAGGCCCGATGCCGCTGCAGCCCCGCTGAGGTCCACGACTCCGTGGAAATTGCCGCACCACGTCGTGACCGACGCCGCTCGAAGTGCGCGGATTCAACGTTTCGCACAGACGCCACGATCCCCGACTTCGCGCATCGACTTGTTTTCACTCTTCGCCAAATGTACTGTACTTGGGGGTCTAGGCGACTCCGTGTCCGGCGCCGCTGGTGTCGGCTTGTTGGGAACGACCCCGTCATGACGCCGTGTTAACACCTCATTGAAGCATTTTTCTTTCTAAGCGCTTTTTTTTAGTTTAATCTTTAAAAATTCATAACTTGACTTGTGTATGTCAGATTTTTATCGTTTTGGTCTTGTTCTGTTTAGATAAATATTTCCTATTTTTCAAAACTGGTGTTGTGCCATTTTGTAGTGTTTTCATTAAGTTACTGTGTGTGTTGGTACAAATACTTTACACCTAGCACTCTGGAGTTAAGCCTACTGCTCTGCCAAGCTACCAAGGGGGTAAACAGGGGTTAGCTGAGGGTGATTCTCTTTTACCCTGACTAGAGTGAGGGTCCTTGCTTGAACAGGGGGTAACCTGACTGTCAGCCAAAGACCCCATTTCTAACATTGGTGATCAGCGGTTGGGATTGGACTTGTATTTGTACTTGACATACAGTAATTGAGTGTACACTATTGTTTGAGTTCAGACCACTACGTGACCACATACTACTTGCTTGGTGATCTTTTGATTTTTTCTCTTTGGGACTGTTTTTGTTCTTCTTCCACTTTTTTTCACTGATTCCTTGATTGACTCTCTTTGGAACTTCATTTGGGAACTTGTTTTTCTGCCATTGGAACTTTGCACTTGTTTTTGAATCTTCATCATGTCCCATGCTGGAGATCCATCAGTTGGAGCTGACTTTGACCTTGAGAAATTGGAGAGTTATACCAAAGCTCAGTTGAAGCAGTTCTGTAAAGGTTTTGACTGTCCCATTAAGAGCTCATCCAGGAAGGAGGAGCTGCAAAAGGCGTTGAGGGCCTGGGTGACAGCCAAGAGCACTGAAGGGCACACAGAGGATGAGGGAGATGAGGAGGATGAGGAAGAGTGTTCAGTACACAATGGTATTGTGGGTGGGCCTGTTATGTCCAGGGAGAAGGTCTCCAGGGCAGGTAGCAGTGTCTCATCCAAGGGTCTGACACCTGAGGAGTTACAGGACAGACAGGCAGAAAGGGAGTACCAATTGGAGCAGAGGAGGTTAGCCCTTGAGGAGAGGAAGTTAGCGATGGCTCATGAGCTTAGCTTGAAAGAGATGGATCATAGAAGCCAGTCCAGTAGAGATGGTGGCAGCAACCATACAGTGCAGCCTGAGAGGAGGGTGCACATTCCTAAAGACCTTGTGAAAGATTACAAGAGGGAGGATGACATATACTTGTGGTTCAAGGGGTATAAGTCTGCTCTCCACATGAATTTGGTCCCTGAAGCTCATTGGGGGGCGGGTCTGTGGAAGCACTTTGAGGTAGAGGGGAGGGATATACTGACAGCCTTAGGGGATGCTCAGAATCTCACCTACTCTAACATGAAGGATGCCTTGCTTACAAGGTATGGTCTTACCCCTGAGCAATACAAGGATAAGTTTAGGTCCTACAAGAAGAGGGAATCCCAAACATGGTTGGAATGTGTTGATTCTTATTGCAGGTCACTGGATGGTTGGGTGAAGGGCAGTAAGGTAACTACGTATGAGGGCCTTTACAATCTGATTGCTTGGGAGCACTTGTACAGTTTCTGTTTTCCAGAGCTGCGCCAACACCTGATTGACACCAAGCTGACTGACCCCAGGAAGCTTGCGCAGGAAGCAGACCGCTGGGAGAACACCAGGGTCCAAAAGAGGTATGGGGGAGACCACGCCAAGGGTGGGCCGGGTCCCTCTCAGAAAAAAGGGGTGGGTAAGGGCAAACAGGGGGAGTTCTTCAAAGGGCCTGTAGGAAGTTGGCTCTGTATGCACTATTTCAAAGTAAGGAATAGTATGCACAGAGTCCAAGGGTTCCCCTTAGAGGTAAGATAGTGGCAAAAAGAGATAATACTAATGCTCTATTTTGTGGTAGTGTGGTCGAGCAGTAGGCTTATCAAAGGAGTAGTGTTAAGCATTTGTTGTACATACACACAGGCAATAAATGAGGAACACACACTCAGAGACAAATCCAGCCAATAGGTTTTGTTTAAAAAAAATATATTTTCTTAGTTTATTTTAAGAACCACAGGTTCAAATTCTACATGTAATATCTCATTTGAAAGGTATTGCAGGTAAGTACTTTAGGAACTTTGAATAATCACAGTAGCATATATACTTTTTACATAAAACACAATTAGCTGTTTTAAAAGTGGACACTGCAATTTTCACAGTTCCTGGGGGAGGTAAAGTAATGTTAGTTTTTGCAGGTAAGTAAACCACCTACGGGGTTAAGATTGGGGTCCAAGGTAGCCCACCGTTGGGGGTTCAGAGCAACCCCAAAGTCACCACACCAGCAGCTCAGGGCCGGTCAGGTGCAGAGTTCAAAGTGGTGCCCAAAACGCATAGGCTTCAATGGAGAGAAGGGGTGCCCCGGTTCCAGTCTGCCAGCAGGTAAGTACCCGTGTCTTCGGAGGGCAGACCAGGGGGGTTTTGTAGGGCACCGGGGGGGACACAAGCTCACACAAAAAGTACACCCTCAGCAGCACTGGGGCGGCCGGGTGCAGTGTGCAAACAAGCGTCGGTTTGCAATGTAAATCAATGGGAGACCAAGGGGTCTCTTCAGCGGTGCAGGCAGGCAAGGGGGGGGCTCCTCGGGGTAGCCACCACCTGGGCAAGGGAGAGGGCCTCCTGGGGGTCACTCCTGCACTGAAGTTCCGATCCTTTAGATGCTGGGGGCTGCGGGTGCAGGGTATTTTCCAGCCGTCGGGATTTTAGAGTCAGGCAGTCGCGGTCAGGGGGAGCCTCGGGATTCCCTCTGCAGGCGTCGCTGTGAGGGCTCAGGGGGGACAACTTTGGTTACTCACAGTCTCGGAGTCGCCGGAGGGTCCTCCCTGAGGTGTTGTTTCTCCACCAGTCGAGTCGGGTCGCCGGGTGCAGTGTTGCAAGTCTCACGCTTCTTGCGGGGATTGCAGGGGTCTTTAAATCTGCTCCTCTGTAACAAAGTTGCAGTCTTTTTGGAGCAGGTCCGCTGTCCTCGGGAGTTTCTTGTTCCTCTTGAAGCAGGGCAGTCCTCTGAGGATTCAGAGGTCGCTGGTCCTTGAGAAAGCGTAGCTGGAGCAGGTTTCTTTAGAAGGCAGGAGACAGGCCGGTAGGACTGGGGCCAAAGCAGTTGGTGTCTTCTTCCTTCTTCTGCAGGGGTTTTCAGCTCAGCAGTCTTCTTCTTTGGTAAGTTGCAGGAATCTGAATTCTTAGGTTCAGGGAAGCACTTAAATACTAAATTTAAGGGCGTGTTTAGGTCTGGGGGGTTAGTAGCCAATGGCTACTAGCCCTGAGGGTGAGTACAACCTCTTTGTGCCTCCTCCCAAGGGGAGGGGGTCACATTCCTATCCATATTGGGGGAATCCTCCATCTGCAAGATGGAGGATTTCTAAAAGTCAGAGTCACCTCAGCTCAGGACACCTTAGGGGCTGTCCTGACTGGCCAGTGACTCCTCCTTGTTTTTCTCATTATCTCCTCCTGGACTTGCCGCCAAAAGTGGGGGCTGTGTCCAGGAGGCGGGCCTCTCCACTAGCTGGAGTGCCCTGGGGCATTGTAACACGAAGCTTGAGCCTTTGAAGCTCACTGCTAGGTGTTACAGTTCCTGCAGGGGGGAGGTATGAAGCACCTCCACCCAGAGCAGGCTTTGTTTCTGTCCTCAGAGAGCACAAAGGCTCTCACCGCATTGGGTCAGAAACTCATCTCTCAGCAGCAGGCTGGCACAGACCAGTCAGTCCTGCACTGAACAATTGGGTAAAATACAGGGGGTATCTCTAAGATGCCCTCTGTGTGCATTTTTTAATAAATCTAACACTGGCATCAGTGTGGGTTTATTATTCTGAGAAGTTTGATACTAAACTTCCCAGTATTCAGTGTAGCCATTATGGAGCTGTGGAGTTCGTTTTTGACAGACTCCCAGCCCATATACTCTTATGGCTACCCTGCACTTACAATGTCTAAGGTTTTGCTTAGACACTGTAGGGGCATTGTGCTCATGCACATATGCCCTCACCTGTGGTATAGTGCACCCTGCCTTAGGGCTGTAAGGCCTACTAGAGGGGTGACTTACCTATGCCACAGGCAGTGGGAGGTTGGCATGGCACCTGAGGGGAGTGCCATGTCGACTTAGTCATTTTCTCCCCACCAGCACACACAAGCTGGCAAGCAGTGTGTCTGTGCTGAGTGAGGGGTTCCTAGGGTGGCATAAGACATGCTGCAGCCGTAAGAGACCTTCCCTGGCATCAGGGCCCTTGGTACCAGGGGTACCAGTTACAAGGGACTTACCTAGGTGCCAGGGTTGTGCCAATTGTGGAAACAATGGTACATTTTAGGTGAAAGAACACTGGAGCTGGGGCCTGGTTAGCAGGGTCCCAGCACACTTCTCAGTCAAGTCAGCATCAGTATCAGGCAAAATGTGGGGGGTAACTGCAACAGGGAGCCATTTCTTTACACAAGCCCCCCCCCAGCCCACAGGCCAGGAGACTCAGCCAAAGCTGGGAGCGTCTTCCTAGTCTGTCAGGCAAGGAAGAGTCGAGTAAATAGGATGGTTTGTTGCAGGGCCTACTCTGCCTTACATCCTCCTGTTCAGGTCATTCCCTCTGGGGAACTGACCCACTTCCACAGTGATAGGACCTAGTCTGAATTGCCTATTGTCTGTGCTTTTAATGTCTTCACCCATTCTCTCTATTTTGGGGTTAGAGGTATCCACCTCTGCTAATCTTATTTTAGCCAGGGTCACCCCTAGCTTACCCAAAGAGGTTACCCAGAGCTGGAGTAACCCCACCATGACCAACAGGGTCAGGGGGCCTAACTTGCTATTTGGCATGGGGTCAGACCACCATGCCAAGGATAGTGCAACCTTAAAGGCTAACACCCAGCAGAGGCCACTGACAGCTGTCAGTGCCCAGAACCACACCTTTAGCTCTTCACCTACAAGGGAAGGGGCTAAGTTACAGGCTTCTTTGGGTTCAGGGTGCCTGTCTGCTGTATTAGAGTGGGGGGTTACCACATCTTGTAGTAAACACCCTTCTTCCACTCTTTCTTCTGTTAGCTGAGGAGCCACCCACTCAGGCTTAACAGTTGCCTGACTAGCCAGGACTTCTTGTGGGTCAGGTTGGACTTTAACAGTGCCATTTTTGGAGTTCTCCCCTACTGGAGCAGAATCTCCCTGGCTTGCTAGAACCTTGGCTAAAGGTTGTCCACCTTTCCTACTCTGTTTTCCTTTCTTTTTCTTCTGGGGCCTACTTGCAGTTACTGCAGGGGTAGCACCTCCAGAGTCCTTGGGAGAGGACTGGCCCTGGACCAGTTCCTCTCTTGTGCTCTGACTAACCTCTGGGTAGTCATTTCCAAGGAGACAATCAAGGGGGAGGTCTGTACTGACTACCACCCTTCTCCAGCTAAAAGTCCCACCCACTTCTATGGGCACAAAAGCCACAGGCCTATCAGTGACCCTGTCTGGGCTAACTCTTACTCTGGCCATCTCACCTGGGATGTACTGGCTTGAGAACACCAGCCTGTCATGCACAATAGAGTGACTGGCACAAGTGTCTCTCAGGGCAGTGGCTGGGATTCCATTCACCAGTAGGTGGTGGAAGTGTCTACTTCCCTCTGGAATCTCCAACTCACCTGTTGGGCCCTTTTTCCAGTTGAAGGCTATGAAGACCTCCTCATCTGAGGAGTCATCCCCAATGGCTACACTGGTCACCCCTGGGATTGTGCTAGGGGGTTTGTTTTTGGGACAAGAAGTGTCCTTGGTGTGGTGCCCTGTCTGTCTACAGTTATGGCACCATGCCTTAGTGGCATCCCAGTTCTTACCCTGGTACCCACCTTTGTTTTGCGTTGTGTCTCGGGGCCCACCCACCTGGTCTGGTTTTTGGGGGTCTACAGAGGACTCTTTTTCTTTGTTTCTAGTGTCACCCACTTTCTCCTGAGGAAGTTTTGTAACGCCTTTCTTTTGGTCACCCCCAGTGGAAGTTTTGGTTACCCTAGTCTTGACCCAGTGGTCTGCCTTCTTTCCCAATTCTTGGGGAGAAATTGGACCTAGGTCTACCAGATACTGATGCAACTTTTCATTGAAGCAGTTACTTAAAATGTGTTCTTTCATAAACAAATTATAAAGCCCAACATGGTCATGCACTTCATTTCCAGTTACCCAACCATCCAGTGTTTTCACTGAGTAGTCTACAAAATCAACCCAGGTCTGGCTTGAGGATTTTTGAGCCCCCCTGAACCTAATCCTGTACTCCTCAGTGGAGAATCCAAAGCCCTCAATCAGGGTACCCTTCATGAGGTCATAAGATTCTGCATCATTTCCAGAGAGTGTGAGGAGTCTATCCCTACACTTTCCAGTGAACATTTCCCAAAGGAGAGCACCCCAGTGAGATTTGTTCACTTTTCTTGTTACACAAGCCCTCTCAAAAGCTGTGAACCATTTGGTGATGTCATCACCATCTTCATATTTAGTTACAATCCCTTTAGGGATTTTCAACATGTCAGGAGAATCTCTGACCCTAGTTATGTTGCTTCCACCATTGATGGGTCCTAGGCCCATCTCTTGTCTTTCCCTTTCTATGGCTAGGATCTGTTTTTCCAAAGCCAATCTTTTGGCCATCCTGGCTAACTGGATGTCCTCTTCACTGGAGTTATCCTCAGTGATTTCAGAGATGTTGGTCCCTCCTGTGAGGGAAGCAGCATCTCTGACTATTATGTTTGGAGTCAGGGCTTGAGAGGCCCTGTTCTCCCTAAATAGGACTGGTAGGGGGGAATCTCCTTCCAAGTCACTATCATCATCCTCTGTGTTGCCATCCTCAGAGGGGTTGGCCTTTTCAAACTCTGCCAACAGCTCCTGGAGCTGTAGTTTGGAAGGTCTGGGGCCCATTGTTATTTTCTTTATTTTACAGAGTGACCTTAGCTCCCTCATCTTAAGATGGAGGTAAGGTGTGGTGTCGAGTTCCACCACATTCACATCTGTACTAGACATTATGTTTCTAAAAGTTGGAGTACTTTTTAAGAATCTAAAACTAGTTCTAGGTTCTAATTCAAACTTTCACAAACTTTTAAACTCTAAAAGAAATGCTAAACAGGATCTAACACAAGGCCCTAGCAGGTCTTTTAAGAATTTAGAAAAATAGTTCAAATTGCAAAAATCTATTTCTAATGACAATTTATGGAATTTGTCGTGTGATCAGGTATTGGCTGAGTAGTCCAGCAAATGCAAAGTCTTGTACCCCACCGCTGATCCACCAATGTAGGAAGTTGGCTCTGTATGCACTATTTCAAAGTAAGGAATAGTATGCACAGAGTCCAAGGGTTCCCCTTAGAGGTAAGATAGTGGCAAAAAGAGATAATACTAATGCTCTATTTTGCGGTAGTGTGGTCGAGCAGTAGGCTTATCAAAGGAGTAGTGTTAAGCATTTGTTGTAGATACACACAGGCAATAAATGAGGAACACATACTCAGAGACAAATCCAGCCAATAGGTTTTGTTATAGAAAAATATATTTTCTTAGTTTATTTTAAGAACCACAGGTTCAAATTCTACATGTAATATCTCATTTGAAAGGTATTGCAGGTAAGTACTTTAGGAACTTTGAATAATCACAGTAGCATATATACTTTTTACATAAAACACAATAAGCTGTTTTAAAAGTGGACACTGCAATTTTCACAGTTCCTGGGGGAGGTAAAGTAATGTTAGTTTTTGCAGGTAAGTAAACCACCTACGGGGTTAAGATTGGGGTCCAAGGTAGCCCACCGTTGGGGGTTCAGAGCAACCCCAAAGTCACCACACCAGCAGCTCAGGGCCGGTCAGGTGCAGAGTTCAAAGTGGTGCCCAAAACGCATAGGCTTCAATGGAGAGAAGGGGGTGCCCCGGTTCCAGTCTGCCAGCAGGTAAGTACCTGCGTCTTCGGAGGGCAGATCAGGGGGGTTTTGTAGGGCACCGGGGGGGATACAAGCTCACATAAAAAGTACACCCTCAGCAGCACTGGGGCGGCCGGGTGCAGTGTGCAAACAAGCGTCGGGTTCGCAATGTAAATCAATGGGAGACCAAGGGGTCTCTTCAGCGGTGCAGGCAGGCAAGGGGGGGGGCTCCTCGGGGTAGCCACCACCTGGGCAAGGGAGAGGGCCTCCTGGGGGTCACTCCTGCACTGAAGTTCCGATCCTTCAGATGCTGGGGGCTGCGGGTGCAGGGTCTTTTCCAGCCGTCGGGATTTTAGAGTCAGGCAGTCGCGGTCAGGGGGAGCCTCGGGATTCCCTCTGCAGGCGTCGCTGTGGGGGTTCAGGGGGGACAACTTTGGTTACTCACAGTCTCAGAGTCGCCGGAGGGTCCTCCCTGAGGTGTTGTTTCTCCACCAGTCGAGTCGGGGTCGCCGGGTGCAGTGTTGCAAGTCTCACGCTTCTTGCGGGGATTGCAGGGGTCTTTAAATCTGCTCCTCTGTAACAAAGTTGGAGTCTTTTTGGAGCAGGTCCGCTGTCCTCGGGAGTTTCTTGTTCCTCTTGAAGCAGGGCAGTCCTCTGAGGATTCAGAGGTCGCTGGTCCTTGAGAAAGCGTCGCTGGAGCAGGTTTCTTTAGAAGGCAGCAGACAGGCCAGTAGGACTGGGGCCAAAGCAGTTGGTGTCTTCTTCCTTCTTCTGCAGGGGTTTTCAGCTCAGCAGTCTTCTTCTTCGGTAAGTTGCAGGAATCTGAATTCTAAGGTTCAGGGAAGCCCTTAAATACTAAATTTAAGGGTGTGTTTAGGTCTGGGGGTTAGTAGCCAAAGGCTACTAGCCCTGAGGGTGGATACACCCTCTTTGTGCCTCCTCCCAAGGGGAGGGGGTCACATTCCTATCCCTATTGGGGGAATCCTCCATCTGCAAGATGGAGGATTTCTAAAAGTCAGAGTCACCTCAGCTCAGGACACCTTAGGGGCTGTCCTGACTGGCCAGTGACTCCTCCTTGTTTTTCTCATTATCTCCTCCTGGACTTACCGCCAAAAGTGGGGGCTGTGTCCAGGAGGCGGGCATCTCCACTAGCTGGAGTGCCCTGGGGCATTGTAACACGAAGCTTGAGCCTTTGAAGCTCACTGCTAGGTGTTACAGTTCCTGCAGGGGGGAGGTGTGAAGCACCTCCACCTAGAGCAGGCTTTGTTTCTGTCCTCAGAGAGCACAAAGGCTCTCACCGCATGGGGTCAGAAACTCGTCTCTCAGCAGCAGGCTGGCACAGACCAGTCAGTCCTGCACTGAACAATTGGGTAAAATACAGGGGGTATCTCTAAGATGCCCTCTGTGTGCATTTTTTAATAAATCCAACACTGGCATCAGTGTGGGTTTATTATTCTGAGAAGTTTGATACTAAACTTCCCAGTATTCAGTGTAGCCATTATGTAGCTGTGGAGTTCGTTTTTGACAGACTCCCAGCCCATATACTCTTATGGCTACCCTGCACTTACAATGTCTAAGGTTTTGCTTAGACACTGTAGGGGCATTGTGCTCATGCACATATGCCCTCACCTGTGGTATAGTGCACCCTGCCTTAGGGCTGTAAGGCCTACTAGAGGGGTGACTTACCTATGCCACAGGCAGTGGGAGGTTGGCATGGCACCCTGAGGGGAGTGCCATGTCGACTTAGTCATTTTCTCCCCACCAGCACACACAAGCTGGCAAGCAGTGTGTCTGTGCTGAGTGAGGGGTCCCTAGGGTGGCATAAGACATGCTGCAGCCGTTAGAGACCTTCCCTGGCAACAGGGCCCTTGGTACCAGGGGTACCAGTTACAAGGGACTTACCTAGGTGCCAGGGTTGTGCCAATTGTGGAAACAATGGTACATTTTAGATGAAAGAACACTGGTGCTGGGGCCTGGTTAGCAGGGTCCCAGCACACTTCTCAGTCAAGTCAGCATCAGTATCAGGCAAAAAGTGAGGGGTAACTGCAACAGGGAGCCATTTCTTTACAGGGCCACAAACTGATTCCCTGGGTAAGGATTCCAAACCCCCCAGTGAAAAGAAGCCATGGTTCTCCAAAGGGAAGCCAGTGGCAGGTGGTCCTCCACGTAAGTGTTATGCATGTGACCAGGTGGGTCATGTGAGGGGGGACCCCAAATGCCCCAAAAGTACACCGGCACCCACTGGTGCGACCTCCCAGGGTTTGGCCAGTGTAGCGCTTGTGGAGGAGTTGGTTTCAGGTGGGTGGGAACCAGCTGAGATGACCCTTGTCTCACTAGGGGACAGTGAGATGGTCCAGAGAACCCTAGTGCCTAAAAACACTAAGAAGTACGGGCAGTGGGTGACCATTAATGGACAGAGGGTGGAGGCTCTGAGAGACACAGGAGCCAGTGTGACTACAGTGAGGAGTAACCTGGTGTCTGAAGAGCAGATTGATCCCCGGGTACTTCACCAAGTAGTTGCAGTGGACAACTCAGAGTGCCTGTGCAGAGTGGCGCAGGTTCCCTTTGAATGGGGGGGGTCTCAGGTTCCTTGAAGGTAGCTGTGAGTCCAACCATGCCTGTTGACTGTTTGCTAGGCAATGACCTGGAGGATTCCCCTTGGAAGGAGGTGGAACACAGGTCTCACTTGGAGATGTTGGGTCTGCCTGGGTGGGTATGCGTATCCACCCGGTCAATGGCAGCCCGTCACGGTAATCAAGAGCCCCTGGAGCCTGAAACAGTGGCCCAGGGGACCGCCAAGAAGAGGAGGGGCAGGGGCCGTGGGAAACCGGCCCCAGAAGTTCTCAGGGTCCGGGAGGAGGCGGAGCCTGAGGGTGACACCCCGGAGCCTACAGGGGAACAGGTGGCTGAACTGGGGGAGGTCCCGAAGCTGTCGCAGTGGCAGCAGGAAGGGGGGCCCACCAGGGAAGCATTGTGTGCAGCACAGAAGTCATGCCCTACTTTGGAGGGTTTGTGGCAGCAGGCGGCAGGTCAGGCGGCTGGCAAGGAGCCAGGATCACACCTGATTTATTGGGAGGATGACCTCCTGTACAGCAAGCCTAAGGTTCCTGAGCTTGGGTCAGCCTGTGTGCTGGTGGTACCCCAGTGCTTCGGGGCCTTCCTACTGGGGTTGGCTCATGATGTGCCTTTAGCTGGACATTTGGGGCAGGACAAGACCTTTGAGAGGCTTGTCACCCACTTTTACTGGCCCCTAATGGGCAGGCACTCAGATGCACATTGCAGGTCTTGTCAGACTTGTCAGGCAAGTGGCAAGTGTGGGAGGAAATGTAAAGCTCCCCTCCAGCCCTTGCCTGTTGTCAGTACTCCCTTTGAGAGGGTAGGCATTGACATTGTGGGGCCTCTGGATCCCAAGACAGCCATGGGCAACAGGTTTATCCTGGTCTTGGTGGACCACGCCACCCGGTACCCAGAAGCCATTCCTTTGAGATCAATCACTTCCCCTGTGGTGGGTCGTGCATTGATGTTTTTTTTTACCCGCATGGGTTTCCCCAAGGAAGTGGTGTCTGATAGGGGTACCAACTTCATATCAACGTATCTGAAGTCTCTGTGGAAGGAGTGTGGGGTAACCTACAAGTTCACCATCCCTTACCACCCTCAAAGTAATGGTCTGGTTAAGAGATTCAACTGCACCTTAAAAGGCATGATCATGGGCCTGTCAGAGCCCTTGAGGCGGAAGTGGGACATCCTCTTACCATGCCTTCTGTTCGCCTACAGGGAGGTGCCTCAAAAGGGACTTGGGTTTAGCCCCTTTGAGCTGATTTATGGCCACCCTGTGAGGGGACCTTTGAGTCTGGTTAAGGAAGCTTTGGAGAAAGCTCCTAGTAACCCCCCCAGGATGTATTCAGTTACATGCTGGCTATGAAAAACCAGACTGCCCGCTTCAGGGATCTTGCTCAGGAGAACCTGGAAGCAAGCCAGGAGGATATGAAACGGTGGTATGACCAGAATGCCACTCTGGTCGAGTTTCAACCTGGTCAGAAAGTGTGGGTGATGGCACCAGTGGAACCTAGGGCGCTCCAGGATAAGTGGACTGGGCCATTTGAGGTGGTGGAGCGCAAGAGTGAAGTCACCTACCTGGTGGACTTGCGGTCTCCAAGGAACCCTTTAAGGGTCCTGCATGTCAACCGCCTCAAACCTCACTTTGAGCGTACTGAACTGTCCATGCTCCTTGCAACAGATGATGGAGTAGAGGAGGAGAGTGAGCCTCTTCCTGACATCCTGTCTGCAGGCGAGAAAGATGGGTCAGTGGAGGGAGTGATCCTCTCCCCCTCCCTGACTGAAGAGCAGCAAGGTGACTGTTGCCACGTGTTGGGACAGTTTTCCTCACTGTTTTCCCCGACCCCAGGAGTCACACACTTGTGCACACATGATGTGGACACTGGGGACAGTACACCTATTAAGCAGAAGGTTTACAGGGTGACTGACAGGGTCAGGGCATGCATTAAGGATGAGGTATCTGAAATGCTTACCCTAGGGGTTATTGAGCACTCCAGCAGTCCTTGGGCCAGCCCAGTGGTATTGGTCCCAAAGGCTGCTGCACCTGGTGCCACCCCAGAACTCAGGTTCTGTGTGGACTACCGGGGACTCAATGCGGTCAGCAAGACTGACGCACACAGCATCCCCCGAGCTGATGAGCTCATTGAACGGTTGGGAGCTGCCAAGTACCTCAGTACGTTTGAGTTAACATCTGTGTACTGGCAGATTGTCTTAACTGAGGGGGCCAAGGAGAGGTCAGCATTCTCTACACCAGATGGACACTTTCAATTTAAAGTGATGCCATTTGGGATGAAGAATGCCCCTGCCACCTTTCAGAGGTTGGTCAACCAGGTTTTGGCAGGACTGGATGAGTTCAATGCCGCCTACCTGGATGACATTGCTGTGTTTAGTTCCACATGGGAGGAACACCTGCAACACCTCTGGAGAGTGTTAGAGGCCCTGCAGAAGGCAGGCCTCACTATTAAGGCGAGCAAGTGCCAAATAGGGCAGGGTTCTGTGGAGTACTTAGGACACCAGGTGGGGAGTGGCCATGTGGCACACCTAAAGCCTAAGATTGACACGATTCTGGCTTGGAAGCCTCCCATGACCCAGACTGAAGTGAGAGCCTTTTTAGGTCTCACAGGATATTACAGGAGGTTTGTTAAGGGATATGGTACCATTGTTACCCCCTTAGCTGAGTTGACTTCTAAGAAGCAACCCAAGAAAGTGATCTGGACAGAGGCTTGCCAGAACGCTTTTGATGCCCTGAAGGCTGCCATGTGCACAGCACCTGTGCTGAAGGCACCTGACTACTCCAAGGAGTTTGTTGTGCAAACACACACCTCAGAGCATGGTATTGGAGCAGTACTCTCACAGCTTAATGAAGAGGGCCTAGATCAACCCGTAGCCTTCATTAGCAGGAGGTTACTACCCAGGGAACGTAGGTGGAGTACCATAGAACATGAAGCGTTTGCTGTGGTCTGGGCACTGAAGAAGCTAAGACTCTACTTGTTTGGGACTCACTTCCGAGTTCAGACCGACCACAGGCCCCTCAGATGGTTAATGCAGATGAGGGGTGAGAATCCAAAACTGTTGAGGTGGTCCATTTCCCTACAGGGGATGGACTTTACGGTGGAACACCGTCCTGGTACAGAACACGCCAATGCTGATGGTCTGTCCAGGTTCTTCCGCCTTAGTGATGAGAACTCCCAGGAGGTTGGGTAGTTGCTCCCCACTTTCATCTGGGGAGGACATGTGTTAGACTTTTCATCCTTGGCGTGGTTTCCCTTAACTTTTTGCCTCTGTTCCCCAGGTTGTTGATGTGTGCTGGACTCTGATTTTGCTATTTGTTTTACTCTGGGCACTTTACCACTGCTAACCAGTGCTAAAGTACAAGTGCTCCTTTACAAAATGTGTATGTGATTGATTTATCCATGATTGGCATATTTGATTTAATAGTAAGTCCCTAGTAAAGTGCACTAGAGGTGCCAGGGCCTGTAAATCAAATGCTGCTAGTGGGCCTGCAGCACTGGTTGTGCCACCCACATAAGTAGCTCTGTAATCATGACTTAGACCTGTCATTGCAGTGTCTGTGTGTGCAGTTTTACCTGCAACTTCGACTTGGCAAGTGTACCCACTTGCCAGGCCTAAACCTTCCCTTTTCTTACATGTCAGATACCCCTAAGGTAGGCCCTAGGTAGCCCCAAGGGCAGGGTGCAGTGTATGGTTAAGGTAGGACATATAGTAATGTGTTTTATATGTCCTGACAGTGAAACATTGCTTTATTCGTTTTTCACTGTTGCAAGGCCTGTCCCTCTCATAAGTTAACATGGGGGCTACCTTTAAATCTGATTAAAGTGTAGATTCCCTTTGGGAGCGGATGGACATGTGGAGTTTGGGGTCTCTGAGCTCACAATTTAAAAATACATCTTTCAGTAAAGTTGATTTTAAGATTGTGCGTTTGAAAATGCCACTTTTAGAAAGTGAGCATTTTCTTGCTCATACCATTTCTGTGACTCTGCCTGTTTGTGGATTCCCTGTCTGTGTCAGTTTGACAGTTGGGCAGGTTGCACCTAACACTAGACAGTGACACAAAGGGAGCTGGGGTGTAGCCCGCATATCCTGTTGTGCCATCCGTCCTAGGAGGGAGG
Source organism: Pleurodeles waltl (assembly GCF_031143425.1). Classification (NCBI taxonomy): domain Eukaryota; kingdom Metazoa; phylum Chordata; class Amphibia; order Caudata; family Salamandridae; genus Pleurodeles; species Pleurodeles waltl. The sequence continues at coordinate 499,961,319 of NC_090445.1, forward strand.
GGAGGAGTGGCCACTCGCACCTGAAAGGGCTGTGCCTGCCCTCACACAATGCAGTCTCCAACCCCCTGGTGAGTGTCTGGGGCCTGGCCTGGGCAAGGCAGGATTTCACATTCCAAAGAGACTTTACTTTGAAGTAGGCCTACTTCAAAGGAGAAACTGGGTATAAGAAGGGCACCCAAAACCACAGACTTTAGAAACACTTCTGGAACCAAGAGGAACCTCTGCCTAGAGAAGAGCTGAATAGCTGAGGAAGAAGTGCTGCCCTGCCTGTGACTGTGCTTTGTGGAGCTTTCCTGCAGTGCTGCTTCTGCCAGAGTAAGAGGGCAAAGACTGGACTGTGTGCCTTCCATCTTGTGAAGAAATCTCCAAGGGCTTGATTTAGAGCTTGCCTCCTGTTTGAAGTCTCAGGGAGAGCAAAGACTTCTCTCTGCCAGCACCTGGAGTCTCTGGAGAGACTCCTGCTCTGACAAGTGGTGCCCTATCCAGTTCCTGGGCCCTTGAAAGGAAAGCTGGTGGAAATCCAAGGAAATCGACTTCGGACGACTCCGGACCGAGGCCGCTGCTGAAACCGGGGACGCCGCCTGCACCCGACGCCGTGACCTTCACTGGAACGCGACGCTCATTGCAGGCCCGATGCCGCTGCAGCCCCGCTGAAGTCCGTGACTCTGTGGAAATCGCCGCACCACGTCGTGACCGACGCCGCTCGAAGTGCGCAGATTCAACGTTTCGCACAGACGCCGCGATCCCTGACTTTGCGCATCAACTTGTTTTCACTCTTCGCCAAAGGTACTGTACTTGGGGGTCCACGCGACTCTGTGTCCGGCGCCGCTAGTGTCGGCTTGTTGAGAACGACCCCGTCACGACGCTGTGTTAACACCTCATCGAAGCATTTTTGTTTCTAAGCGCTATTTTTGAGTTTAATCTTTAAAAAGTCATAACTTGACTTGTGTATGTCGGATTTTTGTCGTTTTGGTCTTGTTTTGTTTAGATAAATATTTCCTATTGTTCTAAACTGGTGTTGTGTCATTTTGTAGTGTTTTCATTAAGTTACTGTGTGTGTTGGTACAAATACTTTACACCTAGCACTATGGAGTTAAGCCTACTGCTCTGCTAAGCTACCAAGGGGGTAAGCAGGGGTTAGCTGAGAGTGATTCTCTTTTACCCTGACTATAGTGAGGGTCCTTGCTTGCACAGGGGGTAACCTGACTGTCAACCAAAGACCCCATTTCTAACAAGCCCCATCTGTCACAGTGATACAAATGTGCAGATGCTAGACTGAGTCCGACTCTAGTTTTCCATGCTCAGCTCTCATTTGCCCACACAAGGTCACTTGCACTGCACTGCTCCACAAAGCCCATAAATATGGGCCCAGGGTTTTACTGTTAGAACCAGATTTATAAATGTTTATACATGCTTTGCTATTCAGGAAGATTACACTGCGGGCTTCCCTTCTAAAAACCTTAGTTTTGCTACGGCGTTGTTTTTCTTATCTTATACCAACAGAATAACACTAGGTAGTCCTTCCATAGATTCGTGGTGTGGAAGGTGGCGACAATGGAATTATTAAATAGTTGTTTCATAGGATGAACTGATACATTTACCTTCTTTATGACAACTGGATGATGATTGTGGCAAATTGGGGCGCAGATAACACTAATAAACAAGCATTGGCAAAGGCAAGCTGAGGTAATAAGCACATCTATTTTACTTTTTTATTACAAGTATGCATCGCAAAAAGAAAAAGAAAAAAACAGAAGTCATGCTACTGGTTAAGCATGGCTATCATATGCTTGTAATAAAAAATATGTTTCGTTTGTAACTGTTTTAGTAGTTATGTTTTCAAATAACAAGCCTTTCAGTTGTACCATTCATATTATCATTTTTTGTGAAGGAGATAGGAATAAATCACCCCCTTATCAAGCACTTTAATTGCAGGCAGCTACATTATTACAATTAAACGTAAAGTCTTTGTAACAACTTCTTTAAACAAGCATTTACAATGCAACGAGTCTCGCGTTTGCTCATGTTAGAGCTGATTGCGTTGTAAACTCCTAACCCGACTTTTCACCTATCGGGCAAAAGTGCATTTATGTACATAACCCGAAAAAGTGAAATTAACTATGTAAAGCGCTCGACTTCTGCCAAGCGAGATCGCGCTCGTAAATTAGAGAAAAAGAAGTCCACGAGCCCGATGGAAAACAGTAAGCCTCGCATGTTTTCTGTACTAGGTCACTGCGCTCGAGGAAGGCTAGCTACCGGAAAAGGCATGACGTATGGGTGCCTTCGACTAATGAAAGCAAGCAGATTTTATTAGGCAAGCCCACGAACCAATAAAAAACACTGACGTGAAGTTGACAGGGCTCCGAGCCCTTTTCTAAGTACTAGAGCGTCTCGCTGTGATACGCATGCGCGAGCCCATGCAACGCAGGCTCGACCCTAAAAAGAGACCAAAAAACACCATTTAACTGACTCCCGAACTACAGGCAAATTAAATGGTTAGTATTAAAATAAATGCAATAAAAAAACATACGTTGAAGGTCCTTAGACACTGAAGAGAAAAAAACGTTTTTTAGTTGAATGTGAACAATGTACCTTGGAGTTGTGCAGTCATTTAAAGGGAAGTGAAAGCTTGTTGCTTTTCACAAGAATTACAATGTTCTGGAAAGTATTGCAAAACTTCAACGGTAACCCAAAACATTTGGAAGGAGTATTTTGCCGAAGAATGCTCCATAATGTCAGCATCAAGAATTTTCCCACAATATGGCCTGTTGTCCAACACTTTTTCTTTCTTCAAAAACTCTGTCGTTTTTATCACAATATTTTGAACTTAGAAACCTTTGTAAAGTTTGTAAAGTTTTGCAAATAACTTCTAAAAATGTTTGCAGAGGAATTTGTTTGCAGGAGTGCCAGCTCATAACGTTAGGTCAAGGGGTTTTTGCTTATATATTGTGCCAAGATGTTTTTGTTGCCTGTCATCACACAGGACATATTTCTCTACATTACATTCCCTGAACAAACATTTGGTTTTCTTGTGCCAGCTCTGGCAGCCATCTCCGACTGTCTTAGGTTGAAACCAACTCTGCCCAGTTGTATGTTAGTATATTTTAATCAGGAATAGCATGTGACATAAATATTGTAATCCAAATGTCTTTTACAATTATATTGTGCCATTAGCTATAGAATTTTTTTCATGAACTGCAATGAGGCAATATTTTTAAAAATTATATTTAGTACAAAATAATTATGGCAAGTGATATTCTGACAATTCTGGCACCACAACCTCTGTGCTCTGACTATGGGGAGATGACTCTGGTATATATGCATACACTCAGTTTCTGTCCCTATGGGACACGTGTACTGTTGCAAACAATTTAGGAATCCTGATGCTTGAATTATCATGAGAGACTTTGTTATTTTGTTCTTTGAATGAAGCAGATTGTTCAGCTTCTGAGTTAGGTCTCTTCATGGCCCCTCATCGAACTGGACTCTTTCTGCGGCAAAGGCTCCCCATGGGCTCTACAGCTTACTACCCTGCCTTGTACCCTTTGGATAACGGGCAAGATTATATAAAGGACCTTAGTGGAAACTCAGATGCGAACTTCGAGACATGCCTGTCCTTTCTTCTAACAGACACCGCCTTCAGTGTTTTATATAATTCCTTCCACCTCGAGAACAACAATGACGTCAACTCCACCACCCTGATCGACAACCTCACCAACCTCGGCCTCAGACAACTCATCACCACACCCACACACGCAGCCGGCCACACGCTTAACCCCATCTTCTCCACAAGCACCCACATCACCTTCAACCACACCACCAAACTCCACTGGACTGACCACCACTGCATCCACTTCACCTTCCAGAAACAGGTCAAGCACCACTGTACCCTACAGCCACCCCGTCGCCACTGGAGCAAAGTCACCCAAGACCAGCTGACCAGCGCCCTTGCCCAGAAGCCGCCTAATGACCCCGCCGACCTAGACACCGCCGCCCACAACCTCAGACAGTGGATCAACGATTGCGCCAACTCCCTCGCACCACTCAAGAAAACCACCCACAACCAAGCCACCAAGAAAGCAACCTGGTTCACCGAAGAGCTCCAGACCTCCAAGCGTATCTGCCGGAAACTTAAGAATAAATGGCTCGCCCAACACACACCTGACAGCCTCACAGCCCACAAAGACGCCACCCGCAGACACCACCAGCTAATCAGACTAGCCAAAAGATCCTCCTTCAAAGACCGCCTAGATAACAGCGCACACGTCAGCAAAGAGCTCTTCAGCATCGTGAAGGAACTCTCCAACCCCAGTGCCAACATCAACGACATTCCACCCTCACAAGAACTCTGCGACTCTCTGGCCACCTTCTTCCACCAAAAGATTACCGACATCAACAACAGCTTCAACACCACAGCCGCCCCCACCACACCAGACACCACCCCCGCTAACACCACCCGGGCCAATTGCCTAACCGCCTGGACCAACGTCAGGGACACCGAGACATGCAAAATCATGAACTCCATCCACTCCGGATCACTGTCAGACCCATGCCCTCACCACGTGTACAACAAAGCAGACGCAGCCATCGCTCCCCAACTACGGAAGGTCATCAACATCTCCTTCGAAACAGCAACATTCCCTGAAAGCTGGAAACATGCTGAAATCAACCCCCTCCTTAAGAAACCCAAAGCAGACCCCCAGGACCTTAAGAACTTCCGACCCATCTCCCTACTCCCATTCCCTGCGAAGGTCATCGAGAAAATCGTCAACGCACAACTGACTCGCCACCTCGAAAACAACGACATCCTGGACCCCTCCCAATCTGGCTTCCGACAAAATCACAGCGCCGAGACCGCGCTCCTCGCCACCACAGACGACAAATGGACAATGGCAAAACATCAGCCCTCATCCTCCTAGACCTCTCAGCCGCCTTCAACACGGTATGCCATCACACTCTGACAACCCGCCTCCTCGAAGCAGGAATACAAGAGAAAGCCCTCAAGTGGACTACATCCTTCCTCTCCGACAGAACCCAGAGAGTCTGCCTCCCCCCCTTCTGCTCCAAAGCCACCAAAATCATCTGCGGCGCACCCCAGGGGTCATCCCTCAGCCCAAAATTATTCAACATCTACATGGCAACCCTCTCCCAAGTAGCCGGCCGATACAACCTCAACATCATCTCCTACGCCGACGACACCCAGCTCATCCTCTCCCTCACCAAGGACCCGCACACCGCCAAGTCCAACCTCCACAAGGGAATGCAGGCTGTTGCCGAATGGATGAGAAACAGCCGCCTGAAACTGAACTCGGACAAGACGGAGGCCCTCATCCTCGGATCCAACCCCTCCGCCTGGGATGACTCCTGGTGGCCAACATCTCTAGGAACCCCACCAACACCGACCGACCACGCACGCAATCTGGGCTTCATCCTCAACTCCTCCCTCTCCATGTCAAAACAGGTCAACGCAGTCTCCTCCTCCTGCTACAACACTCTCCGCATGCTCCGCAGGATCTACAAGTGGATCCCAACAGACACAAGAAAAACAGTAACACAGGCCCTCATCAGCAGCAGGCTAGACTACGGCAACGCACTATACACAGCCATCCCGACAAAACACCTAAGGCGCCTCCAATGCATCCACAACTCATCCACCCAACTGATCCTCAACATACCTCGCCGCAACCACATCACCGCCCACCTGAGAAAACTCCACTGGCTCTCCGTTGACAAGAGGATCACATTGAAGCTCCTCACCCACGCACACAAAGCACTCCACAACACCGGACCTGCTTACCTCAACAACAGACTCAACTTCTACACCCCCACCAGACAGCTACGCTCCGTCCCCCGCATCCACCGAAAGACATCCAGATACAAATCCTTCTCCTACCTCGCCACCAAAACATGGAACACTCTCCCAACCAACCTGCGACTAACCCAGGACCTACTCACCTTCAGAAGACTCCTCAAGACCTGGCTCTTCGACCAGTAGCAGCAACCCCCCCCCCCCCAGTTCCTTGAAACCCTAACAGGTACGTAGTGCGCTTTATAAATATATTGATTGATTGATTGAAGAGCATCTAAAATATGTTACACTGGACAATGTCATTTCTGCTGAATCTTCTTTGAGGATTCCCCAAATTTCATCATTAGCCCCTCTGCTTTTGTATCTGTATACCTGTCTTCTGTTCAGTCTTATTACATTTTACTGCTGTACCACTTTGTGGTATATGGATGACAACAATTTTTTTAATTTTTTCATAGCTTAGAGTCCCTGCCTCATGTCTCAATTTCATAATGCTTGAAGAAAATTTTGTAAATGGGTTACCTTCAATTTCTTGAAACAAAATGCTGAAAAAATACATAACTTGCAATTATTGGCAGAAATAATGAACAAGGGGACAAATCATTGTTGCTGAGCTGCCTTGGAACAGCTCCCTTTCCCTGGCATTTTGTTTTACGTTCACCCTCTCTAAGCTTCGCAAACCAACACATCTTCCAGTGCGAGCACTATACGCTTCATCTCTTTAAGCACACACTCCCCTTTCTACCTGGAGAGCTACATACTACCACTCTCACGGTCTTCGTGATGTCAAAAACAAGACTATTGGAACAGGCTATATTTGGGACAAAAAGTTTAAGTTTTATTAAACCTTTAAAGATTTCAAGTGTATCCTTCACTTTCCTGTTCCTACAGATCAGTGCTTAATTTTTCAATAAAAACTTGCCAGTGCTCAGAGCCCTCCTCTGAAACACGCAGCTGCTGCAATTAAATGTGCGAGCAGGGAATACTAAGGCAGCATAATCCTGAAGCATCTCGGGCCTCTTCAAACCATTTACAGCAACTCCTTGCCCCTTCAGCTCACTCCTGCAGCTTTCTGCTTTCTCCCTGTGACGCTTTTTTGTTTTTCCTCTTCCTCCGTCTTTCTCAAATGTGTCTTTTGCTTGCAGCAAATGCTTGAAGCAGAAGAATAAGCGCCGGCCCTCAAAAATAAGTGCCGGTGCTCAGCATCGGAAACAACAAGCACAAATTAAGTACTGCTCCAGATGCCTCACATATATTTTTATGGAAGAAAGAAATGCCTACCTGAAAGCACTGGTCGAAGCCTGCCAGCAAAAGCTATACACCTCCCACAATGAAACCATTTGATTTTGTTTAAAAAAAAATAATGATATGATCTTAATATAAAAAGCTAATTCCAGCATTCACAACATCTGAATACAGATCTTAATTTTACAAATGTACGTGCACATACATTTTTATACAACTTAGACCTACTTGCTATCTGTTGTGGAAGGATGGCCCCTTACGGCCAATGTGCTAAACTGAAGTAGAAAGCTGTACCTGTTCTGCCTCCTCCAGTAAGCCCTATGTACCCCAGACAGGCGATTCTATTATGCAGCACAACCATGCTCCAATGGGCAACTGCAAATAAGAAGGACACCCAACACAATCACAAGAGGCAGTCCTTACCCAACTTCCTCTTTTCTTCCTGCTAACATTAAGGGGCACATGTACGTACGTTTTGCGACTTGCAAATCGGTCGCAGCACTATTTGCGAAAACTCGAAATGGTATGTACAAATGCCATTTCGGAGTCACAAATAGTGGTGCGACCAATTACCGAATTGCAAACATTTGTGACTCAGGTTTGCGACTCACAATTAAGAAATCGCAATTTGCGAGTCGCAAACAGAATGTACAAGGCAGTCGCAAATTGCAAATAGTCACAAATAGGCTATTTTGCACACCCAGATTAGCACTGATTCCAAACAGGTGGTAACCAGAACCAAAGTATAAAATCGGACCTAGAAGGCATCTGGGTTCTTCAAAATGGCTGCACTCTACGTGATTGCATGGAGGAGGCGAGTTCAGGGTGCCCAGCAGAGGAGGAGGCAGCGGAGACAGGAGAGGATATACAGAACCAGACAGACCATATTTCAACAGACTGCGGAGGAAATATATGACAAATATAGACTGAGCAGCGCAGTCATCTTAGAGATTATAGAATTGCTGAAACCTCAGCTAGAACGCCAAACCCTGCGCAGCTGCTCCATCCCCACACATGTGCAAGTGCTGTGCTCACTGCACCTCTTGGCCTCGGGTAGCTACCAGGGGGTGATTGCAGTTGCTGGTGGGGTGTCCCAAAGTGCCCTGTCATGATTCTTTAGAAGGTTCCAAGATGCCATACTCGCACACATGTCCAGATAGGTATAGCTTCCCAGGAATGCTGAGGAAATACACAACACCAAATTGGACTTTTACAGAATTGCAAACTTTCCCCATGTAATAGGGTGTGTGGACGGGACACATATACCCATATGTCACCCTGCAAATCTGGAATATGTGTTCCGCAATAGGAAATGTGCTCACTCACTCAACATCCAGGTGGTATGTGATGCCCACAATGTTATAACTGATATAGTTGCAAAATTTTCAGGGAGCACACATGATGCATACATATTCAGACACAGTAGGATACACCAACACCTAGAATGTGGGGAGTTTGGTGAAGGCTATTTATTAGGTACTGTGTAGTACACACCAATGTCAGAAATGCATTTGAATGCATAACTATGTGAAGCTATGCTCATATCTGCTGTTTTGTTACACAGGTGACAGTGCATATGCTCTGAGGCCATGGATACTCACCCCCTACCTAACACCTGCCAATCAGAATGAGAGGTGCTACAACATTGGACATCGGCAAACCAGAACCATGATTGAGAGGACGTTTGGCATGTTGAAGTCACATTTTAGATGCCTGCACAAAAGTGGAGGTGCACTCCAGTATGCCCCAGAGACTGCTTGCAAGATTGTGGCAACATGTGCCATCCTACACAAAATAGCAACCAGAAGTGGCCTACTTCTTACCCTAGATGACATACATTCGGAGGATGAGGAGCAGGAGCCACCACGACGACAGCCTGGGGATGGTAGCATTGCAATGGAGGGCAAAACGGAGACGGGATCACATAGCAACTTATTACTTTGGCAGGTAAGTGCCAACCGTAACAGCACTCACAAATGTAAGATACACAATGCCAGGTTGTGCAAAACAAAAATATCTTTTAATGTCAGGAGTGGCGTATAGCTAGCAGTAAAGAAGTATAATGTAACAAAGTCTGACACATTAAACTCATGTGCCTTAGACTAAACCTAGGGAGACAACATCACACCCTGGTATGGCTACGACCACCATGGCCTGTCACCAATACCTCTTGCTGCCTGAGAGGTATGAATGAGGTCAACTGCAGCAGTAATGCGCCATAGTCCCTGTTTGAGGATGGATGTTATAAACACCAGACTGCGCGGGTTTTTCTTGATTTAGTAGGTTTGATTTATTGGTTTGATAGGTAATATATAGGGAACAGACATAGATGGTTGTTAGGTTCTGGTAGGTTGTGGCGTCTTCTCCTTCTGGATTATAACTCGCGTCCTCTTCTTCTTTTCTCCCTCCTAGGACCTCGCGGTAAGCGTGTGGTAAGAGAAGAACATAGAACTGGTAAGTGTGGGGTTGTGGTTTAATTCTTTTATTTCTTCTCTCTCTTTTCCTCTCTTCTCTATTTACCTTTCTCCTGTCTTTTCTTCTTGATTTACTTATTCTTCCCTGGTTTTCTTTTCGGTCTGTTCTATTGCTTTCCTCGCTGTCTTTTCTTTCTTTTCCTGCCGTTCGGATACTAGAGACTTCCTTTCTTTCCTGTTTTCCCTTTTCAACTCTTTGGATTTATGTTATATGTTAGCATACATATATAACTCTATCCTTCTCTCTCTCCCGTTTTTTCTTCTTCCCAGTGCTCCCCGTGCCGTGCCCCTTTGTTTTCCCTTCCTCCCAGTGCTCCCCGTGTCATGCCCCTTTGTTTTCCCTTCCTCGCCCTTTTCCGTACCTCCCGCCTCCCGCCCGCTTCCCCTTGTACCGCACCCCTTACCTGGAGAGGCCACGCTTCGCACAGCTCCCCGGGGTCAGCAGCCGTCTTCAAGGGTTTCTGTCAGTTCCGATTCCGGCGGCGTTCCGCTCCTCCAAGGAGTGGCTTCTTCCTTTCTGGTCTCGGCGTCTTCTTCAGTCGTCTGTTCTTCTGGGTCCAGGAACTCCAGTGCCTCCCGGCTCCTATTCCCGGCGCGCTCCCCTGCAAGGGGAGGAAGCCATCTTTTAAATCCCCTCAGGTCCTGCGGTGTTGTCAGGCATCCAATGCTAGCGCTGTTATCCTGGGTTACTTCCGGTGTGACAAGGGCAGAGTCAGCACAAGTCCGGGGAAATTGTGGGTCGGATCGGAAAGACCCATCACAGTCCCCTTGCCACATCTCCTGCCAAATGGCCTAGTTCTACCTGGAGCGTGGCAGTGTGCCTTGACAGGCAAGTAGTTGTGGTGGCTAGGCGGCCAATGGATTGACTGAGCTGGTTCAAACATGCAGCTGTGTTGCACTCTCTGCGCCCTGCATGGGCCTTGCCTGGGCCCCATCCGCAACCATTTTCCTACACAGGTCATTGATGGCGGTGGTGAGGTTGACCATGTTGGTGTTCATGGTGGATAATTGGTTCTCCACATTTCCAAATCCCTGTGTGAGGGTCTGCTGCATTTGGTGCAGGTTCCTGTTCATCATCCGCATTTGTTTGTTTTGCAGGCATTGACTGCTCAGTAGGGATGCCTCCAGTCCAAGGAATTGTTCTATCATTACATCCTCCTCACTTGCATCATGTATCAGACGACGCCCAGACCCAGCTGTTCGCAGTGGCCGACTCTCACCCATCTGTGGCCCCGGTGTCAGGTTTACTGCCTCATTGCCCACATCTGTCTCCTCTGTGGTCTCACATCCATCGTGAACAGTCGGTGTGGTACTGCACTCCCCTGCAGAAATGCTGACTGTCTCATTTGCTGTCATGGTGGCATTGTTATCTCCCTGCACACTAGGGTCATCGGTGGTTACTTGAGGGAGACTTGTGGGACACAGGGGATAGACTGTCAGTGCCTCTCAGATGTGTGGCTTCTCAAAATAAATATTCCTCAAAATTTGGACTACTGTACTACATTACCCATAAAGCACTGAACTTGAGGTTGGCATTTCGACATGGAACAATTTGGATGCTGCATGCTTTTGTGGACTGTGGTTGTGTGCATGGTGCCTTGAATAGTCGAAATAAGTGAGATTTGCTACTTACTTTTGGAGGTTCCAGGTGCTGAACTGTCCAGATCCCCAATTCCTACAACAGCCTCTGGCTCCAGAGTGGTCTCCACCATGCTCTCTATTGCTGTGGGTGGTGGCACTGTGGATGGTCCCCCACCTGTTCCAAGCGCCTCCTTCAACCGCTCTGCTACCCTTTCCTTGGATCTGGACCTGAGGTCATACCATCGTTTGCACACCTCCTCGATGGAGTGATGGCGGACTCCTATGGCATTTATCTTGCTTTGTATGTCCTGCCAAATCTTATTTTTTTGTGAGTCAGGGACACTCATTGATGTCTTCCCAAACAGGACCTCATGGTGAAGGCAGCACTCCTCAGTGAGGACCTCCAGCTCTTTGTCTGAGAATTTGAGCTTTCTCTTCCTCCCTGCAGTGGTTGGCTCCTTAGTTTGGCTTGTCATGGCTGCAGTTGCCCCTCTCAGCTGGGTGTGCCTCTGCTGTATGTGCTGGCTAGACTCCTCCCACTTCCATGGAGGGGTACTTCCTGGTTCTGAAGTCAGCATCCAGCACCAGGAAGTGTGATTTCTCTTTTTTCGGCACCTGTTTGCTACTTGCAACTCAGTCGCAATTTGCGATTCTGTTACACACCCATGTGCAATTCAGGAAATCGTAATGAGCGATTTCGCAAATTGCGATGCATCTCGGCACCGAATCACAAATTTGATTTGCAATTTTTTGTCACATCCCGTTTTGCGAGTCAGAAATAGCGATTTGCATTGAGTCGCTATTTCCGACTCGCAATTTTTTAGCTTCGTACATGTGGTCCTAAGTGTTTATACCTTGTACTAATTGCTGTGAATGGGAACACTTTGGGCATTCTGTGTATCATAAATTCACTAATTGTATTTTAGCAGTTAATACGTATTGAGACTAGCACGTGGTGCAAGCCTTAATGTAAGTTCATTTGTTAAGCATAGACAATTGTCCCGTGTGGTACATATGAATATGATTTGGTAATTTCTAACACGTTTTACCTTGTTTAAACATGAATATTCAGGATAAGAACAGTCAGTTGAAACATTATTGCCTTGAACACGCTCTAATTGAGTGTACGCCTGGGTGAAAGGTTTTGTTGTGTAAAGCTGGCTGCCTACAAGCCGGTTAACGGTTGCTATATTGGTATGTGCCTGCACTGAGTTTGATCAATTACAGGGACTTCCAATGTTCAGTGTGAAATGTGCACTGATGACTGGAGGTCACCCGTGATCTATATTAAAAGTGTTGCACCCGTACTCTGAAGACAAACGGTTTGAGTTCTGGATCATTTATGATCATATACCTATTCTAAACTTTTTTTGTAAATGTGACAGAGTGCATTTATTACATTGGTGAAATGCTTATATCTCTCTTATTTACTAAATCAGCTATGATGTATAAAGTAACCATGACCCCAGTGCTGGACACAAAAATTGTCCCCCTTTTGAAGAGCCCAGAAGTGGTGTGGACAGAGCATGGACATCATGCCAGGACAAGATGTTGAACACATTGGGTCCATTAACACAGATATTTGCTTGGCTGAGCGGGAAAGAGTGAACCTCTTGATCCAGAGATGGTCTCTAGGTGGACCCAGATGGCTATATGCCTCTTGGAAAATGCAAATGGAGGTCTGTCACATAAAAAGGCTTAAACCTCTTTTACTAAGGATAGTTACAAAACGTGGGAATCAGGCTGGTTACAAGGCTGAACTGAACAGTCAGAGAGCTCTGTTTGGTGTTGACTTCATTAGCAAGAATGGACGGTATGTGCTAGCATTTGCTTTGCTAGATAAGTTTAAGTCTGATGGTTTACTGTCTGATTAATTAAACTCAATACAATCATATTACACAAGTTAATAAAATGATCTCATAAACAGGAACTCGTGTATAATCATTCAGGTTCAAGGATGATCAAATCATTCTTAACACCTGTGCAAAAGAATGCTAAAGTGCTTAATAGTAATGATCTGGCTTTTAGCCTCTTCTCAATATGATGTTGCTGTATGTGTATTGCTGTATACTGATCAAATTGTAGGACGCTTTCATGAATTACTACTCACAGTAAAGCAGATACAGATCATTCACTGGCTATTCAGGAAAAATCAAGGTGCTTAACATTATGACTCAATCGCTGCCTTCTAGTTAAGAATTTGCATAGCCTATTAAAATGGGTTAGTATAAGTAATGTTCATATTCCTTAACGAAACATTTTTAGAAAATGTGCACAACCTGCTAATTACGGGCCATGGTTCATTGTCTGATGGATTAAAATATTTACATTCATAAAACAAATTAATAAAATAATCTTATAACAACTACCCACATATGTTAATTCAAAAAGGAGCATGTACAGTCCTTCTCGAACCTGTGCAAGAAGATACTAAAGAATTTATTAGTGATTGTCTGATTTATAGGCCCTTAGCCACTGGTGTGTGATGCTCAGTTTGCAGAATGCAGATATATCAGACATGAATTGCCAATCAAAGTGAGCAAATACAAATCATTCACCGGCTACTGAAAAAAATTAAAGTGCTTAACTTTATGACTCAGACCTACCTTTAAATTAGGAATTTGCACAACCTATACAATGGATTAAAATAGGTAATGTTAATTAACAAAATATTATTAGGAAATGAGCACCACCTACTCACCACCAGAAGTTCCAGCCAGAGGTACAGGGACTGCATAACTTAGCTGTGGGTCACCTGACTTAAACACACTGCTAGGGCTTCCTAGCATAACCATGTGACTCTGTCATTGAGGCTTCTCCTCAGGAGTTGTGGCCTGAGTTGAAGATTGGGAAGCACTAGAAGATGCAGACAGTGCTAATGCCAATAGTTTGAGAAATTTAGAATTTAGCTGCGGGTCACCTGGGTTGAAACACACTACTAGGGCTTCCCTGCATGACAGACTGGTTCTGTCATAGAAGCTTCTCTTCAGGCATTGCTGCCTGAGGTTCCGCAAATGAGGGCAAATGCAAATGATATGAATAAGATCTTTCTCCTGTTCATTGCAGTGCCTGCACAGCCTTGAGCCCTGGTCCTTTCATGCTGGTATATTCGCCAAGGTCAGTAGATTGCCCAGACGCAGAGCCATTATCCTACATTTTGTGCACAACGAGAACACAATTGAAAGGTAGGCAGCCAGAACCAATGTGGTGTAATGCATTATGACCAACCACACATGTGAGTGTGAACTAAATTTGATTTTATATTCAATAAAGGACATTAATTTTGTAGCTCTATTGATTCCCTTTCTAAAGGAATCCTAAGCAGCACCAGCCTCCCATAGTTCTTTCACACTCAGTTGAATAATAGAGGTGTACAACTAAGTATTGTATGCCAATTTTCAATCATTCTGTAGGGCTGTCCAGAGGCCACTATTCAAGATGTCTTGGGCACTACTGATCTTCTATCAGCTCTCCTGGGCAGGTCTTGCCTCTTTAACCAAACTCTAGGGGAAGTTGGGCTGGAGCTGTATGTCGAGATAGATTGAAAGACTTGCCTGGATGCATTAATCTGGATTTTGTCTATTGTCAAGATATCCAGGCCTTGCATTGCCACACTGGCACGGGTGAGAGCTGGCAGCAGTTTGATGTGATGACTGCTAAAAGAGGATAATAAGGAGGCCCATCTAATTTCATTGCCAGGGTAGTCAAAGCATTTATTAGAGTTGAGCCCTTCTTTCCGATGTACTGTTTCCGCAGCATGAAAGTTTCTTGAGTGTCTCAATATATGCCCAAATATTTATAATGTAGTACTGACTGCAGCTGGATGTCATTTACCAACAGTTTCAAAGCATGCCTTGATCAAGTGCCTACTAGCATTGTTTTTGTCTTGGTCACATTGATCCCCAAGTGATTAGATCTTGTGTAGTTGACAAGTGCATTCAGCAGTTTTTGTAGGCTGACCTTGATTTAGCTAAATAGCACTATGTCGTTGGCATATGATAAGTGGGTGAAGTGGAGAGAGCCCAGATGCGATGGGTAAGAGTGTTCTTCATCCGAGATTGGTGTGAGGTCTACCATAAAAAGGTTTAAACGTTTTGGGGCTAACAGACAGCCCTATTTCAGACTTTGATATTTTGGAATTTTCCGGGACAGCCTCGTGCCATCTCCAATTTTTATTTGGACCCACATGTCAGTGTACAGCAAGGTTATCACCTTCAGTAGTGGGTCCGGTAGGCTCCAGTGCTTCAGTTTGCTCCAAAGCAGCTCTCTATCGACACAAGTAATGAACCCAAGGTGTAGATTCTTCCATCGTTAAAATAGTAGTTGTTTTTCTAAATCCAGTCTGGTTTGGAGGGATGATGTTGTTTTTGTTGGACTGATCTGTTAAAGCTGCTAGAAGCAGGGATGCATAATTGTTTGTCTCAGAGTCAATGAGGGCTATAAACCTATAGTTGGCTGGGTTTGCCCTGTCCCCTCCCTTCTATATTGGATTTATGATATAACCTCGCCAGCTTTCAAGAATGGCACCGCTTAACTGGATTTCCTGGTGATGCTAGCATCCCTGACCAAAGTTCTGCATCCTCTTTAAAAATGACCTTACGAAGTGCTTTGTGAATTAAAGATGGAGTGTATGTGAGATCATTTTCTACTGAGGCCAGTTAGCTTTTGAGCCATCTTCATAGGTGATTGGTTGTTTGAGGTGAAAACAGTTCTACTCTTATGCCTTGTTGAAAAAGTTGCAGTAAGATGACTCACCCACGTAATCTCTGATATGTAAGAATTATTTATACTTATGCCTCTGATATTAAGATTGTTTATAATTATCTAAAATTGCATAGTGTTCCTCTGCCCGGCACTGAACATTATTTTAGTCCAAAAATGATCTCTTGCTTCAATTGTTTCTATCCACAGCTGCTACCTGTAAGCTTTCTTTATGGTCTTCAATTGCTCCAATAGTAAAAAAATTCCAGCTGGACCTTCAAGGACCTTGCAAGTTTCCTTTGCTCTCTTTTGAAGACAGCACATTGTTTTAAGAGGCAAATGAACCCTGTGGCCAAGGGTAACTTGCCTGTGCACTGACATAGGGTCGGTGTTTAAAAGTACTTAGATGACTTCTTTCCAAAATTGACCCAAGGATCTCTTGGATGATCTCTTATTCTTAAGCTGCTGATAGTTATCTCTTTGGCCACTATTGTGAGGTCTGCAATTGTTTCCATTGACCACCGCAGCTGATTAAAGTTGGTAGTTTCAGTGGCACCAAATTCTTCAAGGAGCCAGTAAATGGGTGGGTGTTGTTATTACTATTAGTAGGAGATGGAATGAATGATCATCGGATGTCCAGGGGAATCAGAAGCAGGGAGAGATTTGTATAGTCGATGTATAACTTGGTTGGAATCCTCCAGAACTCTACTGTTCTGAACCCTAATTTTTAGAAATCCCTACAAGGAGAGTAGCTGCTCTCCATATGGGTTCCATTGCTTAACTGTTAGGTTAGCCTGAGGTGGGACATTCCAAAATAAGTTGTCAATGTTAAGTATTTTACTATCCTCTGTTGAACATATGTGATTAGACTTAAAGTCACCCATCATCATGAATTCCCACGCAGGCTGAAGTTGCATGCAGTTGGTGATGGATGGCAGTAATTTTTTTATTGTGTCCTTCTTCTTGGAAACATGTGGGTGTGTGTAGGCGTGAGATGGGTGGCCTATCTTCCAATGACCAGTTACTGATTTTGATGATTTGGAAACTGGGGTCCAATAACAGTAGTTCTTCCATGATGATGTTCAGGCACAGTGTTACATAGGCTGCTAGGCCCCCAATAGGTGTATCATACTGTATGTGCTTGATGGCCTTAGATTAGTGGGATATGTAGCCTTCCATAGGTAGGTCAAATAATGACCAAGTTTCTTGAAGAGCTTTAACATCTGCTTTTGTCCAGGTCTTGGGGGGAGCCATTTTGTAGCAGCATCTTTGCTCCAGCAATTTTTCAGGATATAAATCATTAACCTCCAGTCCAGAGGATAATGTAGTTGAACTTACTACTCATGCAAAGTGTGACACATTTATGGCTAGGGGAAGCCAGTCCCATCGAGGATCAGCTATGCTTGGGCAAAGGGTGTTAGAATTTTGGTCTTCTAAGTAACCACAGATATTGCCTTTTTGGGCCCCTCAGCACTAATTTAACCCGCCGAACCGACGCCTGGAATGGGCAGCTTTGTTTCAACAATGGGTATGGATACCTAGGTATCTGGGGTCTATTTAGCGTAATTCCCCAACTTTCAAAGACTGTGGTAAATCCATTATTTAATTCCTTTTCCACGTAGTTGGGATCAATGGCTGTAATTAGTTGGCAGAAATTCCACTGCTATTAGTTCTTCTGAGGTTCAGGCTTTGAGCTCAGGGATCTCTCCAAGTAATCCTAAAATGTTGCCTCTATTGAGGATATAATAGTGACTGTGAGAGAAATATTCTGGTAGAAATAGTAGTTTGGGCAGCCTACTGTCATTGCTTTACGATGCGGGAAGTGGGAGTTTAGGGAATAAAATGCCCCTAGTTGCGATCTTGCAGAACTTTCTCTTGTGGTCATTTTTCGGGGCTCTTATAACCTAATGGAAGGAGCTATAGTTGACGAAGTTGGAACAACCCTTGTTGAGATTAGAGGCTTTAAAGAGGTGGTATGACTATGACTGTCTATACTAATAGAGAGTGTATTATGGTGAGAGAAGTCTGCCTTCAACTTATTGTGTTCTGCATTCGGTGAGCTGATGCTACATATGACAGGGGCCACTGCACTTGGCCCACTGCTGGGCTGAGTCGGGGCAGTAAAGCACTGTACTGAGTTGATAGACAGATTATGGGATTCCTATCCTATTAGTGTGGGCCTCCCATTCAGTCATGGGTGTATGCTTCTTAATATTTGGTACATCGGCTGATCCTGTGTGTCATGTGCAAGATAATCTGCCATTTTGAGTGGGTCAGTGGAGGAGGCCGTGTTACTTGCTCTCTGAGTGACCTCCTGACTTTGAGGTTGTGCTTTGCACAGTCAATTTGCTGTGGTACTGTTGTCAAATCCACAGTTGAAATGGTAGTCAACATTTCCATAACATCCAGTAGGCTGTTGGACACTTTAGCCACCATACTTCCCATGTCCTCTATGTTGGGCGTGCCAAATATTGGATAATTGTATTTAGGGGCTGTCTCCTTAGGCTACATGTATTTCTGTCTTGCTTTCCTGATGTGTTTACGTTGCCTCTTGGTGAGTTTAGAGCAAGGTAAGCTTTTATTATCATAGTGGGGGTGTCCGCTTGGGGAAATAGTTCAAGAGTGGTCCCATCTGGTTTCACTTGGTTGGTGGGGTTTAATAACTTACCTTGCTACAAGCCTCCCAAATGGTGGTTCTCCCATTGTTGCCGTCTATGACGTAATTTATGCAAGGAACATTATTCTCCATTAGTAAGTGAGCCCCTGATTCTGACCTGTTGCATGATTCCGCTTTTGGTTACAGTGACCCTGGAGGAGTGAGACACCGTAGAGTGGGTGGAAATGTTGAGGGTTGACTACCCGCTAAAGATATTGTTTTAACTTCCAGGGCCTGAATCTGGTCTGCATTACTGAAAATTGAAAGCGAGCAGGACCATGATCCCTCCAAGTTGGGCTCCTGACCCATGTTGATAGCTAGAGGATCAGTGGCCTTATTACCTTCAGAATAGTGGTCTAAACAATGTGCCATTTCTTTCTTTGAAACAACATGATGTCTATGGACGTGAGCTGATACTTGCAGAGAGTTACCAGTAGGTTCACGTTGAAAGTGGGCACTGTTGGATTAGCAGCCCAATGGGGGCCTCTAACAGCTGCATCAGGCATGCCTGATGTTCCATCATTTGCTCTGGCTAAATTGGCTGTCTAGATTGATGAGTACCAATTCCCTCTACCAGTTTGGACAGAGTAATGGGGCAGGGCAGGCCAGATGCATTGTCCGGTGTGGTGTATATTAGGCCATAGGGTCTTTCAAAAACGTGAACCTTTGAATTTGCTCAGATTTCCCAAAGTGTGCTGCTATGCAGTTTGGGGAAGATGCCACCACCAGACTGCTGTTTGTGGCATTTTGATTTTTACTGGGTATTTTGTGGTCCTTTGCAGAGGGCACTTTAGGAAATTATTCACTGGGGAGTGGCACGACTTTCCAGAACTCATATTCAGTGCTTCCAGTGTAGATGAATTAAATACGACGATAGCGAACTGTTTTAGCACAAGCACTAATAAGCACCAAGGGATTACACCATGGGGTTCCCTTTGTGGAAATGTGGTTTAAGTGATTAGGAGATAAGGCAGATATGTTGTTGAAGTTGACAGGGGGGGCTGCCGCTGCCTTCTCACCAGCCTTGCAACTCAATTGCGTGAATTTACTCTTGTTGCTCTTGTTAAATAGGAGAGGCTGGGAGGGCATGAGATTGACTGCTCTAATTTGCACCAGTACCCCTGATGCTAAATCCTTTTAGCTAGTATTTCTTGGGGCAATCCAGATTTGCTTTACTTAAGGGGTACAGGTGATGCTTTAATACTCCACAGGTGGAACACACGTGGCATGTAGAACAGTAGAAAGGGGGGAATGCACCCAACCACAAGTTGCATCTGGACCTACCTGGGCGGCCTCCACAGAGCCGGGGCTCAACCTGCTTGCACGGTGACCTAGTGCCTGCCATGACCCTTAAAACCCACCATGCCTGTCCTGTTGGGGCTGAGAAGAGCTGAAGGATCTGAAGACATGCTGGAGGGCATTGAAAATAGAAGATTTAGGAACTTTTATACATTGGTACATTATGGCACATTCTGGCTGTTTGTCACATGGCAGTGTGCTGGAAAAGGAGGCTTTAAGTTGTAGAGCAGTAGGATGATTGCAGTAGGTTGGTTGGTTGTGAGGTTGATTGCAAGGTGACTTAAGTAATTGAAGTCTGAGAATGCTGACAGTCGTAAAATTCTGGCAGCCAGCATCAATGGAAACCCCCTATGCCCACGTTACTGCAGCACCAGGACACCTCAGGCAGCAAGGGCAGCCAAAAGTCCCAAAAATCCAGCAGCTGGCAGCCAGCAGCACCAGAAACCTTGAAGGTGCTGCAGTTACTGCAGCACTAGGGCACCCGAGGGACTCACAGATGCTGCCATAGAACCTCACTTGTGGGATTGCTTCTCACCGCACCACTCTCTCATGAATATGGGCACTAGACTTCCCAGTCTGGCCCCCAGGTAGCAGCTTCAGTGAGCGCAGTCCAGCTCCAGCCATTCGCAACCTGTTCCAACAAGGCGCAATGCACCCTGGAATTCCACGCTCCTCACTCACTCACACCTCTGACTTTTGCACTCAGAGCACCAGTTCTGCTTTGTGTCCAGTTGGCATTCAACTCTTTATGATCAAAAGTCTGAAGAACTTCTGAGACTCTCCTATGTAACACATCGGGTAGGTCCCTGCTGCCAATAAAAAAATACTCTTCACCTCTCAGTGCTCATGTCTTCACTTTCTGTAGCCTCCGCTAGATAAAGTCCACTCCTCACTGATGAGCAGGGCTTTAGCACTAGTGACACCCAGTGTGACAATCTTTTTTTTTTCTGGCCTTCCAATGACCTCCTTCTCCACTGACTCTCTCACTGCCAACCTCTAACAGTGTTCCTCATCTTTCCATAGCCCCTTTCGCTCACTCATTTAATGTGATTTATATTGCTACTCATACCAGAGGAGGGTGGCAAAGCACCCTACATCATACACACATTATACAGAAACAGTGAATCATATGTGCGTGAATCAAATGTTACATAGGACAAAGAGTTTCACAAGATATAGGAATCACTTGTCATCCATACTCATTGGCAGTATGTTATAAACGTGTTTGGTCTCAAGAAGCACAGTCACAGGATTCAAGTGTACCACAGTGGTTGGGGTTGGCTTCACTAATAGGAATGTATTTCTACCCAAACAAATCCATTTTAGCAACATTAGGAAAATGTACGACTGGGGAAGAGACATGACATTCTAGCCTATACCATGCACTTTGCATGCAGCTCTTTGATTGCAGTTCTAGATCACTGTCCTCTATTAGGATTGTAGCTTATGAACTGCAAGTAACAAAATGATCTCTGTGTCAAAAGCAGTAACCCACTGAGATGCCCACATAAAATATAGTTCTATGATCTGCATCATACATGTTCTTTGTAGCAGGCCTATTAACCCTCTGAACTACTTTATGATGACTCAAAACTGCCACTAGACAAAACTTCACTATCTCTCCAGCAGGAACAGTAATCACCAGAGTTAACTTGTCATTTTTAGTGTTGGCTGACACCTGCTGTACACACAAGGAAATTTGCAGCAGAAGCTTTTAAACCAAGCTACTTCTAACCACAGCACTCTCTGAACTCAGCACCAGGTACAGCTGCACCAGCTGCACTGCCCTTAAGCCAGCCCTGCTGATGAAGCTGTTTGGTCAGGTCTCTCCCAGTGTCTGTGGATACAAAGATGACTTCACAGGCCTTTAATTATACTTCCACCCTACTTCAACCTCCAACATACAGGTATTCTCTTCCAATGCAATTCCCACAAAGAAGAAGGGAAGGACACTTTGTCATCAATGGAGAGGACAGAGGGAGATCAAGTTAAGAATTCCCCCTTCCCCCCATAACAAAGTTGGGGGCCCCAAGGCCTTTTTTGCTCTAAAATGGGAGTAAAGTTTGAATGACACTCGGGTTCTGAAAAAAAATCAGGGATTAAAATAGACTTTTCAGCTACACCAGAACAGATTAGGTTTCCTACTACAATTAAGTTTCCTCAGGAAGGAATAAATGTAATTTTACTGGAACTGCAAGAATTACTCCTAAGTGGGCAACAGGGACCTGTCTGCTACAACCAAGAAAGTTTGTTAGCAACTTATTTGTGGCTTAGAAGATGATCAAGAAACTTCACCCGGTGATAAATGTTAAAGAACGCAACCAGTTTGTTCTACATAGCCATTTAAAAATGGAAGCAATGATCAGTATCTGGAATATTCTTCTTCCAAGGGGCTGGTTGGAGTGCTTGGATTTAAAGGACGCTTATCTACTGGTGCCAACCTTTCGCTGTCACATGAAATTCTTGAAGTTCGCTTGGCAAGAGCAGATGTACAGGTTCAAATCTCTTCCATTTGGACTATCCTTCACTCCATGGTGTTTCTCCAGATAGTTAAAAACATTGGTGACAGCTTTCAGATCCTAGGGACTGAGGATGGTGGTATACTTGGATAGCATGATATTTATAAGCCAAAAAAAGTGTTTCGTTAACACAGGTACAAGTGCCATAGACTTAATTAAAACACTGGGTTTTATAACAATGGAGAGGACAAATCTAATTCTTTCAAGATGTTGGAATTTCTGAGGTTTGTAGTGGATTTGGAAAAGAAAACAATTTTACTCACATATTCAAAAATTGAAGCCTTCTTTCATTTTCCATTCAAGTGATCTTTCTGGTGCCACTTCGCTGTAGCACTCTTCAACAATTGAATATGAGAAACTTACAAAGGGGACTGAGTAACTCAGAAATTATCCATGCCAATATGGAGGCAAAGGAGGAAATAAACTGGTGGTGAAGCCACATAGGCACATGGCAAATATCACCATTTTTCTGTGTCTCAGGGGCTGGGGGGAACCCATTTTTGAGTGGAGAAAGATGCTCCAAGAAGGAGTTGTCGATGACCATGAATCGTTTGGAGCTTCCTGCAGTCTTTGTGGGGCAAAATCTTGGTAAACAAAACAAGGTCAGATATGTAGTCCTCATACACATGGGCAATCTGCCCAAAGCCAGGTATGTAAACAGACTGAGGCATTACGAGATCGAGACGCTTAGCAGAATTGGCACAGTTGTAATTATGCTTCTGTAAGAAATTGAGTTGTTATATGACTGGGGTGTGAGCCTTGTTCAAGTAGCACCCACAACCCTTGTCAGGGTAAGGCCCAAGCAAACCCCCAAATTAACCAATGCTCAACCCCCTGGTAGCCTGGCACAGAGCAGTCAGGATTAACTCCGGGCCAATATGTAAGTATTTGTGCAACACTTCAAGCAGTAAAACAGTGAGAACACCACACGAAAAGACCCCACACCAGAAAAATGGAGCACAATGTAAAAAATGAAAACAAGACCAGAATGACAAATCAGTTGATTTAGAGTTATGATTTTGTAAAGAATAAACTGAAATAAAACTTAAAAGTGCGTGCCCTAGTTTTCAATACATTGCACCCTGCCCTCTGTGCTGTCCAGGGCCTACTCTGGGAGTGACTTATATGCATTAAAAATTAATGTTTGAGCCTGGCAAGATGGTTTATTTTCCCAGGTCAAAATTGCTGTTTACCACTGTGCACATAGGCTCTGCAATGACAGGCCTGAGGCATGTTGAAAGGGTTACCTAAGTGGGTGGCACAATCAGTGCTACAGGCCCACTAGTAGCATTTAATTTACAGGCCCTGGATACATGTAGTGCCACCTTACTAAGGACTTATAAGTAAATTAAATATTAGGTATGCCAATTGAGGATAAGCCAATATTACCATGTTGTATGGAGTGAGCACATGCACTTTAGGACTGGTGAGCGGAGGTATAGTGTGCAGAGTCCTAATGTTAGCAAGAACAAGACCAGAAATATGGAGGAGTAAGGCAAAAAGATGGAGAAAGACCACCCTAAGGCTGACAAATCTAACATTTTCCATCAAGCAATGTCCCTGGTGGTGGACTATTCTCTATGATCATGCAACATCATGGTGAACTAATGGTCAATGAGCCTACACAACAGCAGTGATTGGTTTCTGAATCAGCAGGTTTTCAGGACTCTGACAGAGACCTCAGAAACATATGTGGTAGACCCCTTTGCTTAACAGTTGATGGCTTAGGGACCACGCTCTTCAAGAAGAGAGGGGACCCAGAGGACCAGTGATGCAGAAGTTTGGTGCCTGCATTGGCAGTGGGAAGATTCCGTCGACCCACGGGAAATTTCTTCTTGGCTTCCAGTGCAGGGTGAAGGCAGACAGCCCTCAGAGAATGCACCACCAGGAAACAGTTGAGAAAGCCGTCAGGATGAGGTGCTACAATGTTGCTGGTAGTCTTCTTGCTACTTTGTTGCAGTTTTGCAGGCGTCCTGGAGCAGTCAGTGGTCGATCCTTGGCAGAAGTCAAAGAGGGAAGTGCATAGGAGCTCTGGTGAGCAGAACAGCTTGCATTCGTTGTCTGGTGAGATGCCTACAGGAGAGACCCTAAATAGCCCTCAGAGGAGGATTGGCTACAGAGAAAGGTAAGCACCTATCAGGAGGGGTCTCTGACGTCACCTGCTGGCACTGGCCACTCAGAGGTGTCCATTGTGCCCTCACACCTCTGCATCCACAATGGCAGAGGTCTGTGACACACTGGAGGAGTTCTGGGCACCTCCCCTTGGAGGTGCTGGTCAGGGGAGTGGTCACTCCCCTTTCCTTTGTCCAGTTACGCACCAGAGCAGGGCTGGGGGGATCATTGAACCGTTGTAGACTGGCTTATGCAAGGAGGGCACCATCTGTGCCCTTTAAAGCATTTCCAGAGGCCAGGCTACTTCTCCCAGGCCCCTCACACCTATCTCCAAAGTGAGAGGGTGTAACACCCACTCTCAGAGGAAATCCTTTGTTCTGCCTTCCTGGGACTGGACTGCCCAGGCCCCAGGGGGGAAGAAACCTGTCTGAGAGTTGGCAGCAGTGGTAGCTGCAGAGAAAACCCCGGAAAGCTAGTTTGGCAGTACCCGGGCTCAATGCTGGAGACTTGGGATGCATGGAATTGTCACCCCAATACCATTCTGGTATTGGGGTGACAATTCCATGATCCCAGACATGTTAGATGGCCATGTTCGGAGTTACCATTTTATGCTACATATAGGTATTGACCTATATGTAGTGCACGCGTGTAACGGTGTCCCCCCACTCACAAAGTCCGGGGGGAATTTGCCCTGAACAATGTGGGGGCACCTTGGCTAGTGCCAGGGTGCCCACACACTAAGTAACTTTGCACCTAACCTTCACTAAGTGAGGGTTAGACATATAGGTGACTTATAAGTTACTTAAGTGCAGCTTAAAATGGCTGTGAAATAACATGGACGTTATTTCACTCAGGTTGCAGTGGCAGTCCTGTGTAAGAATTGTCTGTGCTCCATATGGGTGGCAAAAGAAATGCTGCAGCCCATAGGGATCTACTGGAACCCCAATACCCTGGGTACCTAGGTACCATATACTAGGGAAGTATAAGGGTGTTCCAGTGTGCCAATCAAAATTGGTAAAATTAGTCACTAGCCTACAGTGACAATTTTAAAAGCAGAGAGAGCATAGACACTGAGGTTCTGGTTAGCAGACCCTCAGTGATACAGTTAGGCACCACACAGGGAACACATACAGGGCACACTTTATGAGCACTGGGGTCCTGGCTAGCAGCATCCCAGTGACACAGGCAAAAACATACATATATACAGTGAAAAATGGGGCTAACATGCCAGGCAAGATGGTACTTTCCTACAGTTTCTCGCTATATCAGAACTTCTTGGGGACAGGGCACAGTTACAGCCTGAGGTTTGGCCTGCTAGGTATGGAATGTTTGTATGTGAACAGGGTATTAATCCTGTTTTATCAAATGTTATTGGGGTTTTAAACTTCTTGACATCTTTTGCAGCTTTGCAAAAGCCCCACAGAACTATTAATGGGTACAGATCAGTGAAATCTGCAGGACTCCAAAAAGCAGAAGTTGGGTAATACTCATTAGCTTGCAGACTATTGAAAGGAATCAGATATAAAATCCTACTAAACCCGGATACTCAACATTATGGGATGTTGGTTTTGTGTTATAGTTGTTCTAATCATTAGTGGATAATAACAAGATTTCTTTTAAGCCATTGCTAGCTACATTGGTAACATTGTTATCTTTGGTATTCTTCAGAAGAGTGTCGGATTTTAGGTCTCTAGATATCCCTGCTAAGCATTTTTCCACAGTTGGGGTTTACTTTACCATCACAAGATATACTAAGAATGTTTTCACCTCCATTGAATTTCCATACTTTCCCTTATGCCCTAGGGTGTGTGTGGTCAATTGTATTAAGTGGTCTGTGGAGGTAACCAAGAATCTGAGAACATCCACTCACAGTTACTGATCTCATTGCATAAGCCATTTACACAATTGTCTTCAATTACTTTGAATAAATAGTTTAAGTGGGTAATGGACTTGTTGCGGTGGATGCAGAATGCTTGAGACTCATCCTGCCTAGGGTTCAGGAGCTAGATTAGAGGACATATGTAAATCAGCAGATTGGTCTAGGGCAGTGTTTCTTACCTGTGGCCCAGGACACCCTTGGGTTCTGCAAGGCCTCCTCATGGGGTCCACAACTATTTTACAAAAGTAAATAATTCTAAAGTTCATACATTAAATTGAATAAGGTCTATACATATAAAGAAGCTAAATTTGAAATTTTAAACCTATATTTGATTGTGAATTAAACAAAATATTTCAATGTATGAGAATTTGGTGTATGCTTGTTTCTATATTTTTCTGTACTGTTTTGAGGTTCAAATCATATAAATTGCCTAGGCTAAGATTACCAGCTTCTAATAATGACTCAGTGGGGCCTTTGGATTCTAGTAATGGTTTAGTGGGGGTCCTCAGCAGTCTAATGGTTAAGAACTGCTGTTCTAGGGTTTTAACATTTAAGACCTTTACTGTAAACTGAATCTACAGGGAGCGATGCAAGGGGTGGATTTGCTTTTAACTTGTATAATAGAGCCTCCTGTCTTGTAATACAATTGCCGGTTATCATAGGCAGTTGGCAAAGGAGAGTCCTGATTTTATTAAAAAAAGGAGGCGAATATTATCCCACCTCTTGAATGTTGTTCCAACCCTGGTCATGTTTGGCAACAAATTATTTTGGTTATTCCTACTGTTAAAATCAACTAGCCCAGGAATGCTCTGACACTTTAGGAGATGACCCGTTTGAAGAGTAGCATTCCGCTAGGGTGCATGGCACCTTCTTAAGGACTTTTATCAAGGACAACATAGTATTATGATTGCTTCTGGGATTTTTGTTGCTATTTTTACTGTTTCCGTTCTCTCACAGTCTATAGCCTTAAACATTATAAAAGACAGAAGACAGTTGTGGACAGCTCATTTTATACTGTTCGGTGTGTTTCTTCTTTGTGGTCACTCTTGCCCATGATAGCAGAATTAAAGGAAATGTATTGTGCATGTGCTCCTTAAACAAAGGCTGCATACTTTTCCCCACCTTTTCTTTATTAAACTCAGGACTCTTCTTCAAAAACTATCTAGGAGAACCTACAATGAATTAATACAGTAACATTTATCCTGCATCTCCTAAAGAGATTCTGAAGCATTCTTCACAGGGAGTGAGGATTCACATCTTTCTTAAGCATTGCAGAATTTGTAGGCATGATAACTGTTAGACTTTTCATGTGTGGCGTGGTCTCGCTTAACTTTTTGCCTCGGTTTTCCAGGTTGTTGATGTGTGCTGGATTCTGTTTTTGCAGTTTGTGTTACTCTGGGCACTTTACTACTGCTAACCAGTGCTAACGTGCAAGTGATCCTATACAAAATGTGTATGTAATTGGTTGACCCATGATTAGCATATTTGATCTACTAGTAGTCCCCAGTAAAGTGCACTAGAGGTGCCCAGGGCATGTAAACCCAATGCTACTAGTGGGCCTGCAGCACTGGTTGTGCCACCCACGTAAGTAGCTCTGTTATCATGTTTCAGACCTATAACTGCAGTGTCTGTGTGTGCAGTTTTAAATTGTAAATTCAACTTAGGCCTCAACCTTCCATTTTCTTACATGTAAGGCACCCCTAAGGTAGGCCCTAGGTAGCCCCAAGGGCAGGGTACAGTGTATGGTTAAGGTAGGACATATAGTAATGTGTTTTATATGTCCTGACAGTGAAGTATTGCTAAATTCGTTTTTCACTGTTGCAAGGCCTGTCCCTCTCATAGGTTAACATGGGGGCTACCTTTAAATCTGATTAAAGTGTAGATTCCCTTTGGGAGCGGATAGACATTTGGAGTTTGGGGTTTCTGAGATCACAATTTCAAAATGCATCTTTTAGTAAAGTTGATTTTAAGATTGTGTGTTTGAAAATGCCACTTTTAGGAAGTGGACGTTTTCTTGCTTAAACTATTTCTATGACTCTGCCTGTTTCTGGATTTCCTGTCTAGATCAGTTTGATAGTTGGGCTGGTTGCACCTCTCAATAGACAGTGGCACAAATGGAGCTGGGGTGTAGTCTGCATTTCCTGATGAGCCATCTGTGCTAGGACGGAGGGGAGAAGTGGTCACTCACACCTGAAACTACTGTGCCTGCCCTCACACAATGCAGTCTCCAACCCCCTGGTGTGTGTCTGGGGCATGGCCTGGGCAAGGCAGGGTTTCACAATCAAGAGAGACTTTCCTTTGAAGTAAGCCTACTTCAAAGGGCAAAATGGGTATAAGAGGGGCACCCAACACCACAGACTTCAGAACACTTATGGAAACCAAGAGGAACCATTGCCTGGAGACGAGCTGAAAAGCTGCCCTGCCTGTTACTGTGTTTTGTGGAGCTATCCTGCAGTTGCTGCTTCTGCCTGTGCTAGAGGACAAAGACTGGACTTTGTGTTGCCTTTCTTCTGGTGAAGATCTCCAAGGGCTTGATTTAGAGCTTGCCTCCTGTTGTTTGAAGTCTCAGGGACAGCAAAGACTTCTCTGCTTGCACCTCAAGCCTCAGGAGAGACTCCTACTCTGCCAAGTGGTGCCCATCCAGTTCCTGGGGCCCTGAGAAGAGAAGCTGGAAGCCCAAGAGTGAGAAATCCACGCACAGACCGATGTGCGAGGAAAAGATCGACGTGACGCCGATCTGCAGCTGAAAAATCTACATGCCGCCGGCTTCGCGGTTGAAAATCAACACTCGTCTGCAACGCGACCGGAAGATCGATGCCCGTGGCTCAAGAAACAACGCTCAGCATCGCTGACGGAGGCTGGTGAGATCGCAACCCACGCTGCATGGTTTTCGTACCATCATGCGGCTGAATTTCTGACGCAAACACCGATAGGTATGTAAAAATGACATAAGGCCTGCCCGGACCCGAGGGTGCTGACTGGATCGACTCATCGCTCTCCTACGGAGAGAAGAAACGATGCACGCTGACCCAACCAAAGGAGAAAAGACAGAAGGTCTTGCTCGTGAGTGAAATCGACGCATCGCAAGCACTTTTTGACACACACTCGCCCGTGCAGGGTTATTTTTGATGCACCCAAGGTACATTTTCACGCTAACAGCATTAGCGCTGTGTTTAAAATTACATGAAGACTCTTTTTGCTTTTAACTGATAACTTGATTTGTGTATTGTGTATTTTTGTCGTTTTGGTCTTGTTTTATTTGGATAAATATTTTCTATTTTTCTAAACCTGTGTTGTGTCATTTTGTAGTAGTTTCATTAAGATACTGTGTGTGTTGGTACAAATACTTTACATCTAGCACTCTGAAGTTAAGCCTACTGCTCGTGCCAAGCTACCAAGGGGGTAAGCAGGGGTTAGCTGAGGGTGATTCTCTTTTACCCTGACTAGAGTGAGGGTCCTTGCTTGGACAGGGGGTAACCTGACTGCCAACCATAGACCCCATTTCTAACAATAATTAACAGTCTTGCTAGGACTGCCTATATACATGTCATCATAGCTGGAAAACTTTTCAGTAACGTTTTCAAACAATTACTCTGTTAGTTTTATCAAGGATTTTTTGTGTACCCATGCTACCGCAGTTTGGTAAAACTACATGCTGGAGGTGCTGGCAGTTTGTGCTCTATTTTCACTTACAGAGTTGTGCTGTCCCTTATCTGGCGTGTCAGAAGCCAACACTTCATTCATAGCTGTTCATTATTTTAGTACTGGACTGTGACACAAAAATAGAGAGCGCAAGACTGTATAGGCATAGGACTTTCCTGGGCCCCATATTTGCACGTTAGGTCAAAGAGCTGCTTTTCTACATTGTGTCATTTAAAAAAAATTGCTTTTCATCAATAATCAGTGCATAGGCAGCAATTTCCTATGGCCCTCATTATGACCAACCCAAATAATTCCTGTATGTGCGGTACTAATGTTGCTGTACATACCAATATTATGAATTTGGTGGCTAAAACTGCACTCCGGCCGTTTCGAATGAAACATTTGAATAGGCCAAACCTCCTAATAGTTATTGGACAGAAATGCCCAATAATTACAAGATGTTCATCTGGTGGTGCGGTAAGCACCAAAATCTGTTTGTGATTGCCAGTTGCTGGGGAGAAACTCGTGACTGTGTGCTATTTATTGCAATTGTAACCCAGAGATGTTGGCTTTCCTTATATGCGATGAACATTGGCCTAAACACTGTACCACTTATAATGAGAGCTAATGAGCTCATATTCATGACAAGCAATTTTAAAGCATGCTGGCAGTACAAGAAAGCAATGATTCTCAAACCTACCTCAACCCTGTCCCTCTAGGTTGAGCTAGGGTGCATTGGGGGAAGATCCTTAGAGGTAACAACTGGCTGATGCTCCTGAAATAGGCAAACCACATTGATATTTCCCACATTTCTGCTCTGTTGTCGTTATAAAGAGTGCATAAATTTTGCAATTCCAAATCCAATGCGATGGAGCAGTAGCTCTGTGGCTCTCCCTGCCCTCCCTCGCAGCGCAAACCTCACGCAATTTTGCGAACAGAATTGCCACATTTTCATTGTTTGAACTCAGTCTTACAGTGCGGAAGCAACTAGTTTTTACGTCGTGTCCACATCTGAATGAAGGCATAGGTATTTGTGAAACTGTCTCAGCAATGAACAGTTCTTTTCAAGGGCTGAGCCTGTTAACCTAGCATAACGAGGCACTCCAGCACCTGGACAGTTCTCTGTATTAGATTGACACGATTGGGCTAATAAAAGCCCCCAACGAGAAACAGACGTGCCTCCATGTGATCGTTCTCTGAAGCTGTAGATTCGCACATGCACAGCTAAACAAGTGTATCTATCGTAGCCATCAGCAAGAAACAGACATCCGTTCCTGTGATATCTCTTGCACCAGCAGACAAGACTATTCACACATCTAAAAACAGATAGTTACACACTGGAACCATAGAAACTCCAAACGAGAACCAGGCACGCCTTCCTGTGATATCTCTCGGACCAGCAAACATGCCGCTTCACTCATCACTAAGAGATACACGTTGGGACCATCGAAGCCCCCAACAAGAAACAGACCTGCCTTCCTGTGATAACTCTCTGCTCGAGCACAGATGCAGATTCATCCATGCACAAGGAGATACACAAGTGGGTCCATCGAAGCCCCCAGGAAGAAACCAATACATCTTAGTTTACATATGCGGGTAAAGATACTCATAGACTTGCACATACAGACTGTAGGGTCTAGTTTTGAGTTTGGAGCATGTGTTGCTCTGTCAAAAATAACGGAAATCCTTTCTTACAAGTGCATCACATCCTATGCATTTGCAGTAAAGTGGGTGTGAGATTTGTAATGCTTGTGACGTAGTACATGCACACAAACTTTAAATAAGGCCCTGTAGAAACTTATTAGACAGAAACAAACATCAAAATAACAATGAAATCACATTTTGAAAGACTTTAGTTATGCTGTAAACAACCACTTGTATTTCTCTAGGAGCAGGTTGCAATTAGAATGAAAAGACTTAGCAACAAATGTGCCGAAGGGATCATGAGCTCTCATTAGCATGTTTAAAGATCCAAAGGAGGCTTTCCTAAATGTATTCTTATTACAAGAATAGCAAGGCCACCCGGGTATCTTGTCAGCTACACCTGATGCAAAAGTCATTAAGCAGAATAAAATGCATTTGTGACAGCTAACCAGACTTAAATAGTTTTAACGAGTAGACAAGAACAAGTCATATGACAATTAAGAAGCACCATGGCACAAGTCAGGGGTACACACGGATACACAGCGTCCACCCACTATTTTCAACAGCGGGGCGCCCTTCACCCTGCCAAGTAGTTGTGCCACACTGTAATATGCTGAACTCGTCCGAGTATAATGGTTAAACACTGCGACTCATTCAGGAGGTCCTGCACGTTGTCTGCTTTCGTTCTGAAAGCAACATGCAGGAGATTTAATACTAAATTTCAGCTGGGGTCACAACAAAGGCCAAAGTTAAGGGGCCATCAGGCCTCCTTTTGTTCTGCTGGAGCTTTCTGGAGCCTCACATCTACCTGGGAATGCAATGGAGGTGAAAAAAGGCACACAGCTTGTTGTCACTCCACAGGTACTTAAGAGAGACATGATTTTGACTTTGTTCAGTCCCTGTATATAAGAGTTATGCACACACTTAAAGAATGCCCAAAGTGTTATTCTGTCCCAGTATTTATACAAATAGTAATTTAAATATTTTATAGCGCTGCTTGTCCCAAAACAGGGGATCAGACTGCTTTACACCACATGTACACATTATACATTGACAATAAATCATATGTGTAAATGTATGTACAGGATGTGTTACATAGGCTTGTGGAAGTTACAAGAAGTAGGAGTCACATGTCTTTCATAGCTCGCTGTGCTATAATTGAAGGATTCCAATTTCTGAACTGCAGGTAACAAAAGGATGTTTGTGTTAAGAGCAGCACCCAACATCCCTATCTACATAAAATAAAAAACTGTCATCTGCATATTACTTGATGCTTTGCAGGAGGCAAGTTAACCCTATATGCTACTTTGCTACTTTGATTCAAAACTGGAACAAGACATGAGACATATCCTCCAGCAAATGTGTGGACCACCAGAGTTATCTTACTATTATTATTATTCCCTGA
The DNA here is from genome assembly GCF_031143425.1 of Pleurodeles waltl. Taxonomy (NCBI): domain Eukaryota; kingdom Metazoa; phylum Chordata; class Amphibia; order Caudata; family Salamandridae; genus Pleurodeles; species Pleurodeles waltl. The sequence continues at coordinate 499,994,285 of NC_090445.1, forward strand.
GATTTAAGGGGCATACAAAGCTCTCCGCAGCAGGTGCATTAACCCAATCATATTTTTTTTAAATTCAGACGTTGCAACCAATTAAGCAAAACAGATTTTTTGCCAAGTTTCTCCTTGTGTCAATTTCTTTGTAGCAACCATTTAAAAAAATAAAATTTGAAATTGAGGCCTAGATTTTGCATCAGGGTTTTGTCATTTTGTGGCACAATCCCAAAGCAAAATCTCATTTGTCATGTCTGGTAATTAGCTCAAATGTTCTCCTTACAGACCTGCTAAGAACATGTGTGAGCTCTTTAGATCAGATGTCATTTCTTGTGATGTGACTTCCTGTGATGTTATGGGTGTTTGGGAAAACTGGGCTGATTGCAGAACTCCCCTCACGTTTTGCCCTCACCTTTAGCTGATACTGGTGTTTTCTGACTCTGACTGTGCCCTGGGCACTGCTAACCAATCCCAGGGCCAGTACTCTGCTTTGGTATATGCAAATTAGGCCCAATTATAATTGGCTCTGACAACCTACCTAAAAGGCCCTAGTATATGGTGGGGGAAGTATGTTTAGGAACCCCAATATAGATGGTGCACCCATAGGTGCACTGCTGTGGTGCCCAGTTTCATTTTAAAGGAAGGCCTGCATTGCTGGCTGCTTTTAAGTTAAAGTTAACCCAAAATTCGACTTTGCAATTAAAAGTACTTCTAAAGTCCAAAAATACCTTATTTTTACATATACGTCACCCCTAAAGTCTGCCCTACGTGCCCCCATAATTGAGTGCCGTGTAAATATAAGCAGGGACTTTATAAAAAGTTTTATAAGCCCTGGTGAGGGAAAAACAGCCAATTTTTTCCCCATTGTAATCAATGTGCCCCATAGGCTAACACTGGAGACTTAGGCCCTCATTACAACCTTAGTGGTCAGTGTTAAAGCGGGGTTAATACCGCCAACAGGCTGTCTGTAAAAAAAAAAGGGATTTTGTCCCTGGCGATAACCGCCATCAAAGACCGCCACTTTAACACACCAACTGCCAGGGTGGTAATGGCCGCTGGGCTGGAGACTTCGGTCTCCAGCCCAGCGGTCGTCACAATCTCACCCTCGGGATTACGACCCGGCCTACTGCCTCGGTTTTCATGCCACATTTACTGTCACGAAAACCATGGTGGTAGACACTATCAGTGCCAGGGAATCCTTCCCTGGCACTGATAGGGGTCTCTCCTGCCTCCTCCGCCTCCCCAGAGTTCTCCCCTGCCCTCCCCCTCCCTCTCCTGTCCCCCGCACATATACACACCAACACGCGCACCCATTTACACACATGCACACACGCATACCCACTACCACCCACGCATGCACACATACATACCCACACACCACAACACACACCAACATACCGTGTCACACACATGCATTCACAACACACAACACTCACAATCACTCATTCATGCATGCATTCAATGTGACTCACACCAGCATGCACGCATTCCAAAACATACACACCCCCCACATACACACAACACCCCCACCCCCTCTCCTGTCGGAGAACCCGACTTACCTGCTTGCAGGGGTCCCTCCGACTGGAGACGGTCCACGGTGCTGCTGTGAGCAGCAGCGTCCGCCAGCAAAACACCGCCAGGCCATATCATTTCTCATGATACGGTCAGTGGTGTTTTGCTGGCGTGGCCTTACCGCAGTCTGCCACTATGACCTTCAACGGTGTTCCGCCAGCATTCTGGTGGTATACCGTCAGAAGTCATGATACACGTATATACACGTATATATGGCTGGTAGTCACGGCGGCGGTATGTTGGCGGCCGTCACCGCGGCAGTAGGCGGTAGTTATCGCCAATGTTGTAATGAGGGCCTTAATTTTAAAATAATAAAGTCTTATTTTCAATAGAGATAAGCTACATATAGCAAGTTTGGTACCAAATTAAATGTTACAATAAATCCAACAACCTGCCATAGTTGACTTTAATATAACTAGCACAGAAGGAGTTTTAGAACTCTTTCTGAAAGTTACCAAATTCAGCCCTGTAGTGCCCTTTCCCAATTGGCCAGAGTCTGGCAGCCTGAACCAGGCTCCCTTAAGGAGGTGTGACGTGGTCTGGACTGACACATGCCCCATGTAGTAAGTTTGGAGCTAGGGCAGAGAGGGCAGGGAATCTGTGCACTCCAAAGGCATGCTATTGAAGTCTTCCCCACATCAAAGGCACCACTGAGTATACGAACTGGACCTCAGGCACCACCACTTTAGAACACTTCTGGACCTGTGAATACTCTGCCAGGAAGAAGGACTACTGTGCTGCTCTAGGACCACCACTGCTGTACTCCTGTCATGTTGCCTGCTGCCCTTTTGCCTGGGAGTGAAAAGGACTGGACCTGCCTCTCTCCAATTCAGAACCCAGAGTGACTCCAAGGGCTAGTTGGCTGCTCTCCTGATCTGAAGTATCAGGTACATAAAATACTTCCATCCACCCCGTTTCTGCACCTGGACTCTCCCAACTGTACTTCTACCCTGCCAAGTGATGCCAACCCAGTCCTGGACCCTGGGAAGTGGGCCTCGGTTGGCATGTTTTGCTTCTAAGTGCTATGCTACAGTTTATTGCTTAAAAAATAACTCAAGTTCTAATGATTGGATTTTTGTCATTTTGGTCTTATTTCATTTTTCAAATTAAGTTATATTTTTCTAACCTGGTGTGGGGACCTTTTTTGTATGGAGTTTTCACTTTGTTACTGTTTGACGTTTTGCACAAATACTTAACACTTTGACTTCAAGTTAAGTATGGCTGCACTGTGCGAAGCTACCAGAGGGTAAGAACAGGTTAATTTGGGGTTTGCTTGTGCCTTACTATGACAAAAATTGTGGTTGCTGCTTGGCCATGGCTCACAACTCATTCAACCAATGACCCAATTTCTCACACTACTAAGGAAAACCATATTTTCTAACTAACATCTATCAGCGATGCTACAGATTTTATGTAAGCTGTGACTAAGTGAATTCTAGTTCGTTTTAATGGGATAACAGGAGTTAGCTTAGCCTCTGGCTTGCAGACTCGTGCCCCCGTCACCTAGTGACTTTTAACCTGCTTAGCTTGCTCTGTCTTAGCCCATTTAATTATTTATTTCTTCTAAGATGGCTGCCTTATTTATAGTTAGGCCACTTGTTATGGGTAACATTATCAGTGTCACCGCGCCAAGGCATCAAGATCAAGCACCAAAGACAAACAAACAGTAGGTGTTCACACTAAGGGATTTTCCCTCTCTATACTTTCGAGGGATTGTTTATATTAATTGCCGTCCCAAGCATGTCTGTTATCTATTGTTTAGGAACACACCTACGTCAGAGGTCCTTGTAGATCTGTATAAATACATCACACTTTAGACAGATAATCAGAGGGATTCCGACCAGACGGCATCACCACCATCGCTGATACCGATGCTGCAGTCGTCTTGACGCTGACTCAGTCTTCGTGCCCCTGCGGAGTCTGAGATAGAGACTTCATTCCAAGGTAACAAGGGTTGGGGGCTCCTCTCATGGGCATGGCCTTGGCAGATTCGGATTAACAAACCCAGCTCTCCTTTAGGTAGGAGGTTAGGACTTTCACATTAGGGTATTAGGGCATATTACATCTTATATATCTTTTTTACATATTACAAGATGGTGGGGGTCTTTGTAATAATGACTCTTGTCTTCACAATTCTGTTTCTTGCATTATTCATTATCCTAATCATTGCAGCCCATGCAACTTATCGCAAATTGCAGTTATGTTAAATAAAGACTATTGAAACTCTACTGCATCTTTGTCATTGCCTGTGTTTGTATGTGACATGATAAATCTGTGAGAAAGGGGTAATCTTCGTTTAACCACGACACTCCCTGAGATATCTTATTCTCGAGTCCATGCGCAACGGCTGCCATAAATCACCTTTTACTATTGTGTTTCCGGTGAGGTACTGCTAGTGAGCCGGTAAGGTTGAGACAACAGTTGCAACTTGATGTAGGAAAGGCGTAGTCGCCTACAAACAAAAGAACTGTCATCCTTAAACCAGCAGTCTTGTCCAGAGCAAGAGTCCAAACTACGACATGGCGCCACCAACGATGGTGTTTAGGCACTAATTTACGGATACCCCGACTATCACTGTCTCACAGACAACAGGTACCCTAAGTACCATTATACGGAGACGTCCGTGGTCTTTGGGAGAATCCTCCTCAGCTGAAAAGGTAATACCTTATTAAGCTGTAGGTTGTTCGAGCTCAAACTCATAAAAGGACTTTACTACCCATTTTTGGTGTTCCGTTTCTCTAAACAAATATGGCTGATGCCATTGACATTCCTGAAAATGCTAGACATGCACTAACACAACATTTATTAATGCATGGCCTTACAGAAGAGGGCGGGGATGTTACTCTGATAATAGAAGCTAATGAAGCATACCAAACAGAAACGTTTTACTGTTGGGTCACCTTTCCTGAGGTTGACCAAAGAACGCACACATTTCACACACATGAAGTTGCAAACGTACCTTTACGGTACCAAGCATACCAGTATCATTAAATATCGCTCACCTGCCAGGAGCATCAGAACTGGTTCGAAGGCGCCCTACCACATGTACTACGAAGAGTGAGGTTAGGTCCCTTAAGTAATGGTGGACCTACGTGGCCTATGTTTGCTACAAACACCTCACCCAGGCATACAGAATATGCCGATAGCAGATTTATGAGTTTTATATAATGACTGAGTGGCATTATATAGACGTTTAGTCCAGTTCGTACTGCGAACATTGAACACGACACCAGCGTGTCCAGCACCGCCAGTAGCTGGTGGTTATCAATTGGCTTCTGGGATTAATCCACAAACAGTGCATACTATTATGGGTAAAGTGCCCACGCAACGGGAAAAAATTCCGTTCTGGATTGCCCAGAAAACGAATCAGCTGGAAGCTGTGTTTCCCCATACGGGACCACAGGAAAAACATAAATTGCTCACTATGTGCTTGCCTTTTGGGATGGTTCCCTCGGTGGATGACTGTGCCACATGGGGTACAGTCTTTGCTGCCATATATACTACCACACATGGTACCCCGACACTTGCCAATTTACCGGAAGTGTTGAAACAAATACAAAATGAGCATGGGGCTGCACCAGCCCTGGATTTGGGGATGAAATTAATGCGTAACTTTGAAGCCGTATCCTCAATCATACTCAGTAATATTAAAGGGGAAGCGGTAGCACTGGCAATTCGCCAGCGTCTCCGGGAAACTCCACACCAGGAACAAGAGAGACAGCTACCGAAAATAATTTCCGATACCTATACTAGTATAGGACGAGATAGTTTGGAAGCCAAAACGAAAAAATTGGAGTCACAAGGTACTGCCCATGAGGAGGGTACAAAGCAGGCACAAGAGGGCTCTAAGAAGCGCTGGGACAAACAAAAAGATTTCAAAGAAAGGAGAAATAAGAGACCTGATTCTCCACACCCGGAGAACTCCGAAAAGAGATATAATCTCAGAAATAGGGAGAACATTAAAACTCCAGACAGATATACTGATTCACGTCCCTCTCGTTCCTTTCAGGATGCACCGGGTAGACGTAGCGAGAGAGGGGGACATCAAGATCGACGTCCGGAATACGTGAAAGAAAAGAAAGACTCACAACAGTCTGCCATTAAAAAAGAAGAAAAGACTCCTCAGCAAAAGCCACAGTTTAAAAAGAAGAAGGTGGCAGCACTGACAGTTAAAAATGCCAGTTAAATTGAGAACACTGTTGAGGAACAAGACGTGGGCAGTGACTCTGTTAGACAGCACGGCAGAAGTCACGATATGTCGCCAGAGTCTGAAAGATCATCTGGATGCGACAGCAACTAGCGATTACGTCGCAGTTGAAACAGCTGATGTCCGCGTTCTCCCCCCGATAGGGTTTATGATTTAAAAATTCAGATAGAGGGAGATGTAGAGCGCACTATGAGTGTGATATTTTGGGATGAACTTACTAGTGATATCCTATTGGCCGAAAGAGACTGGCCACCTGAACACATCTGCAAGCTCCCGCATGGGGAAGATGTAATTTTGCCTTCTTTCTCCGATCTTGTTCCGGAAGCAGCAAAAGAAGCCTATGCTGCTGAATGGGCTTTAGCACAGGCACCTGCGCTATACTGCAATAATGTAGGTTGGGACAAGGAGTCTCCTTGTCATATTATTCCTGTTAGGTCTACACCCCAACTGCAGCTACAATATTCTGTCAAAAACAACTTGAGTACCAGGGAGTAATTGAGCCCTGTACATCTGCAATGAATAATCCGTTATTCCCCGTTGCAAAGCCAGACCATTCATATAGAATAGTCGTTGATTATAGACACTTAAATAGTCATACACGCACGTATGCTATACAAAATTCACACAGCACAGCACTGATAAACAATATAGTGCGTAAAAAATATAAGACAACATTAGACATATCTAATGGGTTCTTCTGCCAGAATTTAGCACATGAAAGTCGGGACTTAAGTGCATTCTCATTTGGCTCTCAGAAATGCTTTTGTTGTTTACCTCAAGGCTATAAAAATAGCCCAGGACTGTTTTCAGCCCGTGTAACATCAATATTACATGATATTGATTCCGAGGCATTGTCATATGTGGATGACATATATCTCACAGACGACGTCATCGACATTCATCTTGCGAGGGTCGATCGGATCATTTTGGGATTTGCAGACCTCGGTTATAAATTCAATTTTAAGAAAAGCAAGATAGCCTTTCTTAGCGTATTATTCCTGGGATATGAGCTATCAAACGAGGGGAAGAGCCTGGCCCGCACTTTCTGGAGAAGTGTGCTCACCTACAGCCTCCAAACACACTTAAGAAATTACAGTCATTACTGGGTTTCTTCAATTTTGGCAGAACATACATTCCAGATTATGCAGAACGCATCAAGCCACTTTATGACTTAGTTCAGCCAAAATTTTCTAGCAGACACTGGACAATTCAACACACACACATCCTTAGGGACATGCAACAGCACATGCTAGAAGCTAAACACTTACACACACGTGACAATAAAACAAACTTGGTCATTAAAATAATTGCCGGTGCCATAGGATTTACTTATGTCACCTTTAATGAGGATGACACGGTACCCATAGCATATAAATCACATTTATACTCAAATGCTGAACAGCGTTTTGCACCTACAGAGAAAATTCTGACGGCAGTTCAGATGGCCGTCATAAAAGAGAGACCACTTGCCCAGGGGAAACGTATTATTGTTGTCTCCCCAGTACTGGCCTTAGAGGCGGTCACCAAAGCAAGTGTTCCAAACGCTAAAGCATTACATCCACGTTGGATTCATTGGGCAACGCTCTGAACGCCACTGATGTCGATTATATATTCGATCCAAAGCTTCAGACACAAGAATTTCTCCAGTATGAACAAGAGTACCCCGCTCCTCTCAATATCTTGCCACTAGACAGCTACCATACAGTCATATACACTGACGGTTCAGCACAACCGGCTGTAGGTACTAAACATCAATACTCAGCAGCTTGCGCAGCCGTGAGCGGAGTGATGGAAGATGGAGTTTTCCACGCTCACAATACCTATACGCAGACCTTAGGGGACTGCACAGCCCAGTTGGATGAACTTAAAGCTCTTATTCTAGCGCTCGAACATATTGAAACAGGATGCCAGACTTTGATAGTGTGTGACTCATATTACTGCGTCCAGTCATACAATGAATATCTCAATCATTGGAAACTGAACAGGTTTAGAGATTCTAAAGGGAACACCATTAAACACAAGACATTGTGGGGGAGGGTGGCTGATCTTAAGGATAAGCTACCGTGTGTCCATGTAGTCCATACATTGGGACACCAACGTATAGGAGTAGACGTTACCGATAATACACTGGCTGATGAAGTGGCAAAAACAGCAGTGGCTACGGCTTCTGTGGCTGCAGTGACTCGTTCACAAACGAGACTGGATAATGAAATATTGATTGCCGTTAAAGCTACGGCTGCAGGCAAGCCCCCTCCGAAAGGATACCCTACAAACTATACTTACCATATCAGTGCACAGAATGTTGCTTACACAACGATTCCTGGGGTTAGAGATCGAGTGATCCCCAATGAAGACCAGAGATTAGATCTAATCAAAGCAGCGAATGAGGGTGTCGCTTCTGCACATGCTGGTATACAGGCCACGATAACACTCCTACAGCAACGCTTCTGGTGGCCTGGTCTATGCAGACAAACAAAGCAGTATGTCCTTTGCTGTGACATTTGCCAGCAGATCAAGGGCTCTAATATCAAACGCCTACCGCAGACATCCCTCTTAGTGTCCAACAAGCCACTACAGCGTGTGTACCTGGACCATTGTGGTCCCTTGCAGCCTGCTGGTGCATACAAATACATTTTAGTAGCTGTAGATTCCTGTTCTAGATTCCTGTGGGTATGGCCACAGCGGTCGGCTGACGCCCGAACTGTTATAAAAGATTTGCTGATCTTTATTGGTACATATGCGGTTGCAGCATTCTACTCAGACCAGGGCCCTGCATTTGCCTCTAAGGCATTCAGGGACACCATAGGGACGATGGGTGTTGAACTCCATTACTCCTCACCATACCATACCGAGGGTAATTCGGTCGTGGAGAGGTGGAATTGTGATCTAAAGCAGTCCTTAACAGCTCGAGTATTAGGTTCAGGCCGCAGTTGGTTACACCACCTATATGGGGTCCAGAGAGCACTGAATAATCTGCCAAGACGGTCCTTGGGGAACGCTCTCCATATGAGGTTCTCTTTGGGATACCTATGTATGTCCCAGATTTTGATGCCCCTGGTATGGTGGCAGCAGAAACCCCATTTGACATAAAAGAACGTCTCACTGTTTTACAGGAGCTTCAACAATTTTGTGATGATAAATCATCTGCAAGTGCTGCCACCTTAGGAATAAGGGATTTCGCGAAAACTTCAACTGGCCGGATTCCTAAAGTTGGGGATCTGGTTCGTGAGAAGATCGCTGTGAAGAAGGAGTTTGGTCCTTCATACAGAGCACCTGTACCAGTCTTGGGTATACAAGGCACCAGGACTGTCATCCTACCACCACTGTCTGGTTCTAAGACGAACAGATTCATCTCCATTGATGACATCAAACTACACCATGTGGCCGATCCTTCACAGTAGACCAAGAGGTCCCTTGGGTGGTTCCCGATCCCCTCTCACTATCCAACAGGACATCCATCTACATAGTAGGATGAACATCACTACTACAGACTATGCAACAATGTCAACTGCTGTTCCTGACACCTCCTCGACCATGGGGAGGGCGGAAAATGAACTCTTGTTGGTTCCAGTCACATCTTCAGTGACCACCCCGCTTCACGATTTAGCTGTATTCTACACAAACACATCACCGACTGATGACGTTGTCTACCAAGAGCCTCCACGTGCAGTGGATCAGAGTACACCGGCTCCTGTGTTTGCAGAGACTACCTCTGGCTATTTCGTTGACATTGATGATTTTTCTTCAGATTCATCTGCTACTGTGATTGACAATGTTTCCAAAAGTAGTAAGCTGTATCAATGGCTTAAAAAGAACTATTTGATATACCCATGGAACTACTTGTGGTTCTGTTTGACATTTTTTGCATTATTTTTATAGATCGGTTTTGTGACTGTTTTCTTTTTGCTTATAAATGGTCACTATATTCCTGATCGCTCCTCAGTGGAGCCTGTTGATGAAGTTTTAACACCACATCTTTCTTCACATAAGGTCCGCAGAGATTTGTCCCCTGTAAATATTACAGCAATACCGATTACTGATGGGATTGTATGGGACAAAGTTCCATTCGATATATACGGGCCTACAGAAATTATTAAAATACCATACGTGTTCAAAATTTCAATGACTGATGTAATTACACCTGATGATTGGGATGTCCAAACAGTTGATTCCATGCTAACTGAAATGAAGGACTTTTCCGCTTTTGAAAGTGATGATGTATATGATTATACAATGAATTATGGGGAAAAGTTCTGCTATAACAATTGGGGACATCACTACCTACACCGTGCCACTAGATACAGGCCACTATTCAACTACACACAGTGGGAACACTGTTCTACACCACTGGTGGGGAGTCCAAAGTATTATAGCGATAAATTTACATACTTTTCTGGGCATGATACAAGAAAAGCAGAATTGTATTATTTTAAATTACCTCCAGCACAAATTAGGAAAATTTTGCTAACTGATACGAAACTGATTTGTTCAGATCCCTTTGTTTCCCAGCTCTCAATTGAGGGTTACGAATACTGGAAGAGCACTACTGACTTAAAAAGTGTATGGGGAACACAAGATTGGCAAATACAGGGTGGGGAGCCTTTATTTTGAGCATGCCTGAATCCTGTGCAAATGATTTTCTTAAATGACTCTATTCAGCAGACATCCTGTCTGGGGTTAGCTACAATTAAAGATCTGAACACGCCCATTATCCCTAATCCGGCAAGGTTTAAAGATTGGCAACACTTCTTTAATATCACAGAGGAAAAACTAGACACAATGGTTAAGGCTGGTATCTATAATTCTTCACTTTCCAGTCCCGCTGGGTGGTTAATATGGCCCACTGATACTAATGAGTGTCAAGCACGTTTTTTTAACTCTTCAGGGGTTTTTTCAATTAACAGGCCAGACCCTCGCCATACAAGTATAGTTACAACATACAGTGTGGGTAAGCTGTGCCAGCAATGGGTACAAACAAACACGTTAGCCTCAGTTAAGAAACACCTGAACACTCTTTCTGAGAATATCGACTTGCAGGATTTTCTGCTGGGTCCTAGGAAGCAGCGCTCGAAAAGGTCTTTATATGCTTTGTACAATGAAATTTGGAAACTTTCCCAGATTGAGGCTGCTGCGCGTTGAAGGCAATTAGATAAAGAACATTGAGAAAAAACATTAGCTGTTGTCGACAACTGCATGAATACACTGTCCAACAGGATTTATTCACTATCAAATATAGTGTTGTCTGCTAGTGATATCACTCAGACAGACTTGTCCCGGTTATATCATGGGCAAACACAGCTACTTTCCATCATGCAGCTAGGTTGGACATTACAAACACTGAAAAGTGGGCGCATTCCATGGAAGTATATTAATGGGAATTAATTCTTCACTGCTTTTAATTTTTCCAAGGAACAAGCGACAATGGCTAAAAGGGAGACTAGTTTCACCCTGCTTCAAGTAGAGAAGTTAGATAAGTTGCCCTTCACAGTAGCAGAGAGTCCTTCAACTATCTGGCTCTTACATGGCATCATGAATTTACCGATTTCGACCTTTCGTTTCTCGAGCTGCCTGAAACATCTTGCAGTGGGACGATATTAGCGTCTAGGAGATAGCTTTATTAAGGAAGAGTGGGAGTTGCCCTTTGACTATAGATGTCTGAATGGCGAAAAGGAGGTCTTTCTTAGCGGAAGCGAATGTGAGACTGCTGATCGTCATTCTATGATATGCAAGCAGGTGTCTCTTCACGGTCTTTGCAATGTGGGGGTCGCAAATTTGGCCTGTTTTCTGAAGGGTACTCCCGTCCCCTTGATTCGCCCGGTATTTCATGTACTTTCCAATGGAAGATATGTGGTACTGAATGATCAAAGTTGTTGCGGCATGCGACCAGGAATTGCCTACACAATCTCTGTCTCGAAGGTCGTTTCATGTTCTGGACATGTTTTGTTTCCCCCCACACGAGAGATAAAAGTATCTGACATGTGGCCCCACATAGATACTATTAATGTGAACTATGACAAGCTGAGTAGGCTAAAGGCGCTGTTGTTTCAAAAACAAGTTGACTTGACATCCGCAAAGGAGACGTATGCTCTCCAGATTGCGAGATCATCAGCCGAGATACAATCCCTTTAATTACCGATTTCCCCAAACACTTTGGAGAACTGGTATCCAGAATAATCAATGCTTCGAGCACCACTGGGATTGTTCATTTCTTTAAGGCTGTCGTGTCTGGTTTCGTATCCATCTTCCAGACTGTCTTCGGAGTCATCCCATCAGCCATCCATTCTCTCTTTTCAAGTGTGTTTGGTGGCTTTCCGATTATTTTGGCTTTGATTGGCGAACTACTACTGCTATTTCTTCTGATTCGCAGAGGTTGTTTCTTTCCAGCAACGCAGAGCAATGGAGCCGCTCCCACCTACTCCACTGTGCCGTGAGCGCAAGGTTCGGATCTTCGGTGCACCCTTGCTGGTGGAACTGGAGCATGACTGGTCATTGTCATTTCGGCCTCTTCTCTGGTGCGTACAACCAGTCTTCCGCTGCATATGGTGTCTCTTTGAACATCAGCCTATGGTCTGTCTTGCTGTTGCACGACATCTCCTGTGGACCACAAACTGCTGATGTCCCCGATGAGGGTTCATACACGGTCATGCCCCTTGAGACTGAGGTTGCTCCGCGAGGCCACCTCTGAGCCTTCCGTTATGAGATCTATTATGGACGAGGAGACTGCAACGGATAACGATACACCAGGAAATATGGCTCACTTCTGCTCTGTGGATCCGTTTGTCCGCCCAGCACTCGACTTAATATCCGATGATGTTGACTCATTTTTTAGATCCTTGGTTGGTGACTTCAATGACATTCTTCAAGATCATGCATAAAGCAAATAACTTGATTAATTGAATTGCCATTCCCGATTCCAAATTATGCATTTAGATTGACATTTGCTTTTGCATGCTACGCTTGTCATGGTTGACATTAACATCTCTGTATGTGTTTTAACAGATTTGTTTTTTCATATATTTTTAACGCAGTCTAAAGATTTTTGAGCTTGGTTTTTGCTTTTAGTTCAGAGACAAGTTTTAGCATTTGTGTTCCTGTGCCTTCATCATACCTGTTACGGCAATGGGGAGGGTGTAGTGAATCCTAGTTCGTTTTAATAGGATAACAGGAGTTAGCTTAGCCTCTGGCTTGCAGACTCGTGCCTCCGTCACCTAGTGACTTTTAACCTACTCAGCTTGCTCTGTCTTAGCCCATTTAAATATTTCTTTCTTCTAAGATGGCTGCCTTGTTTATAGTTAGACCACTTGTTATGGGTAACATTATCAGTGTCACCGCGCCAAGGCATCAAGATCAAGCACCAATGACAAACAAACAGTAGGGAATTTCACTCTCTATACTTTCAAGGGATTGTTTATATTAATTGCCGTCCCAAGCATGTCTGTTATCTATTGTTTAGGAACACACCTACGTCAGGGGTCCTTGTAGATCTGTGTAAATACATCACACTTTAGACAGATAATCAGAGGGATTCTGACCAGAGGGCATTACCACCATCGCTGATACCGATGCTGTAGTCGTCTTGACGCTGACCCAGTCTTCGTGTCCCTGCGGAGTCTGAGATAGAGACCTCATTCCAAGGTAACGAGGGTTGGGGGCTCCTCTCATGGGCATGGCCTTGGCAGATTCGGATTAACAAACCCAGCTCTCCTTTGGGTAGGAGGTTAGGACTTTCACATTAGGGTATTAGGGCATATTACATCTCATATATCTTTTTTACATATTGCAAGATGGTGGGGGTCTTTGTAATAATGACTCTTGTCTTCACAATTCTGTTTCTTGCATTATTCATTATCCTAATCATTGCAGCCCATGCAACTTATCGCAAATTGCAGTTATGTTAAATAAAAACCATTGAAACTCTACTGCATCTTTGTCGTTGCCTGTGTTTGTATGAGACATGATAAATCTGTGAGAAAGGGGTAATCTCCGTTTAACCACAACACTCCCTGAGAAATCTTATTCTCAAGTCCATGCGTAACGGCTGCCATAAATCACCTTTTACTATTGTGTTTCTGGTGAGGTACTGCTAGTGAGCCGGTAAGGTTGGGACAGCAGTTGCAAATTGTTGTAGGAAAGGCGTAGTCGCCTACAAACAAAAGTACTGTTATCCTTAAACCAGCCGTCTTGCTCAGAGCAAGAGTCCAAACTATGACACTCACACCACCCAAACAATATCACCTCTAAACGCCAAACTTGTTTCAGTGAGAAATACCTAGCTCACACCTTGGCCTTGGCTCAGTAGCAAGACTTTCCTTAAGAACAATGCATTTTACACAATAATCACTTGTTAATCCCCTTGTGTTGAAGTAAGCCTCAGCAAGGCCTACTAGTGCAAGGGGTTCACCCTTCTCTGCACAAAGTCCTCAGACCATATAGGAAGAAGTTGGCACAGAAACTGAAATAAAACACACAGTTTATTAAACCTCATGAGGTGGTACTACAGTTCAAACAGCACCTTTCGGTAATGTTTGAAGTAGCACACTGAACTAAGAGAGCATGGTCCTTTTATACCCACGCAGGGGATAAAAGAAGGTGGTACAATTATAGAAGCAAGACTTACATGCATGTAAGGTCATATGGAAATGCACAACTGACAGGTAGGAGGGGCTAACAGTTTCAAGGACTAGTTGACACATTACTGTCTGTTACTGATTACTAACAGCTGCAGATCTTACTGGGCATGTGTGAAAGTGGGAGATGCTAAATATAACTTGTCACTAGACAGATTTTCAAGAGTAGTTAACAGAAAGGTAGGACAGAGCAAATGGCGAGCACATGGCAGAGAAAATGGCTGTCATGAATACAAAATGGATTCCGCCAAATGTTCACAATAGTTGCTAAATACAAGATGTCTTCTGCTAATGCTTAATCTAATTGCTATTAAATTACAACAAACGACCCGTTCAGCATTAGCTGAAGACATTCGTCTTTCTGGGATAATCTAAATATTGATCTTGTATATTTATGCTCATCATTTCAGCTCTTTCCTTATCTAACATGCGTTTTGCTTTCATTTCTGTAATATTTCTTTTGGTAGGCATACAAGGAGTAATACACATGGAGCAGAACATTGGACCACACTGAATACAGATACAGCATGTGAAAAATATTGCAATCATTACACACAGGATAGTCAGTAGTTTCCAGCCCCAAGCGGAAACAAGAGCCCAAAACCATCCTGAAAAAGTCCAAGTACCAGTCTCTGTGTGGATTTCTGCAGCAATTTTATGCAATTTAGATATTGCATCATATAGTGAAGGTGAGTGATCTGGAATAAAAACACAGCAACTATTACCGATGATGCGACATGCACCACCTCGATCAGCTAATATCACATCTAGTACCATACGATTTTGGAGCGCTACAATCCTCGCAATTTGGAGCTCCTCTGTAATATTCCCAAGTGCCAGAGCTGCCTGATTGGTAACAGCTTCTACAACCCTAGTCAATCGTCTCACTTTCCCACTGTTTAACGCAGCACCCACAAAGGAGAACAACCCTAAATTAAAATCATCATATTGTTGCAGGCTAGGGTCTGTTTGATCTACCTCATTTGTACTTATTGTCCTTTTATATCTATTTTTAATGATGTAATTGAACAGTTTAAACTCTCATTGATATGATGCAGGGGCCAAAAACACAGGGGGTAATAGAAAAGATACATAACGCACACCTGACCACCCAACAGGTAGTTGGTAATATCCATAGTTACCACAAACAAAAAATGTATTATGTGAAGCTGTAAAACTACTATTATTTACACCCTCAATAGTTAAAATCAAGGTACAATCGCTTATCCCTACTGGAATTCGCCCAATCCTAAGTATACATAAATCTGCTTCAGTTTTTGTAACAGAAATCACAAATTGTTCTTTCTTGTCAGAGTCTCTTATATTTGTTAAGACATATTGTATTGAAACATTGTCTGGTTGATACTCTTCCCATTCCCATTTAGTTCCTTTGGCTTGGGGATAACCATCTTTGTCTTGGTAGCATACTTTATTAAGGCGAAAAAGAAGTCCGCCCTCTGTACGTTTTCGAGATGCAAACAAAAGCGTATACCAAGCTTGACAAGAACCATTGTGTGAAAAAGGAAGAGGAATGAAAGGTGTTCCTCCTTTCTTTTGATGCGCAGGTATCATTCCACATACCCAACAGTTAGTAGTATTTGTAGCATTATGAGTATGATGCAACATCTGAATGAAAGTATTATTGAAGTACGATTGACGGTGCTTCTGCTCCTGATAGGGAAGCGTAAAGTAATAGTGATCCTCTAGTACAGGAGTAGTGGCAACAAAAAACTCACGAGCAGGAGTCTTCTTTTCAACAAACCAGGTGATTATTGCTATAACCACCAAAACAACAACAAACCCCATAGTACTAATGATCAGTTTGTTATTCATTTTAGTAACAATGATAATCGACCCTTTCAGAAATTAATTAAAAACAATTGTTGGAGCTCTTATCCCTGGGCAGCCGCTGATTTCTTCACCATGGGCCAAGACAGGTGTCACTTCTCTAATGCATGGCTGATCCCCCCCCCCTTGCCACATTGGCTCTCCGTTTCACTAACCCAGGGCGGTAGCTCAACCATTTTTCTCCAGCACTACGGGGTCTTTCCTCGGTCTCAAATTATATCATGACACTCCAGAAGTCGTATGGTCCGGGAAGAACTCTGCAGATTCGTCAGGTGATATAGCACGGCCTTTCTTCCGTAGTCAAAATCTCTTGATGATTGGTCAGCACAGCAGGTTCCAGCAAGGTAGGTAGGACTCTCTTGCAGTGAGCACTATGGACCCAATTCTTTCGGTTCGTCACTCGAACTGCTGTCCTTGTCGCAAGGAGCACCTGTTCTGGGCCTCGCCACCTTGGTTCCAAGCTGCTTGATCTTTCAAAGGACTTAATCATCACCTGGTCACCAGGTCGGAGTTCATGGCCTTCACCTGTAGATCTGTCAGGAAGTGCTTCTCAAACCTGTTGATGAATAGAAACCAAATTGTCGGTTAACTGTGCCGAATAATCATTCATCAGGACACAAGGCACATAGGGCCTGATTATGACCCTGGCGGACGGCGGAGGCCGTCCGCCAAGGTACTGCCGCTGAATGACCGCACCGCGGTCAAAAGACCGCGGCGGCCATTTAGACATTTCCTCTGGGCCGGCGGGCGCTCTCCAAAAGAGCGCCCGCCGGCCCAGAGGAAATGCCCCTGCAACGAGGACGCCGGCTCAGAATTGAGCCGGCGGAGTTGCAGGGGTGCGACGGGTGCAGTTGCACCCGTCGCGTATTTCAGTGTCTGCTTAGCAGACACTGAAATACTTTGCGGGGCCCTCTTACGGGGGCCCCTGCCGTGCCCATGCCATTGGCATGGGCACGGCAGGGGCCCCCAGGGGCCCCGCGGCACCCCCTACTGCCATCCTGTTCCTGGCGGGCGAACCGCCAGGAACAGGATGGCGGTAGGGGGTGTCAGAATCCCCCATGGCGGCGCAGCAAGCTGCGCCGCCATGGGGGATTCTAAGGGCAGCGGTAAACCGGCGGGAGACCGCCGGTTTGCCTCTTCTGACCGCGGCCGAACCGCTACGGTCAGAATGCCCTGGTGCTCCCGCCGACCCTGGCCCCGGCGGTCTTAGACCGCCGGGGTCAGAATGACCCCCATAATGTACAGAATTTGGCTTAGGAACTCCCCAAATGTTCATTGGCCTTCCAAACACCACTTCATATGGACTAAGGCCGATTCAAGAGTGTGGCACTGACCTAATAGACAATAATGCCAACGGAAATGCATCTGGCCAAGTTAAGGATGTGGAAGCCTGTAGCTTCGCTAACTTCAGCTTCAAAGTAGCATTATACCTTTCCACCAACCCTGCTGATTGTGGGCGGAAAACCACATGGAACTTCTGTTTGATCCCTAATCCTTTCAGGACATACTTAATAACTTCCCCAGGGGACAAATGAGAAATCGCTCAGGATATTCAGGACCTAGAGGAAGCACGAATGATCATGCTAGGGTTGATGCTAATGTACGAAGGCAGGATGGGTTTAACACTTTTGATAGACGCAACCAATACCAGATGTCTAACTATGTGCAGCCTGATTCCCATGATTCTGCTTATGCATAGGATTGCCTAGGATGGGATAAGGAATCAGTTGAAGTTCCAGTAGATCAGAGGGGTCCCTATGTTACAGCACATGTTTTGGGTTCTACTGATCAGTTTCTGGTTGATACAGGAGCTACTCGTAGCGCCTTGTCTAAACAATTGATTTCAAGGGCTCCCTTGTCTGGCTTAACCATTACATCGATAGGTTTCGATGGAACACCTTCCCCTAGCCCATTGTCACAACCACTTGCATTCCATGTTGATAAATTTACTGCTCCATGTCCATTTTTGCTTTCTCCAAATACACCAGACAATATTGTGGGTCTTGATATGCTCAAGTATTTCAGGGTTACAATGCAATGCTCTCCTGAAGGGGTGCGTGTTATTTTGAATGATAATCATCCTGTGATGTAAAGAGTTTGTCTTGTTAAAGAGGATATTGCATTAGCTTCACTCCCTAGTACTTTGTGGGCTACTTCAGATACTGATGTGGGACAAATGATTATTCCACCGGTACACATTAGTGTCAAGGAGGGAGCTGTATTGCCACATTTGCCTCAATACAAAATTTCACAGGAGGGCGAAGAAGCACTCACACGAATTGTGCATGATCTTATTGCAGTTGGAGTTGTTGAGGAAGTTCTGTATAATATTTGTAACAGTCCGATTCTTCCTATTCTGAAAAAGGATACTGATACTAGGATTTACTGATTCATTATTGATTTACGAGAAGTCAATAAGATTGTGATACCACAATATCCTGTGGTATCTGACATCACGACACTTCTTACTTTGGTTCCCCCGACAGCAGCTACGTTCTCTGTGATAGACTTAAAGAATGCTTTCTTTTCGATCCCTATTCATCCTGACAGCCTATATTTGCTTGGTTTTACTTTGAATAAACGATCATTTAGATTTTGCAGAGTTCCTCAAGGCTAAACTGAGAGTCCTAGTATTTATAGTCAAGCGTTAAAACGACAACTTGATTATTTTGTTTTGCCTGAAGGTGTGGCTCTCATACAATATGTTGATGATATTTTGTTGGCAGCTGATACCCCTGAGCAATGTGAAAAGTGCACTTTGTCCTTACTTTCTTTTCTTGCTTCACACCATCATAAAGTGTCACGAAAGAAATTGCAATATTGTAGACCAGAGGTAACCTATTTAGGTCACCTTTTGTCTAAGGAGGGCCGTGCACTTACATCAGATCGTATTCAAGCAATTTTAGACACACCAGTACCCTCTACTAAGAAAGATGTTCGTGCATTCCTTGGTCTCACTTCTTTTTGTAGGTAATGGATATTAGGGTTTTCACACATTGTCAAACCTTTGCTAGCACTTTTGACTAAAGATACTCCAGTGCCCCTCCCATGGACATATGAATGTGAGATTGCTTTCCGGTAGCTATGACAAGCCCTTTGTTCAGCACCAGTGTTAGGTACTCCAGATTACATGAAGCCTTTTGCACTTTACGTACATGAGAAAGATGGATGTGCATTGTCAGTTTTAGTACAGACACATGGCGATAAGCAGTGTCCCTGTGCAGATTTTTCAGCAGTACTTGACCTTGTCTCTCGAGCGTTGCCTGGGTGTTTTCGTTCAGTTGCCACAACAGCTGTGTCAATACGTCAGAGTAAAGGGATAGTTTTGTCACATAAGCTGTTGGTGTTAATACCCCATGCGGTTGATGCTCTTTTAAATCAAACAAAGACACAACATTTAACTAGCACTCGCATGACAGGATAGGAATTGACATTGCTGGCTCCTCACATTACACTGAAGAGATGTGCAACACTAAATCCATCCACTTTGTTGCCATATCCGGTGACTCAGCCTCAGTCACAAGAAACACATGATTGTATATTCCTTACCGAAGAACAGACAAAGGGTCGTATTGATTTACAAGATACACCCCTTCCAGATGTAGACGGGGAATTGTGGGTTGATGGGTCTTGTTTGAAGTTGCCAGACGGTACGACCTCAGCTGCATATGCAATCACCACAATACACACGGTAGTGAAGACAGCTCGTATACTACAGAAGTCAGCTCAAGCAGCTGAACTAATAGCTTTGACACGAGCATGTGAGCTTAGTACTGACTTATGTGTGAACATTTATACAGACAGCCGCTATGCTTTTGGAGTGGCTCAAGATTTTGGTTTGCTTTGGAAGGAGAGAGGCTTTCTCACATCCCACGGATGCAGATAATGCACGGAGAATTAGTGCATAACCTCTTGACTGCATTGACATATCCAAAGAAACTAGCTATTGTGAAATGTAGTGCACATAAGAAAGTGACCGATAAGATAGGGCAAGGTAATGCTCTTGCGGACCGCGTAGCACGTGAGACTGCGATGCAGCAAAGTACTACTTCTATGTATGTAGTGAAGTCACAAGCTGAACGTTGGCATAATGCTAGCCAAGACGTATTAGATATACAGAAATCTGCTTCTGTGAAAGAACGTAAGCAATGGTCTGAAGAAGGAGAATTGGATGATGAGTGCTGTTGGCGGAATAAGCAGATGGATAAATGGAAATTGCCTATAGCTTTTGTACAACCTATGGTACAGATGGCACATGGGCTGGCACATGTTGGAGCTTCAACAATAATGAAGTTGCTTACGCAAGTTTGGGAGCATCCAGAAATTTCCAGTACAGCTAAGAGAGTAGTACAGTCTTGTTTGATCTGTTTACAATACAATCCTGGAAACGGGACACGTACTCCTGCAGGAGGGTTTGCTACACCAACTGCACCTTTTGAAGTTCTACAAATGGATTATATTCAGCTTGAACGCTGCAAAAATTTAAAATATGTCTTGCTGGTGGTATGTGCCTTCAGTAAATGGATAGAGGCGTACCCCACAAAGGATAATACTGCCATTACCACAGCAAAGGTGCTTTTGAAATAATTTTTCCCTAGGTTTTGTGTTTGCAGACTTTTATGGAATGATAACGGACCTCATTTTCGTCTTTAATTCTTTAATCTTTTTATCCTCGCTACCTTTTGCTTCTAATTCCTGACGTTCATAATACTGAGCCATACTCAAAAGAGAAACCGGAGTAGAGGTAGTCCATGAACTCTCACTAGCTTTTAGACGACTAGCTATTCCTGGTAACAGATTTGCAACATATTTATCGACAAACAAATGTCTGCCCGTATCATCTGACAATAACTGGCCACTAAAATCATGAAATGCTTCTTCAAAGCGTGTAAAGAAATCAGAGACCGATTAATCTGCCTTTTGCTTACAAGACGCTAAAACAGTCCAATCTATCTTTTTAGGGGGAATAATAGTTTTTAACTTAACTAATATGGCTGCGGGAAGATCTAGAATCAACTGATATTGCTTTTTCGCAGGTTCCCTATCCCCGTCCATCTGTTGTAATTCTTTCATGATGCCCCAAAAACTACACGATCATCAATTTTACGAACAGTTCTCCACATATCTGGCGGTAATATCAATCCGAAAAATTAATCAATGTCAGTCAAAGTCATAGTACAAGAACTAATTGCTCCCTCAACTTCCTCATAAAAGGCGGCTGGATTTTTCCGTGGTTCAGGTAATACTGTTTTAAGTGCCATTACATCTGCCCTATTCCAAGGAGTATACACCCAATTATAAATAACATATACACAATTAGCATCAACAGAAGTTTTATCATCACTTGTACCCAATCCTTTAGGAGGAACATACAAAGGTGGGGCCTCCCGCATTGGTTTTGCATGAACGATCATAGTCTTATCTGTTCCAAAGATGGAAGCTTGCACCCCGCCGGTCTGAGATGTCCGTGCAACTACGTCCACAGCCCTTTTCTCCTCTTGCAAACGGACTGCCACAACACATAATTTCACCAAACGCCTGATTGCATCAGCCACCTGGGAGAAAACAAAAAGACCATCACGCATTTGCTTCTGATCAGCTGCTAAATCATCGGGCTCTAACTCATCAGAATATTTCCGATATAGTTCAATAACTTCTGTGCCAAATGCCTCAGTAAAATATAGCTGCTCCTTTTCCGTCCACCCTTTCATGTTGTCTAAAAGTTCAGAAGCAGAGACAACGCTACGAATTGTTTTACGAGCAATAGATCTAAGCTCAGACGCACGGTCAGCAGGCAACATAGAGCGACTGTCTCGTATCTTCTGTTGCTCCGAACCGGAGGTCTTAGCTGACTCATGAGGGGCAGAAGGAACGACATACGGAGGTGGAGGGCGATCTAGTAACAACAAATCATTATGTGGTTTATTAAGGATAGGATAGAGAGGTTGCCTAATGGTGTATTGGCCAGTTACCTGTAATTTACGTTCTTTCTCTTCTAGCTCCTTTAAGTCAGTTATTTCTTTCTTTCTCATTTCCAATGCTTTCACATATACATTCTTCCGCTGCTCTTTCTCAAGAAAGGCTTGCTCACGCTTCACTCGTCCACGCACTTCTTTCTCCCACATTCGTACACAGTCAAACATATCTTGCCTAGACTTTCGCTTACACATACATTGTTCCACATACTCAATCTTTTGCAAATCAAATGACCCATGCATAGGCCAACGTAACTCAGGATCCGCACAAGTGTATTTATTCCATAATGTGCTGTACATTATAGAAGAAAGACCATGTTTAACATACATATCTCTATTGGGCGTCCCCTCTGGGGGTGCCGGTTGCGATTCTTCCAGTCTCAAATTGGTACCATTACAAAAGCAACACATCCTACGAAGTGCGCTAAAAACAAGCTTGCCAAAAATAGTGCAGAATATGCAATATTATAATCAAAGTAGCACTTAAGGTGCCGTTCAAATTAAAATTAAATTGGAGAAAATTCTCCTCATTACCTGCCTATATAAATTGCAATTTATATATCAATTCAAAGGACACAAATTGACTAGTCACCCAAAACACGAGAGCCACAGTAAGTAGTGCTAAACTTCATTACCAAACAAAGGCATCAAAACCCACAGCAAGTGCTGTAAAACGGCTCTTACCAATCACAGGGTGTCCAGGTTCCAACTGCCAAGTTTTAAAGTCGACCAAATGGTCACTGCATGACGAATGAACAAAAAGGATCTCAGTCGAGGACCGGCGCCACTTGGATGGTCAAATTAGAAAGAAGGGAAAAACGCTGTGGTTGCCAAGACTCGGGTCTCCTCAGGCATTGATCGTCCGCAGCGAGATCCCAATCCTTCGTCGCGACCAATCCGTTGGGCGTCCGAGTCGCCGATGAGTCCCTGTTCGGGCGCCAATTTGTTGAAGTAAACCTCAGCAAGGCCTACTAGAGCAAGGGGTTCACCCTTCTCTGCACAAAGTCCTCAGACCATATAGGAAGAAGTTGGCACAGAAACTGAAATAAAAGACAAAGTTTATTAAACCTCATGAGGTGGTACTACAGTTCAAACAGCACCCTTCGGTAATGTTTGAAGTAGCACACTGAAGTGAGAGAGCATGGTCCTTTTATACCCATGTAGGGGCTAAAAGGAGGTGGTACAATTATAGAAGCAAGACTTCTATACATATAAGGTCATGTGGAAATGCACAGTCGACAGGTAGGAGGGGCTAACAGTTTTCAAGGACTAACAGCTGCAGACCTTACTGGGCATGTGCGAAAGTGGGAGATGCTAAATATAACTTGTCACTAGGCAGATTTTCAAGAGTAGTTAACAGAAAAGTAGGACTGAGCACATGGTGAGCACATGGCAGCATGTGGCAGAGAAAATGGCTACCATGAATACAAAATGGATTCCGCGAAATGTTCACAATAGTTGCTAAATACAAGATGTCTTCTGCTAATGCTTAATCCAATCGCTGCTAAACTACAACAACAGTGTTGAATTCAGAGGTGTGGTAAGGGTGCACTATTTTGAGATGAGAGAAGAATTATAGTACCAACTCAGGCTTTCGATATAGGGATGGAGAGTTCATGGTGATTTTCAAAGGGTAAACCTTGTATCACCCCTAAAACTACTGTGGCTTGTGTCTTTGTGGACAAGGTTATCAATTCTCACATGGGTGAAGTGGGTGGGTCATGGTGAGCAAGTGTGCAAAATCTGGATTTAGAAACACTGTTGTCACTGCACTAACACTCAGATGGACCATAAATTGTAAATGTAAGTGGAATGGCTTCTGTGGTTAAACGCTACAAGGTGTTATCTTATGTGAAACAGAGACGGATAAATGACTTTCATCCAAGAGACCCACCTCTCTAGATTAGATCCAGAGGTGAAAGGTAAAGGTACATACCACAGGATTTTCCTCTGATACATAAGTGATTTTGATAAATGGAATACCTGGATTTCCTCAGCAGACTGAAAAGAGAAAAATTGATATAGAGAGCTGGTAGAAATAGTGTCTTTGGTTGACAGTCAGGTTAACCCCTGTCCAAACAAGGAACATTATTCTAGTCAGGGCAAAGGAGAAACACACCTGGTTAACCCCCACTCACCCCTTTGGTACCTTGGCGCAAGCAGAAAGGCTTAACTCAGAAGCAATGTGAAGTGTGATGTGTGAAGTATTTGTACCAACACACACAGTAATATAGTGAAAACACTACAAAATGGACACCACGCCAGTTAAGCAAATAGGCAAGAAATGACATACATCCCACATACACAAGTTAAAACATGAATTTTCAAAAGAATAAGAGTCTTATTCCATGGAAAACAACGGAAAGGATGATTTTTCGCAAAGTACCTGGTTTACTTAAAAAATAAGGCCGCAATGGCGAGCGTGCATCGGAAAAGTCCGCGATGCATCGATTCCTTCCTCGCAAGGGAGGCCATGTGTAATTTCTTCTCTAGTAGGGTTGAAAATGCGTCATGTTTCTCCCTCGCAAGAGAGCAATGCGTCAATTTCCGGCATGAGCACCTCGGATCTGCGCAGAGTCTAGATGACTTCGACGCTCAGGTTGAAAAATGGCTGAGTTGAAAATCCAGTCGCACGGTATTAGAAAACAGTGCTGTGTGGGGTTTGTGTTGTTATCAGCAGCCGCATGCGGGTGTTGCATGTCGTTTCTCCAGCCACAATGCGTTGATCTCCCAGCCGCAATGCAGGTGGAGCGTCGATTTCAGCCCAAAGCTGGTGGCACATCGTTTATGAGCCGCATTACATATGGTGCGTCGAAAATTTCCCCGCAAGGTGTTCTGTGTGTAGATTTACAGCTCTTGTACAGCCAGCTTCACCTTTCAGAGGCCAAGGGACTGGATAAGACACCACTTGGCAGGGCAGAAGTCTCAGCAGAGAGTCCAGGTGCTGGCAGAGGAAGTATTTGATGGCCTTGAGACTTCATAATAGGAGGCAAGCTCAGTTCTAGCCCTTGAAGATTCTTCACAAGCAGGAATATGCCTCAAGGACCAGTCTTTGTCCCCTTTCACAGGCAGAAGCAGTAACTGCAGGATAGCCCAACAAAGCACAATCACAGGCTGGGGCAGCACTTCTCCTCAGCTCTTCAGCTCTTCTCCTTGGCAGAGGTTCCTCTTGAATCCAGAAGTGATATAGGCCCTCATTACAACCCTGGCGGTCAAAGACTGCCAGGACTGTTTCGACGGAACCACCGCCAACAGCCTGGCGGTGCTTCCCTTGGGATTACGACCACGGTGGAAGTGCCGCGGTCGCACCCCCGGGACTGGCGGTTTCCCACCACATTGGTCCCAGCGGTTTTAATCCACCAGGGCAGTGCTGCTTGCAGCACTGCCCAGGGAATTACGAGTCCCCCTCCTGCCAGCCTTTTCATGGTGGTATGAACCGCCATGAAAAGGCTGGCAGAAAGGAGAGTCGCGGGGCCCCTGTTGGCCCATGGGCAGTGCAGGGGCCCCCTGCCACGGCCCCATGGAGCATTTCACTGCCTGCATAGCAGACAGTGAAAAGTGCGAAAGGTGCAACTGCACCCATCGCACCGCCGCAACACCGCTGGCTCCATTTGGAGCCGGCTCCCGTGTTGCGGCTGAGATCCCCGCTGGGACGGCGGGCGGAAACTAGGTTTCTGTCCGCTGGCCCAGCGGGGATCTCCAAATAGCAACCGCGGGAGTGTGGCCGCATTGGTGGCCATGCAGCGGATTCAACTTGGCGGGCGGCGCTTGCCGCCCGCCAATGTTGAAATGAGGGCCATCATCTTCAGGGGCTTTGGGTCCAATACTTATACCCATTTTTGCATTTGAAGTTAGTAAACTTCAAAGGGAAGTCTCTCTTGTTTGCAAGATCCTGCCTTGTCCAGGCCCCAGAGACACACCAGGGGGCTGGAGACTGCATTGTGAGAGGACAGGCACAGCCCATTCAGGTGAAGGTGACCACTTCTCCCTCCACTCTAGCACAGATCGCTCATCAGGATATGCAGGTTACACCCTAGCTCCCTTTGTTTCACTAT
Source organism: Pleurodeles waltl (assembly GCF_031143425.1). Taxonomy (NCBI): domain Eukaryota; kingdom Metazoa; phylum Chordata; class Amphibia; order Caudata; family Salamandridae; genus Pleurodeles; species Pleurodeles waltl. The sequence goes on from NC_090445.1 coordinate 500,020,551, forward strand.
CTAGAGGGGATTCACAAGCAGCCCAATTGTCAAATTGACTCCGACAGGGAATCCACAAACAGGCAGAGTCACAGAATGGTTTAAGCAAGAAAATGCCTGCTTTCTGAAAAGTAGTATTTTCAAACTAACAGTCTAAAAACAACTGCACTAACAGATGTATTTTTAAATTGTGAGTTCATAGATCGCAAACTCCACATTTCTATCTGCTCTAAAAGGGATTCTGCACTTTATTAATATTTAAAGAGAGAGAGACAGACCTTGCAACAATGAACATAGAATTTAGCAGTATGTCACTGTAAGTCATATAAAACGCATCAGTGCATGCCCAACCTTTAACATGCACTGCACCCTGCCCATGGGGCTACCTAGGGCCTACCTTCAGAGTGCCTTAAATGTATAAAAAGGGAAGGTTTGGGCCTGGCAAGGGGATGCTCTTGTCAAGTTGAATTGGCAGTTTAAAACGGCACACACAGATACTTCAGTGGCAGGTCTGAGCCATGTTTACAGGGCTACTAATGTGGGTGGCACAATCAGTGCTGCAAGCCCACTAGTAGCATTTGATTTACAGGCCCTGGACACAGCTAGTGCACTTTACTAGGGACTTATTAGTAAATCAAATATGCCAATCATGGAAAAGCCAATTACACATACATTTTACACAGGAGCACTTGTACTTTAGAACTGGTTAGCAGTGGTAAAGTCCCCGAGTATCAAAAACTGCAAAAACAGAGTCCAGAACACATAAACAACCTGGGGAGCAGAGGCAAAAAGTTAGGTGAGACCACTCCAACGATGCCAAGTCTAACAAGAACTAATTTGCAGGCCTGTATTTATGCCACCTGTGTTTTCCCTGTAGAATTCCTACAAAGGCTGATGCAACTCGTCATGAAACTAGGAGATTCTTTTTTAATATGGGAACGAAACATTTACTGTGTATACAGTGTGGACATAGATAAGTCTTTTACTTCACTGCCTGTGGCTAATACTACAATAAATTCAGAAGCAATGCAGTAATGGATGACATGTTGGAGTGTGTGTGATGTATGTTCCAGAACAATGTTCAGAGAACCAAAGGGCAAGCAGGAGCTACTGGCCCAAATGTGGGTGTTGAGATCTTTTACTCCTAATGTTCTGGGGTCCGACCTACTTTGGAACCTGAGCAACTAGGCCAATTACCTCTAAAAAAATTTACTCTTTGTTGTAGTGCACGTCCAGCAGTCCAAGGCTTCTCAGGGAAAAGTTGGCACACTGGGGTGAACACAGGCTCACAATTTACAATATGTTCAGTAGCAGCAATAAAGGATTGTCCAGTCAAATACTTGCTTTCAGGAAAAAAGAAGTACTTATATAACAACACAAAGTCAAATACGGCATTCACAGCCAATACACACAGTCCCCGAAGTTCAATTAATTAGTCAATCAATCAGCAATTTGTATAGGGCTGCTTATAACCCAAGGGGTCTCAAGGTGTTGTTGAAGTGGAGCAGGTCAGTCAAAGAGCCAGGTTTTGAAGTCCTTCTTAAACTGATTCAGCAAGGGGGCATGCCTGAGGTGGCTAGGTAACATTTTCCAGGTCTATGCTGCTAGGTAGGAGAAAGATCATCCTCCCACTGTGCTCTTCCTGATTCTAGGGGTGGTGGCGAGTGCAAGTTGAGATCAGAGTTGTCTGATGGGGGTGTAGAAAGATGGGCGGTGGTTGAGGTAGGCCAGTCTGATGTTGTGCAGAGCCTTGTAGGTGTGAGTCAGGAGCTTGAAGCTGATGCACTTGTTGATGGGGTGCCAGTACAGGTCTCTAAGGTGGGTGGAGATGTGGCTTTGGCCGGGGTGTCTAGGCTGCTGTGTCTTGCTTGGAGTTTCTTGGTGATTCCATCATAGAGAACGTTTCCATAGTCAAGTGTGCTGCTGACGAGCTTGTGGGTGGCCATTCTTCTTGCTTTGGTGGGGATCTATTTGAAGATTTTCCACAGGAGGTGAAGAGTGGGGAAGAATGACAATGAGACGGCTTTGTCTTGGTGGGTCATTAACAGCGTGGAGTCCAGGGTGATGCCCAGGTTTCGTCCATTGTCGATGGGTAGGACGGTGCTTCTGGGAGCAGCTAGCCACCAGGAGTCGTCCCAGGCAGAGGGAATTGAACCCAAGATGAGGATCTCAGTCTTGTCCGAGATGAGTTTGATGCAGCTATTTTTTTATCCAGTCAGTGACTGCTCTCACTCCATTTTGGAAGTTGTTCTTGGATCTTGATGGTTCGTCAGTGAGGGAGAGAATTAGTTGTGTATCGTCTGTGTAGGAGACTATCTTGAGGCCGTGCTGACAATTTCGGCAAGTGGAGCTATGTAGATATTGAAGAGGGTTGGGCTTAGGGAAGAGCCCTGGGGTACTCCACAGTTGCTTTCTGTTGGTTCTGAGACGAACGGCAGGAGTCTGACTCTCTGGGTCCTTGTGGCGAGGAATGAGCAGATCCTTTCCAGGGTCTTATCACGGTGGTGTGGGATATGGTGTTGAATGCAGTGGAGGGGTTGAGGAGGATGAGGGCAGCCATGTCTTGGTGGTCCAGTATGGTGCTGATGTCATCTGTGGCTGTGAGGAGGGTGGTTTCGGTGCTGTGGTTGCTCCTGAAATCAGATTAGGAGGGGTCCAGGATGTGGTTTGCATCAAGGAATTCCGTGAGCTGTGTGTTGATGGCTTTTCGAGTTACCTTGGCTGGAAAAGGGAGAAGAGAAATGAGTTTCTCTGGGATCAGCAGTGGGTTTCTTTCGTAGCAGGTTTATCTTGGTGTGCTTCCAGTCATTCAGGAAGGTGGTGATTTTGATGTGTAGGAGGCTGGCCTGGTCTGTAGTGGGTACTTACACCTTATACCAGGTCCAGTTATCTCTCATTAGTGAAATGTAGGCACAGTCTAGAATCCAGACTTTCTAGAAGTAGCTGTAGCTGAGCAGCCAAGGCTTATCTAGAAGACATGCAAAGCTCATGCAATACCACTGTAGTCACACAGTACTCACACACATGAAAGAAAACACTCAATGTTACCAAAATAAAGATACTTTATTTTGGTGAAACAAATGCCAAAAATATTATAGAGACTATACTCCCTTAGGAGGTAAGCAATACACAAATTATATACACTAGTATGCAGAAACATGCATAAAAATAGTTAGAAAACAATGAAATTAGTGAAAATCACAATAGTTGGAAAGGGGCCTAGGGGGAACACAAACCATATACTAAGAAAGTGGAATGCGAATATCAGTTTCCCACCGAGGCAAGTGTAGTGTGTAGAGTTTCGCTGGGAGTACTAGTAAACCCCAAAGGTAAGTACTAGAACCCACCCCAGTGCCCAGGAAAGCAGGAGTAAAACACAGTAACTTTCCCACAACACACAGAAAAATGAGATAGAAGGCTATGCAAGAACCAGAAGAGACTGCACAACACCAACAGTGGATTCCTGGACCTGAAGACTTGTGGAAGAAGGTGACCCAGTCCAAGAAGCACAGAAGAGTCCAAGGAGAAAAGGAGCCCCTGCTAACCTGGATGAAGATGCAAAAGAAGAACCACTTGTGAAGAAGAACAGTCAGTACTGCATCGAGGAAGATGCAGTCAGGTTCATCATTGGTGCAGATGATGTCCCAAGCTGGATGGAGGACTGCAGTCTGGTTTGCGTCACTGGAGTCTGCCAATAAGCCTTGGCACAAGCAAAGCTCATGGTCAACGGAAAATGGCACAGCCCGGGACCAGGGTGGACCTATTGGACTCCACCCAGCCTTGGCAATCCCAAAATGGGGGTACTGTCTTTCATGGGGAGGCAAGCTCTTACCTCAAGCAAAGTTGGACAGTTGGATGACCATCAGGACTACTTCAGTCCACCACCCATGATGCAGGATCTATGCAGCTCAGCAGGAGAAGGGATCTACACAGCCGGTCATCGTTGCAGTAGGTGCCTGCTGAAGCAGGGGAGTGACTCCTTCACCCCAAGGTAGATTCCTTTGTTCTTCTGGTGCAGGCTGAAGATAGGCTGTCTTCTGAGGATGCAGTTGCTGGCAGGAGCTGAAGATACAATGTTACTGAAGTCACCTTTGCTTCTTTGTTGAGATTTGTAGAGTTCCTGGAGGATCCAGATGCAGTTTCTTCAGTGAGATGTTGAAGTGGGGGATGCAGAGGATTCCTGCTGGAGTCTTGCTATCTGAATCTGAAGAACCAAAGGAAAGACCCTAAATAGCCGTGAAAGGGGGATTGGTCACTTAGACAGGTAAGCACCCATCAGTGGAGGGCTCTGAAGTCACCTGCTGGCACTGGCCACTCAGATGCTCCCAGAATTCCCTGACAAATTGGAATCCAAGATTACACAGGTAAAAAGTCATTTTCACTTCAATTGATCACTACAATCTATGCTGCAGCCACCACCGTGCTTGTATTGCTCAGTTCCTTGTAAAGGCAGTAGCCTTTTACGAACATGTTGGTAACAATTTGGTTGCCCCTCCCAATCCAAAAGACTGCAGACCATGAGATGAGCCTATGTCATGGTGCCCATGCATGTTCTGTGTTGCCCATGAAAACTGAAAATTAGCACCAGGGATCCAGCTGGTGAATCCTATTAAGCTGGGCCCTCACTGAGCCTTTCTTAGAACATCTGTGACCTATAGAAGGGCCTGAGCAGATTGATCCCACCTCCACTTGAAATTTAAGGATAGAAAGAGCTCCAGGGATCATGAGGCTGATCCCCTAGGTGGCATATGGAAAAGCAGAAGCAGGGATTCTAGTGAAGAATCGCAGCAGGCTAATGGCAACAGGACTGGGACTAGGCTTTGCTGTTGGCCTTCATATGACACCTTGAGAGTCTTCAAGTGCATTTGCCTGAGGTCACAGGTGGGATTAGAATTGTACTCCTTTGGTCTTTTGGGCAACATAAGAAAGCTTCAAAATGTTTGGAAATGCTTCCTCCAGAGTGGAGATTCATAGTTTATCCCCAGATTACTCAGGTATGTCAAATCTGCCACTTATATTTGGTGAAATCTTGGAGGCCATTAACGAAATAGGATGGGGCAAATTGACAGGATTGGTTTGCCCTTGGAGTTCTATGATCTGTTCACAACATAGCTCTTCCCCAGACAATTGGTGTTACGTAATGAAGCAAAAGGGTTTGGCCTGCTTCTGCAGTCCACTAAGGAGGCACTGATTATGATGCTTCCAAAGCAAGGAAATGAGCCATAGAATGTGGTGTTAAAGGCTTCTGTCAATCTTGAATGTGCAATAAAAAATATAAAAGAAAATGCTATTTAACAGGATACTTTGGATACTACTTTTTTTTCCAACCACCTTGGCTGCAGCACACGACCAAATCTGAGACCTTGCTTCCCCATTAGGTCAACTGCCTTGCAAGACAGTCCCAAAGTGACAGCAGCAGCTTTGGATAAGGAGGAAGCATTTCATTGTTTAGGTTTGTATCACTTGATTACTGCCCTTGAGAAAATTGAATCTAGCCACAAGATGTTGAGATAGGAAATATGCTTGGTTGATGCCTTATCGGCAGAGTGCAGATGGGATGTGTGTATTTGGATTACTCTGATATTGAGAGAGACACTCAACAAGATTGTTCACTTCCCTAATTCTGGTCACACTTTCGGTGAAAGCACTGGCCTGTCATTGAGGTCTCACATGGAACTAGGACAAGTCTTGCCTACTCTCACTACACAAAGTGAAACTGATAAATCCCTCTCCACTGTCCAAGGCAAGCACCACATTTAAAATATCTGTGGATCCAGATTTACTATCCTAACTTATTTTTTAACCTGACATCAGTTAACATACTTTGAGGTGTGAAAATAACTAGAGGTTTGGTTCATTTCTGGAACAGTTGGCTCTACACTCTGATGGATGAGATTTTGTTATCTAAGAAAGGGGTGCTTCTTGGTTTATTATATATTTTCTTTAATGTTTTACTACGCTTACAACTTCAAGATCTTTATTCCATACCTACAGAACAGGTATGAAATGCTGATAAGAACAGAGAAGGACTAGACAAGATTCAACTACTACTGGGGGGGCTTGGGTAGGCGCCGACCGCGACAGGTGCTATTTAGCTCCTCTCATCTCTCCGTTTTCGAATCCCTCTTAAATCCACACAATATTCCGGCCTCCCGACGGCGGCGAAGGGCAGGGAGCGGCCACATTGGCGAGGTGGTGGTCCAGGGGTGATTTTGCCCCGAGGGTTGCTGAGGAGGGGGCCGGGCGCCCTGTGGCCTGTGAGCGGCATCGCCGCCACGTGGAGCCAGCCACTGAGAAGTGGTGAGCTGAGCCGTCGGAACTGCATCGTGCGGTGAAGTGGAGAGGGCGGCGATCGTGGGTGGCACCCGGCTCCGGGGGCTCACATGTGTGGGGCCCTGTCTGGGGTCGCTGCGGCCAGAGGGGCTGCGGCTGGAGCTGGGTGGAGTCTCTGCTCCCTGGCCCCCCTCTCTCTCTACTGGTGGTGGCCATGGTGGCTTCCGGGGCTAAGGAGGCAGACGACATATGGAGCGGAGAGTGCAGAGTTCGGAGAAGGCCCACTGTTGTGTGGTGGAGCTGCAGCTCAGGTACGGGGAAGGGGTGTGGTGCATGCAGGCCGAGGCCCAGGCTTGGCGGCCCATGTTGGGGGTTGCTGGACCTGCGAAGGGGGAGCTGTGGATGGTTAGCTCCCCCTCCTCCTCCTCAATTGCCCCCCTTTTTCTTTATGGAGACGACAGCACAGCTGGTACAGCCGGGGACCATGGGGCCTTAGTGAAGAGCCATTGGCAGAGCTGGTGTTCGGAAGCAGAGCAGAGCCCCATGGTGCGGACGTGGGCACAGCACAAAGGAGGTGGTCCGACCGGTTTGGTGGATCTTGCCCTAGGAGTGTATTGAGGCAGGCGGTGGAGTGTGACTGCAATTGGATGGGCCTCCTCGGCGTGATCGCCCTTCTAGCATGGTCAGAAACCCTCTGCTCCAGGTGAACAAAATTGACAAATATGCAGTGCTGAGACCGGCGGGGGGAACGGTGGTGCCAGACGACGCTTGGGGGGGGGGGTCAGAAGAAGGACCGGGGCCCAGCTGACAAGCCTTCTCTGAGCGCTATAATGGTGGCAATCCAAGATCTGCATGGCTCGCTGGAACCCAAGCTGGACGCGGTCACGGTGGATGTAAATCTTCTTCGCGCAGATCTCAAGAAAGTCATGGAGAAGGTCACTAATGCAGAAACGGATATTGCCCCATTATAGTCTACATCTAAAAGGCTGGAGGATCAGGTCCAGTTCCTTACCGTGGAGCATGAGAAAATAATGGCACGCTTGGAAGATCAGGAAGGGAGGGCCCGAAGAAACAACATAAGAGTGGTTGGGGTCCCGGAGGGCGCTGAGGGTGCTTTTCTTGGAGACCCTGATCGTAGACTCCTTGTGCCCTAAGATGCTCTCTAAATTCTTTACTGTCAAGCAGGCGAATGGGGCTCCGATTCCGCCCCCAAGGCCGGGCCCCCCCCCGAGGACCATCATTGCATGAATTTTTCACTTTCGGGACAGAGATGCCATCCTACAGGCTGCCAGATCACACGGAGATCTCCAATATGAGAATGCTACTGTACGTTTCTTTCCAGACTTCACGCTGAGGGTCCAACAGAGGCGCCAAAGCTTTCAGGAGGTCAAAAAAATGCTGCGGGACCACAAACTCAAATATATGATGCTCTTCCCAGCTAGACTGAGAGCAATTGCAGAGGGGAAGGCATGGCATTTTGACACTGCGGAGGAGGCCTGGGAGTGGCTGGAGGAGTCACGGTTGGCAGGCCATGCGGCTGGACGGAGTCCCAGAGGTGGCTGTGATGGGCCCCCCTCCCAGAGACAGGAACAGGGAGTGGAGGCAGCTGGAAAGTAGTCATCAGGAATGGTGACGTTGGCCGTAAAACATTGCGGAGACTACTGGGCCCGTGTGGTGGTGACTGGGGACGGAACAGGCGCAGTGCTTGCAAATAACTTTCGAGAGGCACACAGTCTGTGATGAATATTGGGGGATGGTTTTGAATTGCATTTTATCTTGGCATTACTGTTGCAAATGACCCGAAACGATGGCGCCTGCCCACCAGGCAGGTTTTGAAGATGTTATGGGCGACCGGCGCTCCACTGATTGTGGGGGGGTGGGCAGTTTTAAGCTCACTAAATGTAGCAGGGTGGGGGGAATGTTTAGTTGGGAATTGTTGACATACTGTTTTTGGTTGTATATTGTTTCTATGCCACTGTACAGCTATGGGCTACCGAGCGATGCTGCCAGGGACGGAGCGGCCAGGGAGGGAACACCAGATCTGGTGAGCGGCGCAGCGACCTGGGTGGGGAGGAGGGTGTATACATGGCAGGGATGATGACACGCACCCTTAGGGTCATGACATGAAATGTGAATAAGCTGGGTAGTCGTATTAAATGCACCATAGTCCTTCAGTACCTGCGTGGGCATGGCCCGATCTAGTCCTCTTGCAAGAAACACACCTGAAGGGGAATTATTATAAGGCTCTAGACAGGTTTGGATACCTCCTGGTAGCACACGTGGGTTACACATCAGATTCTAGATGGATGGGTATCCTCCTCCAAAAATCAATACTCGTCATCCTATACCTCTGTCTCCCACGGCAGTTTGTCAAGGCTGGACTATTTACTCCCATCAGGGGCCCATGTGGCAGCCCATTAGCCCAGAGGGATTTCGGATCACTCCCCCATTTGGGTTGTCTTGCTGGGTCCTTCTGGGTCCTGCACTCTACTGCTGGGAATAGACCCTTGGTACCTGAGGGACAAAGTTTTTGTGGCCAAAATGAGGGAGAGGGCCACCCAATATTTTGGGGAGAACTTAGGGTCTGTGGACTCAGTGAATATCCTGTAGGAGGCCCTTAAACCTGTACTCAGGGGCCACATGCTAGACTTGATCGGCAGTGAAATAAAAAGGAGAGCAATTTACAAGCAACGGACCTCGACCTGGAGATCGTGGCTCTTGAGGCCCACTGTGAGGTAGACAGGGGGGCGGAGAGCGCCCGTCAGCACCAGCTACAACTCAAGTGCTACGAGCTGCACGCCATCGCTGAACAACTACAAAGCCAATTAACTGCTTGCTTGGTGGGACAAGAGGGACAAGAAACGATCATGGGTCGAGGCGGTGGAGTCTAAGGGCGGCGGCCTCTGTGAGATGAATGAGTCCATAGCGGACGCGTTCGCAATATACGATGAGGAGTTGTATACCTCGGTGACTTGGATGATGAGGAGGATTGCGCGGACCTCCTGTGGGACATACTGCTTTCGGGGCTCTCAGATGAGGACAGGGAAGTATTGGATGCTGAGCTGACAGAGGAGGAGGTTACTGCGGCGCTGTGGGGGCTGCAGTCGGGTAAAGCAGCATGTCCAAATGGACTCCCAGTGGAGTTGTTCAAATGCCTGGGAAGCAAGATAACATGCCATATGTTGGCCATGTTTCTGGAGGCGAGGGAGGTAGGGGCGCTAGTACTGGATCAGCAGACCGCGACTATCATAGTGATCTCAAAGAAGGGTAAACACCCTGAGAAATGTGCCTCCTACAGGCCCATCTCCCTTCTAAATCCGGAGCTCAAGGTCCTGGTGTAGGTCCTAGCTACTAGATTGTGCGCGATTGTTACTAAGCTCATTCATCTGAACCAATTGGGCTTCATGCCATCCAGATTGACGCACTTGAATTTGAGGAGACTCTACGGGGTCTTACACATGACGGACCATTGGACGGAGGGGCAGGCGGCACTTCTGTCCCTCGACGTGAAAATGGCCTTTATGAGTGTTGAATGGCCTTATATTTTTGTGGTCCTTAAAAGGTTTGGAGTTGGCCCACGATTCCTGGCCTGGATCAGGCTGTTATACAGTGAACCGGTGGCCCATGTACAGGTCAATGTGACATTGTCACCACCCTTTGCCCTACACAGGGGCACAAGACAGGGATGTCTCTCTGATTCTATTTGTGTTATCGCTTCAGCCCTTGGTGGAATGGATTAGCCAGGACCCCCTGATTAGGGGCATTGACTCGGGAGCAACATGGGAGGGTCGCATCTCCCTATATGTAGATGATATTCTGCTGTATGTCACCCATCCCCCATGGTCGGTCAACAGGATCCTGCAGATCTTCCGCATATTCAGGGAACACTCTGGCTATCAGATCAATTGGGCCAAGTCGTTGAAGTTCCCTCTGTCGGGAGACCTATCCACCCTGCCCCGGGGTGTGATGTGCCGATTTCCACGGGAGGCTTCAAATACCTGGGGATATATGTGACAAGGGATCAGGAGTGCTTCCTCAGTGAGAATCTGCAGCCCCTGCTAGACGGATTTTGAGGGGACGTGGCTCAATGGAGAGCACTGCCCCTCTCTCTTATGGGTAGAGCATCAATTTACAAGATGATGACGCTGCCACGTCTGTTGCGTCTTTCAGAATACCCCCTACAAGATTCCGGCGGGAGTGTTCCATCGCCTTGACTGGGACATCAGATCGCTGCTCTGGGATGGTGGCTGCTCTCTGGTGGCACTGCAGAAATTGGAACTTGGGATGTATGAGGGTGGCTTGGCGATTCCGGATCCTCTTCATTATTGCTGGGCAACGCAGTTGGTGACTCTTAATGACTGGGCCCTTGTTGACCAGGTGGACCCGGCGTTCCAAGTGGACAGGCAGACAATGGGCAGAGAGGGATATGAGCGGGCGTTACACGCCCCCACGAGCATGAGGGCGCTGATGGTGCACACTGCGTCCGTGGTGAGGGTGTGGTGCGATACCTCTTGCTTCCTTGGATGGAGAACTACTTTGTCAGCCAGGACTCCCCTGTGGTTCAGCGGGTGGCCTCTTCTGGGGATTGTAAATCTGGGAGACGTCTGGAGAGGTCAAGCAATGGTGACGTTCGAAGTTCTGCAGCGGGAAAACGCCATGGCTAGAACAGAGCAGTTTAGGTATCTGAAATTGCGGCATGCGCTGGGTCGCTACGTCCCGGTGGGGGAACAGCTGCCAGAGGCGGCCCTTGTGGAGGACCGCTTTCTGACAGAGCCTCTGGTGGTGAAGGTCATCTTGTTACTGTATAAGAAATCATTTAACAATTCCCCAGACCCGATGGCCACCCTGCGCACCAAATGGGAGGCGGACATGGGAGTACTGAATGATGAGGACTGGGGGGAGGCGAGACAGGGTCCTAGAATGGTGGCAATCAAGGCACGACTCAGATTGATCCAGCTAAAGGTTTTACATAGGACATATTACTCTAGGGTGGTATTGCACAAGATGGGCAGGGCGCAAACCACACTGTGCCTGCGGCGGTGTAGGTTGGAGGGCACCTTCTATCATATTCTATGGACCTGCTCTGTGATAAAGACTTATTGGAGGGGGCAACGTGGGGTGGCGGCTCGGGTGTTGGGGAGGGAGGTCCCACTGGACCCTAGGCTGCTCCTGCTGAATGTGACAGGGGAAGAACACTGGTCGAAACAGCAAGCACTGTGGCTAGCCATTGAAGTGACAATAGCCAAATGCAACATAGCGCAAACATGGGTTATTGAGTCTCCACCCAATATACATGACTCAGAGACAGACCTGGAATGATGCTACAGCACTGCAAAAAATAATATATGAGAGCAGGGGCTTCCCCAAGAAGTGGGAGAAAATCTGGGGTGGGTGGGGCATGTGGGTTGTTTGCGTGAGGGGGGTGGCGGTCTGGGCCTCGACAGTACCGGACTGTCAGACTGGGGGGTCGCTTGATCTGTGTGTGAACCCTTGCAACTTGATATTTACAGAGGCTGGTCTCTGGGTGGTGGCTAATCGATGGGAAGGTTATTGTTGTTTGCTCTATTGTACAATGGCTGTTTCATCATTCAATACAAATTATTTTAAAAAAAAGATTCAACTACTACTGAGTCAGGGAGAACTTGGAGCTCCAGAATTTTAGATATATTGTGTTGCTGCAAAGATTCAGTTCATGGCTAAAAGCAATCAAACATCTCAGTCACTAGATGTGCCCTGCTTGCAGATGAACTAATAAATGCTCCACTCATAACTTTTAGATAGCAGCTAGATAATGCTAAAGTCCAAAGGGAAGACCACCCTAAGGCTGACAGGTCTAGCAGGAACCCTGTTTTTTTTTTTTTTTTAAATGCCCTCTGGTTAAATTTTTGTTCTTTCTGAATTGGATCGCAGGGCTCAGGTCCCTGTTTGATTGTTATGGGTATTCTACTGATTGTTGGAGATGTATTTCAACTTCAATAGTGCTATGCAAAGAGTTATTAAGGATATGATTCCCAAAGAACTGTCTTCTCTTGTTGGAGACGCATATGCCAGATGCATTTTTAGAAGTCTGAAAAGAGCTTAGGCAAGCAGAATGTTTCTATTTATCATTGTTCTACTCTGCTGATGTTCAGGTGGATGGAAATCCCTGTTTCAAGGGCCCACTCATTTCCTTAAGCTTGCAGGAGGTCCTAGTTAGAGGCCCGCATTGTGGCAACTTAATTTTGAGCACACAATTTGTTATGCTATATTAAGTTATGCCTATCACCCGGTAGGATATCCTGGCACTTCACAAGTTGGTAGGATGTGGTCACTCAATTAGAAATTACTAAAAAAAACAGGTCTTTCACTTCCTGCTGAACTCAAGAAGCAATAAGGAGGCCTTATTTAATTGGTCTTGATTTGGTTGATGCAGGTCTTCTTTTACCATACTACAGCATATAAAAATAAGAGTGTGGAGGCTTGTGCCAAATCCCCTCACCTGGATGACCATACCATTTTCCACCGCAGGATTAACATCCCTCACCAAGGAAAACCCACCACCACCAGCCTGGCCAACCACAGTTGGAGCAGAATTGTGGAATTGAACTGATCCCACAAATGTGCATGAACTAACCCAAACTCACCGGCAACTTTAGTAGTGATATTAAACAACTCAACCAGTGGATCACAGACTACACAGACTCCCTGGCACCCCACAAACACCATCCCAAAGAGAAACTAGGAAGCAGGCAAGTTGGTACACAGAGGAGCTTCATTCAACCAAGCAATACTGCAAACAGCTGGAAAGAAGATGGAGAATAAATCATAATGAAAAATACAAGGTCACCTTCAATGTGGCACTGAGACGCTATCACTAACATATCAGAGAAACCAAGAAGAAGGCTCCAGTAGATAAATCTAGTTTAATGGAAAAATCTAATTGTTCATTACAGTTTTGAAAATGCAGCTTTTAGAAAGTTGGCATTTTTCTGCCCTTAGTCCTTTGTACCTGCAACCTGTCTCAGGCCACATGGCTGGGTGTAGCTGACAGTTAGGCTTTGTTTATTCCTCCCTGACAGTGACACAATAGAGGGATTAGGTGTGCCTCAATGGGCCGCCTACTGGCAGGATGGGGTAGAGAGCTCAGCACAGCCCTAATTACATCTGAATAGTATGTGTTCTGCCATCATACAAAGGGCCTAACAACCCTGTATTTTCTTTGCAGCCTAGCTTTGGGCCTGGGCAGGGATAGTCAAGAAATACCATGCACTTTACTTAATCTTTCCAGAAGCTTCTCCCGCCTTCCAGAAGAAGGGCATCAGGGTGTTAAAATAGGACCTTTAAACCCACTCTTTGGCTCCCTTTTGGCTCTATGGAAGGACTTTCAGAGTACTGACTGCTTCTGTGACCTGCTGTGAACTCTGCCAGACTGCTGCTGTACCAGGAAAGACTGCCTTGCCCCCTGGGGTTTGCCTTGAAACCTCAGAGGCCAGTCCTGCTCTGGAGCCCTGCTTCTACACCTGCAGCCAGGACTATCTGAAGTGACTCCAAGGGTTTGTTTGCTAGCCTTCTGTCTGTTCAAACAGGCCCCCATCGTCTTCAACCCAGCCTGTGTGAGTCCTGAATACCCAAAAGGTGTCCCAGCAGCCTAGACCCCTGGTTGTGTTAACAAAGGTGCCTAGATGGGCAGTTTCCAAAACAGAGGACAAAATTTGGTCAAAAATTGCTCTGACAACCAGGAGGAGACTGGGACCAACCTACTCGTCTATCCCCCAGAGGGGCTTTGCCAGTCATATTGACTTTGTGGTCTCCCGATATAGTCACCTCTGCAGCAGGAAACCCATTTCAGTGGTCCTTCGGCAAAGGGGTATTTGACCTTGCGGAACCGTCTACAGCTACAGCTCTCGGCTGGTTGTATGATAGAAGCACAAATGCCTAAAGCAAGAATGCCAGAACAACACGGTTTAAGAATGACCGTGTCTTTACCACACATGCCTTTACCATGCATGCCTTAACAACGAATTCTATTGTAAAAGCATGTATGGCAAAGGAAGATGTGAGGTACATTCCACCCCGCCCTTCGCCCTAACACCCCACCCCAGACCTTAAAACTGCCCCTTTCCCCCCCAACCTGAGACCCAAACCCCCCATCCCTGAACCCTTAAATGGATCCTACTCTGCCCCTGAAACTACCCAGACTCCCCTCCTAGCGCCTAAAATCTTGCCCCCTACTTAAAACTACCACAGTTCCATGCCCTGAGCCCTAAAACTGTCCCCAGCCCTGCAAACTGTCCCTTCCACCTGCCCTGAACCCTAAAACCATACCCAACCCTTACAACTACCATAACTCCCAGCCCTGTGCCCTAAATCCCTACCCCAGCCCTCACAACAACCCCAATCCCCCACCCTGAGCCCTAAAACCTTTCCCCAAACAAAAAAGCTTACCAGACCACCCTGTCAAAAAATAACCCAACCTCGCCTCGCCGTGAGCCCTAAAACTGCCCCTCCCCTCAAAAGTACCCCCAAACCTGGTCCCAGTCCCTAAAAACCTGCCAGCTCCCTAAAAAAAGTAATGCGACTTCCTCCTTTTCATAGAAAACAAACAAACCCGACCTCCCTCCTGTCCTAAGCCCTAAAACTGCCTTTCTTTATCTTCCTGCTCCTGGAACAGCTAGACCGTGCTGTTTGACTTAACCACGCACATGCGTTGTTAAGGCACATGCGAGCGTGGTTTAACTTGTGGGGAAACGGCAAGCGTGGCTCAGCCCACATTGTGATGGCTGTATCCCCTCCCTGGTTTGTCCTTCTGGAGTTTTCGACTTCCATTTCATCAACTAAGTTTGAACATAGAAATCTGTTTAATGGCTTCAATCCATGACACTCCAACACCACCACTCCCCCCTCGTACACCTCCTGCAGCCTTGGCCTGCTGAACGTTTCCTTCTCAGACATTCTTCTTCAAGAATTTTACCAATTCCTAAGGTTAGTGTTGACCAGGCCCAATCTACTTCTTGTCTCTGAGCCATGCTCCATCGCAGTCTCCCTTAAGGTTCATTTTTGGCCTAGTTTCAAATGACTAGATGGTCGCAGCTGGTGCTTTGATCTATTAGGCACTATTTTGAACTTAAAAAATTCAGAACTCCATATCTACTGATTGGATATTTGCCATTTCGGTGTCAAATACTTTACTATAATGTACTCTTTTTTTCTAAATTGTTTCTTTTTTTTTCTGTTTTGTGTTTGTGCGGGCGGGGGGGTGATCTGGACCTCGACAGCACCGGACTGTCAGACTGGGGGGGTCGCTTGATCGGTGTATACCCTTGCAAATGGATACTCACAGAGGCTGGTCTCTGGGTGGTGGCTAATTGATGGGAAGTTTGTTGTGGTTTGCGCTATTGTACAATGGCTGTTTCATTATTCAATAAAAAGATTTAAAAACAAAAGATTCAACTACTACTGAGTCAGGGAGAACTTGAAGCTCCAGGATTTGAGCTATATTGTGTTGCTACTACTGTTTGTGTGTTCCATAAATACTTTACACATTGCCTCTAAGTTAAGCTTGACTGCTTTCTGTGCCAAGCAACCACGGTTAAGCGCAAGTTAATTTAGTGACTTTTTGTGATTCACCCTGCAAGGTATTGTGGCTATTGCTTGACCAAGGCTCACACCCCAATCAACTAACAACCCAATTTCTCACAGTTCCTCATTGTAAATCTAGGAGTGTCCAGTTGGTACCTTACTAATTGCATCTAAATGAAAATCTGTGGTAATAATATTGGCCCTGGTTTTGAATAATCCTCAAAATATTTAAAATATGGCAACTTAGCTTGTATTTGTATTCAAACACTTCCTTTGAACTTGTCACTTTATCTTTTCTCTGGAGTCCGATACTTCTTATGTTTCAATTGTACTTAGTAGTTCCCACAACTTTGTGTGAAAAATAATTTTATTCTTGCACATTTTGCATTCCAATACCACACTAAATTGAATTATTGTTTGATTTGTAGATACACATCACATTCTGGAAATGTATCTATGCCATTAGGATTTATTGAAAAAAAGATAAATACATTTCCACTAATTTGATAATTTATCACACAATAGGTTCAGAATTTAGAATATTCTATGGTCGACTGGGACACCCCCACTGTTTTCGATATACCAGGTATGCGTTAGGACAGCAGTGATCAATAAGTGTGTTTAACAACAAAGATGGTCATGTTAAAAATATCTGTAAGGAGCAACTTAGTACAAGTCCCCATTTTGTTTCCCATTTGTATAGATTCTGGAAAGTCAGTGATGAGCACCTTATTTTGCATTGGGCCTTGTTTCCAAACCTTCATTGTTAGACATTCTGACCTACAGGATGTTCTCTATTTTGAGATTTGTTTTATTTAAAAGAAATGTATTGTCTTCTATGTCCCAAATGAGACACCCCATTGTGTCAAGCCTGGTCACCAACTTGTCATGGTACTCCTTCACAAGGGACATGCAAAGAGTTAGAGTGTCAGTTTTGTTCTCACAACTCTGCTTACTCTTTCTCGTGTCTTTGAGAATGCCTTTAGCATCTCCATCACCTGGAGCATCATTGATAGCAGAGTCTGGGGTATGGGGTCGACATGAGTTTTGCTTTTTTCTGCTGACTTTTCCACTGTTGTAGTGTATCATTGGGTCTATGACTCAAGGCTACACATCTGATGGGTAAATTACTATCTAATAAAGGCTATCATGTAGGCGGAATGTCTCAGCACCCTTGACTATCCCGCAAAAAAGCACTAGTGGTTAAGTGAATGGCATTACGCCAGAGGAACAGACGGCAGTATGTCAAAGTTCTTAAGCACAGTGTAGAGGGCATTGGCCAGCACCAGTAGAAACTTTGGGGAAACATTACTATTATCTAATGCAAAGCAGAGGAGTTGCTAAAGTTGCTGTGGTGCATTGAGTGAGAGGAAGAGAGCAGAACAGTGTCATATGTACAAAGATATGGCACTGCTGCACTCTTTCCTAGCAGTGGTGCACAATCAGACTGCCTACCTACCATAGGTTATGTACAGGAAGGTTACCCTTCCATTACAAAACACTATGCTTGGACTAACATTAAACCTTTTCCTACTTTGTAAGAGTGCTGTACCGTGCAGGGAACATGCAAAGTTTGAAACATTAAGATACATTAAAACAGTCTCATGCAAGTGTCTTCCTCAAAGAGATGTAAGTATATAGTGCAAAACACTGGACACCATTGTTAGAAGATAGGGCTTTGCATCAAAAAACATACACAGTATTGTGGAAGCACCCATGTACCTACCACGGGAGGCTCCTTGATGCAAAGTAATTCAAAGCCAAGCAAAACTACTTTACATTACTTTTAATCATCTTTCCAAATGCGGTAACTGCAGCAGGGCAAACTTTTTATGAATCCAGTCGTTCATGATCGGGGATTTGTTTAGACTCTGACTCAACACAGAAATGGCTTTATGAGTGCAAAGTTCTTTTTATTGCTCATAGCAGATCATTAACCAGAAGGGTCCTGCTTGGCCAGATTCTGGAGAATGAGCAGCAGCTTTAATGGTGGATACAACTGACGATGTGGAGTAGACTACCCAGGCTTAAACCTGAAACGGGTGTAAACCTGCATAGTTGATTGCAGAAGCCCAATCACATTGCCATGTAAGAACCCCTGAGAAATGTGTTCTTCACAAGCAGACACTAGCAGACATCAAGAAGCCATACCATGAACTGGTGCAACATATGTTGTGTAAAGTAGGATTCGGGCTTAGCTTCTATATGGTTGTTCTCAGACCCACTAACACACTTCAAAGTCTTCTTCTGTGTGCTATGCTATGAGAGCATGAAGTAGCTTAACTTGCATCTATCTAAAGTTTCTTAGGAGACTCAGCGCACTGCTTACCTGTGTGTATTAAGGAACAGTTGGATACCACAAGATAGGTCCCAGACAGACATGCAGATACACTGCCAGTCTTCAAAATGTTTCAGCTGTGATGGTTTATTAATGAGTTCTGCTGCAGCCCACTCCTCTCACCTCGACCAGGACAATAGTCAATTATTCAGGGACATTCACAAGAGTTCATGGTCAGCATGGTAACACAGGAAATAGCATGTTCACAGGTTTACTAACAGCCCTTTTGTGACCAAAACTCAGTTAACCAGGGCACCTGGAGGGAGAAGGCCACACAAAAAACACAGTAGTTTAGGTCCCACAGCCCACTGCATACAGTTCCCATTGGCATCAGAGGCATGATTGCCTAGCTCAGCAGTAGCTGGCTAATACGGGGTTGATAGAAAGCCAGCATTTCTGATAACATAAAATTATGTGCTGGTCTAAGGGGATACATGACCATTTTGGCGTCCAGCCCCCTGCCAAGAACATCTGCAGGTCGTTCTCATCAGTCTTTGAATGGTTGACTGGCTTCAAATTACACAATCAGCTTTTAGCAATGTGTTAGGAGCAAATGAATTAGACTTCCATTAAGAAAGTGACCTCACTGAGGACTTTGAGAGCTCCTTCTTTGGCTAGAGCAGATCAGCCCTTGCTTCAAAAAATCCTACATGATGACATAGATCCCAAAGAACTAAAAAGTCAGAACCCTGTTTTTTTGAGGAATTGTCAAATTCAAAGAAATTCAAAGAAAGACTGTAAAGGGCTGGAAAGACAAAGGTCAGTAAATTATTCAGTGGAAGATAGAAAGATCTATGGAATGGTTCACCTCAGTCAATAAATACACTGTCTATTGCCCATCAGATTTAGAATGCAAACAATTTACCCCAAAAAATATTTAGAGTTGTAGGTTCATGATTTAATCCTAGTTGCACTCCCTGACCTCCTCTCTGCACAAGAACACAATGGGTCAATAGAGAGCTCAAAACTAAGTAAAATGTGTAATAAATGTGTGGGCTTTTTTTTTACAAAGAAAAATGAACAAGATCCACTGTTAGACCTGACAGCCTTAGGGTGGTCTTCGCCCCAACTAGTTGCCTGCCTCGCTCCATTTTCAGACCTCGATTATGGTGGTTTTAGTGCTCAGTACACTTCACCACTGCTATCCAGTGCTAAAGTGATTGCACTCTCTTCCCTAAATCATGCTAATTTTGGCCTAACTCCAACTGGCATATTTAATGTCCTTATAAATCCCTAGTAAAGTGCACTACATGTGCCCAGGGCCTGCAATTTAAATACTACTAGTGGGCCTGCACCACTTGTTGTGCCACCCACCTAAGTAGCCCCCTAACCATGGCTCAGGCCTGCCACTGCAGAGCCTATCTGTGCAGTTTACACTGCCATGTCGACCTGCCAAGATAAATCTCTCGCAAGGCCTACACCTTCCCACAACCTCCTCCTTCGCCTCCTCACTCACTCTGTACATACCTTTTATTACGCGCCACCCTGCCTGGTAAAGCTTTCTTTTTTTCTGGAAAGAGTAACAAATTGTAAAGGAGACTGGAATCAGCCACAACCCAAATATAAAGCCTTGACTGGTTTCTGCACCTCACCTTCACGCTGCAGCAAGCCTCCTTGATGGTTTTTTTATTATCTTTTGCTTAACAATCTCCAGACAAATTATAGAATCAGAACTGGCACCAAAAAGAAGTGCTGATCCTCGCGATACCTACATTCTTATAGAAAAGTGTTGCTAAGAATACATAAACCAAAAACATGAACATTGACAGTACAGTTGTTGGGCAATGTTGCAGAGGAGTGCACTGGCAAAGGAACGTCACATTTTTCGTTACTCCAGAGTGTTCGTAAGCACAAGGCTCATCTCTTCGATGCGACCTCGAGCAGTACTGCGGTCTGAACACTCTGGCTGAGGAATAGTGCTGGCTGTGCTTCAGAACTGTTCAATAAAATGATAGGACAGTATGAAGCAGCCGAACAGTGCCCTGGGAGTGCCATAGCCGAGTTGCAAGTCAGATTAAGGTCACCTGGACTAACGCCAGTTCATTTCAGCATCTCCCATCAAAAGGCTGGTTTCAAGTTTTAATTTCCCTCAGCAGTGAGGCTTAATCAGATGAGTGGTAGGAGAGACATGATTAAGTTATGTTTCCCAGTCATTTTAACCCAGATGGACACTGTGCCATTCTGATATTCGCTCACGGTTTAACCAGATGAGAATCCCTGGCGGCTGCCTGAGAGGTTTCTGTACATGACACGTGTCTCTTATTAACCTCGTGTTCCCATTTGATTGGGGAGACAAGCAGAAGTGTGCAACGGATTAGTTATAGGGCATGGCTTATGAGAATTAGCAATGCTGAATGAATGGTAGTGTTCCAAATATGAGGCTCTTTAGTGTGGAAATCTTCCATTTGCAGGAGAACAGCATAGGCTGGATTTCCATGAATGTCACCGTTGGCATGAATTAGCCTTAAGGTTGGCTTTCTCCTTTGGGGGCAGGATTGTTTAGATTCATTTAAACCATAAACTTATTTTCCTCATTTAAGAGATTTCCAGTAAAGGACAATATTAAGGAAATGGAATGCTAATAACATGAATACCTATGCAACAGGTACTAAAGTGACTTCAAGGTCTACAATACAATGCAGTCTTTAACACGCATCCTTCACCATGCGATGCCTTTATCACACATTGCCTTTAACACACAGGTCTTTCCCACGCATGTGTCTTTATTACACAGGGTGTGTGTGTGTGCATATATTGCACCGTAAGGTAAGTATATAGATATATATAGATATATGTGTGTGTGTGTGCATATATATATATATATATATATATATATATATATATATATATATATATATGCACACACACACACATATATCTATATATATCTATATACTTATATATACACACACACACACATATATCTATATATATCTATATACTTACCTTACGGTGCAAGTTATATTTATTTGCAAGAACTATAACTATAACGGCTGAATTTCTATGGCTTTGTTCAAGTAAATTCAAAACCTAACTATAACGTCCCTGTAATCTTTGGTTTGTTCAGTGAATTTCCATGTTTTTTTAAATATGTAGTTATTTTCATTACTATATATTAATCCACCTACCGCTGAAGGCCGTGTGCAGCGGTGGTTGGTCACAGGGCCACAAGGCCAACCCCCCAACCTTGCACCATGCACGGCCTCCACCCATGCGCAGTAGGGGTTGCCGACAAGGACTGGCCTCCAGCCAGTCCCTGCGGCCAGCATCCCTAACCATCCAACCCCATGCTGTGCACGGACCTTTGGATGTGCACAGTGGAAGGTGGCCGCAGCCTTTCTGGGTGTGAGAATAGGTGTGAGGGGTGTATCTGGGAGGGAGAGTGGCTGTCACAGTGTGAATCTGAGTGAGACAGTGCGTACATCATTGTTTTAGTGGGTGCGTCACTATGTGCTCGAGGTTGTGAGTGTGTGTATGAGGGTGTCAGTGGGCCCGTGAGTGGGTGTGTGACAGTCTGAGTAGGTGTGTCAGTGGGTGCATAACTGTGTGGTCTGTGAGTGGGTGCGCGAGGGTCTAACTTGGCTGTGAGTGAGTGCATGAGAGTCTGAGTGAGTCTGTGAGTGGGTGCATGAGTGCCTGAGTGAGTCTATGAATGGGTGCATAAGTGCCTGAGTGGGGGTGTGAGTGGGTAAAACATTGAAGGAGATAAAGAGAGAGATTGTTGTTTGGTCTTTGATATATGCAATACTTAGAATGAGATCTTTCTGGACAAATCCAAAAGAAACATGTATTTGTTATTTAAAAAAAGTATGATTACCTTTCAGTATGAGCCTTAAAGATTTGGAGTAAAAAAAAAAAAAAAGGAAATAAGTCTAGCTGGACTTGAACTGTCTACACTCAGTGTGAAGGTCTGAAGCCTTCACACTGAGCTATTGCCTTCTTATTTTCACTTTTGATTTTACCCCTTTAAGGGCTATCGGAGACTGTGAGTGAGCCCTCAATGGCTCCCCCATGGTCCCTACACATTTATTTATTTACTTATTTTTATTTACACAAAATTCCCTTCACGGGCTATCTGGCACCACTGGGGAAGCAATAAGGCTTCCCTTGCAGTGTCAGTGCTTCAGCAAGCAAGGAGCTGCTTTAAGAGCAGCTCTGTGCTTGCTGAAGCAAACCTTTCATCTCTGTCCTTGCACGCGTGCAGGGAACACAAATGAAAGCTCAGCTGTTTGACAGCATGACCTGCTTTACAGGTACCACTGCCAAGCTGCGGAGAGTTAGTTGTGGCTTGGTTGCAGCTTCAGTGCTGCAGCCAAGCCACAGCAAACAGCTATGTCCCAGTAGTGGGCACTCTGGGACATAGCAGGAGCCATCCACAGCCCCACGTATATTCTAATCGAAGCCCTGGGGAGCTGGTGGCCCCCGGGGCATGGAGGGGGCCACAGGCCCCCACACATATTAGGTTCAAGGCCATAGGGAGGTGGTAGTCCGTGGGACACAGGGGGGCCCCCCCATATATCGTGAAAATCACCCCAGAGAGCTGGTAGTCCACGGGGATGTGGGGAGGGGCTGAGGTTCCCCCACACTCAAAATTGTTTATGCCTCTGGGACCTGGGCCACCTGGGGACCTATAAGAAACAAGCACAAGAGCCCACGCTTGTTTTAAAAAAACAATTGCCACAAATTCACGAATATCGCAAATTTGTGGCACAAAAATAATTTTAAAATGCTCTTTTCTCTGGGGGGTCAACCTGGGACCCTCACAAGAGCTGAAGGGTCAGGGTGTCTCTACCGTGGTGCCTTGCCTTCTTTTTTTAACTTTTGTACTGGGTCTCAGCTGCAGATGGCTGCCAACAACTCCTGGTTTTAAATGTTGGCAGCCAATCAGAACTCTGCATTTCCCTGCACCAGCTAGTTTTTGTTTGTGAATAGTTCATGGACAGAGAGTTACAAATTTAAATTTGCCTACATTTCTCAAAAACTACTGAATGGATTTACACTAAAGAAATGTAAGTGTAATCTGCATCCCGAAAGCTAGCTTTCGACCAAATTTGGTATAATTCCAGCCAGTGGTTCGGGCTATAGCCGTGTCTAAAGATCCCATAGGAATTAACGTGGGAGACACAATGTTTTTGACCCCCCCCCTTTTTCTCTGCCCCAACTTGATGGATCATCCTAAAACTTTCTGTGCGCGACAAGAATCACTGCAACACTTTTTTGGGAAAATTTAGTGAAGATTATTTAAATGGTGTCAAAGATATAGGAAAGTCCAAAAACACTTTTTTTATGAAACATGGTCCTAACTATAACTCGGTAGTGGCCAGCACCACTAGGTAAAAAAAAATATATATATATATATATATATATATATATATATATATATATATATATATATATATATATGTATGTGTGTGTGTGTGTGTATATATATATATATATATATATATATATGTATATGTATGTATGTGTGTGTGTGTATATATATATATATGTATATATATATATATATATTTTTTTTTTATTCTTTTTTTTTTTTTTAAGGCAGCAGCTGTGATTTTGATTTTTCATTGCATTCCCCTTGTTTCTTATTAATAAGGAACACAACTTTTATCATGATTTTGCACTAAAATTGGAGTTTGTGCCATGTGGTTTGTGCTATCGCTGAATGGAGGAAACTGTGGCATAGAGCAATATATATAAATATATATATATGGCGGTCGCCCGTAGGTAGTTATAGTTAGGACCATGTTTCCATAGAAATCTTCCAGACTTTTTTGCCAAAAAATTGTGCCTGTGATTCTTCTTGCATGTGGGAAGTTTTGGAGGTGATCCGTCAAGCGAGGTCCAAGAAAAAAGGGGGGCAAAAAAGCGCGAGTTTCCCATGTTAGTTCTGATAGGAGTCTTGAACATGACAACAGCCTGAACAGGTGGATGGAATTACACTAGATTTTGCAAAAAGGTGGGTTTTGATATGCAGATTATGCTTTTGGATATTTGGAGTAAATCGCGCCCTAAGGTAACAATAACTCATGCCCCCGCCATGCACTGCTTATGATCTCACATATGACATCATTCATGACATGTTCTATGACAACATTTATCACATCAGCGATGACATCTCCAATGATATCTTTGATGGTATCACTGATGACATCATCCAAAGAGTGTGCTAGTTTGTTTTATATTTTACATTGGGGCAGGTAAGCACCATATTACTTGTCTACCTATTTTTTTACAGACTGGGTCTGGCTAGTGGGTGTAAGTGTTTATAAATCACGTCTGCTCCTAATGCAGCATAGGTGTGTAAAGGTATTGAACACATTATAAGTCTTTGTACTGAAGACTAACTCTGTGTGCAGGTGAATGTTGACTTGTATGCATCATGTTCCACACAAGATTTTTGGTTCTGCAGGAAAAAGTTTTCAACAGGAGTAAGATTCTACATAGTAGATACTAACTTTTTTAAGCAGCCTTCAGTTCCTTTACAGAATCGTGTCATCATGGCAACTTCAATGTTACTCAGAAGAATGTGCCCACCAAGTAATTACCTATATGCATGTGCTTGTTTTGCTTGAGAAGATGGGCTACCTGTAAAGTTCTGATGGCAGTAGAAATGGTGCAGATAGTAGGATGTTTAGCACCTTCAGATCTTGGTTATTTGTAGCAAATAAGGTCTTTTTTGACAAATGTTGCATAGAGTGTACACTATTATTAGAAGATCATTTCTAATACTCTATGGTATGTTTCTTATGAAAGCTTCACTGTTTGCAAACAGTGTAGTATATATTACACTCTCTCCATAGAGTAAGGACTGTACCCAGATCTCTACTGATATCAACTTCATTTGTTTGTATCGGTTCAGTGAGTTTCAGGTGTCTGAAACTGGGAAAAGCTGTCTGTAGAAGGTCATTTGTTTTGGAACTGACATTCACTATATTTAGGAACATGGCATTCACTGAAATGTTGTATACAGATTGAACACTCAATACTAAATGAGGGTTTCCTATATATCTGTGGTTGAGGGTTAATATGAACTATGCTAGCTGTAAAGTGCATAGTATAGGGTCATTGTGGCAAACAATGCTGCTTTTTACACCTAAGTAAGTTGTATCTTTGATGGCAGTAATGATGGCTGATATTCTCCTGAGCTATTTTGTACTTACTGACAGACCTCTAGTGCCATAGTAATTTACAGACCAATATGCAGGAAAGTGAAGCTGGAATGATGCCATCAGTGATGTCATCAGTATTATCATCAATAACGTGATTTGCGAAGTCATAAATGAACGTATAGAACAAGTCATATGTGACGTCAAAAGCAGTCATAAGCAGTCATAAGCAGTGCATAGCGGGGACACAAATTATAGTTAGTGCTGCTAACTATAACTGCTGAATTTTAGTTTTTTTAAAAAATTCATAACATTGACAAACTCGCATTATTTTAAACTTTGTTTTTGTCAGTGAATTTCTTTAAACAAAAAAGATCATTTCATCACACCTAACTATAACTTTACTTTGACCTTTGTTTTCTTTGTGAATTTCAAGGTTTTAAAAAAAAAAAGTTATACTTAATTACAATATGAAACCCCAGCTGTGCTTGGCCTTTGACCTTGTGCGACGGGGGTTGACTCCAGGGCTTGGCCTTGGTCAGGCGCTGAAGCCCACCCCCTTCCATATAGCCAACCTCACCCTGCACATGGCCTTCAGCTGTGAGCGCTAGGGGTTTGGCCACAAGGCTTGACCATGGGGACCCCATCTCCAAGTGCCATTTGTTTTTTTAATTAAAGGGGATGGGAGCTGCTTAACCTCCTCAAGCCTTGTTAGGATCTGGTGACCCCAACTTCAAGAGCCATTTCTAAAAATAAAGGGGTGGGGGCCCCCCTCCATGAGCTTCTCTAGTTCCTAGGAACCCCATTCCCAGGGTGATGTTCTATTTTAAGTGAGGGATACCATGCAGCTCCCCTTATACATTTATGGCCCCAGAAACCCATTCCCCAGGGCCACTTATTTAAATAAAGGGGGGGCACATGGCCCTCCTCCTTGTACCTTGTTTGGCTCTGCGGACCTCATCCCCCAGGGTCACTCTTTTAAATAAGCTGAAGGGGGTACACATAGCCCCTGTCTCTGGGACAATTTCGGCCATGAGGACCCCATCCCCCAGGGCCCAGAGTTATGAGGGACAGTGCTGCACATGTGGCCCCTTCCTTGAGCCAATTTCGGCCCCTGGAACCCTGACCCCTGCGCTTAGTACGATATATATGGAGAGGGGGCACATGTGGCCTCCCTCCCTGGGCTGGTGTTGACCCTGTGGGCCCCATCCCCCGGGGCCCAGAAGCATTCTATACGGGGACATGCAGCCCCCCTCCCCAGGCTGCTTTCGGCCCTGGGGACCTCACCCCCAGGACCCTTGCAACATTTTGGGGGAAGGGTGCATACCACCCTCTCCAGAACAATTTCGACCTCAGAGACCTTTTTCCCCTGGTCCCGGCAGCATTTTTAAGTGGAGAGGAGCATGTGTGGCCACCATCGCATGGCCGATTTCTGCCCCAGGGACCCCATCACCTGTCACCCATCAGCATTTTCAAGGGGATGGGAGGACGTGGCCTCCTCCCCAGGTCGATTTCAGTCTATTTCAGTCCCGGGGACCCAATCGTTGGGTCCCGTCCCAGTAAAAGATGGGTGTTCTCGTGCCCACCAAGGTTACCACCCATACAGTTGTTGGGGGCCACGGGGAGCCCAAATGCCATGCTGCCCCAGCCAGCTCCCTGCATAAAGTGGAAGCCATCATTCCGCCACAGGAAGCAGCTAATAATGTTGCTTCCTGGGAGTTGGAGCAATATTTTCAACTGTTTACCTGTCTGCTTCTGTGCAGACACGGAAACAGATAAAAAATCCACTCCAAGCGGGAAGGAGTATTTTGGAAGCTCCCGCCAGCTGGGAGTAGACTTGGTGTTTGCACCCATTTAGCAGGAGAATTAAACATGTTGCTGCCAAGCAAGAGCAATAACAGATTCCTCTGACTGCACTGATGTGGTCAGGGAAATCAACATTCCAGGAGGTGGGCTGCCGGGGACATAGCTTGCAAACTGGCCCTGGGGGTGGGCTGCCCCGAACCTTCAGAAGTTCAGGAAGGATACTTTGTGGACCTTCTCTCCATTGTCTTAGACTTTTGTCCCCAAGGGTGGGCTTCCCTGGGTCTCTTAGGGAGAGGGGCATAATTAAAATTTATATAGGTTTAACTTACCTGATATAGTTACCATTTCGTTGTGAAGGCATGCTTGGTAAAGGCATTTGTGTGGTAAAGAGTTGCATGGTAAAGGCAATGCATGGTAAAGGCATTGCATGGTAAAAGATGCATGGTACAGGCATGTGTAGTAAAAGCATTCTTTTTATGTCATACATTCATGTGCTGGGGGTCTGCCTTCTCCTCCTTCCTGATAATTCTGAGGTAAGGCTATCCTGCTTTTACACCACAATGTCTTTCTGGTATCCATACATGTTGCAGACATGTGCATGTAAACCTATACAATGTTAATCTATCCACCAAATAATTATCATTGCCGTGGGTGGATGCAGGAGCACATGGTTCTTGCAAGTTAGTACATGGTCATTGTCTGGTATAGCAACCAATTAAGAAAGATATGATCTAGGAGATCAAGGCAGGAGCAGGAATCCGTATTGAAGTAGCAGAAACATTAATTTTTGGTAGAGTAGTACATTTATCTTGCAGATGTAGTCTCCTGAAATATTTTTTGAGGTATTTGGCTGAGGCACATACAGGTATATTCTGTTTGTATTGAAAGCAAAGGGATCCCTTTAAAAAAAAAGGCCACCCCTGTAGGAACATTAAGGGCCAGATGTAGCAATGCTTTAGCGACTCGCAAACGGTGAAAATCGCCGTTTGTGAGTCGCTAAAGCCACTTTGAGATGTAGAAATGCATTTTGCGAGTCGGAACCGACTCGCAAAATGCATTTCCGAGTTGCAAATAGGAAGGGGTGTTCCCTTCCTATTTGCGAGTCGCACTGGTAAGCATTTTCATTTGCGACCGCGATTGCGGTCGCAAATGAAAGCGCAGTTACCATCCACTTGAAGTGGATGGTAACCCAGGTGCAAACGGGAAGGGGTCCCCATGGGACCCCTTCTCCTTTGTGTCTGGCACAAAAATTCATTTTTCAGAGCAGGCAGTGGTCCAATGGACCACTACCTGCCCTGAAAAATACCGAAACAAAAGGTTTCGGTTTTTTTTTTCAAAGTGCAGCTCGTTTTCCTTTAAGGAAAACGGGTTGCACTTAGAAAAAAAAAAAAACTGCTTTATTTAAAAGCAGTCATGGACATGGTGGTCTGCTGTTCCCAGCAGTCCACCATCCCCGTGAGTGCCCTGAATCACTATGGGGTCGCAAATTGCGACCCACCTCATTAATCTTAATGAGGTGGGTCTTTGCAACCCCATAGCGACTCGCAGAAGGTGTCTGTGACACCTTTCTGCATCCCAAATTGCGAGTTGCAATTTGCGAGTCGCTGGGACTCGCAAATTGCAACTCGCAATTTGGGACTTTGCTACATCTGGCCCTAAGTTCTGAAATCCAGCTTTCAAGATGTGACATATACCTTGGAAGCTTTATGGGAGAAATCTTAGGACCAGACCCAGATAATATTTCAAATGTAATCAATTAATCAAGATAGTATGATATAGGATTTGTTTTGCTGAGGCTGGCTACGATAATCATTTATTGATATTATCCATAAGAGCATTGCATTGATTCTCTATGTGCGGTATTACCACTGTGCTGCAAACCCTTCTCACATACGCATTAATGATTTTTCATTTGCCTCTTTGTAAAATGATAATCCATCTTTTTAGTTGTTCTCATAGTTGTGCTTTAAGAAAATGCATCATAAAATAAATGATGTGGCGAGTAGCTACAGCATCACCACCAGTGGAAATAAACTTTTGCTTAACATGAAAATTAGTGTCTTGAGGGACTATTAAATCCAGACAATTAACTGAACGTTGCTCTTTTATTGTTTATGTTAAATGATATGTGAAACATTGGATCACAAGGATTAGTTCCCAACACTTTAACAGCTATCATGATTTTGGAAATATTTTATATTCAATTAATTCCTTTGTATTTTAAAAATGTATACATCTATGTCTGTATTTTGTGGTTTCCTGACAATAAAAAGTAAAAAATGAAAGCAACAAAAACATACGTTGTATGACCATTTACATCTCTAATCAGGGGCATGATTGTTTTATTTGGTCAGAGTTTACAGGTAAACAAAAAGAAGCACAAAGATATTTTTTTATCATTGTGTTTAGTTAATATAGACTCCACAATTAAACCCATTTCTTCTACTATGGAACAACACTATGGCAGGTGTGATGTGGTGTGCCCGGGTTTGACATTCTAAATTTCACTGAAGTACTGATATTGTCAGATGCAGTTCTTTGAATGACTGCATGTTCAAAGAAGCACACAGGATCCTTACCTGGTGCAGAAAGACACAAGCTGATTACTCATGACATTGGTGGTTACTAAGATAAATAGAATATGACCTAAATAGTATAATGGCAATGAGATGGGAAGGACCATCATGAACTCAACCTCTATAACCACACTTAAGAGATTAACACAAACATTTTCCAAAGCTCTGACATTGGCTATTTATGACTGACCAGACTACACCTCATAATCTAGAAGAGAGTGGTAGCAATTCTTATTTGCCTGATGTCAACATTTCTGTGAATATCAAGCAGATCAACCTAGATAAGTAAAGAAAATTGTGGTAATGACACATACATCTATGAATTATCTCCTAGAATGTGCTACTTTTGTGTGGAGTTATCAAAGCTATAACTCTTGTTCTATCTTTTCTTTTTCCTTATACTTTATTTAAGTTGCTCTAGTCTTAGACAATAACTATCAACAGCAATTGGTATATGAAATAAGCGTACAGTAGCATACATCAAAGGAAGAAGAACAAATCAAGCTATGAGAAAATAGAAATGAGTAAATCCTTCAGTCTTGGAGTTGAAGTGCCTGGTCAATCAATGTACAGATAATCTAATCTAATAATCAAAGAAAGTGGGATTAGGGCGTACAATTTAGTAATGTGTTTAGTGACCGAGATGTCAGCAGTAGGTGACATTTATATTCACAATTCAAAAGGCTAAAATAGAGAAAACTGCACTGAGGTATTTTAAAAGTGCTGACAATCTGCTAACAAGATCAAAATAATGTTGAAGTATAGTTTATGGATTAGAGTAACTGTCAGTAGTGAAAAAAAGTTGATTTATAATATTCAATTTGATTTATGAGTATAAAGTTATGTGCACAGAAAATAAATGCATTTCTCTGTCATACGTGGTGTGTTAGCAAAGATTGCAATTACTAATTAAATGTTATCAATTTATTAGTTTGCATATTATGTGTGTTTTATTAATAACAATATTCATTCATTGTACTTTATGTGCTAGTATAACTAGGCATGAAGACTTAGGGCCTCATTACGACTCTGGAGGCATGGTTGGTAAGACTGCCACGGTGGCAGCCAGCAAAAGACTGC
This sequence comes from Pleurodeles waltl, assembly GCF_031143425.1. Lineage (NCBI taxonomy): Eukaryota > Metazoa > Chordata > Amphibia > Caudata > Salamandridae > Pleurodeles > Pleurodeles waltl. Next base: position 500,051,270 of record NC_090445.1, read on the forward strand.
CATGTTGGTGGTCATACAGACCACCGTATTACCAGTAGCACATCCAAACCTGCCAAATGACAGCCAGAATCACAATAACGCCAGAACTCTGAAGGGTGGGAAAGAGGCGGTCCCACCACTAGCACAGCCAGCCTGCCAAAAAAATAATCAAACCTTTTACGACCCACAAATCACCATAGTGGTTGTTCCATGGCGGAAAATCAATGGCGGTGTGAACCATGGCAGTCAGTGGTCAACACAGTAATACACCACACCACAGTGGATAATTTGAAAACCCCACACCTGACACACATCCACACAACCGACACACCTACACACAGAACTATAAAGCACACCTCTTCACATCTCACAATCCTCTGCAACCAGAACCCCATACATAGCTCAAAAGAGGCCACATTCAAATATCAGTATCTATAGATTAGGCACCCCTACACACATCCCTTTGTACACATCACACACCTGCACAGCACACCCAACACAACATTAAGTACCCCACACATTAAACACAATCGGTCATCCACTCATATCACAGCATTGTCTCATCCACCACCACCATCTTCCCACAAAACATCCCCATTTCACATATGATGGATTGAGAGTCATGGTGGACGAAATCATCAGAATAGAGTCCCAACTATTTGGAGCACAAGTCCAGCAAACATCTATCATCAGGCAAATGGAGATGTGGCAAAGAAATTTTAACAGGGTCAATTCTGGAGGCAACTATCCACGCACAAGGGAGGACCCCAGGAGGAGGTGTAATGACCCCAGGGGGAAAGTGCGTTCCCTGGCCACCGGGCACCAGCTGGTGGTCAGCACGACAGGTGGTGGGCCTCCACTTCCTCCCCCACAATTCATATCACGGGAGGAGAAGGTCTTGGACATCCTGCATCCTGAGGGCTTGACAGGTATACCTAGGAGAGTGAAGTTGATTAAGTCACAACACCTACGATGTCACCCTAAACTTTTGTTTTGCATGATCACTGATCATCTTTTGACATCTTAACTGCCACACCACTTACCAACCCTGTGTCTAACTGTCCAAATACCCCTCTCTGCCGTCACACATGTCAACTAAACTCACCTGGGGTCCCAGTGTCTGTGTATGGCATGGGTAGTACAGGGACTGATAGCACTACAACTCCCAGCAGGCACTGTTCCACATAAAGAAAACCAGAACAGTGTACTACAAATAAAATTGCCCTGCATGATAAACTAACAAGCAATTGAACACACCTTGATGCTTCAGAATTGTACAGTCTCTGGCAATGCCAGCAACGCTATGGGCATCTGCCATTACATTACAATCCAACACACAGCTACAGCTGTGTTACCTGCTAAACTGGTCTTTCAATCTTGAGTTGAACAATGTAATATATTCATCTGAGGGGACACACATAGAAGAAGATGGATGCAGCTGGAGTACACCCATACAGAGGCCCAGGTATAATGCTTACCCCCTGTGCTGTTGGCCAGTTGTGATTCCATTGTACATTGTGCAGCTGTTAGTTGACTCAATGATGTCATACACCTAACTTGGAGATAACGTTAAAGTGTAAAATAATTTAGCAGACAAGATATGAGTCTATGAACAGACATCTAACCACCAAGGTACTCCAACATCTTGTAGCAAGGTATATGATATAGGAAACCACTGTTTCCCATATAACACTAACCCAGATTTGGAAGCAGGTGTCAATGTAAATGTGGGGTCAAGTAAAGGCTATGTGTGCAAGTCACATAGCATGTCTACCAGTCAAAGCTTGATGTCACTTGTATAATTTTCAGTAACTGTGTGCTCCACTTCTCCTACAGGTAACCTCTCCATTGGAACAATGGAGAAAAAAACAGAGACAGGCAAGACTCCCCTGGATGAAGCCCTCAGTGATGAGATCACCCCTGGACATGTGGACATTGGAGACGACTCTGGCCCATCCGGGACATCGGGTCAGTCAACAATTGTCAGCCTCAACCTGCCTATATTTAGTCCTCACAGCCCTGTTGTTACAACATCTCAGACAACCATTCACCCCCCCAATCCTGTGTTCTATGGACAGTGTCAACCATCATGTGTCCCCCAGTACAGGTACCCAGAAAATGGGTACCTGTACTGGTACTGGTACAGTACAGGTACCCAGACAATGATGGACCTGGCACCAGTAGGAGTGGACAAACAGTACCAAGGGCACAGGCATGTGGGGATAGGTTGTGTGAGAGGGATGGTGTGGGCCCGAGGATGGATGCTCCTAGAGATTCAACTGTCCAGGGCACTATCTCCCAAATCTTGGGAGCTTACCACCAATACCAAGGTGTGATTGGCTAGGTACTCACCATGATGGGGGAAATCAAGCAGCTGCAGAGTTGCAACCTCCAGAAAGTGATGCAGCAGTGGGAGGCCCAAAATACCCATTTGGCTTCCATTGCAGGGGTACTGAGAGACATGAATACTACCCTGAGTAGGTTATGTCCACAACATCTGGCCATTTCCACAAGCAATGTGACATATGCCCCTTCAACATCTGGGACAGCCAATGGAATGGAGGCCTTCCCAGGGGAAGGACATGCCTCAGACACTCCTGTCTCTTCAGCTGATGAATTCCTCCCCCTCACAAACATGGACGTCCACCTAAACATCCAAGCGGAGCTGGTTCCAAGTCCTCAACCACTGTCAGGAAGTGAACCTCTACTGATTGGTTCCCCTAGTTTGTCACTGATAGAACCTGTTGCCTGTCCTACAACCAATCTCAATTTTCCAATGGTATAAGAACACTGGACTTGAGACTCCAAATGTTGTTGCAGCAACCCCGATGATTTCACCCACCATGACTGAACCCTTCATTGTTTATAAGCATTTGATTTGTTCCAATTCCCACATATGACTGTGCACTTCTTATTAAACACAACTAAACCACTGATCATGTGTGAGAGTCCTTTTTTTCAGCTATATGTAACCCAACTGTAATACCTTGTTCACATAAAAGATGAGCACATATGTCCCATCTCACATGTACTGTATAATTATGGTACATTTTGCATTTGATGATACTGATGGCCAAACTTGTTATCACTTTCATTGCACTTACCTACATATAGGTTTGAAAATGAAAATGATCACATAGTAAAGTACTGCTGCTCACTTTAATGACTCAGCATAGATGTGCATATCTAGCACCCCACAGACCACAAACGTTAGAGACATGTCAGTCTTTCACTATCCAAATGGTCAAACAGATTGGGTCACTGTATCATCGCCTAAAGCCTTATCAAATACCCATACCATACCTCCCCAATTACCATACCCCATAATACACACAGTGGTCTGTTGAAATACCCCCAGTCATGGAACCTTCAACTTACCATGGACAGGTATCAGTAGGCATGCCACTCAGCTATGTCTTATTACACATGCACAGTGGCCTGAAATGAGGAAACACAGTGACAGCTACATACAAAAAAGGTGCAACCAAAATCAAGCCATTAAGATGGTTGACAGTATGGATTGCACAGGATGACATAGGTCAGAGACACAAGACTGCACACATGGCACCATTGGGCCCACCTACTTTGACAAACAGCTCTATAGCATGGAAAAGGATCTTACCATGCCACTCTCCTGAGAGTCTGGTCATAGAACTCACACACCACAAATCTCAAGCCTGACAGTACCTGGTTCAATCCATTTTCATACCACGTCGGTCTGCAAATCCCACCTGTCTGTGACATTGTCAGATATTGCCAAATGAAGATGACCTTGTAAAGTAATCTGCAAAATGATAATGTAGTACATAAGGTATAGGGAGGACCTGATTGTAAAACGTCATACAGCTATGTCCTATGTACAATTTTAACTCTGATTGTGCATTGTGACAAACAGACTATGGTGATCAAAGAGCTGCACACTACTCAATGTGGTATTCTGCATGCAGATCTGAGTAATGTGCTTTGAAGCTACTTATGACCTGTTTGATGGTCATGCTAAGACCTTTAGCAAGCATTCTTAACCCTCCATACCCCACTGAGTTAGTAATGTTACAGGACCGGACATATCTACAGTCAGGTGAAGTACTGATTGATGAGATCTGCCCGGATGTCTCCAGCTTCATCCTCATCAACGTCTTCCTCACTTGGTACATCTGCATTCTCACTCGCTGGAATTGCTGGCTCCCCCTCATTTAGTATAAATGGAATTTGATATGTCAGGGAGAGGTTGTGGAGCATGCAGCAGTTAACAACAATTTGACATACTTTGTTGGGTGAGTAGAGGAGGGCTCCACCAGACTTATCAGTGCTACGGGATCTTGCCTTCAGGAGCCCAACAATCCGCTCCACAACACGCCTTGTCCTTTCCTTTTGTGGGCATCATTCAAGTGGACTTCCCCTGGCGTGGGTGAGTACCTTACAGGTGTCAACAGCCAAGGACAGTTTGGGTAGCCGGAGTCCCCTGTAAGAAATTGTTACAAAAAGGCAAAGTTAAATCTTGGACATCCACACATTTAGTAGCAGATAAAGGTTACAGACACACATGACATATGTGACTTACCAACCAGCTAGGCCCTCTCTGTGTATTGTTGTGTCATCAGCAGTGGGATATTGCTGTTCCCTATGAAGAAGGCATCATTGACTGACCCTGGGTACCTTGCAGAAAATTGTGAAATGTAGAGGTTAGCCAAACAGACTACTTGGAGTGGTAGTTTTTCCTGTTCCATCAATGGCACCCACCACGTGTGGGATATGTGCCAAAGCATAAAAATCAACCTTCACATGGACCAAATCTACATGTTGTGGAAATCTGATGTAGCTGTACAGGTCTATCAACAATGCAGACAGTACAGCCTTCAAAACCAGACTGAACATAGGCTGAGACATCCCTGCAGTTAGGGCCAAGGTATTTTGAAAGGAGCCTGTGGCCAGGAAGTGCAGCACTAACATGACTTGTACTGTGGGTGGTATGCTATGGGGATTACGAATGGCAGGCATCAGGTCTGGCTCCAACTGACGAGAGAGACCCATGATTGTATGCCTATCCAGGCATTTGGATCATATGTTGATTCTCCATGGTCTGCAGGTCTGCTAGTGGATGATACACTGGATGTTCTCTCACTCTTTTCATGCCAGGGTAACTATGTGCAAAAAAACAAGATGTATGTGATTCACTCATTCTGTCCATTGTAAGTGTTAAAATACATATGTTATACATAATGCTTGGATATGTCACATGAAATTTAGAAATGGAGAAGGATGTCACCAAATGTCTCTGTGTTAATGACATTCTTATCATGTTTCATATTGATAAGACATAATTCCCATATATCATATTGCCATTGGTGTACTGACTATGCCACTAAAATTAGGTAACCCTTCAAACTCATCAAGTTTACAACCTGTACATATTCCTGCATTTTCCTACATGTTTACTCAAAGCCAGGAGTGAACACTAGTTTGTTAATATATCTCCCTCAGCTTGTGACACAACTTTGATCTAACTTTACCGATCATCTATGAGCCTTAAAATGGCAGCTGCCTGAATTACTGTACTGGACATTAGGAAGTGACCTAACTACGTTGGCAAGAGTCATCATGGCGGTAGGCAGAAACAACTACAGTGGACATTGCCATTGGAACACATTGCTGCCTTTGACGGTCTTGCACCAATGGCAATGTCCGCCGCTGGTGACGGTGTCTTAGATGGCGGACGTGACCGCCATCTCATATATTATCTCTCATGTGACTCCTGACACTACTACCAGCAAGACCTCCACCACCTGAGCTGCTGTGTACTGTCCCTGGGAGCAATCATGCCACATCCTACAGGTGATAGGGCTACTGTCTTCTACCCAGAGGAGCTTGATAAGCTGGTGGAGGAGGTCCTATCCCTGTATTGATAGATCTATGGTGCACCAGAGGAAGAGGTAAGTGCACCACCTGCACATATGTATATTTCCCATCTATCCTTTGTTACGGCAAGCAATGTTTAAAGTTTGTGATGGTGTCCAAGAAATGTGGCAGAATTAATGGTTGTTGTGATATGTATGGGTAGATGGGCATGTGCATATGTGTTTGATATATTCTGAGCACTTAGACATAGTAGAGAGTGTGTGATGTATGTTCCCTGACCCACCTACTGACTGTAATACATGGCAATCGAAGGTGGTATGACACAATTAGCCAGGGATACATTCTTTGTAGATATGCATGTGGTCGGGTTATATGTAACAAGATGAAACCTGTTACTGGATTTGCATGTTGTATGCCTGCAGATGTTCATCTATCTTTGAAGGGGATGTTGAAGACAGTCTGGGTATGTTGCATGTGGTCATGACATTCTATTCTTGTCTGTGTCATCCATGCAGGTCAACATCCATCAGAAGAAGGGGATATGGCTTGTCATGGCCAAGACCCTGGAGGTCCCCAGCAGGCGGAGCACCCACTGTAGGAAGCGATGGGAGTACCTGAGACGCTGGGCCCAGAAGACAGCAGAGGCCCAGCTGGGGATGTCCTCGCAACAAGGACAGGGTGCCCATCGGACCTTGACCCCCACTAGTGGCCCACATATTAGTGGTGGCCTACCAATAGTCGGATGGGTGTTTGAGGGCAGCACAGAAGCCACAAGGGGTAAGTACAGACCTAACACAATTTCACCCCTTTAGCTGGTTAGTGTGTGATATGACAGATTGTTAGGTGTGACAATGTGGTAAGTGCAAATGGTCAAAGATCTCCAGTCGAGACATTGATGTACAGTCCCCAACAATGGTACACAGATGTGCACATTCTAATGTGTATCGGGACAGATTATTACCTATGTTGTCCCCTCTGTATAAAAAGCATATGATGATGCACATGTAACTGTTCCATATGTGTACCACAATACAGCTTTTCATACCCTGCTGCTTTTTCATACCCAACTACGGATCAATACTCCCAATAGCGTAACGGTAAATTGTCCAGGTCCTTGCTCTCTGTCCATTGCAATATACCTTGATCTATGTCTATGTGCAATATTGAGCCAGACAATTTGAACTCATTACTACTTTTCAAAAGGTTTCAGATGAGTGACAGCAACATGTGATGTTCATCTGTCATGTCATATGACATACTTGCATCACTTATTCAGACGGGTTACAAGGTGAACCCCCTTGGTAGGAGAGGGATGCACATAGAACTTTGTAATGTCTCTTTTGAGTAGACAACCTACATGTTGGTATTGCTAGAATCCTACTGGATGACATACATTGGTGTCAGGACAACGAATGTTAGTACCATGTTCATGTTCATTAGGTGGTAAGCGCCTACCCAGCATTTTACTTAGCTATATTGTTGCAGTCATGATGAATAGTCAAATAAATCTTATTCACAGTTAAAATATTATCTTTGTTTACCAACATCATGTGTGAGCTGAAAGGTTCTGTCATGATTCCACATTGTAAAGAGTCATACACATACTTTCTGTTGCCAAATAGGTTAGGGTTTTTGAGTCTTGGCTATATGGAAACCTATTGTTTGTAATGACACTAATGCGATGCAGTTGTGGTAGTTCACATAGATGAGTGGCAGGTATGTGTATTCAGACATTTGGCTTGCATCATGGCGGGTGTACCTGTCATAGTAGCATCAGATGTGGTTTGTCTCTCAGAAATTTATCACAGACAGATAAAATGGTAGTCATGTAAGATGTGTGGATAGGTATGTTGCCACCCAGTCAGTCATTGGGCTTTTGGTGGAATGATTGCATGATTAGGTAATTCTGAATGCCACCTTCATGCACAGCAGTGGTCCATTGACTAGAAACAGAAAATCTACTGGCTATTGTTGTGTGTGGGTAAATGCTCTGAGCTTATTAGGCCCTTATATGACTGATAGATGTCTTGATCCACAATCTATTTACTGTCCTTTCATACATCAGTATTGGTACATGTGTAGGTGAAATATGTTTAGACTCTTTTATCTAGAAAGATGTAGAGTATGGTAATTAGAGGTGTTGCATGATTGCATATATCCATTGTACAAGTTGTTAAGTATGTGAAATGAAGTGGTTATAGCTTGTGTACACCAGGCTGTCTAGAGTATACTACACAATGGGCCTGATTACAACTTTGGAGGAGGTGTTAATCCGTCCCAAAAGTGATGGTAAAGTGACGGATATACCACCAGCCATATTACGAGTCCATTATATCCTATGGAACTTGTAATATGGCTGGTGGTATATCCGTCACTTTACCCTCACTTTTGGGATGGATTAACACCTCCTCCAAAGTTGTAATCAGGCCAAATATGTTTCATTGCCTGGTACATGACATTAGGCTTCTTTGTTATTATGTGTTGAGTTTGTGTATCTGAATTGTGGAAATCAATGTCACATTTCGAAACTATAGCTTGATTGTTGCTTGACTATGTTGCTGTGGATAGAGACCTCGTATTATGAGGCAGAGATAACCTTGTCATGGAATGGTCAGTGTGATAGGTCTGCTGATATCATGGTATTGTAGGTGTGATATAGGTAGCTTAGCCAGTGTATAAAAATATTTTTATTGAGAGACATACATCGTATCTTGTTGTGACATGATTTTGGCACTCAACTTGTACTGGTACTACCCGGGGGTGTAGGTCAACTGGATGTTCTGTTACTGATGTGTAATGTTTGATAGAAGTGGTTTGTAGAGAATGTGATGACCATACCTCACTTTCTGTTTTGCAGCATCAGCATTGGCAGGTGAAGAAAACGGGGCACAGCTGAGTCAGGAAGCTTCTGGCCATGGGACCTCCAGTCACGAGAACACCGACACAGAGGGACCCAGTGGCCTGGAGGGCAAGGGGAGTGCCACGGGGGAGACCAGATTCTGAACATCATTTTCAGAATCCTCCTCCAGTGGCCAATCCCCGGTGGTGGCGGACCCACATGAGACCACCCCAGCACCATCTCTGTCCTCTACCCCATCTTTCTATCACTGCCCTCCCTGTAGCTCCTGACCCATATGGCATGGCCCGCCCATCAAAGAGGGTGGCATCCCCATTGCCACAGACCCCTTTGCCCCAGCCCTTTTTAGCCAAACTGCCCTTAGTGAGGAAGCTATTGACCTTCTGAGGTTGATTTCTGTGGGTCAGTGGACCATAGTGAATGCCATCCAGGGACTGGCAACTCAGATACAACAGAATAATGCATTCCTGGAGGGCGTTCACGGTGCACTGGCTGGCCTACAGGGATCGTTTCAGGCTCTGACCTCTGCACTGATGGCAGCCAGTCACCCCTTGTCTACCGTCCCCCCTCCACCTTCCTCTTCACAATCCAATTCCCCCCTTCACAGACCCAGCCAAAGCACACAAACAGGCATGCATCCACCTGAACATCCAAGGGTAGCACAGACAAAAATAAGCACAAGACAGCCCCTGGCATACACACAAGCAACATACACCTGCATACATAGCAATCGTCACTACCTACCCTGACACCCCTAACAACCCAGCATCACAGACACAACACCTGACACACCTGCAGACATCACACCAGCATTCAGTGCTACAGCCACAACATCTATCCTATCCACAGACACTACTACAGTAGACCCTCAGACATCCACCCCAGTCACGGCACCCACCAGACACCACATCCACAGACACGCCTACATGCAGCACATCCACCATATCTGCAGTCATCACCCCAACAGATAGCCACCCACCACGGCACCCCCAACACCTCCACCGCCCGTCAGCCCAAGACACATAAACACCCTCACTGACCCACCCAACATACACCCACCACCCACAAGCATACCTGCCACAACCTTGCACTTCAGACATCCACAGCAACACCTCTTACAACCACTCCCTCTACCTCCACATCCAAACGCTTTTGTTATGACCGTTCCCGTCTGTGTAAGAAAACTTTCCTCTCCGAGTTTGACATTTTCCCTATTGTTCTATCCCTGTGATACCCCTAAAAGATCTGTTTCCCTCCTCAAAGACATCTCTTCCCCCCTTTAGAGCCTCCCCTACCTCCCTGCCAGTTCCCATGCCCGTCCCCCAGCCTAGAAGTCGACCCCTACCAAGAAGAGCCAACCCTCCCTCAAGCCAAAGCCCCCTCCCAAGCCTAAGCCCAAAATTCCCTCCCCAGCCTAAGCCTAAACCCCCCTCCCCCACCATCCCTCCTGAATCTCTGAGGTGCCTGCCTGCCTCCATGATTCCCCTAGCTGTGGATGGCAGTGGGGAGTCAAGTAGGGGCACCATTCAGTGCCTTTGGCACACATATATTGTACACAATGGACTGACCTATAGCCTTTGACAATCTTATTGTTTTCTAACAATTATCTATATATTTTTATAAACTGAACTCAACCAGTTGTTGGTGTGTCTGGTTGCATCTTTGTCCTACATCTCTTTTCCTAGGTTTTAGTTGATCCTGGCTGAAATTGGTAGTGTGCCTGTATCTCTGTGTGTTTGTGTGTGTGTGTGTGTGTGTGCAGCTTGATGCTTCCTGTATTGGTTGAGCAGTCTGTGAGGTTGAGTACAGTGCTTTGTCCCCCAGGGATAGGATGTGTGTTGTGTGCTGGGGTGTGTATGTAGCATAAATGTTGTTATGGTATTGTGTTGTGTTTGTGTTGATATGTGTTTGTTGTTATACTGTGTGGCTTTGTGTGTTTGGACTGTTTGAGTCTGTGTGCATTGTGCATGGTATCATAGGTCTGATATGATATGTGTGTGTGTAATATGTGTGTCGACTGCTATGTTGTGTGATGTAATTGTGTGTGTTCCATCACAAGTGGTTGTACATTGTGTTGCATATGTGTCAAGTCCCTGGCAAGTGTTGGTTGTTTGTGTTTGACATTTGTTTATACTTGTGCGGTTGTATGTTGTAGGGAATTGTGTGATGCTGGGCATGTGCTGTGTTGTCATGTGAAACTATGGGGGTAATTTTGACCTCGGCGGACTTTTTTCAAGACCGCTGAGGGACCGCCGTGCGGAAAACCGCCACTGGTGGCGGTTTGCTGCTCGGCCTATATGACCGTTGGCAGCTCTCCGTCCTTTTACGGACAGAGAGCCGCCAACAGCCATACTTGCGGGAGGCGGGGAAGTGGAGGTTGCTCCACCTCCACCGTCACGCCAACAGAACACCGCCCAGCAAATCACGTCCCGTGATTCGCCGTGGCGGTGTTCTGTTGACGATGTGGTATCGGCGGAGCTGCCCCCATGGCTCCCGTCCCCTCCCGGAGGATCGTCGGACCAGGTAAGTCGATCGTCCGTGAGGGGAGGTGGGAGGGGGGATGTTGTGTGTTGTGTGGGTGCATGGGGGTGTGCGTGTGTGTATGTAGAGGGGGTGTGTGAGTGCGTGTATGCCTGTGGGGGTGTTGTGTGTATGGGAATGGATGCGTGTATGTCTGTGGGTATGTCTGTATGGATGTGTGCGTGTATGTTTGAATGTGGGTGTGCGTGTATGACTGTGTGTGTGGATGTAGGCATGTATGTCGGCGTGTGTGCATGTAAGTATGTAGGTGGTGCCTGCGTGCGTGTCGTGTGGGTATGGGTGAAGTGATGTTGGGGATCGGGGTGGGGAGGGGGGCCCTGCCACCTTTGGGGGGGCAGGGGTGGGAGGGTGCGTAGGGGAGGGAGTCGGGGTAGGGGTGGGGGGTGGAGGAGACCCCTATCAGTGACAGGGAAGGAATTCCCTGGCACTGATAGTGCTTACCACCATGGATTTCATGGCGGTTCAAACCGCTGGAAATCCACGGCGGTAAGCCGGGTCCAAATACCGCCGGCGGTATGCTGACGGCCGCCGGGCTGGAGACCCAGGTTTCAGCACAACAGTTAACTGAGTGGTTAGACAGTCTGAGCCAGGGAGGAGCAAATGGTTCAATAAACAGCAATATCAGAACAGACGAGAGACCCCAGAAAGAGATAGGACAGTGAAGGTGCCCAGATTAAAATTAGAATTAAATGAATTAATTGAGGGAACACTTCAGCTGGAATGATTGGATACATACAATGAAGAAGAACTGTGCTTCATGTGCAAAAATGTTACACAACGTGCAAGACCAACTTTTTCAAAAGTAGTATAATTGGCTGAAAAATATGGTGTGAATTTATATAAATCAAAGACTTCAAGAAGGAATTAAAGGTTAGAAGTTATTTCCAAAGACATTGCAAACATGAGATCACCCGGCATGAGAATTAATCATGAACATTCAACCATGTGGAACATTAGATAGGTGGGAATGAAGATGGGCAAAGAAAAGAGATCGAAGGAAAGTAAAGCAGAATTTTCTTCTGACTGGAGAGTGTAAAAATGCTGCCACATTCCAGGTGGAGGTTATGTACATATCCTGTGGAGCAGAAGTGACATACTCTCATTCACAAATGATTACCTGTAATTGGGGGAGAAACCAGTTGAATGGTATAAGCAAAACAAAAGATTTGCGAAACTTTCAAAATGTCTGTGTGATTTGAAAACTTTATTTGACATTGTTGTTCTAGTCAGTTGGGTGGAGTGCAAGCGGAGTGTTTTTTGGCCAACTTGTGGCACCGCTGAGAGATCCAGTAACAGGTGCACCATCTGAAGATGTGATGTAAGGGTATTACAAAGTGACAGAGTTTCTAAAAAACAAAGCTTCCCCAAAAGATGTTGACTGGCAAAAGACTGACAGGACAGTACAGTAAACGAAGAAGTCGTTTCATACCTATCATGAAAGACTGCTGCAAGCTCTTAAACAGCATAGTGGGTCTGAAATTATTGAGCCGAAAGACAGGTTTCATTTTGACATCAGGATTGAAACCAGAGATTACCAACATGATTCAGCAGCATCTGATTTGTTAGCAAACTAAACCAATTGATAAAGTACTGTAGTATGCTAGGGACTGTTTTGATGAAATTGATTTGAAGCAGGAAAGTTGAAGGAGAAATTGATGGTGCTGAAAATTAAATCTGCTCAGACAGGAGCACAGTGTGCAAATTATGGTGAACACTAGTTTGATGCAAGTTGTGCAACAGCAGATAGAGGACATGGTGTTTGGAAAGATCAGAGTAATAATGTGGTTGATGCTCAGTCAATGAAGAAATTGCATCCATGTCATGCATGTAGATTTCGAGCACTGGAAGCGAGAGTGTCCATACAGTAATGTGAATAATTTGGTGAAGAATGGTGCTGTTGCTCGGACTGTGGTCAGTAGTCAAGTTCAAATCCAGATAATCCATAGAACCCAAATTCAAAATGGGACTGTTCCTACCGAATTACAATAGATGCACATCCCCCAGCAGATTCAAGTCCCTTGACAAATGCGGGTTCCTCAAGCCCCAAAGCAACAGCAGCAAGTGATGGTTCCTCAGCAAAACATGAATCAGAGATCAAACACACATGTACATGAGTTGTTAACACAATACCCATGAATTGATTTTAGTGATGAGGACGTTTCAGTAACATACAACAGTTCTGATGTGGAAGAATGCATGTTAGCAGCATCCTTAGAGGTGGATCAACGTGGTCCCTATGTAAATGCCAACATTATGGAAAATGATGTTTAATTCCTGGTTGACACTGGAGCAACACGTTCCACTGTCAGAACCACAGAAGTACCAAATGTGCCATTTTCAAGAAGAAAGGTCAGGTAGTAGGATTAGCAAATCAGTAGCAAATCGACCCAAATACACAGCATATTCCAAACAAAATAGGGTCATTTGAGGGCCAGCACCAATCTGTGCTTTGCAATTAAAGTCCTGTGAGCTTGTTAGGACATACTTTATTCTGTAAGCTAAATTGGTCCATTAGCTGCACTCACAAGGGAATAGCAATTCAAACAAATAGTGATGATGAAATGAGCATCATAAATTAAATGTACCCTCTTGTTTCATTGTTTTCAATGATGACAGTTCAGGATTTGCCCGAGGAGTTGCAAGAGACTGTTATGGCACGAGTTTGGGATATTTCAGGGAAAGATATTGAACTCATAAGAGTAGTTGAACCAGTTAAAATCAATGTGAAGTCAAATGCAGTGTTTCTAAGGATACCACTTTATAATATAGTTCCAGAAGTAATTTCTAAAATTACCCCCGTAATTTAAAATGTTACTGAACAAGGTGTCCTGAAACAAATCATGGGAAGTCCCTGTAATTTCTCTATTGGGGACTACAGAAGTTCAATGAAAAATACCAAATGGTCCAGGATTTGAGAAAGGTAAATGAGATTGGTGTTACATGTTGTCCAGTTGTACCGAATCCTGCAGTGATTTTGTTTCAGATTCCAGAGTGGTTCTCTGTCATTTAACTTTGTCAAGCATTCTTTTCCATTCCACTTCATGAAGATAGCCAATTCCTTTTTGCTTTTACATTCGGAAGCTGTGTTTATTCATGGTGTTGTACACCTAAATTATTTAGACTTCCTTAAATACCATCTCATTCAGTCCTAGATCAGTATATTGATGAGTTGATGGTTGCATAAAACTCATGTGAAGCCTGTAGAAGTGATACAATTTCCCTACTGAAACACCTGGGCAACAATTGCCATAAAGTGTCCCCCTCAAAATTATGCTACTGTCAAAGAGAGGTGAAATATTTAGTTCACCAGATAGAGAAAGGTGCAAGAAAGGTGTCCCAAGAGAGAATATCAGCAATCATGCAAATGAATCCCCCTGTAGCACAAAAAGAGATGTCAGAATATTCCAGGGAATGGTCGGCCAATGGATCCCAAACTTTTTCACTGTTGTCCAAACCTTAGTTTAATTTTCACTCAATGAAGTGTCTGATCCAGTACCATTTAATGACACATACATGAAAGCCTCTCCGAGCTGAAAGAAAGCCTGTGCCAAGTCGTAGCTCTGGGAATGCCTGATTACAACAAATGTTTTTATTTGTTCTGTTATGAAAGTGAAGGATGTGCACTTTCTGTTTAAACTCAGTTACACTGGTCAGCAGACCAGTGGCTTATTTTTCTGCCATATTTGACCCTGTAGCTGCTGCTTTGCCCGGCTGTCAGTTTCCGCTGCCGGTGTCAGCATTGGCCGGTGCAAAAGCATTGTCATGGGCCACCCCTGAATGTTTTTGTGCCCCATTCTGTTGAAGTCCTTTTGACCCAAACTAAAACTCAGCACCTAACCATTACCTATTTAACCCATTATGAGCAGTTGATTCTTGGATCACCAAATATTAATATCCAATGTTTTACAGTGTTGAATCCTGTAACACTTTTGTACAGTACTGTTGAAAATGTTAATGGTGAAGAACAAGTGGAGCATGACTCTCTCGATGTGACTAAACTGTGCACCAAACCAAGACCTGATATTCAAGATACTCCATTAGACAAAAATGACTATGTCATGTTCATTGATGGCTCCTTTAATGAGGAATGGAGTGATGAAAGTGGCACCAGAGAGACAAACCAAAGTTTCTTGATGACAGAAATTCATACCTGGGAGGAGGTTAAGAGATTGCAGGAAGAAGTGACTGAAGAGGGACGTAGAGGTTTAAGTAGAGCAGGCTGTGTTCAGAGAGATGAAGATGATGTTTGGGTTTCCAGGGAGGAAAAAGCACTGTTGCCAAATAGTTTGTGCCTTCAATGGCAAGGTATTACCATGGTCAGACAATCATTGGCAAAGACGTCATGATCAGGACTTTCATGCAAACATGGTAAAATAACCTGAAAAAGTGCATCAAAATATAAATGTATATACATATTTACAAATGGAGGGACACTGCCCAGTCCTCAATGTCAGTGGGCCACAGGGCCCCATCACATAGGCCAAGGCCCCACCTCACTCCTGCAACAACACAGAGAGAACACTGCAGGGGCATCAGGTCGAAAATACACAGGCACCTAAGGGGGACGGGGAATGGGGGGGCACCTCAGCCGGAAGATGGTACAACACCACTGGTCCTGGAGGGGGCTACATGCCCTGTGCGATGTCCTGGGGAATGAAAGGCCACAGTCTCCCAAGTGGGTGGTTTGCCCACTGCTTGGTCCTGGGGAGTGCAAGGCCACAGTCTCTCTAGTGGATGGCTTCTCCACTAGTTCTGGAGGGGGGCTTGTGCCCAAGTGTGCTTCATCCTGGGAAGGATGGGGTGAGTGGATGACTTCTTCCACTGGTTCTGGAGGGGGCCTTGTGCCCAGTGTGCTTCATCCTGGGAAGGATGGGGTGAGTGGATGGCTGCTTCCTCTGGTTCTGGAGGGGGCATTGTGCCCTGTGATCTTGGGGAGTGCAAGATCACAGTCTCTCACCTGGGTGCCATACCCACATGCTATGCAGGGGCCGGGACGCACAACAGCTCATGGATGCAGGACTACACACTGTCCACCGGTGGTGATGGCTGCTCAGTGTTGGCAGTGGCAGTGCTGGTGTCGGGGCTGCCAGTGGTGGGGGGAGGCTCCAGCCCATCCCCTGCAGCCTCAGACGTCTGCCCACTGGGGCTGCTGGAAGTGCTGGCAGTGGTGTTGGAGGCGGTGCTGGTGGCGGTGCTGGTGGCAGTGTTGGCAGTGGTGGCAGTGGTGGGGCTTGCTCCAGCCCATCCCCTGCAGCCTTGGACGGCTGCCCACTGGGGGTGCTGCTGCTGGCAGTGGTGCTGGTGGCGGTGCGGGTGGCGGTGCTGCTGGCAGTTCTTGCAGTGGTGGGGTCAGGCTCCAGCCCTTCAGCCTCGGATGGCTGAACCACCATGGTTGGTGGTGAGGGTTCGGAATGAGTCCCAGCACCAGGCCTCCTGTCCTTCCTGCCTGGTGCAGGCCCCTTGCCCTTCCTGGCAGCAGCCAGAGATGGCCCCTTGCCCTTCCCTCCTGCAGCTGGTGGTGCCTCCTTGCCCTTCCTAGATGCTTCTGGTGGTGCCTCCTTGCCCTTCCCTGTTGCAGCTGGTGGTGCCTCCTTGCCCTTCTTTGATGCACCTGGTGCAGGCAGCCTGTAAGTGTTGCTGCCTGGTGCCTGGGATCCTCTCCCACCTGCAGTAGCTGTCAACACTACTGTGGCCGTGGACTGAGTGGCAGAGGTGGTCACCTGGTTTCTGACCACCCTGAGAAGGATGGCCGGGGGAGTGGTAGGGAAGAGGTCAATGGTGGAGAGGAAAAGCTTCTATGGGACATTGGGGCGGGAAGAGGGTGAAGGTTTGGGAGTGGAGGAAGAGGAATTGGTTGTAGGAGGTGTCTGCTGTGTTTGGGTGCAGGTGCATGGGCTGGATGCTGTTGTGAGGTTGATGGCTGTTGGGTGTCTGAGTGCTTGCGTTTGTGTACTTTGGGATGAGGGGGCACAGACACAGTGGGAGAGGACACAGGGGACGTGTGCATGGACGTTGGGGTGGTGACTGCCAGTGAGGGACATGTAGTGATAGGCATGATGGTTGTAGTGGATGAGGATGTAGTGCATGCAGGTGTGAGTGTAGACGCAACTGGGAGAGAGGTGGAAGACAAGGAGGGGGGGACACAGTGGAGGCAGTGGATGTTGGTATGTCTGCATCTGGATGGTGTTTGTGTGAGTGCCTGTGGGATGAAGTGAGGTGCTTGTGTTTGCCTGAACCATTCCTGTGTGTGGACCTGGGTACATGCTGGTCTGCCTGTGTGCTTGGGATAGGTTGGGGTTGAGGGGAATGGGATTGGGCAGAGGAAGTTTGGGGGGGTAGAAACAGAGACAATGGCTGCCATCAGGGAGGAGGCCAGAGCCTGGATTGATCTCTGTTGGGCCATAATGCCAGAGTGAATGCCCTCCAGGAATACATTTGTTTGTTGTAAATGGGCTGCCAGCTCCTGGATGGCATTCACAATGGTTGACTGCCCAACAGAGATGGATCCCAGGAGGTCAATAGCCTCCTCACTCAGGGCATCAGGGCTAACTGGGGCAGGGCCTGAGGTGCCTGGGGCGAAGGAGATGCCCACCCTCTTGGGTGAGCGGGCATGGGAAACATGCCGTGGGACTGCTGGGAGGATAGTGCTGGTACAGGGGGCTGGCGGCTGTACCTGTAGTTGGGGTGGGCACAGAGGTGTCTGCCACCACCAGGGGGCTTCCATCAGAGGAGGTATCACTGTCAGAACTGTCCCCTCCAGTCCCCGCCGTAGTGCTCCCCTTGCCCTCCGACCCACTGGTGCCCTCACCGTCAGTGGATTCGGCCTCCTGGCCCCTGTGGGATGCAGCTCTCCCCGTCGCTGGTGCCTCTGCTTCTCCACTAGATGATGCTAATGCACATAAGGACAGGGTGACAAAACAAAAAGGAGGGGGGGAGAGAGACAAAGGATACCCTTGGTCAGTGGCGGCAACAACACCACCGTTGGCATACATGACACACACACACACACACACAGGGAACAGCCCTACGCACTAGGCAATGCACTAACAGTCACAATGCTAGTCACCAGCCCATGGACAGGGATACCTAACGCCAACTGCAGACACCTGCCCAGTAGTGGATGCCTACTAGCTTGGTTGGACGAGGTGTACATCAGACCCTGCCCAACATGGGCCCTATCCTGTAATGTCCGGCCTGGTCTAGTGGCACCCACAGGCCCACATTTCCCACCCGGATGCCACCTCACCACGCGCAAGTAGTATATTGGGGCACTGTACTCCCCCCTTGTGGCTGCTGTGATGCCCCTAAGCGCCCATCCAGCTCCGGATAGGGCACTGCCAGTATGCAGGCCATCGGGGGGGTCATGGTTCGATGAGCACCCTTCCTCATTGGGAGGCCATCCCCAGCTCGGCCTCCGCCGTCTTCCGTGCCCAGCGTCTTAGGTCCTCCCACCGTTTCCGACAGTGGGTGCTCTGCCTGTCGTAGACCCCCAGGGTCCGCATGTCCTTGGTGATGGCACGCCATATGCCCTTTTTTTGATGGGAGCTGACCTGAAGAGAAATACACATAGGAAAAGGTATCAGTCAGACCGTCCTGCCTGTTACACTCATGGCCCACCATAGCCCTCACATCCTCTTACACACAGACATTGCCAACCATACATGCAGCACACTGCCCAGGGCCCTTCCATCAACCCCCCCACACAAGGCCCTCAAACACAGCACGCCATGCATTCATGCCCCATGCATCATGCTCGCAGTGTACTCACTTGTTGGTCTGGAGGCCCATACAGCATTCGGTACTGTGGTAGGACCCCATCCACCAGTCTCTCCAACTCCGCAGCGGTGAAGACAGGGGCCCTTTTCCCAGTGACACAAGCCATGGTCGGTTCCAGACACAGGTCATAGCAGTGTAGGTCCTCTCTTGTTGAAGGTCAGGTAGCAAGTGAGTGAACAGATAGAAAATGGTGGTCACGTCCGCGGCGGTGCATACCGTCACTGCCGGCGTACATCACCATTGGCCACTGTATACCAAATGGCCCAATGGTATCCAATGAGGAGTTGCACAGTGGTTCTCGACCTCCTCCTGCAACAGCACACAACGTCAGCAGAAGTACCTCATTTCCACCTGTCCCTCCCTACAGGACAGGCGGACGCCATTTCAGAGGGGGCAGGCCATGGCACCTAACTGCATCACAGTACACGTAGGCACCATTTGGGCCTATCCAACAATATACTGTTACTGTCACAACATGCAATGCAGTGTAGTGTTTGGAAATATGGCATACTGACCAGCTGCTCACTGTTTGCCCCCTAGATTGCAACTGCTGTGGATGAATAGGAGATGGAGACAACCCCTCGTGTACAGGCCCCTGGTGGACTTGGCAACAATGGAGGACAGGCACATTATCCTCACCTATAGACTGGACAGGGCCACAATCACAGAACTGTGTGCCCAATTGGAACCTGACCTGATATCTGCTATCTGTAAACCCACTGGGATACCCCCTCTTGTGCAAGTGCTATCAGTGCTCCATTTCCTGGCAACTGGCTCCTTCCAAATGACATTGGGCTTGGCAGCAGGAATGTCTCAGCCAATGTTCTCAGTAGTGCTGACCTTAGTTTTGTCTGCCCTCTTTTTAACCCAATGCCAGCTACATCGTTTCCCCCCCAGGGGGGAGGATTTGGCCACAGAGAAAGCAGATTTCAATGCAATGGGACATATCTCCAACATTATTGGGGCAATAGATGGTACACTTATTGTATTTGTCCCCCTGGAGAAATGAACCTGTGTTCAGAAATAGAAAGAGCTTTCACTCCATGAATGTGCAGATAGTGTGCCTGGTGGACTATTACATCTCCCATGTCAATGCAAAGTATCCTGGGTCTGTGCATGATGCCTTTATCTTGAGGAATAGCAGCATCCCATATGTGATGGCTCAACTCCAGAGGCACAGGGTGTGGCTAATAGGTGAGCCCTGGTTACCACCCAGTAGGTGTTGGTGTATGGGTATGGTGTAGGCCCTAGAGGGTTAGTGTGTGTCTAACAGTTGTCCTTCGATATTTGCAGATGAATCTGGTTACCCCAATCTCTCATGGCTATTGACCCCTGTCAGGAATCTCAGGACAAGGGCAGAGGAACGTTACAATGAGGCACATGTGCGAACAAGAAGAATAATAGAAAGGATATTCTGCCTCCTGAAGGCCAGGTTTCCTTGCGTCCATCTAACAGGTGGATCCCTGTACTACTCACCCAAGCTTTGTGCCAGATCATTGTGGCATGCTGTATGTTGCACAACCTTGCCTTACGTCACCAGGTACCTTTTCTGCAGGATGATGAGGCTGGAGATGGGCATGTGGCAGCAGCGGACCCCGTGGTCAGTGAAGATGAGGAGGCAGAGGATGAGGATGAGGACCATAGAAGTGCTATAACACGACAATACTTCCAATGACACACAGGTAAGACACTGTAATTTCACTTTAAATTTACAGTTTTGTGTTTGACATTGTCACTGGCAGGCTGTTTTTCCCACTTCTATGGTCACTTACTGTATCCTTTGGCATCTCTATTTTCAGATATTTGTGCTCCACTATCGCTCCTGGTGTGTTGACTGCAGCCAAATACAGGTCATTTGTATGTATACATTACTGTACAGTTGTATTGCAGTGTTTAAAGCTTGTTAAACTAATACATAGTTCAATCATTTGACAGACTCCTTACTTGCATTTATTCAAATGGTGTTTATTTATGTGCTAATAAGTAGAGGGGGATGTGCAATGGGCTGGGGTGATGGTGGAGGAATGTCCAGGTAAGAGTCCAGTCTTTTTGTATCACAGGTGCATTGTCCAAGGGGGCATAGGAAGCAGAGCAATGGCAGTTCAAGGTGGATAGGGTGACAGAGTGGGACACAAGGGTGACATTCAGGAGAGTCTTATATCCTGGCGTGGTCTTGGCAAAAGTTTCTGGCTTCTGCCTGGATCGCAGTGACCGTTTTCAGGCTAGTTCTCCATCTGCAGGGGGTGGGGTGCTGGTGGCCTGTTGTTCCTGTGGCTGGGCCTCCTGTCCACTAGCGGCAGCAGAGGTGGAAGGCTGTTCATCGGTTTGGCTAGTGTCAGGGGCCCACTGGTGTGCCACTGCCTCTTTCATGGTGTTGGCCATGTCTGCCAGCACCCCTGCAATGGTGACCAGGGTGGTGTTGATGTCCTTCAAGTCCTCCCTGATCCCCAGGTACTGTCCCTCCTGCAGCCGCTGTGTCTCCTGCAACTTGTCCAGTATCTGGCCCATCGTTTCCTGGGAATGGTGGTATGCTCCCAGGATGTTGGTGAGTGCCTCCTGGACAGTTGGTCTCCTGGGCCTGTCCTCCCCCTGTCGCACAGCTGTCCTCCCAGCTTCCCTGTGGTCCTGTGCCTTTGTCCCATGAACTGTGTGCCCACTGACCCCAGGTCCCTGATCGTCCTGTGTTTGTGGGGTGGCCTGGGGTCCCTGTAGTGGTGGACACACTGCTGATTGACGTGTCCTGGGGACAGCGGTATGGGCCCGCTGGGTGGGTACTGTGCTGGGATTTCCTGAGGTGGGAGGCTCTGTGGTGATATGGGACTGTGCCTGGGTTACTGACTGTCCAGAGGTCCCTGATGGACTAGGTTGGTCATCCAGATGCTGGCGTCTAGAGCTGCTGTCATCACTGTGGTCCTCTTCTGGGGGGGGACTTGATGTTGCTGGCACCTCCTCTCCAGTGACATTGGGTATGGGGCCTGTGGGATGTAAATGCAGTGTTCTTGTTTCTGTGTGTGTCATCCTGTGCATGGGTGTGTTGCCCTCTATGGTTGTTATTGCCCTGTCAGCTTTGCCTTGTGTGAGTAGTTATTTTGTAGGCTAGGTGATTCTCTATATTGTGCATGCTTTAGTGACGGGGGTCCGTGCATTGGTTTTACATGCAGGGCTTGGTATTGGGAGGGGTGGGTTGTGATGGTGGGGTGTGTGTGAGGTGGTGGAGTGATGGGAGTGAGGGTAAGGGTGGGGGTTTTGTGATGGCATGCAGGTAGGGGGGTGATAGTAATAGAGAGTTGACTTACCAGAGTCCAGTCCTTCTCCTACTCCTGCCAGGCCCTCAGGATGTATGATTGCCAAGACTTGCTCCTCCCATGTTGTTAGTTGTGGTGGAGAAGGTGGGGGTCCACCGCCAGTCCTCTGTACGGCTATTTGGTGTCATGTTGTTGTGGAAAGCACCTTCCCCGTAGGTCGTTCCACCTCTTCCTGATGTCATCCCTTGTTCTGGGGTGCTGTCCCACTGTGTTGACCCTCTCCACGATTCTCTGCCATAGCTCCATCTTCCTTGCAATGGATGTCTGCTGCACCTGTAATCCGAATAGCTGTGGCTCTACCCGGATGATTTCCTCCACCATGACCCTTAGCTCCTCCTCAGAGAACCTGGGATGTTATTGTTGTGCCATGGGTGTAGTATGAGTGGTGTGGGTGAGGGTGTCTGAGGTGCTGTGTTGGGGTGTGTGATGTAAGGTGCATGGATGGTATATAGATGATGGTGGTGTGTGGCTGTGGTCTTGTCTGTGGTCTTGCTATCTCTCTTGTGGCAATTGTTTGTATTCGTAAAGGGTTGTGGGTAATATGGGTGTGTGTTTTATAGTGGTGTGGGTGTGTGGGTGTGTGGGTGTGGTGTGTGTATGTGTGTCAGGTGTGTGTTATTCAAATTGTCCAATGCGGTGTTGTTTTGTTAGGTTGTGTGTATTTTGAGTGCGGCGGTATGTACCGCCAATGGTTTAGCGCCATTGAAAGTCCGCCACGGTGATTCGTGGGTCATAATGCTGTGGGCGTTGTTCTGCTGACGTAACGGTGTGGGTTTTGCTACTGCCAGTTTAACACTGACCTTTGGGCTGGCAGAGATGTGTGTGTGGCTGTATAGTGACGGATTGCTATGTGTAGGTCATTATATGGGTGGCGGTAATCCGCTGCGGTGGCGGTATGTTGGCGGCAGTCAGCATGGCGGTAAGCGGTACTTACAGCCAATGTCATAATGAGGGCCTTTGTTTGGGACAATTTGGATTCAAATGAATTTTTTCAAACTTGTAATTGCTTTAGAAATTTACTTTGAAATTGAATTGCTGCTCGATGAGAAGGGCTAATAAGTGATTACCAGATGGTTTATTATTAGAGACATTTGAACTTGTATTAGTGATTGTGAACACCTGTAAGTAGAGAAAAACTTGATGAATTTTCTAGAAGATTAACAACTTTATCAGTAAGTGCAAAAAGACTCTGTGAAGAGAAGATATTTTTTTATTTTGTTTTTTGCTTTGCTCACTTAAAGAAAAAGAAAAAAAAAGAAAAGAAGAAGCTGTCAATAATTCAAAGCTGCTTTGGCTTTTGATTTTGCATTTTGGTTTTTGTTTTTGATTTTTGATTTTTGAATTTGATATCTTGGTCTGACTAGGTCAAGCCAATGTGGGAATATCATAAGATAAGTTCAGGCTAGATGCAGAAAATCAGCTTTCTTGTGATGGCTGTGACCACAATAGGTATCCATCTCCAAGTCGAAGGATTTAAGCTTTACTTTGGTGTAATATAGTGTGCATAGAAACGTACTGTGTAGAAGCCTGTAGATACTGTTTAAAGAATATTATTTGTATGTGAGCAGCACAAAATGACCATTGCTCATTGGTCAATAGAGACTCAAGATCTTCATCTTTACTGTCGCCTGACTGATAGCATTCCTGTAAATTTGTTTTAATGAAACTTGCATAGATGTAGGAACAAGGTGACAGGCATTCACATTAGCAATGACCTGTGTAAGTACAGGGTGCATCTGAGGCTCTGCCTGATGAGATGGGTAACATGGCCCCAACATATTTTGAATTTGGAAATTCCAAAACAAGTCCTCTGACATTATTTCTCTATATGCCTTAAACTGATAAGGCAAGAAGAAGGTGACTCCCACCTCTCGGGTAGATATCTTTTGAACATAGCAGCAGAAGTTGAGGGAGCTACTTGGGTTGCTATGTAAAGGAATGCATGGACTATATCACAATCGTTGTTTGGTGAGTACTGTTTTACACTGCCTTCAGTAGCTGCTCGGTGATGCCAGGCCCAATTTAGTGGCTGCCATGGTATTCACGAGTTGCTAATCTTGCCATCAGTCTAGCCAAGGCAATGGTGGGTGGATACGGAGATCCTTCTTGGCTCTGCACTTCAAAAATGAGGAACATATTATGTTTGATGGCACCACTATTTAACAATGTGTGCCTGGGACACTTAAACTATAGTTCAGGATCCAGTACTTCATAGCGAACCATGTCATAATGTGACATTACCAATTACCACAACAACCTCAGTTATTTACCTGCCCACACACGTCTTGTCAAAAACCATTTCACTCTCAAGAAAAAACATAGATGTTTTAAGGGAGTAACACCATTTTAAAAACCACCATGGGGACAATTTACATAGGCACTTATGAGTATGTGAAGAAGAAGCCCTGAGCGAAGGATTCAAATCCAACTATCAATCAGATTTTGTAAATTATGCATCCCTGACCATAATTATCTCAAATCACAATGTGTTTGTCACAGTTAATCTGTTTCACTAAGTACGACACTGAGGCAGCACTCCACTGCAATGGATTACTCCATGTTTTCTGTTCATTTGTGCAAGACTGCTTTTATTCTGATTCTGACGTACCTGGTGCATAGTTTTATTGGATTTTGAACTACAAGTCCCTATTATCACATTGCTTAATACTAGTCTGTTAACAATCATGTATCAGCTTGCACATGCAATGTTGCAGATAAAAATATTACTTTGTTGTGGTTCGTTAATTTTTTGTTAGAAAATCTGTGTCTTATACATTCTCAGCAGCTTTGTCTCTTGTGTGATTACTGATTGACTGTGTGGGTAGTTACACCTTTTTTTAATAAGTCTTTTTATTAAATTATAGCAATGCTCAGTGTACAATGCATGATTAAGATAATACAAGACATATTCATCACAGCCAAGTAACCTGGTATCCATAACAATCATAATAGTGTGAGATTTCAAAGGTGCATGGAACTCTCTGCCACTCAACATCAGTGCCCTGCAATGATCAGGGAGCGCAGGAGATTTCCCTTCAAGAGGGAAGATGAGGGTTTTCTCCCAGTTGATTTCATACCCTTAGTAAGGACTGAAAATCTGGAAGATTTGAGGCAGCCTATCCACCATGGTGCATGGTCTGGTGGCATACAGTAATTTGTTGTCTGCGTAGAGAGAAATATGCTCCTCCCATCCCCCTCCTCCTGCGATTCCTGTCACCAGTGTGTCCTGTTGGATCCAGGCCGCAAGTGGTTCTAATGGAAGGGCAAAGAGCAGTGGGGAGAGGGGACATCCCTGCCTCGTACCCTTCTGAAGGGCAAATGGATGGCAGGTCACCCCATTTACCCACATCCTCGTTCTCGGTGCCTGGTGTAGCAGCCTAACCCAGGTACAAAAGGAGGGGTCAAACCCCATCCGGGTGAGAGTTGCAAATAGTTATGACCATTCTATACTGTTGAAGGCCATTCAGGCAGTGACAGCAGAACTGCATCTTCATGGCCGGGTACACCCGTCATATACATGACCCTGCACAACCGCCTCAGGTTCAGCCTTGTACTTCTGTGAAGCATGAATCCATCTTGGTCTGGGTGGATTAGGGTTGTGATGACTTTTTAAAGTCTATTTGCTAAAACCTTTACCAATACCTTGGCCACCACGTTTAAGAGAGAGATGGGCCAGTATGAACTACAAACATCTGGATTCTTGCCCTTTTTCGGTATCACCATGATCATGTGTCCCGCCACCTCCTTAACCACACATTTATATAGTTCAATGGACAGTCCATTGGGGCCTGCTGTCATTCCACTCTGGAGTTCCCTGATTGTGTCCCCAACCTTCTCCCCGGTAAATTCCTGTTCTAGGTCCACCCTGCCTTCACAGGAGAGAACCCGGATGGAGTTGTCTTTCAAAAGATCTGTACATTCCTCCTCCGTATGAATGGACGGGACTTTTACAGCTGTTCATAGTACGTGGCAAAAGCATCTGCAATGGCTTGTCTGGTAGTGTCCACCTCCCCCCTGCATCTCTTAGTGCCACAACCCAGTTCCTCCCCATCCATTCTTTCCAGCCAAGCTATCAGGTTATTTGCCTTGTCTCTGAAATTGTAGAGATGGCGCTGTGTCGCCAGGGCTTACACCCTGGCCTTATTTTTGGCCAAGTCTCGAATTCCCATTGTCGCAGCTGGAGCATATGGTTTTGATCCGGACTAGACCGCTCTACCCCCAGCACCTCAGCCTCCAAAGCAGTAATTTCATTTTCTAGAATCATGCATTGTAGAGTATGCTCTTTCCTCATTCCACCAATCAAGGCCTGTACATATCCACACATGACCGCCTTAAAGGCTTCCCACAGAATGCTTTTTGAGGCTACTGTTCCTTCATTTTCTCGGATGTATTGGGTCGTCCGTTACCGCATCATGTCTTGGAAGGATCTGTCTTTGAAGACCCAGGGGTTTATCCTGTGCAGCAATGTTTGCCCCACTCCTGGACCCATATGTTTGACCACTGCTGAGGAAAGATCCGATATTCCCCATGGCAGATAGGGTGATGTTCATTCCACAAACCTACTAAGTCCATAGCTTCCATAAACATTTTAAGTGGGCCTACCTCAGTTGCCTCCCTGGTTCCGGACAGCTTGTCTCTCTCCGAGACCAATGCATCATTCATATTCCCTCCCATAACCAGTGTTCCCATGGGAAATGCAAGCAAAACTTCTGCTCTCGCCTGGAAGATTTCCACATGAAGTTTTGAGGGCACATATATGTGGAGCAGAGATTGATCGCCCGCCCCCTGATAATGCCTGTCTGTGCCCAGAATCTGCCTAGTTGGTCTGTCCATTGTGTACCCGGCGTAAATAGGACTGCTAATTAACCAAGATTCCCAATCCCCTGGTGTTGTTGGTGAAGCTGGAGTGTGCCAGGAGGGAGTAACCCATTTGGTCTAATGCTCTATATATGTTACCTCTTAGATGGGTTTCCTGCAGTAAGACAAAGGGGGTCATTACGACCCTGGCAGATTGCAGAGAACCGGCGGTAAGACCGCCAACAGGCTGGTGGTCTTACCTTGTGGAATTATGGCCATGGCGGTTACCGCCATGGTCATCCACCGGTCCTCCGTTCCGCCCGCCAGGGCGGAGATGACAGCCGGGCTGGAGACCTGGGTCTCCAGCCCGGCAGCCGTCACTATACTGCCAGCAGTATTTGGACCCGGCTTACCGCCGTGAATTTCCAGCGGTTTGAACCGCCATGAAATCCATGGCGGTAAGCACTATCAGTGCCAGGGAATTCCTTCCTTGGCACTGATAGGGGTCTCCCCCACCCCCACCCCAACTCCCTCCCCTACACCCCCCACCACCCCTGCCACCCCCCAAAGGTGGTAGGGCACCCCTCCCCACCCCGACCCCCAACATCACATAACTCACACACACCCGACACGCATGCAGGCACCACCAACACACACACGCACACACACCAACATACAGGCCAACATCCACACACACAGTCAGACACGCGCACCCACATTCAAACATACACGCACACATCCATACAGACATACCCACAGACATACACGCACTCATTCCCATACACACAACACCCCCGCAAGCATACACGCACTCACACACCCCCTCTACATACACACACGCACACCCCCATGCACGCACACAACACCCAACACCCAAAACCCTCCCACCACCTCCCCTAACGGACGATCGACTTACCTGTTCCGTCAATCCTCCAGGAGGGGACGGGAGCCATGGGGGCAGCTCCACCAACACCACACTGCCAACAGAACACCGCGGTGTTCTGTTGGCGTGGCGGTGGAGGTGGAGCAACCTCCACTTCCCCGCCTCCCGCCAGTATGGCTGTTGGTGGCTCTCCGTCCGTAAAGGGACGGAGAGCTGCCAACAGTCATAATAGGCCGAGCGGCAAACCGCCTGCACAGGCGGTCTTCCGCACAGCGGTCCCTCAGCGGTCTTGAAAAAAAACTGCTGAGGTCGTAATGACCCCCAAAGTCTGATGAGTGCCTGCGTATATGCTGAAGGACTATGGTACGTCTAATCTTGTTACAAAGGTCGTTCATATTCCATGTTATGCTCTTTACCTCAGAACTGTGTCCGGACATACTAATACAGTTACCGCAAATGTATCGTTTGGCCTCGGCCTGGAACCATTTAACTAGATTAGGATTTGCTGGCATCTCCAGACAGGTCAACTTGCTTTCTCAAGTACACATTCCCCCTTTTTTGCCAATAGCAGGTTAAACATCCAGGTTGGTCGTTCCCTGTCCCAACCCCAATCAGTTTAGTCCCCATTTTTGCACAAGGGTTAAAAGTAGTACTTCACCCCTACCGCTGAATGCCCAGTCATACATAGCAATGTTTAGTCGTATCACAGTTCGCTCAGATCTCATCCCCTTCACACTGCCTCACCAACCACGCTGGCCTCGGTCCAGAGCCAGCCCTCAGTTTGATGACCTAAGGCCATTCATTGTCCCAGCCAGGTCCTTTACTGCCTCTAGCGGCTGCTCCTCTAGCCTGCTCTTTTTGGTTTCCACAGCCTGACTCTTTTTGGTTTCTCTTTAAGCTTGTTTCCCCGGAGTATGCCAGCCCTCTGCCCAGTCCCAGGCCTCTGGCAGTGTTTTGAAGAACCAAGACTTTCCCTCTGACAACACCCACAGTCGAGCATCTTTTTCACCTTATCAAAACTAAAACGTTTTTGCTGCACCTGAAGCGTAAAGTCTGGGGAAAAAAGGGATTGTGGCATTTTAGTATGCAATGACCCCATGTGAGAGGTCCGTTTGTAGAATGGCGTCTCGGTCACAGTTGTAGGACACCCTCACAATGATTGTTCTTAATGTGGCACCCGGCGTCGGCATTGGCACAGGTGCCCTATGTGCCCGCTCTATAGAGAAGTACTTCAACAAATGCTTTAGGCGGAGGGTATTAAGAATCAATTCCTCCACAAAAAGGTCCACCCTTGACTCCTCTGTCCCCTCTGGAGATTGTTCCTTCTCGCCCATCCCTCCTGATCCTCAAGTCTTGCGGCCATTATCTCCTGCTGATGAGTGAGGCTTTGGATCTGTTGCCCCAACTTCTTGGATGTAGACTGCAACAGATTGATATGCAATTCCGCCGACGTGACTTTGTTGGACATCTTATGTAGATCGGCTCGCAACAGGGTGACATCTATGGTTATGGCATCAAGCTTGGGCTCCAGGGAGGTTTTCAGGTCTTGAATCGCTGCCATGATGGCTCTCAGCGATGGCTCAGATGCCCCAGGTTCTTCCATCGCCCCATCTACCAACACCCCAGATGGATTGAACGTGGAATACTTGTCCATTTTATTGGATTGGTTTGGGCCCTTTCCTTACTGTTTCATTGTAGCTTTTGTTTCTTGCTAGTCCAGTGATATCAAACACTTGGGGGAATCGTCTTCGGACTCCCTGCCGAGTGACCCAGGCACTGCATCACCCCGCAAGTAGGCCAGCCAGGGTAGATATGATTCCTCAGCCACCCACAGGCCCCCAGAGTTCCAGTTCAGCCTGCGATCGATTCTGCCATACCCATGCCTCTATGCGCCTCTGGCTCTACTCAGTTTCCCCCATGGGTGCCACCAACTGTATAGTCTTGGATGGAGGGCAACTGCCACAGTTTATGTAAGGGGCAGGGGCCAGTTCATAGCCACGTATTAACACCCTCCAGGCTCCCCTGTGGTCTTGCCAAATGTCCTAGCCCGTGCCCTCCAGCAGCGCTGTCCCAGGGGCAGCACACCTTTGTGTACATATGGCTTCACTCAATTCCCCCTGGGGGTGCCACCAACAGTGCAGTCTCAGATGGAGAGGGGGCCCAACATCCTCAGTTTAAGTGAGGGGAGGCCAGATCCTAACCACTGCTTCGCACTGACCCCGGCTCCCCATGAACTTGCCAAGTGTCCTGACCTGGGCCTTCTGACAGTGCCGTCCCGGGGGCAGATCCTGGTCTCACCTGGGTCGCTGCTCCACACCATGCCAGACTCCTCTCTCCTGAAAAGGGGTGTGGTGTGCCCCTGCAAAGGGCCCTACGATCAGGCAGGCCTCTTGAACCTCGGTGCACCGCGCGGTGTCCACGCATAGTGAGCTTGGTCATCCGATCGCAGTCAACCCTTGCCACTGGTGGCCCCTCGCTCCTGGCTGCCACCTCCAGCTGGGCTCCGACTGCTGATTCACTACTGACCCAATCTTAGGGGGTCCCAGTATGTCCTGCTCCCTTTCTGGCTGCTACAGTCCTACTGTGCCTCAATGCCGGGCCTCTCCCTTCCTCCGTAGCTGCAGGTGGGGAACTGCCAGTCTCTCCATGTGCCGCTCCGCGGGCCCATCAGGCTCCCCACAACTTCAGTGGGCCACCTCATGCTAGATGTGGACAGATGAATGGCGGATAGTGCATACAAGCTTGTGGGAGCTCACTTAGTGAGCAGCCATCTTGGTGACCATCAAGCCACGCCCCTGTGGGTAGTTACACTTGAAGTTGCTTAGTGCTATTGTTGGCGTTCCCTTGATGGGTGTTGTTTGGACATTTATGTTTTGACCATTTCTCCGGCTTTATCAGGGTGACATGTTTTTAGTGTGTAGTCTAGCATTTGTTAATTGAAATAGTCTACTTCCATGATGCATTCTGATATGTCAATCAAATGCCAGTAATGTGCTCACAATCCCCTTTGTGCTAAATATTAGAAGGAAATTAGCTTCACTCTACATTTGCAGATCAATTAGATAGTCCTTCTAGTGGGACCTTGAAATGGTTTGTGTCATTAAGTGTCACATTTTATGTCAAGATTCTGTAGCACGCCCATGTAATCCTTGTTTTAATTTCCAGTGTGAGAAGTTATTTATGCATTTTTGAAGGGAAGAGGGAAGTTCAGTTGTGGCTCCGGGAGGTTAAAAGGGGCGGGACGTGCACGGCAGGGGTATAAATACCTCTTAGCAGGCACATGCTCCCAGTCTGCCCTGCAGTCAATCCTGATGCTGCTCAGAATAGCGTTAGGATTGGCTGGAGCACCCAGCCAGGGCAAAGTTACAAGTCAAAGTTACAAGCGAAGGGGCGCGCTGCAGGGTGGAATATAAATAATATAAAAAAAAATATTTTTTTTAACTTACCTGTGAGCCACACCGCCGCTACTCCGTCCTTTTAGCAAGCACAGGCTCCCAGCCTGCCCTGCGGCCAATCCTGCTGCTGCTCAGCGACGGGTGCTCCCTGGAAGACTAGGAGCCTGTGTCTTTTCTCTCCAGCCAAGCAACACAGAGCCGGGCTGGAGAGAGCATAGTGCGCATGTGTGTTTGGCTGGCCCGAGACAGCAGGCCAAACACAAATGTGCACTGAGGGGATTGCACAGTGCACTGCTCTCGCCCCGTCATCCTCCATGGCCCCCTCCACTTAGATTATTATCCTTCCGTTGTTGAAGGTTTGCAACGATAGAGGAGGAGCTGCCGCTGAGGAAGTTATCTTCTTTTTTAAATTTGAAGCAAAGCCTCTAGAGCGCTTCAGTAGAAAAGTCAACTAAAGTACAACTGAAATGAAATCATAACCAATTGCAGAACACTCACATATTATTGCAAGTATTCTAATTACGTCTCAGACTATAAGGAACGAATGTGAAACTTCGAAAAAAACGGTCGCCCAGAACAAAATGTAATTACTGAAATATATAAATGAAGAATTAAAGTGCTTTAAAATGCATCAACTGTTAAATATACTACGCAACATACAACGTTGTTGCTGCACGTTAAATATGATTGCCTGCCATAATTATGCGGGCACCTGCTGTGCCCATGCACTCCCCGTGTAGCAATGCAGCATGCATTATTTCATAGGCATTTGCAATTAGCACCAATTCCAAACAAAATATTTCAAATTGAAATACTAATAAGGTATTAAGCTCACTTTCCTGCACTGTAGACAAAACGGGGTCCCTTACCCATATTTGAACGGATGATCTCTGTGGAGGGTAAACCCAAGCGAAGGCTAATCTTGCGTTTTAAAATGACGAAAACTACTCGTTTACGTTACTAATTAGTCACAAAGGAAGAGAACAGAGCAAGTACCGGATGAACTTATATTTATATCACCCATTCAGAAAGACTCTTCCTTTAAAGTTTAATTACTCAAATGCATTAGCATAAGCATAATTTCTCCAACATATTAGTAGTACACACCGGCTTCGCTAAAAGCAGAACCATTTTGTTTTTGGTGGGTCTGCGTCAAGCAACACTGTCAGAGCGGCGGACCAAGATCAAAGTATATGCATTGACGCTTAGTCAAGCACTATGTCATGTCTGGAAACAGTTCAGAATCAGCCATTTTCATTGGAAAGCAAAGCTATTATTTCACTTTATGAGGGTGACTATTTTTGGAGTGTAGTTTTTATAATCAAAATTAACATGAAATGTTTGCGTCTTAATGCATAATGATGCCGCATAGAAAATTTATTAATGTGCTTTTACTAAACGTTTGTGAAATGTGCCCACTGGGAGTGCCCACCAATGTATACCATGATTAAGTGAAATTGACTAATAATGAATTACTGATGTACTAATGTGTGGCTTTATATTGGCATTTAGAGTTATATGTTAAGGTTTTTGCTAAATTAATCACTAGGCCTTAGTTAGCATGAGTCAGGGCCTAGCTGCTCGGTTTCATAGTAAATGTGAAAAACGTGCAATGTGCTGACTTGCTGAAGGACATGTAGCCGTACTTTACCAGAAGCTAGAAGATGTGTGTAACCGTAGTAAATTCTTTCTCATGAGACTCGACTTGCTCAAGGAGACATTCTTGCCGAATGCAACAGTGTAAACTTGCAACAGGTACAAGGTCGCCTGAACTGGTATAGACACCTATTGACTGGGACTGTGAGAGGACCGTGAGAACATGAAATTCTACCTAACATTCTACCCGTTGGAGACGTCAATTACAGAAGCCAATAAACTGCGTGAGAACTGTTCTAAGGTGACAAGTAAATCATTGAATGGAGATAATGATGCACCAAAACTTGCCCAATTGGAAATTAGGGGACTGTACAACAAGATCGATATAATTCTTGGACACAAGGAGAAATCAGCCATTACGTGCCTTTTGCTATCACTCAGCCACTTTGTTACTCTGACTTTGCAGTTTGATTCCTCGAACCATCCTTATCTTGGTTCTGCCTGATTCATACTTTTCCTCCTTATGAGGGAAGTGTCCCTTATTGCCCCGTCTTGCTGAACTTTGCTGTGTTCCCTGGCTGATGGCGAATCAACTGATGTCCTGAGGACGAAGACTGACTTTGTATGTTGACCCATTACGGAGGGTAACCATATGATAATGAAATTGTAATTGTTTGTTTGCCTTTTCTTTCTAGGTACCAACTGCTCTTTTGATAGAGACCATAGTTAGATGTTTTCTAAATTTGTGTTGCCAAATTCTTTTGCATGAAGCCCAACATGTGAATGCTAATTCGAGGTTAGTAAGGTGTTCACTGAACGGACGCATATAGACGAATGACTGAATCTCTGCTTTGTTGTATAATGCACTACTGATACTCTGCTAAGATTAATCCATGTTGAAGTTGTGCTTTGTTCTAATGTTTATTATTTTCGCATTGATGAAATCTTATTTGAGTTGCCATATTATTACCGTGTCGATGTGTTTTATGGTATTGAGACTAATAAACTTACTCGTAGGAGTGTAATCAATAGGGAATAAATATCATAAATCTTACTAAATCTGGTGTGGTTATTCATGACTGAAAGGTCATGGTGGTTTTCTATTCTTACCAATGTTACTATCTGAGTTGAATCAATTTGCTATTGTAAATATTGTTGACGTTATTGATCTATTGATTGACATGTTGATTAATTGCCTCGTTCTAAGGTGTCTTCAATCAGGGTCAAAAGATTCATTGGCCAAAAACGAGTCCCAGACTAATCAAATTATCAAATTATCTAGAAAGGGACGCGTTATCAATTCTTACCCTCTCCCCACCGCACCTACCTGTGCGAATGCCATCTGAAAGTGGGTAGGCGAAGATGTCTGCCATTCCCCATCTGGTCTCAAGAGGCATCTGACTGTAGGCAGGCTGGCGTTTCGCTGCATACGAACTACTGTCAGAGATGATCGGTGTTAGACACTAGCAGCATTTTCTCTCTGCACTTTTATTTGGTGCTGTAAATGACGTGATAGGCGACATTTGCCATATGTTTCTAAGTGACGTAGCAGGAGGGAAAGCCACTCCCTTGCTTCCTCCATCTCCACAACAAACAAAAGGGCACCTTTTTATGAATATATGTATCAACTGGTACATACTTGACCATAGTTTTTTCTTTACTAATAATAATATTGCAATGTCCTTGCGTTCGTTACTTCGAAATATCAGTTTCTTGTGGAAATAAAAATAGAACATTCAGACCATGTGACTAAAGATTTGAAAATTAGGAATAAAAAAACATAAAAAATAAGTTACTTAGAAAATATTTAACATGTTTAAATTTCTCAAGTGTAGCCAAGCTCACTTACTGTTAAAGTACTGAGTAAATTACCTTTGTGTAAGCACTGTTCTAAACTACTTTCCTAAAACTAGTCTCACTCAGCATATTTGATGGCACCTGATACGTGGTTGAGTATGGGATGATGTACATGTTGCTCTTTTTGTAAGTATGTATTTTGGCATAGTTGTTTTCAGAATCTTTTTTACATTATGTAATGTATTTTTACGCACATGCTACCAGAATGGATGAGTACTTCTGGTTTGATGGAATGTTACCAATGTGTCTTTTTTGGTTTGTTTTTCCATTATGATTTTCTTAGGTCAAGTGGTGATGAGGAGGGGCAGATGACCCCATTCAGAAGGGAGTGTCACAGACCAGGTAGTAAGGGAACGTGATATTTTAACAGCTTTCAAAACAGTTTGCTACCCCACTTTGCTAATCAGGCTGTAATGACTTTATATTTTTTGTGAATGTAACCCTGCATTCCAAATGCCATTCTCTGTCTTCTTTGACTTATAAATATATAAAGATCGCCACCTGATAGGAGCAGCCCATCCAGCTCCCGGCCTATGAGGAATTTACTGACCATCTAACTCACCATTTTACCTCTGCTTACCTGATTGTAGCTTCAGTCTAACATTATGAGGTGCTTTCTTAAACCTTGCTAGAGAAAGCTCAGGTTTATTTTTCTATAATCCCATGGAGTCAAAAGCACTAGCGAACTCCTGGGAACATTAGAACCCAGTCCAGGCTTGGAAGAGTCTACAACCACCCTCACATCACTCATCAGCATCACCAGTCTTCAGAAACCGATTAATCACTCCAAATTAGCGTGTTCCGACTGTGTACTCTCCAGTAGAAATGCCTGGTGGCCTTTTGCGGCACCATTTGTTGTCTCATTGGCCCTAATGACAGAGCTGGTCTGCAACTACAGCTCCCAGAATTAAAAGCTGACAAAGCGATGACCGCTTTGGCAGTGGAGGTGAGCAGCGATGCTTGGTTCTATTCAATGTAGCTCGAGACCATTCCGGATAACGCAGGAACTCGTTATTATATTAAAAAATCTCCAACATCCAGGATCTGCCTCACAGGTGACATCACACCCCCCATATCTATTCTTGTTCAATTCCTCCCTTATTATCTGGCCTTGTTTTTAAGTTCAGCACAAGAGCAGTTGCTATAAGTCCAGACATCTGCCGCAAGTACTCTAAGCACCATGTGTTCACATCTTACACATTATGTATGTATGCATATGGTATTTCTTCAGCATATACCTACCCAAAAGGCAGCAGAATGCTGTACATCATCAAAGACAAACATACAGTTGGTCAGTTATAGGAGAGAAGGCTGAGTTGTGGCTGGTAATGCATTGTGATGGTCAATACATTTGGAAATAGTGTTCTTTAAAAAGATGAGTCTTCAATTCTTTCCTAAATTGGAGCCATGTTGGGGAGGTCCTGATGGATAGCAATACTCAATTCCACCGTTATATACTTCCCTCGTCCTTGTGCACTGTATAATTACAAGTCTTAGCCATCTATATCAAGGTCACAACCCCCTCATTACAACAAAGTCCCTCCTCAGACCTCATCCACATTCAAAGACTTCCATACTCACTCCCCTACATCTTAAGCAGTTAATCCAACCAGATCATCTCATTTGTAACTGTCATGCATTCTGCATTACAGGGACACCTTTAGGGCTGTGCAACTGCACTGGCTGCTTACCTGGGGGGTGCACTTACCTCATGGGGGGGGGGTCAGGCGCTGTGTTTAACAATAACTTAAAATTTAAAAGCACATGCTGCAGAGTTCCTTTTGCATCCAGCTTTCAGGCGACAGTAAAAATGTCAAGATAACACTTGTGATTAATGTCCCTGCTAGAGAGATAGATCGTAGTTTGGTTTAGTGGCAGTTTTGACTCATCATAAAGTAGCACAGAGGGATAATAAGAACAGATCTATCTTTTATGTGGATATCTGAGTAGATTAGTAAAGATAGCCTTTATCAATGCTTAAAAACAAATGAAATACATGTGAAAGAGAGGCTATAGAGAGATGAGGGGCACTTTTGCTGGGTGGTAGTGAGGGAATCCAAGGAGGTGGTCATGGGGGTTGCCAAATAATATTGACGCAACAGGCATCACCAGCTCTAAAGATGGTCCTGCTGCATATCATGAGATCTGCAAATATTCACCTTGCTGATATAGCAGATCTCATCATTGCAGACAACCTTGATCTAATTTTTACACAGAATTGTGGCTGAATGAGCTTGATTTCTTAGGGCCACCACATCATGGGATCATTTGTAAAGATTGATGCTCTAAACAGCGGGTGGAATAGCTGTCATACACATAAAGTCCTTCAATTGAACACAAATGCCACTAGCTCCCTAATCATCCTTCAAATGCCTCAAAGTTCCAATTAAGATCTACCCTTCATGTCATCTATGGATCTGATCAGATCTTAAAACTGGCTTTATACAGCAAACAGTAGACTACATTGTCCCACAACTATTGCTATTACTGAACAATCTTTTCCTTGGAGATCACAGTATTGACTGGCATAGTAATAGAGGCAAAGGTTTCAATTGCTGAAACTCCTTTCTACAAACTCATGATCTAAAAAAAAAAATTCTCCCCTCCCCACCCATAGCAAAGTTGTATCCTTAATTTCATCAGAATCAACCCTGCAGCAGTCCAATGCCTTCATCCATTCAAGATCGACCAGGCTGACCTCTTTCCCATCCCTTTCATGCTCAGTCACCCTCACACACCCGCTATCCATAAGGTCTATCTTTCCCTTATGATGATCCAACCCTTCAAAAATCTAGTACCTTATCTGATTGAAGAGCTGATCACATGCAAACTGCATACTCTACCTGATAATATTGATGGTGATGCAGTACTTAACATTTACAACAAAATAATTTCCTAAGCTGTAGATGCAATTGCCCCTTTGAATATGTTTACTCGGCAAACCATCCTACCAATGGTTCATCCTTGACCTAAATAACAAAAGAAAATACATGAGCTCAAATAACTATGGAAACTCATCAACTCACCAATAATTCACAAATCTGAAAGCACTAAGAAAGATTGATTATAAACAGCACATTACACAGGCCAAATCCCAACTTACTTTTCATACAACTTCAGACCTCATGTTATTCTTCCAGAGCTCTTCCAATACATGTAACCTCCAGGTAAACCTGTCTCCAACAAGTTCATAAATAAAGACAAGTCCTTCTTCAACTTTTTTCCCATCAAAATCTCTTCACTCAACTACATCTTC
Source organism: Pleurodeles waltl (assembly GCF_031143425.1). NCBI lineage: Eukaryota > Metazoa > Chordata > Amphibia > Caudata > Salamandridae > Pleurodeles > Pleurodeles waltl. Next base: position 500,089,368 of record NC_090445.1, read on the forward strand.
CATGGCCTCTACTCCAGCTATCACAGCCAAATCAATAGAAGCTTGAATGGATTCAGACCTGTCTCATCAGATGACCTCTTCAACATTTTTAAAAACCTCAATGCCAACCCTTACTACAATGACCTCATCCCTGCTGCTATCATTGAAATGAACTATGCATTTTTGTCTGAAGCTTGGAGAAAAATCCATAAGCTCTCCCCTTCTCAATGTTGTTTGTATGACTCCCATAGAGGCAGTCAAATCATACTCTTGCTCAAAAAACCCAATCACGATCACAACCTACCAGAAAACAATTGACCATTCTCAAATCTTCCTTGGATGTGAAAGACTATTGAAATATGTGTCTCCCTGAAAAATTCTGAATTCTTTAACAGTGAAAAAATACTATCAGTCTGTTAAAAATTGGGTTTCTGGTTGGCAGAGGTGTGCACCCTGTCCAAGCAGGAACCACAATCCTAGTCACGATAAATCACAAACATGCCCTAACGCAACCTGTGCTCACCCTCTGACAGCTTGGCACAAAGCAATCCAGTGTAACTTGACAAATTATGTGCTAAGTATTCGTGCAACACATCAAACAGTAAACCAGTGAAAACAACACACAAAAAGATACCACACCTGGTTAGATAAAATAGAGCTCAATTTAATAAGTAAAACAAGACTAAAATGACAAAAATCCAATAAGTATAACTTGAGATATGAATTTGTAAAGAAAAAACAGTGAAATAGAGCTTAGTAACAGGAATTGCCAGCTGGGAATATCTGGTCACACCAGACCAGGACAAAGTCAAAATTTCAGACTGACTGCGATGAAGTGTGAAACGTCTACAGTGACCCCATTGAGCTCACTGAATAAAAGCACCTCAATCCTAGCTGTGTTGACATTGAAGATGCAGGAGCAGGCAGAAGCAAAGCATTGGTGTTCAACCCCCCCACACTGGAGGTGGTTGTTCTATCCTTTCCATGCAGTAGCGAAGATGCATACATTTTTCACCGAGCAGCAGCATTTGTGTGTCGGGTCCGAGATGCAATGGTTCTGAAGGGGATGCACCAAAGTTGATCCATGATGAATACAATGAATTGACTCCAGTCCATGCAATGGGGAACAATGTGCTTGTTTAAACCCATGCAACAGGGGCAATGCAAAAGTTCTGATCCACATAGCAGCAGAGATTAATTGATTTTGACTGGCGTAGAACTTTAATCCTACTTCCAAGGGCCCAGTACTGGAATGGCACCACTTGGCAAGGCAAGACCCTCAGTTGACAGAGACATGGAGCTGTAGTAGGTGAGTTAGAAGTCTTTTGTGTTCCTGAGATTTCAGATAACAAGAGGCAAGCCGACAAGCCCTTGGAATCACTTTGCTTCTGGGTTGGAGACATGCAGGTCAAGTCCTTCTCACTTCCGGGAAAGGAGGGTAGCAGGTCAGCACAGCAGTGCAGAAGTTCAGAAGAGTAGAAGTCCTTTCAGCACAGCAGTTCTTCTTCATGGCAGACAATTTGCAGGTTCACAAGTTTACTGATTTGGTGGTGTCTGAGGTCCAGTACTTATGCCCAGTTGTGCCTTTGAAGTGGGAGGACTTCAAGGAGAGGAATTTGAAGTGCACAGGGTCCCTGCCATTCCTGTCCTGGCTCTAGACTCACTAGAGGGGGGTATGCAGGCTTTTGTACATAGGCAGCACACAGCCTATTCAGTGAAAGCCCATTCCCCCTATTCTGGCCAGGATTGCCCATCAGGGTCTGGTTGGCCCATCATTCACACCTAAACTCTCTTTGTGTGTGGCTGTGTAGAGGGTATGCACAAAGCCCAACTGTAAGGTAATCCCAATATTATCCTATGGGAGAGATACACCTTGCAGGAGTGAAAAACAAATGTAAGATCTTTTTTCACTACTAGGACATGTAAAACTTAAGAGTACTTGTCCTGCTTTTTAAATACACTACACACCACCTGTGGGCTGCCCTAGGCCTACCTTAGGGGTAATTTATATGTATTAAAAAGGAAGACTGGACATGACAAGACGATTAATCTCACAAGTTCAACATGGTAGTTTAAAACTGCACCTACAGGCTCTGCCATGGCATGTTTGAGACATGTTTCAATTGCTACTGAAGTGGGTTGCACAATCAGTGCTGCAGGCCCACTCGTAGTCCACTAGTACCATTTCATTTATAGGTCCTGGACACAGGTAGTGAATACACTTTACTAAGGCCTGATGAGTAAATTAAATATGCCAACTGTGGACAATGCTACCATGGTTCAGCACATCAGTCCTTGTTCATGGCAGTCTCCACAGGTTCACAAGTGTACTGAGTTCGTGGTGTCTGAGGTCCAGAACATATACCCCTTTGTGCCTTTGAGGTGGGATGGCTTCAAAGAGAGGTCCTTGAAGTGCACGGGGTCCCTGTCCTTCCTGCTCTAGCTCCAGACTTATTAGAGGGGAATATGCAGCCCTTTTGTGTGGGGACAGGGCACAGCCTATTTAGTGTCAGCCTCTCCCTCCCATTCTGCCCAGTATGACGCATCAGGGAGTGGATGGCTCATCAGTCGCACCACGCTTCCTTTTGGGTGACTGTCTAAAGGGTATGCACAAACTCAGCTGTAGGGTAATCCAAATGTTATCCTATGTGAGAATTAGGCCTTGTAGTAGTGAAAAACAAATTTAAGAGCATTTCACTACTAGGGCATGTAAAACCTGAGTACATATCCTACTTTTAGATACATTGCTCCCTGCAGTTGGGCTGTCCTGGGACTACTTTAGGTGTGACATATGTATTAAAAAGGAAGGCTTGGGCATTGGAAGAGAGTAATCTCACCACTTCGACATTGTAATTTAAAACTGCACCCACAGGCTCTGAAATGACAGGCTTGAGACATGTTTGAAGTGCTACTGAAGTGGGTAGCACTATCAGTGCAGGGCTAATAGTAGCCTACTAGTAGCATTTAATTTATAGGCCCTGGATACAGGTAGTACATACACTTTACTAAGGCCTTATGTGCAAATTAAATATGTCAATTGAGAATAAGCCAATGTTACCATATTTTAAGAAGACAGCACATGCACCTTAGCACTGGTTACCAGTGGAAAAGTGCTTAGAGCCATAAAGCCAGCAAAACCTAGGCCAGCAAAACAGGAAGTCTAATTTAAAAAGTCTGGGGAAACTAAGCTAAAGATGCTAGGTCTAAAAAAGTCAATCAAACTGTATTGAAAATGGGCCATGGACCTGAAACAGCATCTTTAAAAATCCCTGGTGGTATACACAGAATAATGGATGATGGTAAATCCTGCCTCCTTGTTTTACTCGCCCTAACAGCAGCCTTCACCTCAATTCATCAATCCAGATTGCTTGACCTCACGAAAATTGCTTTGAATTTAAAAACACAGTTGTTAAATGGTTTTCATCCTTCCTCTCTAAATGTTTCCAAATCGTAAAATTCATTGGCTATGTTTCTGACCCACCCCCTTTCATTTGTGGAGTCCCATGACGATTCATGAACTCCCCACTCTCCTTTACGTTTACATAGACACACTAGCCAAAATCTACAAAGATTCAAATGCCTCTATCCACCAACATATAGACAACACACACATTTACATCAAGATTTCAAGGTTATTGGCTATCCTCACATATAGAGCAGTTTTACTTAACATCCAAACATGGACAAAGAAGAATTTTGTTACTCTTAATCCAAAAAAGATTACATTAATTTAATTCTCAGCAAAATGCAAAAAATAATTCACCCAGAACCATTACAGCACGCAATCCTTCCAGATTTAATCTCCACATTAGCATCATCAGTATCCTCACTAACAGTGGACCCTTCTCTAACCATGTCCCACACAGAAATAAAGTAGTCAAAAGCACTAATTTCTAACTTCAGATAAAAAAAATCGGAAACCAATCCTACAACTACAAAATACATGAAAATTGCTGCACATCTCTAAATCTCTCCTGACTGGAGTTTGGTAATGCAGTTCTAGGAGGGGCATCTCAAGCCGTAGGCTTGCCAGATGTCTTGGATGCCCCACCAGGCTGCTCTCTTCTACAAAGAAATTCAACCACATCCCACCAATGCTCACTGAACTTCACTGGCTTCCAATTGAGGCCAGAATCAACTTCAAACTAGGTTGCCAAGCTTCAAAGCAGTTTATTCTAAATAACCATCCTAGTTAACCAACCTACACAAGACCTCAGGAGGAACCAGGAATCCCAGAATCTAAGAAAATACTTTTATTGAAATGCCCTTATTCCAAATGTGCATGCTCTGCAACAGTCTTCTTCAGGAGTAGCCTCTATCTCCTGGAGCTCCCTTCCTACTGAAATCATAACTGCACCAAACCTTATTTCCTTCCAGCGTCTGTTAAAGACACACCATTTAGACTGTACCTGCCACCAATAAACTCTACCCTGTACAACAGGAACACAATCATTCCACACTTTTACTGTCAGGGCTGTTTAGTACTAATACTGTTTTTACCAAGAGTTCTTCATTCTTCCTCCCCTACCCTCTCTACTTCATTTTTTCCTGGATTTTCCTTTCTCTGTAATCACTAGTACCCCAGTTCAATCAGATTCCTACCTTTCCCCATTCTCCTTTCCCATATTTTTTCGTTCCTCACTTTAACTCTTCGTATTCTCCTGTTTTTCTTCTCCCTCATTACAACTCCTTTACTATTCACCCAATTTGTACTGTACATCTTCCCCCCTTCTGTTTCCCTCCTCCACATTGTTCGCTAATTCCAGTTATATGTAAGGCCTTGTGTCACATTTATTGTATCATGTAAAACACTTCTATATCTTTGGTGATCATACTCTGAATAATACATTGAATAAATATTTTTTCATTAATTTTCTTTCAACTTATTTGTTCTTCGTGTCTTCAGTGTGTGCTTTTAGTGTGGAAGAGTTTCTGCAGCTTTTAAGGTAACAGTGGAATGCATGTTTGCATATGCCCAACCAATTTTCACTCACTTTCCCATCATATTACATATATTTCCATGTAAAAATGCAAAGACTCAAGATATGATGCCATCATTTAGTGCAAAATCATCTGTGATATGAAGTGCAATTAGCAGCCTATAAATGTTTAAATGTTGTTAATTTGTGAACCACATGGAGGGGTTGAATGTGAGGGAGGCTAGTGTTAGTGGAGTGTTGAAGTTAAGGTGGTTGAGGTGGTATTCCGTGTCCACAAGTGGTGCCCTTCACTGGGAAAACACTGTCTAGTATGAGCACTGGGAGAGGGTGGAAGGAGTTGGGTGGCCCTGCATGTAGATGGTTTCTACCAACTTGATGCAGTTATAGTGGACTTATTAACCGGAGTCTGAATGACCTACCAGACCTCTTGAGCCACAAGGTACTGTGCTCATTATTCCATTGGTGATGCTCTAGGTGCACCTCTAAAGTCTCCTGTGTGTTCTAGCTTTGGACATGTGTCTCTCCATAGTACAGAGTAGCATTGCAATTTGTTGTTGTGGAGGGTCCCTAGGTACATCTTTATTGAGCACAATAATGATTTTGTGTCATTTCTACTTTGCTCTTCCTCTGTGATGCTATGTGCCATCATGATGGCAGCTTGCATGAGAGAGGGGTAATCTCACAGCATTTTGGACATCCTCCACCTGAAAAAGAAGCATCATCTTTAGGTTCTGTGAATGAGACAGAGATATGTATTGCCCATGGCATTGTCGTAGAATAAGAATGCCAACCAAGCAAACAGACAGTGCACAGAGGATACAGTGGCAACATTTCCAGTTCATATCAGAGGCTTTGCTTGTGATGGGTCAATCAAATTAGAAAGTGACATATCTTAACTGTCAGTAACAAGAGTGGTGAGTGTGTGTGTCAGTAGATGCTTTGATCTCATCTGCCCCAGGTTGTTAACGCCAATGGGTTGCTGGCATGTAGACTTAAAGGGAGCACATTTCATGGAAAAGTAGAAAGCTTATGTGTGCAAATTCATAGAGTACCTTTTGATATCTGACATATCTGAGATTGATGTGAGAACATGGGTCCTACCACATGGATGGAGGTAGCACCCTGTTATGATTTAGGACCAGAAAAGAGGGTAGCTGCAAGTTGTAAATTCCAGTCCAACTCTCCTTTAATAAGTTTCTAATCCAAAATGCCTGCTATGCAACTTCCAAACCAAGATTGCCACAAAACTTTCACACCACTCCAGAAATGTTCATTTCTGAGACCAGTTAATTCCTGTAAGATGGCTCTTGTTGAGACACTAGACTCTTCATGATAGGTGGTTCCTATACAAATACCCATTAAAGATCCACTGATCAGTGTACCATTACATTGTAACTCCTCTCGCTTGCTTCTGCTTTTGGATTCTGCACTCCAATTCCTGCATCAGTACCTACTCTGCTCTAGTTTCTGTTTACTTTTGTCAAGTCTCCCCTAACTCTTTCTTGCTCCTCTTCTGCTTGCTCCAGTCCTTATCTTATTCTAGCTCTACCACCTCCAGCTTTGCTATACTCCAGCTCTTACTCCAACTCTGTTCCAGAACCTCCTAGCCATGGCTCTGCTGTAGGCATAGTCTTACCTCACAACTTCTCCAAGCCTATCAATTTCAGATTAAACTCTGCTCCAGTCCTGAACTTACTCCAACGCTACTCTAGTCCTGATAGCTACAGCACTGCTCTAGCCCTCCTTTTACTGCAGCTCTGCTCCAGACCTGCCAGCTTCAGCTCTGCTTCTGTCTTGGTTAGCTCTAATCCTAGTCTTATTTGGGTCAAAAACATCTGCCTTGCAAGAATTGTTCCACTATAAGAGACAAGAAATTTGGAGGAATTTTATACACTTGATATTCCTCTTTGCGCTGTCAATCTCTCCTTTCCAGAGGGCATTCTCTCTGTACCCTATGTTACACCATGGCAGACATCAGAGCCAGAGAAACAGATGAAGGATTGATCCTTATGCCCAGCCCTTGATGCACCCAAATCCTGGGTGACATCTTACATATACATGTAAGTGTTAAGTATTGTTATCTGACATGGTAGTGTAGGAGGTCTATTTGCCATTATTCGAAAATATACCCATAGCAGTTAACACACTACTGGAAAACTGTGGTTTACCTCTTGCATGTTTATTTACCTTTTGTGAATCTGGGCTTGTGTACCCACTGTCAGGAAATTTGTTCTTAAACCCATCATATATTCCTCGACATGCATTTCAGGTGTGCTTCTTGAGATGTCCGTCATATCTGTTTATATGATGAAGCTTGAAAATTATTATTTCCCAACACTTAATTTCAAGGCTCAGGGGTTAAGGAATAATACTTATTTGGTGATAATACAATGACACTTGCCCAGTAGACAGCTATCATACATTGTTTCAATGGAGAGCAACTCTTCAAAATCAAATTTACTTAAAATGTGTGTGAGTAATACATTTTCACAATCGGTGTGAAGGTGGATGGAAAGAACTACAATTTTGACAGGGTTTCAGACTCTTGTCAGTGTTTCCATGTGAAATTGTGATTTACGCGACAATTTGTTCAGCGTATAGCTATATTTGCTAATAAAATGTGTTTCTTGGTTCATATACCTTACAGAAAACAGTAAGATCTATTTTTCTCTGCACCTTCATTGTTGTTTCAAATACTCTTCAAAACTGTTACACCTGCTTAGAAATAACTCTGCATAGAATTTTCTTCTTATGAGAAGTGAATTATTAGTTGGGGTGGCTGGTAATCCACCACAAGGAATAAGGTCATTATCTTGTTAGGTCCAGTTAAAGGTTTCATTAAATTAAATCTCAGCTCAAGCCCTGCTAGCTATTGCACACAGCAGATAGACTTAACTTAAGAAAATGTGTAAAGCATTTGAAATTAGTAAACCAGCTAGAAAAGTGAAAACACAAATGAAATCCCACTCAAATTGATCAATTTATGAAAATAGGGAATAATTCAGTGGGCACAATGACACCAAAGCATCATCATTCAATAAGGGGAACAGGAGATATAGATTTTTAAAGTTGTAAGTAAAAATAGCACCAAAGCATGCAAAGCACCAATGGCACTCAATGGTCATGGTAGACCCAGATCGACACAAGATTTCAGGTGGACCATGGTGGAGCAATAGTTGGATACACTAGTCAGGTTCAACCCAATTGGTGGTTTTACCTTTTTAGCTTAGTTTTTTTCCTCATTCAGTAGGGCAAGAAAGCAGCTGTATCCAAAGAGGGCTCACTGACGTTGGATCAGCATTGGATGAGTTTGCAGTGAAACAATTGGGTTTGGCATAAAATGATCACAGTGGGAGAGTTCAAATTTCATGCCTAGAAAAGTTCTCTTGATGGCCAGATACTTTTGGACCCTTTGCCTTGTCAAACTTTGAATTTAGGTTCTGATTTAGATGCTGGTGGTAATGGTCCTATGTTGAGTTTTTGACTGAAAACCCGTCTGCCGCTGTGATGCTACACCCACCATATTTAAATGTTGACAGTCCCATAGCCGAAAGCCCACATTCAAACCTGCTGTCTCTGCCAAGAAACTCTGCCCGCGTCGAGGAAAAAGTGGAAGCCAGAGTGACTACAGACACCCTTACCGCAAAGCAGATTTAGATGTTACTTACTGCAAGAAAAAAGTGGAGGTCCACCCTCCTCTTCTCAGTTGGCAGATTGAGGGGAGGGCTGGGTGCAACCTCTCCTTTTTTCCTGATTCCACTTCTGTTTTTCACTGGACATGACTGGACAACACCACCATCGCTGCTGACACTGACACTGACCCATGAAGAAAACACAACCCTCCATCAATGAGCTTGAAGGTAGGGCTTGCCGCATTGCCAGGATGCATTGAGCGGGCACTGCACGGGAGGATGGGACCACTGTAGGCATACACATGTCACAGTAGTTCTTTTAATCTCTATGACATGCATATGTCAGGGACACAATTGTGTCACAAATTGCTGGGGGTACACTGGCACAGCATGCATATAGCACACATACACAACTGTATTTGTGGTGTCACTATTTATTGTCAAATGAATGGTGACACCACAATGATGGTACATTTACACTTGTCCATGCTGTCCATGTCTGCGCATTACGAGGGGACCTATACTGGTAGGCTTGTGTCATCTGTTCTGTATGTGAGTCAGTACGTGTATGTGTGTAGATTGGCTGGCTGAGGTGGAGGGCGCTAGTTTTGGTAGTGTGGTTGTGTCTGTAAGTGTGTCACTTGCATGTGAGATCAATGTTGCTGTGTATGCTGTGTTGCTGTGTGACAAATTCAGGTGAGTGTTGTTATTGTGTGGTGGATGTTGTGATGTGTATAGTTGTGCTTGTGTGTGGGTTTGTTTGTGTAGATAGGTGTGTGTTTGTGTTGGTTGTTGTGTTATATGTGGGTGCAGTGCCAATGGTATGTGTCTGTTGTGTCATGGATGTATGTCAATGTGTTTTTTCAGCATGTACGGGTTGTGTTTTGTTCAAATTGTAATGGATGCTGATGTGAATGTGGTGTGTTGTGTAGTGTTTAGTCCAGGGGTACACATATGGCTAAGGGATCATTTGTGTGTGTGTCTTACCTCTATTTCATAGCCCCTGCCATGTATGAAGTCTATTGGATCCAGCTGCCATCTCCCTCCATCAGCAATATGTCACCAGTCTACTGCTTGCAGAGGGGTAACAACTAAATACGACATACTGTTGACTTGACGTCTTTTCGGGTCCGCCACTGACGTGGCTTGGTGCTAAGACTGCCAAGATTTAATTCAGGACCTTGTCTCTTTTACAGAGCTTTTTATCCTCCAGTGGGGTAAGGCTGTGGCCTGTATCCAAAGAGGGCACTACAATGTCAGATACCTTCTCGGGGAGGTCCTGTTGATTTGCTGCCATGGAAAAGTTCCAAGTGGGGAGAAACATGTTTCTTTAGCCAGTGGCAACGCATTTTGGACAGATTGACTTGTCAGGATTGTCCGGTTCATTCAGAGTTTTTAATGTCTAAAAAAGTTTCTATTTTACATGTTTTCAGGGATGTTAGAAGTCCAGTTACTAAATCACAAATGTGAGTACGGGGTTCTAGTAACGTAAGTAGGTCAAAAGTGTACTAATTGTGACACTAGACCACTCGTATACCTCGACTAGAGGTGGAAAGGTGCGCTGTGAGGTGGTGTCAGATCTAAAGGGGGGGGGAGGGAAGGGGAAGGGAAATTTCGTTTACGGACTAGGTGGTCTCACACACTATGTAGTGTCATGCTTCATCATATGACCACCTAGCCCCACCCAGGTAGGTTGAGTCCGCCACCTGGGCGGACTCAACCTTGCTGTTAAAGGAACAGGAGGGAGTGCGTAAATTAATTTTTAATTTCTGGAAAATGGGATCCAGCTATGCTAGGGAAATAAAAACACCTACTCAGATACCCGGGTAAATTTAATGGAGGGTTCTGTGTGGTGTGGTTAAAAAGGAATGGGGAACCGGTGTGAGAGCAATGACTCACAAGGTCACCTATCTAAAAAGGGGTAGCCGACATGTTTCTGCCCTTATGATTGAGCTGTGGAGGGTCTCTGGGCATTCATCAGGGCGTTGGATCCCTGTTGCAAATGCTTCTTAAGCGCTGCAGCAATAATCACATTAGAGAAGGGGAAGGGCCTACCTTACCCAAGGGATTACCTGGGGAGGACCTATGGTAAATGGAATACAAACAAACCAAAAATAGTGAGAACGATAAAACACAGCAAACCACTACACACGTGACATAATTCATGCAGGCCGCAGGAGTACTGGTTGCAAATTATAAATCGCAGTTGCATCAATATTGGCTATGCAAGTCGCACAATATGAAGGGAAGGCAATTTCTTACCCTAACACTTGAGGCTAATGGCCTCTGGTATCCTGGAGAGGGAGCGTCCCCTTATAGTCAGACTCTAGGGTTCGAGGGAAAAGGCAAAAGGGAAGAATGAAGAATGATAATGAAAGTGGTGCAGAGGAGGAGGAACGGGTGAACTTAAGTGAGCAGAAGGGAACAGGAGGGAATTAAGAGGGAGAAAACAGGCAGGAGGGAGGAAAAGGTGGGGATCAGGAAGGGAAGGGGAGTAAATTAACACGGAAATCAGAAATTGGAAAAGGAGATGAAGGAGAGTCTAGATAGAGGGGGAAGTGGTGGGAAAATTGGGAAAGAGGGGAAAAAAAGGGGGGGAAAGGGAGAGAAGGAAAAGTAAAAACGAAGAAAAAGGAAAGAAAGGGAGGAACAGGAGAGCGAATTAGAAGAAAACAGGTCTCTTATCTGTGAATCCAACGTTGGCTGACTCACTGCATCAAAGGTGGGCGCTCTCTGTGCGCCTATACCAACCTCTCCTTCAGGACCACTTGCATGAAGTGGCCTGTTAGTGAGGGGTAGATATAGTGGACTTAATTGGGAAGCAGCTGTTGAAGATCACCGTCGCGGCCCGGGGTGGGTGGAGCCGGAAGTGCTACGTGCTCCCATCGTGTAAAGTTGCCGGCCCGAAGTGGACCGGACAATTCCGGTAGTGCCGGGGGCCGGAAAAAGCACAGCGCATGTTTCTTTAGCCAGTGGCAACGCATTTTGGACAGATTGACTTGTCAGGATTGTCCGGTTCATTCAGAGTTTTTAATGTCAAAAAAAGTTTCTATTTTACATGTTTTCAGGGATGTTAGAAGTCCAGTTAGACACAGCCAAGGACCTCAGGAATAACAACTGGGGGTCAAGACTCACTTCAGCAGAGGCCACCAGCAGGGTGAAGGTTAGGTTAACTTGGTACTGTTCAGCTAGGCTTATCAGTAAAAGACCCCTTGCAGCATGTGATCGTCCTGTAGCTAACATAGGAGATCAGCCATCTGACTCTTGGAATACATCTCTTTGAAATGGGCTCAAGTAGGAGCAGGTCCAGCCCTTAAGGTCCCCTCACAGGTCTGCAACAGCAGATGTTGGCCTTCTTCTGTTCTTTCCAAGGTCCAACAGTGTTCTGGGGAAGGTGCCAAGAGATACCACATGTATGTGCAGCTTTTGCTTGTGGGTGGGAGTGACTCAGGGCCCCTCTGTGATCAAAAGGGAAAAGGTTCCCAGAGGTAACCGTGCTCACTTTGTGAAAGTTCCTGTGTGTCCTATTGCAAACAGTTCCATAGTCCTCCTGACTCATTAAATCCAAGATGAACCTTACGCAGAGCATGTGTTCCCACCAACAGGTGAGGCCAAGATAATGAGAAGCCCATCCTCATTGGCCACTCCAAGCTATGTCTGGGTGCAGCTTTCAACACTCTGGGCACAGTGCCTTGCTGGCTGACTGGTCAGACAAAAGAAGGGACTGTGTAGGTGGCATCCAATCTCTGATTGTGACAAGGGAGGCCCCTTTTAAGTATATTAAGTTCTTGGGGACTGCCCAACTGGGCATCCTGCCAGGGGAACGAAACACCTGCCCACATCCAGGACTTTGTCTCTCCTCTGGGATCAGTTTCCATGTAACTTCAAGGCTATTCACCAGGTGTGTAACAGTTGAAGGTTAGTGCAAATTAGCCTCAAGGGACTTCAGTAACAGAAAAGGCAACTTTCTAAAAGTCCATTTTCCTTAATCTTTGTTAAACATGTAATTTCACTATTGAGTTATGCTTTTAATACATATTAAAAATAGTGCTTGTATTATGTTTCCAGCTGGTCCATAGCCTTAAATATCACATTTAATAATTAATATTGTTTCCCTATGGGCCAGCCAGCCTTCCTACAGTGAAGATAGCATGTAGGTGCTGGTCACTGTAAAGGCATGTTTAACTTTACATTTCTATATGCCCTACATGTATATTCCATGCACACTGCCTTGTGGGCTGTAAGGCCTACAGAGGGCTAATATATTACAATTCAAAAAGAAGGTGTTCTCCGTTTAAAAAAAAAAGATTTATTTTGACAAGTCAAGCTGCAGGGTTCAACTACAGCTGCCAGACTGCAATGGTAGGCCTGGAATCATGTTTGCGTTATCACACTAGTGGATGACACAGTTGTGGTGTATTCCATAGATGACATTTAATTTAGGCCTAGGCATAGAAGTTTGCGGAATTCAATCACTTTGCATTATCCCGAGTAGCATAGAGTTCCGAAATTCTGCTTTACGGCATGGAGTGGAGTTTGTTTGCGTACGTGAGATTTGGTTTTGCCACTCTCTATAAGGAAAGATCTTATTACCATACATTATTATAACGTCAATGTAAACTTTTTTTTTAGGGATTTTTTTTTTTTTATCATATTGAGCCAAGTCTCCTGCTGTGGGTGCACTTGAGCCATGAGAGTCAATGGGGGCTGGACTGGCCCAGCCCCCAAACTGCCACGGGCAGCCAACCCCTGTTATACATGGCATTCAGACTTGTACAGTAAGTGGTTGGGCATAGGGTCCAGCCTATGGACTGACCTAGCATCCAACCCCCAGGGGCACCCAACTCCTGTTGTGCATGGGCTTTGGCCTTGAGCAGTTTGGGTTATGCCAAAGGATCTGGCCAGTGTACCAGCCCTTTTGCTGTAACCCCCTATTTAAAAAAAAAAAGGTTGGTACCCTAGTATTCCTGCAGTGACGGCACCCAAGTTTTACCTCCATGCTACTGTAGTACTTTGCTAGCTTCCCAGATGAAGTTTCTACTGCACTGTGATATTGTGGAGGTGAAGCTTGTGTGGCGGTTCCTGCAGGAGTACAGGAGTACCTAACAGAAGGGCCGGTTGCAACCCAAGGGAGTGCTGTGGCACTGGTGGCACAAAAAAAGTGTATTTTTTGTCCATGGGGTTTTTGTGTGAACCCCTTATGAGGGCTAGCAGGTTAGGAATCTTATCCTGTCTCTTAATGCCTTTTTAAAAAACATTTCTAAGACAAAGGGACTGAGTCCACATCTCCTATAATTGAAGTCATGCTATTTTTGTCTGGGTTGCACCTAGATAATCAAATTGCTAGGTATTCTTACCCACCCTGCAGTACCATAGTGGCTGTCAGGAGAAAAAGCTATTTTGGCCTATCAGACCTATGTTGCTAAATATACTGTACAGGGGGGCTCTCGCTGGACTTCCTAGGCACCAGCCGTTCAGATGCACCTATTTTTTAAAAACCTTCATGACCACCCTTTTAAGTTTTTGCAAAATGTTATGTAATTCCATTGAGTTGTAATTCTTTAGCTGCAACAGAAGTTTCCTATCGATTTATTGTGGGAAACAACCTATTGGGAATTACTCAGTTTGCCTGTTCCAACTGCTGGATCACCCTGAAACTCTCCAGGAAGGAGTTGAGGTGGATGAATTGGATGAATGTGTTTAGGGACATTTGGTGAACATTCTTCAAATGGCACCAAAGTTATCAGAAAAACAAAAACAATGTTATTTCTATGGAAACTCTGATCTATCTATAACTACATTTTATTTCCCAGCTCCTCTGCAACAAAGACGGTGGTGCCCTAGAGTAACTATAACTTGCACATGCCATGCACTGCATTGCTAATTATCCTATATTTCACATCATTCTTGACATATTCTATGACATGACATCATTTATAACACTACTGCAACATGTGAAATGACATAATTGATGACAACAATGTGCATGGGGGGGGCATGATTTAGAAATACTCTAAGGCACAAATGGTATACTCTGACATCTTTATGTAACTACAATATTCTTTTAACCTTTGATTTTTAGAAAAAATATAATATGTTCATATGTATGTGTGTGTATGTGTGTGTGTGTGTCTTTATATATACATACATATATGTATGTATGTGTGTATATGTACACCTATATGTTGTGTATATGTGTGTGTGTGTATATTAAATATAAATATACATATATTATAGATAGATAGATAGATAGATAGATAGATAGATAGATAGATAGATAGATAGATAGATAGATAGATAGATAGATGTGGATCCACCATGGATCCATATTCCAACAGCGATGTCATGATTGCCTGGCTGCAACCTAGAGAAAAGTTGTGGCCACCATTTTGTGTATCGTGACTTAGTTCCGGGGAGCAGAAATAAAACTTCAAAGTGATATAAGGGGTCAGGATAGAGCCACCCTGACCCTACTGGACTGATGAAGGGGTCTGTGAGGGACCCCTCATAGGCAAGAAATAACCCAAAACCATTTTTGGGGCTTGTGAGTATCTGTGGATCCTCTGTGCTGCTCAGCTCACCCCCGTTAAGCAGTAACAGATCTGCAGATCCAGAGGCAAATAAAAAAAATACACCCACACACAGGACCTCTCACATTCTCACTCACTCACCCATTCACACACTCCCTCACAGACCTACAAAAACACTACCACTCCCAGACAAAGTTGTACACAACCACTCACACACCCATTCACACAGCCACTCACACACTCACTTACACACCCACACACCACTCATTCACCCACTCACACACCCACTCACAGATCCACAAAACCACTCACACACTCACTCACAGACCCACATGAGGTTGGCTGCACGCAGGGGGCAGGCCTCAGGACCTGTGGCCAATCCCCTCAGCCGCACACAGCTGAAGGCCATGTGCAGCATGGGGGTGGCTGCATGCAGGGGGGTGGCCGCACTGGCTGGTCACACGCTATTCATGGCAGCGATTGGATTCATGTAAAGCAATCAAATATTACTTTATGCCAAAAACCTTAGAGGTTCTCAAAGGTTACAGGCATGTTATAGTTTGGAAACAGAACTAAAAACATAGAAATTAAGTAAAAAAAACAAAGGTTACAGAGATGTTATAGCTACGTTCATTTTTTGCACAAACAAAACCATAGAAATTCAGCAGTTATAGAGCTCAACCACTTCTAGGCCTAAATCTTCACTTTTTATACATATAAATCATCCCTGAGGTTGGTCCTATGTGACCCAGAGGGCAGGCTGCAATATACTTAAAAGATAGGACATTTACTTTTAAGTTTTACATGCCTTGGTAGTGAAAAACTCCCAAATTAATTTTCCACTACTGCAATGTCTATTTCTCTCATTGAATAACATTGGGATTAATTTATTACATTTTATACATTAATTCCCAATGTGTAAGAAATTGATTGATCAAGTTTGGTGTCCCTAGACTCACAATTCAAAATCACAACTTATAGTGAAGTCAGAATTGAAATTGCAGTTGTAAAAATGTCACTTTTAGAAAGTTGGCATTTTCTTACTTTAGCCATTAATGTCTATTGCCTGTCTCCAAAACATGACTGAGGTCGGTGATAGCTGGGCTTTGTGCATTCCCTGTAGACAGCCACACACAAAGGGAGCTTAGGTGTGCCTGATGGGGCATTCACTTTCTGCTGGCCAATCAGCAGGCTGATGGGTCTTCCTGAGCTAGATGGGAGGGAGGATTTGGCACTTGCATACCCTCCTGTAGTGAGTCTTGAGCCAGGGCAGGAAAGACAAGGACCTTGTGTACTTCAAAGTTTTCTTTGAGGCCTTCCCCACTTCAAACGTACAACTGAGTAAACGTGCTGGACCTCTGACATCACTAACTCATTTCACTTCTGGACCTGTGGATACTCTACCAGGAAGTAGGACTGTTATGCTGCCACAGGGACTGGCAATCTGCTGGGCTGCTACTCTGCTGGACTCCTGCTTTGCTGAGCTGACCTGCTGCCATCCTGCCTGTGAGTGAGAAGGTCTGGACCTGCATCTCTCCATCCCAGAACTAAAGTGAATCCAAGGGCTTGGTGGCTTGCTTCCTATTTTCTGAAGTCTCAGGTGCACAAAAGACGTCCAAATCACCTGTTACAGCACGTGAACTCTGGGAATCTACTCTGCCTAGTGGTGCCACCCCAGTCCAGGATCCCTAAATGTGGACTTAAGTTGTTTTGTCCTCTGTGATACTCATCGGAACAGCTACAAAGCAACACGAAACCCTGGAAAGCCGCACAGCGCTGCTGGCAATCCCACCAGAATTGACCCTGAGCAGTGAGAAGCCCTGCCGCGTTGCTGCCAATCCATTGGAACAAACACACAGCAACGCCAAGCCCTGCAAAGCCTCGCCACACAGCTTCCCAGGAATTACTTAAAATGACCCCAAACCGCACAAAGCCTCAATACACAGCTCCCCCGGATTGACACAAAGTGATACCATGCTCCAGAAAGCCTTGCTGCACAGCTTCTCAGAACCAACGCCAGACAACACAAAGCCTTGCAACACTGTGCAGACAGCGCACTAGGATTTAAGGTTCTGTGTTCAGGGGGCCCAAGTGGGTACCTGTATGTGGCCCGTGCTCCATCGTTGTCAGTCTGGACTTCTGACTTTGTCCCAGTCCGGGGTGCCCAGGTCACTACAGTTGGTACTCTGCTCTTCTATGGTTATTTTTCCTTAAATCTTAAAAATTGATTTTTTAGGATCTACTTATTGGATGGATTTTTGTTGTTTTGGTATTGTTTTATTTATTGAATTAAGCTTTATTTCCCTAACCTGGTGTGGATCATTTTTGTGTGATGTTTTCACTGTTCTAATGTCTGAAGTGTTGCACAAATACTTTATATATTGTCTCTTAAGGTAAGCCTGACTGCTCTCTGCCAAGCTTCCAGGTGATGAGCACACGTTAACCTACAGTGTGTTTGTGACTTACTCTGACTAGGATTGTGGGTCTTGCTTAATTAGGGAGCATACCTCTGCAAACCATACACCCAATTTCTAGCATAAACATTTTACAGAAATAAAGAAGGAACAAAATACTATACAATCCGCTTCAAGGTAACCAAAATAACAGTGAGGAATTCTCATGCTTAAATGGTGGTCATAAACATATAAAACAAAATAATACTTCAATTTCTAACACCCAGCTCATACTCTGCACACAATAAAGTACTTGTGTCCAAAATAACTTCACAATAATCGTGTGTTTTAATCAAAATAATAATAATAATTTAACATAGTTAATATTCAATTAATCCTGCCTAAGTGAGCAGTTAGGTAAAATACCTCATTGTCTCAATTATAAATGGATGATGGAGGCCACATACGACATAATCTTACTATAAGGATACAATACTATTTTCATATAGAAGTGATATATATCCATGAAAGAACAAAAAGAACAAAAAAGTGACATGCAATAGGAAGAAAGGAAAAGTAAATAAAAACATAAAAGTGTAAAACACTAGAAGAGTAAAGAACATTAAATGAAAAGCAATAGGAATATACTAACCTTAATCATTTGCTATATGTACCGACAATTCCTCACCCGTATTGAGCCCTCTTCGTTTCCATATGCCTGTTTATATTATGTGCTAGATGCCTGAGTAGTACTGGTCTATTACCTCCTACGATAGATTTCTATACTTAATCAATTACAAAATATCCCAATGTGGTGTCACCACTCTTGTGGACTTATTGAAAATGGCGTGCTGCTGGGTAATTTAGATCTTGGTTACAAATCACTTCCGAGTGCTTCAAAACACTTTTTGGCTCAGGAAAAATTACACTGCCTACATTTAGTTTTGTATCAGCACAGATTACAACATAGATGGCATAATCTGTTTTGGAGTTAGAACTTTTTTTAATACTCCTCTTTTTATCATTCAGTGGGCTCACATATGTGGTACAAGAACATTTTATCCTACAGACCTTACATTTATTGTAATTGAGAAAGCCTAATTGTTTTTTGTACCACAGAGAATGATCCTTTTTGTCAGAATGGTGACTTGTTAATTTATTTTTAGTGACTTAGGTATATGGAAAGTTATGAGGGGCTACTGGCTCACTTCTCACCTAGTGTAGTATTTAGTTTCAAAGGGTTCCATTGTGTGTTGCATATTCTCCACATCCGACTCTGATCTCGACCATACTATATACTATTGGTTGTGATAAACCAACATTCATCCTTTTTTTCTGATTTAGATTTCACCCTAAATAAAAAGTTCCTCCCTACTGTTAGTTGAAACTTTCTTGAATACTTACAAATGTCCAGCTTTGCATGTTTTCCAGTCATTTTGCAGGTCCACTCCCTAATACTACCCTGACAATGTTCATGTTTCAGCCCATCAATAGTCTCACCACTGTTTCAAATGTTCCATACATCAATTGATTGTAGTTAAAACACAACTACAGTCTTTCCACCTCACAAAATCTCTTCAAATGCATGACTGCCTCCTTCATCATCAGAATATTATAAGAAAAAAGGCACTAGGTATTAAGTTGAGACTGCAGATGATATGGAAACTGGCATCTCACTTGATAACTAGAAACTCGCTGTGTGAACTAACTTGAAGCTCTCATTAGCGTGAGGATTAGGATGGACAGTAAAGTGCTATTAGTGAACTGGCAATGAAGTGGGAAGAGTGAACATGCAGTAATGTGCTCACCACTCGCTGCTCGCTGGCGTGGAAGGGGCGGAGCGGCACGCAGAGGGGGGTCAATAAACATTAATTCAATTAAAAACTGAAAATACCACTTACCTTAACTCACTGCGAGCCGCTTTGCTCCTCCTTCGCAGGCTGTAGACACAGGCTCCCAGCCTGCCATGTGGCCAATCCTGACGCTGCTCAGAGCAGCATCAGGATTGGCTGGGAGCACTCAGCCAGGGCACGCCCAGGCAGACTGGGAGCCTGTGCAGGCTCTCTCCAGCCCAGCAACTATGTTGCTGGGCTGAAGAGAGCACAGTGCGCATGTGTGTTTGGCCAGCCCGAGACGGCCGGCCAAACACACATGCGCTCTGAGAGGGAGTGGTGTGCACTCCCTCTCACTGCTCGTCACCCCATGGCCACGCCCCTTTAGAAGAAAATAATATTAAACAGAGTTTATTATCGCATTCTTTTAAAGGTTTTGCAGCTGCCGCTGCTGGCAGGGGTGTGACACTCCTCCGCCCTAATGGAGGAGCTGTCCATGGTGCTAACTGGGAAAAAAGCATAGCTATATGCTTAACACCGCAAACAGGCAGTGATGTGCTTACTCGAAAACACTGTGGATATGCTTAACGAAAAACTGCTAAGCATGTGCTTGGTTGGCACTTGAAAGGGTATACATTTTAACTGACAGTGGTTTGCTAACTCGAAACTGGCAAAGGTGTACTAACTGGGAACCGGCAGTAACATGCTAACTGGTAACTGGCACATATACACTAATTGGAAACTAAGGTTGATCTACTTTTGAACTGGCAATTATATACTAATTCGGATGTTACACTGATATCCCAGCTATGTCCTGCTATCTCTATGTTTATTGGAAATGGGTGATGATCTAAATAAAAATTTGTAGTGACATACTAACATTCTATCAGCAATGATGTGTAAAATGGGAATTGACGGTTATGTTAGTATAGGTCAACCTGAATGGCAAGCGTCGGAAGGCATTTTGTTACTAAACTTCTAAAATAATCTTACCAAATTGATTTTATTGTGTCAAAGCAATATTTGTGTATTGTTTATTCAATCTTTTGTAGCACAAACTGAATTCACGAAATTCTGGGGTGATGAGGGTGCAACGATATAAACACATAAAAAGCAATACAGTCAAAAGAATAGACCATACAAATTGATCATATTTTAGCAAAGTATTAAAAACAGTCAAATACAAAGAATAAAGGAAAAGTGGAATACATTATTTTTTACTGATGTGTATTTGGATCTACCTCCATATAGAAACAGTCATACCTGTCTCACACCATGTTTATGGGACTGAAAACACTTCCCATTTCCTTCCTGTTTGTTGTAACCTTCACCAGGGCTATATGTTGGCCCTCTTCATTTCTTTATCTATATGACCATTTGGGTACTCTCATTTCCTCTTTCTAATGTCACCTGTCATCTTTATGCTAATGATTTTGCTGTCCTTTATCTTCTGCTGTTCAGCAAGCCAGCCTTGGATTACTTTATGCATGTTTATTCTCAACTCACTGATGTTTGCTCATCCCTACTATCTAGATTCAGATCTCTGCTCTTTGTGGCAACACGTATCTTTCTATGCTTTGGAAAATCCACACATATTTGGGGATTCAAAACAATAAGAGATGACGACCGGCTTGGTAATGAAATTTGTTCATTACTGTACAATGATGTGCACGTGTTTCCCCTCCAAAACTTTATGGATGGGATGCAGATTCCAGAATCTCGCTATCATCATATGTTCTGAAACTGTGGGAACATGATCATGTTAAACCAGCCCTGAAAGTCACCACCTCAAGGCTTGTGTTTCTGATCCCAGGCATTATGATCAAAACCTGCTGAAACAATCTCCTGGATGTCTCCAAAAGATGCCCCTCATTACACACTTGCTCCATCTCCCTGGACATCCATCTCTCTCTTGATCCAGCAACTATTACACAACTGTCTAAAGCATGGTGTTTAATCACTAAGGATACATGACTCTAAACCTAGGAACTCACTAGGCCCCAGCGTGATGGAAGAGCCAAACGTAGAGCAGTGATTTAAGAGTGGCAGACAGGCATGACAAGCACCTCTCCTCACTTCAGGGCTGCCCTTCAATATTTCCCTGCTTTTGCTTGCCCATGTAGTTGAAGGCTTTTCATTAGCTGCGAGCAAACGTATAAAATGCTGAAAGAAATAAATAACCGCAATTAAATAAGTAGATAAGAATGAATAGGATTTGCTAATTAATTGCTACAGTCCATCGCCGCTGGTCATAGTCATTAAACCAAAGACCTAAGAAAGATCAGAAAGACTTCAGTTGGCGTCATTCTTTCGCTAGCCATTGCTTCTTTGCATGAGTGGTGTTGTTGTATGGTGCATCCTTCACACAAAAGGCTTACAAAAGTTAGCTGGTTAAACCATGGATGTATACCGTCACAGTTCCGAGGCTTCATAAGGAGATGTGGCTGACCATAATGGGCAAGAAGGCGTGAACTGTGACTGCCTACATCTACTGCCAGTAGGACTCGATGCCCTAAACGTAATGTGCCATACATCTATTTTGGTAGCACTCCGTTCTATTAATTGATTTCAAACACTAAACTAAATGCAGAATGATCTACAGTCGGATAAAAAAAATATGATCTCAGCCGAGAGGCTCCACTCATGAAGAAAACGTCTGGATGCAACTGCTGCTCAAAAACAAAATCTGAGATCACATTTAATCGTTAAAGACTCTTGTGTACTTCCATCACTGCCAGGCTCCAACTGGGGCAAACTGATAAATACCTATTGGACCCCGCAGCTAATCTGAGCTGTGTCAAGAAGCAGCTGGCAGCACGTAAATATTATCTAATACAGGACACTCAGGAGCGCGTGATAAATATTGGCAGCCGGACGAGCCCCCATTCAGTCATGAATCAAAGAAACTAGCGACGTCTTTGTCGCAAATGGTAAAAAAGCAAAAAAGATAGTAAATATTTCAGCGGAGGGCGGCCAGGGGGTTGTCAAAGGGGCTCAGGAGCCGAGGAAGAGAAAAGATCGCGTAGATGAGACGATTTGCCGACATGATAAAAGACAGCTCTACAGGGAGCGACAAAAGGGAACTGAGAGACGAGTATGCAGAACTGTATATTTTGTCTTGGACGCGGTGAAGGCAAAGCAGGGATCATAGTGTAAAAGCCAATTAATACATGAAAGCTCGAAGTCTAAAAATGGAAGCCCTTGATCCTTTTTATTAGACTATGCAAGTAGGCGGAGGAAATAAGATGATGATGACCATACGCAGTTCGGTGGATGAACGAAGGAGAAATAATACGATGGAAAGGGCAGCATCAGCAACAGTGAAGGAAACGGTGGGCCAAAATATTATTAAATTAACTAAAAGTATAGGAGTTCATTGATTTAGAAGAAGCCTGCAAAAATTGTGCAATGAGCCTAGATTACGTTGCAATGAAGTAACTCAATAGGTATAATGACCCGACTCTGAATGTACTGTTCTGATGTCTTACACAATATGAACGTTTCTAGTGTACCTTCAGGAGGGAGCTTAACCTTGTTGTTATAAACACAGGGTTTCATTTCCAAAGACAAAAAAGGAACATGACAGAGCAGTGCACACTGAATGTAAATAATCAGAGGATGTCATTAATAGAGGGATCTTTGTGAATTTATTTGTAGTCGTGCCAACAAGGGGTATCCTGTGTGGGTGCACGTGATAGAGTAAACACAGAGATAAGTGCTTCTCACATCCATCACACTGACTCTTTATTGCTGCAATACTTGGCACAAAATATTTTCCACTGAGCAATGAAATAGAGAAATAAAAAGAGCAACTATTTATACATAACAGAGAAGTCACGTCTTTGTAAAGGGCGTTCAAGACTTACTGTGAAATGTTTTTGTATTGAAGCAATGAAGGAGCAAATACCAGAGACAATCCCCGGACGTGTGCCAATGGTGGGTGTTTGGAAGAAACTGCTGTAAAAGTCACTTCCTCTGCTTAATAGCAGCACACAAGTCTGACAGCCAAAAATGCAGAATTCAGTCCTAATGTTATGTTTAACAAATGTTCTAATTTATGCCTTTGTGGGATTCACAGAATTTCAAGGAGTAACCCTTCAAAACGTGCATGCATATTGTAGACTTCCATGACAGTCCCACAACAGTTACTCCGGCCCAGTGTTCACACAGGAGTAAGAATTTTGGAAATACAACTCTAACTGTTTTCCCTTTTATTAGACATTGAACCCGTTCAAAGATTTGGAAGAAACCTTCCGTTTTGCTCCCCTGAAATCAAGATTGGTACACATCCCCATACTATGCATACACTTTCTCTGGCCTTTTGCAGGGCTAAAGTTAGTTATACAAAATAGATGTGAATATTTCTGATAACCACATGGTTAGCATGTTGTGGGGTTGCCCACCTTTCTCAATAAACGCTGCCCTTGAAACACCTATTCACTACAACTTTACTAAGACATCCAAGAGTTGGGCTAGGACAGAAAATAGGTGTGGGCAACAAAATAAAAGCGCGCCTCATTTGTGAACCGAGTTGCTAAAAATTCGCCCACATTTGCAAATCGGGGCAGTTTTAAATTTCTAGAAACAAGTTGCCTAGGTGGTTTTGCAAGGTATAGGAATTAACATTGGAATTATGCGATTGTGTGGCCCAGTGATTTTGCACAATTTTTGATTTGCAACATTTGCCCCATGACCCATCATTTGCTGCATTACCTGCAGAGTGCAAAAAAATGGTATCTTAAACTGTTCAAACGGTCCTATAAAACAGCAAAATGTGTTAAACTGCAGTGAAAGCTCCTTTGTGAAGATTGATTTGTCACCTTTCTGTTGCTTATTGCTATTTTTAGATGTTAATCTCTGCCAATGAGTTGCAACCTATGCACAGACATTATTAACAAGTATAAAGATGACACAATAATGAAGTAATGTTATCACAAGTGTAAAAATGGCAAAATAATGAAATATTAGCACAAAATATGTCACATTACGCCACATATTTTGCCTTTTCTTGTTGCATAATTTAGTCAACCCAGCCTCATAATTTGGCTTTACACTGCTGCATAATTCCAGTGACCCTGGGTATGGGTGACTGCATATATCTGTGCTTGCTGCAAGCAATGTTTCTGGTGATATTATGGAAATCAATAGTAAAAATCGCCAACCAGACCATAAAACAGGTGCATAAACAGCCAAAAAACATTCCACACACTGACCAGCCAGACTTGCGCATTATGCACTGTCTGCTTGCCATAAAAGCCAGTCTGACACAACACAATCCTACCAAATAGAACTGCAAACTTGCATAAACTGAAAGCTGGCTCAAACCATGAATTTGTGAATCACAATTTGTGGGTGTCGTAATCTAGTAAATTAGTCTCCTTCACAATGATATTCATTTTTCAGATAGGTCTGGGCCAAAATATTTGAACAAATCCACACAGATATTATAACCTACTCTGTTGGCAGAATAGAGTCCACGGCATGGCAATCAAGATCAGGATGGCAGAGATGTGAGTAGTGAAAGTATTTATTTTAGTTCCAAGGTACATCTCTACGGTGCCGAAGCCACATCCAGAATACCATTAAAATGTAATCCGCTCAACAGTAATAGAACTTTATGGAAAAAACTTTCTAAAGGACAACTTTAAAGGGAAGAGGGGGAAAGGGTATGGGAAGAAAAAGGAAAAATATGACATAACAGGATATAGCACATGAGGGGGTAGCCAAAACAGTGCTTGAGCAGTTTATGATTGTTTGAGTCCTAATGACTCACTCCATTGCAGCAAACCTGTCCGAATGATGATCCTGTTGCTGCACTGGTATGTCGCTGCATCTCCGTCATCCGAGCTGGAGGGCCCTCCTCTAATTTGCAGTGCTTCTTTCCAGCAGTGATAATGCAGGCGCCTTGAGACCTGCATACATGCCGATATTTTACACCAGGAAAGTGGAGATTTTGACAAAAAAAACTTGGGAAATATATTTTGCCTATTGACTTCTATTGAAGCAGAGGCAATTTAATCTGGGAGACAGCCAAAATAGAGCCATTTTTGGCTTCAAAAATCAAGACTCTCTCCTGAATCAGGTCTTTTGCCATGTAGAGATGCAGACTATGTGAGTTGTCCATGTCTCAGGTTCGATTCTGCTAAGGAGGAATCCCAGTCGGAAGCTCGATCATGAGGCATGTAGGGCTCAATGGAGGCTTTCTTTTATCTCTTTTTGGATTGTGGGGCTGTTAGTAACGGGGCCTCTGGTTGGCAGTCAGTTTAGACTCTGTCTAAGCAGGGACTCTCACTCTAGTCAGGGCAATGAAGGTACACACTCCAGATAACCCCTGCTCACCCCTTGGTAGCTTGGCACAAGCATTTAGGTTTATCTCAAGGGCAATATGTAAAGTATTTGTATCAACACACACAGTAATACACTACACCAGTTTAGAAAGACAGGTAATATCTATCTAAATCAAACAAGACCAAAATGACAAAAATCCAACATACAGAAGTCAAGATATGAATTGTCGAAAGAATAAGAGTTTTACTCCATAGAAAACAATAGAAACGTTGAAAGATAAAGCCCCACAGGAGAGTGAACGTCGGAAAAATCAGTGATATGTCAATGCCTTACTCGCAAGTGAGGCCGTGCGCCATTTCTTCTCCAGTCAGGTAGGTGATGCGTTGTTTTCTTCCTCACAAGAGAGCAATGCGTTGATTTCCAGACAGGGCACCTCCAATCTGTGCAGGTTCACAATGACTTTGACGCCCAGTGACGATGCATGAGAAATCCGGTTGCACGGTGTTAGAAACCCATGCTGCATGGTGGTTTGCTTCATATCAGCAGCCGTAAGAGGGTGTTGAGTCGTTTGTCCAGCCTCTATGCATCGATCTCCCAGCCGTTATGCAGGTGGAGCATTGTTTTTCAGCCGCGTTGCAGGTGGTGCGTCGAAATGTTCCCTGCACGGTGTTCTGTGCAAAGATTTCAGTCCTTGTTCTGCCAACGTTACCTTTCATGGGCCAGGGACAGGATGGGGCACCACTTGGCAGGAGTCTCAGCAGAGAGTCCAGGTGCTGGCAGAGTAAGTCTTTCGTGGCCTTGAGACTTCAAAACCCCCAGTGGGCTACCTAGGGCCTATGTTAGGAGTGCCATACATGTATAAAAAGGGAAGGTTTGGGCCTGGCAAGTGGGTACACTTGCCAGGTTGAACTGGGAGTGCGAAACTGCACACACAGACACTGAAGTGGCAGGTCTGAGACATGTTTACAGGGATACTCAGGTGGATGGCACAATCTCTACAAGCCCACTAGTAGCATTTGATATAAAGGCCCTGGGCACCTCTAGTGCACTTTACTAGGGACTTATTATTAAATCATATATACTGATCATGGATAAGCCAATTACCAATAAAATATACACAGAGAGCATATGCACTTTAGCACTGGTTAGCAGTGGTAAAGTGCCCAGAGTCCTAAAGCCAACAAGAACTGGTCAGAAAAAAAGGACGAAGGAGGCAAACAGTGAGGGGCCATCATTACCTATGCGTGGACTTGGTGTAGTGTTTGGGTGAGAGCAGCCCTCCATTGTAAGTACCTAATGCAGCCTACAGGAAACGGGGCTGTGGAACTGGCCTTTGCATCACAAAATGAGTGGCAGGAGTACACTGATGTCTGCTTGTATCCAAAGTCAGAATAAGGGGCACTGATAGTGGGTTGGGTATTCTTCTGCAGAGTGGTATGCAATGGATTTAGGGAGTGTTGCTGTATTGCCTGAATGACTTAGTGCTGTGGGCATGCACCTTTTTCAATAACAGGGAGGCGCTCACACCCCGTCATTAAATAATTAATTACTTGACTATGCTGCTGCTGCTGTGGGTTCCAATTATCAGAGGGTTCATGTGCCCTTCATCCCTGCCTCATACGAATTTTAATACAGTGGCGAACATCACATGGGGTAGTTACCATCAGTTTGTACCAATATCACGCTGAAGGTCAGAAACATAATGATGTGGGATTGAGCTCTTGCAAGCACATTAGAGATGATGAATTATAGTAGGCCTAATCTACAGTGAATGAGGAGCCACCTATAATACAAACTTAGGCCCATATTTATACTTTTGTAGCACCACATTTGTGTCATTTTTTGACGCAAAAGCGGCGCAAACATACAAAATACAATTGTTAGACGTTGGTCAGGATGGCCCAAATGAGTGTTCTTCCCCAAGTACCTGGAGACAGGTGGATAAAAGGCCTGCCCATGTTGAGGAGTGAACCTGCCGTGCGGCCCATACTGAGGAGTGAGCAAAGAGTTTTGGTGGTCCAAGGCACAGGATCTACACAATGGGGGTCATTCCAACCTCGGCGGTAAAAGGCGCTTACCGCCAGACAGAAGACCGCCATAACACCGCCGCGGTCGCGGTAAACCGCCACTGTCATTCTGACCCACAACAGGCAAACCGCCAAAATACCGACATCCACAAAAGTCCGCCACACCAAAGGGCAGCGATAAACTGGCGATGACCAAACCTCCACCGTCACGCCAACAGAAATACGCCCATGCCATTACGACCCACGAATCCACGCGGCGGTCTTTCAACCGTGGTATTCTATTGGCGGTACACACCGCTGCGGTCGAAATACACATACTCCTACAAAACACTACCACATTGGCCAATTCGAAATACACACACCTGATACACATACACACACCACTCCCACACACCCATTACAATATAAAACACACACCCACATCACCCACAAACTTCCACTCCTAGAGATTCGTGAACACGCACAGAGAAAAGACATCCGAGCACCCAGACGCCCAATTCACTGTCACCCCTGCAATATTAGCACGCACTTCACACAACACAACAATACACATCACCACACTTAGCACCACACAATCCATCCCACACATCACCCACACCACCCCATGGCACCTCAAAGACACCCCAGGTTCTCAGATGATGAACTCAGGGTCATGGTGGAGGAAATTGTACGAGTAGAGCCCCAGCTGTTCGGGACACAGGTGCAGCACACCACCATTGCCAGGAAGATGGAGCTATGGAGCAGAATAGTCGACAGGGTCAACGCTGTGGGACAGCACCCAAGAAATAGGGCCGACATCAGGAAGAGGTGGAATGACCTACGGGGGAAGGTGCGTTCCATGGTATCAAGGCACAACATCGCGGTACAGCGGACTGGTGGCGGACCCCTACCTACTCCCCCACAATTTACAACATGGGAGGAGCAGGTCTTGAACATCCTGCATCCTGAGGGCCTTGCAGGAGTCGGTGGAGGAATGGACTCTGGTTAATCTCATCTTCACTACTTCATCCCTCCCACCCCACCTGCATGCCAACTCATACACCCACCCTCACCCCCACCCCCATCACAACTACCCCTTGCAAATGTCTCACCATCACAACCCACCCATCCCAAAACTTAGCCCTGCATGCGGCCCCAAAGCATGGACACCCATCACCAAAGCATGCCCAATGCACATACCCATCACCCCCCCCCCAAAACACCGTCACAACAGCCCCCACAAAGGAATGCCAGCACTGGGGTACACGGGCACCCACCCATTGCACGCCATTGGCACACACAGAAGCAATAACCATACTTTTATACCCCTGCAGGACCCGAACGCCAGGTCACCGCGCAGGAGGGTCCACAAATGTCCACTCTACCCCCAGAAGAGGCCCACAGTGATGACAGCAGCTCTGTCTCCCTGGATCTAGATGACCAGCCCGGTCCATCGGGGACCTCAGGACAGTCGGTTCCCCTCAGACAGTCACAGGCCACAGCAGACCTTCCCCCCTCTGGGAACACCAGCACAGCACCCACCCAGCGGGCCCATACCTCTGTCCCCAGGACACGTCAATCAGCGGTGTGTCCACCACTACAGGGAACCCAGGTTAACCCACCACCCCAACAACAACAGGGACCTGGGGGCAGTGGTAGTGGGCACACGGTCCAGGGGACGGAGGCCCAGGGAAACAGGGGAACTGGGAGGGCTGCTGTGCGACAGGGGGGGGACAAGCACAGGGAACCCACTCTCCACGAGGCCCTCTCCTCCATCATGGGAGCATACCACCGCTCCCAGGAGACGATGGCGACGGTCCTGGTCAGGTTTCAGGAAATCCAGCTTCTGCAGGAGCAACAGTATATGGGGTTCAGGGAGGAACTAAGAAACATCAGTTCTGCCATGGGTACCATCGTAGTGGCCCTGAATGAGTTAATCACCACATTGCGGAACACCGTGGCACCTCAAAGGGCCCCTGTCACGAGCATGGACCAAGAACTGGCTACCACCTCTGCCGGCGCTAGTGGACAGGAGGCCCCGACACAAGACCAACAGGCCACCAGAACCCCACCCCCTGCAGAAGGAGAACCACCCCGCAAGCGGGCCCTGAGATCCAGGAAGAAGACAGAGTAACATGTCAAGACCCCCACCAGCAAAGGATACCGCCCTGATTGTCATCCCACTGTCCCACATTGTCACCCTGTCCAACTTTAAACTGCCCCTGCTTCACTTTCCACAGGCATTTGGACAATGCACCTGGGATACTCATAGTCTGGACTCTGCCATGGACAATCCTCCACCATCACCCCTCACCGATTTGCAACCACCCATCCAAATTAGAGCACTTGAATAAACACACTTATTGCACATAAACAATCTGGAGTCTGTCTGTGATTTTAACAAATGTATTAGACATGACAGTGCCAAAATGTTTATTCACATTGTGATGCCAACAAACCGCTGTCACACAGCTGTAGTCCATGGGGAAACAAAGCAGATGTCACGCAGTGGGGCCCACATCTCTGAAAATGGAAGGGAAAGTCACAACACAGTTACCATACACTGGGGGAAAAAGTCAGACAGTAGAGAGGTAGGAGTCTTTAGGTAAATGTAATATGCCGGTGTCTACTCTTACGTGTGTGTCATTGAAAATACTGGTCTATTACTGTGTTCCTGTTCTCTATGTCGTCCTCTTCGGCTTCCTCCTCTTCACTCTCCACGGGCTCCACAGCTGCTACAACACCACCATCTGGACCATCCTCCTGCAGAAAAGGCACCTGGCGTCGCAAAGCCAGGTTGTGAAGCATACAGCAGGCCACGATGATCTGGCACACCTTCTTTGGTGAGTACATTAGGGATCCACCTGTCATATGGAGGCACCTGAACCTGGCCTTCAGGAGGCCAAAGGTGCGTTCGATCACCCTCCTAGTCCGCCCATCGGCCTCATTGTAGCGTTCCTCTGCCCTGGTCCTGGGATTCCTCACTGGGGTCAGTAGCCAGGACAGGTTGAGGTAACCAGAGTCCCCTAATAGCCACACCCGGTGCCTCTGGAGTTGACCCATCACATACGGGATGCTGCTATTCCACAGGATGTAGGCGTCATGCACTGACCCAGGGAACTTGGCATTAACATGGGAGATGTACTGGTCAGCCAAACACACCATCTGTACATTCATGGAATGATAACTTTTCCTGTTCCTGTACACCTGTTCACTCCTGCTGGGGGGTACAAAAGCCACACGTGTCCCATTAATGGCACCTATGATGTTGGGGATATGTCCAAGGGCATAGAAATCACCCTTCACTGTAGGCAAATCCCCCACCTCAGGGAAAATGATGTAGCTCCGCATGTGTTTGAGCAGGGCAGACAACACTCTGGACAACACCTTGGAAAACATGGGCTGGGACATCCCTGATGCTATGTCCACTGTTGTTTGAAATGACCCACTTTCTAAGAAATGGAGTACTGACAGCACCTGCACTAGAGGGGGATCCCTGTGGGTTGGCGGATGGGTGACATCAGGTCTGCCTCCAGCTGGGCACACAGTTCATGTATAGTGGCTCGGTCAAGCCTGTATGTCAGAATGACATGTCGTTCCTCCATTGTCGACAGGTCCACCAGCGGTCTGTACACGGGAAGATTCCTCCATCTCCTCGCATGTCCCAGCGGACGGTGCCTAGGAAGGACAACAGCGAGCACAGAGTCAATCAACCCACAGGTACGTTCCCACAGCATGCACACAACACGATTCACTATGCATTGAATGGTTTGTATGAGTGTTGAGGAAAGGCCTAGGTATGTGTGATGCAGTAGAAATTAAGCCATGTGGGCCCTTGAAATGGCGGCTGCCTGACCTGTGAAGTGTGACAATGGGATGTGAGGTCAATGTACTGGCGTGGCACACCGTGGCGGTAGGCGGTCGAAGACCACGGCGCAAAGCCCCATTGGTTAACATTGAAGCCTATGGGTTTCACGAGCCAATGACGATGTGCGCCGGCGGTCGCGGTACGCACCTCCGCGGGCGTGACCGCCATTTTCTATCAGCTTAATCACTCGATACCTGATCTTCCACAGGAAAGGACCTACACTGCAAGTGCTGCTGTGACCTTGGTCTGGAAGAGACAATGGCTGCTGCGACTGGGGAAAGGGCCCCTGCCTTCACTTCTGAAGAATTGGAGAAACTCGTGGATGGGGTCCTCCCCCAGTATGTGCTACTCTACGGTCCTCCAGACCAACAGGTAAGTACACTGGGACCATGCTTTGTGGCCAATGCCTGGGTTGAGTCGGGTGGATGAAAGATGGTGGGGATGGGAGCGATTGAGGCATGTATCAGACGACAGATGAGAGCATGTGCCACATGGCAAGGGTGGGGATGGGGGGCCACTCACATCGAGCATGCAGAAGGTGATGATTTTTTTTCTCCCCCTGTACATGTCACATAGGTCAGCGCCCACCAGAAAGTCGCTATTTGGCGTGCCATCGCCAAGGACGTCCAGACCCTGGGGGTCCACAACAGACGGGGCACCCACTGCCGGAAGAGGTGGGAGGACATCCGACGCTGGAGCAGGAAGACGGCGGAGGCTCAGCTGGGGATGGCTTCCCAACGTAGGAGGAGTGCCAGTCGTACTTTGACCCCCCTGATGTCCCGGATCCTGGCGGTGGCCTACCCCGATTTGGATGGGCGCGTGAGGACATCACAGCAGACACAAGGGGGTGAGTACACTCTCATTCTGGTGACTTTGCGCGCAGTGGAGGTGTCTGGGTGGGGGAGGAGGGCTGTGGGTATCCCTAGGCCAGTGCGATTTCTGTAGGCTAGGCCCCTCCGTAAGGCATGGCCCTGTGCCCCCGCCCCCCACCTCTGTAGGGTGCCAAGTTCAGGTGTCCATGGCCCTGTGTCATCTATGTGTGCAGTTGTTGTCTATAGGCTTGTAGGCCATGTCCCACTGATTGAGTAGTGGACCTCAAGTGTGCGGCGTAGTGCAGGGGGCTTCTGTGTCTGTCCTCTCCGCCAACGGTGTCGCCTATGCATGCACTCAACATGTCTTTCTTTCTCCCCCCCCCCATTTTCGTGGTCTTCCTGTTCATGTGTGCATTAGCATCATCAGGCGGAGGAGAAGTGGCATCGAAGCACGAGGGAGCAGCATCCCACATGGCCCTGGAGAGCCATGCAAGGGACTCTGAGTACACCAGTGGGACGGAGGGCGAGGGGAGCTCCACAGCGGGGACTCGTGCTGATGTCAGTGGCAGCGACTCGTCCTCTGTAGGGAGCTCCCTTGTGGTGGCGGCAACATCCGTGCCCCCCGCAACAACAGGTACAGCCACCACCCAGCGCACCAGCACCGCCCTCCCAGCAGCCCCTCAGCGTTTGCCCCGTGCCCGCTCACCCAGGAAGGTGGGCATCTCCTTCGCCCCAGGCACCTCAGGCCCTGCCCCTGTCACCCCTGCTGCCCTCAGTGAGGAGGTCATTGACCTCCTGAGGACCATCATTGTTGGGCAGTCTACCCTTTTGAATGCCATCCAGGGTGTAGAAAGGGAGGTGCACCGGAGTAATGCATACCTGGAGGGCATTCATTCGGGTCAGGCTGCCCATCAGCGATCGTTCAACGCTCTGGCCTCAGCACTGACGGCAGCAATTGTCCCTGTCTCTAGCCTCCCCCCTCCAACTTCCTCCACCCAGACCCAATCCCCAGTAACTCTGCCTATCCCAGACACACCATCAGACCAGCCTGCACACACCTCAACACCCAAGGGAAGCTCATCCAGACATAAGCACCACACATCACACAAGCATTCACACAAGCAACATCCACATGCAGACACACCAACACCCACTGCCTCCACTGTGTCCCCCTCCTCCTCGTCTCCCTCCTCCCTCCCTGTGACGTCTCCACTCACACTTGCATGCACATCTTCAGCCACTACGTCCATCACCAGCACACCCACCAGAACACTCCGCACACGTGCAGTCACCACCCCACTACCATTTACACGTCCCCTGTGTCCTCTCCCAGTGTGTCTGTCACCCCCTCTTCCAAACCACACAAACACAGGCAGCCACCCACCCAACAGCCATCCACCTCACGACAGCCTCCAGCCCAAGCACCTGCACCAAAAGACACCAGACTTCACACTCCTGCAACCACATCCTCTTCCTCCACTCCCATACCCACTACACCTACCCGTCCCTCTCTTTCCAAATTGATTTTCCTTTCCAAATTTGACCTCTTTCCAACAACTCCCCCACCCCGTCCATCGCATAAGACTGCAATCAGCACCTCAGCCACCACCAAACCAGGACCTATCAAGACTGTTGTCCAAGGACTGTGGAGTCCCCCACCCTCAAGGGCAACTAGTTCTGCTAGGAGCCAAGGCACGGCCAGCCCACCCCCGGAAAAGCACCCAAAGATTACCAGTGCCCGGCGCGAGAGGCCAAGGACACCAGGGACTAAAATCCCTACCCTGGCTCCGGCTGGAAGTGGGGTGCCACCTGGCACACCGCCAAAGGTGGTAAAGAGCTACAGACGACCAGGGAAGGGTGGGAAGGCAGCACGCCCGACAAGTCCGACAGCAGGCCAGCTGCCTAGGAGGGCCCCACCAGCCCCATCCCAGGTGTGCAGGAGGACACTCAGAGGCCCGGTACTGCAGCCCAGGAGGGCCCCGCAAGCCAACAGACAGATGGCCAGGAAGGCCCCGCCAGCCACATGCCAGGTGGCGAGTGACATCCATGCCTGGGCCAGAACCGCTGCACTGGACACTCATCTCAAGCACCGCTGAACTGGGCCCTTCATCACCAGCACCGCTGAACAGGGCACCGCCGTCTCAAGCACCGCTGAACTGGGCCCTTCATCACAAGCACCGCTGAACAGGGCACCGCCGTCTCAAGCACCGCTGAACAGGGCCCTTCATCACAAGCACCGCTGAACAGGGCACCGCCGTCTCAAGCACCGCTGAACTGGGCCCTTCATCGCAAGCACCGCTGAACAGGGCACTGCCGTCTCAAGCACCTCTGAACTGGGCCCTTCATCACAAGCACCGCTGAACAGGGCACCACCGTCTCAAGCACCGCTGAACTGGGCCCTTCATCTCAAGCACCGCTGGCCCATTGGCGGAAGGGGCAGTGCCGCATCTGTGTCGGGCAGGGCTGCACGAAGCACTCTGGGCACCAATCCCCCTCCAGAACCAGTGGACACTGTCATCCACTTGAGAGACTGTGGCTTTGCACTCCCCAGGATGCAGCAGTGGGCAACCCACCCACTGTATGGACTTGAGAGACTGTGGCTTTGCACTCCCCAGGATGGAACAGTGGGCAACCCACGCACTGTATGGACTTGAGAGACTGTGGCTTTGCACTCCCCAGGATGGGACAGTGGCCATGGAGGCCCCTCGTGGATCTGGCGTCGTGTACTCATGTGGCTGAGGTGCCCCTCCTTCCCTTCCCCCTGAGGTGCCTGTAGTTTTTCTATCTGATGCCCCTGCAGTGTTCTCTCCGTTGGTGTCAGGTATCCTGTGTGGGCCTTGCCCATGTGATTTGGGCCCAGTGGTCCACGGACAATGACTGCTAAAATTATCGGACTTTTAATATTTATGTATATATTAGTTTTAAATGTGTGATATTTTTATAAGCCAATAATACAATATATTCGACTGTTTATGATCATTTCATTTTGTCTTTGCATTCTTCCGGGGGGTTTGGGGGTTGTAACAGTGATGTATTGCTATGCATTGATGTGTGTGTTGTAGTGGGTGAGGGTGGTGGTGGGTGTGTTGCGTATGTGTGCCCGTGATATTTTCTCCTCCCCCCTCCCCTGTGTCGTAGGTGCAGTACTCACCGTTGTCTTCTGCGCCGGCGTTCGTGCTCCTGGTAGAGGAGTAGGAATACAATAGCTGGTAGGATGTGTAGTTCGGGTTCCATGCTGTCCAGATTCCTCGTGGGGTGTATGGAGGTGAGCGTTTTCCATTTGAAATGGCTGTTTCCGCCGTGTTTTTATCGGCGGGGCTACCGCCCCGGAAAAGGTGGCGGATTGGTGGGTTGTGATAGGGTGGGCAGTACATTGACTCCCGCCTGTCTGTTGGCGGTGACCGCCGCGCTGTTTGTTTGTCCCGCCATGGCGGTCGGAGTGTTAAAGTGGCGGTCTCTGTTGGCGGTTTCCGCCAGGGTCAGAATTCCATTTTTTTAACCGCCAGCCTGTTGGCGGGTTAGCCGCCGCTTTAACACCGACCACCAGGGTTGGAATGACTCCCAATATGTTAAAACGGAAGAACCCCAAGGTGTTGGCATCGCAAGAGATTCGATATCAGCATGTTAGGGTGGAAGCGAGACAAATGCTCCTCTGAGCCAACTTGAGAGAAAGCACACAGACAAATGTGAAAACATTTTGAGGCAATAACAGACATCAAAGCCACTGTTGAACCTAAGCTTGATAGATTGGTAATTGAGCGGGGCTTAATGAGGGCAGGATAATGAAAATGAAAGAAAGGGCCAAAAGCAATAAGTCCAGTATGGCAGCGATGTTACAGTCAGAAGAAGATATGCAGAGTCAAATCAAGGACCTGAAAGACAAAGTACAATTTCTCAGGATGAAGGTAGATGATTCAGAAGATCGCTCATGTTGCAACAATATGAAGATTTTAGGTTTGTTGGATAAAAGTGAGGGACCAAGCATGGATTCTTTTCATTGACGCCTTGGTGGAGAATTTGAAAATGTAACCCCAAAGATTGCTGACTCCCTATATGGCTACTGATAGCAATGTCTTCAATAACATTAAGACCAGGGACTAAGGATCAATCTGCATTGGGGAGAAGGGTGACCCCACGTTGGAGAGATACGTGCATGACCTTGGGGTGCGGTTATTTCAGAGCCAGAGTCACAATAATTCAGAATCTTGATATACTTGACCACTGGCTCCCCATCTTACCGAAATGGACATTTTGTTTGCGTGATTGCAAACAATCCTTTTGTTTGCGCATTGTTACAGTTGCAGTGCAAATGGAATGTTTCTCCGAAGGAGTGGGAGTTGGGAGTTTGGCTGCTAAGGATCCAAGTTCATGTAGTGCAAACAGGTACCAGCAAAAATGTCTAAACCATCATAGTAGTGAGGTGTGCAAAATGTGTATAGTATTTGCAAAGCTACAAGAGACACATCTTACCACTCAAGAATTAACTAAGTTGACCAAGAGATGTCAGTGAATATTAATTGGACCCAGATATTCTGCATTCTTTAGTGGAGTACTCATACTGATTCCCCCTCAGGTCCCCTTTACATTACAGCACCCTAGGATAGATATGGAGTGAAGCTACGTGGTGCAGAGGGAACACAGAGCACAAAGACGGTATAAATGGTACCTGTTTATGCTCCTAATGCAGCTTATGCTCCTTTTGTGAGTACTTTTATCCAGGCCGTGGATAACAACAGACATTCCGTATTTGAGATGATTTTAATAGTGTTCCAGACATACATTTAGCTGGATTGTGTCTGACTGGATCTGGGGGAAAGTTTCCTAAAGTCACACAACACTTTAGAAAGTGATGGGAGATCATGCAGCTGCCTGAGAGACTTATCCACTGAGGAATAGGAACATTTCATTTCTACTCTGAACTGCATGCTTTAAACAGAAGAATAGATTTCTTCTTTTGTAGTGCTGAAGCTGGAGCACAACTGAGCAATACTGAGTATTTGGGTCACACGCTGTCTGATTATAATTCTTTTAAATTAGCTCTGTAGATGGTGGTAACTTCTGATCAAGTCTTCCAGGCTATCTTAGGGGAATATATCACACAGTATTTTGAGAAAAATGAGGACTCAGCAACAGATAAGTTGGTTGACTGGGATACCTTCAAGATAGTTTTAAGGCCCTTATAAAAATAATGCATTTGGTACTAAATATTGTCTTGAGGAAGGACCTGGAAGTCCAAATTCAGGACGTGGAGATTTTCTGTCTCACAGATGCTGCAGCAGCTCAGATGCTCTCCAAAGTGAAATTGGAACATAGTATGTTGTTGGACAGACCGAGTAAGGAAACTATAGGGAATATGTGCCCCGTCAACATACGGGAGTGGATAGAGCAGGCAGAATCCTTTTATGGAATTCAAAGTCTGAAAGTTTCAGAACACCAATTGGATTTGTTTCTAATCTGAATGGTGTTATTGCAAGTACTCAGACTGATATTAATTATGCTTTTTAAGGACACTACAGAATGGTATATGAAACTCTTTTGGTGGCGGTGGAGGAGGTATTGCAAACCTATTTAAATACAATACAATTTCCTACTATTACTGCTGTGCAATATTTATTGTTGGGGGCACCTATAAAGGTGTAGGAGGTACATATCGTGATTGATCAAACAGCCAGAATTAAGAGGTCAGGTTCAGATGGGTTGCCCATTGAGCTTTGTTTGGTATTTAGGTCTCTGTTGGATCCCTGTCTCGTACATGTATAAGAGAAGGTGAAGCAAAATTGGATGTTATCCAACTCCATGAGAGAAGCACTGATAGCTGTTTGTGTAAATAAAGCAGCGAACGCCTGATTATGAGCTCCTAACACCCTTTCTTCTTCTAAAACCTTGCCATCTCAAGTCATTGTAAAGGTGCTGGTTAACTGTCTGATACCCATAGCATCAGCTGTAGTCTACCCAGATCAGAGGATTCTGGGGAGAAACTTGTTCCTTAACTTGTTATCTTTGTTAAAAGTGATATATTGGAGAAAGAGACTCAAAGCCATGCAATGGATAGCTTCACTAGACATAGAGAAGGCCTATGTTACTCTTTGCAAAATTGGTTAAGGACATGTGTACTTGTAGTTGGTGCACCTATCATAGTCATATCTGGTGTCAAGAATTTGCACAGACAAGATGATATTGGAGGCTCTCGCAATATGAAGAGGTACTTATAATCACCCATTATTTTTGTATTAGCCATGGAACCATTGGCCCGTTTGCTGAGTACCCAACATATAGATGTCAGTGATACTTGGCATATACTACCCCTACACACTGATGACACACTCATTTATATTCAGGATGGCAGAGGTTAGCATGGCCTAATTATTGTTTTTTTTTAGGAGGGGGGCCACATGGACCACCGCCCCAGGGCCAATCACACCCCCAGGGACCCCGTCACCTAGGGCCCAATCTAAACATTATTTTTTTGAGGCAGTGTCTGCATGGCCCATTCCCCAGTTCAACCTGGTCCCCAGAGACCCCATCCCCAGACCTCCCTGCCCAGGCCGATCTTGGCCCTGGGGTCCCCATTCCCTGGGAGCTGACCTAAATATTTCATTTATTTTGTTTTTGGGAGAAGGGCCATGCGCCCCCCTCCCCAGGCCGATCTCGGCCCCAGGGGACCCCATCCCTCAGGGCTCATCCAGTTGAACAGGGGGCACCCAGTCACAATGTTAGGAATGGTGGGGAGTGCCTGAAGGCCCCCACAGTCCCAGCTGGCTCCTCACCTCCTGTGGGAGCCAGTATTCCTGTCACAGAACAATTGTTTCCTCTGTCTCCCTGTCTGCATCTTTCCAGGCAGTGAGAGATAGGAAGCTTCTGTTCACAGTGAGGTGGTGGTCCCCAAGGGCTGTTCAATCCTGGGGAGTGCAAAGCGACAGTCTCTCAAGTCTCTACAGTGGGTGGGTTGCCCACTGTTCCATACTGGGGAGTGCAAAGCCACAGTCTCTCAAGTCTCTACAGTGGGTGGGTTGCCCACTGTTCCATCCTGGGGAGTGCAAAGCAACAGTCTCTCAAGTCTCTACATTGGGTGGGTTGCCCATTAATCCATCCTGGGGAGTGCAAAGCCACAGTCTCTCAAGTCTCTACAGTGGGTGGGTTGCCCACTGTTCAATCCTGGGGAGTGCAAAGCCACAGTCTCTCAACTGAATAACAGTCTCCACTGGTTCTGGAGGGGGCTTTTTGCCCAGAGTGCTTCATCCTGCCAAGGACAGAGGTCGTGGATGCCTTTCTCCACTGGTTCTGGAGGGGGCTCTGTGCCCAGAGTGCATCATTCTGCTAAGGACAGAGGTAGTGGATGCATCTCTCCACTGGTTCTGGAGGGGTCATTGTGCCCAGAGTGCTTCATCCTACTAAGGCCAGAGGTAGTGGATGTATCTCTCCACTGGTTCTGGAGGGGGCATTGTGCCCAGAGTGCTTCATCCTGCTAAGGTCAGAGGTAGTGGATGTATCTCTCCACTGGTTCTGGAGGGGGCATTGTGCCCAGAGTGCTTCATCCTGCTAAGGACAGAGGTAGTGGATGTATCTCTCCACTGGTTCTGGAGGGGGCATGGTGCCCAGAGTGCTTCATCCTGCTTGTGACGGACTCAGTAGCGTCAGTGCCCTTGGTGCTCATGGGCCAGTGGTGCTTGAGGCGGCGGTACCCTGTTCAGCGGTGCTTGAGGCGGCGGTGCCCTGTTCAGTGGTGCTTGGAGTGGCGGTGCCCTGTTCAGCGGTGTTTGAGGTGGCGGTGCCCTGTTCAGCGGTGCTTGAGGTGGCGGTGCCCTGTTCAGCAGTGCTTGAGGCGGAGGTGCCCTGTTCAACGGTGCTTGAGGCGGCGGTGCCCTGTTCAGCGGTGCCTGGCGCAGCGGTGCCCTGGTCAGCAGTGCTTGAGGCGGCGGTGCCCTGTTCAGTGGTGCTTGGAGCGGCGGTGCCCTGTTCAGCGGTGCTTGAGGCGGCGGTGCCCTGTTCAGCGATGCTTGGAGCAGCGGGCTCCTTTGCAGCGACTCAGCTGCTCGCGGTCCTCTCTGTCCAAGCGGGGCTTGTGCTGGCGGTCGTCTGCTGGCGGTCCTCTCTGTCCCAGCGGGGCTTGTGCTGACGGTCCTGTCTGTCCCAGCGGGGCTTCTGCTGGCGGTCCTCTATAGCCCAGTGGGGCTTGTGCTGGTGGTCCTCTCTGTCCCAGCGGGGCTTGTACTGGTGGTCCTCTCTAGCCCAGCGGGGCTTGTGCTAATGGTCCTCTCTAGCCCAGTGGGGCTTGTGCTGGCAGTCCTCTCTGGCCCAGCGGGGATGATGGCGGTGGCCTCCTGGGCAGCGGGGATAATGGCGGGGGCCTCCTGGGCAGCGGGGATGATGGCGGTGGCCTCCTGGCCAGTGGGGATGACGGATGTGGCCTCCTGGGCAGCGGGGATGATGGCGGTCTCCTCCGCCGTGCTGCTCTTCCCAGACTTTCCTGGTTTCTTGTGGCCCTTCCCCACCTTGGAAGGTGACGCAGCTGACTCCACACTTCCACCGGGACCCCTGGGAGCGGCTTTGGTGGCTGGAGTCTTCCCCCTCTCCCGCCGGGCACTGGCCAACTTTTGATGCTTGACAGGTGGGGGACTGTCCGTGCTGTGGCTCCGTGCCACACTGGCTGCCCTGGTAGCCGGTGCACTCCAGATTCCGGTGACTACAGGCACCACTGGTCCCGGAGATCGTGTGGCTGAGGTGCTAGTTTGAGACCTAGGAGACGGACGGGGTGGGGGAGGTGTGGGAAAGAGGTAAAGGTTGGACAGGAAATGTTTTTTGGAGACACTGGGACGGGTAGCTGGAGGGGGTTTGGGAGTGGAGGAAGAGGTTGTGGTTGTAGGAGGTGTTTGTTTGCTGACTTTGGGCAAAGGTGCATGCACTGGAGGCTGTCGTGAGGTGGATGGCTGTTGGTTGGTTGTATGCCTGCATTTGTGTATCTTGGTAGGTGGCGTCACAGACACACTGGGAGAGGACACAGGGGACGTGTGAATGGTAGTGGGGGTGGTGACTGCACGTGAGTGGGGTGTGGTGGTGTGTGTGCTGGTGATGCCAGTAGTGGCTGTAGATGTAGTGCATGCAGGTGTGAGTGTAGACGAGACTGGAAGGGAGGAGGTAGACGAGGAGGAGGGGGACAATATGGAGGCAGTGGATGTTGGTGTGTCTGCATGTGTCTGATGCTTGCGTGAGTGCCTGTGGGATGTGTGGTGCTTATGTTTGCCTGAGCTTCCCTTGTGTGTTGACGTGTGTGCATGCTGTTGTCTAGGTGTGCTTGTGATAGGCTGGGGTACAGGGGATTGGGTCTGGGTGGAGGAAGTTGGAGGGGGGACACTAGAGACAGGCACAATGGCTGCCATCAGTGCTGAGGCCAGAGTCTGAAAAGCTAGCTGAAGGGCCGCCTGACCAGAATGAATGCCCTGCAGGAATGCATTGGTTTGTTGCAACTGCCTTTCTACACCCTGGATGGCATTAAAAATGGTAGACTGCCCAACAGTGAGGGACCTGAGGAGGTCAATGGCCTCTTCACTGGGGGCAGCAGGGATGACTGGGGCAGGGCCTGAGGTGCCTGGGGCGAAGGTGATGCCCACCCTCCCGGGTGAGTAGGTACGGGAAAAGGTTGAGGGGCTGCTGGTAGGGCGGTGCTGGTAGGGGGGGTGGCGGCTGTACCTGTAGCTGGGGGGGCACAGATGTTTCTGCCACCACAAGGGAGCTCCCATCAGAGGACGAGTCCGTGTCGCTGGTCTCAGCTCCTGTCCCCGCCGTGGAGCTCCCCTCGCCCTCCGTCCCACTGGTGAAGTCCGAGTCCATAGTGTGGCCCTCCATGGCCATGTGGGATGCAGCCCCCTAGTGCTCTGGTGCCACTGCTCCCCCACCTGATGATGCTAATGCACACAAGAACAGGGAGACCACAAAAAGGGGGGGGGGGGACGACAGAAGAAATACACGTTGAGTGCATGCATTACCGTTACCGTTGGCGGACACGACGGACACAGAAGCACCCTGCACTATGCCGCACTTTTGGGCTCCACTGTTCAATTCCTGGGAAATGGCCTACTAGGCTATGGATGACATCTGCACACATGGATGACACAGGGGCATGACTAGGTGTACTTGGCACTCTACAGAGGTGGGGTGGGGTGCCACATGGCCTGCCTTACGGAGGGACCTTGCCTACGGAACTCGCCCTGGCCTAGGGAAACCCACAGTCCACCTCCCCCACTCAGACACCTCCACTGCGCTCAAAATCAGCAGGATGAGAGTGTACTCACCCCCTTGTAGCTGCTGTGATGCCCTTAAGCGCCCATCCAACTCCGGGTACGCCACCGCCAGGATCCTGAACATCATGGGGTTCATGGTGCAAAGGGCACCCCTCCCACGTTTGGAGGCCATCCCCAGCCGAGCCTCCACCGTCTTCTTGCTCCAGCGGCGAATGTCCTCGCATCTTTTCCGGCAGTAGGTGTTCCGTGTGTGGTAGACCCCCAGGGTCCGGACGTCCTTGGCGATGGCGCGCCATATATCTTTTTTCTGGTGGGCGCTGATCTACATGAATTGTATAGGGGGAAGAGAAACTTATTACCAACTGCACCGTCACATTCATTGGCCCCCATCCCTACCCTTGCCATGTGGCACATGTACTCACTGTCGTTTCATGCACGCCGCAATCTCCCCCCCTTCTTACATCCACCCCACTCCACACAGGCATAGCCCATACATCATGCTCCCAGTGTACTTACCTGTTTCTCTGGAGGACCGCAGAGTAGCGTGTACTGGGTGAGGACCCAGTCCACGAGTTTCTCCAACTCCTCCGATGTCAAGGCAGGGGCCCTTTCCCCAGACACTAAAGCCATTGTCTCTTCCAGACCGAGGTCACAGCAGCACTTGCAGTGTAGGTCCTCTCCTGTCGAAGATCAGGTATCGAGTGATTGAACAGATAGAAAATGGCGGTCACGTCCGCGGTGGTGCGTATCGTCACCGCCGGCGTACATCGTCATTGGCTCCTGGGACCCATAGGGTCCAATGTTAACCAATTCAGCATTGCGCCGCGGTCTTCAACCGCCTACTACGACACTGTACAACGCCAGCGCAGTTACCTCACATCCCACTTTAGAGGTCAGGCAGCAGCCATTTCAGGGGCCCACATGGCTTCATTTTTAACTGCGTCACACATACCTAGACCTAGACTCAACACACATACAGGCCACTTTTTGGATTATGATTCGTGTTCTGTGTAAGATGTGGGTACGTACCTCTGAGTTGGTTGACTCGTGGCTTGCTGTTGTCCTTCATAGGCACCGTCCGCTGGGAAATATGAAGGGAGAGCTGCATCCTCCGGTGTACCGACTGTTGGTGGACCTGTCGACAATGGAGGAAAGACATGTGATCATCACCTACAGGTTTGACTGTGCCACAATCCAGGAACTGTGTACCCAGCTGGAGCCAGACCTGATGTCAGCTATCCGCCATCCCACAGGAATCCGCCCTCAAGTGCAGGTGCTGTCAGTGCTCCATTTCCTTGCAAGTGGGTCATTTCAAACAACTGTGGCCATAGCATCAGGGGTGTCCCGCCTATGTTTTCCAATGTGTTGTCAAGAGTGTTGTCTGCCCTGCTGAAACACATGCAGAGCTATATCGTTTTCCCTCAGGTGGAGGATTTGCCTACAGTGAAAGGTGATTTCTATGCCCTGGGACATATCCCGAACATCATAGGTGCCATTGATGGGACCCATGTGGCTTTGGTCCCCCCGCAGGAGGGAACAGGTATACAGAAACCGGAAGAGTTATAATTCCATGAATGTACAGATGGTATGTTTGGCAGACCAGTACATCTCCCATGTTAATGCCAAGTTCCCTGGCTCAGTGCATGAAGCCTACATCCTGCGGAATAGCAGCATCACTTATGTGATGGGTCAACTCCAGAGGCACCGTGTGTGGCTATTAGGTGAGCACCTGGAAGCAAGACAGTGGGAATGGTTGT
Source organism: Pleurodeles waltl (assembly GCF_031143425.1). Classification (NCBI taxonomy): domain Eukaryota; kingdom Metazoa; phylum Chordata; class Amphibia; order Caudata; family Salamandridae; genus Pleurodeles; species Pleurodeles waltl. The sequence goes on from NC_090445.1 coordinate 500,133,643, forward strand.
CTGGGTCTGGGGATATCCCTCCAGGTTAGTGTGTGTCTAACAGTTGTCCCTCGCAATTTGCAGGTGACTCTTGTTACCCCAACCTGTCATGGCAACTGACCCCAGTGAGGAATCCCAGGACAAGGGCAGAGGAACGCTACAATGAGGCCCATAGGCATACACGGCGGATAATCGAGCGGACCTTCGGCCTCCTGAAGGCCAGGTTCAGGTGCCTCCATATGACATGTGGTTCCCTATTCTACTCACCAAAGAAGGTGCTGTATGCTTCACAACTAAGCTTTGCGACGACAGGTGCCTTTTCTGCAGGAGGATGGTCCAGATGGCGGTGTTGTTGCAGCTGTGGAGCCTGTGAATAGTGAAGACGAGGAAGCAGAAGAAGAAGACATGGACAACAGGGACTCAGTGATCCAGCAATATTTCCAGTGAGACACAGGTAAGAATACAAACCTGCCTACTACATGTACTTTAACACTACTACCTCTCTTCTGTCTGTCTTTTTCACGAGTGTATGGTCACTGAGTTGTCACTTTCCCTTACGATTTCACAGATGTGGGTCCCACAGTGTGACATCTGCTTTGATTCCTCATGGACTACAGCTGTGTGACATAGGTATGTTGACATTACAAATGAAAGAGCTTTTTGACACTGTAATTACTAATACACTATTCCGAAATCACAGACTGACTCCAGATAGTTTTGTGCTTTAAGGGTGTTTATTTTAGTGCTCAATATTGGAGGGAGTAGCAAAATGGCGAGGGGTGATGGCGGAGGAATGTCCATGGCAGAGTCCAGTCTATTAGTCTCACAGGTGCATTGCCTAAATGGGCGTAGGAAGTGGAGCTGGGGCAGTTTAAGGATGGACAGGGTGACAAAGTATGACAAAAGGATGACATTCAGGGTGGTCTCATTTCTTGGCAGGGGTCTTGGCATCGTTCTCTGTCTTTGTCCTGGATCTCAGGGACCGTTTGCGAGGTGGTTCTCCCTCTGTAGGGGGTGGGGTTCTGGTGTGGAGGTCCTGTGGCGGTGCCTCGTGGTCCACTAATGCCGGCGGAGGTGGTGGGCAGTTCATCGTCCAGGCTAGTGTCAGGGGCCCCTTGTAGTGCCACAGTGTCCCTCCTGGTGTTGAGTACTCCCTTCAGCACCCCTACGATGGTGCCCAGGGTGGAATTGATGGCTCTGAGTTCCTCCCTGAAGCCCAAATACTGTTCCTCCTGCAGACGCTGGGTCTCCTGAAACTTGGCCAGTACCGTTGCCATCGTCTCCTGGGAGTGGTGGTAAGCTCCCATGATGTTGGAGAGGGCCTTGTGGAGAGTGGGTTCCCCGGGCCTGTCCTCCCCCTGTCACACAGCAGCCCTCCCACTTCCCCTGTGTTTCTGGGCCTCCGTCCCCTGGACCGTGTGCCCACTGCCACTGCCCCCAGGTCCCTGTTGTTGTTGGGGTGGTGGGTTAGCCTGGGTTCCCTGTAGTGGTGGACACACTGCTGATTGACGTGTCCTGGGGACGGAGGTATGGGCCCACTGGGTGGGTGCTGTGCTGGTGTTTCCAGAGGGGGGAAGCTCTGTAGTGGCCTGTGACTGTGTGATGGGAACCGACTGTCCCGAGGTCCCGGATGGGCCGGGCTGGTCATCTAGATCCAGTTGGACAGAGCTGCTGTCATCACTGTGGGCCTCTTCTGTTGGTAGTGTGGACATGTGTGGACCCTCCTGTCCGGTGACGTTGGGTAGGGGTCCTGCACGGGTATAAAAGGATGTTTATTACATCTGTGTGTGCCATGGTGTGCAATGGGTGGGTGACCATGTACCCCAGTGCTTGCATTCCTGTGTGGGACCTTGTGTGATGATGGTTTAGGGGGTGTATGGGTATGTGCAGTGGACATGCTTTAGTGATGGGTGTCCATGCTTTGTTGTTGCATGCAGGGCTTGGTGTTAGGATGTGTGGTTTGTGATGTTGGGACATTTGTGAGGAGTTACAGTGATGGGGGTGAGGGTGAGGGTGAGGGTGGGGGTATGTGATGGCATGCAGGTAGGGTGGGGGATGTAATAGTTAAGATTTGACTTACAAGAGTCCATTCCTCCAGCTACTCCTGCGAGGCCCTCAGGATGCAGAATCGGCAAGACCTGCTCCTCCCATGTTGTTAGTTGTGGGGGAGGAGGTGGGGGTCCGCCGCCAGCCCGCTGAACCGCAAGGTGGTGTCTTGAGACCACGGAAAGCACCTTACCCCGTTGTGGTTCTAAAAATTCTGGACCCATGTAATTTACTTTGCCACAGCAGTACGATTTTAGTATCAAAAGACCGATAATGACTAGTACACTAAGCATGAGCATTTTCGCCCAATTCCAGCAGCGTTTTCACCTCGAAATCGCCATTTTCGTCCAGCACTCGTGGCTCCCATTTTATACACGGCAGCCATTTTTAAAAGTTGCCCTCACATAGGCTTATAATACAGTCAGATTTGATTCCAAGGACACGTACACCTTGATTGACTTTTCTCTGACCTGGGCAAGCTGGAACCATTGCCTCAGGCCAAACCTGTTTGGTCAGTCCCTCTCCCAGTGGCCGAATCAGATAGCATCAAGGCACACCATGCCATAAAACCCTTCTCTGGGTTGTGGAGAAGTGTGGCTCAATGGTTAGAGCGGCAGACCCTGAAGCAGAGATCTGGCTCAAGACCAGGGTTCAAGTCCCGCTTCAGCAGGTCTTGGGCTCAATTCCCCTTGACCAGATAATTCTCGCCTCGGTGCCTAATCTAATTCATGGGTCCCACTCTGCAACTCTGGGCAATAGCTTGCTTAATCTCCACAACGGCCCCAACAGCGCTTGGATGCCTGGCTTCACCCTGGGGGTGCTCAGGAGTGGGCACCTCACAGGGAAAAGCCAGGAGGGGTTCCATAGCGGTATGAGTACAGCGCCTTGAGACCCTAACGGGTGAGTAGTGCGCTATACAAGTGCTAATTTACATTTACATTTACATATTATCGCTCACACACCCTGCCTAATCTTGCTCACACCTGCACCTGCTCTTTTCTTCTTCTTACTTTACGAGGGGGAGGTGCCCGTTTTTATTGGGGGTCCACACTTATCTGATGTAAAATACTAGGCCTTGCCGGGTAATTTATTATGGGTTGGATGACATGAAATATGAGGTTTCATCATGACACTGTTTTTTCCTTTGTAGTGAAAACATGTGAATGACCAACCAAAATGTCAAGAATGTTTGCCTGAAGCTTAAAAAACTGTATATAAGGAAACCTGACTTTGCATTGACACACAGTCTCCTGAGAACATACAAACCGTGCTGTTGTACTTCTAGGACGCTTGTTACTTGGTTGCAGCCAATAAATTCGATCTTTGACTTCACCTAGAAGACTCTGAGTTTCTGTGGTCTGAATCAGGAAAGTACCCGAGGTCTTTGGGTGTACCCTGGCACCACTGGGTTACCGGATCAGTACCGGTTCTGAAAAACCCAGTACCTCAGTTGGCGCCCAACGTGGGGCGATACCAGCGGTACCGGTCCAAGCCTGAGGTCCGTGAGGAGCTTCGTGTGAAAATTCTGGAGGATGGCCGCCACTTCATCGACCCCTGCATGTCGACGTGGTCCGAAAGTCTTTGCTGCGAGGTTCCCCGCTTCCCGACGGCTACGAAGGACTGCTGCCCTGGCTATCGCCCTGATTTGGACCCTTGATGTTTGGTAGAGCGAAACGATAAGACGAGTCTTCTGGTGACGTCATCAATATTTTCAGTTAAGTATAAGTGGAGCGTCTCCCAGTCCTTAGTTGTACACTTGGTTTGGTCCTTAGTTGGACATTTGGTTTGGTATCACTTTGATTTGGAACTTGCAAGTACCAAAGCCGAAGGACTCGTGTATTCACGAGACTATCGTAAACGATAATCCTTTGAAGTTTGAAGCTAGACTAGTGAGCGAAGATGCCTGGTCTTAGCAGACTTGGAAATTTGTTTTGTCTTGGTTGTAAAAGGGACTCCCGGTTGGAGGACTCATGTCCGGTTCCTCCGATTGGAGCTCCAACCTATGAAGTATATGTGAAGCACGGAGTAGGCCCCATCACATATAAAGAAGTATGGATACGTTACACCAGAAAAGATGGTGTTTTAAAATGGCCCCAAAATGGTAGCTTTGACACAGAAATCTTAGATAACCTCGAAGTTAGACTTTTTAAGAAGAAAGCCCGGCCGGCAATGTTTGATTCTTTCCGCTTATGGCGTAAGGAAGCCAAGCAAAAGGTAATTAAATTAGCTAAGAAAAATAAGAGAGAAAAAGGTATTTCGGTTATGCAAGCTGCTATACAGTTTAAAGATAACGAAGTAGAACAGTTGAATGAGCAGTTGCATAGGCGACATAAAATGACAGTAGATAAATGCTATCCAGTTTTGCCGCCTCTTCAGCAAGATGCAGCAAAAGACTCTGAAAAAGATCCCCTAATGTTGCATTTGCTAAGTTCGCCACCACCCTATGCGCAGAATGCCACGGCACCTCCGCAACCTCTAGTTGCACAACCAGTGGTTGCATTGCCTCCTGCTCCTCCACAGCACCCACCAGCTATTTTTCAGTTGGTTCCTATTCCTCCGGTGCAGCCTCCTCAAGGGCCACCGGCTTTGACATCTGCTCTGCCTTTACTTCCTACAACTTTGACTACTATAGCGACTACCACTCCTGGTATTGTTTCTGACACTGCTTCTGTCTCTGCCTTGTCTCATTCTGTTTTTCCTCCTGTTCATTTGTCAACCTCTCCCTCTATCCGTCAGAGAATGACAAACACTGTGACTAGTCTTTTATCCCCTCTCTTTGGGTCATTAGCTACGACCCCAGTTTCAGAGCGTAAACAATTGCGTAGCCAATTGCCTGATGGTAGGGAGAAAGAGACACTGAATTATTTGGCGCATAAATGGGTTACTGAACCAGTGAGATATGAACTAGAGTCTGTTATGGATGTCTTCCATCAGTGGGAAGAACCGAAACAGAGATACGTTTTTGAGAAAATGTGTACTTTTCTTTCTGAGGATTTAGAGGAAAATGGTTTGGAGCCCAATCCGCCTAAGTTGTGTCGTGTACGGTTCGATTTTGCGACAGGTTTGATTGTGGGTTCAGATATCGAGAAAGCAGTTGCGATGTTATTGTCGTTTAGGACTGAAGGTGTTTCCCGGTTATTGTTTAAATATGATTCTTCTTCTAAAAAGAAAGGGAAACAGTACCCCATGAGAGAAGTTCCCCCACAATGGACGGAAGGGGACCCAAATGCTAATCCACCTGTCCTGCCTAATTTCCAGCGTGTATGGGTACACGTTCCATGGAAGCGAGCTGAAGTTTTAGCCCTTAAGCAGACATTGCCTGATCCCCGTAAGAATCCCACAGGGTATTACAAGGAATTGTCACAGACTGCGGGGTCTTGCATTATGAATTTAGCTGACATAGACATGTTGTTTGGGAATGTTGTTCCACAGTCTTTATGGGGAAAGATTCGCCATACAGACCATGCTCAAGAGTTAGGTGACACATGGGCTAATATTGCTGCTGCAGATGCCCGACAAATTGGTGGTGCTAAACCTGAGCCTTTAGTGACAGAGCTTCCTGGTAGGATTATTGATTACATGAAAACTATAATGCCTGCGATGCGTGTAAACTGGGATAAATTTTCTGCATTTAAGCAAAAGAAAGAAGAAACGGTATCAGATTTCTTCACCAGGTTTGAAGAAACGTTTGTGGACCACAGTGGTCAAGATATGAGCACGGAAGGTGGTCAACGTTTGTTCGTCGATAAATTTGTGCATAATCTGCTTCCTGAGTTGTGTAAAAAGTTAAAAGATTCAGAAAGTTCTTGGGCAGTTTCCTCTTCAGCGCAGATATTGGCTACTGCACAGTACTACGAAAATAGAGATAAAGATGAGAGAGATAGAGTAGAGAAGAAAACTAAAGAATTGAAAACGAAGGTTCTGTTACAACAAGCGTACCCGCCACGTGGTGGTCAAAATAGTGGTGCACAGAGTAACTATCAGAACAACTATCAGAATAACTATCAGCCCCAACCGTTTCAGAGAAACTCGCAAAGAGCCAAGTATGCTCAACCACGTATCCCAGTAGGTCCCAATCAGTGTTCATATTGCAAGGAAGAGGGTCATTTCAAGTATAGTTGCCCTGCTTTGCTACAGCGCGCAAATGGTACTTCTGGTTTAAGAGGTCGAGGTGTTCCACAAGCACCTAGAGGAAGAGGACGTGGATATGTTCCCCAGAGCACGTGCCCATTCCTCCCTCAAAACTCAATGAACAGATTTGATCAACAGGTTAATGCATCTGGTAGGACGGCTCAGTACTATACTGCTGATTATTATACAGAGGATGAGCATTTGGACAGTAATGATTGCTAGGACAGCCATAGACAAAGAGAGGGAGTTGTTTCAGTTCCAGTAGATCAGAGTGGGCCTTATGTTAAGGTGATTGCATCAGGTGTGTCAGAACCTTTTCTGTTGGATACTGGTGCTACCAAGAGTTCTATTATGCACTCAAAACTCCCTGGCGCACCTTTGTCTGGCGAAACAAATGTATCAGTAGGGTTTTCCGGCGCCCCAGTTAGAAATCCGATTTCTAACCCTATATCTCTTTCTGTTGGACCTTGTAAATTTGAAACACCCCTTATTTTGACGACAGGTTGTGGCAAGAACTTGTTAGGATTAGATCTGTTAAAGAGATTGTATGCGACATTGTATTGCTCTCCTTCTGGAGTGCAACTCACATTGGGTAAGAAAGTGGTTTCACCAATGTATTTGTCAAAGGACAGATTTCCACCAGAATTTTCGTCTCTTCCTAATACTCTTTGGGCTACTGGACCTAATGATGTAGGTCTTTTGGAAATTCAGCCATATGTGATAACATTAAAAGCCAATGTTAAAATGCCACGTATTCCCCAATACAAGATCTCTAGTGAAGGGGAAAAAGCGTTGTTAGCAATTATTTGTGATCTGATTGAGAAGGATGTAATTGAAGAGACAAGAGGCAACGTTTGCAATAGTCCTGTTTTGCCTGTCTTGAAGCATACTGACCCTACTCAGCCACATGTTTATAGGTTTGTAATTGATCTTAGAGAGGTGAACAATATAGTTGTGCCACAGTTTCCAGTCGTCCCCGATATCACTGCATTGTTGACAATGATTCCAGCTTCAGCCACTTGGTTTTCAGTGATAGACCTGAAAAATGCTTTCTTCAGCATCCCTATTGCAGAAGAGAGCAGGGACATTTTTGGCTTCAATTTGGGAGGACGAAGCTTCAGATTTAAGAGAGCTCCTCAAGGCTATTGTGAAAGTCCATCTATCTATAGTCAGGCTTTGAAAGCACAACTTGACACTCTTATGTTACCTGATGGCGCCACTCTCATTCAATATGTCGATGATTTGCTAGTTGCTGCAGATACTAAGGAGATCTGCAAAGAAGCAACATTGTCATTATTGCGTCATTTGTCTGATTTACACCACAAAGTGTCCCTTTCAAAGTTACAGTATTGTCAAAAAGAAGTGACCTATTTAGGTCATCTCTTTTCGAAGGAGGGAAAGCAACTGACCCCAGAGAGAATCAGGGCTGTTGCAGCAATAAGTGTGCCAAGAACACAGAGAGAAGTGCGTGCTTTCTTGGGTATTACATCATATTGCAGACAATGGATACCTAATTTTTCGTTAATAGCCAAACCCTTGGTGGCATTAACTTGTAAAGATACACCAAATCCCGTCCCATGGTCTGAAGATTGTCAGAAAAGTTTTGTCGAATTACGTGATGCATTATGTTCAGCTCCTGTGTTGGGTACCCCCAACTACAGCAAGCCTTTTACATTGTATGTCCATGAGAAAGAAGGTTGTGCGTTAGCAGTTTTGACACAACAGTTTGGAGACAGGGAGCGTCCATGCGCCTATTTCTCTTCAACCTTAGACCCAGTAGCTAAGGCACTACCAAGCTGCTTAAGAGCGGCAGCGGCAACTGCTGTTTCTATCTGACAGTCTGCTGGTTTAGTGATGAATAACACATTAATCGTAATGGTTCCACATGCAGTGGACACGTTGTTAAACAGAACCAAGACACAGCATTTAACTAGTGCTCGATTGTCAGGTTACGAGTTGACATTGTTAGCAAGCCATGTACAGATAAAAAGATGCACTACACTTAACCCAGCTATGTTATTGCCAATTGTGACGGAGTTAGATACTTCTGAACAACATGATTGCCTCCATAGAACAGAATAAGAAACGAAAGGGAGAATAGACCTTCTGGACACTCCCCTTGCAAAGAGTGATGGTACTTTGTGGGTGGATGGTTCATGCTTTAAGCTCACGAATGGTGACACGACTGCGGCGTATGCTGTGACAACTTTGTGTACGATTGTTGAAGCTGCACGTATCCCACACAATTCAGCCCAAGCAGCTGAGTTAATAGCCCTAACAAGAGCATGTACAGTATCAAAAGGAATGAAAGTGACTATCTATACCGATAGCCAATATGCGTTTGGTGTGGCCCATAGTTTTGGGCGTTTGTGGAAGGAACGTGGGTTCCTGACCTCGCATGGAACTAAAATACAGCATGGTCAGTTGGTAAATGAGCTCCTTGATTCACTTACTTTACCGTTGCAAGTTGCGATTGTGAAGTGTAGCGCACATAAAAAGGTGACTGATGATGTTGGTCGTGGGAATGCATTTGCTGACGAGGTCGCAAAAGAAACGGCAAGGAATGTGATGAGCCGAATGTATGTCGCGGGCCCTGCAAGATGGATTGGTGATGTTGGAATGTGTGAAGACACAATAGAAAGCGTGAAATCGATTCAAGCTGAAGCTACAGAGAGAGAATTGAGTGTGTGGAGAGAAAATACGGGTAAATTGGATGCGAATGGTTGTTGGGTCGAGTTGTCAGAACATCAAAGATGGTTGCTACCCGATGCGTATGTGCTTGCAGTAGTTACAATGGCTCATGGAATGGCTCACATCAGTGTGAAAGGGATTTGTAAGTTGTTGGCCCCAGTATGGCAAAATGCAGGAATTCCCAAGTGCGCAGAAAATGTGGTTAAAAATTGCATGGTATGCCTAAAACACAACCCTGGTAGAGGAACCCCAACTCCAGCTGGTCATTTTGCACCTCCTACGTATCCGTTTGAGGTTTTGCAGCTAGATTTCATCCACATGGAGAGGTGCAACAACTTAAAATACGTACTCGTTGTTGTTTGTGCCTTTTCAAGATGGGTGGAAGCCTATCCCCTAAAAGACAATACTGCGCTATCCACAGCCAAAGCCCTTGTGAAAGAGTTCTTCCCTAGATTCGGTAGGCCGAGAATGATCTGGAGTGACAATGGAAGTGAATTTGTGGGTCAAGTGATGAAGAAAGTATGCGAAGGGCTAGGCATAAACCAAAAGTTTCTCGCTGCAAATCACCCCTAATCAGCTGGATTAGTGGAGTGCTATAATGGCACTCTAAAGCTAAAATTGGCCAAGATACAAGCGAGCTCTGGTCTTAAATGGCCTGACGCTCTTCCCTTAGCACTCCTATCAACCAGAATGACTGTGCATTCACGAGTGAAACTTAGTCCTTATGAAATAGTCTTTGGCCGCCCGGCCAATATATGGGGAGTGCCCAGGCCCAAGAAGTTTAGCGAGATAGAGCATCCTGTTTTGCTTGACTATCTGTATGAATTGACGGCTAAATTGCGTGTTTTACATCAACAGGTCCACGACACCCTGCCTCCGGTCTCTGAATCTCCAGGTCATCCCATTGAGCCTGGATCTTGGGTTTTAATAAAGAACTTTCAGCAAACCAAAAACGAGCAGCCCAGGTGGACCGGACCGCACCTCGTTCTTCTCTCCACAAGATCAGCTGTTCGAGTAGAAGGGAAGAAACACTGGATCCATGGGACCCATTGCAAAAGGGTACCCCTACCTCTGTCATATGACCGGTGGGTTCAGGAAGGTGTCGCCGACTCAGAGACTGAAACTGTGCCACGTTTTCTGCCTTTCAGCGATGCACGAATAAAAGGAACACTCACTGAGAAAGAAAGTGATGACATTTTACAATTAGCAGTATCACCGTCAGTTCGATTGGACACTACAGAACCTGAACTCCTTTTTCAGGCCCACACGATAGCTGGGACTAACCGTTATAATCTACGACCAAGAATAAAGGACAAATAAAACAGTTTACTTTTCTTCCCTTTAGCAAAGTTCTCCAATATGGAAAATTATTTTTGAATGACTTTTTGTTTTTTTTGTGTTTTTCGAACCTCCATCCGGGTTCAGCTGTAGGATCGTGGCTGAAAAGACTTAGGGGGGTAGCCTGTGGACACAAGGTCTACAGGTCTGGTTTGTTCTAGGACGGCCTGGAACATTCAGAACACTCCTAAGTGAAGTAAACCAACCGCCACGAACGGCAACGGTTAGAGGATGGAATCTTTCCAAAATGGAGAACATGTTGAAAGACTGAGTTTCAAGAAGAGAATATGTGAAACGATAACCAGGAAACGTTTTTTGCTGCTGTGCATTTTTATGTTATTTAGTATACTTATGTTTTTTATAGGATATGTTTTATTCTGTTTTAACGTGATATTGGCACCCACTACCTCGTCTACACCTCCTCCTTCCACTGTTTCCCCACATTCTTTTCAACTCCTCCCTAAACATGAATCTGCTAGGAGACTAGAGTTCATTAATAACTCCTTCATCCAGCTTTTGCACCAACACCAACTAGTGATAAATACAACTAACTGTTGGGTGTGTGGCCTTATGCCTCACACAGCAGATAAAGGTATCCCTTATCTGATCCTGCCTTTCAGCCACAATGGTTCCGTGTGGGCATTCAGAACGATATTCATCTATGCACACTACCCCCTACGTTTTGCGGAAGACAACCCTAAGAAAAATGCTTTAGTTAAAGGTATCATAGACATGATGAAGGACAATATCTTCTACGAGACTATCCCCAGAGATGAGACAATAGCATATATAGGATGGAACATGACCGGATATGAAGCCACAATGAGTGAGAAACAGCAGGCTAAGATATCTTCCCTGATTTGGGTTGAACCCCATCAGGGTCACCTGTGTCTGCAAGGTACTGGCAAGAATCCCAGAGCTCAGCTAGGGGAAAGCGTCTGCACTGAGACATATGTCTTCGCATCTCAGACCTCCCCTCCGCTCTTGGCAGCTAAGGGTACCTATTTCATCTGCCATGATAGAGCCTTTACATGGTTGCCCCCTGACTTTTCGGGCACATGCTTCGTTTCGTTCCTGTTGCCCCCTACCTACACAGCAGCAGCAGATTACCACAAGACAAGGATAGTTAGAGGCGTCTTCAGTGAAGAAGACACTGCAGGACAAGAATTTGGGGACTTCGTAAAGGGTTTTCTGCCGTTCTGGGGACAAATAAGTAACAGCAGGAGCATAAGACAATTGATAAGAGTGGTTGAATATACCGTGGCTGAAACCGCTGGTGCCCTTGGTAACTTGACTGCTGAGCTCCAGTCGGATCGTCTTATGACCCTTCAGAACAGGGTCGCATTAGATGTCATACTTGCAGACCGGGGTGGAGTATGTACATTGATCCAATCGAGTTGCTGTGTTTTTGTCCCAGATAACGCTCCAACAGTATACCAGGCCATCTCCAAACTGCATAGAGTTTCCGAATCTATTCATTTAGATAGAGGAGATTGGTCATTAATGGGATGGTTCTGGAAACTGATATCAGCATGGGGATGGAAGATACTGATGGTCATTGGGATGATCTTGGCCATTCTTTTCCTGTTCTGTCTATGCGTGCAGTGTGCTCCTGCGATATGTGGCCTCTGTGTTACATCATGCATAAGGAAACCTGCACCAAGAGTCGAGCTAAATACTAGGATGATGTTACAGCAACATCTCAACGACTTTAGAAACATAGACCTGGACTCAGATTAGCATGAGAATAGGTTTATTGCCTATGTAAGGGCAAAAGGAGGGTTTGTGGTTCTAAAAATTCTGGACCCATGTAATTTACTTTGCCACAGCAGTACGATTTTAGTATCAAAGACCGATAATGACTAGTACACTAAGCATGAGCATTTTCGCTCAATTCCAGCAGCGTTTTCACCTCAAAATCGCCATTTTCGTCCTGCACTCGTGACTCCCATTTTATACACGGCAGCCATTTTTAAAAGTTGCCCTCACATAGGCTTATAATACAGTCAGATTTGATTCCAAGGACACGTACACCTTGATTGACTTTTCTCTGACCTGGGCAAGCTGGAACCATTGCCTCAGGCCAAACCTGTTTGGTCAGTCCCTCTCCCAGTGGCCGAATCAGATAGCATCAAGGCACACCATGCCATAAAACCCTTATTATCGCTCACACACCCTGCCTAATCTTGCTCACACCTGCACCTGCTCTTTTCTTCTTCTTACTTTACGAGGGGGAGGTGCCCGTTTTTATTGGGGGTCCACACTTATCTGATGTAAAATACTAGGCCTTGCCGGGTAATTTATTATGGGTTGGATGACATGAAATATGAGGTTTCATCATGACACTGTTTTTTCCTTTGTAGTGAAAACATGTGAATGACCAACCAAAATGTAAAGAATGTTTGCCTGAAGCTTAAAAAACTGTATATAAGGAAACCTGACTTTGCATTGACACACAGTCTCCTGAGAACATACAAACCGTGCTGTTGTACTTCTAGGACGCTTGTTACTTGGTTGCAGCCAATAAATTCGATCTTTGACTTCACCTAGAAGACTCTGAGTTTCTGTGGTCTGAATCAGGAAAGTACCCGAGGTCTTTGGGTGTACCCTGGCACCACTGGGTTACCGGATCAGTACCGGTTCTGAAAAACCCAGTACCTCACCGTAGGCCGTTCCACCTCTTTCTGATGTCATCCCGATTTCTTGGGTGCTGTCCCACTGCATTGACCCTGTCCAATATTCTTCGCCATAGCTCCATCTTCCTTGCAATGGAGGTGTGCTTCACCTGTGATCCGAATAGCTGTGGCTCTACTCGGACGATGTCCTCCACCATGACCCTGAGCTCCTCCGAGAACCTGGGGTGTCTTTGCCGTGCCATGGGGTGGTGTGGGTGATGTGTGGGGTGGTGTGTGGGGTGATAAGCGTGCTGATATGTAGTGGGGTGTTGTGTGAGGTGCGTGGAAGTTATGTGGGTGATGGTGTTGTGTGCCTGTGGATGCTAGTATTGTTGATGGTGGTGTCTCTCTCTGTCCTTTTTTCTCAATTGTGGACATAGGGGTTTGTGGGTGATGTGGGTGTGTGTTTTATATTGTATTGGGTGTGTGGGAGTGGTGTGTATATGTGTATCAGGTGTGTGTATTTCGAATTGTCCAATGTGGTAGTGTTTTGTAAATGTGTGTGTATTTTGAGCGCTGCGGTGTGTACCGCCAATGGAATACCGCGGTTGAAAGACCACCACGTGGATTCGTGTGTCGTGATAGTGTGGGCGTATTTCTGTTGGTGTCACGGTGTCGGTTTTGTTTTCGCCAGTTTATCACTGACCTTTGGTGTGGCGGACTTGTGTGGGTGTCTAAATATTGGCGTATTCCGTGCTGTGGGTCACAATAGCTGTGGTGGAATTCCACGGCGGTGTGTTGGCGGTCTTCTACACGGTGGTATGCAGCTTTTACCACCAAGTAATGACCACCATGATTTGTTTTGGGCCCTACCACTGAGTTTTAGATAGATTAGGGGGCCAATAATGTATATTGGGGTATTCTGCATAGGTCCTGATGAATATTATCAACTCTTCAGGGCTAGTAGGCAAGAAACACACTGACCAACATTGAATATGTTTGGACTTAAGGGATGGTTGCCAGTGGTGCGTGAAATCTGCATAATTTACGCTTGTGTAACTACACAAAATTTCAGCAAAATGATGCAAAATTAGGCATGATTCTACAATATGCAAATCCATCATTTAGCACTTTAATTTAGCACAAAATGCATGTTTGCATTAATTTTTGCCACAAAGGCGCTTTTAAGCAAAGCACCACAAAGAACAGCCACTCGCATTCTGCTGTTCCTGCACATTTGCAATACATTTTTACAGTTAATGGTGCCATTTTCTGTAATGTTTGACCACTAATTGTGTGTAATTTTACAAAGTGTTATACCATTCGCATTTAGTGACACAATCCACAGTGACCTAAGACACTGATTTAAAAGTACTTTACCATTCCCAAAGGCATGGGGTATTTATTTCTTCAGGTCTCACTCTGGACCAGGCTTAATGGGTCCCTTATTTATGAATCCTGGAAAGTACATTAGGTTTTGGATATCCTAAGCAAATGGTAGAGTATACCAAAAGTAATAGGTCATGCTTACCTAAAGCCACAATTAGAGTCCCCTTCAACGTTACAGAGCAAAGGGGCCATTTCTCCCAGCATATAAGAATAACTATACACCATACCTTGCAGGAAGAACTGTAGATTAAAAAAACATCTTATCACATGTCTGCAGATAACTCAAGCCTCTAACTTGTAGTCAGGCGTGTCCTAAATCCTAGGCCCCCAGGGTCTGCAGTGTGACATAAAAAAACGGTATATGGTCAAATTTTTATTTAAGAAACAATATAAATTCTCCTCACTTTTTCCAATCTCTGACGTTATTCTTGGTCTAAACCCATAAACCCCTAACTAATCTTTTATTTGCAAATTTCGTGAAGCCATCCATAGTGGGTACTCCGGTGGTGTCCATATCCGATGCATCCACCGTATCTGTGTCACCGAGTAATCATATTTTCTCGTTCTGTCATCCACAGTGATCAGCATTGTAGGCGAATCCAGCAGCCCATATCAAATTTATCTCTTACAGAGTTATGGTATGAAGGCCAAGAATATCTTTCTCTTCCAGTTAGTGTTGTGTGAAGAATTTGTGGACGGGAAGATTTGTTGATTCTCATACTGATAAGGGCCATTTCTCTTTGCTGCAGTAAGGTAGTGGGAGTCCTGCTGATAGTTTGGGAAACAGGCATAGGTTAGGTGAGGTGAATTAGTTACAGAAGTATTAGAAGCCGATATGCTATGGGCTTGTTGGTCTTCTAGCAAGGGGCCAAATGTTACTTTAACAAGTTTTGGGAGGAAGTCACAGAGGAAGCCATCATCTCACTACCTTCCAGTTTTTCACTGACTCATGCAATCCATCACCCTGGCTTATATCCTCCAAATCTATCGCATTTTGTTTCAATGCCCATATCTCTGGGCTCCTTTCATGAACTTTTTTCACCTCTCTTACTCTGAAGTCAATGCTGTCAAATCGTTGATGAAAAGTAGCAATATCAGCCGTCAGTGAGTGCATTCCATTTGTAGTTTATGCCACTGCTCCATCCACTGAGCAGATGGACGATTTGATCTCTGCCCATTCATGGGGATGTGATTGTACTTTCTGTGCAGTTAGCATGCCATTGGGTCCCTTTCGGGCCAATATCCCCTTCCCCACTCCCTTCCTTTCCTTCCCCTAGTTTTAGTTTGGAAATGAGTGACTGATCCCCCCTCAACAAATTGAGTGTGAAATAAATTGTGCCAACATCAGCTCTCAAAATACAGTTTACAAGTATTTATTTATTCCAGAACCATACCAATACATTCTTTGATAAATTTCCTCCTGTTATTGTTATAATATTTGCGCTAAATGCGACCATAGTAATGACAAAAATCTAGTTATCATTCTGGTCTAACAATATTGAAATTATTAGAAATATCAATAAATCATGTTTAATTTTTTTTTTTATCTAAGATCTTCTAATACATTTTTATTTGCTGGCGAAGGTAGGAGTATCCACCCTATAGTTAAAATATGATGAAGTCATTGTGTTAGATGCAATTGCTTCCCAAAAAAACGGAACTGGCACATACCATTTAATTTAGACATTTAAATAGTCAAATGAGCAAACAGCATTTCATTGAATAGTATAGCAACATGGGTGATGGCTATTGTTCCAGGTGGGCTTGATGGGAAGCCAAAGATTCAAGCAAAACAAGTCATGTGGGAGTACATCAGTCTGGGATTATTTCCCAGTTTTTCCTCTTTGTAAATCTTTTAGTCTTCTGTTACCATCCGGCAGTCCATTGGTAGAATGCTAATTTGGGTGCTAGGTCAGCCATGTAAGAGAGCTATGGTGGGATTGATAGAATAAGAATTGTCCTCTAGTTACAGACCACTGTGAAGCTGTGTAGGATTGATGCAGATGTACCTCTGGAAAAAGGACTTCACTACACTCAACAAATATGTCTGCTGTATAGACTTGCTCTCAGTCTTCTTTCACAATTCATTGTTTGGGTAGGAGGACGTGTAGGCCGAAATCCACAATTTATTATGTCTTGATAATCCTGCAGCTGCTGGGGTGTCCTTCTTACATCTATGTCCTCCAGGCTACTGGTGACGTCACCATGCAGTCAGTTCTCCTCTTACTTCTGCTTCCAATTACGCGCCTCTAGCAACAATGCACAGTGGGAGTCTCTCCCAAGGTGCCTATTAGAAAAGGGGTCTTTGGTTGGCAGTCAGGTTACCCCTGTCCAAGCAAGGACCCTCACTTTGATCAGGGTAAAGGAGAATCCCCCTCAGTTAACCCCCGTCACTCCCATGGTAGCTTGGCACAGGCTCAACTTTAGAGTTTACGTGAAAAGTATTTGTACCAAAACACACAGTAACTCAGTGAAAACACTACAGAATGTCACGACACAGGTTTAGAAAAATAGTTAAGATTTATGTAAACAAAATAAGACCAAAACGACAAATATCCATCATAAACAAGTCAAGTTATGAATTAAAAAACAAAAACAGTCATACATCCTTAGAAAACAGTGCTAACACTGTTAGCAAGAAAAAGTACCTGGGTTGCGTCAAAGTAACACCGCACAGGCAAGTGTGTGTCGGAAAAGGCCAGCAATGCGTTGATTTCTCACTCGCAAGCAAGACTGTGCATTGTTCCTCCTCCGGTCGGTTCAGCGTGCGTTATTTTTCCTCTCCATAGGAGAGCAATGCATTGGTCCGGACAAGCACCCTCGGGTCCGGGCAGGATTTGTGTTGCTTTTCCGCGCCCAGCAATGTTGATTCAAAAATCTGGTTGCACAGTATCTCAAAACCACGCTGCATGGGGTTTGCGTTGTTATCAGCCTCCGTTAGTGGGTGTTGCGCGTCATTTCCCCAGCCGCGTTGCATCAATCTTCCGGCGATAATGGAGGTGGAGCGTAGATTTCAGCCACGAAGCTGGCAGCGCATCGTTTCTCTGCCGTGTCTCAGAAGGTGCGTCCAAAATTTCCCCACACGGCGTTCTGTGCGGGGATTTTCAGTCTTGGACTGCCAGCTTCACCATTCAAGGGCCCAGGAATGGGATCGGGCACCACTTGGCAGGAGTCTCAGCAGAGACTGGCAGCGGAAGTCTTTGATGGCCCCGAGACTTCAACAACAGGAGGCAAGCTCAGGCCAAGCCCTTGGAGATTTCATCACAAGCAGGAATGCACAAGAAAGTCCAGTCTTTGTCCCCTTTCAAAGGCAGAAGCAGCAACTGCAGGATAGCTCCACAAAGCACAGTCACATGCAGGGCATCACTTCTCCTTAGCTCTTCAGCTTTTCTCCTTGGCAGAGGTTCCTCTTGATTTCCAGAAGGGATCTAATTTTTCAGGGGTTTGGGTGCCCGTCTAATACCCCTTTCTGCCTTTGACGTAGGCCTACTTCAAAGGAAAGTCTCTCATTTGTGAGATTATGCCTTGCCCAGGCCAGGCCCCAGACACACTCCACGGGGTTGGAGACTTGACTGTGTGAGGGCAGGCACAGCCCTTTCAGGTGTGAGTGACCACTCCTCCCCTCTCTCCTAGCACAGATGGCACATCAGAATATGCAGGCTACACCTCAGCTCCCTTTGTGTCACTGTCTAGAGAGAGGTACAAATAGGTCAACTGTCAAACTAACCCAGAAAGGGAATCCACAAACAGGGAGAGTCACAGAATGGTTTAAGCAAGAAAACGCCCACCTTCTAAAAGTGGCATTTTCAAACACACAATCTCAAAACCAACTTTACTAATAGATGTATTTCTAAATTGTGAGTTCAGAGACCCCAAACTCCACATGCCCATCTGCTCCCAAAGGGAATCTACACTTTAATCACTTTTAAAGGTAGCCCCCATGTTAACCTATGAAAAAGATAGGCCTTGCACAGAGAAAACCGAATTTGGCAGGATTTCACAGCCAGGACATATAAAACACATTAGTATACGTCCTACCTTAAACATACACTGCATTCTGCCCATGAGGCTACCTAGGGCCTACCTTAGGGGTGTCTTACATGTAAGAAAAGGGAAGGTTTAGGACTGGCAAACGGGTACACTTGCCAAGTCGAATAGCAGTTTAAAACTGCACACACAGATACTGCAGTGGCAGGTCTGGGCCATGTTTACAGGGCTACTAATGTGGGTGGCACAACCAGTGCTGCTGGCCCACTAGTAGCATTTGATTTACATGCCCTTGGCACCTTAGTGCACTATACTAGGGATTTACCAGTAAATCAAATATGCCAATCATGGAAATCCAATTACACATACATTTTACATAGGAGCATTTGCACTTTAGCACTGCATAGCAGTGGCAAATTGCCCAGAGTAACAAAAACAGCAAAGACAGAGTCCAGCACACAGCAACAACCTGGGAAACAAAGGCAAAGAGTTAGGGGAGACCACAACAAGGATGCCAACTCTAACAGTGCCACAGACTCCCATTACTCTCGATCAATGTTGCTGCCATATTATAGGAACTCCCAGTATCATGTATTATGTTACCTGGTGTTAATTGGTGTTCCAGCACTTCTAAACATACTCTGAACCTGCCACTGAGTCCTGGTTGTAGGCCCTGCTTTTGCCGTGCCAGACTTACAGCGATCAAGCACTGATATTGACCATTTCTTAATTTTGGACATGACCTACAATGTCTACTCCAAGCAAAATTACATGCCCTGCTCTCCTCATTAGCATGCCACAGTCGTTCAAGGCCCAAGGCACTAGGGGGCTTTACCAGGGTGCAGCGATGTTCTTCTGCTTTTTGTTGTGCCCCATTGGCTCTGCTCCCCATTGAAGGCATTGTTGGTTCGATCTACTATTTCACCAACATTGTGCTACACATCTGGGAAGTGTCTAGGGCTGTTATTCATTTTAGCGTCTAAATATTAAACACCAGTTTGAGAGTAGCGTGTATGAAAATGGTCTTGTTGTTGATAATTTTCTTTTTTACATTTGTAAAATCTATAAAAAGTACATTATTTTAAATACTTCAACATTTCTATTATATAACTTTTTTACACTCAAAAAGCACAATTGTGTCTGTTTTTATACAGTACGTTAATTCATTGTTTCTACCTAATGTTGAATAAAAGGTATTTCCGTTTTATATATTTTTTTAATAAAATGTATTTGTTTTGTTTTTAGTCGACCAAGCTTATTCTCTGAAGCCATGGTTGATGACACCAAGAGTCAATCCAAAACTGATAGCAGTAAATACATTCCACTCTTCACCCATAAATACCAAAAATATAAATGAATAGACTTTTGTAATAATTAATCTAGAATTAATTGTCTAGACTAATCTGGAGGATGCTGGCTATTTGCACCACATTGAGTATGCTATTTGTTTCTCCATTTCCTCAGAACATAGATCTACGTGCTTCCACTTAACTTGTCATGAACATGAGCTGGCATTTTGCATTTCATTGAGAAGATTGTCGAAGACGTTCTTTACTGTTCCATGGCAGCAGGACCTTTTGTGTTTTATAAATAAACTTACTCTGCTGCTTACCTCATGTATTTCTACACACCTTAATGTTTACAATCATATTGCGTGAGTTGACAGCTCTCAGGTGACTTATCATGTACTGTGCTTTGATACAACCACCTTCTTGTGGTAGTTTACTTGGGCTAGCACCTAGCTCCTAGGTTTGTTCACTTGCTCAGTACTATATTGCCCCAGTGTTAGATTGACCATGCTGGAAAAAGGAGACCGCTTCTCCACAACTTATTTTCACTCATCAGCAGATTTGTCAGAAGAGAGTATGGAAACCTTTCACAAAGTAATGCTGAAAAAACATTATTACATTTATGAAGCTAATGGCTCTCATAGACCTTGTGGTGGTGTGCAGGCACAGTTCAGAGGCAACATTCATTACTCTGTATTGAAGTAGGTATTATTTTGGATCTACCCACAGAGTAGCTCAACTACGCTTAGTATTACTGTGGGCATTGTTTCTGTGCAGTTCTTATGACTGTTGAGAGTTGAACTTTGTCATTATCAAAGCTCTTCAAAAAGGTTTTTTTTTTATAATGCTGTGGCAATCACTTTCCTGTTGTAGTGGTAACATTTCCATTACAACAAGTTCCTAACTGAAAATACTGTGGCAATTGTAACATTCTGATCCTTTTCCTTTCAACTAAATTTTTCTATACCTGTTTCAATGCTGATGCAACTCCTTCAGTTTTCAACTTACAAAATCCAAGTACCATTATTAGATGGTCCTGTCATAGATGACCAAAGCATTATATATTCATGGAAGCAATAAATGACTTAGGCCTGGTAGAGTTCGCAGAGTCAAGTTACGCTGAACTCTGTGAAATAGTTAAAAAACTCCACTGCTCTGAGAGGTGTTCTGCAGATGGGCAGAGTTTCCCTATTGCGCCCATTAGCATTGCTTTTTAAGTCAAACTCAATGCGTCAATGATCGTACTTTCAAAATCACATTCCAATGGCAACACGCAGTTTGCATGAGTGCAGCCTTCTTGTTTTCCTACTCTGTTCATTGTGCTGGGCCTGTTTTTGAATCCCTTCCTAATCTTTTCAAACCTCTGCTCTCCTAATTATTCTACCTCTAATTTTTATTTATTTTATTAGTGTCTATTTTTGTGTCTGTGTATGCTACTTTTTTCATTTTTGTCATTTTTTTCCTGACTTTTTATATTTTTGTTGACTTTTCCCTTAACTTACTTATTTCTTCCTTCCTTCCTTCTCCTGTGTCCGTTCTTTAGCCCACCCAGTGCCATGGCAGAGCAGGGCAGCAACCAGGGGAGCATCAGCACCAGGCCCCCAAGCAGCCAGCAGCAGCACCCACCTCCCTTGTGGGCAGTGGTGCTGCCAAGGGGTTCAGCCCTGGCCAATCTTTTGTGAGGTGGAGGTGGCAGCACAGATTTTTCATGTGCAGCGCCACCTCCCCTCCTTCTGGCAGCAGGTGGCAGGCCTGCCAGGGTGTACCCCCTGCCGGAGCTTCATGTGCATTGGTTGAGGGTATGCAGGTGTGTGCGGCACACAAGCCAAGTCCAGCATACCACCCAGCAGCTGACCCACCATTGGTCGGATATCCTCAACTGGGAGGAGGACCTGCGAGATGTGCTAGCCATCAAGATTCAGGGGTTGGTGAGTATTATTTATATTATTTGTTGTGTTGATGTTGTACAATTCTAACTTTTTATTCTGAATAGCTTGGTGCCCACACTCAAAGGTAAGTTATGTTTGGTTACATTACGAATATTATCAAGTGATCCAGTTTGATCTAGGCAGGTGCTCAGCGCTACCTAATCATACTTGTCGGCGCTCGCTTTGGCTGATTATTTAAGAAGACATTGCAATGCAGATTCCTCTGACCTCCTGTCACCATAGTGAATTATTGATATTAGTGAGTTAGCGTTCTGTGTGACATTTATGTAGGTCAAACAGTCCCATGCAATTTTACAGTGATGTGTAGTGACAGTATGCATCTATGTTCAGTGGTCATTTTGGAGTATGATCCAGGTGCACTCTGGGAGTTCGAGTCCTAGCCCTTAGGGAGCAACTCAGAGCTTCTGGAACCATGGGTGAGCTGTGGACTCACACAGGATCTTCAAAGACCTTCTGGAGGAAGATTCAGAAATTTGGAGAAGATTGGAGACCTTTTGAAAACAACTTCATAAAGGGACCGACCAGCATTAGAGAGTCAAGCAGGCTTACGTCAACTGTGACCTGGCCTGATTTGCAGGTTTGTCCCACTGAAACGCTCCGGAGCCTCCACACTTCCAGGAATTCACTGGGGGCACCTGGAAAGACAATATGACGATGTTGACTTGAAATCAGCTTGCTGTGGAGGGTCGTCCAACGTCGGAGAGAAAAGCTCCAAAATAGTGATTACATCCGAAGGTAAAAAGTTGACCGGGAATTCCCACGCAGGGAATCCATGGATGGCTCCATGGACGTTCAATCAAGATTCAGCTTTGGCCCGGACAGAGATTTTCATCCTGAAAAATTGTCTACATCTGAGCTTAAAATTCTTCACCGAGGTTTCCTGCGGCGTGTATCCGAGGAGGAATCCAGGGAGATCAGATCAGATTGGTGACTTTGTCCTGTTGAAGAAAATCTTAAAGAAAACAACTAAGTCAGAATGTAAACTTTTGACTGAGGCCTCCCACTTGCTGTAGCTAAGCAGGGCTCCATTGCGGCTGGATTTAAACTTTGACTTTGCCCCAGTTGAGGTGCGACCAGATAGTTTCTAGGCGATAGAAAACATTAATTCTTTTTAAAAAAATCGTATCTCTGGTTTCCCGTATCCAAAAGCATTCATTTTGGTGTCAAATTAAAGAGAAAAACATTTACTATTTATATCAATTGGTTTTAGATTTTTAAACTGTTTCCTGTGTTTTATTTTATTACTGTTTTTATGATACTTGAATGCTTTACACACTTTGGCCCTCATTACTATCCTGGTGGTCGGTGATAAAGCGGCGATAATACCACCAACAGGCCGGCGGTAAAACAAATTGAATCATGACCACGGAGGAAACCGCCAACACAAACAGCCACTTTAACACACCGACTGCCACGGCGGTAGCAACAAACATTGCTGCAGTAACCGCCAACAGCCAGGCGGAAGACAATGAACCATCCACTCCATTACAAAACGCCTATCCTCCACCTTTTCTGGGGCGGTACCAATGACATCAGAAGCACAGCGGAAACAGAACACTGAAGGAAACGACTCTCAAGGAAGAATCACAACATCATGGACCCCAAACTGCAGGTGTTCCCCATGCTGGTCTACCTCCTCAGAAACCAGGAACACCAACGC
Source organism: Pleurodeles waltl (assembly GCF_031143425.1). Taxonomy (NCBI): domain Eukaryota; kingdom Metazoa; phylum Chordata; class Amphibia; order Caudata; family Salamandridae; genus Pleurodeles; species Pleurodeles waltl. The sequence continues at coordinate 500,156,717 of NC_090445.1, forward strand.
CAGGGAAGATGACCACAGTGAGTACTGCACTTAGCACACAAGGGAGGGGCAGAGGAAAAAGAGAGTGACACACACACGCAACACACAACACACCACCCCCAACACCATACACACAAACACATGCAACAACATTACATGTACACCCCGTAACCCTCAGGAATAACACAAGGACAAAAGGAATTGAGTAAAATGAGTGTAATATTAGTAATTATGAGAAATACGTTCATTAATCAATAAACAGTATGTACAATACATACAATATATTCAAAAGGAGGGACAATGCCCACTCAAAAATGTCTGTGGCCCACTGGCCCAAAACACATAGGCCAAGGCCACACTTGACTCCTGCCTCAATACGGAGAGAATACTGCAGGGGAATCAGGTCGAAAACACACAGACACCTCAGGGGGAAGGGGAATGGGGGGGCACCTCAGCCAGAAGATGGTACAAAGCCACTGCTCCTGGATGGGGCTACATGCCCTCTGCGATGTCCTGGGGAGTGCAAAGCCACAGTCTCTCAAGTGGGTGGTGTGCCCACTGCTTGGTCCTGAGGAGTGCAAGGCCGCAGTCTCTCAAGTGGGTGGTGTGCCCACTGCTTGGTCCTGGGAAGTGCAAGGCCACAGTCTCTCAAGTGGGTGGTGTGACCACTGCTTGGTCCTGGGGAGTGCAAGGCCACAGTCTCTCAAGTGGGTGGTGTGCCCACTGCTTGGTCCTGGAGAGTGCAGGGCCACAGTCTCTCAAGTGGGTGGTTTGCCCACTGCTTGGTCCTGGGGAGTACAAGGCCACAGTCTCTCAAGTGGGTGGTGTGCCCACTGAGAAAATTCGATTTTTAATACGATCGTATCGACCCGCCATTTTGTGGCCCGCCGCCATTTTATGTTGCCTTCACTCAGGCAGCACAGCGAACGAAGTCCATTCTGCCTTTTCTGCTTATTCTGCAACATGGTGTTCAAAACAGTCTTCTGCCTCTATCTTTACAAGGCTGGTATTAAGGTCTGACCGAGTACACTAATCCCTGTCTGGTTTTCTAATCCTTGTTTCAACTATCTGTAGGCTCACACTATTCTCCGCCGATCTTATCTTATCGTCTGGCCTTCGCTGTCCTTTGCTAGTATTCTCTCATTTCACAACTGTCCTCCAAACGCACACAAACTTATCGCACCACATGCAACTTCGTTGTGGATCGGTTAATGAATTAGTTCAAGGGAGGGGTGACAAACACAGCTGGAGGGGAGGCAACCTTAAGTCACTTGATACTTTGTTCTGTCTTGTTTTCCGACATTTCTATTGGCTCTGTTCTATCTTTACATTATTCTTACTGGCTCCTTTCTATGTGTTCTGGGAGTGTATGTAGTTAATAAATGTTTTTATACGGTATATAAGATTGTGCGCCACAAAGTAAAGTGGCAGTCTCCTGAGAACATACCTTGTGTACTTCTTGGACAACTGTACTAGCTGCAGCTAATAAAATCTGATCTTTTACGCCTGACAGAGTGTCCCGTGTCTCTGTTAGTTGAGGCAGGTGAATCCAAGGAGATTTCAGGCGTACCCTGCGCCGCCAGGCCCATAAGGTTCTGGTTCTTCAACTGGCGCCCAACGTGGGGCGGCTTCAGCGGTACCGGTTCTGCCTGAAGGTCGTGAGGAACCCCGCAGGAAAATTCTGGAGGAATCGCGAGCCACGTCAAGCGACCCCTGTATGTCGAAGTGGTCCGAAGGTCTTTTTCAGCGCGGTTACTCCTTCCTGACGGCTACTGACGACTGCTGCCCTGACTGCCGTCCTGCCTTGGCCCTTTCTTTGATGATGTATGGTAAAGCGAGACGATAGACGGGCCTCTGTTGGTGTAAGAAGACATCCTTAGTTAAGTATTTGGTGGGTCGCGCCCACAAATTTTGGTCTTTGTTTTGTCCTTAGGTTCTTAGATTTGGCCATTGCAGTGGCCAAAGCCGAGGGGTAAGTGCATTTGTGCTGTGTAAACTGAAAGTTTTACCCCCTTGATGTTTGTGAGCAGCCAGTAAAAATCGTGAGATGTCTGGTCTGACTAAGTTTGGAAAACTTTGTTGCTTTGGTTGTAATAGGGACTCCCAGCTTGAGGACTCCTGTCCGATTCCTTCGGTTGGAACTCCCACATATGAGCTCTATTCTAAACATGGTGTTGGTCCTATTGCCTTTAATAAGACATGGACCCGATATACAAAGAAAGATGGTGTTTTAAAATGGCCAGAAAATGGTAGTTTCGAAACTGATGTGCTAGATAATTTAGAAGCAACGTTATTTAAAAGAAAAGCCCGGCCGGCAATGTTTGACTCTTTTCGCCTTTGGCGTAAGGAAGCCAAACAGAGAGAAATTAAACAAGCGAAACGAGATAGGAAAACACAGGGAATGACGATTATACAGGCTGCTCAGCAATTCAAAGATGATGAAATAGATAATGCAATGGAAATTTCAGACAGACAGCATCGAATGGCAATAGATAAATGCTATCCGACGTTGCCTATCTCTTCCCTTGATAAAAGAAAAGATTTTGAGGAAGATTCCTTAATGTCCCACTTATTGAAATTGCCTCCGCCCTATGTACAAGGTGCTAATGCACCCCCGATGTTACAGCCTGTTCAGCCGCCAGTTGTGCTTCCGCCTGCTCCAGCTTTTCCACATTTGCCTCCTCAAGTATTGCCTATGCCAGCTTTGCCTTTAACTCCTTTGCCTTCTGCTCCTTTGGCAATTCCTAATGCTCCTTTAGTTAATTCACCTAATACCTTGTCCCCTATCCTTATGTCAAATTCTCCATCTATGCGTAAGCGATTTACCGATACTGTCTCTGGTCTCTTATCACCTTTCTTTGAAGCTTTAAATGTGTCTCCAGCTTTTTCTCGAAGACAGTCTCGTAGTCAATTCCCAGACTCCGAAGAGCGAGAAAAATTGGACTCACTTGCTTGTAGATGGATCAAGAAGGGTCCCCAATATAGTACGTCTGATATTATGTCCACCTTTCTGCAATGGAATGCACCTACGCAGAGATATGTTTTTAAAGTTATGTGCGATACTCTCGCTAAAGAATGGGAGGATATGAATTTGGGTTCGGTCCCACAGGATCTGTTAGATGTTCAGGCTGACTTTGACAAAGGACTTATTGTGGGTCCTAAGGTTGAAAACGCTGTCAGAACACTTATTTCTTTCAGATCCCTATTGTTCTCACAGACTTTTCCTGATTCTGATCCTTCAGTTAGGACAGCACTGAAAAACTATCCCATGAGAGAGGTTTCTCCAATATGGAAGGAAGAAGTTGCAGCAGCAGGTGCTAATCCAGCTATTCCTGCGCATTTTCAGCGCATATGGATACATGTCCCCTGGAAAAGGTCTGAAGTTTTAGCACTTAAACAGTCACTACCAGATTCACGCAAAAATCCTGCTGGTTACTGTAAAGAGTTGTCGCAAACAGTTGATGCATGTACTATGAATCTAGCAGATATTGACATGTTGATGGGAAATGTAGTTCCACAGACAATATGGGCTAAAATTCGTAGAGAGGATCACGCTCAAGAATTAGGCGGCGATTGGAACGCTATTATTGCCGCAGATAGAGGTCAAGTAGGTGGTGCAAAGCCCGACGCTTTGATCTCAGAACTCCCTGGTAGGATTATTACATTAATGAAAACAATGATGCCTGCTTTGAGAGTTAATTGGGATAAGCTAGCAGCATGTAAACAAAAGAAAGATGAAAGTGTTTCCGATTTCTTTACCCGATTTGAGGAGACATTCATTGATCACAGTGGTCAAGATATGGCTACAGAAGGGGGACAGCGATTATTTGTGGATAAGTTCGTATATAACTTGCTTCCTGAACTATCACACAAGCTAAAAGACTCCGAGAGTTCATGGGCAGTTTCTTCTTCCGCCCAGATATTGGCTACTGCACAATATTATGAAAATAGAGACAAAGAAGAAAGGGAAAAACAAGAGAAAAAGACGAAAGAATTAAAAACTAAAGTTCTCTTGCAACAGGCTTATCCTCCTCGTTATGTTCAGCCTCAGTTTCAACAGCCTCCGCAGTTTCAGAGGTTGTATCAAAAGCCTGAACCATTCATTCCAAGACCTTTGCTAGGTCCCAATCAATGTGCTTATGGTAGGGAGGAAGGTCATTTTAAGAACAATTGTCCGGCATTGTTGCAGCGTAATGGAGCAACATCTGCTTCACGAGGTCGTGGTGGTCTTCAGTCAGCAAATAGAGGTAGAGGTCGAGGTATGTTAACCCAAGAGCAGCGTTCTTTTGTTCCTCCAAATTCCGGAAATTACTTTGACCAGCAAAATGTTAGGTCTACACAGTATTACAGTGAGGATCAGTATATTGAAAGAAGGAGGGAATGAAAGTCTTCATTTTGAATAGGACAGCCATGGACAAAGTAAGGGGGTTACGTCAATTCCAGTGGATCAGAATGGACCTTATGTTAATGTCACTACAATGGGTGTTTCAGAGCCATTTCTTTTAGATACTGGTGCCATGAGAAGCTCTATCATTCATTCTAAACTCCCTGGCGCACCTTTGTCTGGCTTAACGAATGTATCTGTAGGATTTTCTGGCGCCCCTGTTCGCAATCCAGTTTCTTGCCCTTTGCCTGTTTCAATAGGCCCTTATGATTTAGAAGCTCCGCTTCTTCTGACGAATGGTTGTGGTGAAAATCTGTTGGGTTTAGATCTATTAAAAAGAATGCATGCTACGATATATTGTTCACCTTCTGGTGTATACCTCACTCTAGGACAGAAAATGACTAGTCCAATGTACTTATCAAAAGATCAATTCCCACCTGAATTGCTTTCTCTTCCCGAAACGCTTTGGGCTACGGGTCCGAATGACGTTGGTTGTCTTGAGATCCCACCTTATGTTGTTACTCTTAAGCCCAATGCTGAAATGCCACGTATTCCGCAATACAGAATCTCTACTGAAGGTGAGAAAGCACTTCTGGAAATTGTCCATGATTTGATTCAGAAGGGTGTGGTTGAGGAAACGAGAGGAAATACATGTAACAGTCCTGTTCTTCCGGTTCTTAAACGCACTGATCCTTCTCAGCCTCCTGTTTATCGTTTTGTAATTGATCTTCGGGAGGTAAACAAGATTGTCGTACCGCAGTTTCCTGTAGTCCCAGATATCACTGCTCTGTTGACGATGATACCTTCTACAGCGACTTGGTTTTCAGTTATTGATCTAAAGAATGCTTTCTTTAGTATTCCCATCGCCGAAGAGAGTAGAGATATTTTTGGTTTTTCCCTCGGAGGCCGAAGCTTCCGGTTTAAACGCGCACCTCAAGGTTATTGTGAAAGTCCCTCTGTTTACAGTCAAGCTCTAAAATGTCATCTTGATGCTTTTTCCTTACCGTCCGGTGCCGCTCTCATTCAGTACATGGATGACTTATTAGTTGCCGCTGATTCAGAGGAGATTTGCAAAAACGTGACCGTTGCACTGTTGCGTCATTTGTTTGATCTAAATCACAAGGTTTCTCCTTCTAAATTACAATATGTCTGTCGCGAGGTGACTTATTTGGGTCATCTCTTGTCAAAGGAGGGACGACGATTGACCCCCGAACGAATTCAGGCAATTGCACAAATGTCAGTCCCATCCACACAAAGAGAGGTACGTGCCTTTTTGGGCATTACTTCTTATTGTAGACAGTGGATTCCGAGTTTCTCTTTACTGGCTAAACCGCTGTTGGCGCTAACTTTAAAAGATACGCCTCAGCCTCTTCCGTGGACTGACGAGTGTCAGAAGAGTTTTACTGATTTGCGTATTGCTTTGTGTTCTGCTCCTGTATTGGGTACTCCTGATTACAGTAAGCCCTTTACGCTCTATGTCCACGAAAGAGAGGGTTGTGCATTGTCAGTCTTAACGCAGCGTTTTGGAGATCAACAGCGACCATGCGCATATTTCTCAGCTACGTTAGATCCAGTAGCTAAAGCATTGCCTAGTTGTCTTAAGGCAACAGCGGCAGCAGCAATTTCTATTCGACAGTCTGCTGGAGTAGTGCTAGATAATACTCTCATTGTTATGGTGCCACATGCAGTGGATACTTTACTAAATAGGACAAAAACGCAGCATCTTACGAGTGCTCGGTTGTCCGGATATGAGCTGACGCTTTTGGCTAGTCACATACACATCAAACGATGTAATACCCTGAATCCAGCTACTTTGTTGCCTCTTCCAGAAGAGAGAGATGTCTCTGAACAGCATGATTGTTTTCTCCGTACTGAAGAAGAGACTAAGGGTAGAATTGACCTAAAAGACACGCCATTAGTGAATCCAGATGGAACACTATGGGTAGATGGTTCTTGTTTCAAGCTCCCGAATGGAGATACAGTTTCAGCCTACGCTATTACCACTTTGCATACGATTGTGGAGACAGCACGCATTAGACATAATTCAGCTCAGGCAGCTGAATTGATAGCCTTAACTAGAGCGTGTGTGTTATCCAAAGGAAAAAGAGTAAACGTGTACACTGATAGCCAATACGCTTTTGGTGTAGCGTTTAACTTTGGGCGCTTATGGAAGGAAAGAGGATTCTTTACTTCCCATGGTACTAAGATACAACATGGTCAATTAGTGACTGAACTTCTTGAGTCACTTACAATGCCTACTCAGATAGCGATCGTGAAGTGTAGTGCACACAAAAAGATTGTGGACGATGTTGGTCGAGGAAATGCATTTGCAGATGAGGTAGCGAAAAAGACAGCCAGAGACAACACAAGTCGAATGTATGTTGTAGGTCCCGCAAACTGCGTAAGAGAAAAGGGAATGTGTGAAGATACAGTAGAGAGTGTGAAATCAATTCAAGGAGAGGCTACGGAGAATGAGTTGAGAAAGTGGAAGGAAAGTACAGGAATGTTAGATGAGATGGGATGTTGGGTTGAATTATCAGAACATCAACGTTGGCTGTTACCAGATGCTTATGTACTACCTGTAGTTACTATGGCACATGGTCCAGCTCACCTAAGTGCAAAAGGAATATGTAAACTTCTGGCTCGAGTGTGGCAAAATGAGGGGATCCCAAAGTGTGCAAATAATGTAGTAAAACATTGTATTGTTTGCTTGATGTACAATCCGGGAAAGGGAACCCCAACTCCAGCAGGTCATTTTGCTCCTCCAACATATCCATTTGAGGTGTTGCAGATCGATTATATTCACATGGAACGATGCAACAATCTCAAATATGTTCTGGTGGTAGTATGTGCTTTTTCTAGATGGGTAGAAGCCTACCCTCTGAAGGACAATACTGCTTTATCAACTGCCAAAATACTTTTGAAAGAATTCTTCCCTAGGTTTGGTTTGCCGCGCATTGTCTGGAGTGACAATGGGAGCGAATTTGTGGGTCAAGTCATGCAAAAAGTTTGTGCAGGTCTTGGCATAAAACAGAAGTTCCACGCGGCGAATCACCCACAGTCGGCTGGTTTAGTAGAATGCTACAATGGAACCTTGAAGCTTAAAATTGCTAAGGTGCAAGCTAGCACAGGACTTAATTGGCCTGATGCTTTACCATTGGCTCTTCTGTCCACCAGAACAGCAGTACACTCTCGTTTGGGGCTTAGCCCTTACGAAGTGATATTTGGTCGCCCAGCTAATGTATGGGGAGTTCCTCGCCCTAAGAAATACTCAGACTTGCCATACCCGATGTTGATTGACTACTTGCATGACCTTACAACTAAATTGCGTGTTCTTCATCAACAGGTTCAGAGTGCTCTACCAGAGGCTTCTACAGACCCAGGTCATTCCATCCGACCAGGTGACTGGGTCTGCACGAAAAATTTCCAGCGACAGAGAAATTTGGAGCCCAGATGGAGAGAGCCACGCCTGGTTCTTTTGACCACAAGAACAGCAGTTAAAGTCGAAGGAAAGAAAAACTGGGTGCATGCCTTGCACTGCAAGAAAGTGCCTTTGCCCTTGCCTTTCGATCAGTGGGTCCGTAGAGGCATCAGTGACTCTGAAAGTGAGAAAGTTCCGCAATTTGTACCATTCAGTGATGCGCGTCTAATTGGAACACTTTCTGAGAAAGAGGACGACGACATCCTTCAAGAAGCAATACCATCGCATTGACGCTTAAACACGACAAATCCAGGAACATTGTTTCAAAACCAGACTGCCTCTGGACAAGAACGCTATAATTTGAGACCAAGACCAAAGAACTTGTAACTTTCTCTCCTATGTAGTACTCTATCCCGGTTGCAGGGTCACGGTAGGAGTCTTAGTTACGACCTGAGTAAGTGGCAATAGGCCTGCAGGACCTCACAGTGTCATAGGACGGTAGATAATTGTGACTACAGTGATTGAGGAAGATTGCCGTGAGCATCCACTTAGAAAGATGGAGGCTACATTAGATAAAAGAGAAAGTAAAAATGTAAAGAATAATTGTAAAGAAATATGTAGTCGTTGTAGTATTGCTCTATGCGTCATTATATTGTCGTGTATTCTTTTGGCATCTGTAAACTGGATCATTATTACTCTGCAGCAAAAAGTTGTCTTTTCTCCTACCTCTACATCTTCTTCTACTATCTCTCCGCACCTATTTCACACTCTTCCCCAGCATGAACTCATCAGAAGAACTGAATACTTTAACAATTCCTTCGTCCAGTTGTTACATCAACATCAGTTAGTGATCAATACAACTGACTGTTGGGTGTGTGGACTCATACCACATACGGTAGAAAAAGGAATGCCATATTTAGTTCTTCCATTCTCCTATGAAGGTTCCGCTTGGGCTTATTTTGTCATTTTCAATAATGCATATCAAAGTAAAATTAAACAACCTGTCAGTTCACATAGTGTTGGTTCAGATTTCAGTCATAGTTTATTGATAAAGGGAATGGTAGCTATGGCTAAAATCATGGAAAAAAGTGAAGCTTCCATAGATGAAAGAAAAGCATATACCAATTGGAACATAACTAATTACATTTCCAGCCTCAATGATAAGATTGAGCAAGGAAAATCTCCTCCGATACGGGTCATACCCCAACAAGGAAATTTCTGTCTGCAAGTAAATGGTAGAACTCCAAACACCGGACAAAGAGAAAGTTTATGTTCCCATACATATGTTTATTCAGCCCTGAATTCACCGCCGTTAGTACCATCTCAAGGTACATACTTCGTTTGCCACGATAGGGCTTATACATGGTTGCCAGCTGATTTCTCTGGTACTTGTTATATAGCCTTTCTTCTTCCCCCTACATACACCGCTCCTGCGAACCATCATAAAAATAGATATGGCAGAGGGATTGTGGATTCGAAAGACACAGCAGGACAAGAGGGAGGAGATTTCCTCAAAGGATTTCTTCCCTTCTGGGGTCCAATGGCCAACAGCAGAAATATAAGGCAATTGGTTCGTGTCGTAGAAACCACCATAGACATCACTGTAGGAGCTTTAAGTAACATTACAGCTGAACTACAGGCTGATCGTCTTATGACCTTGCAGAACCGTGTTGCCTTAGACTTTGTTCTTGCGGATCGTGGTGGAGTATGCAAATTGATCGGATCAAGTTGCTGTATTTTCATACCTAATGACGCTCCGACAGTATACCAAGCTATCTCTAAGTTACACATAATCTCCGAGTCGATTCATCAGGACGAAGGAGATTGGTCCTTTTCAGAGTGGTTTTGGGGATTACTGTCCAAATGGGGTTGGAAGGTATTGACATTCTTTGGAGTAATTTTAGCTTTTATATTCTCTTGTTGTCTTTGTATGCACTGCGGTCCTGCCGTCTGCAACCTATGTGCTACTGCATGTATTCCCAAACCCAAGTCACAAAGAACAGAGAATATCAAAATGATGGTACAGCAACAGCTTGATGACCTCATGGCCATAGACATCGACTCAGATTAACATGAGTTTGTGTATCTTGCCTGAGTTCTGGCAAAAGGAGGGTCTGAGGAAATTCGATTTTTAATACGATCGTATCGACCCGCCATTTTGTGGCCCGCCGCCATTTTATGTTGCCTTCACTCAGGCAGCACAGCGAACGAAGTCCATTCTGCCTTTTCTGCTTATTCTGCAACATGGTGTTCAAAACAGTCTTCTGCCTCTATCTTTACAAGGCTGGTATTAAGGTCTGACCGAGTACACTAATCCCTGTCTGGTTTTCTAATCCTTGTTTCAACTATCTGTAGGCTCACACTATTCTCCGCCGATCTTATCTTATCGTCTGGCCTTCGCTGTCCTTTGCTAGTATTCTCTCATTTCACAACTGTCCTCCAAACGCACACAAACTTATCGCACCACATGCAACTTCGTTGTGGATCGGTTAATGAATTAGTTCAAGGGAGGGGTGACAAACACAGCTGGAGGGGAGGCAACCTTAAGTCACTTGATACTTTGTTCTGTCTTGTTTTCCGACATTTCTATTGGCTCTGTTCTATCTTTACATTATTCTTACTGGCTCCTTTCTATGTGTTCTGGGAGTGTATGTAGTTAATAAATGTTTTTATACGGTATATAAGATTGTGCGCCACAAAGTAAAGTGGCAGTCTCCTGAGAACATACCTTGTGTACTTCTTGGACAACTGTACTAGCTGCAGCTAATAAAATCTGATCTTTTACGCCTGACAGAGTGTCCCGTGTCTCTGTTAGTTGAGGCAGGTGAATCCAAGGAGATTTCAGGCGTACCCTGCGCCGCCAGGCCCATAAGGTTCTGGTTCTTCACCACTGCTTGGCCTGGGGAGTGCAAGGCCACAGTCTCTCAAGTGGATGGCTTCTTCGACAGGTTCTGGAGGGGGCCTTGTGCCCAGTGTGCTTCATCCTGGCAAGGAGGGGCTGAGTGGATGGCTTCTTCCACTGGTTGTGGAGGGGGCATTGTGCCCAGTGTGCTTCATCCTGGCAAGGAGGTGCTGAGTGGATGGCTTCTTCCACTGGTTCTGGAGGGGGCCTTGTGCCCAGTGTGCTTCATCCTGAATGGGACAAGGTCACAGTCTCTCACCTGGGTGTCACACCGACAGGTGTTGCAGGGGCCAGGACGCACTGCAGCCCATGTAGTCACCACTACACACTGCTCGCCGGCGGTGACCACTGCTCAGTGGATGCCAGTTGCTCTGCAGGTGGTAGTGCTGGCAGTGGTGGTGGTAGCCTCCAGGCCTTCACCTGCAGCCTCAGACGGCTGCTCCTGCCAGTGGTGCTGCTGGCGGCAGTGCATGTGGTATGCTGGCGGCGGTGCATGTGGTGGTGGTGGCTGTGGTGCAGGTGGCGGTGCTCGTCGCGGTGCAGGTGGCAGTGCTGGCAGTGGTGGTGGTAGCCTCTAGGCCTTAACCTGCAGCCTTGGATGGCTCAAGTGCCATGGCTGGTGTTCTGTGCCCCTTCCAGCCCTTGGCAGATGGTGGTGGCTCCTTGCTTCTGCCAGCTGGTGTCTTTGTCTTGCCCTTGCTGGCTGGTTGTGCCTCCTTCCCCTTGCTGGCTGGTGTCCCCTTCTTGCCTTTGCTAGGTGGTGGACCCTTCTTGGCCTTGGCAGGTGTTGCTGGCACACTGGCTGGACTGACGGGTGCCTCCTTGGAGCCTCTCACTCCTGCATTAGCTGCAGAAATCACAGTGGCCGTGGACGGGGTGGCTGAGGTGCTGGGCTGGGTTCTGGCCACCCTGGCCCAAAGTGAAGGACGGGGGGGAAGGTAGGGAAGAGGTCAATGTTGGTGAGGAAAAGCTTCTTAGGAACACTGTGGTGGGAGGAGGGTGAAGGTTTGGGAGTGGAGAAAGAGGGAGTGGTTGTAGGAGGTGTCAGTCTGCTGTGTTTGGGTGGAGGTCCATGGGCCGGATGCTGCTGTGATGTGGATGGCTGTTGGATGTGTGTGTGCTTGTGTTTGTGTACTTTGGGAGGAGGGGTCACAGACACAGTGGGAGAGGGCACAGTGGACATGTGCATGTATGTGGGGGTGGTGACTGCCAGTGAGGGGCGTGTAGTGATAGGCATGCTGGTGATGGAGGTAGTGAATGAGGATGTAGTGCATGCATGTGTGAGTGGAGACGCTACTGGGAGGCAGGTGGACGAGGAGGAGGAGGGGGACACAGTGGAGGCAGTGGATGTTGGTGTGTCTGCATGGGGATGGTGCTTGTGTGATTGCCTTTGAGATGAAGTGTGGTGCTTGTGTTTGCCTGAACCACTTCTGTGTGTTGATTTGGGTGATTGCTGGTCTGAAGGTGTACTTTGGATAGGCTGGGGTTGAGGGGATTGGGACTGGGTAGAGGGAGTTGGATGGGGGAGGCTAGAGGCTGGAGACAGGGACAATGGCTGCCATCAATGGGGAGGCCAGAGCCTGGAATGCTCTCTGGTGGGCCGCCACGCCAGAATGAATGCCCTCCAGGCATGCATTTATTTGTTGCAAATACCCTGCTACACCCTGGATGGCATTCAGTATGTTTGACTGCCCAACAGAAAGGGATCTCAGGATGTCAATAGCCCCCTCACTGAGGGCAGCAGGGCTGACTGGGGCAGGGCCTGAGGTGCCTAGGGCGAAGGAGATGCCCACCCTCCTGGGTGAGCGGGCATGGGAAACACGCTGAGGGGCTGCTGGGAGGGTGGTGCTGGTACGGGGTGTGGCAGCTGCACCTGTAGTTGGGGTGGGCACAGAGGTGTCCGCCACCGCCAAGGATCTTCCATCGGAGGAGGAGTTGCTGTCGGTAGTGTCCCCTCCTGTCTCCATCGTGGTGCTCCCCTCTCCCTCCGTCCCACTTGTGCCCTCAACCGTCAGTAGATTCGGCCTCCAGGCCCATGTGGGATGCAGCTCCCTCCATCGCCGTTGCCTCTGCTCCTCTGCCAGTTGATGCTAATGCACACAAGGACAGGGTAACAAAACAAAAAGGGGGGGGGAAGAGACAGAGGACACACTTGGTCAATGCCAGCAGCAACATTACAGTTGGCGTACACAACACACAGGGAACAGCCCTATGCACTAGGCCATGCACTACCAGTTACACTGCTAGTCACCAGCCCATGGGGTAAAATGCCTAACGCCACATGTGAAACCCACAGGACCCTGCCCAGTAGGAGATGGCTACTAACACTTTTGGGGTTGGAGTGCATCTGATCTTGCCCATCATTGAACATACCCTGTCATGTTCACCCTGGCCTAGGGGCACCCACAGCCCACATCCCCATCCAGATAATACCTGAACGCGGGCAAAGTCATGAATCAGAATCTGTACTCACCCCCTTGTGGCTGCTGTGATGCCTTCAAGCGCCCATCCAACTCCGGTTAGGCCACCGCCAGGATGCGGAACATCAGGGGGGTGTGTTTACGACAGACACCCCTTCCTCATTGGGAGGCCAGCCATAGCTGGGCCTCCACCGTCTTCCTTGCCCAGCAGCGCAGGTCCTACCACCGTTTGCGACAGTGGGTGCACCACCTGTCAAAGACCCCCAGGGTCTGCACCTCCTTGGCGATGACAAATACCCTTTTTCTGATGGGCGCTGACTTGCAGGAAAAAGACAGCAGAAAAGTTATTAGTCATACCGTCCGGACATTCATACTTATGCCCACCATATCCCTCCCACCCCCTTATGCACAGACATTGACCACCATACATACAGCGCTCTGCCCAGGACCCCTCAGCCCCCTCCTACACAGGGCTTCCACACTCAGCAATCAATACATTCATGGCCCACGCATCATGCTCACAGTGTAGTCACCTGTTTTTCTGGAAGACCATAGAGTAAAGTGTACTGGAGTTGGACCCCATCCACTAGTCTCCCCAACTCCTCGGAAGTGAAGGCAGGGGCCCTTTCCCCAGACACCCAAGCCATTGTCGCTTCCAGACACAGGTCACAGCAGCACTTGCAGTGTAGGTCCTCTCCTTTTGAAGGTCAGGTAGCAAGTGAGTGCACAGATAGAAAATGGTGGTCACGTCTGCGGCGGTGTGTACGGTCACTGCCGGCGTACATCGCCATTGGCTCCTGGAACCCATAAGGCCCAATGATAACCAATGCCATGCTGCGCGGTGGTCATCGACCACCGACTGCAATGGCACACAATGCCAACGGAGTAACCTAATTTCCACTTGTCTCTCCTCATAGGTCAGGCAGCCGCCATTTCAGGGGGCTACAGGCCATGGCACCTAACTGCGTCACAGTAGACATTGGCACATCACCTGACTTCCGAGTTTACATACTGTTTCTTTAAAGGAAGAATTGAATATTAATTATGACATATGTGTGAATATGACCTTCTGCTCACTGTTTTTCACCCTAGAGTTCAACCGCTGCAGATGAATAGGAGATGGAGACATCCCCCTGTGTACAGACCCCTGGTGAACCTGGCGACAATGGCAGACAGGTACATTATCCTGACGTACAGACTTGATAAAGCCACAGTCCAAGAACTATGTGCCCAATTGGAGCCAGACCTGATTTCAGCTATCCGCCAGCCCACAGGTATCCCCCCTCTAGTGCAGGTCCTGTCAGTGCTCCATTTCCTGACAAGTGGTTCTTTCCAAGCGACTGTGGCCATGGCATCAAGGATGTCACAGCCTATGTTCTCCAACGTGCTGACCAGAATGTTGTCTGCCCTGCTGAAACACATGTGCAGCTACATCATATTCCCCCAGGTGGAGGATTTGGCCACAGTGAAGGCTGACTTCTATGCACTGGGACATATCCACCACCTTCATCATTGGTGCCATTGATGGTACACATATTGCATTTGTCCCCCCCGGAGAAATGAACAAGTGTTCAGAAATAGGAAAAGCTTTCCCTCTCTGAATGTGCAGATGGTGTGTTTGGTGGACCAGTACATCACCCGTGTCATTGCCAAATATCCTGGCTCTGTGCATGATGCCTTTATCTTGAGGAATAGCAGCATCCCATATGTGATGGCAGAGGCACCGGGTGTGGCTAATAGGTGAGCCCATGGTTCCCACGCAGTTGATGTAGGTATACGAGTGTGGCTTTTTCACTAAGGGTGAGTGTGTGGCTAGCAGGTATCCGTCAAATATGTGCAGGTGACTCTGGTTACCTCAACCTCTCATGGCTACTGACCCCAGTGAGGAATGCCAGGACAAGAGCAGAGGAACATTACAATGAGGCAAATGGGCGAATAAGGAGGATCATTGAGAGGACCTTTGGCCTCCTGAAGGCCAGACTCCGGTGCCTCCATCTGACAGGTGGATCCCTATACTACTCACCCAAGAAGGTGTGCCAGATCACCGTTGCATGTTGCATGTTGCATGTTGCATGTTGCATGTTGCACAACCTGGCCTTGGGACGCCAGGTGCCTTTTCTGCAGGAGGATGAGCCTGGGGATGGTCGTGTGGCAGCGGTGAAGCCTGTGGACAGTGACAAAGAGGAAGCAGAGGAAGAAGATGTGGACAACAGAAGTACACTAATTAAACAGTACTTCCAGTGACACACAGGTAGGACACTGTAACTTCATCTTCCATTGCAGTTTTGTGTTTGACATTGAACATGGCAGCCTGATTTACCTATTTCTATGGCCACTTACAGTACCTTTTGGCATCTCTATTTTCAGATCTCTGTGCCCCACTCTGGCTCCTGGTGTGTTTACTGCTGCCCACTACAAGTCATACCTATGTAAATATTACAGTACATTTCAACTGCAATGTTTACAGTTTGTTAAACTAATACATATGTCAAACAATTGACAGACTACATATTTGAATTTGTTCTAAGGGTGCTTATTTATGGGCTAATATGTGGAGGGGGAATGGCAATGGGCTGGATTGCTGATGGGGGAAAATCCAGGGTAGAGTCCAGTCTATTTCTATCACAGGTGCATTGTCCAAGGGGGAGTAGGAAGGGGCAGTTCAAGGTGGACAGGGTGACAGAGTGGGACAGAAGGGTGACAATCAGGAGAGTTTTATTTCACGGCGGGGGTCTTGGCAATGTTCTCTGGCTTCTGCCTGGATCACAGAGACCGTTTGCAGGGTGGTTCTCCTTCTGCAGGGGGTGGGGTGCTGGTGGCCTGTTGGTCCTGTGGCGGGGCCTCCTGTCCACTAACGCCGGCACAGGTGGAGGGCTGCTCATCGTTATGGCTAGTGTCAGGGGCCCGTTGGTGTGCCACTGCCTCCCTCATGGTGTTGGCCATGTCTGCCAGCATCCCTGCAATGGTGACCAGGGTGGTGTGGATGTCCCTCAGGTTCTCCCTGATGCCCAGCTACTGTCCCTCCTGCACCCACTGGGTCTCCTGTAACTTGGCCAGTATCTGGCCCAGGGTCTCCTGGGAATGGTGGTATGTTCCCAGGATGTTGTTGAGTGCCTCGAGAGTCGGTTCCATGGGTCTGTCCTCTCCCTGTCCCACAGCAGTCCTCCCAGCTTCCCTGTCGTCCTCTACCTTTGTCCCTTGAACCGTGTGCCCACTGCCACTGACCCCAGGTCCCTGATCATCCTGTGTTTGTGGGGTTGCCTGGGGTCCCTGTAGTGGTGGACACACTGCTTATTGATGTGTCCTGGGGATAGAGGGATGGGCCTGCTGGGTGGTTGCTGTGCTGGTGTTTCCTGAGGGGGGAGGCTCTGTGGTGGTTTTGGACTGTGGCTGGGTCACCGATTGTCCAGAGGCCCCTGATAGGCCAGGTTGGTCATCCTGATCCAGGCGTGCAGAGCTGCTGTCATCACTGTGGGTCTCTTCTGGGTGGGGACTGGATGTTGCTGGCACCGCCTCTCCAGTGACGTTGTGTGGGGGTCCTGTGGGGATGTAAATTCAGTGTTATTGTTTCTGCATGTGACATCTTGTTCATGGGTATGTTTCCCTCTATGGCTGTTATTACCAAGGCAGCTTTGGGTTGTGTGAGTTGTGATTTGGTTGGCTAAGTGATTGTCACTAGTGTGCATGCTATGGTGATGGGTGTCCATGCAGGCCTGTGATGGGGGTCCATGCATTGGTGTAGTATGCAGGGCTTGGTATTGGGATGGTTAGGTTACGATGGTGGGGTATATGTGAGGTGGTGGAGTGATGAGGGTGAGGGTAGGGTAGGAGTTTGTGATGGCATGCAGGTAGGGGAGATATTGTAGTAAAGTTTTGACTTACCAGAGTCCAGTCCTACTGCTACTCCTGCCAGGCCCTCAGGATACATGATCGTCAAGACTTGCTCCTCCGGTGTTGTTAGTTGTGGGGGAGGAGGGGGGGTCCACCGCCAGTCCTCTGTACAGCTATCTGGTGTCTTGCTACTACGGAACGCACCTTCCCCAATAGGTCGTTCCACCTCTTCCTGATGTCATCCCTTGTTCTGGGGTGCTGTCCCACAGCGTTGACCCTGTCCATGACTCTCCACCATAGCTCCATCTGCCTAGCAATGGACGTCTGCTGCACCTGTGATCCGAATAGCTGTGGCTCTACCCAGATGATTTCCTGCACCATGACCCTTAGCTCCTCCTCAGAGAATCTAGGGTGTTGTTGTGGTGCCATGGGTATAGTGTGAGTGGTGTGTGTGAGAGTGTGTGGGGTGATGTGCTGGGGTGCGTGCTGTGAGGTGCGTGGATAGTGTATGGGTGATGGTGTTTTGTGGCTCAGATTCAGTGGGTGCTCCTCGCTTGTCTCTCTCTCTCACTTGCTAAAATCTTTGGGTCGTAAAGGGTTGTGGGTATTGTGGGTGGGTGTCTTATAGTGTTGTGGGTGTGTGTGTGTGGTGTGTGTATGTGTATCAGGTGTGTGTATTTTGAATTGTCCAATGTTGTGTTGTTTTGTATGTGTGTGTGTATTTTGAGCGCGGCGGTGTGTACCGCCAATGGTTTACCGCAGTTGAATGACCACCGCAGTGATTCGTGGGTCATGATGCTGTGGGCGTATTTGTGTTGGCATAACGGTGAGGGTTTTGGTACCGCCAGTTTATCACTGACCTTTGGGCTGCCGGACTTGTATGGGTGTCTGTATAGTGGCGGATTTCTACGTGTGGGTCATAATACCTGTAGCGGTATACCGCCGCAGTCACAGTATGTTGGCAGCAGTCAGCATGGAGGTAAGCGGCACTTACTGCCAATGTTGTAATGAGGGCTTTTGTCTCCTAAGTTAAACCTTGTTGCTCGTTGTCAAGCTACCAAGGGTTGAGCTGGGGTTAATTTATTGAGACCTAACTGAACCTAATGAGAGTTAGTGGCCTAATGCTAAGCGTAGGTAGTTGCCTGCCCTTAGCAATAATCCACTTTTCAACAAGAGAATAGAATCAAAGATCATTCATTGCAAAAAAAGAAAAACTGAGTTTGTCCATCAAGGGGGTTGAGAAATGAGACTAGAATCAACGATCATTCATTGCAGTACATTAGTTCCAAGTGTCATTTTTGGAATAGGGATTTTAGGATTAATATAGCCAACTCATCGATAGTCGATACTAGTACCATAGGCGATCTGATTTAGATAAGTACACTGTTACTGTGTTTGTCTGTTAAAATATTTTGTTGAGATTCACTGTACCACTAATCTGTTCTTTTTATCTTCTTTATTTCTTACATCGGACCCAAGGGCAAGAAGAGGGGCAGCGCCGAGGCGGGTCTGGGAAGTGCTGGGGAGGAGGAGGCGCCAATCACCAGCACCACTGCTGATGGCTGTGCTCACCACGGTAAATCCTATTTTTTATTATTAGTATTTCCCAAACTTTTACCTCTGCCCACTATGATACTACTTTTAATTTTGCCTTGTTTCCTTTTTATACTGTCTCCTTTTCTCCAACTCCCCCATCCATTTTTTGTTTGATTCATTTTATCGCTGCATTATATTTTTTTCCTTATTTCATGTTTCTTTTTTGTAGCTGGCTAGTCAGTTCTAGTCTGTGGATTTATTCTACTTTGGTGGTAATCTTTTCCTCTCCCCTATATGTCTTGTGGTACTATAAGACTCAGAACTGATTTTTGGTACTCTATTGTCTACTGTAAAGATTGCCGGCCCAAGCAACCTAGTATTTTAAATAATATTAACCATGCAAGTTTGTTGTGAATGCTTTCTTGGTCTTGCTCATGCTCTAACAGTTAATGAGAGAGCAGCATCTGTGTTAGGCATTTGACTAGGCCCCATTTTTCTGCCTCCATGGTCATAGCTTTTCCAATTGTATCAGCTCCTCTTTGAATGAAATTGTCATTGATCTGTCTGTACTGCTCAAAAAGATGTTGCAGCATATATTAGGTTGAG
Organism: Pleurodeles waltl; assembly: GCF_031143425.1. Classification (NCBI taxonomy): domain Eukaryota; kingdom Metazoa; phylum Chordata; class Amphibia; order Caudata; family Salamandridae; genus Pleurodeles; species Pleurodeles waltl. Next base: position 500,175,796 of record NC_090445.1, read on the forward strand.
TTCCAACCTGTTGACCCCTCGTATATCAAGGCTTTAACTGCTAATCTATTAGCACACTGAATAATCAGCAACTGCTTTAGGGATTTAAAAGAATGGCTGAAATGAGTGCGGATTTGTCTGCAGATGGTCAGTATGTTGCTGACTATGGCCCTCATTATAACTTTGGAGGTAACTGCCACCTACCGCCACGGCGACTGCCGCCAACATACCACCGCCGTGGCTACCAGCCATCCACGCGTATTATGACCATCAACGGTTTTCCACCAGAAGGCTGGCGGAATACCACTGACGGTCATGGCGGCGGACAGCGGTAAGGTGGCACTGCTGACAGCAGCACCGCCATGACAGCAAAACACCACTGACCATTTCATGAGCAATGATACGGCCTGGTGGTGTTTTGCTGGTGGATGCTGCTGCTGACAGCAGCGCCACATTCTGGCTCCAGCCGGAGGACCCCCTGCAAGCAGGTAAGTTGGGTTCTCTGACAGGAGAGGTGGATGGGGGTGTTGTGTGGGGGTTGTGTGTGTATGGTTTGGTATGTGTGCATGCGGGTGTGAGTCGCGTTGAATGAGTGCGTGAATGACTGAATGTGAGTGTATTTGTATGTTGTGAATGCATGTGTGCGACAAAGTATGTTGGTGTGTGTCGCAGTGTGTGGGTATGTATATGTGCATGCGTGGGTGAATGGGGGTATGTGTGTGTACATGTGTGTATATGGGTGCGAGTGTGGGAGTTTATATGTGCAGGCGGCAGGAGAGGGCAGGGGACGGTGGAGGAGGATTCTTGGGAGGGTGAGGGGGGCGGAAGAGACACCTATCAGTGCCAGGGGAGGGATTCCCTGGCACTGATAGTGCCTACCGCCATGGTTTTCGTGGCGGTATGATTGACACAAAAACCATGGCGGTAGGCCGGGTCGTAATCCTGAGGGAGGGAGTGTGACAGCCACCGGGTTGGAGACTGAAGTCTCGAGCCCAGTGGCTGTTACCACCCTGGAGGTTGGTGTGTTATACCGACAGAATCATAATCCCATTTTTTTTACCACTGGCCTGTTGGCAGTATTACCACCGCTTTAACACCGACCTCCAGGGTCATAATGAGGGCCTATGTCTTCTTTCTTGAGAAATTGTTGAAAAACCAAGTTGATTCAGTGTGCAAAACAGAGGGCCCTAAAATATCCACTGTCTGGCATGGCCTTGACTATGTTACTGCCATAATCCATGGCAACAAATCCAGTTCACAGACTTCTGGGTCACAGCCATTCAGACACCTTGCTATTAAATTCATCCAAGATGTTTGCAGCTGTATGTGATTTCCCCATGGTAAACATGGCTACTGTTGCATGCTGCTGAACGCTCTTAAAAATTTCTTCAGTACCAAAACCTGTAGTTAGCTTTTGCTTTACCCCTGCAAAAGAGATACAGGTGGTCATTACAACCCTGGCGGACGGTGTTAAAGCAGCGGAAATACCGCAAACAGGCCGGCGGACAAAAAAAGGGAATTATGACACTGGCGGAAACAGCCAACAAAGACAGCCACTTTAACAAAACCGCCCGCCACGGCGATACAGACAAGCAGCACGGCGGTTACCGCCAACAGACAGGCGGGAGACAATGTACCGCCCACAGTATTACAACCCGCCAATCTGCCACCTTTTCCGGGGCGGATTCACCGTGGCTAAAAACACGGCGGAAACAGCTTTTGCTATGGGAAAACGCTCACCTGAACACATCCGACGAGGAAGGAGGCCACCATGGAGCCGGAATTACTAATACTCCCTGCCCTTGTCTTTCTGCTCCTCTACGACCAACAGCTACGTAGACTCCGAAGACACCGGTGAGTACTGCACCTACGACACGGGGAGGCAAAAGTTAGGGGGACACCCACCAAACACCCCCACCCTCGCATATTACAACATACACACCATGCATTCACAAAAATCACAAGAACAACCCACAATCCCCCCGGAAGAATGAATAGACTTCGGTCAAACATTATAATGTGCCAATATACATGTCATACAAAAATATACAGATATATATTTCAAAATCACTCATAATTATATATACAATATGAGAAGTAGTGCAGATATGTACACAACAATGTCCGTGCACCAACAGTCCAAAAATGCATGGGCGAGGCCCACAAACGATACCTGATCACAATCGGAGAGAACACTGCTGGGGCATCAGATAGAAATACTACAGGCACCTCAGGGGGAAAGGAAGGGGGGGCACCTCAGCCAGATGAATGCGAAGCAATATCCACGGCGGGGCTCCATGCCCATTGATGTATCCTGGGGAGTGCAAAGCCACAGTCTCACAAGTCTCTACAGTGGGTGGGTTGCCCACTGTGCGACCCTGGGGAGTGCAAAGCCACAGTCTCACAAGTCTCTACAGTGGGTGGGTTGCCCACTGTGCCATCCTGGGGAGTGCAAAGCCACAGTCTCTCAAGTAGATGCAGTTCTCTACTGGTACTGGGTGGGACTGGTGCCCAGACTGGATGAGTCTCCCCGTGAAAGTTCATGTCCTGTCACTGTCCCAGCTGCACATGGGATAAGGATGCCTGATGTGGCGGCCTTTTCATTCCTACACGGTGCTTGCCCTGTTCAGCGGTCTTCACCATGGCGGTCTTTGCCCTGTTCAGCGGTGCTTTGCCATGGCAGTTCTGGACTGTTCAGCGGTGCTTTGCCATGGCGGTTCTGGACTGTTCAGTGGTGCTTTGCCATGGCGGTCTTTGCCCTGTTCAGCGGTGCTTTGCCATGGCGGTCCTTGCCCTGTTCAGCGGTCTTCACCATGGCGGTCTTTGCCCTGTTCAGCGGTGCTTTGCCATGGCGGTCTTTGCCCTGTTCAGCGGTGCTTTGCCATGGCGGTTCAGGACTGTTCAGGGGTCTTCACCATGGCGGTCTTTGCCCTGTTCAGCGGTGCTTTGCAATGACGGACTTTGCCCTGTTCAGCGGTGCTTTGCCATGGCGGTCCAGGACTGTTCAGCGGTCTTCACCATGGCGGTCTTTGCCCTTTTCAGCAGAGCTTTGCCATGGCAGTCTTTGCCCTGTTCAGCGGTGCTTTGCCATGGCGGTTCTGATATGGACATTGGTGTGTGGCATGACGATCTCTACACTGGGCATTGGTGTGTGGCATGACGTTCTCTACACTGGGCATTGGTGTGTGGCATGACGTTCCATCATTGCCCAGCGGGGCTGTGGCAGCCTGGGCCCTCCTGGGCTGTGACTCCAACGGTGGTCTCTGGACCGGTGACGATACTTGGGCCCTCCTGGGCTGTGACTCCGGCGGTGGTCTCCGGACCAGTGCCGATACTTGGGCCCCCACGGGCTGTGACTCTGGCGGTGGTCTCTGGACCAGTGACGATACTTGGGCCCTCCTGGGCTGTGACTCCGGCGGTGGTCTCCTGACCAGTGACGATACTTGGGCCCTCCTGGGCTGTGACTCCGGCGGTGGTCTCCTGACCAGTGACGACGGTGCTGGCGGTTGTGTCTGGACCGCCGGAAATGATGGCGCACTTCTCCGCCGTGACACTCACAACAGGCTGGGCAGACTTCCTCTGGACCTTCCCCACCTTTTTTGGAGTCACAGCTGACTCACCAATCCCCTTCGAACCCATGTCAGTTGTTGTCCCACCAGGAGTCTTAACACGGTCCCGTCGTCCACTCTCCAATTTTAGAGCCTTTACAGGGGGTGGGCTGCCAGTGCCTTGGCTCTGGGTCCTACTGCCTGCCCTAGTGGCCGGTGCACTCCACAAGCCTTGAACACGCACCACTGGTATTGGAGGCTTTTTGGCTGAGGCGCTACGACGGGACTGATGAATTGGAGGGGGGGTGGGGGCAAAAAGGTCAATTTTACAGAGGGACAGTTTCTGACGAACACTGGGATGGGTAGCTGGAGGGGGTCTGGGAGTGGAGGAAGAGGAGGTGGTTGTCGGAGTTGTCACTTTAGCTGTTTTGGGTGCAGGTGCAGGTACTGGAGGCTGTCGTGAGGTGGATGGATGTTGGGTGAGTGATTGCCGGCGTTTGTGTACTTTGGGAGGGGGCGTCACAGACACACTGGGAGAGGACACAGGGGATGTGTAAATGGCAGTGGAGGTGGTGAGTGCAGGTGAGCGGCATGGGGTGCTGGGTCTCCTTGTGCGACTCATGGTGCCTGTAGATGTGGTGCATGCAAGTGTGTGTGTAGACGAGACTGGGAGGGAGGAGGGAGAAGAGGAGGAGGGGGACACAGTGGAGACAGTGGATGTTGCTGTGTCTGTATGGGTGTGATGCTTGTGTGAGTGCCTGTGGGATGTGTGGTGCCTATGTTTGCTTGAGCTCCTTTTGTGTGTTGACTTGTGTGCATGCTGGTCTGTAGGTGTGCTTGGGATGGGCTGGGGTACAGCGGATTGGGTCTGGGTGGAGGAAGTTGGAGGGGGGAGGCTAGACACAGGGACAATGGCTGCCATCAGTGCTGAGGCCAGAGTCTGAAAAGCTAGCTGAAGGGCCGCCTGACCAGAATGAATGCCCTCCAGGAATGCATTGGTTTGTTGCAACTGCCTTTCTACACCCTGGATGGCATTCAAAATGGTAGACTGCCCAACAGTGAGGGACCTGAGGAGGTCAATGGCCTCCTCACAGAGGGCAGCAGGGGTGACTGGGGCAGGGCCTGAGGTGCCTGGGGCGAAGGTGATGCCCACCCTCCTGGGTGAGCGGGCACGGGGCGAACGCTGAGGGGCTGCTGGGAGGGCGGGGCTGGTAGGGGAGGTGGCGGCTGTACCTGTTGAAGTGGGGGGCACAGATGGTGCTGCCACCACAGGGGAGCTCCCATCGGCGGACGAGTCCGTGTTGCTAGTTGGTGATCCGGTGGCCGACGTGAAGCTCCCCTCGCCCTCCGTCCCACTGGTGCATTCAGAGTCCGCGGTGTGGCCCTCCATGGCCATGTGGGATGCAGCTCCCTCGTGCTCCGGTGCCACTGTACCTCCGCCTGTTGATGCTGATGTACAAAAGGACAGGGAGAGCAGGAAAAGGGGGGGAGACAGAAGAAAGAGAGTTTTAGTGCATGGTATTTCGCTACCGTTGGCGGACAAGACAGACGCAGCAGCCCCCTGCATAATGCTGTGCTCCTGCACTCTGCACAAGCAATTTCTGGGTTATGGCCTACATGGCAATGGTGGACATCTGCGCACATGGATGCCACAGGGGAAACTATACCTCGACTTGGCACTCTGCTGAGGTTGGGTTGAGTGCCACATGTCCTACATTATGGAGGGGCCTTGCCTACCCAACTCGCCCTGGCCTAGGGACACCCACAGCCCACCTCCCCCACCCAGACACCTCCACTGCACGCAAAGTCTGCAGAATGAGGTTGTACTCACCCTCTTGTGTCTGCTGTGATATCCTCAAGCGCCCATCCAACTCCAGGTAGGCCACCGCCAGGATCCGGAACATCAGGGGGGTCATGGTGCGCCGGGCACCCCTCCCACGTTGGAAGGCCATCCCCAGCTGAGCCTCCGCCGTCTTCTTGCTGCAGCGGCGAATGTCCTCCCATCTCTTCCGGCAGTGGGTGCCCCGTCTCTGGTGGGCCCCCAGGGTCGGGACCTCCTTGGCGATGGCACGCCAAATGTCCCTCTTCTGGTGGGCGCTGACCTACATGACATGCACAAGGGAAGAGGAACAGTCATTACCAACTGCACCGTCAATGTGAGTGGCCCCCTCCCTACTCTGGCCAAGTGGCCCATTCATTCCCATGCATTAATGTTCTATGAACTCTGCCCCCTTCCCTCTTCCAACCAGCCCTCTCCACCCAGGCCTAGCCCATACAACGTGCTGCCTGTGTACTAACCTGTTGGTCTGGAGGACCATAGAGTAGCATGTACTGGGGGAGGACCCCATCCACAAGTTTCTCCAACTCCTGTGCAGTGAAGGCAGGGGCCCTTTCCCCAGACGCAGCAGCCATTGTCGCTTCCAGACCGAGGTCACAGCAGCACTAGCAGTGTAGGTCCTCTCCTGTCGAAGGTCAGGTATCTAGTGATTGAACAGATAGAAAATGGCGGTGACGTCCACGGCGGTGACGTCCACGGCGGTGCGCATCATCACTGCCGGTGCACCTGTTCATTGGCTCCTGGGACCCATAGGGTCCAATATTAACCAATGCAGTATTGCGCCGCGGTCTACGACCGCCTAACGCGATGGTGTGCAACGCCAGCGCAGTTACCCCACAATCCCATTGTCCCAGTTTAGAGGTCAGACACCGCCATTTCAGGGGCCCACATGGCTTCATTTACAACTGCGTCACACATAGCTAGGCCTACACTCAACACATATACAGGAAGGGTTTTGTGTCTGGTGTAGTCTTGTGTGTAACTGTGGGTACATACCTGGAGGAATGGTGACTGGTCCTTCGCTGTTGTCCTTCGTAGGCACCGTCAGCTGGGACATATGAGAAGATGGCGGAATCCTCCAGTGTACCGACCGCTGGTGGACCTGTTGACAATGGAAGAAAGACATTTAATCGTCACCTACCGGTTTGACCGTGCCACTATCCAGGAACTATGTACCCAGTTGGAGCCAGACCTGATGTCACAAATCTGCCATCCGACTGGAATCCCCCCTGACGTGCAGGTGCTGTCAGTGCTCCATTTCTTTGCAAGTGGGTCATTTCAGACTACTGTGGCCATGGCATCAGGGATGTCCCAGCCTATGTTTTCCAACGTCTTGTCCAGAGTGTTGTCTGCCCTGCTGAAACACGTAAGGAGATACATCATTTTCCCTCAGGTAGAGGATTTGCCTACAGTGAAAGGTGACTTTTATGCCCTTGGACATATCCCCAACGTCATAGGTGCCATTGATGGGACCCATGTAGCTCTGGTCCCCCCCCCCCACAGGAGTGAACAGGTGTACAGGAACAGGAAGATTTATCATTCCATGAATGTCCAGATGGTCTGTTTGGCAGACCAGTACATCTCGCAGGTAAATGCTATGTTCCCTGGCTCTGTGCATGACGCCTACATCCTGTGGAATAGCAGCATCTCTGATATGATGGGTCAACTCCAGAGGCACCGTGTATGGCTATTGGGGGACTCTGGTTACCCCAACCTTTCCTGGCTATTGACCCCAGTGAGGAATCCCAGGACCAGGGCAGAGGAACGCTACAATGAGGCCCATGGGCGGACTAGGAGGGTGATCAAACGCACCTTCAGCCTCCGGAAGGCCAGGTTCAGGTGCCTCCATATGACAGGTGGATCCCTATTCTACTCACCGAAGAAGGTGTGCAACATCATTTTCGCCTGCTCCATGCTCCATAATTTGGCTTTGCGACGCCAGGTGCCTTTTCTGCAGGAGAATGATCCAGATGACGGTATTGTTCAGCTGTGGAGCCTGTGGACAGTGATGAGGATGAAGCAGAGGAAGAAGAAAACGACAACAGGGAGTCAGTCATACAGCAATATTTCCAGTGACACACAGGTGAGAACATTTTCTGGTTTAACATTACATTAACTTTCACACGTCTACCTCTATCCTGTTCCTCCATTTCAATCACTATTTGTTAACTGAATTGTACCCTTCCATTTCAATTTCACAGGTGTGGTAACCTACGTGTCAACTGTTTGCATCCTTCATGGGCTTGTGATGTGTGACATAGGTATGTTAGCCTTACAATGGTACAGCCATTATGACACTATCATTGATCATACAAAGTACCAAATCATAGACTGACTCCAGATTGTTTTGTGTTTCAAGGGTGTTTATTTAAGTGCTCAAAAAATGAAGGGGGGTTGTAAAATGGTGATGGGGGATGGTGGAGGAACGTCCATGGCAGAGTCCAGTCTATTAGTCTCACAGGTGCACTGCCCATCTGGGCATAGGAGGTGGAGCTGGGGCAGTTCGAATATGGACAGGGTAACAAAGTGGGACAGTGGGAGGACAATCAGGGTGGTCTTATTTCCTGGTGAGGGTCTTGCCATCTTGCTCTGTCCTGTTCCTGGATCTCAGGGACCGCTTGCGTGGTGGTTGTCCGTCTGCAGGGGATGGGGTGCTGGTGTGGTGGTCCTGTGGTGGGGCGTCCTGTCCACTAGCGCCGGCGGAGGTGGTGGCCAGTTAATCGTCGTGGCTAGTCTCAGGGGCCCCTTGGAGTGCCACGGTGTCCCTCAAGGTCTGCTATATGTCCTTCAGCACCCCTACGATGGTGCCCAGGGCGGAGCCGATGGTCCTGAGCTCCTCCCTGAACCCCAAATACTGCTCCTCCTGCAGGCGCAGGGTCTCCTGCAACTTGTCCAGGACCGTCGCCATCGTCTCCTGGGAGTGGTGGTATGCTCCCATGATGGAGGACAGGGCCTCGTGGAGAGTTGGTTCCCTTGGCCTGTCCTCCCTCTGTCGCACAGCAGCCCTCCCAGTTCCCCTATGTTCCTGTGCCTCCGTCCCCTGGACCGTGTGCCCACTACCGTTGCCCCCAGGTCCCTGTTGTTGTTGGGGTGGTGGGTTACCCTGGGTGCCCTGTAGTGGTGGACACACCGCTGATTGACCTGTCCTGGGTAGGGAGGTTTGGGCCCGCTGGGTGGGTGCTGTGCTGGTATTACCAGAGGGTGGAAGCTCAGTGTTGGGCTGTGCCTGTGCAAGGGGAACCGACTGTCCTGAGGCCCACAATGGTCCGGGCTGTCCATCAAGATCCAGTAGGGCAGAGCTGCTCTCGTCACTGTGGGCCTCTTCGGTGTGTGGAGTGGTGTTGTCTGGACCCTCTGGTGTGGTGACGGTCCTTCGGGTTCTGCAGGGGCATAGGAGCATGATTATTGCTTGTGTGTGTGTAATGGTGTGCAATGGGTGGGTGTGCGTGAACCCCAGTGCAAGCATTCCTGTGTAGGGGCTTGTGTGATGATGGTTGGGGGGTGTTCTGGGTATGAGCAGTGAGCATGCTTTAGTGAGGGGTGACCATGCTTAGTTGTGTCATGCAGGGCTTGGTGTTGGGATGGGTGGTTTGTGTTATGGGTACATTAGTGAGGAGTTGGAGTGATAGGGGAGGGGGTGAGGGTGGGGGTGTGTGATAGCATGCAGGTAGGGTGGGGGATATGATAGTTAAGATTTGACTTACCAGTGTCCCATCCTCCACCGACTCCTCCGAGGCCCTCAGGATGCAAGATGGTCAAGACTTGCTCCTCCCATGTTGTTAGTTGTGGGGGAGGAGGTGGAGGTCCACCGCCAGTCCGCTGCACCGCAATGTTGTCCCTGGAGACCGTGGAACGCACCTTCCCCCGTAGGTCGTTCCACCTCTTCCTGATGGCCTCCCTATTTCTTGGGTGCTGTCCCACGGCGTTCACCCTGTCCACTATTCTGCGCCATAACTCCATCTTCCTGGCTATTGATTTGTGCTGTACCTGTGAGCCAAATAGCTGTGGCTCTACCCGGATGATTTCCTCCACCATGACCCTGAGCTCCTCCTCGGAGAAGCGGGGTGTCTTTGGCGTGCCTTGGGGTGGTGTGGGTGAGGTGTGGGGTGGTGTATGTGGTGATGAGTGTGGTGAGTGTAGTGGGGTGTGGTGTTTTGTGCGTGGATGTTGTGTGGGTGATGGTGTTGTGTGCCTCTGTGTGATGGGGTTGTCAATTGCTGTGCTGTCTCTCTGGCCATCTTTCAGAATTTCTGCTCGTAGGGGTTTGTGGGTGATGTGGGTGTGTATTTTATATTGTGTTGGGTGTGTGGGAGTGGTGTTTGTATGTGTATCAGGTGTGTGTATTTGGAATTGTCCAATGTGGCGGTGTTTTGTAGATGTGTGTGTATTTTGAGCGCGGCGGTGTGTACTGCCAATGGAATACCGAGGTTGACTGACCGCCGCGTGGATTCGTGGGTCGTAATAGCATGGGCGTGTTTCTGTTGGCGTGGAGGATTTGTTTCCGCATGTTTATCACTGACCTTTGGTGTGGCAGTGTTGTGTGGGTGTCTGAATTTCGGCGGATTCCGAGATGTGTGTCATAATAGCTGTGGCGGTCTACGGCGGCCACAGCGGTGTATTGGCGGTCTTCTGCACGGCGGTAAGCGCCTTTTACCACCACAGTGTACAGTGGTGCACATGTAATCATTCGCCTGACAACTGATCCACATGTCTGTTGTCAGGTGGATAGCGTGGACAACATTTAGCTGCATAGCTTGTCCAACCAGTTGCAGCACATCGTGATTCAGCAATCAAACAGCTACTCTGGCAAAATAGGTCCAACCAGGAACCTTCCATTTCAGGCAGATGGCTGCCACAAATTCTAAGAATCCCACTCCTTCCACAAAAGAAAAAGGGAGGAGTTCCAGTGGTATCATTTTTGCCAGCTTCCCATTGTGCAAATGTGCCTTGCGTAGTTGCAGTCGTAGGGCCCCTCCTGCCTAAACGTGCCCCTAATAGTAGCCTTGTTTTTATTCTTTTCTGAGACTTTTGAGAAGTAGGTGGTGGTGGACTCAATGTGTGTCATAGGGCAGTTACTGTATGGCGTGGTGTCTCCATCTGACTCTGAGCCTTCCTGTGCCATTGTGAGGTCACTGATGCCGGTGATTCTGGTGCGCTGCTGAGGACAGGGCTGCTTTGCATGAGGATGGCACCCTCTTCTTCCTCACTTTCCACTGTGATTGAACCAGTTGTGGCTGATGTTTCCCAGCTCTCCTTACCTCCACAACCACTTTCAGCAATTTTTTTGAAGTGCACCTCCCATCAGATTGCATTAGTTTTTTCACATGAGTTGTCTGGTCTCCAGTACTATAAAGTAAACCAGACTTACCTTGATAAAAACACTTGTGTGGCAAATGGAGCATATGTTGTACTCCTTTTTGGTAATCGTGAAAAGCTCCCAAACTGTTGAAAGATACTTTCTTACTAGACCACTGGCAATGCCTGAAGAAGAACTGGAGATAGGTTTGTGTGTTGAATGCCTCTCTACAGTGCATACTTCTACTGAGGTAGAGGTTGGTGCAGGTCTCGGCTGGGGCCTTGCAAATATGGGAGCTGGCAGTGATGCCTGTGTCACATCCCTTAGAGCAATTTGGACAGTAATGTCGGACTCCTCTGTGCCAACTTCCACAATGACTGGCTCATCATCCTCATACTCCTCATCATCATCCCCTTCAATGATTTTAAGTCTTTTTTGAACTTTTCTTTTCCCTTGCCTCTCCTTCCATCTCCCACACTCTGCTGGGGTCCACTCCATGTCCCTGTCATTGTCATCAGATGTGATGAAGGAGAAGATGGTGGAGTAGCATTCTTCCTTTTTCTTGCTTGATATCTGGGATCCATTGATTTTAAAAGAAGAGGTTCCAGCTCAGCAGGAAACTTTACCTCCTGTTCTGCTCCACCTTCAGAAATATCTACCATTGCAGGCTGTGGATTCTATCCACTTTGATCTGTTTCCTGAAATCACTGGGTACTACTTTGCGAAAGGGACAAATCCAATTCAACATCACTGCTTGTCAGCATCACCATGATTGTAGTGGCTGCCTCAATGACAGACATGGTCTTTGGTTTAGGGTGGGGTGGTGCTGGTAATGCAGGACTGCTGCTCCCATTTTCCACCCCGGAGGCTGGTGTGGCAGGCGCATGCTTCCCGAAAAAGGTTGTGATGGGCACGCCACTGGTGGAAAGCTTTTTCTTCTCACTGACCACTTTCTTGGGAACAACTTTCTTTGGGACCAACTTAAAGCTCAGCTGGCACTAAGCTGCACAAGTGGAAGAGATTGGAGGACTGAAGAATAACTGTACAGGCCTTCTCTTTGGCAATATTGCAGGTGATGTAACATCGCATCTCATCTCATGTGCATCTAAAGGCAACCAAGGAAGACAAACATGAAACATGGAATTGTTGCAGATTGAAAATAGTACAGACAAATGCAATGTTGGTGGGGTTGGTTACTTATGTAATCAATACCAATTGAATCAAACATTGTAAAGTTGAACTACACCACCACACCATAAAATTACATTTAAAATCAGGCAACACAACATGCAGTTATAGCTGTTTGCTTTAGATCCATCTTTTGTTAAGGGAGACACCTGTGGTAGTTAGAGAGAGTTGCATGGGTAAATGAAATAGTTCTGAAAAAACAGTGACAGCAAGGTGATCCAAGGGAAATGGAATAAACATTAACAAAAAATGAATTATTCTGCTGATGTGTCCACAGTGCAATGCAGCCAGGGTGTCCAGGAAGAAATTGAGTTATTTTACACCCAAATGCTATGGAGGTTAGATGAATAGATGAATGGATCGAAGAATGCATGGATGGATCAAGGCAAAATGCAGAATTAAATAAATTGAAAGAATAAAAAAATAAAAAATAAAAAAAAATTCAAAAAAATGTAAATAAAAAAAAAAATGAAATACAAAATAATAATAATAAAAAATAAAATGAAAAATAAAAATAAAATAAAAATGAAATAAAACCTTAAACAAATAACCAGTAATTACCCATGTATGTATGTGAGGACAAGAATTAAAAACATACTGTGAGGAAAGGGCAAAGGAGGCACAAAATAAAAAATACAAAAAAGGAGGGAAATAACATAAAACATATTTGCCAGAATCATATTTTTTTGAGTGTACAAATACTACAATGATACTCGAGCATATTAATATTAAACTAGTATCAGATCAGTCCATGCAAGCCTATGGCACACTGGCTAGATGTACAAAATGGCCGCCAGCCACATTGTCAAACAACAACTGCGAACAAGAAGGCATGGAGAACAAGGAAGACAAAAACCTATGGACATAGACTATACAAAAAGGCACCTGACCACATAGCATGTAGAGAAAAGACAAATGGTGGACAATGACAAACACATACACAAACATACTGGCCATAAGGAGGTGTAGTGGTTACACTGAAGAAATCACTAACATTAATTCAGCAATGCAAAGCACAAAAATTAATGGAGCTATAAACATTTCATAACAACACACATCCTCCTTGGCTTCTCTCACTAGAAACAACTTGGAAGGTCCACTGGAGAAGACACTCCAGTCACAAATCGCTTTTTGACTATGTTTAGAAGCATCTTGAAAAGAAAATCGACTCTGTGTTCGTGAGTGGCACTGTTTTGGTTGTCATCGTGACTGGAAGCAGTGTGAGTGAACGTGAAGTCTTGCACGTGCTTTCTAGTGGCCTGAGAGTATTGTGGAGCTCACGAGCATGCACCATAAGCAGATCTCTCACATGTGAACTAACTTTGCTCCATGCCAGAAGGCATAATTCAGGAACACTGCACTACTTTGCGTAGCGTGAAGTGACCAATTTCCAAAAATTTGCTGGTGGACCCGAGTTCTGCACCCAGGCCTAGAGTAAATTTCCAAGTCTCTTCATGAAAAAACTGAAGATCATTGTGCAAGAAGGCACACAATTTTCATCCAAAACAGCATTCTTTTAGTATTCACTAGAATATACAGTCCATACTTCATACCCTGAATTGCAGATCAGGTGCACTGTTGTTCTTTGCTCCACGGCTCACATTCAATAAGGTATACTTGATGCAGCCTGGGACAGTACACCTGATTACAGAAAATGTGCAGTTCACAGTGGAGGCCCAAACCTGTGCCAGCAGTGAGAACAGATCATTATTGAAAGATGGACTGGCTGTGAGAAGCTGCTGGTTTGCCTTTCACTGCAAATGGCAGACAGGGTCTCCCTTTCAAATAGGGGCAGGGATCTCCCCACAGGTGGATACACCTCATGCGTGGTACATATTTATTGCAGCTCCCTGCACCTTTCCTGCATCTGCACCCCCATAAAAATGAGGGGAATGAGGGAAGGCCATTTGTTATTGTGACAGTCCACAATGGATGCTGATGTGATCTGTTTACAGACATGGCCACATAAGCATCTGGTACACCATATATAATAGTGCCCCAAGGACTTTGCATGTAGGTTTAATAATATTGCAGCTCAATATACTTCCATCAAGGTAGTTGTTAATAGTCAGAAGATACAAAACAATTGCTTTACAACAATATTCTTACTTTGGATGACTGTGTGGAAGTGAATGTGGTTTATAATGTGGTTTATAAAGCATCACTGAATGCTAACAGAAACTGAAGATGATATGCAGTGTATACCAGTATGTGCCCAGTTTTGTATAGAGAATATAATAGTTGTCAGAAAAAACTCAACTCACGTGCAGAACAATAAATATCTATATGCAATACGGATGGCAGTTCATCTGTTTTCAACTAATTTATGGATGTTTTCCAAGGTTGTTTTAGAATTGTTAAATCATTCATTCATTCATAAAGCTGCTTTGCAACCTAGTACAACTCTTGGCTCTTTGGAAACACATTACAATAGCATTTATGTGAGTCTGAAGTAATTGAGATAGTGGAGTCATCCTTATGGATCTCACCTGACAATGAAACAAGGAAAATGTCAGGCAAGCTAGGATTGTATACAGAATTAACATAATTAAACATTAATATCAAAGTAACATACCATTCCGTACAAAATATTAAAATTATGCTAATCATAGATTAAAAAGCTATATTTTTCTCCACTCTAAATGTGCCCAGAGCACATAATTAAATCAGTGGGGTAATGTAACATGATGCTCCCACTACAGAATGTGAAGCGGCCCCCTGAGTAAGCCATTTCTCATGGATATTCATTGGCCTGGGGTGCAATGGGACCCCTGGACTGAGTAAATATGGGTCAACTAAGCCACAAATCAGCCACTTTCATTAGAACGGAAATCACTTTCCAATATTGCTGCATAGAAGTTGGATTGTCATTGTCCACAGCTTTCCTCGTGCAATGTCATTCACATAACAGCACTTCCTAATGACTTTTTTTTTTCTGCAGAAACAGTAGCAGCCCTAACAGCCATGAGAGATTGTGAAAAGGCTCACTGACTAGGTACGTGTATAGTTTTTAGCAGAGAACTGTTCTTTTTGTTCCATTTCCGACTACCTGGGAATGTGGTCAAACACAATGCTTGTATTGCCAATAATTGTGTGGATGCCCTCATCCTGTTTGCTGTGTTCTGGGACTGTCCAATTGTAAGGCCTTGTATTTCCCCTGCCAGTGGCGGGGATTGATGGTATTCCCCTAACGTAGGAGGCGGGGCCTCTAGCTCTCTGCGGGCAGCACCGAACAAACTGGCAGCGAGGGGCAGGTAACCCACTCATCCTGGTCTACCCTGAAAGATTGCTGTCGGTACTTGGTGCTGGCCGATAGTTTCACCGAAACGCGGCACTGATGTGGTGCACGCCGCCCTCTCCCCGCCCACTCACTGCTGTCTTGGAGCGGCGGCAGGAGTACAGTCGCAGTGGACGCCAGTGGGGGCCTGAGGTTCCTCCTTCCTGTGGCCCGAGACTGATCAATTTATTCTCGGCAGGCTGCGTGCACATACCTATGGCCCCGCCCATAATCGTCACTCATCTCCATTGGAGGGAGAGTGCTCTTGTTCAGCTGCATCATATTTTAGCCAAGAAGGAAGTAGAGGTCCTTACCGGTCCATTATGGTACCAAGCAGGCCTCAGAGACATTAAATTCTGTACAAGGGGCAATAAATAAAAAAAATAAAAAAAAGATAAACGATTAAATAAGGAAAAAAAAACATGAATAAAGTGACCAAATAAAAGGAGGAGGACAGGCAACAAGGTGCATTCAGTTATGACACAGACACATCAATAAACACATACAGGAATTAGACACTTGTGAATGGCCAACAGTGCTAAGAGCTGCACAGTTATTGAGTTGAGGCCTGGCCTACATCAAAAAGGGGCCGTTGCCATTGCACCCTCGCTGTGGTGCACCACCCTGAACCCAGAGTAACCCCAAAGGGCATGTCCAGTGTCCCCATTTGTCTTCCCCCTGACAGGGGCCCGACTCGTCATTGGCACATCAGGTCGTCCATACCCGCCCTGAAACCATTTGTTGTAAATTGCCCGCCACCTGCACAGGCAGCCAGATGGAGGGAGGGAGTTGAAAGACTGGAAACCTATTTTGTAGCTGTAGCCCTAGACAAGGATCGATGCCGTCCCATGCTGCCACATCTAGGTGGATCTGTGATCCATAAAATCAGCAAATCAGTGACAGAAGAAGGGCCACCATTCACATATCAAACACTGAAAAGAGCTTTCATAGCCTATTTTGAGAGACTGGAAAACCCCGACTATGAAAGATTTCTCCTTCCGCAAACTTAACAGCTTCCAGAAGAATCGGTTGACACCTTCTATGGGAGATTCAGAGAGCTGTTGAGCACTTGTACATTACCTAACACTGAGGACGATGTGAGAGCACAATTTAGTCAAGGCTGCTACTCAGTTAATCAGAGAGAAAGCATACTGCAAGTCCCAGGGATGCCGATGGTGGACATGCTCACCATGGGGTTGTCGAAGGAGTTGTCAAAGGTGCACGCTGCACATATGAGGAGACTTTGCAGCGACAAGTGAAGACTGAACCAGTGAATGCAGTCACTGAAGCAAACTCAGACCGGAAGAAACCTCAACCAAAATTGACCACTGAGACATGAGTGTGCTACATGTGTGGAGAGTCCTACCTATACCAAGGTCAATGCCCTGCTCAAGGGAAATGATGCACAAACTGCAACAAGCCTAACCACTTTGCCAAGGTCTGTCGTTCCGCTCCATCAAAAAAACTCAATAAAACCAATACAGTTCACGTTGTGCAAATGCATAGACCCAACAAAGGGTATGGAGTCATAGACGGTGATGACATGGATGGGGCAGTCCACATAATTCATGCCATGCATCCGGGAGGATGCCCCATGAAACGGATCTCAAAATGCAACAGACAAGTAGATGGGTGACCAGTGGTGGCCCTCATTGACACTGGAGCATCCATCAACATCATGGCCAAGCCTGTCCTGAAGGCATTGCAAATCCATCTGGTCTTCAACTCCACACCCACCAAAGTTTTCATGTTCAGATCTTTCACACCGCTCCCTTTGGCAGGAGTTTTTATGGCTGACTTCACACATGAGACCCACAATGTCTGTGCCAGAGTCTATGTCACAAAGACCGGTTCTGGTATGTTGCTGAGCTGCTGGACAGTGCAGAAATTAGATCTATTGTCCTCGGCATTCGGCATACGTTGAGGGACTGGTGGTAGAGTACTCTCAATTATTTGAAACCATTGGATGTCTCAAAGGAGGACTGATACACCTTCATATTGACAAGTCCATCAAACCTGTGGCCCTGAAGCACCACTGGCTCACGTTCCACCTGTGTTCCAAGGTGGAAGAGAAACTGTGAAAGCTTGAGGTTGCTGACATCATTGAATAGGTAGATGGACCCACACCCTGAGTCTCACCGATTGCCATCACCAATAAGCCCAAGCAGCCTGGGAAGGTAAGAATCTGCATTGATATGAGATTATCCAACCTGGCCATCCATCAGGAATGCCACCTAACGCTGAGCGTGGAAGACATCATGGCAGAGTTGAGCAGATCCCGATGGTTCTCGAAGATGGACCTGAAGGTGGGCTACCACCAACTGTTGATGGCTGCAGAATCGAGGGCCATTGCTACCTTTTCTATGCATGTGGCACTCTGGAGATACAAACATCTAAACTTTGGAGTATCCAGTGCCGCTGAGGTTTTTTAGGACATAATAAGGCACTGGTTGGACTCGAGAGAGTAATAAACATCAGTGACGATGTCCTGGTGCATGCCCCAACTGAAGAGAAACACCTGGAACGATTCCATGCCACTTTCAAGCTCTCAGACCGAGGGGTAATGCTGGATCTCGAAAAGGTCCAAGACATTCAAACAGCGCCAGCATCCACCTCCGTCACTGGAGTTTACAGTTTTCTGGGCATGGTCAGGTATTGCAGGAGGCTCATCCAGAACTTGACATTCCTAACTGCTCCTATCCAGGAGCTGATGAAGGCCAACATCCCCTGGGAATGGGGACCCGCTCAGGAAGATGCATTTCATGCCACCAAACGTGCTCACACCACTCTGATGTACTTTGATCCCTCCAAAGAGTTATCTATGGATACAAGTCCCATAGGATTGAGCGTCATCTTATATTAACGGGGTGATAATTGGCAGTGGCCCCGGTAGTTTACGCCCGTCAGGCACTGACTGAGACTGAAGAGCGGTATTCCCACATTAAAAGAGAAGCTATGACTGTTCATTGGGGCTGCTGCCATTTTCATCTCTACCTGTATGGACAGCCCTTCACTGTACATACTGACTACAAACCTCAACTTCCACCCCTCACACCAGAATAGAAAAGTGGATTCTCTAATTGCAGGAGTATCATTTCACAGTGGTGTATCAACCAGGGGCCCAAAATCTAGCGGACTACCTCTCGCAGTATGCCAGGCCAACCACTGCCCATGAGCAATCGGAAGCAGATGACATGCAGGAATATGTACGTCTGTTGGTTGAGCAATCATGCACGATACAAGTGTCCATGGGAGAGTTCAAAGCTGCCACCCATGCTGAAAATGTCTGCAACTGGCTATAGCGGATCTCACCACAGGAAGACAACATCTCATGATGCACAATTTGTCAAAAAGGAATGAACACACAGGCTGCACACTACTAACCCTCCATCACGTCAGATAGGAACTGTCTGTATCTCTGGAAGGATGTCTGCTCTGCGGTCTGAAGCTAGTGGTCCCCATGTCTTACAACACCAGATCCTTGAGATTCTGGACATAACCATGGCAGATCAGACCATTCTCCGATTCAGAAAAATCATGGCCACGCATGGTACCATCCATGAGCTCAGGATGGACAATGGATCGCCGCTCTCCGGTCAGGACTGTGCTGAATATCTGGCTGTCAAGGGCATCCGTCATCACAAAATCACACTGTGCTGGCTACAGGTGAACGGCGAGGCTGAACAGTTTATGAGGACCTTAAACACAGTTCTGCAGATTGTACTGGCCAAGGGACAGAACATAGACTCCTGAAGGAGTATTGACTCATGCCCAATACTACCACTAAGATGCTGCCAAGCTCACGGTGCATAAACAGGATGACAGAGGACAGCATCCCACATCACAAGACACCCACAGCCCCGCAGGAGGAGGCAGCTGAGAGGTTGCACCAGCGTGGCCCTACCAATGATCGCATTTCGAGGTAGAGACGTCCTCGAACCAAGCCCTGAAGAGTGGGTGACAGGGTGTTGGTCTGGAACAGATAGCCAGGAGGGAAGTTCAAGCTGCCATTTGAGCTTGTGCCATGGACAGTGGTGAGGACATGTGGCACCATGATCACTGTAACGCGGGGAGAAGAGTCCGTGACCAGGAATGTCTTGTTCTTCAAGCACTACTGGTCTAAAGGTATAGAAATGAGGAATGGTGCAGGTGAAAGACCTGATGCCCCGAGTGCGCCGAAAGCCCAGAGGATCACAAAGTCATCCCTGAACCCACTGAGAAGAACTGCATGGGTAATCTGCTGGACAGAGAGCCACACCTGACTGGGGGTCCGTTGGTGGCCCTTGAGAGAGATGGGATGGAAAGTCCATCGGTAGGGAGTGGTCCAGCATTGACATTGGAAAGCATCCCTCCAAGAGATGGTTAAGGAAGGTATCATCTGAGACTCCAACCCCCACAGCAGGCTGTGAGACTTTGTCCTAATGCAAGAGAATATCTGGAGGAAGGTGCTGGTGAGCTTCAGCGAGGATCCCAGAACCCGCGATTGGGGTCTGTCATGCTTCAACCACATGTGAAAACACGATGAGTATGGCTTATAGTGCAGGTTTTACCTTATGTAGCAGTGTTTGATATTCATGCTTTGTTTTGTTTTGTTCCCCCAAGCCTGTTCTGCAATCTGATGTATTTCCTTTTTCTTTATTTTTGTTTCAGTCTCTTGTGAGTATAGGAGGAATGTTGTGTTCTGGCGCTGTCCAACTGTGTGGGGAGTCCCTCGCAGTAAGGCACTGTGTTTCCCCTACCGGTAGCGGGGATACATGGTATGCCCCTGATGTAAGGGGCAAGTAAATAAAAAGTCCCACGGCTTGGTGCCAAATGCTAATCTACCCCAGTAGGGTGTCCTGTCGTTATTGGTGCCGCAGCCTAGTCGGGGACCTCCAGCTCACTGCGGGAGGACCCAACACTGATGGTCAGGGTTGAGTCATATTCTGCCTTGAATCATGTGAATATCAGGCAAGGTTCATGCATAATTTTAATTCTTCCAGACCCACTTAAAATGCTGCATACGTATGCAGTTTTTGAATGGGTAGGGAGCAACAGCCATGTTCCAAAAATATGAAGAGACAATTGTTGAGGTATTCGTTTTAAAATCTTTCATTAACGGTTTCCCTGATATAATTACATGAAAGGTGCCAGTGTACTAGTATTTGCATAGGAGCCTTGTTGTCGCAGTTTGATGATGGAAGGAAACACCGCTACATTCATTTAGCAAACTCTTCTAGCAACAGGAAGGAAGTATTAATGATTAAGTTGCCTCTGTGTGGGTCTTGGAACATTTCAAAACCAGCTCATCATTTAAGAATGTTGCCAAACTAAATATGTATCGGTTTTAAAGGAGAACTATTTTTAAAAAAGTCTATCTGGGTGCACCCTTGGCCTTTTTTTCTGTTGACGGATATCACAATGCTGTTACACACGATGTTCATGTTTGTTGTTTATCTGCGGTTAGTGCCATTACGTTTTCTGGGGGTTCTGAAAGAGCACCTTTGGTGTTCTGCTAGGGGAGTGAAGGTTGCGCATAAGGCTTGGATATCAGGAATATAAGAATGAGCTTGAGAAATAAGATTATGATGAACCACACCATTTATGGTTTAGTAGAGAGTCCTCCACCAGGGGAGTGAAGGTCAGGACCTCCACTGACTAGTGGACTTGCAGGAACCTGCTCCATTACAAGTGATGCAGTTAATCACAACCCCTGTTAGAGATGCCTGCTTGCCTGAAGGGATGCTGTGTTCCATCAGCGTATCTGCCGATGTGTTAAATGCCTACATGAATGTGAGAAGGTGCCATGATTTCTTTCACTCTCTCAACATTTGATTTTTGTTACTGAAACAAATTTTCAAAGCTGGAGTTTGTTTCAGAAATTTAAAATCGCAATGCGGCCTCTGTTTTCCCAGCTCCTGTCCACCCAGGCTCGAAGGGCGCATCTGGGCAGGAACCTTTCATATTCTGTATATTTAACAAGCAAACTGTAGCAGTGTCTTAAAATGTTGCCTTTTTTCTTTGCTTTGAATGCAGAATATTAAAGCCTTTAGTTGAAAGTCGTATTAGGTGATAGGCATGGTGGATGCTATCTTTCTGGAGACTGAAAAAACTGGGAGTTTGGTTAGTGATTGAATACTGAAGTCAGATGAGAGAGAAACACTACAGCAATTGATAATTTAGGCTTTCAGGTGACCCTCATGCTCTGGTGTGAGAAGTAAGTTCTGAGTACCACGAATCTTGAGGTGACAGTGGTGCTTCTGATATCTGTTAGAAATGGGGCCTTTGGTTGGACCCTCACTCTATTCAGGGTAAGTCACACACAATCCAAATTATCCTGTGCCCACCCTCTGGTAGCTTGGCACTGAGCAGTCAGGCTTATCATAGAAGGCAATGTGTAAAGTATTTGTGCAATAAATCATGCAATAAAACAGTAGCACACCACAAAAATACACCACACAGTGTTTAGAAAAATATGTAGTATTTATCTGATAAGATGCAGGTCAAAATGATTAGGATGCAATAAGTATATGTTGAAATATCACTGTAAAAATGGTATAAAGTGTCTTTAGTCTCTTAAAAGCAACAAATGTCTCTTGCTAGCACAAAGTACCTGGTTTGCGTTCAAATTCTCTGCAAGGAACCGCAGAGGAGGAGATACATGGAAAACAGGAAGGTGTGCGTCGATTTCTCAGGCCACACGCGGTGATGAGTCATTTATTTTTCACACAGGGAAGGCTGTGCGCCGATTTCCGGTGGTCGGTCATGAATCTTCTTCGGATTGTGGGGTTTTCACGCACTCCGGGGTCTGTGCATGGAATCCTGGGCTTGCGGAGCAAAGTCACAAGCGCTGCGTCGATCCGGTGGGCATTGCGTGGAATTTTCTTCCACACAGCAGGTGCCACATTAATTTCCCCTCTGGAAGTAGGGCTGTGTCATCCCAGGTTGCCTGTGCGTCGATCAGGTGGGCAGTGCATCGAAGTTCCGGCCACAACGCAGGCGCTGCGTCAATCGTCTCCTTGCGAAGTCGCGCTGCGTCATTCTGGTTCGGCGTGCAGTGAATTTCTCACCGCAGGCAGGCTGTGCATCGGTTGCTATCTTTCTGGAGACTGAAAAAACAGGGGGTTTGGTTAGTGATTGAATACTGAAGTCAGATGAGAGAGAAACACTACAGCAATTGATAATTTAGGCTTTCAGGTGACCCTCATGCTCTGGTGTGAGAAGTAAGTTCTGAGTGCCACGAATCTTGAGGTGACAATGGTGCTTCTGATATATGTCAGAAATGGGGTCTTTGGTTGGCAGTCAGGTTACCCCCTGTCCAAGCAAGGACCCTCACTCTGTTCAGGGTAAGTCACACACAATCCAAATTATCCTGTGCCCACCCTCTGGTAGCTTTGCACTGAGCAGTCAGGCTTATCTTAGAAGGCAATGTGTAAAGTATTTGTGCAATAAATCATGCAATACAACAGTAGAACACCACAAAAATACATCACACAGTGTTTAGAAAAATATGTAATATCTATCTGATACGATGCGGGTCAAAATGATTAAGATGCAATAAGTATATGTTGAAATATCCCTGTAAAAATGATATAAAGTGTCTTTAGTCTCTTAAAAGCAACAAATGTCTCTTGCTAGCACAAAGTACCTGGTTTGCGTTCAAATTCTCCGCAAGGAACCGCAGAGGAGGAGATGCGTGGAAAACAGGAAGGTGTGCGTCGATTTCTCAGGCCACACGCGGTGATGAGTCATTTATTTTTCACGCAGGGAAGGCTTTGCCTCAATTTCCAGCGCTCGGACTTGGATCCTCTTCGGGATGCGGGGTTTTCAGACACCACAGGGACGGTGCATTGAAATACGGCGCTGGCAGGACAAAGTCGCAGGGGCTGCGTCAACCCGGTGGGCGTTGCGTGGAAATTTCTACTGCAATGCAGGCGCTGCATCGATTCCTCTCAGAAAGTTGGGCTGCGTCGTTCCGGCTTGGCTTTGGATTGATCCAGTGGGCCATGCGTCAAAATTCCAGTCGCTACGCTTGCGCTGCATTGATCTTCTCCTTGCGAAGTCGTTCCGGTTCGGTATGCAGTGATTTTCTCACTGCGAGGCAGGCTGTGCGTCGTTTCTGGAAGGCAGTGTGCCGATTCTCGCAGCATCAGGACTTCTTCTTGCAGGAATGAAGTCTTTTTGGTCCTGAGACTTCAGGGAACAAAAGGCATGCTGTATCCAAGCCCTTGGAGAGCACTTCTCAGCATAGCCAGAGAGGCTAGCAAGGCAGCAGGGCAACAGCAAGGCAGCAGTCCTTCTCAGAAAGCAGTCAGGTGAGTCCTTTGGGCAGCCAGGCAGTTCTTCTGGGCAGGTTGCAAGTTCTGGTTCAGGGTTTTCTCTCCAGGAAGTGTCTGAGTTGGTAGGGGCAGAGGCCCTGTTTAAATACCCAAATGTGCCTTTGAAGTGGGGGAGACTTCAAAGAGTGGCTTAGAAGTGCACAAGGTCCCCTTTCAGTTCCATACTGTCTGCCAGTGTCCCAGTAGGGGGTGTGGCAGTCCTTTTCTTTGAGGGAAGGCGACTGTCCTTTGACATGTAAGTGTCAGGCCCTCCACCCTCCCAGCCCCGGAAGATCCATTCAATATGCTGATGTATGCAAGTGTGACTGAGCATCCTGTGTTTGGGGTTTGTCTGAGTGAATGCACTAGCCAGATGTGGATTGTAAGGCACAGAAGTATTGAAGTGCAGAGAAATGCTCACTTTCTAAAAGTGGCATTTCTAAAATAGTAATATTAAATAAAACTTCACCAGTCAGCAGTATTTTGTATTACCATTCTGGCCATACTAAATATGACCTGGTTACTCCTTTCAGATCAGAAGCTACCACGCAAAACAGTATATGAGGGTAGCCCTAATGTTACCCTATGAAAGGAGCAGGCCTCACAGCAGTGCAAAGCAAATTTAGGAGTTTTACTCTACCTGACATGTAACCTACACAGGTACATGTCCTGCCTTTTGCCTTCACAGCACCCTGCCCTATGGGGTACCTAGGACCTACCTTAGGGGTGACTTATATGTAGAAAAAGGGGAGTTTTAGGCTGGGCAAGTACTTTTAAATGCCAATTCGAATTGACAGTGGAACTGCACACACAGGCCTTGCAATGGCAGGCCTGAGACATGGTTAAGGGGCTACTTAAGTGGGTGGCACAATTAGTGCTGCAGGACCACTAGTAGCATTTAATCTACAGGCCCTGGGCACGTATAGTGTACTTTACTAGGGACTTATAAGTAACTTAAATAGGCCAATTCGGTATGATCCAAAGTCACCATGTTTTAAGGGAGAGAGCATATGCACTTTAGCACAGGTTAGTAGTAGTAAAGTGGGCAGAGTCCTAAAACCAGAAAAAACAGTGTCCAAAAAGTGGAGGGAGGCAGGCAAAAAGTTAGGGGTGACCACTCTAAGACTGTCAGGTCTAACAATATAGTTTTAAGTGCATACATTCAGATTAGTCATGTTGTGAAGCTTCTTATACACTTAAAGGATTACATTTTTGGCTATCATTAATTTGTCTCGTTTTCTTCTTCATGTAGGAGGGGAAAATGTGTCCTATTCACAAGGTTCCAATAGAGTCTACTGTCAACACATCATACCCTGAATTGTAGATCAGGCGCATTGTCGTTGTTTGCTCCACAGTTCACTTATAATCAAGTACACCCGATGCATTCTGGGACGATATGCCTGATTACAGAAAATGTGCAGTTCGTCATGCGGGGGCAAGCAGGTGCATTTCAAATGGGAGGCAGAAGCATGGTGCTGCAAGAAATGGCATTTAGATATTCAATCAGACAACCCCTCCGGGTTGTCTTTATTTGTCCATGGCTGCCAGCTCTGTTACTTCTATTGTAGGGGAGGTTAATCAGTGTCAGAGCCTTTCCCCTCTTCTAAGCACTATAAGAGGACATCATTGTGTATTTTAACCAATATGGTGATGTTATGGTGGTAAATGGGATTCCTATTGCCTCACTATTGTGAGGGTGAGCAACTTAATCTCATCACTGTATGTGACAGGAAACTGAATAACTTCTACTTGACTGATGTTTTGACAGCTCGCCAATAAAGGTGCTTCCCTTATAAATGCCTCCACTTTGTCTTATAGTTATCATCATGCAATAAACAAGAATACTTCCCTCTGTACAAAACACAAGCAGTTGTTGTCCACAAAGACCCTTGTATAGCTATCCACTGTTCAATTTTTTGTATGAACGAAAACTATTTCCCTAACTAACCAAACTCCCCAGGTCTTCTAGGCATTAAGTCAACTGAAGTACACTGATCACCCATTCCATCTGATACTACGTGTGGTGTTGTTTATCATACGTTTTCAGGAACAAAAGGCAAAGCACACATGTGTTGACCAGTTTTTGACTGATCGTGTCTCACCACAAGTAGCAAGGCTATGGCATATTTTGAATTTTGATTCAAGCATGGTTTAAGCTTTCCCTATAAACAGTTTTCTCTGCAGGTTGTGTCTGTAGGATTATGGAGGTCATTATGACCCTGGCGGAAGGCGGAGAAGCGGTGGTAAGACCGCCAACAGGCTGGCAGTCTTTTTTTGTGTATTATGACCATGGCGGTTACCGCCATGGTCATCCGCTGGTTCTCCGTTCTGCCCGCCAGGCTGGAGACCTGGGTCTCCACCCCAGCGGCTGTCACTATACCGCAGCGGTATTTTGACCCGGCTTACCGCCGTGGATTTCCTGCGGTTTGAACCGACATGAAATCCATGGTGGTAAGCACTATCAGTGCCAGGGAATTCCTTCCCTGGCACTGATAGGGGTCTCCCCCACTCCCCACCCCGACTCCCTCCCCTACACCCCACACCACCCCTGCCACCCCCAAAGGTGGCAGGGCCCCCCTCCCCACCCCGACCCCCAACATCACATCACCCATACCCACACGACACGCACGCAGGCACCACCTACACACACACATACACCCACACACGCCAACATACATGCCTACATCCACACACACAGTCAGACACGCACACCCACATACAAACATACACGCACACATCCATACAGACATACCCACAGACATACACGCACTCATTCCCAAAACATGCAACACCTCCGCAAGCATACACGCACTCACACACCACCTCTACATACACAGACGCACACCCCCATGCACCCACACAACACACAACACCCCCCCACCCCTCTCCCCTAACGGATGATTGACTTACCTGTTCCTTCGATCCTCTGGGAGGGGACGGGAGCCATGGGGGCAGCTCCTCCAACACCACACAGCCAAAAGAACACTGCCACGGCGAATCACAGGACGTGATTCGCTGGGCGGTGTTCTGTTGGCGTAGCGGTGGAGGTGGAGCAACCTCCACTTCCCCGCCTCCCGCCAGTATGGCTGTTGGCAGCTCTCCATCCGTAAAAGGACGGAGAGCTGCCAACAGTCATAATAGGCCGAGCGGCAAACCGCCACCACTGGCGGTCTTTCGCACGGCGGTCCCTCGGCGGTCTTGTAAAAAGACCGCTGAGGTTGTAATGACCACCTATATGTACAACCATGAACTAACGCGTACGCTCTTATTAAACCTTTTGTGTTTCTCACAGAAATAGCTGTTTTTGGATTTTAATGAGATCTCTTAATTGGGATGTTCTCACACATACATGTTGGGTGTTCAGGAAAATATTTAAAACCTCAACGTGTAGCACACCTCTCGAGTGATTGACAGAATTGGAACACCAAGCATCTATCTGGTGTGGAGAACATCATGGTTGTATCCTTTGTCTCAGCTTGAGTTAGCTGAAGTATGGAATGTACGGTGTCAGGCCGTGGAAAGATTCAGATCACAAGTGGTCACAAATTACAGAGTTTTTGCAAATAGTCTCTGATTTTTGTGATGCAACCTATGTACCAATAAGTCGCATTATAAAATCACCTTTTGCAGAGGGCTGCAGAACTATCTGCTATTGAATATTAATTTGATAGGTATCAATTTGAGTTCAGTTTGATTGCTACAAACACAATGATAGTGTCTTTCAATGAAGAGCAGACCACTATGCCTATTTTTTCATTTACATTTTTTTAATAAAGCAGCCAGTGTTGGTTAAAGGAACGGATGCTGATATGAAAAATAAATCTGTTCCATCGGGAAAACATCTGGGCAAGCAGGCAATGGTCCCCTGGACAACTGTCCACTCCCCCAAGGTTGGCAATGCAAACCTAAAAGGAGAAGGGGGCCCAGAGCGAATCAGTTACCTATTTTGAAGTTTTGATATCAGTGCAATCATTTGTGACAAGCATTGCTGTAATCACAATTTGGAACAAGCAGCCCTTTTACACCTGTTCCAATTTGAGTTTCAGTGAGGATTGTAAAGGCCATTTTACAAGTCAAAAAATATTCTGGCTCGTAAAATGAGCTTTACACATGAGTAAGTTCATTTTGAAGGTGCAAACAGAGTGATTTTTTCAAATCACAGGGTGTGTGTTGGACCTGGCCCTTTTACAGGGTCATTCCCCAGACTTTTTGCTTTTTTGCCTCCTTATTTTTCTGACCTTTGTTGGCTGACGTTTTGACTCTGAGCACTTTTTCACTGCTAACCAGTGGTAAAGTGCATGTGCTCTCCCTTACAAAATTGGTATGATTGGATTATACCTAATTGCCATATTTAATTTACCTATAAGTCCCTTGAAAAGTGGTATCCCTATACCCAGGGCCTGTAAATTAAATGCTACTAGTAGGCCTGCAACACTGCTTGCGCCACCCACTGAAGTAGCCTGTCAAACCTATCTAAGGCCTGCTAGCGCAGAGCCTGTGTGCCCAGTAGCTAGCCCTTTGGGCAGGGTGCCATGTATGTAGAAGGCAGGACATGTGCCATGTTGCGTGGCCTGTCCTGGTAGTGACAAACAGCCTAACTTGGTGTCTCACTGCTGTGCGTGCTGCCTCCTCATAGGATTGCATTGGAAATGCCCTGCCATATGTGTAAGGGGTATTGTCTGATTTATGAGGGGTAGCGTAGGCATGTTTGGTATGGTTGTGATAGTGGTGAGAAATGCTGCTTACTGGTGTATGTGTATTTTTTATTACTATCACAGAAATGCCACTTATAGAAAGTGCACATTTATCTGTGCTTATGATTTTGGTGTTTTGCAGCTTGCCTCCAATCCACGTCTGGGAAAAACCACGTCTGGGGCTTTGTGCATACTTGTCAGACAGCCTGAACATAGGGAGGGCGGAGGTGTCACAGAGGTGCATCTACATCTTGTAAAGCCTTCCTGGGCTGAGAGAAGGGAGAGGAGGGGCAAACCTGCATGTGTAAAGGCTGTGCCCTGGCCTCACACAATTGGGCCGTTTACCCCCCATTGATGTTTGGAGCCTGTGCTAGAGGAGAGAAAGGGCCCTCCCAGAACCAGTTGTAACTGGTTGGAACCCCCTCTCCTGGCCATTGTAAAACACACTGTAAACCTAGTATAAGTACAGGGGAAGTTTCCCCACAATTTAGACATCATTGGACATCACTTTGAACTCCAGGAACCTTACGTGGAGCTGGACGCAGGACGCTGTTGAGAGGACTCACCAGGATCACCTTGGACTGCTGCTGCTGTGCTGACCTGTGAACTGCTAGGTCACTAGGAGAAACTATCACTGCTGGCATCCCCTTTTGCACTGACCTGTAGCTGGGTTTGCCAGCCCTGCACCCCTCTGTAGTCTACAGAAGCAGGGTGCTGTGGCCCCCGACCTCTGTAACCTTCTTTCAGCACGAGGAGTGCTGCTGTGGCTGCATAGCGCTTCTAGAGCGCTCCTTTGTGACTATAAAGCGCTTCTCAAAAGCGTGTTTTGCCTGCTGAAGAAAATCAATGCCGCACCCCGGGCTCCAGATTTTGCCTTAGCGCTTTGAAAAGCGCTTTATTTAAGTCCTCGAATCACCGCCGCAACCCGGGCTTTGAATTTTTGTTTAGCGCGAGGTCCGTGCTATTTCTAGTGCCCCCGGGGCACAAGGAGAAGCCAAAGCGGAGCAAGCATGCTCCTGTCGTTGCCCCCGGGGCACGGTCCGCTCTCGGGAGCGCCCCCGGGGCACCAGCCACATCCGATTCACCAAGAATCATCACGACAGCCCAGGAACAGCTGAGGACACTTGCGCACCATGTCGGGTGCGGGCGAGTGCCTTCTTGGGCCCACGGAGGGGTCTGAGCTTCAAAGAAGCTGCATCGCAGGACTCGGGGAAGGCGCGGGGTGCACTCCTTCCCCGGTCTCTGCAGTTGGAGCGGGACGCTCCTGTTTCTTTTCCTTTTTCTTCCTTTCTGGCAGCTGGACCGTGGACAAGGCTGGCTGCCTATCCCTAAGCAGGACACGGGGCAGAAAGGGAGTTCCCTTTCCCCCGGTCACTGCCCTAGGGGCGTGATCACCCCAACTACTTGATTCTCATGTCTCTTTTGGGCCCCCCCCTTTTGGAGAGGGCCATTATAGGCCCGGGGGGCCCACAAGGATCACGGGTCTCAAACATCGCAGAGAGGGTGCTGTCTGCCCCTCTCCCCAAGGAGCACTGCTTGGCCCCCGTTTTTCACATAGGAGCGCCGGGGGCCCCCATGCTCAACTTCTAGGCACGAGGACTGCCTCTGCTCCAGGAAATCAGGTACGTTTAATAATATAATGGCTCAATGAGCCAAGTATGGACCAAGGAGAACTTAAAAGTTCTACCTGCTTTCCTGCCCTACATATGTATGCTGATGGTCCTTTTATGGGCATGACTAGCTGATATGTATTTTTATGACTTGCGATATGTTCTCTAATGTTCTATGGGTATTTAGGAGTTATTTATGACAAGTGCATAGAATTCTTACTGTAATTCCTGACTACTGCTTATGTTGCAGACTCCTGAGTGCTTACGTGTTCTAATGTGACAACTTCATATTCTTGCAGAGTATTAGTAACTTGTGTAACGTTCTGACAACTGCTAAGGTAGCATGGTATTACTTATGTGTAATTTTGGTTTAATTATGTTTTGTGCAATACAGATTATTTTTACATAGCTCAGTGTTGTATTTACTTTGTGGTGTACATTTTGCGTCACGTGTGTTGTGTGTGTTGTGCAAACGCTTTACACATTGCCTCCGGGATAGGCCTGACTGCTTGTGCCAAGCTACCAAGGGGGTGAGCAGGGGTTATCTTGGACGTGTAACTCCCTTGCCCTGAATAGAGTGGGTAAGTTCTGCTTGGCTGAGGTGCATACCATAGCCAACCAGAAACCCCTTTTCTAACAGTTTGCATTTGCAAAATTCTTTTGTACATTTGGCCTACAGTTCTGCCTACTACACAAGGCATCCCCCAAAACATACGCACATTTAGAAACATGATATAGAAACCATGAAATAGCCTCAAAACTTGCAACTTTAGGCCCAGATTTATTGACGCATCGGTCCTGATGCACCACTTTACTTGCGTCGCCCTTGCCCCACCATTTCCAATACTGCGCACCATGGCGGTCATAATTTTTTACACTATTGTGTGTGCTTTGCGGCATCACTGCCATAAAATATGGCGCTAGTGGAGCACAGCACTAGGGAGGCCCATAGGTTACTATGGGTCCGTCACTTTAACGCTTGCTCTGTGCAGGCGATAAAAGTGACGGAAAAAATGATACAGTGAAATCTTGTAGATTTCACTGTGCTATTTTTTCTGGGTCTCCTAACAGGGGAACACCCTCCCCGCATACATTCTGCCTGGCACAGGCATAATGTGGCACAAGGGGTTACACAGTGGCGCAGTGCAAGCATTGCACCACTTTGTTAATATGGCACTGGGGAATGGCCTCCTTAATGCCACATTAGCGTGAAAAAATTACACTAGTGTGGCGCAAGGAGGCACAAGGGCCTTGTAAATCTGGGCCAGATGTAGCAAAGGTTTTTCCCCATTCTGTGTCTATGGGAAAAAGTGTTCGTACATATGGCCCTCTGTTCCTTGGTTTTTAAAAACCAGGAAAAAAGTGATTGCAACGGACCTTCTGGCCACAAATGTTATTCACATATTTCACTCAAATACTCATTTACTACACAACACTAAAATAAAATTGTACTAATTAGACCCAAATCTAAATGATTTAAACTGGGGAAAATACTCCAAGGGGTGTTTGCGCTATTCCAAAATTTCGAACGATTATTATTAGAGCGCTCAAATCCACGGGAAGAGGCCGCACAGTGTATAAATAACCCTGCTGTGTGATCCGCTGCACTCTTAGCGGAGGTCTTCTTTACCTCTTACCAGCAGCATCTCCTGCTCATGCACTGTAAGTAACACCAGCACACACTGTGCGCAATGCATCCTGTTTATTAGGCTGCTACCACCAATGAGGCTGCATTAGAGTTAAACATCATTTCGAAAAACTAAACAATGTGAAAACAGATCTGTGTTATAATAGCTCTTGTGATTCCATTAGCTCTTCATCCTGCCTTCCCTTGAAATAGTTATTTCCTTTGTGAAGTCAAGCTTTTATCTAAAAAGCTAATAGTTGCTTTTAGTGGATGCTAGATTTATTCCATTTTCCCACCACGGGAGTAATAATTGCTTTACTCACTATAAAGGGGAGGGTTGAATCGTAGCAGTGAAGTTTGGAAAGATTGTTCCTTAAATGCTAGCTGCAGGAGTGTTTTCTATGTAATCACCACTCCAGAGATGGCTGCTGCACATTCCTCTTTTCTTCACCGTCCTCAAGTGGCATGATCTTACAGTGTGCCTTTGTAGTATTTGTGCTTTCAATCTTTTTCTTTTTTTCTCTCTTTCACTTTCACTTTCACTTTCCTTCTCTCTTCTCCACTTCTATCTCTTGCACTCTTGTACCTACCTGTTCTTTTTCTGTCTCTCCCTTGTCTCTGTCTCCTCCTCTATCATTAATTAACTCCTTTTTCTCCCAATCCCTGTACTTCACTCTCTCCCTCTCTACCTTTCACTCTTTCATCTTACCCTCTCCCACTCATGCTCTCTCATTTTCTCTGATAGACTGAGCATCCTTGGCGTGGTTTTCCCCCTAACGTTTTACCTTCAAACCTGACTGGTGGGGGTTGCCATACTCTTCTTCTACTCCTTCAAGAGGACAGTGGGGAGAAAGGTTGCTGAATTCAGATGGCGACTGCTTACATATAAGGCACTCGTTGGAGGGCTGTCCCTCACCCTTACTTCCATTTATGCTCCTAATGAGAATCAGGAACAATTTATCACGCGGGCCATAACAGGCGTTATGGCAACCTCAGATCGGATAGTTTTGGTAGGACGGAACCTCATGCTTGTAATTAGCAACGACCTGGATAGGTCGGGTCAATGCTCTGGCCAATCTGAAATGCTCTCACAGGAGTGAGAAGACAGGTTGCAGGAGGTGGCATAATTCGTTCTGTGGCAACTTGCCCATGCGTGCACCAGAGATTACACTTACTACTCACATGCCCATAAGATATATCCTTACCTAGATTTTATTCTGGGAATCTCCAGTGTGCAAATACTTATCAGGGAAGTGGAGATTGAGCCCAAGTCACTTTCCGGTCATGATTTACTGATCCTTAAGCTTTGGCTAACCCCTATGCAGTGACACAGCCACCCCTGGCGGTTGCAGGAACTATTGCTACACTGACCTGGCACAGTAAAAACGTCATCCGATTGATTACAGACTGTAGCTATTAACGATACTGGAGACATCCCTGGGTCTACCCTCTGGGAGACACTGAAAGCGGTGGTTCGGGGAGAGTCTATTGCTATCTCTGCAACTGATAATAAACTGCAGAAGGAAACTAAAGAATTTCCAGCCCATCTCACTGCTACTTTACACGGCTAAAGTCCTGGAGAAAGCAATCAAAGCACAACTACAGAATTTCATCGAGGCCAACAACTCCCTGGACAGTTCCCAATCTGGCTTCCCCAGCAACACCAGCACAGAGACGGCCCTTCTGGCAGCCACCAACAACATCCACACCACAGTGCTCAAAATCCTCAACCTCTAAATAGCCTTCAACACGGTCTCCTACAGCACTGTATGCACCAGACTCCATGACATAGGAATCTGCAGAAGAGCCCTGGAATGAATCCACTCCTTCTTCTCCGGGAAGATGCAGAGGGTCAGACTCCCACCCTACACATCCAGACACACAGTAGTCAACTACGGAGTCCCCCAAGGATCCTCACTGAGTCCCACACTGGTCAACGTATACATGGCCTCTCTTGCAGCCATCATCAGAAGCCACGGTGTGAACATTGTATCACATGCCGATGACACACACCTCATCATTTCCCTCAATGAAGACCCGGACACGGCCAAAAGGAACTTCCACTCAGGTATGGAAGCCGTCATCACCTGCATGAGAGAAATCTGCCTCAAGCTCAACTCCCACAAAACCGAGCTCATCATCTTCAGAAACGCCACCTCAGCTTGGGATGAATCCTGGTGGCCCACATCCCTCAGCACCTCCCCTGGACCGACTGAGCACCCCTGCAACCAAGCATAATTCTCAACTCCTCCCTATCCATGACCTGCCTGCTAAACTCAGTCGCCTCCTCCTGCTAGCACACACTCCACAAACTTCGGAAGGTCTTCAGATGGATCCCAGCAGACTGTTACAGGACAGTCACCCATGCCTTAGGCACGAGCAATGGCATCTACGCTCACATCAAAAAACTACAGCTCATCTAGAACACCCCTGCCTGACTCATCCTGGATGTCCATGCCGAGAACACATCTCCCAACACCAGGGGACCCTGGCTGCCGGTTGAGAAACAAATCACCTTCAAGCTACTCACCCACATGTACAAGGCTATACACAACGCAGGACCAGCCTATCTGAATCACTGTGTCTCCTTCCACACCCCCGCCAGATCCCTCTGCTTAGTCCAGATGGCCCTGGCCACCATCCCTCGCATTTGTAAAACCACTACCGGATGACAATATTTCACCTACATCACAGCAAAGAGCTGGAACAACCTCCCCCTGCACCTCAGATAAAACCCATCACTTCAGGAAGAACCTCAAGACATGGCTCTTCAGATGAGGTTCCCCCCCACCCAGCACCTTGAGACCCTCACGGGTGAGTAGCCGCGCTTTATAAAAACTGATTGATTGACTGATTGATTGAAGGAGAAGAGAGGGGAACTGCAGGGGAGAGTGAGAGAATTAAGTGCCCTTCATAAAAGGATCGGGGTTCTGAGGGTATGGCAGCAGCTGGAGAATGGGAGGACATAGCTTAATTGTCTGGATGAGCTACTGTGTCTGTAGATCTCCCTCTGCATGGGGGGCAAATGTGGCAGGCTCCTCACTAACAAGTTATGAGCAAAGTGACAAGATGAACTGTTTGACGCCATTCTTCAGCAGGATGGCAGCAAAGTGACAGAGGATTCTGCCATATTGGCCCCTTTCAAGGACTTTTATAAGTCCCTTTACATAGGACAAAACTGGCCATCCACAGATTCATGGGTCTATTTACAGGATGCCGACACACCTTGACCGACAGCCCTTTATCAGTCCATTCATATAGAGGAAGTTATTTCAGCTACTGTGCATCAGAATCCCCAATCCCAGATGGCTTTCAGGCCCTTATTTATAAATCTTTCTCCCAGGTACTCACCCCTATTCTGACTAGACTCCTTAACTGTCTGGCAGACTGGGGATGGACAAGTGCCAGTGTGGCTCATATCAGCTGATTTCACTTATAAATGTGGATGCCATGCTTTTTAACAGGTTTTAGCATCACAGCTGGGGCCCCTTTCACCAGGCCTGATAGATCTTGACCAGTCAGGTTTTATGCCTTACTGCCAATGTGGCAAAACCACCAAGCAAATCCTCCACTTAGTTGATAAACCCAAATGTTCATGGCAGGAAATAATATTTTTAGCTATTAATGCTGAAAAAGCATTCAACTGAATGCAATGGCCTCATCTAGATGTTGTATAGACCCATTTTGGTTTTGGAGACAAATTTTGTTCCTGGATCGTTAGCTGTTATGGGGCACCCAAGGCAGCGTTTTGGGTCAAAGTGCTCCTCTAGCCCCCCTTCCCTATTGTCACGGGTTCTAGCCATTGCTACCAACCTTTGCCTCTGCTGTTTGCTCTGTACATCAAGCCCTTGGCAAAGAGGGTTAGGGACAGCCCGCACATTACCAATGTTTGGTTTGAAGGTGATGCACTCACTATTAGCTTTCAAGCAAATATGTTATTTTAGCTCTGGAGAACATATTGCAAGCCCTGCTGGCCTTCTTGGCAGTTTGGGGAGGTCTCAGGCTTCCAAATCAATTTACAAAAGTCACTGGCAAATGACTTCTCGGTCAAACCTGTGGTATTGGATCATCTGGTTGCTCACTATCCATTTGCAAGGGTTCATTCCTCAGTGACTTATCCCGGAATGCAGATTGTCCCCACAATATACAAGCCAGTACTTACCAACTACTTAGCCTTACTCCGACAGGTCCGTACAGACCTTCCACAATGGCAACCCTACAGCCTATCATGGCTTGGGAGAGTGATGGCTCTGAAATTGACTTTCGTACTGAGGGCTTTATTCCCATTACAGGCCCTCACACTAACGTCATCACCCGACATTCTCTCATCACTCCAGAAGGAATTCCATTGTTTTGTCTGGGAGGGATGTTGTTTTGTCTCAACATGCTGCATTGCCCAGTCATTGAGGGAGGTATGGGAGTACCTAAAGCCATGCAGCTTCGGTTATTCCTGGAATTAAGTCACACGGAGACCAAAAAGCACTAGTTTATATGGAGAGGGTAATAGCAGGGGACAATCTCTGGAAAGTCTTTTGGCTATACAGGAGCCAAAAACCCTGGTGTCTTTATTCATCCCCTGTCAAGGGTGCCACTCTTAGGGTGTAGGATAGGGTCGCTACTCGGAGGGCTTTGACATTGTTCACCTCCCCATTGATACCAAACATGGGAAACTCAGAGTTTACCCCAGCCTCCACCCCCGCTTTTGTGGCCTGGCAAGTAGCTGGCAGTAGATTGATTGGTCTCTTATTTGACTAGAGGTTCATGTCTTTCATACAACTTGAGGCTGAGTACGGCCTGCCAGAAACAGAATGGATGCACAACAAGCAAGCACAGAATCTGTCACTACAATTGCAATCTACTGGTATTTAACACCGGCTAAATTACATAGAGGTAAGCTCACTCATAGTGCAGACTTTTGGAGGGGCTGCAGGGCTCTGGCTTTCCCACTCCACCTCCTTTGGGCTTATCCAGAACTTACAAGATACTGAGAAATGGTTTTAACAGACATAGGCCCTCATTCTGACCCTGGCGGTTCCCTACCGCCAGGGCCAACGGGGGCGGGAGCACCGCCGACAGGCCGGCGGTGCTCCCTTGGTCATTCTGACCGCGGCGCTTTGGCCGCGGTCAGAACGGGAAAACCGGCGGTCTCCCGCCGGTTTTCCACTGACCCTTAGAATCCTCCAAGGCGGCGCAGCTCGCTGCGCCGCCGAGGGGATTCTGACCCCCCCTACCGCCATCCTGTTCATGGCGGGAAAGCCGCCATGAACAGGATGGCGGTAGGGGTGGTCGCGGGGCCCCCTAACAGGGCCCAACTAGGCTTTTCAGTGTCTGCGATGCAGACACTGAAAAGCGCGACGGGTGCTGCTGCACCCGTCGCACGCCTTCCACTCCGCCGGCTCGATTCCGAGCCGGCTTCCTTGTGGAAGGCGCTTTCCCGCTGGGCCGGCGGGCGATCTGAATCAGATCGTCCGCCGGCCCAGCGGGAAAGTCAGAATACCCCTTGCGGTTAATTGACCGCGGGGCGGTATTCAGGCGGATTCCGACGGGCGGGCGGCAACCAGCCGCCCGCCTAGGTCGGAATGACCACCATAGATACATATTTTGATACTCAACTGACCTACTTCCCTTTATGCATTATCCTGGTGATCCCCAACCCCTTGACTTTTCTACTTAAGTCTAGACTGGGTCAATGCATATGTTCACCACTGAGAGCAGCGCTGCAGACCATTCTTTCACTCTGGGGTTCAGAGAAATCCATACTGACTTGCTCCACAGAATACAGCCCATACTAGGCATTGACCGCATGACCCTTGCCGTAACACATCAGCTTACCAAGCCTTGTAGCTACTGTTTTTCTCATTGCTTTCTGCTGAATTCTACTAATTAACATAACCAAAGAATTTGTGCTTATTGCATTTGAAGGAGATGGGGACAAGATATGTTTGAAATGGAAGTGTGATGGGGTGCTGGCAGCAGCCAGGAAGTCTGCCACTTAGATGCATATTGTTGGAGTGAGTATAGGGAGGAAGGGTGGTAGAGAGGTGCAGGTAGCTGAGGAGTGTTGAATGACTTGTTTTTGTTTTCTACTCACCCTGCAGGACACCATGTGGGCTTGCTTTGATATGTATGTTTGCATATTCTGCAATGTCTGCAATAGTGATAAAAATAGTTTTGAACCATATACATGCCCCAGGCCCACCATTGCAACCTGTGTGTGCAGTTTTAAAAAGCCATTTCAACCTGGAAAAATAAACCGTTTGCCAGGCTCAAACTTTCCTCTAAATACATATAGGTCACTTCTAGGAGAGGCCCTGGACAGCACAGAAGGCAGGGTGCAATGTATTGTAAAAGTGGGACATCTACTTTTAAGTTTTTCATTACCTCATATTAAATATCTTAAATTAGTTTGTCACTACTGCAGGGCTTATCTCTCCCATTGTATAGCATTGAAGATACCTTATTGCATTTTATAAGTGTCATTTTCAATTGGGAACAGCAAATTAGGTCATGTTCGGTGCCTCTGGAATTGTAATGAAAAGTCCTAACTTATATTAAAGTTGAATTTTAAAATGCCATTTTTAGGAAGGTGGCATTTCTTGCCTTAGCTATTTGGTGCATGCAGTCTGTCTCTGGGACATATGACTGAGTGCAATTGACAGTTGTGCTTTGTGTACTACTGTTAGACAGCCACACACAATGGGGGAGATTAGGTGTGACTACTTTGGGCCATCACTGGCTGGATGGGAGGAAGGAGCTGGACCCTACCCCACTTACACTTGATTAGGCTGTGCCCTGTCTCCACACAAAGGGCTGCATACCCCTTGTAGTTAGTCTGGTGCCAGGGCCATAAAGGCTGGCCACCTTTGCACTTCAAAGACATTCTTCTAGAAGCTTTCCCCCCACTTCAAAGACACAACTGGGTATAAAAACTAGACCCCATAGATTAACTCTTCACTGCACTTTTAGGGCTGTGAATACTCTGCCAGGAAGAACAACTGCTTTGCTGCTGAAATGACTGCCACTCTACTGGACTGCTGCTCTGGAGAATTGCTGACCTGCTGTTTTCTGCCTGAGTGAAAAGGACTGGATCTGCATCTCTTGAATCCAAAATTATAACCTACCCCAAGGACTAGTTGGCTAGCCTCCTTTGCAGCCTAAGGGACATAACAGGCTTCCAACCACTTTGCACCTGGACTCTTCCATTTGTGAGTCTCCCCTGCCAAGCGGTGCTACCCGAGTGCTGGTCTCTTGGAAGTAGGCTAAAGGTGCTCTGCCAGCCTCTGTGGATCCAGTGGAACTGACCCATCTCATCTGCTGCACAGCGTAAACCCAGACAGACCTGATGCATCACCACTGCTGCATTGATTGGACTCATCACAAAGACTTGCATGCCCTCTACAGCCCGTAATGCCTTTGGAACCAACGCTGCATGATGCATCCTCTGTGTAGGCCCTCCCATCCCTTGCCAACAGCAGCCTTGACAATGCCAAACTCCACATCACAGCTCGTCGGAAGCCACACGTCACCCTGATTACGCACTGCATCCTTGATGATGGACTCCGCATCACAAGCCCTATTGAAGGGATCTTTGATGATGACACAGGCCCTTGCATCTCAACCTTGAAGCATCTCAAAACCGAAGTATCGCTTCGGCTGTTCAATGCATCTTCAACTCAGACCCTCTCAACGCTCTGCAAACCAGGATTTAAGGAACTTTGTTCAGCAGGCCTAACTGGGTCCCTGTAGCCAGCTTGCACTTCATCATGTTTGGTCTGAAGGTGTTACATTGTCCTGGTCCAGCATGACCAACTAACCAGCATTGGCGCTTTGCGCTTTTTGGTGCTATTTTCTCTAAAATTTTCAAGATTGCATATATCCAGTTATAATGATTAGATTTCTGTTGATTGGTCTTGTTTTATTTATTAAAGAAACATCTATTTTTTTTACTAACATTGTTTGTGATTTTTTGTGTGGTGTTTTCACCACTTTTACTATTTGAAGTGTTGCACATATACTTTACACATTGCTTCTAAGTTAAGCCTGACAGCTCTGTGCCAAGCTACCAGAGACCTGAGCACAGGTTAATTTTGCAATGGTTTTAGCCTCACCCTGACAAGGTTTGTGGTTGCTGCTTGACCAGGGCTCACACCCCAGTCAATCAGTAACCCAATTTCGTATACTCTCTCATTGTAAATTTATTTTTCTCATTCTCTTCTTCAGTTTTTAATTCCTTTATATATGTAACCTTTTAATTTCTCATTATTCTTAGTCTTCCCCACTCACTTTATTTTTCTTCAATTCCACTAGTTTACTTTCCATCTCGCAGCTTCTCTTCACCTCTGCTTACCCTCTCTTTTTCAGGTCTTGCTTGCCAAACAGCTCTTGGATGTCTTCTTGTGAAAGATCTCTGGATGACCATACCAAAAACGTACAGTGGACTTAGAGCCTGACCATTGTTTCCATTGATTGGCTTTAATCAAGAGCTTTCCTTCATTTTCTTGTGACTGTGCATTCCTTGGAACCTATGTTGTATTGTGTGATGGGGATTTATAGAGCGTGACTACTCTCCCGAGGGGTATACAGGCACTAGAGCAGTTGTGAAGGTCATCTGCAGATTTTTAGTTGAAGTACCAAGTTTTCTGCTTCTTATGGAACTCCTGAAGCAAGGAGCAAGCTCTTAGGTATAGGGAAAGTCATTTAATTTTTGGGTGTGAGATATGAGAAGGTTAACCCTCTTGTTCTGCTTCTGCAGATGCAGGGTGTATGCAGGAGAGAGAGGCAGAGAGAAGGTGTCTCGTGGGCGAGGCAGGAGTTGAAGTATGCTGGTCCAACATTGTGCATCCCCTAAAATGAATGTATAAGGAGTTTGAATTGGCACTGTTTGTGTAACAGCAGTCAGTAGAGATCTCTGAGCTGATGCATCATGTGAGTGTGCTATGGAAAGTACAAGATGAGTCTTGCTGTAGCATTCTGGATGGTCTTAAGATGGTGGATAAGGTGGTTATGGACTCCAGCATAGGGTATGTTACTGAAGACAAGTCTGCTGGTGATAAGAGCTGGAGTGACGGTACGTCTGGTGCTCTTGGGAATCATCTGAAGATTTTCATGAGGATGCCTAGCATGTGGAAACAGGAGGAGCTAACTGTGTTCACCTGAGGCGCCATACTGAGTTTGTCATCTAATATGATTCCCAGGTTGCACACGAGGTTGGTGGATGATGGAGTAGGACTGAGCTCTGATGGACACCTGGTGGAGTCCCAGGGAGAGTTTTTTTCCCCAAAGATCAGTACTTGTGTCTTATCCATGTTGAGTTTCAGGCAGTTGGTTCTCATCCATTCTGCAACCTGGATCATGCATTTGATGAAGCTTGATCTCGTTGTGGGGATTTGTCTGACATGGGGGATGAGCTGGGTGTCATTGGTGTAGGACATTAGGGAAATCCTACGGGATCTGATGGCACTGCAAGTGGTGTCATGTAAATGTTAAAAATAGTGGTGCTGACAGATGATCCTTGGGGCACTCCACAGATCAGGTCCTTGGGCTCTGATATGTAGTGGTGGGGGAGTCTGACGACTCTCTGTGTGAGGAAGGAGTATGTCCATTTGAGGGCTGGGCCTTAGATGCCTGTGTTATTTAGTCTTTTGATGAGGTTGGAGTGTGGCATGGTGTTGAATGTTGCAGCGAGGTTCAGTAGTATGAGATTGGTGGTTTCTCCTCGGTCTAGGAGGGTGCCGATCACATCCATGGTGGTGATCATTGCTGTCTCAGTGCTGTGATTGCTTCAGAATCTGGATTTGAAGTGATAGAGCAGATTGTGGAGATCTAGGTGATTGGTTAGCCTCTGGTTGATTGTTTTTTCTTCACCTTTGCTGGGAACAGTAGTAGGAAGATTGGTCTGTAGTTGCTTAGTTTGTTGGATTTAGACTTTTTGTAGGAGGGCTGCAACTGCAGCATGTTTCCACTTCTCTGGATAAGTTGGAGACTCAATGGAGGAGTTTATATTGTGGGTGAAGAATATGCTGAACATGGGTTCTCCTAAGTTGTAGATATGGTGTGGACATGAGCCTGTGGGAGCCCCGGAGTGGACTGTTTTCATTTCTAAAGTGGTGTCTACCTCAGTGAGCGTTCTCAAGTTGATAGGCGAATGTGTAATTCTGTTCTATTTGTGGTTTGCATAGAAAGAATCTGAGCCATTGGATAGTCCTTATAGTTCCAATACCTCAGCCTGTGCTGGGACATGGTGATTGGTCCTCCTGCTTACCTTAACCATGG
Source organism: Pleurodeles waltl (assembly GCF_031143425.1). Classification (NCBI taxonomy): domain Eukaryota; kingdom Metazoa; phylum Chordata; class Amphibia; order Caudata; family Salamandridae; genus Pleurodeles; species Pleurodeles waltl. The sequence continues at coordinate 500,217,421 of NC_090445.1, forward strand.
TAATAGCACATTACTCTCAATGGCCTGCCTGTATGATTTACACCCTTGTCTTTAATCATTTAGAAATATAGACGGGTAACAGTGAATTATGGAGATGTTCTTCACTGAGGGATTCTGAGTAAAGTAAAATAGACAACAAGAGCGAAGCTCAGGTTTTCTGTGATGTCACTCAGAACCCCTATGTGAAAAAAATCCTCGTAATTCACTTTTTACTCATCTATAATTTTATGCTATGTATGGCCCCCAAAATCATCTGCCCTGCTTTCAGCTGCTATGCAGTGGGGGAGGAATAACAGGTGAGCCATAGATAACATGACCTCTGGTATTGTTCCCTCTCCGTAAAGTAAAAAAATAAAAACTTCACTGCCATCCTTGACTAACCCCAACCACCTGGCCTGTATTTCTTCTCTCTGCTGCAACTGTGCTTTCTGCTTTCATTCAAAGCGAATGAGCACAACTGCACTGACAGACTCTCAGAGAGCCCTGTCACCCTGGCCTGCATAGCCTTTCTGACCTAGCAACAGTAGGCAACGATTTTTGTTATTAACTGTTGCAATAAGAACAAGTGATGGAGGGAATGCTGAACAAAGTCAAACATTCACCCCCATTACAGAGATCTGGTCCTAAATCCATCGTTTTTTTTGCTGCCCATGCCATTCCAGTTTGGAGCCAGCCATATGCAAATCAGTCTTGACCCTGTTCCCCATGGGGGAACACTGTTGCAATGGCATAGCAAGGAGTTATACATTTGGAAATTGGAATTAAATGATAGCATCTCTCTAGGAGAGTCTTAATAACAATAATATAAAAATATCTAGAGCGCAAGGGGCTAGATATTGAGGTTTAGTGTGTGCTGTCAACTACAAAAATTACTAGGCTTCTGTGGCTTTATCGCTTTTAGAATAAAATATACTTTTAGAATAAAACCTTTGAGACAATAAACAATGTTTGGGGCTGCAGCAAAGTAACTTTTGTTCATAAGTGCTTTACCGTAGAAGGGAAAAGTTAATTCCCCACTTTGACTGGTATCATCCCCAGAATACATTACTACTGCTACTGCGGCTACTGTGCCACTACAGCACTTCTGATTCCAAAAAGGTTACTTTTATCCTTCTGAAAAGGAGATTGGCACTGGGGGGGTCTCTAGCTAGCTGAGGAGATGACACCTGCATCTCCCTGCATTAAAGCCAAGGGCGGATCTCAAGGGCACTAGGCTTTGCTACCTGGATTTACAGGTGTCAGCGTGGCTGGGATTGCTGTCCTGGCGCAGAGCTGGAAACTGCGATAATGCCAGAAGAGAGGACATTGGCTGGTTTAGCAGCCATCAACTGAATAGCCTGCAGCCAAGGAGAGATGCCTGGAGGCTGCCACACAATTAACAGGTATGTCTCTGCTGTGTAACTGTCTGCCCCCCCCTCTAACGTGGCATGAGGTGATCAGGGGCTGATTCTGGGTGGCCTGCCTGGGGGAGAAATCCAGCTGGCCTTGGCCAGATCCCGTGAATTCTAGATGCAGCATATTGGTCCTTAAGATGGAGGGATGAGGTCTTCATAGACTTACTGCTGCCCCTGAGACACTAGGCTTGTTGGGCCTGTGGCATTCACGGGACGCACCAGATTGAGAAGCTTGACTTGTCTCCTATTGTGCCTTGATGCTTGGCCCTGCCAATAGGACTTAGTGGCTGCTCTGGACTGACTCTCTCCTTGTTGTTCTGGTGCACAACATTGCGGAGAGGGGCGCCTGATGGATGCAATCACTCTGCCAATCAGCTATCCTGCTTTTGAGGTCCTTTGTCCACCACACAACTGAGCTAACTTGCTCAATGTGCTCGGAGTGACTGTCAATATTTTCCCACTGTTTCCCTGGCTCTCTACACTTGTGAGGGACACTTGCTGTCTTGGGACCCTTTACAGTTGACCTCCTGCTTGTTTTGGCCTGCTCATGCCCACCATTGGCAGCCCATGAGATGTGGCTGGGTCACCTCCTGTCTGCGAATTAATCCCTGACCCCTCTGCTGCCCTTCTTGGAGGGCCAACTACTATATGACTATTGTCATCTGATGCCTCTTTGCCCCTGGGAGGAAGGAGGGTTTGCAGTGGTCGGTCTGCTCATGCAGTCTCTGCTGGAGCTGAGCAAGTGGAGACAGGACTGGCACCAATGTCCTCTTTGCCTGATCAACTCACGCTGTTACCTGACATTTCCTTTGGGCACCCCTCCTTTTTTATTTGAGGGATAATAGAGACAGGGACGGCCAATACCAAGCAATCTAAACTCACCTTGAGAATCGTAGATGGGAAAGGGGCTCAGATTGGCTCCTTGAGGAAACATGCCCGAACCCATTTGAGGATGACACCTCCTCCCAATCGCCGACTATTTGCTCAATGTTTCTAGATCTCAAACATAGTCTTACGTCCATTGGGAGAATGGATCAATGAAACAGTGGATGGGCATGGGAGCAGAAATGACCAGCTGGAATTTTGCACTTCGAACCTAGACGATGAACAACATACTGCGGGTGAAAATATGTTCAGATGGAAAAGATTCTGGAGGTTATCAATAGCAAGGATTAATATTTAGAAATGCGATCTAGGAGAACCAACCTGCACATTCTTGGTGTACCGGAGTCCACCTCCGAGGGTCACATGGAGAACTATGTTGAAGACATGCTGCGAACGCTCTGTTTGGTGAAGGTATGTCTTCTCTCCTGGAAGTTGAAAGGGCGCATAGGTCCCTTGGTGAACGACCTCCTCCAGGAGCTCTGGCTCACCCAATCATAGCTACATTATTAAATTACAGAGATCATGACTCGTGACACGGTCCTTAGGCTGGCTTGAGATCAGAAGCCCATTACGTTTCAGAATAACACCGTGACCATTTATCCAGATTATACATGTGCCATCCAGGCTGCACAATTATATTTTTTGGTGAGTTAAAAGCTCTCTGCTAAAAACTGATGCCTCTTACTCCTTAAAATATCCTGCCAAGCTAAGGATCCATCACCGGGACAAGATCCACTACTTCACAGACCCTAAAATGGCAGCCAACTTCATTAAAATGATTCAAAATCTGGAGGGGATAACTTGTTTGTCAGCCGTGATGCAGAAAATGCCCAGATGAGTGATAATGATCGATGTCCACTACACATTTGTTGGATTTCATACTTTCTGCTTTCCTTACATGACATTTGATTTATGACTATCCTGCTTTCGGTCAGGATGCTGACCCTCCAAACTGTCCTTCTTTGACCACTCAACCTCCCCCTCTAGGTCAAGAAAAGCTGGACCTCTGGATAGCCCCCAAGGGATGATTCTCATGTTCTCACCTTTGCTTCCCTTCACTGGGACATTTTCTGGGGTGTTACTGTGGTAGGTTAAGACATTCTGGCCACTTGGGGGGGGGGGTGACGTGGGATGTGGTGGAATTTACAGGGTTTGGTTTGTTGTGTACAGTTTTCTTGGCTTTGCTGTCTTTTTCACCTTTCCTGCCTGCTACACCCAGGCCTATTCCGAAACTTTTGCACATCAGACCTTTTGTCTGCGCATCCACTGTTGTCACTGCAGTACCATGTCCTGTGATGAGTAGGCTTACTTGCTTAACTTGCATTGCTAGGGGCTTAAATAATGTTCATAAGGCCCAACAGGTATCACACATATGCAAAGCCAAAAAACAGATATATGTTTGCTTCACAAATTACACATTACTGCAGCTACCAAGTTGCACCTGAGAGCCAGATGGTTTGGCTAGTGCCACATAGAGCTTTATTCTACCTATGCTGGGGGGGTAATAATCATTATCTGCTAGGGGCAGCCCCGGCATATCTGAACAGTTCTTTCTGATCCCCAAGGTCGCTATGCACTCCTAGCTGGCACAATCTATGACCGTCCAAACTAACTCCTGTGAGTTACAGGCCCAATGTAGACTGCCCTGAACTCTTTTCTGAAGTCTGGCACTTAATTGGAACACTGGGCTCTTGTGTATTTCTATGGAGAGAAGATTTTAATATGGTACTCGATCCTGACATTGATCACCATAGCATGATCAATACACCCCACATGCGTGCTGCTGCACTGCCTCGCTCACTCATGTCAGATAATCACTTGTTTGACCTTTAGCCTGCCGCACATAAGTTGCACCTGCATCACCGCCACGCACAATACATGGTCCTGTACTGAATTCTGGCTGGTCACACAGGACATTAATTCATGTACCCATCAAATAGATCACTACCCGCGCACTATCTCTCATCATACCCCTGTCCATTTGGAACCACGTATCCCTAGTAGTGTACAACATGCATTCATTTGGTGACTACAGGTGATGCCCTCAGAGACCAGGTCTTCCGAGAGGATGTGAGGGAGGCCATAGTTGATTACTTTGAGTACAACAAATCATCTGTCCAATCTCATTTCACCCTATGGGAGGCATTCAATGTAGTCATTAGGGGGGGGTTGCATTGCAAAGCAGTGTGGGTTCTTGTGGACACCAGAGAGAGATTTGTCCACTGAAACAGAGCTATGCAAAGTTGAGCTGCAATAAGTTGCCAACTGTGACCTGACTATCCTTGTGCAGATTATGTCCAAACGTAGCCAATTTGAGGAAGCGGCGCAGCAGGAGGTATGCTATCTTGGCCTGGAAGCCAGTGCCTTATGGTACAGTGAAGGCAAAAGGGCAGGTAAGATGTTGGCTAATCTTTTACATAAGCGTTGGGGCAGCGATTGTGTGGTAAAGCTTGAGGATCACTAGGCAAACATGCATGTTGGTTCAGCATATGATGACCTCCTTTTTTTCCTCACTCCCTCACTCCCTACGCACCCTCCACCCTCAGAGGCCTTCATGGCTTACTTTGATGCGGTCCAACTGGTGTGGCTAGAGGATGGCCACAGGTGATTTTTAGATGCACTGTTTACAGTAGAAGGCATTGTCCATGTCATCAAAGAGCTGATGGGAGACTAGATGGCCTCATGGCTGCTTTCTCTAAAGAGTAGGCACTGATTCAAGCCTCCATTTGCTCGCAATGTCTCTGGAGGTAGGGGTCCTCCCCCCTTTCTTATGTGAGTGTTAATTGTAACTAGAAGTTTTGATAACTTTGAGCTTACAACAATTAGACCCTGTAGTGCTCCTATGTAACAGTTCCAGCTTTAGTTCTTCATCTGATATGTCAAAGGGAATTCCATCTAATTTCAACATTTCAGCCAATATTCTCCAAATTGACTTCTTCTTATTCACAGGTCAGATAAGAAGCTCCATACAGTTTCACTACCCAAGCCAATGCCAACACATGTTTCTTCAGTGCTGCTTGAGTAGCACCTGACTTCTTCAGTGCTAAAATAAATTAATATATAAGAAATCAGTTAAGGAGGAGTAAAACTCGTTTTTATACTATCACAAAGAAAAACTAAAGTGACCGGTGGTGGAGATGAGATGTTCAAATTGTGATGGATAGTATAATTGAGAAAACTTAATAGGATACTATGGCCCTCATTATGACGTTGGCAGTGAGTGATAAAGTAGCGGTAATACCGCCAACAGGCTGGAGGTAACGACCGTCAAAGTATGACCTTGGTGGTGATAACTCCTATAGACAGCCAGTGTACCACACCAACTGCCAGGGCGTTAACACCAGTGACCACAGCGGTAGCCGTCAACAGCTAGGCGGAAGACAAAGTACCGTCCACCATATTATGACCTTGCAATGTGCCAGGATTTCTGGGGCAGTAGCCTGGCGGAAACAGGACATAGAAGACCAAAGACTCACCATCGGAGACACAGAGAAGAACAACGCCGCCATGGAACCAGAACTGCAAGTCTTCCTGATGCTCATCTACGTCATGATCCACTTGGAACACCAACGCCGACGAAGATGACTACGGTGAGTACAGCCACCCAGCCCACAAGGGAGAAGGAAAACGAGAGTGACACACATACGCACGACACACACCCGACACACACACACCATGCACACAACCAGCTGCAGACAAAAAACAATGCACACGACACACGGCCGAATAATGCAAGGACAACAAGAATGCACTAATGAGAATGTATTGATTGTAAAGAGCTACCAGAAGAACCAATTGTACAAAAAACAGATATGTACAAATGTACACAAAGGGCCAATGCCCAGTCCAATGTACTAAGGGCACAGTACAAGGCTCAACTCGAATCCTGACTTCATCCAGATAGAACTCTCCAGGGGCATCAGTTTGCAAGTGGGCAGGCACCTCAGGGGGATGGGGGTGGTGGGCACCTCAGCCGAATACGGGTACAAGCCCACTGGTTCTGTAAGGGTCTCCATGCCCCTATCTCTCTGCTGGGGAGTGCAAGGCCACAGTCTCTGAAGTGGGTGACTTTCCCACTGGTTCTGGAGGGGGCTCCATGCCCATATCTCTCTGCTGGGGAGTGCAAGGCCACAGTCTCTCAGGTGGGTGACTATCCCACTGGTTCTGGAGGGGGCTCCATGCCCATATCTCTGTCCTGGGCAGCCTCTGCAGGAGGAGTAGGCTGCATTTCCACAGCTGGCAGTGAGGGCCCCATGACCACTGGTGGTGGCAGTGGTGGTTTCACCCTGATAGCCTCTGCTGGTGGTGGGGGCTGCACTGTGTTAGCGGGTGAAGGTGCTTCCTGGGCAGCCTCTGCTGGAGGTGAGGGCTGCACTGTCTCAGCAGGTGAAGGTGCCTCCTGGGCAGCTTCTGCAGGAGGAGTAGGCTGCACTTCCTCAGCTGGTGGTGAGGGCCCCGTGACCACTCATGGTGGTGGTGTCACCCTGACAGTCTCCGCTGGAGTAAGAGGCTTTTTCCCCTTCATGGCAGGAGGCGTTGGATCCTTACCCTTCCTGGCAGGGGTTGAGGGCTTCTTCCCCTTCATGGCAGGATGTGCAGACTCCTAAGCCTTCCTGGCAGGAGGCGAAGGCTTCTTCCCCTTCATGGAAGGAGGTGCATGCTCCTTCCCCTTACCGGCAGGAGGTGTGGAATCCTTAACCTTCCTGGCTGGTGGAATTGGATCCTTCACTGACTTGCCACAATGACTAGGTGGCACCAACACTGTCCCGTGGGCTGTTTGACTGTGGTGCTGGGCTGGGTCATTGGAACCCTGCTCTTACGGGCAAGACGGGGGAGTGAGAGGGAAGAGGTCTAGTTGGGCAAGGAAAAGCTTCTTAGGGACGGTGGGGCGGTATGAGGGAGGAGGGATGGGAGTGGAGGTTGAGGGAGTGGTTGTTGGAGGTGAATGTCTGCTGGACCTGGGTGCAGGTGCATGGGCAGTGTGCTGATGTGAAGTGGAAGGCTGTTGGGTGTGTGAGTGCTTGTGTTTGTGACCTTTAGGAGGGGGCCAGACAGGGCGGGAGAGGACAAAGGGGACATGTGCATGGATGTTGTGGAGGTGTCTGCTAGTGAGGTGTGTTTGCTTCTTGGTATGGTGATGCTGGTGATGGATGCAGTGCATGCAGGTGTGAGTGTGGACATGACCATGAGGGAGGTGGAGGAGGAGGAGAAGGGGGAGACAGTAGAGACAGTGGATGTGGTTATGTCTACAACTGTCTGGTGTTTGCGTGAGTGCTTATGGGATGAAGTGTGGTGCCTGTGTTTGACTGTGCCACTCTTGTGTGTTGTCTTGTGTGCATGCTTGTCTATATGTGTGCATGGGATGGGTTGGGGTTGAGGAGACTGGGACTGGGAAGTGGTAGTTGGAGGGGGGACGGTAGGAACAGGGAAAATGGCTGCCATCAGAGAGGAGGCTAGAGTCTAAATCAATCTCTGTTGGGCCACCAATCCACAGTGGATGCCCTCCAGGCATGCATTACATTGCTGCATCTGGGATGACAGCCCCCGGATGGCATTCACAATGGTTGACTGCCCTACGAAGATGGATCTCAGGAGGTCAATAGCCTCCTCACTCAGGGCAGCAGGGCTGACTGGGGCAGGGCCTGAGGTGCCTGGGGCGAAGGAGATGCCCACCTTCCTGGGTGAACGGGCACAGGCAACTCGCTGAGGGGCTACTGGGAGGGTGGTGCTGGTACGGGGTAGCAGCTGTACCTGCAGCTTGGGTGGTCACAAAGGTGTCTGCCATCAGCAGGGAGCTTCCATCGGAGGAGGTATCTGAGTCTGTGTTGTCACATCCTGTCTCCGCCGTGGTGCTAGTGGTTCCCTCGGCGTCAGTGGAGTATGCCTCAAGGGTCCTGTGTGATGCAGCTCCCCCTGTCACCAGTGCCCCTGCTCCTCTGCCAGAGGATGCTAATGCACACATGGACAGGATGACAGAAGAAAAAAGGGGGGAGAGAGAGAAAGGAAACACTGGGTCAATTACTTCACCAACACCACAATTGGCATACACAGCACTGTCACACACAGGGATCAGGATTGAGCACTATGCATTGCATTGCCAGTGATTTGGCTAGATGCCACAGCAAGATGAGGGCCACCCACACACCGCCAACTGCACCCCTCCTGGTACCCACAAAGCCCTGACTGACATGGAATGCTAACAAGCTTGGTTACCTGCATTTGCCATACACCCATTACCCTTGAGCTGGATCACGCTGCAATGTCTGACCTGGCATTAAGTGGCACCCACAATCTCACACCCACCACCTGAATCCCATGCCACCTGCCAATTATTGTAGTAATGCCCGCTGTTCTCACCCTCTTGTAGCTGCTGTGATGCCCTCAAGCGCCCATCCAGCTCTGGGTAGGCCAGTGCCAGTGTACGGGCCATTAGGAGGGTCAGGCTCCGACAGGCACCCCTTCCTCATTGCGAGGCCGTTCCCAGCTGGGCCTCTGCAGTCTTCTGTGCCCATCGTCTCAGTTCCTCCCACTGTTTCCGACAGCGGGTGCTCTGTCTTACATAAACCCACAGAGTCCACACGTCCTTTGCAATGGCACACCATAATCCCTTCTTTTGATGGGCGCTGACCTGCGGAGGTAATACAGACAGGAAGACACCATTACACATACAATCCAGCCTGTCACACATATGCCCCACCAATCTCATTTCCGACACCATTGGCACACACATCGACGGCGCACACCATGTACACCACCACATTACATCCCCCGATGACACAATGCTTGCACACACATCTCCGTGCATACTTCCCACATGCATCATGCCCAAGGTGTATTCACCTGTTGGTCAGGAGGCCCATACAGCAGTCCGTACTGGGGTAGGACCCCATCCACCAATCGCTCCAACTTCTCCAAAATGAAGGCGGGGCCCTTTCCCCGGTCACACGGGCCATGGTAGGTTCCAGACATAGGTCATAGCAGCACAGGCAGTGTAGGTATTCTCCTGTTGGAGGTCAGAAAACAAGTGAGGAATCAGATAGAAAATAGTGGTCACGTCCGTGGCGGTGTACACCATCACCGCCGACGCTGATCCCTATTGGCCACTGTACTCCATAGAGCTCCATATTATCCAATGAGGAATTTCAAGGCAGTGCAAGACCACCTCTGGCCATGACGCCCAACGTCTGGCTGAGTTACCTCACTTCCACCTGTCCCTACATACAGGACAGGCGGTCTCCATTTCATGGTGGTGGCCAATGGTCATATCAACCTTAACAGCGTCACAGCCTAGATTAGCACGTACCTCGCCATTCCCACTGTCCCATCACATAAATCCACTATGTACACTGAGGTTGTGGTTCCATTGTTCAAATTGTGACTGCCTACTCACTCTTACATACCTACCGCTACGGATGAATAGGAGGAGGAGACAAACCCCTGTGTACAGACCCCTTGTGGACTTGGCTCCACTGGAGGATAGGCACATTATACTCACCTATAGATTGGACAGGGCCACAATCACAAAGCTGTGTGTCCAATTGGAGCCTGACCTGATATCTGCTACCCTTCCTCCAACTGGGATCCCCCCTGTGGTGCAAGTGCTATCAATGCTCCTTTTCTTGGTAACTGGTTCTTTTCAAGTGACAGTGGGCTTGGCAGCAGGAATGTCACAACCAATATTTTAAATCGTGCTGGCAAGAGTTTTGTGTGTCCTGGTGAAACACATGTGCAGCTACATAGCTTTCCCCAAGGTGGAAGATCTGGCCACTGTGAAGTCCAGTTACTATCCAATGGGACATATCCCCAATATTGTTGGGGCAATTAATGGGACACATATTGTGTTAGTCCCCACCCACCAGAATGAACAGGTTTTCAAGAATCGTAGGAGTTTCCACTCACTGAATGTGCAAATGGTGTGACTGGTGGACCAGTACATCTCTCACATCACTCCTAAGTATCATGGGTCAGTGCATGATGCCTTTGATCTGAGGAATAGCAGCATCCCAAATGTGATGGCCCAACTACAGAGGCACAGGATGTGGCTAATTGGTGAACCATGGTCCCCACCCACTGTATGTTAGTGTATGCCTTCAGATGTTATTCCCGTAGCATTGTGTGAGGCTAAATGTTGTCTCTCAATACTTGCAGGTGACTCTGGCTACCCAAACCTATTGTGACTGCTGACCCCTGTGAGCAATGGCAGGACAGGGGCTGAGGAATGTTATAATGAGGCACATGGGTGAACCAGAAGGATCATCAAGAGGACCTTCGGACTCCTGAAGGCCAGGTTCAGGTGCCTCCATCTGACATGTGGACCCCTATGCTACTCACCCGGGAAGGTCTGCCAACTAGTAGTGACATACTGAATGTTGTACAACCTGGCCCTCAGATGGCATGCACATTTTCTGCTAGAGGAGGAGACTGGAGATGCCCCTGTGGCAGCAGTGATCCCTGAGTACACTGAGGACGAGGAGGCAGAGGATGAGGACAACCGAACATCAGTTATACATCAATACTTCCAATGACACACAGATGAGACAGTGCAACTGACCATTCCTCTGACTATTGATGTTTTCTGTGTGGCTGTAGCATGATGGCATTTAACTTTCATTGCATCTCAACTTACTGTCACCTATGGCTTGTCATTTTACAGATGTTGGTGAGATAACAACTGTGTACTGATGTGATGAGCACAGACAGCTACCGGTCATTATTTCTATGCTCTCACATTGTTCAGATAATTTGCACTAGATGTGACTGTTTCCATAAATGCACATTTTCAACTCATAAAATACTAGTAGTCAAGTTGTGTTCAAGGTCGTTTATTTTAGTGCTGTGAAATTGAGGGAAAAGTGCAATGGAATGGGGTTATGATGGAGATAAGTCCAGGGTATTGTTCCAGTCTGTTTGCTGCACAGGTCCAGTGTCCAAGGGGTCATAGGAAGGGGAGCATAGGCAGTTCAAATGGACAAGGTGACAGTATGGGACACAAGGGGTCCAATCAGGATAGAATCATTTCCTGGTGGTGGTCCTGGCAAGTGTCTCTGGTTTCTGTATGGGTCACAGGGAACATTTGTGGGGTGGTTCTCTTCTGCAGGGGGAGGGGTGCTGTTGGCCTGTGGGTCCTGTGACGGGGCCTCCTGCCCACTAGCAGCAGCAGAAGTTGAGGGCTGGTCAATTGACTGACTAGTGGTAGGGGCCCGCTGCAACGCTTTTGCTTCCCTCATGATGTTCGCCATGTCTGCAAGCACCCCTGCTATGGAAATCAAGGTGGTGTTGATGTGCCTAGAAGTCCCCCCTGATCCCCTGATACTGTTCCTCCTGGAGCTGCCTATTCTCCTGAACATTGTCAAGGATGTGGCCCATCGTGTCCTGGAAATGTTGGTAGGCTCCCAGGATCTTGGTGAATGCCTCCTGGACAGTCCTGGAGAGTTGATTCCCTGGGCTTGTCCTCCCGCTGGCACATAGCAGCCCTCCCAGTGTCTCTGTTGCCCTATGCCTCTATCCCCTGAACAGTGTGCCCACTGCCCCTGAGTTCAGGTCCCTGATTGTCTTGGGGGCGAGGTGTGGACTGGGGTCCCTATGCAGGTGGGCACACTGTTGATTGATATGTCCTGGAGACAGAGGTGTGGGTATGCTGGGAGGGTGCTGTGGTGTTGGATACTGATGGGGGGAGGCTCAGTGGTGGACTGTAAGTGGGCTGGGGTGACCGACTGTCCTGTGGTCCCTGATGGGCCAGGTAGTTGGTCCAGATCCTGAAGTCCAGAGTTACTGTCATCACTGGGGGCATCTTCTGTTGGGCAACTGGATAGTCTGGGGCACCTCCTCTCTACTGGGACTGGCTGGGGCACCTGTGGGGAAGTAAGTGATGTATTATGCTTCATGTCTGTGACATAATGTACATCCCTGTCTTCCCCTCTATCGTTGCTGTTGCCCTGCCACCTTTGTTTGTGTATGGTGATGTATTGTGTGATTGTTAGTTTCCCTATGCCATGCATGCTTCATTGTTTGGTGTCCATGCAGGGCTGGGAGAGCTGTCCGTGCATTGGTATGGCATGCAGGATTTGGCATTGAGGTTAGTCATATGTGTAGGTGCAGTGTGTGGGATGAAGTGGAGTGATGGGGTTTAGGGTGTTGGGGTGTGACGGCATGCAGGTATAGGGGGTGATAAGTAGTAAATATTGACTCACCAGTGTCCAGTCCTCCGGCTACTCTAGAGAGTCCCTCAGAATGCAGTAATGCAAACTTCCTCCTCCCATGCTGTGAGCTGTGGGGGAGGAGGTGGGGTTCCATCACCAGTCCTCTGTATCGCCAGCTGGTGCCTTGCTGCCATGGAACGTACCTTCCCCCTTAGGTCATTCCACCTCTTCCTGATGTTGTCCCTTGTTCTTGGGTGCTGTCCCACAGCGTTCACCCTGTCCACGATTCTCCACCATAGGATCATCTTCCTGGCAATGGATATTTGCTGTACATGTGCTCCAAACAGCTGTGGCTCTTCCCTGACAATTTCCTCCACCATCACCCTTAACTCCTCATCAGTGAAATGGGGTGCCTGTGTGGAGACATGGGTGTTGTGTGGTGTGTATTGGTGAGAGTGTGTTGAGTAATGTTGGGGGGGGTGATGTGGGGTGCATGAGGGATGTATGGGTGTATGTGGTGTGTGTCTATTTGTCTCTGTGCCGTTCATGTCAATCTCCTGGCAGTAATTGTTGTTCATAAAGGGTTGTGGGTAATGTGGGAGTATGTTTTGTGGTGCTCTGGTTGGGTGGGTGTGGTGTGTGTATGAGTATCAGGTGTGTGTTTTTAGTATTGGCCAATGTAGTGTTGTTTTGTATGTGGGTGTCCATTCTGAGCGCAACGGTATGTACTGCCAATGGTTTGCCGTCGTTGAATGTCCGCTATAGTGATTTGTGGGTCATAATGGGGTGGGCGTTGTTTTGTTGGTGTAACAGAATGGGTGTTGGTACCGCCACTTTAGCACTGACCTTTGAGCTGGCCAATTTGTGTATGTGGCTGTATTCTGACGGATTGGTGTGTGTTTGTGTCACAATATGAGGAATGGATATTCGCCACCGCAGCGGTATGTTGGTGGCAGTCAATGTGGCTGTAAGCAGCATTTACTGCCAATGTCATAATGAGGGCCTATATATATACCAAGTCAAAGTTGAAAGAGACATGTTCTTCCAAGTCTAAAGTAATAACCAATCAATTTCAGTGTGTTAGTAGTACACTAATTCCTGGCAAAAAAAGTACAGGATATTTAATAGATTAGTAATTAACACAACCTGAAAGGTAGGGCAGCACCTGGGTACTTGTGTTTTTAGCTGGGGTAAGTGCACACATTAGTCAGTACTCCATTCCCCTCTTACCTCATGTGTAAGGTATTTCAGGATCCACATATATACACACATGCACATATATGTGTGTGTATATATATATATATATATATATACATATAGATATATGTATATATATATATATATACATATAGATATATGTATATATATATATATATATATATATATATATATATAGATATATATATATATATATATATATATATCTATATATATATATATATAGATAGATAGATCGATAGATAGATCGATAGATAGATCGATAGATAGATAGATAGATAGATAGATAGATAGATAGATAGATATTTATGCCAGACATTTTCAACCTATCCCATTAAAAAAAGAGAGACACAAATGCCACATATTATTTTTCACATTTCATAAGTCATGTCAAAAACTGAAGTAATTATAGGGCGTTACATTGAGAAACATTGTCAGCCCTAGTTACCCAAGGGGTACACAACGAGATAACTGGTTATGCAATAGTGGAAAAAGTTACTTCAAATCTGGTGATTGCTCCATGTGTAGGATAGCCAAGGATACTACTTCATTCACCTATAATGATAGACCGGTCTACCTAGTGAGAACAAATATCAATTGCATGTCACACTTTGTGATTTATGTTCTGGTTTGTAGATGTGACACAATATATGTAGGGAGTACTACTAGACCAGTTAAAGAGAGGATCGCTGAACACTTCAGAACAGTTAAATTGGGTGATGAAAAATACCCGTTTTCCATACATATTCGAACATGTGCTAAGCAGGGTTTTTACAGAGGATTTCTAATTCATGGCATAGATTGAGTGCGACAAAGTCAGAGGGGTGGCAACCGGGAACTACGGCTCCACCAAGGAGAAGCTCTGTGGACTTTGAGACTCAAACCAGTTGAAAAGGGTCTCAATATAGATCATGAATTCCATTATTTTCTGTGAGATTAGAATGCAGGACAACTGGGTACATTTATTTTAGTTGGCATTATGTGTAATTATATTTTACTGAGAAACCTTGTGATACTTATAAATTGGTACAAAGACAACTTACCCATTAATGAGATGCACAACAACTATGAGCCCTTCGAATTTTGCCTTAGTTAGTTGTGTTTTGTTAGTGTGTGATTTATATATATATATATTTTTTGCATAATTTATGCGTCACTCTATCCCTGAAAGGGTTTTGGTTTGACTCATACTGGGTGCTCCCTTGTGTCTGGACAAAGCTATACCCCTCTGAAGAGCTCTAATGAGAGCGAAACATGTGTCAGGGGTTGCTTTACTCATTCCAGGTTGGCTTGGACGGTATTTGACCAGTCCAAAGCTGTAATACTGTGCCTGCAGTGGTAAATGGCTTTTGTCATTTTACAGCTCGGCAAGGATGACACTATGTCAATCCTATGCTTAAAGATTTTGCTGTACAAATGGCAAAAGACTTTGTCACTATCTAGCTCGGCGAGGATAGCACTGTGCTAATCCTATGCTTAAAGACTTTGCTAGATAAGCAGACATTTGTGGTGAGCAAATCTAGAGTGTCGCTGGTGTTGCAGGGTGCTCCTTACTAGAGAAGCCCTCCACCTAAAATTGGGAACTTCCCAGAGTTCTCCTTTGTTTTTTGCATAATTTATGCGTCACTCTATCCCTGAAAGGGTTTTGGTTTGATATATATATATATATATATATATATATATATATATATATATATATATATATACAAATGTTTTCAAGACAATTCATTGAACAAGAAAATGAACATAATGAATAGGTAACAATCAGGGAGGAAGTTCAATGAAATGCAGTTTAAAACAAAAAATAAGGTTCTTACACTTTCGATAATCATTTGGCACTTTATGAACACATATTACATTGGACTTGTGAGAAAACAGGGCTGATTGCAGAGGCCCCCTGACTTTGTGCCCCCATTTTTCACTTTCTGTTGGTGATTTCCTGACTCTGATGGTGCCCTGGGTGAAATCAGTATGAAAAATAGGCTAACTTTAATTGGCTATGTCAGCCTACCTATAGGTCCGTAGAACATGTAGGTTGTTATCTCAATCTATTCTTCTACGTTGCACTACTCAAAGTTATTACTTAGGTCACTTGACCAAAGTTACTTTTTCGTACATATTTTTTCATAAGTGTATAAGTAATTCTGCATCCATATTTAAACCCCATAGAATCTTAGTTCCTATCAGAATTATCCATTTTGATTCTGTTCTTCTTAACCTGAGTTTTCAGTCTCCTCCTCTGGGACTAGAATTGATGTGTTGAATGCCATAACATTTTAATCCTGTTTGATCACCCTGATGTTGTTCCTAGATATGTTTTGCCATTGAATATGTAAGGTCCCTGTTACAGATTGCTCTAAGATGCTGTAATTTGTGAAGTTTAAGTTTATTCACAGTGCTGCCTACATATTGTTTGCCACATGCACACCATAGTACATAGATCGCATATGGAGTATCGCAACTTATCCTCTCCTTGATTTTCATCACTCTCCCATCATTTAATTTAAATGCTGGCATGATCTTTCCAAACATGCATGCTTTGCATTTTGTACATTTTCAAAAGCCCATGTGTTTTTGTTTTAAACAGTTGGGACCACATTTGTTATGAGGTGTCATATAACTTCTTGTCAGTTGGTCTCCCAACGATGATGCTTTCCTATAAGTGATCTGCTGACGGTTTGGCATCACTTTATGTGATGTCTCATTTAGTAACAGCAGTTTCCAATTGTCTGTCAACAGTCCTTTAGTTTCTTGGCTGGTGTCGTCAAAGCACATGATATATTTTATCTCATCATCTCTTGATCCATCATAATTAGTTTTCTGCTTTGGTATCAAGAGTTCATCTCTCTTGGGATTCTTTGCTCTTTTCATGGCATCAATTAATACTGATCTAGGATATACTCTTTGAATAAATCCCTCATACATGTCTTCCATCTGAACTTTTAACTCCATGTCTTCTGAGCAATTACGTTTCACTCTCAGAAACTTACCATATGGGACACTCCATTTGGGGGCTCTAGAATGCCCATTGTTTGCATGTAGTAAGCTGTTCACACTTGGTGGATTCCTGTGAATCTTTGTGTATACTGTCTGATCTTTAATATAGACCCAAATGTCTAAATAGTCGATCTTTGTTGTACTAATCTCACAAGTAAATTCTAAGTGCTGAGGGTTATTTTAAAGAGAAGCTATGAAATAAACTAAGGTCTCCTGTTCTCCTTCCCAAATTAGGAATAGATAATCAATGTACTGAACCCATAGGATCACTTGTTCCCAAGCTTCTTGATTTCTCTGCTGCCATACTGTTTCAGCCTCCCACCATCCTATTGTGAGATTGGCATACGTTGATGCAAAGGAAGTCCCCATAGCTTCTCCACTTTTTTGTAAGTAGTAATGTCCTTCAAATATACAAATATTATGTGTCAGGCAGTACCATTTCCAATAGCATCTCAGTATGTTCTACTAGCTGATACATCTAGATCTAAGGAAATGTTTGCATGTTTCCAGGCCATCCTCATGTTTTATTGAGGTATAAAGTAAAACTACATCGATCGTAGCCACTATGTAGTTCTCTTTCGATGGTATGTTGTTAATTCTATTAAAAAAGTCCATGGAGTCCCTCAAATAAGATGGTAGATTTGGAACATAGGGGAACAAAAATATATCTACAAATCTGGAAGTATTTTTAAGTAGTGATCCTATGGAAATTACAGCCGGGCGTCCCTTGTGGGTTGGATTTGTTTTTGTGTACTCTGGGCAAAAAGTGTATTGTGGGGGTAATCAGATGTTCCGTTATAAGGTATCTGAATTCTTCTTCTTCTAATAATCCATTATCTCACCACACCTGTAGTTTTCGAATGTGTTCTGCAGTATGTATCTCCATAGGATAGCTCTCAAATTTGATATAACTTTCTTTCTATCCAAGTTGTCTTCTGGAAACCTTTATATAGTCTTTGCATTTCATAACCACTATGTTCCCCCCTTTATCTGATGATTTAATAATAATTGTGTCATCATCTCGTAAATCTTTCATCGCTGCTTAATCCTCTTTTGTCATATTCGTGCATCCATATTTATTTGATCCCAGGGCAATCTTTGTTAGCCCATCTGTCACTAATTCTTGAAATAAATCTATTTTTTTCCCAGTGGGAAGTTGGGGACAAAACCGTGGGTTTGGTACATTGACTGGGAATTGTTGCATCTGTTGAAAATCCTAATGTTTGACAAAATTCATAATCACATACATTTTTGTGATTTGGTCTTTCTGGGTTCATCTCTGATTCTTGCTCAAAATCCGAAAGAGTTCTTAAAAATCGCATATCAATGGTATTTAGTGGTGAAATCTCTTGAGATTTGAACTTTTCCTGTTTTTGGATTTTCTGTGGATCTTTTTGGGAAATATATTTTTTTTATTTCAATTTCCCGGAGAATTTATATAGATCTGTCACGGTTTCGGGCGGGTCTGATCAGGACTTTGGTTGGGACACCCCTTGAGGTCACCGAATATCCTACAGAGGTAGTGTACTGGGGCAGAAGAGCAGCTAAAGGCATACACGGAAAGGACAGCTATGGATAGGCACAGGAAACAGGAAAGTAAAAGCAGAGCAACCCTTGTGTGAACAAACAGGAAACGGATTACCAGTGGACAAACACGCTGGGGTTGTACACAGAGTAGGGCGCAGAACCTCCCACAGTGACAGGGAATCTCAATGCCTCTGTGCAGTTTGCTCTTACAGATAGTCACCCTGCCAGCCCCATAGAAAGGAGGCAGCAGAAGTGATTCTGTCTCTGGACCCTAGAGCACAAACAAGGATAGTACTTACATACACAGGACACGCTCTTGTGGGTCCAGCTGGAAACACAGTGGCGATTCCTGAGAAAACAGCAATAGCACACTGTCACTGTTAGGCACAAAATACAACGTATAACACTGGACAAGGATGGGGGCTGGAATTGCCTCCTGGAAACCAGGAGCCAACCCCAGTACACAGGAGGACACGTATACACTGGTGAAGACTGATAGAACACTTACCAGACACAAAGAACCAAGAAGAAACAGAAACAGAAGGGAACAAACAAAGAGGCAGAGGCAAGAACTAGGAACAGGCTCAGGCTGAAGCAAAGGCGGGACTAGGACTTGAAAACAGGGCGCAAACTTCTGGCTGGGACAGACAGAGACAGGACTGGGAAACTGAGAACAGGCTCTGGCTGGAACAGGCAAGGACAGGACTGGAATACAGGGAGTAGGAAATGAGCAGTAAACAGGACTGGGAAACAGAGAGAAGATTCAGGCTGAAACAAGGCAGGAGCAGGGCAGAGAAACAGGGAGCAGGCTTTGGAAGAAACAAACAGGTACAAGGCTAAGAAGTAGGGAGCAGACTCTGGCTGGAACAATCAGGAGCAGGGCAGAGAAACAGGAAACAGGATCAGGCTGGAACAGAACAGGAACAGGAACAAAACTGGAACACCGTCCGACAAGGGGTCTGTAACACAAAGGAATTGAAGTCCGATGCACGACAGGGAGCTTGAGGAAATGGCTGCTTATAAGCAGTTCCAAGCTGGGCTGCACAGGAGAGGTTTCAGGTGTGTGTGGTTTCGGACACTTGCAAGTCCTGGAGGAGAGGATCCAGTGAAAAGGAGCAACTGGACTTCTCCCATTGAAAACAATGGGAAACAGAATCCGGGTTTTCCTGACTACCAAGCTGTGCATTATGGGATTTGCAGTCCCAAGAAGCAAATGTAGTCCTACACAAGTGTACCATGGAGAAAAGAGAAACAAACAGGAGTCAGCAAGGGACTCTAGATAGGTGTTCAAGGTGATTCCCAGGCTTCTGACAGTCCCCTTACAGCGCCCCCTGGAAATGGGACGACCGAGTCGTAACAGTATACCCCCTCCCACCAGTCTGCTCAAGAAGAGAAGGCGATCCTTTAGCTGAAAAAAGTTGAAGAGGAACAGCCACAGCAAGAAAATCCAACACCAACCTTGGTGGATAAGTTTACAGTCCTGCCATAGGTGAAACTTCCAATGAGCAAAGCATGTATTAATACCCATATGGGCTCCGATGTCTTTCCTCTTTATTGTTCGAGTGATACGGGAGGAGTGCATGGAGTTGGTTTCTGGTGAAGTGGATTCAGGAGCAAGGAGATCTGGAATGGCATTACGGACGGTATTCTTTATGACATTAGTTTCCTGTTCAATACTTTCCTCTTTGGAAGAGCTGATTGGTGTATTAGTAACTGTCAGGTCTGTAACACCTTCTGACAAGCAGGATTTGTCTGTTTCTGCAGCTGTATTTACATTGATTGTGGTCGGAGGCTTGCAAAGCATAGAGACTTGGGAAACATGGGTAACTGGTGTTCTCAAAGTAAACATGAAAAAGTCTGAATTTTCTTTCGTCTTGGATGACTTCGGAGTATCAAATTCAGGAGGAACAAGAGTTTTCATGTCTTTAGAAACTGGATTAACATCTGAAAATGTAGAAGTTCCACAAACTAATTCTTTAGGGTGATCTTCAGACAAGACTGGGATTTCTTCATTGCAAGTGCTCTGTGGTGTGTTGGTGGTATCAGAAATGGTTTCTTTGCTAGGCGTTTCTACTACAGGTAGTTGATCTTCAACTCTGTTAACATTGAAAGGTTGTTCTTTGGAAAGAAATAGAACTGGAGTCTCTTCAGAAATCACCTTTACATTGTTATCTAAAGCTTCAGCTTTAGCCTTTGAATTGATGATGGTTTCTTGCAATAAAACACTAAGAACAGTACTTATCATCAGATCTTCGAATACAAGATTCAAATCTTTAGTTTTAGTGGGACATATTATATCTTTCAGTACTTGAGCTTTGGTTTCAGATTGCTGGGTTTCAGGAGTCTTTAATTTCAGGGACACAGCAGGTGACGTTGGTGTGGCTGATCTTACATCAAAATCAGATACCGGTAGCTCAGAGATCTGTTCTTCACTAATTGTGGAGCTGAAAACAGGATACACATTGGCAGGGATCAGCAGGTCAGAATCAGTGGTTGAGGCTGCAACTGTGTCCTGTTCTAGGAGAAGGCTCTCATTTCTTATGACATGCTGTTTAGTTTCAGATTGCTGGCTTTCTTCCTTTTCGGAAATCTCCACGGTTTGCTTTGACACAGAAGAGATTTTTAAACTTTCTGAGAAGTCCATTACAATCTTAGTAACTGCGGGTATTTCTTCACGGTCAGAAAAATCCATTAGTTCACTTGAAACAGGAACTGTCTCTTCATTATCTGAAAATTCTATGATATTGTTTGAAAGGGCAGGAGTATTCCCACAATCTGAAAATTGTGGTATGTGCGCCATTTGAACAGCACTATCTGCAGGCTTGTTCACGGCAAGGCAGGAACCACTGTCATCACTAGATTCAGATTCTTCAACACTGTTGCACAACTTGCCATAAATCTCCAGTAAGGTCATATCTTGGTTTCTTAAGGTGCAGCTATTGGAGTCTGCATCAGAACTCTCTTCTTCCTTTGGCTTTATTTGTTCTGATAGAGGGGCTGAGACACTTCCTTCTGAAGACTCTGATCTATCCTTTGAATCAAGAGGTGTCAAATCTCTCAGAGATGTCAGAGATTCAGTCAACTGCACAGGGATATTCTCTGGAAAACTACAAGCTGAGAGAGAGTCTGAAGAAGAGGCTGATATATTTATAACTGGAGCAGTCTCTTGACATTCATTCATAGCAGGGAAAATCTGCTTTATAGCAGTCTTTGGAGAGGCACATGAGGTAGCATACTGTGCTTTAAGCGAAAGCTGGTGATTATTTTCTTTTTTCAGGTTTTCAAATTGCCTTGCAGTAGTTTCCATCAGCTGCTCTGTTACTTCTTCTACCTTACAGATAAACAGAATGTCTGGTTCTGCCAACAGTGAAATATGCATTGATGAAAAGAGCCCATGTGCAAGATTTCTTGTGTATGTTACAACATATTCATCATAGAAGTCTGATATCTGCCTTTTAATCTGCCAAAACTGCTCTTTTAGTGTGTGTATGTCCATATTGTTATCAAACCCACTCAGAATAGAAAAGGGTTTAGCAAAGCTTTTAGGGATTGAGACTGGTGTATTATCATCTAGTTTGGGAAGAGCACAAGCCTTATGAGTGGAACTAAGGAATCCCACAGTCTTTACTGATCCATTTGATACAGGGTCTAGCCTGCTGACTTGAAAGCTCTGAGGGACTGAAAGGTCTTTATAAGAGTCAGCACTGCACTTTGAATTCTGAGAAACTGGCCTAGATGGGCTGAAGCACTCAACAGAAAACAAGGGAATCCCTAGTGTGGCTTCTTGAACAGTGTCAGGGTTCTTTGTTTTGGCAGAGTGCTGGAAGTGAATCTGGGATGCACTAGCATGAGGCAAGGAATTAACCAGGTTTTCTTGATAGTAAATGTCTTGTGCAGAAGTAGCAAAAGCACTTTCACTGTTAGGAACATTCTCCCCTGTTTGAGGTAATAGAACCTCCAAAAACTCATTATTACTTTGTAATTCTTCTACAGACAGGGATTGGGGGTCATAATCACATATATTATAATAGCTGAACATTGAGGAATCAGCAAGCCACGCAATGTAGTACTGCATTTGCAATCTTTGATTTTCTTTAACAAGTCTATCCTTTAAACTAAGGCCTTTTTTAGAGGTCTTCTGAGAAAGTCTAGGTTTAGAAAGGGGTGTCTTAACATGACAGGAAACCATTTTAGGTCTGTGTGTGCCTTTGCTGCCTGGGGAGCTTGAAATGTTTGGGTCGTGCATTCTGTCACGGTTTCGGGCGGGTCTGATCAGGACTTTGGTTGGGACACCCCTTGAGGTCACCGAATATCCTACAGAGGTAGTGTACTGGGGCAGAAGAGCAGCTAAAGGCATACACGGAAAGGACAGCTATGGATAGGCACAGGAAACAGGAAAGTAAAAGCAGAGCAACCCTTGTGTGAACAAACAGGAAACGAATTACCAGTGGACAAACACGCTGGGGTTGTACACAGAGTAGGGCGCAGAACCTCCCACAGTGACAGGGAATCTCAATGCCTCTGTGCAGTTTGCTCTTACAGATAGTCACCCTGCCAGCCCCATAGAAAGGAGGCAGCAGAAGTGATTCTGTCTCTGGACCCTAGAGCACAAACAAGGATAGTACTTACATACACAGGACACGCTCTTGTGGGTCCAGCTGGAAACACAGTGGCGATTCCTGAGAAAACAGCAATAGCACACTGTCACTGTTAGGCACAAAATACAACGTATAACACTGGACAAGGATGGGGGCTGGAATTGCCTCCTGGAAACCAGGAGCCAACCCCAGTACACAGGAGGACACGTATACACTGGTGAAGACTGATAGAACACTTACCAGACACAAAGAACCAAGAAGAAACAGAAACAGAAGGGAACAAACAAAGAGGCAGAGGCAAGAACTAGGAACAGGCTCAGGCTGAAGCAAAGGCGGGACTAGGACTTGAAAACAGGGCGCAAACTTCTGGCTGGGACAGACAGAGACAGGACTGGGAAACTGAGAACAGGCTCTGGCTGGAACAGGCAAGGACAGGACTGGAATACAGGGAGTAGGAAATGAGCAGTAAACAGGACTGGGAAACAGAGAGAAGATTCAGGCTGAAACAAGGCAGGAGCAGGGCAGAGAAACAGGGAGCAGGCTTTGGAAGAAACAAACAGGTACAAGGCTAAGAAGTAGGGAGCAGACTCTGGCTGGAACAATCAGGAGCAGGGCAGAGAAACAGGAAACAGGATCAGGCTGGAACTGAACAGGAACAGGAACAAAACTGGAACACCGTCCGACAAGGGGTCTGTAACACAAAGGAATTGAAGTCCGATGCACGACAGGGAGCTTGAGGAAATGGCTGCTTATAAGCAGTTCCAAGCTGGGCTGCACAGGAGAGGTTTCAGGTGTGTGTGGTTTCGGACACTTGCAAGTCCTGGAGGAGAGGATCCAGTGAAAAGGAGCAACTGGACTTCTCCCATTGAAAACAATGGGAAACAGAATCCGGGTTTTCCTGACTACCAAGCTGTGCATTATGGGATTTGCAGTCCCAAGAAGCAAATGTAGTCCTACACAAGTGTACCATGGAGAAAAGAGAAACAAACAGGAGTCAGCAAGGGACTCTAGATAGGTGTTCAAGGTGATTCCCAGGCTTCTGACAGTCCCCTTACAGCGCCCCCTGGAAATGGGACGACCGAGTCGTAACAAGATCAATTTTGGCAGTAACTAAGTCCATGTTTGCTATGGGGTGAAAACTGAACCCCTTATTCAATAATTTTATGTGTTTATCATCAAGTTTTTTGAGGAGAGATTAATCACCAAATCCTCCGGTGCTTTCAGATTATCCCCTTCTGTCCTCCTTCACATCTTTTGCCCTTTCCTCTTCCTCTGCTTGTGCCTGTTTTATTTTGCACTACTCTTCCTCACCTCCTCGTTTCCATGTTGAGAAAGGTGAATTTCCCCAGAAAAATTCAGTTTTGGTCCTACTACCGTTGGACACTCGACCCCCGAACTTAGATCAGAACTTTCAATACTTGAGAGGGCCTTATCTTGTTCAATAGTTTTATCTATAATCTGTTTATTATAAAAAGAATCAAACTACTTTGCAAATGTGTATATCCTGCCTGTGGAATAATCTATTTTATCTCTGTTAAATTCAATTTATCTGCTTTTTTTCATTTGTATCTCCTCATGTTTCTGTAATTTTTTCTCCATCTCCCCTATTGTATTTTTCATTTCTTCTGTGATATGTATACATTGCAGCTGATTTTCAACAACTTTGATTCTCTGTAATGTCTTTTCTAATTTACGCTCTGCTTGTGTTACATGTGTTTGTATTAATTTAATGGAACATTCTGTTGTATCTGCCTGCTATTGTTTGAGTAATCCATGTCATTTAATGTTGGTAATACAAAGATCCTTAGTTCCCTAGGGACTCTCTCACACTTAATATATTTTTTCAATGTGGCTTTCTCCCACCACTTATTGATCTCCATTATTTTTGCTTTCTCTAGCTCTTTAATCAATATATTGAGAGGTATCTTACCATTTTTTAAGGTGGAGAGTTCCTGCAGACTCTTGTCACCATCTTCTTCAAACAGAGTTTTCGTTTGGATATTCTCTCAGCCACTGTTAATGATCCAGTGATATATGTGTAAAAAAAAAAAAACTCAAATCCTGAAGCACCAAGCACTCTTTTCTATCATAAATTTCCCTATTTGTTGGAATTCTTCCAGACTTGGTTCACTCAAATCACAATAAGCAAATAAAAGTTCATTACAAGATGTAGGTGTGTGATCCTGAGAGAAGTCATAGTGTACTCTAGATGCCATTATAGTTCTTTGAGGGAACCACAGTTTTATATGCTGTTCAATTCACATATTTTTCCTCAAGGGAAAGATAGGAAGAGAGACATACACAGATCTCAGTTTGCGTCCTCTCCAAGATATTACATCTCTGTTTACCTCCAGAAAAAGAGAGGATAGAGATAGACAGATGGTATGCCCCAGCTCACGTCGCCTCTGGGGCGTCACAGTTATGGCCCCCTCCCTGCCCGCTCCCTTCTCAAACTCCTGCTTACTTTGTCTGGGGCTGAGGAGACTCTCTGCATTATGTGCTCGAAATGGGAGCTCACGTTCTTCTTTACATTTCTTTGAGCAATTCACCAATGCAGTATGATATGCACTTACTTCGTTCCAGTTTTTTGCTTCCACGTTATGGCTCACTCTGTTCATTATAATCCGTAAGACACTACACCAGTGCCTCATTAGATCCTAAGATATATTCACCTCCTCCATTCCACAATCAATAGAGCTCTGTTCCACTCCACTCTGCTCTGTTGCGAACTCCACTTTGGAATTATAGATTTACCATGCTGCACCAAACTGGATTTGTGTCTCACTTCCACAACTTTGGGTCAATTTTGCATCTCCCTTCTACAACTTTTGATACGTTTTCTCTCTTAAACAACATATTAATGTCCTTTCTTGATGGCTTACATTAGTAGAGCAGGGTTACATTTTTCTATATAAATTCCTCTTGCTCACCTTCAAGTGCATGTCCAATGCAGTTCTATATATATATGTAAGCTAGTTATTTGCATGAAAACCTTGGCGGTAGGCCCAAACCGATGACAGGGATATCTTCCCTGTCACCGGTAGGCGGCTCCCTCATCCCCTCAACACTCACCCGATGCCCCCACCCCACCCATCCAGAATCACTCCCCCACCCCCCTCCGATCCACTCACACACCACACAACTGACCCCGCCCTCCACAGCCACACACACACCACCCGCCCCCACCCCGACTACAGTCACAGCACCCGTCACATCACAGCCTCCTCCTGCATAAACGCACAGACACCCACATGCACCAGGCATACACCCATTCACTTAGAAATACACACATTCATTCACACACTGACATACACCCATTCATTCTTGCATATTTTCAGACATTCTCTCATTATAACACACAATCACACTGACATGCACACACACACTCACTTCACCATTCTTTCATGCATTCACTCGCATGCATACAGCCACGCAAACAACACAACACACACAGATGTATTCAGACACTCACTCAGACATTCATTCACATACTCAGACACACACACAAAACACCTCCCACCCCCTCATCTGTCGGAAGCCCAACTTACCTTGGTCGAGGAGGGGTGCTGCTACTGCCAGCAGCACCCCGCCAGCAGAACACCACCAGTATTACTGAACATAATACTGCTGGGGGCATTCAACTGGCGTGGCAATGATGGTGGTAGCGCCAGCTTACCACCGTCCACCACCATGAGCACTGCCGGATTTCCACCCTTATTGTGGTGGAAGTCAGGCAGTGCTCATAAAATGGCAGACGGATGGTAGCCACGGTGGCGGTATGTTGACGGCCATCACCCGGCAGTAAGCAGTAAGTACCAACAATGTAATAATTAGGGCCATAGTGTCCTATTAACTTTTCTCTATTATGCTGTCCATCACAGTAATAATTAGGGCCATAGGGGGTCATTACGACCTCGGCGGTCTTTTTGCAAGATCGCTGAGGTACCGCCGTGCTGAAGACCGCCAGTGGTGGCGGTCTTCCGCGCCGCATATTATGACCACTGGCAGCCCGCCGTCCTTTTTCGTACGGAAAGCCGCCAGAAGCCATACTGGCGGACGGCGGGAAAGTGGAGGTTGCTCAACCTCCACCACCACGTCAACAGAACATCGCCCACTGAATCACGTCCCATGATTCGGTGTGGCGGTGTTCTGGTGATGGTGTGCTGGTGGGGGAGCTGCCCCCATGGATCCCGTCCCCTACCGGAGGATCAACGGACAAGGTAAGTTGATCGTCCATTAGGGAAGGGGGTTGGGGGGTATTGTGTGTGTACATGGGGGTGTGCGTGTGACAGTGTAGAGGGGGTGAGTGAGTGAGTGTATGCGTGCAGAGGGGTGTTGTGTGTATGGGAAATGTGTGCGGCTCGGACGGTGTGCATGTCTGTATGTGTGCGGGTATGTGTTGTCGGGGTGTATGTGCGCATGTAGGGGTGTGTCTATGTGCATGTTGGGGGGGTGTGCGTGCAGGGGTGTGTATATGTGCATGTTCGGGGTCGGGGTGGAGAGGGGGTTGTGCCACCTTTGGGGGTTGTAGGGGGGTGGGGAGTGAGGGGGGAGGATTCGTGAGGGAGTAGTGGGGGTGGGGGAGACCCCTATCAGTGCCAGGGAAGGAACTCCCCGGCACTGATAGTGCCTACCGCCATGGATCTCATGGCGGTTCCCAACCACCCGAGATCCATGGCGGTATGCAGGGTCCTGATACCGTCGGCGGTCTAGTGACGACCACCGGGCTGGAGACCGCAATCTCCAGCCCAGCGGTCTTCACCGCCATGGCGGTCGAAATGGTGAAGTGGCAGATGACCGCGGCGGTAACCGCCACGGTCATAATTCAATTTTTTGCCGCCGGCCTGTTTGCGGTCTTACCGCCGCTTTACCACCGACCGCCAGGGTCGTAATGACCCCCATAGTGTCCTATTAACTTTTCTCTATTATGCTGTCCATCACAATTCAAATTTCTGATTTTCACCACTGGTGACTGGTAAGTTTTTCTTGGTGATAGTGTACACAAAGAGTTTTATTCCTCCTTAACTGATTTCTTATATACAGATTTATTTTAGCGCTGAAGAAGTCAGCTGCTACTCATGCAGCACTGAGGAATGACGCGTTGAAATTGGCTTGGGTATTGAAACTCCATGAAGCTTCTTACGCGACCTGTGAATAAGAAAAAGACAATTTGGAGGATATTGACTGAGATATTGAAATTACATGGGACGAGATGAAGAATTAAAGCTGGAACTGTTACGTAGGAACAGTACATGTTCCAATTAAAATGTGCTCGAAGTTATCAAAAGTACTGTGATTAATTGAGGACATCAGGGTGGTTTTTCTCCCTTCTTGAGCACCACTTGCCACTATAGCTATCCTTGCTCTTCATATCACAGTTCGGACTTAGTGAGAGTGGCACTATTCCCAACGACCCGCTTGAACTCAGGTGTACTTATCATTGGGAGGCTGCACAACTATTGGTATCAAGTACTTTCTGAGACAATTGATCTGTTATGAATGAAACAGATCGAGGAAAAGTAGCGGATGAGTTGTTTAGTAACATGAACACAGGTAAAATGGAGACACATATAGGAAAGAAAAAAGACGGACTTAATGAGAAATTTAAGAGACTGGAGAAACTGAAGATGTCTGAACTTTCAAAATGGTGGGATGCAACTATTCTGAACCAATATGTTAAACTTAATAGGATACCTAGGGGCTTGATAGCCCAAATCTTTCCTACCTGTGAGACTTAAAAGAAGATCTGCTATTCCAAAGACAGAATGAACTGATGCAGAGCTCAGTTAACCTTCTGAGTTAAGAGGTTACAACATGATATGGCGGTTTTGGAAAAAGAAATCTCTGACATGTATGTACCTAACCCCACACAAAAGAAGTATGCTATATTGAATGATGTATTACACAAACACCAAGAAGAGATTAAGATGAGGAAAGCAAGGAAACTTAAGAGGGATGAATGGGACTGTCTGGAGGGAAAGGGTATTCACATTTGCCAGAAGATATAACTATCTGGTACATAAAGCCCCAGAAAAGGCAATTTTGGTTTCAGAGAGTGAAAGTAACAAGTCATCAAGTGCAACATCTAGGAATAATGAAAGTCTTTCAGATCCAGGAGAAGGTACTTCAGGAAGGAGTCGCAAACATTTTTAGTGGAGCTGAATCAGACCTGTATGGACAATCGAAGTATGAAAATACACCCAAGAAATCGAGAGAGACAAGGAAGCAGCTAAAAGACCAAACCAGGTCATGGTCACGCAAGAAATTAGATGACTGCTCTCAAAATACAGAATATTTAGATATGAAATTTGTGAACCGCTCTGATGTAACACTAACCCCTGATATCACTAAAGTGTTCAAGAAAGGTTTGGGTTGTTTGTTCTCTTACAAATCTGAATGTGGGTATGGTCAAGGTTGACATTTGGAAATGTATACATAAACGCAAACTCAAAAAATATTTTGTGCCCATCCTCCTATACAGACACATACGAGGGAAGATAGAACTAGGAGTGAACTGTCCATATAGGATGTCATAGAAACTACAACATTACTCTCTCTTACCAATACAGCTGAGCAGTCTGTTAATATCCGAGACACAGCTAGGTCTTTGGGTATGTATGTTAGTTTGAGCATTGAGTGTGAACATAAGCTTAAATCCAAATGGACTCATAATTTTCCAATTGTGATGTCTTCTTTAGGAATGTATGTAAGGAGTTGAATAGATTAAAAGAGAAATGTTATGGAGGTCAGTGACTTTCACTAGAAACAACTAGGATTTACAGGAGAGAAAAGCCCCTAGGGCCCTTCAAAATAATGAGACGATTATGATAAGTGAGGCTGTGTAGTGCTCATGAATAAATCTGACTATACAAAAGAGATACTAAGGGCCATATTTATACTTTTTGACGCAAAACTGCGCTAACGCAGTTTTGCGTCAAAAAAATTAGCGCCGGCTAACGCCATTCTGAAGCGCCATGCGGGCGCCGTATTTATTCAATGACGTTAGCCGGCCTTAGCCGGCGGCGCTGCCTGGTGTGCGTGGAAAAAAATGACGTACACCAGGCAGCGCCGGCGTAGGGGAATATGGAGCTTGGGTGCCAAAAAATGGGGCAAGTCAGGCTGAGGCAAAATTATCGCCTCAACCCGATTTGCGCCATTTATTTGGACTCCCAACCCCCATCAAAATGACTCCTGTCTTAGCAAAGACAGGAGTCATGCCCCCTTGCCCAATGGCCATGCCCAGGGGACTTCTGTCCCCTGGGCATGGTCATTGGGCATAGTGGCATGTAGGGGGGCACAAATCAGGCCCCCCTATGCCACAAAAAAATAAAAAAAAAATACTTACCTGAACTTACCTTAATGTCCCTGGGATGGGTCCCTCCATCCTTGGGTGTCCTCCTGGGGTGGGCAAGGGTGACAGGGGGGGTCCCTGGGGGCATGGGAGGGCACCTCTGGGCTCCTTCCGAGCCCACAGGTCCCTTAACGCCTGCCTTGTCCAGGCGCTAAAAAACTGCACAAAAGCGGCTGGACGTCATTTTTTTTGACCCGCCCACTCCCGGGCGTGAATTTTGCCTGGGAGTGTAAAAACGGTGCACATGCCTCAGAGTCACTTTTTTAGACGGGAACGCCTACCTTGCACATCATTAACGCAAAGTAGGTGTCCACGCTAAAAAATGACGCAAACTCCATGGACTTTGGCGCTAGACGCGTCTAACGCCAAAGTATAAATATGGAGTTAGTTTTGCGTCGGAATTGCGTAAAAAAAAACGACGCAATTCCGGCGCAAACAGAGTATAAATATACCCCTAAGACAGCTAAGTTAAATAACTTGTTATAGCTTTTTTGAAAAAAAATAAATAATCCTGAGATTATCTTTAAAATTAACAATAGGATTAAGCTTTGGTATAACGGTCTTTTTAATTTTGGGTAATATCTTTTTTTAAAGATTGATAAGTCTAGATATCCATGTCTTCATATACTTCCCAAGGTCCACAAGGATGCCTCCTTTACCCTAGGAAGACCTATTGTGTTGGGCATTGGGAGGCCCATGGAAAGGTTGTCACAATTTATCAATGGATATCTACAACCTTTTATGATTAATTTACCCTCACATATCTGTGATACCAAACATGTATTAAATATACTGAACAACATTGCATGAGCAGATGGTATGTTACTTGTACTTTGGATGTAGTTTCCCTTCATACCAATATTTTGCCTGAATTTGCCATGATAGACATTACCCACTTTCTTAATAAAAAAACTGATTACATTTCTATTACACACTGAGGTGCTTCTGGAGATGATACGTTTAGTCTTGGATTACAATGTTTTCCTATTTGAGGGCAAGTGGTATCACCAGACATGTGGGATAGATTAGAGATTTGCTCCTTCTTATTCTAACCTCTTTATGGGGTGGTTTGAGGGGGAATGGGTCTGGGGCCCCAGTGGTGCAGAGTGGATACAACAGATCTACTATTGGAGATGATATATTGATGACGTCTTGATGGTATGGATAGAGAATGAAAACACATTACTTACATTTCTGACTTACTTGAACAATAACACATGCAATATTTCTTTTACAGTGAAACATGACTCTAAGAAAATCCTATTTTTGGATGTAGAATTATTTGTTGAAACATCATCTACCTTACTATTACATACAAGTAGTTCTCACCCCAGACACCGAATAAAAGCCATTGCCTATCGCGAGATGATTAGACAAAAAAGACATTGTAGCTCAAATGAAGAGTTTACACTTAATTTGAAAGGCATTGAGAAGATTCATTATGAGGAGATATGACGTAAGAATTTTATAAGGAGCTTCTGACAGGGCTCTTAGACTTAACAGAGACCATACTCTTTGTGATCATAGAGTGAAGGCAAACAGGTCTCCAGGACAGATCAGTCTTATATCTACATATGGTAGGAATACCAAAGATAGCAACAAGGTATTAAATAAACATTGTCACTTACTACTAGATGATGTCAAGATTAAACCATACATCACAAAATATCCAAACATATCCTCACGCCAGGGCATTACATTAAGAAACATTGTTAGCCCTAGTTACCCTAGGGGTACACAACAAGATTACTGGTTATGCAAAAGTGGCAAGGGTTTCTTCAAATTTGATGATTGCTCCATGTGTGGTATTGCCAAGGATGCTACTTCATTCCCCTTTAACGATGGTCCGGTCTACCTAGTAAGAACAAATATCAGTTGCTTGTCACACTTTTTGATTTATGTCCACGTTTGTAGATGTGACAGAATATATGTAGGCAGTACTATTAGCCCAGTTAAAAAGAGGATCGCTGAACACTTTAAAGCAGTTAAATGGGGTGTGACAAAAGATACCCATTTCCTTTACTTACTCGAACATGTATTAGGCAGGGTTTTCACAGAGGATTTTTAGCTGTGTGGATTTTGAGACTTAAAGCCTTGAAGCGGGACTCAATATAGATCATGAATTACATTATTTTCTGGGAGATTAGAATACAGGACACCTGGGTACATTTATTTTAGTTGGCCTTATGTGTAATTGTATTTTACTGAGGGCCCTTTTGATACTGAAACATTGGTACAAAGACAACTTACCCATTAATGAGATGCACAACAATTATGAGCCCTTCGAATTTTGCCTTGATTAATTGTGTTTTGTTAGTGTGTGATAGATATATATACCATTGTTTTCAAGATATGACCCTAATGGGATTTTTTTTTTGTTGTAATATGGTATTTCATTAGACATTTGACATAGGTGGGGCTAAGAATCTGAGGCTAGATGCCCCGAATAGCAAGGAATACTATTCTTTTGAAATATGCGGGGATAACAATTTATGTATATTAGTCAATTCAGATATACTTCTAACTACTTTGCACAATTTACTATGTTATGGAGTTAATTGTCATATGTTATAATATCTGGGATTACTGGATGTCTTCTGCACCTGGGTTCTGATTTCAATCACCATATGCTATAGGACTCACTTTTTTGCCAGACTCCCTCTGGATCACTCACACTTAAATGAGCACTGACATTCATGGAGGTTACAAGAAAACCTGTGGTTAAATAAGACACAGGTCTCCAAATCTTAGATTTTTTTTTTTTAATAGTAGGAGTAGGGCCCTGTCACAGTATGGTGCCGTTTCATTTTAGGAAGTAGTGAGGTGTTCTTTACTTATTAAATCGCAATATCCTTTAAGAGGTTGTTTAGGAGAATTATATCTCTGTGATATGCAAGTTATTTGAACTTTGATGACTTCGGAACAATTGCTCATACAACGTACTGAATAACTTGAAGAACTAAAAGTGACTACACTTTTTGCTTTATGCTTTGACTTTATAAGTAGTACAGAGCTAGTGTTTCAAAAATACAATTAGGGGATATGGTGTTTCACATCAGGAATTATACTGTGAATGAAGGGTGTCAGTGTACTTTCTTTGATAGAAGTACTGAATATGTTGTTTGTCTATACACTCTAAGATGGTGGTGATATTTACCGATGTATAATCACCTAAGCAATTACAGGGCTATTTAACGAGGTTCTTTGGTGGACACCGCACTCTGTGGTAACATATTTAAGAGATAAGGGGATTTCAACAAGGCATTCGGGTTCCAATCTATGATAATGGCTCGACGCCGAGGACGGCAGGGAGCACTCTCCTCTATGCATGCGAGGTACGCTTGTAAGCGACATAGACTGTAATTACAATTTCACAGCGCTTTTTGAATGTATTATGGTAATTGGTGATTTTGATAGTTTGTGTGCTGGCATGTGAACTATTTTCGCACACTTCACAGCATCAAGTTTACCCTTGCTTATATTACTCTGTCCCACCATTTGAGTAAGCATGGCTGAACGTGGTATGTCCTAGATCATGCATTATTTGTGTCTGTAAATGGTGAGATTTCGCAACAGCTGTTTGAGAACCTAGTATATACAACTTACAACCCGGTATTAACATGATTTAAGATACTGACATATTCCTTGAAGTGCAGTTTGTATTACAATAAGAATGTATATAGAGCTTATTCTGTGGAGAAATCGCTGAACATGCAATATTATATACTATGCTTTTGTGTTTCTGTGTAATTGTGGTGCCTATATGATTGACTTTTGACTCATTTAGTTATAAGATATATTTTGGTTACTTTGACGTTATCTTATGTATCAGCTCAACTACTGGGCCTGTTTGTTTTTAGGTCGAGCGTTAGCGTTCGGCCTGCTGTATACTAAAGTATACAATAGAGTGAGTTTCAGCGTTCTGATTTGTTAGTTGCAGTGTCCTTCAAAAATCCTTGCTTGCTAGTGGTCAGTTCTGCCTCTTTGTCCTGCCTTTTTTCACTTTGGGAGCAGTCCAAAGTACTGTGCAATTACGCTATGTCCTGTTTATCTCTTCTGAAGGGGACTTTTTCTTTCAGTATTGGCCTGTTTGCCTTGCATGTGTGTTCAGTCCCTCCTCCACACGAGCTCCCTCTGTAAACATAAACTAACATCTGAGGGGGACTTTTCCAGGGCCAGCTCACCATCGCTCTCGCTCTCTTCCTCTTGTTATTTTCAGTCTGTGTGGCAATAAAATTCCAGTCAGTAATTTACAACGCTATGAACTCTAACTCGAGCAAACACGAGACTATTGCATTCCAAATGCTTGTTTTTAATAAAGGTGGGTGTAACTGTCTTTCAGTAAATATCTCATCAGCAAATCCAGAGCTATTTTACTTGAGGCAAAAGCGAGTCTCTGTTCACTTCCAACAGGAGTTGTAGCCGTCTTAGTCGCACAATAGCCCAGCGCTGTAAGCACTCTGCCTTTGAAATGGCATCCGAAGCAGCAGAGAGCCAAGTGCAGCCACCCTTTCCTCCTCCAGAGCACAAGAAGCCCGTGAGTTAAGAATTTCTCTATTTCATGGCAAGTATGCAGCTTGCCTGACATGTAGCAACTTTTTACCATTAAGCAAGAGCAAACAATACATGCATAGATAAGGACCCTGAGTAGGATCTGAACTAAACAAGTGGAATCCTTTCGGATCCAACCGGACTCGTGTACGTTATGTGTGAGAGGTAAACATTTAATTTTAAACTTTGGTATTGTGTAACTTAAAAAGGTTGTTTCGTTAAGCTATTTTTGCCATACATATTACAGCGATTAAATAGTGTTGCTTGCACAGAGTGATCGGCGAGCAATGCAATGTTTACCGTACCCCTTAGCTTGTCCCGCACAACGATTAGAGGTAGGCGAGCCACAAATTTAACAAGGAGAGCCGAGCGAAGAATCTGGCTCGGATCCTAATCCCCAGAGGGCTGTCTTCTAAAAGTAGTTGGTATGTAAATTATAAAACAAGCATTCCCTAAAGTAAGATCAACTCTTTTCAAAATTAAGCAAAAATTAATTCCTTTATCATGTGGAAGCTTTGTCATTTAGCAGTGTAGTGAGAAGTCCCTATCTAATGATATTTTAGTACAACTGGTAATCTAAGGTCAAATAATTAAAAGTGCTTTCAAATGCAACACTGAAGCAAAAAAGTTTTGGTGAAAAAAAATATTTGCCTAAAATGAGCCGGTTTACACGCGGATGAGTTTTTCTATTTCACTTTGTACAAATCAGCCAGTAAATGGATTTCTTTTTGTCGTTTCTTATGTTACTGCAGTTTTTCTTTTCAATATAGCACTTACGCAACCAGAAGGCTGAGTGATTTTAATGAGCCCCACTTACATTAAATAAGGTCACTTGCACTGTTTATAGGCCTGAACAGATTAAGTGATTTGCCCAGAATCAAAGGATGTGGAGCAAAACTTGAGCCGGTTCTCCGGTCGGAGTTCGGACAGTAAATTCACATTCTGGGGAGGGGGAGGAAGGAAGGCAGACAGAAGCCACATGAAAGCTCAGCTTGTTATGGGCTCCAGGTTCCAACAGCCTGGCTCGCGCTTTCAGAGGCCCACCTAACTCCAAAAACCACCCCTCCATTTAAGGTCGAGCCTGCGTATCGCTTGCGAGACGCTGTAGTAGTTAGAAAAGGGCTCGGAGCCCCACCCATGTTACATCAGTGTCTTTCATTGGTTCGTGGGCTTGCATTTTAAAATACGCTTGCTTTCATTAGTGGAAGGCATGCATACGTTATGCCTTTTCCGGTGGTTGGCCCTCCTCGATTGCAGCGACCAAGTACTAAAAACATACGAGGCTTGCTGTTTTCTGTCCGGTTTGTGGACTACTTTTTCTCTTTTTATATATATATATATAAACACTTCGTTCGGCGTTTCTCTCTCTGCACCTAATCGCCAATGGTGCTGGAATGGGACGCACGCCACCTCGTCTTTACTTAGAACATGAATCCTTAACAGATCATTAAGGCTCCAGCACTCCACGATGGTTTCAGGGGTTTATTTAAACAAAGCAGGAACGCGTTTCGGCGTGACCGCCTTCTTCAACCTGCTGGCCGCCATTTTGGCCCCCTTTATATATCCTATGTGTTACCATTCATTTAAAGCAGATTTCCCTAAATTACCCATATTTTACTTAATACCAAAGATTCACAAAAATGCACGCAATCCACCTGGGAGGCCTATTGTCTCCATTAAAGGGAGTCTGTTTGAATTTGTATCCCAGTATCTAGATGCATATTTACAACCATTAGTTAGAAATTTATCGTCTTACTTACAGGACAGCAGTGATTTTTTAAGAAGGATTTTTTATATTAGCTGGGAAAAAGATTTCCTTCTGATGACCCTAGATGTAACAGCACTATACACAAGTATACCGCACAATTTGGGAATACAGGCAGTTGAGTATTTCCTGAAAAATAGATCTATCAACTTTTACCAACATAGCAAAATGCTATTAGAAATGATCACATGGTGTTTACAACATAACATGTTTTATTTCAATAACGAGATATTTGAGCAGGCATGCGGTACAGCGATGGGAACATGCTTTGCTCCTAGTTATGCTAATCTCTTCATGGGGTGGTGTGAAGAACAGATTTTAAACAACTTCCCCCTAGAGCAATGGAATGATAATATTGTCATGTGGCTTAGATACATTGATGATATCTTTGTAATTTGGAAGGGAGACTCAACCACTGCCGATAAATTTATCAAAGAAATTAACAACAATATGTGCAATTTGAGATTTACAGGCAAGATTGAATCAGAAATGACTGAGTTTTTAGACATAAAAGTGAGTATAGTAAACAATAGAATGTAGACATAAAAGTGAGTATAGTAAACAATAGAATGGAGACGACACTATATAGGAAGGCCACTTCTGGAAACAGTATATTGCATGCTAAAAGTCATCATCCACAACCATTGAAAAATAACATCCCCTTTGGAGAGTTATTAAGAGCAAAAAGGATATGCAGTACAGAATCAAATTATGCAAATGTAGAGAGTGAAATGATAGAAAGATTGAAACAGAGGGGTTATACTAATGAGATCTTAGAGAACACTGCTGCAAGAGTGAAATCCCGCACGAGGGAACAGTTATTGTTCACTACTGATAAGACAACCAATTTGCCGGAGTTCAAGAAAAAGAATAAATGGAAAGATACAGGGATTGTGAGATTTATTACCACATTTAATACTGCCCATGACTCCGTAAGAAAGTTATTGCAACAACATTGGCATATGCTCAAAAGCAATCCAGTCATAGGCGCATTAATTAGTAATAGACCCACGATAACATATAAGAAAGGAATATCGATGAGGGATATTTTGGTTAAAAACGATGTGAGACAAGAGAAACCTTCTAAAAAGAGTTGGCTAAAGACACAGGATGGATTCTTTAAATGTATCAAATGTAAGGCGTGCAAAAATGGGGAAAACATTCAAACCATTGAACAAACGCATAGAAGAATATATACTATCAAAGGCAGATATGACTGCAAAAGTGATTATGTAATCTATATTCTAAAATGCACTTGCCCTAAGCTATATGTGGGCAGCACAAAACTGCAGGTACACAAAAGAATTTTACAACATTTGAGGGCAATAGTGAATAGAGATGAGTCTTATCCGGTTGCCCGACATATGCACGACTTTCATGGAGGTCACGTAGAAGATGTTAAGTATAGGGTAATAGATGCCATCAGAAAGGATATCCGTGGAGGAGATAGAGAGAAACATCTGAGGAAATTAGAGTCCAGATATATATTGGCATTCGATTCAAGGGAACCAGTGGGGTTGAACTCGAGTGAAGAGTTATATATACACTTAGGTTGATATGGTTGATTAATTATGGATGATATAGCGACAAGAATAAGTTCATTATATATTCATTATATATATATTTATTTATTATAAGATTTTGATTGTATATATGAGATTTTGCTTATTAATGATTGTCCCAATTAATAATGCCTTAAATAATAACAGTATAAATTGATTGGACTCGGTGGTTCTCTTTTAAGATTTACACGTAATTAGTTTCTCTGTGATTAATTGTAATCTAACCAGATTTATTAAGATTTATTTAGACTGGTAAATACTTATTAGTGATTTTGCCTTATACACTAGTACATTTTTTGTCACATTATTATATTTTGTCACATGTATTATATAATTTTCACATGTATTGTATCACGGGTGTTATTACGTTTTTAAAGGCAGTGTATTGCTTTAAATGAATGGTAACACATAGGATATATAAAGGGGGCCAAAATGGCGGCCAGCAGGTTGAAGAAGGCGGTCACGCCGAAACGCGTTCCTGCTTTGTTTAAATAAACCCCTGAAACCATTGTGGAGTGCTGGAGCCTTAATGATCTGTTAAGGATTCATGTTCTATATATATATATATACACAATTGTCAACTCTGGAATAGCTTACACATGAGCTAAGAGGGGAACTGAGTACTGACTAACGTGGGCACGTAGCCCTCCTGGAAACACAAGTAACCAGGTACTATTCTACCTTTCAGGTCGTGTTTATTACTGATTCATCGGATATCCTGTATTTTTATTATCAGGAATTAGGTAGGAAAAACTACCATGTGAACTACTAACACACCAACTGTGATTAGTTATTGCTTTAGACTTGGATGTACATGTCTCTTTGTAGATATATAGGCCCTCATTAGAACCCTGGCAGTTGGTGATAAAGTGACGGTAATACTGGCAACAGGCTGGCGGTAACTACCGCCAAATGATGACTATGGTGGTGAGAACTCAGATAGACAGCCACTTTACCACACCGACCGCCAGGTTGAAAACAACAGCCACCACGGCGGTAGCCGCCTATAGCCAGACGGAAGCCAATGTCGTGCCGGCCATATTAAAACCCTGCAATCCACCACCTTTTACGGGGTGGTACCAATGACCTCAAAATCCTGGCAGAAACACTGCACAGAAGTGAAAGGGCTCACTATTGGAGACACAGGGAACAATCACAATGCCAATGAGCCCGAGCGGCATGTCTTCCCAATGCTCTTCTACATGCTGCTCCACCACGAACACCAACAACGGCGAAGACGACGATGGTGAGTACAGCCACCTAGCACACAAGGGAGGGAGGGAGGAAAATGAGAGTGACACACACACACAACGCACACACACACCTCCCCCTAACAACATACACACAATCAGCTGCAGTAATAAAACATATATACCCCGTACCTCGGATGAAAAATGCAAGGAAAACATGAATTTACCAAATTGAGTGTAGTAAGATCAACACAGTAGAAATAAGAAATATGCAATGTAACTGGTATATACAAATGTACAGTTCAAGGGACACTGCCCAGTTCTTAGTGTGCGTGGGCCACAGGCCAAAGTCCAAGGCCTCACTTGTCACCTGCACCAACACGGAGCGAACACTGCAGGGACATCATTTGGAAAATAAGCAGGCACATCAGGGGGATGGGGAACAGGGGGCACATCATCCGGCAGATGGAACAAGACCACTGGTTCTGGAGGGGGCAACATGCCCTGTGCTTGGTCCTGGGAAGTGCAAGGCCACAGTCTCTCAAGTGGGTGACTTGCCCACTGGCTCTGGAGGGGGCAACATGACCTGTGCTTGATCCTGATGGGTGTAAGGCCACAGTCTCTTAAGTGGGTGATTTGCCTACATGTTCTGGAGGGAGCAACAAGCCCTGTGCTTGGTCCTGGGGAGTACAAGGCCATAGTCTCTCAAGTGGGTGACTTGCCCACATGCTCTGGACGAGGCAAAATGCCCTGTGCTTGATCCTGGGGAGTGCAAGGCCACAGTCTCTCAAGTGGGTGACTTGCCCAAATGTTCTGGAACGGGGCAACATGCTCTGTGCTTGATCCTGGGGAGTGCAAGGCCACAGTCTCTCAAGTGGGTGACTTGCCCACATGCTCTGGAGGGGGCAACATGCCCTGTGCTTGGTCCTGGGGAGTGCAAGGCCACAGTCTCTCAAGTGGGTGACTTGCCCACATGCTCTGGATTGGGCAACATGCC
This sequence comes from Pleurodeles waltl, assembly GCF_031143425.1. NCBI lineage: Eukaryota > Metazoa > Chordata > Amphibia > Caudata > Salamandridae > Pleurodeles > Pleurodeles waltl. The sequence continues at coordinate 500,257,595 of NC_090445.1, forward strand.
CTGTGCTTGGTCCTGGGGAGTGCAAGGCCACAGTCTCTCAAATTGGTGATTTGCCCACATGCTCTGGAGGGGGCAACGTGCCCTGTGCTTGGTCCTGGGGAGGCTGGGGTCGGTGGGTGTCTTACCCACTGGCTCTGGAGGGGGCCTCGTGCCCTTTGCTCTTGATCCTGGGGAGGCTGGGACTGGAGGGTGTCTTGCCCACTGGTTCTGGAGGGGGCATCAGGCCTGTACTCTTGATCCTGGGGAGGCTGGGGTTGGTGGGTGTCTTGCCCACTGGTTTTGGAGGGGGCATCGTGCCCTGTGCTCTTGATCCTAGGGAGGCTGGGGTTGGTGGGTGTCTTACCCACTGGTTCTGGAGGGGGATCGTGCCTTGGGCTCTTGATCCTGGGGAGGCTGGGGTTGGTGGGTGTCTTGCCCACTGGTTCTGGAGGGGGCATCGTGCCCTGTGCTCTTGATCCTGGGGAGGCTGGGGTTGGTGGGTGTCTTACTCACTGGGTCTGGAGGGGGCATCATGCCCTGTGCTCGTGATGCTGGGGAGTGCAAGGTCACAGTCTCTCAGGTGGGTGGCATACCCACTAAATTAGCAGGGGCCAGGCCACACAGCAGCCCATGGTGGCAGGACTTCATACCATCAGCTGGCAGTGACAGCTGCTCAGTGGTGGTGTTGCTGCTGCAACCGGTGGTGGGGGGAAGCTCCTGACCATCCCCTGCTGCCTTGAACGGCTGTCCACTGGTGGTAGTGCTGCTGCTGCTGGTGGGGGGAAGCTCCTGCCCATCCCCTGCTGCCTCTGATGGCTGCCCACTGGTGGTGGTGGTGGTGCTGCTGCTGGTGTGGGGAAGCTCCTGTCCATCCCCTGCAGCCTCGGACGGCTGCCCACTGTAGGTGGTGGTGGTGCTGCTGCTGCTGGTGGGGGAAATCCTGCCCATACCCTGTAGCCTCAGACAGCTGCACAACCATAGTTGGTGGTGGGGGCTCCATCTGAGTCCCTGCCCCTGGCTCCTTGCCCTTCCTGGCTGCAGCTGGTGCTGGCTCCTTGCCCTTCCTGGCAGCAGCTGGGGTTGGATCCCTGCCCTTCCTGGCAGCTGCTGGGGCTGGTTTCTTGCCCTTCTGGGCAGCAGCTGGGGCTGGCTCCTTGCCCTCCTGGGCAGCAGCTGGGGCAGGCACCCTTTCCTTGAGGCTGTCTGGTGCAGGCTCCTTCACCCTCTGCACAAGTGCCATGGATCCTTTCCCACCGCAAGTGGAGAATACTGGGCCCGTGGACTGGGTGGCTGAGGTGCTTGCCTGGGTTTTTACCCCCCTGGCCAGATGTGAAGGACAGGGGGGAAGGGGTAGGGAAGAGGTCAACGGTGGAGATGAAAAGCTTCTTAGGGTCATTGGTGTGGGAAGAGGGAGTAGGTTTGGGAGTGGAGGAAGCGGAAGTGGTTGTAGGAGGTGTCTATCTGCTGAGTTTGGGTGCAGGTGCATGGGCTGGTTACAGTTGGGAGGTGGATGGCTGTTGGGTGTCTGAGTGCTTGCGTTTGTGTACTTTAGGAGGGGAGGACAGACACAGTGGGAGAGGACACAGGGGACGTGTGCATGACTGTTGTGGAGGTATCTGCCAGTGAGGTGTGTGTTCTGCTAGGTGTGGTGGTGATGCTGGTTTTGAATGAGGATGTAGTGCATGCAGGTGTGAGTGTAGACGCAACTCGGATGGAGGTGGAGGAGGGGGAGACAGTGGACATTGTGGATGTTGGTATATCTGCATCTGTGGGATGATGTGTGGTGCTTGTGTTTGCCAGTGCCACTCTTGTGTGTTTTCCTGTGTGCATGCCCATCTGGCTGCGTGCTTGGGATAGGCTGGGGTTGAGGGGAATGGGATTGGGAAGAGGAAGCTGGAGGGGGGAGGAGGGAAACAGGGACAATGGCTGCCATTAGAGAGTAGTAAGATCAACACAGTAGAAATAAGAAATATGCAATGTAACTGGTATATGCAAATGCACAGTTCAAGGGACACTGCCCGGTCTCAGAGAGCGTAGGCCACATGCCAAAGTCCAAGCCTTCACTTGTCACCTGCACCAACACAGAGAGAACACTGCAGGGGCATCATTTGGAAAATAGGCAGGCACATCAAGGGGGACGGGGGCACATCAGCCGGCAGATGGAACAAGACCACTGGTTCTAGAGGGGGCAACATGCCCTGTGCTTGGTCCTGGGGAGTGCAAGGCCACAGTCTCTCAAGTGGGTGACCTGCCCACTGGCTCTGGAGGGGGCAACATGCCCTGTGCTTGATCCTCGGGGTGCAAGGCCACAGTCTCTCAAGTGGGTGACTTCCCTACATGCTCTGGAGGGGGCAACATGCCCTGTGATTGGTCCTGGGGAGTGCAAGGTCACAGTCTGTCAAGTGGGTGGCTTGCCCACATGCTCTGGAGGAGGCAAAATGCCCTGTGCTTAATCCTGGGAAGTGCAAGGCCACAGTCTCTCAAGTGGGTGACTTGCCCACATGCTCAGGAGGGGACAACTTGCCCTGTGCTTGATCCTGGGTAGCGCAAGGCCACAGTCTCTCAAGTGGGTCACTTGTCCACATGCTCTGGAGGGGGCAACATGCCCTGTGCTTGATCCTGGGAGTGCAAGGCCACAGTCTCTCAAGTGGGTAACTTTCCCACATGCTCTGGAGGGGGCAATGTGCCCTGTGCTTGGTCCTTGGGAGGCTGGGGTTGGTTGGTGTCTTACCCACTGGTTCTGGAGGGCCATTGTGCCCTGTGCTCTTGATCCTGGGGAGGCTGTGGTTGGTGTGTGTCATGCCCACTGGTTCTGGAGGGGGCATCGTGCCCTGTGCTCTTGATCCTGGGGAGGCTGGGGTTGGTGGGTGTCTTGCCCACTGGTTCTGGAGGGGGACATCCTGCCCTGTGCTCCTAATCCTGGGGAGGCTGGGGTTGGTGGGTGTCTTGCCCACTGGTTTTGGAGGGGGCATTGTGCCCTGTGTTCTTAATCCTGGGAAGGCTGGGGTTGGTGGGTGTCTTACCCACTGGTTCTGGAGGGACCAACATGCGGTGACGGCTGATCAGTGGTGGTGGTGGTGGTGCTGCTGCAGCCTCTGGTGGGGGGAAGCTCCTGCCCATCCCCTGCAGCCTCGGACGGCTGCCCACTGGTGGTGGTGGTGCTGCTGCTGGTGGGGGGAAGCTCCTGCCCATCCCCTGCAGCCTCTGATGGCTACCTACGAGCAGTGCTGCAGCTGGTGTGGGGAAGCTCCTGCCCATCCCCCATCATTGGACGTCTGCCCACTGTTGGTGGTGGTGCTGCTGCTGCTGGTGGGGGGAAGCTCCTGCCCATACCCTGCAGCCTTGGACGGCTGCACAACCATAGTTGGTGGTGGGGGCTCCGTCTGAGTCCCTGCCTCTGCCCCTGGCTCCTTGCCCTTTTTGGCTGCAGCTGGTGCTGGCTCCTTGTCCTTCCTGGCAGCAGCTGGGGCTGGCTCCTTGCCCTTCCTGGCAGAAGCGGGGGCTGGCTTCTTGCCCTTCCGGGCAGCAGATGGGGCTGGCTCCATGCCCTTCTGGGCAGCAGCTGGGACAGGCACCCTTTCCTTGAGGCTGCCTGGTGCAGGCTTCTTCACCCTCTGCACAAATGCCCTGGATCCTTTCCCACCGCCAGTGGGTGTAGAGTCTAATGGCCCCGTGGACTGGGTGGCTGAGGTGCTTGCCTGGGTTTTTGCCACCCTGGCCAGATGTGAAGAACGGGGGGGAGGGGTAGGGAAGAGGTCAATGGTGGAGAGGAAAAGCTTTTTAGGGACATTGGGATGGGAAGAGGGAGTAGATTTGGGAGTGGAGGAATAGGGAGTGGTTGTAGGAGGTGTCTGTCTGCTGAGTTTGGGTGCAGGTGCATGGGCTGGATGCTGTCGGGAGGTGGATGGTTGTTGGGTGTCTGAGTGTTTGTGTACATTAGGAGGGGAAGACACAGTGGGAGAGGACACAGGGGATGTGTGCATGGCTGTTGTGGAGGTGTCTGCCAGTGAGGTGTGCGTTCTGCTAGGTGTGGTGGTGATGCTGGTGGTGGATGAGAATGTAGTGCATGCAGGTGTGAGTGTAGACGCAACTGGGATGGAGGTGGAGGAGGAGGAGGGGGAGACAGGGGAAATTGTGGGTGTTGGTATGTCTGCATCTGGATGGTGTTTGTGTGAGTGCCTGTGGGATGATGTGTGGTGGTTGTGTTTGCCAGTGCCACTCTTGGGTGTTGTCCTGTGTGCATGCTCATCTGCCTGTGTGCTTGGGATAGGCTGGGGTTGAGGGGAATGGGATTGGGAAGAGGAAGTTGGAGGGGGGAGGGTGGAAACAGGGACAATGGCTGCCATTAGAGAGGAGGCCAGAGCCTGGATTGATCTCTGTTGGGCCGCCAAGCCAGTGTGAATGCCCTCTGGAAATGCATTAGTTTGTTGCATTTGGGCTGCCAGCTCCTGGATGGCATTCACAATGGTTGACTGCCCTACAGAGATGAATCTCAAGAGGTCAATAGCCTACTCACTCAGGGCATCAGGGCTCAATAGGCGAAGGGCATGAGGTGCCTGCAGATAAGGAGATGCCCACCCTCCTGGGTGAGCGGGCATCGGCAACTTGATGAGGGGCTGCTGGGAGGGCGGTGCTGGTACAGGGGTAGCAGCTGTACCTGTAGCTGGGGTGGTCACAGAGGTGTCTGCCACCACCAGGGAGCTTCCATCAGAGGAGGTATCTATGTCTGAACTGTCCCTCCAGTCTCCGCTGTGGTGCTCCCCTTGCCCTCCGTCCTACTGGTGCCCTGACCGTCGGTGGACTCTGCCTCCTGGGTCCTGTGGGATGCAGCTCCCTCTGTCTCCAGTGTCTCTGCTCCTCAGCCAGATGATGCTAATGCACATAAGGACAGGGTGACAAAACAAAAAGGGGGAGGAGACAAAGGATACACCTGGTCAATGGCTGCACCAACACCACTGTTGGTGTACACACCACTCACATACAGGGAACAGCCCTAATCACTATGCATTGCACTACCAGTCATTCTTCTAGCCACCAAGGCATGGGGAGGGGCACACACCACCAAATGCAGCACACCTGGGACCCCTGCAGCCCTGACTTGTTGTGGAAGCCTACGAGCTAGGTAGCATGATTATCCCTTCAGGACCCTTGCCACCAGGGGACCTACTCTGCAATGTCAGGCCTGTGCAAGAGGCACCCACTGGCACACATCCCCCACCTGGATACCACCCTACCATGCGTAAGTGGTAATGATGAGCACTGTACTCATCCCCTTGTGGCTGCTGTGATGCCCTCAAGCGCCCATCCAGCTCTGGGTGGCCTCCGCCAGTATGCGGGCCATCGGGGGGTCAGGGTTTGACGGGCACCCCTTCCTCATTGGAGGCCATCACCAGATGGGCCTCTGCCGACTTCCATGCCCAGCGCCTCAGGTCCTCCCACCGTTTCTGACAGTGGGTGCTCCGCCTGCCGTAGACCTCCAGGGTCTGCAAGTCCTTGGCTCGCCATATACCCTTCTTTTGATAGGCATTGACCTGCAGAGGTAATACACACAGGAAAATAGTATCAGTCAGACAGTTCAGCCTGTTACACTTATGGCCCACCATACCCCTTCAAATCACCATTTGCACACACATGGCCCAGCACACAACCAATACGCCACCCAGGGGACATCCACTCACTCCCATTACAAAAGGCCTTCACACACACCACTCCATGCATTCATGCCACATGCATCGTGCACACAGTGTACTCACCTGTTGGTCTGGAGGCCCATACAGCAGTCTGTACTGTGGTATGACCCCATCCACCAGTTGCTCCAACTCCACTGAGGTGAAGGCAGGGGCCCTTTCCCCAGTCAAACAGGCCATGGTAGGTACCAGACACAGGTCACAGCAGCACATACAGTGTGGGTCCTCTACTGTTGAAAATCAGGAAGCAAGTATGGAATCAGATAGAAAATGGCGGTCACGTCCACGGTGGTGCATATCGTCACTGCAGGCGTAGATCATCATTGGCCACTGTACCCCATAGGGTCCAATGTTAACCAATGAGGAGTTGCACGGCGGTTCCCGACCGCCTCCTGTAACAGCACACAACATCAGCGGAATTACCTCACTTCCACCTGTCCTCCACACAGCACAGGCGGATGCCATTGCAGGGGGAGGGTGGCAGGCCTTGGATAATAACTGCTTCATAGTTAAAATTTGGACATACAGGACAGAAAGCACTTACCCAATACAAATTGACATCATGCACTGAACTGTTGTGGCTCCAGTGTTCGGTTTGTGACCGGCTCCTCACTCCTTTTTTCCCTTAGATTGCTACCGCTGTGGATGAATAAGAGATGGAAAAATACCCCCATGTACAGACCCCTGGTGTACTTGGCAACACTGGAGGACAGGCACATCACCCTCACCTGACAGGGCCACAACCACTGAGCTGTATGCCTAATTGGAGCCTGACCTGGTATCTGATATCTGTCACCCCACTGGGATCCCCCCTTTTGTGCAAGTTCTATCAGTGCTCCATTTCCTGGCAACTGGTTCATTCCAAGTGACAGTGACCTTGGCAGCAGGAATATCACAGCCAATGTTCTCAATAGTGCTGACCAGAGTGTTGTCTGCCCTGATAAAACACATGTGTAGCTACGTTGTTTTTCCCCAGGTGGAGGATTTTGCCACAGTGAAGGCTGACTTCTATGCAATGGGACATATCCCCAACATCATTGGGGCGATTGATGGAACTCATATTGCATTTGCCCCCCGCCGTCACAATGAACAGGTGTACCAAAATGGTAAGAGTTTTCACTCCATGAATATACAGATTGTGTGCTTGGAGTACCAGTACATCTCTCTTGTCAAAGCTAAATATCCTGTATCAGTGCATGATGCCTTTATCCTGAGGAATAGCAGCATCCCAAATGTGATGGCCCAACTACAGAGGTACAGGGTGTGGCTAATAGGTGAGCCCTGGTTCCCACCCAGTAGGTGTTGGTGTATGGGTATGGTGTGGGCCATATGGGTTAGTCTGTGGCTAAATGTTGCCCCTCGATATTTGCAGGTGACTCTAGTTACCCCAACCTATCATGGCTACTGACCCCTGTGAGGAATGCCAGGACAAGGGCAGAAGTGCATTACAATGAGGCACATGGGCGAACACGAAGGATAATCAAAAGAACCTTTGGCCTCCTGAAGGACAGGTTCAGGTGCCTCCATCTAACAGGCTACTCACCCAAGAAGGTCTGCCAGATAATCATGGCATACTGCATGTTGCACAATCTTGCCTTGAGACGCCATGTGCCTTTTCTTCAGGAGGAGGAGGCTGGAGATGGCCGTGTGGCAGCAGTGGACCCTGTGGACAGTGAGGAAGAGGAGGCAGAGGATGAAGACAACAGAACAGCAGTGATACGATGTTGGAAAATGGGTTATTGGTAGGGCAGGTAGGTACCTACACCTAGCAACAAGCCACTAACCTCCACATAGGTACAGTTAGGTCTCAGTAAATTAATCCCAGCTCTACCCTTGGTAGCTTGGCATCGAGCGTCAAGGCTTAACTTAGGAGACAAAGTGTAAAGCATTCAAATACCACAAAACAGTAATTAAATAAAACACAGGAAACAGTTTAAAAATCCAAAACCAATTTATAAAAATAGCTTATATTTTTATCTTTAAAATGACACAAAAACGATTAAAATCGGTTCAGGGGAACCGGAGATATGAATTTTTAAAGTATTATTATTTTCTAGCGCTTAGAAACAAAAAGCGCCAATCGGGTCATCTGGTTGCACCAGGACCGGGACAAAGTCAAACTTTCAGGCCGACCGCGATGGAGCCCTGCTCGGCTACAGGTCGCGGGAAGCCTCGGTTAAAAAGTTACCTTCTGACTTAGTCTTTATTTTGAAGTTTTTCTTCACCGGGACGAACCTGCCAGTTGGATCCGACCTACTGGAGCCCTTGTCCGGATACGCGAAGTCGGTTTCCTCGGTGGTGATTTTTACCTTCGGACTTAGTCGTTTTTTCGAGATGAAAATCCTTCGACCGGGGTAAACCTGGATCTTGATCCGACGTCTGTGGAGCCCTACTCGGATACGATGGCTGGAAGGTCCCGGTCAACTTTTTACGTTCGGACTTAGTCTCTTTTTTGGATGTTTTTCTTTACCGGGACGAACCACGAAGTCAGGCCGGGTCGCGGTTGAGGCAAGCCGGCTAGAATTTCCGCGTCGGGTCGGTCACTTTATGGAGCTTTTTTCCAAAAATTCTCCAATCTTTTCCAAACTTCTGGGGCTTCACCCAGATGTTCTTTTAAGGTTCTTTTGGGGTCCACAGCTCACCCCAAGGGTCCAGAAGTTCTGTGATGGTCCTTGGGAAGTGCAGACTTCAACTCCCAGAATGCACCTGGCGCAAACTCCTTTTTGGCCACTGGACAGTGGTCAGCTGGTCACTTTTTCAGGAGTTGGTGCAAGGGACTCTGCTTAGCAATTTTTCACCTGTAGCAAACAGGGAGTCCCTCCTTGAACCAGTGGAAGCCAGGCAAAGTCCTTCTTGTGGTGAAGCCCAAGTGTGCAGCTGGTGCAGTCTTTCTGAGTGCAGGGTCCAGGTGCAGGCCAGGGGTCCAGCAGGGCAGTCCTTCTTCTCCTTGTAGTTCCTTCTTCTTGAAATTTGGTGGGGATCTGAGGCGTGGGTGCAGGTCTGCCAGTTTTATCCTTGCTCCTGGGTGAAAAGCAGGGGGGCCCTGGTCCTCCAATCAGGGACAGGGTCGTCCCCCTGTGATGACCACTTCCTGGGAAGTGTGGCAAAAATCCATCCCAGAAGGCAACAGTCTCTAAAAATCCAAAATGGATGAATCTGATTTTTAGAGGAGAGATCTGGCTGAGCCCACCCACTGGTGTGGCTAAAAATCATAAACACACCCCTCTCCTGCCCTCTCCTAATCTAATCAAGGGGGCACCTAGCTGTCTGGGGTTGCAGGATGTGGGGGTGTTGCTGGGTGCTCCAGATGTCCTTCTCTGCCTTTGAAGACCAGTTTGGCAGCCCTCCCCCTTCCTGCTTCCCCATCTGCTGAGGGGAGATTCTCTCCCCCAAGCACATTCCTTTGTGTGAAGTCAGGCCACTTCACACCTCATTAAAGTAGCCTGGCAGAAGCTGCTGCAGGCTGGCCAATCAGAGCACAGGAGCAAAAACAATGCAGAGCTGAAATTGGCAACTTTTTAGGTAAAGTCTAAACTTTTTACCTGCACTAGTTATATTAAATCCAACAACTGGAAGTTGTGGGATTTATTATAACAATCAATTTGATACCAAATTCTTGGTATGTAACATTTAAGGAGACTTTAAAATTTAAAATAAAGTCTGCCCATTCTAGCCTATGAAGGCCATTTACTTCAATGAGGGAAAAACGAATTTGGCTGTTTTTACCTCACCAGGGCTTATAAATCTATTTTTATAAAGTCCCTGCTTATAGTTACATGGCACCCAGCCCTAGGGGCACATAGGGCACACCTTAGGGGTGACATATGTAAAAATAAGGTAGTTTAAGACTTTGGAAGTACCTTTAATTCCAAAGTCGAATTTGCATATAACTTTAATTTAAAAGCAGCCAGCAAGGCAGGCTTGCTTTTAAAATGACACTGGGCACCTCAGCAATGCACCTAGGTGTGCACCACCTATGCTGTGGTCCCTAAACCTACATGCCCTACCATATACTAGGGACTTATAGGTAGGTTAACTTAGCCAATTATAATTAGCCTAATTTGCATATCCATTTTACACAGAGCACAGGCCCTGGGACTGGTTAGCAGTACCCAGGGCACCAGCAGAGTCAGGAAAACACCAGCATAAAGTGGAAAATGGGGGCAAAAAGTTAGGGGGCCTCTGCAATCAGCCCCAGTTTCTCACACAACCCCCCCCCAGCCCACACGCCCAGGAGACTCAGCCCAACCCTGGGAGAGTCTTCCTGGCTTGTTAGGCGAGGAAGACAGTGAAGAAAACTGGCTGTCCCTTTGCAGGGCCTACTCTGCCTTATATCCTCCTGTCAGGGTCACTCCCTCTGGGTAGTGAAGCCATCCCAACAGTAAAAGGACCCAACTCAAACTGAAACTTCCCTCTAGGGGGGTTTTCCTCCTCTCTCTCTGCCAACTTGGGTAGTGAGGTGCCCACCTCCCCTACTCCAAACTTTGCTAGGGCAACACCTAGCTTACCCAAAGAGGTCACCCAACACTTGAGCAACCCCACCATGACCAATAGGGTCAGGGGGCCTACTTTGCTATTGGCCCTGGGGTCTGCCTCCCAGGCCAAGTACAGTGCTGCCAGGAAGGCTAGCACCCAGCAGAGGCTACTGACAGCTGTCAGTACCCAGAACCACACCCTAAGCTCTCCACTGACAGGTGGCTGAGCTGCTTTAGGGGCATCTTTGGGGTCCTGGCACCCCTCTTGCTGTCTTGAGTGGGGGGCTACCACCTCCTGTGGCAGACACCCTCCTTCCACTCTCCCTTCTGTCAGTGCAGGGGCAACACCTTGCATCTGGACAGCTGCCTGACTACTCAGGACTTCCTTGGGGTCAGGTGAGGCCTCACCAGTGCCAACATTGGGCTCCCCCCCTACTGGGGCAGAAGGCCTTTGGCTCCCTGGAACTCTCTTTAAGAGTGGCCTACCCTTCCTTTTCTTCTTTCCTTTTCTTGGGGACCCCTGTCTCCTAACTGTAGGGACTGACTCCCCAGGACTTTGGGTTGGGGGGGCGCCCTGGGCGACCACCCCATCTGGGACCAGACTCACCTCTGGGAGGTCATTGCCCAGGATACAATCTAGGGGAAGGTCAGCACTGACTACCACCCTAATCCAGTCAAGGATACCCTCCCTCTCTAGGGGCACTATGGCTACAGGTTTGGAGGTGACCTCCCCTGTGGCTATCCTGACTTTCTTTGTCTTTCCTGGGACATACATGTCTGGCGTCACTAACCGGTCACTCACTATAGTGTGACTGGCACAGGTGTCCCTCAGGCCAGTGGTAGGGATCCCATTCACTTGAATGTGGTGGAAGTGCCTACTCCCACCCTCAGGGATCACCAGCTTACCATCTGGTCCTGTCTCCCAGCACAATGCTAGGAGGACTTCATCATCTGAGGAATCCTCCTCTATGGCTACACTGGACAGCCCAGTGCTAACCACTTTCTTTGGACAGGCTGCATCTCCTCTGAAGTGACCTGTCTGCTGACAGTCAAAGCAAGCCCTACTGTCCAAGAGCTTTTTTAACCCTGGGTCTCCCTGTCTCTGCATGTCAGAGTGGGAGTGGGATTTACTCTCCTCCTTCTTAGGGTTCTGGGGTACAGAGGGAGTCTCTGTGGTGGGCTTACCACCTCCCTCCTTAGGTTTTTGGGGACCTGTCCCCCCCTTCTTGGAGTCTCCCCCCTGGGACTTGACAACCACCCTGGTTCTCAACCACTCATCAGCTGCCTCCCCTAGCTCTCTAGGGTTGGTCAGCTTAGAGTCCACTAGATGCTGGCGTAACCTTTCTTGGATACAATTGGTCAAGATGTGCTCTCTCATGATCAGATTGTATAACCCCTCATAAGTATTTACTTTGTTGCCAATAATCCAGCCCTCTAGTGCCTTTAGTGAGGTGTCCACAAAGTCAACCCAAGACTGGGTACTGACCTTCTGGGTGTCCCTGAACTTCATTCTATATTGCTCTGGGGTCAGACCAAACTTCTTGACTAAGCACCTCTTCATACTAGGGTATGAATCTGCCTCCTCCCCCCTTAAGGTCAGAAGCCTATCCCTCCCTGAGTTGGGGACCAACTCCCACAAAAGGGAACCCCAGTATTGAGGCTTAACCCTTCTCATTTGGAGTGCCCTCTCAAAGGCCCCTAGCCACTTATCTATGTCATCCCCCTCTACATAAGCAGGAACCACCCCCTTGGGTAATCTGGGGCAAACTCCCCCACCCATGGACACCTCAGCTTCCTTATCGCTGCTTCCATCTCTTTTCTCTTTGTATGCCCACTTTTTCTTTTCTAGGGCCAGCTTCTCTGCTTCCAAAGCTATGTAGGCTAGCTGGGCTTCCAGCTCTCTTTCCCTGATGGATGGGTTCTCTCCTCCTGAAAGGACCCTCTTCCTACCACTAGCTTTGGGTCTGCCCTAAGTGACTGTATCCAGTGAGGACCGTTCCTCCTCTTCCTCACTTGGGGTCTGATGCCTTCCCTCCCCTGAGTGGTTAGAGTTAGCATCTTCCTCTTTTTCTTCCCCCTCTGGAGCTTCCTCTGTCTCTACCTCTTGGGCCTCAGCCCATGCTGTCAGGGATTTAATCAGGATTTGCTTCCTGAGATCAGGGGTTGCAGGCAACCCTCTCTCAATACACAACCCCCTAAGCTGGACTACTGTCAGTGTGGGTAGGCTAGCCAGATCAAGCTCCATGGTTCCCTAGTTTTGTGTCAACAAAAACTTTTTGCAAAAATTGGAAACAAGAATTTAGAAAAAATTACAAAAATTCAATAATTGAAATTAATCCAAATTAATTAAAAAAAAAAATTAAAATTAAAAATTAAAAACAATTTTTGCACTAGGACAATTTAAAGGACTTTTAATTTGTTTTATCTAAAACTGTAACGTGATATTGAACACAAGTACAGGATCCCGTCGCTGCTTCCAATTATGTTGGAAAATGGGTTATTGGTAGGGCAGGTAGGTACCTACACCTAGCAACAAGCCACTAACCTCCACATAGGTACAGTTAGGTCTCAGTAAATTAATCCCAGCTCTACCCTTGGTAGCTTGGCATCGAGCGTCAAGGCTTAACTTAGGAGACAAAGTGTAAAGCATTCAAATACCACAAAACAGTAATTAAATAAAACACAGGAAACAGTTTAAAAATCCAAAACCAATTTATAAAAATAGCTTATATTTTTATCTTTAAAATGACACAAAAACGATTAAAATCGGTTCAGGGGAACCGGAGATATGAATTTTTAAAGTATTATTATTTTCTAGCGCTTAGAAACAAAAAGCGCCAATCGGGTCATCTGGTTGCACCAGGACCGGGACAAAGTCAAACTTTCAGGCCGACCGCGATGGAGCCCTGCTCGGCTACAGGTCGCGGGAAGCCTCGGTTAAAAAGTTACCTTCTGACTTAGTCTTTATTTTGAAGTTTTTCTTCACCGGGACGAACCTGCCAGTTGGATCCGACCTCCTGGAGCCCTTGTCCGGATACGCGAAGTCGGTTTCCTCGGTGGTGATTTTTACCTTCGGACTTAGTCGTTTTTTCGAGATGAAAATCCTTCGACCGGGGTAAACCTGGATCTTGATCCGACATCCGTGGAGCCCTTCTCGGATACGATGGCTGGAAGGTCCCGGTCAACTTTTTACGTTCGGACTTAGTCTCTTTTTTGGATGTTTTTCTTTACCGGGACGAACCACGAAGTCAGGCCGGGTCGCGGTTGAGGCAAGCCGGCTAGAATTTCCGCGTCGGGTCGGTCACTTTATGGAGCTTTTTTCAAAAAATTCTCCAATCTTTTCCAAACTTCTGGGGCTTCACCCAGATGTTCTTTTAAGGTTCTTTTGGGGTCCACAGCTCACCCCAAGGGTCCAGAAGTTCTGTGATGGTCCTTGGGAAGTGCGGACTTCAACTCCCAGAATGCACCTGGCGCAAACTCCTTTTTGGCCACTGGACAGTGGTCAGCTGGTCACTTTTTCAGGAGTTGGTGCAGGGGACTCTGGTTAGCAATTTTTCACCTGTAGCAAACAGGGAGTCCCTCCTTGAACCAGTGGAAGCCAGGCAAAGTCCTTCTTGTGGTGAAGCCCAAGTGTGCAGCTGGTGCAGTCTTTCTGAGTGCAGGGTCCAGGTGCAGGCCAGGGGTCCAGCAGGGCAGTCCTTCTTCTCCTTGTAGTTCCTTCTTCTTGAAATTTGGTGGTGATCTGAGGCGTGGGTGCAGGTCTGCCAGTTTTATCCTTGCTCCTGGGTGAAAAGCAGGGGGGCCCTGGTCCTCCAATCAGGGACAGGGTCGTCCCCCTGTGATGACCACTTCCTGGGAAGTGTGGCAAAAATCCATCCCAGAAGGCAACAGTCTCTAAAAATCCAAAATGGATGAATCTGATTTTTAGAGGAGAGATCTGGCTGAGCCCACCCACTGGTGTGGCTAAAAATCATAAACACACCCCTCTCCTGCCCTCTCCTAATCTAATCAAGGGGGCACCTAGCTGTCTGGGGTTGCAGGATGTGGGGGTGTTGCTGGGTGCTCCAGATGTCCTTCTCTGCCTTTGAAGACCAGTTTGGCAGCCCTCCCCCTTCCTGCTTCCCCATCTGCTGAGGGGAGATTCTCTCCCCCAAGCACATTCCTTTGTGTGAAGTCAGGCCACTTCACACCTCATTAAAGTAGCCTGGCAGAAGCTGCTGCAGGCTGGCCAATCAGAGCACAGGAGCAAAAACAATGCAGAGCTGAAATTGGCAACTTTTTAGGTAAAGTCTAAACTTTTTACCTGCACTAGTTATATTAAATCCAACAACTGGAAGTTGTGGGATTTATTATAACAATCAATTTGATACCAAATTCTTGGTATGTAACATTTAAGGAGACTTTAAAATTTAAAATAAAGTCTGCCCATTCTAGCCTATGAAGGCCATTTACTTCAATGAGGGAAAAACGAATTTGGCTGTTTTTACCTCACCAGGGCTTATAAATCTATTTTTATAAAGTCCCTGCTTATAGTTACATGGCACCCAGCCCTAGGGGCACATAGGGCACACCTTAGGGGTGACTTATATGTAAAAATAAGGTAGTTTAAGACTTTGGAAGTACCTTTAATTCCAAAGTCGAATTTGCATATAACTTTAATTTAAAAGCAGCCAGCAAGGCAGGCTTGCTTTTAAAATGACACTGGGCACCTCAGCAATGCACCTAGGTGTGCACCACCTATGCTGTGGTCCCTAAACCTACATGCCCTACCATATACTAGGGACTTATAGGTAGGTTAACTTAGCCAATTATAATTAGCCTAATTTGCATATCCATTTTACACAGAGCACAGGCCCTGGGACTGGTTAGCAGTACCCAGGGCACCAGCAGAGTCAGGAAAACACCAGCATAAAGTGGAAAATGGGGGCAAAAAGTTAGGGGGCCTCTGCAATCAGCCCCAGTTTCTCACATACGACAATACTTCCAATGACACACAGGTAAGACAGTGTTACTTCACACTTCATAGTCAATAATTTGTAAATCTTTGGCACTGGCATGCTGTTATTTCCCACTTCTATGCCAACTTTCTGTACCCTTTGGCAATTCAGGCAATTCATTTTACAGATGTTGGTGCCCCACTATCGCTCCTGGTGTGAACTCTGCAGCGAAATACAGGTATTTCCTGTGTGCACAATTACTATACAGTTGAATTGCAATGTTTGCACCTGTTAAGTGAGTACATACTTAAAAAATGTAACATACTCCATACTTGTTTTTTTCCAAGGGTGTTTATTGAATTGCTAAGAAGAAGAGGGGCAAGTGCAAGGGGATGGGGTGATGAAGGAGGAAAGTCCAGGGTATTGTTCCAGTCCATTTGTAGCACAGGTGCATTGTCCATGGGGACATAGGAAGGGGTGCAATGGCAGTTCAAAGTGGACAGAGTGACTGAGAGGGACACAAAGGTGAGAATCAGGAGTCTCATTTCCTGGTGGGGCCCTTGGCAATAGTCTCTGCTTGTGCCTGGATCGCAGGGAACGTTTGTGGCTGGTTCTCCTTCTGCAGGTGAGGGGTGCTGGTGGCCTGTGAATCCTGTGGCCTCCTGTCCACTAGCTACAACGTAGGTGGAAGGCAGTTCAGATGTCTGGCTAGTGGTAGGGGCCCACTGTTGTGAGTCTGCCTCCCTCATAATGTTGGCCATGTCTGCCAGCACCCCTGCAATGGAGACCAGGGTGGTGTTGTTGGCCTGAAAGTGTCCCTGATCCCCTGGTACTGTCCCTCTTGCAGCCACCTGTTTTCCTGCACATTGTCCAGAATCTGGCCCATCATGTCCTGGGAATGTTGGTAGGCTCCCAGGATCTCGGTGAGTGCCTCCGGAGAGTCGGTTCCCTGGGCCTGTCCTCCCTCTGGCGCACAGCATTCCTCCAACTTTCCCTGTTGTTCTGCTGCTCTGTTCCCTGAACCGTGTGCCCACTGCCAATGACCTCAGGTCCCTGATTGTCTTGGGTATGAGGTGTGGACTGGGGTCCCTGTAGAGGTGGACACACTGCTGATTGACGTGTCCTGGTGACAGAGGTGTGGGTATGCTGGGTGGGTGCTGTGGTGATGTTTCCAGATGCGGGAGGCTCTGTGGTGGTGTGTGACTGTGCCTTGGTAACCTACTGTCCAGAGGTCCCTGATGGGCCAGGTTGGTCATACAGATCCAGATGACCAGAGTTGCTGTCATCACTGTGGGCCTCTTCAGTTGGGGACTTGATAGTGCTGGCACCTTTTCTCTGGTGGCATTGGCTGGGATACCTGTGGGGATGTAAATGAAGTGTTATTGTTTCTGTGTGTGACATATTGTGCATCAGTGGGTTGCCCTCTTTGGTTGTATTTGCCCTGGCAGCTTTCACTTGTGTAAGTTGGTATATAGTGGGCTAGCTAATTCTCTCTAGTGTGCATGTTTTGATGATATGTGCCCATGCAGGCCTGTGAGTGATGACCATGCATTGGTAGTGCATGCAGGGCTTGGCATTGGAATGAGTGGGATGTGATGGTGGGGTGTTTGGGAAGTGGTGTAGTGATGGGAATGCAGGTGGGGGTAGTAGTGGTATAGAGTTGAATTACCAGAGTCCAGTCCTCATGCTACTCCTGCCAGCCCTCGGGATGCATGATTGCCAAGACTTGCTCCTCCCATGTTGGTAGTTGTGGGGGAGGAGGTGGGGGGTCCACCGCCAGTCCTCTGTACAGCTAGTTGGTGTCTTGTTGCAATGGAACGTACCTTCCCCAGTAGGTCGTTCCACCTCTTCCTGATGTCATCCCTGGTTCTTAGGTACTGTCCCACAGCGCTGACCCTGTCCACGATCCTTGGCCATAGCTCCATCTTCCTAGCAATGGATATCTGCTGCTCCTGTGCTTCAAATAGCTCTGGCTCTACGCTGAGGATTTCCTCCACCATGACCCTTAGCTCCTCCTCTGAGAATCTGGGGTGTCTTTCTGGTGCCATGGGTGTAGTATGAGTGGTGTGGGTGAGGGTGTGTAGGGTGATGTGTTGGGGTGTGTGATGTAAGGTGCGTGGGTGGTGTATATGTGATGGTGGTGTGTGGGTCTGGTCTTGTCTGTAGTCGTGATGTAAGTCTGTTGGCAATGGTGTGTATTCGTAAAGGGTTGTGGTAATGTGGGTGTGTGTTTTATAGTGGTGTGTGTGTATGGGTGTCAGGTGTGTGTTATTTAAATTGACCAATGTAGTGTTGTTTTGTATATGTGTGTATTTTAAGCGTGGCGGTATGTACCGCCAATTGTTTACCACAGTTGAAACCCCGCCGTTGTTGTTCGTGGCTCATAATGTGATGGGCGTTGTTCTGTGTGGGTTTTGACACTGCCAGTTTATCACTGACCTTTGGTGGGGCGGACTTGTGTCTGTGGCTGAATAGTGACAGATTGGTGTGTGTGATTGTCATAATATGGTGAACAGATATCCACTCGGCGGCAGTATGTTGGTGGCAGTCGGCATGGAGGTAAGTGGGATTTACCACCAATGTCATAATGAGGGCCATAGTGTCCTATTAACTTTTCGCAATTATGCTGTCAATCTCAATTTGAATTTCTCATTTCCACCACTTGTGACTTTAGTTTTCCTTGGTGATAGTGTACACAAATGAGTTTTAATCCTCCTTCACTGTTTTTTTATGTACAAAATTATTTTAGCCTTGAAGACGTCAGGTGCTACTCATGCAGCACTGACAAAACATATGTTGGCACTGGCTTGGGTATTGAAACTGCCTGGAGACTCTTATTCAAACTGTGAATAAGAAGTCAGTTTGGAGAATATTGGCTGAGATGTTGAAATTACATGGAATTTCCTATGACATATGAGATGAGGATTTAAGCTGGAACTGTTATCTAGGAAGACTACATGGTCTAACTATTGTGTGCTCAAACGTATCCAAAGTACTGTGATTAATTGAGCAAATCAGGGTGGTTTTCCTCCCTACTTGAGCCCCAGTTGCTACTATTGCTATACTCACACTTCATATCACAGTTGGAACTTAGTGAAAGTGCCACTATTCCTAACCACCTGCTTGAACGCAGGTGTTAAATGTAACCATCCTGAAACCAGGCAAGGATCCACACCAATGTGAATCCTACTGCCTGCTATCCATAATAAATATTGATAATAAAATCTTGGCGAAACTGATTGCCTACAAACTGTTACTGCTCTTGCCAACTATCATCCACGTGGACCAATCTTGGTTTGATCCATCACCTATAATCTAAGCACCTACTTTGATATAGCTCAGATGATTGACCCTTCCTGCGGAGCCTCTGCAGTATTTTTAGATGCCACAAAGGCATTTGATCTCCTGGAGTGGCCATACCTTTTCACGCTGTTGGCTTGCCTTGGATTAAGCCCTCAATTCCTTTGATTGATTTATATGCTTTACGAGAAGCTGACTGCTCATTTGCATATCAAAGGCTATCTCCACCCAATTCCCAGTGGCAAGAGGCACCCACCAGGGCTTCCCCCTCTCACTCATAATTTGCTATAGCCATGGAACCACTTGCTATGCTGCCTAAATGGTGGTGCTCCCTAAATTCCTTTATTTGTTTTTAATTTACTGCTACCACTGCCACGCTATTTTTGCAGATATCTGTGTTCCTGTCTGATCTCACTAGCTTGGGATGGTAATCAGCTCAGAGTCCCGTGGTAATTGCTCACTCTCCCTTTTGAGCAGGGTGGCCTTGTGGCCCCAGATATGGACTTCTGTTACAATTGTGCGCAAGTGCAACTCACACATTTCTGTGTCCAACCCATACAATACTAGCCACATGCAGTCCCGGAAAATTATCTTTTTGCATTTAGCATGGAACTGCCCTGCAATACAGTCTTAATGGGCTGACGTTTTTGATGTTATTGGAATCATTGTTGGCATGCTATCATGCGGTCACCAATGACTACGTTTCTGGGTTATGTTAAAGATGTACCGGATGAGGGACGCCAAATGGTGGTTCCAATAGCAAAACATAACGTCACCATGTGCTAGGGGAGGCACAACGTACCACACAAAGCACACTGGCTGCATGCTGCAGCATATTGTCAAAAACCATTGCAAACTCCCTGTTACCTTATGCCAACGGTTCCTGCCCTCAGAATATTTAGTCCCCGTTAGTACTGTACCTGGTTGCGGCTAAGGCAGACTCCTTGGGGGCCTCCGAGCTCTCTGAGGATGGTTGGTAATATGGAAGGGTCTGTATTGTCTATATCATATTCGTGACTTGTTTTTGATGGTGTTTTTCATGGTGCATGATACCTGTTCTTGTGTTTGTTCATCATCTCGATAAAAGTCTGAGTGCCTCCATTTTCCTTTACCTGCTCTCCTCACTTTCTCCCACCTTATACCCTTCTTTCCCTCCCTCCTGTAGCTCCTCTCCTCACTAAACCCCTCTACCCTCCACCCTCCATCTGCTGAAACTGTCAAACATCTTGTTTGACTTTTCCTTCTTATGCTCTGTACAGTATACCGATTAAATCTGTCAGCATGTTGTGCTGGTTTTCAGCTTTCTAAAGTTTTGAATATGTTTTGAACAGAGATATATGTTGATCATGTACCTATGCTACTGGCATGGACGTTACTTAGGGGTTGCTAGGGGTCGCAGTGACGACCCCTGGCTTGCCCTGCACGAACCCTGGCTCTGCCTTTGCAACCCTTGGCTTCACAGGTGGCAAATCTAGTGCTAGGAACACAGTGGCAGCTCCTCCCATTGTCGACATCAGTTGGAACTCCACTCTCTTTGTTTTCTGTTAATCTTTATTATACTGATAGAGAATAATCAAATATTATAAAATATTATGCACTCTTTTAAATGGGGTAATTTAGCTGGAATATGCCCTTCCATGGCAGCTGAGGTTAAATGCATGGTGTGCGTGTGCTTGCAGGTGAGAGCGTGTTAATGTGAGTTAGTGTGTGTTTAAGTGTGAAATTGTTTGTATGTATAAGTATGTGTGTGTGAGACTGAAAGTGGAGGTCAAAGTGTTGCGTAGGCTCTCATTATCCTAATGAGACTACTGGATTTTTGGGCGGCAAGATAGTTCGCAGTGTGGGGGACTGAGTCTGACCCATGGTGAAGGACCCTTGTCACCCCAAACCCGGTTTTTGCTCTGGCTAACTAGCAGTGCCTCATCTCTCCCGAAGGGGAGAGACAATTGGGCAGCCAAGCGCATGACATCTTAGTACTTCCCAGGGAAGTCGTGGTCACTCAGGTCACAACCGGTTCTCTCATACACAATGCGGTCTCATATATAAATGACAAAGGCAGTTTGAGTTTTAAAGATTGGTTTAATAAAACGACTGCATTTTAGATTACAAAGCGTGAGCTGCTATAACCAGAACTATACAACACAGTAGGATTGAAATAGTAACGAGGAGAGTGAAACACAAGAATAAGGCTATCATAGTGCAACTAAATTATGTTCTCTCTAAGTTATATTTTGAGCACAGCCTATGAAGCTCTACGCCAGCCTTTCAGGCTCCCCCGGGAGGACATCAACCCTCATTACTGAGCAAAGGCCTGTAATCTGCATCAGCATCTGTAATAGGGCAGTCAGCATCTAGTCGTGGGTTCCTGGTCGGAATCGTCCTCTTACGTGTACCAGGACTAAAAAGTGTTTTTATAACTAACACGCTGATGTTCTAAGAAACGTCCCTACGTAAGAATGAGTACTTTCTATGAACCCTAGAGACTAAACTTCTACCACGTCTATCGGCAATGTACCAGACTGTATCCTTGACTGAAGCACATAGCGAGCAAGAATGTATTGTTTGAGAACACAGTGCTGAAGTAAGCTAAACAGTGTGATAGAATGAAATAAAACAAGACCGTGAAACTGGTTATTGTAAAATAACAGTGCAAGGTTAAATAAAATGCATCTAGGGCAAAGTGCACAGAGGCCTTATACATTAAGCAAACGTGCATAAAGCTATATTAAAAATGGCTACACTACACCCTCCCCTCGTCGGTAGAAAGTGGTTTAAGTCTAAACTAAAAAATGCCCTAGGCTAAAATATAATTAAAACCCTACCAAATTTCAACAAGAGGTCTTCAAAGCATATTAATCCTAAATTTTTAAAAATGAGCATGCAGCAAAATGCCGAATTCAAATCATAATGTCAATTTAACATAAATCCAATCTAAACAGTGGTCATGAAAAGCAGGAGAGTCTCCACTTCGGCAGATGACAAAACCAGAAAATCCACGCTAAAGACTACCAAGGAGCAGGTGTGTTTCAAAGCCCCAGTGTCAACCAAGGCGGCATCCCGTGTAGAGCCTGTAAACGAGTCAATATCAACTTCCTCCAGGAAGGGTATCTCGTAAGTAGCCTCTCGAAGCAAATGAAGCCGCAGCACGCATGTCTGGTAATGAGCCCTCATCGGGAACATCAACAGATCAGCATCAACCACTGGGGGGCGTTGCTGTGAGAGACAGACGTCTAGTGCATGTTCAAAAGAGCACCAACAGCACCGAAACACGGGCTGCACACAATCCAAAACCGGTCGGAATGACAGAGACCAGTCACACTCCAAATATTCCAGGAGTGTTGCTCCAAAGTGCTGCATCATGCGTTCACGACACAGCTGCGCTGATGGGAGCGTCCTCATTTGTCCTTGTTGCAGCGGGACAGCCATTGCGAAAAAACAACAGCAATAGTAAAATGGCGGCTAATGATGCCAAAGTTATCGGAAATCCCCCAAAAATGCTTCCAAAAATTGAATGAATAGCCGAAGGTATTAAACCAAATATGGAAGAGAAGGTGTGAACGAAACCAACACCAACGGCTTTGAAAAAATCTGCCAATTCAGCTTTGCTGGACGCATTAAATATACGTCTCACGAGTTCACCAAAGTGGCTCGGAAAGTTGGTATTTAACAGGGACTGTATTTCCGCCGATGACCTTGCCACCTGAAGCGTATAGGTCGCGCGTGCAGATGTAAGGGCCACATGCTTCTGAAACAATAAAGCCTTTAGTCTACTAAACTTGTCGAAATTCACCTTGGAAGTAGCAATGTGAGGCCAAATATCCGCTGCCTCCCTTAATTTAGTGGGGGGAAACAACACATTCCCGCAGCAAGTAACGACCTTAGTGACCGAAACAACGTAAACTATTCCGGCCCGCATGCCGCAACAGTCTTCACCACTGAGGAGGACGTAGCTACCTTTTGAAAGCACCTGGAATGTGCGATTAATCAAGGGGACTGGAACTCCCTTCAGATAGCAAGTTCGCAACCGAGGCATTACACGCCCCATGCAAGGACAGCTGCTTACAAATCATTGAATGGCTGACTGAAATCTCGCATTCACTACCGCTAAGAAAGACCTCGTTCATGCCATTTACGCATTTGTACAAGAAGGGAAGCTCCCACACCTCATGGATGTAACTATCTCCCAACTCTTCAAATCTGCCTACCGGAACATGTTTCAAACAAGAAGTGAATTGTAATGGAGAAATAGGCAGATTAATAACTCTGTGTATTAACCACTCTGCAGAGGGGATCTCGGCCACGGTAAAAGGCAATCTTTCTAACTTTTCAATATTGAGCATGACATAAGTCGCCTCCTTCTTAGCCATTAGTTGTTGTTGTCGCATTAAATTAAAGGCAAAAAATATTTCCCTGGCACTGATATGCTGCCACGCAACGCGACCCGCCTTCAGTGTCTGAAGCGTCCAACCCAACTGGATAATGGACCTGGTCTGACTTTGTCCATGATATAAAGAAGACATATCAGATCGTATAATGTCTATAGCAGAAGAAAATGTTTTTAATTGTATATATCCGGTCGGACAAGGTGTGAATTCCATTATCCACAACAGCCAATGCCTTTTTCAAGTTTTCCTGATCTATCTGCCTTAACCGTGCTGCAGCCTCTTGTTGTGAAAGTTTCCATATTTCATTGTATACCTCATACAAGAAACGTTTCCTACCTGGCGTCTTCGGGCCTGACAAAAAATCTTGTAAATCAGTGTTATTAGACAGGAGAGTGAGATGTGTCTTAACTGCATCTAGCGAGGATGATTTTAACCATTGCTGGCACAATTTTCCCACACTATATGTAGTAATTATTTCAGCATGTTCTGGTGATATATAGCGAGGGTCTGACCTACTTGTCCAGAAACCCCCGCGGAGTTGACAAAACGTTGATGACACCTGTTAGTGTCTATTGGCCACAATAACCACCCGCCTGGACATGTCAATGAGGTGTTAAATGTACCATTCTGGACCCATTCAGTAAGCTCACTAAAAGTGGCATTTATGTATTTCTGCCAATTATTAATTTTTACAGGGGCAGGTATACTAGGCATATTCAATTCTCTGATTGTGGTTAAGCCTAAACAGCTAGTCTGTTGTACTTTTTCATTTAAAAAGATCATTTGAACGGGAATGAGACATGCTCTAAACAATGTTTCTTTACCCTTGGTTTGCCAATTTTTTGTTCCCCAAACACTTTTTAAATCAAAATTTTTTGACCAATATTCATATCCTTCAATTGACAATCTGGAAACAAAGGAATCCGAAAATATGAATTTCGTGTTGGTCAACAACATTTGTTTATCTTTAGTTGGGGTTAACCTAAAATAATATGACTTAGCATTCTTTTGATGATGCCCAGAAAAATATGTAAATTAATCAAAATAAGTTTAGGAACTCCCTTGCGGGGGAGTCGGGCAAAGTTCTCATTGCGTATAGTCAAATATCGTTTTTGGACTACTTGATTTGTGGATGAAGTGGTGTCCATAATAATTATAGCAAAACATGTCACCATAATTCTCTTTAAACTGGTAAACGTCTTCATTTTCATAGACAGTATAATATTGTAATTCTGTCATCATTGAATCAACAGTCTTCACATCCCAATCATCAGATACAATGCCTGGTATTACTATATCATTCATAGATAACTTTACTACATATGGTATTTGAATTATTTAAGAGGGACCATATATATCAAACATTACTTTAACCCACACAATCAAATCCGGAATCGGCACTGCAGAAATGTTCACAAAGGACAAGTCTCTTCGAACCCTATGTGATGAAAAATGTGGTTTCAACACCTCCTCCACCTGTTCAACCGCTGATCTCTCAGGAAGAAAATTACCATGTATCAACAGAAAAAAGGTAATGACAAACCCAACCCAAAGAAAAAATGCTACCATAGTCAATAAAAGCCACAGATAGTTCCATGGAAAAACAAAATAAGTATCTTTAAGCCAACATGTCAGCTTACGTGGACCTGACAGATCAGGAGTCTAAGAGGCAAACGAGTCCGACAGACCATCGTTGTTGTCAGCAAAGTACTCCAGAGGCAGTTCGTGCAAAAGGCGTCGCCGTATTCAATGGAGGAGTTGGTGTTTCTCACGGTGGTACACTGTAGATAGCACCATCCGTCATGTCAGTAGTCATTGTGACTTGATCAAATGTTTCTAAGTTGGTCGTTGTCAGTGGAACTAATGTGAGATCATCATCCACCCTCCCCGAGCTCGGAGAGGCAACAGTGTTGGTATAGATAATTTGAAGCGGAACGTCTTCCCCAGTAGTGAGAGGGATTCGGGAACTACTGGACCTTCCTCTTGGTCTGCTGTGTAGAATCGGCCACATGTTGTAACTTGACATTGTCAATAGAAACAAAGCGATTTTCTTTGGCACCTGGCAACGGTGGTAGAATAACAGTTCTCGTTCCGTGTATCCCCAACACAGGGACTGGTGCACGATAAGAAGGGCCAAATTATTTTTTCACTGCAACCTTTTCACGCACAAGATCCCCATCCCTGGGAATCCAGCCGGTAGGTGTTACTGGCGTATACTTAATTCCTGTGGAGGCTGCACTTTTAGAAGAGTTATCTTCACAGAACTGCTGTAATTCCTGTAAAACAGTGACACGATCATTTATGTCAAAAGGTGTTTCCGCCGCATCCACACCAGGACCATCAAGATCCAGAACAAACATTTGTGTTCCGAACAGGCACTCATATGAAGTACGACCCCCCAGGGACCTTCTAGGCAGGTTATTTAGTGCTCTCTGAACTCCATACAGGTGGGTTAGCCAACTACGACCCGTACCTATGACTCTGGCTGTTAAGGATTGCTTTAAATTGGGGATTAATCGCTCCACGACAGAATTTCCCTTGGGATGAAATGGAGACGAGTACTGGAGCTGGACCCCCAACGAAGCCATGGTGTCCCTGAATGCCCTTGAGGCAAAAGCAGGGCCCTGGTCCGAATGGAACGCCGCAACTACATATGTACCGACAAAGACTCGCAAATCTTTAATAACAGTCCGAGCGTTGTGGCCACACCCACACAAATCTGGAGCAAGAATCAACAGCGACTAGGATATATTTATATGCACTATCCGGTGCCCTAGAGACTAAACTTCTACCACATCTATCGGCAATGTACCAGACTGTACCCTTGACTGAAGCACAGAGCGAGCAAGAATGTATTGTTTGAGAACACAGTGCTAGGATATATTTATATGCACTATCCGGTGTTAGTGGACCACAATGATCCAAGTATACACATTGTAATGGTCTATTAGATATTAAGAGGGGTGTCTGCGGCGGGCGCTTAGATGTTGAAACTTTAATTTGTTGGCAGATGTCACAACAGAGGACATACTGCTTGGTCTCTTTATAGAGACAGGCCACCAATAGCGGGCCTGTTATAGCGAAATTGTAGCTGCCACGCCAGCATGAGCGGATGCCACTCCCTCATGTGCTGCTTTAATCAATTGTGGTATTACATCTTTATTGGGGATGTTGCGTACACCTATGCCTGGAATCTTAACTTTAGCATTCAGCATACCTCCCATAAAGTATTGGTATTTATTAGGAAATCCCCTAAGATAAAGCGTGCCATCAACCGTAGCTTTTATGGCAGCCATAATATCTGTGTCTGGTTTGGAACTCGAACGAGTCATTGCAGCTACAGTGGCAACTGCCACTGCCGACTTTGCTGCTTCATCAGCCAAAGTATTTCCAGCAACGTGTATTCCAACGTGCTGGTGTCCAAGTGTATGCACAACATGGACTTTGGGTAGCATCTCTTTCCGATCTGCTACCTTCCCCTACAGTAGTCTGTGTTTTATGGTGTTGCCTTTTGAATCTCTGAACCCATTTAAGCGCCAGTAATGTAGGTATTCATTAAAAGAATGGACGCAATAATACGAATCACAAACAATCAGTGTGAACCGTGTCGGATCCGTATGTTCCAGTGCCATCAGCAGAGCTTTTAGCCCAGCCAATTGTGCTGTACAATCCCCTAAGGTTTGGTTATAGGTATGTTGGGAGCAGAATTTCTCCCCCTCCACATAGCCATTCACTACTGCACATGCAGCAGAATATTGGTGTTTTGTTCCAATCGCCGGTTGCGCAGAGCCATTGGTGTACATGACTACTTGATATTGATCAATAGGCAACGTGTCAGCTGGAACTGGATATTCAACTTCATATTGCAGAAATTCCTGAGCTTGTAACTTTGGGTCAAAGATGTAGTCTACATCAGTGGCTGTTAAAGACGTAGCCCATTGTATCCATCGCGGGTGAAGTGCTTTTGTGTTCGGAACGCTAGCTTTTGTAACAGCCTCGAGGGCTGGAATAGGAGAGACAACAATAATGGGTTTCCCCTGGGCAAGAGGTCTTTCTTTAATAACAGCCATCTGTACAGTAGTGAGAATTTTCTCAGTGGGTGAAAATCGTTGTTCAGCAGCAGAATACAAGTGCAACTTGTATCCTATCGGGACGGTATCACCCTCATTAAATGTGACATAAGTAAACCCAAAGGCCCCAGCTATTACCCTGATCACCAGATGCGTCTTATTGTCCTGTATGTGTAAATGTTTCGCTGCTAGCAGATCTGCCCGTAACTCCCGAAGAGTATGTGTATGTTCAATTGTTCAGAATTTGCTTGAAAAATCAAGACTTATCAATTCATATAAAGGTTTTATGCGTGTAGCATAATCAGGAATGTATGTTCTGCCAAAATTTAGAAAGCCCAACAACAATTGGAGTTTTTTAATCGTATTTGGTGGTTGCAATTGTGCACACTTTTCTAAGAATTGTGGCGCTAGGCTCTTACCTTCATTAGACAGCTTATATCCCAGGAATATGACCCTGAGGAAGGCTGTTTTTGATTTTTTTAAGTTAAATTTGTAGCCGATTTCGGCAAACACCACAACAATGCGGGCTACCCGTCTTAAATGTTGTAGCAACTCGTAATCCGTGAGATATATATCATCCACATATGACAATGCTTCAGGGTCTAACTCGTGTAGAATAGCCGTCACACGAGCCGCAAACAGTCCTGGGCTGTTCTTATACCCTTGAGGCAAACAACAGAATTTTTTCTGGGAGCCTAGTGCGCTAAAGCTTGTTAAATCTCGGCTTTCAGGAGCTATATTCTGGCAGAAGAATCCATTTGAGATATCCAAAGTTGTTTTATATTTATTCCGCACAATGTGATTCATTAGTGCAGCGCTATGCGAGTTCTGAATAGCATATGTACGGGTATGTCCGTTCAAATGTCTGTAGTCTAAGACTATTCGATCTGGATGGTCCGGTTTAGCTACAGGAAATAAGGGATTATTCATCGGTGATACACAGGGTTCAATTACCCCCTGGTATTCCAATTGTGTAAGTATTTCCCTCACCGGTGCCCTTTCTTCATGTTTAATTGGATACTGCGGTTGTGGCTGAGGATCACCTTTAATAGGAATTACATGATGTGGAGAATCCCTATCCCACCCTACGTGATTTCTATATAAGGTAGGTGCTTGTGCAAGAGCCCATTTAATCGAATAATACTCTGCGAGTTCCCCTGGAACAAGTGGCGAGAAGGAAGGTTTAATAACCTCCTCCCCTACTGGGCAGGTGCGGACAAAATCAGGTGGCCAATCTTGTTTAGCCAACAAGATGTCATATATCTTAACTACAGGATCCCAAAAGATTGCATGTATAGTACGTTAAATGTCTCCTTCCAATTGTAAAGTCACCGTATACACCCTATCGGGTTCGGAGACACGCATATCTGCTGTTTCTACTTGTATGAAGTCATCAGTTGCTTTCACCTCCAGATGCTCTAGAAGATTCCAGCAAACTATTGTGACCTCTGCCGCACTGTCTTGTTATTCAAGAGAACCCTCTTCCTGTGTGGCATGTCTGACTGAAACTGCCGCCACCTTTTTCTTTTTAAACTGTTGTTTTTGTTGTATCGGTTTCTCTTCCTTCTTGGCAGAATCCTCAGAAGAGCGTTGTGATTCCTGTCTTGGTTTCATGTACTCTGTTCTCCGCTCTGACCACTCACCTCTCTCATTTCTCTTTTCCGATGAGTCCTGAAAGGAACGAGATTGGCGTGTATCAGTATATTGATTTCTATCAGGCGTTTTTATATTGTCTCTATTCCTTAAATTATACCTATTCTGTGGGGTCTCCGTACGTGGAGATTCTCCCCTTTCTTTTTTGGGTGTTTGTTGCTTTTTCTCCCAGCGCTTCTTATTTCCCTCAGGTTGCTGTTTAGCATTATCCTTATTAATCTTTCCCTGAAATTGAGGTTTTTGCGGTCTAGTCCCTAGGCTATCTCGACCGATACTGGAATATGTTTCTGCTATTATTTTTGGCAGTTCCCGCTCCTGATCTTGTTGCAGGACGTCACAAAGACGCATGCGCACTGTAAGTGCAACTGCTTCCCCTTTAAGATTGTTTAGGGTTATCGAAGAAACCGTGGCAAAATTGCCCATTAGTTGCATTCCTAAATCTAAGGCTGGGGCAGCCCCATATTCATCCTGAATCTGTTTAAGCACTTCCGGTAGGTTTGCTAATGTCGGTGTACTGTGTGCCATTGTATAGAGCGCGGTAAATACCGTGCCCCATGTAGTACAATTTCCACTGTGGGAACCATCCCAAAAGGTAAACACATAGTTAGTATTCTATGTTTGTCCTGAGGTCCCGTATGGGGAAACACTGCCTCCAGCATATTAATTTTCTGCGCCAGCCAAAATGGAGTCTCCTCTCGTTTTGCTGGTACTTTACCCATAATAGAGTGGACAGTCACCGGATTTATACCTGGTGTTACTGCATGTGGTTGTGCTGGAGCAGCACGCGCTGGGTTTGTATTTAGTGTCTGCATCACAAATTGTACTAATCGTCTATATATTGCTATAAGTTCAGTATATAAGCGTCGAACCTCAGCCACTGCCATATTAGCAGCCGCAGGATGTGGTGTATAAGTGGCCGATAAAGCCCAGGTAGGACCATCATTGCTTAGTGGACCTAACCTTACTGATAATATTGTATGGGGTAGGGTGCCATCAAGCCAATTATTATGTTCTTGATAAGATAGAGGTATCTCTAAGTATGCGTATGCCCTGTATTGTCTAGGCGCGTTCGCTACTGTGTATGTATGGAATGTATTTGTGTTCCCATCAACTGCTGGAAGTGAGACCCAAGAGTAAAAACGTTCTGTTCTATAGGCTGCATGGGTGTCCACCACAAACGTGACTGGACCACCCTGGCCCGTGAGGCTGTTTGCTAGCAAATGTGCTGTGAGCGGTTGTATCACGTTAAGAGCTGTTTGTACAACCTGGGGATTTGCCATTATAAAAACGGACCTGAGTTCAGAGAAGGCACACCAAGATGAGGTTTTTTATCTTTTTAAGGTTCAAGCTTCAACCATCTGCTGTAAATAGGGTTACCTATACGGCGGTGGTGGAAATCCTCAGTGCCACGGACGGCTCTGCTTAAAGGAACTGAGGAATCATTATATTATATGAGACCAAGATAATCCGGTGGACCCGCAAATTAGAGCCAGACCAAACGTTGGCAGCGCCATGTCGTGTAGGCTCTCATTATCCTAATGAGACTACTGGATTTTTGGGCGGCAGGATCATTTGCAGTGTGGGGGACTAAGTCTGACCCACGGTGAAGGACCCTTGTCACCCCAAACCCGGTTTTTGCTCCGGCTAACTAGCAGTGCCTCATCTCTCCCGAAGGGAAGAGACAATTGGGCAGCCGGACGCATGACATCTTAGTACTTCCCAGGGAAGTTGTGGTCACTCAGGTCACTCAGGTCACAACCGATTCTCTCATACACAATGCGGTCTCGTATATAAATGACAAAGGCAGTTTGAATTTTAAAGATTGGTTTAATAAAACAGCTGCATTTTAGATAACAAAGCGTGAGCTGCTATAACCAGAACTATACAACAGAGTAGGATTGAAATAGTAATGAGGAGAGTGAAACACAAGAATAAGGCTATCATAGTGCAACTAAATTATGTTCTCTCTAAGTTATATTTTGAGCACAGCCTATGAAGCTCTAAGCCTGCCTTTCAGGTTCCCCCGGGAGGACATCAACCCTCATACCTGAGCAAAGGCCTGTAAACTGCATCTGCAACAGGGCAGTCAGCATCTAGTTGTGGGTTCCTGGTCTGAATCTCCCGCTTACGTGTACCAGGACTAGAAAGTGTTTTTATAACTAACACGCGATGTTCTAAGAAATGTCCCTACATAAGAATGTGTACTTTCAACGAACCCAAGAGACTAAACTTCTACCACGTCTATCGGCAATGTACCAGACTGTACCCTTGACTGAAGCACAGAGCGAGCAAGAATGTATTGTTTTAGAACACAGTGCTAAAGGAAGCTAAACAGTGTGATAGAATGAAATAAAACAAGACAGTGAAACTGGTTATTGTAAAATAACAGTGCGAGGTTAAATAAAATGCATCTAGAACAAAGTGCACAGAGGCCTAATACATTAAGCAAACGCGCATAAAGCTATATTAAAAATGGCTACTCTACAAAAGGGTGAGTGATGTCACTTCTGCTACCCCTGGCATTTTGGTGAATTGACGCCCATGGCTGCTGGATGTGGAAACTTCTGATAATATTCACTGGGTACAAAATAAATATGAAGAAAGATAAGGCTTTGAAGCACATCAGTTTCTACCTCAAAGCAAATACAAAATTACCTTTGGTTGAACCTCATTGCTTCAAGTGCAAAGGTGTATCGTCAAGGCCTTGGGTGTCTTTGGAGACCACAAAATATCTGTCACTTGAAGTCAAAATCCTCAAAAAGACTAGACAACATTTAGTTGACCGCTAAGAGATTGGAAGGTAAGAGGAAAACAAGAAGGACGAAGGAAAAAAGAGGAGATGAAAAAATAAAAATCGAATACAGCTTTTCATAGGAAGATGTGAAGACAGACTGGGGCTTCAAACATGATCACAGCTGTAATGAGAATCCAACTTCACAAGTAATTTTGGTCTTGAGGAGATTGTATCCAAAATCGTTTATCCCACCTCGTAAATGCAAAATGCTACGAATAAGGAAAGTGACCTCACACGTCCTTTGACCTTCAATTTCACACTCATTCTTTCACATACACACATTTACACTTACACACACACACTCACTTAAACACACGCTCACCTGCATGCATGCGCACAACATACATTTTAAAACACGTTTTTTAATTACCTCAGCTTCCAGGGAAGGCTATATTCTAGCTAATTATACTCCATTTTTTATCACACTAAAGGTGAATAATGGCACATTATTCACTTAGTGTGATAAAAACGTTGATAGAAAACAGAATGGAGCTCCATCCAAAGTACAAAGTATGAACTGTTGCCGTATTCCTGGCAGTGATTTTGCCACCTCTGAGGTCAGGGGTCGCAAGGACAGTGCCAGGGGCTGCAAAGGGCAAGCCAGAAGTCAACCCCTGGCATACCCTAAATGACGTCCATGTGTAAATGTTGGCACTTCTATATGGAAAACTTCAAGCAAGTGTTCTACTTCATCCACCATTCAAGCAGTTTGAAGGTTTAGTAATGTGGCAACGAAATCATTTTTCATCTTCTTAGCCACAAATCTGCTAGATTCTTTTTTAGAAGTTCAATGGAAGGTCTGAATAGTCTTCTGTCATCATTTGGTATTCTTCAGGTAAAAGCCTTTTTTTAGGCAGTCTGCTGAGCGATGTTGCGTTTATTGTGGTCAGGTTGTGGTCAGCTGATCCATGTGGTCTTGTTAATCTCACCTTCTCTAGAGCATTCATGTCTATCTTCACTCTGCAGTGACTATTGCTGGTTTCTTTTTGCATGGACCTGCCGTAAGCAAGAGTCCCTGTATATTATCTGCTGCATATCATGGTCACTAGTGTTCGTACGAAGTTGGGTTGCATGGTACGCATTGCATGTCTAACTATCCCCTTTCTTATTTTCACATAAGAGCTCAGGCCCAGCTCTGCACACATGGAATGGGGGTATTTGTTGGAATATAAATTTAAGGTTCCTGGTACTTTGCAGTTGGCTTTATTGAAGAGGCACATATCGCTACTAATCTAGCACAGGTCACTGGCCTTGTACATCTGCTCCTAGATGGTTTCTGTACCTACATGTACATAAATTTCATCAGCAAACCATTGCATGACAATATAGTGTGCCGAAATCCAATTATAATGTAGTATAACATATATCCAAGAAGGATTAAGGAACACTAATAGATCCTTGGATTCAGAGCTGGACAGGCATCAACAGTAGTGGGCAAGTCCAAGGGAGGCTGGAGGTGTGGAGGCTAGGTTTGCAGGACCCTTGGGGGCTGGTATTACTCTCGACAGCCCTCATGGTTTGAATCAGACCTGAGCTGCCAGAAATCAAGGCACTCTTCACCATAGCAGTCAGTGGGGCTAGAACTAGAGGTGCGGGAGGTACTGCAACACCCCCTTAATGCTCTCAAAAGTTTAGCTTGAGAATGAACAATAAAGGGGCCCTTCAAATGTCTTTCTTTTAACAGCTTTTGTTGTGTTTTCAAGGATAGAATGTAATTTATTCCCTAAGGCTTTACTTATGAGCCAGCTTCCCCACTCTACTACTTGATTCAGCGCCACTGACAGCAGTGCTTCTGCTCACTAGCTTGCCTTCTCCTGGTGGCACAAACTATGAAAAGAGACAGAGACCATTTTAAACCCATTGGAGCTCAGGATAGAATGGTTCAGTCCTCAGTACCCATTGTCATGTGCTGACAACAGAACTATTCCAACCTCATCACATGACCACGGAAAGAGAGGGATTGCCGTTTTAGGTCGAGCGTGCAAGTGCTTAATACCTGTTGTAATCTATTCCGTGGGCTTTAACCACGCCCATCTCATGCCCATCACTTTCATTCTTTGGTGGGCTTGCCTTTTAAAATTCTCTTGATTCAATTTGTGAAAGGCATGTATACGTCATATCTTTTCCGTTGTTGAGCCCTCCTCGAGAGCACCAGCCAAGTTCTGTATAGTTACGCTTTGCATATGTATTCGTTGACGTGGGGGTCCACTATTTTTCTGTTCCTGCGGCATGCCTAACTTGTTTCTACATGGGCTCCGCGCTTAATGTTTCAGCACATCACCCACTTTCTTGTTTACTTGGTTTGGATTCTGTTTACTAGTGTGCTTAACCAATGTGTTTATTTAATTACTTGTTTGCTAAGTATCCCAAACTCCATCCAAAGGTATTGGAGGGTTTACATAAGTACCAACTACACATAAGGACATATTCATTTTTTGTAGGCAAGCAGAGATTAAGTAATCTTGAGCTGATGCCGTGACTTAAACCCAGGCCCTCAGTTCCAAAGTCACGAGCTCTAGTTGTTGCGCCACACAATCTCCCTGTTCTAGAAGGTTTCTGTGGAGTGCATGAGACATTCCAGTTCTTTTCATTGTTACAGCGTGGCACGCTGCACTTTATGTTTACATATGCCAGCCACACCTTCCTTAAGTTCTGCATGGTTAATCCACCTCCATTTTTTATTTAATTACTTGTTTGTTTTGTCTATCCTCTGTAGCTGCCATGGTGCTCAGAGCACTCAGAGCACAAACTCAGTCAGCGGTATTGGGGTGCTGCTCACATTGTTTTCACTGTTGCCTAATAAGAGCCATTTGATTTTTTCTTTTGGGAATCATTTGCATGACCTGTTGGTTACCGGCTGACCTTCTCAGATAATGGATGGTCAATACTTTTGTATTTGTTTTTTTATTAGTACTAGCACTTCCAGGCACCTCAGAAAGTATTTATTTTATTTTCTTTTGTCTGCACTATGTAGCTGCCATGGCGCTCACATCGCTGAGTGCGAACTCCATCGGCAGTATTGGAGTGCTGCTCACATTGTTTACACTGTTACCTAATAAGAGTCATTTCATTTTCACTTTTGGCTTTTATTTGCGTGGTCTGTAGGTTACAGGATTACCTTCTTGGATGATGCATGGCAAATATTTATGTATTTGTTATTTATTAGCATTAGCACTTGCAGGCACACCAGAAAGCATTTTCCTTCCAGGTCCTGATGTGTGTTTTGAAGCACCATTGCCCGTCATGCCCAGGCAAGCTGTAGGTGGTTGTCAATGTGTCCAGTGTGGAAAATGAGGTCTCTGTGGAGTCAGACGCAGGGGGTAGAGAGCGAGGACAAAACAAAGAGTCACCAGACACATAGGGGGTCATTCTAAGTCTGGCGGGCGGCGGAGGCCGCCCGCCAGACTTCCCCCACCAAAATACCGTTCCGCGGTCGAAAGACTGCTGCGGGTATTTTGGGATTTGCCCTGGGCTGGCGGGCGACCGCCAAAAGGCCGCCCTCCAGCCCAGGGCAAATCACCCTTCCCACGAGGACGCCAGCTCAGAATTGAGCCGGCGGAGTGGGAAGGTGCGACGGGTGCAGTGGCACCCGTCGCGTATTTCAGTGTCTGCATAGCAGACACTGAAATACAAAGTGGGGCCCTCTTACGGGGGCCTCTGCAGTGCCCATGCCATTGGCACTGCAGGGGCCCCCAGGGGCCCCGCGGCACCCCCTACCGCCATCCTGTTCCTGGCGGGAGACCCGCCAGGAACAGGATGGCGGTAGGGTGTGTCAGAATCCCCATGGCGGCGGAGCGCGCTCCGCCGCCATGGAGGATTCACATGGGCAGCGGAAAACCGGCGGGAGACCGCCGGTTTTCCGCATCTGACCGCGGCCGAACCGCCGCAGTCAGAATGCCCTGCGGGGCACCGCCGGCCTGTCGGTGGTGCTCCCGCCGACCCTGGCCCCTGCTGTCTCTGACCGCCGGGGTCAGAATCACCCCCATAGTTACTTCATAGTCAAGATTTGACCCAGAAATATAAAGCTGTTCTCTCTCCAGAAAGAACATTAATCACCAGAGTTATTTTGACATGTTTACTTTATATGCACTCTCATCTGCATAAGGCACAATCTTTGCAGCAGGCATATTAACCCTCTGTACTACCTTATAATGACTCCAAGCTTACACTAAACAAACGTACATTCTCTCTCCAGAAAGAACATGAATCGCCAGAGTTATTTTGAAATTTGTTACATTAAATTCACTTTGTGATCTGCAAATTACACATTCTTTGCAGGAGGCACATTAACTGTGCTAACTTATGAAGACTACAAGCTTTTGCTAGACAGAAATGTGTTCTCTCTCCAGAAAGAACATTGATTACTGGGGTTATTATGACATTTTTATACTACATGCACTTTGTGATCTGCCAAGTACATGTTCTTTGCAGCAGGCACATTAATCCTCTGTGCTACCTTATCATGAGTCTAAGCTTCAACTAGACAAAGTACGTTCTCTCTCCAGAAAGAACATTGATTGCCAGAGTTATTTTGACATTTTTACATTATATGCACTTTGTGATTTGCCTAGTACATGTTCTTTGCAGCAGGCACATTAACCTTCTGCTCTACCATATAACTACTCCAAGTTTCCACTAGACAAAAGTACTTTCTCTCTCCAAAAAGGACATAAATCACAGAGGTATGTTGACATTTTTAAATTACATGCACTCTAAACAGAAAAACATCACAAATAATAAAATAAAAAAACAGCTTTAACAGTGAGCTGAAGGGGCCAGGAGTGGTTGGAGATGGAATATATAGGCCTTATATTGCTTTGAAATTACATTGCCTCAGTATTTAGTGCTTTAACCTTTATATGCAACGGCCGTGTTACTGCATAGCACTTTAAAGCGATTTTCTGCTTTGAAGATGTTTGGTTTTTGGGCCTCCAGGAATCATGAGTTATTAGTTTGAGTGCAATATCACAACTTTACTTAATAAATACCTTTAGAATGTGTGCACTGAGACTGCTTCTAAACCCTCTGCAGACAGCCTACCCCAGCTCATGAGCTGAAGCTGCAGTCCATGATAAAAACAGTCAGGTAAGGTGCTGAAATCCTGGCTTTGCCATGTTTTTACTTGTGATACACTGCTATTCAAGAGGACATTCCAAATGTAATATCGTAAATATGGAAGCCAGCTCTTGGAGTAGTATTCTTACAGTTGTCCAGTTCCCTAGTTCAAAACATGATTCATTCATTTAGTTCATTTTTCTTCTTTGCATTCTGGGACTTGTAGTTTTATTTTTATAATGTAGTTCAAGCTGGAAACCAGCCCTTGGAGTAGTATTCATAGAGTTGCCCAGCTCCCTAGTTCAATGCATGATTCGCTCAATTAGTTTATGTTTTTGCTCTGCATTTTGGAACTTGTAGTTTTATTTTTAGAACAAGATACAAGCTTTGAATACAAAGCAGAAGCCTGACTAGATGAATGACACACCTTTGAGTCTGTGAAACTTGAGCTGTCTGTGCATGTATTTATAAAGCTAACCTCAAGGAAAGCTTATAATTGATTATGCTGTACAATGGTCAATATTTTATAACTAATATTTCAGCTCAAGACTAACTGAGGATCATTAATAACAAGTGAGATAGCTCTCCTCAAGCGTATGAAAAACCATGGCATTTTGTTCAACTCCCCAGAATGCAGTAAAAGGACAATGATCCAGTTAGCAGGCAATGTTGCCTCTACCAACTGCCAAGTAAATATGTTTTGCGCCTTGGAGTAGTTTTTATTTCAAGGACCTTTTTAAAAAAATATTCCAGTGGGCCTACTAGCCCTTTAGTTACATGAATGGCCACTGGAATTATATGGCAGAAAGAAACAAAATATGGAGCAGGGTTCACCAATAATGCGGCAAAAAAGTCTACTTATGCATTTATAATGCCAATATCTCCAACTCAAGTAAATGTGAGACCTATTGGATTGAAATGCTTGTTTGTTTTTGAGTTGGAGGCATTTTTTTTCACTGCAGTGACGATCGGCATGCATGACCCGCTGCCGTCATTACAGTGAAAGTGAAATGAGCCCATCAACTCATTTTACTTTCACTGCTTTTGTGCTCAGGTGGCTATCTCAGCCCCCGAGCACCGAAGTACATGGGAGAGGTATCAATGGAAAGGAGAGAATCCCAAGTGGATTCCTGCTTGGAGATCACACAAGGAGGGCAATCCTCATTCCAGGATCCACCCCACTAGATACTGGGGATTTATTTTTCTGGAAGGGAGCGGGCACTCCCTATAATGGGGGCATTACCTTGACCATTTTCTGCTCCCCGTGGAGGCAGATTGGTCTTATGTTTAGGCCATTCTGCCCCCTGGGTGGGGGGGTCAGAATGCCACTGGATATCCCCAAACTATGGGCCTGATTCTAACTTTGGAGGACGGTGTTAAACCGTCCCAAAAGTGGCGGATATACCACCTACCGTATTACGAGTTCCATAGGATATAATGGACTCGTAATACGGTAGGTGGTATATCCGCCACTTTTGGGACGGTTTAACACCGTCCTCCAAAGTTAGAATCAGGCCCTATATATTTTGGAAAGCAGCCCCTTTGGAAAGGGTCGCTCCCCATTATGAGGACATTATTTTGACCTTTTTCTGCCCCCCAGGGGCAGATTTGCCCTTTTTTGGGGGCTGATCTGCTCCCAGGGGGTGCATTAGAAGCCACAATACAACAGGGATTATACTTAATGTTTTTATTTTTAGAGGTGGGGGTTGCCCAGCATGGGCATGTCCATCTCCCAAACCCCTAAAAAGGAAATCAGTCCTTCTCCTCTGGGGGGGCAGATTAGGGCACTAAACCATATGTGCCCCCCTGGGGGGGTGGGGGGTCAGAAAGCCCATTGGGCACCAGGGAATACTTATTTTTATTTGTATCGGTGGGGCTGCCCAGCATGGGCATGACCATGACCCCACTACCCCTCAAACCCTCAAAAAAGGGAAACAGTCCTTCTGCCTGCCCCCAGGGGGGAAGATGGGGGCAATTACCGCTATTTGGCCCCCTGGAGGGGCAGAAAACCCACTAGACTTCAGGGATTACTTTCTTTTCTTTTTTATTTGTATTAGTGGGGGGGGTCAAGCATGGGCATGGCCATGCTCCCAAACCCCCCCTAAAAAAAGGGAAACAGTTTTTCTGCCCACCCAGTGGGGCATATGAGGGCAACTGCCCCCATCTGCCTCCCTGGGGAGCAGAAAGCCCATTAAACACCAGGGATATCTTTTTTGTAGGGGCGGAGACTGCCCGGCATGGGCATGGCCATGCCCCACCCCTTCAGAAATGGACAAACAGTCTTTCTGCTCCCTTGCAGAATAAAGCATCTCATCCTAATGGCACATAAGACGATCTTTGCTTCTTTTGGGTGTTGCTTCTATGGACCAGGAGAGTTTTGCTAACTCCCAATATCCTCCCATTTGCAATGGTGAGAAGCTGCATTTTTTTGGCTTGGGTAGGCTGCCAGCTGGTAAACCCTACCAGAACCAGACAATTTTGAAAAGTGGACATCTGGAGGAGGCCAGGGTGGTGTGCTTCAGATCCATCCCACACCATTTTCTTACCCAGAATGCCCTGAAAACCTCAAATATTGACAACAAAAACACATTTTCCTCACATTTATGTGATGGAAACTTCTGGAATCGATGGAACATACCTGACTGATGTCATTAGGAGTCCCCAAGCAAGAGCTCTGGTTGCCCTTGGTTTGAAAAGTTCTTGTCACTGGCACTATGCCTAGCCACACAAGTGGTTCACAATTTTTATCGACATAAGTTTGGCAATGCTGGGTGATAGGAATTTTGTGGATTCCTGTGGATTCCAGAAGGTTCCATTTCAGATAT
Organism: Pleurodeles waltl; assembly: GCF_031143425.1. Classification (NCBI taxonomy): domain Eukaryota; kingdom Metazoa; phylum Chordata; class Amphibia; order Caudata; family Salamandridae; genus Pleurodeles; species Pleurodeles waltl. The sequence continues at coordinate 500,296,755 of NC_090445.1, forward strand.
GTAAGGAAATGCATGCAAAAAGATGTACAGTTTTGATAGATTTCCCTAGGTGCCGGCTGTGCTAGGGCCCAAAACCTACAGCAACCCACTTTGCAAAAAAGGGTCAGTTTTGTGTAGAACATTTTTATGTATCCAAGTTGTGTTTTGGGCCATTTCTTTAGCCGGCACATGGCCTACCCAGATAAGTGAAATACCATTTTTATTAGGAGACTTAGGATAATGCTGGGTGGAAGGAAGTGTATGGCTTTGTGAAGATTACAGAACTTTCCATCACAAAAATGTAAGCAAAATGTGTTTTTTTAGTAAAAGTTTAAGGTTTGCAGGGGATTCTTGGTAAAACGACCTAATGAGAGCCACACAAGTCACACCCATCCTAAATTCCCCTATGGGTCTAGTTTTAAAAAATGTACAGGTTTGCTAGGGTTTCCTAGATGCCAGCTGAGGTAGGGTCCAAACATCACAGCTACTCACTTTGCAAAAAATGGGTCAGTTTTGAGTGGAAAAATGTGATGTAGTTATGTTGCATTTTTAGGCAGTTTCCTATTGCGGGCACTAGGCGTACCCACACAAGCGAGGTACCATTTGTATTGGGAGACTAAGAGAAACACAGAATATTAGAAGAAGTGTTATTACCAATGGAAGGATTTTAGCACCACAAACTTTTAGTTGATGCCATTTGCAAAAAAACAGACACTTTATTCTGCAGCATCTTTTTTGCCTTTTGCCCCAAAAACTAAATTTAGCTATATTTTGGCTAATTTCTCAGTCTCCTTAAGGGGAATCCACAATCTTTGGGTACCTTTAGAATCCCCAGGATGTTGGAAACAAAGGACACAAATTTGGTGTGGATAACTTATGTGGACAAAATGCTCAGGGTGCCTAAGTGTGAACTAGTTTAGTTTAGTTTATAAGATTTGTAAAGCGCATGGCGACCCGAAGGCATCCCAGCGCTAAAAGCAGCAACGCACAAATAGGAGGGGGGATCAATGCTAATTACAGAATAAAAAAGTTTTGAGCTTTTTCCTAAAGAGTTGCTCGGAGGATTCATTACGGAGCTCCAAAGGAAGGGTATTCCGAAGGTGGGAGGCCTTACTGGAAAAAGAATTGTTGCCCCAGGCTCTCTTAGATCGAGAAATGTGTGCATACCTAAGAGAGGAGGAACGTAAGTTCCTAGAAGGAGTATGCAGGGAGATCCGTTTCCTTGGAGAGATGGGACCTTTACCATGTAGGGCCCTATGGACAATGCAGAAAGATTTAAAATGGATCCGTTCTTTGATGGGGAGCCAGTGGAGGGTGGAGATAGCCAATTTGGCGGATGAATATTTTGAGGAGTGAGTAAGAAGCCTGGCAGCTGCATTTTGCACCCTTTGCAGCTTCTTTATAACATAAAAAGGGGAGCTAAGGAACAGAGAGTTTCCGTAATCCAGACGGGAAAGAATTAAGGCTTGGATGAGAATTCTTCTGGCTGTAGGAGGAAGAAGAGAGAGAATCTTTCTGAACATGCGCATAAGACCAAAGCAGGTAGAAGAAACTTTACTGGCTTGAGAGTCCATAGTAAGCCTGGGGTCAAGCATCACACCTGGAGTTTTAACCTGAGATTTGGGGGGAGGAAGAGTACTGAAGGCATCTGAGAACGAGGGAAGGGGAAAAGGGGGGGGACCGTTGCCCAAAACCAGGACTTCCGATTTTCCATCGTTAAATTTGAGTTTGGACTTGGTCATCCATTTGGCGATGTCACTCATACAGCGGGAGAGATTGGTCACCGGCGAGTCTCCAGAGCTGGAGAGGGATACCACTAACTGGGTGTCATCTGCATAGGTGACCAAGGACAGATTATGAGGGGCAACTACTCTAGCTAAAGGTGACAAGTAAACGTTAAAAAGAGTGGGGCTAAGGGACGAGCCCTGGGGGACTCCACATGCCAAGGGGAAAAGGCCAGAAAAGAAGGTCCGGTCCAAGACTTGGAAAGATCTGTCTCTAAGGAAGGAGGAAAACCAAGAGAGGGCGGAACCTCCGACTCCTACATCCGATAGTCTCCGACAGAGAAGATCATGGTCGACAGTGTCGAAAGCTGCACTTAGGTCAAGCAGGATGATAGCTACGTGAGACCCTAGGTCTAAGAGCTGGCGGGCCGTCTCAGTTACTGAGAGGAGAGCTGACTCAGTACTGTGCAAGGCTCTAAAGCCCATTTGGGTGGGATGAAGAAGTTCATTGCTTTCGAGATAGTTGGTTAGTTCAGTGTTGACATGTTTCTCAAGGATTTTGCGGAGATAGGGAGGAGGGCAATAGGTCTGAAATTTTCCAATAAAGTGGGGTCAAGTTTGGGTTTCTTCAAAAGGGGCTTAACCACAGCATGTTTAAATGACTGGGGAAGGGAGCCCGAGGATAAGGAGCTGTTAAGAATTTTAGTGAGAGGAGGAGCAATGGTGCCTGCTACCTGCAAGAGAGCAGAGGGAGGGGCGGGGTCCAGAGGGGAGCCGGATTTAATTTTGGACACCTTTGGAACTACCTCAAATAGCCAAAAAAACACTTAGCACAGGGAGGAAGGTCTAGCGGCAAAGGGTGTTAAGGAATCCCCAGCTGCTGGTGCTGAGCAGTAGACATGTGCAAGTAAATCAACAACACACCTCTAGCCTGTCCACCTGCACCTCCAAAGCACTACAGGAGACGCAGGGGTGAAATATCTGGTGACTGACGGACGCTTGGATTTGGAGACGATCTCCTTAAAGATGAAACGTTGGCTCTGGCAGCCAGCAGTCTGCTGAGAGGCCCTTTATGCAAGCAGTGTCTCTGGAAGTTATTTCAAACAATACAATAAAAGAACAGCAGATTTTGCACAGGGGCCTTTTTTTATGTCTTCTATCTGGTTCACGTTTTAAGTTGAAATGGTTGAGTGTTTCATGGGGTTGTCTGGCTACCAGTAGATTCGCCTTTTTAAAAACCTATAACATGAACTCTCTGTGCTGCATTTTCATGTCTCAAATCCCACTTGCAAATACATTTTCTTACATTTAATGGAGGCAAAACCGAACAGAGGCTACAGAGCTTGGAGAACAACCTACACCTTCCCCACTCCCCTCTTCAACCCCCTGGCCTCAAACTTGAGTGTTGTGGTAAACAAAGACTTACATTTGGAGGTTCATGCTCAATACATATACGCCACCAATTTCCGATTACTACAAGTAGTAAAGAAAATGTTGCCTTATATACCGAAATCGCCAGAAGAGACATGTCTAAGCACTCATCATCTCTCGTGTAGACTACTGAAACTCCCTTTTGATAGGTGCACCTAAACCACATCATCTTTTGTTTTTGCATTTGTTGCCCCAAGTGCGCAGGGTATGCTGAGACGTGGGTCCCGTGCTTGCTATGCCACCAGATTCAAGCTAGCCTGGCTGATGAAGGGTGATACCCTAAAATCGGTCCCAGGATACTTGTTTCTGGTCCAGGGAGGACCTTCCCTGGCAGTTCGGGCTGGACTGTTCCCATGGAGAACAGGGTCAAGACTGATTTGCATGTGGCTGGGTTCAAACTGGAATGGCATGGCAAGCAAAAAAACTGATGGATTAAACCCAGATCTGTGACTGGGGGTGAATGTTTGAATTGTTCTGCATACCGTTCATCATCTTTTGTTTTTGCATTTATCGCCCCAAGTAGGAAGGGTATGCCCAGATGTGGGTCCCGTGCTTGCTATGCCAGCAGTATCAAGCTAGCCTGGCTGATGAAGGGTGATACCCTGAAACCGGTCCCACGATGCTTGTTTCTGGTCCAGGGAGGACCTGGCCTGACAGTTCGGGCTGGACTGTTCCCATGGGGAACAGGGTCAAGACTGACTAGCATATGGCTGGGTTCAAACTGGAATGGCATAGCAAGCAAAACAACTGATGGATTAAACCCAGATCTGTTTCTGGGGGTGAATGTTTGATTTGTTCTGCATTCCGTCCATCATCTTTTGTTTTTAAATGCCTAAGGGCCTCATTTTAACTTCGGCGGGCGGCGGGCGCTGCCCGCCGGGCGGGAACCGCCACTTGGCCGCTCCGCGGTCAAAAGACCACGGAGGCCATTCTGGCTTTCCCACTGGGCCGGCGGGCGCCCGCCAAAGGGGCGCCCGCCGGCCCAGCGGGAAAGGCCCTGCAACGATGAAGCCGGCTCCGAATGGAGCCGGTGGAGTTGCAGGGGTGCGACGGGTGCAGTTGCACCCGTCGCGATTTTCACTGTCTGCAATGCAGACAGCGAAAATCTTTATGGGGCCCTGTTAGGGGGCCCCTGCACTGCCCATGCCAGTGGCATGGGCAGTGCAGGGGCCCCCAGGGGCCCCACGACACCCGTTCCCGCCATCCTGTTCCTGGCGGTAAAAACCGCCAGGAATAGGATGGCAGGAAGGGGGTTGGAATCTCCATGGCGGCGAGCCCAGCCAGGGGTTTTCCGGCGGGAAACCGCCGGATCCCCTTTTCTGACCGCGGCTTTACCGCCGCGGTCAGAATGGGCTCTGAAGCACCACCAGCCTGTCGGCGGTGCTTCCGTGTCCCTATGACCGCCAGGGTTGGAATGAGGCCCTAAGTCTCTAGAAGTGACATGTCTAAGCACTCATCATCTCTCATATAGACTACTGAAACTCCCTTTTGATAGGTGCACCTAAACCACTCATTCTCTATATCCAATCTCTGTACACCTGAATAATTTACATTGGATCACTGTGAATAAAAGATGCCTATTTCAAAGAGATTTGCCTCTATCATAAAACCTTCTAATTAAAAAATCAAATGTACATGAATTCAATTTTGTAACCATATACCCCTTCCCCAGAAATTAGATTGTCAAATAACAGGGTAATTGTGCCCCCCACTTTAAAGAAAGTCAGGCAGGGTGGCCGTCGTCCGGGTGTGTGACAGCCAGAGTTGGGGAACTCCCCGGTCAATCATATGGCTACAACCAAACCTGCTGAAATTCAGGAAGCAGGTAAAGGCGTATTGACTTAGTTATTATGCAGGGTATTGACATGGAGCTCTTTCAAATTGCACATTCTCCATCTGATTTGTGAAACTGCTAATTCTATAAGATTATGTGCCTTCTTCCAGCACAGGGACATAGCTATTTGCACTATACAAATACTATAATACTAATGAATCATTCAATCACTTTTTACAGTTCTTACACAGTTCTTCCACACTTTATAGCGGGCATGGATAACATATATAAGCACATTCTGCTTGGGGCACACATGGAGGGTGAACTTGTAGTGAGTTTTAATAACCTGGAACGCACAAACCAGTTAACGATTTTGCTAGCGCGCCTGGTCCTTAATTAGTAAACTTACAAGGGAACATGTATAAGTCGATGAACCTTTTGATTTGCATGGAGTATCCTAGCTATGTAGTAACCAATGTCCATCAATAATCAATACACAAATCAATAACCATTAAGCAAATCATTAATCAGCAGTTAATAGGGTCAAACATTTTATGAATACCCAATATACATTTTAGCAATTTTATTTCCCTATTGGTTACAATAATAATTCAAGGGATTAATTCAAACTTTATTCAATCCCCTCAAGATTAATTCATTAGTGAGCACCAATAACATAATCCAATCAGAACCTGAGGAGACATACATTCTAACGCTTCAGCATAAGCCGACATATCAATCAAAGATGAATGCGTCAACATCAGTAGCAGAGTTCAGCAAATCAGTCCGTCAGTCATTTGTCACTGTATATGCTAACATCTCAGAATAGGAAATTTACCTAACCTAGATTAGCATTAGCATGTGGTACTTCATGTGAAAACAGTTTAAAACATGAATGTGGAAAAACATCTAGCTAAGAGAAACTATATAAAAACAACGCAGTTGGTACCTTAAAAGAGAAGGCACAAAAATTAATTCAGTCACATTGTCATAGCTACCTGTACACGATATGGATCAGCAACAAAGTCAGTCTTTGTCTTCAGGTCATCAATCGATCAGCATCGCATCAGCCTCTCTTAGGAATGAGCCCAATGATGGAATCTCAATCTCTTCTCCCCCAATATCGCATCAATTTCAGAATACGATCTCTCCTCGGTCATCTGCCCCTAACATCTCCATCATCCATCTGCATCTGAAGTTTTCTCCCTTTGTCACAACATTATATCGAAGTCACCCAGACTACACCCCAATTCCTAATTGGTCAGGTAATCCCCAGTTATGACTCTGTCCAACAATCTTAGTTTTTCAAATCTATGAATGATAATATCACAAAGTTCTCAAGGTGTCGATTGGTTCACTGTACAATGTCCTCATCATAAGGCTCGTCAGGTATCGAAAATGTTGCATCTTCTGTCTGCTTTACACAGTCCTTGATACAAAATCGATTCCATCATCTCCTGTTCGTCGGTTCGTTGCAAAGAATTTTAACTAAGCAGGTTTTATTAAACAATGAGCAGTTCATGGTCAGTTCAGCACGTTAGCTTCTCTACATTGCGTTAATATTCAGCTTCTGCATGAGGCATGACAAAACTAGGCCACGACTTTGGCTAAGTTAGCTCTACAATATAATGCAAAACATACGTTATATATCTCAATATGACATATTACTACATTACTATTACACATTTTTCAACATTTCACATATTTTAGCCACTTTTTAATATCATTTGTGAATCTTGGTGACCACTCTCCGTGGGCACATTTCAAACGTGCACATTAATTTTCTTTGTTAATTAATCAAACTACTTAAACATTTAGTAATAATTTCTAATTGATATCTCTACGTTATCAATTTCACCTACATTGCTATACAAGACGGTCTTCCTTTACCAGTTCCCTTTAAGGGAATATGTAGTACATTCATACTGGGAATGTTATTTTTAGTATGTTTCTTTTATATTTTCAAAGAGAAAATACATTTGCATGTTTTAACTAGCCTATAATGTTAAGTAGACTGTTATATAAAATGTGGGATAACAAAAGCAGTGACATCAAGTAAGTCAAAGGCAAGGCCGTTTTCCTATGGAAACCATCATTTTACAGTTGTTGAAGTAGCACAAAACATTGTACAGGCCAGAATGGTTTGGGTTCTGTGCGCCAGAATGAATGACGCTGTGTGTCTGCTACACATCCAAAGCCATCAACTGTTACAGTGCATTTGTGACCCATTCATTCCCATACCTGTGCAATACTCCCCTGTTCCTCTGCACCCTCCGTGCACCACAGGCAGCAGTAGCAGGTCAATAGACATACAGGAAAACAGAAGAGGCAGACAGATGCACCAAATCAGGGATAATAGAGTGGGAAGCAGGGCTGCAAGACCTCAACACACCAGACTCGGGGATTCACAGCATGACTCATCTCTAGGCTTAGTACCTTACACTCACCTTTTGGTTGGTCCTCCTGGCCATCTCATAGCCTGATGTATCTAGAAATGGATTACATGGGTGTCTGGAGGAGGATGGAGGTCTGTCTCATTTCCATTAGTCATTGAGGTTGGGTGAATGGTGATGAGGGATGTTGCAGAAATAGCTGCTGATGTTCTTACCAACCGTACGGCCCAGCGCACACATAGAAGGCCCTGCATGACCTCGGTGATAGGGGAAATAGCTGTGCCCTTTAAAAACAGAACTTGTGAATTCTGGGTGGTGTAAAGGATCGCACCTACAGGGTCTGTGTAATATGAAGGATAGCTCATCTGTCAGGGACTGAGTCTATACAATCAGTGTAACTACAAAGATAGACCGGCTCGACAGGGCCTGATTGTCCACGATTTGCGCAACTAAATTTATGCTCTCTGAGGTGCAAACTGGAAAGAAGCTCTCTAAATTAAGGGATAAATCTTAAAGTCTGACTGAGTCTATTAGAAGTACGCACCTACAAGCTAATAATGCTGTGTATGGCACACATCTATAATACAGACTGTGTGGTAGATAAGTAACATCAGTGAAAATCTGAAGCTTACAGAAAATCTTGGAGAATGTCATCACTGTTGGGAAAAAATAATAAACTGTTACTTATGAGAATGTATACAATATGATATTGATTAAGTAGTTATTTGAAGGTTGTACAAGTTTAAATTTCATCAACGATTTCAAAGCTTTGGCATTTTTGTGCTGTTCCTCATAGTCGGGTAGATTGGTTTGGCCATTCAAATGTGACCAATTGTTGAAAATCAAAAAATCCCTGCGCCTTTTCTACTTCTCTCTTTGTCCTTTCATATCTCACGTTTTCCTTATCCACCTATTTATTGCAGGTTCCATCCTCAGTTTATGTCTTTCACTTTCATGTCTTTCGCCCTCCTCTCTGAACGTGGCATACAAGTAAATGTATCCTCAACCTATTCGATGCCCTCTCTCCTTACCTCTCCATAGTGAAGTCTCCGGCAGAGCTGGTGAAAACCATGAAGTAAGAAACACATTAAAACTATTATACTCAATCAACTATGTTAAAAAGACAGTTACAACCCTTTCACAAATGTTTCCAAACAGCATAAATATTTATCCTGCTGTAGTGTCTTCCGAAACAAAATCAGCCTACCAGACTGCAAAAGGAGCAGCTTCCAGCTACCTCAACAAGCTAAGGACAGTGATACATTGACAATGTTTTCTTTCACAGGATCACAGTTTGGTCAATTGGCAAAAACAGAGTTTAAACGTAGGTCTGCGGTAAATGAAGTCTGCATCTACCTACTAGACGACATCTATTTCTTCTTACACTTCCCCGCACTGTACAATCAACGGATGAGTGCTTGCATAATTGTGTTTTTGTGTGGAAATGGGAGTGGTTATGTGTGTGAATATTATGCAAGAGGCGCTTATGGGTGTTTGTCAAGCAATAGTTGGAAAAAAATGGGACAACGTTTTATTTTACAACACAATTTCAACACATTGTGACTGAAAACTCAATATCTGTAGCATCTCACATGATGATCTAAAAACGTCATAGTACTACATGTAGTGTTCTGAAGATAACTGTTCTGTGTTTTCAGTCACAATGTGTTGAAATTGTGTTGTAAAATAAAACGTTGTCCCATTTTTTCCAAATATTGCTTGACAAACACCAACAAGGACCTCTTGCAGTTATCTGTCTCTCTTGCTACATGTGTACCCTCCATAAAGCATGGGGTGGGTATGAGAAATTTTCAAGGAACACCTTGGATTTTAGTCGGGCCCTGTTTGAGTTGCTCTTAAATGGTCCAGGTCAGTGACTAAGGAGCTAACTACACAAATACGTTTAGTTCTGCGACAACAAAAGTACAACTGAGCAACCTCTTGAATTATCAAAAGGTATTGCATGCCATGTGGAATAACATCACCAGTGGTTGGGACTATAAGTGTAGTTAACTGGGCCAAAGTAATGCACAATCATTCAGGACTGCCATCTGTGACAACCTTTTATAGCTTCTCAACCCAATTGACAAATAAATGTAGTGCATTGGAATGACTACTTGAAGCTATCAATAATTTACTTAATTGCTCCTTAACTTAATTATTGTCTCCTCGTGCAAATTCTGGATATTGATAATGTAAACCCAAATACCCAATGCACAGAGACATACACAAATTATTTAAATTTCAAATAGAACCCTAAAGAGATTATGGGGGTTATTCTAACTTTGGAGGAGTGTTAATCCGTCCCAAAAGTGACGGTAAAGTGACGGATATACCACCAGCCGTATTACGAGTTCCATAGGATATAATGGACTCGTAATACGGCTGGTGGTAAATCCGTCACTTTTCCGTCACTTTTGGGACGGATTAACACCTCCTCCAAAGTTAGAATAACCCCCTATGTCTTTCAGTGAAGAGAACGGTGCATAATAGGCCAAACAGCAATAGCATCACCAATATGACAAAATCTAAAGTTAAGTGATGCATACACTGCTGGTGGAAATAGTGACAGTAAAGAACACAGAACTGAAGCTGTCGCAAAAAGTAGTTCTGCTACTTTTGATTAGTGGGCAGATGGCGCTGCACAAAGGAGCTGCAATTTGTAAGCCTCTGTCACGGTCATACCTCTAGATTCTGCTGACTAATCAGGTCAAAGAGAGGAGAAATAGAAAGTAGAACATCCCCCATAATTCTGTTCCAAGGGGTAAAGATGTCATTAGCCACCTTTCGCAGCTCCGGTAGAGTAGGATAGAGGCTCGGAAGTAACAATAGAGAGGACAATTAAAAAGAGGGAGACGAGAAGTGGGCAGGAGAGAGCTATGAACGCCTCAAATTAGAAAAGAGATCTGTCCGCCGCTTGTTAGGAATAAGGCTAGAAAAGACACTTCTCATGCTCTTGATGCATTTTGGGTATTTCATACTCAGGTCCAGTGGAATTCTGCAGCAGAAGATGACTAAATTATGCAGCAGGGTTCACTAACCTATGTGGCATAAAAAGGCACAATTTGTGGTAGTATTACCTCATTTTTTCTTTTTACACATGGAAAAAATGTTTGAGAAAAGATTTCATAATTTCAGTACAGCGTTAACTCCCAAATAGAGCAACAACCAACTGAAAGAAACCTTTGGAAAGGGTCTTCTGGTGCGCAAGAATGCATGACGCCATGTTTGTAGTAACCTTTGATCCATCTGCGCTAGATACAAATTAACCTGCAGAAAATGAATTATGTGTCAAATGAGGCAAATCCTTAGTTATGTTAAAAAAAACATCTGCTGCAGACTTGAATAATCCTTATGGCCTTATACCGTCACTTTACACAACTTAAAATAGTGATCTTTTTTAGGATCTCAAATATCGGTGCTACTAATGGGCTTTTGAGCAACATTTTAAAATATACTATAGGAAATTTGTTCGACTTTTCATCCGTGGTGTGGTCTCCCCTAACTTTTTGCCTCCGTTTCCCAGGTTGTTGATGTGTGCTGGACTTTGTTTTTGCTGTTTTTGTTACTCTGGGCACTTTACCACTGCTATCCAGTGCTAAAGTGTAAGTGCTCCCGTATATTTAATTGGCTTTCCATGACTGGCATATTTGATTTACTGGTAAGTCCCTAATACAATGCACTAGAGGTGCCCAGAGCCTATAAATCAAATGCTACTAGTGGGCCTGCAGGACTGGTTGTGACACCCACCTTAGTAGCCCTGTAAACATGGCTCAGACCTGCCACTGCAGTGCCTTTGTGTGCAGATTTTAACTGCCAATTCGACTTGGCAAGTGTACCCGCTTGCTAGGCCTAAACATTCCATTTTCTTACATGTAAGACACCCCTAAGGTAGGCCCTAGGTAGCTCCATGGGCAGGTGCAGTGTATGTTTAAGGTAGGACATATACTATTGTGAATCAAGCCGCCTCAAGTTTAACACTGACAAAACAGAGATCCTCATCTTCAGCACCGACCTCTCAGCTTGGAACGACTCCTGGTGGCCTAACTCCCTAGGAACCGCTCCCACACCCACCACTCAAGAACGCAACCTAAGATTCATCCTGGACTCAGCACTCAGCATGACTCAGCAGGTCAACACAATCTCGTCTTCCTGCTACAACACCCTTCGCATGCTCCGCAAGATTTTCAAATGGATTCCCGTCGAAACCAGAAAAACAGTCCGTCACGCTCTTGTCAGCAGCCGAGTAGACTACGGAAAAGCACTCTACGCGGGAACTACGGCCAAACTCCAAACTAAAATGCAATGAATCCAAAACGCATCCACCTGCCTCATTCTCGACGTCTCAGGCCGTGACTACATCTCAGCCTACCTCAGAGACCTACACTGGCTACCCGTAACGAAGAGGATCACCTTCAAACTCCTCACCCACGCACACAAAGCCCTCCACAACACTGGTCTGGCCTACCTCAACGACAGTCTCACTTTCCACACTCCCACCTGCCATCTCTGCTCTACCTGCCTCGCCCTCGCCTCCGTCCCCCACATCTGCCGCACCACTGCTGAAGGAAGATCCTTCTCTCACCTTGCCACCAAGACCTGGAACTCCCTACCGCTCCACCTACACCAGACCTCCTGACATTCAGGAAATGCCTCAAAACATGGCTATTCGATCAGTAGCTCCCCCCCTGCGCCTTGAGACCCTGATGTGTGAGTAGCGTGCTTTATAAATCTCTTGATTGATTGATTGATTTATATTTCCTGACAGTTAAAATACTGCCAAATTCAGTTTTCACTGTTGTAAGGCCTATCTCTCTCACAGGTTAACACAAAGGTTCCCTTTAAATATGATTAAAGCGTAGATACCCTCTGGGAACACATAGACATGTGGAGTTTGGGGTCTCTGAGCTAACATTTAAAAAATACATCTTTTAGTAAAGTTGGTTTTAAGATTGTGTGTTTGAAAATGCCACTTTTAGAATGTGGGTATTTTCTTGTTTAAACCATTCTGTGACTCTGCCTGTTTGTGGATTCCCACTCTGAGTCAGTTTGATAGTTGGGCTGTTTGCACCTCTCTCTAGACAGTGAGACAAAGGGAGCTGGAGTGTAGCCTACATATCCCGATGAGCCATCTGTGCTGGGGGGGGGAGGGTACACCTGAAAGGGCTGTGCCTGCCCTCACAAAATGCAGTCTCCAACCCCCTTGTGTGTGTTTGGGGCCTGGTCTGGGCAAGGCAAGATTTCACACACAAGACAGACTTTCCTCTGAAGTAGGCCTACTTCTAAGGCCAAAATGGGTATAAGGGCTCCCAAAACCACAGACTTTCGATCACTTCTGGAAATCAAGAGGAATCTCTACCTGGAGAAGAGCTGAAGAGCTGAGAAGTGCTTCCCTGCTTGAGACTGTGCTTTGTGGAGCTATCCTGCAGTTGCTGCTTATGCCTGTGCAAGGCACCAAAGACTGGACTTTGTTGTGCATTCCTGCTTGTGAATAAATCTCCAAGTACTTGTCCTGAGCTTTCCTCTTGTTGTTGAACTCTCAGGGCTTTCAAAGACTTTTCCCGCCAGCCCCAGGACTCTCTGCTGAGACTCCTGGTCTGCTAAGTGGTGCCCTATCCAGTTCATGGGGCCTTGAAAGGTGAAGCTGGCAGACCAAAATCCCCGTACAGACTGCCGCGCAGGGAAGATATTGACGTACCTTCCGAGGCGTGTCTGAAAAATGATGCACTGCCGGCTCCGCAGCAGGAAACGATGCTCCACCTGCATCGTGGCTGGAAAATCAACGCATGCAGCTGGAAGGACAACGCGCAACACCCGCTGACAGAGGCTGATAATGTCACAACCTACATTGCACGTTTTTGCTGATACCGTGTGGCAGGATTTTCGACGCAAACATTGCTGAGAGCAGAAAAATGACGCAATGCCTCCCCGGACCCAAGTGCTGTCCGGATCGACGTATCGCTCCCCTGTGGGGAGGAAAAACGACACACACTGACCCGACCGGAGAAGGCGAAACGAGGCACGGTGTCGCTTGCGGGTGAGAAATCGGTGCACTGCGTATCTTTTCGACACACACTCACCCGTGCATGTTATTTTGACGCTACCCAGGTACTTTTCAATGCTAACGGTGTTTTTACTATTATCTCATTGATTTAAGACTTTTTTACTCTTAAAATTAATAACGACTTGTGTGTGTTGGATTTTTATCGTTTTGGTCTTGTTTGTTTAGATAAATATTTTCTATTTTTCTAAACTTATGTTGTGTCATTTTGTAGTGTTTTCACTAAGTTACTGTGTGTGTTGGTACAGATTGTTTACACCTAGCACTCTGAAGTTAAGCCTGCCAGCTTGTGCCAATCTACCAAGGGGGCGAGCAGGGGTTAGCTGAGGGTGGCTCTCCTATACCCTGACTAGAGTGAGGGTCCTTGCTTGGACAGGGGGTACCCTGACTGCCAACCAAAGACCCCATTTCTAACATTGGCAGTCAGCGGTTGGGATTGGACTTGTATTTGTACTTGACATACAGTGATTAAGTCAACACTACTGGTCTTGGATTTAGCTTTTTCTCTTTTTTAGATTTATTCCTACTTCCATTTTGTGGTAATCCTTGATTGACTTTTGAACTTCATTGGGAACTTTCTTGCTGCCTTTGGAACTTTGCACTTCTGTTGACTTTTCATTATGTCTCAGTCTGGAGCTGCATCTGCTGGAACTGCTTTTGATTTAGGGAAACTGGAGAGTTACACAGTGGCTCAATTGAAACAGTTCTGTAAGGATCTTGTCTGCCCCATTAAGAGCTCCACCAGGAAGGAGGAGCTGCAAAAAGACACTGATGGCCTGGGTGGCAGCCAAGGAAGCTGAGGGGCACACAGGAGATGAGGATTAGGGTGAGGAGGAGGAAGGGGTGCAGAGTATTGACAATGGTATTGTGGGTGTGCCTGTTCTGTGTGGGCGGAGGATCTCCAGGGCAGGTAGGAGTGTCTCATCTAAGGGACTGACTCCTGAAGAGCTGCAAGACAGACAGACAGAGAGGGCTCACCAGTTGGAGTTGGAGAAAAGAAGGATGGCCATAGAGGAGAAAAGGTTGCTGTTGGCTCATGAGCTCAGCTTGAGGGAGCTGGATCAGAGGAGCCAATCTAGTAGGGATGGTGGCAGCAACATCACAGTGCAGCCTGGGAGGAGGGTGCACATTCCTAAGGACCTTTGTGAAGGATTACAAGAGGGAGGATGACATACTGCTGTTGTTTAAGGGGTATGAGTCTGCTCTCCATATGAATCTGGTCTCTGAAGCTCATTGGAGGGCGGGTCTGTGGAAGCACTTTGAGGTAGAGGGAAGGGACACTCTGAAATGCTTAGGGGATCCCCTAGGGGCTCACTTACCCTATCATGGAGGACGCCCTGCTCACTAGGTATGGTCTCACCCCTGATCAGTATAAGGACAAGTTTAGGTCTTATAAGAAGAAGGAATCCCAAACATGGTTGGAATGTGAAGATTCATTCTGAAGGTCACTGAATTTTGGGTGAAGTGCAGTAAGGTGACAACGTATGAGGGGCTTTACAATCTGATTGCTTGGGATCACTTGTACAGTTTATGTTTTCCAGAGCTGCGTCAGCACCATATTGACAGCAAGCTGACTGGCCCCAGGAAGTTTGTGCATGATGCAGACCGCTGGGAGTGCACCAGGGTCCAAAAGAGGTATGGGGGAGACCATGCTAAGTGTGGGCAGGGTCCCTCTCAGAATAAAGGTGGGGTGAGGGTAAACAGGGGGAGTTCTCTAAAGGGCCCCAATCTGATTCCCAGGATAAAGATTCCCAGCCCCCCAGTGAGAAGAGATGCCATGGATCTTCAAAGGGAAACCAGTGGCAGGAGGTTCCCCACATAAGTGCTATGCATGTGACTAGGTGGGTCATGTGAGAGGGGACCCCAAATGCCCCAAGAGTACTCCGGCACCCACTGGGGTGCAGTCCTAGGGTTTGACTAATGTAGCGCTTGGGGAGGAGTTGGTTCCAGGTGTGTGGAAGCCAGCTGGGATGACCCTTGTCTCACAAGGGGACAGTGATATGGTCCAGAGAACCCTAGTGCCTGAGAACACTAAAAAGTACCGGCATTGGGTGACCATCAATGGACAGAGGGTGGAGGCTCTGAGAGACACAGGAGCCAGTGTGACTACAGTGAGGAGTCACCTGTTGTCTGAAGAGTAGAAAGATCCCCGGGTACTTCACCAAGTAGTTGTGGTAGACACTCAGAGCGCATGTGCAGAGTGGCACAGGTTCCCTTTGAATGGGGGAGTCTCAGGTTCCTTGAAGGTAGCTGTGAGTCCAACCAGGCCTATAGATTGTTTGCTTGACAATGACCTGGAGGATTCCCCTTGGAAGGAGGTGGAACACAGGTCACACTTGGAGGTGTTGAGTCTGCCTGGGTGGGTATGTGTATCCACCAGGTCTATGGCAGCCCGTCAGGGTGATCAGGAGACCCTGGAGCCTGAAAGAGTGCCCCAGGTGTCTGCCAGAAGGAGGAAGTGCAAGGGATGCGTAAACCTGCCCCAGAAGTTACCACGGTCCAGGAGGAGGCTGAACCCGAGGGGGAACAGGTGGCTGAACTGGGTAAGGTCCCTGAGTTGTCAAAGTGGCAGCAGGAAGGGGGACCCACCAGGGAAGCATTCTGTGAGGCAAAGAAGTCATGCCCTACTCTGGAGGGTTTACGGCAGCAGGCTGCAGACCAGGCATCTGGCAAGGAACCTGGATCACACTTGATTTGCTGGGAGGATAGCCTCCTATATTGTGAGCCTAAGGTTCCTAATCCTGTTTCAGGCCATGTGATGGTGGTGCCCCAGTGCTTCAGAGCCTTCCTACTGGGTCTGGTTCATGATGTGCCTTTAGCTGGTCATTTGGGGCAAGACAAGACCTTTGAACGGCTTGTCACCCACTTCTATTGGCCCCAAATGCACAGGCACTGTGATGCTCATTGCAGGTCTTTCCCAACTTGTCAAACAAGTGGCAAGAGTGGGGGAAAATGTAAGGCTCCCCTCTAATCTTTTCCTGTTGTCAGTACGCCCTTTGAAAGGGTTGGCATTGACATTGTGGGGCCTCTGGATCCTTTGACATAGGCAACAGGCTTATCCTGGTCTTGGTGGACCATGCCACCTGGGTACCCAGAAACCATTCCTTTAAGATCAATCACTGCCACTGTGGTGGGCCGTACCTTGATGGGAGTTTTTACCCACCTGGGGTTCCCCAAGGAAGTGGTATCTGATAGGGGTACCAACTTCATATCTACTTATATGAAGTCTCTGTGGCAGGTGTGTGGGGTAACATATAAGTTCACAACACCTTACTACCCACACAGTAATGGCCTGGTTGAGAGATTCAACTTCACCATGAAAGGCATGATTATGGGTCTTTCAGAGCCCTTGAGGCAGAAGTGGGACGTCCTCTTGCAATGCCTTCTGTTTGCTTACAGGGAGGTGCCTCAAAAGTGACTTGGCTTTACTCTTTTTGAGCTGATTCATGGCCACCCAGTGAGAGGACCTTTACGTCTGATCAAGGAGGCTTTGGAAAAAGCTTCTAGTAAACCCCCCCAGGATGTATTTCGCTAAATGCTGGCTCTGAAAAACCACACTGCCGGCTTCAGGAGTCTCGCACAGGAGAGCCTGGAAGCAAGCCAGGAGGGCATGAAATGCTGGTATGACCAGAATGCCACTCTGGTCGAGTTTCAACCTGGACAAAAAGTGTGGGTGATGGCACCAGTGGAGCCTAGGGTGCTCCAGGACAAGTGGACTGGGTCATTTGAGGTGGTGGAGCGCAAGAGTGAAGTCACCTACCTGATGAACTTGCAGATTCCCAGGAACCCTTTAAGGGTCCTGCATGTTAACTGGCTCTAGCCACACTTTGAGCGGAGAGAATTGTCCATGCTCCTAGCGACAGATGACGGGGTAGAGGAAGAGAGTTAGACTCTTCCTGACCTCCTGTCTGCAGGAGAAAAAGATGGGTCTGTGGGGGGAGTGAACCTCTCCCCCTCCCTGACTGCAGAGCAGCAGAGGGACTGTCGCCAGGTGTTGTGACCGTTCACCTCTCTGTTTTCTACTTTTTAAACACATCACACCTGCCTTCTGGGCTGTCCAAAGCCTACAACAGTGGTGACTTATATGTATTAAAAAGAGGTTTTGTGCCTAGTAAAAGGTTTATTTTGCCAGGTCATAATAGTAAATTAAAACCTCACAAACACAGTATTCAGTGGCAGGCCCGAGAATGTTTAAAGTGCTACTTGAGTAAGTGACACAATCAGTGCTGCAGACCGTCTTGTAGTATTTAATTTGCAGGCCCTGGGCACGGGTAGTGCCACCTCATTAGGGACTTACAAGTAAATTAAATATGCAATTGGATGTAAGCCGATGTTACCATGTTTTAAGGAGAGAGCAAAAGCTCCTTAACACTAGTTAGCAATGGTAAAGTGTGCAGAGTCCTAAAACCAGGAAAAATGATGAAGGGTTGTTGGAAAATGGGTTATTGGTAGGGCAGGTAGGTACCTACACCTAGCAACAAGCCATTAACCTCCACATAGGTACAGTTAGGTCTCAGTAAATTAATCCCAGCTCTACCCTTGGTAGCTTGGCATCGAGCGTCAAGGCTTAACTTAGGAGACAAAGTGTAAAGCATTCAAATATCACAAAACAGTAATTAAATAAAACACAGGAAACAGTTTAAAAATCCAAAACCAATTTATAAAAATAGCTTATATTTTTATCTTTAAAATGACACAAAAACGATTAAAATCGGTTCAGGGGAACCGGAGATATGAATTTTTAAAGTATTATTATTTTCTAGCGCTTAGAAACAAAAAGCGCCAATCGGGTCATCTGGTTGCACCAGGACCGGGGCGAAGTCAAACTTTCAGGTCGACCGCGATGGAGCCCTGCTCGGCTACAGGTCGCGGGAGGCCTCGGTTAAAAAGTTACCTTCTGACTTAGTCTTTATTTTGAAGATTTTTCTTCAGCGGGACGAACCTGCCAGTCGAATCCGACCTCCTGGAGCCCTTGTCCGGATACGCGATGTGGGTTTCCTCAGTGGAGACTTTTACCTTCGGACTTAGTCGTTTTTTCGAGATGAAAATCCTTCGACCGGGGTAAACCTGGATCTTGATCCGACGTCCATGGAGCCCTTCTCGGATACGATGGCTGGGAGGTACCGGTCAACTTTTTACCTTCGGACTTAGTCTCTTTTTTGGATGTTTTTCTTTACCGGGACGAACCACGAAGTCAGGCCGGGTCACGGTTGAGGCAAGCCGGCTAGAATTTCCGCGGCGGGTCGGTCCCTCTCTGGAGCTTTTTTCCAAAAATTCTCAAATCTTTTCCAAACTTCTGGGGCTTCACCCAGATGTTCTTTTAAGGTTCTTTTGGGGTCCACAGCTCACCCCAAGGGTCCAGAAGTTCTGTGATGGTCCTTGGGGGGTGCGGACTTCAACTCCCAGAATGCACCTGGCACAAACTCCTTTTTGGCCACTGGACAGTGGTCAGCTGGTCGCTTTCTTCAGGAGTTGGTGCAGGGGACTCTGGTTAGCAATTTTTCACCTGTAGCAAACAGGGAGTCCCTCCTTGAACCAGTTGAAGCCAGGCAAAGTCCTTCTTGTGGTGAAGCCCAAGTGTGCAGCTGGTGCAGTCCTTCTGAGTGCAGGTTCCAGGTGCAGGCCAGGGGTCCAGCAGGGCAGTCCTTCTTCTTCTTTAGTTCCTTTCTTGTTGAATTCTGGAGGGGATCTGAGGCGTGGGTGTAGGTCTGCCAGTTTTATCCTTGCTCCTGGGTGAAAAGCAGGGGGGTCCTGGTCCTCCAATCAGGTACAGGGTCGTCCCCCTGTGATGACCACTTCCTGGGAAGTGTGGCAAAAATCCATCCCAAAAGGCAACAGTCTCCAAAAATCCAACATGGCTGAATCTGATTTTTGGAGGTTACATCTGGCTGAGCCCACCCACTGGTGTGGCTAAAAATCATAAACACACCCCTCTCCTGCCCTCTCCTAATCTAATCAAGGGGGCACCTAGTTGTCTGGGGTTGCAGGATGTGGGGGTGTTGCTGGGTGCTGCAAATGTCCTTCTCTGCCTTTGAAGACCAGTTTGGCAGCCCTCCCCCTTCCTGCCTCACCATCTGCTGAGGGGAGATTCTCTCCCCCAAGCACATTCCTTTGTGTGAAGTCAGGCCACTTCACACCTCATCAAGGTAGCCTGGCAGAAGCTGCTGCAGGCTGGCCAATCAGAGCACAGCAGCAAAAACAATGCAGAGCTGAAATTGGCAACTTTTTAGGTAAAGTCTAAACTTTTTACCTGAACTGGTTATATTAAATCCAACAACTGGAAGTTGTGGGATTTATTATAACAATCAATTTGATACCAAATTCTTGGTATGTAACATTTAAGGAGACTTTAAAATTTAAAATAAAGTCTGCCCATTCTAGCCTATGAAGGCCATTTACTTCAATGAGGGAAAAACGAATTTGGCTGTTTTTACCTCACCAGGGCTTATAAATCTATTTTTATAAAGTCCCTGCTTATAGTTACATGGCACCCAGCCCTAGGGGCACATAGGGCACACCTTAGGGGTGACTTATATGTAAAAATAAGGTAGTTTAAGACTTTGGAAGTACCTTTAATTCCAAAGTCGAATTTGCATATAACTTTAATTTAAAAGCAGCCAGCAAGGCAGGCTTGCTTTTAAAATGACACTGGGCACCTCAGCAATGCACCTAGGTGTGCACCACCTATGCTGTGGTCCCTAAACCTACATGCCCTACCATATACTAGGGACTTATAGGTAGGTTAACTTAGCCAATTATAATTAGCCTAATTTGCATATCCATTTTACACAGAGCACAGGCCCTGGGACTGGTTAGCAGTACCCAGGGCACCATCAGAGTCAGGAAAACACCAGCATACAGTGGAAAATGGGGGCAAAAAGTTATGGGGCCTCTGCAATCAGCCCCAGTTTCTCACAAGGGTTGAAAGCAAATGTTTGGTGATGGCCCTGCAGAAAGTGCCATATCCAACAAATACTAACTGCATCACCCATATTCAAATGCATGTTTCAGAATGAAGTGTATTTATAGATACTTCCTCAAACACAAGCTACTTGTAGAGGCCAAACATAGCAATAAAGCATCAGAATGCTGTACATAGTGAGTGGGGGTACATTTTTTCATGTTCCATGGTACAGCAGGGCTGTTTTTTTTTAGATATCAAGTGTTGGGAGGCATCTACTTTGTGAAGTTGTTCCTTGCACTCAATATATGCTGAGTCAGAGCAAATAACATTTTTAAAAAATCGTCTTTAATTTTGTTAACCAAATCAGTCACCAGTGGGGGCCGGCAGCCTTAGGAGGGAGGGGGGCGGGCGAGAAGCACACACACACACACACACTCATTCTTTCACATACACACGCAAGCATGCACGCACATCCATTAACAACACTCACAACATTCAAACATGCACGCATGCACCAAAGATGAATTTTAAAAGATCTCACACACTCATTCTTTCACACACGCGCGCACGTACATCCATTAACAACACTCGTAAGCTCCCAGGTTGAAGTCAATGGGTGACTGTTAGACCTGACAGCCTTTGGGTAGTCACCCCTAACTTTTTGCCTGCCTCCCTCCATTTTTTTGGACACTGTTTTTGCTGGTTTATAGACTCTGCGCACTTTACCACTGCTAACCAGTGCTAAAGTGCATATGCTCTCTCCCTTAAAACATGGTAACCTGGAATCATACCTGATTGGACTATTAATTTACTTATAAGTCCCTAGTAAGGTGCACTTTATGTGCATAGGGCTGGTAAATTAAATGCTACTAGTGGGCCTGCAGCACTGGTTGTGCCACCCACTTAAGTAGCCCCTTTTTCCTTGTCTCAGGCCTGCCATTGCAAGGCCTGTGTGTGCAGTTTCACTGCCACCTCGACTTGGCATTTAAAAGTACTTGCAAAAGCCTAGAACTCCCCTTTTTCTACATATATGTCACCCTTAAGGTGTGCCCTAGGTAACCCCTAGGGCAGGGTGCTGTGTAGGTAAAAGGCAGGACATGTACCTGTGTAGTTATATGTCCTGGTAGTGTAAAAC
Organism: Pleurodeles waltl; assembly: GCF_031143425.1. Taxonomy (NCBI): domain Eukaryota; kingdom Metazoa; phylum Chordata; class Amphibia; order Caudata; family Salamandridae; genus Pleurodeles; species Pleurodeles waltl. Next base: position 500,318,156 of record NC_090445.1, read on the forward strand.
TCCTAAATTTGTTTTCACACTACTGAGAGGCCTGCTCCCTTCATAGGCTAACATTAGGGCTGCCCTCATACACTGTTGAAGTGGCAGCTGCTGATCTGAAAGGAGCAGGGAGGTCATATTTAGTATGGCCAGAATCGTAATACAAAGTCCTACTGACTGGTGAAGTCGGATTTAATATTACTATTCTAGAAATGCCACTTTTAGAAAGTGAGCATTTCTTTGCACTTAAATCCTTCTGTGCCTTACAATCCACGTCTGGCTGGGCTTGGTTGACAGCTCCTTGTGCATTCACTCAGACACACCCCAAACACAGGGTACTCATCCTCACTTGCATACATCTGCATTTTGAATGGGTCTTCCTGGGCTGGGAGGGTGGAGGGCCTGCTCTCACACAAAGGACTGCCACACCCCCTACTGGGACCCTGGCAGACAGGAGTAAACTGAAAGGGGACCTGGTGCACTTCTTAGCCACTCTTTGAAGTCTCCCCCACTTCAAAGGCACATTTGGGTATAAAACAGGGCCTCTGCCCTACCTCATCAGACACTTGCTGGAGAAGAACCCTGAACCAGAAACTACATCCTGCCAAGAAGAACTGCCTAGCTGCTCAAAGGACTCACCTGTCTGCTTTCTACAAAGGACTGCTGCCTTGCTGTTGCCCTGCTGCCTTGCTGAACTCTTGTCTGGCTGTGAAAGTGCTCTCCAAGGGCTTGGATAGAGCTTGCCTCCTGTTCCCTGAAGTCTCAGGACCAAAAAGACTTCTCTCTTTTACTGGGACGCTCCGTGCGCCGAAAATTTCGACGCACAGCTTGTTTCGCGGCGAGAAAAACGCCGCACACCGACGCTGATCGACGCGACGCTCTTGGGACGATCGAAGATCCGACGCACGGCCTCGCAAGGACAACGCCGCCCGACCTCTAGAGGAGAAATCGACGCGACGCCTGCCGTGAGATCGTAATTTCAGCGCGCAGCCCCGCAGATCGAAGTCTAGAGGAGAAATCGACGCGACGCCTGCCGTGAGTTCGTAAATTCGACGCGCAGCCCCGCAGATCGACGCACAGCCGGAGAACAAGCAGGAGAATCCACGCACAGACCCGGGACATCTGGTAATCCCCGCGATCCACAGAAAGAGACTGTCCACGTGCCGGAAAACGACGCCCGACTTCCCCGCGTGGAAAATAATGACGCGAGTCCGTGTGTGCTGGGGAGAAATTGACGCAAACACCCTTTTTCCACGCACCTCTTCTCTTGTGGCCCTCTGAGGAGATTTTTCCACTCCTAACCAGGTACTTGTGCTTGAAAGAGACTTTTGTTACATTCTAAAGACTTAAGACACTTTATATCACTTCCCGGTGATATTTCTACAATTTTCCATTGCAACTTTATTCTTTTTGACCTACAATTATCCTGATAAATATTATATATTTTTCTAAACACTGTGTGGTGTATTTTTGTGGTGCTATATGGTGGTATTGTATGATTTATTGCACAAATACTTTACACATTGCCTTCTAAGTTAAGCCTGACTGCTCGTGCCAAGCTACCAGAGGGTGGGCACAGGATAATCTTGGATAGTGTGTGACTTACCCTGACTAGAGTGAGGGCTTTTGCTTGGACAGAGGGTAACCTGACTGCCAACCAAAAACCCCATTTCTAACATTGGTGATCAGCGGTGAGGATAGGACTTGTATTTGTGCAGTGACATACAGTAGCTAAGTATTTCACTACCTACCCACAGTTGAAGGTCAACTTGGTTTTTATCTCTTTTTGAAAATCCGTTTTTTCCTGACAATTTTCAAAAACTAAATCCTCACTCAACATGTCTCTGACTGGGTCTCAGACAGGGGACTTTGACCTAGTCCAGTTGGATACATACACGGTCAAACAACTAAGAGGATTCTGCAGGGCATTAAGGGTACCCACCCAAGGGGCCTCCAGAAAGGAGGTCTTTCAAGTGGCGCTGAGGGCCTGGGCAGAAGCCCATTTAGAGGATGATGTGGAAGGGGAGCCAGAAAATGGCCCATCAGAAGGATTTTCACTATCTATGGATGGTGTTACCACTGCAATTGTGCACCCTTCCAGACCAGGGAGCAGTGTCTCCATGCAAAGCCTGACCGCAGAGGAAAGGAGAGAGGAAAGGGAGTTCCAATTGCAAATGGCAAAACTGAAAATTGAGGCGCAACAGGAGGAGAGGAGGGCAGAAAGAGAAGCCAAACAAGCTGAGGCTGAAAGAGCAGCCAAACAGATTGAAGCTGAAAGAAAAGCCAAACAGATTCAAGCAGAAGCTGAAAGGGCAGCCAAACAAGCAGAAGCTGAAAGAGCAGCCAAACAAGTGGAAGCTGAAAGAGCTTTGGCTGAAAAGAAACTATTGTTGGCTCATGAACTGAGTCTCAAGGAGCTGGAGATCAAGGCAAGACAGTCTGAATCCAGCAATAATGGTGGCAGCATACAGACAGGACCTGCTGGAGAAAAGAAGGTTCGTATACCCAAAAATGTGGTGCCCAGTTTTGTGGTGGGAGATGACATAGATAAATGGTTAGCTGCTTCTGAAGTTGCACTAAGGGCTCATGAGGTTCCTGAAGGGCAATGGGGGGTAGCTATGTGGGGTTATGTGCCGCCATTGGGGAGGGACACACTTCTCACATTGGATCCACCGGATCAAAACACATACCCACTCCAGAAAGCCACTTTACTTGCCAAGTTTGGGCTGACCCCTGAGGGATACCGTCAGAGGTTCAGGGACAGCACCAAACAAACCACACAAACATGGGTAGATTTCTTTGATTTCTCTAGTAAGGCACTGAATGGATGGGTGCGGGGCAACAAAGTAGCAGATTAAAAAGGTTTATATGACTTGATCCTGAGAGAGCATATGCTTAATGTTACTTATACAGATTTGCGCCAGAACCTAGTGGATAGTAAGCTGACTGATCCCAGGAAGCTTGCTGAGGAGGCGGACCTCTGGGTTAGCACCAGAGTGTCCAAAAAGGTACCTGGGGGGGACTCCCACAAAGGTGGTCAGGGTTCCCAACAGAAGAAAGAGGGGGGAGATAAACTTACAGATAAGGAACTCTCTAAAGGCCCCCAAAAGAATTCCCAGGGAGGGGGTGGCAACCCTTCCTTTTCCAAATTTGGGAAAAAGCCAGGGACATTTGACAAGTCAGGAAAATCTAGCCCCAAATGCATGGAGTGTTACCAATATGGTCACTACAAAGGCGATCCACAGTGCCCCAAGAGGGCACCGTCCACTACCGGACAGGCACCTGGGTTGACTAGTGTAGCACTCGGGGGGAGATGGACCCAACTAGCTTTGGGGAGCAGGTAGAGATTTCCCTAGTGTCCCTGGGAGAAGGAGAAATGGTGCCCAAGGCCCACATGCCCAGAAATACTTCCAAGTACCGGCAGTGGGTCACCATTGATGGGCAGAGGATGGAGGCTCTGCGTGACACAGGAGCCAGTATGACTACTATCAAGAGTCAGTTGGTGTCAGCAGAGCAGATAGTACCTAATACATTCCACCAGGTCAGAGTCGCTGACAATCGCGAGAGTCACCTACCGGTGGCTCTGGTTCCCTTTGAGTGGGGGGGGTCTCTGGTACTCTGAAAGTAGCTGTGAGTCCTGCCATGCCTGTAGATTGTCTGTTAGGCAATGACCTTGAGCACACTGCTTGGAAAGAAGTGGAGCTCAGGTCTCACCTGGAGATGTTAGGGTTACCTGAGTGGGTCTGCATGACCACACGGTCCATGGCTGACCGAGAGGGAAGTCAAGGGCATCTGGAGCCTGGAACGATGGCCCAGACAGCTGCCAGGAGGAGGGACCAGGGGTGCGGGAAACCGGCCCCAGCTGTTCCCACAGTGGCTGACGGGTCTCCTGAGGAGGAGGCTTCCGAGCCAACTGGGGAAGACATTGCCGCCCTAGGTGACTTACCTGAGCTTGCTGGCTGGCAAGTTGAGGGTGGACCCACCAGGGAGGAATTCTGCAAGGCACAGAAAGAATGTCCCACTGTAGAAAGTTTGAGGAAACAAGCCTCAAACCAGGCAGCCGGCGACGCCTCTGGCGATCACCACCTATATTGGGAGAATGATCTCCTCTACAGTGAGCCTAAGGTTCCGGGCTTTGGGGCAGCACGTATGCTGGTGGTCCCCCAATGTTACCGAACCTTCCTACTGGGTCTGGCTCACGACATTCCCCTGGCAGGACATTTGGGGCAGGGCAAGACCTTTAACAGGCTTGTCACCCACTTTTATTGGCCCAAAATGAGGACACACTCAGACAAGTTCTGCAGATCCTGTCCTACCTGCCAGGCCAGTGGTAAAGCAGGAAAAAGGGTTAAAACCCCCCTGATTCCACTTCCTGTCGTTGGCACCCCCTTTGAAAGGGTGGGCATCGACATTGTTGGTCCCTTGGACCCCAAAACTGCCTTAGGCAACAGGTTCATCCTGGTTTTGGTGGACCATGCCACCCGTTACCCAGAGGCAATCCCTCTGAGGACAGTAACTTCACCGGTGGTGGCCAGAACCCTGATGGGGATATTTACCCGTGTGGGATTCCCCAAGGAAATAGTGTCTGACAGAGGCACTAACTTCATGTCTGCATACATGAAGTCTCTGTGGGATGCGTGTGGTGTAACTTACAAGTTCACCCCACCCTATCACCCCCAGTCAAATGGTCTTGTGGAGAGATTCAACAAGACCCTGAAAGGCATGATTGGTGGCCTCCCTGAGGCCATGAGGCGTAAGTGGGACGTCCTCTTACCATGCCTTCTCTTTGCTTACAGAGAGGTCCCCCAGAGAGGGGTAGGGTTCAGTCCCTTTGAACTTCTCTATGGGTACCCTGTCAGGGGACCCTTAAGCATTGTCCAGGAGGGATTGGAGAAAGCTCCAAAGACACCCCCTCAGGATGTGGTCAGCTATATGTTGGCCCTCCGCAACCAGATGACCCGCTTCTGGAAAGAAGCCCAAGATAACCTTGAGGCCAGGCAAGAGGTGATGAAACAATGGTATGACCAGAAGGCCACCCTGGTAGAGTTTCAACCTGGAGACAAAGTGTGGGTAATGGAGCCAGTAGAGCCCAGAGCTCTCCAGGACCGCTGGTCTGGCCCCTTTGAAATAAAGGAGCGGAAAGGGGAGGCCACTTACCTAGTGGACCTCAAAACCCCTAGGAATCCCCTAAGGGTGCTCCATGTGAACCGACTAAAAGCTCATTTTGAGAGGTCGGAGATCAACATACTTCTGATCACAGATGAAGGAACGGAAGAGGAGAGTGAACCTCTCCCCGACCTCCTCTCTGCCCAAGAAGGTGATGGGTCAGTAAGCGGGGTCATTCTGTCTGACTCCCTGACTCTAAATCAGAAAGGAGACTGTTATGAGCTGTTGGAGCCGTTCTCCCCCCTGTTCTCCCTTACTCCTGGGCTGACCCACCTCTGTGTTCATGATATTGACACCGGTGACAGTCTCCCTGTGAAAAACAAATTTTACAGGTTGTCGGATAAGGTGAAGGCCAGCATCAAGGAGGAGGTCTCCAAGATGTTGACTCTAGGGGTCATTGAGAAATCCAGTAGTCCCTGGGCCAGCCCAGTGGTATTGGTCCCTAAGGCTACTGCCCCAGGTGCGAAGCCAGAACTCCGGTTCTGTGTGGACTACCGGGGTCTCAACTCAGTCACACGGACTAATGCTTACCCCATCCCCTGAGCTGATGAGCTCGTGGACAGGCTAGGCGCTGCCAAGTTCCTGAGTACGTTTGATCTTACTTCAGGGTACTGGCAGATCGGCCTAACTGACGGGGCCAAGGAAAGATCCGCATTTTCAACCCCTGATGGCCATTACCAGTTCCGGGTGATGCCGTTTGGGTTGAAAAATGCCCCCGCTACCTTCCAACGGTTGGTTAACGGGGTCCTAGCTGGCAAGGATGCCTTCTGTGCAGCCTACCTGGATGACATAGCTGTCTACAGTTCCAGCTGGGAGGAACACCTGCTTCACCTCAAGGAGGTGCTTCAGGCCCTGCAACAGGCAGGCCTGACCATCAAGGCCAGTAAGTGCCAGATTGGGCAGGGTTCCGTGGTGTACTTAGGACACCTAGTGGGGGGTGGCAAGGTGCAGCCACTCCAGGCCAAGATTGAAACTATCAAGGCCTGGCAACCACCCCGAACACAGACGGAGGTGAGAGCCTTTCTAGGCCTCACAGGATACTACCGCCGATTTGTCAAGGGCTATGGTACCATTGTAACACCCTTGACAGAACTCACTTCCAAGAAGCAACCTAGGTTGGTGAATTGGACAGAGGCTTGTCAGAAAGCCTTTGACGCCCTGAAGGAAGCCATGTGCACGGCCCCCGTACTCATGGCCCCTGACTACTCCCAGGAATTTATCGTGCAGACAGACACTTCAGAGCATGGCATAGGGGCAGTCCTAGCACAGCTGAATGAGGAGGGCAGAGATCAACCGGTAGTCTTTATTAGCAGAAGGCTATTACCACGGGAACAGAGGTGGAGTGCTATTGAACGAGAAGCTTTTGCTGTGGTCTGGGCACTGAAGAAGCTAAGACCCTACCTGTTTGGGACTCACTTCCGGGTTCAGACAGACCACAGGCCCCTCAGATGGCTCATGCAGATGAGGGGTGAGAATCCAAAACTCTTGAGGTGGTCCATTTCCCTACAGGGGATGGACTTTACGGTGGAACATCGCCCAGGGGTTGACCACGCCAATGCTGATGGTCTCTCCAGGTACTTCCGCCTTAGCGATGAGAGCTCCCAGGAGGTCGGGTAGCTCTCCCCACTTTCAGCTGGGGGGGACACATGTTAGACCTGACAGTCTTAGGGTAGTCACCCCTAACTTTTTGCCTGCCTCCCTCCATTTTTTTGGACACTGTTTTTGCTGGTTTATAGACTCTGCGCACTTTACCACTGCTAACCAGTGCTAAAGTGCATATGCTCTCTCCCTTAAAACATGGTAACCTGGAATCATACCTGATTGGACTATTAATTTACTTATAAGTCCCTAGTAAGGTGCACTTTATGTGCATAGGGCTGGTAAATTAAATGCTACTAGTGGGCCTGCAGCACTGGTTGTGCCACCCACTTAAGTAGCCCCTTTTTCCTTGTCTCAGGCCTGCCATTCCAAGGCCTGTGTGTGCAGTTTCACTGCCACCTCGACTTGGCATTTAAAAGTACTTGCCAAGCCTAGAACTCCCCTTTTTCTACATATAAGTCACCCTTAAGGTGTGCCCTAGGTAACCCCTAGGGCAGGGTGCTGTGTAGGTAAAAGGCAGGACATGTACCTGTGTAGTTATATGTCCTGGTAGTGTAAAACTCCTAAATTCGTTTTCACACTACTGAGAGGCCTGCTCCCTTCATAGGCTAACATTAGGGCTGCCCTCATACACTGTTGAAGTGGCAGCTGTTGATCTGAAAGGAGCAGGGAGGTCATATTTAGTATGGCCAGAATGGTAATACAAAGTCCTACTGACTGGTGAAGTCGGATTTAATATTACTATTCTAGAAATGCCACTTTTAGAAAGTGAGCATTTCTTTGCACTTAAATCCTTCTGTGCCTTACAATCCATGTCTGGCTGGGCTTGGTTGACAGCTCCCTGTGCATTCACTCAGACACACCCCAAACACAGGGTACTCAGCCTCACTTGCATACATCTGCATTTTGAATGGGACTTCCTGGGCTGGGAGGGTGGAGGGCCTGCTCTCACACAAAGGACTGCCACACCCCCTACTGGGACCCTGGCAGACAGGAGTAAACTGAAAGGGGACCTGGTGCACTTCTTAGCCACTCTTTGAAGTCTCCCCCACTTCAAAGGCACATTTGGGTATAAAACAGGGCCTCTTCCCTACCTCATCAGACACTTGCTGGAGAAGAACCCTGAACCAGAAACTACATCCTGCCAAGAAGAACTGCCTGGCTGCTCAAAGGACTCACCTGTCTGCTTTCTACAAAGGACTGCTGCCTTGCTGTTGCCCTGCTGCCTTGCTGAACTCTTGTCTGGCTGTGAAAGTGCTCTCCAAGGGCTTGGATAGAGCTTGCCTCCTGTTCCCTGAAGTCTCAGGACCAAAAAGACTTCTCTCTTTTACTGGGACGCTCCGTGCGCCGAATATTTCGACGCACAGCTTGTTTCGCGGCGAGAAAAACGCCGCACACCGACGCTGATCGACGCGACGCTCTTGGGACGATCGAAGATCCGACGCACGGCCTCGCAAGGACAACGCCGCCCGACCTCTAGAGGAGAAATCGACGCGACGCCTGCCGTGAGATCGTAATTTCAACGCGCAGCCCCGCAGATCGAAGTCTAGAGGAGAAATCGACGCGACGCCTGCCGTGAGTTCGTAAATTCGACGCGCAGCCCCGCAGATCGACGTACAGCCGGAGAACAAGCAGGAGAATCCACGCACAGACCCGGGACATCTGGTAATCCCCGCGATCCACAGAAAGAGACTGTCCACGCGCCGGAAAACGACGCCCGACTTCCCCGCGTGGAAAATAACGACGCGAGTCCGTGTGTGCTGGGGAGAAATCAACGCACACACCCTTTTTCCACGCACCTCTTCTCTTGTGGCCCTCTGAGGAGATTTTTCCACTCCTAACCAGGTACTTGTGCTTGAAAGAGACTTTTGTTACATTCTAAAGACTTAAGACACTTTATATCACTTCCCTGTGATATTTCTACAATTTTCCATTGCAACTTTATTCTTTTTGACCTACAATTATCCTGATAAATATTATATATTTTTCTAAACACTGTGTGGTGTATTTTTGTGGTGCTATATGGTGGTATTGTATGATTTATTGCACAAATACTTTACACATTGCCTTCTAAGTTAAGCCTGACTGCTCGTGCCAAGCTACCAGAGGGTGGGCACAGGATAATCTTGGATAGTGTGTGACTTACCCTGACTAGAGTGAGGGCTTTTGCTTGGACAGAGGGTAACCTGACTGCCAACCAAAAAACCCATTTCTAACAGTGACGCTTTCCTCGATACCCGGAGGGGGCCTCGAGGCACCTTTGCTGAGCCGAGGAGGTCACACCCATAGGAGCTGTGACCTCCTCAGCCCAGCAAAGTTCAGCTCAGACAGCCAGGAGTCTGCGCAAATTGTACATGTTTGCTCCTGGCTGCCTGACCTGAACATGAAGAGTGTCTGTCAGGCTGACCTCTGTTCAGCCTGACAGACACTCTTCATGAGGGGCAAAAGGTGGGGGGCGTGGCCCCTCCGCCTTAAACGACGGGCCGTGCCTGTCAGGCACCTAAAATGATTCTTCCTGCAGAAAAGGGAAGCCTCTCATCTCTGTGGCTCTCAGACATATTGCATTAATCCACTAGTTTTCTTATAGCGTTTACTCTCACATTCGATTTTGCAGTGAGTATTTTATAGATCATCTACATGTTATAAAACTGAAGTATGTCAAGTGGCACACACACACATTATTTGCACATCCCCACTCTTACAAATGAAGATATTCTGATTCAGCCACATGAATTAAAAGGATGGATGGAATGAAGATATTCTGGCTTGTTACTTTTCTCTTGTGTAAATGGTTGTGAAAGATGCAAGTTTCATGTTCGTGTAACTTGTTTAAGTGATTTTATACTATCTTGTACATAATATTACAGATCTTTGTGCATCACTGCACCTATACTACATCACTGACTGTGTATAACCCTGTCTAATTTGATGATACCAATATGCCTCGATTAGAAGAAAGGAGAAGGTGCGTGTAACTTTGTGTATATTTAACAAATGATTGCTTTACCCATGAAGGAAACTGAAAGTGATATACACTAGTACCAACCTATTAACAAGACCAATTGGATCTTTTGTTTTGTATATTATGATTATTCTGGTCCTAGTGGGCTAAAGTGTTGACCCTATTCATATATACACTGTGTACTAGTCCAACAGCAGTTGAAGAGGGATTTTATTTGCTTGCACCAGGGTCCATGGTATCCTTGCTACTCTGGTACCGATTCTCCAAATTTCCATCAGTGATATACGTCTCTAATTTATGGAACTCAATGTGCTTATCTTACCAAAAGTGGCACAGAGATTCGGGTTGTCTGGCCTGCTCCCAAAATCCAGTGAAACACCCTGAATATCTGACAGAGAACCAAGGACCTCCACAAGCCTCTTTAATTCACAGACCTCCCTTCAGTTCTCACAACTTTTAAGCCTGGGTGGAGTTTGTGGAGTTCGCTACGCGGAACTCCACAAGGTGCCGAAAAAACTCTGCCATTATGAGGAGTTCCACGAGCGGTGGAGTTTGGGTAAGGCACACTGTTCGCATTAATTTTCAGTGCAGGAGAAACAGATTTTCAGCCAGGAGAACGGCATCACGTGGAGCGTCAGAGGGCACTAACTTCTTTTTGCCACTCAAGTAGATTTTCTACTTTAGCAGCAGCTTCCTCAACGAGAGTGTCAACTTAATCATCGTGCACGGTCAAGGCCTACCGCAACTGCTCGTGTTCACCAATCTCGCTAATGCTCACCAACTTATCGATTTCTCTCACTCATGCTTACTAACTTAATGTTGGCGAGTGAGAGAAAAAACTCTGCTCTGCGTCACCTCGCAAAGTTTTTATGCACTCCGCGCAGAGTGGGGAAAACTCTGCGAACTCTGCCGACAGAGTGGAATTCTTCGCCCACACCTACTTTCAATGTGGCCAAAGAGCAGAATTAAGGCATTCTTTGGAAGGCACATACACACAAAATGATCAGGTGATATCAATGCGCAACCAACGATTTCCTGGGAAAATCAGTTGAAAAATTATTTTACTTTGCAAGCCGTAGTAAAGTCATGCTATTAAAATTGTCTCTCTACTTTCAAAGACTTGGGTAATGTGGTTTGTGTAAAGTATTTATAAACTTGCACGTGTACATTCAGAAGCTGATTGCCAAAGGGCGTTTCTCTCCCTGGATCTCCAATCCTGCTCAGTTTATATATAATAGATGCGCTGTCCAACTTCTGGGCAGTATTAGCAAATAGAATAAGCCACAATGACCAGTTATTTCAATCCGAAACAGAAGCTGCGATTCACCAAACAAACTCCCATCCTGAAACCCACATGAGTTCAGAATTCTTTTACCGTGTACACTGAATTTGACTTACTTTTTCTTTCCTCGCAGTTACTGAACAATATCATTAATGCCTCAACTCTTTATTCCTTTTTATAATTTTCAGTGTGTCATCTTTGTCTCCCTGATGTGATGAGCCCCACACGGGATGAAATGCAGACACGATTACTGACAGAATTTAAGACTCGAGATGTCCTATTGCTGAAAAGAAGGCTTATAAAATAGTGGTGCAAAAAAACACTGACATGTTGACACTCGCATTGAACACGTGTGTCAGTAAGTGGCACTTCCCCCGCGGTTCTCATGTAAGTTCTACGGGGTCCCTGAGTGCTCTCCCAAAGCATTCACCCTGGAACAAGGCAAGCAGGATAATTTACTGTAGCCTGGGGCATCGGCCTAATTGGATGAGACTAAACCTGGCTGGCTTTGGCTCCTGATGGACTGAGTCAACCTAAAGAGATGGTTCTCATAGAGGTGTTTGCCCAGGCAGACGAGGTGTATGCATGTCTCCATGTCACTTCTTCTGTGTGAACAAATGCGTTTGTGGCCTCGAAACACGAGCACTAAAGAAAGGGACTATGAAGGAATGTTTGTAACCTGTTTTAAGGAATTATCTGCCCTGACAGGACGCCCAGCTATCACTTAGTGAGTGGGTCATCATCACGTTAGCATTCCCATATCTCGCCAACAATGGATGCATACACAGCATTCTTGGCTCCGCCTGATATTTATTCACAGGTTACTACTTCTACTCAATACAATTTTCCGTGGCAGCTGTTTAATGCTCTTTCCAATATCTTTAAGTCCGAATCTGTTTTAATTCCTCACTTTGGATAAGAGCAACAAATGTTTTGAGAAGCGCTATAAGAAAGAAGCAAGCTATCAACCCACACCTTATACATTTTCCACCAGATATATTTTAAGGTAAGTCAAAGCTAGAGTTGGTATTGTGCGGACACGTTTCTGAGTAGCGCTCCTGTAACTATTGGCTCTGGAACTATTTGTCTTCTATCAGTTATTTACACGTCTTCATTGATTTTTCAGTTGTGATTAAAAGTGCAATATGTTGCAAAGTTAAGAGGTCCTATTTTAACGTGTTACAATATTATTTTTTTCTGATTGTCTGTTTTAATGCTGTCAGACCTCATTTGGGAAGCCACTAATTAAGCAGCTGCTGCTAGACCTCAGCCATTGGGGCCTGGGTAAGTTGCCTCTCACGTCCGGGGTCTGTAGTACTAAGGCGCTGCAAACTGGGCCACCACTTGACTCTCAGTGGTAGCGATAAGCACAGAGCACCTGAAAATAAATCACTGCTCTGAGACAGTGTGCTGAATCTCCTGGGTGAACTCTGGTGAACTTTTCAGATGTCCTACCGCACAAATCCCAGCCTGGTGAGGCTTTCTTGGATCTGCAGGCACAAACTACAGCAGTGATATGATGGGAGAGGGAGGGCTGAATTAGCAAGCAAGTGATCCTGTTGTTTTTACGGCACATAAATAGTGGCCCTGGGAGGAGTTAGAAAAACTCCATCTACTTCAATCACTGGGGATGTGGCAGGCTGATGAGACAAAGAGGGAGTGGGTGTCAACAATTTGTTGGTCATCACAGAGGGGCAGGAGGTAGGAGGGATGCAGGGGGCTGCTCTCCTAGAAGTAAAACGTGTTTAGTACTCCTCCCTTTGGTTTATAGAGCTGAGCATGACAGAGTGCTCCTTATCTCTACTGTACAGGCCGAAGAGAGGAAACAAACCCGCTGCGTACAACAATTGCACTAGTGGGCTAAGAGGTAAGTGTGTAGTTAAGCTACTGCCTGCATCAGGGGCATAGTGAACCTCCTCCCCTTTAGCAGATACAGTGGGTTGGGGTTCTTGATGGGCCTCTTCTGTCTGCAGCTCGGTAGACAAAGGCTCATAATTAATTTAGGAGTGTGAGTGAGTGAAAGATAGGATGGGTGGATGGTGGATGGATGGATGGATAAATGGGTGGATGGATGAAATAGTGGATTGATAGATGTATAAATAAATAAGTGAAAGGATGGATGTAAAAATGTAAGAGTGAAAGGCTGGTAGGGTATATAAGTGAAAAGGAGAGTGGATGGATTGATTGATGGATGAATGGGGTGAAAGTGTGCATTGATGGATGATGAGAGAAAGGATGGGTGGACAGTACAATGAGTGAAAGGATGGATGGATGGATGGATGAGTGGGAAGTTAAGTGGATGGACAAGTGTATTGATGGGTGGAGTGAAAGGCAAGAATGGAATGAGCGAAAGGATCAATGATTGAAAGGATGTATATAAAGATAGATAAGTAAAACAATGGCTGTCTGGATGAAAGGATGGATGGATGGATGATAAATGGATGGGTGGCTGAGTGAAAGGGTGAATTGAAGGATAGGTCAATATATGGATAGATGGATGAGTGAGTGAAAGGATGGATGGCTGAGTGAAAGGGTAAATGGAGGGATGTGTGAATGGATGGATGGGATGAAGGGTGGATGGATAGGTGTAAGGATAGATGGCAGAGTAAAAGGATGGATATATGGGTGAGCCAAAGGGAGGATGATGGATGGATGGAGTGAAAGGATGGGAAGATGGAGCAAAAGGGTGGATAGCTGAGCGAAAGAATGGATGGATCATTGAATAGATGGATAAATGGATGGATAAAAGGGGGATGGATAAGTGAAAGAATGGATGATTGAGTCAATGGATTTATTTGATGGATAGGTGTCCCTGGACCAGTGGTGGCTCTTCTTTATAGGCTCCACAGCTACAATACGCCCTCCTTGTTTTGTGGTCCATTTTTATTGTATCAAGAGTGAATTATTATTAACTCTTGATCTAATAAAAATCAAATGCGGACCTGCTTCTAGTCCAGCAAAGAACTGAGGCAGCTAGTGACACTGTTTAATGCTGGGACAAGTGCATTAAAGTGCATGCGCCAGCCATCAGAGATACTGTCCAGAGCTGGGAAAATCCCCACACTATGAACATGTCTGTGTGACTATGTGTGTGAGATAAAGTGAGGAGAGTTAGTGAGGGAATGAGTTGGTGAGGGAGAATGACAGTGAGTCTAACTGAGTGTTACTGGGTGTGAGACGGAGTCACAGTAATTCTGAGTAATCCAGAATGAGTGAGAATGAGTGGGAATGGGTGAGACAGAGTCGGTCAGAGTAGAATGAGTGAGCCTTTAATAGGACATTTGAGCTCCTTGCAGAACCTTTTGAGCTGAGGCACCGAATAGTTCTCCAACCTCTCCTGCTCAAACATCAAATCTGCAGCTCTAACTAATGGCTCACCAGACAGAGACATGATTGTGAATACAACTCAAAGGTTGCAAAGTTTCAAGAAGGCAAACAAAAAGACCCAGAAAAAAGTTTAAAAAACAGTATGTGGTTATGTAATGGTCTGTGATATGGAAGTAGTGTACACCGATCACTGTATGTCAAGTACAGATACAAGTCCTATCCTCACCATTTATCACCAATGCTATAAATGGGGTCTCTAGTTGGCAGTGATATGTACCCTGTTCAAGCAGGGAGCATCACTCTAGTCATGGAAAGGGAGTCACACAGCTAAGATAACCCCTGCTCATCCCCTTGGTAGCTTGGCACGAGCAGTCAGGCTTATCTCAGATGCAATGTGCAAAGTATTTGTACACACATACACATTAACATAGAGAAAATATCACTAAAGTACTTCACCGGTTTAGAAAAGTAGCCAATATGTATCTGAGTAAAAAAAGACCAAAACAACAAAAATGTAACATACACAAGTAAAGATAACACTTTTTAACTGTTTAAGTGACTCCTAGTCCATAATAATCAATGGTTGTATATCTATTTAGCAAAAAGTGCCGGGGAAGCATAAAAAACAAAGGCGATGTGGGCCGCAGGGGAGGTGAGGCACTAAAAAAGCAAAGAGATGCGTCAGTTCCTTACTGCACAGGGGAATTGATGTGTTGATTCTTTCTTTGCATGTGAGGTGATGCGTTGGTTCCTTACTGGCAGAGGAGGTGATGCATAGATTCTTTCCTCACAAGAAAGGCAATGCATTGATTCTTGGACACTTGGCCTCGGTTCCTTACTGCAGTGAGGGGTCAATGAGAAAAATGATACCCAGGGACGATGAGTGAAAAATCCGGATGTGCTGTCTTGATGAGGCCATGGTGACATAGGCACTGCAATGATTCTGAATCCACGAGACAAGACTTGCATCGATTTTCTCAGCCGCAGCACATCTGTGCATGGATTTTCTCCTTCAGGTCACCAGCTCACACTTCCAAGGGCCCAGGAACTGTAGTTGCCACCTCTTGGCAAATCAGGATTCTCAGCAGAAGAGCCCAGGCACTGTCAGTTGATATCCCTGAGACATCTTAACAGGAGGCAAGCTCAGTTCAAGCCCTTGGAGAGCCTTGTAAAGCAGGGTGTAGAAAGCAAAGTCCAGTCCTTTCACTCCCAGGACAGAAGCAGCAAGCAACAGGCTAGCATAACAAACCAACATACAGAGTGACAGTCCCTCCTAAAGCATCCAGCTCTTCTTCCTGGCAGAATGTCCTCAATCCAGAATTGTTCTAACTATGTGGAGTCAGAGGTCCACTGCTTATCCCCATTTCTGTATTTGAAGTAGGCAAACTTCAAAGAGAAGTATTTGTAGTATACAAGACCCTCCCTTTCAAGTAGGGTGCACTATGTGCCCAGGGCCTGTAGATTAAATGCTACACTGGTTGTGCCACCCACTTAAGTAGCCCCTTAACCTTGTCTCAGGCCTGCCATTGCAAGGCCTGTGTGTGCAGTTTTACTGCCAATTTGACTTGGCATTTAAAAGTACTTGCCAAGCCTAAAACTCCCCTTTTCTACATATAAGACACCCCTAAGGTATGCCCTAGGTAATCCATAAGGCAGGGTGCTGTGTAGGCAAAGGGTAGGACATGTACCTTTGTAGTTTACATGTCCTGGTAGTGTAAATCTGTTTTTACACTGCTGTGAGACCTGCTCCCTTCATAGGCTAACATTAGGGCTGCCCTCATACATTGTTTGAGTGGTAGCTGCTGAGTTGGAAGGTCACATTTAGTATGGCCAGAATTGTGATATAAAATCCTGGTGACTGGTGAAGTTGGATTTAAAATTACTATTTTAGAAATGCCACTTTTAGAAAGTGAGCATTTCTCTGCACTTAAATCTTTCTGTGCCTTACAATCCATGTATGGCTGGGTTTAGTTGACAGCTCCTTGTGCATTCACTCAGACATACCCCAAACACAGGATACTTAGCCTCACTTTCATACATCTGCATTTTGAATGGGTCTTCCTGGGCTGGGAGGGCGGAGGGCCTTCTCTCACACAAAGGACTGCCACAACCCCTACTGAGACCCTAGCAGACAGGATTGAACTAAAAGGGGACCTGGTACACTTCTAAGCCACTCTCCCCCACTTCAAAGGCACATTTGGGTATATAAACGGGCCTCTGCCCCTTCCAACTCAGACACGTCCTGGAGAAGATGACTGGAACCAGAACCTGCATCCTGCCAATAAGAACTGCCTGGCTGCCCAAAGGACTCACCTGACTGCTTTCTGTGAATGACTGCTGCCTTGCTGTTGGCCTGCTGCCTTGCTGCTTTCTGGCTGTGGTGAAGAAGTGCTCTCCAGGGGCTTGGATAGAGCTTGCCTCCTGTTCCCTGAAGTCTCAGGACCAAAAAGACTTCTCTCTCGCAACTGGACTCCTTATGCAGTGAAATTTCGATGCACAGCTTGCTAAAACCGACGCACAGCCTGCCCTGCGGTGAGAAATTCACTGCATGCCGAACCAGAATGATGCAGCGTGACTTCGCAAGGAGACGATTGATGCGGCGCCTGCGTTGTGGCCAGAACTTCGATGCACTGCCCACCTGATTGACGCACAGCCAACCTGGGACGACGCAGCCCTACTTCCAGAGGGGAAATTGATGCAGCACCTGCCTTGCGGATGAAAATTCCACGCAACGCCCACGGGATCGACACAGCACTTGTGACTTTGCTCCGCAAGCCCAGGATTCCACTCACAGACCCCGGGGTGTCTGAAAACCCCGCAATCCAAAGATGATTCATGACCGAGCGCCAGAAATCAACGCACAGCTGCCCTGCGTGGAAACTAAATGACTCATTGCCTTGTGCGGCCCGAGAAATCAACGCACACCCATTTGTTTTCACGCTTATCCTCCTCTGCGGCCCTTTGCGGAGATTTTTCACGCGAACCAGGTACTGTGTGCTTGAAAGAGATTTTGTTTACTTTAAAAAGACTTAAGACACTTTATATCACTTTTCAGTGATATTTCTACATTTACTTATTGCATCTTTAATCATTTTGACCTGCAAATATCCAGATAAATATTATATATTTTTCTAAACACTGTGTGGTGTATTTGTGTGGTCCTATATTGTGTTATTGTATGATTTATTGCACAAATACTTTACACATTGCCTTCTAAATTAAGACTGACTGCTCAGTGCCAAACTACCAGAGGGTGGGCACAGGATAATTTGGATTGTGTGTGACTTACACTGAATAGAGTGAGGGTCCTTGCTTGGACAGGGGGTAACCTGACGGCCAACTAAAGACCCCATTTCTAACCCCTGGACTTAGGGCAATCTGTTAGTATGCAGGGGTCAAATCAAATGTACCCAGACCCCAGAATGCCAATGAGCTCATCAGATTTAGGTATGTGGTGAGTGCCAGTTTTGATGACTCGATTGAAACCTCTGTAGTCCACACAAAACTTCAATTCCTTCTTTTTCTTTTCCACCTGCACCAGCACTACTGGACTGGTCCATGGACTGTCAGAGGGCTCAATTGCCCCCATTTCCAGCATCTTCACTACTTCAGCATTAATACTGGCTTTGACCTGGTCATACAACCTGTAAAACATGTTTTTGACAGGTAGGCTGTCATCAGAGTCAGTGTAATGGACACACAAAGTGATGACTCCAGGGGTCAGGGAAAACAGTCCAGCAAACTGTCCAACACTTGTCTGCAGTCTTTATGCTGCTGGTCTGTCAACTTGGTAGAGAGCACTATTCCCTCCACTGACCGATCTTGTGCATTGGTGGAGTGGCAGTCTGGCAGAGGCTCACTCTTCTCCTTCCCTTCTTCATTTGTGACCATCAGCATGGTCATATATGCCCTATGTTTGCGAGGTTTCAATCTGTTGACGTGGGGTACTCTGTGGGGACTCCTAGGGGGACCAAGTGCCACCACGTAGGTGATCTTCCCCTTAATACTCAAACGGGGATAGGGTCCAATCCATTTGTCTTGAAGGGCCACGGGAGCTACAGGCTCCATCATCTTCACCAACCATCCTGATTGATACTCAGGCATAGCAGCCTTCTAGTCATATCAGAGCTTTATAAGCTCTTGCCTGGCCTCCAGGTTGCTGCTTGTTCTCTTTATGGACTCTGCTATGCAAGACCGCAGGCCTCGCACATAATCCAGCACATCTTGTTTGAGCTCTTTCAATTACTTCTCCCAAGTTTCTCTAACCAAACTCCATGGTCTTCTTGCAGGATGGCCAAATAGTAACCCAAGGGGGCTAAAACCAACCCTTTTCAGTGGCACCTATCTGTCAGAGCACAGCAGGAGAACATCCCATCTCCTCCTGAGCTTGTCAGACAAGCCCATGATCATGCCCTTTGGGGTCTTATTTAATCTTTCCAGCAGATCATTGATCTGGGGTTGATATGTGCTGGTGAACTTGTAAGTAAAACCATATTCATCCCACATTGCCTTGAGATAGAGAGACATAAAGTTAGTCCCCCGGTCTGAGACCATCTTCCTCAGAAAGCTCACTCTCATGAAGATGCAAAGTAGGGCTCTGGCCACTGTGGAAGCAGTGACCTCAACGAGGGGTATTGCTTCTGGTTATCTAGTGATATGATCCACTACCTGGAACATCGGAAGAAGACAGACTACCCTGCTGGACCCTTAGACTGAACCACAGAAGGCTTCCACTCAGAAGGACCGCACCTGCTGCACTCACAAGGATCCACAAAGAAGGGACTGTGTCTGACTCAAAGGAAAAAGAATAGACTCCATGATCAGCAACAGGTACAACAGAGTTGGAAAATCACCTGCCCAGCCAAAGAAAGGATCACCCCAGCTGACCAGTTCCAACTGCATTTTTCCTTTACTGTGCAGGTGCATTGTGGGAAATTTAGTTCTAGCCCCTAAGAGGCACTCCAGAGTCTCTGAACCCTTGGCTGGTGCAACTGGATCCTTGTTTCTCCAAAGGAACTCAGAACTAACAAGCTCCAGGAGGACACTGGCTTGACATTGAAAGTCAAGCTCCCATCATCAACTCAGCCTGATCACATTAGTTTGTCCTGCTGAAAGCTCTGGAGCTCCTCATCGTCAAAGTCAAGGACTTCCAGAGGATCACCGAGGCATTGTGCTGTAGCACAACGCCATTGTAGAATCAAACTCTGGATCTGAGGAACGCAAGGACTCATCGAGAGAAAAGCTCCAAGAAAAAGACTAACTACAAAGGTAATTTTTGGGGCATGACCTAGCCCTCAACCTATCCGACCCACGCTCTATCTTGGTTTCCCTAAAACTTAAAACTTTGACCACGTAGCCATGTGTGTTATTTTATGCTTATTAGTGCTAAAATAAATTTTTTTAGAAAATTAATATTTAAAAAATCATATCTCTGGTTCCCTACATTGGATGTTTCTTGTTTTGGTATCAATATAGATAAACATATTCCCTATTTTTATAAATTGGTCTTGGATTTTTATTGTGTTGTGTCTTTTACTTGTTTACTGTCTTGGAGGTATTAAATGATTTTCACATAACCTGTCTCTTAAGATAAGCCTGACTTTTCGTTTGCTAAACTACCACAGGTTGAGTAAGGATTCATTTACTGAGACTTGACTGGACCTATTCGTGATTGTGATATAATTACTAGCTGGGGATCCACAGCCCCTAGTTCTAAAGACTCACTTTTCTACAAATAGCATCTCTGCATTTTTTCCACAGCATCAAACTTTAGTAATTGAAAAGATGACAGAGCGAAATGAGAGCATTCACTGTTAAACGTTTATTAAAATGTAATGCTGAATTCACCAGTGTTTGCTCTTTGGAGGTGGGTTTAACTATTCTGCTATTGATTGCTTCCTCTCTGTTCTTGTGCGTTTTTGCTGGCAAGCAGAGTTTGGGTGAGTTTAGAGCAGATATTGAAGCTTGGCCTTAAGGATATTTGTTTATATAAAATTAATTAGAGACGTTTTCATAGGATATTTATTGCTGGAACCACACTGGTGGTTGTGTTCTTACCACTAGCAGAGCACACAGAACAGCTCTTAAAGGACCAGTGGCTTTAGAGCATGATGCTTAAATAATACAAAGTAAACATTAACAAAGCAATGAATAAGAATGTGAATTCAAATAATAAATAAATGAACACATCGATAAACCCATCAATTCTGTCACAGCGTTACGGTTTACGTTTTAGTAGACGCGCACATGAGCAGGGGAAAAAATACAGTCTCTCGCGGTGAGTATAGACAATTAGTGGTGGGCTGCCATTCTGTCCATGCAGACCAAGGGGAAGACCACTGACCAAAAAGCTATCTGTGTATGCATATATTTATGTGTTTTTGTTTATGATTTGTTCTGAAAACATAAATCTGTAAAGCTGCCTGTAGCCCAGTCCTAAAAATATCCACTCCTACCCCTATAACACCCTTAAATCACTGACATTAGAATGTGATTGCCTGCTGGAATTGCATAACCCATGCATTTCTTTCAGATTATTGTGCAAATGGAGTAAAGCACATATCTCACACGTTTATTCTCATAAACCGCTTAAATCGAACGCAAATATGTGCCATTGGCCAGGATTCCAGAGGGACCACTTCATGCATGCCCCATGATCGCTCCCAGACCGCCTCCATGCCGTTTGATATTATTACAGGGAACTGTATCATAATCCCGAAAGGAAAACGAGAAAACGCAGCAAACTAATCCGCTGCAAGGGAATATTAGACGGATGCCCAGGCTGCATGGAAGCTAAGGACGCCGCAAGACTATGATTTAGCTCACTGCCCCTTGGAAACTCGGATTAATCGGGATTATGAACACATCCGTCGTGTTGAGGCCATTTTCTCACTAGCGTGATTAAGCAGCCCCCTTCCTTTTCAAAAGAGATCCGAAATTAGTCAAAAACCTGCTTTCCAATTAGTTATAATAAACTTAAAGCGCATCTCTTACACCATCTGTGCCCTCGGCCGCTTCCAGTTCAGAGTTGGAACGTTATTCACGGAGACAAGTCATGTACATCCCCGTTTAACAGAGCTGTGTATAATTACAGAGTAGCTGAAAGGGGCTTTCTTCGGTGTACCAAGGCGTGCAATTAAATGCCCTTTACATTCTGGAAACTTCTGCATGCAATTTCTAATTTTTTGACTTAAATCTGGGATTGGATTGATTTGCCTGTATATTTAATGTTAATGGAATAAACCGAGATGATGGCATCATAGACATGACGTCTGTTGTATGTGTATTATACAAGTGTCCGGCTGTACGTTATGTTATACCCGAAAGGCAGTACTCACTGTGTTCCTGAATCTGTTCATTTCCCATCTTTTGTGAGAATCATATCAAATTCATCAATTTAATCCACTTTTGTAATTCTTTTTGTTATGCGTGTCTGCTTACTCAAACTGCATTGGGCTCCCTTTTAGTTGTTTGACGGAAATATCGAACCAAATTGCATGGCCTATAATGGAACATACTGTATGCATTTCCTCTGTAGCAGTGCTTAATTTCTAAATAAAAACGTGCCGGTGCCAAAGCCCTCATCGTAAACACGCGGCTGCTGCTATTAAATGTGCGAACACGGAATATTGAGGCAACGTAACCGTGAAGCCATTTCGGGCCTCTTTAATCCCTTTACAGCCACTCCCTGCCCCTTCAGTTTACTCTTGAAGTTTTCTGCTTTCTCCCATTGTAACGTTTTTTTCTCTTCCTCTGTCTTTCCCATATATGTCTTTTGGTCGCAGTAAATACTTGAGGCAGAAAAATAAGTGCTGGCCCTCAAAAGTAAGTGCTGGTGCTCCGCACCGGAAACAACAAGCACAAACTAAGCACTGCACTGCAGGATCCAGGTCAAAAGAAGAGATACATTCAGTATATGTCAGAGGGAAATTATAAGAAAAGATTCGATTTGTTAACTATACACACAGGAGACGTCACTCAAGATATATGTGACTGTACGGTCACTTACTTGAAGCATCTCAGCTCAAGAGTTTGTTACCATTACATTACATTGTAGCTTTTACGTCCTGAGGTTTTACATCGCAGGTAAATACATCAGGGACTTTACTTCGCAGGTGAGCTTTTGCACTACTTTACTTCACAGGATGTTTTTTAATGCTTACAGGTCATCATATATGTGAATAAGTTCATACTATATAAGTGTGTATATATATATATATGTATATATATATATACATATATATATATATATATATATATTTATATATATATATCTTTTTTTTTTTCTGAAAAAAGAAAGGTTCCAGGGACGTTATAGACAGGTTCTGAATTTACTCATACAAAACCATCGAAATTCAGCAGTTATAGTTATAGTTCTTTTACGTTTTTAAGTAACTATAACTCAAACTCGAAGGTAAATATAGCTTGCACCTTCTCCATGCACAGTAGTCGCATTAATAATTTAATTGCAAATGTTGCAGTGATAATATGAAAGATGGGATAGAAGATGTCATTAATGATATAATATGTGGAGTATTTAGCTGTGCATGGCGAAGGCGCAAGTTCTAGTTACCTCAGGGCATGAGCTATAGTTACTTGAAAGCACTCTCAATATAAATGCTGAATTTCTAAGGTTTTGTAAAAGTAAATTCAGAACCTAACTATAACCCTGTAACCTTTGTTTTTTTCAGAGAATTTCTATGTTTTTTTTTTAACATCTAGTACTTTTTATTACTATACGATAATCCAACCGCCACTGTGCACAGCTTTAGGCCATTTGCAGTGGCGGCTGACCACAGCCATGCCCTGAGGCCAACCCCATATAAACATCCAACCTTGCACTGTGCATGGCCTTCACCCATGCGCAGTACAGATTGCACACAAGAGCTGGCCTACAGCCAGTCACTGCAGCCAACCCCCCTTAGGCTATGCACGGCGGTAGTTGGCAGCTGCCTCTCTTGGTGTAAGAGGGTGTATCTGGGGGTGAGAGTGGCTGTCAGAGTGTCTGTCTGGATATGAGAGTGCGTACATCATTGTTTTAGTGGTGTGTCAATATGTGCGTGGGACTGTGAGTGGGTGCATGAGGGTGTCAGTGGGTCTGTGTGTGGGAGTGTGACAGTCTGTGTGGGTGTGTGAGTGGATGCGTAACTGACTGAGTGGGTCTGTGAGTGGGTGCATGAGGGTCTGACTGGGCTGCAAGTGAGTGCATGAGGCTGTAAGTGGGTCTGTGAGTGGGTGCATGAGTGTCTGAGTGGATTTGTGAGTGTGGGCATAAGTGTCTAAGTGGCTGTGTAAGTGGGCAAAAGATCGAAAAAGATATGTACAGAGAGAGGAAGAGAGTGAGAAGGAGAGAGATAGTTTTTTAGGCGTTGATATATGACATACTTACATTGAGATTTTTCTGGACAACTTAAAAAGAAAAATGAATTTTTTATTGAAAAACAGTAACATTACCTTTCAGTATGAGCCTTAAAGAATTGTGGTTAAAAAAAGAGAGGAACGAGCCCAGCTGCACTCAAACCCTCAATCCTCAATGCTCAGTGTGAAAGTCTGAGACCTTCACACTATTGACTTTCATTTTTTTTTCTTTTTTTTGTTGTTGTCCTTTATGGGCTAATTAGAACTTGGAGGGGACCCACAAGAACCTCCCGCGGCCCCAACATATTTATTTATCTATTTTTATAATTTAATAAAATGCCCTTCATGGGCTATCTGGCGCCGTGGGGGAAGCCTTAAGGATTCCCTCGTGGTGTCATTGCTTTAGGCAGCAGAGAGCTGCTTTAACAGCAGCTCCCTGCTTGCTGAAGCATTTTATCTCTGCCCCCTGCACGCATGCTTGGGACAAAGATGAAAGCTCCACTGTTTGACAGCAGGACCTGCTTTAGAGGTCACGCTGTCAAACAGTGGTTTGCTGTGGCCTGCCAAAGCTGCAGCCAAGACACAGCAACAGCTGTGTCTGGGCACCCCGTGACATAGCAGGAGCCAGCCCTTGGGGGGTCCTCAGGGCCATTATTGGGTCTAAGCGGGAGCTGCATGGACCCACACCAATGTGGAGATAGCCCTGGGGAGGTGGAAATCCCCGGGGCTGAAGTGGGGGGCTGCGCAGCCCCCCACACCATATGTAAACATAGCTGCAGGGATGTGGTGATCTCCTGGGCTGTGGGGGACAAGGTGGACCCCCCACGCTGTATGTAAACATGACCCGGGGAGGTGGTGATCCCTGGGGCTGCGCACCTTATTTAAACATTGCCCTGGGGAGGTGGTGGTCCCTGGGTCTCGATGGGAGGGGCTGCATGGCCCTTCCAGTATTTATTGTAATTATAGCCCCGAGGAGGTGGTGGTCCCCGGGGCTGTGAGGGAGGCCAGGAGGCCCACCAACACTCAAAATTGTTAATTCCTACGAGACCTGGCTGACCCAGGGGCCTATCAAAAACAAGCACAGGAGGCAGCACCTGTGTTTTTAAAAAAAAATTTTGCAGCAAATTCATGAATATCACAAACTTGTGGCAAAAAAATAATATAAAAAAATGCTTTTTTTCTCTGAGATGTACCTCCATGACCCCACTCCCAACCCCCACCAGAGCTAAGCAGTCAGGGTGTCCCTACCCTGTCCCCTTTTCTTTTTTAAAAACTTTTTTAGTGGGACTCAGTTGAATCCAAGTCCTAAAATGGCTGCCAAAACTTCCTGGTTTGAAGTGTTGGCAGCCAATCACAGCTGTGCATTTCCCTGCACTAACTCATCTTTGTTCATGAATTCTTCATGGCCAGAGATCTACAAATTGGAATTTCCCTAAAAAGCACAATCTGTGTACCGGCAGCTACCTTTCTGCCAACTTTGTTGTAATTCCATCCAGTGTTTCAGGCTCTAAACGTGTTGACAGGTCCTATGGGAATTCACATGGGAAACACAACGTTTTTTAATCCCCCTTTTTCTAGGCCTTCATTTGATGGATCACCCCAAAACTTCTTGTGCGCAACAATAATCACAGGGGCACTTAAAAAAAAAAATCGGGAAGATTCGTCAAACGGTGCCAAAGATATGGGCAAGTCAAAAAACGCTTTTTCTATGGAAACATTGTCCTAACTAAAAAACAAACTTTTTTTTAAATGTAGGAAAAATCCATGGATCCGCATTGGAGGATTTTTCTGATGTTTTTTTTTTTTTAAAAAAGGGCACTTTCCAGCCTTTTCATTTTACTTAAGCTCCCAGGTGGGCCACGTCCCGGGGGGATGCCAAAAATAAGGAGAGGGTGCATGGGGCCACCCTCCTGGTCTTGGTGAAGCCCAAGGGACTACCACCTTCCCAGGGTGATTATTAGATTGCATGTGGGGGGCAGGACACCCCCTGCTGCTCTGGGGCCACCAACTCCCTGAGAAAAATGCTTTAGTTAATGAAGAGGGTCCCTGCGGACCCAGCTGTATCTTGGAGACTGCCACCTCCCTGGGGCTAACTTTCAGTAATATGTGGGGGGGGTGTGCATTGCCCCCCCCCCCCACAGCACTGAGGATCGCCACCTGCCCGGTGCTAATGTTTAATTAAATGTGGGGGTGCCACATGGTCCCCAGCAGCCCCAGGGACCACCACCTCCCCGGGGCACAATAGTAATGATATGCATTGGGCTGCCTGGCCCCCCACAGCCCCAGGGACTGCACCTCCCCAGGGTAACTGTAAAGTGATATGCAGAGGGGACACACAGCCCCCCGCAACACCAGGGACTGCCACCTCCACGGGCACAATAGTTATGATATTCAGGGGGGCTAACCGGTCCACTCACATCCCAGGGGACCACTCCTCCCCGAAGCTAAAATAAAACAAAGAGGAGGGTCTGTTTAGGACCCCGGCTCCAGGGACCATCACCTCCCCAGGGCAATACACATTGGAGAGGGGACACGCGGCCCCCCTCAAGGAGCCAATGATTGCCATGGGGACCACCATCCACCAGGGCCAGTTCCTGGTATGTCCAAGGGTGCCCTCCCCTGGGATATAGCTGTTTGCTTTCTGAAAGCGGTAGCTTTCAAACAGATCCCATGGGTAGAAAGCAGAGATTGTATCTGTTTCCGTGCACACAAATATGCATGCAGTGAAACAGATTAAAACATTGCTCCTGCAAGCAGGGAGTGTGGTGAATCTGGTAGTGACCTTTTTCCCACTTAGTATGCTGTGTTTTATTTCATTTGTTTTATTATTTCTTTTAGCTCTTTTATTTTATAAAAAAATGTTTTGATTTTCATTATTAGTGCCATTCTGAGATGGCATTGTTATCAGCACCACTATCAGTGATAAACGTAGGTATTGTCATTTTGTCCCTTTCTCACTTCCGTGTGATAGAAACAACATGCACATTTGTTATGGATTGTTTATGCTATTGCCGACACAAGGCTTCCACATTATCAGTTGTTTAGGAACATACCTGTGTCATGGATCCTACATGATCTGTATAAATACTCCTCACACAGACAAGGTCATTAGAGGGGTTCTTTCCAAATGCCATCTATGCTGCATGTCATTTTGTTTCAGAACTCAGCCTTTGAGTCACCATGGAATTTGACCTGGAGACCTCATTCCAGGGCAATGAGGGTTGGGGTGGAGCTTCTCATGGACATGGTTCTGGCAGATTAGGTTTATCACACCTAGCTCTCGTTAGGAGAGAGATTAGACTTCCTTGGTTAGGAATTTTTATCTTATATTTATTGTAAGATGATGAGGGTTTTCATATTCACAACTATTATCTTCACAATTCTGCTTTTATTACTGTTTATTATGCTAATCATTGCAGCACAGGCATTTTTATCATAGATTGCAATCTTTCCAATAAATATATTGAAAACTCTCCTGTGTCTCCTTAATTGCCTATGTGTGTATGAGACTTGATGCTAACGAAAGAAAAGGGTAACGTCCGTTCCACCACAACTTCCCTGAGAGGTCTCATGTAGAGTCCATGCATAACGCTGCCAGAAATCACCTTTACTTTCTGAGTTTCGGTGAGGTACTGCTTGTGAGCCAAGAGGGTTGGGACGACAGTTTCAACTTGTTGTAGGAGTGAGTCAGTTGCCTACAAACAAAAGTGCTGTCACCCCTAAACCAGCAGTCTTGCTAAGGAGCGAGAGTCGTACTACGATAGGAGCTGCTATTTAAATCAACTCCCTGCTTGTAGGAGCAATACTGGCTCCCACAGGATGTGGGGAGCCGGCTAGGACTGTGCGGGCCTTGAAGCTCTCCTCATGATCCTGTCACTCTCTCTCTTTTCAATCCCATAATAGGAAGGGATGGGAAAGAGAGAGAGAGCATTATTGTAATGGTCTCTCTATACAATGACATCAAAGGGACAAACTAGCAAGATGTTTAGTAAGAATGTTATAGTTACGTTTCGAAGGGTGGCACATCATGGTCACTTCTAGCCAAATGGTAAAGCTCTTGGACTGTCACTTAGTAGTCTGAAGGCTCAAATCATTGTATCTTGTGGCAGTGTCTGTTTATTTTCCACTGTTTTAAATGTTAAACATTCCTAGTGCTGTAGCAATGTAGAATTTTTCTTCTTCAAATCTTTTGATTCAATGTCAAAGCTAAGTTTGGACACCACATCCTAAGGAGTCATTTTTGGCCTACAGGTTAAGGTCTCAGATCCAGACACTGAAGGTTACGGTATCTAGTCTAGGTGTGACTATGGTCATTTCTATATTATATTTTTTTACTTGAAATATTTAAGGTACATACTGAAAGGTGAGCTCACTCTACTTATTTGACAAATGCATTTTTTTGAATGTGTCTGAAAATATTTAATTCTACGTTTATTATTAATCAAAACCTGAAAAAGCTCTTTCTCTCCCTTTCTTAATTTTTCTCTGGGTGGTTATAGAGGCCCTGCAGCCAACCCCCACTACGCATGGCCAAAGGCTGTGCGTGGTTCTCAGTTGAGTGCTTATAGGGGTTTGCTGCAGGGTCTGGCTGCAGGCCTATTGCAATGCGTGGTGGGGGGGTTGGATGCAGGGCCTGGCCTGACATTGTGCTGCCCCCATCCAAGCTTGCTGCTCCAGCCCACCTCCTCTTTGCCATCGACTGTTCAAGTCCATGCCCCTGATCCCTCATTATTGCCCTTTCGGGCCATGGTTCCGCCACTGCCCTTCCCGCTTACCCTGAACAGCCAGCTTGCTGCCCTATCAACTTTCTCCTTACCCTCTGTTGTCGAGTCCATGCACCAGCCCCCTCCCTCCTGCCCTTCATTGTCTGATGTGCTGCCACTGCTGTCCACTAAGCTTGTTGTTCCAGCCCACTCCTCTTGCCCTCCGTTGCCCAATTCTATGCCCCATCATTGCCCTCCTGCTTAGCCTCTGTGCTCAGCTTGCTGCCCCTACCCTCCTTCCCCCTACCCTCTGATGTCTGTATGCTGCTACTGCCCTTCCTATCTAATCGGACTGTTTTGTTGAGCTGCCACGTCCCCTCCCGCCTGCCTAGCATGGTCAGATGACTGACACCTGTCTCTTCCACCTCCACCCTGTCAGTCTGAGTTTCATGCCTATATGTCCTTCCTCCAGGATCGATTTTGCTGCCATTCCTTTCTGCCCTACATGCTCTGTTGTACTGCAACTGTTCCTACTGTCTACTCTGAATGTTCTGTTGTGAAGCCCCTTTCCCTGCCCTCTCTTGTCTATGTCCGTCCCTTACTCCTCCCTTCTCTTCTTCATGGTCATTTGTAAATGCCCCTGCCCCTTCTCTCTTGCCCACCGTGGCAGTTGTGCTGCCACTAACCCTCCTGCTTGCTATGCATGGCCTTCTGTGCTGCCACAGCCCCTCCCACTTGCCCTGTGTGGTCAGCTTGCTGTCCCCATCCCCCTCTCACCTTTACTCCGTTGTCTGTGAGTATGCCATTACACTCTCCATGGTGTCTTGTACTCCAGTGCCCATCCTGCCTGTCCTCCATGGTCAGCTTGCTGGTCAAGCTCTGCCCCTCTGCCCCCTTCCCTCTGTTTTATTTGTGCTGGCCCCTATCCCCTCCCTCCTGACTTGTCTGGTCCGTTGCCATGCCCCTGTCCCCTCCTTCCTGCCCTTCAAAGTCCATTATGCTGCAACTGTCCCTCCTGTTTGTCCGTTATGATCAGCTTACTGCACTTACCTCTTTTTCCTCACCTCTCTGTTGTCCATGTGCATGGCCCTGTCCCCTCCCTATTGCTCTCCATGGTCTGCTGTGCTGCACTACCATCTCATTTGCCCTGTGTTGTGTATTGTGCTGCTGCAACTCCCGGCACATTCCCTGTAAAGTCAGATTAGGGGGGCCCTGCCCAACTCCCTCCTGCTCTCTGTTATCCGAGTCCTTGTCCCTACCCCACTCCTCCTGCCCTCAGAGATCAAATGTGCCATACTTGCCAACATATTGAACTTGGAGAGATTTTGAATTCATTTTCCCCATTGACTTACATTGAAAAGGAGGAGAATTTTGGCAGGAGACAAATAAAATAAAGGCCTTTTGGGCTTAAAAGCATTGGGAGTCTCCCACCTGCAACCATGGTCAACTTGATGCCTCTGCACCCTCTTCCCTGACGTCAATTGTCCGAGTCCATGCCCCAGACATCTGCCTCCCCACAATATTCTAATGAACAACTAGTTTGCTAACATTCTATATTTATATCTATTACTTTCTGGATGAAGTTATGATAGCCAATCAGATCTCACCATGATATCTGTGCTTAGTCTCTGCCCAGATATCTATATTTCTTTTCCCTTTAATATCTCAAAAACTAATGAATGAATGTACACCAAATCACAAAAAGCACACTTTCTGAACCAAGAGCACACTTTCTGCCAAATTAGGTATAATTCCACCCAGCGGTTCAGGCTGTAGTAGACTTCAAAATCCCTATGGGAATTAACATGGCAAATTCACTTTTTTGACCCCCCCTTTTTTTCAGCCGCCACTTGACGAATCACCCCAAAACGTACTATGCACAATCAGACAAAGTACACACTTTTTATGGAAAATTTTGTGAATATTTGTCAAATGCCGCCAAAGTTACAGGCAAGTCAAAAAATGATTTTCCTAACTGCACCTATACCCAGTATATATTCACTGAAAAAAACAAAGGTTAAAGTTAGAATCACATTTCACTCATACAGAACCAGTGAAAGTCAACTGTTATAGATACCTCAGCTAAATATATCTTACACCCCCACAATGCACTGATTATTACTTCACATTTTTTTATTACTCGTGACATGGTCAGTGGCATCATTAGTGGCATCTCAAATGACATCACTGATGACAGCATCCAGTGAGGGTTAAGGTTTTCTAAAAGATTTTAAGTGTTAAATATATTTACCAAGGTACTACAAAAGTTCAAATAGTATTACTATTTCAAACATATATTATTTGAGTGGCTGTGTGACTGTGTATCCGTGTGTGAGTGGGTGTCGGAGTGCCTGTATGGAAGTGTTGGTTCCTGTACAGGTGTATAAATAGGTATGTGAGTAGCTGTGTGGGTGAGTAACTTTCTATGTGACTGACTATATTGGTGAGTGTGTTTATGTGTGAGTGGGTATATGGGTGGGTGAAGGGACGTGTGAGGGCCTATGGGTGAGTGAATGGGTGTCTGAATGGCTATGCAAGTGGCTGTATGGATGAGTGAGTGGCTGTGTTGAGAGGCTGTATTGAGTGTATGGGTGTGTGAGTGGGTGCATTGTGGAGTAAGTGTCTGAATGGATATATAGGTGAGTGAGTGGATGCATGAGTGCTTAAATGGATGTGTGAATGGGTATGTAAGTGATTGTGTGTGAGTATGTGCGTGCTTGTATGGGTGAGTGAGTGGCTGTTTTGAGAGGCTGTATGGGTGTGTGAGTGGGTGCATAGGTGAGTAAGAGGGTGTGTATAGCTGTATGGGTGAATGTGTGGTTCTGTGTGTGACTGTACAGGGAAGTGAATGGTTGAGTGAGTAGCTGTATAAGTGAGTGAGTAGTTGTGTTAGTGCCTTTATGAATGAGTGAGTGTGTGGGTGGCTCTATGGATGAATCAGTGGTTGTTTGAGTACTTGTATGGGTCGGTGAATGGATATATGAGTGGTTGTGTGGGTGCGTGAGTAGGTGTATGAAAGGTTGTTTAGGGACATGAGTGAATGTGTGAGTGCCTCTATGGATGATGGCATCAGTGATGTCATCAGTGATATCATTTGAGATGTCATCAGTGATGACATTGACCATGTCATGAGTGATGTAATATGTGAGGTCATAAGAAGTGCATTGCGGGTGAGTTAAGTTATAGTTAGCTCAGGTAACTATAACTGCTGAATTTCACTGGGTTTGTAGAAGTGAAATGTGAGCCTAACTATAACGTCCTTGTAACCTTTGTTTATTTCAGTGAACTTCTAAGTTTTTTAAAATGTGTTTTCCTAACTATAATGTCACTATAACCTTTGTTTTTTTCAGTGAATTTCCAAGGTTTTGTTTTAATGTTGTTTCCTACCAATAACATCCCTATAACCTCTGTTTTTTAAGTGAATTTCTAAAGTGTTTTGAATTTTATTTCCTAACTGTAACCCCAACCTTTGACAGTGACTGAGTGAGTGCATAAGTATCTCAGTAGGTCTGTGAGTTATTTTGAGAGTGTCTAACTGGGTCTGTCAGGGGGTGTGTGACTGTCTAAGTAGGTCTGTAAGTGGGTGTGTCAGTGAGTGAGTGGGTGAGTGAGTGTCTAAGTGGATCTATGATTGAGTGAGTGAATGAGTGAGTGGGCGAGTGAGTGTCGAAGTGGATGTGTGAGTGACTATGTGTGTGAGTATCTGAGTCAGTCTGTGAGTGGGTACTTGAGTCCCTGAGTGTGCCTGTGACTGAGTGCATGAGTTTCAGAGTGATTCTGTGAGTGAGTGCATGGGTCTCTGAGTAGTTCTGTGAGTGGATGTGTGAGCCTGAGTAGGTATGTGAGTCAGTGCATAAATGTCTGAGTGGTCTGTGAGAGGATGCATGAGTGTCTGAGTGGATCTGTGAGTGGGTGCCTGAGTGTCTAAGTGGGTCTATGAGTGGTTGCATGAGTTTCTGAGTCGGTCTGTGTTTGAGTACATGAGTCTCTGAGTGAATCTGTGAGTCAATGCATGAGTTTCTAAGTGAGTGTGTGAGTGCATCTGTGAGTGGGTGTGTAAGTGTTTATGTGGGTATGTCAGTAGATGCACGAGTGACTCAGCCACAAAAGAACCACACCTTCCCTTTTATACAACAAGAATCCATAGTTTGGCTCAAAATGTCTAACCAACTGAGGCATTTTCTACTGGTTAGTTAGCAAATGACACCTCATTGGGTAGAAGTTCCAGTATGTATTCTATACTACAGCTGTGTAATGGACCACAAGGAAATGTCTCCAGTGACTTTGTGTGCATTTAGCAATGTGATTGTTCATTGTGCATCTTTCTTCGAAATTCTGTCATAACATGAATCCTCCTATAGAGAGGCCAACAAGAACACAAAGATGTTAATCTCCACCTAACCAGGATCCTTCCTCTTAGCTATATGATGTAAGTGCTTGTTTGTTTGGTGGTGATATCCTCATATTCCTTGTTATCAAGAACACACCACCAAAATTGTTAGGAAATGCACTGGGGAGCCCTTTGGTATGCTGCCCATCATCCTGGCAAAAGGTGGGAAGACTTTTGCATACTACTATGGTGGACAGGGTGGGGCCAAGGGGGCAGAGCTTCCAGGTGATTTGCACATTTGCATACTCATAGCAATTTCAAGGGAAAACAATGGACTCTGCTCTCACCAGGAGAGGACAAAAAACAACCCACTTGTCAAAGTCACATACAGGTTGCGCTCCAATAGATAAAAGATGCATTCACTTCCATGAAGGATTTCAGCTAATTTTTCAATATGTAATCCCTGAGTAAACACACTTGCTTTGCCTTCACCAAGCCCAAGAGTTAGAATCATTTGTCCTTTCCAGAGGTTGAGTTTCAACTGGGTCACCTGCTACGTTTACATTTGTAAGTGCTTGCTATTGAGGTTTAATTTCTGTGAAATGAGCATCATGGCCAGAACAGAAGGTCACTGGCTAGTTTATCCAACAAGAGTCCACAGTTTTGCACAAAATGTCTACCCAACTGGAGTACTTTCTATTGGTTAGTTAGTACGTGCTACCTTGTTGGGTAAATAGCCGGTGTCCAGGAGGTGGGTCATGCGGCCCCTCTCCCCCAACCAATTTTGGCCCTGGAGACGCCATCCTCTGGGGCCTACCACTATTCAGTGCAGGAGGGGGGGCACACAGCCTTTTTTGGTCCCAGGGACCACATCCTCTGGGGATCTACTACAATTGAGTGGGGGAGGGGTGCCTAGCAGCCCCCCCCCAGTCCTAGTTAGTCCCTGGGTACCCCATCCCTCACGGCCTAACCATATGTCCTGGGTACCTCCCAGTCCATCCAGTGTGCAATAGGATCACAGGGGAAGCCTCAAGACCCCTGCAGTCCGAGAAGGTTGCCTGCATCCTGCGCGAGCCGACATTGCTCTTGCACTCTTGGAGCTGCTAAACATGCAGCTCCCTGTGTCACCGCAGTAATTATTTCACCTCATTCCCTGCCCGCATGAAACCTCTGCTTCCATCAGGCGAGAGGTTTGACAGCTCTCGCCCGCTAGAATCAGAGTGGCTGCTCTGATGGGGCATAGAATTGGGCAACGGAGGGCAAGAGGAGTGGGCTGGAACAACAAGCTTAGTGGACAGCAGTGGCAGCACATCAGACAATGAAGGGCAGGAGGGAGGGGGCTGGTGCATGGACTCGACAACAGAGGGTAAGGAGAAAGTTGATAGGGCAGCAAGCTGGCTGTTCAGGGGAAGCGGGAAGGGCAGTGGCGGAACCATGGCCCGAAAGGGCAATAATGAGGGATCAGGGGCATGGACTTGAACAGTCGATGGCAAAGAGGAGGTGGGCTGGAGCAGCAAGCTTGGATGGGGGCAGCACAATGTCAGGCCAGGCCCTGCATCTTAGAGCTACAGGAGAGGGCGCTGGCCTGGGAAGAAAAAAGGTTAGCCCTGGAAAAAAGAAGGGTTAGACTGGGGTTGAGACCCTAGGAGAATGGTATCAACAACAGAGTGACAAAGGTGACTGTTGAGGGTGCCTATGATCCAAGACTGCCAAAAGGGATTGCACCCAAGTATACTGAGGGGCGTGACATGAGATGGCTGGTAACCTATTTGAGAGCTCTTAGATGAGAAGGGTGGGTGCACAACACTGGTGGTTTTTACTATGGGAGCCCATTACAACTGTAGGGAGAGATAGATTGCGGACACTAGAGGATTAGGGGGCAGAATCTTGAATGGTGCACTCATGAGCTCTTTGGTCTCACCCCAGGAAGAGTATAGACAAACGCTTAGGAGCACACAAAAGGGACCAACACAATTGTGGGTTGACTTTATAGATGCCTTTGTGAAATCACTGGATGGATGAATTAAAGGTAAAAAAGTAGATACCCATGAGGGCTTATACAATTTAGAAGTCAAAGATCACATTTTGGCAAATTGTTCCTCAGAGATGATACACCAGCATCAGTTAGACTCTAAGTTATCTAGCCCTAGAGAGCTGAGGACGATATCTGATGAGTGGGTGTCGCACTAGGGTATCCAAGAAGACCTTTGGTGGTGAACACAAGAAGAGAGGACATGTTAGGTGTGCCTCTAGGTGGCTTACCGGTGTGCAGTCCCTTTAAGGCAGAATGTGTAGCCTTTAACGCCGTGCGCTACACCATTACTACCAGTCGTCATCCCTCCTTACTCACCTGATGAACTTCCATGCTGGTGTCTTCTAGTGTTTTCGTCTCTGTCCCTCTCTCCTGTCCTCAGCCTGAGTGCTCGGCATTCTCCCTCTCTTTGGATCCTGGCGGGTATATCCTCCATTGTCGGGTTGTCTTAGTCTTTGTCTCTTCTGGTGACTCGCCTCTGATCTTCCTGGAATCCAGGTGAAATAAACAGAAAACACAGTTGCTTAAAGCTGCAATCTCTACAGGCTGGTAAAACTGATAAAAGCTTGTTTTAAAGCATAAACGTATACCTATCTAATGAACGAAGTTGAAGGAATTGGGATGCTAACCACTTGTTTTCTAGAAGGAAAAAAGAGACAATTTATTATTTCATTAGGGCTTAATTCACTTATAAAATATTGTGAATGCAAGAAGTTGGTGATTTCAACCGTTGTTTATGTTCTACACGAACCTGGCGATATATAATTATTTCTAAGGTTTGATAAACTTATATACAAGAATTTAACATATTATCTGTATAAGCTGATGAACTGCTAAACATTACTAAATAGGAAATGAACTCTGATTTAGAATAATAACTGCATTAAGGACATAGTGATACATATTTCATTAGGACTGTTGTTGAGGCAGTAATCTTCTGTCTAGGAATTCAAGACCTAACCTCTAGGTGAATAATAGGAAGTTGCTACCTGTATTGATATATTGTTGTGTATGCATCTATAATGTCTCATGACATAATGGTCTCAGTTGTTTTTAATATTTATGAATAGTGGATTTTATGCAAGAGATAACAGTCAACTTACAAAGGAGAAGAGACATTAGGAAAGACAGGAGTGGGTCCGATCATTTGGAAAAATAATTATATCTTAAGTGCTCTAAATTCTAAAGTCTCATTATTTTTTAATTATTTTAGAAGCTGGAAGACAATCCTTACATTATCAGGTGGGAAGCTGATGTCCACCTCAAAACAGGCTTCCCCCTTCATCCCGGTGGGTCAGGATTGATCATAGTTGTGGTCTGCTTGATTCGCAGGGGAAGTAGGGAACTACTTTGTGTACCTTTCACTTCTGCACAAAGCTAATTACTCTTAGATCTGACAGGACAGCCCCCCCTTCAGGAAAAATATGGGGATGGTTAACAAATTCAGAGAAACCCAAAGAGACCCCAGAATGGGCCTGTTGGGGGTACAGGAGCCCAAAGTGACATCCTAAAGTAAAGGGAGGTGGTATCAGGGAAAGAATGTTGATCTCTCAAAGGCTGGGATGTGCTTTGACTGTAAACTGCCAGGTCACAAGAGGGGTGATGCAGCATGCACCTAAAAGTCACCCTCAGGTGCCAATCCTAGGGGTATTGCCAGTGTAGAAATGGGGGTTGAAGCTGTTCCTGGGGATTGCAAGGGGTATACTCAATCCACATTAGTGTTCTTAATTGGTAAGGAGATTGAACCTTTGGCCCACTGACCTAGCAGCATGGTGAAGTACAGACAGTGGCCGGAAATCAATGAGGTGGATGTTCAGATCTTGTGGGATATAAGTGTCAGTACAACCATGATGATGGCCAAGCTGGTTTCCCCAAGTCAGATTTTACCAGATGAGGTGCATGACATAGTTAACTCTGACAATGTTACAGAGTTACATCCCGTAGCTGTGGGAGACTTTGATTGGGGAGGGTTTACTGTCCCTAAGAAGTTAGCTGTGTCCCCTACCATCACAGTCAAGTGTCTGGTGGGCAATAACCTTGCAACTTCTGCCTGGGCAAAGTTGGCAAGAAGTACCCATGGTACAATGCTGGGTATTCCTGAGTGGGTTTCTTTCTCCACTAGAGCAAAGGGACCCTTAAGGGAAAGTACAGGGACGTTGTATCCTGAAACAGTGGACTCAGTCCCTAGTGACAAGAGAAAAGGCACAAAGCCTAGGAAGGTTTCTGCAAAAAGTCCACAGAGCCACAAGGAGCCATAGCTGAAGGAGGAAAGTCTGGTCTCTGAAGAGGAGGGAGCTGCCTTGAAGGAATTACTTGACTTGGAGGAACTTTGAGGAGAGGTGGACCCTCCAAGGAGGACTTGAGCCAGGGACAAATTACTTGTCCCACTCTTCAAGGCCTAAGACCGATGGCCATCAGACAGGAGAATGGAGATTTCAGTGGGACCCATAAGGTGTACCGGGAGGAGAGAATCCTGTATAGTGAGGCTTGGGACCCCAAACCAGGGGCAATCAATTGACTGGTGGTCCCCCAACAATACAGAGAATTCCTCCTTAACCTATCCTGTTGCATCACCTTGGCTGGACAGCTGGGGCAGACTAAAACCTGGAACAGGTTAGTCAACCATTTCTTCTGGCCCCAAATACCAAAAAAAGTGAAGGAGGTTTGGCACTCTTGTGTGACCTGCCAGGCAAGTGGCAAGGCAGGTGACAAGCTAAAGCCCCCCCCCCCCCTTGGTGGGAATCCTATTTGAGAGGGTGGGAATAGGCATTGTTGATCCCCCTAAACCCACTAACTGTCTCAGGACATAGCTTTATTCTAGTGGTAGTGGCCACTAGACCTCCAGAAACCATTCCCTTAGGACTGCTATAGCCCTTGCAGTAGCTAGGGACTTACTAAGTATCTTTATCAGGGAAGGCTTCCCTAAGGAGGTCATCGCAGATATGGGGCACTAACTTCATGTCTGCTTAATGTGGGATGAAGGTTAAGTGACTTACAAGTTCACCACCCACTATCACCCACAAAACAATAGTCGTGTTGAGAGGTTTAACAAGATCTTGAAAGGTATGATCGTGGGAATACTAGAGAAACTCAGGAAAAGATGGGATGTTCCTCTATCATGCCTACTGCTTGCCTACAGGGAAGATCTCCAGATAGGATTAGGGTTCAGGCCATTTGAACTGCTCTTTGGATACCCTATCAAGTGTCATTTGAGTTTTGGTAAGAGAAGGTTAGCGAGACCTCACATGGAACCCAAACAGGACATCATAGATTATGGACTAGGCTTTCATTCCATTATGGCTAAGTACATGATAAAGGCAAACAGGACCTTGAAGGCCAGCCAGGAGCTTTTCAAGCATTGTCATGACCAAAAGGCTGCCATGGTTGCACACCAACCTGGGCAATTGGTTTGGGTGTTGGAGCCTTTAGTACCCTGAGTCCTCCAAAATAAATTGACGGGACCTTACCCTGAGAAGGGTGATGTTTCACACTTGGTGGATTTGGGTACTCCAAGAAACACTCCAACAAAGATTCATGTGAACAGACTCAAGTTACATCATGACAAAGCAAATATGACAATGCTCATGGTGATAGATGGTGGCGAGGAAGAGGAAAGTGACCCTTTGTCAGACCCCCTGCCAGTGAAGGGTCAGTGGAATGACTAGCACTCTCTCTCACTTTAATAGCTTAGCAACAGCAGGATTGTCGTAACTTACTTATACCAATCTCTGTAAAGTTTTCTTGACTTCCGGTCCGACAACATGGTGTAATTGTAATTGTAATTGTAATCGTATTTATATAGCGCTTACTACCCCTGACGAGGCGTCGAAGCGCTTTTCGATGAGTAGCACGCTACTCCGGTACCCAACAAGAATTAGTGATGGATTAGTATAATTTAAATAAGGAGTACAGTTTTAGTATTATTATGAGTTAATTTGAGTTGCGGATATGAGAGTTTGTTAGTTAGATTGACTGGAGTAATGGAGGGGTGGAGGAGTTAAGAAATCCAGAAGTGTTAGTTGGGAGTATTATCCTTCATTTACTCAATCCAAAGGCTTGAGATGAATAAAAGGGGAGCGGAGGAGAAAGAGGATGTGGAAGGGTTAGGGAGAGCATAGTAGCAGGGTGAGATGAATGCAGGAGAATTTAGTAGGGTTGTGTGGGAGGTCACAGAGGTAGAGTGAGGTTTGGTGAGTTAGATGTGGAGGTGGAGGGAAGAGCTTAGGCAGAGATATTTAGGAGATGAAAGTGGTCGAAGGGATTTGGGATGAGTCCGAGTGAGAATGGAGGATAGTTTGATAGAGACATGACATAAGAGTGATGAGTAGATAAGTGTGATAAAAAGAGAGCAGAAATTCATAGATATCTAGTATAACAACCCATGCAATGATCCACAAACATGCCAGGCACAGAAACAACATATCAAATCAAATCAAATCAAATCAAATCATTAACATTTATAAAGCGCGCTACTCACCCGTGCGGGTCTCAAGGCGCTAGGGGGGAAAGGGGGGGTTATCGCTGCTCGAACAGCCAAGTCTTTAGGAGTCTCCGGAAAGCGGAGTGGTACTGGGTGGTCCTGAGGCTGGTGGGGAGGGAGTTCCAGGTCTTGGCCGCCAGGAAGGAGAAAGATCTCCCACCCGCCGTGGAGCGGCGGGTGCGAGGGACGGCAGCAAGTGCGAGGCCAGCGGAGCGGAGGGGGCGGGTGGGGACGTAGAAGCTGAGGCGTCTGTTGAGGTATTCCGGTCCCTTGTTGTGGAGGGCTTTGTGTGCGTGGGTGAGAAGACGGAAGGTGATCCTTTTGCTGACTGGGAGCCAATGCAGGTGTCTCAGGTGTGCGGAGATGTGGCTGTTGCGGGGTACGTCGAGGATGAGGCAGGCCGAGGCGTTTTGGATGCATTGCAGGCGGTTTTGGAGTTTGGCGGTGGTCCCGGCGTAGAGGGTGTTGCCGTAGTCCAGGCGACTCGTGACAAGGGCGTGGGTCACGGTTTTTCTGGTGTCGGCGGGGATCCAGCGGAAGATCTTGCGGAGCATGCGGAGAGTGAGGAAGCAGGCGGAGGACACGGCATTGACTTGCTTGGTCATGGTGAGAAGAGGGTCCAAGATGAAGCCGAGGTTGCGGGCGTGGTCTGCGGGGGTCGGTGCGGTGCCGAGGGCCGTGGGCCACCAGGAGTCGTCCCAGGCGGACGGGGTGTTGCCGAGGATGAGGACTTCCGTTTTTTCAGAGTTCAGCTTTAGGCGGCTGAGCCTCATCCAATCTGCGACGTCCTTCATACCCTCTTGTAGGTTGGTCTTGGCGCTGGCGGGGTCCTTGGTGAGGGAGAGTACAAGTTGGGTGTCGTCGGCGTAGGAGGTGATGATGATGTCGTGCTTGCGTATGATGTCGGCGAGGGGGCTCATGTAGACATTGAAGAGTGTCGGGCTGAGCGATGAGCCTTGAGGTACGCCGCAGATGATCTTGGTGGGTTCTGAGCGAAACGGAGGGAGGTAAACTCTTTGGG
Organism: Pleurodeles waltl; assembly: GCF_031143425.1. Lineage (NCBI taxonomy): Eukaryota > Metazoa > Chordata > Amphibia > Caudata > Salamandridae > Pleurodeles > Pleurodeles waltl. Next base: position 500,358,394 of record NC_090445.1, read on the forward strand.
AGCGGTTAGCGAGGAAGGAGGCGATCCAGTCCAGGGCCTGGCCTTGGATCCCGGTGGAGCGTAGGCGGGTGATTAGGGTGCGGTGACAGACGGTGTCAAAGGCAGCCGAGAGGTCGAGGAGAATGAGGGCGACTGTTTCACCGTTGTCCATCAGGGTTCTGATGTCGTCTGTGACTGAGATGAGGGCGGTTTCCGTGCTGTGGTTGGTTCGGAATCCGGTTTGTGAAGGGTCGAGCAGGTTGTTGTCTTCCAGGAAGGTGGTCAGCTGTTTGTTGACGGTCTTTTCTACATATACACATACATACACATATATATATAGATTTATACACACACACACATGAATACACACACATATGCACATACAATACATAATTAGAATCATGGGTAAAAAATACTTAGTCAGACAGGTTTAAAAAGAGTGTGTGTGTATTTTATTGTTATTGGTTTGGTTTCTGTAAAATGAGCATCGTGGCCTACCCAACCGGAGTATTTTCTACGAGTATGTCAGTAAGCGTTACCTAGCATGTTTTATATGCCCCGTTTATATTGTACACTAAGGGTACGTGATGGCCACGGGGTAAGCGTCTCCAGCAACCTTGTGTGCCTTTGGCAATGTGATTCTTACTAGTGCGTCTTTGTGGAGATGTCCTTGTGCTTCTGAGCATCAACAACGCACCACCGGAATCGGCGGTAAACGCATTGGGGTCGTTTTGGAAACCTGTCCATCATCCTGGTAAAAGGCGGGAATTCCTTTACCTACTTCGAGGGTGGACGGGGCGTGGCTCAGCGGGCGGAGCTTACAGGTGCTTTATAAAGGGAGAACCTTCTACTCTGTGTCTCCAGCAGAGGAAGATAGAACCCGAGCGTCACAGTCAGATACAGATTACACTCCAGTACATCATCAGTTCACCTCCAGGAAGGATTCTAGTTCTTTTCTGCTATGGGATCTCTGAGCGTACAGCCTTGCTTTATCTTTGCCAAGCCCAAGAGTTAGGGTGGCTTGTCCTTTCCAGAGGCTGAGCTTCAACTGCGGCACCTGCTACGTTTATATTTCTAAGTGCTTCCTGTTGAGGTTTAGTTTCTGTAAAATGAGCATCGTGGTCTACCCAATCGGAGTATTTTCTACGAGTATGTCAGTAATTGTTACCTATCATGTTTTATACGCCCTGTTTATATTGTACACTAGGGGTACGTGATGGGCCACGGGGTAAACGTCTCCAGCAACCTTGTGTGCCTTTGGCAATGTTATTGTTACTAGTGCGTCTTTGTGGAGATGTCCTCGTGCTTCTGAGCATCAACAACGCACCACCGGAATCGGTGGTAAACGCATTGGGGTCGTTTTGGAAAGCTGTCCATCATCCTGGTAAAAGGCGGGAATTCCTTTACCTGCTTCGAGGGTGGACGGGGCGTGGCTCAGCGGGCGGAGCTTACAGGTGCTTTATAAAGGGAGAACCTCATGATGTGGACGCAGGTGACAGTTTGCCTGGCAAGAGTAGGATTTACAAACTGTCAGACAATGTCAAGGCTAGCATAAAATTATACATTGCTCAAAATACTGGAGTTAGGGGTGATTGCGCCCTTTATTTGTCGCTGGGCCAGCCTAGTGTTAAAGGTGCCTAAAGCTAATTCCATAGGGGTAAACTTGAGCTAAGGTTTTGTGTGAACAATCGAGGACTGAGTTCAGTTACTAATACCAAAAACTGATGAGCTCATAGACATGCTGGGGGCTGTAAAAATATCTGAGTACTTTTGACTTGACTTCAGGATATTGGCAGATAACCCTCACCTCACGAGCTAAGGAGAGGTCTGTCTTTTCAACCCCAGAAGTTTACTTCCACTTCAGAGTGATGCCCTTCAGGTGGGAAAATGCACCTGCCACCTTCCAGAGATTGGTGAACAGAGTTCTTTCTGGCTTGGAAAGTTTCACTGCAGCATATCTGGATGATATTGCTGTAATTAGTTCCACCTGGGAGGATCACCTTGTCCACCTTAGGAAAGTGCTTAAAGCTCTTCAATAGGCACATCTAACTATCAAGGAAAACAAGTGCCAGAAAAGGCATGGTTCTGTGGTGTACCCATGTCACCAAGTTGGTGGAGGCCAGGTACAACCTCTCCAATCCAATATACAGACAATTCTGGCCTGGGAAGCTCCAAAGACACCAACCCAAGTCAGAGCCTTCTTAGGCCTGACTGGTTATTTCAGGAGATTTGTGAACGATTATGGTACCATTATGTTATGTTATGTTATGTTATGTTATATCGATTTATATAGAGCCTCACTGCCCAGGGGCCTCGCAGCGCTCAGAACCGCCGAACAGTAATATCACACAACAATACCGTGGAAATCAGGCCCTGAACAGCCATGTTTTTAGGGCCTTCCTGAAAGAGAGTTTTTGTGTCATTGCTCGAATGTTGAGATGGAGGGAATTCCACAGTTTCGCTCCCTGATACACCAATGATCTTCCACCCCATCTAGCTTTCTTCACTTTTGGAATCACTGCTAGCAATGCTGAGGAGGATCTAAGTGGTCTGTTAGGGGAATAGAAAGAAGCTACGGATCTGAGCATCTCAGGACCTCGATTATGCAGTGCTCTGTATATATGGCATAGTGCCTTAAATTGTATCCTCTTGGCTGCTGGGAGCCAATGTAGCGAGGAGATTCTGGCCTTTATAGATTCTTTCTTAGGGATATTCAATAGCAGACGAGCCGAAGCATTCTGAACCCTCTGCAGTCTTTTGATAACATAGGCGGTCATTCCAACCGCGGCGGGCACCGCCGAATGACCGCACCACGGTCAAAAGACCGCGGAGGCCATTCTGGCTTGCCCGCTGGGCCGGCGGGCGACCGCCAAAAGGCCGCCCGCCGGCCCAGCGGGAAAGACCCAGCAACGATGAAGCCGGCTCCGAATGGAGCCGGCGGAGTTCCTGGGGTGCGACGGGTGCAGTGGCACCCGTCGCGATTTTCAGTGTCTGCAAAGCAGACACTGAAAATCATTATGGGGCCCTGTTAGGGGGCCCCACGACACCCGTTCCCGCCATCCTGTTCCTGGCGGTAAAAACCACCAGGAACGGGATGGCGGGAAGGGGGTCGGAATCCCCATGGCGGCGCTGGAGGATTCCCTGTGCCAGGGGAAAAAATACCCTTTTCTGACCGCGGCTTTACCGCCGCAGTCAGAATGGCCCAGGAAGCACCGCCAGCCTGTTGGCGGTGCTTCCGCGGTCGGTGACCGCCAGGGTCAGAATGACCCCCATAGTTTGGTGAGCCACTGAACAAGGCATTACCATAATCAATCTGAGACCCAATCAATGCCTGAACAATTAATCTTTTAGCAGCGAAGGGAAGGACAGTGAAAGCCTTTCCCAACATCTTAAGAAGGGCAAAGGAGGCTCCTGCTATCCTATTCGTGTGTTGAGACACGAATAGTGTCTCAATACTCCCAGTACAATACTCCCAGTTGAGGATCCAGCCAGACCCCCAAACTTTTAATGAGTTCTTTGTGAGGCGGAAAAGCACCCACGCCATCTATTGTTGCTGGATACCCAAAGAACATCACCTCTGTTTTATCATCATTGAGTTTTAGTTTGCTTTTAGTCATCCAGGCAGCAACTGTTTGAAGGCAGGGCCCAAATGTTGTCCCTGACTCCAGCAAATCTTTTGTGAATGAGACAATTAGTTGTGTATCATCTGCACATGACACCACCTTCAAGCCAAAGGATTGAACAGTTTCCGCCAAAGGCAACATAGATATTAAATAGTGTGGGGCTAAGGGAAGACCCCTGTGGGACTCCACAGCAGCACATGGTGCATTTTGACAGGTGGGATCTATCTAACACCTGAAATGGCCTGCCGTTAATAAATGAGGTGATCCATTCTAAGGCTGGCCCAGAGATTCCAATCTCTTGTACCCTATTCTTTAGGATGTACAGGTCCACTGTGTCAAAAGCCGCACTAAGGTCCAAGAGGATATCCGCTGTTTCTATCCCACTATCTAGCCGCTTTTTGGCCTATTCCGTAATGGCAATTAGCACAGTCTCAGTGCCATGAAATGGTCTGAAATCCATCTGAGTGGGGTGCAGAATCTTGTTCTCCTCAAGAAAAAGAGTAAGCTGAGCATGTACATGTTTTTCCGCTATTTTAGACACAATAGGCAGCAGTGAAATAGGTCTGTAATTGCTGAACAATTCAGGATCCAGGTTAGGCTGCTTTAGAAGAGGTTTAATAGTAGCCTGTTTCCATGATTCTGGAACTACTCTAGAAGTAAGTGAGGCATTGATAAGATTTGTAATTATCGGGACCGTTACTGGCCCTCCCATAAGTACTATCTGTGGTATTGCTAGATCCAGAGGGGAGCCTGATTTTATATTTCCCAGATGTCTTGTTACTGTATCTTTTTGTATTAGCAAGAAATCAGCTAGGGCAACTAACTCCCTTGGTTCTTGCTTATTGGCTTTATGTTCCGCATTCGGTGTGCTGGGAAAGGATGCGTAAATGTCCAACACTTTTTATTGGAAGTAAGCCGCTAGATTATCAACATGGTCCCGAGGTGCACCCAAAGGTCCCAATTCCACTGGGGGCTGAATGATTTCTTTCAGGACACGAAAAATCTCTTTGGGTGAATTGGCTGCTGATTCAATTTTTGAGGTGTAGTATCCGGTCTGTGCAATTTTTATTTCGGCTTGGTAGGCCCGAATCGCTTTCCTGTATTCTTTTTTTAGAGCTTCATCTTGAGATTTTCTCTATTTCCTTTCCCACTTCCTGCACTCTCTTTTAAGATCAAGAAGATTTGAGGTAAACCATGGAAAATTCCGCCTACATCATCTTTCCACAGAGGCTGAGAGAGGTAGAAGTACATCTAGACTGTCAGTAATCCAATTGTTAAATGAGTTTGCCTGATCCATTACATTGTTTTGATTATTTTGATTATTTGGTTTAACCTTTTTGAGTATTATAGTACCATCAACAGACCTAACCTCAAAGAAACAGCCAAGAAAGGTCATATGGGCTAAGGCCTACTAACCAGACCTCAGTGCAGGTGTTCTGACCACATGCAAAGTATGTTGTGGATTGGAAACACCCAATTAGCAAGGCCTGGTACCCAGGGCATGTAAGGCAGAATATCCAGTCAGGGCTGCAGCACTGTTTGTATCACCCTTTGCGTGAGAGGACACAAAATAGATCCCAGCCTGCCATTGCAGACCGGAAGGTTGGTGTTCTCACTGTCAGATTGACATGACATTGCCATTTAAACTAATGGCAAATCCATCCTGCCCCTTAACATTTTATGTAAGTCTCCCCTAAGGATGGCCTAGAGAGTCCTGATGGTTATTAGGGGCTGTACATATTGTTGGCCCCAACGCTTTTTTCCCTGTACATAAACTATGCCATTCAGTTCCTTTCCTCCCAGCCTTCGGATGCTCCAGTTGTATGCAGGGATAGAATTGTGACACTCCTATTCGCAGATGATACCCTGTTATTTTCCAAAACCCCAAGGGGACTCCAATTGTTACTGATTCACTTTGAATAATTTTTCACCTCAAGAGGGTTAGAAAGCAATACAGCAAAAACTAAGTTCATGGCGATTAACTCTCTTCAGTTATATAGTGGGAACCATTCCTTAGGTGGAACGAAATTAGAACAAGTTAACACATTTGAAAATCTGGGTATCAAACTGACAGACAGAATGTCCTGAGACACCCATATCAATTCAATCTCTTTGAAGTTTAGACAATTGGTTGGTGTTTTATTAAGGGAGCACCATTTATCCTGTAAGCAGACCTACAGCCACAGCACTTCATATTTATGATAAAAAACCAGTTAGCGCAGCACAATATGGAGAGGAGTTATGTGGATTTGAGAATCTCAAGGATCTTGTCCTTATTGAACATGTTCCTGAGGAAACTTGTGTCTCTGCCTACAAGTACTCCACTTCTCCTCTGCATTTGGATATGGCCCGAAAACCAATAGCTGACACAGCCAACCTAAGACCACTGCTGTTCTGGAGGAGAATTATGACAACAACAGAAGAGTCCTCCAATGCCAATGTTTTTAGGGAAGTTTGTTCTCTTGACAGCTCCAAATAATCTCTTGGATAGGCTCACTGAATACATCACTGCTCACTACTGTGTTGGAACAGGTGTGGAACTGTCCCCTTCTAGGCCTCCACCCTCTAAAAAAAAGGAGAAGTCATGCTACTGGAAGTGGGTGTCACAGACTGTGTCTTTCCCTTCCTTTATAGGCCTATTAACTAGTGAGTTTCTGGACTTCAAATGCACTAGGTTTCTGGAGCCCTACCTTGACTGTATTACCCATCTGAGTGATAGAAAGCTCTACATGCAGTTTCGATTTGGCTGCCTTCCCCTTAACTCAATAACCTCTAGATGGCAGAATATCTGCATCTTCTAACTCACAATTCCCCAGTTGCAGAGCAAGTTGGGGGTCAATTGCTCATGTTCTGTTTGCTTGTCCATCTTATGCTTCTCTTCATACAACATTGTTAGCTCCAACTTGTAGGTGTCTGGGGACTCGTGATTATGCTATAGACTTGAGGATCTTAAAATTGGACTCTAGTTTGCCTATTGCTATGGCAGTCGCCAAGTTTCTTGGGGGCATATGGCATATTAGAAGGAAGCTATTTAGATCCCTAGCCACCACATCCTTCCCAGTGTCTGCAGTAGCACTTTCTTGCTCTGACTTTTGATTGATGTCTATGAACTGCATGCTTGAGTTGCACTGTTGTACTTTAGTAATTTTATGTTTTTTTTTTAAATGTGTAATATTCTTTTATGTAGTTCCTATTTCTTGCTGTCTGCCAGACTCTTATAGCATTGGATGCCAAAATAAAGTATTTATGACCAAGGTTTGTCTCCATACAAATCTAACCGATTTTTCAGATCTGGTGTCTTGTTTCTTTAATGTCGTTTGACCAGACGCGGCTGGCGATGAGGCAAAGCGGCAGGGGGGAGGAGGGACAAAAAAAAAATATATATATTTTTTAAAAACCTACCTTGACCACAGACCCTCACTGCCGCACCAGTGATCTTCGCTGCATTGCTGGCACAGGCTCTCCGCCTGCAATGCGGCTAATCCTGATGCTGCTCAGAGCAGCATTAGGACTGGCTTGAGCGCCGTGCCTGGGCGCTCCAAGACAGAGTGAAAGTCTCTCCCTGCTCTCTCCAGCCCGGCAAGAAAGTGCCTGGTTGGAGAGAGCTCTGTGAGGATGTGTGTTTGGCTGGCCTGAGACAGCCAGCCAAACATACATGAGCACTCCCCTCCTTAGCTTAGAATCTGCTGCTGCTGGTGGGGGCCGACGCTCCTCCGCCATAGCGGGGGAGCCACTTCTGCGTTTGACATTCCTATTCTGTTGTTTGGTGGTATTTAAATTAAATGCTTTACACATTATTCCTTTGCTAAGCCTTACTGCTCGCAGCCACAGCTATCCAGGGTTGAGGTTAAGGCTGAGTAAATGTACCTGAATGGACCCAAGATGGTATTTGTATGTGTACTGCACGGTAGGGCTACCTTGCCATATAGTACTCCCCAAATCCTCACAGACATTTTCAAAACTGTAATCTAAAAAATCAAACTTCACCATTAAAAAGAAGTTTAAATTAAATTCATTTGAGTGTAAGCATCAATCTCCTTTCTGCTCCCATTCTGACATCAGCACTTATGAAGTCTAACAAGATAACCGAGTTATGGTCTTTGGGAGTGAGAGGCTTCTAACAGTACCAAATGAAAGATTTTTTCGCTGTCAGGACATGTAAAACTCAATACATGTCTGACTTTTAAAATACCATGCATCATCCCCTAAGAGGCTTTAGGGCCTAACTCAGGGGTGACCTATGAGTATTAAAAAGGAAGGTTAAGGCCTGGCAAATGGTTTATTTTGCCAGATAGAAATGGCAGTTTAAAACCACCATACAGGCTGCAGAGGCTACTATTTTACTGTTTGCACTATTAGCACTATTAGTGCTGCTGCCCACTAGTAGCAGGTGCTATACAGGCCCTGAGTACATGTAGTGCCATTTACTAGAGACCTACAAGTAAATGAATTTTGACAATTAGATTTAGCTCAAAGTTACAATGTTTGAAGGAGACATCAGAAGAACTTTAGCACTGGTTAGCTGGGATAACGTGCACAGAGTGCTAATGCCAACAAAACCTAGTTCAGCTAAATCAAGGAGTGAAAGCAAACAGTTTGGGGGATACCACGCCAAGAATGTCATGTCTGCATTATACATACCATACAATGATACATTAACGGGCTGAGAAACATTTATGATCAATGACCACATATATGTTCGTGGTCTGAAATATGAATGCTCCAAATCACACCTTTAACATTAGAATGATACCTATAAATCACTGAGTAAAGTCTCATCTGATCACGTATTGCAGGAAGCATATTTCCTAAAACCAGGAAGGGGAGAAAATTAAGACTGGAAGCAGCAGTAGCATCAGGGTGACCCACATCAGACCCACAGGCTGTTCTCTCAGCAAAGGCAAAAGGGGATTATCAATGAGCTCTGCGCGCTGCCTGCCGCTCTAGTGCCAGTGGCATTGGTAATTTTATCATGTTCCACAGACTGAGAGGTTTACAGTATTCTTTACTGAAGTGTTTTTCTTACTTCAATACTGAACCTGATAATTATAAAACAAGTACTGGATTATTCAATCAACCAAATTTGTGAGAATTTGCACGGAACTCCTGAGCTGCCCCAAACTGCATTTTGTAAGGGAGTGCTAGTTTTGTTTGAAGCTCTTTGATGTTATGTGGTGGATCAAAAAATACATATTGAGGACCTTATTCAATATAAAAAAAAATAGGATGAAATAGGATGACGATGACGAAGAATTACTTAACATGACTGACGTGTCTGTTTAGGAGGTATGGGGAGATGCTGGCGCAAAGGAGACGGGGCATCAACACAAAGGCTGACAGCCACTAAACATTTGTCATTATACAGTTCCTGGCAGGTAAGTGTGGTTGCCACAAATCCATTCCTGGATTACATTTAGCTTTGCGATCCTTGTACTTTCATCGTACACCAGAGAATAGGTACCCACATAGAACAAAGATAAGGTGTGAAGAAACTTCTAACTTCTTCCATAGTGCAATATAATAACATCTGCGGGGAAGGAGTCAGTAGTGGGGTGGGAGGCAGGAGTGTGGTATGCTGTGCAGGCATGCCTCTATGCTGGGGTGGGGAAGGATTTGCAGACATGGAAAATAGGAATTCTGAGCGAGTGCCTCTTTTCTATGGAGAGGGAAGAATGCAGGCATCGACTTTCTGTGCGTGGAGCAGCCTCAGGAAAACGGAATCTAAAAGAGTATGGGGCATATTTATACTCTGTTTGTGCCGGAATTCCGTCATTTTTTTTTACGCAAATCCGACGCAAAGCTAACTCCATATTTATACTTTGGCGTTAGACCCGTCTAGCGCCAAAGATCTTGGAGTTTGCGTAATTTTTTTGCGTGGACACCAACCTTGCGTTAATGATATGCAAGGTAGGCGTTCCCGTCTAAAAAATGACTCCAAGGCATGTGCGCCTTATTTAAACTCCCGTGCAAAAATGACGCACGGGAGTGGGCGGGTCAAAAAAAATGACGTCCTGCCGCTTTTGCGTCATTTTTTAACGCCTGGTCAGGGCAGGCGTTAAGGGACCTGTGGGCTTGGAATGAGCACAGAGGTGCCCTCCCATGCCCCCAGGGACACCCCCTGCCACCCTTGCCCACCCCAGGAGGACACCCAAGGATGGAGGGACCCATCCCAGGGAACTTAAGGTAAGTTCAGGTAATTTTTTTTTTTGTTTTTTTTTTGTGGCATAGGGGGGCCTGATTTGTGCCCCCCTACATGCCACTATGCCCAATGACCATGCCCAGGGGACATATGTCCCCTGGGCATGGTCATTGGGCAAGGGGGCATGACTCCTGTCTGTGCTAAGACAGGAGTCATTTCAATGGGGGTTGGGAGCCAAAAAAAATGGCGCAAATCGGGTTGAGGCCAATATTTTGCCTCAGACCTGACTTGCCCCATTTTTTGACGCCCAAGCTCCATTTTCCCCTACGCTGGCGCTGCCTGGTGTGGGTCATTTTTTTTGACGCACACCGGTCAGCTGCGCCGGCTAACGTCATTCCATAAATAAGGCGCCCGCATGGCGCTTTTGAATGGCGTTAGCCGGCGTTAACATTTTTGACGCACAACTGCGTTGGCGCAGTTGTGTGTCAAAAAGTATAAATATGGCCCTATGTTTCATTATCACCTGTCAGACCAAAATAACAGCTCCATGTGCAGAGGTATCAGAAAAAGGTCTGAATGCACAGCTGCACTTTTGCTGGATCTGTTCCAAACATATGGAACACTCTACCACCCGCGATGAGAGTAACTACCTCATTCAAGCTTTTTCAGGATGGAAGTGAAACCCTTTCTAATAGAAAAACATGTCATAAGTGAACACTTGGGGAAATGTCACCCACCCTACTCGTTATTGTACACTATTGTTATTATGTCTAGTTCTCCGAACTCTACATAGGAGACCGCATCGAATCTATGATTCACCAGATGAGTTATGGTACATGATTTTTTTTATATCTTGCTCTTCAAATTCAATGTGACAGATGTTTTTTTCTGTACGGCAACCATCATTAGCTTTCCTTGTACAGCGCTCCGATACTCTGAAGGTCTTGTTCGCGATTTATGAAACACTATAAATAAATAAATGAATACATAAATAAAAATAAACAACTAGAAATTCCTGCAGTTTCACTAAAAGCCTTTCGTCTTTGCCCGGGCATTTACTAGCTCATAGCCTCCACTTAACATATAACCCCCTTCAATTCACACTTAAAAGTTTGGTGAATAACTGCGTGTCTTTTCACCAAAGCGCTGTCCGTGGCTATACAAAAAAATACTTTTACGAAATTGAAAAGTAGAACTTGTTGCAAGCCCAACTCAGTCTTAGACAAATTCTCAAGCCAAAATGTGATCACTGGTTGTTACGGCAGTTTTTACAGCTGTTTTATATTCTACAGTTAAGTAATTCAGGCCCATATTTATACTTTTTGACGCTAAACTGCGCTAACGCAGTTTAGCGTCAAAAAATTTAGCGCCGTCTAACGCCATTCTGAAGCGCCATGCGGGCGCCGTATTTATGGAATGGCGTTAGCCGGCGCTAGCAGACCGGCGCTGCCTGGTGTGCGTGGAAAAAAACCATGTAGACCAGGCAGCGCCGGCGTAGGGGGAAAATGGCGTTAGGGCGTCTTAAAATGGGGCAAGTCAGGTTGAGGCAGAAAAATCGCCTCAACCCGATTTGCGCCATTTTTTTCGACGCCCAGACGACATTTAAATGACTCCTGTCTTATTAAAGACAGGAGTCATGCCCCCTTGCCCAATGGCCATGCCCAGGGGACTTATGTCCCCTGGGCATGGTCATTGGGCATAGTGGCATGTAGGGGGGCACAAATAAGGCCCCCCTATGCCACCAAAAAAAAATAAAAAATATGAAAAATTATACTTACCTGAACTTACCTGAATGTCCCTGGGGTGGGTCCCTCCATCCTTGGGTGTCCTCCTGGGGTGGGCAGGGGTGGCAGGGGGGGTCCCTGGGGGCAGGGGAGGGCACCTGTGGGCTCATTTTGAGCCCACAGGCCCCTTAACGCCTACCCTGACCCAGGCGTTAAATAGTGGCGCAAATGCGGGGTTTTTTGACCCGCCAACTACCGGGCGTGATTTTTGCCCGGGAGTATAAATACGACGCATTTGCGTCACCGTCATTTTTTTAGACGGGAACGCCTTCCTTGCATCTCATTAACGCAAGGAAGGCGTTCACGCAAAAAAATTATGCTATTTGCCAATACTTTGGCGCTAGACGCGTCTAACGCCAAAGTATAAATATGGCGTTAGTTTTGCGCAAAATTTGCGTCGAAAAAAACGACGCTAATTCGGCGCAAACGGAGTATAAATACGGGCCTCAGTTTCTTCGCATTAAAATATTTTGTCAGAAAGTGGGTTATTAATTTGTAAAGGGGAGAACCCCCACCAAATGAATAAAACTCCAGGTTCTGTTATGCGTCAAGAGAATCACAAACAGCAGAAAATGTCTTATAGAACTGCATGTTAGGTTGAAGCTGTGCCAAACACTTTTAAAATCAAGAATGAAACACAATAAAATTCCTAAATTGATTTCAAATAATGAAGCAAAAGGAAACAAAAGTGATTACAATTTAATAAAGAGAACTGATGTTATGAATGTTTAAAGTTTTAAGACAAAATGTGGCATGCAAAATGAAGTGCCATATTGCAGTTACAGATTGCAGTTAACAAGGACTTAGGTGTGATTTCATACTGCCGGTGATGGAGCTGAAACTGGATAAGTCAAGAAGGTTGCACCAAAGTTTTTAGCTACTGACTTATTTTCTGGAGCTCCATGTTCTCCAGCGGGTCAAAGCAAAAAGCTGAAGCTGCCAAGGGTCCCTAGTTAGGTTGGTAGGACTACCCAGGGTCAGGTCTCGGTAAAATTTGTTGATTTTTCAGTAAAAGTTCTGGGTGGCTGGTTAGAAGATAACAAGGTACAACATTTTGATCTGCTTCACCATCTAATTGTAAAAGAGCATCTTTCAGGTCATTGTTACAATGAGAAACTACATGAGTTCCTGGTAGACCTAGGTCCACTTTTTCCATTAGAGTTGGTGAAAAAGGCAGACCACTGGGTCAAAACAAATGTAACCAAAAATACCATTGGTAGGAGAGGCCAAAAGAAAGAGGCCAAAAGCGCCCCCCAAGGTAAAGATGGAAACCAATACAAAAACAAAGAGTCTTCATTAGGCCCCAAAATTTGTTTTCAGGAGGGTGGAACCGAGACTCCTCACAGTCCAAGGGTAGGTACAAAGGAAGAAACTTTGATCCCAACAAGGCTTGGTGCCATAATTGCAAAACTAAAGGACACCAAACTGGGGACCCTAACTGTAAAAACAAAAAGAATGACTCTAGTCCTCCTTCAGTAAATGCAGTTGGGATCACAGTTGTGGCCTGACCATGTCAGTGAACCCACTGAGGCAACATTAGTCACTGAGGGAGGGGTAGACTTATCCTGTGCTGCTGGGCCTACTAACATGCAAATATACAGACAGCATCTTTTCATTATTAGGACTAAGGAGGAAGCCTTCAGGGACACTGAGGCTAGTGTCACTATGGTGACCCAGCACCTGGTCCACTCAGATCAGTACCTGATATGGAAAACGTATCCTGTCATCAATTCTGACAATGTCACAAAGAACCACCCCATGGCTATGGTATCTTTTGTCTGGGGGAGTAGTTGGACAGAAAGAAGTGGCTGTGTCCCCATCCATCGTTGTAGATTAGCTGCTTGGCAAATACCAGGAGAATTCTCCCTGGGCTGAAGAAGAACTGAGGACTCATGCAGCCATGCTTGTGATACTAGAATGGGGTTGTATCATAAAAATGGCACAGAGAACACTCCAGAGTGAACAAGAGGTTTTCAATCCTGGAAGAATGACCAACTCTCCAAAAGAAAAGGCAAGAAGAATGGAGGGCAGCTTCTAAACAGACCACAAGTCAGAACCCTAAACTTTTTTTGGGGGTGATTCTGTGTTGGATAACTGTCGCTCTTCACTCAACCAACTCAATACCTCTTACCAGGTGGTGCCTGCTCTCTAGGGAAGCCCCTACACCCAAACAAATAACATAAATGTTATTACCATACCAACAATGAGCGGCACATCACCATAATTTTATCTTAAAATAAAATTCACTTACTATTCAATAGTATTTAATGTCCATAAATCACATATTATTCCATGAATTCAAATTGATGATCTTTATTCCTCCTTGATATTCTTATATCCAAATTGTTCTTTACCTTATCCCAGTCCTCCAAGTTTCTATCAATTTTGTCTCAATCTTGTATCCAAATTGTTCATATATTCCATACATCTACACCATTATCCTAGTCATCCAATTTGTTCACAACTTTGTCCCAGTCTTTTGTATTCCAATCGTTTACAACTTTATCCTAATCATCCAATTTGTTTACAACTTTGTCCCAGTTATTTTGTCCCAGTCAACACGTGTTTCGTACAGCAGTCAACCCAGGCAGGCATCCTGCACTAGCAGTCAGCTTTAAAAGCTATGCCGCCTTTGAAATCTGACCTCTGCCTCAGCTGCTAACATCAGATGGCCACCCAATAGTTTTTCCCCCACTTTAGGTGGAAAACTGGCTGGAAAACAAGCAAGGATAGAAGGAGTGGCCATCCCCAGACAGCACTACCCCTCAGGTGTGGCAAGCGAGGTGACCACTCCATTTTATTTTCTTCCATCCTGGATGGTAGGAAAATAGCCAATCATGGGTAGGACTATGTCCACTTCTTGCAGGAAGTGGTCAATTACTGGGCGTAGCCCCCCTAAGATAGTTGGCATATTGGCCACTACCAGGCACTCCCCGTAATGTCCCCTAAATACAATTGTTAGTGCGCATCCCTAGACCAAGACCTTAGATTTGATGGGCACAAACAAGAACAGGACATAGAAGACCCAAGGCATGGGAACTGAAGCCCTTGTGTAGAAAGAAAAGAGCACCAAACCTTGCCTGCTGCTCCAAGAACTCAACAATCGCCTCTGAGTTCTCACCTGAAATCCTGAAGCACTCTACCAACCACCAGAGCACCTCCAGCCTTCTGAAATCACCAAGAGGCTCCCTTTGAGTGAAGTTATCACTCCCTTCACCCAGCAGGCAAGGAACCAGCAAAGTCCGGTAAAGTGACCAGCTGCTGCCCAATGACCCAGACCCAGCAGCATAGCCAAACTCTGCACAGCCCTTGGGGACAAGATCTACAACTGTGCTAAGTCTGGTGGCACTAGGGCTTTCTAAGGCTGTGGGATACTACTGCGCGGGGTACGTGACCCTTATGTCAGACACCAGAAGCAAAGTCCACTCAGGACTTCCAAAAGCCCAGAAGCAAAGACCAGTTGAGGAACTTCAGGACACCTAAGAACCATCCCCCAGAGTGGCCCTGCTAACCTGCAATCTACCCTCCAAGTTTCCTGCTCTTGAATGCAAGGACTCCTATACGTTCAATGTCTAGCTGACCTATTTGCGCTGCACTCGGCCTCCCTCGCCCCTGCACTAACCCACCAGCTGTGCTGTAAGGGACCCCAAGCCCTTCCTACCTCTACACTCCAAGGGGACCCACCGGACTTACCTTTAAGTCAAGCTTTGCAGTGTGTTTCCAAGTGGTCTCCTTCTCTGTTGTGCACTTGCTCTAGTTCTGAACCAAGGTTTCCGCCGGGCAGCCCAGTGGAAAACATGCAGCGGCATTGGACTTGGTTCCACATGGAGCTGAGTCCAATGCCGTCTCCCAAGGGGCCTCCATAGAATCCTTGGAATGCACACTGCCCCTGGCACTTTTTCTCCACAAGCCAATTAAATAGCAATTGAACCACCATGAAAAGGCTGCAGGAGAACATGGTTGTAATCAGCACAGTGGTTGATTACAACCAAGACAAATATCAAAGATCCTGGTGGAGATGGTCCAAACGCCACAGCCGTGGCGGTCTGACCACCACTGTGAGTCTGGCGGTCTTCAGACTGCCAGACTTGCAACAGGGCCCTATGTTTTCTAACTTTGAACAATCATACATTTAAAAGTCTTCACACGATTTTATTGATCTTGGTCTTAAGAATTTTATAAAAAATCTGAAGTATTTTTGTAAATTGGTTTTGAGTTATTCTCCTGAGTGTGTGTCCACATTTATTGATACTGTGCGTACAGCAGATGCTCAGCACATCTCCAAGATAAGCCTAAATGTTCGCTCACACTTCCACAGCATTAAGTGGTCTGTTTTTTTATTTCTGGATACCAAAGTGGGGTTGCTCTCTGCACAGTGCATGTCATTTTGGTACACTATATAGAGAGCCTCCTACATTTGGTGGTACAGCGGTGAGATACAAGACTTTGGGTTTGCTGATACCACTTTGTCAATACCTGATCTCACAAATAACTCTAATAATTGTCTGTAGTTGTATTCTGCATTTGAAGTATTCTTTCAAATGTTACAATTAATTGCTGGGACCCTGGCTACGTCCCTAAAACAGTGATTAGAAATTAAAAGTCTTTGGAAATCTGCGTCAGAGTCGTGACTCCAAATGTTTTGTCAGAAACAAATTTGGATTTTCTTTCATATTTAAATAGTGTTTGGGCTATTGGGTGGCTTTAAGAAGAGCCTTTGTGTTTATTGTGTGTATATGATTAGTACACAGAAGAGCGTATGCAGAGTTTCAAGTTCCTCCGAAACACTCTGTTGCCTTCTTCTATATATCCCATCCATGTCAAAGTGTAGGTTATTATTTTAGATAGAGCCTATGTTATGGTCTCTGAGGAATGCTGAAATGGTTTTCTGAATACATTTCCTGGCTTTTTCTATCTGTGTACAGAGTTTAGTTGACCACTTCAGTGTCTGCCTCTGGCATATGTTAGAGAACACAAAGGCAGTGTGAGGAAATGTTTCATTAATTGAGCAAAGGTATCCTTCATTAGTATTTCCAGTCCTACCCCAGTCAGTATACCCATGACATTATCACTACAGTACACAATCATGAGGTGAGGTGGTTGGCAATCTCTAATGCATTCAACCCTTTCTGGCTAACCCAAGTAATATTCACATTAGGCAAGCCCAGGTCCCTGTCAATGCCACTCTTTCTAGCATATTCACTGGCCAATAAAACATAGCTGTGACCTAAAATTCACACTCAAACCATTTTGAAGGAAAGGAGCAGTGGCACACAGTAGATGACTGCAGCTGAATGAGGCAGTTTTCAAACTGTGAGGTGGGTAAAATGGAGATAGCAGTAGATTTTTTAAAAAGCACAATTTGAATTGGAGGTTGTAGCTACATTGGTTGAGAAAAATAGATTGTGATTTAAAATATGAAGTTATTTAATCACTGATTGGTTCTTATTTTTCATAATCAAGTAATCCAATTTTGGATATGCTTACATTCTGTATTAGTCAACCACACCTGCTACAGGTAAAAAAATAATTCGCCTGCTGCTAAGAAAAAAAGCTTTGAGCTTTTGAGCTGCTTGTACAGTAATGTGTTCTAGAGGAGGTTGCTATGGTGGCTGAGGAGAAAGAGTGTGGGGGAAGGGGAGCCTTTAAAGCAGACATACAATTTTAAAGCAAGAGATGATTTTATTCACAAGAATTGGAGAAAAAAGATTTTTCAGATTGAATATCATCACAGAATTTAAAATGTAGCTGAAACTGTACCAAAAAATAATGGTAAATAGATTCTCAAACCCCGCTTGGAATCGGGACTCTGCCACAAAGGTACACGGGGGCCGCACTGAGCAAAGCGAAGGAATCATGAGTCAAGCAGCACACACTAGCAAATTGGGATTCTTACCAAAAATTCAAGAACAGTTTAACAGATAGTAACCATTCAGATGTGGGATGACATAAATAAAACGTGAAACACAGTTTATGATTTGCTAACTAGGACAGTATCACTGTGAGCAAAGCTGAACAGGATGCCATTACTGGTTCCTTGGTCTAAGAGTGATATAACACTCTTATTCTGAGAGTTCATTGTTATACAAAAGGAGTCAAAGTGTTATTCTGACAGTGTTTTATCTATCAGCAAAAGCTATTAACAGGTATGTGACTTAGCGTATTGGTTTAAAAGCAAGTTGTGTTTGTAAATAAAAGTGATAAAAGTGTATATGATATAGATTAAAATATGTTAACTCAGCTACAGCCAGAGTGGTATTGTTACTTGTATTCATATATGTAGGAATGCATTTATCATTTTAGAAAATGATTAAAAGTACAAGATTCAAAAGCATGCCTTTTGTGTAGTAGTAAAGATTTTATGTGCACACTTTAAGTTGCAAGTTGAGTTTGCATTTATAACCACTTAGATTGACTTATAGTTCCTTTTTTCCTAGATACAGGTTATGTCTAAAGTATGATGTATATTAGGTATAAGGAGAGTTGCATATACTTATAATATAAGACATTTAGGCCCTCATAATGACAATCACCGTCGATTACCATGGCGACGGTGAACAGAAGACCGCCAGTGGCGGTCAACAGCACACCGCTGTATAATGATGCCAAAAACAAAAACCTCAAAAAATCCTGCAATCTCCAGCCACCGCCAGAGCCCTTAATGGCGGAAAGGTTGTACACCTTACCCCACCACCACCATGCAGACAAATCCTCCGCCCACCAAATAATGATGTACAAATCACCGTGGCGGATAGTGGATGTCGAACGACCATTGGCGATTCGGACCGCCACAGCCAGCAATGGGACCCAACAACAAGAAATGCACACATTGGCAAGTTTGAAACCCACACACCTGCCATACATCCACAACACTTCAAAACACCCACATACACACCCCAACAATCCTTTGCAATGCCAATTACATGAATGAGACTGACAACACTGACCACAACATAACAAAAGTCACACACACAAATACACAAGAGCACCTTCACAAATACACCCATAACACCACACCCATAACACACACCATGGCACCCCCTAAGCACCCACTCTTCACAGATAGGGAGCTAAGGACCATGGTGGACGAAATACTGAAGGTAGAGCCACAACTTTTCGGGGCACAGGTGCAGCAGACAACCATCACCAGGAAGATGGAGTTATGAAAGACGATTGTCAACAAGGTCAACGCAGTGGGAAACCATCCACGCACAAGGGATGACATCCACAAGAGATGGAACGACCTGCACAGGAAGGTGAGGTAAATGGCATCCAGGCACAACATTCCGGTACAGAAGACTGGTGGAGGACTCCCACCTACACCCCCTGACTATACCAACTGGGAGGACAAGGTACTGGCTATCCTGTACCCAGAGGGTGTCACTGGAGGACTGGACTCTGGTAAGTCAACTACAATTTCTACATATCCACCACACCTGTAATGCATGAACCACCCCATCCCTCCCACTACCACCATGACCACATCCCCACCCAGGCCACAACATCCACATCCAGTCACCCTGCATGCCCACAAACCCACTAACAGGCCACATCCCTCCCCTGTGCACAGTAACCTACTCCTGCAAGGATTCACAATGGCACTACTGCACCCACAATGCACCTCCACCCCCCATGCAAAATGAAAGTATAATTCCACAAAAGAACCCTGCATGGCCTGATAGGGGAATAAAAGCACAAAATAGGGCAGAGCTGTGCATCCATTTTCGGATTAGTACATGTAACATACATGTCCATTCCACCCCAGAGGCACCACCACCCATGCCCCACGAACGGAAAGGCCAAGGAGTGCCAGCGTCCCACATGGAGACATAGGCCCCACTCAGGAGACTGGAGAGGGATGCCTGGAGAGTGAGGAAGAACCTGGCCCGTCAACAGTCCTGGACTGTCACCCTCCAGAAGCCCCACCCAGGAAACCACTGACAGCCCTACCACCCAGCCACTACCATCAGCTCTTGCCAAACGGCCCCACACCAGTGTCTCCAGGCCACAGACTGGCAGACCACATGTACAGAGGCCAGAGTCTCCACCCACCAACAAGCAGGATGATGATGGCCCCAGTGCAAGTGGGCCTGACAGACCTGCGCATGGGACACAGGCACAGGGGGCAAGGGCCAGTGGGAGGGCGTCGGTGCCCAGAGGGGAGGCCAAAGGATGGATGCTGCAGCCCGGAGGTGATCTCTGAGGTCCTGGGAGCATACTACCATACCCAAGACAGGATGGGCCAGATCCTGGCCACCCTGGAGCAGAATCAAAGGCTGCTGATATCACAACACCAAGAGGCCATGGAGCAATGGAAACAACTCAATGTCACCACGGCCACCATTGCAGGGGTGGTGCAGCACCACTACCCTAGCCTGCCTGAGACCCCCACCCACCTGCAAGCCCCTACCACTGGCCAGGACACTGCCCTGCCATCTACACCTGCAGCAGCTACTGGACTGGTGACACTGCCAGAGGACACACAAGGGACCAGCACCCGTAGCCCTGCAGCCCAGCACCAGTCACTGAAACGTGCCCTCAGACCCAGCTATGGCAATGGAACATCTGCCAAGACCAAGAAGTGACTCTGCCCTGAACTGTCTCCCAAGTGTGCCACTGTGCTACCATGTTAACCCACCAATACCAACAAACCATCTACCAAGGGACAAATGGACCAATACCCACTGCCACCAACAGCTGATCCCATGGATATGCACCTGAGCCCACTCCCTATCACTGTTCTGCGCACTTAAAATTTGAGACATCTTAATGAAACACATCTACACCAAATCATATGTCCTCTGTCATTATGATTATACAATTGTGAGTGTGTATGCATTAGCCAGTCAATTCCATGTTCATACCTTTATTCCAGGAAGGGAATCCCACGCACTGTAGTGTCTGAAGTAAATCACAATTTACACCATTTCGGTTTCCCTGGCACATGCCACTTCAGTCTTCAGTTAACAGTGTCAGTGACTACAGACACCACATCCCCAATCAAATGAGTCAGATTTACAATATGCAGTGAAGACAACAGCATCAGTGAACAGTACCTCATAGTCACTGGAAGTATAGGCGGATCAGCTGGTTCCTGGAGTTGACATCTTCCCCCTCCTCATCCTCACCATTACTCTCATCCCCTCTCAGAGGTTGCATGTCTGGTTGGACAGCACCCTCCTCCTCTAGAAGGGGGATAGCTTTCCTCACAACCAAGTTGTGCAGCATTCAGCAGGCTACCACTATTCTACACACCTTCTCAGGGCCACAGCACAGGGATCCCCCAGAGAGATGGAGACAATTAAATCTAGCTTTCAGCAGACCTATTGTGCTCCAATCACCCTGACCCAGGATCCAGTAAGACACATAGGTCATGGATTGTTGCACGATTGAGTCTGTAGGTTACAATGATGTGACGTTCATCCATGGTTTCTATATCAACGAGAGGTCTATACACAGATGGGTCCCTCCCTCGCCACATGGGTCTGCACCTATGGGGTGGAATGAACATCATTTCAGGTGCACACGTACACATGCAAAACAGGTTGTAAGTGTATTAATGGATATGTAATACGTAGGTTACACACACAGAAGCTATGTATTATGTACAACGTTAGACACATGTGTGCAGAGTCAACTCTGTTTTAATGGCATCCCAGTGTGGACACATTTCATAAGATGGGTGCATGTGAGGATCAGTCACTCATGTGAGCAAGCGACTAAGGGCTGAGATTTGGAGGCCCTGAATGGGGCCCCTGGCCAGGATATATGTACGTGGTTCTAGCAAAATGGCAGCCACCTGCCATCCAGGTCTGAGGGAGTGGAAGTGACATCATTCCACTGGCGGTAGTTGTCATTGCGGAAGGTGGTGTTCACCGCTGTGCATCCAATCATTGCATTACATGGTTGTCACTGGGAAACCTGGGACTATCATGATTGCCACCGGCGTTGATGGTGCACACCACTGCGGAGCGTACGCCATGCTTTTTATCAAAAACATGGCAATAAAGTTATCTGGTAAAGCTTGTTATAAAGTCGGAAGAGTTTTGAAGAAAATTAATCTTTTAATTATTGATGAGGTAAGCATGGTCTGAAATCTAATGCTTGCCTTTGTTCACCTGAGAATGTGAGTGATAGTAAAAATGGAATAAGACGTCCTATTTGGAGGAAAGCATTTGATTGATTTTGGAGTTCTACTACGACTTACTTCTGTAAAATGACAGCCTGTTTTCAAAACTCTTTCACATTAAGAGTCTCGAAATTCATTGAGAGGTTTAGGCAATGTAAATATTTGGCAATATTTTAAATGCAAGGAACTTGTGAAAAATATGTGTCAAGCCTCTGCCATTGAGTACAGAAATATTCTAAAGACCATTTGAGAAGGAGTTCTGACAGAGGAGGGAAAACTAAACTTGGAAAGTCGACTTACTAAGAAACTGCTTTCCTGTAAGAAGACGCATGCAGAGCTAATGTATAACTTTTGTAAAGAAGTGTAATTCAAAGGGCCTTATTTACAAGAAAGTGGTGCAGCGCCGTGCTGTGCCAAATTTGGCAGCACCACACTGTACCACATCAGAAATGTAGGAATGTACCGTATTTATGAAAATATGGTGCACCTCTGTGTTCCCCCAAGCATTGATGCTAAAATTAGCTGCCAAGCGCCAACGCAGGAACTCTTGCAAAATAGTGCAAGTGTGACTGCATTGCAGGGAATCATTGTTTATGTGCAGGAAGGGACAGCGTCCTGCACATAAACAATCATTAATGGCATTTTGCTATTTCTATGTGTACCACAGAGTGCAGCACACATAGGAAAAGCAAACATAAGGAGAAATAAACATATCTCTTCTTGTTGGGTCATGCTGGAGCCACCCCTGGGGTGGCATTAGTTTTTGTCACTGCGTCAAGTTTGCCATTGCTCATAAATATGGGGCGGTGTCAAAATGCAATAGCTGCAGTGGAATGCCTACAGCAACACCCCTTTCATGCTAAGTGATGCATGAGGAGGCCAAAAAGTGGCTTAATGCTGCCTTGTAAATGTGGTGCAGGGCATTGCTAAAAGTGATGCTCCGGTTGCGCAAGGGGCTTATAAATAAGCCCCATAGTTTCTTTAATGCCTTCACTACAAGAGTGTGCTGAATTTAATGAAAAAATACTAAAACTAGAGAATGAAGACATTTTGGCAATTACTACTATTGACTAGATGGAACACCAAGGAGAAACTGTACTACACAGTAAAACATTACAAGATAAACTGAACTCTTTGGAGAAATCTGTATCCAGGACTACTGGACAAGAGAAATGTTTACGTGTCTGCAAACACTGCAGAGTAATCTTTAGACAAAATTTAAGTGTTGAAGAAGGATTGGTAACTGGTGGCTTGGGTAAAGTTGAGGATTTTATTACATTTTCTAACCATGAAGAGGTTGAATTCTTAGGTACAAAGGGCCATATGTACGAACACATTTTCCCATAGACACAGAATGGGCAAAACTGCTTGCTACATCTGGCCCAAAGTTTGATCAGGTTGATGGATCAAGTGAATTGGACAATGTGTTATAAGATTTTTGCTTGTGAAAGATTTGTATGTCCAGAGAAAACAGTTTCCAGGCCTTATTGCATATGCTGTAACTATCCACAAGTCTCAAGGTTCAGGTGTTGATGCTATATTTATTAATATTGGAAGTATGTTTTTTAATGAACGAATTGTCGCGTGGGCTCTCATTATCCTAAATGAGACTACTGGATTTCTAGGCAGCAGGATCGATAACGGTGTGGGGGACTGAGTCTGACCCACGTGTAAGGAACTCTGTCACCCTAAATCCGGTTTTTGCTCCGGCTAACTAGCAGTGCCTCATTTCTCCCACGGGGAAGAAATGATTAGGCAGCCGAGCGCATGACATCTTTGGAACTTCTCAGGGAAATCGTGGTCACTCAGATCCAAACCAACTCTCTCATTTACAATATGGTCTCATATACAAATGACAAAGACAGTATAGGTTTTATATAATGTTTTAATAAAACGACTGTATTTTAGATAATAAGGCGTGAGCCGCAATAACCAGAACAATACAACATAGTAGGATTGAAATAGTCACCAGGAGAGTAAAACATAAGAACAAAGCCATCATATTTCCTAACAGTTTCTACTCTCCCTCTGCTTGATCTATTTAGAGCACAGCATGTTAAGCTTCTAACTTGCCTTTCCGAATCACCGGGGAGACATAAGCCCTCATACCTGAGCAAAGGCCTGTGATCTGGTTCAGCATCTGCAACGAGGCAGTCAGCGTCTAGCTGTGGGTCTCTGGTCGGAATCTCCCTCTTGCATGTATTGGGACAAGGAAGTGATTTTATAACTAACATGTCATCGTGATCACAAAATGTCCCTACGCAGGAATGCCAAATCTAAACTCCTACCACGTCTATCGGCAATGTACCAGACTGTATCCTTGACTGAAGAACAGAGTGAATATGTTATGAAGAACTCCAGTGCTGAAGTAGGCAAAACACACCATTGAGCCTATCTGGGGCGATGTCAACAAAGCGATATCTAAAGATGAAGTGCGGATAAAATATCTTGATAGGATTAATGGAAGAAAACCACTATATGATCTTCAGTCTACATGGATTATCACTGCTTAAGACATCATTCGGCCGATCAGGGGTGATGTCAACGAAAGCATATCCAAAAATTAACTGTTGATGCAATATTTTCAACTAATTTCTGAAAGAAAATAAATATATGGTATTCTGACTATGTAGATTATCATTGTTTAAGACATCACTTGGCCTACCAGAGATAATATGAACAAAGCAAAGTGGAAAATTCAAGTGTGGATTATATTTGTTCGTAGTTTTGTACCAGCTATAATATTAACCACATTGTTTTTAACATACAATCTTTTGGTTAGTGAAGTAAGTGTTTCTTTATTAAATAATGCAAAGATTGTAATCTGTGCAATGCACAGTATTACTTTCTTGTAGTGAAATACTGTGGACATATGGTTTTTTTTCACAATCTAAATGATTGTTTTTTTCCCACTGTTCAAGGATGATTATAGAGTACTCTGTTTATAGGTAGTAGTATAAAGACTGACTACAAGAAAGAGGGAAAATTAAAAGGAAGCTGGGGTGTAGCCTGCATATACTGATGGGTCATCTGGGATAGTATGGAGGGATGTGTTGACACTCACACCTCAACGGGCTGTGCCTGCCCTCACACAATGCAGTATCTAGCTCCCTTGTGTGAGTCTGTATCCAGGCCTGGGCAAAGCAGAATCTTATGAACAACAGAGACTTTCCTTTGAAGTTTGCCACCTTCAAAGGCAGAAAGGGGTATAAGTTGTGGATGCAACCCCCCTGATTTTTAGATGACTTCTGGACTAAAGAGGAACCTCTGCCAAGGAGAAGAGCTAAAGAGCAGTACTGCCCCTTTGCCTTTCACTGTGCTCGCTGGGTTGGCCTGAGGTTGCTGCTTCTGCCTGAAAGAGGACAAAGACTGGACTTTGTGGTATATTTCTGCTTGTGAAGTGTCTCCAAGGGCTTGAACGAGCTTGCCTCCTGTTTTGAAGTCTCAAGGCCACCTAAGACTTACTCTGCCAGCATCTGGACCCTCCGCTGAGAGTCCTACCCTCCCAAGTGGTGCCCACTCCAGTCCCTGGGCCCTTGAAAGGTGAAGCTGGTGGAACCAAGGCAGAAATCCACACACAGGAACCATGTGGGGAAAAGGTTTGATACACTTGTGAGTAAGGAATTGACGAATGACTGACTTTTCCGATGCATGCTCACCGTATGGCTTTATTTTTTATGCAAACCAGGTACTTTGTATAACATCAATGCGTCCATTGTTTTCCATGGAGTAAGACTCTTTTTTAATTAAAAAATTAATATTTTTCTTCTGTATTTTTGATTTTTTTCATTTTGTTCTTGTTTGATTGATTGAAATATTGGCTATTTTTCTAAGCTGGTATGGTATCCATTTTGTAGTGTTTTCACTGAATTACTGTATACTTTGGTACATATACTTTGCACACTGCCTTGGAGATAAGTCTCACTGCCTTTGCCAAGCTACCAAGGGGGTGAGCAGAGGTTATCTTAAGTGTGTATCCCTATTGCCCTGACTACAGTGAGGGTCTCTGCTTGGGCAGTGTGCAAACTGACTGCCAACCAGAGACCCCATTTCTAACAGTCATTAAGTCATCCATTTATCACTGGTACTCCCACACACATAATTACAAGTCATGCACTCACTTAGTCACACATAGTCCTAGTTAGCCATACAGAAACTATTACACCCTTTCACTCACCTATAAAATCATTCATACACCCACTCACTCACCTAGACAACCACTTAGGTACCCAGTCATTCACGCGCACAACCATTGTTGCACCCTATTACTCACCCATACAGGCATGCATGCACCCAGTCACTCACTCATGCACTAACTAACTCAACAATGCAGTCACTCATGCACCCATTCACTCACCCATTTAGTCACTCATGCACACATGTTTCACTCAGACAGCCACTCATAAACCCAGTCGATGAGCCATTAAGCCACTCTGGCACCCAGTCACTCACACATACTGCTACTGATGCACCCTATCACTCATCCATACAGACATTCATGCACCAATTGAGTCTCTTATACAGCCACTCACACACCCAGTCACTCACCCATAGAGCTACTCACACACTCTATCACTGATGCACTAGCACTCATGCAGCCTATCACTCACCCATACAAACACTCATGCACCCAGTCACTCACCCATACAGCCCCTCACACACCCAGTCACTCACCCATACAGCTACTCACACATCCAGTCACTCACCCATACAGCCACTCACGCACCCATTCACTGACCCATACAATCATTTAAGCACCTATTCACAATTATACTGCCACTCTTGCACCCGTTCACTCGCCCATGCAGGAGTTCATACAACCTATCACTCATCAGTACAGCCTCTCATGTACCCACTCACTCACTGATACAGCAACTGTTGCACCCATCCACTCACCTATGCAGTACTCACACATCCAGTCCCTCCCACATACAGACACTCATGTTCCCTATCACTCACCCATACAAGCACTAACACACCTAGTCACTCACCCATACAGTCACTCACATATCCACTCACTCATGCATACAGGCACACATGCACCCTATCACTCACCCATGCAGCCACTCATGCACCCATTCACTCACCCATACAGTCACTCACACACCCAGTCACTCACCCATACAACCACTCACACACCCAGTCACCTACGCATACAGACACTCATACACCATATCACTCACACATACTGCCACTGATGCAACCAGTCACTCCCCATACACCCACTCTCACACCCAGTCACTCACCCATACAGCCATTCATGTAGCCATTCACTCACCCACACAACCACTCATACACCCACTCAGTCAATGAAACAGACACTCACACACCCAGTCACTCACACATACAGGCTCTAATGTACCCTATCAGTCACCCATTCACTGACCCATACAGTCATTTAAGCACCTATTCAGAATTATACTGCCACTCTTGCACCCGTTCACTCGCCCATGCAGGAGTTCATACAATCTATCACTCATCAGTACAGCCTCTCATGCACCCACTCACTCAAAGATACAGCAACTGTTGCACCCATCCACTCACCTATGCAGTACTCACACATCCAGTCCCTCCCACATACAGGCACTCATGTACCCTATCACTCACCCATACAAGCACTAACACACCTAGTCACTCACCCATACAGTCACTCACATATCCACTCACTGATGCATACAGGCACACATGCACCCTATCACTCACCCATGCAGCCACTCATGCACCCATTGACTCACCCATACAGTCACTCACACACCCAGTCACTCACCCATACAACCACTCACACACCCAGTCACTTACGCATACAGACACTCATACACCCTATCACTCACACATACTGCCACTGATGCAACCAGTCACTCCCCATACACCCACTCTCACACTCAGTCACTCACCCATACAGCCATTCATGTAACCATTCACTCACCCACACAACCACTCATACACCCACTCAGTCACTGAAACAGACACTCACGGACCCATTCACTCACCTATACAGCCACTTACACACCCTAGCACTTACCCTATCTAGCCACTCATGCAGCCAGCCTCTCACCCATACAACTACTCTTGCACCCACTCAGCCATGCAGACACTTATGTCCCAGTAACTCACCCATACAGCCAAGCATGCACTCAGTCACCTATACACCCACCAGACATATAACATGTATTTTTTTTAACCAGAATAAGTGGTTCTAAAAAGAACTTTTTTTAAAACATAGAAAAAAATGTTTTCAAACATTTTGTTTTTTTGGGGTGTTTTATTTTTTCAAAACAAAAAATTACACCATAGTGCTACTAAACAAACAGCACAAACCTTCCATGAACCAAAAAGAAAAAAAACTAATACTTATATGAGTGTTGATACTATTAACTATAGTTGAAATTGAATGCTCTTCAACACTCAGGCTCTCATTAGGCTTTTGGTGGGTGGAAAAGGCTGCCCACCAAACTCCTGCAGTACAGGAGGTCGCCAGTGCGGCCACCTTCCCACTGGACCTATTATGTGTTTCCCACTTGGCCAGCACACGGAAACACAGTTTCAGCCTGCTGGCCCAGCGGGAAAGGCACAGCAACATTGACGCCAGCTCATAATAGAGGCGGCGGCAATGCTGTAGTGCGTTGGGTGCACCAGCAAAGCAGACAGTGATTTGCGTGATGGGGCTGGCCAGGGGGGCCCCTGCACTGCCCATGCCAAGTGCATGGCACCCTGTCTCTACCAGCATTTACATGGTGGTTAAACCACCATGTGAATGCCAGCAAAGAGAGGGTGGTGCTTTGGGGGTGGTATGACTGCAACCATAACCCTGGCGGTCTTGTGACCACCAGGGTCATAATGAGGCCACCAGTATTGCCTTGCATTTGATGAAATGCTATTTCACAGCAGGAAGTTCTGGTAATTTCAATGGTGGTTGTTTTGAGAGCAGAAGATGTGCTTGGTTGGGAATCTTGGTTCCCAGATGTTGCAAGGGAATACCCTCTTTCTCTGTGCAAGATGGACTTTATGCATACTTTCCAAGTGCTTCATCATTGATGAAGTCCCACACTAATGTTTCCATTCAGATCCCCTACACAGCACTTTGTGACATAATGTACGGGACCTTCCTTGCATTTACTTTCTTTTCACCATGTGGTATTTCAAAGAAGGTCCACATGATGCTTTCTTTTCTTTTTCTCTGTGGTTCTTCTTTTCCTGTAAGGTCAGTTGGAACATCTTCATTTGCTGGTGAAGCACTTGCTATCTTCTCTTTGTAACAAGAATAGAGAAACACAACAAAAAAAAAACAGCCAAAAATGCTGGGCAAAACACAGGTCTATTCCTATTCAACTATACCCAAACAATGTCTACTAATGGGTGGGGCCTTTCTGTACAAATAATGGAAATCTGTTCAGCCAATCAAATCTTTTTTTGTGTAGTGACATGGGATATGTGACAACGATGCGTACACACTGCAAAT
The DNA here is from genome assembly GCF_031143425.1 of Pleurodeles waltl. Taxonomy (NCBI): domain Eukaryota; kingdom Metazoa; phylum Chordata; class Amphibia; order Caudata; family Salamandridae; genus Pleurodeles; species Pleurodeles waltl. The sequence goes on from NC_090445.1 coordinate 500,387,507, forward strand.
CAGTTGTGTCGTGGTGAAATCTAATAAAAACATGGTTTAAACGTATGTATGCATATTTATACAGCTTTTGGAATTTTAATAGTAATCCTCTTACTTCAAATTATATTATAATGCTGTTTTGTATACTATTTCATACTGATAAAAATATGGTGGAGCTGCGTCTCCGTCACGGAGTCAGAAATACATTGCAGCCGGGGCACACAAATATGTAGTGGCACATTAGAAAAGTTAAGTAAGTATAGTAGGTATACTACTAATTAGAAATACTACTTATAAGTTACAACATACATGAGACTGTGTTAATATGTGTATATCTGTGTACATATTGGGTAGGTGAGTGAGTGCATACATGGATGTATGAGTGATTGAGTGAATCAATACTTGTGTAGCCCATTGGTAAATAAGGTAAATGTGAGGTGTGAGGTAAATATGAGGGTAACTATAATGTCTTGATAACCTTTTTTTTTTTTTCACTGAATACATTTCTATAAAAATATATTATAAAATGTTTTTTCTACATAGCAAAGAATCTTTTCCTAAACATGTGACAATGCAGTACTTTTAAACTTCAACCTAGCACAGCACTTTAAAGCCATATGTTTGTCCAACATATGTGGGCATTGTACACTGTTAGACCTGACATCCTTGGTGTGGTCTCCCTACCTTTTTGCCTCTACTTCCCAGGTGGTTGCTGTGTGCTGGACTCTGCTTTTGCTGTGTTTGTTACTCTGGGCACTTTACCACTGCTGACCAGTGCTAAAGTGTAAGTGTTCCCTATGTGAAATAATATGTGTAATTGGCTTTTCCATTATTTGGCATATATGATTTACTAGTAAGTCCCTAGTAAAGTGTACTAGAGGTGCCCAGGGCCTGTAGATCAAATGCTGCTAGTGGGCCTGCAGCACTGGTTGTGCCACCCACTTGAGTAGCCCTGTAAGCATGGCTCAGACCTGCCACTCCAGTGTCTGTGTGTTTAAACTGCCATTTAGACCTGGCAGGTGTACCCACTTGCCATGGCCACACCTTCCCTTTTTGTACATGTAAGGCACCCCTAAGGTAGGTCCAGTGTAACCCCAGGCGCAAGGTGCAGTCTATGTTAAGGGTAGGGCATGTACTGATGTGGTTTACATGACCTAACAGTGAAATACTGCCAAATTTGCTTTTCACTTTTGCAAGGCCTCTCTCTAACATAGGTTAACACGGGGGCTGCTTTTAAATATCCTTACAGTGAAGTTTCCCTTTGAGAGCACATAGGTCTTAGAAATGGGGTCTTTGGTTGGCAGTCAGGTTACCCCCTGTCCAAGCAAGGACCCTCACTCTAGTAAGGGTAAGTCACACACAATCTAAATTATCCTGTGCCCATCCTCTGGTAGCTTGGCACTGAGCAGTCAGGCTTAACTTAGAAGGCAATGTGTAAAGTATTTGTGCTATACATCATACAATAACACAATATAACACCACAAAAATACACCAGACAGTGTCTAGAAAAATATATAATATTTATCTGGATATTTGCAGGTCAAAACGATAAAAGATGCAACATGAATTTAAGTCTTTAAAAAGCAAACAAAGTCTCTTTCAAGCACAAAGTACCTGGGTTGGAGTGGAAAATTTCCACAAAGGGCCGCAGAGGAGGAGATGCGTGGAAAAATGGTGTGCGCGTCAGATTCGCCCCTTCACACACAAACTTGCATCGTTATTTTTCACGCTGGGAAGACGTGCGTCTCCTCTGTGGGTTGCGGGATTCCCAGATGTCCCGGGGTCTGTGTGTGGAATCCTGGGCTTGTTATCTGGCTGCGCGTCGTTCCGGTGGGCTGTGCGTGGAATTTTCTCCCTCACAGAAGTTGTTGCGTCGATTTCCTCTCTGGAACTCGGGCGGTGTTGTCCTGGCGGGCCGTGCGTCGAAGTTCCGGTCACACTGCACGCGTCGCGTCGATCTTTTCCTTGCGGGGTCGAGCGCCGTCTTTCCGGATCGGGGTGCAGTGAATTTTTCACCACGGAGTAAGCTGTGCAGTGAATTTTTCGCCGCACAAGGAGTCCAGTTTAAAGATGGAAGTCTTTCTGTTTCTGAGACTTCAGGGAACAGGAGGCAAGCTCTATCCAAGCCCTTGCAGAGCACTTCTGCAGCAAGGCAAGAGTTCAGCAAGGCAGCAGGCCAACAGCAAGGCAGCAGTCCTTTGTAGAAAGCAGTCAGGTGAGTCGTTTGAGCAGCAGGCAGTTCTTCTTGGCAGGATGCAGGTTCTGGTTCAGGTTTCTTCTCCAGCAAGTGTCCGAGGTGGTAGGGAGAGGCCCTGTTTTATACCCAAATGTGCCTTTGAAGTGGAGGAGACTTCAAAGAGTGGCTTAGAATTGCACCAGGTCCCCTTTCAGTTCAATCCTGTCTGCCAGGGTCCCAGTGGGGGGTGTGGCAGTCCTTTGTGTCAGAGCAGGCCCTCCACCCTCCCAGCCCAGGAAGACCCATTCAAAATGCAGATGTAAGCAAGTGAGGCTGAGTACCTTGTGTTTGCGGTGTGTCTGAGTGAATGCACAAGGAGCTGTCAACTAAACCTAGCCAGACGTGGATTGTAAGGCACAGAAAGGTTTAAGTGCAGAGAAATGTTCACTTTCTAAAAGTGGCATTTCTAAAATAGTAATATTAAATCCAACTTCACCGGTCAGCAGGATTTTGTATTACCATTCTGGCCATACTAAATATGACCTTCCTACTCCCTTCAGATCAGCAGCTACCACTTCAACAATGTATGAGGGCAGCCCCAATGTTAGCCCATGAAGGGAGCAGGCCTCACAGTAGTGTAAAAACAAATTTAGGGGTTTTACACTACCAGGACATGTAAACTACACAGGTACATGTCCTGCCTTTTACCCACACAGCGCCCTGCTCTAGGGGTTACCTAGGGCACACATTAGGGGTGGCTTATATGTAGAGAAGGGGGAGGTTTAGGCTTGGCAAGTACTTTTAAATGCCAAGTCACAGTGACAGTGAAACTGCACACACAGGCCTTGCAATGGCAGGCCTGAGACAAGGTAAAAGGGGCTACTTGAGTGGGTGGCACAACCAGTGCTGCAGGCACACTACTAGCATTTAATCTACAGGCCCTAGGCACATACAGTGCTCATTACTAGGGACTTATAAGTAAATTAAATAGTCCAATTGGGTATGATCCAAAGTTACCATGTTTAAAGGGAGAGAGCATATGCACTTTACCACTGGTTAGCAGTGGTAAAGTGCACAGAGTCTAAAAGCCAGCAAAAACAGAGTCCAAAAAGTGGAGGGAGGCAGGCAAAAAGTTAGGGGTGACCATCCTAAGGCTGTCAAGTCTAACAATAGGAATATGGAGTTTAGGGTCTCTTAACTCACAATTGAAAAATACATATTTTAGTGAAGATGCTGTTTAGATTGTTAGTTTGAAAATGCCATTTTTAGAAACTGGGCATTTTCTTGCTCAAACCATTTTGTCTCTGCCTGTTTGTGGATTTTTTGTTTGAGTCAGACTGGCAGATGGGCTGTTTGTGCATCTTCACTAGACAGTGCCACAAAGGGTGCTGGGGTGTAGCCTGCATATCCTAATGGGCCATCTGGGCTAGAGTGGAGGGAGGAGTGGTCATTTACACCTGAAATGGCTGGGCCTGCGCTAACACAAAGCAGTCTCCAACCCACTTCTGTGCGTCTGGAGCCAAGACTGGGCAAGCAGGATCCTGCAAACAATAGAGACTTTTCCTTGAAGTTGGGCAACTTCAAAGGAAGAAAGGGGTATAAGTATTGGACCCAAAACCCCAGACTTCAGATTACTTCAAGGATTCAAGAGGAACCTCTGTCAGAAGAAGAGCTGAAGAGCTGAGGAGAAGTGCTGCCCTGCTTGTGACTGTGCTTTGTTGGGCTAACCTGCAATTGCTGCTTCTGCCTGTGAAAGACGACAAAGACTGGACTTTGTTGTGCATTCCTGCTTGAGATGTATCTCCAAGGGCTTTGACTGAGTGTGCCTCCTATTTTTTGAAGCCTCAGGGACAGCATAGGCTTCACCAAACTGTCTCTGCATCTGCATGCTGTGGACTTTAGCTTGTCAGAGGGTGCCAATCCAGTTACTGGGCCCTTGGATGTGATTTTCTGGTAAAATCCTGTGAAGCGACACCGCTAAAGACTCCACTGATGAAGCCTGCAACACTGCCTGCACCTGGATCCGTGGACCTCGTCAAGGCACGATGACCCCACCGCCAACGTAAGCCCGATGTCGCTGCTTCCGCTGACATCCACACAAACTCATGGCTTGGATTGTTTTATGCCCATGTTCGTGACACCCGACTCCGTCACAGAACCTGTGACCCTGTGACATGATCACAACCCCGTGAGTTTGCCCAACAGCATCTTCACTCTGCGGCGCTTCAATTTTGCCAGAGGTGCCGCAGGATTGACTCTTCGTCACTAATTCCACGTCACCACTCCGCAGCAAGGACCCAACGCCTCTTTGTGACACCTCCACTCTTTTGCACCACAACACCGGAACCGAAGCCACATCGGATCCAGTGACCCCTCGCTCCCTAACTCCGGGCACCAGCCTATTTTCCACACATTTTGCTACGGTACTGTACCTGGGGGTCTGTGTGCCTCTGTAAACAGCGCCAGTGGCATCGCATTGTGGGAAACGACTCTGTCACAACGCTACATTAACATCAGATTGCAGCAATTGTGCCTCTAGGCTCTCTTTTGGTGTTTTTAATTGCTAAAGTCATAGTTATAATTGTGTAGGGGAATTTTTATCGTATTTGATCTTGTTTTATTTAAATAACTATTTACTATTTTTTTAAACCTGTGTGGGGTCCATGGTGTAGTGTTTCCCTGTATTACTGTGTGTTTTGGTACAAATATTTTCCACATTGCCTCTTGGTTAAGCCTTTCTGCTCATGCCAAGCTACTAAAGGGGTAAGCGGGGGTTAACCCGGTCTGTTTCTCCTCTACTCTGATTAGAGTGATGGTCCTTGCTTGGACAGGGGGCAATCTGACTGCCAACCAAAGACCCCATTTCTATCCTAGACACACACTAAAACCTGCATGTAATTTACAGCCAACACATAACATTTACTTCTGTGCCACTGGTAAGTTTTCATACCACCGACCACGACCTTACTGAAATGTAAAGCTGTTAGACAAGCCCAAAACTGTTTTGGAGCTATATACATTGGCAACTACATGCCAAAACAAATAATTTGCTTCTTGATTGTATAACTCAGTTTAAGTTTTAAATATTATTTTTTGGGACTGGAATCACCCCTGCATATGTAATGATTCAACGCCAAATGAAACTTGTTTCTTAAGCTTTTGTTGTGCCAGCTGTCATGATAACCTAGCATATGTACTGACACCTAAGCCTGTCTATGATGAATCCAAGGTTCAAAACCCTTACCAACCATGTTCTCCGTTCCTTACAAGAGAATATTTTCCATGCCCTGGGTTGCTGACATGAAGGAAAAATGCCAAAATACTGAATTTGGTGGATTAATAGTTCTGAGTAGATCTTTTTAGTTTTCTCCAGAGGCAGCTCCTCCGCAATGGTGATGGAGCATCGCCCCACTGGCTAAGAGCCAGCAGATGAAAAATAAAACAATATTTTATTATCATTCTATTTTTCAGCTGCTGGATGAGCCAGCTTGTGCAGCTAGGGGCTGGGCTGGGCCGAAGGAGGAGGAGTGGAGTGGAGTGAAATGCAATTAAGTGTGCATGTCAGTTTGGCTGGCCATCTGAGGACAGCGAAACTGACATGTGCATTTAGGTTACTCCAACCCAACAGTGTTGCACAGTCGGGTTGGAGAAACAGCACATACTCCAATGCACAGTCTGAGTGGCAGACCAAGCTACTCAGAGCAATCATAATGCTGCACTAATGCTATCTACATCATGTGAGCAGCACCAGGATTGCGTGAGGAGACTGTGCTAGTGTTCAAGGCACTACTGCAACACCATCAGGAGAGAAGAGGAGTGAGATGGGCGGCAGAAGGACAGGTAAGTTTTACAAAAAATATATTTTATTATTTCCCCCGCTTTCCCCTCCCCTCTTGAGATCTGCAGCAGCCACCACTGGTTTTCTGTGAAGGTGTCAGGATACTTCAATTCGATTTCCTCAGAAGCAGAAGATAACTCCTCAGTCCCGACCCGAGCTACTCACAACGAATATTAATCCTTTGTGCTGAGTACCCCGGAGGGGGAAAGGGGAATGGGATGGTAGAGAGACTGCCACAGAGAGGATGAACGCCAGTACTCAGTCTGCCTCTTCACATCTAAGATTGGATACAGCACCTGCAAGAGTCACAGTCGCAATTACTAGGGACATACAACATCAGTTTTTCACTTTCTACTCTCAACACTTAATTCTATTTAATTCTATTATTTATTCACTCACCCTGAGTTCTCTGTAGCCTTGCTTCTCTCTATAAATGATAGCTCTTCTTTAAAAAATGCTTATTACTGATTCTGGAAGAACTTCTCAACCTTTGTTAGAGATTGGTTTTATGTTGCTATATATATATATAGTTGGTGATAATGCGTTCTTCAAATCAGCTGATGTTATTTAATTTCTCCTGTCTTATTGTGACTTCTGTCAATACTTGTATTTGTAAATGCTTGTTTATTAAAGTTTGTTTCTCCTTTCTTACTTCGACATTTGTTGATAACTTGTATTTGTAAATGCTTGTTTATTACAGTTAGTTTCTCCTTCCTCACTTCGACATCTGTCGATAACTTGTAGTTGTAAATGCTTGTTTATTTAAGTTTGTTTCTCTTTTAAACTCTATTTTGGTTTATTACCATTGAATTTGTAAATACTTATTTGTTAACAGTTCGTTTCTCCTTTAAACTTGGCCTTTGTTTATAACCTTGACATTTGTAGATACTTGCTCTTTTAAAGTTCGTTTTTTCTTTGACTTTAATATCTTAAACAAGAACCTTGTAAACATAAGGTTAATTCCTACATTAACTCTGTAGCCTTGCCGACTTCCACGGGAATGGTCTACTATCAAACTCTTCGAATAAGCCTTGACAATATTTATCAGTTTTCTGTAATATAATCTTCAAATGTAATTTTAATGTAGTTTTACCTCACAGGAGTTTCTGTTCTGAAGCGCGCTCTCTCTCCACACAGCTGATTCCTGTCAGACCTCAGTTGAAGTGCAAGCCTTCCAGCTGGAGAGCTTGTAACCTAGCAACCAACCGATTGCAAGACTAGAACTGTAACTAACCTTCAGGACTCACAGCGGCCATCTTGGATCTTCTCTTCTTGATTCTTCCTTTGAAATAAGCGCAAGATTACTCTGCAAACCTTCTTCCAGTTTGGGCTTTGCTGTCTCCACTGAGGATATCTCTTTGCTTTTCTCATGCACTTCTTTGATTTGACTTGGCAAGTTTGTGTGGTCATGACAGTACTCCCCCTCAAGGAACAGTTCTCCAATTTAGGTTTGCTTGGGTAGGTTCTATGAAAGTTTCTCACTAATCTTGAAGCATGTACATACTCGTGCGGCTCCCAGGATCGTTCCTCTGGACCATAACCTTTCCAATCAATTAGATAATAAAGCTGGCCATTACGGATTTTGGAATCTAAGATTTGATTGACCTCATACTCTTCTGCAGAGCTAATCTGGATAGGAATTGGAGGGGAGTTTTGACGTAAATTTGGAGGACTGTTCTTTAACAAGGAGACATGGAAAACAGGATGTGTCTTTAGATGAGCTGGCAACTGCAATTTAACTGCCACTGGATTGATCATCTTGTCAACTTTGAATGGGCCTATAAATTGTGGCTGAAATATGCGATTTCCTTTGAGACGTAAATGATGAGTGGATAACCAAACTTTGTCTCCTTTCGAATAAATGGGGCTCTCTCTTCTTTTTCTATCAGCCTGAGTCTTATATGAGTCTTTTGCTTGAATGATGTTTTTTCTAGCCCTAACTAACGTGGTCTGCAAATCCCTCACCATCTCTTCTACTGCAGGCACTGAATCATCTTCTTTACCCAACATTACATTAGGATGTCTACCATGGTTCAGATAAAAGGGGGTGAACCCAGTGGTGGAATGAACAGCATTATTGTAAGCAAATTCGGCTGCCCACATCAACTCGGGCCATTCCTTCTCTTTATCGAATAAATTGAGTCTTAAATACTGTTCTAACTCTTGATTCACTCTCTCTGTTTGCCCATCGGTTTCAGGATGGTAACTGGTAGAGTAACGAGAATCAATTCCTAATCTTTTACTAAAGGCCTTCCAAAAGCGAGAAACAAATTGGGACTCCCTGTCTGAAACTATAATTTTTGGGATATCATGGGCGCGTACTATGTGTTGTGTAAACAACTGTGCAACCTGTGGGTCTCGAGGGATTTCTTTCAAAGGAATGAAATGCGCCATTTTAGTGAAAGTGTCTACAAAAACTAGGATAGTGTTAAAACCTTGGCTACTAGGGAGGTCCACTATAAGATCCATAGCAACAGTATGCCAGGCATGGGGTGCAGTGGGCAAAGGTCTTAACAGACCTTGTGAAGCTGTTCTATTTGATTTCCCTCTTTGACATTTGTCACAAGTTGACACATAGGGGGTCATTCTGACCCTGGCGGTCATTGACCGCCAGGGTCAACGACCACGAGAGCACCGCCAACAGGCTGGCGGTGCTCTCAAGGGCATTCTGACCGCGGCGGTTTGGCCGCGGTCAGAAAGGGAAAACCGGCAGTCTCCCGCCGGTTTTCCGCTGCCCTCAGGAATCCTCCATGGCGGCGCAGCTTGCTGCGCCGCCATGGGGATTCCGATACCCCATACCGCCATCCTGTTCCTGGCGGTTCGCCCGCCAGGAACAGGATGGCGGTATGGGGTGTCGTGGGGCCCCTGGGGGCCCCTGCAGTGCCCATGCCAATGGCATGGGCACTGCAGGGGCCCCCGTAAGAGGGCCCCACAAAGAATTTCAGTGTCTTTAGCAGACACTGAAATTCGCGACGGGTGCAACTGCACCCGTCGCACCTTCCCACTCCGCCGGCTCCATTCGGAGCCGGCTTCCTCGTGGGAAGGGGTTTCCCGCTGGGCTGGCGGGCGGCCTTCTGGCGGTCGCCCGCCAGCCCAGCGGGAAAGCCAGAATGGCCTCCGCGGTCTTTCGACCGCGGAGTGGCCATATGGCGGTTCCCGCCAGGCGGGCGGCGACTGCCGCCCGCCGGCCTCAGAATGAGGCCCATATTGTCTTATCTGAGTTTTCATTTTTGGCCACCAAAATTCTCGTTGTATTAGATTTTGAGTCTTTTGAATTCCTTTGTGTCCAGCCAATTGATCGTCATGATAAGCCTGAAGAATTTTTTCTTGCAGCTCAACAGTCGGAACATACAGTGCACCTTTAAAGTATGGCAAACCTTTTTTGATTTCTCTTCCTTGGCCTTCTTTGGACCACTTCAGCATTCCTTCGAATGTTAAGTTTTCTTGAATTTCTTTGGTTAAATTTTCATACAATATGGCACATATGAACTTCTCTCGTGGAATAATCAATTCTTTTTTCTGGAGGCTCTTTAACTGCACCGGTATCAATTCGAGATAGAGCATCTGCCTTCCCATTTACTTTTCCTGGTCTGAAAGTGATAACAAAATCAAAGTCTGCAAAATATAGGGACCAACGCAGTTGCCTAGCTGTTAGAGTTCGAGCTGATTTTAAAAACTGTAAATTTCGGTGGTCCGTGTAAACGGTCACTTTATGCTTAGCTCCCAAAATGTAATGCCTCCACTCAGGAAAAGTTTCTTTGACTGCCAATAGCTCCTTATCCGCAATTGAATAATTTATCTCTGGTGGTGTTAATTTTCGAGAGAAATAGGCCACTGGATGTAATTGACCTGTATCTTTATGACGCTGGGAAAGGATACCTCCTATGGCAACATCTGAAGCATCTGCCTCCACATAATATGGCTCATCTGGATTGGGGTGGAGCAAGATCGGAGCTGAGACGAAGGAATTCTTCAAATAATTAAAAGCATTTTCAGCTTCTTTTGTCCACTCAAACTTCACTCCTTTCTTCAACAATCGAGTAATGGGTATAACTGTTTGAGAAAAATTGGATATGAATCTTCGATAAAAATTAGCGAACCCCAAGAAACTCTGGATCTCTTTGACATTGCAAGGAGAAGGCCAATGTTGCACTGTCCTTATCTTGGCAGGATCCATACTAACTCCTTCTGGTGACAAAATGAATCCTAAGAACTCAACTCGTTCCACATGAAATGCACACTTCTCCAATTTTACATAGAGATGGTTTTCTTGCAACCTTGTGAGGATGGATCGAACATGGGAAATGTGCTCCTGTAGATTGTCGGAAAAGATTAAAATGTCATCTATATAAACCACGGCAATCCGGTCGAGGAATTCTCGTAATATATCATTAACGAAATGCTGGAAGGCAGCGGGAGCATTGCATAACCCATAAGGCATCACTTGATATTCAAATAATCCGTATCGAGTCCGAAAAGCGGTTTTCCATTCATCCCCTGAAGCCACTCGAATCAAATGATATGCTCCTCGCAGGTCCAATTTGGTGCAGATTCTAGCATTCTTTACTTGATCTAATAAAACTGACACTAAAGGCAGTGGGTATCGATTCTTGATGGTAACCTGATTGAGGGCTCGATAATCAATGCAAGTTCGAAGACTCCCATCCTTCTTTGGTATGAAAAATAGTGGGGATGACACTGGAGATTCAGAAGGACGAATGAAACCATTAGCAAGATATTGATCCAAATACTCCTTTAAATGTTGATTCTCTGCTTCGGTCAATGCGTATATTCTGCTACATGGCAATATCGCACCTGGCTCCAGTTCAATTTTGCAGTCGTAGGGTCGATGTGGTGGCTATTTCTCAGCCTCCTTTTCATCAAAAACGGTGACTAAATCCTCATATTCTTTTGGGATTTCTGCTGTCTTTAGTGCACAGATCATTGAAGAGTGTGATGATAAACAGGCCGCTTGGGACTTGGTGGACACTTCCACTCCATCATGAAAGCAATTCTCTTTGCAGTAAGAGGAATTCATCTTGATCGTTCTTTTGCTCCAATCAATTTGTGGATTATGTTCTGTAAGCCAGGGCAGACCCAAAATGAGTTGAAATTGTGGAGCATCTATCAAATTAAAGATTATCTGCTCCTGATGTCCACCAAAACCTTGCATCTGAATTGGTTCGGTCTCATGGGAAATGGGTCCTGAAGAAAGAGTGGTTCCATCCACAGCTCTTACTACTTCCAAAGTAGATTTCTTGATAAATCGAATACCCATTTTACGAGCGTATTTGATATCACAGAAGTTGCCCGTAGCTCCAGAGTCTATCATAACTGAGATCCCTTGAATTTCCTTCACAAGGGTCTTAACTGATACTGTTTGTACCAAATGTGGCGCTGCAGTTTGTAAGGTATTCGCCACTCGTTGATCTAAAGGAGTTGTCTTGGGTTCTGCTTTCATCAGGGCAACTCCCTCTACTGATGAAGCTGGACTTTTCCCGACTGAAGAGCTTTGGGTTTCTCGGGACAGTTTTTAACAAAATGCCCAGATGCACCGCAATATAAACATAGTTGATTCACTCTTCTTTTCTCTTTTTCTTCCTTAGATAAAGGACCTCGGATGGAACCAATTTGCATTGGTTCTTCTATCGTTATCCCTTCTCCGGCTCTTGTATGATCATTTCTTACACGATCAATTCTCAGGGGAAATGGTCGATACTCTCTTCTCTTTTCTGCTCTTCGTTCAGTTAACCGGTGGTCAATCTGTAACACAAGATCAATTAACTCCGAAATTTCGGTGGGTCTATTCGGAACTTGTGCTAAGGCATCTTTCAATTCATCTCTCAGTCCACGATAAAATATGGCGGCTCTTTTTGACACCGGCCAGGCAGTCTCTACAATGAGTTTATTGAAATGAGCCAGATAGGCTACTAGATCTTTATTACCTTGCCTGATTTCCAGTAGTTCATTGTCAGTGGCTTGAGCTGCAGTTCGCCGATCAAATATTCTTAAGAACTCTTCCTTGAAATTTTGGAAATTATATAAAACAGGATCATTTCTGGAAATTATTGGCATGGACCATGCGGCCGCATCTCCTGTCAGATAAGACAATATAAATGCCACTTTGGACTGGTCTTCGGAAAAAATGACTGGTCTACATAAAAAATGCAATGAGCATTGGGTCAGAAAAATCTGTGCCTTATTTGGATCCCCACCGAAGCGCTCGGGTTGAGCCAAAGGAATAATAGGGGAAACCGCATGAATTACTTGAGTGGATATACCTGCAGACTGTGAAGGGCTAGGGATTTGTGAAAACACAGATTCATTTGATTTAGCGGTGTTCCCTAACTCATTTATTCGCTGTTTTATTTGGACTGTTTCTTCTATGGTGTTATTTAATTGTTTCTGTAACCCTTCCAAAACGGTGGCTAATGCTTTTATATCAATTCCTTCTGCCATTCTGCTCAGGAGGAAATCTGTTTTTTCCCTAAAATTAGGGTGGCTGGCACTTCAATCTGTCAGGATACTTGAATTCGATTTCCTCAGAAGATAACTCCACAGTCCCGACCCGAGCTACTCACAACAAATATTAATCCTTCGTGCTGAGTACCCCGGAGGGGGAAAGGGGAATGGGATGGTAGAGAGACTGCCACAGAGATGATGAACGTCAGTACTCAGTCTGCCTCTTCACATCTAAGATTGAATACAGCTCCTGCAAGAGTCACAGTCGCAATTATTAGGGACATACAACATCAGTTTTTCACTTTCTACTCTCAACACTTAGGTGGTCATTCCGACTCTGGCGGGCGGCCGCCCGCCAGGCGGGAACCGCCATTTGGCCGCCACGCGGTCAGAAGACCGCTGCCGGCATTCTGACCTTCCCGCTGGGCCGGCGGGCGCTAACTATGTTAGCGCCCGCCGGCCCAGCGGGAAGGAGGGCTGCAACACAGAAGCCGGCTCCGAATGGAGCCGGCGGTGTTGCGGCCGTGCGACGGGTGCAGTTGCACCCGTCGCGCTTTTCACTGTCTGCTAGGTAGACAGTGAAAAGCCGGCCGGGGCCCTGTTAGGGGGCCCCTGCACTGCCCATGCCAGTGGCATGGGCAGTGCAGAGGCCCCCAGGGGCCCCAAGACACCCGTTCCCGCCAGCCTCTTCCCGGGGGAAAACCGGCGGGAAACCGCCGGTCCCGGTTTTCTGACCGCGGCTTTACCGCCGCGGTCAGAATGGGCATGGAACACCCCCAGCCTGTTGGCAGTGCTTCCGTCATTCGCGACCCTGGCGGTCAAAGACCGCCAGGGTCAGAATGACCCCCTTAATTCTCTTTAATTCTATTATTTCTTCACTCACCCTGAGTTCTCTGTAGCCTTGCTTCTCTCTATAAATGATAGCTCTTCTTAAAAAAATGCTTATTACTGATTCTGGAAGAACTTCTCAACCTTTGTTAGAGATTGGTTTTATGTTGCTATATATATATATAGTTGGTGATAATGCGTTCTTCAAATCAGCTGATGTTATTTAATTTCTCCTGTCTTATTGTGACTTCTGTCAATGCTTGTATTTGTAAATGCTTGTTTATTAAAGTTCGTTTCTCCTTTCTTACTTCGACATTTGTTGATAACTTGTATTTGTAAATGCTTGTTTATTACAGTTAGTTTCGCCTTCCTTACTTCGACATCTGTCGATAACTTGTAGTTGTAAATGCTTGTTTATTTAAGTTTGTTTCTCTTTTAAACTCTATTTTGGTTTATTACCATTGAATTTGTAAATGCTTATTTGTTAACAGTTCGTTTCTCCTTTAAACTTGGCCTTTGTTTATAACCTTGACATTTGTAGATACTTGCTCTTTTAAAGTTCGTTTTTTCTTTGACTTTAATATCTTAAACAAGAACCTTGTAAACATAAGGTTAATTCATACATTAACTCTGTAGCCTTGCCGACTTCCACGGGAACGGTCTACTATCAAACTCTTCGAATAAACCTTGACAATATTTATCAGTTTTCTGTAATATAATCTTCAAATGTAATTTTACCTCACAGGAGTTTCTGTTCTGAAGCGCGCTCTCTCTCCACACAGCTGATTCCTGTCAGACCTCAGTTGAAGTGCAAGGCTTCCAGCTGGAGAGCTCGTAACCTAGCAACCAACCGATTGCAAGACTAGAACTGTAACTAACCTTCAGGACTCACAGCGGCCATCTTGGATCTTCTCTTCTTGATTCTTCCTTTGAAATAAGCGCAAGATTACTCTGCAAACCTTCTTCCAGTTTGGGCTTTGCTGTCTCCACTGAGAATATCTCTTTGCTTTTCTCATGCACTTCTTTGATTTGACTTGGCAAGTTTGTGTGGTCATGACAGAAGGGAATGAGGGGTAACATGGGTATAAAAGCAGGACGCAATCCACCCTACTTGGTTTCATTTCCAAATTCTTATATTAAGAAGGGAGTTCTGCGCAGAAGACTCAAAGTGCTCGTGTGAAAATAAGGCTGGTGTGTGCATCACAGTCAATCTCCAAGAAAAAAAAGGATATCACCTGTGTGCTGTACGGCACACTAGAGCAAGGGAAGGAGAGTGTCTGACCCTGCAGGAGGAACTGCCAGGAGGAAAAACTCAACTATGTTCATGGTGTTTTGGACACTGAGAGTATCTGTCTGATATTGAGAGCACCACCAGCTATGACACAGGTTGAAAGGCTTACTCAGCCTCCTTGTTCAGGTTATGTGGTGAATTGCAGAAAGTTACTACAGGCCCGAACAACAGTATGCTATCTAGCACCCTTCAATATGACCATAGTGACTTGTACTGGTGCTACTTCGATGTGTGTTACCCCGCTACCAGACTTCACATTACTGCCAAAGCAGAGGGCCTTCCCCATAGCCTGAGGCTGCAACTGCTGAGGATGATCACCTGCCTGCCATGCTGCTCGTTTCCAACAGCCTGAGTGAGAAGCAAAACTGGAGTCCACTGCCTCTGGCTGCTGATGAAGACACCAACAGTGCGACCTCCAGAAGAGCACTATCCCATGCTGCACTAGTCCATGTCTCTGCCTGAAGGTGAAAGACTGAGAGACTTTGGGCCTCATTTACGATGGAGGATCATTTTTTTTGACAAGCTGCATGTCTTTTCATGGCCTTGTAAATATGGAGTCCTTTCATGCATGACACTGCGTGAAAGGGGCGTTCCATGGGTGTTGCTGTAGGTGTTCCCACAGCAACACCCATGGAATTCTACAGAATCTGACGCATTCCCAGATTTACAAGTCTAGGAATGTGTCAGATTCCTATACCACCTCAGGGGTGTCATTAAAGTGGTGCAACAGAGAGAAATATCTTTATATTGCCCTGTTTTTCCTCTTTCTGCTGTTCACATGGAAAGAGGGAAACACCATTAATGATTGTTTATGTGTGCAAAGGTGTCCCTTCCAGCACATATACAATTGTCCCTGCAAAGCTGGCATCATTGCACCATGGTGCAAAGGTCCCTGCTTTGGCGCTAGGCAGCAATTTGTGTGCCAGCGCAGGAGACAAGGACAGGAATGTGCTCTATCTTATAGATACCGCACATCTCTGTCTTTTGTTTTGACCCAGGGTAGCAGCAAAAAGGCTGGCAGCACTGCCCTGCACCAAAACATAGTGAACGAGGCCCTCTGTCTTGATCACACGAAGAAAAGGCTACCATGTAACCCTTGCCAGAGTAAACAATTTTGCTCAAAAACTGAATAAACTCACTTACATCACATACCCATCCTAAGTGACTGCGTGGCAAACTTGCACCCATGTCTAAATATTGTTTATACATTGCTGATGACTTTTTAATTATGATTACCAACAATAGTGGCGAGACCCTAAGAACTGAGATCGATACTGCAGACGGTGGAATCGTAGAACTCAGGAGCTGAACCAGCATTAATGCATGTAATATTCTGTTTTGCCAAGGCATTAAAGTACTTTCTGTTCTGAAAACCAAATAGGCTGGGCGGTGAATTACTGGGTCTATTGTTTGACTGTTTGAGTTCAGAGTCTTTGCACCCTGCCTCCTTGAGAAGTCTTCGACTCCCGTATTTTTGCTACCCTGAGAGTCAAGTGCACAAATGATGTATTTGGCCCACTTTACGGAGCCGGGAACCAGAGGAACATGACCCTCAGCCACCACGGTTGCAGCCCATTACCCCTTCCTGAATTGTGCTCCCCTGAAGGGGTCCGCCACTCTTAGCTTGGTGTTTCATTCATAAATACTGGAATCATGTCCACTTGCACTATCAAATCAAATCGGAGTAATGTACATCATTTAATTCACTCTTTCACTCTTTTAGCTGTGTTGTTTCTTGTCTTGATGTCAGCCGTTCCTTTGTACACTCCTGCCCCAGCAGATGGTAACATGGTGAAGCTTGATTATGTTTTCCCATAAATAACTCTTTGGCATCTTTCCTAAACGTTCTCAATGCGATGTGCAATGCCCAGGTTAAAGCCAGAAATATGGTGTCTCCTCCAGGAGGATAATTTGTACTTGAGTGCGAATCAATTGACAAACATCTATTAAACAATACAGAAAAGGCTAAACAGGGATCAGGCTCTGACCGGCCTCAAAGTGCAGCGCGCATTTCCCCACTGGGCTGGCAGTGTGGGTGCTTGCTTTGCTTCTTGTGGGCGCCAGTGTTTTGCTGGGGGTTGGGTCGAGTACATTACCTGCCAGCAGCTCTTTACAAACAAACAATAAATAACAAATAGCTTAAAGCTGTAGCTTAAAGGATGCCTCGTCAGACCACACTGGCTTCAAAACCATTTGTTTGACATTTGAGTGATCCCTGTCTCCTGCACGGTCCTCATAAGCAGCGCTGACCATCTGGGGTTCAGGGAGAAGACATACGAGGGGTGTCTGTTGCTGTTCGTCCCTGACAGTTCAGTACATATATCAATACTCTTCAAAATTAAAATTAGTGTACTTCTTTAAAATGCTGGCGTTCCAACGCATTTAGGGCCAGATGTAACAAACCATTTGCGACTCGCAAACGGCGAAAATCGCCGTTTGCGAGTCGCAAACGTGGGTTTGCTATGCAGAAATGCATATTGCGAGTCGTTACCGACTCGCAATATGCATTTCCGACTCGCAAATAGGAAGGGGTGTTCCCTTACTATTTGCGAGTCGCAGTGGGATGCAATACCATTTGCGACCGCGTACGCGGTCGCAAATGGCATCGCAGTTACCATCCACTTCAAGTGGATGGTAACCCACTCGCAAATTGGAAGGGGTCCCCATGGGACCCCTTCCAGTTTGTGACTGGACCCCAAAATATTTTTTCAGGGCAGGGAGTGGTCCAAGGGACCTCTCCCTGCCCTGAAAAAATACCGAAACTAAAGGTTTCGGGTTTTTTTTAAGTGCAGCTCGTTTTCCTGTAAGGAAAACGGGCTACACTTAAAAAAAAAAACTGCTTTATTTAAAAGCAGTTCACGAACATGGAGATCTGCTGACGTCAGCAGGCCTCCATGTTAGCGAGGCCTATACTCGCTATGGGGCCGCAATTTGCGACCCACCTCATGAATATTCATGAGGTGGGTCATTGCGACCCCATAGCGAGTTGCAGTCGGTGTCTGAGACACCGTACTGCATACAAATTTGCGAGTTGCAAATTGCGAGTCGCATGGACTCGCACTTTGCAACTCGCAAATTCGTCAGTTGCTACATCTGGCCCGTAGTGTAGTGCAATAAATTATGCCATTACATTGAGTGACAATTGTTAAAACTAATTCTAATTTTGAATTTAAAAACGTTCATGCCCGCTGCCACTGTCCTGGTGACTTTTCGTGCAGCACATATCTGAACTGGTGTATTTAAAGGTGCTTTCACGTGAGAAAGGAGGCACTGTGAAGAACGTATGTGCCTACCATCACACAATGTGATCACGTGGAAGCTGTGACTCTTGCAAGGTTTCCTGGATTCATGTTGGTTAATTCGGCCAACACGTTTATTTGTTTCTCTATCCCAATTTAGAGCAAATCTTAATGCTTTGTGTTTAATTCTTTGAGGTGCTAAATTAGTACACTGTCATAAATCTTCCCAGGCTCTCCTTGTTTCTAAAGGATTGATAGAGGTGGTGTTTGGGATGGGTGGTGTTTTAATGGAGACCCTGATGAAACCCAGAACACCCCGCCTCGGTTTGTGCATTGTGACTTCCATACAACTGCAATGTTTCATTCATTGGTATCCATTCTTCAATTGATTCATACACCCACTCCTCATCCAGCCAGCTATTCAATCATTCATCGAACCATTCACTGTAGTCATGACTCCAATCTCCTTCCTTTCAATGACTGTACAAGTTTCTACAATTAAACATTTCTTGGGGAGAAAGAGAACCCTTTAAGCCCATTGTACAGTGGTCAGTCTTGCTCACTACGTGCTCTATGAGGGATGGTCTGACAAAATTTACCAGGGATGTCTTTGATTCCCAGGCGAGCCCTGATGGGGAACAGAAAAGTAGTTAATAAGTAGGTTCAACTGAAGTTGTCCATGCACTGTGTACGGGTTGTATAATTCTTCTGCTGCAGGCTGAAGGGAAAAGATACAGAGGTGGGTTTGGCCACTAAAAATGGCCTGCATAACAGGGAATATGACATAATTTTGGAATCTTTTTAGCTCACTTATGAAACAACAGATACAATCTCATAAGGTCTGGCGCTCATTGTTTCTGTATGACGTCAGTAAACGCGTAAAGAGGTCCTTGTTATTCTCAGTTACCCGATAGGCTTTTCTTTACATAGAACGGACTTGTTCCACATTCACAAAACGGAAGCAGCCAGGTGTAGCTGTGCAGAATGTTCCCTACTATAATTTAAAAGAGACTTTTGTGTATTCGCCTTAAATAACACCTTATTAAATGGTGGGCTACAGTGCTAAGCCACTGTTTTAATACCTTCATATTAAATGGCAGTAAATGGAAGGATGTAATGCAATAATCTCTTCAGAAGGATATTTGTGAATACTCTAAGTGACAATCAGCCAACCCATGGTAGGCTGCCATATAATTAACCCAGTAACATCGACCGTACGGTCTGATATTCCGCAGAATAAGAAATTCAGAAATACCGAACAGTAATTGCCTGTCGGTGTTTCCAAGCTGTGCTTTTTACAACACTTTCACTAACCTGGAGACTTTCTGATTTAATGTATTCACTCTAGAGAGTCAATGACCAGAAAAACAAATGCGAATACACATTCTGCGTCTATGCTCTGCATTGAATCGCATCATAATACAGCGTCTGGTCTGATACAAACCTTAACATCATTATCTCACAGGACCTCTTGCTGCGTCTTAGGTACAGTTAAAGGCAACCACTGCTTTTTGGCCTCTCTGCGACACAACCTACTTTGACTCAAGCAAACGTCCTGCCTCAGCCGACGTTTCCGAAGAACCTCCTACCCATGCAATTCAGACTATATATGTGAATTAAGCAAGGAGGAGCACGATCCATCAACTTAGTGACTTCAGGCCCACCCTTTTAAATTTAATTCACAGTGAAATGTGACTTTTGATAAGCTCCTGGGTGTTACTTCTTCATTTTTTAGCTCAAAATAACATATTATGAACTTTAAAAACAAAGCAGATTTTCAGTGTATTCAGTTTCCTACATACAACATGTACACTGTGGCAAAGCTGCTATGCAGTTGCACATCAATGTACTGAAATGCTGGAAATATATAAATGGAAATGCTAACAATGACTACTTGTGGAAAGTAAATGGAAAGGTTTAATTGATGGTACTCTTTAACAAGCCCATTTTTGGCATTTTCCATCAGCCTTATTGTGTTTATCTGCATTTCACTGGCTGCCTGACAAGTGCTTCAGATCAAATGCAATCTCCGGCCACTCTCGCGGAGCGTTCCTCTCATAAAGAGAGATTGTCTGTCAAATTCTATCAGGGATTCGTGGATTCACCTCAAGTAGATGAAATGGCCAAATTGAAGGTTATTGATCATGTGCTATTTTCTGACTGGTCACTTTAACGGCTCTCCATCAATCAATGTGCTCTCAACTAATCTGTCTCTTCTGATGAAGGATTAGACCTGATCTGAACCAGGTCTTTGCTTAGGTCTTTCAGAAAATGTATGCATTCGGAAAAACATTAAGGTCCAGATCACTAAACGAAAAGCTGCTCTCAAATCTAAATTAACATTACTAACAAGTAATAATGTTATGCAGGTGTAAAAAACGAATTTCACAACATAAAACATAAGTGCAGGTTGTCTCTGTAAACGGGAGCTCTGTGAGTGTATGCATTAATGTATGTAAAACTTACATACCATACATACAGCCATCAGATGGCCAACACCTGCCAAAAACCAATCTACACAGCACAGGTACTGTGTCGTATTAGAAAGGCGCTTCTGGTTGGTAAAGGTATGCACCCTGTCCAAGCAGGAACCACAGTTCTAGTCAAGGCAAGTAAGATGCACACCATAAACTAACCTGTGATCACTCTCTTGTAGCTTGGCAGAGAGAAGGCAGGTTTAACTGAAGACGCAATGTATAAAGTATTTCTGCAACACGTCGAACAATAAGCAAGTGAAGATACCACAAAAAGACTCCACATAAAGTTAGAAAAATAGTTTATATTTTGATAAATGAAACAAGACCAAACAATTAAAATCCAATAAATAGAAGTTGATATGAATTTATATGAAGTAAAAGGTAAATAAATATAATGCTTAGACACACTAAACTCCTATGGGGTTAACCAGTTGCACTGGACCGGGGAAAAAGTCAAGAGTTCAGGAAGAGCACGATGAAACGTGGGACAGCTACAGTGACCAGACAAGGCCAGCTGAACAAAAGTACTTTGATCCTGGTTGCAACAGTGTGATGCAGGGCACAGCCAAGCGATGTGTTGGTGTCAATCCCAAAGTCGAAGTGATACATGGATTTTCTCTAAGGAACAAGGGCGATGCATCAGTCCTGAAGACGAAGCACCAGCTCTGAGATACACTGGTTCTGAGGCCAATGTGCCAGTGGCAGCAATGCAGTGGTTCCAATGTGGCGGTTCCAATGGTGATGCACTAGTTCCATGTGTGATGTGCCTGGTCCGATCCCCTCAACAACAAGGATGCAGTGGTTCTGACCCATGCAAAGGCAAAGATGCACCAATTCCAATGAAGATGCATGTGTTCTGGCAGTTGCAGCACTTTCTACCTACTTCCAAAGGCCCCGGTCTGGGTTTGCACCACTTAGCAGGGCAAGACTTGCAGCAAATAAAGTCTAGATGCTGAAGGTGATGATGAGTGAAATACTTTTGTGTCCCTGAGACTTCAGTAGAACAGGAGGCAAGCCAAAAAGCCTTTGGAGTCACTCTGGGTTCAAGTGAGAGGGGTTCAGTCCTTCCTCAGCAGGGCAGGGTGCACCCAAGCAGCACAACAGAAAAGCTGTTTGTTCAGAGCAGCAGTCCAGAGCGACAGTCCTTGTAGCAGCAAAGCAGTCCTCCTTCCTGGCAGATTTCTTCACAGGTCCAGCAGTTTACTGAGTTGGCAGGGTCAGAGGTACAGAACTTATGCCCAGTTGTGCCTTTAAAGTGGGAGCGACTTCAAAGAAGGGTTTTAAAGTGCACAGCGGTTATTTCTTATAGCCCTGACTCCAGAACCACTACAGGGGAGGTATGCAGCCCTTTCTGTGAGAGCAGGACACTACTCAGTCCAGTGTAAGAGTGAGTTCATTCCTCCCATCCTGCCCAGAATGGCCCATCAATATGTTGATAGCCCATCAGTCACACCTAAAAGTCCTTTGTGTGTGACTGTCTAGAGGGAATACACAATACCAGCTGTCACCCCAGCCTAGATGGCTATTGGAGGCAGACTGCAGGCACACAGGGCTAAGAGCAGAAAAATACCACCTTTCTTTTTAATCTGGTGAAAGCTCCCCTGTGAAAAGATGTAAAGAGGACATTAGCGGTCCAGAAGGGGAAAACGAATATGGAAGGAGTGATACATGGGATGTACTTCATATCATTCAATGAGTAAAAAGATTTGCTTTGGTTAGAAGTAACTTTGGAGAAGATTGCGGTGACATGATTTGTTTTGAAATATTGAGGGTGCCTATAGGTTAGTCCTGAAGAAGACCCGTTGAGGAGCTTTGAATTGGCCCACGAGCGAAAGGGGGTCGAAACATCAACGATAATGCTCCAGCCTGAATTTGGTTATTGTTTAGAGTGTTGATGAAGGACTGAAATGGGATTTAATGCCTTTCTTGATTTTAAGATTGGTTCAATGCAGAAGAAGATTAACCAACAGGCTGCTTTTTAGTGTATGATATATAGATGTATGTGAGATTCATGATCTCTTGTTTCCTTTTCTGATCACGAGCACTTGATCTTTGCACTTTTTTCTGTCCTTCTATTTTGGGGTGTTTTTGATAGGAGCTTCCGTTGATGTGATTTTTATGTAATTTGGATTTTATTCCTTGTATATATAAGAATAAAGTAAGTTTTCTAATTGATTTAACACCTATGCTGCTTGTGATTGTGGAGTTATGTTTTTGCTAGTAACGTGGTCTCCTATGTGGGCACTGTAGTCTTTGTAACGACCTTTCTGACACTGTCATTTTCAGCATTTTAACAAAAAATTCGCCTTTATCATTAAAGAGGATTCATTATTAGAATTCCATAGGTACTAAGCATGACATGTCTACTTCTTCTCATTTAGGAATTTCAGCTTATTAACTGTAATAAGGAATCCCCAATGTTAACCTGTCAGAGGGGTAGGTCTCCCAGTGGTGAAAAAAATATTTGGGAGTTTTTTACTACTAGGACACGTAAAACCTAAAAGTACATTTGCTACCTTTAGGTTGCATAGAATCCTGCCCGATGGGATACCTATGACCTACCTTAGGGATGCCTTATATGTAATAAAAGGAGATTTTAGTGCTTGGCAAGAGGCTGTAAATGCTAAGTCGACATGGCGGTGTAAACTTCCCAAACAGGCAAACCAGATCTATACAGGCTCTGGAATGGTAGGCTTGAAACTTATTTAAGGGTTACTTTAATGCATGGCACAAGAAGTGCAGAAAGCCCACTAGTAGCATTTAATTTACAGGCCCGGGACACAAGTATGCACATTACTAGGGTCTTATAAGTAAATGACATGTGTCAATTGTGAGTGTACCAATCAAACTATGCTTAGGGGAGAGAGAATGTGCTCTTTAGCACTGGGCAGCAGTGGTTCAGTGCTCCGAGTCCCAAAGCCAATAACAATGATTCAGCAAAATATGACACAAGCAGACAAAAGGTTTGCAGGAAGACCACTCTAAGACAGTCAGGTCTAACAAGTGGTTAAATAGGAGCACCATGACCATATTTCATAAAGTGCCCGGATGGAAAGGTGGGAGAGATGCCCAAAGTGCATTTACGCTACCAGGGAATGAATGTATTACAGAAGAGGCAATAAATGCATGTGCTGTTCTTTTTTAACATGGATTGTGACATAAGTGGTGGCAAGACTCCAGGGTGATAGGTTCTCTCATTTGTATGGGATTGTGACCCTATGCAAATGAAGGAGCCCGTTGCTTATGTGCCCATGCTGTATTACAGTGTGGCCCAAGAGGATGCCTTTTGTTAGTGGATCCAGAGCTCTCAGTAACCCTCACACATCTTTCTGGCGGTGTATGTAATCACTTACTGTCCCTGTTCTCTCTCAACAATGAGGACACATCCATTTCAATTGAGAGACTCAGCTGCAGTTTCAAACTTTGACTTCCCCTTACAGTAACACTCTTTCCCAGTGTGGACATGACTGTCCAAATGTGCGCCTTCACTGTAATCGCAATGCCCTAGTTTGTGCTTGGCACATCCAGTTAAAGTACTCCATGGTGCAAACTGACACACTGCACCAGATGTGTAGTGTGGGCTGACATATGCTTTCGTTGTTCATGGAAACAAAGTACTTCCTCTCCAACCTGGGATGTTAGGAATTGTATCAGAGCAAACATGAGGAAACAATTGTTTATTTTTATTACTATCTACCCCAACAAGATTTTTTCACACTAAAATATTCCACATTTTTAAGTGCATGCACGATTATGAACATTTTCAGCTTGGACTTTGATATTTGCACATTACCTGGTTTTTTATGTTATGCACAATTGTTGAGCACACTAATACCCGTGAGGGTATCTTTGTGCTGAGCAAGTGTGAGTCTAG
The DNA here is from genome assembly GCF_031143425.1 of Pleurodeles waltl. Taxonomy (NCBI): domain Eukaryota; kingdom Metazoa; phylum Chordata; class Amphibia; order Caudata; family Salamandridae; genus Pleurodeles; species Pleurodeles waltl. The sequence continues at coordinate 500,411,671 of NC_090445.1, forward strand.
CCAATCCTTGGGTCTTTTGGGATGACTTGAAAAGCCAGGTCTTCAGCTTCTTGAGAAATTCAAGAGGTGAGGAGCAGGAGGAGGACGCTTTTAAGTGTAGTGACAGATCACTCCACACTTTAGGAGCAATGGAGGAGAAGGATCCTGGGATGTATGCGATTTCGAGTTCAGATTAGCAGATGTGTCTGGAAGATTTGTGAAAGCAGATGCAACTGGTAAGGTATGCTGGGACAGGGTGTACAGTGCATTGAAAGTGTGGGTGAGGAGTTTAAATTTTGCTTGTTTGAGTACGGGGAGCAATTGGAACTCCTTCAGGTGTAGTGTGATGCCAGTGTGGTGTGAGACATTGAGGGTTCTAAATGATCTGCAGCCTTCTGTTTTTTGCTGGATCACAGTAGAGAAAGTGTTACTCTAATATAGCTTGCTTGTGACCAGGGTGTGGGTGATGGTTTTCCAGGTGCTGATTGAGAGTCATTTGAAAATCTTCTGCAACATTTTCAAGGTATGGAAGCATAAGATGAGCCACCAGTTAAAGTCCTACCTTGAAGTACTCTTCCCAAAGACCACAATTTTGATCTTGTCATTGTTAAGCCTTTGTGTTAAGCTTTAGGGAGTTGGTCTTCATCCAGTGGGTCATTTCAGTAATTCAGGCATTGAACTAAATCTGGGTACTGGGCATCTTGTCTGTGATAGAGAAAATGGGTTGTCTGTCATCAGTCTAGGAGAGGATGTTGATGTCATGAGAATAAATGATGATGCTGGCTAGAGGAATCATGTCTGAATTGAAGAGTGGAGAGCTCATGGATGATCCTTTTCAATGGCAAAGATGTCTTTGCTTCTGTTAGTGCTGGCATTTATACAATCCACCAGAATGGTGCGTTCTGTGGTACAGATCACTTGCCGGTAGTGACTTAAAACAGATTTTAATGTGCTCCTGTCTGTATTGTCTTGGCTCATTCTTCATTTGCACTCAAGTTGTTTGCAGTGGTGTTTTATTAGAATGACTACCTCTCATTACCAACTGGCCTGGGGTCTAGATCTTGTGGTGTTGCTGTGTTTAATGAGGCCCAGTGAGCTAGCACAGGAGGCAGTCCAATGGTGGAGACTCTTGATTGCTTTGGGGATGCTGTTGCCATGTTTGGTCAGTAGGTGTTGAGAGTGGTGTTCGAGTCCTTATCAGTGATGTTGTTCCAGTTTTGGTGGGCTTGTTTTGCTGAGGTGTGTCTGTGATGGACTTTGATGGGGATGCTGCACTTGACAAAGGTGTCGTCTGTCTAGGAGACTTGTGTGGGCTTGTTAACTCTGAAGTAGTCAAAGGGGGTGAAATCAGGGTTCAGATGGTTTCTGATGAAGTCGGTATGCCCATTTGTTCATAGGGTGAGGCCCAGGCTTCCAAGGTCTTCAATGAGTACTTTTGAGCTGGAGTGTGTGGTGTCTTCCAGATGCAAGTTCAGGTCTCTGAGTAGGATGTAATTACTAGCATTGAGGGTGAGAGAGATGTTGAAGTTCATGATGGTGTTGGTCAAATTAGTAGTGTGTAGAGAAGAGAGCCATTTATATTAAATTTGGCTGTGACATGGAGCTTGAACGACAGGTGTTCCATGCTGGAGAATGATGTGTCCATGAATGTGGTGCAACTGATGGTGTTGTTGTGTATTATGGTGCTTCCGCCTTTGGGCTTATGCTCTTGTAGTCGGGGGAAATGGCTGTGGCAACTTTAGGAGTCAATGCAGGAGTAAACCAGGTTTCCGTGAGGAAACATAGGTCTGGGGTGTTATCTTGTAGCAGGTGCCCTTCATAATTTCTGATGAGCCTTCCTGCTACCTAAGACATGCCATTGATGAGCAGCCATTTGAAGAGACTGTATGGACTGTGCAAATGAGAACCTAGATCTCTAGCTGCAGAGGAGGACTTTATGCTTATGGCTGCCTACTAATGTACGATATACAAACTAAATGAACAGATACAGATCTTTGACATAATATGTTCTGCTTTGGTAGGAACATACCCATATGTCTAATCCATCCTATACCCCTCGATCCCCCTTTCCACCTTTGTTACTGTCCTGTTATGCTTTATGGGGTTTGTGACTTTACAACGTTGAGATACCTTACATACAAGAGTTTGGTTAATATTCTCAATACCTTGGATTCTTTTGAATCAGTTTTTTCCCATTTGCCCAATAAACTAATGTTCCCTTTTACAACAGACTAGAGAACATTTTCCCCATTGTACACTACTACATGACTTGCAATGTTAAACAGTAAACAAATAAAAAGAAAGTTCATCATTTGCACTCTAGGCACCCAATAGCAAAGGACATTTAATTAATGAACGGATGAAATAATAAATAGATAGCACAGCAGTGGTCTAAAAAATTATCTCAGTGCTAAGGAAGACAGTAGAAAATATTGTAGATGAAGAATCATAAAAGTAAAGAATTGAGGAATGGACAGAGGAAGGGTGTTGGACCCCTCCCTCTGTGCAGGCTCACCACAGATATTTGCCATCCTTCTAAACATGGTCAAATTTGTCTACACTTGATTGGTACATTTTTATTTACTTGTAAGTCCCTCGTATAATGTATTCATGTACCCAGGACATGTAAATTAAATGCTACTAGTAGGCTGCAGCATTTATTGTGCCACCCACTATTGTAGCTTGGAAAACATGTCTCAGGTCTGCCACTGCAGCCTGTAATGCAGTTTTAAACTTACTTTTAAGCCTGTAAAAGTAAACCTCTTTCCAGGCCTAACCTTCCTTTTTAATACTTTTAAGTCACCTCTACAATAGACCCAAGTCACTTTAAGGCAGGGTGCATCATATTTTATATATCAGGCATGTATATTCAGGCTTTAAATGCCCTGGCAGTGAAAAACTCCTGAAGTCGTTTTTCACTATTTGGAGGCCATCTCTCCCATTGACTAATACTGTGTTACCTTATTAGACTTGATACATGCTAACTTTAGTTTGGGCCTGACTGCTTTGTGCCAAGCTATCAGGGGGCTAAACATTGGTTTTGTGGTTCATCCTGAGAAAGGCTCTGTTTAGTAGTGGAGAGGGGCATCCTGCCCTCTGAATTAATAACTTGGGGCCAGATGTACGTAGCATTTTGCATGGTGCAAACTGCAAAAATCGAAGTTTGCGCCAATCAAAATGCGCATCGCGATGCTCATTTACATTTTGCGAGTCAGTACCGACTCGCAAAATGTGAATGCGACTCGCAAATAGGAAGGGGTGTCCCGTTCTTATTTGCGACTCGCACCGCAATGCTAAATTGCTTTGTGACAGCGAACGCGGTCGCAAAGCAATTCGCAGTTACCACCAGTGTCACACTGGTGGTAACCCATTCGCAAAAGGGAAGGGGTTCCCCTGGGACCCCTTCTCCTTTGTGAATGTTGCCAAAAATGTTTTTTCAGAGCAGGCAGTGGTCCAATGGACCAAAGACCACTGCCTGCTCTGAAAAAACGAAACCAAATGGTTTCATTATTTTTTTTGTATTGCAACTCGTTTTCCTTTGAGGAAAACGGGCTGCAACACAAAAAAAAAAAACTGCTTTATTTAAAAAGCAGTCACAGACATGGAGGTCTGCTGTCTCCAGCAGGCCACCATCCCTGTGAGTGCAGGGAATCGCTATGGGGTCACAAAATGCGACCCACCTCATTAATATTAATGAGGTGGGTATTTGCGACCCCATAGCAATTCGCAGACGGTGTTCTGCATCCGAATTTGCGATTCGGAAATTGCGAGTCGCACCGAATCGCAATTTCCGAATCACAAATTTGGAGATTGCTACATCTGGCCCCTAATGCCATAGAAAGGGTATTCCAGATTTTGATTCCTGATAGGAGAAAGCTTTGCAACCAATCTTGACAGTTTGAATACAGAGAACTTATGAGGTAAGAGACTGAAAAAAATCCTAGAAAGAATGTAGTTCATAGTCCGTGACTGCAGCTATTTCAAGATGGTCTATGGCATGGCTTTATGGCACACAAGGAGGAATTTAAAACTATTCCTATTTGTTGGGCTTGGCCCTCTCTTCAAGATCACCCCCAAATGTTTTGCCTTTACTTTTTGTGTTTTATGAACATTTTTATTTCCTTTTAGGACTGTATGTACATCACCCCTGCTATCCAGTGCTAAGGTTCTTGAGCTCAATCCTTTAAACATGGTAAAATTGGCTTACACTCAACTGGCACTTATGATATACTTATAATTCCATATTAAAGCAGTAATACATGTAGCCAGGGCATGTGAGCCGGCAGCACCTATTGTGTCACTCACTTATGTAGCCTTTTAAAAAATGTCTCAGGTCTGCCGTTGCAAGCCGTGTGCAGTTTTAAACAACCATTTAGACCTGGCAAAATAAAACTTCCTTTTTAATACATATGACACTACTAAGGTAGGGCCTAAAGGCTCATGGGGCAGGTTCCTTTGTATTTAAAAGGTAAGAAATATGGGTGTATGTTTTACACGTCCTGGCAGTGAAAAACTCCTAAAGTCACTTTTCACTACTGTGAGGCCTATCTCTCCCTTTGACTAACATGTAGTTACATTTAATAGGTGATAACGTTTGATTGGGAGCAAGTAGAGATATACTGTTTAGAGACAAATGATTTGTAATTTAAAATCTGATGTGGGGTAGTATAGGGAAATCCCCCCACTTCAAAGGCTTCCAACAGGTAGAAATATTGGACCACCAAAGCCACTATTAAATTCACATTTTGACCTGTGGACACAACAGGACAAATACCTCCTTATTCCCCACTGGCCTGTCCTGCTCCTTGAGGCCTGACTTGTTCTCCAGAGGACTTCGATGCTGCTACCAGATAACTGACCTGCTGCTTAGGGCTACCTTGGCCTAAGAGGGCTGCCCTGTGCCTCAGCACTATTCCTACTGCCTGAAAAGGAAGACTGGACCTGCTCCCTTCATCTCTGGCTACCTTAGTTACTTAAAGGGTCAGCCTTCTCACCTACTGTCTGAACTACAGGGACACAACAAGTTCCAGAGGCCTTCCTGCAACTACTCAGATGACCTGCTGCACCGGACATGCCTGGTCCTTAAACTGGACCAGCATGAGTCCTGCTGGTCTTTTATGGAGTGTGTTCCTGATCTCTAAGAAGTGTCTCTCTAGGGCCTGGAAGCATGTCTGGAATCAGTTGAACTCCTCCAGTGAAAGGAAGTGAAATTTTAAAATTTTGGGCACTTGACTACTGTGAACAGGCCCTACCACCTGCAACAACCACTAACACAAGGCTCTGGGGAACTAGACTCTTTGCGCTACAGTGTCCATTAGTGACGACCGGCAAAGCAAGCCTGCAGTGACCCCCAATGTAAAGCTCTGGCTACGACCATCTGCGATGCTCAACTGGATCTTCACCCAATTCGATGACCATCCATGATGCCAGGCCTGCTCTTTGCATTATAGTGATGACAATCCATGATGCTCTACCTGCTCTTCAGGCCCTCCTCAACCACAAATGGATCTCTTTGTACCAGACTTTGAGAAGGTAACTTTCTCAGCAGGATTAACTTTGTCCATGTATCTGGATTGGGCTCTATTGCAGTCAGCTTGAACTTATGACATTCCCCTAGTCTTGCACAACCAGATGACTGCAAGTAGGGGTTTAAGTTTTTAGGTGCTATATCTGCCTAAAACTTTGAAATTGACTATCTCTGTTTTTACTGATTGAATTTATTTGGTTCTGGGATAATTATTTTTTGTCAAAATATACTCTTTTTTTCTAATTTGGTATGGAATTTTTCTTGTGTTGTGTTTTTACTTTATTGCTGGTTGTGTACTGTAAAAATACTTTACACATTTTTTTATTTTTTGTTGAGAATTTTCAATATGACAAAAAAGCAGTTACCTTACATGCATAGTGTTAACAAGGCACACATTCCCTATGACACGATTTACATGCTCTTACCGCTAACAAAGCGGAAGGGTTCAACTCCTCTTCCGTTTATCTCTTCTACTATTGCTGTCTAAGTTAATGACTCGTAATACCCCCCTAAACTCAAAACACTTGATATCCTGTTGCCTCTAAATTAAGTCTGACTGCTTTGTGCCAAACTACTGGTGGGTTAAGCACAGGCTAAGTTAGTGACTGTTATGGTTCACCATGACACCCTCTCAACCAAGAACTGATTTCTCACATTGTTTCTGTGTTTACTGTTCAGTGCCCCTTGTTTGACTCTCTGTGTGCACTATTTCTCCAACTTAGGCAATACACCCTCACATATGTATCCTTTCCATCTTCTGTTATATCTGTAACAGATGTCCTGGGTTCATTTGTGATAAGTCTCAGACAAAAGTGAACAAAACGTATTTTGATCTGATGTCCTTCTTACTGCTAGTGTAAGTATTATTAGATATCCTAAATCTATTCTCACTTATTTCAAAACACTCCCGCCAGACATACCAGTGATTCACCATGAGTGGCAGAGGCCCTGCTCCAAGTCTGAGCTGAAATACATTTACCTCTGTTTTGGGTCCTTTTTGACTGTAGTAACTTTAGAAACACAAATAGTGAATAACAACGGGTTTACTCTTTTGTTGGTTGGTGCCTGTTAGACTTTTCACCCTTGGCGTGGTCTCCCTTAACCTTTTGCCTCTGTTTCCCAGGTTGTTGATGTGTGCTGGACTCTGATGTTGCTATTTTTGTTACTCTGGGCACCTTACCACTGCTAACCAGTGCTAAAGTGCAAGTGCTCCTTTGCAAAATGTGTATGTAATTGGCTAATCCATGATTGGCATATTTGATTCACAGAAATGGTATAAGCAAGAAAATGCTCACTTTCTAAAAGTGGCATTTTCAAACACACAATCTTAAAATCAACTTTACTAAAAGATGTATTTTTAAATTGTGAGCTCAGAGACCCCAAACTCGACATGTCTATCCGCTCCCAAAGGGAATCTAGACTTTAATCAGATTTAAAGGTAGCCCCATGTTAACCTATGAGAGGGACAGGCCTTGCAACGTTGAAAAATGAATTTAGCAATATTTCACTGTCAGGACATATAAAATACATTACTGAATGTCCTACCTGCACGATACACTACACCCTGCCCTTGGGGCTACCTAGGGCCTACCTTAGCGGTGTCTGACATGTAAGAAAAGGGAAGGTTTAGGCCTGGCAAGTGGGTGCACTTGCCAAGTCGAATTTACAGTTAAAACTGCACACACAGACACTGCAGTGGCAGATCTGAGACATTATGACAGAGCTACTTAGGTGGGTGGCACAACCAGTGCTGCAGGCCCACTAGCAGCATTTGATTTACAGGCCCTGGGCACCTCTAGTACATTTTACTAGGGGCTTACTAGTAAATCAAATATGCCAATCAGGGATAAACCAATCAACAATACAATTTATACATAGAGCATATGCACTTTAGCACTGGTTAGCACTGGTAAAGTGCAAGAGTTCAAAAGCCAACATAACAAGGTCAGATGAAATAGGAGGCAGGAGGCAAAAGGATTGGAGATGACCCTGCAAAAGGAAAAAAGTCCAACAGCCATGCAATGGGCAAAGCCTGTAGTATGTAGAGCCAAGTAATCAGCTTAGTCTAGAAGCAGAATTATGTTAGTGCTCGGAAGCAGGAAGTTCCATGATGCCCATTCAGATAGCTTTACTACATCAGCTGAGAGCAACACCATGTTGCCTATTGATGTGCTGCCCTGCAAATAACATGCATTATTACACATATAAATGTACCCTGGTTTAGATGAACTGTGGCAAATATGGAATTCATTTTACAGGGGTTTTTAACATTTTATATCTAGAGACTGTATACCTTGTATTCTACTATGTAAAAGTGTTGTATGATGAATTATGTTTCTGTGCGCTTAATAGAAGCAAAAGCATTTAGGAGTACAGGAAGTAGTACTATAATAGTATTCTTTTATGTACTCTTGCATGCTTTTGTGAAATGGCCTGAAACATTCAACTCACTATCAGTAGAAGTGCAAAAAGGGCTCAGTCCATTCCATTAGTATTGAATGTATATAAATATTGCCGAACATTCCGATTTTTGTCCCATATTCAGAAAGACATGATAGAGTATGTACCTGAGTACTACTTTGCATAATCCAAAATGCTTTTGTTAATTCACACATAATTTTGAGTCAAACTACGGTAGTGATTTATGCTACCACAATTTTCAATGAATACGGTGCCATCTTTCAAATACTCAAAATATGCTATTTATAGAGCCAATGGTTGTAAGAATTGGGAGTATTAGCTGAAAGGGCTAAGAACGCACATCAAATAATAAACTCAACAGTTGTCAGGTTGAACCACAAAGGTTACTAAATAAATCTGTATTTAATCCTTTAGGAGCTTGGCACAATACAGTCAGGCTTAACTTAGAGACAATGGGGACAATGCATCACCCAAAGAGTAATAAAGTGGAAACTCAACACAAGAAAAATACAAAACCAATTAGAAAAATAAAGAGTATTTAATAAATACATTGACACCAAATTGGCAAAGATTAGCTCAGTAGAACTGTATATTAAAATGTTTAATGTTTCATTTAGAAAGAGCACCAAAAAGCAGAAAGCAACAACCATAGGTGTCTGATTACTGCAAGACAAGATCAAAGTCAAAAGTTAATGCTGACCACAGTGGATTGCTGGTCAGATCCAGGTACCAGGTTCTTCCCATTGAAAGGTTTACCTTCTGACTTAGAAACTTTTATGTTGAAAAAGTGGCCGTCGACAAGTTGGTCGCCAGAGCAGCTGCAAGGTAGACCTGAAGCAACAAGTTTCCAAAAGTGTCACTTCCGAAATAGCAATATAAAATTTGACATGACCATTAAGTTGCATTTTACATTACTATTAAAATGAGCCCTTAAACTATTTTTCCTACATCTCGTCAAATTGAATTTAGCTCTTATTAAAGGTAATATTGTAATCCCTTGAGACAGTCAGTCCAAGCAAAATATTACAAACACATGTACTTTTTAAACACCATCTTCCCAGCAATATGGGCTTGAAAGGGCTAAATTATGGGGTGCCTTATAAGTATTGCAAAGGAAGGTTGAGGCCTGGCAAAAGGTTTATTTTTCCAGGTGGAAATGGTAGTTTAAACTGCAACACCAGGCTGCAGTGGCAAGCATGGAGACATGTATTACAGCGCTGCTGTTGTGAGTGGCACAATTAATGTTGCAGGCCTCTACTAGCATTAGTTTGCAGGCCCTGGGTACAGGTGTTACAATATACACTAAGGACGTACAAGAAAATGAAATGTGCCAATGATTTGTATATCAGTTTTAAGAGGTTGATAATGGAGGGCACAAACGACAAGCCATTTGTTCCGGAATCACATGGCTTAAACATTTTATACAAACATCAACAAGAGCCAGATTCAACTACTCACAAACAGGTGAGTCAAAACTCCTTACTTGGGCATTCTTGTAGGTACTTCACCTAGCTCAAGACTTAACCCTGCAAAAGGTTCTTGAGTCTGTTTTGACCCTGGGCAAGCTGGGGCCAGGAAAGAGAGGTAGGAAATTCCAAACAACTCTGGGGTCTTAACCTACAGAACCTTCTCCCAGTTAAAAATGGGCACCAGTTATAAATAATGGACCCTCAGACACAACTCTACAGTACACCTCTGGACCTGTGGAAGACTCTGAAGGACTATTATGCTCCTTTGCTGCTCTCCAAGAGGGACTACTACTCTGTTGCCTTGCCACCAGAGTGAAAGGACTAGGCTGCATTTTGAACCCAGGACAACCAGAGTGACTCCAAGGGCTATTTAGCTGACCTCCTGTTCAGAGTCTCAAGGACAGGAAAGACCCCAACCACCTTGACCAGGGTACCTGGACTCTGTTGTGAGTCCTATCCCCCAGGCGATGCTACCCTATTCCCGGAGCCTTGGAGGTGAGCCTGAAGGTGATCTTCCAAGCCAGCTGTGGACCTGTGGGCAGAACTGATGCAGCACAATGCACCCCTTTGCAGATCCACTTCAGAACCGTTGCTGCATGATGCATACCTGTCACTGGACCTCGCACTGCAGCCCTTAGTCTTGGAACTGTCACTGCGTTTAACATGCTTAATGAAGGACTTTGCATTGCAAGCCTTGATGGCCTCCTCAATGACTCAGGACTCTGCATCGCAGCCCCACGGCTTCCTCAGAACCGCCAGTGCATGATGCATCTTCAATGCGTGACTCTCACTGCAAGACCCTTGTTGACAGCACCCTCGATAATGATACAGGACCTCACATTGCAGCCTTGCAACTCCTCAGAACTGCCACTGCGAGATGCAACCAGGATTTAAGTCACTCTTGTTCAGCAGGCCTAACAGGGTTTCCGTATCCGACCTGCACTCAGTAACAGTCAACCTGAACTTGTGACTTTGTCCCGGTCCAGCACGACCAGATAATCAAAGTTTGTGTGCTTTATGCTTCTAGGCACTATTTTCACTTGCATGTTTAAAATTGCATATCTCCGGTTCAACTGATTGACTTTTTGTTGTTTTTGTCTCAAATAATTTATTACATTTACTCTATTTTTCTAAAATGGAATGGAATTTCTCTTGTGTTTTGTTTTCACTTTATTACTGTTTAAAATGCTGCATAAATGATTTACACATTGCCTCTAAGTTAAGCCTGACTTTCTTTATGCCACAATACCAGAGTGTTGAACACAGGTAGATTTGGGGTTTGCTTCTTTTTCACCCTGACAGAGATCGTGGTTGCTGCATGAGTAGGATTTCACACCATCAACCAATAACCCAGTTTCCCACACATCTTATGAAAATAATTTAAATGAAAAAAAAAAGATACTCTGGGACTAGTACAGAAACAACTGTGTGTCCCATAAGCACCACAGTGGGTAACACCTGGAGATCAGGTGCACTTGCTTAGTAACAAACTTTGATTCTAGTTGCTGCCTGTTGCAGGAGCATACACCTACTATGTCCATGTGCAGGGAGAAATGTTATTATCACTGTCTCAAAGAAAGGAAACCTAGGGGCCCAGGATGGTCAGGCCATCCAGTACGCAAGAAAACTGTGGGGTCTGATGGAAGGTCTCAAGGACACAGACTCATTTTGGTGTGTTGTTAGTTGTGCATTCTAAGCAAAGATGGTTAAGATAAGAAACCCTTGTGTTTAATCCAATAGGTTGGGTGACATATTGTGTAAAGCATCTTTTACAGTTCGTGAACAAGCCAGCTAGCTTCTGCTCTTTTATTGATGATGAACACATACATTGTCACAGGCAGTAAGCCTGTTGTACTGATTGTTGAATACCTTGTTAAAGCCAGTTGGCATGCAACTTTTAATAGAGAATAAGCAATTATAGGGGTATTGCTGTTTTTCAGGTTGTGGCCTGATGGCTCACAAATTGTCTGATGGTTCTTCACTGGGAACATATTGGATGTAGGGGGTTAGTTTCCCATATTGACCTTTGTTTACAGTACGTAATTTGCACCCTTGTTATTGTGAAAGGCACTTTTTGGAGGTCTTTCTACCTTGAATTCCACCTGCAATCTTGTAAATGGTTGTGATGTGTGTATTATTTAGTTTTACTCACATTACTGCATTTTCCCATTTTAAATAAAGAGCACTGACTGTCCCATGATTTAATGAGTGCTGATTAGTGTGACTGAGTTTGGATTAACCCATGTAACCTTCTTGAGTTTGTATTACGCTCCTCTGCTTCACTTCCATGAAAGTCCAGTGCTAAAAGAGATGCCTGGTCCTCACTTTGATAAAAGAGGGGCACCTAGTCCTTACCTGAAGGTTCATGGTGTGGAGACCACAGGACATCAAAGATGAATGGCTTCCACTAACTAACATTTGATCAATCAAGCAATCAGAATTTGTAACACACGGCTAATCACCTGATAGGGTATCCAGCCACTTGCAGGTCCTGGAGGATTATTCAAACAGCCAGGTCTCGAAGGCCATTCATAATTCTGGAAGTGAAGTCATGGTCTAGATGCACGTGGGGAGGCTGTTACAGGTTTTTGCTGCAGTATGAGAGAAGGAGCATCCTCCACTTCTGTTTTGGTAGGTGCGGGGAGTATGGGCAAGTGAAAGGAAGGCATAGTCTTCTCTGCAGCTGGTGGAAGTTAAGTGTGTGGTTAATGTATGTGGGTCCTTGGTTGTGTAGAGCCTTGTATGCATTGGTCAGCAGCTTGAATTGGCATCTCTTCTGTATGGGGAGCCAGTGGAGTTGCCTGAGGTGGGGTGTGATGTGGGTTCATCGGAGAAGGCCGAGGATGAGTCTGGCTGTGGCATTCTGTATGGTCTGAAGTCTCTGTAGAAGGTGTGAGGTGATTCCTAGATAGAGGGAGTTGCTGTAGTCCAGTCAGCCAGTGATGAGGACCTGTGTCATGGTGCATTTGGTGTGGTGGGGTAGCCACTTGAAGATCTTATGCAGCATGCCCAAAGTGAGGAAGCAGGGGGAGGAGCCAGCGTTGATCTGTGATTTCATTGTTAGCTTGTTGCCAATAATGATTCTAAGGATTCTGTCATGGTTGGAGGGAGTGGGTGCTGGTGAGTCATTCCTTGTGTTTCTGGTTTTGATAAAGGTCAGTACTTCCATCTTGTCTGCGTTCAGCTGCAAGCAGTTGTTCTCCATCCAGTCAGCGACACTTGTCATGCAACTGTAGAAGATGGTTCTGGTGGTGTAGGAGTGCTCTGTGAATGACAAGATGAGTTGGGTGTCTTCTGGAAATTATGTTGAAATCATGGGATCTGACGATGTTGGCCAACAGGGTCATATATGCATTGAAGAGAATAGGACTGACGTATGAGCCCTGGGGGACACCGCAGGTGATCTCCTTTGGTTCAGAGGTAAAAGGTGGGAGGTGGATCCTCTGGGTTCTTCCAGTTAGGAAGGATGTGCTCTACCTGAGCTCGTCCCGTTGGATGCCCATATGGTGGAGTCTTTTGAGCAGCATGTGGTGGGATAGGGTGTTGAAGGCTGCCGAGAGGTTGAGGAAGATCAAAGCGGCTGTTTCTCCTCGTTCAGGGAGGGTTCAGATATTGTTGGTGGTGTCAATCAGGACAGTTTCGGTGCTGTGATTGTTGCAGAATCTGGATTGGGAGGCATTGAGTTGCTGGTTCTGGTCCATGTCTGTCATGAGTTGCTTGTTGATGATCTTTTCTAGAATCTTTGCTGGGAATGGGAGCAAAGAGATTGGCCGGTGGTTGATGGATTTGCTGCGGGTCTGCAGAGGGTTTTTTAAGTAGTGATATGACTTTGGTATGTTTCCAGGTGTCAGAAAATGTTGCAATTGTGATAGAGGTGTTGAGCAGGGTGCTGAATTCCTGGCTGATCCTTTGATTTCCAAAGTTGAAAATGTGGGGTGGGCATGGGTCTGTGGGAGCTTATTGCCCTGTGACTTCCAAAACCATAGTTCTCATTCTTGGAATCTGTAAATAAATGTACAGAGTAGCAGGAAAAGAAGACATTCATTCAAGAATAAAATTCCTTGCAATAATACTTCGATACTACTTAGAATAAAAATCTAGACGTTTGTTCAATTTAAATCAAAATTAACCTCGTATTATAACGGCTAAATTGATATAATTCATATTCTTGTAGAACCAATTATGTTAGAAGGAGGGCAAAACAAAAGGAATTACTGGAAACTTGGCACATTATAAAAAAAACAACTCAACACAACTGTGCTTTTAGTGAACATACCTTTTTCAATATATTAATCTCGGAGCATTATATAACCCCTTGCTGCTAACAAAAGGAATATTTTGCCCATGTGTATCAGTATATTACACAGTATGTTTCTGGTACACAAACACTTTCAAACAGCCAATATATACACTTGTAATAGGACTGCAAATTAGCTTTGGCTTGTAACAATTATTATAAAGTAATTTGGCATACATTATTTACCTGCAGAGCAATTTACTAGTAACCGTAATACGCTCTGTAATCAAAGGAGAGTGGAGCACATCTCTCAAAAGAGCTGTACTCGAGCGGGCTAGAACATGCTCTAGGCATCCATAAAGCCTTTAATTTATAATGCTGTTTATTCATTTGGCGGCATTGATTCAGTGCATTTTTTTTATATATCATACACAATCACTACTTTGAGGCTCTATTATGGATATATTTAAACGGATATAATAAGCAAACCAGAGGATTTTATATTACTAGTAAAAAACAAACTGTTTATACATGTTCGTGTGTCAGAATTTCGTTCTCAAACAACAACCTCTGCCAAACACATTTTTTTAAATATTATTAATAATAATATACATCCATTGGATCTAGATTTACTATTATGTAATCCGTGAGGTTGTTCATTTTGTTAACACGATGTATGGCAACAGTAAATCAGTCAGGGAATATTCAGATTAAGCTATTCGGGTACCGTACCTCAAACATGTCACAGATTTTCTACTGAACCTGCTAGGGAACATTTTTCAAAAGATCTTTGGCTGTATTAAAATCAAACCCTACCTAGCAATTTCTTAGACTAAGGTGGTATGGTTTGGAGTTGAATAAATATTCAAAATAACCCTTGACTGCCAGGGTGAGATGTAACATAGGCCTATCTACATTTATTCACCCCACAACTGAAGGTGCACAAAAGAGATTTACTGGAGCGAAGTGCCTTATATGAGCATCTTATAGGAGACACAAATTACCAGTATTATGCTAATATTAGAATTTGATCAGGGGTGACTCCAATGCCATGGACTTGCCTTAAACTACCACAACTATGCCATGGCAAGCTTTTTACAAGAGATGGGTACAACGCATATAGCCACCTGTCTGTTTCAAACACCTCTACATGTACTGTATAGTTGCACAGACACTCACAAATGAATATATGCACTTATGCATACACATGAAGCAAGTACCTCGTTGTAATGCAGCATATATGTCAAAGATTTTTAGCTGATCAGATAGGTTAACTGATTTAAGAGACAAGTACTCCTCTCAAACTAGTTACCTAAAAAGAAAATGGTCGGTCTTGTAAATATTTACACAAAACCTAAATGGGCTTGTTGGACCACAGGCCAAGTGGTTCACAGTGTTGAATAATATCAGCACCCATAAATGGAAAAACTCAGGGTGGGAGGAATATGTAATTCCCGTGAGGCTCCAGAAATGTGAACACGGGTAAGATTTGGCATCCCTTTGTGCTGTTTTGTAACTTGGGCGGTAGCCATCAGAGGGCTACTTCATGAGTAGATTTCCTGCTGCTCAAGTTGATTTTCTACTGGAGTGGCAGGCAGGCAAAATCAGCTCGAATGACAGCACGCTCTCGTGTACTGCATGATGCTGCTCGCATTAATATTACAGTTGTGCTCCACTCTTGGTGAGAAATTGCACCTCTAGCAGTGAGACATGAATATTTCCACCTGTTGGGGCAGATCGCTACAGAATCCTGCAGAGTTTTATTGCAACTCAGCAGAATTCTGCGGAGTGAAATTCCACAAGTTCCACCCACCTCTAGCAAAAACACAGTTTGTCTCTCCTTAATGGTGTTTGGTAGTTCTCCTCAATAGCTCATAGCTAAAGGTCAGTAGAGTGGAAATCTCAAACAAAAACATCAAATGATTTTAATTGCAGGACCCATTCCCTATCATTTTCTGAGCACATTCCATCTTCAAAGCACATATTCAATTATTGCTTTAAAGTCACATTAATTTTTAAAGTTCAAATTTTTGGTCATCTGATATAATTATCTTGGCCAAAATATATTTTAATAAATATTGATCCTTTCTGTAAAGATTTTCTATTACTGACCCCTGTTGGGTGATATTTTTGAACATTGTATTTTGATAATTAGGCAACATATTCCCCTACCAAACTCCATTGTGAGACAAAGTTCACATTCACGGGCCCTTGTAAGCAGTTCTGCAAAGTCAGAAGTAAGAAAGCAGCTTTAAGTCTTTGGAGTAGCTGAAAGATGCTGAAGATTATTAAAGGACACCAAATGATCAATATTCACTGATTAATTATAGCCAAATCATCCAACTATAGGAGTCCTGTTAGTATCCATAGATATCTGAGAGGTAATCAATTGGGGAAGAGCTCCCACCATCCAGAATTATTTGGAACTTGTTTTAGCAGAAAGCTCTAAGGTAACTGGCACAAGTGACCCTAGCTATCCAAACAATGATTCATGCTCTTATGCCGGAACTATCCAAGTTTATTCATTGACTCTACTGTCAGGGTACCACTGAGACTTGTGATGGTTTTATATACTTGGTCACCAGCATAGAGCTTCAGACAGGTCAGAGAGGTTCAATTGGCCAATTGGTTCATTGAAGGCTGTGATCATGAGAACTTCGTCTGCCACCAGAAAAGCCTTGAGGGTACAGCAGTTGCTCAGAGGATGTTTCTGTCCAGAAACAGAGAGGTATCCAGGGTTAGTTTAATTGAGTCAGATGTGCCTCATCGCACTCCACGCTGACTATGGGCCTCATTACAACCCTAGCGGTCGGTGTTGAACCTGTGGTAATACCGCCAACAGGCCAGCAGTAAAGAAAATGGGATCACGACCACGGCGGAAACCGCCAACACAGACAGCCACTTTAACACCCCGACCTCCACGGCGGTAGCAAGAAACACTGCAGCGGTAACAGACAACAGAGAGGCAGAAGACAATGTACCGCCCATCCCATCACAACCCGCCAATCCGCAAGGTTTTTCAGGGTGGTACCAACGCCATCAAAAGCACAGTAGAAACAGGACTTGGAAGGGAAACCACTCACCTCTCGACACTCAAAGAAGAACCAGGATGCCATGGAGCCTGAGCTGCAGGTCATGCCCATGCTGGTCTACCTCCTCATCTACCAGAAATACAAAAGGTGGCGGCGACAACCAAAGTGAGTACTGCACCTAGTACACAGTGGATGGGGGAGGAAAAAGAAAGTGACACACACACGCAACACACAACCCCCCCACCCTCACCAACAACACCATACACATGCAGCAATATTACATTAACACCCCATAACCACCTGGAAGAACGCAAGGACAAAAGGAATCGAGTGAAACAGTGATATTTTAGATATAGGCATAATAAATAGAAAAACAGTATATACAAAAATATACAATATATACATAAGACAGTACATTGTCCATTCAAAATGTCCATGGGCCACTGGGCCAAAAATCATGGGCCAAGCATACACTTGACTCCTGCCTCAATACGGAGAGAACACTGCAAGGGCATCAGGTCGAAAACACACAGGCACCGCAGAGGGATGGGGAAGGGGGGGCACCTCAGCCGGAAGATGGAATAACGCCACTGCTCCTCAAGGGGGCTCCATGCCCACTGCTTGGTCCTGGGGAGTGCAAAGCCACAGTCTCACATGCCTCTCAAGTAGGTGGGTTGCCCATTGCTTGGTGCTGGGGAGTTCAAAGCCACAGTCTCACAAGTCCCTCAAGTGGGTGGGGTGCCCACTGCTTGGTCCTGGGAGTGCAAAGCCACAGTCTCTCAAGTGGGTGGTATGCCTATTGCTTGCTCCTGGGGAGTGCAAAGTCACAGTCTCACAAGTCTCTCAAGTGGGTGGGTTGCCCACTGCTTGGTCCTGGGGAGTGCAAAGCCACAGTCTCTCAAGTGGGTGGTTTGCCCACTGCTTCGTCCTGGGGAGTGCAAAGCCACAGTTTTCAAAGTGGATGGCTTCTTCCACTGGTCTTGGAGGGGGCCTTGTGCCCAGTCTGCTTCATCCTGCCAAGGATAGGGTGAGTGGATGCCTTTCTCCACTGGTTCTGGAGGGGGCCTTGTGCCCAGTCTGCTTCATCCTGCCAAGGATAGGGTGAGTGGATGCCTTTCTCCAATGGCGCTGGAGGGGCCTTGTGCCCAGTCTGCTTCATCCTGCCAAGGATAGGGCGAGTGGATGCCTTTCTCCACTGGTTCTGGAGGGGGTCTTGTGCCCAGTGATGTGACACTTTGGGTGTGGCAGTTCACAGTCCCTCACCTGGGTGTTTGAGGCACGATATTTGCAGGGACCAGGTTGCATGATTGTCCATGGAGGCAGGGTAGACTCCATCCTACGGCGGTTAAGGCTGCAAAATGGTGGTAGTGCTGGTGCTGGTGGGGGTGCTGCCAGTGGTGGTGGGAGGTTCCAGCCCTTCTCCTGCAGCCTCGGACGGCTGCCCACTGGGGCTGCTGCTTCTGGTAGTGCTCCTACTGTCAGTGGTGCAGGTGTCGGTGCTTGCGGTGGGGCCTGCGGCGATGCTACCGGCGGTGCAGGTGGCGGTGCTGCCAGTGGTGGAAGGAGGCTCCAGCCCTTCTCCTGTAGCATCGGACATCTGCCCACTGGGGCTGCTGCTGCTGACAGTAGTGGTGCTAGCGGCTGTGCAGGTGGTGGTGCAGGTGGCGGTGCAGGTGGCGGTGCAGGTGGTGGGGCTGGCGGTTGTGCAGGTAGCCACCAGGCTCTCACCTGCAGCTTCCGACGGTTGAAGTGCCTTGCCTGGTGTTTTCTGCCCCTTCCTCACCTTGGCAGATGGTGGTGTGACCTTGGCTCTGGCAGCTGGAGTTTTTGTGGAGGCCTTTCTGGGTGATTCATGCTCCTTGACCTTGCTGCATGCTGTCCCCCTCTTCACGCAGGTGGCGGAATGTTTTTGTCCTTTGCAGGGGTTGGTGGCACACTGGCTGGGCTGACGGGTGCCCCCTTTGAGCCTCTGTGAGTTGCAGGTACCACAGCGGACGTCGACATGGTGGCTGAGGTGCTGGCCTGGGTTCTGGACACCATGGCCCGAGGGTAAGGACGAGGGGGTTAAGGATAGGGAAGAGGTCAATGTTTGCCAGGAAAAGCTTTTTAGACACACTGGGGCGGGAAGAGAGAGAGGGTTTGTGAATGGAGGAAGAGGGAGTGGTTGTAGGAGGTGTCTGTCTGCTGCGCTTGGGTGCAGGTGCATGGGCTGGATGCTGTTGTGAGGTGGATGGCTTATGGGTGGGTGGGTGCTTGCATTTGTGTACTTTGGGAGGAGGGGTCATAGACACACTGGGAGAGGACACAGGGGATGTGTGCATGGATGTGGGGGTGGTGACTGCCCGTGAGGGGTGTGTTGTGATGGGCGTGCTGGTGATGGAGGTAGTGGTTGAGGATGTAGTGCATGCAGGTGTGAGTGGAGACGCAACTGGGAGGGAGGTGGATGATGAGGAGGAGGGGGACACAGTGGAGGTAGTGGATGTTGGTGTGTCTGCATGGGGATGGTGCTTGTGTGAGTGCCTGTGGGATGAAGTGTGGTGCTTGTGTTTGCCTGAGCCACTTTTGAGTGATAATTTGGGTGAATGCTGGTCTGAAGGTGTGCTTGGGATAAGCTGGGGTTGAGGGGATTGGGTCTGGGTAGAGGAAGTTGGAGGGGGAAGGCTAGAGACAGGTACAAGGGCTGCCATCAGGGAATTGGCCAGAGCCTGAAATGCTCTCTGTTGGGCCACCACGCCAGAGCGGATGCCCTCCAGGTATGCATTTGTTTGTTGTAAATGCCTCTCGACAGCCTGGATGGCATTCAGTATGGTTGACTGCCCAACAGTGAGGGATCTCAGGAGGTCAATAGCCTCCCCACTGAGGGCAGCAGGGCTGACGGGGGCAGGGCCTGAGGTGCCTGGGGCGAAGGAGATGCCCACCCTCCTGGGTGAGCGGGCATGGGAAACACGCTGAGGGGCTGCTGGGATGGCGGTGCTGGTTGGGGGGGTGGTGGCTGTAACTGTTGTTGGGGTGGGCACAGAGGTTTTCGCCACCGCCACGGAGATTTCATCGGAGGAGGACTCGCTGTCTGTGGTCTCCCCTCCTGTACCCGTTGTGGTGCTCCCCTCGTCCAACTCTGGGTAGGCCACCGCCAGAATGCAGAACATCAGGGGGTTCAAGGTGCGACGGGCATCCCTTCCTCATTGGGAGGCCAGCCCCAGCTGGGCCCCAGCCATCATCTTTGCCCAGCAGTGCAGGTCCTCCCACCTTTTACAGCAGTGGGTGCTCCGCCTGTCAAAGACCCCCAGGGTCCGCACCTCCTTGACAATGGCACACCAAATACGATTTTTCTGGTGGACGCTAACCTGCAGGGAAAAGACAGCAGAAAAAGGATTAGTCATACCATCCGGACTGTCATACTCATGGCCCACCATATCCCTCCCATCCCCTTATGCAAATACAATGACCACAATACATGCAGCACTCTGCCCGGGACCTCTTTGCCCCCCCTACATGTGGCTTACACACACAGTACTCCATACATTCATGGCCCACGCATCATGCTCACAGTGTACTCACCTATTTGTCTGGAGGACCGTAGAGTAACGTGTACTGGGGTAGGACCCCATCCACCAGTTTCTCCAATTCCTCCGCAGTGAAGGCAGGGGCCCTTTCCCCAGAACCATGAGTCATTGTCGCATCCAGACACAGGTCATAGCAGCACTTGCAGTGTAGCTCCTCTCCTGTTGAAGGTCAGGTTGAAAGTGAGTGAACAGATAGAAAATGGCTATCACGTCCACAGCGGTGCGTACTGTCACGGCTGGCGTACATCGCCAACATCATTGATGCCATTGATGGTACACATGTGGCATTTGTCCCCCCTCCGGAGAAATTAACATGTTTTCAGGAATAGAAAAAGCTATCACTCTATGAATGTGCCGATGGTGTGTTTGGTGGACAAGTACATCTCCCATATGAATGCCAAACATCCTGGCTCTGTGCATGACGCCTTTATCTTGAGGAATAGCAGCATCCCATATGTGATGGGCCAACTCCAGAGGCACCAGGTGTGGCTAATAGATGAGCCCAAGATCCCTACCCAGTATAAGTAGATGTCTGGGTATGGGGTTGTCCCTAAGGGTTAGTGTGTGTCTAACAGTTGCCCCTAGATATTTGCAGGTGACTCTGGTTACCCCAACCTCTCATAGCTACTGACCCCAGTGTGGAATGCCAGGAGAAAGGCAGAGGAACGTTACAATGAGGCACATGGGTGTACAAGGAGGATTATTGAAAGGACCTTTGGCCTCCTGAAGGCCAGATTCCGGTGCCTCCATCTGACAGGTGGATCCCTGTACTACTCACCCAAGAAGGTTGCCAGATCATCGTTGCATGTTGCATGTTGCATGTTGCACAACCTGGCCTTGAGACGCCAGGTGCCTTTTATGCAGGAAGATGAGCCTAGAGATGGTCTTGTGGCAGCGGTGGAGCCTGTGGACAGTGAGGAAGAGGAGGCAGAGGAAGAAGATGTTGACAACAGAAGTTATATAATTCAGCAGTACTTCAAGTGACACACAAGAAAGACAATGTAACTTCACTTAACTTTCCAATTTTCTGTTGGACATTGTACATGGCAGCCTGATTTTGCTATTTTTATGGCCACTTACTGTACCCTTTGGCATCTCTATTTTCAGATATCAGTGCCCCACTCTGCCTCTTGCTATGTGTACTCTTGCCCACCAAAGGTCATTCCTAAGTATATTTAACTGTACATATAACTTGCAATGCTTTGATTATGTTGAACTAATACAAATTTGAATCATTAGACAGACTCCAGATCTGTATTTGTTAGAAGGGTGTTTATTTAAGTGCTCATACGTATAGGGGGATGTGCAATGGGCTAGGGTGATGGTGGAGGAAAGTCCAGGGCAGAGTCCAGTCTCTTGGTATCACAGGTGCATTGTCCATTGGGGAATAGGAAGGGGAGTAATGGCAGTTCAAGGTGGACAGGGTGACAGAGTGGGACACAAGGGTGACAATCAGGAAACTCTTATTTCCTTGCAGGGGTCTTGGCAATGTTCTCTGTCTTCTGCCTGGATCACAGGGACTGTTTGCGGGGTGGTTCTCCTGCTGTGGGGGGGGGGGAGTGCTGGTGGCCTTTTGGTCTTGTTGGGGGTCCTACTGCCCACTAGCGCCGGCGGAGGTGGAGGGCTGTTCTTCGGTGTGGCTAGTGTCAGGGGGCCGTTGGTGTGCCACTGTCTCCCTCATGGTCTTGCCCATGTCAGCCAGCACCCCTGCAATGGCGACCAGGATGGTGTAGATGTTTTTTAGGTCTTCCCAGGATCCCAGGTACTGTCCCTCCTGCAGCTGCTGGGTCTCCTGCAACTTGTACAGTATCTGGCCCATGGTCTCCTGGGAATGGTGATATGCTTCCAGGATGTTGGTGAGGGCCTCTCGGAGAGTCGGTTCCCTGGGCCTGTCCTCCCCCATCGCACAGCAGTCCTCCCAGCTTCTCTGTTGTCCTGTGCCTCTGTCCCCTGAACCGGGTGCCCACTGCCACTGACCCCATGTCCCAGATTGTCTTGTGTTTGTGGGGTGCCCTGGGGTCCCTCTAGTGGTGGCCACACAGCTGATTTATGTGTCCTGGGGACAGTGGCATGGTCCTGCTGTGTGGGTGCTGTGCTGGTGTTTCCTGAGGGGGGAGGCTCTGTGGTGGTATGGGACTGTGGCAGGGTAACCGACTGTCTTGAGGTCCCTGACGGGCCAGGTTGGTCATCGTGATCCAGGCGTGCAGAGTTGCTGTCATCACTGTGGGCCTCCTCTGGGGGGGGGATTGATGTTGCTTGCACCTCCTCTCCAGTGACGTTGAGTAGGGGTCCTGTGGGGTTGAAAATGCAGTGTTATTGTATCTGCGTGTGCCATCTTGTGCATGGGTGTGTTTCCCTGTATGGTTGAGATTGCCCGGTCAGCTTTGCCTTGTGTGCGTGGTGATTTTGTGGGCTAGTTGATTCTCTCTAATGTGCATGCTGTGGTGATGGGTGTCCATGCAGGTCTGTGATGGGGGTCGATGGATTGGTGTTACATGCAGGGCTTGGTGTTGGGATGGGTGGGTTGTGATAGTGGGGTATATGTGATGTGGTAGAGTGATGGGGTGAGGGTAGGGGTAGGAGTTTGTGATGGCATGCAGGTAGGGTGGGGGATATAGTAATAAAGATTTGACTTTTCAGAGTCCAGTCCTCCTGCTACTCCTGCAAGGCACTCAGGATGCATTATTGCCAAGACTTGCTCCTCCCATGTTGTTAGTTGTGGGGGAGGAGTTGGGGGTCCACTGCCAGTCCTCTGTATGGCTACCTGGTGTCTTGCAACCATGGAACGCACCTTCCCCCATAGGTCGTTCCACCTCTTCCTGATGTCATCCCTTGTTCTGTGGTGCTGTCCCACGGCGTTGACCATATCCATGATTCTCCGTCATAGCTTCATCTTCCTAGCAATGGATGTCTGCTGGATCCGAATAGCTGTGGCTCTACCCGGATGATTTCCTCCACCATGACCCTTAGCTCCTCCTCTGAAATCCTGGGGTGTCTTTGGGGTGCCATGGATGTGGTGTGAGTGGTATGTGTGAGGATGTGTAGGGTGATGTGTGGGGTATTGTGTTGTGAAGTGCTTGGATGGCGTATGGGTGATGATGTATAGTGCCTCTGATTGAGTGGATGCTCCTGACTTGTCTCTCTCTGCTTGCTATCTTTTTTTTCCGCTGTAAGGGGTTGTGGGTAATGTGGCGGTGTGTTTTATAGTGGTGTGGGTGTGTGGGTGTGTTGTGTGTCAGGTGTGTGTAGTTTGAATTGTCCAATGTGGTGGTGTCTTGTAGGTGTGTGTGTATTTTGAGCGTGGCGGTGTGTACCGCCAATGGTTTACCGCGATTTAAAGACCGCCGCAGTGATTCATGGGTCGTGATACTGTGGGCGTACTCCTGTTGGCATAACGGTGTTGGTTTTGCTATCGCCAGTATATCACTGACCTTTGGTCTGGCGGACTTGTGTGGGTGTCTGTATAGTGGCAGATTTCTTAGTGTGGGTCATATTACCTGTAGCGGAATACCGCCACGGTACGGTGTGTTGGCAACCGTCGGCACAGCAGTAGGTGGCATTTACCACCAGGGATGTCATGAGGGCCTATGTCTTGGGAGGAAGAGTTACAGCTACAACTAGAGGGTCTCTCCTATGCCTACCCGTGTTTGCACTACCATGAATAGCTCAAGTGTGATCATCTATTCTGGTTTCTCCTTGTTCATAAAATTGATCAGATAACAGTGTGATGATTTGGCGATCCCTTGTTTTATTGGAAAGTCACTCCTCTCTTCTTTCCGAAGGACTTTTATTAACCACCACTTGTTACCTGTCAAAACAACCTGCAGATATGAATAGCCCTGATCCCCATACCTATAGACTAGGGTTTCAATTTAGAGTTTGAGGGTGGAGTAAATACATTCAGGGACACAGAGGACTTTAAGTCCTCCACCCTGTCTTTACTCTATCCATAAAATTTCAAGTTTACTGCTGGCCCTACAATGTACTCTGAATTTGTATGAAACAGCATGGTTCATACAAAGCCATATAAACGTTTTGTGTATGTCCATCATTGGTAATGGACAATTGCACCAAACTTGTTTTTTTCTTTTCCAAAAACAAACTCTCATGGCAGGAGACTGTTTTTAGAAAAGCAAACACTAATGGTCCCAGTACCATTTGAGTTTTTTCACATGGTGTGAGGATCATATGTTAAATTTTTACTGTCCCTCATCTCCATCTGACTACCCATTCTAATTATGGTGGATGGTCAGATGGCTTACCTCTAATGACCCAATGTCCTCAGGCCATTGGAGGTAGGTTTACACCAACGAAGTACATTTTACTCCATCAGTGTAAACTTGGTGGTTCATCTGACTCAAAAGAGGTTGGGCACACCGAAAGTCTGCAGGCATGGTACTCCATCAGCGTTGTGACTGAGTACCCTGTGAGTACCCTGCGCACCAAAATCTAAATTAGGCCCCAAGTCAATATCTCTCCAATTATTACATTTGTACCTTCTTGGGAGACAATGACTGCCAGTGCTTCTCCTCTCATCTAGTTATCACAGATCTTGATTCTAACATAAAAATGTCAATCATTCTCGTATTTAGGCCTCCACAAACTACATGACTTTTGTGGGCAACTAATTACAACATTCTAATTCAGTTTCAATTAGAATTGATTGCCATATTTTTCGCCAACATATTGAATCCTTCGAATAGGGTGTCATCTATAGGACTGTCGCTCATCCATAAGGCTGGAAATTGCTGACTCTATTGTTAAACAAAGCTCAGAAGGTTTTGTTCTTACCAAAACATGGCTCAGTGCCACTTCATTTAATTTGCTCTTCTTCTGGACTACTCTATTAACCACTGTGATTGTGGATCCAATGGAGGATTACAATTATTCTCAAGATCCCTGGTTCATTGCAACCAAATAACTAATGATTCTTCCTTAAGCCTATAACCAACCAACCTATTTTCTCCAAATTCAATATTTTCATAAGGGATTTTTATTCTCATTGTGGAAACTCAAGAAATACTATTTCTAATGTATGGTATTGAATTTCTTTCTTTAATGATTTCTCCCAACACTTACACTTAGGAAAGGTGCAATCATGGATGTCTTTCTCACTATTGATGACTCAGTCATCAGAGAATGGTCGGACTACATTCTCCTTCCTTTGTTTTTGCTCATTAGCACATCCAAATCATTGACCCTCCTTCTTTTCAAGAGAACCCTAGAAGGAAAGACATTTTTTACAAATATTGTATAAATACTGTAAATTTGCCCTCTTTTTCCAGCCTACACCACATAAGAGGAACTAGATCACAAAATATAATAGACAGCAATTCAGAGGACATCCAGGTTAAGTCTCTTATTGATTCCACCAAGAATCACCCGAGACAGCATTTTGAAGTCATCAAATTGGCCAATAATTTGTATATCTCTGTTATATTTGAAGAGCATTCTGCCAGATCTGAAATGTCTAAATTCTTCAAAGAAAGAATGTATTGAACTCTCTCTTCTTCATTATCCTCTGGGTGGCAAGAACAATGCGAACCTTATTTGCAAATGAAAAGAGGCTTAGGGGGTCATTCTGACCCTGGCGGTCATGGACCGCCAGGGCCAATGACCGCGGAAGCACCGCCAACAGGCTGGCGGTGCTTCCGGGGGCATTCTGACCACAGTGGTAAAGCCGCGGTCAGAAAAGGGAAGCCGGCGGTTTCCCACCGACTTCCCGCTGCCCCAGGGAATCCTCCACGGCGGCGCTGCAAGCAGCGCCGCCATGGGGATTCCGACCCCCTTCCCGCCAGCCTGGTTCTGGCGGTTTTCACCGCCAGAACCTGGCTGGCGGGAACGGGTGTTGTGGGGCCCCTGGGGGCCCCTGCAGTGCCCATGCCACTGGCATGGGCAGTGCAGGGGCCCCCTAACAGGGCCCCACATAGATTTTCAGTGTCTGCATGGCAGACACTGAAAATCGCGACGGGTGCAACTGCACCCGTCGCACCCCTTCCACTCCGCCGGCTCCATTCGGAGCCGGCATCCTCGTGGAAGGGGGTTTCCCGCTGGGCGGGCGGGCGGCCTTCTGGCGGTCGCCCGCCAGCCCAGCGGTAAACTCAGAATGACCGCCGCGGTCTTTTGACCGCAGTACGGTCTACTGGCGGTTCCCGCCAGGCCGGCGGCATCCGCCGCCACCGTGGGCCAGAATGACCCCCTTAGTTTCTATTTTTGGGACTCTCTCTTAAAAATGATTGCAAGTGTGAAACCCTCCAGTCACTTTACTGACTCCTTTTTTGCAAGTATCACAAAAGACTTCTCCTTTGAGCTTTTATGTCACTGGATCAAACTGGTGAATTTATCCCCGTTTTAGGAGTGTTACTGGATGGTTTCATATTTGATCATGTCACACCCCTAAGAAAGAAATTCTCAGTTGACATAGCCTACCTCCAAACTTTTAATAACATATCCAGATTACCCTTACTTATGAGGTTTATTACAATTTGTGCTGCCACACATCATAACTTATACTATGGCCATCTGGATGAGTTTCACTGTGGTTTGATAAAGGGCATAGCATTGATCCTGCCTTGCTACAGGTGTTGCATTGTTGATAGGAGAAACTCTTGTCTTTTTGGTCTCTGCTACCTTTGATACGGTAAACCATAATACCCTTAATAATATTTTCAAAGAACATATGGACATAGAAGACTGAATCCCCACAGTCAGTCCTTTAAAAACATGTAAGATTGTACTTTAGAATATCTAGTGACAGCTTACACGTGACGGTTAGAGATCCTGGTGACCCCTGAGGTACTCTAATTCATATGACTCCTGCTGAGCAAATTGCAGACTGCTTCCTAAAGTCTAATGTTCCAGGAGGTGTGGTAACTAACTCCCTTCCTCTACATAACAGATTAGCAAGGTGCAGGAGATAAAGATGCCCCAGGAGCCTCACAAGTCATACTTGTAACAAATGCACCCCAAATATAACAATAATTGCAGCAACTTCATCCCTAGCCATATCATCATCACACTCTCAACCTATGGTATAGCCCATGTAAATGAGAAATTAATTGGAGTTAATGCTAACTGAATGAAAACGTGAGATGAAGAACAGGAACAGGTTATCTAAATCAGAAGGTTATCAAAAACAGATGTGGGACACATGCTAAAAGCTATCAGACAAAATAGATGACTTATTGCTTTGAACAACTTTGCTGGAAGAGATGCCGGCAAAAACTGTGACAGATTTAGAAAGAATACTATTGGAACTATCATGACCCAGGGCTCACTGTAAGATAACACAAAAAACTCTTCAGAGGTTGAAAAATCAAGCAAGATGGAATAATAACAGAATTATAAAGGTGCAAAAGGAGCAGAGGAGATTGTCATTAACATGTTTGTCATAAAACTAATCCAATAGGGACTTTTGGGGGTTCCTATAAGGAATATATTGACCTGGACATCCACAGAGTGCATACAGATTCTCACAGACTGAACGCAAAGAGAGTAAAACTGAAAAAAAGCTCCACATATACCTGGTAAAAGAAGTCATCCTGTCAAAGGCCTTAAAGAACAAATTTGTTGCTTGTCACAAACGTTCGTGTTTTATAAATTCTGATATATGTCATGCCACTGAGAAAATGCAATGGGTTTCAGAAAATGAGATGGCCAAATTGTAAATTTTAGGGGCTAAAACAAAACAAAAAAATCCCAACCACATTAAAAGTTGTGTGGAGTAACAGAACGCACTTTGCAAAAAATCAAGAGGAGGTGGTTAAACTATTTCAAAAGGGAAGCATAGCAAAGCCTACGGGGAGACTAACTTGGGGCTCTATTTATATGTTGGTGGACACGTACTCCATTATAAAGATGATGGAGTACTCTTCACACCAGTATAATGGTCCACCCAACAGTTTTAAAAGCTGGCAGACTTTTGGAGTAACCACAGTGCTGACTACTCCATCTGCACCACAGTGAGAGCCATGGCGATGGAGTAAGGGCCTTTATGTCACCCACCTAATTTAGATGGGCAGGCATACAGCTCAATTTTCATTGCCCATCACTGCCTAGTAAACAGCATTAAAAACTTCAAAATGTCCACCTCCATGGGGGATAAATCCCATGGCGAGGGGGCATTGTATTTTTTTTTATTTTGAAAACAACCTCCTGCTTTAGGGTTTTACTGTTGAAAATAAAACCCAAAAAATAACTTTCCCCCATGACTTTGTTATGTTTGATGGAGCCGTACAGCTAAGTTACAATGCATTGATTCGGTGTCACCTTGCTGGCAGCGCCTGTCAATGCATTAACTGTCCGCCTGCCTGACTGACATTTATAAATGTGGAGGTTGGGACCTCCACCAGGGCAACGGAGTGAAATACTCTGTCACCCTGGCAGAAGATGGCCTGACAGCCAATATGTGAATCTAAAGGTATTTAGATGATAAGCATTTGTGGAAATACGGTTTATGAATGGACGAAAGCTCCTCCATTTTGTGTTTCACAGTCGCCATTTTGTGTTAGCCCTTTTCTAGTTTGCCACCTCAGCACATATAGAATCTGCTCCATCCGCACAGAGAAATGCTGATATATTAAATGACCCCAGACCATATGTTTGTTCTTTTCCTGATAGCGTGCAAATAGAGCAGGGCACGTTGACACAAGGTCAATGACTCATTTGTTTAACTTTCCTACTGACTGATATCACATGTATTACAGCTAACAAAAGACTGCTGATGGTAACAGATTATTGTTGACACAAGAAATGTGACCTTTTGTTCCATATCCAGATGATTAATGATGTGAGCGCCTGATCTGTAACCACAGGCATATCTATGTTTATAATTTGTCACAAGTTATACTCAGTTCTGCTTTATATTTGTTCTCCACAGAAATACTGATGATTGATGAAATTTAGTGAGTAATCTTATATTTGTGCTCTGTATGCCACATCTGCAGAGGAACTGGTCCTGACCAGTTCATGATACTGTCCTGAGATCATTAATCATCTTTGGCAGTTGCTAATCCTTCTTACCTACTCCCACCCACTCTTGTTCCAGCACAACCATATATAAGGCCACCTGTGACTGTGTAAGTTGTCCACTTCTCTCATAGCCACATAGAGCTGTGAGGTGGTGTACCCGCTTGAGCGAAATAAATCTTTTTATATTTCAGTATACCTCCGACTGCTGGTCTTCCTTGTTGTAAGCGTACCTGGGTGAAGTAAGAAAAGATTCACTTTCAAAAATTGGCGACTCTGGTGGGACCTCTCCGTGGGACATCCAACAGCTAGTTACGTCCGTGGTTAGAAGGTGCGACCGAGGACCGAATGATCGTGGGGGCCCCTGCACGAAGGAGACAGCGTTTCTCCGCAGCAGCTGCCATCTGAAGTCCCGACAGGGCTCTCGACACAGGAGTCCCCGGCAGAGGTCCACGAGCTGATCCCTTCTGAAACAGAAGTGTTGTCCGAAGACCAACAGTCGGACGATCCAAGGACCACAAGGAACACCACAGATTGGTGAGATTGTTCTGTTGCATATTATCATTACAGGTTTAAGTCAATTAAGTCTGTTAAAGACTGTGATAAAGGAATAGTTATAACTAGAAATAGTAGGAACAATGAAGAAATGCATTTCCAAAACGTTTTGTTGTATACGTTCAGGTTATAGGTTGGATGAAAGTATCCCCACTGCTGTTGAAGATAGTCCTGGTTGGATATTAATGATAAAGAAAGGAGTGAATGTGAATTTATACAATAAAATATGGCATGATTACACAAAAAAGGATAAGGAATTACAGTTTCCTATTGATGGTACCTTTGATTTAGCTAAATTAAAGTATCTACAACAATGTATGATGGAACAAAAGGTTCGACCTCCTATGTTTGAGGTATTTCAAACATGGGAAAAATCTGCCAGAACACGGAATATGAAGCAAATAAAAGCTAGGGAAAGAGAACAAAATAAAACACCTATGGCCAAGGTAGCAGAATATAATAATATGAAGATAAATGAAAATATTGAACAGCATGACAGAGAATTTAGGATGAAAACAGAAAAATGTTTTGTGGCAGTAGAGAAAAGAAAGTGCCCCCCAGTCGATGACGTATTGGAGGATTTGTTAGATAAACCACCTCCATATAATATTGCCCAAATACCTGCACCCCCAGGTCCAGGGCCTGCGGGTCAACAAGCGAATGTTATTGCTCAGCAAGCTCAGCAGGTGATCCCTCCTGTTATGCAGGCTCCCCAATTAGCCACTCCCGTTGTACAGACTCAATAGGTAACCAATCCTGGTACACAAACTCAACAGATAGACACTCCGGTCACTAATAGACAGGGTACTCCAGGACCTCTAGGCTATACCATAACAACACCTTCCGCTCCTCCACCAGTATCTTTAAGCACAATGACACAATGTACCACGCAATGTAATTCCCCCGCAAAAAATCCACAAAGAACACACCACTGGATGAATCCCCCTTACTCTTGGTCACCAACTAGGGATAGTTTGTCACCAAATAAGTACGTCAGACAATCTCGACTAGGTCACTTAGAAAAAGATACCATAAAAGAAATGACAAGAAAATGGATGGACCTAGGAGACATAACTAAAAGAGAAGCCAAGGAAACGTTTGAAGGAATGCAAGAATTAAGAAGTAAAAACTTTGTCATTAATACTATGGTGGAACGACTGTTTGATCACTGTAATCTTTTATTAGAGGTCTGTAAGATCAGTTTCAACATGATGGACAGGTTGAATAAATTATGGAGAGATAGCGACCAGTCCATATTAACGCTCGCACAATGTGAAACTGCGTTTGATAATTGTTACCACTATCAAAAGGAGCTAGATGCTATTGCATGTGGTGCCACGGATAAACACCTCCACCAGCATTATGGCCCAGAAGTTAATCATAATACCTCAGCCTTCCCTATGAGAGAGATACATCCAATTGCGGATCCAAGAGGTGGAAACCATCCACCTATTCCCCAATATGTTCATACTCCTTGGACTAGAGCTGATTTGCTGGCTATGAAAAAAGAGTTGCCTGATCCCCGAAAAAATCCAAGAATATTTTACGAGCAACTGGAATCCGCTATTAATTTAACACCTATGATATTAAAGGACATTGATTTTTTATTTGATTTTTTGGTACCTCAAGATATATGGCGCCAAGTAAGGGACGTCGATTGCCCAGCCATTAACTGGCAAAACATAATAAATAATGACACTGGTAGACTACCGGGAGGGGATGTGCCACAAGTATTAAAGAATTTACCAGGGCTTATTATAACACGAATGCAGGAAATATTGCCCAGAGAAAAGGTGGATTGGGATAAATTGACTGCATGTCGACAGAAGGAGGGAGAAGAAGTGACTGATTTTTTCAGTAGAATGGAAGAGGTTTTCAAAGGATATAGTGGACAAAATATACAGACTGTACAAGGAAAGCGCATTTTTGCAAATCAATTCGTGCATAATCTCTTACCTGATTTGTCAGACAGTATAAAGACATACAAAAGTACATGGACTGCTAAAGATCCAGCTGAACTATTAACAATGGCCTGCTATTATGAGAATAAGAGAAATGCAGAGAAAGGAAAAAAGGATAAGCAAATGAAGGAGTTAAAAACAAAAGCATTAATGCAGCAAGCTTTTCCTGACGGAAGAAGGTCAAGAGAACGTACAAATTTTCAGGGGGGAGGTGGACGTAGTAGAGTGGCTGGTCGAGCTGCTTCAGCTCCGACGCAGCATAGAGCAGGGTTAGGGTACAATACATGTGCCAATTGCTATCAGGAGGGTCATTGGAAGAACGAGTGCCCTTTGTTACAGGGCCAAGGTCAGGCTATGAGAAATAATACAAATACTTACAGAGGGAATACAACCCCCCATGCAGACAGAGGGAGAGGTAGGGGACAACAGAGAAATTACAACTACGCAGAAAAGTCAAATTATTTTGATCAAAGAAATAATGCATATTTTACACAGGATTACGCACAGGATGATGAATTGCAAGACTGGACACAATAGGGATGCCCAGGGGAGGAAAGGGAGCGAGTGCAGATACCAGTGGATTCTTCAGGGCCATATGTAAAAATGGTAGTTGAAGGTGAAAAGAGGGTGTTTCTTCTAGATACTGGTGCCACTAATACATCCATTTCCCACTGCTTGCTCCGCCATGCTCCTCTCTCGGGAAAGTTAGATAAGTCGGTGGGATTTTCTAATGCCGTTGTCACAAGCCCCATTTCACGACCATTGGACTTCACAATAGGTCCCATAACAGGGAGTATGCCATTTGTATTAACAGAAAAATGTTCACTTAATCTACTAGGTCTGAAGGCTTTGAAAATGATGCATGCCGCTATATACTGTACACCAGATGGTGTCTACCTCACTTGTAAGAAAATTGCACTACCTAAGCAAAAATGCCTATCTAGACAATACATGGTTTTAGACAAAAATGACATTCCACCTGAACTTCATGACATAGATCCAAAACTATGGGCACATGGACCAAATGATGTAGGAAAAATGGATATTGACCCAGTACATATTCAAGTAAAACAAAATGTTAGATTGCCTCGTATTCCCCAATATAAGATTTCAAAAGAAGGTGAGGAGGGACTAAAAATTGTCATATCAGACGTACTGCAACGACAAATAATAAAGGAAGTAACAAGTAGCCTATGTAATAGCCCCATTCTACCTGTGGTTAAACGTGATGATGGAACAGGACGGGTCAAATATAGGATGGTTGTTGATTTACGAGCCATTAATAAAATAGTGGAACCCCAATACCCTGTTGTACCTGACATTACTGCAATGTTTTCGTCTGTACCACCTTCCGCCCAGTGGTTCACTGTAATTGATCTAAAAAACGCCTTCTTTAGTATTCCAATACACCCAGATAGCCAATACTTATTCAGTTCCAGTTTCCAAGGAAGATCGTACCAATTTTGCAGAGTTCCTCAGGGCTATACAGAAAGTCCTAGCATCTATAGCCAAGCATTAAAAAGACAACTAGATAATTGTGTAATGCCACCTGGTACAGTATTATTACAATATGTGGACGACTTGCTAATAACAGCTGAAACGGAGGACATCTGTAAACAGGCTACGCATGCTGTTTTAACATTTCTCGCTCTGCATGGACATAAGGTTTCGCCAGCTAAACTGCAGTATTGTCGACAGGAGGTGACGTATTTAGGTCATCTCCTGTCGAAAGGAGGGAGGAGATTATCACCTGACAGAATACAAGCAGTGCAGAGCATTCCCAGACCTAGAACTCAAAGAGATGTGCGTGCATTTCTGGGAATGGTCTCGTTTTGTAGGCAATGGGTACCAAATTTTTCTTACCTGGCCAAACCATTACTGTCCTTAACTCACAAAGATGTGAAAGATCCCGTCCCTTGGGAGAAAGAGCATCACGATAGCTTTATGGCTTTAAAAACTGCTTTATGCAATGCACCTGCTTTGGGCACACCGGACTACACTAAAGACTTTGCATTGTTCGTATATGAAAGGAAAGGGTGCACAATGGCTGTACTAACCCAGAAAAATTGAGAGAAGAATAGACCATGTGCCTATTTTTCCTCAACATTGGATCCGGTAGCAAGAGGCCTACCAAACTGCCTCAAAAATATTGCAGCTGCTGCAGTAAAACAGGCAGATTCTATTGTCCTTGGACATCCAGTTATGGTTCACGTACCTCATTCAGTGGACATACTATTAAACAAAACCAAAACTCAGCATCTAAATAAAGCTAGGTTGACTCATTATGAGCTGATACTAATGGCCACTAACGTGACCTTACAACGATGTAATACGATAAATCCAGCTACTCTGATGCCTCTCCCTTCGGAGCAGGATGAAGTACAACATGATTGCGTGATTGTTACTGAAACTGAAACGAAAGGTCGAGTAGATTTGGTAGATGAACCTATGCCCACAGTTGATGGTACACTATTTGTGGATGGCTCTTGCCTAAAGAGACCAGATGGAACTACCTCTGCAGCCTATGCAATCACAACCAACACAACAGTGGTTGAGAAATGTAAAATACAACAGATATCTGCACAGGCAGCCGAGCTAATTGCTCTAACTAGAGCATGTGAGCTTTCAGAGAAATTAGTAGTAAACGTCTACACCGACAGCCAGTATGCCTGGGGGGTGGCTCACAACTTCGGGAGACTATGGGCCGAGAGAGGGTTCATTACATCTGGGGGTGCCAAAATACAGCATGGCACCTTGATTAAATGACTATTCAATTCTATTGCATTACCAACAAAGTTAGCTATTATGAAGTGTAGTGCACACAAGAAAATCACAGACAATGTAGGTCAGGGAAATGCCTTTGCCGATGAAACAGCAAGACAAACTGCTTTAAATGAGTACACCTTAACTTATGTATTGTCAAGTGCAGATGAAAAAAAAGATGAAATTGATCCTTACAAAGAGATAAAGGAGATTCAGAGATTGGCAAGTGAAGATGAAAGAAAGCAATGGGTAAAAGAAGGACATTACTTTAACACACACCTTGGGGCTTGGATGAATACAATTGGGACAAAGTGGATCTTGCCCAATAGTTTCCTCCTACCCATGCTTCAGATGGTTCACGGTCCTGCACATCTAGGGGCTGATGGGATGACAAATACAATTGAAAAAATATGGGAAAACAAAAGTCTAAGAAAGACAGCTGTAAAACTTTCAAAGAATTGTATGACCTGTGCTCTTCATAATGTGGGGAAAGGGATACAAGTACCACCTGGCCATTTCAGATTACCAGAATACCCCTTTGAATGCCTTCAGATGGATTACATAGAAATGCCCCCTTCCAATGGCAAAATATATGTTTTGGTTATTATATGTAGTTTTAGTAATTGGGTGGAGGCATTCCCTTTGAAAGATAACACTGCATTAAGCACAGCCAAGATGTTGTTAAAATAGTACTTCCCCCGCTACGGCTTGCCAAGAAGTCTGTGGAGTGATAACGAAGTACATTTTTCAAATAAAATAATGGACCTAGTATGCCACGGACTGGGCCTCAAACAAAAATTCCATTCAGTTTATCACCCAAAAGCGGCAGGGCTTGTAGAACGGTGCAACGCAACATTAAAAAATAAACTGCAAAAAAGATGTGCATCCAGCACTCTCAGTTGGGTAGATGCTTTACCCTTAGCTTTGTTCTCCATGAGAACAACTGTTACTTCCAAAAACAGGCTCTCTCCCTACGAGCTTGTTATGGGGAAACCATCAAATGTATACGGGTTTGCCTCTCCACCAAAGTTGCAAGAATTGACGCATTCTGCTTTATTGGATTATTGTAAAGAATTAACTTCTGCCTTGTCTACCATTCGCCAACAGGTCAGAGACACTTGGTCCCCGCCTCTGGAAGGAGACGTACATGCCATCAAGCCTGGGGACTGGGTCCTGACCAAAAACTTTGTGAGAAAGAACAGCCTACAGCCCAGATGGAAGAGGCCCTCTCAAGTTTTGTTAGTCACACAAACAGCAATTCGATGGGATGGACACAAAAATTGGATTCATTTGTCAAACGTGAAGAGAGCACCACCGTTCTGGCCAGAGTTGCCCCCCGGAAGAGGACCATTCTGACCGAAGGACTGGTGACTGCTCTCCTGCAAAGATTGACAAAAAACGAACAGTATCAAGATACAATTTACGCCCAAGGAAACTGAAGAGTGCTTAGGACGGAGCAAGCACCAACTGCCGCGCACTGAACAGTGCCATCTTTAAAGGACTAACTTGTGCAGTGAGTTTAGTAAAATAAGGACACTGCCGATGAAGATATAAAAGGAGCATAAAAGAATGCCTCCCAAGCCCAAAGACCCATAGGAGGAGAGGGCGCGAGGTTGAATTTTGTCAAAATAATACCAATTGTAGAGCCTGTAACAGTGAGGCCTATAACGAACACTGTTGAACTGCCGCATATGTGAAATTATATATCATGAATGGTATTACTATTTGGAAGAACGACAAACCACATTCCTTTGGTAGACATGGAGGATACATATTCTACCCTAAAATTGAATAAGAATGGGCCTTGGTACTCCAAAATAGGCATATTATGTTTGCTATTCTGTGTAATGTCTTTGGTTATCGGATTGTTATATCTTCTAGAGCTCTACCTTCCTATAAAAAATAAAGCCCCACTTCCCTCTGAGTTTCCCTCTGATATTATCCCCTCAATTACGGTAGCACCCGAGGATATGGATCACAGGGAGGAAATGCGTCATAACTCTTTTCTTACCCTACTTCATCAGACCCATAAAGTAATAGATAAAAATAATTGCTCGATATGCATGCAATTTCCAGCCTATGTAGACGAAGGAATACCCCTTCTCCAAGTGCCCCTGCCATTCGATGCATCTTGCTATGCATTACACATTGTCGTGCTGAAAATAGAGCTAATAGGGGTCTTTAATAAACTGGTCACCTCCCGCTCTAGCACTAGGACATCGACAGTCTCCCTGTACAACCGTTATCATAGTGACATCCTTCAGTCAGGGAATTGCACTGAAGTTATCTTGCCTAATGCAACGTTCCCCTTTTCTAATATATTTACCCCACTGTTTTTGGTAAATAATGACAGTACACCTCCGCTTGATAGGGACACCATGAAAATACCCTTTCTAAAAATAAGGCAACGTGCGGTGCTTGGGAGCATATGTATTAGGAGCAACAATATGGGGAATAGTACAAATTGCAATATGACTTTTGAGGTGACTTCTCAGGAAATATCTGTTCCACTTTATGTTGGTGACTCAGTTTATTTCATTTGTGGTTCCAGAGCCTATACTTGGTTACCAGTGAATTGGGGTGGCTGTTGTCATCTAGGACTTGTAACACCAGCTATGTCTGTCAAAAATACCCAGGAAGTAAATAGAGCGTCTAAGACTATAAGGGGTAGGCGGAGTGTTGATCAAGGAGACACAGTGTCTGAGATAGCTGGTGATGTGCTGACGGCGTTTGTTCCATGGTATGGCCCTGCCATAAATTCCAGGAATATTCGGAGATTATCCCGTCTCTTGGAAGCAACTATAGAGGAGACAATGCGGAATTATTGAGAACATCACAGTCGAGCTCAAGGCCGTCAGATTAGTTTCCCTTCAGAACCAGATAGTTCTAGACATGATGTTGGCAGAACGGGGTGGAGTCTGTAGGGTGATCGGGGCTTCCTGCTGTACGTATATACCTGACTCCTCCACGTCAGTTAGGGAAGCTGTCAAAAGACTGTATGATATAGGAACACAGGCCCATAGTGATGTTGGCTCATGGGACCCTGTGGGTTCCTTTTGGGATTCGTTATCTGCATGGGGCTGGAAAATAGGGATGTTCCTAATGACTATCTTCCTTATCGTGGTTGGGTGCTGTATTCTCATTAATTGCCTACCCATGTGTTGTCAGTGTTTGGGGTGTCTGTTGAAACCACCTCTGATGCCCCCAGTGACCCTAACTAATGCTCTTATCATGAGGGATGTTGTAACACAGCAATTGATGGATATCAACATTTCGGATAACGCCCCATCAAGCGTGAATACGGTTGATTATGTGAATGAGCGCAATGATGCCCACTATAGTAACAGCCGGCCTATTTATGAGCATGTGCGCTAGAAGCTGCACCAAAATGTTGGACCTTGCGTACAATGGGTCGATTGTGGAAATATAGTTTAGGAATGGACGAAAGCTCCTCCATTTTGTGTTTCCCAGTCGCCATTTTGTGTAAGCCCTTTTCTAGTTTGCCACCTCAGCACATATAAAATCTTCTCCATCCGCACAAAGAAATGCTGATATATTAAATGACCCCAGAGCATATGTTTGTTCTTTTCCTGATAGCGTGCAAATAGAGCACGGCACGTTTACACAAGGTCAATGACTCATTTGTTTAACTTTCCTACTGACTGATATTACATGCATTACAGCTAACAAAAGACTGCTGATGGTAACAGATTATTGTTGACACAAGAAATGTGACCTTTTGTTCCATATCCAGATGATTAATGATGTGAGCGCCTGACTCTGTAACCACAGGCATATCTATGTTTATAATTTGTCACAAGTTATACTCAGTTCTGCTTTATATTTGTTCTTCACAGAAATACTGATGATTGATGAAATTTAGTGAGTAATCTTATATTTGTGCTCTGTATGCCACGTATACACATCTGCAGAGGAACTGGTCCTGACCAGTTCATGATACTGTCCTGAGATCATTAATCATCTTTGGCAGTTGCTAATCCTTCTTACCTACTCCCACCCACTCTTGTTCCAGCACAACCATATATAAGGCCACCTGTGACTGTGTAAGTTGTCCACTTCTCTCATAGCCACATAGAGCTGTGAGGTGGTGTACCCGCTTGAGCGAAATAAATCTTTTTATATTTCAGTATACCTCCGACTGCTGGTCTTCCTTGTTGTAATCGTACCTGGGTGAAGTAAGAAAAGATTCACTTTCACACATTCTTAGTAGAGAAAAGAGTAGAAAGGAGGAACACAGAGGGAGCAAAAATCTAAATTGTACCATACGGCACAGGAGGGTGAATACACGAAATGGCCACACACGCTGAAAGAATACTGGAGAGTTCCTCAGGGAGGAATTGGACTGAGTGTGGAGCATTTATGAAAAATTGAAATAAGAGGCCCTCATCACCTTAATCACCTTAATATATCAAGTAAGAAACACAGGATAGTAAAGATTATTGTTTGGGCACTAATGAGATGGGGAAATAATTAATTAAAGTTTTATATTGGATTGTAACTGGACTGAGATCTAGGAAAAGCATAATTCTACAGCCCCTTAAGGAATCTGAGGCAGAGTTCATCATTCTTCAGGAAACCCTTCTAACTGTATCTGAGATTAGAATGGTATTTAGAAAGCAAAAGTAGGTTCAATCTGTCACTTGTCCTACTCAACTATGCATAATTAAAGGATTAACTATTTTAATGCGAGTAAACTCAGGTATAAGGTGTTATGGTCAGAAGTTGATGAAAGGAGGATAAGGGTTATTGCAGCAATTAAAACAGGCCCCTCTCAGTTTACTTGTGACTTATTATGAACCCAATGTTGATTACTAGGAACCATTGAGATTGCTCTTTCATAAGATTTTAGAGTATAGAGTGACCATTAGATGGGAATAAGGGGCTTTAACATTTTAGTGTGAAATAGTTTGGATGGATCAAATACTCATCTGCCGGTTAATTCCCCCTCAAAATTGCAAGTTACTTTAAAAATAAATTATATGATCTAGGGCTAACAGATATTTGGCGACAGGAGAAGGGATGCAGATTATGAGATATTTGTGGTAATCTCGGCTAGGTCACTGGGGGAGGCAATAGGGGTAATCATCCACGATGATCAGCAGGATTTTTATTCAAGGTCACCAAATGCAAGACTTAGTTCACATATTGATAGGTTTACTACATCTGGAAACAACATACTTGACTCCTCTTGTATTGCTTGTATTGCTTACTTTTGATGCTGCTGTTAACGCAAATGTCTTGATTAGAAATCATTAATGAATGTTTATATATTCTGAATAATGAAAAATGTAGAAAATGACTAACGTAGAAAAATAATTTCTTTGCATGTTTGAAATTGTGACCTCAGAGAGTGGTCACCAAGATTCACGAATAATATTAAAAGAGAAATGCTAAAAATATATTAAAATAATGTAGTAGTATGTCATTTTGAGAGATATAACTTATGTTTTGCATTATATTGTAGAGCTTAACTTAGCCAAAGTCGTGGCCTCGTTGCCAGGCCTCATGCAGAAGCTGAATATTAATGTTTAATTTAAGACACTGACGGGCTGAACTAACTGTGAACAGCACATTGTTTTATAAAAACTGCATAGCTGAAAACCTTTGCATGAACCGACGGACAGGAGATGAGGGAATAAAAATGTATCAGAAAGTGTGAAAAGCATACTGGGTGTACTTTCCCAGGACTCAAACAATAGAGACACTGACTGGAGAAGAAGATGCAACATTTGCGATACCTGACGAGCCGGATGATGAGGACATCGTACAGTGAACCAATCAACAATTTGGGAACCGCGTAAAACTAGAATTAATTGATTTGAAATACGAGGGTTATTGGATAAAGGAGAATTGTGTGATTAATTGAATAATTAGGAATTGGGGGATAGTCTGGGTGACATTCATATTACAACGTGACAGAGGGAAAAGTTTTCAGATCTTATCCAAATTTGTTGCTGATCCATACCGTGAATGGGTAGCTATGACAATGTGACTGAATACCTTTTGTACCTTTTATTTCAGGGTACCAACTCCATTGTCTAATAGTTTTCTCTTAGGTAGATGTTTTTTCTAAATGCATGTTCTAAACTGTTTTCGCATGACGACCGACATGCTAATGCTAATCTGGGTTAGATGTGGTTTCTATTCTAAGACTTTGACATATACAGTGACAGATGATTGACAGACTGATTTGCTGAACTCTGCTACTCATGTTGACGTTTTCACCTTTGATTCGTATTTTGACTTATGCTAATGCTTTAGAATGTATTCTGTCTCATGTTTTGATTAGATTATGTTATTGGTGGATACTAATGAAGTAATCTTGATTTGATTGAATAAAGTTTGAAATAATCTCATGATTTAGTAATGTAACTAATAGGGAAATAACATTGCTAAAACGCATATTGAGTTGTGGTTATTCATGTCTGAAAGGTCATGGTGTGATGTTATTAACTGCTGATTAATGATTAGCTTAATAGTTACTGAGTGTTGTGTATTGATTATTGAGACACATTGGTCACACTGTAGCTAGAATACTCCATGCGAATCAAAAGGTTCATCGACCTGTGCGCGTCCCCTTGTAAGTTTACTTATTAAGGACCAGGCGTGCTAGTACTGCCAAAGTATTCAATCAAGTTAGCTAATAATATGTGGGTTCCTCTCACAAACATTTGGATTACTATCCATTAGAAGAGGGGCTCCACAGAGATGGCCAAGAAGTGGCAGAATTTTCCCCAATTATTTATGATAGGGTAAACCTTATTAAAATTAGTATCTTTCCTAAGATTACGTGTTGTTTCCTCTTAACATTTTAAAATTTGAGAAAAAATATCCACAGGTTAACAGGAGACAAAGCTTTATAATTAGCTTCATTTGCGCAAGGGGAGCGTGAATCGCCTAGAAAAGACTCCTACAAAAAAATCAAGAATGGCAGACTGCAGTTTCTGGATATCCAACTATTTAGCCAGGCATTTCAAAAATTTGAGATTGCTTTTGAGCATGCCTACTGAATCGGATAAAAGTTTTCTGCTTAAGGCAATGACAGGGATATTTGGAAAAGGGAGGGAACTGCTCAAGTGTAACAAATTAAAATCATGGTCTTACTTAAATGCAAAAACGAATGGAGAACTATCTAAATTTAAATACCTTCAATTATTATCATAGACAGCAGCCCACAAGCATAAACATGAAGGAATTGATATTTAAATATGCTTTCAATTCTTA
Organism: Pleurodeles waltl; assembly: GCF_031143425.1. NCBI lineage: Eukaryota > Metazoa > Chordata > Amphibia > Caudata > Salamandridae > Pleurodeles > Pleurodeles waltl. The sequence continues at coordinate 500,453,390 of NC_090445.1, forward strand.
CACTTAAGGAAAGGATTTGCAAAGTGGTACAAAATACAATTTCAAGCTAACTGTTGTTCAAGATTTGTGAACAATGATTTGTGAACAATGTTTGCTGTGTAAACAGCTGAGATCAGGGCACATGTCGGGGGTAGACGCCGGAGGACGGAGTCCACCAACTATTTTCATAGGGTGGATACAGTTCACCCTGCAAAGAAGTTGGGCTCCAACAAAATATGCTACATTTGCCCCAGTCTAGCTGGACACTTTCAGCAGCACCTACACACACTTTAAACATCACCTGTAGTTGTATGCTTTCGTTCGTCCTGAGCAGCAACGTGCAGGATGTGAAAAGGCTTTCTTATTTTAAATTCCTACTGAAATTAAGGGGCCATCAGGCCTCCTTTTGTTTGATTCTCCTGTCTGGAAGCAGTCTAGAACCACACACCTAGCTGCAATGGAGGAAACAAAGGCACACAGCTTGTTATCACTTCACAGGTAGGTAAGAGAGGCATGGATTTCAATTTGTTCGGTCCCTGTATATAAGAGAAATGCACCCAAATTTTGGCACTAACCGTGAACAGTACTTAGGGACCAACGGTGTGTCCCCTTTTAACGCCTGAAAAAGGCCGAAACAAATGGTGGAAAAAATCTTTTAGATTTCTTTGCGCCATATTTCACACACTCCCAATGAGGGAACGCCCCCTTGCAAACATTATACTTGGCGCAGGCATAATGTCACACAAGGGCTTATAAAGTGGCACAATGCATACATTATGCAACTTTGTAAATATGGTGCAGCGAATTTGGCCTCTTTGGGCCACACTAGTGTAAAAACATGACACTAATTTGGCGCAATGAGGCACGAGGCCCTCTTAAATCATGGCTTATGTTTTTCCCTTTGTTATTCATCATCCTACTGGTGTTATAAGGGTTTGTTTGGTTAGAAATACATTCTTATAAGTAAAGCCAACCACTGTGGTACGCTGTAAATCCTGAATTTGTGCTTCTCCAGGCCAAATATGTAAAATAAACTGCATACTCAAATCAGTGAGATATTACTCTTTGTTATCCTCATTGTCTCATGTAACATTTCCTATAGACTGAATTACTTCCACATCATTCATTTAGTCTGTATAATGTGTGTGTGATATAAAGTGCTCTGACACCCTACACTGGAATGAGTAGCTCTGTAAAGCAGATGAAATGCATGTGTGTTGCTATGGAGAGATGAGGGGCACTGGTCGAGCATGCTAGTGAGGAAATTTGCAGAGAAGAAGTTTTTGGGGAGAGCATTTTTGTGGGGACAGGAAGGCACCAACAAAGATTGGCACACTGGGCATCACCAGTGCTAAAGCCGGCTCTGCCATTAAAACTTGACTCTTGGCATCAGTGGATTGAGCAGTCCATGGCCTATTCAGTAAGGTGGTGTGTTGTTAGAATTTCCAAATTCGCAGGTCAGTAACTGAATGTCCATTGTGCGAAACTGACACTTTTTGTGTGGTCATTCCAATTTTTTGCAAACTTTCCTCCAGGGTAAGCCTGGTCCCTGTACCCAACCAACAGTAGTCCATGCTTGACCTTAACTAATGACTTGAATCCGATCTAGGACACAAAATACCCGTGACTGGCACTTTGTGCTTTTAGACACTATTATGTCTTAAAACTTGTAAACATTACATCTTGGGTTCCCTACATCCAATTTTTGTCATTTAACGTCTGTTTGTTTAGTACATGGACCTGTTACAGAATTGTGTCATTATTACTTAGTGATAACTCACATCCTTTCCAACTAACAATCCAAATAAACATGATAATAATTTCCAACATCCAGTCAGTGCTTAGTCATTTAAAAATAGTACAAATCACACAAAACACAATACTATATATAAAAAGATTTTGAAAGCAACAAATTATCAACAATTACCTAAAAAATAAACCGTTCACAATGAGAGTGGTAAGTGCCACACTTGTTGAGGGGAACGTTGCAAGGTGTTCTTACACTACAACCTGGTATATCATGTGTCAAGTGAAGAAGAGTAGGGAGCTAATTTGATATGTTAGGAATCATCCCCCAGTTCTCATTTAAGAGGATGGACTCACACTACCACCTTCTGCACCACTATACATTCCCCTGTACTTCACAGTAGTCTCATTCTTGACCCTAACTCAAACAGCTCCAATGTTGGTGGAGTCCAATCATTTATTTGTGGCAGGACCTGCTTCACCAAGCATAACAAGTGTGAGTAATGCAGTGGTAACACCAATCTGAAAGGCAATATACAACTGTGATGCCCATGTCTCTCTGAATACAGCACTTGGAAATTATTTCTTAGGCCGAGACACAAACTGTAAGAATTTGAGTTAATGGTTGGGTGGGGGTGCTCAACCCTCTGGTAGCTTGGAACAGAGGAGTTAGGCTTAAGTGAGAGGCAATGTCTAACGTACTTGTACAACCCTTCACAAAATAAGACGGGGAAATCACACCACAAAATATGATCCAAGACTAGATCAGAAACATAGAGTACGTGTTAATAAATAAAACAAGACAAAAAAGAAAAAAAATCAATTCAGTAGCATTGCCGATTTGTAGTGTAAGTGAAAATAGAGCCAAAATATACAAAGGACCACCATGTTGAAGTACAGGCTAGCTACAATCAGGCCCACTGAACAAAAGGCTATGGAGTGTTGTGAGATCCCACGTCGAGGATTTATTGCGCAGCCAAGGCGATGGGTTGGTTCCCAGGAGATATGAGGATATGATGCAAGGTCCTGCATTGTCATTGAGGATTCATCGATGAAGGCTTGCAATGTGAAGTCCAATGTCACAGAGGATAGCAGAGGAGATGCATCGGTTCTGAAGAGCTGTGAGGCTGTGATAAGGAGTCCTGGTGCTGGGCAAACTCTGCGCAGCAGAGGCGATGAGTCAGTTTTGCTCAAGGTTGTGCTGCACTTCACAGGAGAGGAGTTACTTCAAACTTGCTGGATCCACTGTTGGGCAGGGCTTCAGACCCCCTTCCAAGGGACCAGGACTGGAATGGCACCACTTGCTGGGTAGGAATCACGGTTGCAGAGTCTATGTACTAGTTACAAGAGACTTGGCCCTTGGAGTCACCATGGTGGTCCTGGGTTCAGGTTGAAGGGCTAGTCCTTCTCAACAAGGCAGGAGGGCAGCAGTCAGCACAAAAGGGCAGGCAGTCCTTCAGGGCAGCAGTCCAGATAATTGGCAGTCCTTGCAGAAACACAGCAGTCCTTCTTCCTGTCTCTAAAAAAATGTCCAGAGAAGTTGGTGTCTGAGTTCCAATATTTATACCTGGTTCCTCCATTGAGGTAGAAGAAGCCTCTAGAGATTTCCCATGATGACGATAGGTTTCCTGTCTCCCCAGACCTGGCTCCAGACTAACTAAAGGGAGTATGGATTAATTTGTGTAAAGGAAGGACACAGCCTATTTAGTGTGTGAGGGGTGCTATGTCTAACTCTGCCATTCTATCTTGCCAGTGATGGCCCATCCATGTGCAACTACATTCTGTCATCAGAGAGCACAAAGGCCCTCACCACATGGGGTCAGAAACTCATCTCTCAGCAGCAGGCTGGCACAGACCAGTCAGTCCTGCACTGAACAATTGGGTAAAATACAGGGGGCTCTCTAAGATGCCCTCTGTGTGCATTTTTGAATAAATCCAACACTGGCATCAGTGTGGGTTTATTATTCTGAGAAGTTTGATACCAAACTTCCCAGTATTCAGTGTAGCCATTATGGAGCTGTGGAGTTCGTTTTTGACAAACTCCCAGACCATATATTTAATATGGCCACACTGTACTTACAATGTCTAGGAATAGACTTAGACACTGTAGGAGCATATCACTCATGCAGCTATGCCATCACCTGTGGTATAGTGCACCCTGCTAGAGGGGTGACTTACCTATGCCACAGGCAGTATTTTATGGGCATGGCATCCTGAGGGGGATGCCATGTCGACTTTGCCTTTTTCTCCCCACCAACACACACAATCTACAATGGCAGTGTGCATGTGTTAGGTGATGGGTCCCTTAGGGTGGCACAACATATGCTGCAGCCCTTAGGGACCTTCCCTGGTCACAGGGCCCTTGGTACCACTGGTACCTTTTACAAGGGACTTATCTGTGTGCCAATTGTGGAAACAATGGTATATTTTAGGTGAAAGAACACTGGTGCTGGGGCCTGGTTAGCAGGGTCCCAGCACGCTCCTCAGTCAAGTCAGAATCAGTATCAGGCAAAAAGTGGGGGGTAACTGCAACAGGGAGCCATTTCCTTACACTCACCCTCATCTTCTGCCCCTGTATGTAGATCTGTTGAGAGGTGGCAGAATGAGGGAGTTGCTGGTATTCAAACCTTACAAAAATGTGAGCCCTGGCATAGTCGGAGAGGCTATCGTTCAGAGCTCTTGTATAATGAGATTGCTGCCATAATATTTCACCGCAATACATGGCACCAAGGGGACAAGTGGATTTATTTTTTGTTTACAGGGCAAGTAGATTGTGAAGCAGCGTGTCCCGTGGACAAGCAAATATTTTATTAAATTCTACCCGGATCCATCTCACACAAGTGGCAGCCCAGTGCATTATGAGCCTATATGTTAGCCTTGGGTAAACTGAACATATTGTATTCTCCTTACTGAGATACAGCCTTCCAAATGAAAAGAACACTTTGACAACCCTTGCCTGAGTGTGTGCCAAAAGAATTTCTTCAAAACCTTCTAAAGAGGATCAAAATATCACTTACTTCTGTATCGCACTCACCTGTGATAAGTCTATATAGAGCCATGGAAATAGCCTTATAAAAAAAAATAGTCCAATGTTTTGATGTGTTGGTTCTCATTTGTAATTACGTTTTGTGTAAAGCTATTTGACCCACGCCCCCCAATTTAAGTCTTGTCTGCATGCTAGAAAACTGCAGTTTATATGAATGAATGACTAGGGAAAATGTTGGCACTAAATTGATTGAGGTCACTCTGGTCTACACAAGTCTTACCAGAAGCTGAAGCCGACAATTTGAATGGGTAGCCACATAAAAATTCTAAGGGGAATACTGATAATCTAGTATGAGGTATTTGATCAGGCTTTCCAGTCTCCTGAGCCTCTTGTAAATGTGAGAACTGCCAATATAATCTGCACACTTCTACACATCCGTCCTGTAAACTGTATGCATGTCTAAATTTGCTACCCCACACCATGTGCTGTAATTTTGAAATCATTTGCCAGGAGTTGATATTTAAGCACCCCATAAACTCTAAACTAAGATCACTAAACCTCTGTCTAAAACTATGTTTTTGGTAGCCTTTTGTGAACCGAACGGAAGGTACTGTTGTAGGAGGCTGGCCTGGTTTGTAGTGGGTACCCTAGGTACTTACACCTTATACCTTATATATTTACCCATGGTTTTAATAATGTAGTGTATGTACATATATGTGTGTATTCATGTGTGTCTGTATGTGTGTGTGTATGTATATATATGTATATATATATATATATGTAAGTATGTATATATGTTTCTGTGCTTGGCATGTTCGTGGGTCATTGCATGGCTCCTGGGTGGGTTGTTATACTAGATATCTATGAATCCCTGCTCTCATCACACTTATCTACCCATCATCATATGTCATCTCTCTATCAAACTATCCTCCATTCCCACTCTTACTCATCCCAAATCCTTTCTACTACTTTCATCTCCTAAATAACTCTGCCTAAGCTCTTCCCTCCGCTTCCACATCTAACTCACCAAACCTCACTCTACTACCATGGCCTCCCACACAACCCTACCAAATTCTCCCTCATTTATCTCACCCTGCTACTATGCTCTCCCTAACCCTTCCACAGACTCTTCCCTCCTCCATCCCCCTTTACTCATCCCAAGCCTTTGGGTTGAGTAAATGAGGGATATACTCCCAATTAACACTTCTGAATTTCTTTCCTCCTCCTCCCCTCCATTACTCCAGTCAATCTAACTAACAAACTCTCATATCCGCTGCTCAAATTAATTCATAATAATACTAAAACTGTACTCATATTTCCCGATACTAATCCATCACTAATTCTTGTTGGGTTCCAGAGTAGCGTGCTGCTCACCGAAAAGTGCTTCGACGCCTCGTCAGGGGTAGTAAGCGCTATATAAATACTATTACAATACAATACAATACAATACATTCTCTGTTGTGTGTGGCTGTTTAGGAAGAATGCACAAAGTCCAACTTCTAATTACATCCAGTCATGTGACCCACAAACAGACACTAAATGGTTAAGGCAGGAAAATGTATACTTTCTAAAAGTGTCATTTTTTAAAATTGTAATAAAAAATTTGACTTCACTTATAAAAAACATCAAGGATGAATTGTTTGTTTGTTCCTATTTGGAAGTTATAGCTTATTTAATGTAACAAGCTAACTCCAATATTATCCTATGGGAGAGATAGTGACAGATAAATGTAGCAGCTGTTTCACTGTCAGGACATTTAAAAATGAAAAGTAACTGTCCTACTCTTTAAGTACACTGTACAATGCCCTCTGGGCTGTTTAGGGCCTACCGTAGGGGCAACTTATATGTATTAAAAAGGAAGGTTTGGCCCTGAATAAAGGTTTATTTTTCTGAGTCAAAGAGGCAGCTTTAAACTGCACATACAGACTGCAATTGCAGGCCTGAGAGAGGTTTAAACATCTGGTTACATGGGTGGCACAACCAGTGTTGCAGGCCCACTAGTAGCACTTAATGTACAGGCCGTGGGCACAGATAGTGCCACTGTACTAGGGATTTAAAAGTACATTAAATATGACAATTTAGGATAAGCCAATGTTATCATGATTTAAGGAGTGAACACACATACTATAGCTCTGATTAGCTGTGTTAAAGTGCACGGAGTTGTAAGACCAACAAAAATAGGATCAGAGAAACATGTAGGAGCAAGGCAAAATGTTTGAGAGAAGCCCATCCTAAAGCAGATAGGTCAAACACAGACCTACCATCCAAATGCCTCAGTGATCCTCAGATGAGGTCTTGGTTGGTGGACTGATTTCTCCATCAAAGTAAGTTGGCTTCCTGGTGAGGTTGATCGCAGTTTGAAGTCTCACTCGTTGTGCCACTGATTTGTGGCACTAAGGTGCTTCTTTGTAGTGCTTTGCACCTTTGCAGTTCTGAGATAGTGGTCAAGTTGCACAGACTTCAGATATCCACCAAACCTGGGGGTTCTTCAGTCTCATTGTCATGGCTCACAAATTCTACACTTACAGAGTGGCACCAGATCTCACTCTGGCACATACCACACTTTTCAGTTTTTGCCACCTTAGCTCGCCACCTGACGTTCCAGGAATAGTATCTCTCTTTTGCAAGGATGTTGCCTCCTAGGAAGTTGTTTAGTCCAGGAAGCTACAATTGGTAGATTAATGCAGTGTTGCACAGGTTTCGGGTCCCGAAACTTGCAGAGGGAGTTGGTGGTGTATGTTCCTGACTTTACCAGTGTGACAACCATGGTTAAAGAAAAAAAGTTGTGGCACATTATTTGGAAGTTTTTGCCCAACCTTTATGCTTAAATTGCATCTGAGCTTTGTATGCTCCAGAAGGACAAATGATGGCAGGGGGAAACTCACTAGCTTCAAAATGACCCTCTGTCTCCTCTCCTAGACTCCAGCCCACAACAGACATCCTTGTAATGTCTCCTTCAATTTAAATTGGCAATCTGGACTCTCCCTCTGATCCTCCATTTTAGGTGCCATTTGGACTCTGTCCATGAAAATTGGAAACCAGCTTGGCCTTGAACCAATGGCATTACATACACATTTCTTACATTTACACAGATAGATTCGTGCATGCAGCATCCATGTCCAGCATGGATGAGAAAATATTCCAGTTGTAGGGTATATCAGACAATTTAAAAAAACATGATTGGGGCAGATAGGGCACTCTCCACCGCAATAGGTAACAAGGCATACTCTGCAACTATAGTCACTTCGCTCCTAATGCTGTCAGTTATATAGAGTTAGAGTGTGCCAAATTCACGTAATTTACTTTCCCGTAAATACGTGAACGTTCTGGAAAATTATGTGTGAACTGCAAATCCGTTCATTTATGGCTACATTTTTGCATGAAAAGTGTCCTCCTGTCAGTGTTTGTTGAAAGGACACATTTTGTGATGAAGCAAAATTTGCCGAAAAACACAACTGCAACTAACAAAAGCCATTCGTGTTCTGAGTTTTTCAGTTTTTCCGTCGTTGCTGCGCTAAATATTTTGCTCAGAATGGTAGCATAATTACGTGATGCGGCATAATGAAATAATTTTGGAAATTTCATAACAATCACAACGCGAAATACCCAAAGGTACACGAACTATACTGTTGTGATATACATTTCGCCAACTATACAGCCCAGGGAAATGTAGTCAGTAGGCACTCCTTTTAAACGGATGGTGCACAAGCTGTGACGTCCTTACCACAGAACAGTCTAGATTTCATTCCATATCACAGGATACCTCAGTGCATGATAAGGTCTGCTATTGGAGACTCAGTGCAGTGGAGCATGCTCTCCAGAGCCATGCAAGGGACCTTTCTCCATATCAACATCCAGTATCACTAACAAGATTATTCACCTAGCCACTCTTGGCTACCTAACAAGCAGAGTTGAGCTTGTCAGGAGTCCATTCGTCTCTACTCAGTGAAGAAATGTTTCTCTTAATTTTCCCAGCTTAATGGTTCATTCCTCCCCAGGCAGCACGACTGCGACATAGAGCTCACTCCAACCAGCTTTATATTTTGCACTGTTCTTGGCAACGTTCATAAATATCTCTCTCTCCATTTCACACTAGACTCACGTATATATTTTTGCTTTCAACTTTGGCAACAAACTTCTTTTATTGTAAAGTGCTCTATCGTCCTTGGGTAATGTTCGCGCCATATGAAACTGCATAAATAAAGACATGCATTTTGATACAAACAAATATATCTATGAACTATGAACACATCCCCAAGAGCTGTGTACAGACCTGAAACACTTTTATGAGAATACTCATAAAATGTGAGTAAGCCCCTCTCTTCCATGGATTACTGAACTTGTTTTAAATTATTGGGAGGCAAGGCTTAGCTGCTGCTTTTTATGAATGCCACCTGAGGGAATCCAATCCTCAATGGTTTACTGTAGGCCCGGAAGAAAACATTTTTCACTATGCTTGCTAAATCACACAAAATCTGTGAACTTTGCATTACATGAACTTCTTGAACTTTTATAAACTTTTGGGTAACAAATTTGTCTAATTTTTACATGTTGGAGAATGCTGAAGCAGAGGTGTTAATTAAAAATATTAATGAGTTTTTAAGCATTTAGATTAATAAGAAAATGGTAGAAATAATTAACTTAGAAAATGAGAGTGGTCACCAAGATTCGCGAATTATATTAAAAATGACAAAAAAATATGTTAAATGTTGAAAATGCGTAATAATGATGTAGTAATATGTCATATTGAGATACATAACATATGTTTTGCATGATATTGTAGAGCTAACTTAGCCGAAATTGTGGCCTAGTTTTGCCAGGCCTCATGTAGGAGCTGAATAATAAAGCAATGTAGAGAAACTAATGTGCTGAACTGACCATGAACTGCTCGTTGTTTAATAAAGTCTGCTTAGCTAGAATTTTATGCGATGGACTGATGGACAGGAGATGATGTAACTAGAGTATGTATCAAAATCGGTGTAAAGCAGACTGGATGTACTTTCCTAGGACTCGAACAATAGAGACACTGACTGGAGAAGAAGATGCAACATTTTCAATACCTGATGAGCCAAATGATCAGATCATTGTACAATGAACTAATCAAAAATTTGAGAACTGTGTAATATTAGAATTCATAGATTTGGAAAATGTAAGTTATTGGATGGAGTCATAACTGGTGATTAATTGGCCAATTGGAAATTGGGGGATAGTCTGGGTGACTTTGATATAATGACATGACAGGAGGGGAGAATATAGATGTTAGGGGAGAACAGAAGGTGATGGGACGGATAGAGAGAGATTCGCCAAGGTGATTCGAGATTCTGTCATGGGGCTCATGCTCTTGAGAGCCTGATGCGTTGCTGATCGATTGATGACCTGAAGACGAAGACTGACTTTGTTGCTGATCCATTCCGTGGATAGGTAGCTATGACAATGTGACTGAATTAACTTTTGTGCCTTTTCTTTCTAGGTACCAACTGCACTGTCTAAATAGTTTTTCTCTGAGCCAGATGTTTTTCCAAATTCACGTTCTAAACTGTTTTTGCAAAAATTCCAACATGCTAATGCTAATCTGGGTTCGGTAAAGTCCCTATTTTTGAGATGTTGACTTGAACAGTGACAATTGATTGACGGACTGATTTGCTGTGCTCTGCTTCTGATGTTGACATATTCATCTTTGCTGGCATTTGCTGAAGCATTAGAATGTATGTTTTCACAAGTTCTGATTAGAATATGTTATTGGTGGTCACTAATGAATTAATCGAGTTGATTGACTAAAGTTTAAATTAATCTCATGAATTAGTATTGTAACCAATAGGGAAATAAAAATAGCAAAAATGTATAATGAGTTGTGGTTATTCATGAGATATTGGCGCTATTAACTGTTGATTAATGTTTTAGATAATGGTTATCGATTTGTGTATTGATCATTGATGACATTGGTAACTACATGGCTAGGTTACTCCGTGTGAATCAAAAGGTTCATCGACCTATATGCGTCCCCTTATAAGTTTACTTGCTAAGGACCGGGCAAGGTAGCAATAATCTCAGGAATGATAACAACACGTCTTAGACACACTGCCACAACTTACTGACAAGTTCCATCGATCCCATACTTGTGTGCTTGTGTGTTGCTGGTGTGTGTGACACAATGGATTGCATCTTATGCATCACACCCCTTTCCATCTTAATTGTGAGACTGGATCCTGGCAAAGTATAGCTTGAAGCAGGCTTCCACAGCTCCAATAGCCAGGTCAAGACATGAGAGGACTGCGCTCTAAGTGAGAAGAGTTCCTATTGTTGATCCAGAAAGACATAAATCCGTTTCCTTGGAATCTGGCACTGCATAGATTGTGAAGGGCATGTGGCTCCAACCAGGCATTTTCTGTACTAGCTCCCAGTTGTACATATTAGTTTTGTCAGTTGCATGTTTCTCGCTATCAAGTGGCACTTTGTTCTGGACTCTGTCTAATATAAGCCTTATGGCCTGCTGTAGCGGGCTATACTGACTGTTAAAGGCTCGCACCAACACTAAAGGCCCAAGGCAAGGGCCTTTAAAAAGGGAGCATGACTTTAATGCCGGTATAGCCCAGCCAGGAAGGGTTATAAGGCTATTAGAACATTCTGCCACTAGGGCAGATTGTTCTAATAAATAAAACAAAAGCCTCACTGAGCCTGGTGGGGATTAAAATCCCCTTGAGGCCTTTGTTCAGAGCAAAAGCTGTGAATGGAAACATTGGAATTTTGGAGTTCCGGTCTTCTACTGGCCATTTAGCAGTCCATAGCAATCCATTGTTTTCACTGGAGTGCCCAACATTCCAATGTTCTACTAAAGAATATAGCTTCCTCTGTATGTACCATCGCACAGATTTGGAAGCAACTATCTGTTTATTCAGTGTGCACTACGGGGGAAACGATTTGTGGTTCAAACTCAGACAGCCTTTAAATCTTTCAACCTCTATATTCATACTTCCACTTCATATTTGTCCTTCAAAATTAGACACAACAATTTTTTTTTTGAGTTGATTGAGTTTCCAGTGAATATTAGTGGTCAGTAGTGGACTTCAGCACAAAAATGCAAATATTTTTTTTGGTTCTTTTTTTGGTGCACGTTTCAATTTTGTAAGAGCCTTTGAATCTCTAATCATTACTTTTCACAAAGGTTGTCTGCAACACAGTTACTGCAAAATGGCTGATTTGTTCCACTTTCTAAAATCTCTATAACATGTGGATCAAATAAATTGAAATCTGTCAATCGGAGGAGGTTATATTTACTTGCTTTGGAACCTGTTCTTTAAATTGCCCCTTAAAAAATGGTGAACTAAGTTAACAAACATTGGCAAAGCCAATAGGTTTTGGCTCTGCTAAATCTATTGATTTTGGTAATGTTTTTTCAAATTGTTACACAGCAGCTCTAGCTGCTGTGCAGCATTTGTTAAAGTTAAAAAACAATGACTGTGATGCATTCAATGTTGTCCACATGAGAGCTCTTTCTAAAACAAATATTTTTTTATCTATAAAACCACTTTTCAAATTCAAGCGGAGTACAAGATAACACATCAGTTATTTCCATCTGTGCATTAACCATAGACATTTAAATTTCAAACTCAATTATTGTAGAAACACACCATGTGGTAATATATCAATGCACATGCCTGGACTTCTGGGGTCTCATATTCTTGATGTATTTGTCCTCCAGCTATCCGCTCCCTAGGTCAAGTATTTTACCTCTACAGGGAAATTAAGTAATTTGCCTATAATCATGAACAAACTGTTGAACTGAAGGTAGGGAGAGGATGCGGTGTAAGAGCTAGAGCTACCAATAATGCAGCTGGGAAACAAGGTTCGGGTTTCGCATCTACTCAACAACATGTGATTCTGTGCAAAACATTTAATGTCCCTGTGCCTAAAATAATGAATGTGTGCTTGTGTGAAGTAAGTGGTGCTCATGTAAAGCACTGCAATAACTTCAGGTGGTGTTCGTGCTACATAAAAATACAATTAAATAAAACAGAAAATCAGTTTGTCTTTAGGAATGGGAAGATTAAGAGCCTAATTTAGAGTTTGGCAAATAGGATTACTCTGTCACAAACGTGACTGATATCCTGTCTGCCCTATTACAATTCCATTATATCGTATGGAAATCATAATATGGCAGACGGGATATTTGTCACATTTGTGATGGAGTAACTTGTCCGTCAAACTCTAAGTGATTTGCCCGTAATCACACACTGTTGAACTGAGTCTAGGGAAGAGCTGCTGACGATGGAGCTGCAAAACTGGGTTTTAGTCTTGGTGTTGGCTCAACAGTGGATGATTCTGGACAAATCACGTAATCTCCCTGTGCCTACAACAATGAGTGTGTTCTTATGTAAATTAACAGGTGCTCAAGTAAAGCACTAAATCACACAAAAGGTGTGGAGGATATGAGATTGCTCTGTGTGTCACATACACTTTGGTTGCGATTTTATAACTATTTACTGTTAGGACTGTTGTATCGAAACCTATGCAGGGAATTCCTCCTTATGGAATAGGTAGTCTTACGCACTTAATAGTGTCTTGCTTCGTCAAGGACCACCTATCCCCACCCTTGTAGGATGGTGCCACCAGGGTGGACTCAACCTCCTGGTAAAATGCATCCAGCGGAAGTTCTTAGATAAAGTATTCTGGATAATGATGGGATCCAGTTGAATTGAAATTACCTAGTGGATAACAAGTATTAATACACCTTTAATAGTGGTATCCGTTGGTAAGGTTAAAAAGAAGATCAGAGGTATACATGGGTACAATGTTTCACCCCATCTTACAAAAAAGCTGACATGTTTCTGCCCTCGCTATGAGCCTAACCTGGTCTGGGGCATTCTTCAGGGCCAAGGATCCCTAACCATACTTCAGTGAGCTAACTATTGTTTTATTCCACTGCTAGGAAGGAATAGTTAATATCCAAACACTCACAGCCTACCCGAGTTGCAGTAATATATGTAGATACCTAATTAAGGAGAGAGACAAAGAGATGAAAACACGCAAATGCTCTTAGAATTCCATTATATCCTATGGAAATCGTAATATGTCAGATGGGATATCTGTCACATTTATGACGGAGTAACTCATCTGTCAAACTCTAAATCAGGCCGTAAGTGATTTGCCCGAAATCACAAACTGTTAAACTGAGTCTAGGGAAAGAGCTGCTGACTACGGAGCTTGGAAACCAGGTTCGAGTTGTGGTGTCGGCTCAACAGTGAGTGCTTATGGGCAAAGCACGTAATCTCCCTGTGCCTACAACAATGAATGTCTTCTTGTGTTAAGTAACTGGTGCTCAAGAAAAGCACTCCAATGCCTTCCAGTGGTGTTCGTGCTAGTTAAAACTGCAAACAAAAAATAAACAAAAAATGGAAAAAGCAGAGTCGAGGGAGGAAGGGGTCTGTGTACAGCAATGGGAGTACAGCAGGGAAAGCTGTGATGAGCAGGAGTTGGTGGTGGGGGAATGGGAATCTGTGCTGGCAGGCACAGGGAGATGACGTGATTTGCCATAATTTAAAGATGTCAAGTTTACTGGAAAAAAATGTTTTACAAACAGTATCTCTGCTGGTACTTGGGGGAGGAGAGCAGCAACAAGCTGGTTAGAGAGAGACGGCCTGCAAATGCACAGATATGGAGTCCTTATTCAAAAATGAAAAACAAAAAGTAACAGCAGACTGAGTAGCCAGTGGAAGGACACTTGCAAAGTAGCCAGAGGCCAGTGACCAGAAGCTGTACTTGTTCCAAACTCCACACCATGACATTGATGGCAACGCTCAGCAGGAAGTGAAGGCAGATGACATGCTAGCCAATCAGAAATATGTAAATAAGAGCAACGTTGGAATTAATGAATAGTAAGTTCAAGTAAGTAAGGGGCGGGTTCTAAGCCCTTTTAAGTTTTTATTTTTATTTTTATGTAACAGCCTACCAGGCAGAACTGCTGTCTGGTTTGCTAAAAAGATCTGGGGGTCTTTCAGAAAGCTGCCCTAGGAATGCATTCCACTCATTGATTACCATTGGCTTTGTGGTTTGTAACTTACACTTTCAGGCTTTCCATTTGTTGGCTTGAATTTCTTTTCAGTATCCAGGTTCAGGCATCCCTCTCGTTGCCTGACCCATGTTTTCTGTATCCTTCCATGAACTTGCTTGCTATTATCTTGAAACATTTGCAGTGCATCCAGTGACAAAGGTCAAATGTCAGGCGCTGTCTTCCAAGGACACTTGTTTACTTTTCTTTCTCTGACTTTAAAGTGAGAGGCTTTATCTGACATTATTGCTGGATATTATGGAAAGAGGTTTTTTTCTAGCACACAACAACAAATATTTCAGAATGTATCAGAATTATGAATGCACAAATGAAGCACATTTTCTGTTATTTCTGCATTGTGTTGGAAACACAAAATTTCAATATGACCTGAATCATTAGACTGGGTGATGCAATTCCCACACATTTTTATCTGTGCATTGTATAGTTTTATTAGAAAAACTGTATGTCTGTGCAAATGTAATGGTCATTTCTACTGAAAATGTGTTGTCTGTTATAGCAGTGTGCTACCACACCATTAATGCTCCACTCCACTCTATTCTGTACCCCTCCACACCACTGCACTGTACTCTGCACCACTCCACTTTACACTACTCCATACCACTGCACTCTACACCACCCCACTCTACGCCATTGCACTCTATGGCAATTCACGCTGCACCACACTACTCTACCCTTTACCACTTTACTCTATGCCAATGTACTCTTCACCACTCTACTCTACACCACTGCACTCTTTGCCGCTGAACTCTACACCACTCCAGTCAAGACCACACCAATCTACTCTTCACAACTCCACTCTATGCCACTTTACTCTACGCCATTCTGCAATACACCAGTCTATGCCACTGCATGCTATGTCAATACACTCTACACCAATGCACTTTACTCTGTAACACTCAACTCCATGCCCCTGCACTCTGTGCCAATCCACTGTACATCAATCTAATCTACTCTGCACCACTGCGCTTTCTTCTATTGCACTCTACACCACTTTACTCTACGCCATTACACTTTATGCCACGCTGCGCAACTGCTCTCTACCCTGCAACACGCCACTCTATGCCACTTCACTCTACTCTGAAACAATTTACTGTACCCTACTTCAACAATCTACTCTTGGCCACTCTACTCCACTCTGTGCCATTCCACTCTAAGACACTGCACTCTATGCTACTCTACTTTTAAGCACTGCACTCTACATCAATTCACTCTACACAACTGCACTCTATGCCACTGCACTCCATGGCACTCTACACCACTCTATGCTATTCTACTCTACACCACTCTATGTCACTGCACTCAATGCCACTCAACTCTACTCTGCACTCTACAACACAGCACTCTATGCCCCTAGACTCCACTCTGCACCACTGCCCTCTGCCTCACTCAACTCTATGCCACTCCACTCTGCACTAGTGTATGTCACTCTATTCTGCACCTCTGCACCTCTGCACTCCACACCATTGCACACTATGCCATTCTACTCTGCGCCACTCTACTGTGTCACTCTACTCTGCACCACTCCACTCTGCACCACTCAACTCTGTGACACTCCACTCTGCATCACTGCACTATACTATGCACCACTCTATGATTCTATGATGCTGCATTGTATGATGCTGATTCAATGCCAGTGCACTCAATACCAATGCACTACATGCCACTATACTCTGCAATACTCTATGCCAATGTACTCTACACCAGCCCACCCCACACTATGCCACTCCAGTAGATGGCACTCACTACCATGCCACTTTACAACACTCTACTTCACTCTTCACCATTTCACTCTATGACACTCCACGCCTCTCTTCTCCATTACACTACCTTTAGCCATGCTGAACAGTAGTAACACTGGTGGAGAACATGACTACATTGCCAAAACCAATAGCTTTGCATAGGTGAGTCCTATTGAGTTTGCCAATACTTGTTTAATACAAGAGACTTAGTAAGCACTGTGCAAGCACAACCTAAAAAACACCATCATGTATCTTCCTAGACTGTCATGAGTAGGACACGCCAGCTAAGATGTTCCAAAATAGAATACTTTCTAGAAGAACACAGTTTCACCACTGTGATTAAAGATTAGGGTGATTTGGGACAATATTTTCAGTCGGGTGCACATAGGCGCAAACTGGGAAGCTTTGAGTTGGACTTATTGCAGCCATTCACACTGCAAATAGAACCACTGCAGAATTGTTTGTGAGGGGTCAGTCAGGTCTGGAACAGCCATTCTGCCACTTTGAACTTCCATGTGGACTGTAGGCTGGGGAACTGGTTTTAGAGAAGGACAGGCTGTCATAACATTCCAATGTCTCCATAACCTCATTTAAGTAGTGGACTTCAGTAGTGTGGAGCTAGTATGAACATTTTTGCAAGATTTGATTTTAGTTTCCAGTCTGGTGCTCAGGACAACTCTGTTGGATGACAAATGGCAGGGAGGAGCTGGAGCACGCATGGTATCCTGCAAAGCACAGGTGTAGGAACACATTTTACCCTTACACATGCTAATAGGAAAGAATGGGAATGCCTATAGTGAAGTGGCCATATTTTAGTAGTGGAAGGACCCCCAAACCTTCAAAGCAAGCTGTTCCATCTGGTGTTATCTGGATTGAGTGAGCCGTCAATCTGTCTCTGGACGCATGTCTGACCATGTCTGAGGTACAGATAGGAACTTCAATCCTCAGAGCAGGTCTAAAATGTGAAGTGTAAGTGAGCACAAGATTTGTGGGTATGCACTAAGCACATGGCATCTGACCCTCAAGTGGATGCATTAAGCAGCTGTTGGAAAGTGGTTTAGTAGTAGGTGCAGATAGGTACATACAGCTACTAATAACACCACAATCACAAATAAGGTCCATTCAAAGTCTCAATAAATGAATTCTTCCTTAAACATTGGTAGCTTAGCTGACGGGCAGTCAGGCCTAACTGAGGAGACAGGTGTGTAAATATCAGCAAAACAGTAAATAAGTAAGACACAAAACGCAATAAGTATCCAACACCAATTTATACACATAGAGACTATATCCAAAAAGTCACCAAAATGACAAACATCTAATGTAGGGAACTAGAGTTATACATGTTTAAAGATTAAATAAACAAATTTGGTTTCTAGTGTCTAAAAGTAAAAAGTTCTAACCGCAGCTATCTGGTCCCACTGGATCGGGACCAAGTCACTCTTTTAGGCCAACTGCAAGGAGCGCGGTTAAGATACAACGAGGCGCTGGGCCAGTCAAGTTTTACCTTCGCTCTTAGACACTTTTTGGAGCTTTTTCTCTTGATGCCAAGGGAGTCACCTTGGCACTCTGGGTTGCGGTTCGCCAACAGTGGTTTGCTTCAGTGCATGGTCTCGGTGATTGCTAGAGGTCTTGGTTCTCGTCAACGACAACTAAGAGCTCCATAGCTTCAGCGGGGCAAACCTGAACTTTAGTCCGGGTCACGGTACGGCATCACAGCCTTGTATCTCGATAACGGGTCAGTCAACTTATGGAGCTTTTCAACAAAAATTCTCCAAATTATTTTAAACCTCTGGCTCTTCTTTCAGAAGGTCCTTTTGGGGTTTTGAAAGGTTCACAACACCAGCTAAGGGTCCAGAATCTCGTATTTGCCGCTTAGAAGTCTGGAACAACAATTCCCACAATGCACTTTGTCAAATCCTTTAAAGTCCAGGTGAGCTGGTCAGATGGGCTTGTCTTTGCAGGAGTTGATGCAGGTAACTTCTTGTAGCTCTTTTGTATCTGTTGCTTTCAAGGAATCCACTCCATAATTTTGGAAGCAAGGCAAAGTCCATTTTTATGAAGCCTGCAGCAGGTGCAGTTCTTCTAAGTGCAGTTCTCTCCTGTGCAGACCAGGGGTTCAGAAGGACAGTCTTTTTCCTTCAGATGCTTCCAGGGAGGGATGTGAGGTGCTGTGCCACTCTCCCATATTTATTCCTCATTCTAGACTGGCAAGGAGAGGGGCACCCCAACCAATCGGGTTCCAGTTGTCACCCTCTGTGATGACCGCTTCCTGGGTTGTGTGGCATACTTCTGTCACAGAATGCACTTTTTTTTATAAAAGATCGAAATAAAGAAAATGCTCTCCTTTGAGTTTAGGTCTGGCTGACCCAAACCACAAGTGTGGCTAACTTTTCCCTACACTCCTCTTTCAGACCCTCCCCTAATTCAATGACTGGGGCTCCCATCTGGCTGGGGGTGCAGGAAGTGGGGTTGGGCCTGGGTCCTGTGCTATCTGTCTTTCTACTTTTGAAGACCAGTTTGGCTACCCAGCCCCCTTCCTGTGTTGGCATCTGCAACAGCAGATCTCCTCCCACCAGATGTTCTCTTTGTTTCAGCTCAGGCCACTTCACATCTCATCAGAGCAGCTTGGTTCAGCCTGTCAAAGGTTGACCAATTAGAAAAGGCTGCTACATTGCTGTTTTAGTTAACTTTAGGAAAGCAATTCTAAAACTGTTTTCCTGTAATAGTTATAATAAATCTAACCTTGGCAAGTTGTTGGATTTATCTTAACTATTATTGTGATACATTGATTCACTGTTCTAGCTTATTCCTGTCAAACGTTAGACTTTATTAAAGTTTAATAAAGCCTTTGCATGTTAGCCTATGGAACTAGCAGTGCTACAATACGGGAAAACGAAATCGGCAATATTTTCTACATCAGGGCATATGAAACAAAATGTATTGTGCCCCTGCTTTTCATTACAAAACATCCTACCCTCGGGGCACTTAGGGCAGACCTTAGGAGTGACTTATATGTGATGAAAAGGCAGTTGTAGACTTTAGAAGTACTTTTAATTCCAAAGTCAAATTCGGAAACAGTAGTTAAAAGCCTGTCAGGCAGGGCTGACTTTAAAAGGACAGCTGACACCACAGCAGTAAACCCTTAACTGCCTTACCTCCACTTGGGTTTCCAAACCTACATACCCTACCATATACTAGGGACTTACAGGTAAGTTGTCAGAGCCAACTGTAACTATGCCTAATTGCCAAACAGCTTTTAAACAGAGCACTGGCCATTGGCCTGGTTAGCAGAGCCCAGGGCACAATCAGAGTCAGAAAACCAGCATCTTGTAGTCCAAAACGGGTGCAATAGGTGTCGGGGGTGGGCATCTGCAAAAAGCCTGTTTTCTTTTAACAGCTAAATCTCCACAATATCAGAGAGGAAACCTGAATATGAACTGAAGGAGGTTTGGATACACACAATATCAAAACTCTACAGTTACAGAGTTGGAGAGAGAGCAGCTTGTGTGATATCAGCAGGTATAGCAGTACCTATATTGGACGGACATCGTAGAACTCATCTGCTCATCTGCCAGAAAAGGTTACTTTTTGTGTGTTCTTTTATAATATAAACATGTTTGATGAGTTTAATTGTTTAGCCTTTGAACAAAGCCATTATGATAAATTCACAACTATATTCAGCAGCAAAGATATGATTGCCAATACCATTTTATTTCTAAGTGACTGAGGCACAAGAATATTGATTGTTTGAGTCTAATTCGCACAGTTTGTTCGACAGATATGTTCTAAAATCGGTTATACCCACGGTTTCCAAAAATCTATAGATATTTCAGCGCGCTCCGACTATACCAAGAGATGTGCCTTCTGTTATATTGTCTTCTGAAACAATGGATAGATAACATGTCTCCTTCCGACAAGGCCTGTTCAGCGGTCAACCGGTGACAATAATACATTTTTAAAAAACATTTCAACAAATCACCCTATGAGGTAGTGAAACTGCCAGTGTCGACATAATAAATGTAGCGCACGATATTAGGCATAATCATTTAATCTGTCTTCACCTTTTATTTAAAGCATTATCCACTGGAAGAAATGAAGTGGAAAAGATCGATTGCGCAATTATTAGTATGTGAAGAATCATTGACTTTACCTAAAAATACACGTTAATTATACGGGAAAAGCTGCAATCGATCAGCGACTATTCTGGTGTTTATATGGACTCGTCTGATTATAACCCCTTGTGCGTTTTGAAAATGGCACCACAGACTACAGTAAAGTATATCTCATGTTTTTTGCCTTTGCAGAGAAGGGGGGGTTGCATGTTGCCTGGTCTACTATTAAACATGGGGCATGGATACTTGTATATCAGGGAGCGTTAATTGAAAATGTAGTTTTGAAAGCACATTGAGTCCTCTGCATGCTTACAAGCAAGCCCAGTACAGCCCCAGCAGAACTGTAAGGCCAAAGAGCTTCTACTCCTCATTGGCATGTCAGGGAGTCAGCAATAATGCACATTAACTACATTACCTACCATGCTTCCGAGACAGAGGACAGCTAAATCAGTTATTGCAAGCCATCGTTTTTCTTTCCTCTGACTCAGCACTGAGACCATACATGGGGCATGAACTGGACCGTAACATCACTTGCACCTCCTTATGCGCATCTGTGGTGAGCTCTTATTGATTTCTAAGTGCTGGCACACCCTGGTGGTAGACAAATTAAGTGCAGGCCAGCATATTGTTTGTTATTTTGATGAGTGGGGGTCTATTATTTACCATTACACTGTTTGAATTGCGGTCACATTCTGTCTGATATGCTACAACAAGGAGACAGTCGAACCTCCCTACATGCTCTGACAGATCTGTGTGCATTCCTCTTTTGATTTTAGGTAAAAGGGGAGATGCTAACCAGCGTGTGCTGCAAAAATAATGTGCTCACTCCGAAAACCAGCCTGAGATTCTACGACATCTCACTCCACACCTTTAGCATGAGATATCCTTATTTCAACTCGGAAACTCCAGCTGTTCTAAAATGGATGTTTAAAGATTACCTGAAGCTTGCATGGATATAAAAGCGCAGAAAAGCCACCTCTCTAATTGGAATTAAAATTGAACTTCTCCGCTCGGATGCTGCGAAAGCTCGTGTAATAGTAAGCGGTGAGTCACATAATCTGAAATATGCCAACATGAAGAAAACTATTAGTCATGCCGTTCCCTGAAGTCACCCACGAGAATACTGATTCACTTTGCTCACAAAGGTTACATTATTTATTTTTGCCTACAATGAACATGGCATATATACCTATGTGAATGAGGCAGGCTGCAGAAGAGAGCACAGGGCTTAATTTTAACTTGATTTGTATAGCGCTTCAAAACCCATTTGTAAGTGCTGTAAATAACAGATGTCATTATGACCTTATTTAATCGAGCTCAATTTATTGACCTCAGAAGACTGAAAAGCTGCGTGTTCCCGGCGGGGAACTCGTTGAGACATATGGCTGACCCAGAGTACATATAATATAATAAAACATAATTCATGCATACATTGTAATAGAAAGCCTCTACTTTTTACCGAAATGTTTCTCTGAGGTTGGGTTGCACGTTCTATTAACCCCTTCGCTGCCAGGCCTTTTCCCCCTCCTGTGCCGGGCCTTTTTTTGCCTATTTGGGGCAGTTCGCGCTTAGGCCCTCATAACTTTTTGTCCACATAAGCTAACCAAGCCAAATTTGCGTCCTTTTTTTCCAACATCCTAGGGATTCTAGAGGTACCCAGACTTTGTGGGTTCCCTTGAAGGAGGCCAAGAAATTGGCCAAAATACAGAGAAAATTTCGTTTTTTTTTAAAAAATTGGAAAAAGTGGCTGCAGAAGAAGGCTTGTGGTTTTTCCCCTGAAAATGGCATCAACAAAGGGTTTGCGGTGCTAAACTCAGCAGCTTCCCAGCTTTCAGGAACAGGCAGACTTGAATCAGAAAACCCAATCTTTCAACACAATTTTGGCATTTTACTGGGGCATACCCCATTTGTGCAATTTTTTGTGCTTTCAGCCTCCTTCCAGTCAGTGACAGGAATGGTCATGAAACCAATGCTGGATCCCAGAAACCTAAACATTTCTGAAAAGTAGACAAAATTCTGAATTCAGCAAGGGGTCATTTGTGTAGATCCTACAAGGGTTTCCTACAGAAAATAACAGCTGAAAAAGAAACATATTGAAATTGAGGTGAAAAAACCATCAATTTTTCTCTACGTTTTACTCTGTAACTTTTCCCTGCAATGTCAGATTATCGAAAGCAATATACCGTTACGTCTGCTGGACTCCTCTGGTTGCGGGGATATATAGGGCTTGTAGGTTCATCAAGAACCCGAGGAACCCAGAGCCAATAAATGAGCTGCACCCTGCAGTGCGTTTTCATTCTATACCGGGTATACAGCAATTCATTTGCTGAAATATAAGGAGTAAAAAATTGCTATCAAGAAAACCTTTGCATTTCCAAAAAGGGCACAAGATAAGGTGTTGAGGAGCAGTGGTTATTTGCACATCTCTGAATTCCGGGGTGACCATAGTAGCACGTGAATTACAGGGAATTTCTCAAATAGATGTCTTTTTTACACACACTCCTATATTTGGAAGGAAAAAATGTAGAGAAAGACAAGGGGCAATAGTACTTGTTTTGCTAATCTATGTTCCCCCAAGTCTCCCGATAAAAATGGTACCTCACTTGTGTGGGTAGGCCTAGCACCCGCGACAGGATATGCCCCAAAACACAACGTGGCCTCATCACAGAAAACAGAGCTGTTTTTAGCAAAGTGACTACCTGTAGATTTTGGCCTCTAGCTCAGCCGCCACCTAGGGAAACCTACCAAACCTGTGCATTTCTGAAAACTAGAGACCTAGGGGAATCCAAGGAGGGGTGACTTGCGGGGCTCGGACCAGGTTCTGTTACCCAGAATCCTTTGCAAACCTCAAAATTTGGCTAAAAAAACACATGTTTCTCACATTTCTGTGGCAGAAAGTTCTGGAATCTGAGAGGAGCCACAAATTTCCTTCCACCCAGCGTTCCCCCACGTCTCCCGATAAAAATGATACCTCACTTGTGTGGGTAGGCCTAGCGCCCGCGACAGGATATGCCCCAAAACACAACGTGGACATATCACAGAAAACAGAGCTGTTTTTAGCAAAGTGACTACCTGTAGATTTTGGCCTCTAGCTCAGCCGCCACCTAGGGAAACCTACCAAACCTGTGCATTTCTGAAAACTAGAGACCTAGGGGAATCCAAGGAGGGGTGACTTGCGGGGCTCGGACCAGGTTCTGTTACCCAGAATCCTTTGCAAATCTCAAAATTTGGCTAAAAAAACACATGTTCCTCACATTTCTGTGGCAGAAAGTTCTGGAATCTGAGAGGAGCCACAAATTTCCTTCCACCCAGCGTTCCCCCACGTCTCCCGATAAAAATGATACCTCACTTGTGTGGGTAGGCCTAGCGCCCGCGACAGGATATGCCCCAAAACACAACGTGGACATATCACAGAAAACAGAGCTGTTTTTAGCAAAGTGACTACCTGTAGATTTTGGCCTCTAGCTCAGCCGGCACCTAGGGAAACCTACCAAACCTGTACATTTCTGAAAACTAGAGACCTAGGGGAATCCAAGGAGGGGTGACTTGCGGGGCTCGGACCAGGTTCTGTTACCCAGAATCCTTTGCAAACCTCAAAATTTGGCTAAAAATACACATGTTACTCACTTTTCTGTGGCAGAAAGTTCTGGAATCTGAGAGGAGCCACAAATTTCCTTCTACCCAGCGTTCCCCCAAGTCTCCCGATAAAAATGATACCTCACTTGCGTGGGTAGGCCTAGCGCCGGCGACAGGAAACACCCCAAAGCGCAACGTGGACACATCCTAAATTTTGGAAAAAAACAGAGGTGTTTTTTGCGAAGTGCCTACCTGTAGATTTTGGCCTCTAGCTCAGCCGGCACCTAGGGAAACCTACCAAACCTGTGCATTTCTGAAAACTAGAGACCTAGGGGAATCCAAGGAGGGGTGACTTGCGGGGCTCGGACCAGGTTCTGTTACCCAGAATCCTTTGCAAACCTCAAAATTTGGCTAAAAATACACATGTTACTCACATTTCTGTGGCAGAAAGTTCTGGAATCTGAGAGGAGCCACTAATTTCCTTCTACCCAGCGTTCCCCCAAGTCTCCCGATAAAAATGATACCTCACTTGCGTGGGTAGGCCTAGCGCCGGCGACAGGAAACACCCCACAGCGCAACGTGGACACATCCTAAATTTTGGAAAAAAACAGAGGTGTTTTTTGCGAAGTGCCTACCTGTAGATTTTGGCCTCTAGCTCAGCCGGCACCTCGGGAAACCTACCAAACCTGTGCATTTCTGAAAACTAGAGACCTAGGGGAATCCAAGGAGGGGTGACTTGCGGGGCTCGGACCAGGTTCTGTTACCCAGAATCCTTTGCAAACCTCAAAATTTGGCTAAAAAAACACATGTCCCTCACATTTCTGTGGCAGAAAGTTCTGGAATCTGAGAGGAGCTACAAATTTCCTTCCACCCAGCGTTCCCCCAAGTCTCCCGATAAAAATTATACCTCACTTGCGTGGGTAGGCCTAGCGCCGGCGACAGGAAACACCCCAAAGCGCAACGTGGACACATCCTAAATTTTGGAAAAAAACAGAGGTGTTTTTTGCGAAGTGCCTACCTGTAGATTTTGGCCTCTAGCTCAGCCGGCACCTAGGGAAACCTACCAAACCTGTGCATTTCTGAAAACTAGAGACCTAGGGGAATCCAAGGAGGGGTGACTTGCGGGGCTCGGACCAGGTTCTGTTACCCAGAATCCTTTGCAAACCTCAAAATTTGGCTAAAAATACACATGTTACTCACATTTCTGTGGCAGAAAGTTCTGGAATCTGAGAGGAGCCACAAATTTCCTTCTACCCAGCGTTCCCCCAAGTCTCCCGATAAAAATGATACCTCACTTGTGTGGGTAGGACTAGCGCCCACGAAAGGAAAGGGCCCAAAACACAACGTGGACACATCACATTTTTTTATAAAAAGCAGTGCCTACCTGTGGATTTTGGCCTGTAGCTCAGCCGACACCTGAGGAAACCTAGCAAACCAGTGCATTTTTGAAAACTAGAAACCCAGGGGAATCCAAGATGGGGTGACTTGCGGGGCTCTGACCAGGTTATGTTACCCAGAATCCTTTGCAAACATCAAAATTTGGCCCAAAAAACACTTTTTCCTCTCATTTCGGTGACAGAAAGTTATGGAATCTGAGAGGAGCCACAAATTTCCTTCCACCCAGCGTTCCCCTAAGTCTCTCGATAAAAATGGTACATCACTTCTGTGGGTAGGCCTAGCGCCCACAAAAGGAAATGGCCCAAAACACAACGTGGACACAACATATTTTTTCACAGAAAACAGAGGTGTTTTTTGCAAGGTGCCTACCTGTGGTGTTTGGCCTGTAGCTCAGCCGGCCCCAGGGGAGGGGGGGGCAGAAATGCCCTAAAATAAATTTGCCCCCCCAACCCCCACCCTCCCCCGCCGGGAGCGACCCTTGCCTACGGGGTAGCTCCCCTTGCGTGACATTGGCACCAAAAAACAAATCCCCGGTGCCTAGTGGTTTCTGCCCCCTTGGGGGCAGGTTGACCTAAACTCAGCCAATCTGTCCCCAAGGGGGGCAGAAATGGCCTAAATACAATTTGTCCCCCAGGGGAGCGACTTTTGCCTGATGGGTCGCTCCCCATCTCTAAAAAAAAAAAAAAAAAGAAAAAAAAGAAAAATTCCCCTGGCGCCTAGAGGTTTCTGCCCCCCCCGGGGGCAGTTCGGCCTAATAATAGGCCGATCTGTCCCCCAGGGGGGCAGAAATGGTCTAAATACAATTTGCCCCCCCAGGGGAGCGACCCTTGCCTGATGGGTCGCTCCCCATCTCTAAAAAAAGAAACAACAAAAAAAAAAAACACAAAAAAGAAATTGCCCTGGCGCCTAGAGTGTTCTGCCCCCCCCCCGGGGGCAGTTCGGCCTAATAATAGGCCGATCTGTCCCCCGGGGGGGCAGAAATGGCCTAAAATAAATTTGCCCCCCCAACCCCCATCCCCCCCCCGGGAGCGACCCTTGCCTACGGGGTCGCTCCCCCTGCGTGACATTGGCGCCAAAAAACAAATCCCCGGTGCCTAGTGGTTTCTGCCCCCTTGGGGGCAGATTGACCTAAAATTGGCCAATCTGCCCCCAGGGGGGCAGAAATGGTCTAAATACAATTTGCCCCCCCAGGGGAGCGACCCTTGCCTGATGGGTCGCTCCCCATCTCTAAAAAATGAAACAACAAAAAAAAAACACACAAAAAAAAATTGCCCTGGTGCCTAGAGTGTTCTGCCCCCCCCGGGGGGCAGTTCGGCCTAATAATAGGCCGATCTGTCCCCCGGGGGGGCAGAAATGGCCTAAAATAAATTTGCCCCCCCAACCCCCACCCCCCCCCCCGGGAGCGACCCTTGCCTACGGGGTCGCTCCCCCTGCGTGACATTGGCGCTAAAAAACAAATCCCCGGTGCCTAGTGGTTTCTGCCCCCTTGGGGGCAGATTGACCTAAAATTGGCCAATCTGCCCCCAGGGGGGCAGAAATGGTCTAAATACAATTTGCCCCCCCAGGGGAGCGACCCTTGCCTGATGGGTCGCTCCCCATCTCTAAAAAAAGAAACAACAAAAAAAAAAAACACAAAAAAAAAAATTGCCCTGGCGCCTAGAGTGTTCTGCCCCCCCCCCCGGGGGCAGTTCGGCCTAATAATAGGCCGATCTGTCCCCCGGGGGGGCAGAAATGGCCTAAAATAAATTTGCCCCCCCATACCCCCCCCCCCCCCCCCGGGAGCGACCCTTGCCTACGGGGTCGCTCCCCCTGCGTGACATTGGCGCCAAAAAACAAATCCCCTGTGCCTAGTGGTTTCTGCCCCCTTGGGGGCAGATTGACCTAAAATTGGCCAATCTGCCCCCAGGGGGGCAGAAATGGTCTAAATACAATTTGCCCCCCCAGGGGAGCGACCCTTGCCTGATGGGTCGCTCCCCATCTCTAAAAAAAGAAACAACAAAAAAAAAACACAAAAAAAAAAATTGCCCTGGCGCCTAGAGTGTTCTGCCCCCCCCCCCGGGAGCAGTTCGGCCTAATAATAGGCCGATCTGTCCCCCGGGGGGCAGAAATGGCCTCAAATAAATTTGCCCCCCCAACCTCCACCCCCCCCCGGGAGCGACCCTTGCCTACGGGGTCGCTCACCCTGCGTGACATTGGCGCCAAAAAACAAATCCCCGGTGCCTAGTGGTTTCTGCCCCCTAGGGGGCAGATTGACCTAAAATTGGCCAATCTGCCCCCAGGGGGGCAGAAATGGTCTAAATACAATTTGCCCCCCCAGGGGAGCGACCCTTGCCTGATGGGTCGCTCCCCATCTCCAAAAAAAGAAACAACAAAAAAAAAAACACACAAAAAAAAAATTGCCCTGGTGCTTAGAGTGTTCTGCCCCCCCCGGGGGGCAGTTCGGCCTAATAATAGGCCGATCTGTCCCCCGGGGGGGCAGAAATGGCCTAAAATAAATTTGCCCCCCCAACCCCCCCTCCCCCCCGGGAGCGACCCTTGCCTACGGGGTCGCTCCCCCTGCGTGACATTGGCGCTAAAAAACAAATCCCCGGTGCCTAGTGGTTTCTGCCCCCTTGGGGGCAGATTGACCTAAAATTGGCCAATCTGACCCCAGGGGGGCAGAAATGGTCTAAATACAATTTGCCCCCCCAGGGGAGCGACCCTTGCCTGATGGGTCGCTCCCCATCTCTAAAAAAAGAAACAACAAACAAAAAAAACACAAAAAAAATTGCCCTGGCGCCTAGAGTGTTCTGCCCCCCCCCCGGGGGCAGTTCGGCCTAATAATAGGCCGATCTGTCCCCCGGGGGGGCAGAAATGGCCTAAAATAAATTTGCCCCCCCAACCCCCATCCCCCCCCCCGGGAGCGACCCTTGCCTACGGGGTCGCTCCCCCTGCGTGACATTGGCGCCAAAAAACAAATCCCCGGTGCCTAGTGGTTTCTGCCCCCTTGGGGGCAGATTGACCTAAAATTGGCCAATCTGCCCCCAGGGGGGCAGAAATGGTCTAAATACAATTTGCCCCCCCAGGGGAGCGACCCTTGCCTGATGGGTCGCTCCCCATCTCTAAAAAAAGAAACAACAAAAAAAAAAAACACACACAAAAAAAATTGCCCTGGTGCCTAGAGTGTTCTGCCCCCCCCGGGGGGCAGTTCGGCCTAATAATAGGCCGATCTGTCCCCCGGGGGGGCAGAAATGGCCTAAAATAAATTTGCCCCCCCAACCCCCCCCCCCCCCCCGGGAGCGACCCTTGCCTACGGGGTCGCTCCCCCTGCGTGACATTGGCGCTAAAAAACAAATCCCCGGTGCCTAGTGGTTTCTGCCCGCTTGGGGGCAGATTGACCTAAAATTGGCCAATCTGCCCCCAGGGGGGCAGAAATGGTCTAAATACAATTTGCCCCCCCAGGGGAGCGACCCTTGCCTGATGGGTCGCTCCCCATCTCTAAAAAAAGAAAAAAAAAAAAAAAAAAAAAAAAAAAAAAAAAAAAATTGCCCTGGCGCCTAGAGTGTTCTGCCCCCCCCCCGGGGGCAGTTCGGCCTAATAATAGGCCGATCTGTCCCCCGGGGGGGCAGAAATGGCCTAAAATAAATTTGCCCCCCCAACCCCCACCCGCACCCCCCCGGGAGCGACCCTTGCCTACGGGGTCGCTCCCCCTGCGTGACATTGGCGCCAAAAAACAAATCCCCGGTGCCTAGTGGTTTCTGCCCCCTTGGGGGCAGATTGACCTAAAATTGGCCAATCTGCCCCCAGGGGAGCAGAAATGGTCTAAATACAATTTGCCCCCCCAGGGGAGCGACCCTTGCCTGATGGGTCGCTCCCCATCTCTAAAAAAAGAAACAACCAAAAAAAAAAACACAAAAAAAAAATTGCCCTGGCGCCTAGAGTGTTCTGCCCCCCCCCCCGGGGGCAGTTCGGCCTAATAATAGGCCGATCTGTCCCCCGGGGGGGCAGAAATGGCCTAAAATAAATTTGCCCCCCCAACCTCCACCCCCCCCCGGGAGCGACCCTTGCCTACGGGGTCGCTCCCCCTGCGTGACATTGGCGCCAAAAAACAAATCCCCGGTGCCTTGTGGTTTCTGCCCCCTTGGGGGCAGATTGACCTAAAATTGGCCAATCTGCCCCCAGGGGGGCAGAAATGGTCTAAATACAATTTGCCCCCCCAGGGGAGCGACCCTTGCCTGATGGGTCGCTCCCCATCTCTAAAAAAAGAAACAACAAAAAAAAAAACACAAAAAAAAAATTGCCCTGGCGCCTAGAGTGTTCTGCCCCCCCCCGGGGGCAGTTCGGCCTAATAATAGCCCGATCTGTCCCCCGGGGGGGCAGAAATGGCCTAAAATAAATTTGCCCCCCCACCCCCCCCCCCGGGAGCGACCCTTGCCTACGGGGTCGCTCCCCCTGCGTGACATTGGCGCCAAAAAACAAAACAAATCCCCGGTGCCTAGTGGTTTCTGCCCCCTTGGGGGCAGATTGACCTAAAATCGGCCAATCTGCCCCCAGGGGGGCAGAAATGGTCTAAATACAATTTGCCCCCCAGGGGAGCGACCCTTGCCTGATGGGTCGCTCCCCATCTCTAAAAAAAAAAAAAGAACAAAAAAAAAAAAACACAAAAAAAAATTTTGCCCTGGCGCCTAGAGGTTTCTTCCCCCCCTGGGGGCAGATCGGCCTAATAATAGGCCGATCTGCCCCCAGGGGGGGCAGAAAAGGCCTTCCCAAAAAATTGCCCCCCCTGGGAGCGACCCTTGCCAAAGGGGTCGCTTTGTTGCGTGACATTCGCGCGCAAAAACAAACTCCCTGGTGTCTAATGGTTTCTGCCCCCCTTGGGGGCAGATTGGCCTTATCAAAATAGGCCAATCTGCCCCCAAGGGGGGCAGAAATGGCCTAAATATATATTGCCCCGTAGGGGAGCGACCCTTGCCTAAGGGATCGCTCCCCACCTAAAAAAAAAGAATTCATCACAAAAAAAAAAATAAAAAAAAAATGGTCCCTGGTGCCTAGAGGTTTCTGCCCCCCCTGGGGGCAGATCGGCCTTATAATAGGCCAATCTGCCCCCAGGGGGGGCAGAAAAGGCCTTCCTAAAAAAATGCCCCCCTGGGAGCGACCCTTGCCCAAGGGGTCGCTCCCTTTTGCCAATTTCAAGAAAAAAAAAAAAATCCCTGGTGTCTAGTGGGGTTTCAAAAGCCGGATTGCAAGCAATCCGGCTTTTGAAACCTGTGAGAGACTTCAAAGGGAAGGAAATACATTTCCTTCCCTTTGAAGCCTCTCGGGGCCTCCCCCATGGGATTGAAAAAGAAATGCAAAAGCATTTCTTTTTCAATCGCGCTGGAAGCTCTGCTTCCAGCGCGATGGGGGAGACCCTGTGACTAATCAGCGCGCGCTCGCGCGCTGACGTCACCGGGGGGGTTGGGGGGGGTCGGGGGTGGGAGGGGAAGGGCTTCCCCTTCCATCCCTGACTTGGGGGGGTGGAGGGGAACCCCACAGAGGGAGCGAGAGCGCTCCCTCTGGGCTGTGTGCCGAGGACGTAGTGGTTACGTCCTCGGCACAGCAGCACTGTGCCGCAGGACGTAACCACTACGTCCGCGGCACAGAAGGGGTTAAGTGAGTAGGGCAACACACCATCAGTGTTTACATAGACTACAATTCATGCAATTGCGATCAAGGATTGACCAGATACTCTCTTAGAACTGTGTTGTAAGGTACATTACCGAACTAGACTGTTTTTATAGTCTGTCTTGACAGGTAACCGCCGCCAGACAATTATGTGAGGGGCCTTGGGAGTCAAGAGTGCATGTTTTGTTTGGACAGAATGTATGTACCTTCATAAAAAAGTGCTTGCCCTCTACTAGCTGTGATCATTTTGTTTATTTATTCATCTACATAAGCCTGAACGTTCCGAGGCGCACACAAGATATTGAAATGCTATTGAGAGTCTTAGATAACTAAATAATGTATGTTGTTTTTCTTTGGTAGCAGCACTGTTAGAAATGGTGTTTTTGATTGGCAGTCAGGTCAACCCTGTCCAAGCAAGGACCCTCGAGCTCTAGTCAGGGTAATGGAGAAATACACTTAAATAACCCCTGGCCACCCCTCTGGTAACTTGGCACAAGCAGTCAAGCTTATCTCAGAAGCAATGTGTAAAGTATTTGTACCAGCACACACATTAAATACAGTGGAAATACTACAAAATGGAGACCACACCAGTTTAGAAAAATAAGTAATATTTATCGAAATCAAACAAGACCAAAACAACAAAAATCCCACTTACACAAGTTAAAATATGAATTTTCAATAGAATGAGTCCTACTCCATAGAAAACAATGGAAATGTTGATTTTACACAAAGTACCTGCTTTGCGTCAAAAATAAAGCTGAACGGGAAAGCGTACGTCGGAAAAGGCAGCAATGCTTCAATTCCTTCCTCGCAAGGGAGGCCGTGCATAGCTTCTTCTCAGGTCGGGTCTGCGATGCGTCATTTTTCTCCCTCTCAAGAGAGCGATGCATTGATTTCCAGATGGGGCACCTTAGATCCGTGCAGAATCAGGTTGACTTTGATGCCCAGGGAAGATGCGTGGAAAATCCTGTTGCACGGTGTTAAAAAAACACATTGCATGGGATTTGTGTCATCATCAGCAGCTGCAAATGAGTGTTGCGCGTCATTTCTCCAGCTGCGATGTGTTGATCTCCCAGCCGCGATGCAAGTGGACCATCGATTTTAGCTGAGAAGCCTGTGGCGCGTTGTTTATCAGCCATGTTGCAGATGGTGTGTTGAAAATGTCCTCGCTCGGCATTCTGTGTGTGGATTTCCAGCTCTTGTCTGCCAACTTCACCTTTCAAGTGCCCAGTGACTGGATAGGACACACACTACTTGGCAGGGCTGGAGTCTCTGCAGAGAGTCTAGATGTTAGCAGAGGAAGTCTTTGATGGCCTTGAGACTTCAAAACAGGAGACAAACTCAGTTCAAGTCCTTGGAGATTCTTCAAAGGCTGGAATATACCACAAAATCCAGTCTTCGTCCCCTTTCACAGGCAGAAGCAGTAACTGCAGGATAGCCCAACAAAGCACAGTTACAGGCAGGGGCAGCACTCCTCAGCTCTTCTCCTTGACAGAGGTTTCTCTTGGTTCCAGAAGTGATCTAATTTTCAGGGGTTTTGGGTCCAATACTTACACCTTTTTCTGCCTTTGACGTAGGCATACTTCAAAGGAAAGTATCTGATGTCCGCAAGATCCTTCCTTGCCCAGGCCAGTCCCCAAACACACACCAGGGGGTTGGGGACTGCATTGTGAGAGGGCAGGCACAGTGAAACTCAGGTGTAGTAACCACTCCTCCCTTCACTCTAGCACAGATGGCTCATCAGGATGTGCAGGCTACACCCCAGCTCCCTTTGTCTCACTGTCTAGAGGGGATTCACAAACAGCCCAACTGTCAAACTGACTTGGACAGGCAACCCACAAACAGGCAGAGTCACAGAGAATGGTTTAAGCAAGAAAATGCCTACTTTCTGAAAGTGGCATTTTCAAACTACAATCTTAAAACCAACTTCATTAAAATATGTATTTTTAAATTGTGAGTTCAGAGACCCCAAACTCCATATTTCTATCTGTTCTCAAAGGGAATCTGCACTTTAATAATATTTAAAGGCAGCCCCCATGTTAACCTATGGGAGAGACAGGCCTTGCAACAGTGAAGACTGAATTTTTATAATATTTCACTGTTAACGACATGTAACGCACATCATTACATGTCCCACCTTTAACATACACTGCACCCTCCCCATCGAGATATCTAGGGTCTACCTTAGGGATGACTTACATGTATGAAAAGGGAAGGTTTAGGCGTGGTAAGTGGATACACTTGCCAGGTTGAATTGACAGTTTAAAACTTCACACACAGACACTGCAGTGGCAGGTCAGAGTCATGTTTATAGGGCTACTTATGTGGGTGGCACAACCAGTGCTGCAGGCCCACTAGTAGCATTTGATTTACAGGTCCTGGGCACTTCTATTACACTTTACGAGGGACTTACTAGTAAATCCAATATGCCAATCATGGATAAGGCAATTACACATGCATTTTACATATGAACACTTGCACTTTAGCACTTGTTAGCAGTGGTAAAGGGCTCAGAGTATCAAAAATAGCAAACACGGAGTCCAGGACACATCAACAACCTGGGAAGCAGCGGAAAAAAGTTAGGGAAGGCCACGCCAAGGATGCCAAGTCTCACAAGTGCTGTAGAGAGCCCCTCAGTTCTGCAGCACCAATTGTGCAACTCAGAGAGCCCCCACACCAGCCTAATGCAGAATGCCATGCAAGCACATGGCCAGGTGTATCCAAAGTTGCAAACTCAACAAAGCACTCAGCAAGAGTGCAATGTCTACTAACACTGCATGCAAAATAGGTAAGTCACCCCTCTGGCAGGCCTTAAAGCCCTAAGGTATGGTGCACTATTTTGCATGTGAGGCCATATGTGTGCATGAACCAAAATGCCCCTACTGTCTTTACTAATTCTTAAACATCGTAAGTGTGCAGGGAAGCCATAGCAAATGCATATGCTGGACACTGGTCATTATGAGTTCCCCAACCTCCCTGGACCCTGGGTTGCTTGGTATCAAAGACTCAGAATAATAAACCCCCACTGATTCCATTCTTGGATTTAATATAAAATGTACACAGGGGGCATCTTAGAGGTGCCCCCTGAAAAACTTAACAACCCTGGCATAGCTGCTGACTGGTCCTAACCAGCCTGCCACTACCATACATGATTCTGGACTCATAGGGTGAGAGCCTGTGCTCTCAGGAACCAGAACACAAAGCCTTTGCTGGGCAGAGATGCCACACCTCCTCCCTCAGGCAGGCACCCTGCAATAGCGCTCAGCTATAAAGGCTTTACCACCTTTGAAATCTGACCTCTGCCTCTACTGTTAGCAGCAGATGCCACCCAATGGTTTTGCACCCACTTTAGGTGGAAAACTGGTGGGAAACCTATCACGGATAGGAGGAGTGGACATCCCCATCCTGCACCACCACGCAGGTGTGACAGGCGAGGTGACCACTCCATTTCATTTTCCTCCATCTTGGATGGCAGGAAACTAGCCAGTCAGGGTTAGGAATTTGACCCCTTCTCACAGGAGGTGGCCACTTAGTTGGTGTAGCCATCCTAAGGTAGGTGGCCTATTGACCACTACCAAGCACTCCCCCTAACACTCCCTAAATACTGTATTGAGGGGGAATCCCCAGCACCAAGACCTCAGATTTGATAGACACAAAGAAGACCGGGACAAATAAAACCCAAGGCATGAAAACTGAAGCCCTGCTGCAGAAAGAAAAAGGTGCCAAACCCTCCCTGCTGCTCAAAGGACCTGACACACACCACTGAGGTGTTGCCTGGAAACCTGAAGGACTCTACAAAACCCCAGAGCACCTCCAGCCTTCTAAAGATCTCCAAGAACCTCCCTTTGAGTGAAAGTATCACTCCCTGCATCCAGCAGGCATGGAACCCACAGTGTCCAATAAAGTGATTAGCTGGTGATCCATGACCTTGACCCAGCAGCCCAGCCTAATTCCTAACGAACCTTAGGGAAATGGCCTGCTACTGTACGTTTAGGGTACTGCGAGTCTCCAGGGCTGTGGTGTACCACTACCCAGGGTACCAGACCCCCAACATTGGACACCGAGAGGCAAAGTCCACTCAGGACACCCAAAAGTCCAGAATCAAGGTTACCCAAGAATCACCTCCCAGAATGGCCCTGCTGACCTGCAATTCAACTTGACTCCTGATTCCAATCACTCCAAGATGCACGACTCCTGGCTAACATATCTGTGATGCACCTAGCCTCTCTGGTCCTTGTATCAACCAACTAGTTGTGCTCTAGTGGTTCCTAACCCCTTGTGACTTCCATCCTCCCAGGGGACCCACCATATTTACCTTTAAGTCCATCTTTGCAGTGTGTTTCCAAGTGGTCCCCTACTCCTTTGGGAGCCAGCTCCAAGACATTCAGCCGCTGTTCTCATTTCAGCCAGGAACCCTCCAATGTCCTTTATCTGGCCCAATGGACATTTTGACGACCTAAAAATAGAATGTGACATTTGTGGGAGAATTGCCTGATTTTATATGCATTTTGAAAAAATTTCTCATTGATTCCTATCATGGGTAATTACGCACAGAAAAGCAACATTTTCTAAACTTTTCTATTGGTGACCTTGGTCTTAAAAGTGTTATTAAAATCAGTATTAGTTTTGTAAATTGGTGTCAAGGTATTTCTCTGAGTGTGTGTCCACATTTATTGATACTGTGAGTACAACAAATGCTTAGCGCATCTCTTGGATTAGCCTACTTGCTCGCCCACACTACCACAAAGACAGACTATTAGGTTGTCTACTTTTTGTAACCTCTGGCTATCAGAGTCGGGTTTCTTGGACCCTCTGCACAGTGCACGCCATTTTCGTACACTATATAGGGAGCCAGCCTCCTACATTGGGTACAGCAGGTTAACCACATTCATAACTGGCCCTTCTTAACATTGTTCCAAAGTGCACATGCACTGCCCGGAGCCCTAAGGTCAAGCAAAGGGAGTTAGTAAAGACTGGGAGAAAAAAGCAAAAAGTTTCAGGAAAGTTCCCTAAGATGTGCCATGTCCAACAAACCCTCTCAAACAACAACCACAGCCCTTGTCAGCGTGGACCACAAAAAGTAATTAAATGAACTTGTGCTTAACCCATTCTTAGCTTTGCACAAAAGCAGTCAGGCCTAACTTAGAGGCAATGTGTAACTTATTTATACAGCACTTGATGAGTAATGAAGTGAAAACATTGCAGAAGCAAAAGACTCATACCAATCTAGAAAAATAGAGTACATTTTAATAAAATAAATTGGTCTGAGATGGACAAAAATCAATCACTAGAACTGGAGATAGGTAATATCTAAGTCTTAGGTAAAAGTAGCCCCAAAGAGGGCAAAGCACTGCTAGCGCCCCTTGCCTTAGTAAGTAAATTTACAAGGGGACGAGTATAGTTCGATGAATCTTTTGGATCGCATAGAGTATCCTAGCTAAGTGGTGACCAGAGAAAAATCAACAATAATCCAGACCAAACATATAACACCAAAAATCTTGTCTAATAAGAAAATACCATCACTCTCAAGAAGGTTAGTTCGTTTTATTCTCCATTAGTTAAAATTCTAATCAAAACCTTTATTTCAACTAATCCATGGTTAATCAACTTTAATAGCATCAATAAGCAATAATTCATCAAGATTTTCTTAATGAGCAAAACAACATCAATCTAGGCTGGCAATTTTAAAACATTGATTGATTCAGCAATGCAAATCAGTCAGACAAAGTCAAAATCACCCTTTAGTCACCCTTTTCAACCTGCCTATCTCAAATTAGCATCAGCATGTGGGTCTTCATGCGAATTTGTTTTAGTAAAAAATCATTAATTTGGAAAAAATCTATCTAAGAGAGAAAACATGTTAAAACAGTGCAGTTAGTACCTACAAGGAAAAAGCATGCATTAGTCAGTCAAGTTATAGCTACCTATCTAATACAGATCAGCAACTAGTCAGTCTTCATCTCCAGGTCATCAGTCATCAGAAAGGCTCGGGCTTACAGGGAGCAAGCCCACTTTTCAGCACTTCAGACAGTGTCTCCTGACGTCATCAACTTTTGCCTCTCCGCTCTGATTTCTCTTCTCATGTCGTGACTTTTTATTAGGGTCTCTTAGTCCATCCCACAAATTATTAATTGGTCAGCCTTATCAAGGGTTATGACTCTAACCTATAGTTTTTGTTTACCACTTATTCACATCAGTTCGAGCATCAAGTTCCATTAATATGATTGGTCCTTCTGTCGATGAGAACATCATCCGGCTCTTCAGGTAACAAAATTGTTTCCCACTGCTCTTAGTCAGTGGTTCCATTGTTCAAGTCCTGGGAAAGTAGATTTAGCCAACTCTACACATAATTGTATCAATTTGTTCTGATCCTCTCCTGTCTGCTGGTGAGGTTGCAGAATTTCTAGCAGAGCTCATTTTGAACTCTGTACAGTTCCAGGTCCTTTTCTCCAGTTCCAGTCCTCGGCAGCCCATCGCGTTTCCACGTTTAAGCAAGCAAGGCCCAGCGCAAACCAGGCCCCTAGTTTGGCTAAGTTGAGGATACGAAGCATCATAAAACATAGGTTATATCATCAGTTATGGCATATTAATACATAATTTTAAAACTTTCATATTATTTAGTACTGTTAACACAGATGGTGACCACTCCCCTTGGGCACATTTTGCACATTACACTTTATTTTCATTTATTAGTTTCAATTGTCATTTTTCTCATTAGTATGTATACGCAAATAGTTAGAATGTTCTCATATTAGCATATCTGCTGAAACAGTCCCTCCTCTGATGACTAAATATGTCATCACACCTGCCCTTTGTCACTCATTACAAATTACTGTCAGCTACAGTTTGACCTCTTGTATTCGCATTTTCCCTATAGATTCTTCTTCTAGGTTGTTCTTCCCTCCTCTGATTGTTTTTAGCCCTTTTTAATTGAATTTTGTGACATAATTTACATGCTCCCCATAATCTTAAATACAGCAATGATCACAATCAATATTCCCTGAACATTGTTCCACAATATCCCACCCCAAATTTGACTAAACCAATTGCCTATTGTGATAAATCCATTTCCAACCTTTTCCCCAAACTCCTGGTTCTTTCAGCTCTTTCAAATCCTTACTTGCATTAGTTAAATTAGTAAGCAATCCTTTTTCTTCTTTTTCATTTGCAGGTATGTATGAACAACAGTGCCTTTCATTAATAATTTTGCAGACTCCTCCGTCTTTCATCCAATATTATGTCTAAAGCAAGTCCACCTAGAAAATAACAACGATATCAACACCACCAACCTAATCGACAACCTCGCCAACTTCGGCCTCAAGCAAGTCGTCACTACACCCACCCACTCCGCAGGCCACACACTCAACCTCATCTTCTCAGCCAGCAACCACATCTCATTCTGCCACACCACCGAACTCTGTTGGACAGACCACCGCTGCATCCACTTCTCCTACCAAAAACCAGTCACTCACCACCGCCGCACACAACCCCCCCGACGCAACTGGATCAAATGATCTCCACTCTCACCCGGGCCCCACCCCCTGGGATCCCAGACCCCAACATAGCCACCACCAACCTGCATCGCTGGATAGAAGATTGCGCCAACACCCGTGCACTGCTAAAAAAACCAACAAACACCTAAACACCTCCCACAGAATCAAGGCCAGCTGGTTCCCCCCAGAACTACAGGAATCCAAACAGCTTTGTCGCAGACTGGAAAAAACCTGGCACCTTGACCCTACCAACTCCAAACACATCACTTTCAAGGATGCCCTACGCAAACATCACCAACTGATCCGCTCCACCAAAAGGACCCACTTCAATAACCGCATCGACGCCAACACTCACCACAGTAAAGAGCTCTTCGGCATCATCAATGAGCTCTCCACCCCCAGGACCTGCTCCAATGAACCCCCGCCATCACAGGAGTTCTGCAACTCACTGGCAACCCACTTCCATCGAAAGATAGAAGAAATCCATAATAGCTTTAAACCCCAGACCCACCAGCTGACTACAAACACCCAAGAACCTAACGCTCCAAGCAACACCCACCTCCTCAAGACCTGGACCCCCGTCAACATAGAGGACACCGCCACCACCATGGCCTCCATCCACTCCGGATCACCATCAGACCCCTGCCCACACCATATCTTCAATAAGGCAAACATCATCATCGCCCCCCACCTCTGCAAAACCATCAACAGCTCCTTCGAGTCAGACACCTTCCCAGAAAGATGGAAACACGCATAAATCAACGCCCTGCTAAAGAAACCAAAGGAAGACCCAGACGACC
Organism: Pleurodeles waltl; assembly: GCF_031143425.1. Lineage (NCBI taxonomy): Eukaryota > Metazoa > Chordata > Amphibia > Caudata > Salamandridae > Pleurodeles > Pleurodeles waltl. Next base: position 500,492,928 of record NC_090445.1, read on the forward strand.
CCAAGAACTACCGGCCGATCTCCCTCCTCCCCTTCCCAGCCAAGGTCATCGAAAAAATTGTAAACAGCCAACTATCCCGGTTCCTGGAAGACAGCAAGGTACTCAACACCTCCCAATCCGGATTCCGCAGAAACCACAGCACTGAGACTGCACTCATTGCTGCCACAGACGGCATTAGGACCATGCCCAACGAAGGAGAAACAGCAGCACTCATCCTCCTGGACCTCTCTGCAGCTTTCGTCACGGTATGTCATCACGCTCTCCGCACACGCCTCCACAACGCTGGAATCTGCAACAAGGCACTCGACTGGATCTCGTCATTTCTCTCAGGCAAAACCCAGAGAGTCCGCCTCCCACCGTTCCTGTCAGAAGCCTCCAGAATCATCTGTGGCGTTCCCCAAGAATCTTCGCTCAGCCCCACGCTCTTCAACGTTTACATGGCCCCCCTCGCCAACATCGCAGGAACCCACCACATCAACATAGTTTCCTACGCAGATGACACTCAGCTCATCCTCTCCCTCAGGAAAGACCCTACAACTGCTTAGAACAACCTCCACAACGGACTTCACGCCATCGCCAGCTGGATGGAATCAAGCCACCTCAAGTTAAACACAGACAAGACAGAAATCCTCATCTTTGGCACCAACCTCTCAACTTGGAATGACTCTTGGTGGCCCACCTCCCTAGGAACCGCCCCCTCATCCACCACCCACGCGCATAACCTAGGCTTCATCTTGGACTCCACACTCAGCATCACTCAGCAGGTCAATGCCATCTCCTCTTCCTGCTACAACACACTCCGCATGCTCCGCAAAATCTTCAAGTGGATTCCCGTCAAAACCAGAAAAACTGCAACCCACGCCCTGGTCAGCAGCCGATTGGACTACGGAAACACCCTATATGCAGGAATAACAACCAAACTCCTAACAAAACTGCAAAGAATCCAGAACGCATCCGCCCGCCTCATTCTGGACATCCCACGCCGTGACCACATTTCTCCCGACCTCAGAGACCTTCACTGGCTACCAGTATCAAGGAGGATCACCTTCAAACTCCTCATCCACGCACACAAGGCCCTCCGCAACACAGGCCCAGCCTACCTCAACGACAGACTCCCCTTCCACACCCCAACCCGCAATCTTCGCTCTGCCAGCCTCGCCCTCGCCTCCATCCCCCACATCTGCCGCACCACCGCCGGAGGAAGATCCTTCTCTCACCTAGCTGCCAAGACCTGGAACTCCCCACCGCTCCACCTTCGCCAGACCCAAGACCTCTTGACATTCAGGAAACGCCTCAAAACATGGCTCTACGACCAGTAGCTCACCCCAGCGCCTTGAGACCCTAACGGGTGATTAGTGCGCTCTATAAATCCTTGATTGATTGATTGATTGATTGATAGGTGGCAGGGTAACAGCTTGTACCTGCTGAGAAAAAGATCAAACCACATCAGCTAGTCCCTTGCAGTAGTCTAACACCATATCATCTGTAATATTGACAAGAGCATTGGCTGAAATTGCTGGCAGTCTCTTTGCTTTCCCCATAAGAATCTTGTGTGGGGACAATCCTGTCTTCGTGTCAGGTACATTTCCCATTGACATCAATACTAGAGGCAATGCATCCAGCCATTTCAGATTTGTGGCAGCGCACATTATGGGAATTCTCGATTTCAGGGTACCATTCATCTGCTCTACCAATCCTGATGCCTCTGGACGATAGCTGCAGTGGAGCTTCTGTTCAATGTTCAGTGCTGCACATAAGAGTTTAATCATTTCGTTATTGAAGTGCGTTCCCCTGTCTGATTCTAAAGAGATCAAAAATCCAAACCTTGGAATCAGTTCTTAAAGGAGTAGTTTTGCAACTGTGAGACTGTCACTTTTACGTGTGGGGTATGCTTCAATCCAATGACTAAAGACACATACAATCACCAGCACGTATTTCAGTCCACCGCATGCAGGCATCTCAATGAAATCCAATTGCATTCTGCTGAATGGTCTACCTGCTCTTCCAATGTGGCTCAAATTTACCACTGTCCCTGTTTCCGTGTTTAGTTGCTGACAAATCACACATCTGTGACATACTGCCTCAGCTGCTTGCCTAAATTTCTGATTGAACCAATCAACTTTGAACAATCTAATCATGGCATCCCTTCCAATGTGTGCCTGACCATAGTAATAACGAGCCATCTGAGACAACAGGCAATTCAGCAATACCATCTGACCCTCCTTAGATACCCAGATCTCATCTGGTCTCTGCACACACTTCAGCTTTGCTCACAGCCTTTTCTCTTCTTTGTCTGTGTTTTCTTGCAATGTTTTCAATTCCTCTAGGTTGTCAACCACTTTTAATGCAAAATTTGCACAACTGGCTTCTACTTCTTGGATTAGTTCCCACTTATCCTTAAACGATATATACAGTTCAGGGCGCAAAATCTTGCGACCTGATCTGCATACCCATTTCCCAAGGAAATGTAGTCTGGTGTTTTCTGGTTTGCACTGCATTTTACTACAGCAATCTCTTCAGGTAACTGTATCGCATACAGTAAGTCTTTTATTCTGTCACCATTTCGTACTAGGGTTCCACTGGAGGTCATGAACCCTCTTTATATAATTTACCAAAATCATGAACAATTCCAAATCCATATTGACTATCCCTGTATATTGTCACTCGCAGCCTGGTAGAGACATTACATGCTCTGGTAAGAGCTACCAATTCTGCCACTTCTGCTGAATATACACCGGGAAGCCAAGATGCTTCTAGGGTTCCTGTAATTGTACATACAGAATATCCTGCTCTCAATGTGCCTGTTCCATCTCTGAGGCATGAACCAGCAATAAAAACAATTTGATCATTTTCCTCTAATCGAGTATCTCTGTTATCAGGTCTAGGCTTTGTGCAAAGGTCTGTCACTTCAAGACAATCATGCTCTATATCCTCTTCTTTCTCAACTTCAAAAGTATCACTTGGCAATAACGTTGCTGGATTCAAAACTGTACATCTTCTCAAAGTAACATTTGGAGCTCCCAATATGCTAGTCTCATACCTTGTCAGTCTTGCCCCCGTCAAATGCTGGGTTTTCGTTCTCGTCAGTAAGATCTCAACAGAATGTGGTACTGTTACCGTCACTGGGTATCCCATTACTACCCCTTCACATTGGGAAAGACTTTGACCAACTGCGGCTACTGCTCGCAGACAACCTGGTAAAGCTGCTCCAACCGGGTCCAAGGTAGCTGAAAAATAGGCTACTGGGCGATAAGCACCTTCATGGACCTGTGTCAAGACAGACAAAGGACAAGCATCACGTTCATGACAAAACAATGCGAAAGGCTTTGTGTAATCAGGCATTCCCAATGCTGGAGCTCTGCACAAACTCTCTTTCAACTCAGTGAAAGCCTTCATCTGATCTTCATTTAGAGTAATGGGGTCTGTGTGTCAACTGCTGTAGGAGTTTTGCAATCTCAGCGAAATTCGGAAACCATTGTCTACAGTATCCTACCATTCCCAAAAACATGCGTACATTTTTCCATGAAGTCGGAGGATTTCTCTGCAGATTCATTGTAATCCTTTCTCAGGAGATTCTTCTCAGCCCTTTCTCAATTTGGTGACCCAAATATTTAACAGACTTCTGACAGTATTGCAACTTCGCTGGTGAGACCTTGTGACCAAAGTCTCCCAGATGATTCAACAGAGCAATCGAGTTGTGCTTACACTCGTCCCTTGTTCTAGATGCAATCAATAAGTCATCAATGTACTGCACTAGAGTCGATTGGCAAGGTAATTCCAATGACTCCAAATTCTTCTTCAAAATCTGATTGAAGAGGGATGGTGACTCCGTATACCCTTGTGGAAGCCTGAACCAACTGTAGACTTTATCTAGGAATTTGAAACTGAAAAGAAACTGACTATCCTCAGGACGTGGCACTGAAAAGAAAGCTTGTGACAGATCAACTACAGTGAACCACTCTGCCTCGCATGGAATCTAAAACAGTATCCCTGCTGGGTTGGGCACAATCAGACAACACTTAACAGCCATGTCATTTACTTTTCACAGATCTTGTACAACTCGCACTTTCCAACAAAGTTTTTTCAATCCCATTATCGGCTTTTTCAATACCATTATCAGTGAGTTACATGGGCTGCTCAAGAAATCTCTAGTTATCTGCACCACTTTCATCATCACATCCTGCCCCATATTATACTGTGGAAATTTCAGAAACTCAACATTCAGCTTCAAACTGATTTTAATAGGTTCCACTCCTTTGATTAATCCCACTTCTTTCCCTGTTAAATCCCAGACTTTCTCCTTTACTGTTCCCTGCAGATCTGCATGCAACTTCTTCAGTGTGAACGTTGGAAAAATCTCAATCAAAGGGTACTCTTCAAATGCGTCATTAAGAACCTTGGCTGACGCCTGCTCCTTCTAATTGTCACTGTTAGTCTGGACTTCTATCCATGCATCTGTACAATTTATGGAACATTTGGTTTTGTACAATAAGTCTCTTCCTAACATGGATACAGGACTTGAGTCGCACACCACAAACCTATGCATATCATTTCCAATTTCAATCGGCACTGGTTCTGTGATAGGGTTCGTTAACTGCCTATTCTCCACTCCCACAACCTGAACCGTCCTTCCGGACAGGGGTAAATCTGGTACTTCCACACTCCTCACTGTGGAGCACGTGGCTCCATTGCCAACCAAAAATGAAACCTTATGTCCCATTACCTTTCCCTCTACAAGAATGCAAGCTCCTTCATCCGAACTGTCACTCATCCATTCATTGTTTATTTCATCCTCACTGTGAAATGGGAACTGGTGTACTGTATTGTTACTGTTTTCTGGTCTTTGACCATTAACCTGTTGCTCCATCGGGGCTTGGGGTATGTGCATTTGCTGTTTAGGCACCATAGGAATCTGCTGCTGTACTGGCATCAATGAAGTAATTTGTGCTTGAGGCACCTGCAACTGTTGTACAGGCAAAAAACTCTGACCTCGATTCTGAACATTTGGGACTGGGCACCTCATTCTGGGGACTCTCATGGTTGGAACTGTACCAACATCGCCTTGCTGAATCAATCCTCCCTGCACCATCAATGGGCACTCCCGTTTCCAGTGTCCCATGTTGCCGCACAGGTGACATGGCAACATCCTTTTCATGCCCTGCATATCATTCTGAACAACCACAGTACTTAGGTCTGGACCACGCATCATATCCATACCACGTCCTCTACCCCTCACTTGAGGCTGAAACATGACAGCTTTCTTCTGCGGTGGCATCAGTGGCACTAACGCTCCTTGCACTCCTGATTGTGCTGCCTTAATCTGCATCACCATTGTCTTTTCCTTCAGCTTCTTTTGCTTCAATTCAATCTCATCGCTGCAATATTTAGCATATTGCAACACTTCATCGATTGGCTTTGCCTGCCAGCAAATCAAATGATTCTTAATCATTTGCCCTATTTCAGGTCTCAAGCCTTCATCAAATCTGAACACAAAATTCAACATGTCTTTCGGTTCAACTGCTTCCTTGCCACTGTACTCCTTAAAAGCCTTTAACAATCTCTTATAAAAAGTATGTATTGACTCCTTAGTTTCCTGGACTGTCCTGTCAATTCTCTGCCAATCGATGTTTTTCGGAGAAATTCTAGCTTTCAGAAACTCAATCACATTATAATAATTTGTCATTACCTCAGGTGATGGTGCGCCTGTAAGTTTGTTCCTTTCAGGTTCACTTGTTGGCCAGTCTACTGCCCTCTTACATTCGACCCATAAATCGTCTGGCACAACTATCTCAAACAAGGTGTTCAAGTCTTTTCACAAACACTTGGAAAGGTTAACGAACCTTTCAGTCTGTTGATACCATTCAACTGGTTTCTCTCTCAATTTGGGATTATCATTAGTAAAAGACAATATGTCACTTTGATGCCATGGAACATGAACAAACTGACCCCCTGGAATCTCTCTCATCAGTACCATTTTAACTGCTTCTCCTCTATCAGCTCCCTCTGTTTCTCTTTCTGAATCTTGTTTTCGTTTCTCTTTTTTCCTGTCCCATCTGCCTTCCCACTTTTCTAGTGCTCCCCAAATCTGCGCACTCTGCAGCACGTCCCTCAAATGTGCTTTCATTCCTGCTGATCTCATGTGTTCAAAATCTTTTGCCTCAAAATCTAATTTGTAGCTTCGTCTCAAATGTTTAGTCGCCTTAAGATCAATGTCATGCTTCTCTGCTACTTCTGCTAATTTCTGGTGTATTTTCCCTACTACTTTTGTAATCCTCGGACACAAATACCTCGGCACTCAATGCCATTGTCCCTTTGACTGATTCATTTGCCTCGATATTTAATGCTACTCGATTCAGTTGCTTTTCCCCTTTCAAGGCACCTTGCGAAGAATTTAGACTATCCAGACAACTAGTTAACTGCTGGTCTGTTAACCCTTGTAATGAGATGTTACTTGCATAAGTCGCTGGCAGCTGCTGTGCCCCTGTTCCCAAAACCTGTGGCGTCAAAAGTCTCAGACTCTGATTTGCATTAGGGACATTTGATGCATCTGGCAATGCTACAAGAGGACTAAATCCCACAGGAGATTTAAGCTCACCTGGACAAGTACTTGAGGACGATGTCAAATGTACTGTGTCTTCCACTCCCCTTCTTATCAAGTTCTGTGATGTCTCAATGTGACCCCTGACCTCTGTTTTCTTCTGGACATATAAGGGTACTGCTGGACCAACAGTAATCGGTAGCAATATTGCATCTGGGGCTGCTCTAGGACCTGCTCTCTGTGTGAGTGGTACTCCCATGGCCTGATTCATAAATGGTCCAAGATCCACTGACGTCCCTGTCAATTGGTTAAACCTTAACATACCCTGTATCTGTGCTGGTGGCAATAACATTGGAGTCGGGTTAGTCTGAACCAACATTGGCTGCGGATGCACCTGCTCCCTCGGCACCACAATATTTGAAACATTCTCAAGAGTTGGTACATCTGGATAAATTCTCAGTGCTGAAGGTGTAGGTATCTGCACCTGAGCTTCTGCACTCATTCCTGCAACTGTACTCTGTACTGCTCCTGGTAACTGTCCCCCTTCTGTTTGTACAGTGCCCGTGGCTCCCTGGGATGTTCCAGGAGTAGCAGGAGGGGCTGTACACTAGTCCCTGGACCCCCTGCATAAGTCGTCAAAGGTGGAGGTCTATCCCTCAACAACTGTGTAATGAGATCCTCAACATCAGAATCATCATCATCCACATAGGACTTCTTTCTTTTCTTCTTTTCCTCGCTCTCCCCTTCCTTGCTATTATCCCACTTGTCTGAATCATCACTTTCTGTGATTGCAGGAGACATCTTAATCTCTTTCATAGTTGCCATTCTCCATCTTTTCTGTTCTCAATCCCACCTAGCTTCAGCTACTGACTTTTCTATCTTCTTTATCCTTCTGTTTGTTTTCAGCTCATGATGCTGTCTCGCCACTAACTCCCATACGACTAAAGCCTCAAACTGTACTGGTCTCGGCAACGGTCTCATGTCATACAATGATAATCGCAACTGATCCAAAACTCTAAAATTTAAAGTTCCATGTTCTGGAAAAGATAGTGTAGCTTAATTCATAGTCAATTTACTCCATTGCTTCAACCAAAGACACGAAGGTATGCCCTTTTATGTCATCACAGGATGTGCTGGACTATCCTCTGAGGGGGTTGGTTCCCCCACTGATGCTTTAATGTAAGAAATACCTCTCACCACACTCTTTAATGCCTTGAACAACTTCATTTTGCCTGTCTTTGTGTACTAAAAATTCAATAAATGAAATGACTTTTACTCCCAAGATTCCCTTCACCCGTTTACTCAACCAATTGTCTCTCGCAGACGGCTGCAGCTCTTCTCAGTAACCGCCCTATCCCAGCGTGGCACACACTGATGTCACACTGACTCACAGCAGCTGACAAAGTCTTGCAGCTTGTCCCCCTCAACTAAATTTCAATTAACTAATGCAATTTATTGCGAGCGTCTTCACCAAATGATAACTAAAACAACCCTGCTGGTTTAATACAGGAAGGGACACAATCGCTTCAGGGACCTTACGGATTTTCACTAATGGTACTTTTTAACTCCCAATCTATTCCTCTTTCTCAGTCCACCCACAATCGCAAGTAAAATTTGTCCCGCAAATTCTACTCTCAACTGATCTCTGGGTCTGTCCTGGTGCATATAGAACTCACCAGATCTCAGTCGAAGCTTCTTTTATTCATCTCACATTCACTCTGACTTGTTAACCATGCCCGAGCAACCTACTAAACCAGACAGATTACAACATATAGCCAAGTGTCTCCTACACTTGTCAATATACTCCGGAGTCTTAGACCAAGCAGGGTCCGTACATCACCAACAACCACTTGGACAATTTTTTAGCACAAAGCGGCACACACATATGAAGTTCGATGACTTCCCTGCTCTCATACTTGGAGTACGCACACTCCTACCAACCCTTAACCCGAGTACGCAGACTCCCTACCTTTACCTCACATACATCACAATTCACCTGCGATCTGCTTAAGCCTGTGCAAGCGCAAACTACTACTCACATAGTATTTCAAAAACACGCTGGGAACATACTAAATTTTTACCAACGAGATCCAGGATATGGGAAAGTCATTTCTGGGTTTAAGGGAACATCATCTTTGCTACCATTGCCATTTTAGAAAAACAAAATTCAAACCTCATAAAAAACGAACAACTGTGCTTAACTTTAAACTATTACCATAATCACTACTCACCACTTAACTAGTTCCCTAAGGAAACTAACCATCAAGCTGCTACCAAAAACTGCTAGCGCGCCTTGTCCTTAGTAACTAAACTTACAAGGGGACGCGTATAGGTTGATGAATCTTTTGGATCACATAGAGTATCCTAGCTAAGTGGTGACCAGAGAAAAATCAACAATAATCCAGACCAAACATATAACCCCAAAAATCTTGTCTAATAAGAAAATGCCAAGACTCTCAAAAAGGTTAGTTCGTTTTATTCCTTATTAGTTAAAATTCTAATCAAAACTTTTATTTCAATGAATCCATGGTTAATCAACTTTATTAGCATCAATAAGCAATAATTCATCAAGCTTTTATTAATGAGCAAAACAACATCGATCTAGGCTGGCAATTTTATAACATTGATTGATTCAGCAATGCAAGTCAGTCAGTCAAAGTCACCCTTTAGTCACCATTGTCAACCTGCCTATCTCAAATTAGCATCAGCATGTGGGTCTTCACGCGAAAACAATTTAGTCAAAATTCATTAATTTGGAAAAAAATCTATCTAAGAGAGAAAACATGTTAAAACAGTGCAGTTAGTACCTAGAAGGAAAAAGCACGCATTAGTCAGTCAAGTTATAGCTACCTATCTAATATAGATCAGCAATGAGTCAGTCTTCATCTCCAGGTCATCAGTCATCAGCAAGGCTCTGGCTTACAGGGAGCAGGCCCACATTTCAGCACTTCAGACAGCATCTCCTGACGTCATCAACTTTTGCCGCTCCGCTCTGATTTCTCTTCTCATGTCGTGACTTTTTATTAGGGTCTCTTAGTCCATCCCACAAATTATTAATTGGTCAGCCTTATCAGGGGTTATGACTCTAACCTATAGTTTTTGTTTACCACTTATTCACATCAGTTCCAGCATCAAGTTCCATCAATACGATTGGTCCTTCTGTCGATGAGAACATCATCCGGCTCTGCAGGTAACAAAATTGTTGCCCACTGCTCTTAGTCAGTGGTTCCATTGTTCAAGTCCTTGGAAAGTACATTTAGCCTACTCTACACATAATTGTATCAATTTGTTCTGATCGTCTCCTGTCCGCTGGTGAGTTTGCAGAATTTCTAGCAGAGCTCATTTTGAACCCTGTACAGTTAAAGGTCCTTTTCTCCAGTTCAAGTCCTCAGCAGCTCATCGCGTTTCCACGCTTAAGCAAGAAAGGCCCAGCGCCGAGCAGGCCCCTAGTTTGGCTAAGTTAAGGATACAAAGCATCATAAAACATAGGTTATATCATCAGTTATGGCATAATAATACATAATTTTAAAACGTTCATATTATTTAGTACTGTTAACACAGATGGTGACCACTCCCCGTGGGCAAATTTTGCACATTACACGTTATTTTCATTTATTAGTTTCAATTGTCATTTTTCTCATTAGTATGTATACGCAAATGATTAGAATGTTCTCATATTAGCATATCTGCTGCAACAGCACCAACAGTAGCTATCTAGTGGTAAAAGAACCATTACAAGTTCAAGAGGAACACAATAGAGCGCAGGCTGAGTACAGGACTGAGTTCTGGGCAAGGTACCTGGTTGGACTTGGACTGAGATGTGAGGTCCTGTGTTGCTCTGCTTTGAGTTGCATTGGATCCAGTGAGGTCACCAATCAGGAGCTATGAGGTTCTGCATCGAGTGGCATTGCACTGCGTCATTTCCTGATGGAGCCACTGATCAGAAGCTGTGAATTGGGGGAATATGAGATCTTGTATTGCGATGCATCTTGCTCCGCTGGTTCTGATAGATATACCGATCAGGAGCTCAGAGGTGCTGTGATGCTAGGTCCTGCATTGTGATGCGATGAGTTGCATCATTCTGATGATACCACCAATTAGTTGCTGTGAGGTGTTGCAATGCAATGTCCTGCATTGCTCTGCATTGAGTTGAGTTGCATTGCATCAGTTCTGAGGAGACCCACTATTGGGCTAGGAGGAGTACACTCTTATGTCGGCCAAGAGTCTAAGACCTGGGGGCATCTCTTGGGTATATGTACTCACTTCACCAGAGGCCTCCAGCAGGGCACAGGAAGGTCCAGTTGAGTCTGGGCAGCTGGGAGGATGCAGGCTGGTCTCTGCAGCCCATTATGGGCCTGATTACAAACTTGGTGGATGGAATACTCTGCCACAAACATGACGGATATCCTGCCCATAATTTTACAAGTTCCATAGGATATATTGGAACTTGTAATCCAGGGGACGGGATATCCGTCACGTTTGTGCCAGAGCATCTAATCCACCAAGGTCGAAATCAGGCCCTATGTCTCTGTAGCACAGAGCAGGAGTCCAGTTAGCTAGCCCTTGGAGTCATTTGATGGTTCTGGGCTCAAGTAGGAGGGCCAGTCGTCCTTCCTCAGGCAACATTGCAGCCCCTTTTGCATCAGGACCTTCTTCCAGCAGCAGGGCAGCAGAGCAGTCTTTCTATTGAGTCTTCCACAGGTTTTAAGCTGTTCTGAAGAGTTTGTCTGATGGTCCAATATTTATACCTGGTGCTAGTTTTGCAGTGGGAGAAACTTCTAGACTTGCCCCTACATCTGGTTCTGGAATTTCCTTTCCCTGGCTCCGAGGGTTCTGAGGTGGCAATAGACTATTGTGATGTCCTTTGTTAGTGTGCTGAGGCAGCCCCTTTGAAGTGCCAATGTAGTCGATGACATCTCCGCCCCTCCCATTCTGCCAAGATGGCCTGTCCTGACAACACCTAGTTTCCCTTTGTATCACTGTCTCGGAGGAATACACAAATGACAACTGACAACTACATCTAATTATGTGACTCAGGACATGAGCTAAATGCACCAAATGGTTAGGACAAGAAAATGCCAATTTTCTAAAAGTGGCATTTTCATTACTGTGACTTAAAATGTGGCTTTACAATTAAAGATGGCTTTAATAAAATTACCTGATATTATTCTGTGGGAGAGGTATGCCTTGCAGTAGTGAAAAACGATTTCAAGAGTTTATTTACTACCAGGACATGTAAAACGTAAAAGCACACATTCAACTTTTTTGAAATTCACTGCACCTTACCATAACTTAGGGGTGACATATGTATCGAAAAGAAAGGCTGAGTCCCAGCAAAAGGGTTATTTTGCCAGATCGTAATGTTTTAAACTGCACATGGGCTGAAATGGCAGGTCTGAGACAGGTTTAATCCAACTACGTAAGTGAGTGACATAATGAGTGTTGCAGGCCCACTAGTAGCATTCATTTTACAGGCCCTTGGTACATGTAGTACCACTTAACTAGGGATTTACAAGTAAGTTAAATGTGCTTTTTTGGTGCAAACAAATTTTGCCATGTCTAGAGGAGTTAGCACAAGCACTTTAGCACATGACAACTGACAACTACATCTAATTATGTGACTCAGGACATGAGCTAAATGCACCAAATGGTTAGGACAAGAAAATGCCAATTTTCTAAAAGTGGCATTTTCATTACTGTGACTTAAAATGTGGCTTTACAATTAAAGATGGCTTTAATAAAATTACCTGATATTATTCTGTGGGAGAGGTATGCCTTGCAGTAGTGAAAAACGATTTCAAGAGTTTATTTACTACCAGGACATGTAAAACGTAAAAGCACACATTCAACTTTTTTGAAATTCACTGCACCTTACCATAACTTAGGGGTGACATATGTATCGAAAAGAAAGGCTGAGTCCCAGCAAAAGGGTTATTTTGCCAGATCGTAATGTTTTAAACTGCACATGGGCTGAAATGGCAGGTCTGAGACAGGTTTAATCCAACTACGTAAGTGAGTGACATAATGAGTGTTGCAGGCCCACTAGTAGTATTCATTTTACAGGCCCTTGGTACATGTAGTACCACTTAACTAGGGATTTACAAGTAAGTTAAATGTGCTTTTTTGGTGCAAACAAATTTTGCCATGTCTAGAGGAGTTAGCACAAGCACTTTAGCACTGTTAATCAGTGGTAAAGTGTGCAGAATACTCAATCCCACAAAACCAAAATGAACAAAAGAGGAGGAGGGAAGGCAAAACCTTTGGGGAAAAACCAAGACACGGATGTCAGGTCTAACATGTAGTACCAAAAGTTTTTCGAGAAATTGGGTGTTAATTCCACAGCAGCAAAAGATCATACTTCTTAAATGTCTGTTCAGTGAGAAATTAGCAATGTGTGAGGGACATTACCTGTGGCAAAATGAGAACTGCCATTAGCTTTCCAAGATGCAATTAGAACTAAATGAGATTTCTGTACTAGTGTCATGATTTCAAAACAACAAATGTTATTATCTAGATTTTGCAGAAACTATTTTAAGCGCTCAGGTGGAAGTTTACACTAGTTAGAAATAGTGCAAGACCCTCAGCTGACCAACCTTGCCACTCTTTGATAAAATCAAGGCAAGGGCACAGCAAGGTGAAAAATACATCATATGCACCAATAGCTGAAATAAAATACAAGCTAGCCCCTGGGTCATCACAGGCTGGACTGCAAAATACTACTAATGCTACTACAACTACTACTACCACTGACCACATTTGTACAATGCACTGTAAGACCTCCATCTCTATATCCGCTCCAAGCAGCAGCTACTACGTAATATAAAATGATTATTGCAAGCATGCCACCACAATATGATAATCTTGCCGAAATCATAATCAACCATCCTTAACACTTTCATGGCTACTAATGCGCTAGGTGCTCTGTGACAATACACTAGACACTCAGCAACAATTGCTACACTTTGTTGGCGTCATTCTTCAGTTCTACCAACACATAATAATTCCCTCTCAAAGTACATGAAACTTTGCTCCAGATATTGGATTGTAATTTACAGATCACAGGTTCGAGGTCCACTCTGAAAACTTTCCATGGTCTTTGCAAACATCACTGAGTGTGTGAAAGTACATTTTTGTTTGATTCAAAGGCTCTTGGAAAAAGACAGGAAGGCTAGTTAAATCACGGATCTTATTTTTATGACCATGCTCAGCTGTTATTCTAAAACATGATTTTACAGTTAAAACACACAATTCTGTGTATTAGTGTTCCCTGCTTGAATTTCAGCTGATTTTCCCTATTACAAAGACATTACCATCCACATCGTAAGGGAAAGACATTTTGATCACAAATCATGCTAAGCCTTGAGTATGGGTAATATTGGAAAAGTAAGGGACATTCCAAACAAAAGCATTTGCGGTCTTTGAATCTGTATGTCATTGCACATCTTAGAAACTAAAGGGAAGGGGATCTGAAAAAGCCTTAAATTTAAAAACTTAAAGATGTCTACTGCCAGTTTTGTTCTCTGACTAAGCAGGTGAAGGAAATTGCTAAAGATGCACATATTTATTGGCATAACAAACCAATGGTTTAACGCAAAATGATACCCCCCCTCACCCCACCCTAGAATGTGAAAAGGGCCAACAGATATACATTGGCCTTGTGCTAAATGGGAGCCCCCTGAAGGGGTCGGGGCCCCTAGGAGTGGTAGACCCTCGTCCCCGCGTATCGCAAGGGGCTGCAAGGGCCTGCTTTACGCCCCTGCAAGGAAGGACTCTTGCTTGAAGTAAATAACTGACAATAACTATATTACCATTTTCAAATAATAAAACTCATGTTTTTGCCTGGAAATCCTGAGAGAATCTGATTCCAGTATTCGATTTTGTGATATAAAAAGTACACAGTAAGGTACCCAAGGTTTGTCTTAATACTCAAAAATAAAGTGAAAGTTCTTTCCAAGTAGTATATAAGTATTACTAATATTGGACGTTCTAAGCAATGGAGTGGGTATATCTCCAGCAGGGGAAAGGAAATACTTAGATATGTGTGTTCATTCGTGTCATTTGAATTATGCCACAAACTAAACTTCGTTCTTGATATTATGTTACTATTATTTCTTAATTAGTCTTGCTTAAAGTAATTTACGGTCTATTTAACCCGTGAATGTTCAGATCAGTATCACTGCCCTTCAAAGGGATAGGTTTGCTTATACTGTGAAAAGGCTTTGGCTAGGGTTGCCTCCAGAATGTCAGTACGTTTGCCGTTGCAGTTCAGAGCCTATGCCGTCCTCTGAGCGAGGCAACTTGATAGTCTTCAACACAATGAACTTGAGCCAGACGGAATCATTAGCCTAGTTCAAGCGTGCTGTCTATTCATGGGGAGCCTGCCATCAGCCATGGTTACGGTCTGTTGATGCATTGTTAATGCTCCATCATTGTGGAGTACAAGGAAGAAAGAGATATGTGCTTGACCGTCAAGGGTTGTATTACTAAGGCTACTGTGCCAATGAATCTCACCGCCACAGCAAACGATACACTGTACTTAAGTTTGACTTACATCAGACTTGCTTTCTTATTAAAATGGTGACAAATGCAAAACATAAACACGCGACTGATTGAACGTATAGTTAAATGTGATGAAATATTGATAAAAAAGTAATGTGGTGTAAACAGAAATCCACAGATGGCATTACACAGTTGTATAAGAAGTTAAATTATTCAGTAGTAAGTAAGGTACCTGCCCTATTGTTTTTCTAACTGCAGATAATGTTTGGATCTTCCATATAAACTAACACAAAGCCAGAATTAAAGCTCCATTCTACGTAGCATAGTGACCTTATAAGTCCATTGAACGATCATAGGTCCATCCCAAATTATCAACTTAAACTTAATCGCCGTCATTAAATGTTAAAGAGCAGTGGCAAACGATCCAGTATTTTGATTTTGTGAGACTTATCAATGGAAGATTTGAGGATGTATGAAATAGCTGTCACCCTCTCATACATCATATCTATACTTCAGAGTAGGTGCTCCGTAAACAGGGGGGAACCAAAATCGCTCTTCATGTTGAAAATAAGTTTTGGCTTTCAATTCTTTTGCTTTAACACAGTGTGAGTGAGATATGTTTTTATTTTTCGATCGGTAAGCACTGCAGACTGAACTCTTTGGGGGTCATTCTGACCTTGGCGGTCCATGACCGCCATGGCGGAGTGCGGCGGAAGCACTGCCAACAGGCTGGCGGTGCTTCCTGGGCGTTTCTGACCGCAGCGGTAAAGCCGCGGTCGGAAAAGGGGAGCCGGCGGTTTCCCGCCGGTTTCCCGCTGGCCCAGGGAACCCGCCATGGCGGCGCTGCTTGCAGCACCGCCATGGGGATTCCGACCCCCTTCCCGCCAGCCTGTTTCTGGCGGTGTCCACCGCCAGAACCAGGATGGTGGGAACGGGTGCCGTGGGGCCCCTGGGGGCCCCTGCAGTGCCCATGCCCCTGGCATGGGCAGTGCAGGGGCCCCCTAACAGGGCCCCACAAAGATTTTCACTGTCTGCTGTGCAGACAGTGAAAATCGCGACGGGTGCCACTGCACCCGTCGCACCCCTTCAACTCCTCCGGCTCCATTCCGAGCCGGCGTCATTGTTGAAGGGGCTGTCCCGCTGGGCCGGCCGGCGGTCTTCTGGCGGTCGCCCGCCGGCCCAGCGGGAAAGCCGGAATGGCGACCGCGGAGCGGTCTTTCGGCGGGAACCGCTTGGCGGGCGGCGACCGCCGACCACCGCGGTCAGAATGACCGCCTTTGTCAGTAATATACAGAAGCAAAAAACAGTGGAATAAAAATGGTTTAATCTGAGATCTGATGGATCTCTGAGCTGCATTAGATATGGTCAACAATGAGACCATTTTGCCTGCCACAGTTAACTGTGTGGGTGTCCACATCCTCTAATTTATTCTTATTCACTACTGTCACACACTTAGAACAGAACTCTATACCCATCACCATCACTTCTTCCTCTCCTTCCATACCAGTAGTATCGACACAACCTGTAATTTCCCTCTCATTATAAAAGGCATGTGTTTACGTTTGTCAATATGTAATGACACTTCCTGTAACAGCTACCTTAACCTCAATCTACATTGCAGTTTCTTTCTGTAGCCATATTTACAACAAAAAGCATGCAGTTGCTGTTTTGTAACCAGTTGACTAACAAAGACACAGCACCTAGTCTTTTTATGCTGAGACTGTCACAGGGTGATTTGACTGCCTGGAAAGGAAACCTTTTTAGTTGGTGTGGATGGTAATCTACCACCATATCATAAACGCCCATATTAGGAACATTATGCACCATATAGCAAGTCCTAGAAACATAATTAGTATGGTATGTCTATAATAGGAACATTCACATACATATATAAAAACATAAAAAATAGGAAAGCAATAAATGAATTAGCAGAGTCTGTAAGTAGAACTTAGAATTTATATATTGTTCCTTTAGGGAGTACCTGGTTTAATGATGAAGGCACCTTCAGTGCCTGGTAGATGAAAAATTGCCCCCCCGGAGCTCCTCTGTGCAAAATGGGGGCCTCTCGTCCTTTGAAACAGAGGGGGGCGGCACACACCTCCTCTGTGCAATGGACAGGCCCCTCCAGGGGCCAGTGATCCTGGGGCCCACCCCTGGGCCACAACCAGCCCTCATGAGGGGGGGACAATTTCCTCAAAAGTAGTGTAGGGGGAGGGGGGGCCACGCACCCCCTCCGATTGTTGATGGGCCCCTCCTGGGGCCCACGATTGCTTGGGGTCCCTCCCGGGCCTGCACTGGCCCTCTGAATTGGGGGGGCACCACAAAACTGGCACTGGCCCACGAGGGGCAAACAAGGGGCCTGCGGCACGGGTGAGTCTCCTCTGAGAGTCTCCCGTGAGTCTGCCGCCCCACACGCTGGAGAGGCGTCTTCCTATCGTTCTTGCCTTCCACAAGTAATAAAGTCCCTAACTTGTTATGTCTAGTTAGAGATTTCAGTCATTTAAAGCTGAGCACACCCCCTGGTAGCTATGGCATAGAGCAGACAGGTTGAACTTAGAGAAAAAGTGTAAAATATTTAGTAGTACCTAAACAGAATAAAAAGTCAAAAAACAAAACACAACAAAGATCTCACCCTACTTTAAAAAATAGAGAAAACAAATACCAAGCAAAATGACATTCTTACTACCAAAATCCAAAAAGGGGAACCAGACTGTTAGAAATTGAGTTTCTGGTTGGCTAGGGTATGCACCTCAGCCAGGCAGAACCCACCCACTGTAGTCAGGGCAAGGGAGTTACACGTCCCAGATAACCCCTGCTCACCCCATTGGTAGCTTGGCACGAGCAGTCAGGCCTATCCCAGAGGCAATGTGTAAAGCATTTGCACAACACACACAACACACGTAACGCACTATCACCACCACAAAGGAAACACAACACCAAGTTATATGAAAATATACTGTATTGTACACAATGCAATTATTAGACCAAACATCACATATCAGAATTATCCTGCTACCTTAGCAGTTGTCAGAACGTTACACATTAGTTACTCTGCAAACTAGCAGTGGTCACATATAACAAACAGGTTACTCAGTATTCTGCAACATAAGCAGTAGTCAGGAAACACGTTACTACACCAAAGCACTTGTCATAAGAATATCATAAACGCCCATAGTAGGAACATTATACACCATATGGCAAGTCCTAGAAACATATTAGTATGGTATGTCTATAATAGGAACCTTCACATACATATATAAAAACATCAAAAATAGGTAAGCAATAAATGAATTAGCAGAGTCTGTAAGTAGAACTTGGAATTTATATATTGTTCCTTTAGGGAGTACCTGGTTTAATGATGAAGGCACCTTCAGTGCCTGGAAGACGAAAAATTGCCCCCCCGGAGCTCCTCTGTGCAAAATGGGGGCCTCTCGTCCTTTGAAACAGAGGGGGACGGCACGCACCTCCTCTGTGCAATGGACGGGCCCCTGGGGGCTCCCCGGGCCACAACCAGCCCTCATGAGGGGGGGCAATTTCCTCAAAAGTAGTGTAGGGGGAGGGGGGCGCCACGCACCACCTCCGATTGGTGATGGGCCCCTCCTGGGGCCCATGATTGCTTGGGGTCCCTCCCGGGCCTGCACTGGCCCTCTGAATCAGGGGGGTACCACAAAACTGGCACTGGCCCACGAGGGGCAAACAAGGGGCCTGCGGCATGGGTGAGTCTCCTCTGAGAGTCTCCCGTGAGTCTGCAGCCCCACCCGCAGGAGAGGCGTCTTCCTCTCGTTCTTGCCTTCCATGGAGTTCCGGCCCAAAGCAAGGCCTTCTGCCGCCCTGGGGGCATTCTATGGAGCAGACCTTGCCCCGGGAGCACCAATAGGAGCACGCTTGCTCCTGACTTCTGAAAAGAGGTTTCCTTCGTGCCCCGGGTGCACTGCGAAGCGCGCTTCACTCACGCTTGGGTGAACAGCCTCCCCGGGCTGCGGCGGTGATCCTAAGCATCACGACGCGCTTTTCAAAGTGCTGGGACACTAAATTAACGGTGGTGAAGTTCGGGCAAAACACAGCTGGAGAGAGCTTTTCCGAAGCGCTGAACGAAGAGCAGATGAAGCACTCTTCGTCTTAAAAATTGATGCAGGGGTGAGGGACCACAGCACCCTGCCCATGTGGGACAATGTTCTGGAAAAAGGCCCACAGGTGATGGGCCCAGCAACAGGCCAGCACAAAAAAGATGCAGCAAGTGACAAGTCCTTCACAGTGACCCAGCAGATCACAGGTCATCACAGCAGCAGTCCATGGCAGTCCCTGGTGAGTCCTTCCAGCCTTTCTGGATCCAGTTCCCAGATGTTTCAAAGAGTCTCCAAATTGTGGGGAAAATTTCCCTGTACTTATACTCAGTCCTTACAGTGTTTTACAATGGTGGGGAGAGGAGGTTCCAACCAGTTACAACTGGTTCCGGGAGTGCCCCCTCTCTCCTTCAGCACAGGCTCCAAACATCAATGGGGGGTAAACAACCCTATTGTGTGAGGCCAGGGCACAACCTTTACAAATGTAGGTGTGCCTCACCTTTCCCTTCTCTCAGCCCTAGAAGACTATTCAGTATGCAGATGCACCTCTGTGACATCGCCACCCTCCCTGTGTACAGGCTTCCTGTAAAGTATGCACAAAGCCCCAACTGTCACTCTGCCCAGACGTGGATTGGAGTCAAGCTGCAAAACACCACAGTCATGAACACAGAGAAATGTGCACTTTCTAGAAGTGGCATTTCTGTGATAGTAATAAAAAATACACCTACACCAGTAAGCAGCCTTTCTTATCACTATCACAACCATACCAAACATGCCTACGCTACCCCTCATAAATCAGACAATACCCCTTACACATAAGGCAGGGCATTTCTAATGCAATCCCATGAGAAGGCAGCACTCACAGCACCAAGTTAGGCTGTTTGTCACTACCAGGACAGGCCATGCAACCTGGCACATGTCCTGCCTTCTACATACATGGCACCCTGCCCATAGGGCTAGCTAGGGCGTACATTTGGGGTGACTTACATGTAGTAAAAGGGGAGTTCTGGGCCTGGCAAGTAAATTTAGATGTGCGCACACAGGCCCTGCACTAGCAGGCCTGAGACAGGTTTGAAAGTCTACTTCAGTGGGTGGCACAAGCAGCGCTGCAGGCCCACTAGTAGTATGTAATTTACAGGCCCTTAGTATCGAGATACCACTGTACAAGGGACTTATAGGTAAATTAGATATGCCAATTAGGTATAAGCCAATCATATCAACTTTAGATGGGAGAGCACCTGCACTTTAGCACTGGTCAGCAGTGATAAAGTGCTGAGAGGCCTAGAGCCAACAGCGACAGGTCAGAAAAAATAGGAGGCAGGAGGCAAAAAGACTGGGGATGACCCTGCATAAGGAAAAAAGTCCAACACAGACATATGACTTTTTATAGATTGCGAGGGGGAAAAGACCCAAGAAGAGCAAAGCAACATTGGTAATCAATGGTCACAGTAGACAGGACCTAGGTGTGATTTGAGACAGACTGAGATGAAGCACAGGTCTGATACATTGAGTAGACTGGCTCCCTAGGGCCTGGAAGGAGAGAAGTTTGAAAAAGGTTCTCAGTTTCAAACTGAAAAGGAACTTTATAATTTGTTTAAAGGAAAACTCTTCTTCGCATGGCTGATAGGCCATGGCATGTCCAATGGGATATTTTCCTTAACCGGTCCTCTGATGCTCTGAAGCTAATCTTTCGAAAAAGTTATCAAACTTCTTTTGATGCCAAAAAATACAGGAATACACTTCTATGGCCCACAGGACTTTAGGGGGAGCTCTTAGATGCTATCAAGGTGTCAGGCAGAGGGCAATAGCAAAGTACAGTCCAGGTCCAGTTGCCATTTGTCAGTTGTCCTCTTCAGGAATGTCCTCTTCAGCTTTGTTATGTTTTTGGAGTCACCCAAGAGATCAGTCTTATGCTCAGTGTGGAGCTTTCTGGCCTTGGATTTCAAGAAGTAAGTGATCCAACCTTCTCCGCTCCTTCTCATCGGTCAAAGATGCCAACTGCAGCTGGTTCAGTCTACATGGTACAATTTCGTAAGTCTAGCAGTGTTCTGACAGGGTGAAACAATAATGAATGCTCTAGCTAGTGGGTGGGGATGGCTCCTGGGCACTCCCTAACCACTAAGGTAAAATTTCCCTGGGACAACACCTTCCACAACGTGTATTTCTGCAAGCAGGCCCAAAATGCCTGGTGCCAGGGAGCTTTCAAGATGACAAAAGTCTTTGACCACACTGAACTTGGGCTATGAGAGATAGGGGTGTGTGTGTCAGAGTATCATGGGGATATAATTTGTGTCCTTTCACATCTATTTCTAAAATCCACTTTGTATAGGGCACTGTGCCCTTAAAACAAACTCAGAAACAGAAGTCCAGTAAGACAAAGGCAGGGTTCTTTAGTAACCAGACCAAGTATACACAAGTATTACCTTGGCATCCTGGTATCTCCATTTCATATGTGCCCCAATTGCTACATATGGCTTAACAGTCTGTCGACCAGAATTTGACTGTGTGGAGTCAATCAGGATACCCACAATCCTGACTCTGAATATTATGTGGATCTTAGAGGTGTCATTCTGCCCATGCAGGTCAGCTTATTGTTTGTGCCTGGGAGACTTTTCACACCTATATGAAGGCTGAGCAGAGGCTGGGAGAAGCTGGAGAGTCAATGTAAATTCGTTTCCATGACCTCAGGCAGGCAAAATTTAACTTTGGAAAAAAGTTACCTTTCATTAATATTTCTAAATATACTAATTCACCACTAAATATGGTTTTCATTAACTATCAAATGGTGGTTTAATTATTTTTCAAGATGGTCCCAATCCCAAGAAACAGTATTAATATTTGAATCTCCACTCTGATTTTCACCAATGGACTGCCATACTGAAAATACCCGTTAGGTCCTTGTCACTGTAGGAATGTGGCAATATTAATTTTCTACATGTCCCATCTATAAATACCATGCACCCTACTTTGTGGATTGCTCGATCAACACAGGGGTGAGTTATTCATATTTAATAGGGAGTTTGTTATTTGTCAAAAATAGTTATTTTATAAGGTTGCACTGCAGGTTTAAACTACAGCAGTCACGCTACAATGCAAAAATGGTGGACCTGAAGCCATGTTGTGCTTTGTTACACCAGTGAATGACACTATAAGTGCTGTAGTCCACAGATGACATTTCGGCCCTTATTATGACATTGGCCGTAAATTCCACTTACTGCTGTGCTGACAGGCGCCAACTTACCGCCGCGCTGGTGAACATCCGTTCACCATATTATGACACACATACACCAATCAGACAGAATACAGCCACATACACAAATCTGCCAGACCAAAGGTCAGTGATAAACTGGCAGTCTCAAAACCCACACCGTTACACCAATATAACAACACCCATCACATTATGAACCACGAATCGCCAAGGCGGACATTCAATGCTGGTAAACCATTGGGGGTACATACCACCGTGCTCACAATGGACACCCACAGACAAAACAACACCACATTGGACAATTCCAACAACACACACCTGACACTCATACACACACCACATCTACACACCCACACCACTAGAAAACACACACCCACATTACCCACAACCCTTTACAAATACAAATCATTGCCACCAGACAGACACCATGACAACACATCACACCCATAGACCCCTCACACACTCCACATCACACACCCCAACATATTACCCAAAACACCCTCACCAACACCCCTCAAATAATAGCCATGGTACCACAAAGGCAACCCCGTTTCACTGAGGAGGAGTTAAGGGTCATGGTGGAGGAAATTGTCAGGGTAGAGCCACAGCTATTTGGAGCACAGGTGCAGCAGATATCAATAGCAAGGAAGATAGAGCGATGGCGGAGAATCGTGGACAGGGTCAACTCAGTGAAACAGCACCCTAGAACAAGGGACAACATCAGGAAGAGGTGGAACGACATACAGGGGAAGTTACGTTCCATAGCAGCAAGGCACCAGCTTGCTAAATAGAGGACTGGCAGTGGACCCCTACCTCCTCCCCCACAGCTTACAGCATGGGAGGAGCAGGTACTGGCAATACTGCATCCTTAGGGCCTGGCCGGAGTTGGAGGAGCATTGGGCACTGGTAAGTCAACTTTTAACAATTATCACCCCCCATTCCTGCATGCCAACACACACTCTCACCCTCACTCCCATCACTCTACTCCATCCCACACACTCCTCCATCACATCACACTAATCCCAATGCCAAGCCCTGCATGCTGTACCAATGCATGGACACCCATCCCAGTCCTGCATGGAGACTCATCACTAAAGAATGCAGAGCATAGGGAAACTAACAATTCCACAATACACCAACATACACAAGCAAAAGCTGGCAGGGCAGCAACAACCATAGAGGGGAAGCTAGGGAAGTACAAATGTCACACACCTGAAGCATAATACATCATTTACATTCCCACAGGTGCCCCAGCCAATGTCAATGGAGAGGAGGCGCCATCACTATCCAGTCCCCCAACAGAAGAGGCCCTCAGTGATGACTTTAACTCTGGACTTCCGCATCTGGAAAATCTACCTGGCCCATCAGGGACCACTGGACAGTCGGTCACCCAAGCCCAGTCACAGACCACCACAGAGCCTCCCCTATCAGGATCCAACACCACAGCACCCACCCAGCGTACCCACACCTCTGTCCCCAGGACACATCAATCAGCAGTGTGCCCACCTGTACAGGGACCCCAGTCCACACCTCGCCCCCAAGACAATCAGGGACCTGGGGTCAGTGACAGTGGGCACACCGTTCAGGGGACAGAGGCACAGGCTGACAGGGACACTGGGAGGACTGCTGTGCACCAGGGGGTGGACAGAACAAGGGGACTGACTCTCCAGGAGGCACACTCTGAGATCCTGGGAGTCTACCAACACTCCCAGAACAAGATGGGCCAGAAACTAGACCACGTGCAGGGGAACAGGTGGCTGCAGGAGGGACAGCATCAGGGGATCAGGGAGGACTTGCAGGCCATCAAAAACACCCTAATCTCCATAGCAGGGGTGCTGGCAGACATGGCCAACATTTTGAGGGAGGCAGTGTCACACCAGCGGGCCCCTACCACTAGTCAGTCATCTGAACAGCCCTCCACTTCTGCTGCTGCTAGTGGCCAGGAGGCCCCGCCACAGGACCAACAGGCACCAGCACCTCTCCCCCTGCAGAAGGTGAACCAGACCCACAAACGTTCCCTGCGAACCAGACAGATGCCAGCAACACTTGCCAAGATCACCGCCAAGAAAAGAGACTCTGACCAGACAGTGGCCTGACCTGTTTTGGCTGGAGATCGCTCCCCTGCGCCTGCAGCACCACCTTGCTGCACCGTGTCCCCTGACCCCCGCCCACGCCGCCGATCACGTATTCGAGGCTGGTAAGCAATACCAGACCTTCCTATACCAGCGTGTCCGTTTTCCCCAGCGTGTCTGTTTTTCCCACCCACCTGTTGTGCACTGTCTCCGCTGCCCTATATTGCTCTTTCACAGTGCCTTGCTGTCTTCTTTACCGCCTGTATCGTTTTAATTGTGCCTTGCTTTCCTGCTCTCTTTTTCTCGTTAACTATTCCTTGCTCTCTTCCTTGCCGCCTGTATCGTTTTAATTGTGCCTTGCTTGCCTGCTCTCTTTTGCTCTTTCACTGTGCCTTGCTCTCTTCCTTGCCGCCTGTATTGTTTTAATTGTGCCTTGCTTTCCTGCTCTCTTTTGCTCTTTCACTGTGCCTTGCTCTCTTCCTTGCCACCTGTATCGTTTTAATTGTGCTTTGCTTTCCTGCTCTCTTTTGCTCTTTCACTATACCTTGCTCTCTTCCTTGCCGCCTGTATCGTTTTCATTGTGCCTTGCTTTCCTGCTCTCTTTTGCTCTTTTGCTCTTTCACTGTGCCTTGCTCTTTTCCATTTGCACCATTTTCAAATTAGTTGCCTGTTTTCCGATTGTGCCCAATCTGTGCATTTTTCCCCGCCACTGCACCACTGCGGCCCCACCCCCCCTGCATCCCCTTTCGCTTTTCCCTCCCGTCTCCCGCCTCCCAGCTGCTCCTCCCTCACACCTCCCCCTCTTAATGCCAGTCGCTGCGCGACACGGGTGAGTAACCTGACCTGTTGTGGCCGGAGATCGCTCCCCTGTGCCTGCAGCACCACCTTGCTGCACTGTGTCCCCTGACCACGCCCACGCCGCCGATCGCGTGTGTCGAGGCCGGTAAGCATTAACAAACCTTCCTGTACCAGCATGTCCGTTTTCCCCAGCGTGTCTGTTTTTTCCCACCCACCTGTTGTGCACTGTCTCCACTGCCCTATATTGCTCTTTCACTGTGCCTTGCTCTCTTCCTTGCCACCTGTATCGTTTTCATTGTGCCTTGCTCTTTTCCGTTTTCACCATTTTCAAATTAGTTGCCTGTTTTCTGATTGTGCCCACTCTGCCCAGTCTGTGTATTTTTCCCTGCGCTGCATCCCTGCGGCCCTTCCCCCACACCCCCATTTGCTTTTCCCTCCCGCCTCCCAGCTGCTCCTCCCCCTCTTAATGGCAGTTGCTGCGCGGCTCACGGAAACGTGGACGAACCACTCGTCAGAGCCCGACATAGCCATAGCCACCCCCACGGGATACAAACTCCAACGCAAAGACCGCCTCAACAAGCTCGGGGGTGGCATCGCCATCCTTCACAAAGACACCATCAAGGTCACCACCAACACACACAACACCCTCAACAACGCAGAACACATGCACTTCCTTATCCACATAAATAACAACACCACCCTCAGAGGCACACTTGTATGCAGACCCCCAGGAAAACGTCCCCCCTTCTGTGACACCATCACTAACGCCATCAGCTCGCACACCCTCACCTCCACAGATTACATCCTCCTAGGCAATTTCAACTTTCACCTAGAGAACCTCCACGACCACAACTCCTCCGCCCTCCTAGACAACCTCACCAACCTCGGACTCAAGCAACTGGTCACAGCACCCACCCACTCAGCAGGACACACTCTCAATGCAATCTTCACCTCAAGCCAACACATAACCTATACACACACCACCGAACTCCACTGGACCGACCACCACTGCGTCTATTTCTCCTTCACCAAACCCGCCACACACCACCACCGACCCACCACCCCCTACCGCATGTGGGACAAGATCCCCACAGAACGCCTGAACTCCCAACTGGCACAGAACCCCCCCTAGTGCCAACGACCCCAACACCGCGGCACACAACCTCACAAAATGGATGACCACCTGCGCAGACTCACTCGCCCCCCCTAAAAAAAAAACACTACCACCCGCAACATCAAGAATGCCCCATGGTTCACCGCAGAACCCCAAGACTCCAAACGCAAATGCTGCAAAGCAGAGAAAGCCTGGCGACAAGAACCCTCCACTACAAACTTCTCCACCCTCAAAACCTCCACCGGCAACCACCACCAACTCATGCGCACCACCAAAAGAGCACACTACAAGGAACGCATCGACAACAACTCCCAAAACAGTAAAGAACTCTTTACCGTCATCAAAGAGCTCTCCAAACCCAAAGCCAGCAACCTCGACCCCACACACACCCAGACCCTCTGCAACGCCCTCTCAAACCACTTCCACTGCAAAATCCTGGACATACACAACAGCTTCATACCACACACATCCGCCACACACAACACAGACCCCCCTCACACCCCTCAAGTCTACTTACCACCTGGGCCCCCACCACCGAGGAAGAAGCGAAAAAAACAATGAACTCCATCGCCTCTGGATCACCCTCCGACCCCTTCCCCCACTGAATCTACAACAAAGCCAGCCCAACCATCGCCCCCATACTTCGAGACATAATCAAAAGCTCATTCAACACCGCCACCTTCCCAGACCCCTGGAAACACGCAGAAGTTACTGCACTGCTAAAAAAACAAAGCCGATCCAGACGACCTCTCCAACTATCGCCCCATCTCTCTCCTCCCCTTACCTGCCAAGGTCGCTGAAAAACTAGTGAATGCCTGCCTATCCCACTTCCTCGAGGAAAACCACACACTCGACCCCTCCCAATCTGGGTTCCGCAAAAACCATAGCACGGAAACCTCCCTCATCGCATGCACTGACGACATCAGAACCAAAGTCGACAGGGGCGATACTGTTGCGCTCATTCTCCTGGACCTCTCCGCAGCCTTTGACACTGTCTGCCACCAAACACTCTGCACACGCCTTCACAGCTATGGCGTTCGACACACAGCCCTAGACTGGATCTCCTCATTCCTCACCAACAGGACCCAAAAAGTCCGCCTCCCACCCTTCCAATACACTGCCACCAAAATCATCTGCAAAGTCACCCAAGGATCATCACTCAGCCCCACACTTTTCAACATTTACATGATCCCTTTAGCCAACATCCTCCAACCACATGGCATCACCATTCTCTCCTACGCAGACGACACCCAACTCATCTTCTCCCTCTCCCGCAACCTCAATACCGCCAAAAGCAACCTCCACACTGCACTCCTCGACACCGCCGCCTGGATGACAGCCAACCACCTCAAGCTCAACTCCAACAAAACCAAGATCATCATTTTCGGCCCCCACAATTCTATATAGGACACCTCATGGTGGCCCACCACCCTAGGCTCCGCACCTACCCCAGCACCCCACGCATGCAACCTTGGCATCATCCTCGACCCCTCCCTCACCATGACCCAGCAAATCAACGCCGTCACCTCCTCCTGCTTCAACACACTGTGCATGCTGAAAAAAACCTTCAAATGGATTCCCACAGAGACCAGGAAAACTGTCACTCACGCACTAATCAGTAGCAGGCTAGACTACGGCAATACCTTATACGCCGGCACCACACTCAAACTCAAGCGCAAACTTTAGAGAATCCAGAACACAGCCGCACGACTCCTCATGAACCTCCCCTGCCACAAATATATCTCACAACACATCAAATCACTCCACAGTGCAGCCATCGGAGAGTGCAGGGGCTGAGCAGGAGCCTCCCACAACCACCACCACAGTGCAGCCATCGGAGGGTGCAGGGACTAAGCAGGAGCCTCCCACAACCACCACCACAGTGCAAACATCGGAGAATGCAGGGGCTGAGCAGGAACCTCCCACAACCACCCCCACAGTGCAGCCGTGACCGCCGGCGGACACCATATAGTCCAGCCTCCAAGGGCTGCTGTGCGGCCTGCCCCTACCAGAACCAGTGGGCACGACACCCACTCAGGAGACTGCGGCCTTGCACTCCCCAGGACAAAGCAATGGGCATGTTGCCCCCTCCAGAACCCATGGGCCAGACACCCACTCAAGAGACTTTGGCCTTGCACTCCCCAAGACTAAGACCAATGGGCATGTTGCCCCCTCCAGAACCAGTGGGCAAGACACCCACTCAAGAGACTTTCACCTTGCACTCCCCAAGACTAAGAGCAATGGGCATATTGCTCCCTCCAGAACCAGTGGGCAAGACACCCACTCGAGAGACTTTGGCCTTGCACTCCCCAGTAATAAGAGCAATGGGCATGTTGCCCCCTCCAGAAACAGTGGGGAAGACACCCACTCGAGAGACTGTGGCCTTGCACTTCGAGGACAAAGAGCACAGGGCATGTTGTCCCCTCCAGAACCAGTGGGCAAGACACCCACTCGAGAGACTGTGGCCTTGCACTACCCAGGACAAAGAGCCCAGGGCATGTTGCCCTCTCCAGAACTAGTGGGCTTGTTTCCGCATCTGGCTGAGGTGCCCCCTCTCCCCCTGAGATGCCTGCCTATTTGCCAACTGATGCCTCTGCAGTGTTCTCTCCGGATTGGCGCAAGATTCGAGTGGGGCCTTGGACTGTGCCCTGTGGCAATGTGGTGTGAAAAAAGTCCTGGCGCAAACCAGAATATTATTTTTCTTTCAATTTTACCAGCAGAGCAAATCAGGGTAGCTCCACGTGGGCATAAATAATTACAAGCTGTTAGAAATGGGGTCTTTGGTTGGCAGTCTGGTTACCCCCTGTCCAAGCAAGGACCCTCACTCTAGTCAGGGTAGGTCACACACAATCCAAATTATCTTGTGCCCATCCTCTGGTAGCTTGGCAATGAGCAGTCATGCTTAACTTAGAAGGCAATGCGTAAAGTATTTGTGCAATAACACAGTAGAACACCACAAAAATACACCACACAATGTTGAGAAAAATATATAGGCCCTCATTACAACCCTGGTGGTAAATGCCGCCTACCGCCGTGCTGACGGCTGCCAAGATACTCTGAGCGCAGCAGTAATCTGCCACAGGTATTATGTCCCACACTGATAATTCTGCCACAATACAGACACCCACACAAGTCCGCCAGACCAAAGGTCAGCAATAAACTGGCGGCACCAAAACCCACCCCGTTACACCAACAGGAATACGCCCACAGTATCACAACCCACTAATCACTGTGGCGGTCTTTCAAACGCGGTAAACCATTGGCGGTACACACCGCTGCGCTCATAATACATACACACTAACAAAACTCCACCACATTGGACAATTCAAACCACACACACCTGACACACATACACACACCACACCCACACAACACTATAAAACACACATACAATACCCACAACCCTTTACAGCGAAAAAAAGAGATAGCAAGCAGAGAGAGACAAGCAAGGAGCAACCACGCAATCAGAGGCACAGAACACCACACACCATCCACGCACATCACAGCATACAACACATCACCCCACACATCACCCCACGCATCCTCACACATATCACTCACACTATATTCATGGCACCCCAAAGACAACCCAGATTTTCAGAGGAGGAGCTAAGGGTCATGGTGGAGGAAATCATCCAGGTAGAGCCACAGCTGTTCGGATCACAGGTGCAGCAGACCTCCATTGCAAGGAAGATGGACCTATGGTGGAGAGTCGTGGACAGGGTCAATACTGTGGGACAGCACCCCAGAGTAAGGGATGACATCAGGAAGAGGTGGAACAACCTACGGGGGAAGATGCGTTCTGTGGTTGCAAGACACCAGGTAGCAGTACAGAGGACTGGCAGTGGACCCTCACCTCCTCCCCCACAACTAACAACATGGGAGGAGCAAGTCTTGGCGATCATGCATCCTGAGGGACTTGCAGGAGTATTAGGAGGACTGGACTCTGGTAAGTCAAATCTTTACTAATATATCCCCCTCCCTATCTGCATGCCATCACATACCCCCACCCTTACCCTCACTCCCATCACTCCATCACCTCACATATACCCCACCATCACAACCCACTCATCCCATTACCAAGCCCTGCATGCAACACCAATGCATGGAGACCACTCACAGACCTGCATGGACACCCATCACCAAAGTATGCCCAGTAAGGAGACTCATCCACCCAACAAATTCACCACCCACACAAGGCCAAGCCAACAGGGAAAGCACAGTCATACAGGGAAACACACCCATATGCAAGATGGCACATGCAGATACATTAACAATGCATTTGCATCCCAACAGGAAGGGGTCTCAACGTCACTGGAGAGGAGGTGCCAGCTACAACCAGTCCCCCCACAGAAGAGGCCCACAGTGACAACAGCAGCTCTGCACGCCTGGATCAGGATGACCAACCTGGCCCATCAGGGGCCTCTGGACAGTAGGTTCCCCTGCCACAGGCCCAACCCACCACAGAGCTGCCCCCCTCAGGAAACACCAGCACAGTACCCACCCAGCGGGCCCATGCCACTGTCCCCAGGACGCGTCAATCAGCAGTGTGTCCACCACTACAGGGACCCCGGGCAACCCCACGAACCCAGGACGATCAGGGACCTGGGGTCAGTGGCAGTAGGCACACGGTTCAGGGGACAGAGGCAGAGGACAACAGGGAAGCTGGGAGGACTGCTGTGCGACAGGGTTGGGGAAAGGACTAGGGAACCCACTCTCCACGAGGCCCCTTCCAACATCCTGGGAGCATACCACTATTCCCAGGAGACCATGGGCCAGATATTGACCAAGTTGCAGGAGACCCAGCGGCTGCAGGAGGGACAGTACCTGGGGATCAGGGAGGACCTAACAAAAATCTACACCACCCTGGTCACCATTGCAGCGGTGCTGGCTGACATGGGCAAAATCATGAGGGAGGCAGTGGCACAACAAAGGGCGCCTGACACTAGCCAAACCAAGCAACAGCCTTCCACCTCCGCTGGCACTAGTGGACAGGAGGCCCCGCCACAGGACCAACAGGCCACCAGCACCCCTCCCTTGCAGAAGGAGAACCACCCCACAAACAGTCCCTGCGATCCAGGCAGAAGACAGAGAACATTGCCAAGACCCCCACCAGGAAATAGGACTCTCCTGATAGTCACCCTTCTGTCCCACTCTGTTACCCTGTCCACCTTGAACTGCCATTGCACCCCTTCCTATGCCCCATAGGACAATGGACCTGTGATACCAAGAGACTGGACTCTGACGGTCCAGCGGGTATCTCCAAATGGCTGCAGCGGGAGTGCGGACGCATTGGCGGCCGCCCGGTGGTCCGATCTTGGCGGGCGGCTTCGGGCGATAGTGTCTTACCTGAGTGTCACTGGAAGTACTGTTGTATAATATTTGTTCTGTTGTCAACATCTTCTTCCTCTGCCTCCTCTTCCTCACTATCCACAGGCTCCACCACTGCCACAAGACCATCTCCAGGCACATCCTCCTGCAGAAAAGGCACCTGGCGTCCCAAGACCAGGTTGTGCAACATACAACATGCAACCATGACCTGGCACACCTTCTTGGGTGAGTAGTACAGGGATCCACCTGTCAGATGGAGGCACTGGAACCTGGCCTTCAGGAGGCCGAAGGTTCTCTCAATTATCCTCCATGTACACCCATGTGCCTCATTGTAATGTTCCTCTGCCCTTGTCCTGGCATTCCTCAGTGGGGTCAGTAGCCATGAGCGGTTGGGGCAACCAGAGTCACCTGCAAATATAGGGTGACAACTGTTAGCTACACACTAACCCTTAGTGGCAATCCCATACCCAGACACCAACTTATATTCAGTGGGGACCTTTGGCTCACCTATTAGCCTCACCCGCTCACCCGGTGCCTCTAGAGTTGGTCCATCACATATGGGATGCTGCTATTCCTCAATATAAATGTGTCATGCACAGAGCCAGGATATTTGGTATTCACATGGTAGATGTACTGGTCTGCCAAACACACTATCCGCACATTCATCGAGTGATAGCTTTTCTTATTCCTGTAAACCTGTTCATTTATCTGGGGGGGGGAAGACAAATTCTACATGGGTACCATCAATGGCACCAATGATGTTTGGGATATGTCCCAGGGCATAAAGGTCAGCCTTCACTGTGGCCAAATCATCCACCGGGGGGAACACGATGTAGCTGCGAATGTGTTTCAGCAGGGCAGACAACACTCTGGTCAACACGTTGGAAAACATGGGCTGAGACATCCCTGATGCCATGGCCACTGTTGTTTGAAAGGAACCACTTGCCAAGAAATGGAGCACTGACAGGACCTGCACTAGTGGGGGGATACCTATGGGCTGGCGGATAGCTGACATCAGGTCTGGCTCCAATTGGGCACACTGTTCTTGGATTGTGGCACAATAAAGTCTGTATGTGATGATAATGTGTCTGTCCTCCATTGTCGCAAGGTCCGCCAGGGGTCAGTACACCGGAGTATGCCGCCATCTCATAATCTGCATCAGCGATTGTAGCCTATGGAAGAGAGTGATGATCAGAGGGTCATATTTCCACATATATTGCACTAATGTTGCTGATTTTACTTTACAGAAGCAGTATGTGAAGTCGAGAGTCAGTTGATGTGCAAGTGTCTGCTGTGACGCAGTTAGGTGCCATGGCCTGTGCACCCCTTAAATGGCGGCTGCCTGACCTATGAGGATGGACAAGTGGAAATGAGGTAAGTGCGCTGGCGTTATGCGCCATTGCGGTAGGCGGTCGATGACCGCCGCGCAGATTCGCATTGGTTATTATTGGGCCCTATGGGTTCCAGGAGCCAATTGCGATGTACGCCGGCGGTGACGGTACGCAACGCCGCGGACAACACCGCCATTTTCTATCTGTTCACACATTTGCTACCTGACCTTCAACAAGAGAGGACCTACACTGCAAGTGCTGCTGTGACCTGAGTCTGGAAGCGACAATGGCTCATGTGCCTGGGGAAAGGGCCCCTGCCTTCACTGTGGAGGAGTTGGAGAAACTGGTTGATGGGGTCCTACCCTAGTACACGTTACTCTACGGTCCTCCAGACAAACAGGTGAGTACACTGTGAGCATGATGCGTGTGCCATGAATGTTTGGAGTGCTGTGTGTGTAAGCCACATGTGGGGGGGGTGCAGAGGGTTCCTGGGCAGAGTGCTGCTGTGAGAAAGTAGCCTCTTTTTAGCCTTGTTACCCCCACTTTTGGCCTGTTTGTGAGTGTATGTCAGGGTGTTTTCACTGTCTCATTGGGATCCTGCTAGCCAGGGCCCAGTGCTCATAGTGAAAACCCTATGTTTTCAGTATGTTTGTTATGTGTCACTGGGACCCTGCTAGTCAGGACCCCAGTGCTCATAAGTTTGTGACCTATAGGTATGTGTTCCCTGTGTGATGCCTAACTGTCTCACTGAGGCTCTGCTAACCAGAACCTCAGTGGTTATGCTCTCTCTTTACAAATTGTCACTAACAGGCTAGTGACCAATTTCACCAATTTACATTGGCATACTGGAACACCCTTATAATTCCCTAGTATATGGTACTGAGGTACCCAGGGTATTGGGGTTCCAGGAGATCCCTATGGGCTGCAGCATTTCTTTTGCCACCCATAGGGAGCTCTCACAATTCTTACACATGTTATTTCACAGCCATTTTACACTGCACTTAAGTAACTTATAAGTCGCCTATATGTCTAACCTTTACCTGGTAAAGGTTGGGTGCTAAGTTACTTAGTGTGTGGGCACCCTGGCACTAGCCAAGGTGCCCCCACATTGTTCAGGGCCAATTCCCCGGACTTTGTGAGTGCGGGGACACCATTACACGCGTGCACTACATATAGGTCACTACCTATGTGTAGCTTCACAATGGTAACTCCGAATATGGCCATGTAACATGTCTAAGATCATGGAATTGCCCCCTCTATGCCATCCTGGCATTGTTGGTACAATCCCATGATCCCACGGGTCTGTAGCACAGACCCAGGTACTGCCAAACTGCCTTTTCAGGGGTTTCACTGCAGCTGCTGCTGCTGCCAACCCCTCAGACAGGTTTCTGGCCTCCTGGGGTCCAGCCAGGCTTGGCCCAGGAAGGCAGAACAAAGGACTTCCTCAGAGAGAGGGTGTTACAGCCTCTCCCTTTGGAAAATGGTGTGAAGGCAGGGGAGGAGTAGCCTCCCCCAGCCTCTGGAAATGCTTTCATGGGCACACATGGTGCCCATTTCTGCATAAGCCAGTCTACACCGGTTCAGGGACCCCTCAGCCCTGCTCTGGCGCGAAACTGGACAAAGGAAAGGGGAGTGACCACTCCCCTGACCTGCACCTCCCCTGGGAGGTGCCCAGAGCTCCTCCAGTGTGCTCCAGACCTCTGCCATCTTGGAAACAGAGGTGCTGCTGGCACACTGGACTGCTCTGAGTGGCCAGTGCCAGCAGGTGACGTCAGAGACTCCTTCTGATAATCTCCTTCAGGTGTTGCTAGCCTATCTTCTCTCCTAAGTAGCCAAACCCTCTTTTCTGGCTATTTAGGGTCTCTGCTTTGGGGAATTCCTTAGATAACGAATGCAAGAGCTCATCAGAGTTCCTCTGCATCTCTCTCTTCACCTTCTGCCAAGGAATCGACTGCTGACCGCACTGGAAGCCTGCAACACTGCAACAAAGTAGCGAAGACGACTACTGCAACTCTGTAACGCTGATCCTGCCGCCTTCTCGACTGCTTTCCTGGTGGTGCATGCTGTGGGGGTAGTCTGCCTCCTCTCTGCACTAGAAGCTTCGAAGAAATCTCCTGTGGGTCGACAGAATCGTCCCCCTGCAACCGCAGGCACCAAAGAACTGCATCACCGGTACCCTGGGTCTCCTCTCAGCATGACGAGCGAGGTCCCTTGAATCCAGCAACCCTGTCCAAGTGACTCTCACAGTCCAGTGACTCTTCAGTCCAAGTTTGGTGGAGGTAAGTCCTTGCCTCCCCACGCCAGACTGCATTGCTGGGAACAGCGACTTTTGCAGCTACTCCGGCCTCTGTGCACTTCCGGCAGAAATCCTTCATGCAAAGCCAAGCCTGGGTCCACGGCACTCTAACCTGCATTGCACGACTTTCTAAGTTGTCCTCCGGCGACTTGGGACTCCTTTGTGCGACTTCGGGTGAGCACCGTTTCACTCCTCTTTGTAGTGCCTGTTCTGGCACTTCTGCAGGTGCTGCCTGCTTTTGAGAGGGCTCCTTTTCTTGCTGGGCGCCCCCTCTGTCCCCTGACGTAATTGGCAACATACTGGTCCCTCCTGGGCCACAGCAGCATCCAAAAACCTTAACCAGACGACTTGCAGCTAGCAAGGCTTGTTTGCAGTCTTTCTTCAGGAAAACACTTCTGCACAACTCTCCACGGCGTGTCGCATCCATCCTCCAAAGGGAAAATCTCTAGCCTTTGTCGTTCTCACAGAATCTTCAGCTTCTACTGTCCAGTAGCAGCTTCTTTGCACCCACAGATGGCATTTCCTGGGCATCTGCCCATCTCCGACTTGCTTGTGACTTTTGGACTTGGTCCCCTTGTTCCACAGGTACCCTCGTTTGGAAATCCATCGTTGTTGCATTGCTGATTTGTGTCTTTCCTGCAGAATTCCCCTATCACGACTTCTGTGCTCTTTGGGGAACTTTAGTGCACTTTGCACTCACTTTTCAGGGTCTTGGGGTGGGCTATTTTTCTAACTCTAACTGTTTTCTTACAGTCCCAGCGACCCTCTACAAGGTCACATAGGTTTGGGGTCCATTCGTTGTTCGCATTCCACTTTTGGAGTATATGGTTTGTGTTGCCCCTATCCCTGTGTGTCCCCATTGCATCCTATTGTAACTATACATTGTTTGCACTGTTTTCTAATACTATAATGCATATTTTTGGTATTGTGTTCATATATCTTGTGTATATTTGCTATCCTCATACTGAGGGTACTCACTGAGATACTTTTGGCATATTGTCATAAAAATAAAGTACCTTTATTTTTAGTATATCTGTGTATTGTGTTTTCTTATGATATTGTGCATATGACACTAGTGGTACTGTAGGAGCTTCACTCGTCTCCTAGTTCAGCCTAAGCTGCTCTGCTAAGCTACCATTATCTATCAGCCTAAGCTGCTAGACACCCTATACACTAATAAGGGATACCTGGGCCTGGTGCAAGGTGTAAGTACCCCTTGGTACTCACTACAAGCCAGTCCAGCCTCCTACAGCTGCATGTATGGTGGTCAATGTATGTGCGTAATGGGATGGGAGGGATATGGTGGGCCATGGGTATGATAGTCCGGACGGTATGACTAATCCTTTTTCTGCTGTCTTTTCCCTGCATGTCAGCGCCCACATGAAAAAGGGTATCTGGCGTGCCATTGCCAAGAAGGTGTGGACCCTGGGGGTCTTTGACAGGCAGAGCACCCACTGCGGCAAAAGGTGTGAGGACCTGCACCGCTGGGCAAAGAAGATGGCCTGTGGGTTTCAGGTGTGCTGATGCTGGTGTTAGGCATTGTACCCCATGGGCTGGTGACTGTCTCAGTAAATGGTTGGGCATAGCCTAGTGCATAGGGCGGCTCCTTGTGTGTTGTGTCTGCCAAAAGTAATGGTGTTGCTGGCATTGACCAAGTGTATCCTCTGTCTCTCCCCCCTTTTTGTTTTGTCATCCTGTCCTTGTGTGCATTAGCATCAACTGGTGGAGGAGCAGAGGCACCGGTGACGGAGGGAGCTGTATCCCACCTGGGCCTGGAGGCCGAATCCACTGAGGGTGAAGGCACCAGTGGGACGGAGGGCGAGGGGAGCTCTACGACAGGGGCAGGAGGGGAGGCCACAGACAGCGACTCCTCCTCCGATGGAAGCAGTTCCCTTGCGGTGGCGGACACCTCTGTGCCCACCTCAACAACAGGTACAGCTGCCAACACCCCTACCAGCACTGCCCTCCCAGCAGCCCCTCAGCGTGTTTCCCGTGCCTGCTCACCCAGGAGGGTGGGCATCTCCTTCGCCCCAGTCACCTCAGGCCCTGCCCCAGTGAGCCCTGCTGCCCTCAGTGAGGAGGCTATTGACCTCCTGAGATCCCTCACTGTTGGGCAGTCAACCATTCTGAATGCCATCCTGGCTGTCGAGAGGCATTTGCAACAAACAAATGCATACCTGGAGGGCATTCACTCTGGCATGGTGGCCCAACAGAGAGCATTTCAGGCTCTGGCCTCAGCACTGATGGCTGCCATTGTCCCTGTGTCCAGCCTCACCCCTCCAACTTCCACTACACAGACCCAATCCCCTCAACCTCAGCCTATCCCACGCACACCTTCAGACCAGCATTCACCCAAATCAAGACACAAAAGTGGCTCGGGCAAACATAAGCACCACCATTCATCTCACAGGCACTCACACAAGCACCGTCCCCATGCAGACACACCAACATCCACTGCCTCCACTGTGTGCCCCTCCTCCTCTTCGTCTACCTCCCTCCCAGTAGTGCCTCCACTCACACCTGCATGCACTACATCCTCATCCACTACCTCCATCACCAGCACGCCCATCACAACATACCCCTCACCAGAAGTCACCACCCCCACAACCATGCACATATCCCCTGTGTCCTCTCCCAGTGTGTCTGTGACCACCTCCTAAAGTACACAGATGCAAGCACCCACCCACCCAACAGCCAAGCACCTCACAACAGCATCAAGCCCATGCACCTTCACCGAAACTCAGCAGATGTACACCTCCTATAACCACTCCCTCTTTCTCCACTCCCAAACCCTCTCCATCTTCCCCTCCCAGTGTGTCTAAAAAGCTTTTCCTGGCAAACATTGACCTCTCCCCTATGCCTACCCCCCACTTCTTCCCCTCGGGCTAGGGTGTCCAGATCCCAGGCCAGCACCTCAGCCACCAAGTCATCGGATGCTGTGGTACCAGCAAGTCCCAGAGGATCAAAGGAGGCACCAGTCAAGGCAGACAGTGTACCACCGACACCTGTAAAGGACCAACCCATTCTGCCATCTGCCAAGGTAAAGAAGGGGCCAGCATGCAGCACGGCTAAGGAGCACAACCCACCCAGCAAGGCCTCATCCAAAACTCAAGATGACAGTGCCAAGGTCCGAGCAGCATCTGCCAAGGTGGGGAAGGGGAAGAAAACCCAAGGCAAGGCAGTTCAGGCCTCGGAGGCTCCAGGTGAGGGACTGGTGCCCACCATCAGTACGGACAGCCCCGCAACCTGTACCGCAGCAAGCACCACTGCAGGCACCGCCACCTGCAACGCCATCTGCACCGCAGGCAGCACTGACAGCATCCCCGCCGCAGGCACCGCCGCAAGGACCACCACCTGCACCGTCATCTGCACCGCCACATGCCCAGCCGCTGCCACAACAGCCGCAGTGTTTGTTGCTACCGCCGTGGCGGTTAGTGTGTTAAAGTGACTGTGTATTTTAGCAGTTTCCGCCGAGGTCATGATTCCATTTTTTTTACCGCCAGCCTGTTGGCGGTATTGCCGCCACTTTATCACCAACTGCCAGGGTTGTAATGAGGGCCATAATATTTATCTGACAAGATGCAGGTCGAAACGATCAAGATGCAATAAGTTTAAGTTGAAATATCACTGTAAAAATTATATAAAGTGTCTTTAGTCTTTTAAAAAGCAACAAGTGTCTCTTGCAAGCACAAAGTACCTGGTTTGCATTCAAATTCTCCACAAGGGACTGCAGATGAGGAGATGCATGGAAAACAGGGAGGTGTGAGTCGATTTTTCCAGTGAACACAGACGATGCGTTGTTGAGTTTTCAGTCAGGGCAGGCTTTGCGTAGATTTCCGGCACCTAGACTGGAATCCTCTTTGGGTTGCGGGGTTTTTGGATGCTCTGGGGAAGATGCATCGAAATCATGCACGTGCACAGGGGCTGCGTCGATCCAGTGGGCGATGTGTGGAAATTTCTACTGCATGGCAGGCACTGCGTTGATTCTTCTGAGGAAGTTGGCTGCGTTGTTGGCTGCGTTGTTCCGGCTCGGCTTTCCGTCGATCCAGTGGGCCGTGCATCAAATTTCCAGTCACAGCTCTGGTGCTGCATCGATCTCCTTGCGAAGTCAGGCTGCGTTGTTCTGTTTTGGCATACAGTGATTTTCTCATCGCAAAGCAGGCTGTGTGTTTTTTCTTGTAGGCTGTGCGTTTATTTCCACTGTACAAGGAGTTCTTTTGCAGAAAAGAAGTCTTTTTGGTCCTGAGACTTCAAAGAACAGGAGACAAGCTCTATCCAAGCCCTTGGAGAGCACTACTCACCACAGCCAGAGAGCAGCAAGGCAGCAGTCCTT
The DNA here is from genome assembly GCF_031143425.1 of Pleurodeles waltl. Classification (NCBI taxonomy): domain Eukaryota; kingdom Metazoa; phylum Chordata; class Amphibia; order Caudata; family Salamandridae; genus Pleurodeles; species Pleurodeles waltl. The sequence continues at coordinate 500,532,512 of NC_090445.1, forward strand.
CTCAGAAAAGCGGTCCCGTTGAGTTCTTTGGGCAGCCAGGAAGTTCTGCTTGGCAGGTTGCAGGTTCTGGTTCAGGGTTTCTTCTCCAGGAAGTGTCTGTGAGGTAGAGTGTCTGCCCCAGAAGTGCCTGCATTGGTAGGGTCAGAGACCCTGCTTAAATACCCAGAAGTGGGGGAGACTTCAAAGAGTGGCTTAGAAATGGACATAGTCCCCTTTCAGTTCCATCCTGTCTGCCAGGGTCCCAGTAGGGGGTGTGGCAGTCCTTTGTGTGAGAGCAGGCTACTGTCTTATGACATGTGTCAGGCCCTCCACCCTCCCATCCTAGGAAGGCCCATTCAATATGCAGATGTATGCAAGTGTCACTGAGCATCCTGTGTTTGGAGTTGTCTGAGTGAATGCACAAGGGAGCTGTCAACTAAACCTAGCCAGACGTGGATTGTACGGCACAGAAGGATTTAAGTGCAGAGAAATGCTCACTTCCTAAAAGTGGCATTTCTAAAATAGTAATATTACATCCAACTTCACCAGTCAGCAGGATTTTGTATTACCATTCTGGCCATACTAAATATGACCTTGTTACTCCTTTCATATCAGAATCTACCTCTCAAACAGTATATGAGGGTAGCCCTAATGTTAGCCTACGAAAGAAGCAGGCCTCACAGCAGTGTAAAATGAATTTAGGAGTTTCACACTACCAGGACATGTAAACTACACAGGTACATGTCCTGCCTTTTGTCTACACATCACCCTGTTCTATGGATTACCTAGGGCCTACCTTAGGAGTTACTTATATGCAGAAAAAAGTGGTTTTAGGCTCGGCAAATACTTTCAAATGCCAAGTCGAATTGGCAGTGAAACTGCACACACAGGCCTTGCAATGGCAGGCCTGAGACAAGGTTAAGGGGCTACTTAAGTGGGTGGTACAATCAGTGCTGCAGGCCCACTAGTAGCATTTAATCTAAAGGCCCTGGACACATATAGTGCACTTTACTAGGGACTTATAAGTAAATTAAATAAGCCAATTGGGTAGTACCCAATGTCACCATGTTTTAACGGCGAGAGCATATGTACTTGAGCACTGGTTAGCAGTGGTAATGTGCTCAGAGTCCAAAACCAGCAAAAACAGCGCCCAAAAAGTGGAGGGAGGCGGGCAAAAAGTTAGGGGTGACCACCCTATGGCTGTCAGGTCTAACACAAACATTCAAGCTATGTGATTTCAGGAGCTCTTCCAGGAATTAGAAATTTGGGAGTAGAGACCCCACCAACTATTTGTCTATGACAGTACCTTAATTCTGCTTCTTCATCATCCTTCATAAATACCATAAGACGCACATGTGACAGCACCACCACCCGATAAATTTAGTGGTACAATGCTATAACTGTGTCTGCTACAAAACACTTATTTAGTACAAGTGCTAGTGTCCTTTACCTTTTTAACCTCCTGTAAATCATTCTGCCACTTCTTGGCCCTTTAAAAATTGGAACGCTTTTTCACAGAACTTCATTCTCAAACTTTTACCTGCAAAATTATACTCTTACCCTGCATTCTCTCATATCTAACTCGAAATTGAGCTTGGGTAATCTATCAGAATTCTTTTTTGTTTAAATCTCTTTAATCCCTATTAGGTTCGATATCCTCACCTGTAAACTAATGTTACAGTAAGCAGATCACTGGACATCCTAAGACTTCTTACTCTGTATCATAAAGCATTTAGGACTAACATTATTTCATGTCCATGGTGAAGCAGTGCTTGGTGGAAACACCTTTTCCCACCTGTGATAGTTTGTCAGATATGACCATAAGGCAAGGTTAGGAGTAAGTAGTTTATTTTTTATATAGCAGCAAAATTCTTTAGGCATAGGAGTTTTTTCTGCATCATTCAGGGAAGGGGGGTGGGATAGTGTCCTCTTGAAACCATTGTGGTCTTCATCTCATCTGGTCCCTTTATTCATGGATAGACCTTGGGGAGACAAAACAAACAAATAGACTCAGAAATCTGGTAGTCTTAAAGGAAGCCCATCATCAACACCTGTGGTGTAACCTCTGAAGTTTGTGGTGGTTGATAAGTAAAAAAATAAAAGAAACTCAACAAAAAGAAAAAATAATTGTGTAGTCCAGAAAATGTCTGGATCCATTTGGTTCCCAGGACAGCTAGTGCTTCAGTATGCCCAGAGAAGTAACAGCCTCGTTTCCTACCTTACTGCTAAGACCATAGCGAACCTTATAACCCCATTAGGTACCACCTCTTCACCTTCCACATCACGACAAAAAGTATGTTCCCCAGTACTTGCCTGGGGCTACTGCTCTACCAAGTCATAGCAGCAGCGTTATAGGCCTCAGAGCTCCTCCCTGTTGCGGGGATTGATAATAAATCTGTCTGCGCCTGCCATGTATCTAAAGAGAGCAAGCATCCAGGGGTGCTGCTGCACACTACAATGATCTGGAGGTTGGTGACCTCGAGGAGGTTAAATTGGAGCTCAGACTAGGTTCCTAACTGACACTGATGAAGGCAGACATGGTACATTGAGTAATTTACCCCCCTTCCTTTTTTGTTCATTTTGATCAGCATTCCCTTCTAGCTGTACAGGCGAGGGTTTCATTGATGACCTACAGTGGCTGACGTGTTTCATGGCCCTGGGTTGCTTCATTAACTGGGGAAGGGGTGTTATTGCTTGTACTGTGTTGGTGATGGTGATAGGGGGCTCTATGCAGATCCTACCCTTAAAAACATCTGTCTGTATGGCAATCCACACACCAAGACAGAGAGTTTGTTGAACATCCTTGCACAGTGCTAGCTTGTAGGCAAGGTAGTTCCTGAAGCCTTAACCAGGAAAGGGGAGTTGGAAGTTTAACTGTTGTTTAATGACTGCACTTTGTTACTATTTTAGGTGAGTTGGTGAAACCTATCAAATTGGCTGGATGAGAATGATGGCATGTAGACTGTGGGAAAAGGCGACACTGAATATCTTGGCTGCACCCTATCAGATCATAATCCCCTTAAGATAAAATTTGCATGGGGTCAAACACACCCTAGCATTCCCACAGGGAGGATTCCAACAGACATGTTTCAAAATCAGGTGATTATGGCTAACACAGAGGAGTATGTATTTCAGTACTTTGTGAATAACACTGAATCAGCAGCCAATGGGATGATAGTATTAATTGCATTCAATGTTGTACTGCGGGGCCTTGTATAAGATCAATCTCTAGGATGAAACGTAATTTGTTGCAGGAGCTGACTTCTCTGGAAGATTGTATTCGTACTCTAGAGATTGAGTTGGTTTCTGAGATCAAGTAGAACAACTGTCTCACACCAGTATAAAGCAATATGAGTTAACTCAAATAAAAAGAAAACATGTAGCGGGACAACACACCAATGGAGTCAAGGAGGGCCAGACACTAGGCTGCCTCCCCAAATCTGAATTCTTTAGCACACTGAAAGGAGCCATACATATCAGTCAGGGATTGACCATTAACATTCGACCTGAGATTAATGCAGTCTTTGTGAAGTATTATAAGATGTAGAATACTCCATCACATGGGACGGCGATGGTTGAGGTTGACCAGTATTTGGACAATATCCCACTCCCTGCACTGACTGCCCTAAACAATTCTGAATTGGAAGAGCCAAATCAGCTTCGAGAAATACAATTGGTAATCACCCAAATAGCTAGAGCTAAAACACCAGACCAAAGGGGTTACGTGTGGTATTGTAAACTACATATAGTGCAAAACTGTCTCCGAGATTATTAAATTTATGAGGAATCTAAATAGAGGAGATGGTTACCCTCTTCCATGTGAGAAGCATTAATCATAGTCCAGTCAAAACCCAGCAGATCTCTCAGGAATGTGTGCTCGTACAGGCTACTTTCATTACTGAACCTTGACTCTCTATTATTGGGCAAAGTTTTAGCTAACTGCTTGATACCTTTTGCCCAGAACTGATCATTGTATACAGTACAGTGACTAAAATCGTTTCAATCCAGGTAAACAAACATTCCTAAACTTGAGGATACAGTTTAAAATAATAGACTGTTCTAAGCAACATGTGACAATTCATTGAGTCGCATCCTTGGATATCGGATAAGCCTTTAACACCTTAAACTGGCCATTATTAAATGGTGTGCTTTGCCATGGGATTGAGTCCTGAGGGCCTGGGATGAGTGCAATTACTATATACCTAGAGCTAAAATCTAAACAGATAAGGTGATCCCTAACTCAATTGTGATTAGAAAGGGTACTAGACAAGGTTGCCCACTGTTGCCCATCATTTTTAGACTGGCAATGAAGTCACCGATGTGTGCTCTTCATGATGCGACCCAGAATGAGCATATCGATAGGCAACAAAATGCATAATCTCTTTATGTGCCGATAATGCACTGCTTTATCTCTGTGATAAGACTAGGGAAGGAAGCACTCTAACATCCCCTATGACTCTGCTGGAAGGCTGTGCACTAGACACTATTAATACTTGGAGGTAAACGCACATCATATGGAAAAAGACATAATCGATGAAAATCTGGGTAAACCATAGCAACAATCTGACAATTAATACACTTCTTGAATACGTTGCTGTTGTCAGCAATAGATAGTATCTAAAATGATGATATTGCCCAGGCTGCTGTATTTTTTCTCAGCCATACCATTAATACTCAGCAAGCCTTTTTTTGTGAACTACAGTCACTACTCAATGCTGTTCTGTGTTAGGGTGGTGGACCGTGATCAGCATTTACAACAATGTATAACTCGCGAACAGAAGGAGCACTAGGGGCTCCTAATTACATAATGTACTGAGCAGTGGGCCAACTATAGTGGCCCACACAATGGGTCGCCAGTACTCCTGACCGAGAGGCACAGGTCATTAAAAATCAACAGATTGGAACTCTGATTTTAAAATGGTTGTAGGGAAAAGAATGGTTTACTGTTGAGGAGGATGCTGAGGTTCCTTGCATGATCGAATGGGAGGGTGCCGGACCTAGTTTCACAGCCACCAGGAATCATTCCAGGATGTGGAGTTTTTGCTGATGATCAGAACTTCTGGTTATTGGTGTTAAAGCTTCCATCAGTTCTCTCTCATCGGGTTGGTGATGTTTGTCATGCAACTGTGGAAGCTGGCTTTGGTGTTGGTGGGGTCCTGTGGAGGGAGAGGATAACCAAGGATCCCATTACCAAGCCCTGCATGCAACACCAATGCATGGAGACCACTCACAGACCTGCATGGACACCCATCACCAAAGTATGCCCAGTAAGGAGACTCATCCACCCAACAAATTCACCACCCACACAAGGCCAAGCCAACAGGGAAAGCACAGTCATACAGGGAAACACACCCATATGCAAGATGGCACATGCAGATACATTAACAATGCATTTGCATCCCAACAGGAAGGGGTCTCAACGTCACTGGAGAGGAGGTGCCAGCTACAACCAGTCCCCCCACAGAAGAGGCCCACAGTGACAACAGCAGCTCTGCACGCCTGGATCAGGATGACCAACCTGGCCCATCAGGGGCCTCTGGACAGTAGGTTCCCCTGCCACAGGCCCAACCCACCACAGAGCTGCCCCCCTCAGGAAACACCAGCACAGTACCCACCCAGCGGGCCCATGCCACTGTCCCCAGGACGCGTCAATCAGCAGTGTGTCCACCACTACAGGGACCCCGGGCAACCCCACGAACCCAGGACGATCAGGGACCTGGGGTCAGTGGCAGTAGGCACACGGTTCAGGGGACAGAGGCAGAGGACAACAGGGAAGCTGGGAGGACTGCTGTGCGACAGGGTTGGGGAAAGGACTAGGGAACCCACTCTCCACGAGGCCCCTTCCAACATCCTGGGAGCATACCACTATTCCCAGGAGACCATGGGCCAGATATTGACCAAGTTGCAGGAGACCCAGCGGCTGCAGGAGGGACAGTACCTGGGGATCAGGGAGGACCTAACAAAAATCTACACCACCCTGGTCACCATTGCAGCGGTGCTGGCTGACATGGGCAAAATCATGAGGGAGGCAGTGGCACAACAAAGGGCGCCTGACACTAGCCAAACCAAGCAACAGCCTTCCACCTCCGCTGGCGCTAGTGGACAGGAGGCCCCGCCACAGGACCAACAGGCCACCAGCACCCCTCCCTTGCAGAAGGAGAACCACCCCACAAACAGTCCCTGCGATCCAGGCAGAAGACAGAGAACATTGCCAAGACCCCCACCAGGAAATAGGACTCTCCTGATAGTCACCCTTCTGTCCCACTCTGTTACCCTGTCCACCTTGAACTGCCATTGCACCCCTTCCTATGCCCCATAGGACAATGGACCTGTGATACCAAGAGACTGGACTCTGACGGTCCAGCGGGTATCTCCAAATGGCTGCAGCGGGAGTGCGGACGCATTGGCGGCCGCCCGGTGGTCCGATCTTGGCGGGCGGCTTCGGGCGATAGTGTCTTACCTGAGTGTCACTGGAAGTACTGTTGTATAATATTTGTTCTGTTGTCAACATCTTCTTCCTCTGCCTCCTCTTCCTCACTATCCACAGGCTCCACCACTGCCACAAGACCATCTCCAGGCACATCCTCCTGCAGAAAAGGCACCTGGCGTCCCAAGACCAGGTTGTGCAACATACAACATGCAACCATGACCTGGCACACCTTCTTGGGTGAGTAGTACAGGGATCCACCTGTCAGATGGAGGCACTGGAACCTGGCCTTCAGGAGGCCGAAGGTTCTCTCAATTATCCTCCATGTACACCCATGTGCCTCATTGTAATGTTCCTCTGCCCTTGTCCTGGCATTCCTCAGTGGGGTCAGTAGCCATGAGCGGTTGGGGCAACCAGAGTCACCTGCAAATATAGGGTGACAACTGTTAGCTACACACTAACCCTTAGTGGCAATCCCATACCCAGACACCAACTTATATTCAGTGGGGACCTTTGGCTCACCTATTAGCCTCACCCGCTCACCCGGTGCCTCTAGAGTTGGTCCATCACATATGGGATGCTGCTATTCCTCAATATAAATGTGTCATGCACAGAGCCAGGATATTTGGTATTCACATGGTAGATGTACTGGTCTGCCAAACACACTATCCGCACATTCATCGAGTGATAGCTTTTCTTATTCCTGTAAACCTGTTCATTTATCTGGGGGGGGGAAGACAAATTCTACATGGGTACCATCAATGGCACCAATGATGTTTGGGATATGTCCCAGGGCATAAAGGTCAGCCTTCACTGTGGCCAAATCATCCACCGGGGGGAACACGATGTAGCTGCGAATGTGTTTCAGCAGGGCAGACAACACTCTGGTCAACACGTTGGAAAACATGGGCTGAGACATCCCTGATGCCATGGCCACTGTTGTTTGAAAGGAACCACTTGCCAAGAAATGGAGCACTGACAGGACCTGCACTAGTGGGGGGATACCTATGGGCTGGCGGATAGCTGACATCAGGTCTGGCTCCAATTGGGCACACTGTTCTTGGATTGTGGCACAATAAAGTCTGTATGTGATGATAATGTGTCTGTCCTCCATTGTCGCAAGGTCCGCCAGGGGTCAGTACACCGGAGTATGCCGCCATCTCATAATCTGCATCAGCGATTGTAGCCTATGGAAGAGAGTGATGATCAGAGGGTCATATTTCCACATATATTGCACTAATGTTGCTGATTTTACTTTACAGAAGCAGTATGTGAAGTCGAGAGTCAGTTGATGTGCAAGTGTCTGCTGTGACGCAGTTAGGTGCCATGGCCTGTGCACCCCTTAAATGGCGGCTGCCTGACCTATGAGGATGGACAAGTGGAAATGAGGTAAGTGCGCTGGCGTTATGCGCCATTGCGGTAGGCGGTCGATGACCGCCGCGCAGATTCGCATTGGTTATTATTGGGCCCTATGGGTTCCAGGAGCCAATTGCGATGTACGCCGGCGGTGACGGTACGCAACGCCGCGGACAACACCGCCATTTTCTATCTGTTCACACATTTGCTACCTGACCTTCAACAAGAGAGGACCTACACTGCAAGTGCTGCTGTGACCTGAGTCTGGAAGCGACAATGGCTCATGTGCCTGGGGAAAGGGCCCCTGCCTTCACTGTGGAGGAGTTGGAGAAACTGGTTGATGGGGTCCTACCCTAGTACACGTTACTCTACGGTCCTCCAGACAAACAGGTGAGTACACTGTGAGCATGATGCGTGTGCCATGAATGTTTGGAGTGCTGTGTGTGTAAGCCACATGTGGGGGGGGTGCAGAGGGTTCCTGGGCAGAGTGCTGCTGTGAGAAAGTAGCCTCTTTTTAGCCTTGTTACCCCCACTTTTGGCCTGTTTGTGAGTGTATGTCAGGGTGTTTTCACTGTCTCATTGGGATCCTGCTAGCCAGGGCCCAGTGCTCATAGTGAAAACCCTATGTTTTCAGTATGTTTGTTATGTGTCACTGGGACCCTGCTAGTCAGGACCCCAGTGCTCATAAGTTTGTGACCTATAGGTATGTGTTCCCTGTGTGATGCCTAACTGTCTCACTGAGGCTCTGCTAACCAGAACCTCAGTGGTTATGCTCTCTCTTTACAAATTGTCACTAACAGGCTAGTGACCAATTTCACCAATTTACATTGGCATACTGGAACACCCTTATAATTCCCTAGTATATGGTACTGAGGTACCCAGGGTATTGGGGTTCCAGGAGATCCCTATGGGCTGCAGCATTTCTTTTGCCACCCATAGGGAGCTCTCACAATTCTTACACATGTTATTTCACAGCCATTTTACACTGCACTTAAGTAACTTATAAGTCGCCTATATGTCTAACCTTTACCTGGTAAAGGTTGGGTGCTAAGTTACTTAGTGTGTGGGCACCCTGGCACTAGCCAAGGTGCCCCCACATTGTTCAGGGCCAATTCCCCGGACTTTGTGAGTGCGGGGACACCATTACACGCGTGCACTACATATAGGTCACTACCTATGTGTAGCTTCACAATGGTAACTCCGAATATGGCCATGTAACATGTCTAAGATCATGGAATTGCCCCCTCTATGCCATCCTGGCATTGTTGGTACAATCCCATGATCCCACGGGTCTGTAGCACAGACCCAGGTACTGCCAAACTGCCTTTTCAGGGGTTTCACTGCAGCTGCTGCTGCTGCCAACCCCTCAGACAGGTTTCTGGCCTCCTGGGGTCCAGCCAGGCTTGGCCCAGGAAGGCAGAACAAAGGACTTCCTCAGAGAGAGGGTGTTACAGCCTCTCCCTTTGGAAAATGGTGTGAAGGCAGGGGAGGAGTAGCCTCCCCCAGCCTCTGGAAATGCTTTCATGGGCACACATGGTGCCCATTTCTGCATAAGCCAGTCTACACCGGTTCAGGGACCCCTCAGCCCTGCTCTGGCGCGAAACTGGACAAAGGAAAGGGGAGTGACCACTCCCCTGACCTGCACCTCCCCTGGGAGGTGCCCAGAGCTCCTCCAGTGTGCTCCAGACCTCTGCCATCTTGGAAACAGAGGTGCTGCTGGCACACTGGACTGCTCTGAGTGGCCAGTGCCAGCAGGTGACGTCAGAGACTCCTTCTGATAATCTCCTTCAGGTGTTGCTAGCCTATCTTCTCTCCTAAGTAGCCAAACCCTCTTTTCTGGCTATTTAGGGTCTCTGCTTTGGGGAATTCCTTAGATAACGAATGCAAGAGCTCATCAGAGTTCCTCTGCATCTCTCTCTTCACCTTCTGCCAAGGAATCGACTGCTGACCGCACTGGAAGCCTGCAACACTGCAACAAAGTAGCGAAGACGACTACTGCAACTCTGTAACGCTGATCCTGCCGCCTTCTCGACTGCTTTCCTGGTGGTGCATGCTGTGGGGGTAGTCTGCCTCCTCTCTGCACTAGAAGCTTCGAAGAAATCTCCTGTGGGTCGACAGAATCGTCCCCCTGCAACCGCAGGCACCAAAGAACTGCATCACCGGTACCCTGGGTCTCCTCTCAGCATGACGAGCGAGGTCCCTTGAATCCAGCAACCCTGTCCAAGTGACTCTCACAGTCCAGTGACTCTTCAGTCCAAGTTTGGTGGAGGTAAGTCCTTGCCTCCCCACGCCAGACTGCATTGCTGGGAACAGCGACTTTTGCAGCTACTCCGGCCTCTGTGCACTTCCGGCAGAAATCCTTCATGCAAAGCCAAGCCTGGGTCCACGGCACTCTAACCTGCATTGCACGACTTTCTAAGTTGTCCTCCGGCGACTTGGGACTCCTTTGTGCGACTTCGGGTGAGCACCGTTTCACTCCTCTTTGTAGTGCCTGTTCTGGCACTTCTGCAGGTGCTGCCTGCTTTTGAGAGGGCTCCTTTTCTTGCTGGGCGCCCCCTCTGTCCCCTGACGTAATTGGCAACATACTGGTCCCTCCTGGGCCACAGCAGCATCCAAAAACCTTAACCAGACGACTTGCAGCTAGCAAGGCTTGTTTGCAGTCTTTCTTCAGGAAAACACTTCTGCACAACTCTCCACGGCGTGTCGCATCCATCCTCCAAAGGGAAAATCTCTAGCCTTTGTCGTTCTCACAGAATCTTCAGCTTCTACTGTCCAGTAGCAGCTTCTTTGCACCCACAGATGGCATTTCCTGGGCATCTGCCCATCTCCGACTTGCTTGTGACTTTTGGACTTGGTCCCCTTGTTCCACAGGTACCCTCGTTTGGAAATCCATCGTTGTTGCATTGCTGATTTGTGTCTTTCCTGCAGAATTCCCCTATCACGACTTCTGTGCTCTTTGGGGAACTTTAGTGCACTTTGCACTCACTTTTCAGGGTCTTGGGGTGGGCTATTTTTCTAACTCTAACTGTTTTCTTACAGTCCCAGCGACCCTCTACAAGGTCACATAGGTTTGGGGTCCATTCGTTGTTCGCATTCCACTTTTGGAGTATATGGTTTGTGTTGCCCCTATCCCTGTGTGTCCCCATTGCATCCTATTGTAACTATACATTGTTTGCACTGTTTTCTAATACTATAATGCATATTTTTGGTATTGTGTTCATATATCTTGTGTATATTTGCTATCCTCATACTGAGGGTACTCACTGAGATACTTTTGGCATATTGTCATAAAAATAAAGTACCTTTATTTTTAGTATATCTGTGTATTGTGTTTTCTTATGATATTGTGCATATGACACTAGTGGTACTGTAGGAGCTTCACTCGTCTCCTAGTTCAGCCTAAGCTGCTCTGCTAAGCTACCATTATCTATCAGCCTAAGCTGCTAGACACCCTATACACTAATAAGGGATACCTGGGCCTGGTGCAAGGTGTAAGTACCCCTTGGTACTCACTACAAGCCAGTCCAGCCTCCTACAGCTGCATGTATGGTGGTCAATGTATGTGCGTAATGGGATGGGAGGGATATGGTGGGCCATGGGTATGATAGTCCGGACGGTATGACTAATCCTTTTTCTGCTGTCTTTTCCCTGCATGTCAGCGCCCACATGAAAAAGGGTATCTGGCGTGCCATTGCCAAGAAGGTGTGGACCCTGGGGGTCTTTGACAGGCAGAGCACCCACTGCGGCAAAAGGTGTGAGGACCTGCACCGCTGGGCAAAGAAGATGGCCTGTGGGTTTCAGGTGTGCTGATGCTGGTGTTAGGCATTGTACCCCATGGGCTGGTGACTGTCTCAGTAAATGGTTGGGCATAGCCTAGTGCATAGGGCGGCTCCTTGTGTGTTGTGTCTGCCAAAAGTAATGGTGTTGCTGGCATTGACCAAGTGTATCCTCTGTCTCTCCCCCCTTTTTGTTTTGTCATCCTGTCCTTGTGTGCATTAGCATCAACTGGTGGAGGAGCAGAGGCACCGGTGACGGAGGGAGCTGTATCCCACCTGGGCCTGGAGGCCGAATCCACTGAGGGTGAAGGCACCAGTGGGACGGAGGGCGAGGGGAGCTCTACGACAGGGGCAGGAGGGGAGGCCACAGACAGCGACTCCTCCTCCGATGGAAGCAGTTCCCTTGCGGTGGCGGACACCTCTGTGCCCACCTCAACAACAGGTACAGCTGCCAACACCCCTACCAGCACTGCCCTCCCAGCAGCCCCTCAGCGTGTTTCCCGTGCCTGCTCACCCAGGAGGGTGGGCATCTCCTTCGCCCCAGTCACCTCAGGCCCTGCCCCAGTGAGCCCTGCTGCCCTCAGTGAGGAGGCTATTGACCTCCTGAGATCCCTCACTGTTGGGCAGTCAACCATTCTGAATGCCATCCTGGCTGTCGAGAGGCATTTGCAACAAACAAATGCATACCTGGAGGGCATTCACTCTGGCATGGTGGCCCAACAGAGAGTATTTCAGGCTCTGGCCTCAGCACTGATGGCTGCCATTGTCCCTGTGTCCAGCCTCACCCCTCCAACTTCCACTACACAGACCCAATCCCCTCAACCTCAGCCTATCCCACGCACACCTTCAGACCAGCATTCACCCAAATCAAGACACAAAAGTGGCTCGGGCAAACATAAGCACCACCATTCATCTCACAGGCACTCACACAAGCACCGTCCCCATGCAGACACACCAACATCCACTGCCTCCACTGTGTGCCCCTCCTCCTCTTCGTCTACCTCCCTCCCAGTAGTGCCTCCACTCACACCTGCATGCACTACATCCTCATCCACTACCTCCATCACCAGCACGCCCATCACAACATACCCCTCACCAGAAGTCACCACCCCCACAACCATGCACATATCCCCTGTGTCCTCTCCCAGTGTGTCTGTGACCACCTCCTAAAGTACACAGATGCAAGCACCCACCCACCCAACAGCCAAGCACCTCACAACAGCATCAAGCCCATGCACCTTCACCGAAACTCAGCAGATGTACACCTCCTATAACCACTCCCTCTTTCTCCACTCCCAAACCCTCTCCATCTTCCCCTCCCAGTGTGTCTAAAAAGCTTTTCCTGGCAAACATTGACCTCTCCCCTATGCCTACCCCCCACTTCTTCCCCTCGGGCTAGGGTGTCCAGATCCCAGGCCAGCACCTCAGCCACCAAGTCATCGGATGCTGTGGTACCAGCAAGTCCCAGAGGATCAAAGGAGGCACCAGTCAAGGCAGACAGTGTACCACCGACACCTGTAAAGGACCAACCCATTCTGCCATCTGCCAAGGTAAAGAAGGGGCCAGCATGCAGCACGGCTAAGGAGCACAACCCACCCAGCAAGGCCTCATCCAAAACTCAAGATGACAGTGCCAAGGTCCGAGCAGCATCTGCCAAGGTGGGGAAGGGGAAGAAAACCCAAGGCAAGGCAGTTCAGGCCTCGGAGGCTCCAGGTGAGGGACTGGTGCCCACCATCAGTACGGACAGCCCCGCAACCTGTACCGCAGCAAGCACCACTGCAGGCACCGCCACCTGCAACGCCATCTGCACCGCAGGCAGCACTGACAGCATCCCCGCCGCAGGCACCGCCGCAAGGACCACCACCTGCACCGTCATCTGCACCGCCACATGCCCAGCCGCTGCCACAACAGCCGCAGTGTTTGTTGCTACCGCCGTGGCGGTTAGTGTGTTAAAGTGACTGTGTATTTTAGCAGTTTCCGCCGAGGTCATGATTCCATTTTTTTTACCGCCAGCCTGTTGGCGGTATTGCCGCCACTTTATCACCAACTGCCAGGGTTGTAATGAGGGCCATAATATTTATCTGACAAGATGCAGGTCGAAACGATCAAGATGCAATAAGTTTAAGTTGAAATATCACTGTAAAAATTATATAAAGTGTCTTTAGTCTTTTAAAAAGCAACAAGTGTCTCTTGCAAGCACAAAGTACCTGGTTTGCATTCAAATTCTCCACAAGGGACTGCAGATGAGGAGATGCATGGAAAACAGGGAGGTGTGAGTCGATTTTTCCAGTGAACACAGACGATGCGTTGTTGAGTTTTCAGTCAGGGCAGGCTTTGCGTAGATTTCCGGCACCTAGACTGGAATCCTCTTTGGGTTGCGGGGTTTTTGGATGCTCTGGGGAAGATGCATCGAAATCATGCACGTGCACAGGGGCTGCGTCGATCCAGTGGGCGATGTGTGGAAATTTCTACTGCATGGCAGGCACTGCGTTGATTCTTCTGAGGAAGTTGGCTGCGTTGTTGGCTGCGTTGTTCCGGCTCGGCTTTCCGTCGATCCAGTGGGCCGTGCATCAAATTTCCAGTCACAGCTCTGGTGCTGCATCGATCTCCTTGCGAAGTCAGGCTGCGTTGTTCTGTTTTGGCATACAGTGATTTTCTCATCGCAAAGCAGGCTGTGTGTTTTTTCTTGTAGGCTGTGCGTTTATTTCCACTGTACAAGGAGTTCTTTTGCAGAAAAGAAGTCTTTTTGGTCCTGAGACTTCAAAGAACAGGAGACAAGCTCTATCCAAGCCCTTGGAGAGCACTACTCACCACAGCCAGAGAGCAGCAAGGCAGCAGTCCTTCTCAGAAAAGCGGTCCCGTTGAGTTCTTTGGGCAGCCAGGAAGTTCTGCTTGGCAGGTTGCAGGTTCTGGTTCAGGGTTTCTTCTCCAGGAAGTGTCTGTGAGGTAGAGTGTCTGCCCCAGAAGTGCCTGCATTGGTAGGGTCAGAGACCCTGCTTAAATACCCAGAAGTGGGGGAGACTTCAAAGAGTGGCTTAGAAATGGACATAGTCCCCTTTCAGTTCCATCCTGTCTGCCAGGGTCCCAGTAGGGGGTGTGGCAGTCCTTTGTGTGAGAGCAGGCTACTGTCTTATGACATGTGTCAGGCCCTCCACCCTCCCATCCTAGGAAGGCCCATTCAATATGCAGATGTATGCAAGTGTCACTGAGCATCCTGTGTTTGGAGTTGTCTGAGTGAATGCACAAGGGAGCTGTCAACTAAACCTAGCCAGACGTGGATTGTACGGCACAGAAGGATTTAAGTGCAGAGAAATGCTCACTTCCTAAAAGTGGCATTTCTAAAATAGTAATATTACATCCAACTTCACCAGTCAGCAGGATTTTGTATTACCATTCTGGCCATACTAAATATGACCTTGTTACTCCTTTCATATCAGAATCTACCTCTCAAACAGTATATGAGGGTAGCCCTAATGTTAGCCTACGAAAGAAGCAGGCCTCACAGCAGTGTAAAATGAATTTAGGAGTTTCACACTACCAGGACATGTAAACTACACAGGTACATGTCCTGCCTTTTGTCTACACATCACCCTGTTCTATGGATTACCTAGGGCCTACCTTAGGAGTTACTTATATGCAGAAAAAAGTGGTTTTAGGCTCGGCAAATACTTTCAAATGCCAAGTCGAATTGGCAGTGAAACTGCACACACAGGCCTTGCAATGGCAGGCCTGAGACAAGGTTAAGGGGCTACTTAAGTGGGTGGTACAATCAGTGCTGCAGGCCCACTAGTAGCATTTAATCTAAAGGCCCTGGACACATATAGTGCACTTTACTAGGGACTTATAAGTAAATTAAATAAGCCAATTGGGTAGTACCCAATGTCACCATGTTTTAACGGCGAGAGCATATGTACTTGAGCACTGGTTAGCAGTGGTAATGTGCTCAGAGTCCAAAACCAGCAAAAACAGCGCCCAAAAAGTGGAGGGAGGCGGGCAAAAAGTTAGGGGTGACCACCCTATGGCTGTCAGGTCTAACACAAACATTCAAGCTATGTGATTTCAGGAGCTCTTCCAGGAATTAGAAATTTGGGAGTAGAGACCCCACCAACTATTTGTCTATGACAGTACCTTAATTCTGCTTCTTCATCATCCTTCATAAATACCATAAGACGCACATGTGACAGCACCACCACCCGATAAATTTAGTGGTACAATGCTATAACTGTGTCTGCTACAAAACACTTATTTAGTACAAGTGCTAGTGTCCTTTACCTTTTTAACCTCCTGTAAATCATTCTGCCACTTCTTGGCCCTTTAAAAATTGGAACGCTTTTTCACAGAACTTCATTCTCAAACTTTTACCTGCAAAATTATACTCTTACCCTGCATTCTCTCATATCTAACTCGAAATTGAGCTTGGGTAATCTATCAGAATTCTTTTTTGTTTAAATCTCTTTAATCCCTATTAGGTTCGATATCCTCACCTGTAAACTAATGTTACAGTAAGCAGATCACTGGACATCCTAAGACTTCTTACTCTGTATCATAAAGCATTTAGGACTAACATTATTTCATGTCCATGGTGAAGCAGTGCTTGGTGGAAACACCTTTTCCCACCTGTGATAGTTTGTCAGATATGACCATAAGGCAAGGTTAGGAGTAAGTAGTTTATTTTTTATATAGCAGCAAAATTCTTTAGGCATAGGAGTTTTTTCTGCATCATTCAGGGAAGGGGGGTGGGATAGTGTCCTCTTGAAACCATTGTGGTCTTCATCTCATCTGGTCCCTTTATTCATGGATAGACCTTGGGGAGACAAAACAAACAAATAGACTCAGAAATCTGGTAGTCTTAAAGGAAGCCCATCATCAACACCTGTGGTGTAACCTCTGAAGTTTGTGGTGGTTGATAAGTAAAAAAATAAAAGAAACTCAACAAAAAGAAAAAATAATTGTGTAGTCCAGAAAATGTCTGGATCCATTTGGTTCCCAGGACAGCTAGTGCTTCAGTATGCCCAGAGAAGTAACAGCCTCGTTTCCTACCTTACTGCTAAGACCATAGCGAACCTTATAACCCCATTAGGTACCACCTCTTCACCTTCCACATCACGACAAAAAGTATGTTCCCCAGTACTTGCCTGGGGCTACTGCTCTACCAAGTCATAGCAGCAGCGTTATAGGCCTCAGAGCTCCTCCCTGTTGCGGGGATTGATAATAAATCTGTCTGCGCCTGCCATGTATCTAAAGAGAGCAAGCATCCAGGGGTGCTGCTGCACACTACAATGATCTGGAGGTTGGTGACCTCGAGGAGGTTAAATTGGAGCTCAGACTAGGTTCCTAACTGACACTGATGAAGGCAGACATGGTACATTGAGTAATTTACCCCCCTTCCTTTTTTGTTCATTTTGATCAGCATTCCCTTCTAGCTGTACAGGCGAGGGTTTCATTGATGACCTACAGTGGCTGACGTGTTTCATGGCCCTGGGTTGCTTCATTAACTGGGGAAGGGGTGTTATTGCTTGTACTGTGTTGGTGATGGTGATAGGGGGCTCTATGCAGATCCTACCCTTAAAAACATCTGTCTGTATGGCAATCCACACACCAAGACAGAGAGTTTGTTGAACATCCTTGCACAGTGCTAGCTTGTAGGCAAGGTAGTTCCTGAAGCCTTAACCAGGAAAGGGGAGTTGGAAGTTTAACTGTTGTTTTAATGACTGCACTTTGTTACTATTTTAGGTGAGTTGGTGAAACCTATCAAATTGGCTGGATGAGAATGATGGCATGTAGACTGTGGGAAAAGGCGACACTGAATATCTTGGCTGCACCCTATCAGATCATAATCCCCTTAAGATAAAATTTGCATGGGGTCAAACACACCCTAGCATTCCCACAGGGAGGATTCCAACAGACATGTTTCAAAATCAGGTGATTATGGCTAACACAGAGGAGTATGTATTTCAGTACTTTGTGAATAACACTGAATCAGCAGCCAATGGGATGATAGTATTAATTGCATTCAATGTTGTACTGCGGGGCCTTGTATAAGATCAATCTCTAGGATGAAACGTAATTTGTTGCAGGAGCTGACTTCTCTGGAAGATTGTATTCGTACTCTAGAGATTGAGTTGGTTTCTGAGATCAAGTAGAACAACTGGCTCACACCAGTATAAAGCAATATGAGTTAACTCAAATAAAAAGAAAACATGTAGCGGGACAACACACCAATGGAGTCAAGGAGGGCCAGACACTAGGCTGCCTCCCCAAATCTGAATTCTTTAGCACACTGAAAGGAGCCATACATATCAGTCAGGGATTGACCATTAACATTCGACCTGAGATTAATGCAGTCTTTGTGAAGTATTATAAGATGTAGAATACTCCATCACATGGGACGGCGATGGTTGAGGTTGACCAGTATTTGGACAATATCCCACTCCCTGCACTGACTGCCCTAAACAATTCTGAATTGGAAGAGCCAAATCAGCTTCGAGAAATACAATTGGTAATCACCCAAATAGCTAGAGCTAAAACACCAGACCAAAGGGGTTACGTGTGGTATTGTAAACTACATATAGTGCAAAACTGTCTCCGAGATTATTAAATTTATGAGGAATCTAAATAGAGGAGATGGTTACCCTCTTCCATGTGAGAAGCATTAATCATAGTCCAGTCAAAACCCAGCAGATCTCTCAGGAATGTGTGCTCGTACAGGCTACTTTCATTACTGAACCTTGACTCTCTATTATTGGGCAAAGTTTTAGCTAACTGCTTGATACCTTTTGCCCAGAACTGATCATTGTATACAGTACAGTGACTAAAATCGTTTCAATCCAGGTAAACAAACATTCCTAAACTTGAGGATACAGTTTAAAATAATAGACTGTTCTAAGCAACATGTGACAATTCATTGAGTCGCATCCTTGGATATCGGATAAGCCTTTAACACCTTAAACTGGCCATTATTAAATGGTGTGCTTTGCCATGGGATTGAGTCCTGAGGGCCTGGGATGAGTGCAATTACTATATACCTAGAGCTAAAATCTAAACAGATAAGGTGATCCCTAACTCAATTGTGATTAGAAAGGGTACTAGACAAGGTTGCCCACTGTTGCCCATCATTTTTAGACTGGCAATGAAGTCACCGATGTGTGCTCTTCATGATGCGACCCAGAATGAGCATATCGATAGGCAACAAAATGCATAATCTCTTTATGTGCCGATAATGCACTGCTTTATCTCTGTGATAAGACTAGGGAAGGAAGCACTCTAACATCCCCTATGACTCTGCTGGAAGGCTGTGCACTAGACACTATTAATACTTGGAGGTAAACGCACATCATATGGAAAAAGACATAATCGATGAAAATCTGGGTAAACCATAGCAACAATCTGACAATTAATACACTTCTTGAATACGTTGCTGTTGTCAGCAATAGATAGTATCTAAAATGATGATATTGCCCAGGCTGCTGTATTTTTTCTCAGCCATACCATTAATACTCAGCAAGCCTTTTTTTGTGAACTACAGTCACTACTCAATGCTGTTCTGTGTTAGGGTGGTGGACCGTGATCAGCATTTACAACAATGTATAACTCGCGAACAGAAGGAGCACTAGGGGCTCCTAATTACATAATGTACTGAGCAGTGGGCCAACTATAGTGGCCCACACAATGGGTCGCCAGTACTCCTGACCGAGAGGCACAGGTCATTAAAAATCAACAGATTGGAACTCTGATTTTAAAATGGTTGTAGGGAAAAGAATGGTTTACTGTTGAGGAGGATGCTGAGGTTCCTTGCATGATCGAATGGGAGGGTGCCGGACCTAGTTTCACAGCCACCAGGAATCATTCCAGGATGTGGAGTTTTTGCTGATGATCAGAACTTCTGGTTATTGGTGTTAAAGCTTCCATCAGTTCTCTCTCATCGGGTTGGTGATGTTTGTCATGCAACTGTGGAAGCTGGCTTTGGTGTTGGTGGGGTCCTGTGGAGGGAGAGGATAACCAAGGATCCCATTACCAAGCCCTGCATGCAACACCAATGCATGGAGACCACTCACAGACCTGCATGGACACCCATCACCAAAGTATGCCCAGTAAGGAGACTCATCCACCCAACAAATTCACCACCCACACAAGGCCAAGCCAACAGGGAAAGCACAGTCATACAGGGAAACACACCCATATGCAAGATGGCACATGCAGATACATTAACAATGCATTTGCATCCCAACAGGAAGGGGTCTCAACGTCACTGGAGAGGAGGTGCCAGCTACAACCAGTCCCCCCACAGAAGAGGCCCACAGTGACAACAGCAGCTCTGCACGCCTGGATCAGGATGACCAACCTGGCCCATCAGGGGCCTCTGGACAGTAGGTTCCCCTGCCACAGGCCCAACCCACCACAGAGCTGCCCCCCTCAGGAAACACCAGCACAGTACCCACCCAGCGGGCCCATGCCACTGTCCCCAGGACGCGTCAATCAGCAGTGTGTCCACCACTACAGGGACCCCGGGCAACCCCACGAACCCAGGACGATCAGGGACCTGGGGTCAGTGGCAGTAGGCACACGGTTCAGGGGACAGAGGCAGAGGACAACAGGGAAGCTGGGAGGACTGCTGTGCGACAGGGTTGGGGAAAGGACTAGGGAACCCACTCTCCACGAGGCCCCTTCCAACATCCTGGGAGCATACCACTATTCCCAGGAGACCATGGGCCAGATATTGACCAAGTTGCAGGAGACCCAGCGGCTGCAGGAGGGACAGTACCTGGGGATCAGGGAGGACCTAACAAAAATCTACACCACCCTGGTCACCATTGCAGCGGTGCTGGCTGACATGGGCAAAATCATGAGGGAGGCAGTGGCACAACAAAGGGCGCCTGACACTAGCCAAACCAAGCAACAGCCTTCCACCTCCGCTGGCGCTAGTGGACAGGAGGCCCCGCCACAGGACCAACAGGCCACCAGCACCCCTCCCTTGCAGAAGGAGAACCACCCCACAAACAGTCCCTGCGATCCAGGCAGAAGACAGAGAACATTGCCAAGACCCCCACCAGGAAATAGGACTCTCCTGATAGTCACCCTTCTGTCCCACTCTGTTACCCTGTCCACCTTGAACTGCCATTGCACCCCTTCCTATGCCCCATAGGACAATGGACCTGTGATACCAAGAGACTGGACTCTGACGGTCCAGCGGGTATCTCCAAATGGCTGCAGCGGGAGTGCGGACGCATTGGCGGCCGCCCGGTGGTCCGATCTTGGCGGGCGGCTTCGGGCGATAGTGTCTTACCTGAGTGTCACTGGAAGTACTGTTGTATAATATTTGTTCTGTTGTCAACATCTTCTTCCTCTGCCTCCTCTTCCTCACTATCCACAGGCTCCACCACTGCCACAAGACCATCTCCAGGCACATCCTCCTGCAGAAAAGGCACCTGGCGTCCCAAGACCAGGTTGTGCAACATACAACATGCAACCATGACCTGGCACACCTTCTTGGGTGAGTAGTACAGGGATCCACCTGTCAGATGGAGGCACTGGAACCTGGCCTTCAGGAGGCCGAAGGTTCTCTCAATTATCCTCCATGTACACCCATGTGCCTCATTGTAATGTTCCTCTGCCCTTGTCCTGGCATTCCTCAGTGGGGTCAGTAGCCATGAGCGGTTGGGGCAACCAGAGTCACCTGCAAATATAGGGTGACAACTGTTAGCTACACACTAACCCTTAGTGGCAATCCCATACCCAGACACCAACTTATATTCAGTGGGGACCTTTGGCTCACCTATTAGCCTCACCCGCTCACCCGGTGCCTCTAGAGTTGGTCCATCACATATGGGATGCTGCTATTCCTCAATATAAATGTGTCATGCACAGAGCCAGGATATTTGGTATTCACATGGTAGATGTACTGGTCTGCCAAACACACTATCCGCACATTCATCGAGTGATAGCTTTTCTTATTCCTGTAAACCTGTTCATTTATCTGGGGGGGGGAAGACAAATTCTACATGGGTACCATCAATGGCACCAATGATGTTTGGGATATGTCCCAGGGCATAAAGGTCAGCCTTCACTGTGGCCAAATCATCCACCGGGGGGAACACGATGTAGCTGCGAATGTGTTTCAGCAGGGCAGACAACACTCTGGTCAACACGTTGGAAAACATGGGCTGAGACATCCCTGATGCCATGGCCACTGTTGTTTGAAAGGAACCACTTGCCAAGAAATGGAGCACTGACAGGACCTGCACTAGTGGGGGGATACCTATGGGCTGGCGGATAGCTGACATCAGGTCTGGCTCCAATTGGGCACACTGTTCTTGGATTGTGGCACAATAAAGTCTGTATGTGATGATAATGTGTCTGTCCTCCATTGTCGCAAGGTCCGCCAGGGGTCAGTACACCGGAGTATGCCGCCATCTCATAATCTGCATCAGCGATTGTAGCCTATGGAAGAGAGTGATGATCAGAGGGTCATATTTCCACATATATTGCACTAATGTTGCTGATTTTACTTTACAGAAGCAGTATGTGAAGTCGAGAGTCAGTTGATGTGCAAGTGTCTGCTGTGACGCAGTTAGGTGCCATGGCCTGTGCACCCCTTAAATGGCGGCTGCCTGACCTATGAGGATGGACAAGTGGAAATGAGGTAAGTGCGCTGGCGTTATGCGCCATTGCGGTAGGCGGTCGATGACCGCCGCGCAGATTCGCATTGGTTATTATTGGGCCCTATGGGTTCCAGGAGCCAATTGCGATGTACGCCGGCGGTGACGGTACGCAACGCCGCGGACAACACCGCCATTTTCTATCTGTTCACACATTTGCTACCTGACCTTCAACAAGAGAGGACCTACACTGCAAGTGCTGCTGTGACCTGAGTCTGGAAGCGACAATGGCTCATGTGCCTGGGGAAAGGGCCCCTGCCTTCACTGTGGAGGAGTTGGAGAAACTGGTTGATGGGGTCCTACCCTAGTACACGTTACTCTACGGTCCTCCAGACAAACAGGTGAGTACACTGTGAGCATGATGCGTGTGCCATGAATGTTTGGAGTGCTGTGTGTGTAAGCCACATGTGGGGGGGGTGCAGAGGGTTCCTGGGCAGAGTGCTGCTGTGAGAAAGTAGCCTCTTTTTAGCCTTGTTACCCCCACTTTTGGCCTGTTTGTGAGTGTATGTCAGGGTGTTTTCACTGTCTCATTGGGATCCTGCTAGCCAGGGCCCAGTGCTCATAGTGAAAACCCTATGTTTTCAGTATGTTCGTTATGTGTCACTGGGACCCTGCTAGTCAGGACCCCAGTGCTCATAAGTTTGTGACCTATAGGTATGTGTTCCCTGTGTGATGCCTAACTGTCTCACTGAGGCTCTGCTAACCAGAACCTCAGTGGTTATGCTCTCTCTTTACAAATTGTCACTAACAGGCTAGTGACCAATTTCACCAATTTACATTGGCATACTGGAACACCCTTATAATTCCCTAGTATATGGTACTGAGGTACCCAGGGTATTGGGGTTCCAGGAGATCCCTATGGGCTGCAGCATTTCTTTTGCCACCCATAGGGAGCTCTCACAATTCTTACACATGTTATTTCACAGCCATTTTACACTGCACTTAAGTAACTTATAAGTCGCCTATATGTCTAACCTTTACCTGGTAAAGGTTGGGTGCTAAGTTACTTAGTGTGTGGGCACCCTGGCACTAGCCAAGGTGCCCCCACATTGTTCAGGGCCAATTCCCCGGACTTTGTGAGTGCGGGGACACCATTACACGCGTGCACTACATATAGGTCACTACCTATGTGTAGCTTCACAATGGTAACTCCGAATATGGCCATGTAACATGTCTAAGATCATGGAATTGCCCCCTCTATGCCATCCTGGCATTGTTGGTACAATCCCATGATCCCACGGGTCTGTAGCACAGACCCAGGTACTGCCAAACTGCCTTTTCAGGGGTTTCACTGCAGCTGCTGCTGCTGCCAACCCCTCAGACAGGTTTCTGGCCTCCTGGGGTCCAGCCAGGCTTGGCCCAGGAAGGCAGAACAAAGGACTTCCTCAGAGAGAGGGTGTTACAGCCTCTCCCTTTGGAAAATGGTGTGAAGGCAGGGGAGGAGTAGCCTCCCCCAGCCTCTGGAAATGCTTTCATGGGCACACATGGTGCCCATTTCTGCATAAGCCAGTCTACACCGGTTCAGGGACCCCTCAGCCCTGCTCTGGCGCGAAACTGGACAAAGGAAAGGGGAGTGACCACTCCCCTGACCTGCACCTCCCCTGGGAGGTGCCCAGAGCTCCTCCAGTGTGCTCCAGACCTCTGCCATCTTGGAAACAGAGGTGCTGCTGGCACACTGGACTGCTCTGAGTGGCCAGTGCCAGCAGGTGACGTCAGAGACTCCTTCTGATAATCTCCTTCAGGTGTTGCTAGCCTATCTTCTCTCCTAAGTAGCCAAACCCTCTTTTCTGGCTATTTAGGGTCTCTGCTTTGGGGAATTCCTTAGATAACGAATGCAAGAGCTCATCAGAGTTCCTCTGCATCTCTCTCTTCACCTTCTGCCAAGGAATCGACTGCTGACCGCACTGGAAGCCTGCAACACTGCAACAAAGTAGCGAAGACGACTACTGCAACTCTGTAACGCTGATCCTGCCGCCTTCTCGACTGCTTTCCTGGTGGTGCATGCTGTGGGGGTAGTCTGCCTCCTCTCTGCACTAGAAGCTTCGAAGAAATCTCCTGTGGGTCGACAGAATCGTCCCCCTGCAACCGCAGGCACCAAAGAACTGCATCACCGGTACCCTGGGTCTCCTCTCAGCATGACGAGCGAGGTCCCTTGAATCCAGCAACCCTGTCCAAGTGACTCTCACAGTCCAGTGACTCTTCAGTCCAAGTTTGGTGGAGGTAAGTCCTTGCCTCCCCACGCCAGACTGCATTGCTGGGAACAGCGACTTTTGCAGCTACTCCGGCCTCTGTGCACTTCCGGCAGAAATCCTTCATGCAAAGCCAAGCCTGGGTCCACGGCACTCTAACCTGCATTGCACGACTTTCTAAGTTGTCCTCCGGCGACTTGGGACTCCTTTGTGCGACTTCGGGTGAGCACCGTTTCACTCCTCTTTGTAGTGCCTGTTCTGGCACTTCTGCAGGTGCTGCCTGCTTTTGAGAGGGCTCCTTTTCTTGCTGGGCGCCCCCTCTGTCCCCTGACGTAATTGGCAACATACTGGTCCCTCCTGGGCCACAGCAGCATCCAAAAACCTTAACCAGACGACTTGCAGCTAGCAAGGCTTGTTTGCAGTCTTTCTTCAGGAAAACACTTCTGCACAACTCTCCACGGCGTGTCGCATCCATCCTCCAAAGGGAAAATCTCTAGCCTTTGTCGTTCTCACAGAATCTTCAGCTTCTACTGTCCAGTAGCAGCTTCTTTGCACCCACAGATGGCATTTCCTGGGCATCTGCCCATCTCCGACTTGCTTGTGACTTTTGGACTTGGTCCCCTTGTTCCACAGGTACCCTCGTTTGGAAATCCATCGTTGTTGCATTGCTGATTTGTGTCTTTCCTGCAGAATTCCCCTATCACGACTTCTGTGCTCTTTGGGGAACTTTAGTGCACTTTGCACTCACTTTTCAGGGTCTTGGGGTGGGCTATTTTTCTAACTCTAACTGTTTTCTTACAGTCCCAGCGACCCTCTACAAGGTCACATAGGTTTGGGGTCCATTCGTTGTTCGCATTCCACTTTTGGAGTATATGGTTTGTGTTGCCCCTATCCCTGTGTGTCCCCATTGCATCCTATTGTAACTATACATTGTTTGCACTGTTTTCTAATACTATAATGCATATTTTTGGTATTGTGTTCATATATCTTGTGTATATTTGCTATCCTCATACTGAGGGTACTCACTGAGATACTTTTGGCATATTGTCATAAAAATAAAGTACCTTTATTTTTAGTATATCTGTGTATTGTGTTTTCTTATGATATTGTGCATATGACACTAGTGGTACTGTAGGAGCTTCACTCGTCTCCTAGTTCAGCCTAAGCTGCTCTGCTAAGCTACCATTATCTATCAGCCTAAGCTGCTAGACACCCTATACACTAATAAGGGATACCTGGGCCTGGTGCAAGGTGTAAGTACCCCTTGGTACTCACTACAAGCCAGTCCAGCCTCCTACAGCTGCATGTATGGTGGTCAATGTATGTGCGTAATGGGATGGGAGGGATATGGTGGGCCATGGGTATGATAGTCCGGACGGTATGACTAATCCTTTTTCTGCTGTCTTTTCCCTGCATGTCAGCGCCCACATGAAAAAGGGTATCTGGCGTGCCATTGCCAAGAAGGTGTGGACCCTGGGGGTCTTTGACAGGCAGAGCACCCACTGCGGCAAAAGGTGTGAGGACCTGCACCGCTGGGCAAAGAAGATGGCCTGTGGGTTTCAGGTGTGCTGATGCTGGTGTTAGGCATTGTACCCCATGGGCTGGTGACTGTCTCAGTAAATGGTTGGGCATAGCCTAGTGCATAGGGCGGCTCCTTGTGTGTTGTGTCTGCCAAAAGTAATGGTGTTGCTGGCATTGACCAAGTGTATCCTCTGTCTCTCCCCCCTTTTTGTTTTGTCATCCTGTCCTTGTGTGCATTAGCATCAACTGGTGGAGGAGCAGAGGCACCGGTGACGGAGGGAGCTGTATCCCACCTGGGCCTGGAGGCCGAATCCACTGAGGGTGAAGGCACCAGTGGGACGGAGGGCGAGGGGAGCTCTACGACAGGGGCAGGAGGGGAGGCCACAGACAGCGACTCCTCCTCCGATGGAAGCAGTTCCCTTGCGGTGGCGGACACCTCTGTGCCCACCTCAACAACAGGTACAGCTGCCAACACCCCTACCAGCACTGCCCTCCCAGCAGCCCCTCAGCGTGTTTCCCGTGCCTGCTCACCCAGGAGGGTGGGCATCTCCTTCGCCCCAGTCACCTCAGGCCCTGCCCCAGTGAGCCCTGCTGCCCTCAGTGAGGAGGCTATTGACCTCCTGAGATCCCTCACTGTTGGGCAGTCAACCATTCTGAATGCCATCCTGGCTGTCGAGAGGCATTTGCAACAAACAAATGCATACCTGGAGGGCATTCACTCTGGCATGGTGGCCCAACAGAGAGCATTTCAGGCTCTGGCCTCAGCACTGATGGCTGCCATTGTCCCTGTGTCCAGCCTCACCCCTCCAACTTCCACTACACAGACCCAATCCCCTCAACCTCAGCCTATCCCACGCACACCTTCAGACCAGCATTCACCCAAATCAAGACACAAAAGTGGCTCGGGCAAACATAAGCACCACCATTCATCTCACAGGCACTCACACAAGCACCGTCCCCATGCAGACACACCAACATCCACTGCCTCCACTGTGTGCCCCTCCTCCTCTTCGTCTACCTCCCTCCCAGTAGTGCCTCCACTCACACCTGCATGCACTACATCCTCATCCACTACCTCCATCACCAGCACGCCCATCACAACATACCCCTCACCAGAAGTCACCACCCCCACAACCATGCACATATCCCCTGTGTCCTCTCCCAGTGTGTCTGTGACCACCTCCTAAAGTACACAGATGCAAGCACCCACCCACCCAACAGCCAAGCACCTCACAACAGCATCAAGCCCATGCACCTTCACCGAAACTCAGCAGATGTACACCTCCTATAACCACTCCCTCTTTCTCCACTCCCAAACCCTCTCCATCTTCCCCTCCCAGTGTGTCTAAAAAGCTTTTCCTGGCAAACATTGACCTCTCCCCTATGCCTACCCCCCACTTCTTCCCCTCGGGCTAGGGTGTCCAGATCCCAGGCCAGCACCTCAGCCACCAAGTCATCGGATGCTGTGGTACCAGCAAGTCCCAGAGGATCAAAGGAGGCACCAGTCAAGGCAGACAGTGTACCACCGACACCTGTAAAGGACCAACCCATTCTGCCATCTGCCAAGGTAAAGAAGGGGCCAGCATGCAGCACGGCTAAGGAGCACAACCCACCCAGCAAGGCCTCATCCAAAACTCAAGATGACAGTGCCAAGGTCCGAGCAGCATCTGCCAAGGTGGGGAAGGGGAAGAAAACCCAAGGCAAGGCAGTTCAGGCCTCGGAGGCTCCAGGTGAGGGACTGGTGCCCACCATCAGTACGGACAGCCCCGCAACCTGTACCGCAGCAAGCACCACTGCAGGCACCGCCACCTGCAACGCCATCTGCACCGCAGGCAGCACTGACAGCATCCCCGCCGCAGGCACCGCCGCAAGGACCACCACCTGCACCGTCATCTGCACCGCCACATGCCCAGCCGCTGCCACAACAGCCGCAGTGTTTGTTGCTACCGCCGTGGCGGTTAGTGTGTTAAAGTGACTGTGTATTTTAGCAGTTTCCGCCGAGGTCATGATTCCATTTTTTTTACCGCCAGCCTGTTGGCGGTATTGCCGCCACTTTATCACCAACTGCCAGGGTTGTAATGAGGGCCATAATATTTATCTGACAAGATGCAGGTCGAAACGATCAAGATGCAATAAGTTTAAGTTGAAATATCACTGTAAAAATTATATAAAGTGTCTTTAGTCTTTTAAAAAGCAACAAGTGTCTCTTGCAAGCACAAAGTACCTGGTTTGCATTCAAATTCTCCACAAGGGACTGCAGATGAGGAGATGCATGGAAAACAGGGAGGTGTGAGTCGATTTTTCCAGTGAACACAGACGATGCGTTGTTGAGTTTTCAGTCAGGGCAGGCTTTGCGTAGATTTCCGGCACCTAGACTGGAATCCTCTTTGGGTTGCGGGGTTTTTGGATGCTCTGGGGAAGATGCATCGAAATCATGCACGTGCACAGGGGCTGCGTCGATCCAGTGGGCGATGTGTGGAAATTTCTACTGCATGGCAGGCACTGCGTTGATTCTTCTGAGGAAGTTGGCTGCGTTGTTGGCTGCGTTGTTCCGGCTCGGCTTTCCGTCGATCCAGTGGGCCGTGCATCAAATTTCCAGTCACAGCTCTGGTGCTGCATCGATCTCCTTGCGAAGTCAGGCTGCGTTGTTCTGTTTTGGCATACAGTGATTTTCTCATCGCAAAGCAGGCTGTGTGTTTTTTCTTGTAGGCTGTGCGTTTATTTCCACTGTACAAGGAGTTCTTTTGCAGAAAAGAAGTCTTTTTGGTCCTGAGACTTCAAAGAACAGGAGACAAGCTCTATCCAAGCCCTTGGAGAGCACTACTCACCACAGCCAGAGAGCAGCAAGGCAGCAGTCCTTCTCAGAAAAGCGGTCCCGTTGAGTTCTTTGGGCAGCCAGGAAGTTCTGCTTGGCAGGTTGCAGGTTCTGGTTCAGGGTTTCTTCTCCAGGAAGTGTCTGTGAGGTAGAGTGTCTGCCCCAGAAGTGCCTGCATTGGTAGGGTCAGAGACCCTGCTTAAATACCCAGAAGTGGGGGAGACTTCAAAGAGTGGCTTAGAAATGGACATAGTCCCCTTTCAGTTCCATCCTGTCTGCCAGGGTCCCAGTAGGGGGTGTGGCAGTCCTTTGTGTGAGAGCAGGCTACTGTCTTATGACATGTGTCAGGCCCTCCACCCTCCCATCCTAGGAAGGCCCATTCAATATGCAGATGTATGCAAGTGTCACTGAGCATCCTGTGTTTGGAGTTGTCTGAGTGAATGCACAAGGGAGCTGTCAACTAAACCTAGCCAGACGTGGATTGTACGGCACAGAAGGATTTAAGTGCAGAGAAATGCTCACTTCCTAAAAGTGGCATTTCTAAAATAGTAATATTACATCCAACTTCACCAGTCAGCAGGATTTTGTATTACCATTCTGGCCATACTAAATATGACCTTGTTACTCCTTTCATATCAGAATCTACCTCTCAAACAGTATATGAGGGTAGCCCTAATGTTAGCCTACGAAAGAAGCAGGCCTCACAGCAGTGTAAAATGAATTTAGGAGTTTCACACTACCAGGACATGTAAACTACACAGGTACATGTCCTGCCTTTTGTCTACACATCACCCTGTTCTATGGATTACCTAGGGCCTACCTTAGGAGTTACTTATATGCAGAAAAAAGTGGTTTTAGGCTCGGCAAATACTTTCAAATGCCAAGTCGAATTGGCAGTGAAACTGCACACACAGGCCTTGCAATGGCAGGCCTGAGACAAGGTTAAGGGGCTACTTAAGTGGGTGGTACAATCAGTGCTGCAGGCCCACTAGTAGCATTTAATCTAAAGGCCCTGGACACATATAGTGCACTTTACTAGGGACTTATAAGTAAATTAAATAAGCCAATTGGGTAGTACCCAATGTCACCATGTTTTAACGGCGAGAGCATATGTACTTGAGCACTGGTTAGCAGTGGTAATGTGCTCAGAGTCCAAAACCAGCAAAAACAGCGCCCAAAAAGTGGAGGGAGGCGGGCAAAAAGTTAGGGGTGACCACCCTATGGCTGTCAGGTCTAACACAAACATTCAAGCTATGTGATTTCAGGAGCTCTTCCAGGAATTAGAAATTTGGGAGTAGAGACCCCACCAACTATTTGTCTATGACAGTACCTTAATTCTGCTTCTTCATCATCCTTCATAAATACCATAAGACGCACATGTGACAGCACCACCACCCGATAAATTTAGTGGTACAATGCTATAACTGTGTCTGCTACAAAACACTTATTTAGTACAAGTGCTAGTGTCCTTTACCTTTTTAACCTCCTGTAAATCATTCTGCCACTTCTTGGCCCTTTAAAAATTGGAACGCTTTTTCACAGAACTTCATTCTCAAACTTTTACCTGCAAAATTATACTCTTACCCTGCATTCTCTCATATCTAACTCGAAATTGAGCTTGGGTAATCTATCAGAATTCTTTTTTGTTTAAATCTCTTTAATCCCTATTAGGTTCGATATCCTCACCTGTAAACTAATGTTACAGTAAGCAGATCACTGGACATCCTAAGACTTCTTACTCTGTATCATAAAGCATTTAGGACTAACATTATTTCATGTCCATGGTGAAGCAGTGCTTGGTGGAAACACCTTTTCCCACCTGTGATAGTTTGTCAGATATGACCATAAGGCAAGGTTAGGAGTAAGTAGTTTATTTTTTATATAGCAGCAAAATTCTTTAGGCATAGGAGTTTTTTCTGCATCATTCAGGGAAGGGGGGTGGGATAGTGTCCTCTTGAAACCATTGTGGTCTTCATCTCATCTGGTCCCTTTATTCATGGATAGACCTTGGGGAGACAAAACAAACAAATAGACTCAGAAATCTGGTAGTCTTAAAGGAAGCCCATCATCAACACCTGTGGTGTAACCTCTGAAGTTTGTGGTGGTTGATAAGTAAAAAAATAAAAGAAACTCAACAAAAAGAAAAAATAATTGTGTAGTCCAGAAAATGTCTGGATCCATTTGGTTCCCAGGACAGCTAGTGCTTCAGTATGCCCAGAGAAGTAACAGCCTCGTTTCCTACCTTACTGCTAAGACCATAGCGAACCTTATAACCCCATTAGGTACCACCTCTTCACCTTCCACATCACGACAAAAAGTATGTTCCCCAGTACTTGCCTGGGGCTACTGCTCTACCAAGTCATAGCAGCAGCGTTATAGGCCTCAGAGCTCCTCCCTGTTGCGGGGATTGATAATAAATCTGTCTGCGCCTGCCATGTATCTAAAGAGAGCAAGCATCCAGGGGTGCTGCTGCACACTACAATGATCTGGAGGTTGGTGACCTCGAGGAGGTTAAATTGGAGCTCAGACTAGGTTCCTAACTGACACTGATGAAGGCAGACATGGTACATTGAGTAATTTACCCCCCTTCCTTTTTTGTTCATTTTGATCAGCATTCCCTTCTAGCTGTACAGGCGAGGGTTTCATTGATGACCTACAGTGGCTGACGTGTTTCATGGCCCTGGGTTGCTTCATTAACTGGGGAAGGGGTGTTATTGCTTGTACTGTGTTGGTGATGGTGATAGGGGGCTCTATGCAGATCCTACCCTTAAAAACATCTGTCTGTATGGCAATCCACACACCAAGACAGAGAGTTTGTTGAACATCCTTGCACAGTGCTAGCTTGTAGGCAAGGTAGTTCCTGAAGCCTTAACCAGGAAAGGGGAGTTGGAAGTTTAACTGTTGTTTTAATGACTGCACTTTGTTACTATTTTAGGTGAGTTGGTGAAACCTATCAAATTGGCTGGATGAGAATGATGGCATGTAGACTGTGGGAAAAGGCGACACTGAATATCTTGGCTGCACCCTATCAGATCATAATCCCCTTAAGATAAAATTTGCATGGGGTCAAACACACCCTAGCATTCCCACAGGGAGGATTCCAACAGACATGTTTCAAAATCAGGTGATTATGGCTAACACAGAGGAGTATGTATTTCAGTACTTTGTGAATAACACTGAATCAGCAGCCAATGGGATGATAGTATTAATTGCATTCAATGTTGTACTGCGGGGCCTTGTATAAGATCAATCTCTAGGATGAAACGTAATTTGTTGCAGGAGCTGACTTCTCTGGAAGATTGTATTCGTACTCTAGAGATTGAGTTGGTTTCTGAGATCAAGTAGAACAACTGGCTCACACCAGTATAAAGCAATATGAGTTAACTCAAATAAAAAGAAAACATGTAGCGGGACAACACACCAATGGAGTCAAGGAGGGCCAGACACTAGGCTGCCTCCCCAAATCTGAATTCTTTAGCACACTGAAAGGAGCCATACATATCAGTCAGGGATTGACCATTAACATTCGACCTGAGATTAATGCAGTCTTTGTGAAGTATTATAAGATGTAGAATACTCCATCACATGGGACGGCGATGGTTGAGGTTGACCAGTATTTGGACAATATCCCACTCCCTGCACTGACTGCCCTAAACAATTCTGAATTGGAAGAGCCAAATCAGCTTCGAGAAATACAATTGGTAATCACCCAAATAGCTAGAGCTAAAACACCAGACCAAAGGGGTTACGTGTGGTATTGTAAACTACATATAGTGCAAAACTGTCTCCGAGATTATTAAATTTATGAGGAATCTAAATAGAGGAGATGGTTACCCTCTTCCATGTGAGAAGCATTAATCATAGTCCAGTCAAAACCCAGCAGATCTCTCAGGAATGTGTGCTCGTACAGGCTACTTTCATTACTGAACCTTGACTCTCTATTATTGGGCAAAGTTTTAGCTAACTGCTTGATACCTTTTGCCCAGAACTGATCATTGTATACAGTACAGTGACTAAAATCGTTTCAATCCAGGTAAACAAACATTCCTAAACTTGAGGATACAGTTTAAAATAATAGACTGTTCTAAGCAACATGTGACAATTCATTGAGTCGCATCCTTGGATATCGGATAAGCCTTTAACACCTTAAACTGGCCATTATTAAATGGTGTGCTTTGCCATGGGATTGAGTCCTGAGGGCCTGGGATGAGTGCAATTACTATATACCTAGAGCTAAAATCTAAACAGATAAGGTGATCCCTAACTCAATTGTGATTAGAAAGGGTACTAGACAAGGTTGCCCACTGTTGCCCATCATTTTTAGACTGGCAATGAAGTCACCGATGTGTGCTCTTCATGATGCGACCCAGAATGAGCATATCGATAGGCAACAAAATGCATAATCTCTTTATGTGCCGATAATGCACTGCTTTATCTCTGTGATAAGACTAGGGAAGGAAGCACTCTAACATCCCCTATGACTCTGCTGGAAGGCTGTGCACTAGACACTATTAATACTTGGAGGTAAACGCACATCATATGGAAAAAGACATAATCGATGAAAATCTGGGTAAACCATAGCAACAATCTGACAATTAATACACTTCTTGAATACGTTGCTGTTGTCAGCAATAGATAGTATCTAAAATGATGATATTGCCCAGGCTGCTGTATTTTTTCTCAGCCATACCATTAATACTCAGCAAGCCTTTTTTTGTGAACTACAGTCACTACTCAATGCTGTTCTGTGTTAGGGTGGTGGACCGTGATCAGCATTTACAACAATGTATAACTCGCGAACAGAAGGAGCACTAGGGGCTCCTAATTACATAATGTACTGAGCAGTGGGCCAACTATAGTGGCCCACACAATGGGTCGCCAGTACTCCTGACCGAGAGGCACAGGTCATTAAAAATCAACAGATTGGAACTCTGATTTTAAAATGGTTGTAGGGAAAAGAATGGTTTACTGTTGAGGAGGATGCTGAGGTTCCTTGCATGATCGAATGGGAGGGTGCCGGACCTAGTTTCACAGCCACCAGGAATCATTCCAGGATGTGGAGTTTTTGCTGATGATCAGAACTTCTGGTTATTGGTGTTAAAGCTTCCATCAGTTCTCTCTCATCGGGTTGGTGATGTTTGTCATGCAACTGTGGAAGCTGGCTTTGGTGTTGGTGGGGTCCTGTGGAGGGAGAGGATAAGTTGAGTGTCATCTGCATATGTGATGATGTTGCGCCTGTGTGATCTGATGATGTTGGCCAAGGGTGTCATGCAAGTGTTGAAGACGGTGGGGCTGGGGGATGAGCCGTGAGGGACCCCGCAGATGATGTTCTTGGGCTCATAAATGAATAGGGGTAGTTGTGTGTGGTGGAATACCCTGTTGAATGCTGCTGAAAGGTCAAGGAGAAGGAGAAGGGCAACTGCTTCTCCTTGATTGAGGAGGGCCTGAATGTTGTTTGTTGCTGTGATGCGTGCAGTCTTTGTGCTGTGGTTGCTATGGAATCAAGAGTGGGAGGAATTGAGAAGGTGGTGTTACTCAGTGATTCTCTAATTGGGATGCTTATTCAGAAAACATGGAGGCTATATCGGATATTTGCCCCTCCCCCCTGAGGCAGGGAGCTGGCTTCACAGATGTAAGGACTAAACTCTACAGGTTTTCTACTTTGGGAGAGACTCAAGACACGATGCATAAGCGAACATCACCTCTTAATAGGTAATTAGCACCTAGGCACTGGCATAAGTAATGAGATGGGCATGTCAAGAGAAGATATTCTGGGGTACAAAACCGGCTGGGGGCAAGATGAACTCAAGCTTGTTTAAGTTATATTTTTTGTCCTTCTATAGTATATTGTTTTGTTCATATAGTCAATGATGAATATGAAATATAATTTATCAAGACAGTTGTCCCTTGTGACCCAATGGATGGAGTGATAGTTCTAACCACACCCTCCTTGTGTCTGCCCTTACCTAAACTATAGTGGCATTCATGATGCGTGAGATGATTGAAGGTTTAGCCTTTAATCGCATATATATTATTCCATAAAAATAATATGAAAACAAGTGTGACACAAATGTTTGTGTACATTTTTTGTATGACACTTTGTTGGTAATGATTGATTCTGTAATTTTTTTGTGTTGATGATTCTTATGCTGCATTATTCCAATGTGATGTTATTGTATTGTGCTGTGGTTGACGTGTAAAGTTCTTCTTTGACTCCGTGTTGGCCTGATATATTTAATTGTGCTGCTATATCACATTCTTTACTTTAGAAGTACTAAAACATGTTGATAAGATTCAAGCTGCTAGCTGAAAAACACTTTAAAGTTCTAATGACAAGCAACCATATGCCCCCGTTTAAGGTGGTAAACTAGAGCTGCTACAGCTCTTCACTACATCAGTCAGCCCAACACTTTGGCAGTGTCTCATATTATCACTTCTTATGATCACTTTAAGCGAGGATCTCAGTCAAAAAGTCATAGCTTAACTCAAATAGATGGTGGAGACAAGGTTCAGTATCGCACAATTATATCATTTCCAATAAAGATTACATTTACCAGCCAAATAAAAAGCATACTAATAAAATATTAAACAAAATACCATGGCTAGATACAGTTGCAAAACTGGGCAACCTAATGACACAAAATGTGTAGTGTTTGCGGTCATTAAACGTAAAGATTTGCATTCATTTTGATAAAAATCTGCAATTCTTTAAAGCGGGTTTGAGTTGACTGACCGATCATAAACCCTAAACAAAAATACATAATAAAATAGGTAGCATCTGGACAGGAGCAAAGCAAACTTCTTATACACTAGAATAATTTGTCTCATTGTTTAACATCAGTATTTATTTACTCAGGCAAATGTGCCTGTGATTAAGATCTGCTGTTTCCAGGAAAAGTTATCTCCTGCTCTGGGGTTTCGCATGACCCCAGGATAAGCATATTATGCCAAGGTAAGGCTAGGAACTGATGGTAAAGATCGATATATATATATATATATATATATAGCCACACTCCATGTGACGTCTGAAGGACGCCCTTCCTCATGGGCCGGTGCTCATGTTGCAAGAGGTCACTGCAAATATAAATTCACTGATGAACGCACTCTCTCCCGAGAGCACAAACAAGGCCACCATCCAAAAGTCTGGTGAAAGACATTTTAATAGACTCAATTGCTTCAGCTTTTTAAACTTGAAGGAATATACACAGTTAAAAAAGACTGTATTAACGTAGTCACATGTGATGGAAGTGGTGAAAATCATACACAAAGTCGATGTTAGAAATAAAAACAGCTGATACTTGTACCATCAATGTTCTGAATAGTTCTCATGCTTGCAAAATTGGGCACACATCGCTGGTCCAATTGTTCTGAAGTGCAGAAAATCTCCAACAGCACTTCAGTGTAGTAACTACATATACCAGAATTCAATTTTTCAGTACATATATTGCCTACATTTCACATGATCCTTAGTGTCTCATCAACGTTGTTTAAAACTGACAATCGTCTTCCGACCTCTAGAATTAATTTGATGTCGTGACTGCACAACCGAAGAAAATATCTGCAACTTTGTCACTGTAAAACAGACCTCTGTTGAATGTTTAAACCTTCAGCCGACTGACTTGACAATGTGCTGGGGGTGTCCTTCGCCTGTAAACTCTGGCTGCATCATATATATATATATATAAATCCAAACGACATTGGTGGTTGCCTGACACCCGTCCAGACGGGTTGGAGCTCGGAAGCGGACACTTCCGTTATTACATCCCACAACACTTTTCTCACCACTCTTCTGTTACAGAAATACGAGCTACTCCGGATTTCTCTGATTTGTAATGCAAGTTTATTGCTTCTTTTGGCAG
This sequence comes from Pleurodeles waltl, assembly GCF_031143425.1. Lineage (NCBI taxonomy): Eukaryota > Metazoa > Chordata > Amphibia > Caudata > Salamandridae > Pleurodeles > Pleurodeles waltl. Next base: position 500,569,089 of record NC_090445.1, read on the forward strand.
AAGGAAACAGACGTGTTTCAGCCTCACAATATACATATATATGACCTACGGTCACCAGTAGGACGTTTCAGAGTGGTCCGTCAAGAAGGGGCTGAGAAAAAGGGGTGGGGGGTCAAAAAAGCTGCATTTCCCATGTTAAATCCAATTCTACCTTTGAGCACGCCTACAGTCTGAACCACAGGACGGATTCCACTAAATTGGGCAGAAAGCTAAATTACACAAATTACACTTTTGCTCATTTCATGTAAATCCATTCAGTAGTTTTCAAGAAATTAAAGAAATCCAAATTTGTATATCTTTGACTGCAACGACATTGTGAATTATGACGACCTCATGCAGGGAAATGCACAGCTCTGATTGGCTGCCAACACTTCAAAATAGGAATTCTTGGCAGCCATCTTGGGACTCGGCTGAAGCCCCACAAATAGTAAAAAAAAAAAAAAGACAAGTGGCTAGGGTAGAGTCACCCTGACCCATCAGCTCTGGTGCCGGGGTTCCCAGAGGCACACCGCCACAGCAAAAAAACCTATACATTTGTTTAAATGTTTCCAGCGAATTTGTGATTCTTAGACCAAGCAACCTAGCATCCTTGGTGTGGTATCCCCTGTCTCTTTAATCTCTGCTTCCCATAGTTTGACTGCGTGCTGTACTTTGTTTTTGCTGTTTTTGGTATTCTGGGCACTTTACCACTGCTGACCAGTGCTAAAGTGCAAGTGCTCCCTGTGTAAAGTGTTTGTGTAATTGGCTTTTCCAGGGTTGGCACATATGATTTACTAGTAAGACCCTAGTACAGTGCAATATAGGTGCCCAGGCCAATACATCAAATGCTACTATTGGGCCTGCAGCACTAGTTGTGCCACCCACCTGAGTAGCCCTGTAAACTTGTCTTAGACCAGCCAGAGCAGTGTCTGTATGTGCAGTCTTAAATTGCCAATGTGACCTGGCAAGTGTACCACTTGCCAGCCCCAAACATTTCTTTTTTGCACATGTAAGACACATCTAAGATAGGCCCTAGGTAGCCTCCTGGGGAGGGCACAGTATATGTTAAAAGTGGGACACGTATTGATGTGTTTTACATGTCCTAGCAGTGGAATACTGTCAAATTTGTTTTTCGCTGTTACAATACCTATCTCTCTTATAGGTTGACATGGGGACTGCCTTTAACTATCTTTAAGTGTAGTTTCCCCTTGGGAGCAGATAGAAATCTGGAGTTTGGGGTCTCTGAACTCACAATTTAAAAATACATCTTTTGGTAAATTTGTTTTTTAAATTGTCAGTTTGAAAATGCCACTTTTAGAAAGTGAGCCTTTTCTTGTTTAAACCATTCAGTGACTCTGCCTACTTGTGTATTCCCTGTCTGGGTCAGACTGACAGTTCTGCTGTTTGCGAATCCCCTCTAGAAAGTGAGACAAAATAAGCTGGGGTGTAGCCTGCATATCCTGATGGGTCATCTGAGCTAGTGGAGGGAGGAGTGGTCACTTACACCTGAATGGGCTGTGCCTGCCCTTGCACAATGCATTCTTCAACCCTCTGGTGTGTGTCTGGGGCCAGGCCTGGGCAAGGCAGGATCTTGTGAACAACAGAGACTTTCCTTTGAATGTTGCCTATTTCAAAGGCAGAAATGGGTATAAGTAGTGGAACCAAAACCTCAGATTTTTAAACTACTTTTGGAATAAAGAGGAACCTCTGCCAAGGAAAAGAGCTGAAGAGCCAGAGGAGGAGTACTGCCCCTTTGTCTGTGTTCTTTGCTGGGTTAGCCTGCAGTTGCTGCTTCTGTCTGAAAGAGGACCATGACTGGACTTTGGGGTATATTCTTGCTTTTGAAGAATCTCCAAGGGCTTAGATTGAGCTTGCCTCCTGTTTTGAAGTCTCAAGACCATCAAAGACTTCCTCTGCCAGCACCTGGACTCTCTGCTGAGACTCCTTCCCTGCCATGTGGTGCCCTGTCCAGTCACAGTGCCCTTGACAAGTGAAGTTGGCAGAACAAGGACTCAAATCCATGCACAGAACACCGGGCGAGAACTTTTTTGATGTACTCAAGAAATGCAGAGGGGGGCACCAACAAATAAAATGCCCAGCACCCCCACATCCCTGGGGACTTCAAAGAAATCAAATGCAGTGGGGGTTTACACCTCCCCAGGGCACTTTAGGTAAAGAATGTGGGAGGACTCCTAGCCCCCCTCCTAGGGAGCACGCAGGTCACATGACTGGGCCCTGGGGGATAAGGTCTCTTAGGCCAGGATCTACACTTGGGAGGGGTGCATGTGCCCCCTGAAAACTGATAGTTAGCCTGGTCCCCGGAGGATGTGGTCCCTGGGGCTCAGATCGGCCCTGGGGAGGGGAGGCACGTGGCCTACTCACCCAGAAAAAGTTCATAATTAGGCTAGGCCTTGAGGATGGGGCCCCCAGGCATGAGATAGGCCCTGGGATGGTGGCCCCCCAAAAACAATTAATAATTATGCTGGGACCCCAGACTGGCACTGGGGGGGACACAGAGCCCACCAAAAAAAAGTTAATCATTAGGTTGAGCCCCTGGGGATGTGGTCCCTGTGACAAAATCAGTCAGGAGAGGAGAGCATGGAGACCTGCTGCCAATTACCACTGTGCTTGGTCAAAAGCCCTGCACAGTAGAGGATTGGGTGGTTATAGGGGTTGGTCGCAGCGCCCGGCTGAATGCTGTGCATGGTGGTGGTTGAATTAACATATAGTCATGAAATTACTTTAAGTTAAAAAAACCATGGAAATTCACTGAAAAAAACAAATGTTACAAGGACATTATGGTTAGGAAATAGAATAAAAAAAAAAAAGAAATTCAATTAAAAAACCAAAGGTTACTGTGTGGTACTGAAAATTCTGGGCCCGTGTTATAAACATCGTCGTATCACAACGATTTTGGTATCAGCAGACTGAGAGTGATTAGAATAGTATGCACAAGCATTGTATTCATATTCGGGTAACGAAATCACCCGAATATCAGAGTTTCCGTCCTGAACCCTCGTGTTCCATTTAAACGACAGCCATTTTGTGATTGCCCTCACATAGGCCAATGTCTAATGCTGAAAACGAGTCTGAAGGACACGTACATCTTTGCTGACTCCTCTGTGACCTGGGCAAGCTGACTCCACTGCCTGTAGCCAAACCTGTTCGGCCAGTTTCTTTCCCAGTGGCCGAATGAGATTAGTATCAAGGGTCAACACATCATAAAACCTTTCATCACACACAAACCATGCCTAATCTTACACACACCTGTCCCTGTTTCTTTCTTTATGACTTGCTTTACAAGGAGGAGGTGCCTGTTTATATTGGGGGTCCGTTGATATCTGATGAAAGTACTGAGCCTTGCCGGGTAACTGATTGAGGGCTGGACAAACTGAAATATGGGCTTGTCATCATAACCCTGCTATTTCTTTGTAGTGAAAATATGTGAATGGTCAACTGTAAAATAAGGAATGTTTGCCCAAAGCATAATATTTTGTATAAAAGAGAAGGTTAGCTTTGCAAGAGGAGCAGTCTCCTGAGAATATACACTGTGTTGTACTTCTAGGATACCTGTTACTGGCTGCAGCCAATAAACAAGATCTTTGACTTCACCAAGAAGACTCTGTGTTTCTGTAGTCTGAAACAGGAAGGACTCGAAGTCTTAGGGTGTGTTCCCTGGCACCACTGGGTTCTGAAAAACCCAGTACTTCAACTGGGATGTCATCAGTGATTTCACTGACCATGTCCTGAGTGATGAATTTTGTGAGGTAAGAAGCAGTGCAAGTCATAATTAGCTGAGGTAACTGCTAAATTTCTATGGTTTTGTACATGTGAAATGTGAGCTTAACTATATTGCCCCTGTAACCTTTGGCTTTTAATTCAATATATATATCCAAAGACAGTTCCTGCTTTCATCTTGGGTGCACGGCCCGTAAATATGTAACAAAGCAAAAAAGACATTAAAAGCACGGCAGAAACAGTCTTTGGAAGGGAAGCCACTCACCTCTCGACATTCAGCGAAGAACCAGGACGCCATGGAGCCCGAGATACAGGTCCTGCCCATGTTGCTATATCTATTAATACACCATGAAGTGGAAAGTAGGAGTCGACAGCAACGACGACGGTGAGTACTGCACCCAGCACACAGGGGAGGGGACGAAGGGAAAAGAGAGTGACACACATGCAAAATGCAACACCCCCACCCACAACAACACACACACACATATCCAATAACATCACAGAAACACCCCGTTACCCCCTGGAAGAACGCAAGGACCAAACAAAATGAGTGTAACTAGTGTAATATTCCAAAAATCAGATGGCCCAAGAGAACAGCAAATGAGCAGTATACACAAATATATCTACAGCAAGTACATAAGTCCGTACACTGTTGCATGAACTGTCTGTGGACCAGTGGTCCCAAAAAGCAGGGGCACCAGGTCAATAAAAAACAGGCACCTCAGGGGGAAGGGGAGGCGGACACCTCAGCCGGATGACGGTACAATGCCACTGCTCCTCGAGGGGGGCTCCATGCTCACTGATTGCTCCTGTGAAGTGCAAAGCCACAGTCTCTCAAGTGGGTGGTTTGTCCACTGCGTGGTCCTGGGGAGTGCAAAGCCACAGTCTCTCGAGTGGGTGGTTTGCCCACTGCTTGGTCCTGAGGAGTACAAAGCCACAGTCTCTCAAGTGGGTGGTTTGCCCACTGCGTGGTCCTGGGAAGTGCAAAGCCACAGCCTCTCAAGTGGATAGTTTGCCCACTGCTTGGTCCTGGGGAGTGCAATGCCAAAGTCTCTCAAGTGGGTGGTTTGCCCTCTGCTTGCTCCTGGGGAGTGCAAAGCCACAGTCTCTAAAGTGGGTGGTTTTCCCACTGCATGGTCCGGGGGAGTGCAAAGCCACAGTCTCTCAAGTGGGTGGTTTGCCCACTGCTTGGTCCTGAGGAGTACAAAGCCACAGTCTCTCAAGTGGGTGGTTTGCCCACTGCGTGGTCCTGGGAAGTGCAAAGCAACAGTCTCTCAAGTCGGTGACATGTTCCACTGGTTCTGGAGGGGGATTTGTGCCCAGAGTGCTTCATCCTGCCAAAGACTGTGTTAGTGGATGCTTCTCTCCACTGGTTCTGGAGGGGGCTTTGTGCCCAGTGATGCTGCACCTGGGGTGTGGCATGTTGACTTCGTCTCACCTGGGTGTCACAGCCACGCGATGTACCCGGAACAGGTATCATGATACTCCATGGAGGCAGACCCACACTCCATCCTGCGACTTAGGCTGCCAATTGCTGGTTCCTGTAAGTGCTGGAGGTGGTGTCTCAAGTGGCGTGTCCAGGACGTCACCTGCAGACTCTGAGGGCTGCACACTGGGGATGGGGCTGACATCCGACAGAGTGGCATCGGCTGTGCATGTGGCAGTGCTGATGGTGGTGCAGGCAGTGGTGGCTGCGGCGGAGATGCTGCCAGTGCTGGCCGTGGTGCAAGTGACTGTTGGGGTGGATGGAGACACCATACCGTCTTCGGCAGCCTCGGATGGCTGATCCTTGGGGAGGATGCTGCAGACTGACGTTGTGGCAGCGACGGTGCAGGTGGCGGTGCAAGTGGCGGTCGGAGCACGGTGGTGACTGTGGTGCATGTGGCTGCCATCCCTGATGATTTGGTGTTCACCAGCCCCTCACCAGGTGGCATCGTGCCCACAGGTGATGTGTCCTTTGGCTTGTGGCCCTTCCCCATCTTGACAGTCACTGCAGGGACCTTGGCACTGTCCACTCTGTGTTTGTGCGAGGCCTTGCTGGGTGGATGGTGTGACTGTCCCCTGCTGGAAGCCAGTCCCTTTTTGAGCTTTGCAGGTGGTGGAATAGGGTGGGCCTTCTTTTCTGTCGGTGGCACACTTGCAGCTCTGATGGGTGCACCCTTTGACCGTACTGGAGTAGCAGGGACCACAGCGGATGCAGATTTGGTGGCTGAGGTGCTGGGCTGGGATCTAGACCTGGCCCTAGGAGAAGGATGGGTGGGAGGTGTAGGGAAGAGGTTCAGGTTAGCTAGGGAAAGTTTTTTTGACACACTGGGACGGGAAGATGGAGGGGTTTTGGGAGTAGAGGAAGAGGTAGTGGTTGTAGGAGGTGTACGTCTGCTGAGTTTGGGTGAAGGTGCATGGGTTGGAGGCTGTTGTGAGGTGGATGGGTGTTGAGTCGTTGTGTGCCTGCGTTTGTATACTTTGGGAGGAGGGCTCACAGACGCACTGGGAGAGGACACAAGGGGCGTGCAAATGGTAGTGGGGGTGGTGATTGCACGTGAGCAGTGTGTAGTGATGGGCATGATGGGGATGGAGGTAGAGGCTGATGATGTAGTGCATGCAGGTGTGAGTGGAGACGAGACTGGGAGGGAGGTGGAGGACTTGGAGGAGGTGGACACAGTGGAGGCAGTGGATGTTGGTGTGCCTGCATGGGTATGGTGCTTGTGTGAGTGCCTGTGGGATGTGTGGTGCTTATGTTTTCCTGAGCTAATGCACACAAGGACAGGGTGACAAAACAAGAGGGGGGAGACAGAGGACACACATGGTCAATGCCAGCAATACCACTACCATTGGCGGACATAACACATAGGGCGCAGCCCTATGCACTAGGCCATGCACTAGCAGTTAGTAGGAAAATCACATGCCCATAGGGGACTATGCCTAACACCATTTGCTGCACACCTGGAACCCACAGGAGCCTGACTAGTTGTAGATGCCCACTAACACTATTGGGGTTGGAGTGCCTCAGAGCCTGCCTAACAAGGGGCCTACCCTACCAAGTTCACCCTGGCCTAGGGGAACCCATAGCCCACGTCCCCCACCCAGACACCTTGTAAAGCGCACAGTCAGCTGAATGAGACTGCTGTGATGCCCTCCAGCGCCCATCCAACTTCAGATATGCCACCGCTAGGATCCGGAACATCAAGGGGGACATGGCGTGACAGGCACCCCTTCCACTTTGGGAGGCCATCCCCAGCTGGGCCTCCGCCGTCTTCTTGCTCCAGCGGCGCAGGTCCTCCCATCTCTTGCGGCAGTGGGTGCTCCGTCTATGATAGACCCCCAGGGTCCACACTTCCTTGGCGATGGCACGCCAAATACCCTTCTTCTGGTGGGTGCTGACCTAGAGGAAAGGTACAGGATGAAAGGGAATTACTCTCCTGTCCAGCCCATCATATTCATTGCCCACTAGTTCCCACCCATGTCCTGACACACATACACTCATCATCCTCACATGCAGGCCTCAGTCCCCCCACATGTATCTTCCATCCACACCACTTCATATATTCATGGCCCACGCATCATCTTCACACTGTAATCACCTGTTTGTCTTGAGGACCATAGAGTAGCATGTACTGGGGGAGGACCCCATCCACCAGTTTGTCCAACTCCTCCGCGGTGAAGGCAGGGGCCCTTTCCCCAGACACATGAGCCATTGTCGCTTCCAGATTGAGGTCACAGCAGCACTTGCTGTGTAGGTCCTCTCCTGTTGACGGTCAGGTATCAAGTAAGTGAACACAGAAAATGGCAGTCACGTCCACGGCGGTGCGTACCGTCACCAACGGCGTACATCATCATTGGCTCCTAGAACCCATAGGAACCAAAGATAACCAATGCTAAATTGTGTGGCGGTCTTCGACCGCCTACTGCGACACTGCACAAAGCCAGCACAGTTACCCCATTTCCCCTTGTCCCTCCTTACAGGTCAGGCACATGGCATGGCATCTAACTGCGTCACAGCACATTTTGGCAGAACTACGTACAAACTACGCCACACACGGACTTACTCACATCACTGCAAAAACACTAGTGCAACCTATGTGGTACATGACCCTCTGCTCACCATTCTCTTCCATAGGGCACATCCACTGGGGCAGATGATGAGATGGCATCATCCTCCGGTGTACAGACCCCTGGTGGACCTGTCGACAATGGAAGACAGACACATCATTATCACCTACAGACCTGATCGTTCCACAATCCAAGAACTGTGTGCCCAATTGGAGCCAGACCTGATGTCAGCTATCTGCCATCCCACAGGAATCCCGCCTCTAGTGCAGGTCCTGTCAGCGCTCCATTTCCTGGCAAGTGGTTCCTTTCAAACTACAGTGGCCATGGCATCAGGGATGTCTCAACCAATGTTTTCGAACATGTTGACCAGAGTGTTGTCAGCCCTGGTGAAACACATGCACAGCTACATCATTTTCCCCCAGGTGGAGGATTTGCCCCCAGTGACTTCTTTGCCCTGGGACATATCCCCAATATAATTGGTGCCATTGATGGTACACATGTGGCATTTCGCCCCCACCTCCCCCCGCAGAAATGAACAGGTGTACAGAAATTGAAAAAGCTTCATTCTATGAATGTGCAGATGATGTGTTTGGCAGACCAGTACATCTCTCATGTGAATGCCAAGTATCCTGGCTCTGTGCATGACGCTTACATTTTGAGGAATAGCAGTATCCCTTATGTGATGGGCCAACTCCAGAGGCACCGGGTGTGGCTAATAGGTGAGCCCAAGGTCCCCACACAGTATAAATAGGTGTCTGGGTATGGGGTAGTCACTAAGGGTTAGTGTGGGTCTAACAGATTTCCCTCGACATTTGCAGGTGACTCTGGTTACCCCAGCCTCTCACGGCTACTGACCCCAGTGAGGAATGATAGGACAAGAGCAGAGGAACACCACAATGAGGCACATGGGCGAACAAGGCGTATTATTGAGAGGACTTTCAGCCTCCTGAAGGCCAGATTCCGGTGCCTCCATCGACAGGTGGCTCCCTATACTACTCACCGAAGAAGGTGTGCCAGATAATCGTGGCATGCTGCATGTTGCACAACCTGGCTTTGCGACGCCAGGTGCCTTTTCTGCAGGAGGATGTGCCTGATGATGGTATTGTGGCAGATGTGGAGCCTGTGGGCAGTGAGGAAGAGGAGGCAGAGGAAGAAGATATTGACAACCGAACCAACATCATCATGCAATACTTCCAGTGACACACAGGTAAGAAACTGGCACTGCTAATCTTGTATCTGACTACTGTAGGATAATGTACAAGTCAGCCTCTTTACCTCTCTCTATGGACACTGACAGTTCACTCTGGCTTTCCATTTCACAGATCTGGGTACCTTATATTGCCTTTTGCTATATTTACTGCTGCCCAACAACTGTCATACATTGGTATGTGCAAATGAACATTTACTTTTATATTTGTGGATGAAGTTGTAATTATACATTTGTGAAAGTACGGACTGACTCCAGATTGGTTTGTGATTCAAGGGTGTTTATTTATGGGCCAATGTGTATAGGGGTATGTGGAAGGGGCTGGGGTGATGGTGGGGGAAGGTCCCTAGTAGAGTCCAGTCTTTTGGTATCACAGGTGCATTGTCCAATGGGGCATAGGAAGTGGAGCAATGTCAGTTTAAGGTGGACAGGGTGACAGAGTGGGACACAGGGGTGACAATCAGGAGAGTCTTATTTCGAGGCGGGAATCCTGGCAATGTTCTCTGTCTTCTGCCTGGATCGCAGGGACCGTTTGCGGGGTGGTTCTCCTTCTGCAGGGGGTGGGGTGCTGGTGGCCTGCTGGTCCTGTGGCGGGACCTCCTGTCCACTAGCGCCAGCGGACGTGGAACGCTATTCATCGTTTGGGCTGGTGTCAGGGGCCCGGTGGTATGCCACTGTCTCCCTCATGGTGTTGGCCATGTCTCCCAGCACCCCTGCAATGGTGACCAGGGTGGTGTTAATGGACTTCAAGTCCTCCCTGTTTCCCAGGTACTGTTCCTCCTGCAGCTGCTGGGTCTCCTGAAACTTGGCCAGTACCGTGCCCATGGTCTCCTGGGAATGGCGGTATGCTCCCATGATGTTTGATAGTGCCTCATGGAGGGTCAGTTCCCTGGGCCTGTCCTCCCCCTGTCGCACAGCAGCCCTCCCAGCTTTCCTGTTATCCTGTGCCTCTGTCCCCTGAACCGTGTACCCACTGCCACTGACCCCAGGTCCCTGATTTGCTTGAGTTAGGAGGTTTGCCTGGTGTCTCTGTAGTGATGGACACTGTGCTGATTGACGTGTCCTGTGGACAGTGGCATGGGCCCACTGGGTGGGTGCGGTGGTGGAGTTTCCTGAGGGAGGAGGTTCTGTGGTGGGTTGGGAATGTGGCAGGGGAACCAACTGTCCAGAGGTCCCTGATGGGCCGGGCTGGACATCTTGATCCAGGCATGCAGAGCTGCTGTCACTGTGGGCCTCTTCTGTGGGGAGACTGGATATGGCTGGCACCTCCTGTCCGGTGACGTTGGGTAGGGGTCCTGTTTGGGTGTAAATGCATTGTTATTGTATCTGTGTGTGCCATCTTGTGCAATAGATGTGTTTCCCTCTATTGCTGTGCTTGCAATATTGCCTTGGCCCTTGTGTGAGTGGTGATTGTGTGCCCTGGGTGAGTCTCACCCTTGGACATGCTTTGGTGATGGGTGTTCATGCAGGTCTGTGATGGGTGTCCATGCATTGGTGTAACATACAGGGCTTGGTATTGGAATGGGTGGGTTGTTATAGTGGGGTATATGTGAGGTGGTGGAGTGATGGGTGTGAGGGTAGGGGTAGAAGATTGTGGTGGCATTCAGGTAGGGTGGCGGATATAGTAGTAAAGATTTGACTTACCAGAGTCCAGTCCTCCTGCTACTCCTGTGAGGCCCTCAGGATGCATTATTGCCAAGACTTGCTCCTCCCATGTTGTTAGTTGTGGGGGAGGAAGTGGGGGTCCATCGCCAGTCTTCTGTATGGCTACTTGGTGTCTGGATACCACGGAATGTACCTTCCCCCATAGGTCGTTCCACCTTTTCCTGATGTCATCCTGTGTTCTTGGATGTTATCCCACTGCGTTGACTCTGTCGTCAATTCTCCACCAGAGCTCCATCTTCCTAGCAATGGATGTCTGCTGCACCTGTGATCCGAATAGCTGTGGCTCTACCAGGATGATTTCCTCCACCATGACCCTGAGCTCCTCCTCAGAAAACCTGGAGTGTCATTGAGGTGCCATGATGTGGTGTGAGTGATGTGATGTGTGGGGTGATGTTTTAGGGTGTATGGTGTTTTGTGTGTGGATGGTTTATGAGTGATGGTGTTGTGTGCCTCTGGATGCTGGTGTGGTCTTTGCTATTCTGTCTCTCTGCTTCTTCAAAAAAGTTAATTGTAAGGGGTTGTGGAAAATGTGGGTGTGTGTTTTATATCGGATTGGGTGTGTGGGTGTGGTGGGTGTATGTGTGTCAGGTGTGTGTATTTTGAATTGTCCAATGTGGTTGTGTTTTTTAAGTGTGTGTTTATTTTGAGCATGGCGGTGTGTACGCCAATGGTTTCCCGCGGTTGAATGACTGCCCCGTTGATTCGTGGGTCGAGATAGTGTGGCCGTATTCCTGTTGGCGCAACGGTGTGGGTTTTGGTACCGCCAATTTATCACTGACCTTTGGTCTGGCAGACTTGTGTGGGTGTCTGTATTGTGGAGGATTTCTCAGTGTAGGTCATAATACCCGTAGCGGATTTCTGCCGTGGACACGGTATGTTGCCGGCCGTCGGCACGGCGGTCAGTGGATTTACCACCAGGGTTGTAATGGGGCCTTGGTTTCCATAGGAAAATTGTTTATATCTTTGGTGCCATGTAGCGAATCTTCATGAAATTTTACAAACAAAAGTGTAAAGTTGAGTTTTGTTTTGCATATAAAGCTATGAGGTGATCTGTCAAGCGGGGTGCTGATATAAAGGGAGGGGTGCTTCCCATGTTAATTCACATATTGTTCCCAGATTTTAGACACCGCTAAATGGAATTACGCCAATTTTGTCAGGAGGGAGCTCTTGGTCCAGAAAGCATGTTTTTTGTCATTTGTTGTGAATCCATTTAGTAGTTTTCAAGATATAAAAGGAAATCCAAATTTGTATTTGTGGGGGGAGCATAAGCACAGATCTCATGGTGAGATCTGATCGGCTGCCAGCACTTCACCCAGAAAGTGATGGCAGCCATTTTGGGATGAATATACATGATAGCACCCCAATGAAATGCATTTTAGTGAATGGCAGGTTTTGAGGGTCGCAAAAAGGAGACCATATAAAGGGTGGTAACAGATTTTAGTTACAGTATAAATAATGTATTGCTAAGGTGATTTTAGCCTGTGAAAAAGGCTTCTGCTGGGATTTCATGAATCATATTTGAGCAAAAACAGTTTTCTCATGATTTTCTCTTAGAGGTTATTGAAGGTGGTCCTTAAGATAAAATGAGAGCATATTTTCTGTAAATTCACTCTCTTTCTCAGCTATATGAGAATGAAGTTTGACATTCTCAATAAAACATGTACTTCCAACAGGAGCAGCCTGTCAGTTGATGTCCTTGTGTTCCACTACATTCTCCTAGAGTGTTCTAAAGAACAATCAGAGCCTAACAGTCTTACTTATGACAAAAGTGTGGCATAGCTGAAGTCATCTTGACTAAATCTAACTGGTAAGACTTAAAACATTTAATTTAGAAAGAAGTAAAATGTGGACTTTCATTCTGTCATTGAAATGATGTTAATGCTGAGAAAATAAAAATTAGAAAACATTTTAAGTGAGTTGTCAAGTATCTTCCTCTTCTCTTTCATTAAAACTTTCTGGCATGTAGATTGAAACATGCACTTTCAATACCAGCAGCAGACTGCCGATTTGCTCCCTGGTGGTCAGAAGTTTACTACAGTGTTCTAATGAGTAACTAGAGTGAAATATCTTGTAGAAGGCTGGCTCCTTACATAGGTTACCAAAAAGACGTGCACTATGCAGAGAGTCCAAGCAACCCTACTTTGGTATCCAGAGGTAAAAAGTAGACCACCTAATGATCTTTTTTTGTGGTAGTGTGGACAAGTAGTTAGGCTTATCTTGGAGATGTGCTAAGCATTTGTTGAATAACGTGAGACCAATTTACAAAAGTACTGCAGATTCTTATAACATTTTTCAGACCAAGAGCAACAAAATTGGGTGAGTACTTTTTAAGTTATGATTTTTAAAGGTTTACCAAAAATAAACTTTTTGTGCCTAATTACACACAATAGGAATCGAAGGGAAAAAACTTTAAAAATGCATATAAAATCAGGCAATGCTTTCACAAGTGTCATCTTCTTTTTTATAGGTTGAGGTCATTGAGATGTCCTGTGGGCCAGCCGGAGAACTTTGGGTGATTTCCGGTTCAAGCAGGAGCAGTCACTGAAATTCTTTGAGCTGGTGCAGAATGGAAAAGGGGACCACTTGGAAACACACTGCACAGGTGGACTTTAAAGTAAGTCTCATCTTGGAGTGTAGAATTTGCAAGGGGTTAGGACCTCTAGAGCACAGCTGGTTTTCCCATGCAGGAACCAGAGAGACCGGGTACAGTGCACATATTTCAGCCAAGGGTGGTGCATCAAGGAGTCTTTGGAGACAGGTGCAGGTCATTTTGAGAGTGGATTGCAGGTTAGCAGGGTCACTCTGGTGGGTGGTTCTTGGGTGTCCTGAAGTCTCTTAACTGTTGCTTGCTTCTAGTCCTTGGAGAGTCCGAAGTGATCTTTTCTTCTGGGTGTCCAAGTTCAGGGTGCAGAACCCCGGGCTATGACACTTCTCAGCCCCTGAAGAATGCAATACCACCAGACTTGTAACACTGGCAGGGTTTGTCTTCCCGGTATATTAGAAGGAATTTGGTCAGACCACTGTGTCTAGTTCATTAGCCAGCGGCTGATCAGTGAAGCTGACTTCACTGTTTTTTTGCCTGCAGTGTGCAAGGAGTGATGCCTTCACTCGGAGGGAGATCCTTGGTGATTTTAGGAAAGTTGGAGGTCCTCTGAGGTTTATTGGAGTCTGTCTGATGTCCAGTTGACCACTCAACTGTGATTGTCGAGTCCTGAGTGGAGCAGGCAGGGTTTTCCGTATTCTTTTTCTTGCAGTAGGACATCTGTTCTTGAGCCTTGGATCTTCTTTATATTTGGTCTTCATATGTCTGTCAAATCTGATCTGCAGGTCTATGGATGCCCACTAAATGCTGTATTCAGTGGGCATTAAGGGGAGTACCTGGTAGTGGCCAATGGGCCACCTACTTTAGAGTGGCTACACCCACTATTTGACCAGTTCCTGTGGTAAGAGGTCATGTCCCTAACCCTGATAGGTTAACTTCCTACCATCCAAGATAGAGGAAAATTAAATAGAGTGGTCCCCTCACCTGCCACACCTGAGGGGTGGTGCAGGCTATGGGTGGCAGCTCCTCCTACTCTGGCTAGGTTTGCCTGCCAGTGTTCCTGCTCAAAATGCAGGAAAAACATTGGGTGGCCATCTGCTGCTAGCAGCAGAGTCAGAGGTGTGATTCCAAAGGCTAAAAAGGCTTTGAAGTTGACCGCTGGGCCTGGGTGCCTGCCTGGGGGAGGAGGTGTAACACCTCCACCCAGGAAAGGCTTTGTGTTCTGGCTCCTGAGAGCAGAGGCTCTCACCCCACAAGTCCAGATTTGTGTCTGATGGTCAGCAACCATACCAGGGCTGTTATGATTTGCCGGGGGCACCTCTAAGGTGCCCTCTGGGTACGTGTTATAATAAAGTGGAACCAGTGTGGATTTATTATTCAGAGTTGTTTGATACCAAATAACCCAGTATTTAGAGAGGTCATCATATAGCTAGGGAACTCATAATGACCAGTGTCCAGCACATTTATTTGCTATGGCTTCCCTGTACACTTACTGTGACTTAAGGTTTTGTAAAGACACATTAGGGGCATATTTGCTCATGCAAACATATGCCCTCACATGCATTATAGTGCATCCTGCCTTACAGCTGTAAGGCCTACCAGAGGGGTGACTTACCTTTAGTGCATACAGTGTTAATAGACAGGGCACTCTTGGCGAGTGCTATGTCGAGTTTGCAACTTTTAAATACACCTAGTCCTGCGCTTAAAATGGCAGTCTGCAAGAGGCTGGTGTGGGGCCTCTTAGAGGGGCACAATTGGTGTTTCAGTTTTGGGTGGCCCTCTTCAGTACTCATGCCCTAGGTATTAGGACTACCATTTACTAAGGACCGACAAGGGTGGCTGGAGAGCCAATACATAGTACAGTTTTGGGGAAAGAGATCTGGCCCTGGGAACCTGCTTAGCATGAGCCCAGCCCACTAACATTTTGAAACCACATCATTTTCCAAGCAAAAATTGCCGACTACCGTGTCAAAAGGATTCCTTTCTAACACATTTGATCACCATATTTATGGAATCGAAGTTGAAAACTGAAGACATTTTTTACTGAGGATACTGAGGCAAGCTAAACAGAGGTTAATGACAGCACATCGGAATATGTAGGGCAGGAAGGAGGGGGCTGGTGCATGGACTCGGACAACAGAGGGTAGGGAAGGGGTGGATGAGGCAGGAAGCTAACTGTTCAGGTCAGGCAGGAAGAGCAGTGGCAGAAGAATGGCCACATAGAGATGTAATGAGGGAGCAAGGACAAGGACTAGGACAATGGATGGGAAGGAGGTGGGGGCAAGAGCAGCAAGCTTGGGTAGGGGCAGCACGGTGCCAGGCCAGGTCCTGCATTCAACTCCACCCCCCACCATGCATCACAATGTGAATTTTACTTAACATTAAAAAAAACGACAGAATTCACAGAAAAAAACAAAGGTTACAGGGACGTTATTTTTAAGATTTTTTTTTTTTTTTTAAACCTTAGAAATTTACTAAAAAACAAAGGTTAAAGGGACGTTACAGTTAGGTTCAGATTTTACATGCATAAAACCATACAAATTCAACTACAGTTAGACTTATTTTAAGGAACTGTAACTCGTGCCCTACGGCAACTATAACTTGTGCCCTTGCCATGCCATACAAAGAAATTACATCAATCATGACATCTTCTATGACAATATTGATATCACTGTAACATTATTGATGAGAAAACTGTGCATGGCGAGACATTTTCCCCTGTCTTCCCTGCACACCTATTTGCATACAGGGAAGAAGGAAACTCCACTTTCTGACAGTGGCAGCTTTTTGTTTGATTTTGTTTGATTTTGCTACTTTTGTTTGATTTTGCTTACTAGGAGCTGGCAGCTCCCACCAAGCAAAAGCAAACAGCTATGTCCTGGGGGTGGGCACCACAGGACATAGCAGGAGCCTGCCCTGAGGAGGTGGGGATTCCCAGGGTCATCAGTGGTTTGTTGAGGGGGGCCATGTGGCCCCCTACAACAAACATAGCCCCGGGGAGGTCGGTGGTCCCCACAGCTTGTGGGGGTCTAAAACGGATCCCCTTGACTCTTACAGTATAGCCCCCGGGAGTTGGTGGTCCCTGGGGTTGCGAGGGGCCAAACAACCCCCTGCACTGTTCATAATTACTGCCCTGGTGAGGAGGTGGTCCCCAGGGCTGCAGGGGGCTGTGTGCTCCCCGCTATGAATTTAATAATAGCCCTGGGAAGGTGGCAGTGCCCGGGCTGCAGGGGCCATGCACCCCCCATATTAAACATGACAAGTGCCATAGGGGTGTGAGGCTTTGGGGGGGGGCTGGGAGCCCCCCGTACACATAGGGGGTCATTACGACCTTGGTGGGCGGCATAAGCCGCCCGCCAAGATCTGACCGCCATGCGGCCGCCAATGCGGCCGCACCCCCACCGCGGCCATTTGGAGATCCACGGTGGGCCGGCGGGGATCACAGCCGCAACATAGGAGCTGGCTCCAAATGGAGCCGGCGGTGTTGCGGCCGTGCGACGGGTGCAGTTGCACCCGTCGCGCTTTTCACTGTCTGCATAGCAGACAGTGAAAAGCTGCATGGGGCCATGTCAGGGGGCCCCTGCTCTGCCCATGCCAATGGCATGGGCAGTGCAGGGGCCCCCAGGGGCCCCATGACTCCCCGTTCTGCCAGCCTTTTCCTGGTGGTGCAAACCGCCAGAAAAAGGCTGGCTGTCGGGGACACGTAATCCCCTGGGCAGCGCTGCCCAGGCGGATTAACACCGCCGGGGCAAAAGTGGCGGAATACCGCCAGCCCCGGCGGTGCGACTGCGGTGCTTCCGCCGCAGTCGTAATACGCCTGGAAACACCGCCAGCCTGTTGGAGGTGCTTCCGTCGTTTTAGCCCTGGCGGTCCATGACCCCCATAATGTTTTTAGCTCCAAGGTGGTGGTAGTCCCTGGGGCTGCGGCCCCCTCGCATTAAAATTAACAATGCCCCTGGGATGTGGCCCACTCAGGGCTTGAAACAGAGCGCAGGAGCCTGTACTTTGTTTATTTTTCAAATTTGCCCCGGATTCGTTGATCCACTGTGAATCTCAGTGAAAAATTTAAAAAATGCTTTTTTGCTCTGGGACCCCAGCTCTAGAGCAAGGGGGTCAGGATGACTCTACCCTAGCCTTTTATGTTTTTTTTTTACACTTTTTTCTGTGACCCGGCTGAAGCAGAGTCCAAACATGGCAGCCAAAACATCCTTTTTGAAGTGTTGTCACCCAATCACATCTCAGCACAAGATCAGATGGGGTTGCAAACCCTCTGAGTCCCTATATATACAAATTTGGATTTTTGTTAATTCTTCTGAGACTACTGAATGGATTTACACCAAATAACACAAAGGCCTCTTTCTGGACCAAGAGCTACCTTTCTGCCACATTTGGTGTAATTCTGTTCAGTGGTTTCAGAGCTATTGAAGTTCAAGATCCCTATGAAAAAATGAATGGGGAAAACACATTTTGGGACTCCCCTTTTCTTGGCCCCTGCTTGACAGATCACCCCAAAACTTTGAAAAAAGCAGCTAAAGTGAGCATGCAAGTTTTTTCGAAACTATTGTAAATATTCGTCAACAAGCGTCAAAGATATAGGCAAATCAAAAAACGCTTTGTCTATAATACCTAGGTCCTAGCTACAACTACCTAGAGGCGACCACCACCCACTATGTAGTGTATATATGTGTGTGTGTGTATGTATGAATAAAAATATATATATATATATATATATATATATATACATATATATATATTAGGGGTGGACGCAAGCTCGGCTCCACAGGCTGAGCTAATAGAGTTTTTGGCACTTTGCTTGGAGCACGGAGTTTGACCAAAATCTCCACTACCCTTGCCAACTTAGCGGAGCTCACCACATATGCGCTGCAGGCCAGTTATGGGCTACACAGCGCAAGTGTCGATAGTCTGTGCTTGTGCTGTATGGCCCATAACTGGTGCTGCAGTGGGCACTACTCACCCAATGTCAGCAGAGCTGCTCACGGCAGCTTCGGAATGGGTTCCGTGCGCAGGGGGCAGAGGGAGGTAGAGAGCCATGCCGTGGTGCTGGCAATGAGGACCCCTGAGAGAACCCAGGTAAGTCCTCGTTATTTTTCATTAATGTGCTCACTGGTGCACAAGAGGCCTGAAGCAGCAGCTTTCACTGCCAACGGCCTAGGTCTCAATACACACGGTGCAGGCCAGTACACAAGAGGCCTAAAAATGGCAGCTTTCGCTGCCACTTGCCCTGGCCTGAATGTGCAGGATCTCAGTAGTGCTAAGCCAGGCCAGCCCTGCTTAGTGCTTTTGAGATCCAGAACATTCAAGCCAGAGCAGGTGGTACACTGCCACTAGTGGAACGCCACAGAATTCCACAGAGTTTTTTACCAACTTAGTGGTCACCAGTAGGTAGTTATATTTATGACCTAGTTTCCATAGGAAGAGCATTTTTTGGGCCAACAATTTTCACGTTGTATGAAGAACCTTCACAAAAGTTTCAAAACTAGTACGTCATTGACTTCAGCTGCTATCTTAGTTGATTTGTGAAGCAGCAGCTGAGAAAAAGAGGGGTCCTAAAACTTGTTTTCCCCATGCAGTTTCTAATAGAGATTTTAGACATGACTGCAGCCTAAACTGCTGGACAGAATTACACCAATTTTGGCACAAAACACATTTTTAGTGATTTGGTGTAAATCAGTCCAGTAGTTTTTTAGTAATTACAGAAAAATCTAAATTGTATATCTAGGGATGCGAATCATCCATGGATCAGAGAATCTCCATGCTGATATCTCTTTGGCTGCCAACACTTCAACCAGGAAGTGTTGGCAGCTGTTACAAATGGGGTCTTTGGTTGGCAGTCAGGTTACCCCCTGTCCAAGCAAGGTCCCTCACTCTAGTCAGGAGAAGTCACACACAATCCAAATTATCCTGTGCCCACTCTCTGGTAGCTTGGCACTGAGCAGTCAGGCTTAACTTAGAAGGCAATGTGTAAAGTATTTGTGCAATAAATCATACAAATACAATATAGCACCACAAAAAAACACCACACACTGGATAAATGCAGGTCAAAACAATTAAAATGCAATAAGTATGTGTTGAGATATCACAGAAAAGTGATCTAACGTGTCTTAAGTCTTTTTAAAGCAAAGTCTCTTTCAAGCACATAGTACCTGGTTTGCGTGAAAAATCTCTGCAAAGGACCACAGAGGAGGAGATGCATGGAAACAAAGGGGTGTGCGTCGATTTCTTGGGCCACACACAGCGATGTGTCATTTAGTTTTCATGCAGGGACTGCTGTGTGACAATGTCCAGGGCTCGGACGTGGATCCTCTTCGGGTTTCGTGGTTTTCAGATTCCCTGGGGATGATGCGTGGATTTCCGGCTCTGCTAGGATGATGTCACAGGAGCTGCATCGATTCGGTAGGCGTTGCGTTGAATTTTCTACCACACGGCAGGTGCTGCGTCGATTCCTCTCTGGAAGTCAGGCTGCGTCGTTCCGGCTCGGCTGTGCGTTGATCCGTTGAGGCCTTGCCTCGAATTTCCGGTCACTACGCTGGTGCTGCGTTGATCTTCTTGTTGCGAAATTGGGCTGCGTCGTTCTGGTTAGGCATGCAGTGAAATGTTAACCGCAGTACAGGCTGTGCGTTTGTTTCTGGCAGGATGTGTGTTGATGTTTGCCGTACAGGGAGTCCTTCTTGCAGAGATGAAGACTTTTTGGTCCTGAGACTTCAGGGAACAGGAGGCAAGCTCTATCCAAGCCCTTGGAGAGCACTTCTTCACCACTGCCAGAGAGCAGCAGGGCAACAGCAAGGCAGCAGTCCTTCACAGAAAACAGACAGGCAGGTCTTCTTGGCAGGATGCAGGTTCTCTTCTCCAGGAAGTGTCTGAGTTGGAAGGGGCAGAGCCCCTGTTTATATACCCAAATGTGCCTTTTAAGTGGGGGAGACTTCAAAGAGTGGCTTAGAAGTGCACCAAGTCCCCTTTCAGTTCAATCCTGTCTGCCAGGGTCCCAGTATGAGAGAGCAGTGTGTGAGAGCAGGCCCTCCACCCTCCCAGCCCAGGAAGACCCATTCAAAATGCAGATGTATGCAAGTGAGGCTGAGTATCCAGTGTTTGGGGTGTGTTGGAGTGAATGCACAAGGGAGCTGTCAACTAAACCTAGCCAAACGTGAATTGGAAGGCACAGAAGGATCTAAGTGTAGAGAAATGCTCACTTTCTAAAAGTACCATTTTTAAAACAGTAATATAAAATCCAACTTCACCAGTCAGTAGGATTTTGTATCACCATTCTGGCCATAATAAATATGGCCTTCCTACTCTCCAGCAGCTACTACGCAAACAATGTATGAGGCAGCCCCAATGTTAGCCTATGAAGGGAGCAGGCCACACAGCAGTGTAAAAACGAATTTAGGAGTTTTACACTACCAGGACATGTAAACTACACAGGTACATGTCCTACCTTTTGCCTACATAGCACCCTGCCCTATGGGTTACCTAGGGCATACCTTAGAGGTGTCTTATATGTAGAAAAAGGGGAGTTTTAGACTTGGCAAGTACTTTTAAATGCCAAGTCGAAGTGGCAGTGAAACTGCACACACAGGCCCTGCAGAGGAAAGCCTGAGACATGATTAGGGGGCTACTTATGTGGGTGGCACAACTAGTGCTGCAGCCTACTAGTAGCATTTAATTTACAGGCCCTGGGAACATGTAGTGCACTTGACTAGGGACTTACAAGTAAATTAAATAAGCCGATCGGGTATGAGCCAATGTCACCATGTTTTCAGGAGAGAGCATATGCATGTTAGCACTGATTAGCAGTGGTAAAGTATGCAGAGTCCTAAAGCCAGCATAAATGAGGTCAGAAAAAGAGAAGGAGGAAGGCAAAAAGTCTGGGAATGACCCTGCAAAAAGACCATTTCCAACAGCAGCCATTTGGGGATTCTGACCCATCTGAGTATCACAAATAAATGTAAAAATAAAGAAAAGGGGGCAGTGTAGGAATACTTTGACCCACCAAAGTCTGGTTCTGAGGTACCTCAGGGACTCCATCATGGCCAAAAAGCATTTTTTTAAAATAATTTTTGCTAATAATGCTGGATCCAAAGATCCAGGGAAAACAAAAACAAGAGTGGTTACCTGTGCTTGTTTTTCTTTCAGCTCCTCAGTAGACCAGGTCCCAGGGGTATAGTTAATTGTAACATATGGGGAGGTGGGTGCACTGCGCTCTACCCTCTGTATCTTCTGCCCTAACAAGAAAAAGATGGAGTTGTGAGTGTAGGTTCTCCAACTCATGAGTACGAGCTTTCTGTTGTGGCCATGGTTGTTTGGTCTATTTCAGTAATTTTCACTCTGACCATTAGCTTGTGATGTTCATCACGTATTATTCCCAACTCCAAGGCCAGTATGTCAATGCATTGTTCTATGGCTATTCTTGAGTCACAGACTTCCTTTAGCATGAAGGCCCTCATTATGACCCTGGCGGATGGAGAAAAGTACTGCCAACAGGCTGGAGGTACTTCTCACCATAATATGACATTGGTGGTCTGGACCTTACCAAACCGCCAAGGTACCACTCCGTCCACCGCGGCACTTCAGTCTCCAACCAGGCGGCCATCACTAACCCGCCTGCAGGATTATGACCTCGCCTCCCGCCATGGTTTTCCTGGCAACCTTACTGCCACGAAAACCATGGCGGTAGGCACTATCAGTGACAGGGAATCCCTTCCCTGTCACTCATAGGGGTTTTCCCCATCCCTCTTCCCCTCCCCAGATGTCCCCCCATCCCCTCCCTCTCCAGACCTGCCCCCAACATACACACACCTTCACGCACCATCACACACTCTCATACACACACTAATACCCATATGCACCCACACATGCATTCATCCATTCACACACACATCCAAACACATTGACATACTAACAATCACACACGCATTCACACAACACAAAATACATGCATTCACACATACAGATATGCACACACTCACACCACACGCAAAGCACACTCGCATTCACGCACACACAAACACACACACAACACCCTTTCCCCTGTCTGAGACCCAACTTACTTGATTGCAGGGGGTCCTCCGCAGGAGATGAACGGGGTGGGGCGCTGCTGCCAGAAGCAGGGTCCTCAAGCAGAACACCACCAGGCCGTATTATGGGATCATGATACGGTCTGCGGCAGTCTACTGGCGTGGTGCTGCAACTGGCAGGAACGCCACCTTACGTCCGTCCGCCGCCATGACCGTAGCCAGAATTCTGCCATCCTTCTGGCAGTATTCTGGCTACGGTCATAATATGGTGTTGGCTGGTAGGCAGGGCAATGGTCTTCTGGCAGCCGTCGCCGTGGCAGTAGGCGTTTTTTACCGGTCTGAGGGCTCTTTCGGTCACCTTGGCTCGATGCTGGGACTGATCTTGCTCCTTTGGAGAGGCCCATGTCAAGGGTGTGTCCACCATCTGTGTGGTCATGAGGTGTGTACCTTCAGATCTCCTTGCGGAGCCAAATCTGTGTGGTAGTTAGACTAGCAAATAGGGCTGTTGAGCTTGCCAAGGTCCCAGTGTCTTTACTGAGCAGAAGCAAGGCAGTCACACAGGATTGTTTAAGAGTCTTTCCCTCAAGAGTAACATGCTAAGATACCCCCGCAGTGTCCAACCACTGGGGAAGGGGACAGCCAAAAGGTTCAGAAATGTTCTGTGTACTTGCTATGCTTTAGTCACACAGGCGCTGTATAACAATTATGTTCATGGTGAGCAGCACATAGTTTCAGGTATGGTAGCACACTAGCCAATTTAGTTGCATTCTGTTTCTTGCTGGAGCTCAACCACTGGATTCAAGTCTTTGCGTAGGTCGAACTCTGTGCATAGGACAGTCCTAATGCAGGTGGGGTCCCTTAGGTTAATCCTCTGCTATAGGTCAGGAAGGGCGGTACTTGGGTTTCAATGAGGTGCGGATAGTATTAGATTTTAACAGTTAGATGTGGTGCCTATAAGTGCCCAGCAGGAGGCAGCTTCTCTATGTGGCCAAGACTGCACAGATGGGTGGTGCCCACAAATAGCACCCAGTCCAATAGGATTCAGGGACTCAGTACCAACATGGGGACAGGATTTATCAGGTCCAGGCCGTCAGAGGGGGAGCACACCCACCTTGAGCAATTGCTGTATTCCCGCTTTGTTCAGTGCTGATCTCATGCTGTGGTGTCAGGCTTGCCTCATCAGGTTCCGGGTATTCTAGTTTTCCACCTCACTTTTCCTTTTCTGTTTTCTTGGACAGTCACACAAAAAATGACCCTTATTACCACAATATATACAAAGTTTTAATGTCCTTCATCTTTGCCTTTCATCCTCACTTAAAGGACCCTTTAGACTGCATGTCTGCATGGGCTCTGGTTCATCAGTTTTGTCTGGGTCAGGTCTGTTTTCTTTGAACAAAAATACTGCTATTCTAGTTTCAGTTCAACTATTGTCTCTGCTAGGCTCAGCCAAACAATAATCAAGTTTTACAACCAAATCTATGAGTTCACTACAGTTATCTGGCGGGTCAACAACTTGAGCCAATAAGTCTTTCAACTCATCATGCATTCCTTTATAAAACTCCAGCCACCCTTATTTGGTAATGAATTGGTTGAACGTAATAATATAGGTTAATAGATCTTTACTACCTTGTCTTAAGTTCAATAATGCTGTATCAACTAATTGGATGAATGTGTGGCAGTCAATAATTTTTTCAGCTCAGTTTTAAATGCAGAATAATTGTATAATAAGTGGTCATCTCCTTCTACAATGGGAATTAACCACATAGCAGTTGTACTCCCCAAATAGGGCAGGATAAAGTCCAATTTAGATTAATCACTAGTGAAACAAGCTGGCTTGCAAATAAAATGTAGCTGACACTGGTTAATGAAGATGGCTAATTTTGAGGATCCCCCCCCAAAAAAACTCTCAGGAGGAGCCAAATGAATAGCAGGAGGTGTGGTGACTTGAATTACTAGTGCACCTGTACTATGACTTGGTGCAGCCCCTCATGTTGCAAAAAATAAAACCCTTCTGCAAAGTCATGCCCATCGTCTACACCTGAAACAGGAGGTGTAGCCGTGGCTCTGCCAGTAAGGCATCTGTACTCTGTGCTAGTGTCTGAGTCTCATTTTGCAAATTACCATTGTGAGAGCTAAATCAGCCAGTATAACCGCTCGTGTCTCCATTTCACCCGGGTGAAAATTTAAAGTGGGCTCATCGTTCTGGTTGGCTTGCACCTTTCTGCAGGAGTTAAATTGACACAATGTAGTTCCTGACTTCCCTATGAATCAAACTGACTCCAGAAGAAGTCATGCCTGATCCACCGGGATGAAGGGAGAAACCTTGGGCAAGACCAGACCATACTTCCACTGTGCAATGTCAGGCATCGTTTCAGTTTTCTGAAAACATAAGAACAACTTTTAGTACTTTAGAATACTAAAGTGGTCATTCCGAGTTTGGCGGTAACCTGACAGCCATGGTGGCAGCAGTGTTGTGACCACCACCAAGGTGGCAGTGCAGATCACCACATAACGAATAAGACGGTTAACCCAATTCAACACAGACAACTTACCGCCAGTACCGCCACCGGGACGTGCAACATTCGGAAGTGGTAGGCAACTTCAGGCTGGCAGAAACCAATGTCCCGCCCACTACATTCTGAGTCACCTCATCACCAGGATATCTGGTGCGGGCTGGCCGCAATGAAAAACCTGATGTAAATAGAAAGTACAAAAGGAGACACCCACCTCCAGACGCAGAGACGTGGCCGCAGCCTTCCCAGCATTGTATCTCAACGTACACCTTCAGGGCTAGCAACAATGACGAAGACAACAACCATAAGTACGCCTAGCACAGAGTGGAAGAAATGGCAGTGATAAACTTCCACACATCCCGCACAGACAGCGAAGGCCACACACAGGCACATATACAATACGTCAAAGCCAAGTACCCAATACACACACAAAGCCAAGCAGCCATGTGCCAAACGTATAGCACAGCACACACAGATATCACCAACACACCCCATAACCACACAACAACAACTATGGCACAAACAACCTCAACGCAGGCATAGACAGGCACGTTGTGCAACACCACACAGACACACACACTATGAACTGTATGAAGCAATGACCCACAATTGATAGCAGGGAACACACATCCAAACAGTGACACATTACGTACAACCAACATACAAGGAAACCCACAGATGCAGCACCATACACATGGACACACACAACACACCATACAATCCCACAAGCAACCATGTAGAAGGAAACCAGCACAATCTTCTCAACTTGCCAAGCAGAGTAATGTGCTCAGATGTATTTTTAAACAAAATATAAAAAATTAACTACATACATAATGTGTCAAATGGCAAGTCCAATCTCCAGAAATGCAGGACACATTGTCCATATATCATGGGCCCAACTTGACTCCTGACAGAAACTAGGCCTCCTTCTCATAGGGGCATCAATGGGACAAGCAAGCACCTCAGGGGTTTGTGGGGGGTTGGGGTGGGGTGGGGGTGGCCTGGATTTGGAAGGGGCATGTCTCTGTTTGGGCTTGGGAGGGGGGTCTTTGCTCTGGGAGGGGTAGATTTTTTGGCTGGGTGGAGTAGCAGGAGAAACAACAGAGGGTGCACCAGGGGAATGGGAGGTGAAAGGGACTGGGAGGGGCGGAGGACAATATATATATGGGTAACACGGATGGGAGAGGAGTAGGGAAGAGGCCAAGGGCAGCAAAGTAGACATTTTTAGGTACAATAGGGCGGTCAGAAGATTGAGGTTTGGGAGTGGAGGTAGAGGGAGTGCTCGTCTGATGTGTTGGTGTGCTGTACGTGGATGCTGGTGTGTGCAAAGTGTGCATGTCTGTCATGAGTGAATGTTGGGTGGGTGAGTGGGTGCATGTGCAATCATTGGGAGGAGGGGGATGGAGATGCAGGGAGAGGGAATTGGAGATGTGTGAGTGAATGTTGGGGTGGTGTGTGCAAGTGAGGTGGATGTGCTGCTGGTGGCAGAGAAGAGAGTCATGGTGAGTGCGGATGTGGTGTGTGGGGTGGGTGTCTGTGAGTATGTTGTTGTGGTGATTAGGGGTATGACAGGAATGCTAGCAGGACAAGTGTGTGATGATGCAGTGCTGGCAGGTGAGAGTAGTGATGTGGCAGTATGGGAGGCAGTATGGGAACTATCTGTTGCTGTGTATGCAGATGTGTGTGCATGCTTGTGGGTTTGTTTGTGGTGCTTATGTCAGTCTTTGTGCACCTTGTCTGTTGTAGTAGCTGTATGCTGGTCTGTAGGTGTGCCCTGGATGGGTGTGGGGAGAAGGGTTGTGGATTGGGAACAGGTAGCTGGAGGGGGGACAGAAGATAAAGGGACACTGGCTGCCATCAACAAGGAGGCCAGAGCCTGAAACGTTCTTTGTAGGCCAGACAAGACACCATAAATGCCTTTAAGGAACACTCTGGACTGCTGCATCTGGGATGCCAGTCCCTAGATGGCATTCACAATGGTTGTCTGTCCCACAGAGATGGATCTCAGGAGGTCATTAGCCTCCTCATTGACGGCAGCAGCGCTGACTAAGGCAGGGGCAGAGGTGCCTGCAGCAAAGGAGACTCCCACCCTCCTGGGTGAGTGGGCATGGGCAACTGGGTGGGGAGCTACAGGAAGGGCAGTGTTGGTAAGGGGGGCATCCAAAAAGGATGGTGCTGGGGTGGTCCCAGATGGGCCCTTCACCATCAGGGAGCAGCCATCCGAGGAGGAATTTGTATCAGATGTGGTGGTTGCTCCAGTCTTCCCCATGGTGTTCTCCTCACCCATCCCTCCTACTGGTCCCCTCAGCTTCGTTCTGAGTCCCGTGGGCTGCTGCATCCCCACTCATCGGTGCCTTTCCTCCTTCACCAGATGATGCTAATGCACACATAGACAGAGGTGGAGAGAGAAGGAGGGTAGGAGAAACAGGAAAGGAGGAAATTGTGATAACCCACACATCCACTTCACATACAAACAATACATACATTGGCCCCTGCTGGGAAAACAAAAGACCATTTTGCAGTCATGAACAATAGAGTCATGAAAGCTATACCCAAACTTATTGGCAATCATTTCATCCCTGCAGCTTAGACACCAAATTGAGAACTCCTACATGCCTATCAACTGGTTAGATGACTGAGCCAACAATTCAACCCATAAGCATACCCAACCAGTCATGACAGGATTAAACAAATCTGACCTCAAAGGAACTGTGCATACAAACTGCATGACAGTAATGTGTGGAGTACATTTGGTTCAGAGGTCCATTGATGTTGCAATTGAAGCAATTGCAATGTGAACTAAACATACCTGTCATTACCCAAACACAGTGCCAATAAGATCACCTTGTACCACTACAGTGCACGCAGAGATGGAGGATGCTGCCAGTGAAATGATAGATGTTTTGAGTGACCCATATGTATAGTTGAATGTGTGTCACAATACCACCACTTCTGATCCTGCATGACTCTACATAGCTGATGTTTTGCACGCCTACATGATTGGTGTGACAACCAGGACTGTACACTCCCCAAATCTCATCGGACCACGTAAATCCAAAGCCTAGTGAGGGTCACAGTACACAATCATGCAGAAGTCACCTAACAGTCTACACTTACCCCCTTGTGGCTGCTGTGCTGCCCTCAAGCGCTCATCCAACTCTGGGTAGGCCACAGCCAGTATGCGGGCCATTAGGGGGGTCAGGGTCCAATGGGCACCCCTTCCACGTTGGGAGGCCACCCCCAGCTGGGCCTCTGCAGTCTTCTGGGCCCAGCATCTTAGGTCCTCCCACCGCTTCCTGCAGTGGGTGCTCCGCCAGCTATGGACCCCCAGGGTCTCCACTTCCTAGGTAATGGCTCTCCATAACCCTTTTTTCTGGTGGGTGCTGACCTGCATGGGAAACATTCCGAAAATGGGTCACTTGATGTAAATAATACCAATACAGCTGCAACCTTTGGCGACACACAATATACACGGACCAAGCACACTGCCAATATACCACACAAGTCATTTGCATGCAAAACCCCAAATAAGTCATAAAATGTCAATGTACACACACATTCCTTGTCAAGCACCACCCGACATGTGGGACAAAGACTGTTGTATTGACCTGTTGCCCTGGAGCACCGTACAACTGCCAACATAGAGGTAGGACCTCTTCCACCAGTTTCTACAGCTCCTCACTTGTGAAGGTTGGGGCCCTATCCCCTACAGTGTGTGCCATTGTTGCTCCAAGATTCAGGATAAAGCAGCTCACGAAGTAGAGGTCTTCCTTGCCCGAATGCCAGGAGTGAAGTGAGCTGGCCCATAAAAAATGGCACTTACGACTGCAGCGGTCATGACCATCACCACTGCCAGTGATCGTCATTGGTCCCAGTCTCCCATAGACGTCAATGTTATCCAATGAGGAGTTGCACGGTGGTTCCGACCACCTTTCTCCATGACGACTGCTGCCGGCGGAATGAGGTCACTTCCATTTGTCCAATGCATGCAGAACAGGGGAATATCATTTTAGTTTGTAACATGACTGTCCTGGGCTCACACTGTGTCATTATCTGAATATCATTACAAATTGATTCATTTAGGTTAAACTTTGTGGATAATCACATATGTAGTGAGAGTCTGGTGACATCACCACACTTGTCACTCCATTTGCCAGTATTACTCCATTTGCCAGTATTTACAATCCTTATGGTGGAACACATGAAAGGTGTATGTTTACATGTCCTGTACACATCCATTGTCACAGGGATTATGTGGCATTGTCTGGTTAGGAATGGAGTGTGGAGTAATGTGTCTTCCCACAAGATGACAGTCAACTTACATGAACAATACTTCTTGATTGTCGTATGTCGTACATGGTGCACAACATTGTGAGAGGTTCCCAGATTGTTGTTTGTTTCCC
The DNA here is from genome assembly GCF_031143425.1 of Pleurodeles waltl. NCBI lineage: Eukaryota > Metazoa > Chordata > Amphibia > Caudata > Salamandridae > Pleurodeles > Pleurodeles waltl. The sequence goes on from NC_090445.1 coordinate 500,598,218, forward strand.
TGCCTAGATCCTGACAAAATGGAGTGGTAAGAAATGCACCAGTTTACCAGCAACTTCTAGATCTTGAAACCATGGAAGAGCGCCGCATCATCCTGACTTATCGTCTGTACCGTTTGTGCATCAGGGAACTGGTCACCCAGTTGAAGCAAGACCTCCTGCAGGCTCTTAGAAATCCCCATGCCGTCCCTCCAACAGTCCAGGTGTTGTCATTCCTGCATTTTGTGGTGAATGCCTCTTTTCAGGTTACTGTGGGACTGGCTGCAGGGATGTCACAGCCCCAGTTCCGTAATGTGTTGTAGGATGTGCTGGATGCCCTTCTCCAGCATGTGAACAGGTACATTAGGTTCCAACAATGTGCAGAATTGGCCACTGTTAAAGCATCCTTCTACAATATATCAAATGTACCACATGTAATAGGGGCCATTGATGGGATTCACATCGTCTTGGTACCTCTGAGGGCCAATAAACAGGTCTAAAGAAACCAGAACAGTACATATTTGCTAAATGTACAGGTGGTGTGCCTTGCAGACAAGTATATAAGACATGTAAATGCAAAATTCCCTAGATCAGTACATGATTCCTACGTCCTGAGGAATAGCAGTGTCTATGCATTGATGTCACAGTTACAAGGAGAAAGGGCCTGGCTCATAGGTATGTGTACTGCTCTCCATGTCAGACTTTTGTACCCCTCCCTTCACAGTCTGCACTCTGCCTAGCATTGTTACTTATGGTCATGTCCCCTCTTCCCCACAGGTGACTCCAGATACCCCAACCTGCCATGGTTCCTGACGCCTTTTAGATGTCCAACTACAGAAGGGGGGAACAGGTACAATGAGGCACATGGCCAAATGAGGCGACTGATTGAGAGGACTTTCGGTCTCTTGAAAGCTAGATTTCATTGCCTCCATGTGTCCGGTGGTGCCCTACAATACCGACCAGTCTGCAAGAGCTTTGTTGCATGCTGCATGCTCCATAATCTGGCCCTCTAATGGCATATCCCACTATTGGAGGAGAGGGACATTGACGCTGGAGTAGTGTTTGGGGCCGGTAACTCTGATGCTGAAGAGGAGGTAGACGAGGATGAGACACATGACAACAGGATTGACATGATTCATCACTACTTTCAATGATGAAAAGGTATGTGTGAGTTGTATGTCATCTGAACTTGGAATATGTATTGTTAAAGCCAGTCTGTACCTAGATTTTGCATGCATCAAAATGTGTGTGGGGACTATAGCCTTACATCTTGGTTTCCAACCCTGAAAGTTAGCTTACTTACCATGTGGGGTAGTGGAAATGCATTGCTGCTAATAACTTGTGTGGAATGATGGTACCATTTCAGTACATCCTTATGGTTGTACCAAAGTTTGTGAGTCCTCAGTCTGCCTGTTTGGGTAATTGTAAGGAGGACTTATCAGTCTTTTCCTGCTGTGTAGGCATGTCATGCTGCATTGTTAGCTGCTGTGTGGCAACTACCTGTTCCTGACTACTCCGGGAGGTGAACAGTATAGGATGTTACCTATGTGACATCTTTCCTGTCCTACACATGTGTGAGTGCAATGAAGGTGATATGTAGTATCATAGCTGCTGGGGCAGTCATCCTGTGCTTGTGTTCAGATTGATGTGGATGTATGACTGTGGATTACATAACTCACAATATTATACCTAATTCCATTTCACTTTCCCTGTTCAAATCACATCTCTGCCTGCAAGCTGATTACTGATTTGCCTGTTGGCATCGTTGACACTGGATGTTCCTACAATATGGATGTACTTACACATCCGCTGGAGTATCCCGATACATTAGTCACTTTAATATTATTGTGGTGCTGACACGCATATATATTTGTTGCTTGTAAACAGAATAGACACTACAAACAATGAAGAGACGTGCACCATGACTTGTGATAATTTGTGTTTATTTAGTGTATAACATCACAGTCTGGAGGAGGGGGGTAATGGTCTAGATGAAGATCAGAGTGGGTGGTACAGCTGTTTGTTTCACAGGTCCTGTATCCTTTTGCCTTGTAATGATGCAAACTTGGTATTGGACAGCCAACAGGGTGTAACAGTGTCACACAAGGGTGACAGTTCAGAAGAGGGATCACCTGATGGTGGGGGGATTGGTCTTTGCCTCAAGTCCTGCAAGATGTCTGGATGGGTGAGCTCTTTTACAGGGGGGGTCCCTCAGCTTCAGGGGTAGGGGTGCTGGTGACCTGTGGGTCCTCCTGTTGGGCCTCCATTCCAGTAGCAGGTGCTGATGTTGAAGGCAGTGGTGTTGACCGACTGCTGGGTGGGGCTTGCTGTTGGGTGGAGGATGTCTGCAGAATATTGTTCAGTTCCTTGAACTCCCCTGATATGGAGACCATAGTGGCACCACTGCTGCATGGCCTCCTGGTGGTATTCCCCCTGCAGCCTTTGGGTGTCCTGAAAGGTGGTCAGTACCTGGCCCATATTGTCCTGGGATTGCTGGTAGGCTCCCAGGACTCTGGAGACAGCCTCCTGGCTAGTAGTGTCCTGTACCTGCCTCGTCCCTTGGCCCACGATTGCCCTCCCACTGGCCCCCGCCCCCTGTGCCCCTGGTGCAGTGTACCCCCTCCCACTGACACCAGGACTGTCATTGTCTTCAGTTTGTACAATTGACTCCTGCCCCTGGCCTGTGTAGCACATTGATGATTGATGTGACCTTGGGACACATGTTTGGGAAGGTGGGCTCTGCTGTGCAATGGATGCCACAGGGGAGGTTGTTTCAGTTGTGGGCAGGGTAAGGCTGGTGGTGGTGGGCTGACCACTCATCCCTGATGGACCAGGTCCATCATCCATATCCAGACATCCAGGGGAGTCCTCCACTACTGGACCTGGTTCCAGGTCTGGGCTTTGTGTCACTGGCCTCCTCTGCTGTGTGGCAGTACTTGGGAGACCTGTGAAATGAGAGGTATTGTATCACATGATGGTCTTGTAGAAGTGATACACATGGTTGTAAGCCATATTTGACTGGATTTGCAGGGCAGTAATGGCATTGACAGTTACACTGCTTGTGTTTCTATCAGTGGAATGTTGCAATGGGCCTACTTTGGGGAATAGTTAATATGTGTCTTACTACTGTCATTGACATGTACTGATGTGCATTCCAATTACTTTTTGGTGAAGAGGAGTGACATGGTTTAACGTGCAAGTGCAGAGATGTAAAGAGGATGTTACAGTCATGCAAGGTGTTGGATTGTAGTAGTTGTAGTACTTGCTGCAGTGTTGGTATCCATGCACTTTGTGTGCCTGTGAGGGAATGGTGTCAGCAGGGAGCTGTGGCATGCAAGGGTGGGTATTGGGTCCATGGTGGGTTTGTGCACGTTGGGGGTGTGAGGTGGTGAGAGGGTGGTGGGGGTACATGCTGTGCACACGGACATGTTGGCCTGGATGTGTAGTTTACTTACCAGTGTCCAGTCCACTAGGTATTCCCATCAGCCCTTCTGGCTGTAGGATGGGTAAGATCTTCTCCTCTCACAATGACAATTCTCGGGGTGGTGGGGGGACCCACGACCAGTCCTCATGATGGTGATTTGGTGTCTGGAAGCCATGGCCTGTACCTTCCCCCATAGGTCTTTTAACCTCTTCCTAATGTCCTCTCTTGTGCGCAGATGGTTCCCCACAGCGTTCACCCTGATGACTATCCTCTGCCATAAGTCATTTTTCCAGGCAATGGATGTCTGCTGGACTTGCAATCCAAACAGTTGCAGCTCCACTCTGAAGATTTTGTCAACCTTTACCCTCAGCTCTTCCCCAGTGAATCTGGTTTTTTTTGTGGTGCAGTGGTGGTTGGGTTGTGGGTGGGGTGTGTGTTGTGCAGGGATGCTGGGTGTGCTGTTTGTTGGTGTGAGTTTGGGTGATGGTATGTGCTTGTGATGTTTGTGTGCAGTGGTGTATTGTGTGATGCGTGTCCAGTGTGATGTTGCCTGTGATATCTAGGTGCAGTGCTTTTTTCAGTGTGCTCATGCCTCGCTCTAACAAAGTTTCTGGTTGCAAAGGGTTCTGGGTATGTGTGGGGGTGTGAATTGTATTGCTGACGTCAGGTGTGTATGTGCCTCAGGTGTGGGGTAATGATATTGTCCAATGTGGTGCAGAGTTCTGGTGGAGGTGCCTTTTTTCCCGCAGTGGTTCAGACTGCCAATGGAATAGTGCCGTGTTCAGACTACGGTGAAGATTTGTGATTTGTTATTTTGCGGGCGGGATGTTCTTGACGTGGATGTGCTAGTGGTGCAGACGCCTCCTTCATGCCATCATTTCGGCTGACGGTGTTGCTTTTTAAATACATTTTTGGCAGAGTTGTGTTGGTGACTGGTAATGCAGCGGTCTTCAGACCATCATTACTGGCGGTTTTTCAGAGGTGGTTTACAGGGCGGTCTTTGTCGAAGACCACCAAAGTCAGAATGACCACCTGAGTTTAACTTCTGCCCAATTCAATATAACCCACATTTGATTTCCCTAATATCCCTTCTCCCTGTCATTTAGGTGATGGTCCCTGTAGGCTAAATTGGCTATGCAATACTTTTAAAAGTAGATTCTAGACAATTAAATCCACAGGTAATTGTCTCAGGTACTGGTACACATGTAATGGTTCACGGTAGCACCTACCCAAGTATATAAGCTTTAGACACCTGGATAGTCAAACATACATATGTCATCTACAATAAATCAGGGTTCAAATTATGATTCCTAGGTGTAATAGTCTTTAATCTTTGAAATCATTAAACACACAGCCTGTCATTAGTCTAACTAAAACTGCACTGTGCATTAATATTGTCATAGACAGGTACTACTAACAACCTTAATGAGAGTCCCAATATATATATATATATACATATATATATATATATATATATATATATATATATATGTATATATATATATATTTATATATATACATGTATATATATATATATATATATGTATATATATATTTATATATGTGTATATATATATGTATATATATATATATACATATATATATATAAAAAACACTGACGAGAAAGAATAATTCATGTCTTTTCTTTCCTTCTGAGAAATACCAACAAAAAATAAATGTTTACTTCATCAGGATTCTTAAGTATTCCTTTGTTCTTTGTTGTTTTAGTATAAATCTTATGTTACCAATATGTAAAGGTTGCAGCTTGAATAACGTCTTTTGCTTGTTTACTTCAGGTTTGGCAGCAGAAGGTGGCAACTCGACAGAGAGCACAATACTGCTGTGCGAGGATGCTGAACTCTCAGAAAAGACGAGACGGAAGGAGGAATACGTGTTCACACAAGTGAGTATGGGGGTGAGAGAAACCGACGGCGAGTAGTCATCAGGGTGCAGCGTGAAGCATTACAGGCTGCGCACTCCACCTTAAAGGGGCTGTCGCATTATGCATGTGGCACACAACAGTACACCCCCCAAGGCACCTCCCACAGGTTTTGGTTTGTAAGGGTACCATCTATGAAAGAGGTGCAGAAGCCGGGGGGGGTGAGTGTACATGAAACTCAGGCTCCCAAGTTTGATCCTCGGGTCCATATCCCTTCCAATGAAGCAAGTATTACAATCTGTTCCATACTCACTTGGAATCCAGAATTGCCTCCACCTCAAGGTTCGTCATCGAGCATCACAACCGGTTGTTTTTTAGGGAGAACATTTCCAGGAGTAACAAGTTTCAATAAAGACACAAGAAAAACAGGGGGCACTCATAACTGTAGGGTAATTCCAGTGTCATGACAAAATCATTAATTCATTTGAGAATCAGATAAGGGCCTATGTATCGTGGTTGAAATTTCAGTGCTCCCTTAAATTTGAGATGTCTTGTGGATAACCATACTTGATCTTCCACCTGATATTCAGGACTTGCTCTTTGGTATTGTGGGTACACTAGCATATCCAGGAGCTCGATTACAGTAAGATGTAGTTGCTTGCAACTGTGAGAAAGGTGGATTGATTGCAGAAGCCCCCTAACTTTTTGCCCCCATTTTTCACTTTTTGCTGGTATTTTCCTGTCTCTGTGGGTGCCCTGGGCACTGCTAAACAGTCCAAGGGCATGTGCTCTGATTAAAATGAGTATGCAATTTAGGCTAATTATAATTGGCTATGCCAACCTACCTTTAAGTCCCTAGTATATAGGAGGGTATGTAGGGTTAGGGACCTGAGCATAGTTAGTGCACCCATAGGTGCACTGCTGAGGTGCCCAGTGTCATTTAAAAGGCAGGCCAGCCTTGCTGGCTGCTTTTAAACCAAAGTTACATGCAAATTCCAGTTTAGAATTGGAAGTACTTCAGAAGTTTTAAACTACCTTATTTTTACTTGTATGTCACCCCTAAAGTGAGTCCTAAATGCTCACAGGGTTGGGTGCAGTGTAACTACAAGCAGGGACCGTATAAAATATGTTTTCTAACCACTGGTGAGGAAAAATAGCCAAGTTAATTTTTCCCTCATTGTAGTGAATAGGCTTCAGAGGCTAAAATGGGGGACACTTTTTCTCAAAGTTTGGTATCAAAAATATTGTTATAATAAATCCAACAACTTGCCATTGTTAAATTTACAACTCCTTCAGGAAAAGAGTTTTAGAACTCTACCTGAAAGTTGACAACTTCAGCTCTGTAGTGCCATTCTCTGATTGGCCAGCAAGGCTGGCTTGATGAGGTGTGAAGTGGCCGGGCTGAAGACAAAGGAAGTGCCAGGGAGCAGATCGGCCTTAGCAGATGGTGAAACAAGGTTTCAAACTGGTTTTCAAAGGAGGAACGGACATTTGGACCAGCTCAGGACCTCTCCCATTTCCTGCAAACCCAGACAGCCAGATCCTCCCCCTGATTAGATTAGGAGAGGGCTGGAGAGGGGTATGTTAAGGGACTTTAGCTACACCAGTGGGTGGACACAGCCAGACCTAACCTCCAATATTCAGATTCTACCATTTTGGATTTTTAAATAATGTCACTCCCTGGGATTGATTATTGCCACACTTCCCAGAAAGTTGTCATCCAAGAGGGTTGTGACCTGCCTGTGATTGGACAGTTGCCCCAATGCTTTCCACCCCAGGAACCTCAGATCCCTGCTGGAAGAAGATACTAGAGAAGAAAGACTGCCCTGCTGGACCCATGGCCTGCACCTGGACACAACACTCACAAGGACTGCCCCAGCTGCACGCTTGGGCTTCACCACTGAATGACTTTGCCTTGCTTCTGCAGCTCCAGGAGTGGGCTCTTTGTAACCTACATGTACAAAGAAGCTGCCCAGTGTCTCCTGAATCAAGTGCTGCAAGAAAAGCCAAGCTGTCCAGCGTCCATTGGCCATTTGAGGATTCTGATGAGGTGCATTCTGGGAGTTGTAGTCCCAACTCCCAAGGAGCACGTAAGTCCTTCTGAAACCTTGGATCATGTTGTGGACACTTCAAGGACCCAAAAAGGACCTCTGGAAGAAGGTCCAAAAGCTTTGAATCATTTGGAGCAACTGTTGTAAACGGCTCCATAAGTTGAAGAGGTGAATTGTGAGAGCTGTAGTCCCAGACCCCTTGAGGAAAACCAGAGTCTTTGAACCTTTGGTTGGTACTGTGGACCACTTTCCTGTATCAAGAAACACTTCTGGAAGTAAGTATAACAGTACTAAATTGTTGGTGGCCTGAACTCTGGACTTTGTCCCTGTCCAGTGTGATGTTTTAACCCTTTAAGTGATATTTGCTTCTAAGCGCTAGAATTACTTTTAATCTTAAAAAAATCATTTCTGTGGTTCCCTCCATTGGACCTTTATTGTTTTAGTGTCATTTTAAAGATAAAACTACAATCTATTTTTATGAATTGGTGTTGAAATCGTATTGTGTTTTGTGTTTTACTTATTTACTGATTTTTGAAAGCTTTACACACCAGTCTTGTAAATTAAGCCTAACTGCTTGTTGCCACGCTACCCAGGGTTGAGAAGGGATTAAGTCATTGAGACCTGACTGGACCACGTGGGGGTTAGTGGCCTATTGCTAAGTGTAGGTACTTACCTGCCCTTACCAATAATCCACTTTCCAACTACAACTTTCAGACATATTTAGATATATTCATTACATTCTTGAATATCAAGTTTGCTATAATTTGTCTTATTAATTATAACCAATGTTTCTTAATTATGCACTTTGTATTCCACCTGCTCCAACTGTACCTGTTAAAACATGTGCCCTTCGCAATGTGATCTGTATTGAACATGTGCCACAATCAGGAGGATAATTGCTCATTTCCTTAACAAGCAACCAACTGCTTTTCCACCTGTTCCAACTGCAACTGCCAAAACATGTGCTCCTCACAATGTGATCTGTATTAAACATGTGGCACTGCCACAATAAGGTGGATAATTTCTTATTTCCTTTACAAGCAATCAACTGCCAAAAGGTATATGTGCACATTTTATTATATTTAGTCTGAGGCCTTGCTTGGCTTCGTACCTTTTTCTCACCTGTTTCCAGTCAAGACAAGTGCATTGTCCTCCAGTCTACCTTCAGCCAAGTTCCTTGTTCTCCAGCCTGCCTCCAGTCGAGTTCCAGCATTTTCTGTCCTCTGGACAGCCTCCAGTCCATTTCTGGCTAGCCTCCCCCTCTGGTCGTCTTCCTGCGGAGTCCCGGCTCTCCTCTTCTATCTTCCGCTGAAGATTCCATATTTCGTGTAAAAGAGAGAAAATAAGAAAGGTGAAGAAACCCAGTTTGGGTTCTTCTGAAATTTCTAAGCAAGTTGCTTCATTTCAAAGTAAAGAAAGATTAATCGCTTAAATTAAACAAAACAGAGCACTGTCTTTTACATAATTTATGACAATTAGAACAGGTGTGATTTCTTGTTTGGGCGGGAATCCAAGATACATCTAAAAAGACATTAATGAAAACTGTATTTCCTATAACAAGCACACCCCTGGGAATTAGGAGATTGGAAATAGAACAAGGTTATCTAAGCTATTATTGACAAGAGATTAGGTCAGAACACAAAGAAGCCCTTTCAGTCAAGTTGATTTGTTTGAGTTTGGACATTGCTTCAAAGACTCTGAAAGTATTGTAAAAAGAGGAAGAGACTTGTTCAGCCTTATAGAACATATGCACATGTCAACAATAACTGACATTATGCAATGCAAAATACTTTATGCAAGTTCAATGTATTTATGAAGTAATTATTCTGCAGCCCAGAATCCTAAAAACAAGAATCCAAGGTTTTGAGAAGTTCTGATGACCAACACAACACGTAGTCCAGGGTCCAGCAGTCCGATTCTGCAGTCCATGAAGCAGAAGCTGGTATTTTCTCTTTTTCTCTTCCCAAAACTCTCTTCCCTTTGAGTACTTGTGAGAGGGCAAAGTACTCTTCATCCCGTTCATGTCAGTCCTCACCGGGATTGGGAAAATGTCATCGCCCCATCGGAACGCCTGGCATTGAGGTTAGTGGCTCGCACAGAACTTTCTATTTACATGTTGGCTTGGCTTGATCCAAATTATCTTGTGCTGTTAGTTGTATATTTTATATTTGATCTATGTAATCTTGAACAGCTGCAACACCAGTGCTAGTTATGGAAGACAATAGTAGAAAGCAAGGGTACAGAACAGAGTTACATTGTAACAGAGTTATTTTGGTAGAGCTGTGCATTATTTTAGCTAAACTCTGAAGCCCAGATGAATTTGTCCCACTCTGTAGTGTCACTCAATACTTGGCACCTAATATATTGCTCTAGACATTGATTTACCTTTTCTGTTTGGCCATATGACTGTGGGTGATAGCCAGATGACAAATTGATATCTATCAGCAAAACTTCACACAAGGCCCTCCAAAATTGAGAAAGAAATTGAAGGCCTGATCAGATACAATGATCAAAGGAAAACTATGTAACCATACTATTGACTGCAAAAAGATATCTGCAAACACTTTAGATGTAGGTGAACCTGAGAATGGTATAAAATGAGCCATTTTAGTGAACATGTCCACTGCAACCATTACTGTAGTATAACCTTGGTCTGTTATGGGTAATTCCACTATAACATCTAGAGCAATTGTATGCCAAGGTTGCGGAGAAGTGGGTAAAGGATGTAATAAGCCTGCTTTTGTTCTGACAACAGGTAGCTCATCTTTGTACAAACTGTTTTGTGTCTGTCACCAATGTGGGCCACCAACATCGCATCTAGCCAACTCTGATGTCTTCTTTTCTCCTGGGTGTTCTGCCAGTATAATATTATGACACCAGTGTAATGTCTGTTGCTGTAAAACTGAACTAGGAACAAATAATCTATTCTGCATGTGATGCATAATATTTATAACTTTATTCTCTTGTCTTTTTAAGACCTCTTGTGCTTCTTTATTATGCTGTTTAGCAGATACATCTGGCAGAAAAGGTTTCTCAGATACCACAGCCCCTAGAATATGGTCAGAGGGTCTGATTCAATGGCTTTCGGATTCCTGTTCTTCTTTTTCATGACCAAAGCATAACAATGCGTCTGCTTTCCCATGCTGTGGGTCTGCTTGGAATTGAATAATGAAATCATAAGCAGTGAAGAATTGGGTCCAACATAACTGACTCTTGGATAAGGCCTCAGCTGATTTGAGGAATTTGAGGTTTCTATGATCCATAATGGCAGTGATATTGTGCAAGGCACCTATCAAATAATGATGCCACTCCTCAAAAGTCTTCTTTATGGCCAGTATCTCTTTATCACCAATGGAATAATTTACTTCAGATGGACTGAGTTTGTGGGAGTAGTACGATACAGGATGAAGTTTTCTAATTTTTTTGTTTCTTTGGGATAGGACCCCCCCTCCCCAACTGCCACCTGAGAAGCATCAGCCTCCACAATAAATGGTTGTGTAGTGTCAGGATGTTGTAGTATGGGAGCCCTCATGAACATTTCTTTTAAATACCGAAAAGCCTGTTCTGCTGCCTCCGTCCAATGAAATACCACCCCTTTGTTCAGCAATTGAGTAATGGGGGATGCCAAGGTGGAAAAATGATTTGTGAATCACCTGTGGAAATTGGTGAATCCAATAATGCTTTGTACTTTTTACAACACTAGGAGATTTCCATTGCAAAATAGCATCTACCTTTAGCTAGTCCATGCTAACCCCTGAAGAGAGGACATACCCCAAAAAGGTGACTTCAGAAGTATGGAACTCACATTTCTCCAATTTAACAAAGATTTTGTTATCTCAAAGTTGTTGCAATATTGATTTGACATGCTTCTCATGCTCAGTCACAGATGAAGAAGATATCAGGATACATTCCATATAGGCCACCACACACACATCTAAAAAGTATCTCAATACCTCATTTATAAAAAGCTCAAAGGCAAGAGAGGTGTTACATAAACCAAACAACATCACAAGATATTCATACAATTCGAACTTAGTACGGAATGCCATTTTCCACTCACAAACAGTTAGGAGCGCACCTGCCTGACATCCCAGCAATTAATCTGCCCCATTGCATCATGGTAGATGTAGTATCTTCAAAAAACGAACTCCATTACTTTTTAAATATTTCACCTTTAAGTAGGTACAGCCTTTACTGTGCATCTCTGGACACATGTGTTTCTGGGTTAGTCCCTTCTTCAGCAGAGAACATATTTGCGGGGTGCTGGGAATGCTGCCATAAATCCCCCGGTTTCAGTACCTCTTTCCTGGCATGCTGGTGCCTGCTCCAGAGCTCGTCAGCCCAGTAGCTCAAGGGAGCCTTTAAAGTCACAAACAGTTAGGAGCGCACCTGCCTGACATCCCAGCAATTAATCTGCCCCATTGCATCATGGTAGATGTAGTATCTTCAAAAAACGAACTCCATTACTTTTTAAATATTTCACCTTTAAGTAGGTACAGCCTTTACTGTGCATCTCTGGACACATGTGTTTCTGGGTTAGTCCCTTCTTCAGCAGAGAACATATTTGGGGGGTGCTGGGAATGCTGCCATAAATCCCCCGGTTTCAGTACCTCTTTCCTGGCATGCTGGTGCCTGCTCCAGAGCTCGTCAGCCCAGTAGCTCAAGGGAGCCTTTAAAGTCACAAACAGTTAGGAGCGCACCTGCCTGACATCCCAGCAATTAATCTGCCCCATTGCATCATGGTAGATGTAGTATCTTCAAAAAACGAACTCCATTACTTTTTAAATATTTCACCTTTAAGTAGGTACAGCCTTTACTGTGCATCTCTGGACACATGTGTTTCTGGGTTAGTCCCTTCTTCAGCAGAGAACATATTTGCGGGGTGCTGGGAATGCTGCCATAAATCCCCCGGTTTCAGTACCTCTTTCCTGGCATGCTGGTGCCTGCTCCAGAGCTCGTCAGCCCAGTAGCTCAAGGGAGCCTTTAAAGTCACAAACAGTTAGGAGCGCACCTGCCTGACATCCAAGCAATTAATCTGCCCCATTGCATCATGGTAGATGTAGTATCTTCAAAAAACGAACTCCATTACTTTTTAAATATTTCACCTTTAAGTAGGTACAGCCTTTACTGTGCATCTCTGGACACATGTGTTTCTGGGTTAGTCCCTTCTTCAGCAGAGAACATATTTGCGGGGTGCTGGGAATGCTGCCATAAATCCCCCGGTTTCAGTACCTCTTTCCTGGCATGCTGGTGCCTGCTCCAGAGCTCGTCAGCCCAGTAGCTCAAGGGAGCCTTTAAAGTCACAAACAGTTAGGAGCGCACCTGCCTGACATCCCAGCAATTAATCTGCCCCATTGCATCATGGTAGATGTAGTATCTTCAAAAAACGAACTCCATTACTTTTTAAATATTTCACCTTTAAGTATGTACAGCCTTTACTGTGCATCTCTGGACACATGTGTTTCTGGGTTAGTCCCTTCTTCAGCAGAGAACATATTTGCGGGGTGCTGGGAATGCTGCCATAAATCCCCCGGTTTCAGTACCTCTTTCCTGGCATGCTGGTGCCTGCTCCAGAGCTCGTCAGCCCAGTAGCTCAAGGGAGCCTTTAAAGTCACAAACAGTTAGGAGCGCACCTGCCTGACATCCCAGCAATTAATCTGCCCCATTGCATCATGGTAGATGTAGTATCTTCAAAAAACGAACTCCATTACTTTTTAAATATTTCACCTTTAAGTAGGTACGGCCTTTACTGTGCATCTCTGGACACATGTGTTTCTGGGTTAGTCCCTTCTTCAGCAGAGAACATATTTGCGGGGTGCTGGGAATGCTGCCATAAATCCCCCGGTTTCAGTACCTCTTTCCTGGCATGCTGGTGCCTGCTCCAGAGCTCGTCAGCCCAGTAGCTCAAGGGAGCCTTTAAAGTCACAAACAGTTAGGAGCGCACCTGCCTGACATCCCAGCAATTAATCTGCCCCATTGCATCATGGTAGATGTAGTATCTTCAAAAAACGAACTCCATTACTTTTTAAATATTTCACCTTTAAGTAGGTACAGCCTTTACTGTGCATCTCTGGACACATGTGTTTCTGGGTTAGTCCCTTCTTCAGCAGAGAACATATTTGCGGGGTGCTGGGAATGCTGCCATAAATCCCCCGGTTTCAGTACCTCTTTCCTGGCATGCTGGTGCCTGCTCCAGAGCTCGTCAGCCCAGTAGCTCAAGGGAGCCTTTAAAGTCACAAACAGTTAGGAGCGCACCTGCCTGACATCCCAGCAATTAATCTGCCCCATTGCATCATGGTAGATGTAGTATCTTCAAAAAACGAACTCCATTACTTTTTAAATATTTCACCTTTAAGTAGGTACAGCCTTTACTGTGCATCTCTGGACACATGTGTTTCTGGGTTAGTCCCTTCTTCAGCAGAGAACATATTTGCGGGGTGCTGGTAATGCTGCCATAAATCCCCCGGTTTCAGTACCTCTTTCCTGGCATGCTGGTGCCTGCTCCAGAGCTCGTCAGCCCAGTAGCTCAAGGGAGCCTTTAAAGTCACAAACAGTTAGGAGCGCACCTGCCTGACATCCCAGCAATTAATCTGCCCCATTGCATCATGGTAGATGTAGTATCTTCAAAAAACGAACTCCATTACTTTTTAAATATTTCACCTTTAAGTAGGTACAGCCTTTACTGTGCATCTCTGGACACATGTGTTTCTGGGTTAGTCCCTTCTTCAGCAGAGAACATATTTGCGGGGTGCTGGGAATGCTGCCATAAATCCCCCGGTTTCAGTACCTCTTTCCTGGCATGCTGGTGCCTGCTCCAGAGCTCGTCAGCCCAGTAGCTCAAGGGAGCCTTTAAAGTCACAAACAGTTAGGAGCGCACCTGCCTGACATCCCAGCAATTAATCTGCCCCATTGCATCATGGTAGATGTAGTATCTTCAAAAAACGAACTCCATTACTTTTTAAATATTTCACCTTTAAGTATGTACAGCCTTTACTGTGCATCTCTGGACACATGTGTTTCTGGGTTAGTCCCTTCTTCAGCAGAGAACATATTTGCGGGGTGCTGGGAATGCTGCCATAAATCCCCCGGTTTCAGTACCTCTTTCCTGGCATGCTGGTGCCTGCTCCAGAGCTCGTCAGCCCAGTAGCTCAAGGGAGCCTTTAAAGTCACAAACAGTTAGGAGCGCACCTGCCTGACATCCCAGCAATTAATCTGCCCCATTGCATCATGGTAGATGTAGTATCTTCAAAAAACGAACTCCATTACTTTTTAAATATTTCACCTTTAAGTAGGTACAGCCTTTACTGTGCATCTCTGGACACATGTGTTTCTGGGTTAGTCCCTTCTTCAGCAGAGAACATATTTGCGGGGTGCTGGGAATGCTGCCATAAATCCCCCGGTTTCAGTACCTCTTTCCTGGCATGCTGGTGCCTGCTCCAGAGCTCGTCAGCCCAGTAGCTCAAGGGAGCCTTTAAAGTCACAAACAGTTAGGAGCGCACCTGCCTGACATCCCAGCAATTAATCTGCCCCATTGCATCATGGTAGATGTAGTATCTTCAAAAAACGAACTCCATTTCTTTTTAAATATTTCACCTTTAAGTAGGTACAGCCTTTACTGTGCATCTCTGGGCACATGTGTTTCTGGGTTAGTCCCTTCTTCAGCAGAGAACATATTTGCGGGGTGCTGGGAATGCTGCCATAAATCCCCCGGTTTCAGTACCTCTTTCCTGGCATGCTGGTGCCTGCTCCAGAGCTCGTCAGCCCAGTAGCTCAAGGGAGCCTTTAAAGTCACAAACAGTTAGGAGCGCACCTGCCTGACATCCCAGCAATTAATCTGCCCCATTGCATCATGGTAGATGTAGTATCTTCAAAAAACGAACTCCATTACTTTTTAAATATTTCACCTTTAAGTAGGTACAGCCTTTACTGTGCATCTCTGGACACATGTGTTTCTGGGTTAGTCCCTTCTTCAGCAGAGAACATATTTGCGGGGTGCTGGTAATGCTGCCATAAATCCCCCGGTTTCAGTACCTCTTTCCTGGCATGCTGGTGCCTGCTCCAGAGCTCGTCAGCCCAGTAGCTCAAGGGAGCCTTTAAAGTCACAAACAGTTAGGAGCGCACCTGCCTGACATCCCAGCAATTAATCTGCCCCATTGCATCATGGTAGATGTAGTATCTTCAAAAAACGAACTCCATTACTTTTTAAATATTTCACCTTTAAGTAGGTACAGCCTTTACTGTGCATCTCTGGACACATGTGTTTCTGGGTTAGTCCCTTCTTCAGCAGAGAACATATTTGCGGGGTGCTGGGAATGCTGCCATAAATCCCCCGGTTTCAGTACCTCTTTCCTGGCATGCTGGTGCCTGCTCCAGAGCTCGTCAGCCCAGTAGCTCAAGGGAGCCTTTAAAGTCACAAACAGTTAGGAGCGCACCTGCCTGACATCCCAGCAATTAATCTGCCCCATTGCATCATGGTAGATGTAGTATCTTCAAAAAACGAACTCCATTACTTTTTAAATATTTCACCTTTAAGTAGGTACAGCCTTTACTGTGCATCTCTGGACACATGTGTTTCTGGGTTAGTCCCTTCTTCAGCAGAGAACATATTTGCGGGGTGCTGGGAATGCTGCCATAAATCCCCCGGTTTCAGTACCTCTTTCCTGGCATGCTGGTGCCTGCTCCAGAGCTCGTCAGCCCAGTAGCTCAAGGGAGCCTTTAAAGTCACAAACAGTTAGGAGCGCACCTGCCTGACATCCCAGCAATTAATCTGCCCCATTGCATCATGGTAGATGTAGTATCTTCAAAAAACGAACTCCATTACTTTTTAAATATTTCACCTTTAAGTAGGTACAGCCTTTACTGTGCATCTCTGGACACATGTGTTTCTGGGTTAGTCCCTTCTTCAGCAGAGAACATATTTGCGGGGTGCTGGGAATGCTGCCATAAATCCCCCGGTTTCAGTACCTCTTTCCTGGCATGCTGGTGCCTGCTCCAGAGCTCGTCAGCCCAGTAGCTCAAGGGAGCCTTTAAAGTCACAAACAGTTAGGAGCGCACCTGCCTGACATCCCAGCAATTAATCTGCCCCATTGCATCATGGTAGATGTAGTATCTTCAAAAAACGAACTCCATTACTTTTTAAATATTTCACCTTTAAGTAGGTACAGCCTTTACTGTGCATCTCTGGACACATGTGTTTCTGGGTTAGTCCCTTCTTCAGCAGAGAACATATTTGCGGGGTGCTGGGAATGCTGCCATAAATCCCCCGGTTTCAGTACCTCTTTCCTGGCATGCTGGTGCCTGCTCCAGAGCTCGTCAGCCCAGTAGCTCAAGGGAGCCTTTAAAGTCACAAACAGTTAGGAGCGCACCTGCCTGACATCCCAGCAATTAATCTGCCCCATTGCATCATGGTAGATGTAGTATCTTCAAAAAACGAACTCCATTACTTTTTAAATATTTCACCTTTAAGTAGGTACAGCCTTTACTGTGCATCTCTGGACACATGTGTTTCACCCCGCAAATATGTTCTCTGCTGAAGAAGGGACTAACCCAGAAACACATGTGTCCAGAGATGCACAGTAAAGGCTGTACCTACTTAAAGGTGAAATATTTTAAAATTAATGGAGTTCGTTTTTTGAAGATACTACATCTACCATGATGCAATGGGGCAGATTAATTGCTGGGATGTCAGGCAGGTGCGCTCCTAACTGTTTGTGACTTTAAAGGCTCCCTTGAGCTATTGGGCTGACGAGCTCTGGAGCAGGCACCAGCAGGCCAGGGAAGAGGTACTGAAACCGGGTGATTTATGGCAGCATTCCCAGCACCCCGCAAATATGTTCTCTGCTGAAGAAGGGACTAACCCAGAAACACATGTGTCCAGAGATGCACAGTAAAGGCTGTACCTACTTAAAGGTGAAATATTTTAAAATTAATGGAGTTCGTTTTTTGAAGATACTACATCTACCATGATGCAATGGGGCAGATTAATTGCTGGGATGTCAGGCAGGTGCGCTCCTAACTGTTTGTGACTTTAAAGGCTCCCTTGAGCTATTGGGCTGACGAGCTCTGGAGCAGGCACCAGCAGGCCAGGGAAGAGGTACTGAAACCGGGTGATTTATGGCAGCATTCCCAGCACCCCGCAAATATGTTCTCTGCTGAAGAAGGGACTAACCCAGAAACACATGTGTCCAGAGATGCACAGTAAAGGCTGTACCTACTTAAAGGTGAAATATTTTAAAATTAATGGAGTTCGTTTTTTGAAGATACTACATCTACCATGATGCAATGGGGCAGATTAATTGCTGGGATGTCAGGCAGGTGCGCTCTTAACTGTTTGTGACTTTAAAGGCTCCCTTGAGCTATTGGGCTGACGAGCTCTGGAGCAGGCACCAGCAGGCCAGGGAAGAGGTACTGAAACCGGGTGATTTATGGCAGCATTCCCAGCACCCCGCAAATATGTTCTCTGCTGAAGAAGGGACTAACCCAGAAACACATGTGTCCAGAGATGCACAGTAAAGGCTGTACCTACTTAAAGGTGAAATATTTTAAAATTAATGGAGTTCGTTTTTTGAAGATACTACATCTACCATGATGCAATGGGGCAGATTAATTGCTGGGATGTCAGGCAGGTGCGCTCCTAACTGTTTGTGACTTTAAAGGCTCCCTTGAGCTATTGGGCTGACGAGCTCTGGAGCAGGCACCAGCAGGCCAGGGAAGAGGTACTGAAACCGGGTGATTTATGGCAGCATTCCCAGCACCCCGCAAATATGTTCTCTGCTGAAGAAGGGACTAACCCAGAAACACATGTGTCCAGAGATGCACAGTAAAGGCTGTACCTACTTAAAGGTGAAATATTTTAAAATTAATGGAGTTCGTTTTTTGAAGATACTACATCTACCATGATGCAATGGGGCAGATTAATTGCTGGGATGTCAGGCAGGTGCGCTCCTAACTGTTTGTGACTTTAAAGGCTCCCTTGAGCTATTGGGCTGACGAGCTCTGGAGCAGGCACCAGCAGGCCAGGGAAGAGGTACTGAAACCGGGTGATTTATGGCAGCATTCCCAGCACCCCGCAAATATGTTCTCTGCTGAAGAAGGGACTAACCCAGAAACACATGTGTCCAGAGATGCACAGTAAAGGCTGTACCTACTTAAAGGTGAAATATTTTAAAATTAATGGAGTTCGTTTTTTGAAGATACTACATCTACCATGATGCAATGGGGCAGATTAATTGCTGGGATGTCAGGCAGGTGCGCTCCTAACTGTTTGTGACTTTAAAGGCTCCCTTGAGCTATTGGGCTGACGAGCTCTGGAGCAGGCACCAGCAGGCCAGGGAAGAGGTACTGAAACCGGGTGATTTATGGCAGCATTCCCAGCACCCCGCAAATATGTTCTCTGCTGAAGAAGGGACTAACCCAGAAACACATGTGTCCAGAGATGCACAGTAAAGGCTGTACCTACTTAAAGGTGAAATATTTTAAAATTAATGGAGTTCGTTTTTTGAAGATACTACATCTACCATGATGCAATGGGGCAGATTAATTGCTGGGATGTCAGGCAGGTGCGCTCCTAACTGTTTGTGACTTTAAAGGCTCCCTTGAGCTATTGGGCTGACGAGCTCTGGAGCAGGCACCAGCAGGCCAGGGAAGAGGTACTGAAACCGGGTGATTTATGGCAGCATTCCCAGCACCCCGCAAATATGTTCTCTGCTGAAGAAGGGACTAACCCAGAAACACATGTGTCCAGAGATGCACAGTAAAGGCTGTACCTACTTAAAGGTGAAATATTTTAAAATTAATGGAGTTCGTTTTTTGAAGATACTACATCTACCATGATGCAATGGGGCAGATTAATTGCTGGGATGTCAGGCAGGTGCGCTCCTAACTGTTTGTGACTTTAAAGGCTCCCTTGAGCTATTGGGCTGACGAGCTCTGGAGCAGGCACCAGCAGGCCAGGGAAGAGGTACTGAAACCGGGTGATTTATGGCAGCATTCCCAGCACCCCGCAAATATGTTCTCTGCTGAAGAAGGGACTAACCCAGAAACACATGTGTCCAGAGATGCACAGTAAAGGCTGTACCTACTTAAAGGTGAAATATTTTAAAATTAATGGAGTTCGTTTTTTGAAGATACTACATCTACCATGATGCAATGGGGCAGATTAATTGCTGGGATGTCAGGCAGGTGTGCTCCTAACTGTTTGTGACTTTAAAGGCTCCCTTGAGCTATTGGGCTGACGAGCTCTGGAGCAGGCACCAGCAGGCCAGGGAAGAGGCACTGAAACCGGGTGATTTATGGCAGCATTCCCAGCACCCCGCAAATATGTTCTCTGCTGAAGAAGGGACTAACCCAGAAACACATGTGTCCAGAGATGCACAGTAAAGGCTGTACCTACTTAAAGGTGAAATATTTTAAAATTAATGGAGTTCGTTTTTTGAAGATACTACATCTACCATGATGCAATGGGGCAGATTAATTGCTGGGATGTCAGGCAGGTGCGCTCCTAACTGTTTGTGACTTTAAAGGCTCCCTTGAGCTATTGGGCTGACGAGCTCTGGAGCAGGCACCAGCAGGCCAGGGAAGAGGTACTGAAACCGGGTGATTTATGGCAGCATTCCCAGCACCCCGCAAATATGTTCTCTGCTGAAGAAGGGACTAACCCAGAAACACATGTGTCCAGAGATGCACAGTAAAGGCTGTACCTACTTAAAGGTGAAATATTTTAAAATTAATGGAGTTCGTTTTTTGAAGATACTACATCTACCATGATGCAATGGGGCAGATTAATTGCTGGGATGTCAGGCAGGTGCGCTCCTAACTGTTTGTGCCATTTTCCACTCATTTTGTTTTCTCAGCCTTAACAGTTGATAAGCTCCTCTCAGATATAATTTGGTAAACACTTGAGCATCTTTTA
Organism: Pleurodeles waltl; assembly: GCF_031143425.1. NCBI lineage: Eukaryota > Metazoa > Chordata > Amphibia > Caudata > Salamandridae > Pleurodeles > Pleurodeles waltl. The sequence continues at coordinate 500,618,458 of NC_090445.1, forward strand.
CTTGGTCTATGAGACTGGAAATGAGAGGGAGAGGATAGCGTTTTTATTGTAATCAATGTAGATGTGCAACTCATCCCCCTTCCTTGGTGCAAAGAATAAAGAAGAAGAAGCTGGAGAATGAGAGAGCCTGATAAAGCCTATTTTTAACATCCCAACTAAATAGTCCCTCAAATGGATTTTCTTTTTCGGTGAGTGCCTATATTCTACTGCAAGGTATGCAAGCCCTAGGGATCAGATCCCTTTGGCAGTCATATGGATGATATGAAGGAAGAGCAGTGTCCTTTTGTTTGTCAAAAGCATCTGCTAGATCTTGGTATCAGGAAGGAATCTGAGGATTGTATCCATTAATGGACAATGCTACAATCTGAATCTAACCAAGTGGAGTTTTGAAAACAATGTTCTCTACAATAGGAAGAACTAAAGATAACCTCATGCATTTCCCAATCTACGTTGGGATTATGGGCCTCCAACAATGCTACACCTAGAGTACCTTGAAATTGTGGAGCTTCTGTCAAATCCACATTTTCTCTGAATGCTAAGTCCCACAGTAGTAGTATCATGTGTAATAAGACCTGATTTAAGTGCACTACCATCATTAGTTTTTATTTTATCAGTTTGCTCTTTTGATTCACAAGGAATGCTACAAAATGTAGCAAGAGTGTGATTCATAAAATTCCCTGTAGCTCCTGAATCTACTAATAACTGAAAGGTAAGCGACTATGACTATGACTAGGTCCAGCCCCCCTTACTACGAAAAAACACTTCTGAAGAGCCATGCCCATGGTCAACACCTGAAACGGGGTGTAGCAGTGGCTCCGCTTTGTAAAGCATCTATTCTGTGTGCTAGTGTCTGAATCTCTTTTTTGCCAATCATATGAACTAACTCAGCCAGCATAACCCGTCATTTCTCCATTTCAGTCAGATGATCATTTAATGTGGGCTCTTTGTACTGTCAAGCTTGTGCCTTTCCACAGGAGTGAAATGGACAAGACATAGTTACTGACTTCCCTATAAATCAAACAGACTCCAAAAGAAGTCATGCCTGACCGTCTGGGATTAAGGGATAAACCTTGACCCGGACCAGGCTAGACTTCCACTGTGTAGTCAGGTGCTTGCCTAGTAAATAAAAGGGGGTCATGTAGGAGTAAAGGAGTAAAAAGAGGGAGGGGGCAATGTGCCCCCCTCCTCTTCTGGACCATATTCAGGCCATATTCTGGGTCATATTCTGCCCAGGGGACCACTACCTCCCCAGGGCCTTGCCAATATATAATTGAAAGGAGGGGTTGCACAGCCTTCCTCCTGAGCTCACCCCCAGTGGCGAGTTCTTTACAGAAGGGGGCTGTACAGACCACCTCCACAAGCCATTAATGGACACAGGGAGCCCACCATCATAGCCAGCTCAGCAGCTATGTATTGGTGTGGCCACCCTCGGAACATACCGGCAGCAGCGCAGGCAGGAAAACCTGTGTTTTGCTCTCTCTTGGTGGGAGCTTTTTTAAATCGCCTGCCAAGCAGAAGCACACATCAATTCTGCTGCCAATTGGTGGGATCTTAAAAAATGTTCCTACCAGTAGGGAGCAGACTTTAGATCTAAATATTGTTCCCCCACACAGAAAGCAGTATTATAAGTTGCTCCCTGCGGGCAGGAGCTGTGCTGGCTCCCGCTGGATGTAGGGAGCTAGCTGGAGCAGTGGGGATCTTGGGACTCTTCCCACAGCCCCAGACTATAGTATGGTGTGTGCCCTGAGTGGGCTCCAGGACACCCCAACTTAATTGTGCCGGGCCATGGGGGATCTGGTCTCTAGAACCAAAGTCTGCATGGGGAAGGGGAACACATGCCCATCCATCCCCCTGTAGAGTTTTGACAGGCTCAGGGAGATGAGAATCCCAGGGACCAAAATTGGCCTGGGGAGTGGGGGTGTGTGCCTCCCTCACCCTTTAGTATGTTCATGGGTCCCTGGGTATGAGGTCCACAGGGCTGAAATTGGCTCAGGAAAAGGGCGGCATGGCGCCCCCTCCCCCTTGAATATGTTGTCAGGGAATGGGGTTCCCAGGGCTGAAGTTGGCCTGGGAAGGGATGGCTGCATGCCCCCTACCCCATCAAAATGATGCTAGTCTCCAGGTCATGGGGTCCCTGGGGCAGGGGTTACACTTATGTATGGTTATTAAGTATTACTTTACGTAAAAAAACAATCCTAGAATTTCACTGAAAAACAAGGATTAATGTAACGTTATAGTTAGGGGTGATAAAAGGATCTGTAAAAAAAATGTAAAAATTCACTGAAAAAAACAAAGGTTAAAGTAATTTTACAGTTAGGTGAATTTCTCAGTGTCAACATACATTTTGAACTAAAACAAAACCACAGAAATATACCAGTTACAGTTCGCAGTGCTAACAATAACTTGTCCGCCAGCACACACTGCTAATGACCTTACAAATTACATCACTCATTAAATGTTCTGTGGTATCATATAGGACATCGCTGATGACATCTCAAATTACATCACAATGACATCGCTCATGACATAATTGAAGCTTCTTTTACATCATATTGGTGTAAAAATTGCGATGGTACCACCTTCCTGTAAGTGTTTGTTGCTGTTCTTCCACTGTAAAATTGACTTTTGCAATTCCTGCTGTTTTTAGCTTAGTTAAGATATGAGGTTAGCTTTCATTTGTTCATAGCAGAGCTTCTGCATGGCATCAGGCTTAGTCCTCGGCTTAAAAAAATGCACACCTTCTGGAAGCACCATATTATATGGGTCTATGTCCACAGACAGGTGGAGTGGAACTGCAGCTTTTACTTTAAACCATTTCTAGTTGGGCATGATCCCCCTACAATCAGTGCAGCGCATCCTTAAACAGTTTAAATGTATAACATACCAAATTGAAGCAGAGTTCCCTTCATGAGGGATCCTTCTGAGATGGAGTGCCCTTCTCCACATCCCAGAATGCATAGTTGGTGCCTTCATGGCACAAAGTTGGCCTGTTGTAGCAGAAAAACGCCTACATGTGCAGAGGCACAACTATCTGGTCATGTATGTTCTTGTGTTAAGAAGCTAGATAGAATGGAAACTATTCTTCCCTTAGTTTAGCGTTGTCTCCTGCATTTTTACCAAAAGATTGAATGACTAGGAGCCTTGCCATCCATGCAGCTGGGGGACTGCAAAAATCACAACTGAACTTCTCTAAAAGTGATATTTAAAATAATTTAACACTATGCTTTGTTGCTGGCGCTGACTTTAAATCCGGCGGCATTATTGTTTTGGAAATGGAACTTCAAAGTGAGGAAACAGACCCTGATTTGATTATTTAGAATTGTAGTGGAGGTATCATATCCACATTTTCATCCAGGTGCTTAGTATTTAATGTTAGTTAAAGAATGCAGATATACTCCACTGAAAGTCGTTTACATTATTGTTCACAACAATATTTTTAGTTTTGCCAACGCATGAAGGACATACATGAATTAAAAGTAACACAAGTCCCTATTGTCGTCCTTGGCCAATGACTGCATCAGCTGTAGTGGATGTGGCACTGTTCCTATGTATAGCCTGCTCAGATACACATATGGCCTTCCATAAGCAACTGAAGACCTGACTCCTTTTCCTTCCGTAATTGTACCTTCCGCTAGCAGCTTATTTCCGTTGGCAGAGCTTCGATGCCTCTGGGCAAAATGTGCTTTATGAATCCTAAATACAAATAGGATTACTGCCCGAATTACGCGACGGGTACTGCTGCACCCGCTGCACATCAACGTTGCCGCCCGCCTGAATTTCGGGCAGTGAAATGAGCGAGGGGTGCTGCTGCACCCGCTGCACACCAACATTGCCACCGGCTCTATTATGGGCCGGCTGCAATGTTGATGTGATTTTTCCACTGGGCCAGCAGACAGAAACACTGTTACCGTCCGCTGACCCAGTGGAAAAGTCATAATAGCCAAATTTGTAATGAGAGCCTTAGTGCCCCATTATGACCGTGGTAGTCACCAGACCACCAGGGCCATGGTTGCACCGCCGCCAAAGTGGCGGTCCGACTGCGACATTATGACAGTGGCAAAAGCACCACAGTTGAACAGCCAGCACCGCTAGGTTGCCACCAGTTGACGGCCTGGCAGTCTCAGCGGTTGTGATCTGCCTTTGGGATTACGAGTCCCCTTTCCACCAGCCTTTGCATAGCGGTAGCTCTGCCATGCAAAGGCTGGCGGAAAGGGGTTGCCGGGGGACGCTTGGGGGCCTCTGCACTGACCAGGCACTTGGCATGGGCAGGGTAGGGGCCCCCATTAACAGCCCCATCGAGCTATCCACTGCCCAAATTATGGGCAGGTGAAAACGCGACAGGTGCTGCTGCACCCGTCGCACCGCCAAATTGGCACCGGCTCTATTACGAGCGGGCGTCAATGTTAAGGCCCTGTTCCCTGCAGGGCTGGCGGGCAGAAACGCTATTTCCACCCGCCGGCCCTGCGGTGAACTCCTAATAGGGTCGTCAGTGTTCTAGGAAGCCTGATGGCGGTACGAGTTTGGCGGGTGGCCTCCACCGCCCGCCAAACCCGTAATGAGGGCTTAAATGTACTGGACTAATGTTTTCCCTACCTTTACTTGACATAGTCGTTAACTCTATTGAAATTTAGGAAATCATGGGTCACATTAACCTAAAGGCTAGGTTTTATTCAGGCCTCAAGAAGGGCTACATTCTAGTAGAAGGTTGGGTGGCAATGGGGAATCCACAACTGGCAGGTACCCAGTGGTCTGACACTCTATTTTCCTCTCTTGTGGTACTGTTGTATTTCTGATGGTGGAACCTCTGGTGATTCGACCCTCAGAAACCAAGCCACATTCACTGTTTCTGAGAATTCCATAAGAGTGGTCTTCCTGGGGGGTGGCCCCTCCCATGTCATTACAAGCAGCTAATTTGATACCCTTTACTGTCATGCAGCATCATGAAAAATGTTAAAATATTCCCATGCACTGGAAGATAACTCCCAACGTCTAAGAGGACTTTATTTTGTGTGATCTGTTCCTGCCATGGGCACTAGGCCCACCTACACAAGTGTGGTATCATTTTTGTCAGGAGACTTGGGGAAATGCTGGTTGGAAGGAACTTTGTGGCTCTTCTCAGATTTCAGAACTTTCCATCAATGAAATATGAGGAAAAAAAAGGAAAAAGTGTTTTTATTGTCAAATGTTGAGGTTGGCAAAGGATTCTGGACAGAGCCCCACAAGTCACCCCATTCTGAATTCCCCTAAGTGTCTAGTTTAATTTTTTTTTATAGATTTCCTAGGTTTCCCTAGTTGCTGGCTGAGCTAGAGGCCAAAGACCACAGCTAGGCACTTTGCAAAAAACAGGTTAGTTTTCTTTGGGAAAATGTGATGTGTCCATGTTGTGTTTTGGGGCATTTCCTGTAGCGGGCACTAGGCCTACCCGCACAAGTGAGGTACCATTTTTATCGGGAGCATTGGGGGAATACTGGGTGGAAGGAAGTTTGTGGCTTTTCTCAGATTCCAGAACTTTGCAGCACCGAAACATGAGGAAAAAGTGTTTTCTTTTTTTGCCAAATTTTGAGTGTTGGAAAATGGGTTATTGGTAGGGCAGGTAGGTACCTACACCTAGCAACAAGCCACAAACCTCCACAAAAGTACAGTTAGGTCTCAGTAAATTAATCCCAGCTCTACCCTTGGTAGCTTGGCATCGAGCGTCAAGGCTTAACTTAGGAGACAAAGTGTAAAGCATTCAAATATCACAAAACAGTAAATAAATAAAACACAGGAAACAGTTTAAAAATCCAAAACCAATTTATAAAAATAGCTTATATTTTTATCTTTAAAATGACACAAAAACGATTAAAATCGGTTCAGGGGAACCGGAGATATGAATTTTTAAAGTATTATTATTTTCTAGCGCATAGAAACAAAAAGCGCCAATCGGGTCATCTGGTTGCACCAGGACCGGGACAAAGTCAAACTTTCAGGCCGACCGCGATGGAGCCCTGCTCGGATACAGGTCGCGGGAAGCCTCGGTTAAAAAGTTACCTTCTGACTTAGTCTTTATTTTGAAGTTTTTCTTCACCGGGACGAACCTGCCAGTTGGATCCGACCTCCTGGAGCCCTTGTCCGGATACGCGAAGTCGGTTTCCTCGGTGGTGATTTCTACCTTCGGACTTAGTCGTTTTTTCGAGATGAAAATCCTTCGACCGGGGTAAACCTGGATCTTGATCCGACGTCCGTGGAGCCCTTCTCGGATACGATGGCTGGAAGGTCCCGGTCAACTTTTTACGTTCGGACTTAGTCTTTTTTTCGGATGTTTTTCTTGACCGGGACGAACCACGAAGTCAGGCCGGGTCGCGGTTGAGGCAAGCCGGCTAGAATTTCCGCGTCGAGTCGGTCACTTTATGGAGCTTTTTTCTAAAATTTCTCCAATCTTTTCCAAACTTCTGGGGCTTCATCCAGATGTTCTTTTAAGGTTCTTTTGGGGTCCACAGCTCACCCCAAGGGTCCAGAAGTTCTGTGATGGTCCTTGGGAAGTGCGGACTTCAACTCCCAGAGTGCACCTGGCGCAAACTCCTTTTTGGCCACTGGGCAGTGGTCAGCTGGTCACTTTTTCAGGAGTTGGTGCAGGGGACTCTGGTTAGCAATTTTTCACCTGTAGCAAACAGGGAGTCCCTCCTTGAACCAGTGGAAGCCAGGCAAAGTCCTTCTTGTGGTGAAGCCCAAGTGTGCAGCTGGTGCAGTCTTTCTGAGTGCAGGGTCCAGGTGCAGGCCAGGGGTCCAGCAGGGCAGTCCTTCTTCTCCTTGTAGTTCTTTCTTCTTGAAATTTGGTGGGGATCTGAGGCGTGGGTGCAGGTCTGCCAGTTTTATCCTTGCTCCTGGGTGAAAAGCAGGGGGGCCCTGGTCCTCCAATCAGGGACAGGGTCGTCCCCCTGTGATGACCACTTCCTGGGAAGTGTGGCAAAAATCCATCCCAGAAGGCAACAGTCTCTAAAAATCCAAAATGGATGAATCTGATTTTTAGAGGAGAGATCTGGCTGAGCCCACCCACTGGTGTGGCTAAAATCATAAACACACCCCTCTCCTGCCCTCTCCTAATCTAATCAAGGGGGCACCTAGCTGTCTGGGGTTGCAGGATGTGGGGGTGTTGCTGGGTGCTCCAGATGTCCTTCTCTGCCTTTGAAGACCAGTTTGGCAGCCCTCCCCCTTCCTGCTTCCCCATCTGCTGAGGGGAGATTCTCTCCCCCAAGCACATTCCTTTGTGTGAAGTCAGGCCACTTCACACCTCATTAAAGTAGCCTGGCAGAAGCTGCTGCAGGCTGGCCAATCAGAGCACAGGAGCAAAAACAATGCAGAGCTGAAATTGGCAACTTTTTAGGTAAAGTCTAAACTTTTTACCTGCACTAGTTATATTAAATCCAACAACTGGAAGTTGTGGGATTTATTATAACAATCAATTTGATACCAAATTCTTGGTATGTAACATTTAAGGAGACTTTAAAATTTAAAATAAAGTCTGCCCATTCTAGCCTATGAAGGCCATTTACTTCAATGAGGGAAAAACGAATTTGGCTGTTTTTACCTCACCAGGGCTTATAAATCTATTTTTATAAAGTCCCTGCTTATAGTTACATGGCACCCAGCCCTAGGGGCACATAGGGCACACCTTAGGGGTGACTTATATGTAAAAATAAGGTAGTTTAAGACTTTGGAAGTACCTTTAATTCCAAAGTCGAATTTGCATATAACTTTAATTTAAAAGCAGCCAGCAAGGCAGGCTTGCTTTTAAAATGACACTGGGCACCTCAGCAATGCACCTAGGTGTGCACCACCTATGCTGTGGTCCCTAAACCTACATGCCCTACCATATACTAGGGACTTATAGGTAGGTTAACTTAGCCAATTATAATTAGCCTAATTTGCATATCCATTTTACACAGAGCACAGGCCCTGGGACTGGTTAGCAGTACCCAGGGCACCATCAGAGTCAGGAAAACACCAGCATAAAGTGGAAAATGGGGGCAAAAAGTTAGGGGGCCTCTGCAATCAGCCCCAGTTTCTCACATTGAGGCTTGCAAAGGATTCTGGGTAACAGAACCTGGTGACAGCCCCACAAGTCACCCCATTCTGAATTCCCCTAGGTGTCTAATTTTCAAACATGCACAGGTTTGGTAGGCTTCCCTAGGTGCCAGCTGAGCTAGTGGCCAAAATCCACAGTTAGGCACTTTCCAAAAAACCCATCAGATTTCAATGTAAAAATGTGATGTGTCCATGTTGCGTTTCCTGATGCGGACATTAGGCATATCCACACAAGTGAGGTACCATTTTTAGAGAGACAATTGGGGGAAAACAGAATAGCAGAACAAGTGTTATTGCCCCTTGTCTTTCTCTACTTTTTTTCCTTCCAAATTTAAGACAGTGTGTAAAAAAGACGTCTATTTGACAAACGCCCTGTAATTCACATGCTAGTATGGGCACCCCGGAATTCAGAGATGTGCAAATAACCATTGCTTCTCAACACCTTAACGTGTGCCCATTTTGGAAATACAAAGGTTTCCTTGATACCTATTTTTCACTCTTTATATTTCACTAAATGAATTGCTGTACACCCAGTGTACAATGAAAACCCATTGCAAGGTGCAGCTCTTTATTGACTCTGGGTACCTAGGGTTCCTGATGAACCTACAAGCCCTATATATCCCCGCAACCAGAAGAGTCAAGCAAACATAAGGGTATACTACTTTTGAGAATATGACTTTGCAGGAAAAGGTTACAGAGTAAAACATGGAGAAAGATTCATGTTTTTCACCTCAATTTCAATATTTGTTTTTCAGCTGTTATTTTCTATAGGAAAATCTTGTAGGATCTACACAAATGGCCCCTTATTACATTAATATTTTTGTCTACTTTTCATAAAAGTTTATCTGCCCGGGATCCAGCATTGGTTTCACACCTATTTCTGTCACTAAGTGGAAGGAGGCTAAAAGCACAAAAAATAGTAAAAATAGGGTATGTCCCAGTAAAATGCCAAAATTGTGTTGAAAGATGTGGTTTTCTGATTCAAGTCTGCCTGTTCCTGAAAGGGAAGATGGTTATTTTTACGCACTGCAAACCCTTTGCTGATGCAATTTTCAGGGAAAAAAACACATGCTTTCTTCTGCAGCCTTTTTTTCAATTTTCCTGAAAACAACAAAATATTAGCTGTATTTTGGCTAATTTCTTGGTCTCCTTCAGGGAAACCCACAAACTCTGGGTACCTGTAGAATCCATAGGATGCTGGAAATAAAGGATGAAAATTTGCATGGACAGCTTATGTGGACAAAAAGTTATGAAGGCCTAAGCGCGAACCAACCCAAACAGCACTGGGGTTGGGGGACCCAGCAGCTGTAAACTTCATACTTGTATAGCGCACTACTCACCCGTTAGGGTCTCAAGGCGCTGTACGCATACCGCTGTGGAACCCCTCCTGGCTTTTCCCTGTGAGGTGCCCACTACTGGGCAACCTCCAAGGTGAAGCCAGGCATCCCAGCGCTGTTGGGGCCGTTGTGGAGATTAAGCAAGCTATTGCCCAGAGTTACAGAGTGGGACCCATGAATTAGATTAGGCACCGAAGCAAGAATTATCAGGTCCAAGGAAATTGAGCCCAAGACCCACTGAGGTGGGAATTGAACCCTGGTCCCAGGCCAGATTCTGCATCAGGGTCTGCCGCTCTAACCATTGAGCCACACTTCTCCATGCTAAGGCGTTAAACATGTCTCAGGCCTGCCACTGCAGAGCCTGTGTGTGTAGTTTTACTGCCACTTCGATTTGGCATTTAAAACTCCTTGCCAAGCCTTAAACTCCACTTTTATTTCATACAAGTCACCCCTAAGGTAGACTCTAGTTGCCCACAGGCATTAGAGAGAAGAAAATTACAAATGCATGATGACATCACAAATAGCATATGGGTGAAGTCGAACCAGCAAATCTCCTCTCTTATTGCCAAAACAGGAAAAATAAATTGAGGCGCTCAAACAGATAGATGCAAGGAGGTCAACTATGAGGCAGTCCATCATGAAGATAATCATGTAGGAGTTAGATGTGGAATGTTGATGAGGTAGTCTGGAAACAAATATGTTCTGAAGAAATGTGTGCAGTCAAAAAATCACTGCAGCATTGGATAATGATGCGTTCTGGTCATGAAAAAGATGCTATAAGGGAAGGAATATGAGGATACATCAAGGTCTCAGGAATTCACAGAGTTATTATTAAATATCAATAGGCAACCAAAGAGACGTATGACGTATAGCTAACAGTTCATGATTTAAAATACCTTGTGCATCCATGGTTCACCAGAGACACCCAAGCAAAGGATGGGAAGGATGTTATGCTTGCCTCATTGTCTTTAATAAAATATCAAATTTCCTCTTCACTGAAGTTAGGAAAATTCACATTTTTTCCACAGCACAGATAAGGTAGAATGTGCTTGTTTAAAGCCTGAAGAGGGTTTGGACAGACACATGTTTAACTGGTTTCAGGTGAAAGACCTTGAGGTTGCATTAGACTAATCAGCCACTCTAATTATGTTGTTTAATCTTGAGCAAGGAATAAAGGCTTTAGAAGTCATGGCTCCATGAGTGGAGTAAGTACTGAATGACTAAGGCCCTCATTACAACCCTGGCGGTCGGTGGAGAAGTGGCTGTAATACCGCAAACAGGCCGGCTGTAAAAAATGTAAATTACAAGCATGGCGGTGACCGCCATGCAAAACCGCCACTTCTCCACTCCGACCGCCAGGGTGGTAAAGATTGCTGGGCTGGAGACTTCGGTCTCCAGCCCGGCAGCCGTCACTACACCGCTGGCGGTATCACGACCCCGCATACCGCCATGGATTTTGTGGGGTTCTGTACCGCCACCCAATCCATGGCGGTAGGCGGTAGGAATACATTCCCCGGCACTGACAGTGGTCTCCCCCTCCCCAGAGTCCTCCCCCCAAAGCCAGGACCCCCCTACCATCCCCCATAGGTGGTAGGACCCCCCTCCCCACACCATCCAACATTGACACACACACCCTACACGCACACTCACACAACAACTACACATACACGCACACATACACGCACACATACACGCACACATACACGCACACATACACACAGACATACACACACACATTTTCCATACACACAACACCCCCCGCATGCATATATGCACTCACACACACTCTCTACACACTCATATGAACACCTGCATGCACGCACACAACACCCCCCTCCCCAACGAACGATCACCTGACCTGGTACGGTGATCCTCCGGGAGGGAACGGGATCCATGGGGGCTGCTCCGCCGCCAGCTTCCCGTCACCAGAACACGCCACACCGAATCCTGTGTTTGTGACTCGGTGGGTGGTGTTCTGATGACATTGCGGTGGAGGGGGAGCACCCTTCACTTCACCTCCGACCGCCAGTATGGCTGCTGGCAGCTCTCCATCCGGAAAAGGGTGGAGGGCTGCCAGCAGTCATGATAAGCTGTGCGGAAATCCACTTGCACTGGCGGTCTTCAGCACAGCGGTACCTCAGCGGTCTTGCTAAAAGACCGCCGAGGTTGAAATGAGGCCCTAAGTGTTATCTCTAGTGTTATCTCTAGCAGCAACCATGGTCACCTTTACCCAGTGAGCCAGAGTGGTACAGGAGACTGGCTTGTAGGGACTCCTAAAGGAGAGAAGAAGCCAGTCTGAAGAGAGAGTAATTATGATAGATGTATTTGTGGGATCAAGAGGGAAGGAAAGGATGGAATCTAAAGATAGATGATAGATTGGTAAGCTCTATTAGTGTGAACAGAAATGTAAAACATGTGCCATCAGTGGGAAAGGTGTATGCAGGAGAGAGAAAGTGCTGCAAGATCTGAAACTCTGCCACAGGGAATAACACCCTCATAGTGTCTTATTTCTGGTGTCAGAGTTTAGGGCAGAGATCTTCAAAGAAGAGAGAGGATTTTAGGAACTTTTTAGACGGAAGGGATAGAATCTGGGAAGCACCCCTGGTCAAGGAGTATCTAAAGAAAAGGGATTTTGAGAGACATTCTTAAATAGAGATGACCCCCTGGATGGTCTTGTCAAAGATCTAGAGCTACAAATAGGCGAGCAACAGTCACAAAACCATAGTTATTAATGATTCTGTATGAAAGACCTTTGTAGAAAAGAACTGAGATAAGAGGGATCTAAACTTCATCCCAGCCACCAACAAAGCCAAGAAGTCCCGGAATAGCCATGGGCTTATCTGCATCCCGGAGGTCAGGACTCAATGATAGACCTATGAGAAATGTAAGTTCTGCTGGCATAATTTGCATAATTTCCCGAATTTTATATTATGCTTGTTATGCAAAATTCTCAAAATGATGCAATTACGCACTTTGCCCAATTATGCAACATTCTCTATAAATAGTTCCTGCAAACGTATGGGAACAATGAAAAGTGAGTGGCTGCTGTTTGTGGTACTTTTATTTTTTTAAATTGACTCAAAGATGCATTTAGGACTGAAAAGTAGGCCACAAAATGGATTCACATTTTGCATCAGTGTGCATAATTTCACGTAATTTTGTCAAACTCCTGCATAATTACACATGAGCAAATTAATTTCATTTTGCACAGCCCTAATCATCTTTCAATCAAAAGGGCTGGCCATCCCGAAGATGCCCTGAGAATTCCAAAGCTAAAAGATGAAGGTTGTGTGTGCAAAATTGAGTTGTACAGGCAGCCTGTTGGATGTAAAAGAAGAAAGACAAAAAAATATATTGTCCGTTGTAAGAGGTTTTGTGGACTAAAGAAGTAATAGTAAAGCCATCTTGCGATGAGGTGTGTTGCAAATCGAATGAACATGGGAGAAGGGTAAATCGAGGTAAGACATATGGATGAACAGGAGACAAGTCTATAAGAAAGGTGTTAGTTGCCCAAGCTTCTATTTCTGGGTATTAACTCAAAAATGTCAGGCGTGAAAAGCAAAAATGTCTAGATGTCAAAGTCTATCACACCCCAAAAGAAACAGAGAGTGTGAAAGCCATTCAGCTCCAACCCCTATCGGCTGGATTCCCTGGGATGGCTGGAATATCAATATGCAGTTGAGTTGTAGATTCCTAGAAGTACACCACAACCACATTTAAATTGTTGGGAGGACAAGGGTCCAATAGATTTCTGGAGATCTAATAGAGCCTTCAATCCTTCAACTTTGCACCCTCAGTTTGTTGAAGTATCTCACTGTCAAAAGATTGTATATTTGAAGAAGAATGCAGCAGTGAGACTTCTCCATCGCAAGGATCTTTACAGAGAAGTTGCACCTGGGTAACCCCAAGTAATTTATATGAAATTCTTCCTCTCGCTGAGACAATAGACCCCCTTGCAGCCTGGATCAGTTTGCACCCTGGGTGAGGATGAGGTCCAGAGAAGAGATAAAAATGGCTTAGCCATTCTAAATTCAGATGCTACCATTGAAATTATGAGACAGTGTAAAGGATGATGAAATATGAGCAAAAGAGGCCCTAATGGAAATTGAAAGTCTTTCAACATTGAAGAGCTTGATAAGGAAGAAAGAGATCAGGCTGATAAGATAGATAAGAAAAAAAATATTTATAGGGTGATTTAGGGTGCAAAAGTCTTGTCCTCTGTGAACCCCAGAAATAATGTCATCTGGGAATGACTGCAGGGGACTTCTTAAACTTGAGGAGGAATCATAGGTTGTGGAGGAGAGAAACTGTGAAGAAAAAGTGGTTTGATGGGGGACAGGTGGCTAATGTATTAAGAGGTTGTTGTTGACAGGTGAGCTATCACAAAATGAAGTACTTTGATAAAGTACCATGGGGTGCAAAGGAGACCAAAAGGAAGGAATCAGACATGCCACTTTTAGTGCCCTGATTGAAGTTTTAGGAATTGGTTGATATTATTGGCAGATTAGAATGGAAAAATGGCATATTGTAGACAAAGTCTGCTCAATCAATCTCAGGCAGAAGATTGTCCTAAAGAATATTGATACTTTCCTTTGTGAAATGTTTACACGTAAAGAAATCTATGGTCACCCAGAGGCTGAGTGAATGAAGGTTGACATTCTGTCTAACATCTTTCTCTTTTAGCTTACCCTGAAAACAGAACTCCTGACACTCCCTTTAAAGGGAGTAGAGACAATGATCTATGGGGTAATCTTGAGGAAGACAGGTAGATGAAAAAAATCCATCCGTGGGTTCCAGCATAGGCTCATCAGAGGGGTAAAAGATTTTGAGCTTCGAGCAGGTGGGTATGGAGTGGAGTCTGTTCATCAAGACAGAAGCATGATCATCAATGGGAGATGCAGTGGCTCGCTCAAGGGTATCCAAGAAAATAATATCAAGACCTCAGTGTTTGGAGCATGATACAGCCATTGCCCAATGGCATGATCAATTTCACATCGCAGGTCTCAGTGTTATCAGGAGGAAGGAACAGCTGAAAACAAAACCAAGGTGGTAATTTTAGTGGTGGTTTGTGGCCTATCAGGAGACACAGCATCTGATGAAGTTTGCATGAGGGGGCAAGAATGCTACTGAAGTGCTCCTCCCACTCCACGTGCCCCCCCCAACTGCACCTCCCAGAGAAAAACTGGTGTAGTAGAGCTCAAGAGTATGAGACTGAAGCTCTGTTAAGGATCTGCAAAACTTGGGAGACATGCGCAATCTGGCTCGGGATATTGATTTGGTAGTGTAAGGGCACATAGTTAGTGAAGGGCAAATCAGAAGTACATTTCCACACCCTTTGGTCAGGATAACTTTTTGTTAGTCTACAGGGAGACTGCCCATCCCTGCACCCGTTCCAGAAGCTAAAGTATCCACTTTGAGGCACAGTACAACAGCCCTTCAGGAAGAAAACGGGATACGACTTTCAGAATTCATAAAAAATAAGGGGAAAACTATTTTTCACCATTACAGACAGGAAGTAATCTTTGATAGTTCGGAGAATGAGAAACACACACTGGTAAAAAAGAAGGAGTAATGGGCTGAAGTATCAATGAGATAACACCTATCCTGCTCCAAAATTTGAACAGCAATAATAAGGTTGGTCCCTACTTCTCATTTTCCGTGATGATTAACAAGCAGAAAACATTACAAAAGAGTAATATTGTTCTTTCTGCCTAAGAGTTAAATAAGTATAGGGTGGGGTCAAGCACAGAGACAATGTCAGATGGGACTTGAAAGAGGCCACTGAAAGATTTCTGAATCCCGACTAGCTGAAAATACCTCCACATTGTTTACTATTCCTGACTGGTGTCATCTCGTTCTTAACATCTGACATGAGAGGTTAGAGTTAAGGAGTGAAAATCTATTAATATGCATGATAATGGAATAATGGAAAGTCAATATACTCATTTCAGGAAGACTTCAAACATTTCTCAAAGCAATTAAACAGTATAGGAGACAACATATGATGATATTGCAATAACACAGACACCACCACAAGCACAAGTGCTACACTTTATGTCAAGGCAGAAAACACCATGTCAGGTCAACTGCTGTTCTCAAAGGCACTTGCAACAAAGGCAGAATCTATCTCTGATTTAGGTCGGATACTAACATGAACATCCAATGGAAGGAAATGAGCAGAAGCAAAATGTCAATAGACTTCATACGGGGGATAGAATGGCTATATCATCCGATGTTAAATTACTAAGAACAGATGTGACCTTACTCATACCAGGATAGGTGCCACAGAAAGGAGAACAGCACTTTAGAGTTGCATAGAGAACATGGACAACAACCCTGATATAGGACAGGAAGTATTACATATGTGAGAAAAAATGTAAGAACCTACAAGACAGGAGTCAAAGACACAATGGCGGTCATTCTGACTTTGGCGGGCGGCGGAGGCCGCCCGCCAAAGTCCCGCCGTCAGAATACCGCTGCGCGGTCAGAAGACCGCCGCGGTAATTCTGAGTTTCCCGCTGGCTGGTGGGCGACCGCCAGAAGGCCGCCCGCCAGCCCAGCGGGAAACCCCCTTCCATGAGGATGCCGGCTCCGAATGGAGCCGGCGGAGTGGAAGGGGTGCGACGGGTGCAGTTGCACCCGTCGCGATTTTCAGTGTCTCCTTGGCAGACACTGAAAATCTTGGTGGGGCCCTGTTAGGGGGCCCCACGACACCCGTTACCGCCAGCCAGGTTCTGGCGGTCAAAACCGCCAGAACCAGGCTGGCGGTAAGGGGGTCGGAATCCCCATGGCGGCGCTGCCTGCAGCGCCGCCATGGAGGATTCCCTTGGGCAGCGGGAAACTTGCGGGACACCGCCGGTTTCCCGTTTCTGACCGCAGCTGTACCGCCGCGGTCAGAATGCCCATGGATGCACCGCCAGCCTGTTGGTGGTGCATCCGCGGTCCCCGGCCCTGGCGGTAGGCAACCGCCAGGGTCGGAATGACCCCCAATGTCTGATTCTCCACTATCCCAGAAGGCCTAGAGTCTAATGATGTGCAGACTTTTCTGTTTTTTTTTTTATAGATAAACTGACTAAATAGAAGTTTACTCACCACTGGAATTCCAAAGGGCACACAGAATTCTCCGGCGAAGAGATCAAGACAGCAGCAATTTTCCCAGGCTGTTAATAACATGTTTTTTACAGCATGATCAGGTCCAGCTAGTGAGGGAAGCTGCAAGAAAGCAGAATGGTCCTATTTTCTTTATTAAGTTTTTCAGATACTTTCCGTCCTTCACTACTGTTCCAAAAACAGACAGAAAAAAAGAAACGCAAACACCTCTTTCAGTTCAAGCAAAATGTATTACAAAAAACACACGAAACTTCAAGTTTTGATAGTTGAGTATTAAATATGAAGCATTATCCCCTCCAACATAACAACCACGGTCAACAGGACCAATACCCCTCGGTGCCATGAGCATATAGGAGCCCCCTTCCCATGGAACAAGGGTATAAAGCAGGTGTGAGTATCTGAAATGAACAACAGAACAAATTCAGCCAGACAATCAACCACGTTTGTGCATGCTTACTCCATAATGCAAAAAACGTCCCCAGACCGCTTCAAATTTAGACATGTTGTCATTGAGTTTGTAAATGACTCATTTAAATTTAGCAGTGTCATGCATACCCTTAAACCATTGTCTGTACGTCGGGATCCCAGCAGATTTCCAGAGCTGTAGGGCTGTGGACAACCACTGTTTCACATATGGTGTCAGTTCAGGAATAGCAGAGTCCTGTAAGAGTGCAACATTGACATTCATATCCAGTTCTATTTCCAGTCCCTCCACAAATTGTCTCAGATCTACCTCCAGTAAGCCGCCATACCTGACATTGCCATAGGAGACGTACTATGTCATCCGCCATCCCTACTACATCTCCAGCATTTGGAGTTCTCACTCAATTTGGTCTTTTGGAGTCTTGCTGGACGACAGTGCCAGTGATGAAGAATCTTGAAGTACTTCAACCTCGCCTCCCTTGTAACCCAATCATGTCCTTTGAATAGAGTCCCCTAATCCTCATACTCGGAAGTTGTTTCAAGACGGTTTTCCCACCATTGTTGTTACTCAAGTCACAAGGTGCATGTTCAATGAGTGGATAGTATAATCTTGAGAAGGTGCCCCTGAAGTCTTCCCATGTGTAGATATATGTTAAGGCAGTAGATGGTGCTAGGGCGTATGTTACTTTCCACACTTGTTTTCACAATCAGTTGTGTGTACCGCCAGAGTTGTGACTGTGGGAGGTTAAAATAATGCTGCCGATATAAAAAGAATTTGAACCCCCTTTATTGACAAAATCCTTCATAGAACGTATTTGGCAGCCTCTCCATACATGCAACTGATTTCTTCCCTCCCTATCCTAACTGCGTTCACTGGGCCACAGGGGCACCGTCTCATGCAAATTGTCCAGTACCACTATCAAAATGTGTGCCCTGTGCCATGCTTTCTGAGATAATCGTATTGTGGAGTTAAGTTCCGAAGGTACCCCTGTAAGTCTAGTGTAATACACTTCAAAGACGTTTTAGCACCCAATAGGTTGTACTCTAAGGGATGTCAAAGAGGGCCCTCACTGAAAGTCTTTATCATATAGATAGAGTGGGCTAATTGGTGAGCGATCCAATACCCTTCCATTCCATATGAGGCAAACCACATTATTGTGGCTGCATTGAGTTTGGAACTCTTTAAGCATGGCGATGCCCCCCCCCACATTCCTCATATGAACAACCATATGCTCCAGTCAATCTGTTTCATAAGCTTCTGGTGATCGGTAAATGAACATTCCAAAAGCATAATTAAACCTGAGTGCTATTCTCATATTCACTACCTGCACCTTTTCCCATAAAGAGAGCTGTAGATGTTTCCACCTCTTGAAATCAGCAGTCATTTTCTCAATCAATGGAAGTATGTTTTCTAGTAACAAATCCACCAGGCCTCTATTAACAGATATTCTTAGATATTGTAAATGTCTGTATTTCCACTGAAAAGGTAAATCGCCCTGGGAAGCCAGTATTGTTGAGAGATACAGGGGTAAAGCTTAGCATGTGGTCCAATTGATGAAGTATCCCGAGAACCCTAAGAACCACTCTGCGATACCAGTTTTATGCTACAGTCCTTGGCTGTGATAGCGTCAATAAAATATCACCAGCGTAAATAAATGCTTAATGGTCATCAACTGCCTTCTTATCCCAGTGATACCCTCTTCCAAGCATATTGCTAGAGCTAAGAGCTACTGCTCAAGAAGATATAGCAGAAAGCAGGTAGCACCCCTGCCTCGTTCCTCGCCTGACAGGTAATTGCAGAGATGTGTAGCATGGAGAACTAACTGTGAAACATGTTCTGTACCCACTTCAGCAATTTGGAGCAAGAACCTATTTGAACCATGGTACAAGTAAGATATCCCTATTCCAATCTGACAAAAGCCTCTTCATCATTCAGTGAGAGGAGTACCTTCTCTTCACCATCAACCTTTGCCTGCCACAGGATATGAGATAAGAGCCAGAGGTCATAAGAGGAGGCGCAGCCTGGGACGAAACCCACCTGATTTGGATGAATATGGGTTGCGATGCATTTCAATAGGTGAGTTGCCAAGATTTTTGCCAGAATTTTGGCATCCACATACATAAGAGGAATTGGTCAATAGTTGCCGCATTCAAGGAGGTCCCTGTCAGCCTTAAGGATGAGAACAATCTAGCCTTTATTAATTGGAAACAATGGGATTTATATTTCGGCCAATGGGATTTCCGTCATCGTTGTGACTGAGTAACCTGTTCGCTAAAATCTAAATCAGGCTCAGTCTTCCCAAAAGATGAAAACAGTCAAGAAAGCCTAGAGAAAAATACAGATTTGTTACCAACTAGAGTATAGACTGAGCTGACAAAGAGGTAGGTGTTCTGCACCTGTATTTTAGCAAATATATAGCTATCATCCTCATCCACCCAGGTGTGATAAAGCAATATTATAAGCTCTTATTAACTTGTATTGGAGCCCCCATCCTATGGCTAAGGGGCACAGCTGAGGTGAACCTACTTGTGTAGTTGGACATGCGTAAGGTGCCCGGTCCACCCAAACTCTGTGTAGTCTGTCACACTTTAGCATTGTCAGGTGTGTTTCCTGAATCACTGCAATGTCAGGTTTCTGATGGTCAATGAAAGATAGCACTTTTTCCTGTTTCATGCAGTGTGCAAGGCCATTTAGTTTAAGAGACATTAATATAGGAAATGTTGTGGTACAATTCCCCTCTATTCCTCCTATGAGGAACCCAAAGGGGGGTATTGTGAGTCAAGGGATGGATTGAGACTATCAGTGCTTGTCAGGGGGTAGGCTCCTGTCCTATCACAGTTGGGGTTGTACAGAAGAGACTGAGTGTAAGAGGGCTGAATAATACTAATATCAGGATTACAAGTCCACAATCAAGAGTCAGGAGTCTGAAAGAAGACGCAATCACTCACCAAACAACTTTAACTAGGGGACTGTAACAAATTCCACATTGCTGATGATGCGGCCCATGGCCACCCATAGACATCTACAGTCACACACTTCCTTCTACAGTGAGACAAAGAGAAAGTATTTACAGGCAACTGGGATCCCATGTCCCTCAGCCCAGGCGCATCATCAACGCCCTGTCATCCCCAGAGAAGGTGGTAGAGCAATAACTAGAATCAGCTACTCCGGGCCATCTTGCTCCACTGAGGACCTCTGGGCACCTACACGATGTTGCCTCAGCAGTCTCTCAGAAAAAGCTTCCCCACTTGGCTGTGCCCTGTCTCCTTTGCCTGCATGTGCTGATGCTGAAAAACAGAAAGTCAGATATGGTCATCACATTCACAAGATAACATTTCCATCATACAGTACACATAAGTCACATTACATCCTGGTCACCAATACCCACAGGTAGTGCCAGTACAGTGCTAACATCATGTCAATACAAAATTTGATGTATGTCCCTCAACAGGAACATTGTCAATCACAAGCTAAGCTACCTAACAGACACCTTTGATACAATGAATGAATTAGAACAATCACACAAACCATAGCATTACAAGGTGACTTTGTCACATTATACAGGTTGCCTATCCACAACAACATTGTCAAGCACCTATGAAGCAATAGTTAAGGAAAGTAAAATTGCTTAACTCTGATCATAAACATATACTCAATACATACATATATTTTAACCTGATGCCATGTACCAGGCTATGACACCTGTTGTAAAGTAAAGGCAGGCAAGCTTGGTGTAGACAAACCAAACCTACTTAATTTCACACACTTATAACCATGCACAATGGAAATATGCAAACCTGTAAAACCTCAAATTGCCATACTTTGCAAGTTAAGGTAAATGAGTCAGAACACATGACACAGACATGCACCAATAATGATGTATCAAGGCTTGAAAAAACAATGTGGACCAAGTCATCTAGGTCATTGATCTTTAGAAAACTAACATCATCAGTCAAGTACCAGAAATATGGACAACTAAACTGTTCTGTAAAATGACAATCAGACCTACCTAATCATGTGATTAGTCCATCTTTGAGCCACTGACTGAGTGGGTACATTACTACACACACATCAGACATGCCAAGCCTTACAGCTGTCCTTAGACAATTCTGTGGGCCAAGGTACATGTGTTGCTAACATGACGACTACACCTGCCAGGATGCAAGCCCCAATCCTAGATACATTCACATAACTACTCACATCTGTATGTGAACAACCACACCAGCACCACAAAGGTATCAATGCCAACATGAGGCCCCCAAACAGCCAGGACTAATTTACCACATCCTTCATAGCAAATGCAACTAAACATATCTAGTCGCAAAATTGAATCTTCCCTGAACCTTTCAAATGATATATGATGTGTATGTCAAGTATGTGCCTGCGAATAGCCTACCATTGCCTATGTGCAATGCCTACAACAGTATGCCCAAGGACAATGCTGTGTGGCCATTTTCCACTCACAGAACATTAGCAAGGTTGTAACATGCCTAGCTACTCATATCAATATATTTAAGCCCATAGAAATGTTGGAACACATCGATGGTATCCAACATAAATGTGGTCTACTCTGATGAGGCATCACAAATGTCTATGTACATCCCTCACTTACCAAGGGGGAATACCTTGTAACAGGTGTGAAGATGTTAACCATGTAGGTCATGTGACATGTCAGATGGACATCACAGCCTCATGTACTGCTGTCACTTATCATAAATCATTGGAAAACTAGTGATGAATAGTATATGTCTGATTCTATGTTGTACATAAACAGGAAATAGAAGCATTGCAGAGGACAGAGTTCAAGGACCTATGCAGCTTATCACCATTACATTGGGAGGATTTACCTGTTGATGGGTATCTACAATCACCAATGTTGAAAATGAAGTGTACTTGTACACATATGACACAGTCATATGTGCACCATTATATGCAATTGTACTGAGGGAACAACATAGTTGAGTGACATGCCTCTAAATGGATTTGTATGTGCACACCTATGTGCCAAAGATGGGTATGGTACAGCAATACGTATACAGGAAATCTGAGACATTTTGCACTTACTACATTGTCAGAGCCAACACCCTGTTCCCTCACTCAATCACCTTGTAAATAAACAAACATGTGTTAGGTCTGTACTTTCTGCCTTGTGGCTGCTGTGCTGCCTTCAAACACCCATCCAACTCAGCTTAGGCCACCACCAAACCATTAGGGGGGTCAGTGTCTGATGGGCACCCCGTCCTTGTTGGGAGGACATCCCCAGCTGGGCCTCTGCTGTCTTCCGGGCCCAGTGTTTCAGGTCCTCCCACCTCTTCTAACAGTGGGCCCTCTGCTGGCTGTGGATCCCCAGTGTCTGCACTTTCAATCCGATGGCATGCCAAGCCCCCTTTTTCTGATGGGCATTGACCTGCATGGATGACATATATAAAAAAGTATGTCATGTGCACATGTACCGTACTACAACAGGCAGGGTTGTAACTACACAACAAGCCAAACACAAACTGTCATTAACATCCCCTCCACTGATAGATGAGCATATGCAGTCAGGCTAGATGCGAGGTGGATACAGGCAGACAACATACATCTCCAACACCAACTCTCATGTCATCACACATGACCAGACAGCAAACACATTTGCAACTATGCTATTTCAGGAGGAGTCTGGTAAACCAACTTTACTAACCTTGTGCAACAGTTACAAGGTGGTCAGTGAACATCAATCAAATACTCTCCACAATGTCTCAGGACTCACAATCTGACACAAAACGCAAGTACATGACCAGGTATTCATCTCATTCTATCCCAACTTTGGCCCCACCTCAGACATTAATGCACACATTTAGAAACATTGCCCATCTACCTTTTCTTAGCTTCACAAAGTATAGGCTAAGGAAATATTTGTGCACATGGTGCACTTTTCTGCTCCTCCAGTGCACCATAGAGCTGTTCATACAGGGGTAGGACTTCCTCCACCAGCTTCTCAAGTGCCTCAGATGATAAGGCAGGGGCCATATCACCTGTAGGACATGGCATGGTTGCTCCCAGAGGCAGCACACAGCAGCTCAAGTCATGGAGGTGTTGCTGGCAGCAGTATCAGGAGTTAAGTGAGAGATAAAGTATGAAATGGCGGTCATGTCTGCCACGTTAGACACTATCGCCGCCAGCAGACATCACATCACCATTGGCCCAAGACCGCCAAAGGCAGCAATGTGTTCCAATGGCAATATCCACCACAGTAGTATCCACCTACCACCATGACGACTTCCGCCAGCAGACATAGGTCATTTCCTGATGTCCAGTACAGTAGGTCAGACTGCAGCTATTTTAAGGACCTCAGATGGTCAGAAAAGTTGAAATTGAGATGCGTCACGGGGTCTGAAACATATCTACGCCATGGTTTTCACTGCTGGCTAAGAGCAACCATGTTACTGAAATCCAATTTAAATACATTTTGTGATATTAATGGGGTGTGATTTATGTTTCATTGGTGGCATATTCTGCACTCTCACGGCAATTGGTTAGATGGTATTTGTGTCTATAATATGTGAAACATGGTAAGAATGTCATTGTCACTGATACTTTCACTGCCATGCGTATCCATTTCCATTTCCAAGTCACAATTGAGGAAAGGGGATGAAATTGCAGCAATAAGCCATTATTGACCTACATATGTCCTGTGTACCATGTTCTTACTATTTCATATGGAATGTCCAAGCATCATGTGTGACATATGTATTTTCACACTTACAATAGACACAATGGCCTTCATTACAACTTCGGCCGTCTTGGCCAAAGACTGCCGAAGCTGCCGGCGCCAGTATACCGCCAGTGCTGGTGGTATCTCTGGCTCTCTATTATGACTTTTCCGCTGGGCCAGCAGACGGTAACAGTGTTTCCATCCGCTGGCCCAGCAGAAAAGTCACATCAACATTGCAGCCAACTCTTAATAGAGCCGGCTGCAATGTTGATGTGCAGCGGGTGCAGTAGCACCTGTCGCACATTTCACTGCAGTAAAATGTGCGATGGGGCTGTGCCTGGGGCCCACTACACTGCCCATGCCAACTGCATGGGCAGTGCAGGGGCCCCCAGAGGCACCCCAAGTCCCCCTTACCACCAGCCTTTCCATGGCGTTGTTTACCACTGTGGACAGGCTGGTGGTTGAGGGCTCATAATTCCCAGGGTAGCGGTGCTTGCACCACTGCCCTGGGGATTATGACCACCAGGTGGAAGTCTGGTGGTATGTTGGATGGGCCGACGGTATGGCCGTGGCTATTGCGCCACATTCATAATAGCTGGCAGAACACCGCCAGCCTGTTGGCGGTGTTACCACCAGCTTACCGCCGGCTGCCATGGTCTTAATGAGGCCCACTGACTGATAAACATACCTTCTTATTCCCCTTCATCTAGTTACCCTGGTATGAGAAGGGTCAGACAACCTTCACTGTACCGTCAACTAGCAGACCTGCAGACCATGAAGGATCAACATATCATCCAGATCCACTGCCTGAATAGGCAGACAATCATGGATCTCTGTCATCAGTTGGAACCTGATCTGATGCCTGCCATTAGTCATCCAAATAGCATTCCATGCATTGTACAAGTCATGTCAGTGCTGCACTTCCTTTCAAAATACCATGGCCCTAACTGCAGGGATGTCACAGCCTATGTTCAGTCTGGTCTTGAAGGATGTCCTCTCAGCCATGTTAAACACCTGGACAACTACATCTGATTTCCACAGTGTGAGGATTTGGCTAATGTGAAGGAAGATTTTTATGCTTTGGCATACATCCCACATGTGATAGGAGCCATTGATGGTACCCATATAGGCTTGGATACCCCAAGTGGCAATAAACAGATGTATTGGAACAGGAAGAACTTCCACTCCATATCTGTCCAAGTAGTCTGTTTGGCAGTCCTCTACATTCCCCAATTATGTGCAAAGTACCTGGGTTCAGTTCATGATGCCTTTATCATGCGGAAAAGCAATTTCCCACAGATGATGACTCAACAGTACACAGAAAGGGCCTGGCTGGTTGGTAAGTCACATAGGCGATAAGTGTCCGTATCTAATGTCTGCTGCCAAATGTCTAATGTTTATGTTTGCACACATGTAATAGTTTCTTACAGGGGATTCTGGCTACCCAAACCATCCCTGCTTGTTGACACCATTGAGGTACTCGACCATACTAGTGGAAGTTTGCTTCAAAGTGGCCACAGAAGGACGAGGCGTGTCGTGGAGTGGACTTTCGGGCTCCCAAAGGCTTGATTTCGCTGCATTGATAAGTCAGGTGGATCTCTCCTCTACTCACTCGCCAAAGTATATCAAATCATTGTTGCCTGCTGCATGCTCCACAACCTCACCATGAGATGTCAGATCCCATGTATACCAAATGAGGGGGAGTCAGCAGTTTCAGCGTGTGAGAATGTAGATTTGCCAAGTCAGGATGACAGTTATGAGGATGAAGGTGGAGAGAGCTGTGCAGATCTCATATATCAGTATTTCAACTTAATGTAGGTATGTGTTGTTCAGTAAATTACTTGACTCAGTGGATATTTGGGATGCTTAGAGATGTCTGTGAAGGGTCGTTGTATGACCATAAGGCAGCTCAATAGTTGCTTAGCATAACATAGCTCAGTTGTGCATCTAAAACTGTACATGGAGTTGTGACTATCGTGATGATCTCATTTGCTACTATTTGTCACACAGCACACTAATTGTAACTATTGTATAGAGAACATGTATTTATGGGTCTTCATTACCATTAACTGCCTTTACCAGTTGTATTACATTTGTACTTTGCAGATGTCTTCACAAGGTCATCCTCATGGTGTCAAATCTGAATTGTGTGACAGGCAGAAGGGATTTGCAGGTCTGACATATGAAGTGAACATGGATTGATCCAGGTACTATGGCATCATATTGGTGTTGTCTGAGTCCCATGCCCAGACTGTCAGGACAGTGGTATGGTAGTGTATTGTTCCACACAATAGACCTGTGTGCCATGTTGTCTAGTTCCAATGGTGTCATTTGTGTGGTCTTGTGCCTCTGACACGTGTCACCCTGTGTACTCCATCACATCAAACTTCTCATTGGTTTGATGATGATACTATTTGACTTGTATGTAGTTGTCACTGTGTTTCCTGATTGCAGGCCATTGTGCATGTGTGTCAAAAGTGACATGGGTGAGTAGCATGCCTAAAGATACCTGACCATGGTAAGTGGACTGTTCCATGCCTTGGGACAGTAGTACTGACCTCTGTCAGTAACATGGTGTATGGCCATTTGGGATGTATGGTATGGGTATGTGATAAGGCTTTAGCTGATGAGACATTGAATCAATCTGTTTTCCTATTTGGATAGACGAACACTGACTTATCACTAACTCCAGTATTCTGTGGGGTATTTCTTATTCACACCCATGCTGAAGCTTTACATTGCGAAGCTGTACTGCACTGTGTGAAATTCAGCATGTCATCAACCTATCTGCTGAAAAGTACACTAAATGGGACAGACAGATGATGAATGTAATTGTACACTGACCTGTCCATCAGCTTTGGAGTGTCCATTGTACCTGGATATACATATCTGGTTACACTTAGTACAGCTGTTAGACCTGGCATCCTTGGTGTGGTCTCCCCTGTCTTTTTGCCTCTGCTTCCCATGTTTTGACAGTGTGCTGGATGCTGTGTTTGCTGTTTTTGCGTACTCTGGGCACTTTACCACTGCTGTCCAGTGCTAAAGTGCAAGTGCTCCTGTGTAAATTGTATGTGTAATTGGGTTGTCTCTGATTGGCATATTTGATTTACTGGTACGTCTCTAGTAAAGTGCACTAGAGGTGCCCAGGGCCTGTAAATCAAATGCTACTAGTGGGCCTCCAGCAAAGGTTATGCCACCCACATGAGTAGCCCTGTAAACATGGCTCTGGCCTGCCACTGCAGTGCCTGTGTGTGCAGTTGTAAGTTGCCAATTCAACCTGGCAAGTGTCCCCCTCTTGCCAGGCCTAAACCTTCCCTTTTTCTACATGTAAGGCACCCATAAGGTAGGCCCTAGGTAGACCCATGGGCAAGGTGTAGTGGATGTTAAATGTGGGGCATGTGCTGGTGTGTTTTAAATGTCCTAACAGTGAAATACTGCTAAACTCAGCTTTCACTGTTGCAGGGCCTATATCTCTCATGGGTTAACATGGGGGCTGCCTCTAAACAATATTTAAGCACAAATTCCCTTTGTGAGTAGATAACAATTTGGGATGTGGTGTCTCTGAACTCACAATTAAAAAGTACATCTTTAGGTAAAGTTGATTTTTAAATTGTCAGTTTGAAAATGGCATTTTTAGAAAGTGGGCATTTCTTGCTTAAACCATTCAGTGACTCTGTCTGTTTGTGGATTCCCTGTCTGGGTCAGACTTACAATTGGGCTGGTGTGAAGTCTTTCTAAACAATAAGACAAAGGGAGCTGGGGAGTAGCCTGCATATCCTGATGGGCCATTTGAGCCAGAGTGGAGGGAGGAGTGGTCACTTACACTTGAATGGGCTGTGCCTGCCCTCACACAATGCAGTCTACAACCCCCTGGTGTGAGTCTGGAGCCTGGCCTTGGCAGGGCAGGATCTTGTGAACAAGAGAGACCTTCCGTTGAAGTTTACCAACTTCAAAGGCAGAAAGGGGTATAAGCGTTGGACCCAAAACCTCTGAAAATCAGATTTCTTCAAGAATTCAAGAGGAAGCTTTGCCAAGGAGAAGAGCTGAAGAGCCGAGGGGAAGTGCTGCCCCTGCCTGTGACTGTGCTTTGTTGGGCTACCCTGCAGTTGCTGATTCTGCCTACTTGAGAAGAATCTCAAAGGGCTTGAGTTGAGCTTGCCTGCTGTTGTTGAAGTCTCAGGACCATCAAAAACTTCTCTCTTCCAACACCTGTACTCTCTGCTGAGACTCCTGCCCTGCCAAGTGGTACCCCATTCAGTCGCAGGGCCCTTGAAAGGTAAAGCTGGTGGAACTGAAATCCAAGCAAACACCGCTGTGGAGGGAAATTTCCGATGCACCATCCGCAACACAGCTAATAAATGACACGCCGCCAGCCTTGTGACTGAAATCGATGCTCCGCCTGCACTGCATCTGGAAGATCGACGCATCATGGCTGGAGAAACGATGCGCAACACCAGCTAGTGGCTGCTGAGAATGAAGCAAACCCCATGCAGAGGGGTTTCCTAACACCGTACAGATACAACACCGCTGGCCGTAAAAGCTCGACACAAAGCCTGCCCGGACCGAGGTGCCTATCTGGAAATCGACGCATCAGTCTCATGCACGGGAGAAAAACAAAGCATCGCTAACCCAACCGGAGAAGGAAATGATGCACAGCTTCACTTGTGAGTAAGCAATCAACACATCTCTGACTTTTCCAACGCACACTCGAACATGCAGCTTTTTTTTTAATGCAAACCAGGTACATTTGTGTGGATTAAGATTCTTATTCTTTTTAAATTAATATCTTGACTTGTGTATGTTGGATTTTTATTGTTTTGTTTTTGTTTGATTTAGATAAATATTACCTATTTTTCTCAACTGGTGTGTTGTCCATTTTGTAGAGTTTTCACTGTATTACTGTTTGTGTTGGTACAAATACTTTACACAATGCTTCTGGGGTTAAGCCTTTCTGCTTGTGCAAACTACTAAGGGAGTGAGCGGGTGTACGCTGATGTGTTTCTCCTTTACCCTGGCTAGAGTGAGGGTCCCTGCTTGGACAGAGTACAAACTGACTGCCAACCAGAGACTCCATTTCTAACAACAGCACACTGCAGATATGTATGTTCCCCCCAGGTGGGTATCTGTCAATGGGTAATGGGAGGCAAAAAGGCCATTTTAGCAGAGGACACAGCAGTAGATATGTGTTGGTGTTATTGTACTGGCAGATGCCCATAGCATTGCCCTCGACTGAGAAACTGTGGATCATTCAGGTGAGTTGAGTCAATTGTGCAGTTGACATGCAAGGCTATTTTCATTATGGTATACCTTTCTGGTTTTCTTAATGGGAGAACAGTTCTTGCTGGGAGTTGTAGTACTGTCAGTGCCTGTACTACCCATTCCACACACAGACACTGTGCCCGCAGGTGAGTTTAGTTGACATGTGGTATGGCAGAGAGGGATATTTGGATAGTTGGACACATGAGTGGTGACGGTGTTGGCTGTTAAGATGTCAAAAGGTGATCAGTGAGCATGCAAGGCAGAGCTTTAGTGTGACATTTCCAGTGTTGTGACTTGCTTGACTCCACTCCCCCAGGTATTTCTGTCAAGCGCTCAGGATGCAGGATGTCCAAGACCTTCTCCTCTCTTGATGTGAATTCTGGGAGAGGTGGTGGCAGCCCACCACCAGTCTTTTGGACTCCCAGTTGGTGCCTGGTGACTATGGAACGTACCTTCCCTCTGAGATCATTCCATCTCTTCCTTATGTCCTCCCTTGTGTGTGAATAACTGCATACAGATTTCATCCTGTCGACTATGTTTTGCTACATCTCCATTTTCTGGGCAATTGATGTTTGTTGGACTTGGGCTACAAATAGGTGTGGCTCAACTCTGATGATTTCGTCCACCATGACCCTCAACTCATCATCTGTGAAGCAGGGATCTTTTATGGGGACATGGTAGTGATGGACAACACGAAAAGGTATATAAACGGGTAATGAGGTGTAGGTGCTGTGTTGTGAGTGGGTGGCAGGTGGTTTGTGATGTACGGTGAAGATTGGGGTGATAAATTTGATGCACAGGTGCGAAAGGGTGGTATTTGGAGCAGTGAGGGTTGCCTATTCTATGGTTCCTAAATTCGGTGTGTGTCCTCTGTCTTGCTTTGTATGGCATTTATGATGCAAAGGATTGTGGGGTGTGAAGGGATGTGTTTTATAGTGCACTTTGTAGGTGTTTTGGATGTGTGAGTTGTAGGCCATTCTCTCAACCAGAGTCTAAGGCCCTTAAATGGAATTCTCATGCTGGAGGAATAATACAGGGAGTGAGCCTGAAGTCCAATGAGAAACTATGGCCTGGACCCCAGTTACTTCATACCCAAATCTGGAAGTACGACCAATGTAATCATTTAATTTGTTTTTGATGCAATAGATTGTGGGGTGTGAAGGGGTGAGTTTTATAGTGCAGTTTGAAGGTGTGTCAGATGTTTGGATATGCACCAGGTTTGTAGAATTCAAACTGTCCAATGTAGTGTAGAGTATTATTGTGTAGACCGCCAACCGCCGTGGTTTGCACTGCCTTAGGTTTTCCTCCATGGGAGTACCGCTATCATGATTTGTGGGTCATAATTGATTTGGAGAATTTTTTTTAGGCTGGTGGTGCTGATGGTGAAGCCACCTCTTTCCCACCCTCCAGAGTCCTGGCAGTGTCAGGATTTTGGCAGGGTTTCGGCAGTCTTGCATGTGTAACTCGTAAGACGGTTGTCTGTATGACTGCCAAAATGGCGGTCTTTTGGTGGCCGCCACCACAGCCGTCTTACCCTCAGACTGCCAAACTAGTAATGAGACCCTTCGTATTTGGGATAAAAACCATAGCTGTCACAAAAGCAGCAGGCCTGTGGCTCCCACACATCCTCTTACCATCTAGCATCTCAGTAATCTCAACTAACCTGCTTGGTACCCAGCCACGAGGAAACCCCAAAATAGGTTCACATTGCGAGACCACATTTGAGTAACTTCTGAGTCTCCAGTCTTTACAAAAAAAAAAAAAAAAAACAGACAAAGACACTTCCCCCCTGTTCAAAGCAATGCTAGAACCCTGGAACATGTCTCATATGAAGTTAAAGATACACCCACTTATCTATCATGGGGCATCCATACGGCATAATACATGATTGTGAGTTTAAGGCCATTCTGTAAACTGGAAGCTAGGGGCCGTAAATGGAATAATAATGCTGGATGATGTGATACAGGGAGAGAGCCTGAAGTCCTTTGAGAAACTATGACCTGGATCCCAGTTACCTCATACCCAAATCTGGAAGTACGACCAATTTAAACACTGCTTTGTAAGATTACTGTGGCCTGGCCCTCTCACTCTACAGGAATGGCCAATGCTTTCTTACGTATTGAAGTACAGCAAATACAAAGGCATGATTTGAGGTCCGTAGAATATTTTTATCTCCTTGTTGCACTCCATAGCAATACTGGAAGAGACCAGAACTAATTGGCTAACTGTGCTAGGATTAAACTACACTGAAAAAAACTGGTTTGCTCTTCTTCTCAGATATGACAGAGTCGTGTGAAGGACACCAAAAATACCAATACTTCAAAATATTACATTTACAGTACTTGTGAGATAACTCCTCTTTTTGAAGGGCCACAACCATTTTTGTGAACTGATGCTGTTGAGTTTTGTACACTGTGCTCTGGGGATTTGCTGTCCACTCTACAGTACCTGTGCTCTGACCTCTAAAACATGGTGGCATTGGCTAATCCTCAAATGGTATATTTAACTTTCCAGTAAGGCCACAGGATATCTACTATGTCATTGGCAGTAGTAGTTCACAGCTGTCCCTACCTCCTTTCTATCTTCCTACTCAGGGTAGTTTTAAACTCAGTGGGAGGGAGAGGTGCCCTAGAACTGGTTTAGAGCAGCCTGAGAAACGGTTTGCCAAATTCCATTGCCACAACTCTGGAGATCTGCACTGGGGACCAACAATTCGACCATGTTGGTTTTGGGTACAGAAGTGCAGTGTGGGATTATTTGCTGCCAGCCAAACAAGAACTGCTGCAAAAGTGGGGAGGGTTACCCCTGGGAACTTTTTGCATATTGATTAGGATTGGTTAGGAAGAAGCCAAGAGTCACCTCACCCACATACTAGCACAAGTCATAAATGTAGCACGCTGAGGCACCCTCAACAGAAAAGTACTGGGCATTTGGAAGACAGAAAGGCTTAATATGCTGTTGAGACCTGTGAGGAGAACCCTAAGCACCGGACCTGTTCCCACTTGTGTCCAGAACAAAAAGGTGGTCTCCAAGGGTTATCTCAGGTTAAACAACAGGGACACAAAATCTACATGAAGCATGGATTCCTGGAAGCGCCCAGCTGACCAGTTTCAACTGGAGTTGCTGTGGACTCTGCAGATGGCTTGCTCTGAAGTGAATCTTTACTCCTAAATGCCGTCCCTGAGATCTTGAAACTCTTGGTCAAAGAGTGCACCCCTCGTGTCTAACCCTAAAAATAGAGGCTTCGAATTTTTTGTTAACCGGAGAGCTATTGAGAGAATTGGACAAACTTACCAGTAGGTCCACCTAGAGTACATCGCAGGTGGGCCTGATTCCAAAAAAAACCTGCAACTTTCTTTCCTGCAGCAGCAAATCCGCTTTAATAGGCTTGACACTGACTAGCATCCGACGACACTGAACCCTCTTTAGCTACACCCTGCAGCCTTGCTCTCTGAGGAAATCTGACTTTCGGAAAAGTCCAAAAGTAGAAAACTTCACCAGAAACGATTAATTGCAGCATGCAAACGATATTGACAACTTCCTAGGCATGAACTCAGGACTTGCCCCACTCTCAGCCTTTCTGCCTTCATTTTCGGTTTCACTAAGACCTCATCCATCATCAACCTGCAATTGAAGAGTCCGTCTTTGGATTCAGCCTGCAGCCTTGCCCAGCTTAGGACTCTACCTTCTGGGAAGGTTTATAATTGTCAAAGTAAAGTTTTGACCGAGACCAACATGACCTGTGTATCCGATCCGTACTTCATCGTAGTGAGCCTTAAACTGTACCCTTGTCCCAGTGTAGCACAACCAGTTGCCGGCAGTTGCCGCTTTGTGATTTTTGGTCCTATTTTTATTTTAAAAATGTTAAAATTCATATCTCTGGTTTTCCTTATTGGATTTTTGTCATTTTTGTGTCATATTGTTAATCCAAATATTGTCTTTATCAACTGAGGTGGGATTCTTATTGTGTTGTGTTTTTGACATTTTAACTGTTTTAGTAATTCTAAATACTTTACCGATATTCTTAAGTTAGGCCTGCCTGCTATGTGCCATAGCTACCAGGGGTTAAGATCAGGTTTAAATTACT
Organism: Pleurodeles waltl; assembly: GCF_031143425.1. Taxonomy (NCBI): domain Eukaryota; kingdom Metazoa; phylum Chordata; class Amphibia; order Caudata; family Salamandridae; genus Pleurodeles; species Pleurodeles waltl. The sequence goes on from NC_090445.1 coordinate 500,651,436, forward strand.
GAAACCTTTATGGAATAAAACAAGAATCATGCCATTATTACTTGTTGGAGACTACCACCCACCCTAAATAATATTCCTTTTTTTGCACTAAGTTAAGCCTGTCTTCTCTGTGCCATAGCTACAAGGACTAGATCCTAGGTTTACAGTATTGAAACTGTGCGTTTGACCTGACAGGCCCTGGGGACATATTTCCTGGGTAGGATTCATATCCTCCACATAAAATACACCATTTTCTTACAGTACTGTTCTCCAACTAACTTGCTTAAAGCAAAATAACCTTTATTAGATCAATAAAACTAGGCCTTGCGATTAAATCCATATCTTATGGATGTTCCCCTGAATCACTGAAGAGGTGGAGGTTTTGAGAATGTCTCCTAGTGCGTCTTAATAAATGTTTTATAGTATGGATCGGGTGGAGAGTGTCCTGCCAACAGCTGTATGATGCAGAGAGAGGGAGAAGCAGTGGTGCAGATGAGCAATGGAGAGCACTAACAGAAACAAAGTAACAGCTGAAAGCTAGGTACTGTGGTGGCACAGGTGTAGAAGGCCAGTGTGTCATGTGCCATAAGAAACACAATGATGGTCTGACATACATGAGGGAGGTGAGGAGAGAAGCAAATGGGGTAACGTGAGGGGGAAGACATTTCTGGGGGTGAAGGAAGCTGACGAAACGCACAGGAACACAACTCTATGTGAAGAATTAAACTTGAGGGCATGGGCATCCACAGGGGGGCACCAGGGGAGATGCTTACCCCCCTGCCCTGGATTTAGGTTCAGTCTGGTGTGCAGGCTCACAGTGCAGGGTAACACTCAATCCATCCCTAGTGTTACGTTGTCTGCATTAAAATGGCTGTGGCCCCTGCTAAAATGATGCCCCCCTTGAAAAAAAGTATGCAGACCCCCATGCTTGAGGGACTTACAGCTACTGTAAGGAGAGAAACACAGGTGGAATCTATGATTCACAGCCCTCTGATGAAATATGAAAATGGCAAGTCACTGGCATGGCAAAAAGTTAGCAAAAAAGATTGGCATTGGCCCTCTAACATGGTAGTAAGCAGTGAGAAGGAAGTGCTATGGATAGAGAAAGTGGATAGTGATATAAAACAGCAGGGGATGTTGCAGCTGTGTAGAAAAAAGCAGTGCAATATTGATGTGTGGAACAAAGTAGTAGAAAATGGAGATTGGTAACTTCAGTTTTTAGCAGTGGGAAAGAGGGAAGTGCTGAGCAAAGGACCTGCCTGTTGTCAGTAGTATAAACAAGCGAGGGAATTTGCTTGTGTGCTTCTTTATACTGGTGGTGTCATCACAATGCGTTTTCTGTTATCACTGGATTGCTGCTGGACAGTAATTATGGACATTTACATATTATATTTTCTAATTGTTTTGTGTCAAAATTAATCACACCACCGATCAAGATTGTACTGTATTTTTCTCCCTCAGCCTGCCAATTGCAACGACTACTGTCCAGTCACTTTAGCTCAAACTCATCAATCCTTCTCCTGTCAATTCCCACTAATACTGCTGCTTACAACCCTGCATTGAACCTGACCATTCTCTCATGCTTCTACTCCCTTTTCATCCTTATCCACTTCAATGCATGTTACTGTAAAACATCGCCTTAAGAGAGCACGTCCCACACTTTCACTGTCTTCCCAGGTGTAGTCTGCTGATTGCACTCTGTATGTCAGTTCCTGTTGCCTGCATGGTGATAGTTAAACATAACATAATTTCGGCATCTATTGCTTCCAATTAGGAATGAAAAGAACATCTTTGGTCACTTGTCCAAGTCATCCAAGCAGACAGGCTCACACTTTAGCATCTAGTTCCTGGCATTACATTTGTGTAGATGAGGACTGAATAAATATTTGTGTGGCATTAACTGTTACACAAGTTAGGGCATTACAAATTGTGCTGTTCTCTTGTGTGTTGCTTTGTGATATTTTGTCCCATTTTCCCTACATGCTTTACTACAATTGTATTGGTAATACACCAAAATAATGTAGACATGTCTGATGTTTCATAGATCTACTAAATATACTGCAGGGATCTGTGATTGTCTCCATGGTCACAGCTTTGAATCCAGATGGTTAACTCAAATTATCATCCATTGAAAGCCAGCAAAAATAGAAACACTAGGTTGTAGTAAATGATATTTCTAATATATACATATATTCAGTATCATTTAATAGAGCTATGATATCCCTCAATATAATCTACTATCATTATGCAATCAATATAACGCTAATAAAAAATTATGACTGATTTGGGTCAAGATAGACGTCTGTTATATGAGGACAGCAACAGAATAGGGATTGGGATAAAAGCATGCTTTATCAATGCACCTTTTACAATTGTGTGTGTAGGGGGGCATTTTTCACAGATGTAGATTGTGCTGAAACCCTTTGTGGTATAGAAATGAAAAATAAAGGCACGGTTCCAATCCTGCTATAAGCATCTGTTTCGAAATGTCTTCTGACAGTCTGGGTAAGCCATTATTAGATGCCTGTAGTAAGAAACTTAGAAAGTCAGTGCCAGCAGATAGGATTAAATCCTTCTATGTGCTACCCATGAAAAATAGGTATTTTTAAACAAGTTTACATTGATCTACATATATTCCTTCCAACAAAGAATTAGCTATGTATTGGTGAATTTAATAATGCACTATAAAGTCTACATTCTACATAGATTTGACATAGTTGGAACCATGCTCATTTATAAGAGACTAAGGGGCATCCTTACATGCCCCTAGCCCCACTAGAGCGTCACTTTTTGTGACGCTCCGGTGTAGCTGTGCACTGCACCATGTTTACAAGGCAGCACTAAGCCACTTTCTGTTGCTTGACTCCACCTTGTAAATATGGGCCCCTCCAACGCAGTTCCCTGCGGCAGAGGGACGTGAAATTGGTGTTGCTATGGGTGTTCCACCACAACACCCATTGCTTTTGACGCTGCCCCAGATTTACAAAAATGTGTAAATCTGCAGCAGCACCAAAAACTCACGCCACCCCAGGGGTGGCATCAGCATGGTGCAACGAGGAGAAATATTTATTTCTCCTCATTTTTGCTTTGCTTTGTAAAATACCATGAATTTTTCAATAATTTCAATGTGCTACTTCTGTGTAGAAGTAACCGCATAAACAATCATTCAATAATGGCATTCTACAGCACACATAGAAGTAACAAATTGCCATTAAAGATTGTTTGTGTGCAGGAAAGGACACCTTCATTCCCTTCAAGCAGAAACCCTTGCAATATGGTGCACTATGGTCTGAGGAGGCCTGCGTTGGCCCTGGCAGCTAAATTTAGCACCAGCGCTAGGGGAAACACAGGGGTGTGCCATATTTTTGTAAATGCAGCACATCATTGTGTTTTAGAAGTGACACGGCCCTGCCAATTTTGGTGCAGCACCACATGACTTCTGTGTAAATATGCCCCTAAGGATTTAGGCTTTTGCCAAAAGGGTAATAGTGTAACAATGTATTACTATAAGGAATAACATACCTCACCTCAGAGTTCCATGACCTTATAAAAGATGATTTTCTTGGCTTGCAATATCCTTACAATGTACAGCAGCAAGTACTTTTGTAAATATTACATACATATCTTAATATCTGCTTATAAGTAAACCACTTACTGACAAAACTTATATCACCCCCTTTGGGAGCACTCCACGACCCCCTTGGGTTCAGAAAATGGAGGTGAATCAAGACGTCTAATAATCCCTGCAGCCTCTTCTGTCTCTGAAAGACCCACTCCGCTCGGTGCCAACAAGAGGCAGCAGATTCGAAGCACCTACGTTTCGTGACACACTCCCCGCCACCCCCACATCTACAACCCTGATTTTAACCCTGCTTGAATAAATAGATGTGCACGGTGCCAGAGAAATATTTGCTTAAAGTGAACTTTTGATGGCTGAGTCACAGATGATGTATCAGACCACGCTGTGAAATGTTACAAGCTGCCAATGCTCGTGGGCGAAATATTATGTTTTAATGATGCATCCTATCTGCGAGCTCCGAGGAACCCAGCAGGTTGCGTAGCTTGGTTTCAAACAGAAATGTAGGGGATGCTCACAAAAGCTTCCCTTTCTCCTGTCCGACATTTGAGTATACGAGAGCTGTGTGCATTTGTCAGACGCTTGAAGTATATTCACCCTTCAACTAGAATTTCCCCATCAGAATAAAATATAGAGATAAAATCATGTATTGCGTCTTTTTTAAGCTGTTCCATAATCTACATCACAGGAAAACTAAATTTGCTAGATGATGAAAACCCATATTTATCGATTCTTCGCGGCTAAAAGTATCTACTGCATTAATTTGAACAGTTTGCCACTCACGAGACAGTCAATAGGCTCGGAATGTTTAGTACTTTCAATGTTTTAAGACACCGCATTAGGTGTCTCTTATAAATCGTCTTTATCACTGTACTTAGATAGCGCTAACAAATTCAGGAGAGGCTGGTGACACAGAACAGGAACGTTTTTATACTTTTTCTTTCCTGAAAGCAACCAAAAGGGTAGAAAATTCTGGCTTCTAAATCCTTGCTATGTCAGGAAGAACTATAGGCCTAATTACGAGTCTGGTGGTCACTAGTCAGCCATACTCGCGGTGGTGGTTTGGACCGCTGCTGCTGTGGTGGTCCGACCACCACATTATCACCCTGGTGGACCTCTGTCTCCACCGGGATCGGTGATCCCAACAGGCTGATGGTGGGTGCAGATTGCAATCAGCCAGGGTGGCACTGCACGCAGCACAGCCCTGCTAAATACAACCTGGTTCTCCGACAACCTCTTCATGGCAATGAAACTGCCATGAAAAGGCTGACAGAGAACAGGTGCAGGGGGCCACGGGGGGCCCCTGCACTACCGATACCTGTGACATGGCATGGGCAGTGCAGGGGTCCCCCTGCCCAGCACACTTGTAATGTGCGCCGTCTGCTGTGTGCATTACAAGGGTGCTGGTGCCCACTGCGGGCGACAGCATTGCCGTTGGTTCCATTACGAGCCGACGACTATGCTGCCGCCACTTTCCCACTGGGCTGATAGGCAGAAACCTTGGCCCATCAGCCCAGCAGGAAAGTCATAATGGGTCCAGTGGGGAGGTCGCTACTACAGTGGTGGCCACCCTTTCAGAAGTTTGGCAGACTGCTGTTCCCATCTGCCAAACTTGTAATCAGGGCCTATATTTCAATTTCATTTAGAGCTTTCCTGGCTAATAAATTGACAGTTGTGAAGAAAACCCCACTTAGGTCCTCATAATTGAATGGTACCGGTCAACCGAATTGCACGTTTTTTTTCCTTCTTTATATTTCACAGGAACATTTCAGGCTGCTGAAACTAGCCTCTGCATGAAGTCTAGGGAAAAATGAGCAACAACTGTAAGAATCGGGCTGGAAATTAAGGATTCCCTCATTAATTCCTTGTTTCTGATTTGACCAACTTACTGGGCATTTGTCATAGTGTATTCGACAGCTATCTGTATCACACTAGGTCAGGACATTCACAACTCATTGGAACTTTTTCAACATCTTTGAATAAAAACAATCATTAGCCACTGAAATCATTCCAGATGCATTTCTAAATCTACTTGCTGTAATGGTCAATGTCTTGGTCGCACTAGAAATGGAAGGGTATGCATCATGCTTTACTAACATGAAACCAATGATTGCTAGAAGTGTGCATTGATGCATATATGTTTGCTCTAGGTTCTCTCATATTTCTCACAAAGCATTGAGCAGTGTGAGAAGGTTGGGGGGACATTGTCAGGCTGTCTGGCAGGGCAGTTGTGGATCGCTGAAGCTCCAACCTTACCTTGACAATCCTTGTAAGATCCTGCAGAACCTGTCTATAGCAACCACGAACGTGCCTGGTATTCTACTGTCCCATACCTGACAACCTGGGAATGAAATTTGGAGCATTGGACTCAACACTCTTCCCTTCCAGGATCATCAGTGACGAGACGACTGGAGTACAGTGATTTGGGATGCAGCATGGTCACGCACCACAAAGGAGCCTCGGAGATCGTATTTCCTTGGAGGAGAATGCTGGGCCCAGGGAACAGCCTGGGCCCTAAAGATCTCAGGGATCTTTTATCATTTTGTTTTTCCCTTTGTCGCAAAAGGACAAAGCTTCACTCAGTGAAGAGCACTGGCTTCTCTTGCTGAGGTTGAGTTTGTTGGGGCCTGCCTCCAGCCAACAACAGACATGGTAGCTGAGCGATGAGGTGACCTAGCCAAAAGGATGTTGGGTGTGGTGGAAGGTGCAGAGATGTGGCCCCTTTCTCCCCCCCCACCTCCTAATCCATTGTGCAGCCACAGGGGACAACCTGGGCACTGCTTCCCTGGGGGAAGGTGCCTTAGCCAGCAGAATCAGACACAAGCATCATCCTTGGATGACAGAATAGCAGGGAACTATCCTCAAAAAAGCTGGCTGGTCATGTCCCTCTGTAGGTACAGAGCTGATTCAGGCCCCAATAAACTAAATTGGGCACAGCAACAATGCCAGGGCCACATGGCTCTAAATTGGTTGGTCACCTCTAGGCACAACAAGATCATCCTACCACACTAAGAAAACCCTGATGCCCTAAAATCATCCCACCACACTAAGAAGACCCTGGTGGGCTTGAGCCATCCGGTGAGTGGGCTTGAGATCCTGCCTAGTGAGATGGGCTTGGGTTAGACTGTTCTGGACAGAGTGTGGTCTCCTTCACTGGGGCATCACCTGCCTCCCTTGTCTGTTCCATTGAATTCCCCCCCCCCGAAGCTTCACGGTGATTGGACAAAATATCGATTTAAAATTTTGAAAAAACGAAATATCAAGTTTTAATTATTATGAGCCACAATTATCATGATGCAGGAATATTGTTGACAAGAATATGGATTTTAGAGGTAAATAATATTGTTTTTGAAAATAACCATGTTGTTAATATAACTTACAAAAATGTCTGTGTTGTTAAAATCGATTTTAAAACGTCTATATTGTTAATATCATTTGCAAAAATATTGTTGTCAATATTGTTTTTTTAACAATTTTTTATGTGTTTAGTATATATTTTAATTGTATTATATAAATTGGTATTGTTTTTAATAGGGTATGTGCATTTCTATGTTTCAACTTAACTATAATGTGAGAAATTCCTCTTTCAAGATGGTGAGTGCTATTTTTGTTGGTTTCTATGTGGATATTACCCTTTTTCTATGTTATGTATTTTGAGAGATAATGGTGTTTCATGACACATTTCCTGTATGTGAGTAAAGCCGTTCACTGTCCGAAAAGCGTTATTGGAAATAAACTTTGGAAGACACTGATCACCATGTGAGCGCATTCCTTTGAATTGTAACTGTTGGCATTTAGGATATTTCTTGCTGGTTGCCCGGCCGCTTGCCCTACACCCCCCTCAGGCTCATGTTCCCTGTGTGTGCGTTCTGATGTATCTGTGTACTATGTAGGAGTCAGCACCGGCCACCACTACTGGATAATTGTAGGGGAGTGCCTGAGGTCACAACACAGAGACCATTCCCGACAAGTGTGCAAGGGATGAAAGATACATGACACACAGGATTACAGCATGGCAATCTGAGGTCTAGATGTTAGTGTGGCTCTGGGGAGTAGGAAGTGGGTTTGGCGCAGGTAGGTGGGAGCACGACAGACTTTATGACGCACGTCTATCTTAGATGAAGCGGGACACACATGTAAATTGAATTGGCAATGCCCCTTTTGGATTGGATGTGTGCGCGATGATTATATTGAGCGGCAGGGGGAACAGGACTGTTTTGGTCTGGGGCGACCAGAAGTAGTGCCATAAGGCATTTCTTTCTCTTTCATATGTTTAATTTTTTGGACACAACACAAATTGTCGACTATTGCAATAGAACAGAGGAAGGCAGCAGCACAAGTGCTGTTTGCTAATATTCATGCAAGAAGTGGGGCCTCTTACAATGGATTACAGTCTGGGGAGAGTTCAGACAAAAACAGAGACAGTTGAAGAAAATGCGCCAGACTAAAATTTCTAAGTGTTGGGAAACAACGTCCCTAAAAAACTGTGTGGATATGAATTTGGTTCCAAGAGGGTTGCACATCTATACAGTACCCCCTTACTAATCTCCTAATCGTAAAATGTTTAAAATGTTAGAAGAGTGGGCTGACAATGCAGTTGCAAGTTCAAGGAGGATGCTGGAGATATTATTCAAGTATGCATGGAGTGACAGAGGGAGTTTGTTAAAGGAAATTGAGAATTTTGAAGATGAACTGTTGATGGTCCTGAATCAGGATGCTGTTATTAAATTCACAGGTGAATTGGAGATACGTTTGACCAAATATGAGGATGATATTAAACTTAGGAAACAGACCAAATTACAACGTGATGTAAATGATTATCAAACTGGTAAGATTATGATATTCAATAGAAAGTTTGACAATTAATTTGCTAACAGTATTTTGTAAATCTGTCTCTGTTTCCAAGAAAGACATTTTGCAACGTGAGATTAGCAGGGACACTGGAAATTATTCTGATGTTTCAGGATCAGTGGATAGCATTACAACTGGGAGTGAACAGAGTACAAAAAATTCAACTTTTAGACCAATATCGGCTCCTCAGGAGGAGCTGTCAGATTGCAAAAGAGTGAATGTTTCTAAGAAACAAAAGGAAAGGAGGAACGAGCAGAGGTAGGGGCAGAGGAGGACGTTGAGGAGGAGCAGGCAGAGGAGAGACAAGATACGACAAAGGAGAAAAACAGGATTCAGGGCGCATGGGAAATGAAGGAAGCTCTGGAATGGCACCATAATGGATAAAGAAGTGGTAAATAAAACTGTTATTAATCTCTCTGAAAAAACGTTGACTGATACTGAAAAACTAATTTTGTGTTTGGGGCTGTCATTTTGTCCATCACATGGTTTTACTTATGTTAAGACAAAGATAGATTTGTTTCACTCCATATAAAAAATAAAACTATTGAAGTGGCATCAGCTAAAGGTTAGCTCCTCCATAGAAGTGAGCAGGAGCCAGTGAGACAGCACCCATGTTATCATAAGTATTAGGGATTTGGAATTACTAACCACGTTCAATAAATTACAAGGTGACACAGAGACTGTAGGGGATTGTCATATACTATTGGATGAATGTGGTATAACGTATGATGACTTCCCCAGTGGATGTAAATTGCCATACACCTTGTGCCTAACATGCCCCATGATAAGATTGACACTTTTCATGACACAGTGATCAATGATTCAAAAAAGCTTAAACGATCCAACAACAGGTAATTCAAACATAACATTACTTTTGAGCAAATGCAGGTTTTAGAGGCCTTAGCAGGTGATGAGAATATTATTATCTGCCCCTCAGACAAGGGTGGTAACATAGACTGGGAGAGGAATAAATACATTGATGAGGACATGCAACAACTCCAGCCAGTGAATGGTTATGAAGCATCACCAAAGTATGGGAGAGCTTGACGGATTGGAGAGAGAAAGGTTTGATTGAATGGGAAGAATATTGCTTTCTAAAGACGAAATTCCCTAAACTACTGACTCTTTGTCTATTCCCAAAGTTCCTAAAAACTAGTTCAACACTCCAGGGTGACCCATAGTGTCTTCTAAGGGTGGTGTTTATGAAAAGTTCTAAGTATTTGTGGTTCTCCATGAACACATGAGCAGTTTACCATCATATGTATGTGATACAAAGGATATACGTATACGGTCATTGACCATGGACAAGGTATTCTAGTCTGCCAACATTTCTATGTGTGAGACCTATAAGGTTATTGAACCATACAGAGATGATTCTTGACATGGTCAAGAAATGTCTGCAAAATAACATCTTTCTTTTCAATGGTAATCTAAATGCACAGATACTGGGTACTGCCATGGGGACTTGCTTCACTCCCAGCTTTGCAGGTCTTTTCCTGGGCTGGTGGGAGGAGCAGGTCAGGTGTTCAGTAGTAGACAACTACAAGGGCAGCGTGACAAAGTGATTTTATGGCTTAGGTATATTGATGACATATTTGAGAGAGAGAGAGAGAGAGAGAGAGAGAGAGAGAGAGAGGAGAGAGAGAGAGAGGGAGAGAGGAGATATATATATATATATGTTAGTATGTTTGACAGTTAGCCCGGAAACCGAGGCTTCCAATGTGGCAGTCCAACATGGATCCGGAAGTCCAAATAAATACAACATATGAGGATATGTCAAAGGAAAAGCTTGGACACCATTGGAATTGCGTACACTCATTTATGCATTTAATACTTCTTCCCAACGCTTTTCAGCCGTAGGCTTTTCCTTTGACATATGAAGATATGTTGTTGTATATACATATATATACCTATATATGTGTATGTGTATATATATATATATATATATATATATATATATATATATATATATATATATGTTGATATATAAATTAAAAATAGAAAATTATAATATAAAGTAAAATTCATATTTGTTAGAATAGTTTTGCATGATATATGTGTATATAAACATTAACAAATACATATATATGTGTATGTTTGTTTGAACAAGTTTATATTTACATATTTTTAGATATTATTTAAATATATTTAATTACATTATATTAATGTTATATGTTAATAATAATAATAACTTTTATTCGGTATGAAAAAATTCATCCATTACAACAAATAATCACCAATACATTTGTTAAAAATAGCAATAAAACCATATATAATAAAAACACCCGTCAAGAATATAAACATATATAACCTCATTCATAGAAAGCAATAAAATAAAAAATTCACTCTAAAAACTCAACATTATTACGCCAAGTAATAGCTCCCTTCTGGAATGATCCCAGCCCCTTCCACACCAATACAGCTGAGGCCATCTGCAACCACATAAAAACAGGACGATATTGCACGAAACCCTTGGGCCTTAGGAGAGGTAATAAAAATCGAGTTCTAAATGGTCCATAAAAAACACAAAACAATGTAAAATGGGACAAGGTCTGTTGGGACCCCCCATCACAGGGGCAGGGTCTAATACATTTGTCCCCATACTGACCTAACGAGAAACACAGATTACTTCTGATGATCCCCAAACGGAAACGGGTTATGAGAGACCTTTCCCTCACATCCTTTATCTCTAAGAGATAGCGCTCAGGACCTACCCACATCTTTAACATGATGAAATCCCTGATCGATTTTTTCCCTAAGGCCTCCCCCTCCCTCCTGTTCTCCTGGATTCTTAAAAAATTATCCTTAAAATTAGTCAAACAATTCAGGCCGCCCCAAATCACGAGCCATCTTCCTTATGTGCATCAGCCAGGGAATATTCTTTACATTGTCACAAGCCAAACAATCCCTTAAGACATCCCTATTAAGAGTGGCATGTTCGTTACTCCAAATTGAGATCCATAGCAGAAGGGGAGCCAACTGAATAGTGTCCTGCACAAACTCAAGCTCCAGTTCCAAATGAAGGCTAAAACCAGGGATATTTTGTCCAACTCCCAATAGCCTTCTACAGAACTGATTTTCTTCCACCGTAAGGGCTCGGTGTCCCTATACCCCCAAAGTGCAGCACCATACAGCAGGACAGGGAGGCATTTCCGCCTATAGATTTCAAGCAAAGGCTTGATAGGTTTACTACCTACCCTTACAGCAAAGTCAAAAGTCGCACCAACTGTTGCATGAAAAAGCGCACCTTTTCTGGCAATACAAGGTTTCCAAGATCCTTTCTCATAAAAAATAATCCCTAAGTATGGAAACTCATGGACCCTACTAATAATTTGATCCTCCACCCTTATCTCCCCCTCCCTACTCAAGGGTCTTCCACAAACCATAAAATGTGATTTCTTAAAATTGACCTCTAAACCCAAAGCTGACATAAAGGAGGCATAAGCTCTAACTATTTCCCGGAGACCATTCATGGTGCGGGCCGTGAGGACCGCGTCATCCGCGTACGTCAGCACAGGGATATCAGTACCATTCACCTTTGGAACATCCCTACAATGTTCCATCAGAAAATCAGACAATCCATTTGTATATAGAAGGAACAAAGTAGGAGCCAGAACACACCCCTGGTGCACACCCCTTGAAAGCTTAAAAGCCTCTGAGCATTCCCCATTAGACCCCACCCTCACATTTGCAACCGTCCCAGAATGTAGATATCAGAGCAGCTCTACAATATTAGGATCCAACCCTAGCTGATTTAACCTCTCCCATAATATAGACTGGTTCACCTTATCGAAAGCACAGCTAAGATCCATAAAAGCAAGATAGAGCATACCTTTCCTGGCCTGTGTGTATTTGCCGATCATCATCAGTAGGTTGAAACATTGATCTCACATGCCTAGGCCTTCCCTAAAACCATACTGGTCCCGGCCTAAAATATCATTCCCTATCATCCAGGACTCCAGACACCTTAAAATAATCAGTCCCAGAATCTTCACAGAAGAGTCCAGGAGAGAAATAGAGTGGTAGGACTTAGGATCATTTTGGTCGCCCTTTTTAAACACTGGGACAATACATGCCAGTCTCCAAGAGTCAGGAATACCCACAGTAACTGCTGCATTAAGGACATTTAAGAGAATAGGTGCCCATAACTGGGGGTTAGCTTTATACAAGTCTTAGGGATCGAATCCGGGCCCGGAGCTTTATTACTCGCACTACTCTGTATCGCATCCATAACCTCCTGGAGCGAAAACCTAATTGCTAGGTTGGGAGCCATATCATACTTGTTCTCCACTTATTTCTTAGGGGAGTACCCTCAAAAATACTACAAAAGTGAATTACCCATGCCTCCGGGGCGATGTTACAGCCAAGGCCCTCAGATGTATCTGTTCCAAAGGAACCTCTATTTACCACTTTCCAAAACAGGCCAGGATCCTTCAGAGCTATGGCACGTTCTAACTCTTTCCAGGCTTTATCTTTATGTTTTATCTTGCTGTCCCTCAGGGCCCTCTTATACTTAATTCTAGCTTCTTTTACCATAACCCAATCTCTAGGATGTTTCTTAGTGGCCATCTTCAGGTTTGCCCTTGCAACATAGCAGGTCTTGTCATACCAACCACATTTATGTTTACCAGGTCGGCTGCCTACTGAAATAAGGCAGTCTCTCACTGCTGCATTTACTACTGTTATTGCGTCCATAACAGTCTTAGGATTAGGAGCCTCTGTCAAGAGTGTGTCCATAAATAAATGCTATATGTTAAATTATTTGAGAGTTACTGTTTTTAACAACATGCATACTAAAAAAGGATATTTTTTTATATTAGTGTTAAATTATATTTTTTTCCAATATTTTTGTGCTTATGATTATATTTATAGGAAAACAATATTTTTTGTGATCAATGTGTTTAACAAGATATTTCTGTATCACAGTATTTGTGGTTTCAATATTGTGTCAGAGAACTCAGTTTCACAAAGTTAGCATGGGACCTCCACCCTGCATTGGAATGTTGCAGGTCAATCGGACACCAAGCTCCTCTCAGGTGAAGATTGACCTATTCATGAGATCACGAGGGAGCCATGACATGGGAAGGCCCAGTCCCCCTAAGTGTCTGTAAATGAGAATAAATTAATCTCTGCCCTTTATGGCTGAACTTGATGTGGGGCTGTAAGGGTGTGTGATCCATGCCATACTTTAAAAGCAACCAGTCTATGAATGATGATGCTTCACCACTATGGTTGTTTAATTAGATGTAACACTAGAAGCAAGAAGGTGGGACATTTGTGAAAGAACCAGGGCCTCCTCACTATTTAGTTTAGAGTTGTTTGGTGACTAAGGAATGGGATTAGAGTGACAGATGCATGGTAGGAGGGAGTCAGGAAATGGCTCAATAGAGCCTAGTTAAGTTTGAAGAGACAGGATTGACACAGTGCGGGAGCACTGTTATTGTACTGCAAGGGACAGGCAAATGTGAGCTCACTCAACACCTGTAAGATTATGTCATGGAATATTAGTGGGTTGCTAAGCAAACATAAAAAGAAGCCATTATGCAGTACATTAAAAAAGATGTCTGATGTTTTTCTGTTATAGCAGGCCCACCTATTGGGTAAAAAATATAACTTTCTGTGCTGTTAATTCTTAAATACGGTAATAGTACCAGAAATGCTAGAAGATCCAGAAGAAAAAGTAGCAAGTATTAGCAATTCTCCTACCTAAATCCTTCCCAATGGTCACTTCAAAACATGTACTCATGACTTGGTACCAAAGGTAATGGTAGATGGAGTCTAGTATATATGTCCACACCCCCTTCCCCCAGAATGGTTAAATCCAAACTCTAAACACTTTTGACTGTCCTCCTTAATACTACCCAGGGGCTGACAATTGTGGACGGAAACTTTAATGCAACTATGCACCAGACCAGGAGCATAGGGCCTCATTACAAGTTCCCATCCGCAGAACTTCAGAAGGGGAGGTTGCCATCATGGTGGCTACCTCCCCGCTGGGCCCATTATGACGTGCCCTCTGGGCTAACAGGTGGAAACCAAGGTTTCCGCTCATCAGCCCAGTGGGAAAGTGGCGGCAGCATTGTTGCTGGGTCATAATCGAGACGGCAACAATGCTGCAGCCGCAGGGTGCACCAGCTCCCTTGCAATGCTTACTGTCTGCAGAGTGACCATTGTGAGGGTGCTGGGCACGGGGACCCCTGCACTGCCCATGCCAAGTGCATTAGCAGTGCAGGGGCTCACCTTTGCCCCCCTTTACCTGTTCTTCACCAGCTTTTTCATGTCAGAGATACTCCAAGAAAAGGCTGGCAGAGAACCTGGTCATAATCAGCAGAGCGGCGCTGCCATGGCTGTTTCTGATTTCGGGCACCGTCAGCCCATAGGGATCACTGATCCCAACGGAGATTGCAGTAACTTGGCGGACTGACCGCCAGGGTCATAATGTGGCAGTCAAGACCACCAGCCTTGTAATAAGGCCCATAGACTCCTCATTGACTAGACCACGTCCAACAACCCTCACTGCTTGGGCTTTGTCTTTGAGACTGTTAAAGTAGATATGCAAATTAAGAAAATGATTAATGATGTTTATATGCTTAATAATGAAAAATGTGTAGAGAAATGAATTGTAGAGAAAATAATGTGCACGTTTGAAAATGTGCCCTCGAGGCATGTCAGCCATGTACTAATATACTGGAACTGTATGAAATAATGAAAATATGTTTGAAAAATGTAGTAATATGTCATATTGAAATGTATAACCTATGTTTTACTTTAATTTAGTGTTAACTTAGCTGAATTAAGGCCTAGTCTTCCTAGGCCTCGCACACAGAGCAGCAATAATAACCCCGTTTGCAAGAAACTGGATGCCTGAACCGTCCTTGACTCACCCGATGTTAAAGTTGCTTAGCTAGAATTTTCTGCAATGTACCGGCAGACAGGAGATGATGAAGACAATTTGATACAATTATGTGTAGAGTAGGCTAAATGTACTTTCCCAGGGCTTGAACAATGAAGGCAATGACTGAAGAGGAACATGTCAAAATTTCAAAACCTGAAAAGCTAGATGATGAGGACATCATATAGCGGACCAATCCACATCTTGTGAACAGACTGATATTAAAATTGGTAGATTTGGTAAACAAATACTATAGGTTAAAGTCATATCTGCTGACTGACTGACCAATTAGGAATTAGAAGGATGGACTGGGAGACTCTAATAAAAAGCCATGACAAGGGGCTAAAACTTCAGATGCGAGGTGAGAATTGATGACGCCAGGAGACGCTTTCCGAGGTTCTGTCATTGGGCTCATACCCTGTGAGCCTGATGCGTGGCTGACTATTTGATGACCTGAAGATGAAGGATGACTTCTTGCTGATCCATCGTGGATAGGTAGCAATGAAAAAGTGACTGACAAATTGTGCCTTTTCTTCTAGGTACCAACTGCTCTGATTATAGAATTCTCACTTATATAGATTTTTTTTCTCCAAATTAATGTTTTTCTCTAAAATGTTTTTGCATGAAGGCCCACATGCTGATGCTAATCTTGGTTAGGTAGGCTGTTAAATGTGACGTTGACAGTGACAATTGACTGACGAGCTATTTGCTGAACCCTGCTATTAATGCTGGTATTCTTGGTATATGTAGATGCATTTACGCATATGGTTTTCTTCAATTTATGTTATGATGTTTTTCTTTAACAGAATAATAATTGAGTGGTCTGAATAAAGGTTGAGCTAACGGATGATTTAGAATTGTAATCAATAGGGAAATAAAAATTGTTTAACTCTTTACCGAGTTGTGGTTATTCATGAGAAGATGTTTTATTAATGGTAAGGTATGCTGATTATTGTTGTTTCTAGTGATCACTGCATGACAAGGATACTCCATGCAATTCAAAAGGTTAATCGACCTATACGCGTCCCCTTGTAAGTTTACTTACTAAGGACGAGGCGCGCTTGCAGTTTTTGGTAGCAGTTTGATGGTTAGTTTCCTTGGAGAACTAGTTATGTGGTGATTATTGGTTATGGTGGTAGTTTAAGTTAGGGTTAGTTGTTCGTACTTTATGCAGTTTGAATTTTGTTTTTCTGAAATGGCAATTGTAGCAAAGATGATGTCCCCTTAAGCCCAGAAATGACTTTCCCAGATCCTGGATCCTGCTAGTAAATTTGGGTATGTTCTCGGTGTTCTTGTGATAGTATGAAAGTGGTAGGCTGTGCTTGGACAGGCTTGAGCAAATCGCAGGTGAATTGTGATGTATGTGAAGTAAAAGTAGGGAGTCTGTGTACTCCAGTTAAAGGTTTAGTAGGAGTGTGCGTACTCCGCAGTATGAGAGTAGGGAAGTCGTCGAACTTCACATGCGTGTGGCCCTTTGTGCTAAAAAATTATCCTCATGGTTGTTGGTGATGTACGGACCCTGCGTGGTCTAAGACTCCGGAGTATATTGACAAGTGTAGGAGACACTTGGTTATATGTTGTAATCTGTCTGGTTTAGTAGGTTGATCAGGTGTGGCCAACAAGTCGGTGTGTGGGATAGATAAATAAAAGGAATTTTTCGAATGAGATTTGGCGGGTCCTATGTGCACCAAGATATCCCCATTGATCAGTTGAGGGTGAAATTCGCAGGTCGAATTTTGCTTACGAATGTGGGAGACTGAGAAAGAGGAATAGCTATATGAGCGAAAGGGCCATTAGTGAAAATCCATAAAGTCTCTGAAGCGATTGTGTCCCTTCCTGTAGTAAACCAGCAGGTTTGTTTTAGTTATTGATTTTTGGTTGAAGTGCTCGCAATGTTGTGCATTAGTTTTGTGTGAGTTGAAGTTTAGGAGGAGAAGCCTCAAGTCATTGTCAGCCGCAGTGTGTGAGTGTGAGGCAGAGTGTGCCGCGCTGGGATAGGATGATTGGTAAGAAGAGTAGCGAGCGGATTGGCAGCCGTCCGTAAGAGGCAATTGGCTGAGTAAGCGGGTGAAGGGAATCTTGGGAGTAAAAGTCATTTCATTGTTGATTTAAAATAAATACAGTAGACAAAATGAAATTTTACAAGGCGTTCAGAAGTGCTATGAAGGGTGATTCTTACATTAAGGCATCAGAGGGGGAGCCAAAACCACCGGAAAATTCTCCGTCTTACATTGTGATGGAGGAGCAAGGTGTCGCACTGTGTCTTTGGTTAAAGCAATGGTATAAGCTAACCAAGAAGTTTCCAGAGCACAGAACATTTAATTTGAGAATTTTGGACGAATTGCGAATGGCATTATATGAGATGAAGCCATTACCGAGACCAGCACAGTTTGAGACTTTAGCGGTTTGGGAGCTGGTGGCCAGACAGCAACAAGAGATGAAATTCAAGAGGAGAATAAAGAGAGTAGAAAAATCCTTAGCTGAAGTTAGGTGGGAATGGAAACAGAAAAGGGGGAGAACAGAGATGCTACAGGGAGTTAGATTGTTTCCTTCAATCACAGAGGAAGACGAGACAGAGAAAGAAGACAATGCTAAAGGGAGTGAGAGTGCAGGAGCAAAGAAAAAGAAAAAGAAAAAAGCCTTATGTAGACGATGTGGATTTGGGATGTTGAGGACCTTATTACACAGTTGTTTAGGGATCGACCTCCACCCTATGGGACTTATCCAAGGGGTCCAAGTACTAGTGCCGTTACAACTGCTCCAGCACAAGCATCGGGAACAGAGGGACCAGTGCAGAGAGATAGTGGACAGATACCAGGGATAGCACAGAGTACACCTAATGCAGGGACTACTACTGTGGTCCAAGCGCAAATGCGTCCAACATCAATACAGAGAATCTATCCAGATGGGCCAGTTCTTGAGATGATTTCGAACTTGGTGGTGCTATCGGAGCAAGTGCTCCCGAGGCCAATGCTAGTTCAGACAGAGCCGACACCAATGTTATTGCCTCCGGCACAGCCACAGGGCTTGCCGAAGTTTACACCAATAACAGGAACACAGTCAGATGTCACACCAGTAATGAACCAGGCGAAGGGGTAACTTTTCCGCAAGGTGCGAATGTCAGGGCAGCTTCATATGTAATATCGCTACCAATTACTGTTGATCGAGCGGTACCTTTATTCGTGCAAAAGAAAGCGAGTGCAAGAAATCAGAATGAAATGTCACTGAGTCTTGTGAGAAGGGGAGTGAGTGATCCTGTGCAGATGATGTCATCTGTGGGTCAGACCTTTTATGGATCTAGACCGTTGATGGATCTTAGTCCACTTGTACCACTTCCAGATGCAATAAGTGGCCTGAATGCGAGTCAAAGTTTGAAACGTTTGACGCCGCAAACTCCAGGTGCAGTGATGCAATAGTTACCAGTGCCGAATGCAAGTAACATCTCATTACAGGGATTATTAGCACAGCAATTGAGTGAATGGTTAGACAGTCTTAACACCCCTCAAAATACATCCAAGGGTGAAGAGCAGATAAATCGTGTGAGGTTAACTATAGAAGCAACAGAGCTAGTTGAGGGAACAATGGGAGTGAACAGGTTAGAATCCTACACAGAAGAAGAGCTGAGGTATTTGTGCCCCAGAATTACAAAGGAAGTGAGTAAAATACATCAGAAATTGGCAGAGCTGGCAGAGAAACATGACATCAAGATTGAGAAAACAAAGCATTTGAAACGCAGTTACAGGTTAGATTTCGAGGCGAAGGAGTTGAGCATATGAGATCAGCGGGAATGAAGGCTCACTTGAAAGAATTGTTGCAGAGCGCTCAGATCTGGGGAGCATTAGAAAAGTGGGAAGGTAGATGGGCAAAGAAGAAGGATAAGCAAAAACGAGATTCACAAGATGGGTCTGAAGATGTTCAGAAAGAAAGGGAATCAGTAAAGATGATTCTGATGAGACAAATTCCAGGAGGGCAGTTTGTTCATGTCCCATGGCACAGGAGTGATATATTGTCATTCACAAATGATTACCCAAAACGGAGAGAGAAGCCGGTTGAGTGGTATCAGCAGACAGATAAGTTTGTGAAACTTTGTAAATGTTTGTGGGAAGACTTAAACACATTGTTGGAGATAGTGGTTCCAGCTGATTTGTCGGTTGAGCATAAGAGAGTAGTGGATTGGCCAACAAGTGAACTGGAAAGGGATAGAGTAACGGGTGCACCTTCACCTGAGGTGATGACACATTACTATAAGGTGACTGAGTTCCCGAAGACGAGAACTTCTCCCAAAAATATTGACTGGCAGAGAACTGACAGAACAGTTCAAGAGTCTAAAGAGTCAATACATACCTACTATGAAAGATTGTTAAAGGCGTTTAAAGAGTAGAGTGGTAAGGAAGCAATTGAGCCGAAAGACATGTTGCATTTTGTGTTCAGGTTCATCTGAGGTTTAAAACCAGAAGTAGGACATATGGTTAAGAGTCATTTGATTTGTTGACTGGCAAAGCCGATTGATGAGGTGTTGCAGCATGCAAAATACTGTAGTGATGAGATTGAATTGAAGCAGAAAAACCTGAAGGAGAAAGCAATGGTGATGCAAATAAAGGCAGCTCAGACAGGAGTGCAAGGAGCTTTAGTACCACCTATGCCACCGCAGCAGAGAACTATTATGTTCCAGCCTCAAATGAGAGGGAGAGGTCATGGAATGGACATGATGTGTGGTCCAGATTTGGGTACTGTAGTGGTTCAGAATGACATGCAGGGGATGAGAAAGATGTTATTGTGTCATTTGTGCGGAAACGTGGGACACTGGAGCTGGAGTGTACGTTGATGGCGCAGGATGGTGTCATTCAGCAAGGTAGTAATGTCAGTACATTTCAAGTTGTGAAAGTCCCAAGAATTAAAGGATTTATTCCTAATGTTCAGAATCGAGTGCAGAATTTCCAACTCATGCAGCAAGTGCAAGTGCCGAGTGCACAACTAACGCAGTTGCAACCAATACAGCAGCAGGTTCCCATGGTACCTAGACAGCAAATGCAGATACCTCAATCCCCGATGGAGCAGCAACAGGTGATGCTTACTCAGCAGGTCACAAGTCAGAGACAAGACAGATGTAATGACACAGTACATCAATTTCCATTTTACAGTGAGGATTAAATAAAGAAGAATGTATGAGTGACAGTTCGGATGAAGGACCGTGTATGCTTGAAGCATCCTTAGAAGTAGATCAGAGAGGTCCATTTTGTGAAGGGAGAGGTGATGTGTTACACTGTTTCATTTTTGGTGGACACAGGAGCTACACGCTTTACAGTAAGAAGTGTGGAAGTTTCAAATTTACATCTTTCAGGCAGAACAGTTCAAGTTGCGGGAGTGGAGAATAGACAGTTGACAAATCCAATCACAGATCCAGTGCAGGTTGAGATCGGTAATTACCAGGGACTACATAAGTTTGTAGTATGTGACTCGAGTCCAGTATCCCTACTGGGAAGAGTCTTAGGCGGTCATTGTGACCGCCATGCGGTCACCGCCATTTGGCCGCTCCGCGGTCAAAAGACCGCGGAGGCCATTCTGGCTTTCCCGCTGGGCCGGCGGGAAAGGCCCTGCAACATAGAAGCCGGCTCCGAATGGAGCCGGCGGTGTTGCAGGGGTGCGACGGGTGCAGTTGCACCCGTCGCGATTTTCACTGTCTTCTATGCAGACAGTGAAAATCATGCTGGGGCCCTGTTAGGCATGGGCATGGGCAGTGCAGGGGCCCCCAGGGGCCCCACGACACCCGTTCCCGCCATCATGTTCCTGGCGGTAAAAACCGCCAGAAACAGGGTGGCGGGAAGGGGGTCGGAATCTCCATGGTGGCGCTGCTTGCAGCGCCGCCATGGAGATTCAGCCCAGACAGGGGAAATCTGGCGGGAAACCGCTGGATCCCCTTTTCTGACCGCGGCTTTACCGCCGCGGTCAGAATGGGTAGGGAAGCTCCCCCAGCCTGTTGGCGGTGCTTCCGTGGTCATCCACCCTGGCGGTCGATGACCGCCAGGGTTGGAATGACCCCCTTAATGTGTAAGACAAAATGCTCCATTAATTGCACAGACACTGGAATAGAAGTACAAACTAATAGTGATGATGAGGAAGAACAGGTGGCTGAAACGGGGATCAACAGTGCTAGTGAGGAATACCCATTGATTGAGTTTTTCCCAATGGTTACTGTGAGAGAATTGCATGCGGATTTACAAGGAACAGTGAAGGAAGATGTCTGGGACCTGTCAGGTAAAGAAGTGGGTTTGATTAAAGGAGTGGAACCGATTAAGATCACTTTGAAGCCGAATGCAGTATTCCTGCAACTTCCACAGTATAACATGCCACACGATGTTCTGATGAAGGAAGTGTTGAGCAGTCCATGTAATTTACCAATATTGGGCTTAAAGAAGCCATGTGGGAAAGTGCACATTGTGCAGGCATTGCGTATAAGTGAACGATCTGGTGGTCAAGTGTTGTCCAGTGGTGCCAAATCCAGCAGTGATACTGTTTCAGATTCCTTGCGATGCAGAGTGGTTCACAGTGGTTGACTTGTCACAAGCTTTCTTTTCTGTGCCTCTTCATGAGGATAGTCAGTTTCTTTTTAGTTTCAAATTCCTAGACAGAGTCTACTGCTGGTGCAGGCTTCCATAAGGGTATACAGAATCACCATCACTGTTTAATCAGATCTTGAAAAAGAATCTGGAGTCATTCGAATTGCCATACCAATTGACTTTAGTGCAATACACTGATGATTTGCTGATTGCATCCAAAGCAAGGGACCAGTGTAAGTACGACTCGATTGCCCTGTTGAATCATTTGGGAAATTTTAGACATAAGGTGTCACCTGTAAAACTTCAGTATTGTCAGAAATCAGTGAAATACCTAGGACATCAGATTGAAAAAGGGTTAAGGAGAATCTCCAGAGAAAGAATTACCATGATATTGCAGAGAAGTCCTCCGACTTCGCAGAGAGATGTCAGAATGTTTCTGGGAATGGTGGGGTACTGTAGACAGTGAATTCCAAACTTTGCTTAGATTGCGAAACCCCTACAGTAGTTAACACATAAGGAAGTTACAGATCCCATTACCCTAGATGAAGCTCAGATGAAAGCGTTCACTGAACTGAGAGAGGGTTTGTGCAGAGCTCCATCATTGGGAATGCCTGATTACACTAAGCCATTCACATTGTTTTACCCTGAACGTGATGCTTGTTCATTGTCTGTTTTGACACAGGTCCATGGAGGTGCTTATCGCCCAGTAGCCTATTTTTCAGCTACCCTGGACCCGGTCGCAGCAGCTTTACTAGGTTGCCTGCTTGCAGTAGCCGCAGTTGGTCAAAGTCTTTCTCAATGTGAGGGGGTAGTCATGGGATACCTTTTGACGGTAATGGTACCACACTCTGTTGACATTTTATTGACAAGGACGAAAACGCAATACTTGACTGGTGCAAGACTGACAAGGTATGAGGCAAGTATATTGGGTGCTCCAAATGTAACATTGAAGAGATGTACAGTGCTGAATCCAGCGACATTTCTTCCAAGTGATAATGTTGAAATTGAAAAAGAAGAAGAAACTGAGCATGATTGTCTTGAGGTAACTGAGCTGTGTACAAAACCAAGACCTGATATTAGAGACACGCGTTTGGAAGAAAATGACAACATTGTCTTTGTTGATGGTTCGTGTCTCAGAGGTGGAACAGGGACATTGAGAGCAGGATATGCAGTATGCACAATTATAAGGAAAATTAGAAGCTTCTTGGCTTCTAATGTGGCAGAATTGGTAGCTCTTACTAGAGCATGGCATGTTTCTGCGAGTCTAAGAGTCACAATTTATACAGATAGTCAATATGGATTTGGAATTGTTCATGATTTTGGTCGGTTGTGGTCGCAAAGAGCGTTTTTGACCTCTAATGGAACACCAGTAAGAAATGGCGCCAAAATAAAAGAGTTGTTGTACGCAATACAGTTACCTGAAGAAATTGCAGTGGTAAAATGCAGTGCACATCAAAAGACGCAGGATTACATTTCATTGGGAAATGGATATGCAGATCAAGTTGAAAGGTTTTGCTCATTGAACTGTATATTGTTTAAAGACAAGTGGGAATCGATGCCTGAGGAAGAGAATAATTGCACACGTTTTGCCTTCAAAGTGATCGATACTCTGCAAGAGCTGAAAACATTGCAGGAAAATGCAGATAAGGAGGAGAAACGACTTTGGGTAAAACTCAAGAGCATTCAAAGGCCTGATGACATTTGGATTTCTGAGGAGGGTCAGATGGTGTTGCCCAATAGTTTATTGTCTCAAATGGCCTGCTATTATCATGGGCAGGCACATATTGGAAGAGATCCCGTGGTCAGGTTGTTCAAGGTTGATTGGTTCAAACCTAAATTCAGGCAAGCAGCAAAGGCAGTATGTCATCGATGTGTAATTTTTCAGCAACTAAACGTAGGAAAAGGGACAGTGGTGAATTTGAGCCACATTGGAAGAGCAGGAGGTCCATTCAGCAGAATTGCAATTGGATTTTATTGAGATGCCTGCATGTGGTGGTCTGAAATGCGTGGTGGTCATTGTGTGTGTCTTTAGTCATTGGATTGAAGCATATCCCACACAAAGAAATGACAGTTTCACAGTAGCAAAGCTGTTGCTTAGAGAGTTAATACCACGGTTCGGATTTCCCATCTCCTTAGAATCAAATAGGGTAACTCACTTCAATAACGAGGTGATCAAACTGTTATGTGCAGCACTAAACATTGAGCAGAATTTGCATTGTAGCTATCGCCCTGAATCATCAGGACTAGTGGAACAAATGAATGGTACACAAAAATCAAGAATTGGCAAGATGTTTGATGCTACGAATCTGAAATGGCTAAGCGCATTACCTTTGGTGTTGATGTCAATGCGAAACATACCTGACAGGAAGACAGATCCTCATGGGCAGAGCAATGAGCTTGCCAGCAATTCCTGCCAATGCACTTGTCAATATTACAGATAATCTGGTGTTGGACTACTGCAAAGGAAATCGAAGATACGCAGGTCCTGAGTGGGCATATGCAGCTACAAATGAATGGCAACATAAGTTTTTGTCCTTTTGGTTTGATAGAGAAGTTATGAGTCAGTACTTTGATGTAACCTAAAGGCGATCAAAAGACTGAGTTGTTGAGCTGATCTGAAGATAAAACCTGAAAAGAAAGACTGTTGAAATAAAACCGGAAAAGACATTGATAACCTAATATGACAAGTGAAAACTGGATGTGACAAGCTGCTAATCGATTTTGACAAAGGAAAAAAAGGGTTCCTGGGTGTGAAACTGAACTGTGAGAAAGAAATATTTTTCTTCATTTTTTATTTTTCTGTTGCACTTTATCTAAGGATTACTTCTGCTTTCTGACTCTTTACAGATCATTGCTGAGTTAAATAACCAAGGGCCAGATGTAGCTACCCTTTTGCGAGTCGCAAACGGCGAAAATCGCCGTTTGCGACTCGCAAACGTGGGTTTGCAATGCACAAATGCATATTGTGAGTCGTTACCGACTCGCAATATGCATTTGCGACTCGCAAATAGGAAGGGGTGTTCCCTTCCTATTTGCGAGTCGGAGTGGTATGCAACTCCATTTGCGACCGCGTACGCGGTCGCAAATGGATTCGCAGTTACCATCCACTTGAAGTGGATGGTAACCCACTCACAAACGGGAAGGGGTCCCCATGGGATCCCTTCCCCTTTGTGAATGGACCCCAAATTATTTTTTCAGGGCAGGGAGTGGTCCAAGGGACCACTCCCTGCCCTGAAAAAAACGAAACAAAAGGTTTCGGATGTTTTTGAAATGCAGCTCGTTTTCCTGTGAGGAAAACGGGCTGCACTTCAAAAAAAAAAAAACCTTTATTTAAATGGCAGGTCGCTAACATGGAGGCCTGCTGACGTCAGCAGGCCTCCATGTTAGCGAGTGCCTATACTCGCAATGGGGTCGCAAACTGCAACCCACCTCATAAATATTTATGAGGTGGGTCTTTGCGACCCCATTGCGAGTTGCAGAAGGTGTCTGAGACACCTTTCTGCATGTCAAATTGCGACTTGCAATTTGCGAGTCGCACAGACTCGCAAATTGCAAGTCGCAATTGGATTTTTTCCTACATCTGGCCCCAAGTTAGGAATGCTAGGTATTGTAGGTATTTGAGTGCTGGAGTAGCACTTATGTGTGGAATAATGTTTATAATAATGATTGTGGGAATGTCCATTCATGATATGAAAAAGGCTACTATTGTTTCTGTTCCTGAAACTACTACATTAACAGCTTTAGAAAGGTTTAAGTTTGATGAGAAATACTTGCATGACTATACTAATGCTCCAGGAGAGCTTTCTTCTAATATATTATACTGCTTGTTGAGTGAGTATGTTGGGGCGATGGATGCAAGGAATTGTCTTGTGTGTACGCAAATTCCTTCCTCAGTGGAAGAAGGGGCTATATACCATAGTCTGCCATTAACAAATGGCATAAACTGTAGTTTGCTACTAACAAGATTCTATAACCAAGAGTATATACAATACTTTTACTCCAACTATTATTTCGTGTTTTCATTTGTTCCTATTATTAGATATCTGAGTAAAATAGCTAAAGAGCCTGATATAGCATTAGTTAGATGCTTCTTTGAACCGACATTAACGCTTGGCACCGCAAACGTGCACAAGAATAACTTGACATGTTTACTCATACTATTAGAAAAAAGCTTTATAGGGCATACTGATGACAGAAGAAAGGCATTAAAGGAGAGGTTAGAGAAAGGAATAGAAAAGAGGACTTATAAGGATGATTATGCTTACACTGCTATTAAAACACAGGGGAAATTAGCTTTAGATGTATTACATGTAGGGGAGTTTTGTATATACAGGCCAAAATCATGCACTGACACTTTATTTGTCTGAACGAGTGAGTGTAGGCAAGTGTTTTTGTTTCAAAGTGAATGGACTTTTATGCTGAATGGTCAGGACCCTGCGATTCCTGGGATACACTATATTTGTGGACTTAATGCATATTACCGTCTTCCTAGGGGATGGTACTGGACATGCTATTTGGGGAGAGTTTTCCCTAAAGTGTATCAGATAGACGATTTAAAGAGGTTTCCGAAAGTGACTGAATTACATCATAAGCAACAGAGGAGGGAAACCTCTTCTGCACTTGTGGGAGGTATTTTTGGTGTAGTAATTCCTTCTGTAGGAGTTATTTTGTAGCTGCGGATAGAGCTATGACGCTTCAAAATAGGCTTGCTTTAGACATAATTTTAGCGAAAGATGGCAGAGTCTGTAGGATGATTAATGCTAGGCATTGCTGTTCATATATCCCCATTTACGATAAGGAGATAAGAGACTTACTTACTAACTTAACTAATTTGAGTAAGGATTTGAAAGAATTGTAGGAACCAGGGATTTGGGAGAAGATTGGAAAAGGATTTGCGTCAGTGGCTAATTGGTTTAGTTAAATTTGGAATGGGGTGTTATTAAAAATTGTACAGGGAATATTGATTGTGATTGCTTGTCTACTAGGATTATGAGGCATATGCAAACTATGGCAAATAATAAAATTAAGGAGATCTAAAAATAATCAGGGCAGGGAATAACAACCTAGGGAAAGAATCTATAGGGACAATTTAAAAAGAAGACAAAATGCAGCAGAGACTGAATTGTGAAGTGTTGGTAAAGAATGGTGTGATGACATATTTAGTCATCAGAGGAGGGACTGCTAAAGCAGATATGCTAATTAAGAAAATTATTAATGATGTTTATATGCTTTATAGTGAAAAATGTGTAGAGTAATTAATTGTAGACAAAATAATGTGCACGTTTGAAAATGTGCCCTCGAGGCATGTCAGCCATGCGTACAAGATTGTACTAATATACTGGAACTGCATGAAATAATGAAAATATGTGTGAAAAATTTAGTAATATGTCATATTGAAAAGTATAACCTATGTTTTACTTTAATTTGTAGTGTTAACTTAGCTGAATTAAGGCCTAGTCTTCCTAGGCCTCGCACACAGCGAGGAGAAATATAACCGCGTTTGCAAGAAACTGGATGCCTGAATCGTCCTTGACTCACCCGATGTTAAAGTTGCTTGGAGACCCTAATAAAAAATCATGACAAGGGGCTAAAACTTCAGATGCGAGGGAAGAATTGATGATGCCAGGAGGCGCTGTCCGAGGTTCTGTCGTTGGGCTCATACCCTGTGAGCCTAATGCATGGCTGACTATATGATGACCTGAAGAAGAAGACTGACTTGTTGCTGATCCATCCTGGATAGGTAGCTAGGAAAATGAGACTGACAAATTGTTCCTTTTCTTCCAGGTACCAACTGTGCTGATTATAAAATTCTTACTTATCTAGATTTTTTTTCTCCAAATTAATGTTTTTCTCTAAAATGTTTTTGCATGAAGGCCCACATGCTGATGCTAATCTTGGTTAGGTAGGCTGTTAAGGGTGACGTTGACAGTGACAATTGACTGACGAGCTATTTGCTGAACCCTGCTATTAATGCTGATATTCTTGGCATATGTAGATGCATTTATGCATATGGTTTTCTTCAATTTATGTTATGATGTTTTTCATTAACCAAATAATAATTGAGTGGTCTGAATAAAGGTTGAGCTAACCGGTGATTTAGAATTGTGATCAATAGGGAAATATTTTTTTTTTTTACTCTTTACCGAGTTGTGGTTATTCATGAGAAGATGTTTTATGAATGGTCAGTTATGCTGATTATTTTTGTTTCCAGTGGTCACTGTATGACTAGGATACGCCATGCGATTCAAAAGATTAATCGACCTATACGCGTCCCATTGTAAGTTTACTTACTAAAGACGAGGTGTGCTTGCAAGACTAAGGGCCTGGTTATGAGTTTGGAGCTGGTGGTCTCCCCACCTGTCCTATTAGGAGTTTTTCACTGGGCTGATTGGCAGAAGCCAAGGTTTCAGCCGGTCAACCCAATGGAAAATGTGCAGCGGCATTGGACTCCGCTCCACATGGAGCCGAGTCCAATGCCGTCACACAGTGGGCCTTCATAGCACTCTCGGAATGCACAGATTATGAGCATTCTGATGGGGCTGAGGGGGCAGCACTGCCCACAACAATGTCGTGGGCAGTGCATGCCCCCACCATGGCCCGAGCATTTGCTCCCTGCCAGCCTTTTCATGGCAGTTCAACCACCATGAAATGGCTGGCAGAGAACATGATTGTAATCAGCGTCTGCCTTCGGTGGCTCCCTGGCTGATCACAACCAAGACTGCAGTTAGTCGAATGGGATCAGAGATCCTGGTGGAGACAGCAGTCTTTCAGCAGTCTGATTGCCAGAGTTGTAATGTAACAGTCAGACCACCACAGCTGCATAATCCGGCTCTAAGTGATGCATGGCTCAGATGACATCCAAATGCTACTCAATTTACATATCTCTTATCCCAATATAGACTTGTTTCTAGACTAGATAACATATTCCTCCCTGTGACCCATCTAGGGATGGTTAAGAGTGCATGCATCCAACCCTAATGCCTATCAGACCATGCCCTGGTGGAACTGACACAGGATGATTCAAAGCAGGGCCCACAGGAATGCAGGCAGCTTATTGTGCAGTGGCTGAGAGAGACGCAAGGCTCATGGATCAATTCTGAGTATGCTCCAAACACAACTTCTTTAACCTTTACATCTACTTGGATGCCTCCCAAACTATGATTTGGGATGCCTACATTGCATTTTTGATGGTGCACTTTTTCATGGGTTTGGGGGAGAGAAAGGGATTGCATAGCAGATGCAGATAAACTCACTTCTCTCCCTCCTTCAATTTGAACTGAAGCACAAACTGTTAGACACAGCGAGGTCAGTCTGGGCTTTATCCCAATACCATATTGTTAGACCTGCCATTCTTAGTGAGGTTTCCCCCTAACTATTTGCCTGCAGACCCCCTGTATTTTCTGACTTTGTTTTTGTTGGCCTTCAGACTCTGCACACTTTACCACTAACCAGTGCTAAAATGCTTGTGCTATTTGCCTAAAACATTGGCTTCTACCCAAATTGCATATTAAATTTACCTGTAAGTCTCTAATAAAGTGCATTACATATGCTCAGGGCCTGTAAAATAAATGCTACTATTGACCCAGCACTAGTGATTATGGCACCCACCTAAGTAGCCCTTTAAACATGTATTAGGGCTGCCATTGCAGATTTTAAATTGTAATTCTGAAAAAGCTGCTTTTAGAAAGTTGGTGCATTCTTTCCTTAACCATTTATGCCTCTCTCTGGGTCACATGACTGGGTGTGGGTGTGGGTGAGAGATGGGCTTTGTGTATTTCTCCTAGACAGCCAAACACATTGTGAGCTTAGGTGACTGGATGGGTCATCACTGCCAGGATGGGAAAGAGGAGTTTGGCTCAGCCTCACTTACACTTGAATAATTCCAGCACCCTGATATACTTTCTTTTAAAAAAAAGTTGTTGTCCAGAGATTTTCATTTTTTATTTATTTTTGGATCATAGAGAAATAATTGAGCTTGGGCAGACATTGTTGATCTGGGCTGATTTTCTTCTGGACTAAGGGTCGACGACCACGGAAGCACCGGCAACAGGCTGGCGGTGCTTCCTTGTGTATTCCGACGGTCGCCCAGCCGGGTCCGGCGGTTTCCCGCCGGATTACCCCCGGCTGGGAGAATCCTCCATGGCGGCGCTGCTTGCTGGGAGAATCCTCCATGGCGACCCCCTTCCCGCCAGCCTGTTTCTGGCGGTTTTCACCGCCAGAACCAGGATGGCGGGAACGGGTGTCGTGGGGCCCAGCCAAACTCGGAATCACCCCCTAAATCTTTGAAAATGGTGGATGTGTTGCAGTGACGATGTAATATTACAGGAATCATGAGACCTATATACTTCATTTTGGTGTCAAAACATAGGTTTTGGGGATCAAGTACTCATATAGAGACAGAAAATAACTCCTCACAGCAACCCTTCCACTATTTTCTAAAATGGCGACTATAATAAAGGAAGATGAGACCTATATGTAAATTAAACAAATAATAATGGTTTAAATCCTTTTATGTATACACCAAACTGTGTTTATGATCTGAATATGAAAAAAATATATGTTAAGACACACTAAAAATAGTTTATTTATTTGTTTCAGCAATTGCTTGTGGAATATTTGCTGAATGTTTAACATTTGAGAAGAGCATATTGACAGAAACATGTTTGTCTAGCACAGGTTTTGCAAGTACATGTACTTGTAAATTCTGTGGGTAGAGACATTGGAAATTTCATAGATTTTTGCACCCCATCAATATCTTCCCAATCAAATTCACATGTATCTTTCTGTACATATAAATGATGCAAAACATTTCCACATATTCTGATCACGTAGAACGCATTTTTCATGTGTCCACGCACAGAATATGTTGTTGGTGAAAGGTCACTTAGCGGGACTGATCTCTTGAACTCACTGTTCCTAGGATCATCAAATATGTGACAGCCAGATCTCGTTTTCCACCTACGCACAAGGTAAGTCACATTCTTCTTCTGTGTTAGCAAATGCTTTTGGAAACTTCACAGGTCAACAGTTAAAGTTGTAAGCTTTGTTCCAATTGTGCTCAGTGTCATCACCCGTAAGAATATCTGTCTTGATAAGAACACTCGCAATCTCTAGGTCAAGGTGCTTGTACAGAATATGAAGTAGAATTGTCGACCTCATTATGAGTTTGGCGTTCAGACTACCAGACCGCAAAAGTGGCAGTTGCCAAAAGACTACCATGTTGTCCGTAATACAGTATTACAAGTTACACAGGCAGGACCCCCAAAAGTCAGCCAAAAACCTCCAGTCCCATGGAAGGCATGAAAAAGGCAGTCCAACCATCAACAAGACAGCCCATCGATCAACCACCGACTGTAATACAATTCAAAAGTCACAGTGGCGGTTCAGAAATGACGGTCTACCAATGGCAGCCCGAATCAAGGATGGTTTTTGGAAACTACAGCAATACAGAACACCATATCGGATGGATTTGAAAACAACACAGTTGACACACATTGCCACACTCGACACTCCTGCAAAGCACACTATAAAACACAGCACTTCACACACCACAATCCTATGCATTTAGAATGCCAAAGACTGTAGCCAGAGAACACAATAGAAAAGATATTGAATTAGAATAGGCACTCCTGCAAGTTTTCCCTTATCACATACCACACCCTTCATGAAGAGATGGAATGACCATAGAGCGAAGGTCTGTTCCATGGTATCCATGCACCAGCTGCAGGTACAGAAAACTGGAGGTGGCCCCACACCTCCTTCCTTACAACTCACATCCTGGGAGGAGAAGGTCTTGGCCATCCTGCTCCCTGAGGGCTTGACAGGAATATCTGGGGAAGCGGAGTCTGTTAAGTCACAACACTAAAATATCTCACAAAAATGTATCGCCAAGCATGCTCACTGCTCACTTTTGGCCACCTTCAATGTCACCCCACTCACCAACCCAGTGTCCACCTGTCCGTAGACCACTGGCATCTTACATGTGGACTAGAATCACCTGAGGGAACAATATATGTGTACATTGTGTGTAGTACAGGGATTGACAGCACTACAATTCCTAGCAGGCACTGTTCTACAATTACAAAAACCAGAAGTGTATCATTCTCAAATTTACCTTGTTTGGCAAATCCCTAGTGAAGTGTACCCTACTGAGATGATAACATTTGCATAGTGTGTGGGTAGTACGGGTACTGATAGGACTGATAAGGCCGGGAGGCACTGCTACTGTCACTCCACTCAGCCACCAGAGTGCCCTCTGCTCAAATGACCCTTGTCCCTGAACTCAACATTGAAGTGTACTCACCTGAGAGGTTGATATCTGTATAGTGTGTGGGTAGTGCAAGCACTGACAGGACTGATAAGGCCAGGAGGCACTGCTACTGTCACTCCACTAAGCCACTACAGTGCCCTCTGCTCAAATGACCCTTGTCTCTGATCTCACCATTAAAGTGTACTCACCTGAGAGGTTGATGTCTGTATAGTGTGTGGGTAGTATAAGCACTGACAATACTGCTATTGCAAGAAGGCATTGCTACTGTCACTACAGACACCAGAATAGTGTCCCCTTCTCTGATGACAACAGTATGTGAAAGCTCTTATGTTGTGTATCACTGGGGTAGTTGGCAGCTGCCAGGTATTGTGAAACAGTGAGAGTAACAGAACTGCAACTCACAGCAAACACTGCCCCCCCATCAAGACTCCAAAACTGCATTCTTCCACAAAATACCCTGTGTACCAGGGGCCATATGTAGCAAAACAAAAATTTGCGACTCGCATTTTGCGAGTTGATGCGACTCGCAAAATGTGAGTCGCAAATTGGAATGCAGAGAAAAAAAACGTGCCGAAATAACGACTCGCACCGGACTCGCAACGCAGTGTGCGAGTCCGCAGATTGCGAGGTCGCTTTTTGCGAGTGTGCAAAAAACGAACTTGCAATTAGCGAGTAGATGTCGCAAATTGCGATTACCTTGAAAATTGATTACAGGTGCAGCAGAACACTCCAGAAACCACTCCAGAACACTCTGGAAACACTTCCTGGCACATGATGATGACATCACAGCCAGGAAGTTTACTAATACACCTGGGAGGAGGCAGGACCACACCCTTTTATAACTGCCGAATTTCACACAGGACAAACAGCAGCTGCCATGGAGGGAACACCAAGGAAGAGGAAGCTGAAATTCCCTGAGAGGGAGCTGGAGGTGCTGACAGAGGAATGCTGTCAGCACTATGATGACTTGTTTGGGAGATCAGCCCTCAATGTTCCTGAAGCCACCAAGAAACAGCTGTGGCAGGACATACAGGACAAGATTAATTCCCTGGGGGTGAGCCATAGGACCATAGACGACATCAAGAAAAGGTGGTATGACCTCCGCTCCCGGACCAAGGAGAGGGTGGCTGAAAGGCTCCGGGAGATGAGAGGCACAGGAGGGGGACCATTGTCTGTGCCACCACCCACACCCCTGGAAGAAAGGGTGGAGGAAACCTTGGAGCAGGAGGCAGTGTCTGGATTTGGGGACCTGGACACCTCAGAGCCCAGCACATCAACCGGTGAGTACCATGTGATATGCCTGTACCCCTATCAATGCCATACCCCCACCCACCATGTACACAGGGGCATGCACAACCAAGATAGCTCCATTTCAGGGTAGCAAATGCCAGAATGATGCATTATGGGAAATGTAGTCAAGTAGGCAGTTCATAGGCAAATGTTTATTATTAAGTGTGCAATAGATAGTAGACACTGACAGTCTGTTCCCCATGTCCCACAGGTCTCCAACAAGACACCACCAACACTCCAAGCAGCCAGGCCCATGAGGACACCTCAGGACCCGCCAGCACCCCCACTTGCACGGTCAGCAGCATCCCTGCAGTAGCCACACCTGCTGCAACAATTCCACAAGAGGCTGCCCCAGCAACAGGCAGGGATGAGACAGGTGGAAGCACAGGGCAGCCACCGCTGCGCAGGCGTCGCAGGGCCATACCATCAGGGCTGCAGTCTGCATCCGGGCTACTTCCTCCCAGCACCAGTGAGGCACATCTGCTGCGTGGTCAGCGCCTACAAAATAGAATTTTGGGGAGGATTAGTGGTGTGCTGCACCGCTTCGTGCGCAATAACCATGCCAGCATGCAGCACCTCAACACAAGGATGGACATGATTTGCAATAACACTGGGGACCTTGCCCTTGCCATGAGGGAACTGGCGGGAGGACTACTGGCCCAGGCCGAGGGTGGGCGGCGCAGAGATCGTCAGCTCATGCACAGACTGGACAGGATGGCCACATCCATCGGCAGGCTCGCCATGAACACCACAGGCCTGTCGAGGAGGACAGTTGGGCTGCAAGTGGAGATGGGCCATTTCGCTGGGGATGTGGCTAGGGGCCTGGGACGTCTGACCCACATTATAGAAATGATGGAGACACGGGAAATGTCGAGGGGCACAGGGGAAACACCCCAGGACAGTGAGGAGTGCTCGACAGTGAGCAGTGTCTCTGTCACTGACAGCAGGGTGCTCAGGAGTGGCAGGCAGAGCACCACGGAAGCACCAGGGACCAGCCAGGCTGGCAGGAGGGGCAGAAGGTCTTAGAGATCACCCTGGACCATAAAATGTGGCACATGACGTGAATGTGCCACATGCCTGGTTAGCATTTTCATGCCCATGGACAATCAGTACTTGTGAATAGTTTCATTAATGCACTAATAAAACAGTTATTTTTGTTCCACTTAACAAATGGAGTTTTTGGTCAATAGGTGAGTATGGTGGGAGTTGACACGTACCGTCCAAAATATTGTGTTGCAATGTGTTCCCATCTCAGTCTGCCTTGATTAGCTATACTCATATCCCCATGATGGCGATGTGGTTGTTCTTGCTCTTCATCATCAGGATCTGGGTCTGCAGGGGCGAGAGGTAGCCCACGTCGGGTGGCTATGTTGTGGAGGATGGCGCATGCGACCACAATTTTGAATGCGGTATTGGGGGTGTATTGGAGGGCACCTCCACTGCGGTGGAGGCATCTGAATCTTGCCTTCAGGAGTCCGAAGGTGCGCTCGATGTGGTTCCTGGTCCTCTTATGTGCACTGTTGTATTGCCTCTCTGAATCATTGCTGGGTGTTAAAAACGGAGTCATGATCCAAGGCCTAAGAGCATATGCACTGTCACCTGTTGGGCACAAAAAGTACACTGTTAGGAAGTCCAGATTGTCGTGCACAGTGACCTGTGTGTATGTCTGCAAGTGTCTGTGGCTCTACCTAGGAGGTAACCGTCTCCGAATTCCCCACATTCCAGGCGTTGATGTATCCCACTATGCCTAAAAATGTATGAGTCATGGGTACTGCCTGGAAACTTAGCTACAATGTCCGTGATGACATAATGGGCGTCACAAACAACCTGAATATTGAGTGAGTGGGTACACTTTCTGATGCGGAAAAGGTGTTCTAGATTAGCAGGGGGGCATATTTGAATGTGTGTCCCATCTACACACCCTATGACATGGGGAAAGTGGGCAATGCGGTAAAAGTCCAGCTTGGTGCTGTTCATTTCTGCCTCATTCCTTGGTAAGTATATGAAGTGGGACATGTGCGTGACTAAGGCATCTAGGAAGGCCCTGAGGAACCTTGACACTGCACTTTGGGATACCCCACCTGCCACAGCAATGACCCCCTGATAGCTCCCTGAGGCCAAGAGGTGCAGTGAGCATAGCACTTGCACATGCGTAGGGATGGAGCAGCCACGCAGAGTCTGGTGTTCTAGCTGTGGTTTGAGTAAATCTATTAATTCTAGTATGGCTGCGCTGCTGAAAAAGAGTCTGCCTTGTTCTATATATCTTCTCCTGTCTGTGGCCCCTCCTCCTCCTCTGCTGGGCTGCGTGGACTCTCCTTCTCACTGCTATCAGGTATATCTCCGCCATCTCGTGTAACCCAGATGTAATCTGGGTCTCCTTTTATACTTTGGTAATGGTTACCACCTGCTCTGAGTTAGTGGTAAATGGGACATGCAAACTGGGCTTTTTGCGACTAGTCGCAATTTGCGAGTTGCAATTGCATAAGGTTTGCGACTCGCAAATTGCGACTTGGTATTTGCGGGTCGCAAAATGGGGGCCCAACGGATGCGAGTCGCAAACGGGTCCCATTGCTTTTTGCAAGTCGGAAATGGGCTTTTTGCATCCCATTTCCGATTTTGCACTGTCGCAAATAGCGATTCGGCCCGTTTGCGACTCGCAAAACTTTGCTACATCTGGCCCCAAATCATCACTGAAGTGTACTCACCTGGGAGGAAACCATCAGTATAGTGTGTGTAATACAGGGCGTTACATGGCTGCAACTCACAGGAGGCTCTCTTACTCTCACTCCAAATAGCAGTCCAGTGTACACTTGCCAAAATATCCTTCTTTGGAAATTCACACATGAAGTGCACTCATCTGGGGGGAGATGACATATAACTACTGCATGAAGTGCAGGGAGTGAGATGGCTGCTAAGGCAAGGAGGCTCTGTCTCACAAAATCCAAACACAAACCCAGTGTGCATCTGTCCCAATATCCTTGTTTGTCACAATGAAAGTGTACACACCTAGGAGGATAACTTATGTATACTGTGGAGTAACATTGCTGTAAATTCCAGAAGGGCCAGTCCCTGTAACTCTGATCACCAGGACACTGTACATATGTCACAATGCATTTGTTTGTGAACTCACACATGACCTTTACTCACCTGGGAGGAACCAAGAGACAAGTCATGGTACACTCTGTGATGTGGCTAAACACCTAGATCCATGTTGAGTAGCTAAGCAAAAATGAAATTATTATGGACAGGAAGGATAGCTCAACCTGTGTGCACCCTAAAAACATGAACCAAAGGCTTCAAGACGCATCAACTGAATGGTATTTGGCAGCAGACACATTCACAATGCACTGACCACATGATGACTACAATCCCAGATACTACAAGTGCCAGGGTTTACCTGCATAACAGCCAACTAGGACTTAAAAGGATCAGAGACACATCTTGCCCAGCCACTGTTTTGCCTGCACTGCTGGCAAGATGTAAGTCTATGACATTCCTCCCAAGGGTTAGTGAACTCATACATTCTTCAGCTGGTTGACTGAAATGGATTTGATATATCTCAGAAATGTCAGGTCTGTACAATTGATAACATGTGTACCAGTCACATAAGGAAAACCTGTCAATCCAATATGTACACAGCCTTGGCCAAATGTCACTATAAACTATTGGAGGCAGATGTCACAATACAACCTGTCACATTCTATCTCTCACATCAACAGGTCGAGCTGCCACTGGGAACACCGAGACCACCGAAGAGACTGCCACTACCTCCATGGATGAAGCCCTCAGTGACGATAACATTCCTGGACATCTGGACGTTGAGGATGGTCCTGGCCCATCAGGGCAACCTGATCAGATGACACCAGTGAGCCTCACCATGAGCACATGGACTCCTCACGGCCTGGTTGCACCTACATCTCAGGCAGCAATTCACCACCCCCAACCTGTGCAACAAGGACAGTGACTACCATCTTGTGCCTCCCCAGTCCAGGATCCTGAGTCACAGCAACACACCTCTGACAATGATGGTCCTGGAACCAGTGGTAGGGGGCAAGCAGTGCCAAGGGTGCAGGCACGTGGGGATAGGGTGTGTGGGAGGGATGTCATGGGCCAGCAGCATGGGGCCACTGTGAATGGTCCTGCCCCAGACACCATCAGCCATGGCCTTGAAGCCAGTCAACAACCCCAAAGCGTGATGGGCCAGGTACGTACAAACTTTGGGAAATCATGCACTGGCAGAGGGACTTCTGTCGAGAGTCATTGGAAAAGTGGGAGGCCACAAACACCATCCTGGCCTCCCTATCAGGGGTGCTCAGGGAGATTAGCAGTACCCTGATCAGGGACCATGCACAACACCACATCCCTTCCTTTGGCCCAGCAACACCAGGCCCTTCTACATCAGTGGCAGTCACTGGAAAGGAGGCCCTGTCAGGGGATACCCCTTAGACACCCATGCCTC
This sequence comes from Pleurodeles waltl, assembly GCF_031143425.1. Lineage (NCBI taxonomy): Eukaryota > Metazoa > Chordata > Amphibia > Caudata > Salamandridae > Pleurodeles > Pleurodeles waltl. The sequence goes on from NC_090445.1 coordinate 500,689,311, forward strand.
TGTAGCTGCAGAAACCCCCTCAAGCGGGGACATCCACCCAAGACTTCAGGAGGTACAGATGGCAAGACACCAACCACTGCCACCAAGTGACCTCTTTCTGATTTCACTCCTTGTGTACCAATAATTCACTCTGTTGACTGTTCTCCAACCACGTACCATCTTCCATGGTAGTAGGATGCTGGTCTTTGGACTCCAAATGTTGTGGCATCTACTAATATTATTTCATTCGCTATGACTGATCATCTCGCTTTCATCTTCTGTAGCATCAGTTTTTTATTTCCTGCACCAATGTAAGTAAACTCGCCAAGCAGAAAAACATTGCCTGCTTACTTCTGTTCCACATGTTGAAATGCTGATATGTAAGCCTGTGTGATGCACATGAGGAAGACACAAGATGGTAATGGAAGGAGGGATATGTCACAGGTAGTGTCATGCTGAGGATTAATAGCAACACACTAATACAAGTGTGTGGTCACACCAAACATTTTAATGCACTGTACAGCACATACGCTGTCAAAAAGTCTGGACTGTCATAGTCAAGAATGTCTGAACTATATTGAATCAGGCAAGATATGCCAAAGTACCATCCCCCAGAACACAGAAGAAAGGGCTTTGTCAGACCTTGTCTCTTAGAATAGGCTAACAGATTAGTGGATGTTGTCATCAGCTTGGGTCTTATCACATACCAAAACATGGTCTGCCAACATAAAATAAGCTATGGCACAGCCAGAGGGCAGTAAAACAGGCCCTGATCATGGGTCCATCCCATTACAATGGCAAAGCATCTATCGGTATGATACGACCTATGTCAGTGTCAGTCTTCAACGTCCTGAAGGAACTCTCCAACCCCAGCTCCAACACCAATGACATCCCGCCATCCCAAGACGTCTGCGACTCACTAGCCTCCTACTTCTACCACAACATTGCAGACATCCACGACAGCTTCAGCACCCAGACCCCCCCGGCAACCACCAACACCACAGATTCACCTCCAACCAACCTCTGTGATCTCCGGGACCCCCGTCAACGATAACAATACCATAAAATTCATGAACACAATCCACTTCAGCTCTCCATCTGACCCTTGCCCTCACTGCATCCTCAACAAAGAAAACTCCGTCATCGCCCCCCAACTACGGAAGTTCATCAACAGCTCCTTTGAATCCGCCACCTTTCCGGAGAGCTGGAAACACATTGAGATCAACGCCCTCCTCAAAAAACCCATGGCGGACCCAAAGGACCTTAAGAACTTCCGTCCTATCTCCCTGAGCCATGATGGACTAAACCCGGGAAATGGGTACAGAACTGTGAAATGTAGAGATCCCCCAAACAAACCACTTGGACATTGATAGAATGGTACAGCTTTCTGTTGCATTAAACTTGTTCATTGCCATGAGGTGGGACTAAGGCAACATGTGTACCATCAATGGCTCCCACCACATGTGAGATGTGTGCTAAGCCATAGAAGTCAGCCTTCACATGGGTCAAATCCTCACGTTGAGGAAAGTAGACATAGCTGTCCTGGTGTTTCAACAGTGCTGAGAGTACACCCTTCTAAACCAGACTGGCTTGGACATCCCAGCAGATAAAGACACTGTATTTTGGAAGGACCCTGTGGTCAGGAAGTGCAAAGCTACCAAAACTTGTGCAATGGATGGTATGCTGTTTAGATGACGAATAGCAGGCTTCTGATCTGGCTCTAACCGATGACAGAGGTCCACAATTGTTAGCCAAATTAGACAGTAGATCTGGATGATGTTGAGTTCTTCCATTTTCTGAGATCTGGCAGTGGACGACAGACAGGAGGTTGCCTGACCCTTCCCCTCCCTGAGTACCTGGGTGTGATAAGACATGAGTATTGCCATTATTCAATTTGTCCCTTGCAATGTAAAAATATGACAAGGCGTGTATTGAGGCTTGAACATGATACACAGTACCCATCACAACTGATAATCATACAGCAGTCCCATGTCACTCCCTTGCTTTGCCATACATGTGTACACATCATGTAACTGGTCATCAACAATTGTGCAACAAAATATGCCTCTCAGACTGTGACTTGGTGCCCCAAGAATTAACTGTGCCCCAATGCCAATCGCCATATATGCCTAGCAATGTACAACAATGGTGTCTTAGTAGTCGGAGCTACATGACAGGAAAAGACAAGCAGTTATTGATGCGAAACACAACTATTTCGGAAGGTGTCTGAGCCATAGAACACATTTCAGGCCTCTAAAATGGCAGATGCCTGACCTACTCCACAGGAAAATAGGAACAACTCACGACTGCCAGTAGAGTTCATCATGGTGGTCACAACCACTGTGGACACAGCCATATGTTAACGTTGATGCCGGTGGTGGTCGTAGGCCAATGCTGTGTCTGCTGGCTGTAATGGCTGCGTATGTGGTGGACGTGACCACCATGTTCTGCAAAATCCCTCACTTGACTCCTGACGCTGTTGCCAGCAAGACCTCCACCACTTGGTCTGCTGTGTAGCACCTCTGGGAGCAATCATGCCATGTCCAGCAAGGGATAGTGCCCCAGGCTTGTCACCAGAGGAGTTGGATAAGCTAGTGTCTGAGGTCTTACCTCTGCATGAACAGCTCTATGGTGCATCAGAGGAGCTGGTAAGAGCCTCATGTGCACAGTTGTCTCTGTACTTCGACACATATTCCTTCTTCAGAGGCTAGAGTGTGACCATGTGTCAGAATGTGAACTCAAAGCCCTGTCGGTGCAGTCAGTGTGCATTAATGGGGAAGTAAATGTGCATGTATTTGTGTTCAGTGCCATGTGTTGAGTTCTGATACACTGTGGCATATGTATGTATTGAGTGTTCCCTGATCCACCTTGTGCTGGGTGCACATAACTAGGTGAGGTGACATGCCAGCCATCCTCAGACATCTCTTACTTCATGGATATTATCAATGTGATGGCATATGTGTTTGAATGACAGCATGGGCAGTGTATGCATGTTGTATGTGTCAGTTGTGTATAATGTGAGCTATCTGTATGCTGACACAGACATTTCATACCACATGTGATCTTGCTAAACTGTTGTTTGGAAGGCATATCCTGACTTTCTCTGCCCCTCAGGTTGGCACAAAAACACCACATGCCAATTGTCTGTTGGCTACACAATGTACTGTCATGCACGGAAGTGTTGGAAATGAAGTTTCATGTAGGTCTATCTGCTAGCTTACGGAGACCAGGGCCTGTCAAATGTATCTCACTGTATTTATCCAAGTCTGGGCTGGTGTTGAATCACTTTTTATGCATCTGTGGCACCGTGCCCACTATCTGTAAGCCAGCACTTCATGTTATGAGGCCAAATCTTGCCTCAGTGCTAATATACAGCAGATTATGGCTCTGTCCTCTGATAAGAATGTACATGGTTTTAGGGGACAGCTGATGTTATGTGACTAATGTGTACTTGGCAGCTCTGTCAATGTGTGTTTCAGAACCTTGACAGGTCCCTTGATCCCTCAGCCCTGTATCACCTTCATACAGGTTATATGTGTCCTGTGCAGACTGATTGCATTTCTGACATTGCATAAGTGCAAACTGTGTGTTTTTTACTGATAGCCCATGATATGTGACTCAGTTGTCTGGTCACATTGCAGAAAATGTACAATGCATGCCTATGTTATTCTGAAGGTAATCTATGTTTTTATGGACACATAGGTCAAAACGTGTGTTTTGTGTTGATGGTGAGACACACAGGCCCTCCACCCCCTGAAGAGGCATGTATGTATGCATTGTATTTGCACATGACCACACATGGACAGGCTAGACTCTTGCTGTGCCCATCATGCCAATCATGTTATTGTTACCCATGTGTGATGCTACAGTTTGTACTGGGGCAGTAGCCTGTAGGGACTCTATGCAGAGGATCATTCTCACAGATTGTGAGTGTTTTGATGCATTCATGGCTGAGGGGTTTACTTTCCAAAAGCCACATAGGTGTGATATGTCTCATAGTGTTTCTGATCTATGTCAGATTGCTAGAGATTTCAGTCGACCTAGATGTCAGTTGACCTACCTAGTCAGTACAGGGCCTGATCTGGGTAGTGGGTAGGTCTGCATATTAGGAAGTGTTTGTAGTCATCTCCCTGTAATCAATGACTGCTATATGCCACACTTGGGATGTATGGGGAAGACAGGATGTTCTCATCTTAATATACTGACATGTATGTGACTCAGCCATTTTGGATGGGACTTGACATAATTTCTTGTCTTGTCGTTTGCATTCATGCAGGTCATGTGTCAAGGTATATGTGTATGTAGACATCTTCCAACCAGGAGCTAATCATCTTCAGGTTATGATGGGTGTTGGTGCCTCACTGCAGTTTGTGATGTGTAGGTGTCCATCATACATATGACATGGCTTACATAGCCATTTGTGTACAGTTGTAGCAAACTACTTCCCCTTGGTGAATGGGGGATATTTCAATTGACATGAACGATGAGTCATCAGTGTTACCAATATTCTTTGTGCCTACATGTCAGCATGTGTCCCTTTCTCATTTCTATGCTGCAGTTCCATGCATGTTCTACCTATGTTGATGGGATGATGTCTGTATTCCATCACATATATAAACATTGGAAACTGTTAGTGGTATAGTAAATCTACAATGGGAGTCAATTTCATGTGGTGCCACAGACAAGAGTTGCCACCACTGTTCATTGTTTGACATCTACCTTAAAGCATCATAGTATGTTGTAGAGTTCCTTCACGACGTTGAAAAGCTCCTTGTGGCTGTTTACATTGTTGTTGATTTGGTCTTTGAAGGCGGTTATCTTGGCGGCTCGGATGAGTTAGTGGTGTCTCCGGATGGTGTTTTTGAAAGCTGTGTGGTTTGATAGAGTATGATCTTGGCTCTACTTTCTTTCGAGTCTTCGGCAGGTTTGCTTAGATCTGTGGAGGTTGGTGGTAAACCAGAAGGCCTTTCTGTCGGTGCGTCTGTTGGAGGGATTCTTGATTGCGGCAAGAGTATTGGCACAGGTGTCGACCCATTGCTTGAAATTGCGGGCAGCCGCATCAATGTCGGTGGTGTCTATGGGAGGGTTCCTGGAGAGGGTCACAATAAGTTGGTCTTCGCGACCATGTTCCAACTTCGGTAAGGGATCCGTTGTGGGTGGTGGTGTGTTGTGGGTTTGTTGAAGGAGAAGTGGATGCAGCGGTGATCTGTCCAGTGGAGTTCAGTGGTGTGGCTGAAGGTCAGTTGTTCCACTTGTAGACATGAATCTGATTCTCTCACATTCTTTGACAGATAGTTCAAGATAACTGTCAAAGACAATGTTCAGTTCTTGCAATGTGCACACTGACTTTGATATTTGTAAAACAGTCTGAACGATCTCTCCGAAGATTTGCATGGATGAAATCTTGACCATTCGCAATTGGGAATTATAGTCCACAGCAGTTTTCAATAAGGACACCTTTTTAAACTGAAATTATTCAGTGAAAGGTGTTTTTTTTAGCTCCTGTATGAGTTTGTGCTTCACTGGTTAGGTTGCAGCATCTCCATCAAAGAATATCCTTGATAAATGTACTCCTTTCGTTTGCTACATCCATAACTTGATGTGCTTGCAAAAGTTGTTTTTTGTAGACTATTTTGTAGTGGCTGGTTGGAAAAAAAACTGCTACTATGGCAATTAAAGCATGGAAGTTTAGCTTTAGTGATTAAGTCAAACAGCTTTTTCTCTATCAATACAAATCTCTCTTGCTTCAGTTCTGCACGTTCGATCCATGTTCCAGAACATCTAGTAGACGTGTCTTTATATTGTTATCCACCCATTGTTTGGTCACGAAGTTGTGTAGTCGCACAGGCTGAGTCATTTCAAAGAGGTTTCCTTGTTGCCGCATGAAATGAGGAAGGCAGTAAACATTTTTATTTTAAGCGTTCCCCTTTTTATCCCACAAGTTTATGGTGAGGAACAGTTTCATGAAGGTCCATTAATTTTGAATTTGTTATCTCTTTGACAACATTGCAAATAGAAAGGACTTCATGGTAAACTAGCTGCCATTGAGCAACATATTCACGTCTGACCAACAATTCCCTTGAAGCTTTTCTGTGATCTCTGAATCATCTGTTCCAGTTCCATATCTGGAGCCACATCATTGAACCTTCCCCCTCTGTCTTTTACTACAAAATGTCTTTGGATGACTTTTCTGTAGAGGTATTGTTTTTCCACCTGTATCTTCTTCACACTTTCCAAATACAAGGGCCCATACCTCAGGTAGTTTACACAATCAAATTTGTAAAACACAATAATCAGTGACTCCACAATCTTCATGTGCAGCTCTTAATCATCTTCCCAATCACCATGTACCAAGTTTCTCACTAGAGCTACCATGTGTAAAACATCGCCCAAGTAATTGCTTAGTTATGATTTTTCTTCACATTCATTGGCAAACTCTTCAAACTTGGTTTTCATGTTTTCCAATTTTGAACTGAGTGTATTGAACATTGCCTAGCTTTGCATTATGTCTTTTGAATGAAGTGCACCCTGTACCTTGTTCACTTCTGAGATAAGATGTGCAAAACATAATTTGTCGTTCTTGTTTCAGAAAGCATTCCAACGCATTGTTTCTATAGTCTCAGATATGATGAGCATGCCTTATACCGAACAAACATAATTGAGTCCCGCTCATTACTGACTGGACAGTTTTGATTCTAAAGATTTCAGCCCCAATAAGTGCATCATCTATGCCACATTCACTGAGGTAACTTCCTGCACTCTGCAACACAACTTTTGTCACGTGGAAAACACCCATCTTTAGATAAAGATCATCAAATTCTACTGGATTGCTCATAAAAATGTCACATACAATACAGTAAACACCTTCATTGCAGAATATTGGCAGGATATGCTGGTTTTCAAGCTGAGCATGAACATTTTGGAAATATTTTAGAGCTGTGTATACTGTTGCATGGTTTGTGACTGGAAATGGTAATACTGTTAAAAATCCAACCTTCTTCAGGGGAACGTTACTCTGGGAGATCAGAGCATGAATTCCAGCCAACAGAGGAACGTGCTTTTTTTCACCCTTCAGTCCACACCGAATAAGCAATATGATAAACTCAATTAAACCAGCTTAGGGGACCGCAGCATCAGGTAGGAAAAGATCCATGTCCTCAGCCACTCTGAAACTTTTTGATAGACTGAGATGTGTGTGATGGCTTGTACTAATTTTGCACATGTTGACAAGACAGTTGGGTTATCCCCTTCTGTGCCGCGGGCGTAATGGTTACATCCTGCGGCACAGTGCTGCTGTGCCCAGGACGTAACCATTACGTCCTGGGCACACAGCCCAGAGGGAGAACTAGCGCTCCCTCTGTGGGGTTCCCACCACCCCCCCAAGGCAGAGATGGAAGGGGAAGCCTTTCCCCTTCCACCCCTGATGCCCCCCACCCCCCCTGTGACATCAGCACGCGATCGCGCGCTGTTTGTCATAGGGCCTCCTCCCATCAATCGGAAGAGAAATGCTTTGCATTTCTCTTCCTATCACGTAGGGGAGGCCGAGAGAGGCTTCAAAGGGAAGGAAAGTTATTTCCTTCCTTATGAAGTCTCTCCCTGCGTTTTGGCAGCCGGATTAAAAGAAATCCGGCTGTCAAAACGCCCACTAGACACCAGGGATTTTATTTAAAAAAGGAAATTGGAATGAGGGAGCGACCCCTTGGGCAAGGGTCGCTCCCAGGGGTGGCATTTTTTTTAAGGCCTTTTCTGGCCCCCCTGGGGGCAGATCGGCCTATTATTAGGCCGATCTGCCCCCAGGGGGCAGAAACCTCTAGGCACCAGGGATAATTTTTTTTTTTTTTTTTTGATTTTGTTTAGTTTTTTGTTTTAGAGGTGGGGAGCGATCTCTTAGGCAAGGGTCGCTCCCATAGGGGGCAAATTATATTTAGGCCATTTCTGCCCGCCTTGGGGGCAGATTGGCCTATTTTTATGAGGCCAATCTGCCCCCAAGGAGGACAGAAACCACTAGACACCAAGGATTTTATTTTATTTTTTTGTGAATTTCACGTAAGGGGACCGACCCCTTAGGCAAGGGTCGTTCCCCTGGGGGCAAATTTATTTTAGGCCATTTCTGCCCCCCAAGGGGGCAGATCAGCCTATTTTAATTAGGCCAATCTGCCCGCAAGGGGGGCAGAAACCAATAGGCACCGGGGATTTTTGTTGTTGTTGTTGTTTTACAGATGGGGAGCGTCCCCTTAGGCAAGGGTCGCTCCCCTGGAGGGGCAAATTGTATTTAGACCATTTCTGCCCGCTTTGGGGGCAGATCGGCTGATTTTAGGTCAATCTGCCCCCAAGGGGGGCAGAAACCACTAGGCACCAGGGATCTTTTTTTTTGCGCCGTCACACAAGGGGAGCGACCCCGTAGGCAAGGGTCGCTTCCCGGGGGGCACATTTATTTTAGGCCATTTCTGCCCCCCCTGGTGGCAGATCAGCCTATTGTTATTAGGCCCATATGCCACCGGGGGGACAGAAACCACTAGGCGCCAGGGTTAATTTTTTATTTGTGTTTTTTTTTTTTGTTTGTTTGTTTTTTTAGAGATGGGGAGCGACCCCATAGGCAAGGGTCGCTCCCCTGGAGGGGCAAATTTTATTTAGACCATTTCTGCCCACTCTGGGGGCAGATCGCCCGATTTTAGGTCAATCTGCCTCCAAGGGGGACAGAAACCATTTGGCACGAGGGATCTTTTTTTTTTGCGCCGTCACGCAAGGGGAGCGACCCCGTAGGCAAGGGTCGCTCCCCGGGGGGTTTGGGGGCAAATTTATGTTAGGCCATTTCTGCCCCCCTCTGGGGGCAGATCGGCCTATTGTTATTAGGCCAGTCTGCCCCCAGGGAGGGCAGAAACCTCTAGGCGCCAGGGCACATTTGTTTTTTTTTTGTTTGTTTTTTTAGAGATGGGGAGCGACCCCTTAGGCAAGGGTCGCTCCCCTGGAGGGGCAAATTGTATTTAGGCCATTTCTGCCTGCTTTGCGGGCAGACCGGCCAATTTTAGGTCAATCTGCTCCCAAGGGGGGCAGAAACCACTAGGCACCAGGGATCTTTTTTTTTGCGTCGTCAAGCAAGGGGAGCAACCCCGTAGGGAAGGGTCACTCCCCAGGGGGGAGAGGGTGCAAATTTATTTTAGGCCATTTCTGCCCCCCCTGGGGCCGGCTGAGCTAGAGGCCAAAATCCACAGGTAGGCACTTTTCAAAAAACACCTCTGTTTTCTGTGAAAAAATGGGATGTGTCCACGTTGTTTTTTGGGCCATTTACTTTTGTGGGCGCTAGGCCCACCCACACAAGTGAGGTACAATTTTTATCGGGAGACTTGGGGGAACACTGGGTGGAAGGACATTTGTGGCTCCTCTCAGACCCCAGAACTTTCTTTCACCGAAATGAGAGGAAAAAGTGTTTTTTTTTGGCAACATTTTGAGGTTTACAAAGGATTCTGGGTAACAGAACCTGGTCAGAGCCCCACAAGTCACCCCATCCTGGATTCCCCTAGGTGTCTAGTTTTCAGAAATGTGCTGGTTTGGTAGGTTTCCCCAGGTGCCGGCTGAGCTAGAGGCCAAAATCCACAGGTAGGCACTGTTTCTGTGAAAAAATGTGATGTGTCCATGTTGTGTTTTGGGCCATTTTCTTTCGTGGGCGCTAGGCCTACCCACACAAGTGAGGTACCATTTTTATCGGGAGACTTTGGGGAACGCTGCGTGGAAGGAAATTTGTGGCTCCTCTCAGATTCCAGAACTTTCTGTCACCGAAATGTGAGGGAAATGTGTTTTTTTAGCCAAATTTTGAGGTTTGCAAAGGATTCTGGGTAACAGAACCAGGTCAGAGCCCCACAAGTCACCCCATCTTGGATTTCCCTAAGTCTCTAGTTTTAAGAAATGCACAGGTTTGGTAGGTTTCCCCAGGTGCCGGCTGAGCTAGAGGCCAAAATCTACAGGTAGGCACTTTGCAAAAAAAACCTCTGTTTTCTGTCAAAAAATGGGATGTGTCCACGTTTTGTTGTGGGGCATTTCCTGGCGCGGGAGCTAGGCCTACCCACACAAGTGAGATATCATTTTTATCGGGAGACTTGGGGGAACGCTGGGTGGAAGGAAATTTGTGGCTCCTCTCAGATTCCAGAACTTTCTGTCACCGAAATGTGAGGAAAATGTGTTTTTTTAGCCAAATTATTAGGTTTGCAAATTATTCTGGGTAACAGAACCTGGTCAGAGCCCCACAAGTCACCCCATCTTGGATTCCCCTAGGTCTCTAGTTTTAAAAAATGCACAGGTTTGGTAGGTTTCCCTAGGTGCCGGCTGAGCTAGAGGCCAAAATCTCCAGTTAGGCACTTTGCAAAAAACACCTCTGTTTTCTGTCAAAAAATGGGATGTGTCCACGTTGTGTTTTGGGGCACTTCCTGTCGCGGGCGCTAGGCCTACCCACACAAGTGAGGTACCATTTTTATCGGGAGACTTGCGGTAACGCTGGGTGGAAGGACATTTGTGGCTCCTCTCAGATTCCAGAACTTTCTGTCACCGAAATGAGAGGAAAAGTGCTTTTTTGGCAAAATGTTGAGGTTTGCAAAGGATTCTGGGTAACAGAACCTTGTCAGAGACCCACAAGTCACCCCATCTTGGATTCCCCTAGGTGTCTAGTTTTCAGAAATGTGCTGGTTTGCTAGGTTTCCCCAGGTGCCAGCTAAGCTAGAGGCCAAAATCCACAGGTAGGCACTGTTTTCTTTGAAAAAATGTGATGTGTCCATGTTGTGTTTTGGGCCATTTCCTTTCATTTTTATTGGGAGACTTGGGGGAACATAGAATAGCAAAACAAGTGTTATTGCCCCTTGTCTTTCTCTACATTTTTTCCTTTCAAATATAAGACAGTATGTAAAAAAGACATCTATTTGAGAAATGCCTTGTAATTCACATGCTAGTATGGGCACCCTGGAATTCAGAGATGCAAATAACCACTGCTCCTCAACACCTTATCTTGTGCCCATTTTGGAAATACAAAGGTTTTCTTGATAGCTATTTTTTACTCTTTATATTTCAGCAAATGAATTGCTGTATACCCGGTATAGAATGAAAACCCACTGCAGGGTGCAGGACATTTATTGGCTCTGGGTACCTAGAGTTCTTGATGAACCTACAAGCCCTATATATCCCCACAACCAGAAGAGTCCAGCAGACATAATGGTATATTGCTTTAAAAAATATGACATTGCAGGAAAAAGTTACAGAGTTAAACGTAGAGAAAAATTGCAGATTTTTTCACCTCAATTTAAATATTGTTTTTTTTCAGTTGTTATTTTCTGTAGGAAACCCTTGTAGGATCTACACAAATTACCCCTTGCTGAATTCAGAATTTTTCCTACTTTTCATAAATGTTTCGGTTTCTGGGTTCCAGCATTGGTTACATGCCCATTTCTGTCACTGAGTTGAAGGAGGCTGAAAGCACAAAAAATCGTAAAAATGGGGTGTGTCCCAGTAAAATGCCAAAATTGTGTTGAAAAATTGGGTTTTCTGATTCAAGTCTGCCTGTTCCTGAAAGCTGGGAAGCAGGTTATTTTAGCACAGCAAACCCTTTGTTGATGCCATTTTCAGGGGAAAACCACAAGCCTTCTTCTGCAGCCCCTTTTCCCCATTTTTTTGAAAAAAACTAAATTTTCATTGTATTTTGGCTAATTTCTTGGCCTCCTTCTGGGGAACCCACAAAGTCTGGGTACCTCTAGAATCCCTAGGATGTTGGCAAAAAGGACACAAATTTGTGAGGGCCTAAGCGCGAACAGCCCCAAATAGCCAAATAAAAGCCTTGGCACAGGAGGGGGAAAAGGCCTGGCACCGTAGGGGTTATCAGTTTGCAGCTTTGTTTGTTTATGCCTACCACTGACATTGTTTGTATTCCAGCAGCTACTTCATAGGTACATCTTGAAAAAGTACCATGGCAGTGTCATGTATGCTGAACGTTCCAGACAAAGAAGAGATGTCTTCAAAATCAAAATTATCAAGCACAGCAATTGCAATTCCTTTCCTGATAAAGTGACTTGGAAGTGGTATGCTGTCGTATTCACAAGATTTTACAGCATTAATTGCTTACAAGTTCCTGCTCTGTACTATGTCATTATAACTTGTTGATATACCAATCCTATGCATTGGAGTGATTAGCTCTCTACTTTTGCACTTGTCATAGACTGCCTGGGCTGTCATCATGTGTAGCAGAGGTTTCTTTTTTACGTGATGTAATTCATAAAACATGATTTGGAAGAAACAATAGATTTGCACAGCATAAGCCTGTTGGTTTAGGGAATTGACTTCCACTTCTTCACTTATATCTTCAAAGTGATCATCAATGTTGTCGGCTTTTGTCCCGAACTCAAGAACTTAAGTTTGTAACAGTTTTGCTTCGCTGATATTAACCAATGACGTAAAAAACTTGAACACAACATCAGTCATTCTTGTTGACTCCCATGATTTGCTGAGCTCGGGGACATCACAAAATTTGTCATTAAGTCAAAAATCTAAATCTTTCAGGACATTTTGGAAAATGGTTCCTGATGATTTTTTTGCATCCTGTGATCTTATTTTGGCAACAAGAACTTCAAGAGTCAAATCAGCAGAGAACGCCATAAGTGGTTCATTTTTTTTGTTAGAATGACAAAAACAAATTCTGTCATTTTACATTCTCACCAGAAAAATCTTAATTTCATTACTATGGATGAATACAGTTTCATCAATGTTGACCATTATTTCTCTGATCTCACTGAGTGTGAACCCGTAGCCGGCACCCAAGACTGGCTTTGTAACTTAATTTGCTTTTTCAAAGAGCGCAAATTTAACTGAAGGCTGATGGTTATGTTGCTGATGGGAGCTCATTGTACATTCATTTTTAAGAAGGTATGCACACATGCAGTTTGGTTGGGCATACAAATCCGCTGCAAATACATTCACCTCGCTGTTTAGATCAGCTACCCTGCTAAAAACGTCATCTTGGAAGAAACTAGCTGCAGATAAAAATATGTTTACCCTTTGAGACTTACATACTCTGTAATTTGTTCTTAATCAGTCCCTTAGGCCCTTGTTCTGGCTAAAGCCACAGATAACACATTGAAAATCTTCTGCTTTCTGATCAGTTGATGGAGGTGGACGAGGGATAGCCATCGATCTTCTCAGAGGATGGGCATTGGGTTTGGTTGTCGGTATTCACTGGTTTCTGATATTTTGTGACACATTTTCTCTAAGCCTTTTTCCATTGTATACAACTTGTAGCACTTGTTACAATGATAAAATATTTGACCCTTTTTCACCTATCAGTTTTAATTTTTTGTGAACTTCGTCTTTGCTTATTTCTGCAACATTTCAAACACTCCTCTGTCCAGCCGCAGTTGATGTTTGCTTTTCTTTCAGATTTGTTTGGCATATCACACATTTCTTTGTTGAAGAAGTCCTCAGATTTTGTAGTTAGCAACACTCTGTCAGGAGATAAAGGTACAGAACACTTCTGGACATGTTGATTCTTTGCCAGGAAGAAGAACTGCTGTGCTGCCCCTCAGCTGAACTGCTGCTCTGAAGGAGTTGATACCCTGCTCTGCTGACTTGCTGCCTGCTGCCCTCTTATCTGGACGAAAAAGACGGACCTGCCTCAGCTGAACCCACAGTGACTCCAAGGGCTTGTTGGCTGGCCTCCTGATCTGAAGCCTGAGGGACATAACAAGCTTACAATAACCTTAAATCTACAGCTGGACTTGGCCATTTGTGAGTATTCCTTGATGCAGGCCTTCGCATTCTTTGTTGACAGGATCCTCGACGACGATGACGGACTCTGCATTGCAGCCCTCCAGTACCTCAGAACTGAGGCATCTCTCCAACTGAGCAATGCCTCTCTTACTACAGACTTTGCACTTAGAGATCTCATCAATGGTATCCTTGATATCGACAGAACAGGACATCACACCTCAGCCTCACTGCATCTCAGAACCATTGCTTAGCCTCGGCTGTGCAATGCAGCTTCGACGCAGATCTATGCAAAGCTCCGCACCCAAGATTTAAGGTATTCTGTTCAGCAGGCCTAATTGAGTCCCTGTTGTCAGCCACCCTCCGTCATGATCAGCCTGAACTTATGACTTTGTTCAACTTTGTTCTGGTCTGGCACAACCGGAAATCCACAGTTGAGGCTTTATTCCTTTTAGGGCTATTTTATCAAAAAAATATTTTGTGTGGTGTTTTCACTGTTTTACTGTTTGAAGTGTTGCACAAATTCTTTGAACATTGCCTTTAAGTTAAGCCTGATTACTCTGTGCCAAGCTACCAGGGGACTGAGTACAGGGTAATTTGCGGTTGGCTTGTGCCTTACCATGACTAGAATTGTAACTGCTGCTTGACCAAGGCTCACACCCCAGTTAACCAGTAACCCAAATTCTAACACATGTGCACAAACAAGGTGATAAAATGGGGAAACTGTTAGAATGGTTGGTCAATAGAGATGCCTCTATTAGATTCATCCTATTGATCCATACTGATTTTCCATGGTATTTCTCCGATAGTCACTTAGTACTATAGGTGCTTGTATTGAATGATTCCTCCTCCAGCTATTGAGGACTCTTGTACAAAAATCAATGCTATATCCATGCCAGGTCTCTCCAGCGAGGCTTGTGCTGAACTGGACATCCCAGCCACCATCAAGGAAATACTGGCAGTGAGTGCTGCCTCTCCCTCCAGAAAATCCCAGGCCCCATTGGCATCCCTACAGAATTCCTAAAGCGTCTGTGGTAGCACTCCACTTACTGAATATGTCAACGGCGACTCCTCCGCTATGGTGGAGAAGCATCACCCCCACCAGCAGCAAACAATGAAACAATGAAACAATGCTCATTATCGTTTTATTTTTGAATGCGCAGGGCCATGTGGTGATGACAGCCATGGAGGGGAGTGATGTGCACTCCCCTCACTGGTCATGTATGTTTGGCCTGCCGTCTTGGGCCGGCGAAACACACATGCGCACTGTGCTCTTCCCAATCCAGCACTGTGTTGCCAGGTTGGAGAGAGCAGGCATAGGCTCCCAGTTTGCCTGAGAACAACAAGCCAGGGTGCTCCGGCCAATCCTAATGCTGCTTTCATGCAGCATTAGGATTGTCCTCAGGGAAGGCTGGGAGCCTGTGCCTGCAGTGATTAAGGAAAGTGTTTTTTATTATTTTATTTTTTTAATTTAATGTTTGTTTATTTATTTTCCAACTTGAGGGGTTCCTCTGGCCTGATGAGTCAGAAGATATAGTATCACTCTGTGCAAATGACTTGCTGCTCTACATACTGAAGGGAGACAGCTCATTGTCAAGGCTACAGAAGATATTCTGGATTATTTGTAGGCATCAGGCCTTGTGATTAACTGGCATAAGTCAATTTTCGTACAGATACTAGACAATAGATCACAGCCCACTTTGTGTCTCTCCATGCAGATGGTAGACGATCACTTCAGGTATTGGGGCATAACAGTCACTCTGCATGTATGAGAGATTAGACCTGCGGTAGCCTCCTTTTACGAAGCAGTATTGTAATGTGATATACTGGCAACAACTCTATGACCTAACTGCTGGGGCAATCCAGATGCCCGGGACCCGTTGTCCAAGAGTGGGGATACTGTGTATCATGGAAGGGTATCATGGTTTTTATGGACATGTGAGCTTCAACCAGAGCACAACGGACGCTGGCTGGCATTGGCTTTTTGGTCTCTAAATTTGACATAGCCTGGCACTGGAGCCAGGCAACAATCTGCCAGTCAAGGAGTGGCTAGATGGTATGAAATACTGCACCATGCAGAATGTATGTGTTGACCTGGCCCGTTCCACTGGGTCATTCCCCAAACTTTTTGCCTTCTCCTAATTTTTCTGATTTTCTGACCCTTATTGGCTGACGTTATGACTCTGGTCACTTCATCACTGCTAATCAGTGTCAAGTGCATGTGCTCTCCCTTGTAAACTAGGTATGATTGGCTTATATCTGATTGGCACATTTAATTTACCTATAAGTCCCTTGAACAGTGGTATCCCTATACCCAGAACCTGTAAATTAAATGCTACTAGTGGGCCTGCAGAGCAGCTTGCGCCACTCACAGAAGTAGCCTTTCAAACTTATCCCAGGCCAACTAGTGCAGGACCTGTGTGTGAAGTTTACTTTTACAGGGACCTGGCATCTAAATGTACTTACCAGGCCCAGAACTCCCCTTTTACTATATATAAGTCACCCCTAAGGTATGCCCTAGCTAGCCCTATGAGCAGGGTGCTATATAAGTAGAAGGCAGGACATGGGCCTTGTAGCGTAGCCTGTTATGGTAGTGACAAAAAGCCTATTTTGGTTTCTCACTGCTGTGAGTGGTGCTTTCTCATAGGATTGCATTGGAAATACTCTGCCTTATGTCTAGGGGGTATTGTCTGATTTCTGAGGGGTAGTGTAGGCATGTTTGGCATGGGTGTAACAGTGATAAGAAATGCTGCTTACTGGTGTAGAAAGTGAGCATTTCTCTGTGCTTATGGCTCTGGTGTTTTGCAGCATGACTCTAATCCACGTCTGGGCAGAGTGACAATTGCGCTTTGTGCATACTTTTTAGACAGCCATGTGACTACTGTTGAATTCTGCAGAGTAACAGCACTGTGTAACATTCTGACAACTGCTTAGGTAGCAGGTTATTAATGACATGTTGTGTTTGGTCTAATGATATTGTGTACAATAGAGTTTATTTTTCTAAAATTTGGTGTTGTGTTTCCTTTGTGGTTGGGATAGTGCATCACATGTGTTGTGTGTTTTCTGCAAACGCTTTACACATTGCCTCTGGGATAGGCCTGACTGCTCTTGCCAAACTACCAAGGGGGTGAACAGGGGTTATCTTGGATGTGTAACTCCCTCGCTCCGACTAGAGTGGGTGGTTTCTGCGTGGCTTTGGTGTATACCCTAGCCAACCAGAAACCCCACTTCTAACAGTATGATATGCATGTTCAGGGTTTGTGAATTATACGGAATTTTGGAGCCCTTGGGCTTCATATCAAGACCTCTTTTATACCATATGTATGAATGGGATAAGGATGAGTGAAGTGTTTGTATACGTGATATAACACTGTGCATCCTTTGCATGGGCTCAATGCTAAACGTAATACACCGTCTTGTGGATTTACTGTCTGCGTAGGAAGTAAAAATTATTGATACAACAGCAAAAATGAGTGAAGTTATAGACAATTCGGCTTTCTATTAAGAACTGGAACTTTCAATATGCCTTTTTATAATTCGTGTTCCTCATTTTCACCATTTTGTGAATGTAAATTGCAAAGCTTTCCTTTACGATTGTGTCGTATGTCCTATGCTAATGTAAGCCCTCATCTCTATATTTCAAGAATAGTGAACAAGAGAATAAAGAGAAAGAGAGAAGAATGATTAATTACTTTGTTAATGTTGTTTTATTATTATTTGGCAATGTTCAGTTCCTATATGTCATCAAATTCACAGAAACACTTTGTTAAAAAATGGAAAAAGAGAAACTGCAAACAACCTGAATTTTGTGACTGAGAACATCCAGAAACATTGATGCAAACCAGACTGGTGGAATGGATAATTATAGGAGTTGGTCATTATGAAAAGATAAATATGATGGTCAGCAACAGCATCTACATCATGCCAGGAGCAGTGCAACTAGGGGAGTACTTAAAAGCTATGTTTGAAGAGTATTGAGTGGTGCTAGCGCAGGTGTGTTAATACAACTCATTAATGAGTGTCCATGTATTCTAAATAAGGGGTTTGTGTCGAAAATACAATAATGTAGAAAAATAATGCACGCATTTGCTAATGTGATTACGAAGAGTGACCACCATTGTTCACAAAGTGTACTTATTAGTAGATTAATAATGTAACATTTTGAATATATGTTTGACTAATGTAGTAATATGTCATATTAAAAGTTATGCATTATGTCCTAGCTTTATTAATTGTAGGCCTTAACTTGGTGAATGCCTTGGCCTACTTGCTAGGACTCATGTCAAAGCTGTATTTCTTAAAGTTGAATAAATGACTGTGCTAGAGAGTTAAAAGTGTAATTTTCCATTATGCATTGTTTAAATGTGCTCATAACTAAAGGTTCTCATGAGAACTGACTGCTAGAAAATGCTGTTCTTGCTAATGTAACATTTTGTGTGTAATGTGTGTGAGACTGACTTTCTCAGGAGAAGAACAATGGAGATACTGTCTGGAGTAGAAGCTGCAACAATATTGTTACCTGACAAGCCGGATGATGAGGACATTGTAGGACAAACCAATCAACAATTTGTGAAGGGAGTAATAGTAGAATTCATAGATTTGGAGGTTTAGTTTTATTGGACAAAGTGTGAACATGGGATTAACTGTAATAGTTTTAATTTAACAGAACTGCACGGAAAATAACCAAGCATTCTACATTTGCCATAGCTTAGTCTTGCCCATTTTGCATCTTGACAAGAGACATGCTTAACTTTACTGCTTAAAGTCTTTGCGTTTCCTGAACTTTGATGCTGAATCCTGATTGTCTTGCTGATCGACTGATGTCCTGAGGACGAAGACTGACTCTGCTTGCTGATCCACACTGAAGATAGGTATTATGAAATAGACTGTTGACTATCATGTGTATTTGTTTTTCCTTTTTAGGTACCAACTGCACTGCTTTGATAGAGCCATATTTAGATTGTTTCCAAATTGTTGTTACTAAATTGTTTTGCATGAAACCCAACATGCTGATGCTACTCTGATGTTAGTTAAGGATCCTCACTAATGGAATCCTGCTAATTGGGAACAATGCTTGATGAATTTCTCCGCTGAATTCGAATGTGCGTAATTATTCAGACGCAGTTGACTTTGTTATTAATTTGCACTGTAACCTTAGAATGTGTTGTAGTTCGAGCTTTGATTAGATTACGTTTTTTCCACCACTTTAGACAGCCAGTATTGTTTCTGTGTGTGTTTCATTTGATTTTTAGATTAATCTGCATGACTTCAGCATTGTTAATATAGGGAAATAAATATTCTAACTTTTACTAAAAGGTGTGGTTATTCATGACTGAAAGGTCATGGTGTGTGACAATTACCGACTCTAATGATTATTGATGTTATTGATTAATGCTGATTATTGATATTGTGTATTGGTTATTGATTATTGATTCGCATGTAATGGAGCTATGGTAAGAACATATTAACTGCGAGTCAAAAGGTTCATCAACCTATTTGCGTCCCCTTGTAAGTTTACTTATTAAGGTCAGACGCACTGACAGAGATGGTAGCAGAGGATGGTTAGTCTCCTTAAGAGCTTATCATAGATGTCCAGTACAGAGTATCAGGTGCTAACCGTGGTGGTAAGGAGAGGTGAAGATTCGTCTCATTAAGAGCCCATGATAGATGTACAGAGATAGTAACAGAGGTGAAGGTTCATTATTATCGAGATTTGGATTATGTTTTTCAATTATGGTAATTGGAGAAAAAATGTTTCCTTAAGTCCAAAAATGACTTTCCAATAATCCTGGATCCTGCTAATGGTTGTTTGATGATGTTCTCGGCGTTCTACTGACAGTGTGAATGAAGTAGGTTGCACTTGCACAGCATATGCAAATCGCGTGTAAATTGTGAGGTTTGTGAGGGTTTAGGGAGTTTGCCTACTCCAAATGAAGTTGTAGAAGGAGTGTGCATACTCTGCAATGTGAGAGTAGGGAAGTCGTCGAACTTCACGTGTGTGGCGCTTTATGCTCATAAATTGTCCACATGGTTGTTGATGTACGGACCCTGCGTGGTCTAAGACTCCGGAGTATATTGAAAAGTGTATGAGACACTTGGCTTTATGTTGTAATCTGTCTGGTTTAGTAGGTAGATGGGGCGTGGTCAACAAGTCAGTGTGTGAGTCAAGGTGAGTGAAAGAAACTTTTAACTGAGATTTGGCGAGTTCTATGTGAACCAGGACAGACCTACTGATCAGTTGAGAGTAAAATTTGCGGATTGATTTTTGCTTGCGAATCAGGGAGACCGAGAATGAAAGAGTAGCTGAAAGTGCGGGAAGAGCAATCAGTGAAAAATCCATAAGGTGAACAGGAAGCAATGTTACAGAGTATAGTGAGGGAAGGTCATAATGAAGATGCTCAAATAGTCTCTTCTGTGGGACAGATTTTTGACAGATCAAGATCATTGCTAGAGCTTAGTCCATTTGCAGCACTTCCAGATACTAGGGTCAAATGATAGCCAGAGTTTGAAATTGTTAACACCGCAGACCCTGAATGCAGGTGCACAGCAGGTGCCACCAGTCCAAGCAAGTAACATTTTGCTGCAAGGAATGACAGCTCAGCAGTTGACTGAATGGTTAGGCAAGCTGAATACCCCCTAGAGTGCTCCTAAGGGAGAGGAGTGTTTGAATTATGCTAGGCTAAGCATAGATGTGGGTGCACTCATTGAGGGAACTATGGGTGTGAATAGGTTAGAATCCAATAGAGAGGCAGAATTGAGATATTTGTGTCCAAAGACTATAAGGGAAGTAAGCAATGTGCAGCAGAAACTGGCGGACTTGGCCGAGAAGTACGTCATAGAAATAGAGAGAACAAAGCATTCGAAAAACAGTTACAGATTCGATTTTGAGGCTAAAGATTTTGAACACACGACATCTGCTGCAATGAAGGCATACCTTAGGGAATTGCTCCAAAGTGCCCAGACCTGGGAGCATTAGACAAATGGAAAGGCAGATGGGTAAAGAAAAGAGGCAAGAGAAAAAAAAGATTCTGCGGAGCTGACTCCAAGTGTGAAGCAGGATAAAGATCTGGTGAACATTTTACCAATTAGAGAGATTCTAGGGGGGAATTTTGTTCATATCCCGTGGAGCAGAAGTGACATTCTATAATTTACAAATGATTATCCAAAATTGAGAGAGAAGCCAACAGAGTGGTATCAGCAGACAGACAGGTTTGTGAAACTTAGAAAGTGCCTGTGGGATGATTTGAACACATTACTAGAGATAGTGGTTCCAGCTGATCTGTGGATCGAGTGTAAGAGGAGTGTGGTTTGGCCAACAAGCGAACCGTAGAGAGACAAAAATACAGGTGCACTGTCTCCTGAGGTAATGAAATATTAATATAAGGTGATTGAATTCTTGAAAACGAGAATTTTGCCCAAGAATATTGATTGGCCAAGGATTGACAGGACAGCTCAGGAACCAAAGTAGTCGATAGATGCGTATTATGAAAGATTGTTGCAGGTGTTCAAGCATTACAGTGGTACAGAGACAATTGAGGCAAAAGACATGCTCCATTTTGTGTTCAGATTTGTGGAAGGGTTGAGACCTGAAATTGGCCAGATGATTAATAGTCACTTGATTTGCTGGCAAGCAAAACTGATTGATGAGGTGTTGCAGTATGCGAAATACTGTAGTGATGAGATTGAGCTGAAGCAGAAAAAGTTGAAAGAAAAAGTGATGGTGATGCAGATTGAAGCAGCTCAGACGGGAATGCAAGGGAATTTTCCAGAGCAGTTACCGCAGCAGGGAAACATGATGTTTCAGCCACAAATGAGAGGTAGAGGTCGTGGAGGACATATGACTGGCGGTCCCGACTTAGGTACTGTAGGGGTTCAGAATGATGTGCAAGGAATGAAGAAGTTATTGCCATGTCACGTTTGCAGAGCTGTTGGACATTGGAAACAGGAGTGTCCAATGGTGGTGCAGGAAGGTGTCGTTCAGCAGAGTAGTGACATCAACTCATTCCAGAACGTGAGAGGACCGAGAGTGAGAGGTCCTAATCCAAATTTTCAGAATAATGTGAATCAAATGCAGAATTTCCAACCCTTGCAGCAGGTGCAAATATCACGTGTACAAATGGCACAGTTGCAGCCAATGCAACAGCAGGTTCCCATGGGACCTAGACAGCAAATTCAAGTACCTCAAGCCCCAATGGAACAGCAACAGATGATGCTTTCTCAACAGGTCAAGGGTCAGAGGCTTAACCAAAGTAGTAATACAGTGCATCAATTCCCGTTACACAGTGAGAATGGAATAAATGATGATTGGACGAATGACAGTCCAGATGAGGAGCCATGTTTACTTGCAACATCCTTAGAAGTACAACAAAGAGGTCCCTGTGTGAAGGGAAAGGTTATGGGTCACAAAGTTTCATTCTTGGTTGACATGGGAGCTACACGCTCTACAGTGAGAAGTGCAGAAGTTCCAAATTTCCCCCTTTTAGGGAGAACAGTTCAGGTTGTATGAGTAGCTAACCAGCATTTGACAAACCTGATTACAGATTCAGTTCAAGTTGAGATCGGCAGCTTTCAAGGATTGCACAAATTCGTAGCCTCAATACAAGTCTGGTATCCCTACTGGGAAGAGACTTGCTGTGTAAAACGAAATGTTCAATTGCTTGTTCAAATGAGGGAATTGAAGTCCAGATGATTAGTGATGATAAAGAGAACCAAGCCCCAGAAAAAGAGTGTGAAACTACAAATGAGGAGAACCCTCTGATTGAATTTTTCCCAATGTTCACAGGGAAAGAGCTTGATCCTGATTTGCAGGGAAGGGTTAAAGAGAAAGTGTGGCATTTGACAGGAAATGAAGTAGGTTTGATAAAGAGAGTTGAGCTAGTTAACGTTACTGTGAAGCCGAATACAGTTTTAACTCAACTTCCACAGTACCACATGCCGCAAGATGTCCTTATGAAGGATGCCCAGATAATTGCAGACTTTGTAAAGCAAGGGGTTTTGAAGGAAGTATTGAGCAGTCCATGTAATTCACCAATAATGGGTTTGCAGAAGCCCTGTGGGAAAGTTCGAATTGTACAGGATTTGAGAAAAATAAATGAGATTGTGGTCAAATGTTGTCCTGCGGTGCTAAATCCAGCTGTGATAATGTTTCAGATTCCATGTGATGCTGAGTGGTTCACTGTCATTGATTTGACAAAAGCCTTCTTTTCTGTGCCTCTTCCTGAGGATAGTCAATTTCTGTTTTGTTTCAAATTTCTGGATCACGTTTATTGATGGTGCAGAATTCCTCATGAGTTTTCAGAGTCACCTTCCAATTTAATCAGATCTTGAAAGATAATTTGGAGTCATTGGAATCGCCTTTCCAATCGACCTTGCTGCAGTACATTGATGACTTGCTGATTTCGTTCATAACAAGGGACGAGTGCAAGTATGATACAATTGCCCTGTTGAATCATTTGGGAAAGAATGGTCACAAAGTGTCTTCGCTTAAATTGCAATACTGTCAAAAAGTAGTGAAATAGTTGGGTCACCAGATTGAGAAGGGATCAAGAAAGATATCCAGAGAAAGGATTGCAGCCATATTGCAGATAAATCCCCCGACCACACAGCGAGATGTCAGGATGTTTTTAGGGATCGTAGGCTATTGTCACCAATGGGTTCCACATTTTTCAGTCAACCTTAACTACACTCTTTCATGGCAAGGTAATCAGTGTAAGGAGTAAGGAAGGTATAAATGTGACCTTGAGTTGCACCATTTCTGTAGAGAACTAAACATTACATTGGAACTAGTGGTAAGATGCTAGCATGCATGCATGCTACTGCGTCCTGTGTTGTGTAACTGGATGAGATCACCATCTTGTCTTGGATATCCTTGAAGAGAAACACAATTGCAGCCAGGAGGCAGAGAAAATACCCTGCAGACAACAAGAGTGTTGAAAGGTGCCACAGATCACAGAACTGTCGACGGATACTTTAAGTGTAAGTGTAAGGGAACTAGAAAACTAATGAAGCAGATTAGACATGTAATGTAGGCAGTGCTAGGCAATCACTGAGGGCACCATTGTATTGGCTTCATTATGTGTACCAGTGTTTTCCCATATATATTAAAGTCACTGTTAAGTGTTTTCTCAGGCACTGGACTAGTTAGGTCATTGCTGAGAAAAGTAACTTGGTAGTAACCGACTGTCAGCTCTGAGCAAAGAGGAAAGTGAGGGTGAGTCTATTGGGCAGCGGCTCAGCAGCTGAATCCATGGTGTTGAACAGGTAGAAGGGTCTAACCCTTTGTCATTCACCATATTCATGACATCCAGAGACAAATAGCACCTCTTTCGTGCTTCCCTCTGTGGCCCTAGCTATTCTGTTACTGTCCCTTGATATGCCCTGTGCCCTGCTAGTGTCATTCCCAGAAAGCATGCTAGGTGGTAAAACCCCGTAACCTTTATCCTGCAACCAGAAGCACTAGAGATATGACACCATTACATGCACAGTCTTGCGCAGTGCTTAACTTGTAAATAAAAAGGTGCTGGTGCCCAAAGCCCTCCTCTTAAACACATGGCTGCTGCAATTAAATGTGCGAACACGGAATACTGAGGCAGCATAATCCTAAAGCCATCTCGGACTGCTTCAATCCATTTAAAGCCACTCCCTGCCCCTTCAGATCACTGTTACAGCATTCTGCTTTCTCCCATTGTGACACTTTTTTTTGCTTTTCTCTTCTTCCGTCTTTCCTATATGTGTCTTTTGCTCGCAGTAAGTGCTTGAAACAGAAAAATAAGTGCCAGCCATCAAAAATAAGTGCCCTGCACCGGAAACAACAAGCACAAATTAAGCATTGATCTTACAAGGCCTTTAGCAATCAGTGATGACTTCTGTTTGGAGTATATATGATGTGAGTGGAAAGAAGAGTGAATGCAGAGTAAGAAGCTCTCTGACGAGGCCTAGCAAAATAAACAAGCATTTGCATTGCACAGGGTCTCGCATTTGCTCGAGTTAGAGCTATTAGCATTGTGAACTCCTAACCGGACGTTTCTTACCCCATATACTGTAAATAAAAAGTAAAACAGTTTCACATAAGCAAGCCGACAGCTGGCATGAGCGTGAAGAAGACATACAAAAGGAAACAGAAGTTAACAATCAGCAACAGTGCAATTATCCACGCAACAGGCAAAAGTGCAAATATCCATGTAACAGATTCGATGTCATACAAAGCGCTTGACTGCTGCCCAGCGAGATCGCGCTGAATAGAAAAGAAAAAGAAAAAGTAGTCCAGAAGCCATTTGGAAAACACTGAGCCTTGTATGTTTTCAGTAGTTTACCAGTGCTTTCAAGGATGGCTAAACACCGGAAAGGGCATGACGTATGCATGCCCTTCTCTAACTAAATCAAGCAGATTTTGAAAGGCAAGCCCACGGACCAATGAAACTGATGGGCGTGACATAGGCGTGGTTAAAAGCCCATAAAGAGATTACAACAGGGGCCAGAGAGCTTACGCGTTCAATCCTAAAAAAACGAACTGTGTCCTCTTTAGATCAATCAATCAATCACGTAATTTATAAAGCGCGCTAATCACCCGTCACGGTCTCAAGGCACTTGGGGGGGGGGGTGCTACTGGTCGAATAGCCATGTCTTGAGGTGTTTCTTGAAAGTCAGGAGGTCTGGTGTAAGTGGAGCGGTATGGAGTTCCAGGTCTTGGGGGCGAGGTGAGAGAAGGATCTTCCTCCGGCGGGGTTGCGGTGAATGCGGGGGACGGAGGCGAGGGCAAGGCTGGCAGATCGGAGCAGGCGGACGGGAGTGTGGAAGGTAAGTCTGTCATTGATGTAGGCCGGACATGTGTTGTGGAGGGCTTTGTGTGCGTGGGTGAGTAGTTTGAAGGTAATCCTCTTCGATACGGGTAGCCAGTGTAGGTCTCTGAGGTGGGCAGAGATGTGGTCACGGCATGGGACGTTGAGGATGAGTTAGGTGGAGGCATTTTGGATACCCTGCATTTTCGTTTGTAGTTTGGCCGAGGTTCCTGCATAGAGTGCGTTGCCGTAGTCCAGTCGGCTGCAGACCAGGGCTGGGGTGACTGTCTTTCTGGTTTCGACAGGAAGCCACTTAAAAATCTTGCGGAGCATGCAAAGGGTGTTGTAGCAGGAAGAGGAGACTGCGTTGACCTGCTGAGTCATGCTGAGTGCTGAGTCCAAGATGATTTCCAGGTTTCGTGCTTGGGTGGTGGGTGTGGGAGCGGCTCCTAGGGAGGTAGGCCACCAGGAGTTGTTCCAAGCGGAAGGGTTTTTGCCGAAGATGAGGATCTCTGTTTTGTGTGTGTTTAACTTGAGGCGGCTTGATTCCATCCAGTTGGCGATGGCGTGAAGTCCATTGTGGGGGTTGTTTCTTGCGGTTGTAGGGTCTTTCGTGAGGGAGATGATCAGCTGGGTGTCGTCTGCGTAGGATACTATGTTGATGTGGTGGGATCGTGCGATGAGGAGCCATGTAAACGTTGAAAAGTGTTGGGCTGAAGGGAAGGATCCCTGGGGGACGCCACAGATGGTTTTGGAGGATTCGGACAGGTAAGGTGGAAGGCGGACTCTCTGGGTTCTGCCGGAATGAAGAGATCCAGTCGAGGGCCTTGACATGGATCCTGGCGTCGTGGAGGCGTGTTCGAAGGGTGTGGTGACGAACGGTGTTGAAGGCTGCGGAGAGGTCCAGGAGGATGAGCGCTGCGGTTTTGCCTTCGTCGAGCATGGTCCTGATGTCATCTGTGGCAGCAATGAGTGCGGTCTCAGTGCTGTGGTTCTTGCGAAATCCAGATTGGGAGGTATCGAGTGCTTTGCTGCCTTCCAGGAAGCGGGATAGTTGGCTGTTCACGAGTTTCTCAATGACCTTCGCTGGGAAGGGGAGGAGGGAGATGGGCCGGTAGTTTTTGGGGTCATCTGGGTCCGCCTTGGGTTTCTTCAACAGGGTGTTGACATCAGCGTGTTTCCAGCTCTCCGGGAAGGTGGCTGTCGCTGGCTTTGTTGAAAATCTAGTGTGGGTAGGGGTCCGAGGGGGAGCCGGAGTGGATGGAGGCCATGGTGTTGATGGTGTCTTCATTGTTGACGCGGGTCCAGGCGCATAGAGGGTTGATGTTGCTTGGTGCGTTGGGTTCATGGCTGTCTGTGGTTGGCTGGTGGGTCTGGGGTTTGAAACTGTTGTGGATGTCTTCGATCTTTCGACTGAAGTAAGTGGCGAGGGAGTTGCAGAGCTCCTGTAATGGCAGGGGTTCTTAGGAGCAGGGCCTGGGGTTGGAGAGTTCTTTGATGATGCCGAGGAGCTCTCTGTTGTTGTGACATTGGTGTCTATGCGGCTTTTGTAGTAGGTTCTTTTGGTGGTGCAGATCAGCTGGTGATGTTTGTGGATGGCAGTCTAGAGGGTGATGTGGTTGGATTCGGTAGGTACAAGGCGCCAGGTCTTCTCCATTCTTCAGCATTCCCTTTTGGAGGCCTGTAGGTCGGGGGTGAACCAGCTGGCCTTGGATCTGTGGTGGATGTCCAAGGGTTGTTTGAGTGGCACGAGGGTGTTGGCACAGTTGTCTATCCATTGATGCAGGTTGGTGGCGGCTGTGTTGGGGTCTTGGGTCCTAGGAGGAGGTGCATGGGCGAGGATGGAGATCAGCTGTTCTGTTGAGATTCTGTTCCAATAGCGGCGGGGGGGTTGAGTGGTGAGGTGGTGAGTGACCGGCTTCTGGAAGGAGAAATGGATGCAGCGATGGTCGGTCCAATGGAGTTCGGTGGTGTGGCTGAAGGAGACGTGGTTGCTGGCTGAGAAGATGGGGTCGAGTGTATGTCCTGCGGTGTGGGTGGGCGATGTGACGCGTTGCTTGAGGAATAAATTGATAATTGTGCTGCTTTTATTCACGCTAAATATCACTTTTCCAGGCTAGGCTACAATTAGTGACTAGTGGCAAATACATTCTGTCCACACACCTGGCAAGAACCCTGGTTAGATGTGATGCTTTTACACTCTTTATGCAGTTTAATTATGAGCCTACATGTTAAATTAAAGGTAAAATTAATTCCTCAGTATAAAACATTGTGTCTATTAATATGCCCAGATACCCTGCAGATGCCATCCATAACATGAGAGCACTTGTCAGATATTTTTGATAATTCCTGGGGTTTCTGTGTGAGCTATGGCTTTCTGAGCCTCGTGTGTTAATGAACTATTACAAGTTAGTTGAGAAGAAAGCAGCTTATGTATTCTTGACAAGAAAGGAGAAGCAAAGAAAAAAAATCTAAAACTTTACAAGGCATGCGACTGGGAAAAGACATTTAAACAGGTTTCATGGAAAACACAGATATGAGGTGGACAGAAGAGAAGTGAGAGTGTTCAGCACTATTTTAACGTCTGCCTCTCATGGACCTGCTTCCACACCAGCACGTTCCATTCTTGGCAATCGGTTATCAAAGTAATCTTCACCACATGATTAAATAAAATAAAAAGAACCTTAAAATATATGCTGATGGTTTTAAACCTGTAAAAAAATACAAAAAATACATTTTACTTAAGGGCATGGCTGGGTAACAGGAGTAAAAGAACTCATTTGGCAGAGATTCAAAATGTGTGTGTGTGTGTGTGTGTGTGTGTGTGTTGGGAAAGTGACTTGGAAATGAGATGAATGCAAACCTCATGTATCTTTTGTTTTGTTTCATACTTTCCATCCATCCACCCATACATCCAGAACTGTAACTCCAGATTCAGACCTGCCTGGACCACTAAATGTGATATATCCAGAATAAGCAGTGGGTTTCTACTTTTCAGGGATGAAGATCAGGTAACTGCCTGCATCCTCCCCGACCTGTCTGGAGCCTACAACAGTACCAGCTGCACAAACGTTGTAGAAACACTGGAACACTTTATGAAAATATTTGGATATGCTTTCTCTTGAATTCTTGGAGTCTGTCTTTTCTCTCCAACCACCACCAGAAACCATGATTTAAGTCATCTACAAAGCAGATTATCTCCATCTTTCAACAAAGTCCAGTCCTCTAATGTCAGCAGTTTAACATGTGCAGCCTTCATCTGACTCAGTTGCTCAGGTAGTACTGAAAGAACATCTACAGTTATGTAGATGACACACATATTAACTTACGATTAGTCAATAAACCAAATATTCCCAACAATATCTCCTTGCATTTAGACTGTGTTCACCACTGAATAAAGGAAATCTTCATCTACATAAATATGATAAACATGAGATTTTGGCAATGTGTGAGATTGAGCCCATCCAGTTTCCTTCTAACTGTACCCAAATTCCTTTAACTCCCCTTTCATCTACTCAAAAACGAAGGAGGTGTGGACTGAATTCTCATTTGAACCTCAATTCAATGCAGTCCTTAAAAGTATAAATGTACACCTTTCTGTCTTCTATAAAATACTTCTTCAACCCAATCACCAAGTGGAGCTGACTAACGTGCTTATTGTAGCATGTCTACACATCATCTAACATGGGCTTTTCAGAACGTTATTTCCAAGATGCATAAGATTCAGAAACCAGCAGAAACACTGTGGGTAAACCTCTTTAAACGTACTATACTAACCTCACCTTGAGCTCTCCACTGGCTTCCTGTTGAAGGAAGAATAACATTCAAGCTTGTCCCTACTATCAACAGTGGTACAGGTGCTAAAGTCCAAATTGATCAGAAACTGGCCTCACATTACACTCCAGCCAGGATCACCTGATCCATCACCCCTCATTCAAGAGGATAGAAAATAGAGGCATGTTTCTGGAAATACAAAGGCCAAGACTATGGGATTTTCTTGAAATTCAAACCCAACCACTTATGATATAGGAAACACCGGAAAACTGAGATATTCAGACTTACTTTTTTAACTAATCTCAGAACAAACAACTGCCACAATAGAGGAACATCGGATATGGGCTCTCTCTTCTTATTGAACTCCGACTGCTGTGGCTTTTTACTTATCTTTATACCATAATCGCACCCTAACCTCAAAGTAATCAAAAGATAACTGTAAGGAACCACACAGTACACAAATGTCTTTTCTAATTGAATATAGCTTTAGTCAATATGTGAGGTAAGTGTTTATCCAAATGTGATGTCAAAGCAATACAACACTTAGAAAAGTCCAAGTACTAATAATAGACTCCTGTCTCTAAGGTTACTTTATGAATTAAGAGGTTATATCATTAGTCTTCATGCGTTTATAATCCCCATTTCGCCTCTATTTTATTACTTCATTAGGCTCCAGTGTTATTCTTGATCTCTATTTGTCTCAAAGTGGGCAGGGAAATATTTGACCTGAAACATAGAGGTATTCTATGTAAGGACTGGACCTTTCCCAATCTGAATCTTCTCTCTTTCCCTTCAATGTCCCACATCTGCCTTAAACATAGAGGTTTCCCAAGAAGGATTAGTCATGTTGTTATTCTGCCAGTGGCATTTGGTGACATATAAAAATGGTGGGGCACCGAGCACTCAAAGTATGCACTAGAGAAGCAGTTTTCTTTACATAGTTTGCTATGCAAACTCAACCTGAAGATACTGCAGAGCCTAACATGAGCACCAGTTACATTACATACATATTTTAACTTTTTATAATGAAAAATTAAAGGCCTACTTACCCATTAGCAGCCGACAGCACATCATCAATGTTCTTCAGTTCGTGGTTCCCAGTGCAAAGTCCCACAGACATCTCCCTGTCTTAACCAATCTAGACTCTGCTCTCATTCTGTTAATAATTTTAATCAGGATGGGAGTAGTGCCAGTATTGGTTGGAGAAGGCTTTCTCAGTGCTACTTCAATCACTAAGGGCCAGATGTAGCATTAGAACATTTTGCGACTTGCAATTTGCGAGTCTGACCGACTCACAAATTGCAACTCGCAAAATTGTATGCAGAAAGGTGTCTCAGACACCTTCTGCGACTCGCTATGGGGTCGCAAAGACCCACCTCATTAATATTAATGAGGTGGGTCGCATTTTGCGACCCCATAGCGAGTCCATGCACTCACAGGGATGGTGGCCTGCTGGAAACAGCAGACCTCCATGTCTGTGACTGCTTTTTTAATAAAGCATTTTTTTTTTCTTTTAGCAGCCCGTTTTCCTTAAATGAAAACGAGTTGCAAAAAGAAAAACTTCCGAAACCATTTGGTTTCATTTTTTTCAGAGCAGGCAGTGGTCCATAGGACCACTGCCTGCTCTGAAAAAATAATTTTTCGGCATTCACAAAGGGGAAGGGGTCCCATGGGGACCCCTTCCCTTTTGCGATTGAGTTACCACCCACTTCAAGTGGGTGGTAACTGCGAGTTGGTTTGCGACCGCATACGTGGTCACAAAGCAACTCAGCATGGCGATGCGGTCGCAAATTGGAAGGGAACACCCCTTCCTATTTGCGAGACGCATCCTCAATTTGAGGTTGTGCATCACGTTCGGCCTTTTGCTTGCCGCAAACTGCGTTTTTCGCAGTTTGTGACATGCAAAAGGCTTCCTACATCTGGCCCTAAATGTCTGTGCCTGCTCTCTACCCAGATGCCCAAGACAGCTCTGGCTGGAGTGATTTGAAGTGCACAATTTGAACTGGCTGTCACAAAACATCTGGCCAAACTGTCATGCACACTTCAAACTGAAGTGGCCACTTGTCCCTGCTGCCAATCAGCAGTAATGACCCATTGACCCCACCCTCACACTTGGCTCTGGCTGGCAGAGCAAAAAATAAAATGGTAATACAATTATTGTATTACCATTGTTGTATTCACGTTTTCTGAGCTAACAGCAGGTGGGGCAACATTCCTCTGCCCTCATAGAGAAACCACTGCTGAATTCTGCATTATCACCTGACTGATTCCTTTATGGCTTTTTAAAGGAATTGGATCCTCCTTCCTCTCCTCTTCTTCACATGAATCAATTGGTTTCCATCTCCCTTGTTCCCCACCTTGTCTCCTCTCTCCTGTTCCTATTGGTTTCTGCACTCTTAGTCACCCCACCCCAACAAAACCCATGGCCCTGCCCTTGTCCCCTCACAATGGAATCATGGAATTTCCATCATTTTCCACGTACTGCTATTTTGGCTTCCTTGTCCAATATGTGTCTGACTTTCAGGCAAAAATATCACAACACATGACCCCTCCATTTCTATTCCCTACGTGCTGTCCTGTGATAGTACCCCGGTTATTTCCTCCCCTTTACTTCACCAAAAATAACTGTATTTGGTGGGGAAACTCTTTCCACCCATGTGGAATCACCCTATTCACCAAAGTAGACTTTGCCTTTCCTCTAGACACATACTGTCAAGGTACCTGCATGTTATTTGAGTATATATCCTTGAACACGTCCTTACAGTATCACATAGCACTATAAAAACACTAATAGCGAATAAACAAATACATATTTGTTTAGGACAGGTAAATACTATGGGACATTATTTCTATGGCATCTCATCCTATCTCTACGCACTTATAGTTTTTTCCAGACTCACTCATCATGAGCAAACGTGGAATTTATAATTTGAACTGGGGAACCTTTGTTCAAAATACATGTTAGCTTCAACACCAGCAAACAGGTGGTAAGAAATTAATATGGCATTGTTCATTATCTATATTGGTTGTGTGTTCTTAAATGTGTATTCAGTGTGTTTCTAGGTCATCACAGAGCTCCAAACTAAGATACAATATAAGTCCTTTCTCATCCTGATTTGTAAGTGTAGCCACGTTGAAGGTGAGTGTTCTGATGACTCTGCTGAGCTGTGTGATTTAGATTGTATGACAATATGTGGCATTGAGGGTCAGTTCTGGGTTACCTTGGCAGAGCTCCACAAATCAATCTTGTATGTGAAAACAGACCGCATTGAGGGCCAGAACTAGGAAGGATGGCAGATCTGTACATTTAAACCTATCTGAAAGCAAGTGGTGCACAGAGCATTAGATTAGGTCTTGGTAGAAATATACGATCCATATTGTGAAAGAACGACTTAAGGTCAGGAGTGAGGAGCCTTTACTTAGCTCTTACATCCATCCATGCTAGTCAAAGTAAAGATTGCTGATGTCAGCATTTGGGAACAGAGGTAGAGATGTTGCAAAAAGCATTACAAATGAAAGCAGGAGCTACATGAGTTTAAGACTAGGCTAGCGTAATGGGTCAATGTGATTTGCTTGGCTGCTGAAAGTCAGGGCAATAGTCCCAGAAGGGAATGCCATAGAAAGTGAAGCCTGATATAGATATCAGGTGAATTTGTGAAGTTTAGCAGTCAAAAAAGGTGGCGTGTATTCATAGGGTTAGGCATGACAAGCTGTAATTCCATTATATAATCAGATCTGAGGATATGTCATTATTTGGACGCTGATTGTAGAAATATGGTCAGAATTCAAATTGATGAATAAAGAACACTACAGAAAACTTTGAAAGAAATTAAACAATCATCCCTCACAGAGGACATTATATGAGCTGAATGGATTAAGGAATGTGTCGCCTCAGTCATTGAAACTTTACCCTGGCATTTGCAAATCCAGTAGGTCTGGCTTGTAATTCAACCTGCCTCTTCACTGGTGAATTAAGACAGTCAGTCACTCATATTGCATATATGTAGGCTGTCAGTTAACCATGTGCTCATGCATCAATTAATAAACAGGTGGTATAGAGTGCACTTGTATAAAGTATAGTGGGGAAGTGTAGAGTGGTGCAGATTTGAGTGTTGTTTAGTTTGGTGGCAGAGAGTGTACTGTTGTTGAGTAGACTGTTGCAGTGTTTATTTGTTTTGAATAGAGTGGCATTCTGTGCAATGTTTTAGAGTTGTGTGTATAGAATGCAGTGGTGTAGAATGTTGTTGACTACAATACAGTGACTTTAAGTCGAGTGGTGTTGAGTATTTGCTGTAAAGTGCAATTATTTGTTGAAAAGTGGTGTTGAGTTTATTGGTGTATAATATAGTGGTGTTGAGTACAGTGGTGCAGAGTTAATTGGTGTATAATGGATTAGGACACAGAGCATTTGAGGCTGTTTTAGAGTGGGCTGTTTTCGAGTGGCGTGTGGTATAATGGAGTAGAGTAGTTTATCGTGCATTGGCACAAAGTGCAGTGGGATGTAGTAGTTTGTTTTATATTATAGGGAAGTGGGGTAGTTTTGAGTGATGTAGATTACAGTGTGGTGGTATAGATGAGTGGGGTACAGTGTATTAGTACTGACTTCAGTTGTACGGAGTAGAGTGTTATAGATGGAGATTACAGTAGCATAGAGTGAACAGTAAATGCACTTGTACATGTGATGTGTTTTTGCTTCAGTGCTTCTATTGCAATATGTCAAAGTAATATTTGTTCATTGCTCCAAAAACAAAATATATATTTTTTCAGTTATGGGATTCAGCAGCTAGGACAGGACAGCAAGCATCCATGGGCTCACGTTATATAACACTAGCAATTTAAAAAACAAAATCAGAAACAAATGAAAAATGCAGATAGAAAACAAAAAAATAAAAAATTGCACAAAACATACCAAGCCCGGCAGAAATATAAATATATAACTATGACCACACGGTGTCTGCAGTGCATTGAAAACATTATGGTGGGAGACAGAGGGTGGGGGAGTGGTAAGCAGCTAGGGCAGCACGGCAAGCATCCACAAGCTCTGTCATGTAATGTCCTGATGTCTAATTAACGAAAAAAACACCATAAATGAAAAATAAGTTGACATCTTCTGAAGCACTCATGCTCACACTATATAACATTGCCGTTGTTGCGGCTGGCAAAAGTGAGAAAAAAAAGAAACATTACCTTATTCAGAGCTGCCCAAATTAAACACCACAGAAATACAGAAATGTGACCAGAACCACACAGTGCAACATCACAAAACAAAATAAAATGATGGACGGAATGTTGAAACTTTCCAAACAGATTTGTTAAAGTTGCCCTAAGTGGTAAATGTACGCCTAGATGTGGGTCTCGTGCTCACGGTGCCACTGGATTCAAGCTAGCCTGGCTGATGAAGGGTGATACCCTGAAACCGATCCCAGGATGCTTGTTTCCGATCCAAGGAGGGCCTGGCCTGGCAGTTGTGGCTGGACTGTTCCCATGGGGAACAGGGTCAAGACTGATTTTCAGATGGCTGGGTCCAAACTTGGATGGCATGGTGAGCAAAAGAACAGTGGATTAAACCCAGATCTGTGCCTGGGGGTGAGTGCTTGATAAGTTTCATTACTCCATCCATCATCCTTTTTGTATTGCAACAGGACCATGCAGTGCCTGCAGCACATTCCAAATATATATTAGGAGTGATGGGTGAAGCTGCAAGCAGCTAGGACAGGATGGTAAGTATCAACAGCCTCTCATATAATGTCACTGCTCCTCAATTAAAGAAAAAAACATTAATATAAGTGGTGCTCTTGTAAAGCACTCAAGTTCGCACTATATAACACTTGCACATTTTTAAAAACTGTCAATCGTAAACAAAAGAAAAATGCAGATGCATGCTGATCATAAACAAAAGAAACAAATGCTTATCCAATGCTGAAACAAAGAAATGCTGATTGGAAACAAAAGACGAAAACGGAAAAAAAACATGTAAATACTGATGCAATATCAAAATAAGAAAACATGCCGAACAGAAACGAAAGAAAAGCTAAATCATGTTACAAACAAATATGCTGCTGGAAAAAATAGTTCTCATAAGCACAGCACAAGTAGCGGAAAGACACAAATAAAATACAATTAATTAGTACTTCACCCATGCTCCAAAACATTAACCCTTCATCTGCTGGCCCTGCCCTCTCTCCCCCCCAAGTCCCTAAGCGCTGAGCCCTTTTTTGGCTATTTGGAATAGTTTGTGCTTAGGCTCCTGTAACGTTTTGTCCACATAAGCCATCAACACCAACTTTGTGTCCTATTTTTTCCATCATCCTGTGGATTGTAAAGGTACCCAGAGTTTGTGGGTTCCCCTTGAGGAAATTCGTTTTTTTGGGGGGGAGGGAATGGGAAACAAGAGGTGCAGAAGAAAGCATCTGTTTATTTCCTGCACAGGCATCAACAAAGGGTTTTTGGTGATAAAATCACAATCTTCCCAGCTTTCAGGAACAGACAGACTTAAATCAGAAAACCAAAATTTTCAACACAGTATTTGCATTTTACTGGGATATTCTCCATTTTCATAATTTAATGTGCTTCCAGCCTCCTTCCAGTTAGTGACAGGAATGGGTATGAAACCAATGGTAGATACTGGACAGTGAAATATTTCTGAAAGGTATCCAAAATTTGAATTCAGCAAGGGGTCACTTGTGTAGGTCCTTGAAGGTTTTCCTATAGAAAGAAACAGTTGAAATAAAAAGATATTGAAATTAACTTGAAAAAAACAGCCATTTCTGTCTACGCTTTATTCTGTAACTTTTTCAGTATATGGCAGGTTTTTGAAAGCAATACACCCGTACGGCTGCTGGACCCTTCTGTTTTTTTTCAGATATATTGGACTTGTAGGTTCAGCAAGAACACAAGCTACCCAGAGACAATAAATGAACTGCACCTTGCAATGGGTTTTTATTGTATACTTGGTATGCAGCAATTCATTTGGTAAAATATAAAGAGTGTAAAATAGGTACCAAGGAAACCTATGTATTTCCAAAATGTGCACAAAAAAGGTGTTTAAAAGCAGTGTGTTTTTTTTGCACATCTCTGAATTTGGGGGTCCCGAGACTAGCATGTGAATTACAGGGCATTTTGCAAGACGACTTCTTTTTTACACACTGTCTTACATTTGGAAGGTAAAAATGTAGAGAAAGACAAGAGGCAATAACATGTGTTCTTCTATTCTGTGTTCCCCCAAGTCTCTTGATAAAAATAGTACCTCACTTGTGTGGGTAGCCTAGTGCCCAGGACAGGAAATGCCCCATTACGCAACATGGATACATCACATTTTTCCATTGAAAACTGACATGTTTTTGGAAAGTGCCTAGCTATGGATTTTGGGCTCTACCTCAGCCGGCACTTAGGGAAACCTACCAAACCTGTAAATTTTTTAAAACTAGACACCCAGAGATGGGGTGACTTGTGGGGCTCTCACCAGGTTATGTTACCCAGAATCCTTCGCAAACCTCAAAATTTGGATAAAAAGCACATTTTCCTCACATTTCGGTGCTGCAAAGTTCTGGAATCCGAGGAGAGCTACAAATTTCCTTCCACCAAACATTTCCCTCAGTTTCCCAATAAAAATGGTACCTCACTTGT
Organism: Pleurodeles waltl; assembly: GCF_031143425.1. Classification (NCBI taxonomy): domain Eukaryota; kingdom Metazoa; phylum Chordata; class Amphibia; order Caudata; family Salamandridae; genus Pleurodeles; species Pleurodeles waltl. The sequence goes on from NC_090445.1 coordinate 500,726,201, forward strand.
GTGGGTAGTCCTAGTGCCGACAAAAGGAAATGCCCCAAAACAAAATGTGCACACATCACATTTTTCAAATGAAGAGTGACACATTTTTAACAAGATGCCTAGCTGTGAATTTTGACCTTTAGCTCAGCCGGCACCTAGGTAAATCTGGCAAACCTACACATTTTTAAAAACCAGACACCTAAGGAAATTCAGAATGGGGTGACATTGTGGGGCTCTCACCAGGTTCTGTCACCCAGAATCCTTTGCAAACATCAAAATATGGCTAATAACACTTTTTCAGCACATTCCGGTGATGAAAAGTTCTGGAATCAGAGGGGAGCCACATACGTCCTTCTACCCAGCATTCCCCTTGGTCCCCCAATAAAAATGTTACTTCACTAATGTGAGCAGGCCAAGTACCTGCAACAGGGTAGGTCCCAAAATGTATTGTGGCAATAATGATATATAAGGGAGTGTACTAATTAGTCCTTGGATCGGGAACCATTCCGACATTTCTGAAAAGTAGACATCAAGGGGAGTCCAGGGAGGTATCGCTTGTGAGGATTTCCCAACATTTCTTTTCCTAGAATGCACTGCAGAGATAAACCATTTAATAAAAATCCTATTTTTCCCTGCATTTCTCCAACGGAAATTACAGGAATATGCAGGGATCCACAAACTGCTTACCATTCAGAGTTCCAAACTTGTCCAAATAGAAATGTCACCCCACTGGTGTACCTGGGCTTACTGCCTGTAACAGGGTTGGATCACACAACTGTCAGTGGTAGTCCTTCATGAGAGCTACTGTTGACCCTGGGGTGATCCACTAGGCACAGGCACACAAGTGGAGTAACATTTTTAACAAGACAAGCGGGGAAACGATGGGCGGTAGGAATTCTGTGGATCCCTGTATATTCCTGTAGTTAGCGTGACAGAAATGTGAGGAAAAATTGCGTTTTTATTCAATGTTTCACCCTTGCAGGGTAGTCTGGGTAAGAAAACTTTGGGGAATCCACACAAGCCATAATGTCATGGTATCCCCCGGGTGTCTAGTTTTCAGAAATGTCTGCATTTGATAGGTTTCCCTAAATGGCCGCCAAGCCCAGGACCCAAACCTCAGGTGCCAACGTTTAAAAACAGATTGTTTTGTGATACATAATTTTGATGTCTCCACCATACGATTTGGCCCCTTACCTGTTGTGGCCCTGTACAACAATGGGGGTTACCCAAACCATGTAAGTAGTCCAGCAGGACTACAAGGGCTTGCAGCACTAATCCTATTCTGAGCGTAAAGCCTGAAGCTATCTTCAACTCCACCAGCAAAGTGGAGTCCACTGGCTTGCCCTAGAACAGGGCCCTAGAGTGCCTTCATGCTACCTCAGAATTTATTCCGAATGCAAATTTGTTTGCTGAACAATTTGCTGAAGGACGTTAACATCTAAAAAGAGATGAACATAGTCAATTGGCAAAATGTTGGCGGTATTTACTTTACATCCAGCGTCACCAGTAAAATGTGGAATTTGGGACTGAACTAAATTGGGGGGCTGAACTAAATTGGGGGGCTGCCAAGAGAGCACTCTGTCTGTGCTTGCCACCACAAGCACCTGCTCTCTGGTTTGGCTAACCTGCTGTTGTCCTGCTGCACAGACTGTGGTTGCGAAGGGACAGTACGGCTGTCCTCATTGTCTCCCTCAGAATAAGTGGAAGAGGTGTCGTCGGATGGGACTCTGCTGACTGAAATATCACTCCCAGATTCTGCTCCATTGTCCTCTCCCTCAGAGGCTGTCTCAGCATCTGATGTCTCAGTCTCTGACCCTGCCTCAGAGCTGTCCACCATAACCTGAGTTACGACTTCAGCAGCAGTCACCCCACGAAATGCCATCTTTGCTACAAGTTAAACCTTTTAAAACACCAGCCTATGTACAAGGCAGATATTGTGACAAAACTGCTAGTGGATGTGTGTGTGTGTGTGTGTGTGTGAAGTGTGCAACAGTAAATGTCAGTCACCTTACCTTCGCTTCTTCCCTCAATCAGCAGGTTTCCTGAAAACACTGAAAAAAACAAAAAAGTCACACTATTACTTTACCTTGCCACTTACCCATCATCACAGCCTTTAGCGCTGGTGGCGCCCAGTGCGACAAGCTTTTTGCCGCACCCCCTCCCATGACCTCCTCAATTGATTCTCTCATTACCACCCAGTAAAATTGCCCTTCATCTCTATATAACTCCCCTTGCACATAGATTTCTTTTGTTTTAAAGCACAGGTAAAATCTGGCTTTACAAATCCACTCAGCAATTCACATAAAATACAGATCTGTATTGTGCAACAGGCATAGAAACCTTTTGCACTACTCTATGGCATCAAAACTGCCACTAGACAAAAGTCAGATCTCTTTCTCTAGCAGGAACATAATCACAAATGTTATTTTTATTGCTATCTAAAAGCTACATATATATCATATACACATATATACGGAGAGAGTGTGTCTCTCTCCATATGTATATATAAAGAGATAACTTTTATATGTGTGCTTGCTTTCCCTGGGGGCTCATTGCAGTCCCCACAAAACCACATATGCACCCCAGGGAAACCACATATGGAATGACAAAAGTGATCTATATATATATATATATATATATATACATATATATATATATATATATATTCATTATAATGAAAATGCCAAAGAATTCTCTGTAAGTTGCTGACTTTGCTACATTCCACAATGACCTGTTGTGAGTGCGCTTTCATTCAGGACAACTCTTTTTGGTACAAATTTAACGCCCTGTCCAGCTGTGAAGGCAGCACCACTGCATAAAGGAGCAGATCTATGTGTGACTTTATGGATGGTCACTTTCAGAGCAGCAGGTTGGAACACTGGCAGCAAAACCGATTTTCTTACTTTGAATTTGAATTTGCCCACTGGGGTAATGAACTGTGTTTTATTATTTTGTTTGGCTTCAGCAAAACCCACTTGGGATATAATTTTAAAATATGCAGGACTACCCTTACCAGGATGCACTTTGCAGCTCACTTGATGTCCACTGGGACAGAACTAGTATTCAACTGATATCAGGTGCATGCAATTAAATCTGCTGAGCAGCCAGGCAGTTGGCCTTTGAAAGAGGAAGGAAATGTTTGTTTGCTGCTCTTGAAGGGATGAACCCAGAAACACGTGTCCAGAGATGCTTGAAAGCATAAGGCCTAAAATAATGAAAATGCCTAAGAATTCTCTGTAAGTTGCTCACTTTGCTACATTCCATAATGACCTGTTGTGAGTGCGCTTTCGTTCAGGACTCTTTCGGGTATATATACACACATAAATATATAATATAATATAATATAATATAATATAATATAATATAATATAATATAATATAATATAATATAATTTATAATATATAATATATATATATATATATATATATATATATATATAAATCAATCAAGGATTTATAGAGCCCACTAATCACCCGTTAGGGTCTCAAGGCGCTGGGAGGGGGAGCTACTGGTTGTAGAGCTATGTCTTGAGGCGTTTCCTGAATGTCAAGAGGTCTTGGGTCTGGCGAAGGTGGAGTGGTAGGGAGTTCCAGGTCTTGGCAGCAAGGTGAGAGAAGGATCTTCCACCGGCGGTGGTGCGGCAGATGCGGGGGATGGAGGCGAGGGCGAGGCTGGTGGAGCGAAGATGGCGGGTGGGGGTGTGTAAGGTGAGTCTGTCGTTGAGGTAGGCTGGGCCTGTGTTGTGGAGGGCCTTGTGTGCGTGGATGAGGAGTATGAAGGTGATCCTCTTTGATACTGGTAGCCAGTGAAGGTCTCTGAGGTGGGGGGAAATGTGGTCACGGTGTGGGATGTCCAGAATGAGGCTGGCGGATGCGTTCTGGATTCTTTGCAGTTTTGTTAGGAGTTTGGTTGTTATTCCTGCATATAGGGCGTTTCCGTAGTCCAATTGGCTGCTGAACAGGGCGTGGGTGACAGTTTTCCTGGTTTCGACGTGAATCCACTTGAAGATTTTGCGGAGCATGCGGAGAGTGTTGTAGCAGGAAGAGGAGATGGCATTGACCTGCTGAGTCATGCTGAGTGTGGAGTCCAAGATGAAGCCTAGGTTGCATGCGTGGGTGGTGGGTGAGGGCGCGGTTCCTAGGGAGGTGGGCCACCAGGAGTCATTCCAAGTTGAGGGGTTGGTGCCAAAGATGAGGATTTCTGACTTGTCTGTGTTGAACTTGAGGTGTCTTGATTCCATCCAGCTGGAGATGGCGCGAAGTCCGTTGTGGAGGGTGTTCTTTGCAGTTGTAGGGTCTTTCGTGAGGGAGAGGATGAGCTGAGTGTCGTCTGCATAGGAAACTATGTTGATGTAGTGGGTTCATGCGATGTTGGTGAGGGGGACCATGTAAACGTTGAAGAGCGTGGGGCTGAGAGAAGATCCTTGGGGAACGCCACAGATGATTCTGGAGGCTTCTGACAGGAACAGTGGGAGGCGGACTCTCTGGGTTCTGCCTGAGAGAAATGACGAGATCCAGTTGAGTGCCTTGTCGCGGATTCAAGCGTTGTGGAGGCGTGTGCAGAGAGTGTGATGACATACCGTGACGAAAGCTGCGGAGAGGTCCAGCAGGATGAGTGCTGCTGTTTCTCCTACATCGAGCATGGTCCTAACGTCGTCTGTGGAAGCAATGAGTGCAGTCTCAGTGCTGTGGTTTCTGCGGAATCCGGATTGGGAGGTGTTGAGTACCTTGCTGTCTTCCAGGAACGGGGATAGTTGGCTGTTTACTATTTTTTCGATGACCTTGACTGGGAAGGGGAGGAGGGAGATCGGCCAGTAGTTCTTGGGGTCGTCTGGGTCTGCCTTTGGTTTCTTTAGCAGGACGTTGATTTCTGCATGCTTCCATCTTTCTGGGAAGGTGGCTGACTCGAAGGAGCTGTTGATGGTTTTGCAGAGGTGGGGGGCGATGATGATGTTTGCCTTATTGAAGATATGGTGTGGGCAGGGGTCCGATGGTGATTCAGAGTGGATGGAGGCCATGGTGGTGGCGGTGTCCTCTATGTTGACGGGGGTCCAGGTGTGGAGGAGGTGGGTGTTGCTTGGAGCGTTGCGTTCTTGGGTGTTTGTAGTCAGCTGGTGGGTCTGGGGTTTGACGCTTTTGTGGATTTCTTCTATCTTTCAACGGAAGAGGGTTGTCAGTGAGTTGCAGAACTCCTGTGATGGCGGGGGTTCTTTGGAGCAGGTCCTGGGGGTGGAGAGCTCATTGAAGATGCCGAAGAGCTCTTTACTGTTGTGAGCGTTGGCGTCGATGCGGTTATTGAAGTGGGTCCTTTTGGTGGTGCTGATCAGTTGGTGATGTTTGCGTAGGGCATCCTTGAAAGCGATGTGGTTGGAGTTGGTAGGGTCAAGGTGCCAGGTTTTTTCCATTCTGCGACATAGCCGTTTGGATTCCTGTAGTTCTGGGGTGAACCAGCTGGCCTTGATTCTGTGGGAGGTGTTTGGGGTTTTTTGGAGCGGTGCAAGGGTGTTGGCGCAATCTTCTATCTAGCGATGCAGGTTGGTGGTGACTATGTTGGGTTCCGGGGTTCCAGGGGGTGGGGCCCGGGCGAGAGTGGAGATCAGTTGATCCATTGATATTTTGCTCCAGTTGTGTCAGGGGGGTTGTGTGCGGTGGTGGTGAGTGACTGGTTTTTGGTAGGAGAAGTGGATGCAGCGGTGGTCTGTCCAACGAAGTTCGGTGGTTTGGCTGAAAGAGACGTGGTTGCTGGCTGAGAAGATGGGGTCGAGTGTGTCTATATCTGTATATATATATATATATATATATATATATATATATCCTCGAGTGTGAGGAAATGCCAGGACACCTTTGTGATACTGTAATTTGCTCACTTGAGCTTGTTTGGGACCGTAATATGATCTGGATTATAATTTGAATTAAATATTAGAAAATTAGGAATACCTAATGCCCACTTGGGCTTGACTATGATTATAATATGATTTGGATCACAATTTGAATTAATTACTGTGCTAATATGAAACTCAGAGAAATAGCATATATATCTTCAATATTTGTCTTCAGTGAATAATAGTAGTAAGAATTATAAGGTATATATTGTGAGTGTTTGAGAATAATGGTTAAAAATAATACTATGTTACAGATTGATTAATAATTATATTTGTGCCCACTTGGGCTTGATTGGGTTAAAATTTAATTAATTCTGAATTAATTATTGTATAGTATGAACATTGATATAATGTTTATTATGAATAATATTTACAGTATTCATGAAGCATATACACGCATTGGGAGAAAAACATTGGTCAAAGTTAAGATTGTACTCTAAAGTGTATAATGATTGCAGAGCTTACAATGGCCGCTATCGTCTGTGAATGAGATGTGAATTACACGATGTATGTCCTTTGTTCATGTCTAACATTATTTAAATATGTGATTTGCATTCTCACTCCATCCGTGAAGAAGGATACAGCCGAAACGCTTTGGAGGGGAAATCCTTTCCTGAATAAATCGAATTACAGCTTCACGAAGGTGTTCTGGCATTTCCTTATACCGGAGGAAATACCTCTAAGTAGTTGGGGTTTCTGGAATCCAGCTGCAACCCCTGCGCATGAACGTGCATTCCGGATTGTACTATGTGATATACATATATATATATATATATGTATATATATATATATATATATATATTTGTGTGTTTGTGAGATATTTCTCGCACTCTATAGAGTCTCTCTCTCTCTCTCTCTCTCTCTCTCTATATATATATATATATATATATATATATATATATATATATATATACAATATCAGTTGGTGTTTGTTGGTGTGAATTAAACTCTTAGGCCCTCATTACAACCCTGGCGGTCGGTGTTAAAGTGGCAGTAATACTGCCAACAGGCTGGTGGTAAATAAAATGAGATCACGACTACAGTGGAAACCCCCAACACAGCCAGCCACTTTAAAATTCTGACCGCCACAGCAGTAGCAACAAACACTGCGGTGATGACCGCCAACAGCCAGGCGGAGGACAATGTACCGCCTACCACATCACAACCCGCCTATCTGCCAGCTTTTCGGGAGCGGTACCAACACCATCAAAAGCATGGCAGAAACAGGAATTGGAAGGGAAACCACTCACCTCTCGACACTCAATGAAGAAGCAGGAGGCCATGGAGCCTGCGCTACAGGTCCCGCCCATGCTGGTCTACCTCCTCATCTACCAGGAATACGAAAGGCAGTGGTGACGACCAAGTGAGTGCTGCACCTAGCACACAGGGAAGGGGGGAGGAAAAAGAGAGTGACACCCCCACGCAACACGCAACACCCCCGCCTCCACCCTCACCCCCAACACCACACACACAAACACATGCAGCAAAATTACATTTACAACCCGTAACCCTCTGGAAGTACACAAGGACAAAAGGAATTGAGTAAAATAATTGATATTTTCGAAATAGGCAGATATACGTCACAATTTGAGAAACAGTACTTACAAAAATATACAATATGTACATAAGTCGGTACATTGTCCATGCAAAATGTCTGTGGGCCACTGGGCCAAAAATCATGGGCCAAGCCCACACTTGACTCAATACGGAGAGAACACTGCAGGGGCATCAGGTCGTTAACACACAGGTACCTCAGGGGGATTTGGAAGGGGGGCACCTGAGCCGGAAGATGGAATAATGCCACTGCTCCTCGAGGGCGCTCCATGATCACAGTGATGTCCTGGGGAGTGCCAGGCTACAGTCTCTCAAGTGGGTGGTTTGCCTAAAGCAATGTCCTGGGGAGTGCAAAGCGACAGTCTCTCTGGTTGGTGGTTTGCCCACTGCTTGCTCCTGGAGAGTGCAAAGCCACAGTCTCTCAAGTGGGTGCTTTGCCCACTGCTTGGTCCTGGGGAGTGCAAAGCCACAGTCGCTCAAGTCTCTCAAGTGGGTGGTTTGCCCACAGCTTGCTCCTGGGGTTACAAATCCACAGTCTCTCAAGTGGGTGCCTTGCCCACTGCTTGGTCCTGGGAAGTGTAAAGCCACAGTCTCTCAAGTGGGTGCTTTGACCACTTCTTGGTCCTGGGGAGTGCAAAGCCACAGTCTCTCTAGTGGATGCCTTTCTCCACTGGTCTGGAGGGGGCCTTGTGCCCAGTCTGCCTCATCCTGCCAAGGATTGGGTGAGTTGATGCCTTTCTCCACTGGCTCTGGAGGGGGCTTTGTGCCCAGTCTGCTTCATTCTGCCAAGTGTTGGGTGAGTGGATGCCTTTCTCCACTGGTTCTGGATGGGACATTGTGCCCAGTCTGCTTCATCCTGCCAAGGGTTGGGTGAGTGGATGCCTTTCTCCACTGGTTCTGGAGGGGGCTCTGTGCCCAGTCTGCTTCATCCTGCCAAGGATTGGATGAGTGGATGCATATCTCCACTGGTTCTGGATGGCTCTGTGCCCAGTGATGCAACACTTGGGGTGTGGCAGTTCACATTTCCTCACCTGGGTGTCTGAGGCAAGAGATTTGCACGGAACAGGTGGCATGAAGGACCTTGGAGGCAGGGCCAGACTCCATCCTGTGGCGGCTAAGGCTGCACACTTGTGGTAGTGCCGGGGCTGGTGGGGTTACTGCCAGTGGTGGTGGGAAGCTCCAGCCCTTCTCCTGCAGCCTCCGATGGCTGCCCACTGGGGCTTCAGCTGCTGGTAGTGGCCCTACAGTCAGCGGGGCAGGTGGCGGTGCTTGCGGCGGGGCCTACGGCGGTGCTGGCGGCGGTGCATATGGCGGTGCTGGCTGTGGTGCAGGTGCCAGTGCTGCTAGTGCTAGAGGGATGTTCCTGACCTGGTGCTTGTGGCGGTGTAGGTGGCGGTGCAGGTGGAGGTGCTTGCGGCAGTCCCTGCGGCGGGGCTGCTGGCGGTGCTGCCCGCTGTGCAGGTGGCAGGGCTGGCAGTTGTTCTGGTAGCCACCAGGCATTCACCTACGGCCTCCGACAGCTGAAGTGCCTTGCCTGGTGTTTTCTGCCCCTTCTTCACCTTGGCAGATGGTGGTATGACCTTGGCTCTGGCAGCTGTAGTTTTTGAGGAGGCCTTGCTGGGTGGTTCGTGCTCCTTGCCCTTTCTGCATGCTGGCCCCTTCTTCACCTTGGCAGGTGGCAGAATGCTTTTGTCCTTTGCAGGGGTTGTTGGCACACTTGCTGGGCTGACGGGTGCCCCCTTTGAGCCTCTGTGAGTTGCAGGAACCACAGTGGATGACAACCTGGTGGCTGAAGTGCTGGCCCGGGTTCTGGACACCCTGGCCCGAGGGGAAGGACGGGGGGAGGAGTAGGAAAGAGGTCAATGTTTGCCAGGAAAAGCTTCTTAGACTCACTGGGGCAGGAAGAGGGAGTGGGTTTGGGAGTGGAGGAAGAGGGAGTGGTTGTAGGAGGTGTCTGTCTGAGTTTGGGTGCAGGTGCATGGGCTGGATGCTGTTGTGGGGTGGATGGCTGTTGGGTGGATGGGTGCTTGCGTTTGTGTACTTTGGGAAGAGGGGTCACAGACACACTGGTAGAGTACACAGGGGACGTGTACATGGTTGTGGGGGTGGTGACTGCTCGTGAGGGGTGTGTTGTGATGGGTGTGTTGGTGATGGAGGTAGTGGATGAGGATGTAGTGCATGCAGGTGGGAGGGAGGTGGACAAAGAGGAGGAGGGGATACAGTGGAGGCAGTGTGTGTTGGTGTGCCGGCATGGGTATGGTGCTTGTGTGAGTGCCTGTGAGATGAAGTGTAGTGCTTATGTTTGCCTGAGCCACTTTTGTGTGTTGATTTGGGTGAATGCTGGTCTGATGGTGTGCTTGGGATAGGCTGGGATTGAGGGGATTGGGATTGGGTAGAGGAAGTTGGGGGGGGAGGCTAGAGACAGGGACAATGGCTGCCATCAGTGTTGAGGCCAGAGCCTGAAATGCTCTCTGTTGGGCTGCTACGCCAAAGTGAATGCCCTTCAGGTATGCATTTGTTTGTTGCATATGCCTCTCGACACCCTGGATGGCATTCAGAATGGTTGAATTCCCAACAGTGAGGGATCTCAGGAGGTCAATAGCTTCCTCACTGAGGGCAGCAGGGCTGACTGGGGCAGGGCCTGAGGTGCCTGAGGTGAAGGAGATGCCGACCCTCCTGGGTGAGCGGGCAAGGGAAACACGCTGAGGGGCTGCTGGGAGGGCGGTGCTGGTAGGAGCTGGTAGGGGCGGGTGCCAGCTGTACCTGTTGTTGGGGTGGGCACAGAGGTGTCCGCCACCAACAGGAAGCTTCCATTGGAGGATGAGTCGCTATCTGTGGTCTCCCCTCCTGTCCACATCGTGGTGCTCCCCTCGCCCTCACTGGTGCCCTCACTCTCAGTGGATTCGGCCTCCAGGCCCATGTGGGATGCAGCTCCCTCCGTCGCCGGTGCCTCTGCTCCTCCACCAGATGATGCTAATGAACACAACGACAGGGTAACAAAACAAAAAGGGGGGAGGGACAGAGGATACACTTGGTCAATGCCAGCTACAACACCACTGTTGGCGTACACAAACACATAGGGAGTAGCCACATGCACTAGGCCATGCACTGCCAGTTACTAAGATAGTCACCAGCCCATGGGGTACAATGCCTAATCCCATCAGCTGCACATCTGAAACCCACAGGACCTTGCCCAGTAGTTGATGCCCACTAACACTATTAGGGTAGGAGTGCTTCAGAGCATGCCTAACAAGGGACTTACCCTGCCATCCTCGCCCTGCACTAGGGGCGCCCATAGCCCACATCCCCCACCCAGGAAACTCATGCAAAGTCTGGAATCAGAATCTGTACTCACCCCCTTGTGGCTGCTGTGATGCCCTCCAGCGCCCATCCAACTCCGGATAGGCCACCGCCAGGATGCGGAACATCAGGGGGGTCATGGTGCGATGGGCACCCCTTCCTCGTTGGGAGGCCAGCCCCAGCTGGGCTTCTGCCGTCTTCTTTGCCCAGCGGCGCAGGTCCTCCCACCTTTTCTGGCAGTGGGTGCTCCGCCTGTCAAAGACCCCCAGGGTCCGCACCTCATTGGCGATGGCACGCCAAATACCCTTTTTCTGATGAGCACTGACCTCCATGGAAAAGACAGCAGAAAAGTGAATCAGTCAACCGTGGCCTCATGGCCCACCAGATCCCTCCTATCCCCTGACGCACATAAATTGACCACCTTACATGCTGCACTCTGGCCAGGATGCCATTGCCCCCCCAACACACTCAGGAAGTAGGAACCGCCATGAAAAGGCTGGCGGAAAGGGGAGTCGTGGGGCCTGCATAGCAGACAGTGAAAAGCGCAACGGGTGCAACTGCACCCATCTCACTGCCGCAACACCGCCGGCTCCATTTGGAGCCGGCTCCCGCGCTGCGGCCGACATCCCCGTTGGGCCAGCGGGCAGAAACTCGGTTTCTGCCCACATGCCCAGTGGGGAGATTGTGATGGCCACCAGGGGACACGCGGCCGCATTGATGGCCGCGCGGCGTTTACAACTTGGCGGGCAGCGGTTGCCGTCCGCCAAAGTGGTAATGAGGGCCTTAGTAATCTGACATCGGCTGAACTCAAGCTTTTGTCTTGCGTATTCCTTCTTCTTTGTCTTTTGTAGTCACCATGACACCATTGTGCTGCTCTAAGCATCTTCTGCAGTCAAAGGTTAGAGCATTAAAATAACCCGTCCTCAAATTATCAGAGGTGCGGATAGCTTAGACATGTAAAATGCCCCCCCAAAAAAAACATAACTACCTTGAATGAAGCCAGTTCTGCATTTGTTCGTATTCTTATTGAAGGTTTCCTGGTTCGGCAATTGGCTGAGAAAGGTACATATGCGATCTGGAAGAAAAAATGCCAGGTAGACATTTGAATGGAGTAACTAATTTTTGTAAAGATGCATTCTTAGAATGAAATGAGAAAATGATGGATTTCTATTCCAAATACGAACTAGAAGTAAGCCTACCCTAATGATGAAGAAACAAAAAGCTAGGTGCTTAAATACAGATCTGTGCTGTGTGTATATGTGTGTTTGAAAGGAGAGAAGGTTAGCACTTCTCTTGACAAGGTTGGAAGAGGAAGAAACAGCATACGGCCATGCAGCTCAAAGCGGTGATGCAAAAGAAAATGAGTTAGAGATATTGGTGTTGTAAATTGCTAACAGGACTTTGCTTGCCACACAAAGTCAGCCGATTCAAAGAGCCATGGCTGCCATGAGTGTGAGCATGAAGGATACACACAAAAGGAAAAAGAAGTTCGCTTGCAGTATCCATGTAACGGGGTCGGTCCCCAAGGAGCTAAGAAAACCACCTCATGGAGGGACAAACATAAAGCATTTATGAATATGAATGATAACAAAGGAACTTTTAAATCAAGCTAACGAACGATTGACAGTGATGAGTGTGAGGTGGGCATGGTTAAAAGCCCACATAGAGACCAACAGATCGGAAAAGCATTGCATGCACGCTGCTATGCTCAACCTAAAGAAATTTGTCCCCACAGAGGATCAGCCCTGCTCATGGATGATCCCCTGTCAATTTTTAATTGTTTTTAAAAAAAAAAATTTTTATCCCCTGGGTGGTGTGATCGCCCCCATGGGTAAATGCACTTATTCAAAAAATAAAATAATTGTCCCCGGTTGGGGGTAGGCCGGCCCATTTTTTAAAGGAATGACCCCTCCCCACTCAGTATCCTTTTTTTTGTTTTAAATATATATTTTAACCCATAGTGGGCAATCATCCCACTCCCAGTGGTAAATTAACTTTGTTTTAAAAAATGCCCCTGGGGGTTGTTAGCCCATTTTCAAAGGAGCTGACCCCCCCAGATGACATCCCTGGCATCTAGTGCAGTTTCTTGGGCATAGATCGCAGCGCTGCCACAATCCATGCCTAGGAAACACTTTCAGGAAGGTCTCGTTTGAAAGGAAAGAATTTCCCCTTTCAAACAAGGCCTTTCTGAAGGCTGGGGTGGCCCTTCCAGGCCTGTTTTTCCCACTGGAGCAGAAAGTGGCCTTACCTACGCTTCCTGCTCCGGTGGAGAAAACAAACTGGGATGTCAGTGCACCTCGCAGGGTGCTGATGTCATAGATGGGTGGGTGGGGGCTCAGGTGGAGACACTGAAGCTCTTCTGTGTCACCCGATGGATTATACTATTTTTTAAAAAACAGCACCAGGAAGGGTGTGCGTGTGTCGGCCATTGGCTGACACACGCACCAATAGGGTTAAAAGGAAGTGATGTAGTACATATAGCACCCAATTAAAAGCCATCTACAATGACTGACACTAAATCCTGCAAATAAGAAGTGATGGTGGGGCTCCAAGCCCTTTACTTCATAAAATACCCCTCACTGCAACAGTGCGGCTTCTCCTGTTTTCTTAAGTTTCAGGGACTCACCTGCTACAGTAACTAGACTCAGCCAACTGTGAGTCTCGCCCTGCCAATTGGTGCCAATACAGCCCTGAGCCCTTGGAATTGGCTATAAAGTGCTGCTCAAGTCCAAATCAAAGCATCACTGCTGCTGCATGGTTTGGCACCAGAGCACCATCCCTCTAGTATGGATCAGAACCAAAGCATTGGCCCCATCGGATGGATCAAACTTGATGCATCGCCTCTCCAGTGTGGATCATCCTCGATTCATTGCCTTCAGAACTGCCACATCCCATACCCAATGCATCACCGATGTTGCATAGAGGAAATCAATGCATTGTCGGTACTACATGGGAAGGATTGAAGTATTGCTTCCACAGCAGGGATTGACACTGTTGCATTGCTTCAGTCTGCTCCTCACATCCTCAACATCAATGCAACTAGGGATAAGATAATGTTGTTCAGCAGGCCTCACTGGGTCCCTATGATACACCTGCACTCCATGACAGTCAGCCTGAACTTTTGACTTTGCCTCAGTCCTGCACGACCAGATATCCCTGGTTGACGCTTCATGTTTCTAAGTGCTAATTTACAGTTTATTCTTTAAAATTGAATTTCCCTAGTTCTATTTATTCAATTTTTGTTGTTTTGATTTTGTTTTAGCTATTAAATTAAATTTGATTTTTCTAACCAGCTGTTGTATATTTTTGTGTGTAGTTTTTACTGTTTTACTGTTTGACGTGTTGCACAAATACTTAACACATTGCTTCTTAAGTTAAGCCTGGTTGCTCTGTGCCATGCTAAAGGGGTGTTTACAAATTAACCTACTGTGTGTTTGCAACTTACCCTGACTAGGATTGTGGTTTCTGCTTGGACAGGGTACATATGTCTCTGCCAACCAGTAACACAGTTCCTAACATTGGTAAACAGCGGTGAGAATAGGACTTGTGTTTGTGCAGTGCTTTACAGTGACTTGATGTGCACTACCATTCCGCACTAAGACCAATTCAAGTTGAAATTCTCCCTGATCGGCCATTTTGACTTTTCCAAATTCATTCTTACCCTGCCTGACTGTTTGTATCTGGGACCTCACCTGCAAGGATGGATTCTGAGCTTGCCAACCTGGAGGGTAACACTGAGCTCAAGGACTTTTGCCAGGAGAGGGGGTTGCCCACTAAGAACAGAATCAAGAAAGTGCAGCTTCAAAAATGTTTGATAGCATGAGCAGAGTCCAATTCATTGCCAGGCACAACAAGTGAGCAGTAGGAGAAGCAGTCTGTGGATGATTCAGAGTCAGGTCTATAGGAGGGTTTGCTACTGCAACCTTTGGAGGGAGAAAGTAACCTACTTCCAAGGATAGAAATATCTCCCAGGAGAGGGAGCATTATGTTGTCCTGCAAGTTATTCCCAGGGAAGTTGGCAGAGAGAAGGATGAAGAAGGAGTACAAGTTGGAGATGGCTAAGCTTAAAATGGAAGAAAAGAGGCTAACCATAGAAACAGCAGAAGAGAAGGCTGAGGCTGACAGAGCCTTAGAGGAGAAGAAAGTGGTCATAGGGGAGAAAAAGCTAATGTTGGCTCACGAGCTGAGCCTGAAGGAGCTGGACATTAGGGCCAAACAGGCAGAGTCCAGCAGTGATGGTGGCAGCATTAACTCAGTGCCCTCTGGAGTAAAGTGGGTTCACATTCCCAAGGGTCTGGTGCCTGAATTTGTTGTGGGAGATGACAAAGATTGATGGTTTGAGGCTTATGAGATTTCCCTGCAGATGCACAAGATCCCTGAGGGGGTTTGGGGAGCTAGTATGTGGAGGCATATCCCTAGTGAGGGGAGGAACACCCTACTGAGCCTACACGTGGGTGGCAAGATGGGGTATCCCCCCATGAAAGATGTCCTTATCAGAAAATATGGTTTGACCCCAGAGAAGTATAGGCAGAAGTTCAGGGGCAGTCAGAAGGTATCCCAATGTACCTGGGTGGATTGTGTGGATTACTTTTGCAAGGCACTGGATTTTTGGGTAAATGGCAGTATTGTTTAGGAATACCAGGAGCTATAAACCTGATTGTAAAAGAGCACATGTTCAGTCTTTGTTTTCCAGATCTGCGCCAACGCTTGATCAACAGTAAGCCCTCTGACCCCAGGGAACCTGCTAAGGAGGCAGACCACTGGGTCAGCACCGGAGTCTGCAAGAAGTCATCTGGGAGGGTAGGAGAATCACCACAAAGCTGGGCAACATCCTCACCAGAAGAAAGGGGGGACAAAATTAAAAGCAATGAGTTCTCTAAGGGGCCCCAAATTAGTTCTTCAAGTCAGGACTCCCATCATCTTACTGAGAAGAAAAAGACATGGTTCCCTGACAGTAGGTATGCAGGACAGGCACCCCCTATGTGCTTTGAGCGCCACCAGGTTGGGCACTTCAAGGGAGATGCCAAGTGTCCTAAACAGGCACAACCCCCATCGGTGGGAAGTCACAGGGGTTGGCTATTGTTCCGCTTGGGAAGAAGATTGTTCCAGATAATGTGACGGACAGAGTAGACATTACCCTAGTGTGGCCACCTACATGCTGGCACTCTGCACCCAGATAGCCTACTTCCGGAAACTCACCCAGGAGAATCTGGAAGCCAGCTAGGAGGACATGAAACACTGGTATGACATGAATGTCACTCTGGATGAGTTTCAGCCTGGCCAAAACGTGTGGGTGATGGAGCCCATGGAGCCGGGGGCCCTGCAAGACTGCTGACCTGGGCCTTAAGAGTTGAAACAGCACAAGAGTGAGGTCACCTACTTGGTGGACCTCAAGATTTCTAGGAACCCTTTTAGAGTCCTTCATGTCAATGCCTCAAGCCCCACTTTGAGAGGTCTGAGCTTACCATGCTCCTGGTTACTGATGATGGGGGTGGAAGAGGACCATGAACCTCTTCCCAATCTCCTGTCCTCCAAGGAACAGGATGGGTCAGTGGAGGGTCTCAGCCTCTCCTCATCACTGAACCTTGATCAACAGAGAGACTGCCTCAAGTTGCTGGGGTAGTTTGCCTGCTTGTTCTCAATTAGCCCAGGACTCACTGCATAATGTACCCATGTTATTGATACTGGGGACTGCACACTTTGTAAAAAACAAAATGTATCAGTTGTCTGACAAAGTGAGGGCCAGCATTAAGGAGGGGATGCTGGTATTAGGGGTTATTGAGCCCTCAAACAGCACTTGGTCCAGCCCAGTGGTGTTGGTCCTCAAGGCTGAGCCTCCAGGTGTCACACCTGAACTTCGGTTCTGTGTGTGCTACCATGGACTTAATGTGGTCACCAAGACCGTCACACATCCCATCCCCGAGCTAATGAGCTCATAGACTGGCTTTGGAGCTGCCAAGTTCCTCGGCACATTTGCCCTAACATTTGGGAGCTGGTAGATTGCTTTGACCGAGTTGGCTAATGAGAGGTCTGCATTCTCAACCCCAGATGCGCACTTCCAGTTCCAGGTCATGCTCTTTGGGTTGAGGATCCACCTGCCACCTATCGGAGGTTGGTCAACCAGGTCCTGGCTATGCTGAAGAACTTTAGTGTCATCTACCTAGACAATATCAGTTCCAGCTGGGAGGACCACTTGTACCACCTTCAGGAAGTGCCTCATTCTCTACAGTATTCTGGCCTGACTATCAAGGCCAGTAAGTGTAATATAGGACAGGATTCAGTGGTCTACTTGGGTCACCAAGTAGGAGGTGGCAAGGTGTAGCACCTCTAGGCCACAATTTAAACTATTCTGGTTTACGAACCCGCTTAAGACCCAGACAAAGGTGAAATCCTTCTCACTGGTTACTGCAGAAGATGTATCAAGGAATATGCCAACATTGTCACCCCCATAGCGGAGTCACTTCCAGGAAGCAACTATGTCAGGTGATCTGGACGGAAGTGTGTCAGATAGCTTTTGACACCCTGAAGGAGACCTTGTGCACAGCACTGCAGCTCAAGGACCCTGACTTCTCCAAAGAATTCATTATTCAGACAGATGCCTCAGAGAATGATGTAGGGGGCATGATCTAACAGCTACACAAAGAGGGCCCAGATAAGCCCCTGTAGCCTTTATCAGTAGAAGGCTACGTCCCCGGGAACAGAGGTGGAGAGCAATAGAGAGAAAAGCCTTTGCTGTGTTCCGGGCATTGAAGAGGCTGAGACCATACATGTTTGGTACTCACTTTCAGATTCAGACAAACCACAGACCACTCAGATGGTTAATGCAGATGAAGGGTGAGATTCCCAAACTGTTGAGGTGTCCCATCTCCCTACAGGGAATGGACTTTACATTGGAGAATGGTCTTGTAACAGACCACACCAGAACTGATGGTCTCTCCAGGTTCTTCAGCCTAAGTAAAAAGTACTCCCAATGTCAAAAGAATTTAGGGCCTCTACTCGTATTCCTGTCACTCCTGCAATTAAAGTTCCTAAATCCCTCCCAATTAGCAATTTGGGCAAGGGCCACAATTGTGATATCCAGTGGGTACATTTTGGGTCATCACGTAAAATATTTCCATCCTTAACATTTATCTGTTACATAACATATTATTTCACCTGCATGCAAAGCACTTTTACATCCTATTTTATATCTAACGATTGACAAGTTGTCTAAGTTGCTAACTATGCTTTGTTCAGCCATATAATACATCCATGTGGGACGTTTAGACTTTCAAGCTACCTTTGTCTCATTATTAATAGAAATCACCACCGTGTTCCCTGCTGAAATATTTTGCTCATTAGAGCACTCGTGTTTACTTGGATACACAAATGCTGGCACAAAGGGCACAATTACATTACAATTCTTGCATATCATGTGTAAGACAGTATCAAGTGCTTGCACTTTTGCAGAAGTCCTTTGAAATTAATTCCATCCGTTAGCATGTCAGATTCACTGTCCCTCACTTTTCATGATGCTAATTTGGCTGCCATCCACTTGCCTTCAGGCCCTGTCATGTTACAGGGTAAGGCCTTTCCTTTGTTGTCAGTGATATTGGTTGCATGCTCTGCACAATCGACTGGGATGTCATAGGTGGCATTTTCATGTACATCTGGTTGAACACATATAGGCCCTTATTATGATATTGGCGGTAAATCCCACTTACCGCCACACTGACTGCTGCCAACTTACCGACTTCGTGGCAGATATCCGTTCACCATATCATAACACACACACACCAATCCATCTTTATATAGCCACAGACACAAATCCGCCACACCAAAGGTCAGTGATGAACTGGTGATATCAAAACCCACACCATTATGCCAACACAACTACGCCCATCACATTATGACCCACAAATTACCACAGCAGACATTCAACGGCAGTAAACCATTGGCGATACATACCGCTACGTTCAAAATGGACACACACAAAACAACACCACATTGGAC
Source organism: Pleurodeles waltl (assembly GCF_031143425.1). Taxonomy (NCBI): domain Eukaryota; kingdom Metazoa; phylum Chordata; class Amphibia; order Caudata; family Salamandridae; genus Pleurodeles; species Pleurodeles waltl. The sequence goes on from NC_090445.1 coordinate 500,744,908, forward strand.
AATTAAAACAACACACATCTGACACCCATACACACACCACACCGACACCACTCTAAAACACACACCCACATTACCCACAACACTTTACCATGCCAAACCATTGCCAGCAGAGAGACATCAAGACCACAGAAACAACTAGAGCCACACACTATTCAAACCTATATACCACTTATGGACCCCACATCACACACCCCAACACATTACCCAATACACCCTCATCTACACACCTCACACAACACCCATGGCACCACAATGACAACACCGTTTCACAGAGGAGGAGCTAAGGGTCATGGTGGAGGAAAATATCAGGGTAGAGCCACAGTTATTTGGAGCACAGGGGCAGTAGATATCGATAGCTAGGAAGATGGAGCTATGGCGGAAAATCGTGGACAGGGTCAACGTCGTGGGACAGCACCCAAGAACTAGGGATGACATCAGGAAGAGGTGGAACGACCTACGGGGAAAGGTATGTTCCATTGCAGCAAGACACCAGCTCACTGTACAGAGGACTAGCGGTGGACCCCCACCTCCTCCCCCACAATTAACAGCATGGGAGGAGCAAGTCTTCTCAATCCTGCATCCTGAGGGCCTGGCCGGAGTAGGAGGAGGACTGGACTCTGGTAAGTCAATTCTCTACTACTACTACCCCCTTACCTGCATGCCATCAAATACCCCCACCCTCACCCCCACTCCCATCACTCAACCACTTCCCACACACCCCACCATCACATCTCACTCATCCCAATGCCAAGCCCTGCATGCTCTACCAATGCATGGACACCACTCACAGCCCTGTATGGGCACTCATCACTAAAGCATGCACACTATAGAGAACTAATCATCCCACCATACGCCAACGTACACAAGTGAAAGCTGCAAGGGCATTTACAATCAAAAAGTGCAAGCCATGGATGCACAATATGTCAGACACAGAAACCATAACACATCATTTACATCCCCACAGGTACCCCAGCCAATGTCAGCGGAGAGGAGGTGCCAGCAATATCCAGTCCCCCAACAGAAGAGGCCCATAGTGATGACAGCACCTGCGGTCTTCAGGATCTAGATGACATACCTGGCCCATCAGGGACCTCTGGACAGCTGGTTACCTAGGCCCATTCACACACCACCACAGAGCCTCCCCCATCAGGAAACACCACCACAGCACCCACCCAGCGTACCCACACCTCTGTCCTCAGGACACGTCAATCACCACCTCCACAGGGACCCCAGGGCACACCTCATACCCAGGACAATCAGGGACCTGGGGTCAGTGGCAGTCGGCACACAGTTCAAGGGACAGAGGCACAGCCAACAGGGAAACTGGGAGGTGTGCTGTGTGCCAGGAGGAGGAAAGGCCCAGGGAACTGACTCTCCAGGAGGCACTTGCATAGATCCTGGAAGCGTATCAACATTCCCAGGACACGATGGGCCAGATCCTGGACAATGTGCAGGAGAACAGGCGGCTGCAAGAGGGACTGTACCAGGGGATCAAGAGGGACATGCAGGCCATCAACAACACCCTGATCTCCATAGTAGGGGTGCTGGCAGACATGGCCAATATTATGAGGGAGGCAGTCATACAAAGCGGGCCCTTGCCACTAACCAGACATCTGAACAGCCTTCTACCTCCGCTACCGCTAGTGGCCAGGAGGCCCCGCCACAGGACTCACAGGCCACCAGCACCCCTCCCCCTGCAGAGTGAGAACCACCTCGCAAATGGTCCCTGTGATCCAGATAAAAGCCAGAGACACTTGCTAATACCCCTGCCAGGAAATGAGACTCTCCTGATTGTCACCCTTGTGTCCCACTCAGCAAACCTGTCCACCTTGAACTGATATTGCTCCACTTCCCATGTCCCCTTGGACAATGCACCTGTGCTACAAACAGACTGGAACAATTCCCTTCCCTCCATCATTACCCCATCCAATTGCACTTGCCCCCTATATATTTTAACACTTCAATAAACACCCTTGGAAAAAAAGAAGTTTGGAGTATGTCATGTATTTCAATTATGTATTCATTGAAGCAGGTGCAAACATTGCAAATCAACTGTACAGAAAATAAACATAGATTAATGACCTGTAGCTGGCTGCAGTGATCACACCAGCAGTGTATGTGAGATCACCAACATCTGCAAAAGGAATTGCCAGAGGGAACCGGCAGTGGGCATAGAGGTGGGAAATATCAACATGCCAGTGCCACATAAATTCAAACATATGTCACTGAAATATGAAGTCACACTGTCCTACCTGTGAGTCATTGGAAGTATTGTCATCCTCATCCTCTGCCTCCTCATCCTCATCCTCACTTTCCACAGAGTCTACTGCTGCCACACGGGCATCTCCAGTCTCCTCCTCCTGCAAGAATGGGACATGGCATCTGAGGGCCAGGTTATGCAACATGTAGCATGCCACCACTGTCTGGCAGACCTTCTTTAGTGAGTAGCACAGGGATCCACCTGTCAGATGGAAGTACCGGAACCTGGCCTTCAGGAGGACAATGATCCTTTCAATTATCCTTCTAGTTCTCCAATGGGCCTCATTATAACGTTCTTCGGCCCCTGTCCTTGCATTCCTCACAGGGGTCAGCAGCCATGAGAGGTTGAGGTAACCAGAGTCACCTGAAATATTGAGGGACAACATTTAGCCACATACTATCCCATACGGCCCACACCATACCCATACACCAACATCTACTGGGTGGGAACCAGGGCTCACCTATTAGCCACACCCTGTGCCTCTGTAGTTGAGCCATCACATTTGGGAATGCTGCTATTCCTCAGGGCAAAGGCATCATGCACCAAACCTGGATACTTAGCATTGACGTGGGAGATGTACTGGTCCGCCAAGCACACCATCTGTTCATTCATAGAGTAGAAACACTTTCGATTTCTGAACACCTGTTCATTCTGGCTGGGGGACAAATACAATATGTGTTCCATTAATCGCCCCAATTATTTTGGGGATATGTCCCATTGCATAGAACTCGGCCTTCACTGTGGTCAAATCTTCAACCTGGGGGAAAACAATGTAGCTGCACATGTGTTTTATCAGGGCAGACAACACTCTTGTCAGCACTATTGAGAACATTGGCTGTGACATTCCTGCTGCCAAGCCCACTGTCACTTGGAAAGAACCAGTTGCCAGGAAATGGAGCACAGATAGAACTTGCACAAGAGGGAGGATCTCAGTGGGGTGACGGATAGCAGATATCAGGTCAGGTTCCAATTGGGAACACAGCTCTGTGATTGTGGCCCTGTCAAGTCTATAGGTGAGGATAATGCGCCTGTCCTCCTGTGTTGCCAAGTCCACCAGGGATCTGTACATGGGGGTATGTCTCCATTTCCTATTCATCCGCAGCTGTAGGAATCTAAGGGACAAAAGAGTCACAAACTGAACAATGGAGCTACAACATAACTTTGCTTCCTGTTAACTTGTAATGGGTCAGTGTGATTTGTCCAGTATGTCCAAATATCACCAGTGACACATCAATTTTCTAGTGCCCCCCCCCCGAAATGGCATCCACCAGTCCTCTGTGGAGGGACAGGTGGAAGTGAGGTAATTCCCCTGACATTGTGTGCCATTGCGGGAGGCGGTCGGGAACCGCCGTGCAACTCCTCATTGGTTACAATTGGGCCCAATGGGGTACAGTGGCCTATGGTGATCTATGCGGGTGATGATGGTATGCACCACCATGGATGTGACTGTCATTTTCTATCTGATTCCTCACATGCTATCTGACCTTCCACAGGGGAGGACCTACACTGCATGTGCTGCAATGACCTGCGTCTGGAACCCACCATGGCCTGTGTAACCGAGGAAAGGGTCCCAGCTTTCACTTCAGAGGAGTTTGCGTGACTGGTGGATGGGGTCCTACCCCAGTACGGACTGCTGTATGGGCCTCCAGACCAACTGGTGAGTAAACTGTGGGCACGATGCATGTGGCATGAATGCATGGAGTGGTGTGTGTGAAGGCCTAGTGTAAGGGAGGTGGGTGGATGTCCTCTAGGCAGTGTATACGTTGTGTGCTGGGCCATGTGTGTGCCATTGGTGATGGAAACTGGTATGAGTGGCCATATGGTTAACAGGCTGGACTGTTTGTCTAATGGTGTTTTTCCTGTGTGTATTTCCTCTGCAGGTCAGCGCCAATCAAAAGAAGGGTATTTGGCGTGCCATCGCCAAGGAGATGCGGACCTTATGGGTCTATGGCAGGCAAAGCACCCACTGTTGGAGACGCTGGGCACGGAAGACGGTGGAGGCCCAGCTGGGGAATGGCCTCCCAAGGAGGAAAGGGTGCCCGTCAAACCCTGACCCCCTTGATGGACTGCAAACTGGCGGTGGCCTATCCAGAACTGGATGGATGCTTGAGGGTGTCACAGCATCCACAAGGGGGTGAGTACAGTGCCCATCATTACAAATTACGCATGGTAGGGTGGTATCCGGTGGGGGATGTGTGTCAGTGGATGCCCCAAGGCCAAGGCTGACATTGCAGCATAGGTCCCCTGGTGGCTAGGGTTCAGAAGGGAAAATCTGGCTACCTAACTCGTAGGCCTCCACTACTGGTCACGGCTGCATGGGTCCCAGGTGAGCTACATTTGGTGGTGTGTGTCCCTCCCCATGCCTTGGCTGCTATTTCTCTGGTAGTGATATGGCATATTGCATAGACCTGTTCCCTGTTTATGATAGTGCTGTGTACGCCAACATGGTGTTGGTGCAACCGATGACCAAGTGTATCCTTTGTCTCTTCCCCCCCCTTTTTGTTTTTTCATCCTGTCCTTACGTGCATTAGCATCATCTGGCGGAGGAGCAGAGGCACCAGCGACGGAGGGAGCTGCATCCCACAGGACCGAGGAAGCAGAGTCCACTGATAGTGAGGGCACCAGTGGGATGGAGGGCGAGGGGAGCACCACGGCAGAGACTGGAGGGGACAGTTCTGACACAGACCACAGCCATGCACACGTCCCCTGTGTCCTCTCCCACTGTGTCTGCCCCCCTCCTAAAGTACAAAAACGCAAGCAGACACCCAACAGCCATCCACCTTACAACAGCATACAGCCCATGAACCTGCACCCAAAAGCAGCAGACAGAGACCTCCAACAACCACTCCCTCATCCTCCACTCCCATTCCTTCTCCCTCCTCCTGCCCCAATGTCCCTAAAAAAACTGTTCCTATCCACCATTGACCTCATTCCTACCCCTCCCCCCATCCTGCACGCATGGGCAGGGTAGGAAGAACCCAGCCAAACACCTCAGCCACACAGTCCACGAGCCCAGTCGTCACCACACCCACTCGTGGTGGAAAAGGATCCAGGCCAAATGTCCTGAAGGAGCCTGCACCAGGCAGCCTCAAGGGAAAGGAGCCTGCCCCAGCTGCCAGGAAGACCAAGGAGCCTGCACCAGCAGGCAAGAAGGGAAAGGAGCATGCCCCAACTGCCAGGAAGAGCAAGGAGCCTGCACCAGCAGGCAAGAAGGGAAAGGTGCCTGCCCCAGCTGTCACGAAGACCAAGGAGCCTGCACCAGCAGGCAAGTAGGGAAAGGAGCCTGTCCCAGCTGTCAGGAAGACCAATGAGCCTGCACCAGCAGGCAGGAAGACCAAGGGGTCTGGAGAGGAACTGTGGCAGAGCACCTACCACCAACCATGTTTGTGCAGCCGTCCGAGGTTGCATGGGATGGGCATGAGCTACCCGCCACCAGCAGCACCACCATCCCTGTGCAGCTGTCTGAGGTTGCAGGGGATGGTCAGCACTGCCACTGTGCAGCCGTCACCGTCAGCGGACAATATGTAATCCTACCTCCATGGGCTGCTGTGCAGCCTGCCCCCTCCAAAGCCAGTGGGTATGACACCCACCTTAGAGACTGTGACCTTGCACTTCCCAGAATCAAGCACAGGGCATGTGTCCCCCTCAGAAACAGTGGGGAAGACACCCACTTGAGAGACTGTGACCTTGCACTCCCCAGGATCAAGCACAGGGCATGTTGCCCCCTCCAGAACCAGTGGGGAAGACACCCACATGGCCATCACTCCCCTGGACCAAGAGCACAGGGCATGATGCCCCCTCCAGAACCAGTGGGTAAGACACCCACTCAACTGACTTGGCACATCACTCCCCAGGATCAAGCACAGGGCATGTTGCCCCCTCCAGAACCAGTGCGGAAGACACCCATATGGCCATCACTCCCTAGGACCAAGAGCACAGGGCATGTTGCCACCTCCAGAACTAGTGGGAAGATACCCACATGGCCATCACATTCTACAATATTCTATTAATTTCTCTTAGGTTCTGGTTTAATTATCAGTGTGTACCACTCTGTTCTTTCTAGGTCTTGTCAATCTTATTCCCAAGTTCTCCTTTTGTCAGCACTCCCTCAATGGTTTGCGGTAAATAAGATAGCAGTGTTCTAAAAATGTTGAAAACAAGCAGTATACACTTGATGCAGCCTAATATGATAACCTGACCATCTTGAACACCTGTGGAATATCACCATTTTAGGAACATTGAAAACAAGCGTCATATGCTTGGTACATCTTGATATAATAAACAGAATATTGTAACTAATGGTCACACTTGTGATATGTTAAAAACACAATGGAAAGTCAAAAACAAGCTTCGCAATTTCACCATGGTGTAGATGCTTTTTCCTCATGCATCTTCAGTCATTAACACTGTCTACGCCAGTTAAACCTTTCACATCTCAATGTCTTCTGCATGCTAGGCCTATACTGAACAGGTAGATTTACCCACTTTTAGCGTGGGGGGGGTATGTAGAAGACCTGGCATCCTTGGTGTGATTTCCCCCTGACTTTTTGCCTTCGGACCCCCAGTTTTCCTGCCATCGTTTTTGGTGGGTTTGGGACTCTGACCACTATACCAGTGCTAACTAGTGCTAAAGTACATGTACTTTCTGCTTACAACAAGATAACATTGGCTTACCCATAATTGGCATAATTTTTTTACTTACAAGTCCCTAGACATGTGCATTACCCAAGTTCAGGGCCAGTAAATGTAATGCCGCAAGTGGGCCTGCAGCACTGGTTGTGCCACCCACTTCAGTAGCATTTCAAACAATTCTCAGGCCTGCAATTGCAGAGCTTGTGTGTGCAGTTTTAAACTTCCTTGTCAACCTAGCAAATCAACCATCTTGCCAGGCTGAAACCTTCCTTTTAAATATATATGTCTACCCAAGGTAGGCCCTGGACAGCCCAAGTAGGGCATGTACTGTTAAGTTTTACATGTCCTATTAGTGAAAAGCTCTTAAATTTGTTTTTCACTACTGCAAGGCCTATCTCTCCTTTAGGATACGATTGGGATTGCCTTAGTACATTTTATAAGTGTAATTTCCAAATGGGAAGATATGGGACCCCCACAAAGTTTGGTGTCTTTGGAATCACAATTTAAAATCACAACTTATGGTGAAGTCGGATTGTAGATTGTAAATTTGAAAATGCCCCATTTAAAATGTTGGCATGTTCTTACTTTAGTCATTTGGTGCCTTCTGCCTGTCTCTGAATACACATCAGTGGTGGGAGACTGCTGGGCTTTGTTCCCTCTAGACAGCCACACACAAAGAGAACTTAGGTGTGACTGATGGGCCACCCTGGGCAAGATGGGAAGGAGGAGCTGACATAGCTGAATGTACTGTATCCAGTCACCACACAAAGGGCTGCACACCCCCTATATTGAGTCTGGGGCCTGGATCCTGGGCAGGAAGGACAGGGGCTCTCTGCACTTCAAAGCCCTTCCTTTTAAGTCTTCCCCAGTTCAAAAGGGCACAACTGGGTGTAGCTAATTGTTGGAAAGTGGATAATTACTAAGGGAAGGTAAGTACCTACACTTAGCTATAGGCCACGAAGATAACCCCCAGTTAGGTCTCAATAAATTAATCCCAGCTCAACCGTGGCAGCTTGGTAATGAGCAGTTAGGCTTAACTTAGGAGACAGGTGTGTAAAACACTTAAAATCACAAAACAGCAAATAAGTAAAACACAAAACATAATAAAAATCAAATACCAATTTATAAAACTGGATTATATTCCTATCTTTAGAATTACACCAAAATGACAAAAATCCAATAAAGGGAACCGGAGATATGAATTTCTAAAGATTAAACATAATTCTAGCGCTTAGAAGAAAGTAGTGCTCAAAGGGTTAAAAAAGGTCACACTGGAAAGGAACACCCACGATGTAACACTGCTACACTTACTTTCAGAAGTGTTTCTTCATTCAGGAAAGTGGTCCACAGCTCCAGCCAAGTGTTCAGAGGCTCTGATTTGCCTCTTGGGGTCTGGGACTACAACTCCCACAATGCACCTCTTCAACATATGGAGCTGTGTTCAACAGTTGCTCCAAATGTCTCTAAACTTCTGAGTCTTTTTTACTGAGGTCCTTTTTGGGTCCTTGAAGTGTACACAACTTGATCCAAGGTTCCAGAAGCTCTCAGTTGCTCCTTGGGAGTTGGGACTACAGTTCCCAAAATGCACCTGGTCAGAATCCTCAAATGGCCACTAGACGTTGGTCAGCTGGGCTCTTCTTGCAGGACTTGATGCAGGGGACTCTGGTCAGCTCCTTTGTACCTGTAGCTTACAGGAAGTCCACTACTGGAGTTGTAGAAGCAAGGCAAAGTCCTTTTCTTGTTGAAACCCAAAGTGTACAGCTGATGCAGTCCTTGTGAGTGCAGTGTCCCGGTGCAGACCAGGGGACCAGCAAGGCAGTCCTTTGTCTCCAGGATCTTCTTCCACCAGGGATCTGAGGTGTAGGTGCAGCTCTGCCAAGTTTATCCTTGCTCCTGGGGTGAAAAGCTGGGGGGGACTGTCCAATCACAAGGAGGACACCACCCTCTTGGATGACCACTACCTGGGAAGTGTGGCAAAAATTAACCACAGGGAGCAATAGTCTAAAAATCCAAAATGGCGGTAACTGAATTTTGGAGGTTAGGTCTGGTTGAGCCCACCCACTGGTATGGCTAAAAATCCCTAACACACCTCTCTCCTGCCCTCTCCTAATCTAATCAAGAGGGATCCTGGTTGGCTGGGTTTGCAGGAAATGGGGGAGATCTTGAGCTGCTCCAAATGTCCGTCCCTCCTTTTAAGACCAGTTTGGCTGCTCTCCCCCATCCTGTTTCACCATCTGCTGAGGCAGATCTCGTCCCCCACGCAGTGCCTTTGTGTTCAGTCCAGTCCACTTCACACCTCATCAAACAGCCTGGCCAGGCTGCCAGAGACTAGCGAATCAGAGAAGGGCCCTACAGAGCTGGAAGTGGTAACTTTTAGGAAGAGTTCTAAAACTCTTTCTAGGTGAAAATTATATTAAATACAACAGTGGCAAGTTGTTGTATTTATTGTAACATTAAATTTGATATCAAACTTGACAAGCCTAGCTCCTTTAGGGACTTTATCAATTAAAAAAAAATCTCCACATTTAAGCCTATGGAGGTCATTCACTACAATGAGGGAAAAACAAATTGGGATATTTTTCCACACCAGGGCTTATAAAACATATTTTATAAGGTCCTCGCTTATAGTTATACTGCACCAAACCCTGGGGCACCTAGGGCACCTAGGGCACAACTTAGGGGTGACTTATGTGTAGAAATAAGGTATTTGCATGTAACTTTAATTTAAAAGCAGCCAGCAAGGCAGGCCTGCCTTTTAACCCCTTCTGTGCCTTGGACGAGATGATCTCGTCCAAGGCTACAGTTCCCCTGTGCTAGCGCGCCCCCCGACCCCCCCCCACCCCCCCCTGTGACGTCAGCACGCGCGCGCTGATGTGTCACAGGGGCCTCCCTAAAAGCATTTCTTTTTCAATCACTGGAAGTCCCTCCGAGGGTTTCAAAAGCCGGATTGCTTGCAATCCGGCTTTTGAAACCCCACTAGACACCAGGGATTTTTTTTTTTTTATTGAAAGTGACAAAAGGGAGCGACCCCTTGGGCAAGGGTCGCTCCCAGGGGGGGCATTTTTTTGAGAAGGCCTTTTCTGTCCCCCCTGGGGGCAGATCGGCCTTATTAGGCCGATCTGCCCCCAGGGGGGGCAGAAACCTCTAGGCACCAGGGACCATTTTTTTTTTGTTTATTTTTTTTTGTTTCATTTTTTTTTTTTTTGGTGGGGAGCGACCCCTTAGGCAAGGGTCGCTCCCCTTGGGGGAAAATTATATTTTGGCCATTTCTGCCCCCCTTGGGGGCAGATTGGCCTATTTTGATGAGGCCAATCTGCTCCCAAGGGGGGTAGAAACCACTAGACACCAGGGATTTTTATTTTTTTTATTGTTATTGACAAAAGGGAGCGACCCCTTGGGCAAGGGTCGCTCCCAGGGGGGGCATATTTTCGGGAAGGCCTTTTCTGCCCCCCCGGGGGCAGATCGGCCTACTATTAGGCCGATCTGCCCCCAGGGGGGGCAGAAACCTCTAGGCACCAGGGACCTTTTTTTTTTTTTTTTGTTTTTTGTGTTATATATTTTTTTTTTTGGTGGGGAGCGACCCCTTAGGCAAGGGTCGCTCCCCTTGGGGGAAAATGATATTTTGGCCATTTCTGCCCCCCTTGGGGGCAGATTGGCCTATTTTGATGAGGCCAATCTGCCCCCAAGGGGGGTAGAAACCACTAGACACCAGGGATTTTTATTTATTTTATTGTTATTGACAAAAGGGAGCGACCCCTTGGGCAAGGGTCGCTCCCAGGGGGGGCATATTTTCGGGAAGGCCTTTTCTGCCCCCCCGGGGGCAGATCGGCCTACTATTAGGCCGATCTGCCCCCCAGGGGGGGCAGAAACCTCTAGGCACCAGGGACCTTTTTTTTTGTTTTTTGTTTTTTGTGTTATATTTTTTTTTTTTGGTGGGGAGCGACCCCTTAGGCAAGGGTCGCTCCCCTTGGGGGAAAATTATATTTTGGCCATTTCTGCCCCCCTTGGGGGCAGATTGGCCTATTTTGATTAGGCCAATCTGCCCCCAAGGGGGGTAGAAACCACTAGACACCAGGGAGTTTTTTCTTTGCGTGAATTTCACGCAAAGGGAGCGACCCCTTAGGCAAGGGTCGCTCCCTGGGGGGGAGGGCAATTTATTTTAGGCCATTTCTGCCCCCCCTGGGGGCAGATCGGCCTATTATTAGGCCGATCTGGCCCCAGGGGGGGAAGAAACCTCTAGGCGCCAGGGCAATTTTTTTTTTTGTGTTTTTTTTTTTTTGTTGTTTCTTTTTTTAGAGATGGGGAGAGACCCATCAGGCAAGGGTCGCTCCCCTGGGGGGCAAATTGTATTTAGAACATTTCTGCCCCCCTGGGGGCAGATTGGCCAATTTTAGGTCAATCTGCCCCCAAGGGGGCAGAAACCACTAGGCACCGGGGATTTGTTTTTTGGCGCCAATGTCACGCAGGGGGAGCGACCCCGTACGCAAGGGTCGCTCCCGGGGAGGGTGGGGGTTGGGGTGGCAAATTTATTTTAGGGCATTTCTGCCCCCCTCCCCTGGGGCCGGCTGAGCTACAGGCCAAACACCACAGGTAGGCACCTTGCAAAAAACACCTCTGTTTTCTGTGAAAAAATATGTTGTGTCCACGTTGTGTTTTGGGCCATTTCCTTTTGTGGGCGCTAGGCCTACCCACAGAAGTGAGGTACCATTTTTATCGAGAGACTTAGGGGAACGCTGGGTGGAAGGAAATTTGTGGCTCCTCTCAGATTCCACAACTTTCTGACACCGAAATAAGAGGAAAAAGTGTTTTTTGGGCCAAATTTTGATGTTTGCAAAGGATTCTGGGTAACATAACCTGGTCAGAGCCCCGCAAGTCACCCCATCTTGTATTCCCCTGGGTTTCTAGTTTTCAGAAATGCACTGGTTTGCTAAGTTTCCTCAGGTGTCGGCTGAGCTACAGGCCAAAATCCACAGGTAGGCACTGCTTTTTATAAAAAAAATTGATGTGTCCACGTTGTGTTTTGGGCCCTTTCCTTTCGTGGGCACTAGTCCTACCCACACAAGTGAGGTATCATTTTTATCGGGAGACTTGGGGGAACGCTGGGTAGAAGGAAATTTGTGGCTCCTCTCAGATTCCAGAACTTTCTGCCACAGAAATGTGAGTAACATGTGTATTTTTAGCCAAATTTTGAGGTTTGCAAAGGATTCTGGGTAACAGAACCTGGTCCGAGCCCCGCAAGTCACCCCTCCTTGGATTCCCCTAGGTCTCTAGTTTTCAGAAATGCACAGGTTTGGTAGGTTTCCCTAGGTGCCGGCTGAGCTACAGGCCAAAATCTACAGGTAGGCACTTCGCAAAAAACACCTTTGTTTTTTTCCAAAATTTAGGATGTGTCCACGTTGCGCTTTGGGGTGTTTCCTGTCGCCGGCGCTAGGCCTACCCACGCAAGTGAGGTATCATTTTTATCGGGAGACTTGGGGGAACGCTGGGTGGAAGGAAATTTGTAGCTCCTCTCAGATTCCAGAACTTTCTGCCACAGAAATGTGAGGGACATGTGTTTTTTTAGCCAAATTTTGAGGTTTGCAAAGGATTCTGGGTAACAGAACCTGGTCCGAGCCCCGCAAGTCACCCCTCCTTGGATTCCCCTAAGTCTCTAGTTTTCAGAAATGCACAGGTTTGGTAGGTTTCCCTAGGTGCCGGCTGAGCTACAGGCCAAAATCTACAGGTAGGCACTTCGCAAAAAAACCTCTGTTTTTTTCCAAAATTTTGGATGTGTCCACGTTGCGCTTTGGGGCGTTTTCTGTCGCGGGCGCTAGGCCTACCCACGCAAGTGAGGTATCATTTTTATCGGGAGACTTGGGGGAACGCTGGGTGGAAGGAAATTTGTAGCTCCTCTCAGATTCCAGAACTTTCTGCCACAGAAATGTGAGGGACATGTGTTTTTTTAGCCAAATTTTGAGGTTTGCAAAGGATTCTGGGTAACAGAACCTGGTCCGAGCCCCGCAAGTCACCCCTCCTTGGATTCCCCTAGGTCTCTAGTTTTCAGAAATGCACAGGTTTGGTAGGTTTCCCTAGGTGCCGGCTGAGCTACAGGCCAAAATCTACAGGTAGGCACTTTGCAAAAAAACCTCTGTTTTTTTCCAAAATTTAGGATGTGTCCACGTTGCGCTTTGGGGTGTTTCCTGTCGCCGGCGCTAGGCCTACCCACACAAGTGAGGTATCATTTTTATCGGGAGACTTGGGGGAACGCTGGGTGGAAGGAAATTTGTAGCTCCTCTCAGATTCCAGAACTTTCTGCCACAGAAATGTGAGGGACATGTGTTTTTTTAGCCAAATTTTGAGGTTTGCAAAGGATTCTGGGTAACAGAACCTGGTCCGAGCCCCGCAAGTCACCCCTCCTTGGATTCCCCTAGGTCTCTAGTTTTCAGAAATGCACAGGTTTGGTAGGTTTCCCTAGGTGCCGGCTGAGCTAGAGGCCAAAATCTACAGGTAGGCACTTCGCAAAAAACACCTCTGTTTTCTCCCAAAATTTTGGATGTGTCCACGTTGCGCTTTGGGGCGTTTCCTGTCACGGGCGCTAGGCCTACCCACGCAAGTGAGGTATCATTTTTATCGGGAGACTTGGGGGAACATAGATTAGCAAAACAAGTGCTATTGCCCCTTGTCTTTCTCTACATTTTTTCCTTCCAAATATAGGAGAGTGTGTAAAAAAGACATCTATTTGAGAAATTCCCTATAATTCACATGCTTGTATGGTCACCCCGGAATTCAGAGATATGCAAATAACCACTGCTCCTCAGCACCTTATCTTGTGCCCTTTTTGGAAATGCAAAGGTTTTCTTGATAGCAATTTTTTACTCTTTATATTTCAGCAAATGAATTGCTGTATACCCGGTATAGAATGAAAACGCACTGCAGGGTGCAGCTCATTTATTGGCTCTGGGTTCCTCGGGTTCTTGATGAACCTACAAGCCCTATATATCCCCACAACCAGAGGAGTCCAGCAGACGTAACGGTATATTGCTTTCCATAATCTGACATTGCAGGGAAAAGTTACAGAGTAAAACGTAGAGAAAAATTGATGTTTTTTTACCTCAATTTCAATATTTTTCTTTTTCAGCTGTTATTTTCTGTAGGAAACCCTTGTAGGATCTACACAAATGACCCCTTGCTGAATTCAGAATTTTGTCTACTTTTCAGAAATGGTTAGGTTTCTGGGATCCAGCATTGGTTTCATGCCCATTCCTGTCACTGACTGGAAGGAGGCTGAAAGCACAAAAGATTGCAAAAATGGGGTATGCCCCAGTAAAATGCCAAAATTGTGTTGAAAAATTGGGTTTTCTGATTCAAGTCTGCCTGTTCCTGAAAGCTAGGAAGCTGCTGAGTTTAGCACTACAAACCCTTTGTTGATGCCATTTTCAGGGGGAAATCCACAAGCCTTCTTCTGCAGCCACTTTTTCCATTTTTTTAAAAAAAAACGAAATTTTCACTGTATTTTGGCCAATTTCTTGGCCTCCTTCAAGGGAACCCACAAAGTCTGGGTACCTCTAGAATCCCTAGGATGTTGGAAAAAAAGGACGCAAATTTGGCTTGGTTAGCTTATGTGGACAAAAAGTTATGAGGGCCTAAGCGCGAACTGCCCCAAATAGGCAAAAAAAGGCCTGGCACAGGAGGGGGAAAAGGCCTGGCAGCGAAGGGGTTAATTGACCCTGGGCACCTCAGCAGTGCACCTATGGGGGCACTACCTATGCTGGGGTCCCTAAACCTGCATGCCCTACCATATTCTTGGAACTTATTGGTAGGTTGATACTGCCAATTATCATTAACCTAATTTACATACCCATTTTAATCAGAGCACAGGCCCTGGGACTGGTTAGCAGTACCCAGGGCACCATCAGAGTTAGAAAAACACCAGCAAGAAGTGAAAAATGGGAGGAAAACATTAGGGGACTTCTGCAATCAGCCCAGTTTTCTCACATTAACGGACCTCGGACACCTCCAACTCAGTACACTTCTGGACCTGTGGATACTCTGCCAAGAAGAAGGACTGTTGTGCTGCTGAAACAACTCTCACTCTGCTGGACTGCTACTCTGCTGGCCTCCTGCTCTGCTGTGCTAACCTCTGCCTGCTGCCCTCCTTGCCTGGAAGTTAGAAGACTGGACTTGCATCTCTCCAACCCAGAGTGGATCGACCTCGGGTTATTGCTTTCCGAACCGCCATATCTCGGTCCCAATGCATTGCCCCTGTTGTGTGGAGAAAATCGATGCATCGTTGCTACTACAGGGAAAGGGTCAACATATCGCCTCCACTGCAGGGATTGACACAGACACATCACTTCAGTCAGCTCTTCTCATCCTCAACACAACCAGGATTAAGATACTTTTATTCAGCAGGCCTCATTGGGTCCCTAGAGCCAGCCTGCACTCCATTGTGGTTGGCCTGAACATTTGAATTTGTCCCAGTCGCAACCAGGTATCCAGGTGAGCGCTTCCTTCCTCTGAGCGCTATTTCAGAGTGTATTCTTTAAAAAATCATATCATTATTAAATTAAGTTCTATTTTTCTAACCAGGCGTGGTATTGTTTTGGAGTGGTGCTTTCACTGTTTTACTGTTTGATATGTTGAACACATACTTAACACATTGGCCCTCATTTAGACCTCAGTGGTCTTTTTGCAAGACCGCTGAGGTTACTCCGGGCAGAAGACCGCCAGTGCAGGTGGTCTTCTGCCAAGCGTATTATGACTGCTAGCAGCCCTCTGCCCTTTTTCGGATGGAGAGCCACCAGCAGCCACACATGTGGTCGGCAGTGAAGTGGAGGCTGCTCCACCTCCATCGCCACGTCATCAGAACACCGCCCACCGAATCACTACCCAGGATTCGGCGTGGCGGTGTTCTAGTGACGGGGTGCTGGTGGTGGAGCAGCCCCCATGGATCCCGTTCCCTCCCGGAGGATCACCGGAACAGGTAAGATGATCGTCTGCTAGTGGAGCGGGGGTTGGTGTGTGTTGTGTGCGTGCATGGGGGTGTGCGTGTGAGTGTGTAGAGGGGTTGTTTGAGTGCGTGTATGCATGCGGTGGGTGTATTGTGTGTATGTGAAATATGACAAATATGTATGTGTGCATGTATGTGTGCGTGTATGTGTATGAGTGGTGTGAGCGTACGTGTAGGGGGTGTGGGTGTGTGTGTGTATCTGGTGGGGGGGTCCTACCTCCTTCAGGGGGTGGTAGGGGGGTCATGGATGTTGGGGGAGGACTCAGGGGAGGGGGGAGGGGAGTCCCCAATCAGTGCCAGGGAACATATTCCCTGGCACTGATAGTGCCTACCGCCATGGATTTGGTGGTGGTACGCAACCCCACAAAATCCATGGCGGTATGCGGGGTCCTGATACCGCTGGCAGTCTAGTGACGGCCGCCGAGCTGGAGACCAAAGTCTCCAGCCCAGTGGTCATTACCACCCTGGTGGTCGGAGTGTAGAAGTGGCGGTTTGGCATGGCGGTAACCGCCATGGCCGTAATTCCATTTTTTTCGCCGGCCTGTTGGCAGTATTACCGCCATCTTTACTCCGACTACCAGGGTTGTAATGAGGGCCATTGCCTTTTAAGTTAAGCCTGACTGCTCTTTAACAGAGGGTGAGAAAAGGTTAACCTATGGTGTGTTTGTGACTTACCCTCACTGGGATTGTGGTTTCTGATTGGAACATACCTCTGCCAACCAAAAACACAATTTCTAACAGTTGGTTAACCTTCCTCCTACAAGACAGACCCCAATACATGCATACATGCCCATTATGTCAAGAATGTTTAGTATCTCAATGTTGAAATGTGTTTTCTACCATGTTCAATATGAACAGTGAACTACCTGATTTTCTGCTAGCAGGAGACTGTGAAAGAGCCATGAATCTTTAGCTTAATGGAAATCTAAACATTTCCTATCCCACAATACAGTAGAACTAGTTTTGTGCCACCTGGCAGTTAGCATCCAATCTTTCACCCACCTTCCCTTTTTCTACAACAGCACTGATTGAAAGTAAACAACCTTTTAACCTCTTCTGTGCCTTGGACGAGATGATCTCGTCCAAGGCTACAGTTCCCCTGTGCCTTGGACGAGATCATCTCGTCCATGGCACAGGGGAACTTGGGGGCGCGCTAGCGCGCCCCCCGTGCACCCCCCTCCCCCCCCCCAAGTCGGGGATGGAAGGGGAAGACCTTCCCCTTCCACCCCCGACCCCCCCCCCACCCCCCCTGTGACGTCAGCGCGCGCGCGCGCGCTGATGTGTCACAGGGGCCTCCCTCGTCGCGCTGGAAGCTCTGCTTCCAGCGCGATTGAAAAAGAAATGCAAAAGCATTTCTTTTTCAATCACTTGGGAGGCCCGGAGGGGCTTCAAAGGGAAGGAAAAGTATTTCCTTCCCTTTGAAGTCCCTCCGAGGGTTTCAAAAGCCGGATTGCTTGCAATCCGGTTTTTGAAACCCCACTAGACTCCAGGGATTTTTTTTTTTTTCGGAGAAATTGACAAAAGGGAGCGACCCCTTGGGCAAGGGTCGCTCCCAGGGGGGGCATTTTTTTGAAAAGGCCTTTTCTGCCCACCCTGGGGGCAGATCGGCCTTATTAGGCCGATCTGCCCCCAGGGGGGGCAGAAACCTCTAGGCACCAGGGACCTCTTTTTTTTTTTCATTTTTTTTTTATTGAGGTGGGGAGCGACCCCTTAGGCAAGGGTCGTTCCCCTTGGGGGAAAATTATATTTTGGCCATTTCTGCCCCCCTTGGGGGCAGATTGGCCTATTTTGATGAGGCCAATCTGCCCCCAAGGGGGGTAGAAACCACTAGACACCAGGGATTTTTTTTTTTTTTTATGGTTATTGACAAAAGGGAGCGACCCCTTGGGCAAGGGTCGCTCCCAGGGGGGCATATTTTCGGGAAGGCCTTTTCTGCCCCCCCTGGGGGCAGAAACCTCTAGGCACCAGGGACCATTTTTTTTTTTTTTTTTCATTTTTTTTTTTTTTGGTGGGGAGTGACCCCTTAGGCAAGGGTCGCTCCCCTTGGGGGAAAATTATATTTTGCCCATTTCTGCCCCCCTTGGGGGCAGATTGGCCTATTTTGATGAGGCCAATCTGCCCCCAAGGGGGGTAGAAACCACTAGACACCAGGGAGTTTTTTCTTTGCGTGAATTTCACGCAAAGGGAGCGACCACTTAGGCAAGGGTCGCTCCCTGGGGGGGAGGGGAAATTATTTTAGGCCATTTCTGCCCCCCCTGGGGGCAGATCGGCCTATTATTAGGCCGATCTGCCCCCAGGGGGGGAAGAAACCTCTAGGCGCCAGGGCAAATTTTTTTTTTGTGTTTTTTTTTTTGGTTCTTTTTTTTTTTTTAGAGATGGGGAGCGACCCATCAGGCAAGGGTCGCTCCCCTGGGGGGCAAATTGTATTTAGACCATTTCTGCCCCCCTGGGGGCAGATTGGCCAATTTTAGGTCAATCTGCCCCCAAGGGGGCAGAAACCACTAGGCACCGGGGATTTGTTTTTTGGCGCCAATGTCACGCAGGGGGAGCGACCCCGTAGGCAAGGGTCGCTCCCGGGGGGGGGGGGTGGGGGTTGGGGGGGCAAATTTATTTTAGGCCATTTCTGCCCCCCCGGGGGACAGATCGGCCTATTATTAGGCCGAACTGCCCCCGGGGGGGGGGCAGAACACTCTAGGCACCAGGGCAATTTTTTTTTTGTGTTTTTTTTTTTTTGTTGTTTCTTTTTTTAGAGATGGGGAGCGACCCATCAGGCAAGGGTCGCACCCCTGGGGGGGCAGATTATATTTAGACCATTTCTGCCCCCCTGGGGGCAGATTGGCCAATTTTAGGTCAATCTGCCCCCAAGGGGGCAGAAACCACTAGGCACCGGGGATTTGTTTTTTGGCGCCAATCTCACGCAGGGGGAGCGACCCCGTAGGCAAGGGTCGCTCCCGGGGGGGGGGGTGGGGGTTGGGGGGGCAAATTTATTTTAGGCCATTTCTGCCCCCCCGGGGGACAGATCGGCCTATTATTAGGCCGAACTGCCCCCGGGGGGGGGGGGGGGCAGAACACTCTAGACGCCAGGGCAATTTTTTTTTTGTGTTTTTTTTTTTTGTTGTTTCTTTTTTTAGAGATGGGGAGCGACCCATCAGGCAAGGGTCGCTCCCCTGGGGGGGCAAATTGTATTTAGACCATTTCTGCCCCCCTGGGGGCAGATTGGCCAATTTTAGGTCAATCTGCCCCCAAGGGGGCAGAAATCACTAGGCACCGGGGATTTGTTTTTTGGCGCCAATGTCACGCAGGGGGAGCGACCCCGTAGGCAAGGGTCGCTCCCGGGGGGGGTGGGGGTTGGGGGTTGGGGGGGCAAATTTATTTTAGGCCATTTCTGCCCCCCCGGGGGACAGATCGGCCTATTATTAGGCCGAACTGCCCCGGGGGGGGGGGGGGCAGAACACTCTAGGCACCAGGGCAATTTTTTTTTTGTGTTTTTTTTTTTTTGTTGTTTCTTTTTTTAGAGATGGGGAGCGACCCATCAGGCAAGGGTCGCTCCCCTGGGGGGGCAAATTGTATTTAGACCATTTCTGCCCCCCTGGGGGCAGATTGGCCAATTTTAGGTCAATCTGCCCCCAAGGGGGCAGAAACCACTAGGCACCGGGGATTTGTTTTTTGGCGCCAATGTCACGCAGGGGCAGTGACCCCGTAGGCAAGGGTCGCTCCCGGGGGGGGATGGGGGTTGGGGGGGCAAATTTATTTTAGGCCATTTCTGCCCCCCCGGGGGACAGATCGGCCTATTATTAGGCCGAACTGCCCCCGGGGGGGGGGGGCAGAACACTCTAGGCACCAGGGCAATTTTTTTTTTGTGTTTTTTTTTTTTGTTGTTTCTTTTTTTAGAGATGGGGAGCGACCCATCAGGCAAGGGTCGCTCCCCTGGGGGGGCAAATTGTATTTAGACCATTTCTGCCCCCCTGGGGGCAGATTGGCCAATTTTAGGTCAATCTGCCCCCAAGGGGACAGAAACCACTAGGCACCGGGGATTTGTTTTTTGGCGCCAATGTCACGCAGGGGGAGCGACCCCGTAGGCAAGGGTCGCTCCCGGGGGGGGGGTGGGTGTTGGGGGGCAAATTTATTTTAGGACATTTCTGCCCCCCCGGGGGGCAGATCGGCCTATTATTAGGCCGATCTGCCCCCCGGGGGGGGGGGGGGCAGAAACCTCTAGGCGCCAGGGGAATTTTTCATTTTTTTCTTTTTTTTTTTTCTTTGTTTTTTTTTTTTAGAGATGGGGAGCGACCCATCAGGCAAAAGTCGCTCCCCTGAGGGACAAATTGTATTTAGGCCATTTCTGCCCCCCTTGGGGGCAGATTGGCTGATTTGAGGTCAACCTGCCCCCAAGGGGGCAGAAACCACTAGGCACCGGGGATTTGTTTTTTGGTGCCAATGTCACGCAGGGGGAGCGACCCCGTAGGCAAGGGTCGCTCCCGACGGGGGAGGGTGGGGGTTGGGGGGGCAAATTTATTTTAGGGCATTTCTGCCCCCCCCCCCCTGGGGCCGGCTGAGCTACAGGCCAAACACCACAGGTAGGCACCTTGCAAAAAACACCTCTGTTTTCTGTGAAAAATATGTTGTGTCCACGTTGTGTTTTGGGCCATTTCCTTTTGTGGGCGCTAGGCCTACCCACAGAAGTGATGTACCATTTTTATCGAGAGACTTAGGGGAACGCTGGGTGGAAGGAAATTTGTGGCTCCTCTCAGATTCCAGAACTTTCTGTCACCGAAATGAGAGGAAAAAGTGTTTTTTGGGCCAAATTTTGATGTTTGCAAAGGATTCTGGGTAACATAACCTGGTCAGAGCCCCGCAAGTCACCCCATCTTGGATTCCCCTGGGTTTCTAGTTTTCAAAAATGCACTGGTTTGCTAGGTTTCCTCAGGTGTCGGCTGAGCTACAGGCCAAAATCCACAGGTAGGCACTGCTTTTTATAAAAAAATGTGATGTGTCCACGTTGTGTTTTGGGCCCTTTCCTTTCGTGGGCGCTAGTCCTACCCACACAAGTGAGGTATCATTTTTATCGGGAGACTTGGGGGAACGCTGGGTAGAAGGAAATTTGTGGCTCCTCTCAGATTCCAGAACTTTCTGCCACAGAAATGTGAGTAACATGTGTATTTTTAGCCAAATTTTGAGGTTTGCAAAGGATTCTGGGTAACAGAACCTGGTCCGAGCCCCGCAAGTCACCCCTCCTTGGATTCCCCTAGGTCTCTAGTTTTCAGAAATGCACAGGTTTGGTAGGTTTCCCTAGGTGGCGGCTGAGCTAGAGGCCAAAATCTACAGGTAGTCACTTTGCTAAAAACAGCTCTGTTTTCTGTGATATGTCCACGTTGTGTTTTGGGGCATATCCTGTCGCGGGCGCTAGGCCTACCCACACAAGTGAGGTATCATTTTTATCGGGAGACGTGGGGGAACGCTGGGTGGAAGGAAATTTGTGGCTCCTCTCAGATTCCAGAACTTTCTGCCACAGAAATGTGAGGAACATGTGTTTTTTTAGCCAAATTTTGAGGTTTGCAAAGGATTCTGGGTAACAGAACCTGGTCCGAGCCCGCAAGTCACCCCTCCTTGGATTCCCCTAGGTCTCTAGTTTTCAGAAATGCACAGGTTTGGTAGGTTCCCCTAGGTGGCGGCTGAGCTAGAGGCCAAAATCTACAGGTAGTCACTTTGCTAAAAACAGCTCTGTTTTCTGTGATATGTCCACGTTGTGTTTTGGGGCATATCCTGTCGCGGGCGCTTTGGCCTACCCACACAAGTGAGGTATCATTTTTATCGGGAGACGTGGGGGAACGCTGGGTGGAAGGAAATTTGTGGCTCCTCTCAGATTCCAGAACTTTCTGCCACAGAAATGTGAGGAACATGTGTTTTTTTAGCCAAATTTTGAGGTTTGCAAAGGATTCTGGGTAACAGAACCTGGTCCGAGCCCCACAAGTCACCCCTCCTTGGATTCCCCTAGGTCTCTAGTTTTCAGAAATGCACAGGTTTGGTAGGTTTCCCTAGGTGGCGGCTGAGCTAGAGGCCAAAATCTACAGGTAGTCACTTTGCTAAAAACAGCTCTGTTTTCTGTGATATGTCCACGTTGTGTTTTGGGGCATATCCTGTCGCGGGCGCTAGGCCTACCCACACAAGTGAGGTATCATTTTTATCGGGAGACGTGGGGGAACGCTGGGTGGAAGGAAATTTGTGGCTCCTCTCAGATTCCAGAACTTTCTGCCACAGAAATGTGAGGAACATGTGTTTTTTTAGCCAAATTTTGAGGTTTGCAATGGATTCTGGGTAACAGAACCTGGTCCGAGCCACACAAGTCACCCCTCCTTGGATTCCCCTAGGTCTCTAGTTTTCAGAAATGCACAGGTTTGGTAGGTTTCCCTAGGTGACGGGTGAGCTAGAGGCCAAAATCTACAGGTAGTCACTTTGCTAAAAACAGCTCTGTTTTCTGTGATGTGTCCACGTTGTGTTTTGGGGCATATCCTGTTGCGGGTGCTAGGCCTACCCACACAAGTGAGGTATCATTTTTATCGGGAGACGTGGGGGAACGCTGGGTGGAAGGAAATTTGTGGCTCCTCTCAGATTCCAGAACTTTCTGCCACAGAAATGTGAGGAACATGTGTTTTTTTAGCCAAATTTTGAGGTTTGCAAAGGATTCTGGGTAACAGAACCTGGTCCGAGCCACACAAGTCACCCCTCCTTGGATTCCCCTAGGTCTCTAGTTTTCAGAAATGCACAGGTTTGGTAGGTTTCCCTAGGTGGCGGCTGAGCTAGAGGCCAAAATCTACCGGTAGTCACTTTGCTAAAAACAGCTCTGTTTTCTGTGATGTGTCCACGTTGTGTTTTGGGGCATATCCTGTCGCGGGTGCTAGGCCTACCCACACAA
This sequence comes from Pleurodeles waltl, assembly GCF_031143425.1. Taxonomy (NCBI): domain Eukaryota; kingdom Metazoa; phylum Chordata; class Amphibia; order Caudata; family Salamandridae; genus Pleurodeles; species Pleurodeles waltl. The sequence goes on from NC_090445.1 coordinate 500,767,699, forward strand.
GTGAGGTACCATTTTTATCGGGAGACTTGGGGGAACATAGATTAGCAAAACAAGTACTATTGCCCCTTGTCTTTCTCTACATTTTTTCCTTCCAAATATAGGAGTGTGTGTAAAAAAGACATCTATTTGAGAAATTCCCTGTAATTCACGTGCTACTATGGTCACCCCGGAATTCAGAGATGTGCAAATAACCACTGCTCCTCAACACCTTATCTTGGGCCCTTTTTGGAAATGCAAAGGTTTTCTTGATAGCAATTTTTTACTCCTTATATTTCAGCAAATGAATTGCTGTATACCCGGTATAGAATGAAAACGCACTGCAGGGTGCAGCTCATTTATTGGCTCTGGGTTCCTCGGGTTCTTGATGAACCTACAAACCCTATATATCCCCGCAACCAGAGGAGTCCAGCAGACGTAACGGTATATTGCTTTCGATAATCTGACATTGCAGGGAAAAGTTACAGAGTAAAACGTAGAGAAAAATTGATGGTTTTTTCACCTCAATTTCAATATTTTTCTTTTTCAGCTGTTATTTTCTGTAGGAAACCCTTGTAGGATCTACACAAATGACCCCTTGCTGAATTCAGAATTTTGTCTACTTTTCAGAAATGTTTAGGTTTCTGGGATCCAGCATTGGTTTCATGACCATTCCTGTCACTGACTGGAAGGAGACTGAAAGCACAAAAAATTGCACAAATGGGGTATGCCCCAGTAAAATGCCAAAATTGTGTTGAAAAATTGGGTTTTCGGATTCAAGTCTGCCTGTTCCTGAAAGCTGGGAAGCTGCTGAGTTTAGCACCGCAGACCCTTTGTTGATGCCATTTTCAGGGGAAAAACCACAAGCCTTCTTCTGCAGCCCCTTTTTCCAATTTTTTTGAAAAAAACGAAATTTTCACTGTATTTTGGCCAATTTCTTGGCCTCCTTCAGGGGAACCCACAAAGTCTGGGTACCTTTAGAATCCCTAGGATGTTGGAAAAAAAGGACGCAAATTTGGCTTGGTTAGCTTATGTGGACAAAAAGTTATGAGGGCCTAAGCGCGAACTGCCCCAAATAGGCAAAAAAGGGCCTGGCACAGGAGGGGGAAAAGGCCTGGCAGCGAAGGGGTTAATGTACATGGTTACGTTTAAGTAACTACTGATTTAGAAGGTTCCATCAAGTCCTCAAAATGATTCCAAGATGGATGCATTACTGGATACCTCATCTAGGAGAGCAGAAGTACTTTGCATGATTTTCACATCAATTATATACTCACTTGTCCCAGTACGATCTGGATACCCCATCAATTGCTTCACACAGCACAGAAACACCCGGATAACACATGGTTACAGCACTAAGAACTTAATTCAGTTTTCAAGGTAACAAGTATGGACAAATTCACCAATTTAATTCCATTAGAGTACTTCACGATTTGGTGCAAGAGTCTTACCTTTTATCGAGTTCTCAGAAATACTAGGAGTGCTGATTAAGATTTGGACAAATTGTAGCTACTTAAGAGTATTAACATAACTAAGCAAAAATAATTTCTTCCAGGTTGAAATGTGCAAATATATGCACTTGTACTTTTAACTTTCATTTTGGTCTTCACAAGGAAAATATATTTCTTTGTAAAAAGACATTCTGGAAAATATGAGGATGTTCCCTTCACATTTACTCCTTAGAAACAAACTGAAGGTAACCATTATATTTGACAGGCGGCCAACCAGCTTGCCAGTTCAGGTCAGTAGTTGATCTTTACTCTCCTGGTGGAAAAACACCAGCCACATTTAGAGATTCGAGCCTGTCTTTTGCTGATTATATACTATGTTTGTTTGCCGTTCCATCTTTCAATTTTTGTTATTCTGACAGGGACGTCTAAAGATTTAATTTGCTCCAGAAACACAAAGAAGCAATTACCCTGATGCACAAAGGGTTTTCTCCCTAAGAACATGGCTCATTGATCATTTTCCCATGTCTTGCCTGACAGACCCAGTCAGAAATAATCAATGGCAGTAATCACGTTGCCAATGGGATCTGGCTATCACAGCGGTGACCTGGTGGACCCTGTGGCAGGCGGGTTGCCAGGACAGGGGGTTTGTGACAACAGAGCCAGCTGAGGTTCCGTCAGCAGAATCTCTGCAGTTCTCTTGATACTAACAGGATGATGTATATACTGGCAATAAGCATACTCTGTTGCAGCAGCACTTACCACCAATATAACTGTCTGCAGGTCACTTTTATCCCATCTGGAGCAGGTCTGACTGCCTCATGCTTCTGGAAGTCTTTCAACAATCCGGCCTGGTGCTCACTGGTGAGACAACACACACTGACTGTCTTCTGCCAATCCCAGGGAATAAATGCAGTTCCAAAGGTGACTGGGTAAACTGGACATTGATCTATGCTCATGCCCAAATATGAAACCCGCAATGAAAATGAAATAACACCCTTTAGCAAAATCCAAAAGCTGTGGCTTTCATGCGGCAAAATATGGAAGAGTCGACATTCATAAATTCTGCAGTGCTTCTAACAGTAGTGTTGGTAATAGTGGTGATGGTGTTAATGGTGGTGGTAATGATAATGATGCTGCAATGGTAGTGGATTCCATGTATTGGTTGTTCTGTTATTGGTAATTGTTCGTGATGGTGTTGGAATAGTTGCAGTGAAAATGATAATAGTAATAATGATATTGATGGTCATCTTAATGTAATGGTGGTAAAATTAAATATAATACTAATTTCAGTGTGAGAGGTGGTGGTAGATGGTGGTGAGTGGCAGGTGAGAAAAAGAGATGTCCAGAAGACACCTGAATGAGAGACAGAGACCAAATAGAAACACCACCAACAGGAGGGCTCAGGGCGAATAGGAGAATTGCCATTCAGCCTTGCCTTGTGATCTGTACACAAGCATCTGGTGAAAGAATGATGTTGCAGCATTAAGTGAGCTACCAGGCAAAAGCGAAATAACAGTTCCCGGCTTTGTGGTCTGTACTTGATGGCATGGCAGTAGCATAATGCCCATTAACACTTTCAATGCACCTTGTAGCTCTTGTGATGATGCAGCACTATGGGCTAGATGTATCAAAGGTTTCTGCATTCTCAAACAGTGCGAATGTCCGTTTACAAATGCAAAAATGTATTTCACGATGTATGAAACACGTTTGCAGTGTGATTTTTAGAAATCGCAAAAACTGCAAATTTTTTAGAATGAGAGACAATTTTGCGTGTCGTAAGCAGCATATTACAAATAGCGACATGATTTACTGAATCGCTGTTAGCGAAGTGCTAATTGCGGTACAGCTATTCGACTCGCAAATAGCGATTACCAAAATCGTGCCGCTATTTGCGAGATGCAGATTGCGACACGGAAAAATTGATTCGCAATGCGATGTAGCAAAAAAATAGCAATTTGCGATTATTCGCAGAATGGCTGTTTGCACATGCAAATTACCACGAACTGAAACCAGATGGTAACCAGGTGCAACCTATATAAAGAGGCCCAGAATGCCTCAGCCCCTCTTCCACAATGGCTGCACTCTACGTCATGGCGAGGAGAATAAGAATCTTGGCAGGTTTGAGGAGAGAGAGGAGGAGACAGTAGCACATTTTAAGTGTGCGCATAACCCTTTTTGACCAGACTGAGGAGGAAATTTATGATAAGTATAGGTTAAGCTCAGCCATGATACTTGACCTGATAGCTGAGCTACAACCCATGCTGCAGCGCACAACACACAGGACCAATACCATACCCACCCATGTGCAGGTATTATGCTTCCTGCACCTACTAGCCTCAGGTAGCTATCAAGGGGTCATAGCAGCAGCTGGAGGGGTATCACAGAGTGCCCTCTCTATATTTTTCAATGCATTTCTCAATGCCATGCTGAGCAGAATACAACTGTACATCAGATTCCCCAACACCCAACAGGCAGTACAACAAACCAAAGTAAATTTTTACCAGATAGCACAGTTCCCACATGTGCTAGGTGCCATTGATGGGACACATGTAGCAATCTGTCCACCATCGGCCACAGAGTATGTGTATCGCAACCGTAAAAACCATCATTCCATGAACATACAGATGATATGCAATGCCTCCTACATCATTACCGATTTTGTGGCCAGATACCCAGGAAGCACACATGACTCCTACATCTTTTGCCACAGCGGGATACACACAAGACTGCTAGCTGGGGAGTTTGGGGAAGGATATCTACTAGGTACTTTAATACTTCACAATAATGCATTGATGTAAGCATAACGTCACATAGGAAATATACTCATTATACTCTCTGTGCTTACAGGAGACAGTGCCTATGCAATGCGCACCTATATGCTAACGCCGTACCTGAGCCCTGCCACCCCAGCAGAGAGGAGGTACAGTGCTGCTCATAGGGCTACCCGCAACGTGGTGGAGCGCACCTTTGGGCTGCTGAAGAGCCGTTTCAGGTGCATCCATAGGAGTGGAGGTGCACTACAGTACAGCCCTGAGATGACCTGCAAAATTGTGGCCACATGTGCTATCCTGCACAACATAGAAACCACCAGTGGTATTCCAGTGGAACTCACGGGGACAGACTCAGATGAGGATGATGATCCCTTACCACCCCTTCTACCAGCAGGACCAGTGCAGCAGAAGGCAGGCAAAGACGGGCTGACATCACATGCAACCATTTTTGATGTAAGTAATGACAAATACACTTCAATAATATGTTTTTCAGTAGTTAGATTCTTTATTACCTTGACTTCAGGTAAACATTGTGTCAGTAGGACATAGCTATTCACAATGTGCAGACATGATCTAATAACAGTGTCACACTATTAGCATCATAGCATGAGTTAATTACGCATGTTGAGGTGGTCCCCTGTAGCCCTCATCACCACTTCTTTCGTCCACGCACTCCACTCGAGTGCTCCACGCCCTCTCTGGCACCTCTAGTAGCAGGTTCACTTGCAGTACTGTGTCTGGCACTGCGACGCCTCGGATCAATCACAGGGACTGTCAGACTGCTGAGGCTTGAGGACTCCTCACTGTCACCAACACCCAGTTCGCTGGTTGTGGCACTGTGTGCTGTTTGCATGGCATCCAATTCATTGGTAATTTGCACCAGTCCTTGTGCAATGTCCCTACTGCAATGTGCCATCTCCACCTGTGTGGCAACGACACGCCGTGATATCAGAGCTGTAGAACTTGCAAGCCGATTGACAGATCTACAGAAACTGTCAAACTTAGCCAAATATTGGGGCTGGTGCCTGCGCTGGCTGACATGGTCCTACCGTATTTCTGAGCATAGTTCCTCAATGGCCTGTGTCAACTCCGTGGTGTTCTCAGCAACTCTTTGCTGTCCCTCAATCAGAGTCTCCAAGTGCTTGTTTTGTAACCCCATATTGTTATTGTGAGACACAAACTGTCTGTGCAGTGACTTCAAATGTTTGCATTGCAGGCGCTGCACCTTCAGCATGGAAGCTTCCAGGCCACCAAAGATTGATGAGCCCACCCCTTCTTCTGTGCCCTGTCTGCCTGATCATGATGCCTCCTGAGGGGGGTATACTGGCGCTGGTGCATGGACTGCTGTCTTCCTGTGGGAATCGGCTCTGGTCGTGGTGTGGGGTCATGTTCTGGCATCTCATCTGAGTCCAGGTTGTACTCTGGCAGTGGTAACACCCTTGCTCTGCGTCTAGTTGGAACAATACTGTAGGACTCACTTGTATTTGAGTCTGACTGTGGCTGTGTTTCTGCTTCCCCCACGTTTTCTGATCCAGCAGCAGCAGGGAATGAGTCATCTACAAGGATAATGTGCAGCATGTCAGTTCTAGCATTTATCACAGATTTCCACAGTGTTGCTTTATATGTACAAATAAATTGTGTCACCCTGAATCATTTGTGGGGTTTCTCTATGTGGCTGCCCACTATCTTGCTATTTATGTGGTGTTTTCAACTTAGGGTTGTGGACTACCACTCCCAGAAGGCACTGTTGTGTTGCATGGAAGATGTGACATGGACTACTTTTCATTGTGCATCAAGCTAGGTTCTATTTCCGAAGGGGCATGTGTACATGCAGATGTGGGGATACACATAATCACTGGCCTTACCTTTGCTGGTGCTGGGTGTCCCTGAGGTGTCGATGTCAATTACACCACTGACAGCTTCTGGAAGCAATGTGGACTCCACCAGGTCTTCCATAGGGGTGGAGGGTGTGTGGGTGGATGGCCTGCCTCAGGTGCTCCTTGCCTCCCTAAGCCTGCTGGCCACCCTCTCCTTGGCACGGGACCGCAAGTCGTACCATCGCTTGCGTATCTCCTGCACAGAGCGCTACGCAACACCCACTGCGCATATTTTTGTCTGTATGTCAGACCAGAGTTTCCGCTTCTCACCCTCAGGTACTTGGAGTGAGCTCTTGCCAAAGAGTCTTTCATGGTTCACAACAACCTCCTCAATGAGCACCTCCAACTCTTTCTCACTAAATTTCAGCTTCCTCTTCCTGTCTCTCTTCTCCTTCCCATTGCCCGCATTTGCCATGTTGCAGTTTGCTCCTGGCTTCCTCACAATGCTGCCTCCCTGGTAATGGGCTGTGTATCTCTCACTGCTCCTTTGGGAGTAGCTCCTGGAAACAGCATGGGTTGACTCACTTCCTGCTTGAGATGTCCTCAGGCTGTTCCGGTTTGCCGCTTTTGAAATTTGCGAATTTCATTTACCAAATCGCAATTTTTTTTGCGATTCTGTATTTGCATCTCACAAATTGCATTTGCGAATTTTAAGAAATCGCTATTTGCGATTTCCAATTTTGATACATCGCTATTTGCATTTCCAAAACTGCGATTTCTTAAAAATCGAAATTTGGAAATTGCTAACCGAAATCTTGATACATCTAGCCCTATATTCCAGCAACACAAGAGCTGACTGGATCCATTCAATAGGAGTCCCATGCAAGAGCACCTATTGTCCTTTGTGTGATCCGTTCTTGTCGCAGGCACTAGGCCCAGCCACTCAAATAGGGCAGTGCTTTTATCAGCACCGGTGGGGCAATGCTGGGTGGTAGGAATATTGTGGGTTCCTGCAGATATCTGAAGTTTCCATCAGAGAAATTAAGGAAAATGTGTGATTCCAGGCAAAGTTTGAGGATTGCAGTGCAATGTGGGTAAGAAAATCCTGATGGGATCCATGCAAGTCATGCCATCCTGGATTCCCCTCGGTGACTAGTTTTAAAAAATGTAGAGGCTAGCTAGGTTTCCCTTGGTGCTGGCTGAGCTATGGTCTAAAATCTAGAGCTATCCACATCAGAAAAAGATGGTCAGTTTTTGGTGGAAAAATGTCATGCGTCCTTGTTGTGTTTTGGGCCATCTCCTGTTGTGGACACTAGTTTACCCACACAGGTGAAGTACCATTTGTATCAGGAGACGTGGAGGAATGCCAGGTGGAAGAAAGTTTGGGACTCCTCACGGATTCCAGAACTTTCCTTCAAATACATTTGAGAAAAATGTGCTTTTTAGTCAAAGTTTGAGGTTTGCAAGGATTCTCGGTAAAAGAAAGTGAAGAAAGCCATGCAGCACACCCTGGGTCCTCTAGGTGTCTAGGTTTAAAAAATGTAAGGGTAACTAGGTTTCTCTAGGTGCTGGCTGAGTTAGGGTCTAAAATCTAGAGTTACCCACAATGGAAAAAAAGAGTCAGTTTTTGGTGGAAAAATGTGATGCCTCCATGGTGCGTTTTGGCCCATTTCCTGATGCGGGCACTAGGCACACAAGTGATGTGCCATTTTTATTGGGGAATGCTGGGTGGAAAGAAGTTTGTGAATTCCTACATATTCCAGAACTTTCCATCATGAAAATGTGAGGAAAATGTGACTTTAGTCAAAGATTGAGGTTTACAAGAGATTGTGGGAAGAAAAACATGGTGAGAGCCATGCAAGTTAGCCCATCATGGACACCCCTAGTTGCCTAGTTTTCAAAACTATACAGGCTGGCTAGGTTTACCTAGGTGCTGGCTGAACTAGGGTCCAAAATCTAGAGCTACCCACATTCGAAAAAGAGAGTAAATGTTTGGTGGAAAAATCCAATTTGTCCATTTTGAGCTTCAGGACATTTCCTATTTGCAGGCTCTAAATTTATCCACACAAATAAGGCACCATTTTTCTTGGGAGACTTGGGGGAATGCTGGTGGAAGGAAGTGTCTGGCTCCCCACAGAATCCAGAACTTTCCAACGCAGAAATATGAGGAGAATGTGTTTTTTTAATCAAAGAATGAGGTTTGCAGGGGATTCTGGGGAGAAAAAAGTTATGAGAGCTACGCTAGTCAGCCGACCCCGCTACCTCTAGGTTTCTAGTTTTCAAAAATGCACAGGTTGCTTAGGTTTTCCTAGGTGCCAGCTGAGCTGAGGTCCAAAATCCAGAGCTACCCACAGTGGTACAAAAGGGTAAGTTTCAGAGGAAAAATGCAATGCGTCCATTTTGCTTTTTGGACCATTTCCTGTTGTAGGCACTAGGATTACCCACACAAGTGAATTACCATTTGTATCAGGAGACTTGTGGAAGCATAGAATAGTAGAAATGAGTTTTCAACAATTGGATTTCACTGCAATTTTTCCTTTCAAAAGTAGGCCAGTGTATAAGGAAGATGACATTTTGGAAACAAACCCCCCAAATCATGCACTAGTGTGGGAACCCAAAAATTAATAGATGTAATAATAACCAGTGTTCCTAAACTGCATATATTGTGCCCATTTCAGAAATACATATACTTTCTTGATCCCTGTTGAATAATGGCCCTCCCTGAATGGTCGCCCCAAATTTTTTACCTTCCTCCTCCTCTTTTTTCTGACCTCGTTTTTGTTGGCTTTAGGACTCCGGGCACTTTACTACTTGTACCCAGTACTAAAGTGCATGTGTTCTCTCCCTAACACATGGTAACATTGGCTCATACCCCCATTGGCATATTTAATCTGCTTGTAAGTCCCTAGTAAAGAGCACTACATGAGCAGAGGGCCTATAAATTAAATGCCACTAGTGGGTTTTTAGCACTGATTGTGCCACCCACATAGGTATCCTCTTAGCCATGTCTCAGGCCTGCCATTGCAAGACCTGTACAACTTGGCATCTAAAACTACTTGTCAAGCCATAAACTCCCCTTTCATTGGTATAAGTCGCCCCTAAGGTAGGTCCTAGGTATCCCATAGGACAGGGTGCCATGTAAGTAAAAAGCATGATATGTACTTGTGAGTTTTACAGGCCCTGGTAGTGAAAAACTCCCAAAGTCTTTTTTCATTATTGTGATGCCTGCTCCTCTCAAAGGCCAGCATTCCTATTACTATTTTAGAAATGCCACTTTTAGAAAGTATGCATTTCTCTACATTCACTGCTCTCTGTGCCTAATAGCCTGTCTCCATTCCATGTGGAAGGTGTTGTGTTTCTTGCTGTCTAGGTGAAATGCACAAGGGGAGCTGTCAACCAGCACAGACCAGAAGTTGACTAGAGACAGGATGTAAGGCACAGAGAGCAGTAAGTGCAAGAAATGCCTACATTCCGAAAGTGGCAATTCTAAAACAGCAAAGTTTAATCCATTAAGCAGAACTTCTCACTACTATTCAAACCATACAAAACATGTCAATGCCACTGTTTTTAGATCAGACATTACCACTTGAAAGTACATAAGGGAATTGCCAATGCTGGCCTATGAGAGGAGCAAGCTTCACAATAGTGAAAAATGACTTTGTGAAATACGACTGTACCCTTTGTGACACCCACTAAATTGACAGTGCAAACATGACTGCATGCCTGCAACTTTATCCTGTCTGTGTTGTTTTAAATCTATAACGTCCACATGCTAAAACAAGACCTTTTTAAAGGCCTAACCTTTCCTTTTAAATATCAATAAGTCACCCCTAAGTAAGGCTTTTATTTTTTGAAACATTTATTATAAGCCCGATTTACTGTTAAAGTTCAGTTTTTAATACATATTTTGCTAAGTGTACTTATAGAAAGTTACCTTTTCCCTGCCTAAAGCTTCTGGGGGCCTATTTGTATGAGCCATAACTATTACCTGTCAGCTGAATAGCCCCCTTGATGTGGTGTGACTTTTCTGCCAGTGCAGAGACAAAAGACCTTGGGTGTGGGAAAGTGTTGTGTTCTCTTGACATGATAGTCTGTGTGCTGTGCCTAGGAACTTGATTAACTTCAAAGGGGCCTCCACTGTCATACCCAAATGTTAGCTGACACCAGGCCTGCCCCCTTCCTTTGTCCACAGGCAGGCACCAATCCCAGAGGGAAGGGAGCAGACATTGGCACAGAATAGTGTTACCACAGATAAGGGGCTGCTCTTTTACCTGGCCACACTTTTGGGATTGGTACACAGGCTCTGCACAAGTGGAGAAGGGGTACACCATCTTGTACTTAGGTTAGGGGTGGGCAGTGAGCTCCACTCCACTGGTTGAGTTAACTGAGTTTTTGGTACTTCACGCTCCGCTTGGAGTACAGAGTTCAGCAAAAACAACTCTGCTAGCCCGGCAGCGGAGTAGAGCTCACTGGTGTGCACACTGCACTGGCACTCTGTGGCCCATAACTGGGCTGCTCTTTACATGCGGCCCAAAATGAAGACGACATATGCCCTACAAAAGGTAAGGAGAACCCTAGCTAAAGCTTTGCTTTCTGAAGGTCGACAGAGCTGCTGCAAGCTGCTGCTGACAGTGCTGAGGGGCTCCACCGGTGTTAGCCCTGGATCCAGGCCTTCCTCCTTTCACTGTCCTCAGCAGCCCAAGAGTAGGGGGCAGAGGGAGGCAGATAGCCAGCCCACTGGCAATGGGGACCCTGGAATCAGACAGCATTCAGACCCTCATTTTGCTTTCTCTTAAATGTGCACACTGGGTCAGTCACTGGGCAAGGACAGGATTTGTATATGAGGGGGGTCTGTGTTTGTAGAAAATGAAACTTGCAGTCAGAGCTACACTTTAATGGAACCTGTCCACCTAGGAACGGAAGTGGTGTTATGGGGTACAGTGCTGAGGCCAGCAGGGAGAGCTTCAGCTGCTGAGTGGTAGTTCGGCAACCCCCACCACATGGAGATGTGCACGGCCTGAGAGAGCCTTCGAGCCCAGTGGCAAGCACAGGTAGGCACTTTGTGAAAATATCAGGCTGGTGGTGGTGAGCCAGTTTGCTTCTGCTAGTGCTGGGCGCAAAAGAAAGAGAGGTCTGAGCCTGTGTGTAAGAGAAGAGGAAGTGATTGCAAGGCTGATGCAAGATAGGGGGTGTGCTTGGCCCTCCGTAGCAAGTTTGTGAAGTTGAGAACAGCAGGCTCCAGGCTGGTGGGCTATGTCAGCACAAGAGGCCTGAAATGGGGACCCCTAGCTAATGCTTTACTTTCTGCCATTAGGCGTGGAGCTGCTACAACCTGCTGCCTAGAGGCTACACCTGTTCAAACTCCAGGTCCAGGCCTCCTTCCTTTCAATGTCCTCAGCAGCCCAGGAGCAGGGGACAGAGGGAGGCAGAGAGCCAGGCTGCATGCAACGGGGACCCTGGACTCGAACATCATTGACACCCTCATTTAACTTTCTCTTCTATGTGCAGAAAGGGGCTGGCATGGGCATGGAAAGGATTTGCATATGAGAGTGGGGTATGTGGCTGTGCTCGGAAAAGAGGAATCAGGCAGAGCTCCACGGAAAAGAGAGACAACGGTTGGCAATCAATGCTTTTTTGCACTATTTTTGCATTTTAACTTCACAATTTGTTTCTAAAATTGCATAATATTGGCTTCCTTCATTGGAATTTTGTTGTTTGGTATCAATTAATTTATTAAAATTCATTATCTTTTTCTAAATTGGTTTCAGGATTTTTTTGTTTTTATTTTGAGTTTGTTACTATATTGCTGCTGCCTAAATACTTTACAAATTGCCTCTATGCCAACCCTATTTTCTCTGTGCCATAGATACCAAGTGCTAAGCTTAGGTTAATTTAGTGACCTTGGCGAATCACCCTAACATGGATTGCTGTTATTACTTGAAGTAGCTACCTACCCCCTTCTCACCCTAACATGGATTGCTGTTATTACTTGAAGTAGCTACCTACCCCCTTCAACTAATACCCCAATATCTTGCACAGTCTATCTGCCATATCTGTCCAGAGATTTTAGTCTATAAATATTTGTCAAGGGGAAGCTTTCTCCTGTAAACTCAGCTTTCCTCTTTTACTAATGCTCCAGCAGGTGTGTAGGAGAATATTTGGTTGTATCAACATAGCTTGCAAATTTATATAGAGTTTCTCTAATGAAATTAAATTATTTAATTCTCCTTTTTCTTATATGGCTTAGCTTTATTCAGATTCATAGACTCTTTTGCTTGATCTAAAAATAGGCATCATCATCCCTGAGAATCTTATGAAGCTGAAAACCCATTTACTATTTTTTATGCAATCAAGCCAATGGCTATCAGGAGTTTTTATATTAACCTAAAGGCATCATATTGTGCAGGGAGTTTTTTCATTTTTCAAATGAAAATATTTCAGCATTTTACCTTGAGCAAACCACATTTTGCTATCTCTTCTTTGAATGAAACAATCTCATTGTTGAATTGGGTATGCATTGTTGCTGATCCATACTTCCCAAAGAAGAACCTTCTTTTGAAGAGAAATAATTTGGTTACCCGAAATTGACAATTCTGATAACAAGAGATGATTTGAGAGGGTCTCAGAAAGACCAAATGATAGTGGTCTGCTGTTTGTCAGGGCACCTAAATCAGGACCTTCTACTTTATTACATAACTTAGCTATTTGCCAGCATAGTAGTCTGAAGACTGAAGGCAGATAGGGAATTCAAGACTAACTGATTAGAGATGTCGTTATTCATCAATTATGCTGAAATGAATGCTTGCAAATAGTTTAAAGAGCTGTCAATCGCTCTGCATAGCATTCTAACCCATGTTACTCCATCCACTGTGGCGCTCTAGACGGAGGCCCACCTTATGCAAATCCGTAATGGCTATGCTCCTCATGGGAACAGTCCACCCTGAACAGACAAGCAAGCTCCCATCCAAACGAGGCCACAAGCAACCACAGACTGGTTTTGCACTTGTTAGACTTCATCAGTGGATTATGGATTGTTTGGCATAAATCTTTATTGATTTCACAAACAGACATGAATATAGGCACAAGTACTAACATCTCCCCAAACACCACATCACTATACACCCTCAAGACAAGTGACTCCCAATATTGTACCACCTTTCAACACCCCCAGATTTTATGAAGGAATGTCCCATCCTCTATGGTACAGCAAAGAAACAGTGGGTTCTCTGCCATCCCAACTTTGTGGAGGTGAGACCTATGACAGTAGGACGAATGCAGAATTTTGAACTGGATCAAGCAGAACCGGAACCTAAGAGCCACCTCTCTGGAGTGTATTGATGTGGCCTCCCTATCCATGTCCACAAGGGGAACCACATCCACTTCCCACTACACCGGCAGCCCTCCTAGTGTATCATGAATGCTATTTATAATTGTGTGGTACAACTTGGGGACCACCTAGCAAGCAAGGGCTTCGCCCAGCGCACAGTTTTCTAATGGGAAAGGGTCCAACCGGTCTGGCTCCAATACCTGATTCCTCTTCAGGGCATGTATCAACTGGAGGTATCAAAACCTCTGTGTCTCGGCCAGGGTATGCTCCTTCAGCAATGTCTCAAAGTTCACAAACTCCTCCCCTAAAACCACATCCCAGAGTGCTTTGATCTCAATTGGCTCCCAACGTTTAAAGCCCCCAAGTTTACTTGGGTCTAGCAGCATCGTGCCTTTCCCGAGGGGAGTACCTTGTGTGAGTCTCCCCATCTGGCCCAGGCCAGCATTAATAGTATTTAAAGGCCACCAAATGGTCTTTGTCAGTCCTGGTAGTTGTCTTCTATCCTTCTTCCTGTAAACATAATAAAGTTAAGAAGCCTTCTTCATAACTTTCCTCTCTATTCTGTAGGTAGGTTCAGAGTAAGGGATGTGACCCCAATCGTTAATCCCCTGTAGCTGATTAGTCCTAGGGTATGCTCGAATGTCCTGGAGCACCAGTCCCCCGTTGTATGGTGGTCAGTACAAGGTTTTCAGGGCAGTTCTTGAGTGACTCCCATCCAGAGGCAGAGTTTACAGTATTTTGTCTAACTGGTAGAAGTAGGCCCCTGGATTTATGAAAGACGCATTAGGCAGGACATACAGGAATTTGGGTAGCATATTCATTTTGAACAGGGATGCCCGACCCATACTTGTCAGTGGCAAACCCCTCCCCACATCGGCAGGGAACTCACCCAGCACCCTCTCCAGATTGAGCACCAGTAACCTGTCTTGTCCCTAGTGATATGGATGCCCAGATATTTAAATCTTGTCTTGGTCAGTCAAAAATCTACAGTCACCACTCCTTCCAATCTTTCCCAACACCCTACTTAGAGGTTCACAGCCAGTTAATGTGGAACCTTGAGTGTGCCCAGCATCTCACCCAGCATGCCAAAGGCTCTAGGCAAAAGTCAAAGAGAAGGGGGGAGAGTGGGAAGCCTAGCCGCATCCCTCTCCACAAGTCAAAGGTGTCAGAGGTTATGCCATTAACCCGCACAGCCACCATTGGTTGCTGGTACAAGGCGGCCACCCAACTACAAAATAGGTCACTGAAGCAGAACCACTTTGGATTTTAAGCTAGATAGTACCAATCGATAGAGCTGAATGCCTACTCAGTGTCAAGGGAAATGATTGCCCTGGGGGTCTCACCTGTTCCCAGGTAGTCCAGCCATAAGTGTAAATGGCAGAAATTAAGTCCCGTGACTCTTTGCACTCATTGTATTCCCCAGGGTGGAGGTCCCCCTGACCACAGTTGGAGCAGTTCCTCCTCTAACCACTCCCAGGCCCTATCCAGGTTATCAAAGAGAAAGGCCTTCCCTTGAAACAGTACCTTGAGCTTAGCTGGAGACAGCATCATATATCAAATGCTCAGATCCCACAGTCTCTGCTTCACCAAGTCAAGGGTCTTCTGTTGTTGCTGTAAAGTCCAGATAGATGATAATTTTTGTGGATTTATATTTCACTTCCCCAGTAGTTCTTTCTCTTTAGTTCAACTGGCACATGATCATGGGCCTTGGGGGAGCCCTTAGGGGTGGTTTCCACAACAGGACCCAAAGTGTTCATTTAACAAGTAGGCATGGGGAAAGCTGATTGGCAGGTAGTAAGGATTTCAACCATTGTTTGAGGAACTGTTCAGGTCTGGGACCCTCTCCAGGGAGCACAGGTTATTGCATCATAAGAGCTCCTCAGCATCCTCGATCCATGCCGCCATTTCCCCAGAAATAGATCTAATTTTCTGACCTACCTGGGTAAGGTCTCTCACCATGCCCTCCAGTGTTGCCATTTTGGTTTCAGCCTTCAACACCCTCCCCATTGTCTTCCTGAGATCCAGTTGGAGTAGGGCAAAATACACCCCCACCTCACCAGGTTTAGACAGGAGGACTCAATGGCCTTCAGGATGAGTTCTAACCTAGTATTTGCGATCTTCCCTGCATTTACTACAGTACCTGTCAAAGGCAGGCATCTTGCAATTAATCTCTCACATCGTGCTTTCTTGCACTGGTAAAAAGACATGAATCATCCCAAATATGTTAACATGAGTTTTTCTGTTTAATTTGGGATCTTGATCAGGCCTGATTAATCAAACTTTCTAAAGCCTTCAAGATATTCAGATCGATCTAGTGACTGAAAAGACATTACAGAAAAGTTGTATTTCTTGTAATAGCTGTGTCTTCATGGATCTTATGCTCATAATTAGTTTTAAATACATGTTTTTTCAATCAGAATCTGATGCTGGTGTTCTAAAGACTTTTCGAACACTTGAGAACCATAATCTGAATGCCACTGCATATTTGCATATGAACCTTGAACTCTTGAGACTCTTGAACTAATGAAGAATTTGAAGTAGTTTTGTTGTTATTAACCCAGTCATTTTTTCCCAGGGAAATCCTTGTAAATGATAATTCCAGTTCATGATAATCACTGGATAATTCTTGATTGACACTGGGGAATGTTTCTAGTGTGAATTATTTGTATGTTGATTTGACGTTGGTTAATGCCAAAGATCTGTTTAGTTTTTCTTGTTTAATGTGTGGTTTCATTACAGGGAAATCCCAGTCCAGACCCTTGTATCTGAATAATCCTGATTGCCAGTATCCTGAATCCAGAACCAGAATCCAGATATCCTGGAGCACAGCAGTGCCAGGAGTAGAGAAATCAGAATATGCAGAAGTCATGGTATGCCTCTCTTATCTCTCATCCCAACCCCTTCCCCCTTGGAAACTCCTAAGGTTGCAGTGTGTCCTTCATTGCGGCCTTGTAAGTTCTCATTAGGATTCTGGGATGATTGTCACCCCGGTGGAACCACCTGGAGCTCAGGTAAGTGGCTTGCAACACCTCTGTTTGGATGAATGTGTGGAGGTCAAACAATTTTTTCAGTTCTATTTTAGCTGCAGGATAATTGTATAATGAGGGGTCATCTCTTTCTACAATGGAAATAGACCTCATAGCAGCTGTACCCCCCAAATAGGACAGGATAAAGGCCACTTTAGATTGATCTTTAGGGAAACAAGCTGGTTTGCAAATAAAATGTGGCTGACATTGGTTAATGAAGGTAGCAAATTTTGAGCGATCACCAGAAAAATGGTCAGGAGGAGCCAAAGGAACAGCAGGTGTTGAGGTGACTTGAATTACTTGTTCAGTACTATGACTAGGTCAAGCCCCCCTTACTGCAAAAAAATACTTCCGAAGAGCCATGCCCATGGCTAACACCTGAAGCAGGGGGTGTAGCAGTGGCTCCGCCTTGTAAAGCATCTATTCTTTGTGCTAGTGTCTGAATTGCTTTTTTGCATAGACAGAAATGGCCCACTACTTACCAGGTCCTTCTCTGGGCAGGCGACATGTGCAGCCAAAGACCCAAGGGGGATCCACTCATAGGTCTTCCAAAGGGGCCCACTGGTTCTGCTCCTGTTATTCCCCTCACCGGGTCCACCACAAAAACCTTCAGGGGAAGGAGCGTGTATTCCCTCTGGCTACAGCTGCTCCCCCAACCCAGATGGGTTTGCTCTTTTGAGGGGGGAACAGTCATTTTAGTCACCCCCCCACAACCTCTTAAAAAAACATGAACAGGGAGGCCCCCACAGGGCACAGGACTCGCCTCAGTAAAGGAGGACAATGTTTACAGGTAGAGTAGAAAAGGGTTGGCCCCCAGAGCAACTGCAAGAAAGTCTTGCCTGTCTCCTCCACACACCCATGACTGCTCACCAGGTGTCTTCATGCAGTACGCTGTCCTTGCGGCTACAGGTATGCTTAGGGACAAACAGTGTTGGAGGCTGTGCCACCGGGGGTCGACCTCCACCCACTCATCACTGCTGGGCCCTCTCGTCCCACTGGCCACTACAGAATTGCAGGGGCTTCGTTGCCTCAACCCTGATGACCACCTTGACTTCCTCTGGCCCAGCAGTCAGGTCCGCCCAACCAGCTACAGCCCAGGATAAGCAGTTGGTACCTCAACCTAGTGGACTCCTCTCCCCCTCCCCTGCTTGCACCTCCAAAGTCCACCACAAGCATGAGGGGAGCACCTCATGCTTTGGGGATGCAGTGCCCAGATAAAGTAGGATTCCAAGTACGGCACAGGAGCACTACAGTTTGGCAGCCATCATCTTGCACTGCAAATCACGCCCCCTCAGTTGAGTATAGCTTTAATCAAGTGGCACAGAGAGTAAAAAGCGATGGGTGGGATTCCATCAGTGGTTGATACTATTTGCAATTTCTCCCATCACCCATCACCCATCCCATCACCTTTTGTGTGTTTAATATAAAAGAAGCACTAAATAAATACTAATTCTTAAAATATATCAAAAGTTGTTTATTGATGTAAAAATAAGCTAGAACATACTACCTGCCCTTACTGCACATCTAATAGCATAGATTCCCACTAACATGAAGATTAATTATTTCTCTAATAGGGGAATGCCCACTCTGTACCGATAAGGCTGTTTGCTCTGGGAGTGATATAGAATCTGCAGACATTGTTGGTATGTTCACTAAAATACTTAAATAGATCCTCAGGGCAATGTGATACTCAGGTATATCTAGGTCCCCTTTATGTACACGGAAAACATGACTGCTTCAAGGTAACCTTCACTATACCATACAAGCTAAATACTTGAGACTTTTGAAATTAGCATGACAAACATAGCTGATGTTAGCTGTCTAAACTCATATTACTGCAAGGGACTGACAGAATGTGGATTAATGTATGGGGATGTCAAGAGAATTGTTAGCACTTGAAAACCTTTGAGACAATATGGCTTACACAAGTGAAATGCAGAGGTACAGTATCTAAGACCGATGCAATGTAGAAGATGCTGCTATTTATAATTTAATACTGTCAAAGAGATAATAGGACCTTGCAAAACAATCTGATTGAGATTCTAGCTTGTATACCTAGGAAAAGGTATCAACTTGAGGCGGTGCAAACACTTCACACTACATGAGGAATATATGTCTCTCCAAGGTGACTGTGCCCTTTTCTCAAACCACATCAGTCTTGATGAGATTATGTGCAAAGGTAAATACATGGTATCCCTTCAATTGTCCAAAGTAATTAGACAGATACAAGAAGAACATGGTGTCTACCAGTGGATATGGGCTTGAAATTAGTTAGGAAAGTTCAAACTGATGTTCAGATTACAGTCAAGTAGAAACTCTATATGGGCATTTAAGTGAACCAGACCTAATTCACAATGCTCAAATTAAAATTGAAGGGTATCGTGAATTGACAAATTCAATTATATTTTTGTTGTATTTAACATATTTAACATCATGTATTATCTGAGGACAATCATCCATAACAGGATGCAACTGATATTCCTAACTGTGAAGTTAGAAAAAATCCTTTTTCCTTTCTGGTGCCACAGTCACATAGAGACTAATATGACATCAAGTGGGTGCAGCAGTTAGCTCCAACCCTTTACAGTAATAGAGCTGGTTCAAAAATGGAAGCTTCTACACATGATTCTTATATGTGCTCTATACCAACAAATTCAGAACCAATGGCATGTGAACACAGAGCTAAGGTGCAGCTAAAAATTATTTTAGAAGCGCTACAGCAGGTCATGAAGATTTGTTTAATACCACATAAATTTGAACCAATACTGTAAAACATATGGAGTCCAAAATGTCATTTCTAAAGTTAGAGTTCACACACCAACAATATAAGAGCATGATTATCCAGCATCCGGGTCACAATACCTGATTGTTTTCAAATGTGATGGGCTCGCCTCTGTACCCCAGGCCTCTTTGAATATCTGCAGGAAGACATGAATGTAGTGTCATATGTTGGTAATACATTGGACAAAAAGAAAAAAGGGAGCACACTGCCTCACACTCCAGGACAAAGTTAGCCCCAGTGCATCATGGTAAATGCAGTCACTTCATTTTGTGTTGAAAAAGTAATCAAAAGTCTTTCACCTAAGTAGGTGCAGCAAGTGCTGTGTATCTCTGGACACGTGTTTCTAGGTTTAGCCCGTCATCAGAAGAGAGCAGCCAAGTATGTGGGGTTGCTTGAAATGCCGCCAAAAGTCTTCTCAGGTTTATGTACCACTCACTGGCGCACAGGTGCCTCACCAGAGCTCATCAGCTCGTTAGCTCAAGGGAGCAGTCATTGGACAAAAAGAAAAAAGGGAGCACACTGCCTCACACTCCAGCAAAAAGTTAGCCCCAGTGCATCATGGTAAATGCAGTCACTTCATTTTGTGTTGAAAAAGTAATCAAAAGTCTTTCACCTAAGTAGGTGCAGCAAGTGCTGTGTATCTCTGGACACGTGTTTCTAGGTTTAGCCCGTCATCAGAAGACAGCAGCCAAGTATGTGGGGTTGCTTGAAATGCCGCCAAAAGTCTTCTCAGGTTTATGTACCACTCACTGGCGCACAGGTGCCTCACCAGAGCTCATCAGCTCGTTAGCTCAAGGGAGCAGTCATTGGACAAAAAGAAAAAAGGGAGCACACTGCCTCACACTCCAGCAAAAAGTTAGCCCCAGTGCATCATGGTAAATGCAGTCACTTCATTTTGTGTTGAAAAAGTAATCAAAAGTCTTTCACCTAAGTAGGTGCAGCAAGTGCTGTGTATCTCTGGACACGTGTTTCTAGGTTTAGCCCGTCATCAGAAGACAGCAGCCAAGTATGTGGGGTTGCTTGAAATGCCGCCAAAAGTCTTCTCAGGTTTATGTACCACTCACTGGCGCAAAATATGCTGCTCTCTGCTGATGACGGGCGAAACCCAGAAACACGTGTCCAGAGATACACAGCACTTGCTGCACCTACTAAGGTGAAAGACTTTGATTACTTTTGATAATGTGAAATGAATCTGACTGCATTTACCAAGATGCATTGGGGCCAACTTTTTGCTGGAGTGTGAGGCAGTGTGCTCCCTTTTTTTTGCACTGTGTCGAATGACGGCTCCCTTGAGCTAACGGGCTGACGAGCCTTGGTGAGGCACCTGCGCACCAGAGTGGTACATAAACCTGAGAAGACGTTTGGTGGCATTTCAAGCAACCTTTTGGCGGTCGCCCGCCAGCCCATTGGGAAACCCAGAATACCCGCGGCGGTCTTTTGACCGCGCAGCGGTATTCTGGCGGTTCCCTCCAGGCGGGCGGCTCCCGCCGCCCTCCGGGGTCAGAATGACCCCCTTTCTCTTTGGGCTAGTAGCCGTTCAGCGAGAGAAAAAAAAATGACTGAATTTCTAAGGAAGTATGCTACATCAGAATCTCCTAATGCAGTTGACAATTTGCAAGCACTGGTGGGATCCTTAAATGTTTTTTGTAAGTATCTACCTTAGTATGCTGACATTTGTGAGCCACTTTATCGATTACCAACACCTACTTTTATGGAGGAGCACTTTTTTATTTTGGGAGGGAGGGTACCTGCACTTCTCAAGGAAAACACAATACTTTTATTCAGAGAGTACTGGCACTTCTCAGAAACAAGCAAGTACTCTGGTTTCCATTTCAAGCACTGGTTTGTCTCTGCATATTTGCAGATGCAAAACCTTAACTAGACTGCCATCAATGTGGTTCCAAGATAGTCTGGTTTTATATGCAAAGTGTACAATGGGAAAATCATGCATACAGTGAATGTCATCAAAGACACACCACACATGGCAACAAGATAAGCATTGAGTCACTGACACCAAAACTAGATAGAAGTGGTCACAAATGGGCTGGAGCATCATAATTCAGTTACAGGAATATGTATGTACTTTTCAAACACGACCTTAATCTCCAAGCCTATTGATGCTCTAGTTAGTATCTAGTTAACCAACCCATGGATGGCTTCCTCTTTCTTTTCCCAACCGCATGCATCTTCTTATATTTCTGGGTACCCTGCGTGTGTTTATTTCAGACACTTTTCTCAGCAGTGACAGCTTTTCATTATAGGCTAGTGCTTTAAATAGGAAGGTACCATCTGGTACTGACTACCTGCAATGCTTCAATATATTAAATGAGAATACTAGTGCTTTTTAGGAGCAAGCACCTACTCTAGATAGTGAGTTATAGCACTTAAATATGTATATATATATATATGTGTGTTTGTGTGTGTGTGCACATATATGTATATACAAGTATGTATACAATATATGTGTATGCATACTTATATGTGCAAATCATCCTATGTTTAACATGTTCATAGGTCATTGCATAGTTCCTAGATAAGTTGTTAGATTAGATTCTTATGAATCCCTGCTTTCATTTTAGCTATCACAATGAGCAAATGTTATCTTAACTAGTTTATCAGCAAGCATTTCACTCTTGAAAATTGAGGAAATATAAAATAATGTTAGAAAAGTACACAAATTAACCTCAAATATTGCTGATCTTTAAAGTCTGTGTTTATACAACACAACCTCAAATCTCAAAATATTATATCCACTATTATATTCCTTATACATATATTCCCATACTAAGTATTTAAATATCTATTTATTAATTAGTTTAGTCCCACTCTACAAGAGGAAAAAATAAACTCTCTCTCATAAGCTTTACTCTGTCTCCCCATCACCATATCTATACCTCTATCAATCTATCATCCGTTCCCACTCTCTGACTCATCCTAAACCCATTCTACTACTAAGATCTTCAAAATTCCCCTGCCTAAGCTATTACCTCCTCTACCGCTCCTGGCTCACCCGAACCTCAGTTTACTTTAATGATCTCCCAAACAACCATACTGAATTCACCCTCACTTATCTCACCTTTGACTCGTCAAAACCCCTTCTGCTACTAAGATGTCCCTTGCCCCTTTTCTCAAGACTCCTCCCTCCTCCATTTCCTTCACTCATACCAAGCCTCATCCTATTACTATAAACTCCCAATTAACACTTTTTAATTTTTCCCACCTCTATCCTTCCATTATTCTATTCAAACCTACTAACAAACTCACAAATCCTCTGCTCAAATCAACTCATACAAATTCTAATACTGTACTCATATTTCCCTATACTAATCCACCACTATTAATTTTGGGTTCCAGAGTAGCGTGCTACTCGCCAAAAAGCACTCGACTTTTTGTCAGGGGAAGTAAGCGCTCTATAAATACAATCACGATTTATAATTACAAAAGCTAGCCAGGGCCATACACATTTCATTAGGGGATTGGTCCATGACAAAGAGGAATTCAGCCCATTATTTTGAGTATGGCTCTATGTTGAGGAAACAACAGACTGTTAAATGTCAATAGTCTGTTCCACATACACCATATGTCAATCATTAGCACAAATATAACACATTGTTTTATAACAACAGGTCAACACAATTGATGGTGTGCATTAAATAGGTCTGTGTGGTACCGTGTATATTAGTAGAAGAAGATAAATAAGTATACAGAGTTAATAACTAGACACATTGATGTAAACGTTCAGGACATTACACTGAGCAAATAACAGAAATAAACAGGTGGAAGTGCAAAATAACAAGTCTATGTAGTTGGTACACCAGAATGCTCTGATGTTCTGATCTGAAAACGTTGGCCAGCTGTTTAGATTGAAGGTTACCCAATGACTCCATGTCCTTTCAGATGCCACCCTCCTGTAGAGCATTTCCCAGCATTCATCTGCACAGGTAGTGACACCAGTGGCTTCATAATAAAACCACCCCTAAATGAAGGTACCAGCCAGACTGACTTCATTCCCCAGCATCCATCTACAGAGGAAGTGACATTAAGGCACTTTCCAGGATCCATCATTACAGAAAGTGAAATCAGTGCAGCATCATCTTTCCAGGACATGACTTCACTGGTTTCTCACCAAAACTACATTTAAAGTATAAAACATACTAGCAAGCCTAATTCCCGAGCATCCATTTAAACATGAACTGACAACTCTGGTTTTCCTGCCAAAACCAACTTTACAAAGTGAAGTAGGGCCAGGGCACTTAATTTCCCACCATCTATATTCACAGGAAGTTAAACTATTGCAGATTCCAGTATCCATCTCTGCAGGAAATGATATCACATCATTTCTTGCCTTCGCCCTGCTTCAAATAAATACACAGGTCCTTATACCACCTAGGTAACCCAGCTACACACTTTATAGTACTTCAGGGTCCTTCAATTGCATATCTTATCACCTATTAAAACCCTGATTTAGTCTTCAGTATATAAATATAGATCACCTCACATTCCTAAATTTCATTCTTCCATAAGCTGCAGACTCCAGCATGTGGAGTGTACTCATAAGAAAGTTAACAAGCAAGCATAACTTGGCTTCATGTAACTCCTCACTTGCCAGTGCCTGCACATTGTAATATAGTCTGCCATCTTCCATCTCATTGACAGGCCTCCTGAACAGAAACTCTAACACCATGCCACCACCATGTCTAGCATCAACACTTTTCTAAATAACTTCAGTACCTTTCTAGAAAAAATATGTGAAGGCCTATGCTCCAATTACAACATAGAAGTGCAATCAGAACCATTCAGCACACTGGTACTCCACAGATCTCATCAACAACCTGCATTTCATCTACAGACAGGAAAGTAAATAGAAGGCAAATATCATCCATGACAGCATTACTTTAGTGAAGTTCCTCAGCACTGCACACAGAGAACTTATCACATCAGCCAAAGCTTAGTGCTGTACAAATACCTTCCATGAAGCTGCTAATAGAAGCAGAAAATTCTTAAAAACAATTAGAACCTGTTACAATACACTTGTACTTCACCTACAAGTGTAATCCCATGATCCAGTTATTCAATGTAAAAATACAAGACACAACGGCACCTAAATAATGCCAAACCTTGTCTCCTCTGGCACCTACTTCTCTACACAACATCCTTAAATGGTCGTTCTTCAAACCCCTTCAAACCCCTGCCTTTCAAAGACCCCCTGTAAACTCCTATAAAGATGATGCCATTCTACCTTCCTATTGTAAAGTCCTCTTTGTGGAGGGTATCTCACTGATTCCTGCCATTATACACATGCCTCACAACATCTGCCTCACAAAATATCTTTCATTAATCTCTTAAAATATGCCATATGTACAACTTAATATCACATCAATGCCAACCATTTTCTGCATGACTATCAATCAGCCTTCAAATACACACTGCAGCAAGGAGACAGCTAAATTAAAAATCATAAATGAGGATCCACACCACAAATAAAGATTAATCCTGCCTAATGATGTCACAGGAGCTCTCAGTTGCCTTCAAAACAGTGGATCACCTCACTATCCTTTATACCCGAAGTGCTGATTGAGATTCCATTGAAAATGTCCTTCAGTGATTGGCCCCTCACCTATTCAAACAACATCAATTTGATCATGTGGGCAACTGCAGATCCCAGAAAATCCCATCACTTGCATGTTTCTCCAGTATTTCATCTTGTCCTGCGTCATATTAAATATCAGCATATAGGCCTTGGAGTTCGACTCAAAGATAGAAACATGAAATTCACCAATATACTGACAACAACCAACTATAATGAACTATCTCTGCAGTAGATATCCAATGTTTCTAACAATAACTGCTATTTACCTAAGCCTGAATGCCCAGTACCTACCTAAAGCTTGACTTTACCAAAGCGCAAAAAGCAACAACTATTCTGAATATGGCTCAACATGAACCTTGATGGATTAAAACTCCAGCACCCAGGGAAGGTCACTCAGATTCACAGTAGACAAAGATCTCATTCTGAAGCAACACCTTGGTAACAAAAGCAACAAAGCCTATTACTAGATTTTCCTTCTCAAGAAAGTAAAACCCTTCCTTTGGAAAAGTGACTTTAAAACTACTTATCAAACCCTCATACTCTTGAATCTAGACAGAGGCAATGCCTTGTTCCAACCCCCCTGGACTCCATGAAGGCAACCCTTAAAGGTTTTCATATGCTACTGCCTGCTTCATGAAAGGCATGCAGAAATATAACTACATAACTTCTACCATGCTATATCTTCAATTGCTCTCTTTACCAGCCTGTACCTTCTTCAAAACCAGCTGCATCATCTACAAGGCATTTCAATCGTCTCAACCTACCTATCTAACTTATAAACTCAACATCTATGTGACCATCTGTACACCCATAGCCAGGAGACCATCACATCTGGCATGAAGCAAAAAGAAACATCAGGCAGCACACCTTCTCTATCTGTGCACTTGGATTCTGCAGTGCTATTCTAGTATCCTTTAGGACTGCCCCAACCTTGCTCCAGTTTAGAGATGAGCTGAAGCCTCACTTCTTTAAAGAACACAACATTATGAAAAAGTAACAATCCAGAAACCAGCTATCTCTTTTATCATATTCGACTGTGTCTCTGTTTTCGACCTGTACAGAGCTCTGCTGCCTTTTCTTCGAGGTGTGCATGTGGGAGGAAAGGATGGAAATATGGCTTTGGGGGCTTGGTTTGTTTGTGAATCTTGGCTTTTTAAAAATAAATCGAAACAAAACTGGATAATAGTGCACGAAAGGTGATCTGTTTCTCTTAGGATGTCTTAGGATGTCTGTTATCCATGTTAAGTCTCTGTTAGTTGGGCTTTTCCTCCTCTTTCATTGGCACTTGTGGAAGGCTGCCCCAAGTACACTCGAGATAAAGGAGAAGATACACTGTGGTAACTAGGGGTCACTAAATGTTACTTTGAATACCATCACCATAGCACCCATGACAGAGGGACTATAACTGGGGCGGGGCTACTGTGAGAGGGGAAGTCCAAGGCCATGTTTCTATTCCAAAGAAATAGGACTCTCAGCGGGGTAGTGAAAAAAGGGAAGGAATGCTCAAAAAACCCAAAGGAAATTAAAAAAAAAAACTCAAAATATCACCAGGTCCTGCATAACCTGACTCTGCTCGGAGCCTTCAAGAATTTCCCTTGTGTGCGCATTGCCTCCATTCACCAGTAGCAACCAAACTAGTGTGACATGCAACCAAATGTGATCAGCTCCTCCCTCCCCCACTCACCATAATCAATCACAACTCCCCTGACTTGTGGCAGACTCTCTAGTTTTGAGTGGTGGCACCCACCAGTTTTCAAACCAGGCTTTTTCATCTTCACAGATGTCTGCTTCAGCTTCCGTGGCTCAGCAGCTGCTTAGGAAACTTCCTCTCCTGTCCTTGTCCTCTTCATCTGTGGTGATGGTACTTCCTGCTTGAGGTCTCATGCTGGGCTCCTCCCTTGGACTCCTCCTGGCTTTACATTGAACGTCTCTCTCCTTGGCCGGCTTCATTTTCTGATACTTCCTGGGCATGGACCAATGCTTCAACCAATCGGGCCTTCTTTATATGCTTGACTCCCCTCAACCCCTTCTGAAAGAGCAAACCCAATATTACTTTCTGTATCCTGATGTCAGTTGATTTCCTGGAATGGCTGTTGTTGTCCTTTTTTTTTAGGTGATCCTAAAGGGTCAGATCGAGGGAGAACACCAGGGGCCAATTGCTGTTGGACTGCCAGGTAAGGAGGGGAGAAGGGAGGGAGGCTTCTTCACAGTGCACCTTATAAATAAGCGGATTATCCCTATCAAGAAACCATGAATGTCAGACTTTTAAGATTTTTCTCAAATTTCCCATTCTCCACATGGCAAGTACAGATGTTTGAAAATCAGATACTTAAAGATGTAAGCCAATTGCAACACAATTGAAACTACACTCCTTTTAATATATCCAGCCGGGAAATTGAGATCCTCTTGGACATCACCAAAACAGTCACATAAAGAGAAGGACACTGATTAATTTGGAGGGTATTCTGTTATAAGATAAGGAAAAATGGAATGCCAAAATTAGACATCAACCATCCAATAGCATACACTACACAAAAGAACCATTATCTGACAGATGAAGAATGATTGATTTGTTGGGTACATCAGTTACTAAACAATAATTCAATGATCCCCTTTTTAACCTTTCAAAATACATTATCTTTTACCAAAATAATTTGACAAAATGCAACTTACTATGTAATACTATATCTAGTTCACAATTGGAGTTACAGCAAGGTGTCACCATCCTTCAGAATACTAATGGATCAGTTAGCTGACCCATGGGGTCCTTCTGCCTGGGATGAGAACAGGTCCATCCTTCCGTCTTAGACAGCAGGATAGTCTTCTGGCTGGCAGCAGTGCATTTCTTCCTCTTTAGTATCAACAGGTCCAGGACTCTACTGAAGAGTGAGTTTCAGGGTTGAATATTTAGACCCAATTCAGGATTTATACTTCTACTTCAGAGGAGTGCACTGTGATGCAAACCAAGGCCCCAGGTCCTGGGGATCAGGGACTCACTCTTGCAGAGGCCAGAGGGGCACCAGGAACTTGCTATATCAGTCAGCTGATCATTGGAGTCTCTTCAGGTAGCAAAGGATGAAGGGAGCAGTTCCAGTCTTCTTTCTCAGACAGCTGGGAAGTCGTCAGTCAGCAGGGTGATCCTTCTTATGTAGTATCCACAGGTCCAGGAGTGTACTTAAGAGTGGGTTTCAGGGTCCAATATTTATAACTGGTGTCAGCTTTGAAGTAGGAGAAACTTTTATACCTCTATTCCTCCCCCATATTTGGAGCTGGAATTTCCCTTCTCCCTCTGTCCATGTCCCAAGATGTCTAGAGTGAGTAAAAGCATGTGTGAAGTCCTTTCCTTGTGCTGAGGCTGCTCTTTTGAAGTGAAACTGTGGTAGGTGACAGCTTTGCCCTTCCCACAAGGTCAGGATGGCCCATCCTGCCAACATTCAGTCGCAATTTGTGATATTGTCTGAGACAAATACACAAAGGCCAACTGCCAACTATACCTAGTCGTGTGACCCAGGATACAGAATAAAGGCACCAAATAGTTAGGATAAGAAAATACCAACTATCTAAAAGTAGCATTCTCAGAATTGTGACTTAATATTTGACTTTACCTTTTAAATTACAAACTACAATTCATTATCCACAAAAATGAAATTTTCCAAACAAAGGTTATCACTTAATACTTGTAGTAAGTCTACCCAGTGTTGTCATTGTTGTGGGAGAGGTAGGCTTTGAAGTAGTGAAAAACTAATTTAAGCTTTTTTTGCTACCAGTAAATGGCTTAAAACTTAAATGTACATGCACACAGTTTAAAATCAAAGCACCCTACTCTGTGTGCTGTTTATGCCTACCCGCAGGGGTAACTTGTATTTATTAAAAAATAAGGGTTAGGCCTGGCAAAAGGTGAATTTGCCACACACAGGCAGGTATGAGACCTGTTTTAAAATGGCTACTTAAGTGGTTTGCACTTTAAGAGCTGCACACCACTCATAGCTTTTAGCTTGCAAACCCTGGTTACAAGATTTACCCCTTTAACAGGGACTTAGACTTAAGTAAATTAAATGTTCCAATTGGATGTAAGCCAAATGTATCATGATTAATGGAGAGAGCACAAGCACATTAGCACTAGTTAGAAGGAGTAAAGTGTACTGAACCTTAAAAGTATATCAAGCAGGTTCAGAAAACAGGCGGGATGAAGTCAAAAAGGTTGGGGGTGATCCTGCATAGAAGGCCAGATCCAGCATCAATTGATTGACCTGTTTATTATCTCTACCAGACAATTACCTTGAGAATTCTATAGCATACCTTGTGAGAAATTATCCATCTCCTCATAGGTTAACTGTGTACCATTTTCTATTACTAAAATTGATGGGACTCCTTCCTTGCAGTAAAATGTTCCCCAAAACAGCAATGGTTTAGCTAGTTGTTATGTTACGCATGAATATTACCTCCACCGATTTTGACAAGACATCCACAAGGACTTTTGCATATTTTTCTTACTCTGACAGAGTGAACAATGGTCCTAAGAAATCCAAATAGACTGTTTCCAATAGATGACGTTCTTCACACATGCTTTTTCCCCAAACTTGTTCTAAGCACTATTTTCAAAGGTTTCTCTGCCTTATGAAAGCCTTCAGACTCCATCACCCAATCCATCGCCATCCATCACCACGCCTCCTCAAGTGACAGTCACCACAACCATTTTCTTAAACTCTTTGCTGTCATGGCCTGACCAAATACCCTTCCTAGGATAAGGCTATGAGTTTTTGTCTAACTCTATGTGGATACAAAAATGTGTCACCCCATACTATCATATACTTGCTATATAATGATAACTCATTCTTTATTTTCACAAAGTATGCACTCCAAGAGGAATAGCACTTTTCCTGTTTATGATCCCTTTGATAAGTTTGATGACTGCTGATGACATACTATCTGTGCACATAGCAGTTATCATTCATCTCTGGACAAACAGCTGGAAAGCCCTTCAGTTGCATCAGACACACCAGCCACAACTTTTTCTCTCCAGAGCATAATCACTTGCATCATCAAGTAAGCAAGGCAAACAGTTGGACAAACGTTTGTTCAACCTGGGTTGTACTATACTAGGCAAACATGATCTTGAAGTATGAGCACAGTCTATTTACCCTACTGGAACAGGTCTTGGCCCTACAACAGCTCAACGAATGGTGCATCAGGCTCAGAATCAATGGATAAGGAATAGGATAAAAGGCAACTATCCTCGCCTTTCCCAGGAATCTAGGGAAGTACCACCCAGGAACCTACTCAGTTTGCAACTACAGTGAGGATGGTCTTCAACCCTTTTTGGAAAGAGAACTAAACATCAGAATTACCAATACTGCATTTCACCTTCACAAGCACTGCCTGTTGAATTTCTCCCTGCTCAGATTTTCTGCCTTTCCTGTGTAATAATCTCAAGGGTTCTTTCTTGTGGACAGCATTTTGTAGGCAAATTTTGATTAGTTTTCAACTAAACCCATTTAAAAGCAATTTATTTTTGTCATCAGGTACACTTGTTTTTACCATGGTGCTTCCCATGTTAGGTTTTGGTTTGACCCCATCATCATGTTGTGAGCTATCCTCAATACTCGACTAGGAACCTACCCTTATCTTTCCGAAGTGTCAGTGAGTCCCTGATTTTTCACAAAATCAGCTATAAAACTTCTTTATGCATAGCTACAGTACCTCCAAACACTGGTATGCCATCTCGGAAGAAGATGATATTCTTAAACCTTACCAAAACAGAAACTGTGTGTCTTTGAAAGCCACTGGCTGGTAAAGCCAATCACAGTGGTAGCATCATGAACACCACATCTGTTGTGATGAATGCAATTAGGGTTGCTAAGGCAGAATAGAGCTTTAACTAATAGTAGTCACTCCATAGATCTAAATTCTAAGAGTATTTTACCACTGACACCATCAGAATTAACTGGTTAATACTGAGGATTAGAAAACAATCTGAAAAAATATTCCCCTTGAGACTTCAGAGGTCCACACAGAACCTGAACAAACTGTCAGATCTTTCTTGTTATAAAGATGGGGAATATCTCCTTTATAGTGACTACTACATTATCAACAACCATAACTTGATCTTTTGCCCTGGGATTGACTATGATTTGACTGTCATATTAATGTACTCAAATGAGGATTGGAAGACCCTACTCTGCCTTGTATACTTCAGATCTGTTTTGTTATAGGGATGGGGAATATCTCCTTCACAGCGTCTACTGGCTCAATCACTCCAACCTTGACCATATTATTTAAAATGGTTACACAGCCTCCTTGATTGACAAGGAAACCCTGTGGACTGTATGTCAGAATGCAACTGTGCCCTTTCTTGAATGATTTTGTGCTTTTAACCACTTGCCTCACCATAACTGTTCTCAAAAAGACAACTCAACTTTGATAGAAGAGTATTCATCTCTGCATTATAAACAACCATAACTTGATCTTTTGCCCTGGGATTGACTATGATGTGAATGTCACATTAATGGACTCAAATAGGATTGGAAGACCCTACTGTGTGTTGCATACTTTTTCTTTGCATATTGAACCTTAAACTTGATGTTACCCAGCATAAAACCTGTCACAAAAGTAACTGCTCCTTGATACCTCTTCACATGGACATCTCTGGGTTCAAGGTATTTTTCTGGCTATGTGAGGGTACTAGGTCTTTTGACTCTATTGCATATAATGAGCCAGGATCCAGCAATAAGGAGACATTTTTTGTTCTATGGTGAAAATGGCAGTGGGCCATTTATCTTTGCCAGCTACCTTGACACATCTCCACCAGCATGCATGTTCTCTCCAATACAGACATTTTCTACAGTCAAGACTTTGGGCCCGATTACGAGTGTGGCGGTCCATAGACCACCACACTTGTGGTGGCGGTCTGGACCACTGTCAAAGTGGAGGTATGACTGCCACATTGCAACTCTGGTGGTTGGGCTGCCAGGGAACCGTCAGCTCCACCAGGATCTCAGATCCCAGCGGTCTGGAGGTTGGTGGCCATCCTAATCCACCAGGGCAGCACTGCCTTCTCCGCTAGCAGCCTCATGGCGGTGCACTTGGCATGGGCAGTGCGGGGCCCACCCGGCCAGCACCCTCACACTGTTTACTATTTGCTATGCTATCCTGAAGGCTATAGCATTTCCGCCAGCTCAATTACGAACCGGAGACAATGCTGTAATCTGTTTCCAGCTAGGCCAGTAGACGGAAGCCGACCTAGCAGGAAACTCTTAATAACACCAGCGGGGAGGTTGCTGTGTAGGCGGTGACCACCCTGTCGGGTGTTTGGCAGATGCTCTTTCCCATCTGACAAACTCATAATAGGGTCCTTTGTGTTCTGATTCAGGCGGATCTTGATCAACTGATGATACTGATATTTGGCCTCCTGTTCTGCATACTTTCACAAAGTGCCCTTTCTTTTCACACAGGTAACATTCTTTGCCAATGGCATAGAATGATTTGGACTTAACAGTATGGAGATAACTACTGCACTTCTAACACAACCTGAAGGAGGTGTTAACTTTGGCACTGATTTCTTGAGTAGCCCTTTTGTTGTTGGAGAAAGCAACCTTTCTTGTTACAACATTGACTTGCAGAATGCCTTTGATTTGAATGATAAAGTTGCTGTTTTTAAATGTTAAATGCTTCATCTTATACACTTGCGCACTTCCACAACTTTGTCAATGGTTTTTGCTATTTGCAAAAAAGAACTGCTTGCATCCCATAACCTTTTATGCATCTTTTCATCCTTCACAGGAAACATATGCCCAACGAGGTTGATGGTATTTTGGACCCAGAAAGAAGGGTGAAGCACCATCAACAGTTACTGCAACACCACCCCAATAATTGGGACACCATGATTAATGTGGCGCCAGAAGGAAAACTCCATTCAGGAATGTAGGTGAAAGCTTTATTAGAAACACAAGCTCAAAGGAATGTAGACTATGTGCAAAACCAAGTTATAGTGATACATAATCATCAGGGGTTGTCAAGGCAACAAAATGATTCTAACATCAATAAAACTAAGCATTCAATAGCAATGATACAGAAAGCCAACAGAAATATCTGAGATACAGAAATCACACAGTGCTCAGATTTCACAATCATTTAGTCAATTAAAATTCAACCAAGTCAATAATCATTAGCTGAGCATAGGTTAGGCCCACAGCTAACCAAATTTAGGAAATACATGTGTGGGGAGAAACACATGCAGGCAAAATACAAAAATACAAAAAGGGACAAACATAATTTGGAAAAGTTGAATAGCTCGGGCTACAAGGTCAGATTCTAACCTACAAGGGCATTTCGAGGGGCAACGGCAAATGGCAGAGAGGAAGATATCTCTCCAAGGGATACAGCATTCAGAGAATCTTCAACAGCAAAGCATCTGGTCAGCAAGACATCTAAAAGCATCAGGAAAGTGTCAGTCTCTGACTAAGACAGGACTGCGTCTGCCCTGGGGCTGCTCTATATCTGAGTGAAGTTTAATAAGCAGACGGTTTCCTAATGCTCATGAAATGTTCCAATTGGTCACCATGGTCAGTTCATGTTACGCTAAAAGGGCATCATCCATTCATTAAATATTACTGAACTTCAGATTGCAACAGTTTGACATTCTCCTGGGTCTGTCATGGGAGCATCTCCTTTTCAGTGTGACTCCAATGGGTTGTAACAAATGTATGCAATTTCAGTTCATATTCCTGCATTACAGGGCTCTCAAGGCCAAACGAATACATTTATTCTGTGGTTAAACAATAGACTGTAGTGGATCCTATTTAGTTTTAATGGAAATCATGAGTTTAGCTTAGCCTTCTGACATGCAGGCCTGTGCCCCGTCACATAGCTTTTAACCTACTTAGTCTGCTCTGTTTTAGCGCATTTATTTAATTATTTCTTCCAAAATGAATGCTATGTTTACAGTTAGGAAGATGTTTTGATTTCATGTTTTCAGTGCCACTCTGTGAAGGCGCCACTATCAGTGTTAAAGACAATTGATATACATAGGTATTCACATCATGTCCCTTTCCCACTTACGTGTGACAGAAACATGATGTACTTTTGAGGGAATTGTTTAAATAATTGCCACCCCAAGCATACCTTTTTATCTATTGTTGGGGAACATATCTGTGTCAGGTGTCCTACAAGATCTGTATAAATACATCTTGTGCAGACAAGGTTATCAGAGGGATTCCTACGAGATGTCTTTAACGCTATCCATGCCACACGTTATATTAAAGCAGACCCAGCCTTCATGTCCCCACAGAGTCTGATCTAGAGACCTCATTCCAAGATAACAAGGGTTGGGGGGTGCTTCTCATTGACATGGTCGTGGCAGATTAAGTTTATCACACCTAGCTCTCTTTAGGTTAGAAATTAGGTTCATCATGCTAGGGTGTTGGGTTCTATTTCACATTTATGTTATTACAAGATGGTGGGGGTCTTTATATTCAAGACTCTCGTTTTCACAATTCTGTCTCTTGCATTGTTCATTATCATAATCATTGCAGCCCATGCATTCTACAGTAGATTGCAGTCTTGTTAATAAAAGCTATAGAAAAGTTTACTGCATCTCTGTTAAAAATGAGGTTTCTGGTTGGCTAGGGTATGCACCTAAGCCAGGCAGAACCCACCCACTCTAGTCAGGGCAAGGGAGTTACACGTCCAAGATAACCCCTGCTCACCCCCTTGGTAGCTTGGCTTGAGCAGTCACGCCTATTCCGGAGGCAATGTGTAAAGCGTTTGAACAACACACACAACACATGTGACGCAAAATGTACACCACAAAGTAAACACAACACTGAGCTGTGTTAAAATAAACTGTATTGCACAAAACATAATTGGACCAATATTACACATTAGTAATACCCTGCTACCTTAGCAGTTGTCAGAACTTTACACAAATTACTAATACTCTGCAAGAATACGCAGTTGTCACATTAGAACACGTAAGTACTGCAACATAAGCAGTAGTCAGGAATTACAGTAAGAATTCTATGCACTTGACATGAATATCTCATAAATACCCATAAAAGGAACATTAGAGAACATATCACAAGTCATAAAAAATACATATCAGCATGTCATGCCCACAAAAGGAGCATCAGCACATATATGTAGTATTAGGAAAGCAGGTAGATACATATAATCCCCCCAAGGTTCATATGAGGCTCACTGAGTCAATATTTCCTAGAAAGTACCTGGTTTCCTGAAGAAGAGGCACTCCCAGTGCCTAGAAGAGGAGCACTGGGGCCCCCGGTGCTCCTATGTGCACAACGGGGGACACACAGTGCTCCTGTGGGAGAGGGGCGGACTGCACCCTTCCCTGTGATGAAAAAACGGGCCCCTACTGGGGCCCGCAATCTCTGTCGGGCCTCCCAGGCCTCCTATGGCCCTCTCCCAAACACCAACAAGATTACGTAACTGGGGCGATCGTGCCCCTAATGCAGTGACCTGGGGGGAAGGGAACTCCCTTTCCCCTATGTCCTGCGTGATGGTAGGCAGCCGCCCTCGTCCTAGTTGCAGCTGCCAAAAGTGAGGAGGGAAGCAGGGGCCTCCGATGAGGCGTCCCTCCTGCTTCCCAAAGTGGCTGCATCCAGTACGGTGCGTGAGCCGCTCTCCAGCCCGACCTGCGCTGTCGCGTGGAGCAGCCACCAAGGATGGTCCCTGCAGGTGCCCCAGGGGTGCGTCAAAAAAGCATGCTTCGCCCCGGGGGCACTGTTGGAGCACGCTTGCTCCTGTTCTTTTTTTCTTGGTGCCCTGAGGGCACTAGATGGAATGTGATGCGCTCAGGCCACCACAAACCCCCCAGGCTGCAGCTGTAAATCCCGTCAGGAAAGATGCGCTGTTAAAAGAGCAAGGGGCACTCCGGTACTCCCAGGCTTCGGCAGTGATTTCCCCATCAGGCAAAAACCACTTTGTAAAGCGGATTAAGGTCACAAAGGAGCACTCCCAAAGTACTATGCAGCACCCCGCCTCTGGAGACAACAAATGAAGAAGGGTGCACAGGGCTGGTGAACGCAGCAGCAGGTCAACACAACAAAGGGGTGCAAGCAGTGGCAGTTCTTCCTTGTGACCAGGCAGGTCACAGGTCAGCACAGCAGCAACAGTCCAAGATGGTCCTGGTGAGTCCTCTGAACAGCATCCTGTCCAGCTCCAGGTAAGGTTTCTGGAGTTCCAAGAATGTCCAAAGTGATGTCTAAATTGTGGGGAAAATTCCTCTGTACTTATAGCAAGTTTACAGTGTGTTTTGGAATGGGGTGGAGAGGGGGTACCAACCAGTAACTACTGGTTCTGGGAGTGTCCTTTCTCTCCTCCAGCACAGGCTCCAAACATCAGTGGGGGGTAAACGACCCTATTGTGCGAGGCCAGGGCACAGCCTTTACAAATTCAGGTATGCCCCGCCTCTCCCTTCTTTCAGCACAGGAAGGATATACAATATGTAGAGTCACCTCTGTGACACCTCCACCCTCCATGTGTATAGGCTGTCTGAAAAGTATGCAAAAAGCTCCAACTGTCAGTCTGTCCAGACGTAGATTGGAGGCAAGCTGCAAACACCAGAGTCATAAGCACAGATAAATGTGCACTTTCTAGAAGTGGCATTTCTGTGATAGTAATAAAAAATACACCCACACCAGTAAGCAGCATTTCTCATCACTTTCACAACCATGCCAAACATGCCTACGCTACCCTTCATACATCAGGCAATACCCCTTACACATGAGGCAGGGCATTTCCAATGTAATCCTATAAGAAGGCAGCACTCACAGCAGTGAGACACCAAGTTAGGCTGTTTGTCACTACTAGGACAGGCCACGCAACCTGGCACATGTCCTGCCTTCTACATACATGGCATCCTGCCCAAAGGTCTAGCTAGGGCATACCTGAGGGGTGACTTACATGTAGTAAAAGGGGAGGTCTGGGCCTGGCAAGTAAATTTAGATGCCAGGTCCCTGTGGCAGACAACTGCGCACACAGGCCGGTTTGACAAGCTACCTCAATAGGTGGCGCAAACAACGCTGCAGGCCCACTAGTAGCATTTAATTTACAGGCCCTGGGTATAGGGATGCCACTTTACCAGGGACTTATAGGTAAAATAAATATGCCAATTAGGTATAAGCCAATCGTACCATTTTTACAAGGGAGAGCACATGCACTTTAGCACTGGTTAGCAGTGAAAAAGTGTTCCGAGTCATCACGTCATCCAACAAAGGTCAGAAGAATAAGGAGGCAAAAGGTAAAAAGTCTGGGGAATGACCCTGTAAAAGGGCCAGGTCCAACAATCTCCTTCATTGCCTGTGTGTGACTGAGACTTATTGCCCATGTGAGAAAAGGGTAATCTCCGCTTAACCACAACTTCCCTGAGATGTTGCAACCCTGAGTCCATGCCTGAGGACTGCCACAAATCGCCTTTTACTGTTTGAGTTTTTGGTGAGGTACAGCTTGGGAGCCAGGAGGGGTGGGCCGATAGTTGTGACTTGTTGTAGGATTGGCCTAGTCATCTACAAACAAAAGTACTGTCATCCCTAAACCAGCAGTCTTGCCTAGATCAAGAGTCCAACTACAACATGGCATCACCAACTATGGTGTTTTGTCACTAATTTACTGATGCTCTCAGTATCTCTGTCTCACACACAACAGGTGCCCTAAGTATCATTATACGGAGTTGATCGTGCTCTTTGGGATAATCCTCCTCATCTGAACAGGGAGCACCTAACTAGGCTGTAGGTTGTTTGAGCTCAAACTCTTAAAATGACTTTCTCTCCATTTGGTATTCCGTCTTTTTACCCATTTCATAATATGGCTAGCACCATAGACATTCCTGAGAATGTCAGTCATGCATTACACTACAAGTAATAGGGCATGGCTTAAGAGATGACGGTGAGGATGTCACATTTATAGTGGAAGCTATTTAAGCTTACCAAACAGAAACATTCTACTCCTGGGTCACCTTTCCTGAGGAAGACTCTAGAACATACACAATCCATACATACATAATTGCGAACGTATGGCAGAGGTGCCAAGCATACCAGTATCTTGAAATACTGATTACTTATCAAGAACATAAGAACTGGTTTAATGGCACCCTACCACACCTAATACAACCTGTGAGATTAGGTCCCTTAGGTAATGACCGACAAACGGGGCTTATGTTTGTCACATATACACCTCACCCTGGTATACAAAACATGCAGGCGGCTGATCTTCGCAATCTTTACAATGAGCTAGAAACACTATATAGACTTGTTCAGTTTGTAATGCGAACTTTGAACACAACACCAGCGCATCCAGCACCACCAGCACCCGCTGGATATCAATTGGCCATTACTGGAATCAACCTGCAAACAGTATAGTCTATTATGGGCAAAGTGCCTATGGAACGAGAAAAAATCCATTTCTGGATGGCCCGGAACACTAATTAGCTGGAAAGTGTGTTTCCTTATAAGGGACCACAGAAAAAACATAGAATTCTTATGATGTGCTTGCCATTCAGAATGGTTCCCTCATTGGATGACTGCGCCACATGGGGTACAGTCTTCACTGTGATTTATACTAATACACATGGTACCCCGACGCTTGCCAATTTACCGGAAGTGTTAAAACAAATTCGGAATGAACACGGGCTGCACCAGTCCTAGATTTAGGGATTAAATTGATACATAACTTCGACACAGTGTCCTCAATAATACTTAGTAACATAAAAGGGGAAGCAGAAGCTTAGCTATATGCCAGCAGCTCCGAGAGATTCTACACTTGGAACAGGAGAAACAGCTACTGAAAATAATTTCTGATACTTATACCAGTATAGGAGGGGATAGTTTGGGAGCCAAGCTGAAAAAGCCGGAAATACAGAGTACCACCCCTGGGGTAAACAAAAGCAAATTAAAGACAGATGAAGCCAGAGCACAGACTCTCCATACCCAGAGAACTCTGAAAGGAGATAGAATATCAGAAATAGAGAAAATAAATAGAGAAAATATAAAAGCTCCTGACAGATATACCAATTCATGTCCCTCTCGTTCCTTTCAGGATGCACTGGATAGATGTAGTGAGAGAGTGGGCCGGTCAGAGCAACGTCCTGACTACCTGAAAAAGAAGAAAGACTCACTGCGGTCTTCAGACAAAAAAGAAGACAAGTCCCCACAACAAAAGACACAGTATAAAAGTAAAAGATGGCAGCCTTTTCAATTAAAAATGCCAGTAAACTTGAGAACATTACTGAAAAACAAGATGCGGGCTGTGACACTGCTGGACATCACTACAGAAGTCACAATATGTTGCCAGAGTCTGAAAGATCATCTGGATGCTACAGCAACTAGTGACTTTATTGCAGTTGAGAATGTTGATGGGCGCGTTCTCCGACCTGACAGGGTTTACAATTTAAGCATCCAAATTGAGGAAGAAATAGAGTGCACCATTAGTGTAATGTTCTGGGATGAACTTAGGTAAAATAACCTATTGGCCAAAAGAGACTGGCCACCTGAGCATGTCCGCAAGCTCCCACATGGGGAAGATGTAATTTTGCCTTCTTTCTCTGATCTTGTTCCAGAGGCGGTAAAACAGGCCTACGCTGTCAACTGGGCTATAGCGCAGACACCTGAGCTACACCACAACCATGTAGGCTGGGATAAGGATTCTTTTTACCATGTAATACCGATTAGGTCTATACCTCAGCCCCAAAATCCTGTTAAACTCAAAGTCAAACCTCCAATGAGGGACATCCTCACTCTTCTCAAGTACCAGGGAGTAATTGAGCCCTGTGACCCTGCAATAAATAACCCGTTATTCCCCATTGCAAAATCCGACCATTCATATAAAATAGTCTTAGATTACAGACACTTAAACAGTCATGCACGCACATACACAATAGAAAATTCACACAGAACAGCACTAATTAACAACATAGTGCATAAAAAATACAAAACAACCTTTGAAATCTCCAATGTTCTTTTCTGCCAAAACTTAGCACATGAAAGTCAGGACCTGAGTGCGTTCTCACTCGGATCACAAAAATGATTTTGTCATTTGCCCCAAGGCTACAAGAACAGCCTAGGGCTGTTCTCAGCCCGTGTAACATTAATATTGCATCATTTTGATCCAGAGGCATTGTCCTATGTGGATGACATCTATCTCACAAATGACAACTTCAACATTCATTTGCCAGGGTCGATCGGATCGTTCTGGGATTCGCAGCCCTTGGTTACACATTTAATTTGAAGAAAACTAAAATAGCCTTTCTCTGTCTATTGTTCTTAGGATATGAGCTATCAAACAAAGGCAAGAGCCTGACCCCACACTTTTAAGAAAAATGTGCTCAACTCCAGCCACCAATCATTATAAAAATCTACAGTCTTTACTTGGTTTCTTCAACTTTAGCAGAACTTACATTCCTAATTATGCACAACAGAT
This sequence comes from Pleurodeles waltl, assembly GCF_031143425.1. Classification (NCBI taxonomy): domain Eukaryota; kingdom Metazoa; phylum Chordata; class Amphibia; order Caudata; family Salamandridae; genus Pleurodeles; species Pleurodeles waltl. The sequence continues at coordinate 500,807,868 of NC_090445.1, forward strand.
CAAGCCACTTCATGACTTAATACGCCCAGGTTTTTCCAGTGGGCACTGGACAGTAGAACACACTTCCATCCTTAGAGAATTGCAACAGGGCATACTAGAAGCGAAAAAACTAAATTGGTCATCAGAATAATTGCTAGTGCCATTGAGTTCACTTATGTCACCTTTAGCGAAGGTGACATGGTGCTCATAGCATATAAATCACATTTATATTCCAATGCAGAAAAATGCTTTGCACCCACAGAAAAAAATCTAACTGCAATACAGATGGCTGTCATCAAGGAGAGGCCACTTGCCCAAGGGAAACGCATTATTGTTGTTACCCCGGTGCCAGCTTTAGAGGTTGTCACCAAAGCTAGTGTTCCTAACGCTATAGCATTACATCCACTTTGGATTCAGTGGGCAACCTCCCTGGCTGCAACCGATGTTGATTACATCTTTGATCCAAACCTTGAAACACAAGAATTTATCCAATACAAACAGGAGTAGCCTACACCTCTTGATATCTTGCCGCTTGACAGCTACCATACCATCATTTATACTTATGGTTCAGCACAATCAGCTGTAGGTACTAAACACCAGTACTCAGTTGCTTGAGCAGCTGTCAGCGGAGTAATGAAGAATGGTATATTCCACCCTCACAATACCTACATATAGACCCTGGGGGACAGCACAGCTCAGCTGGCTGAATTTAAAGCTCTTATCCTAGCACTGGAACATTTGGATCCTGGGCAATTCACATTAATTGCCTGTGATTCGTACTACTGTGTCCAGTCCTATGATGATTATCTTCATCATTGGTGATTGAACGGTTTCAGAGACTCAAAGGGCAACACCATAAAACACAGAACTCAATAGGGGAAGGTAGCTGATCTTAAGGATAAGCTACCTAATGCTCATGTAGTCGATACACTGGGCCACCAAAATGTGGGAGTACACGGTATTGGCAACACTTTGGCTGATGAAGAGGCCAAATCTGCAGTAGCAACGGCTTCTGTTGCTGCATTGACTCATTCCCAGATGAGATTGGATAATTAAATTTTGCCTGCTGTGAAAGCTTTGGCTGAAGGCAAGCCTCTCCCAAAAACATACCCTACAATATATTCATACCACATCAGTGCACAGAATGGTGCCTTTGCAACAATTCCTGGGGTTGGCGATCAAGTGATTCCCAACCAAGACCAGAGATTAGATCTAATCAAAGCAGTGCATGAGGGTGTCACCTCTGCAAATGCTGGTGGTGTGGACTAAATAACACTCTTACCGAAATGCTTCTGGTGGCTGAGTCTATACAGACAGACTAAGCAATATGTTCTTTGATGTGACATTTGCCATCAGATAAAGTGCTCAAACATCAAACGCCTTCCGCAGACATCTCTCTTAGTGTCAATAGGTCACTACAATGTGTGTGCCTGGACCATTTTGGTCCCATTCAACCTGATGGTGCATACAAATACATCTTAGTTGCTGTAGATTCTTGTTCTAGATTCCTGTGGGTATGGCCTCAGCGGTCGGCTGATGTTCAAACTGTTATAAAAGACTTGCTGATCTTTATCAATACCTATGCAGTTGCAGCATTCCATTTGGACCAGGGCCCTGCCTCTGCCTCTAAGACATTCAGGGACACCATGAGAACGATGGGTGTTAAACTCCATTACTCCTCACCCTACCATCCCAAGGGCAATTCAGTTGTGGAGAGGAGGAATCGAGATCTAAAGCAGTTCTTAACAGCTAGAGTAATAGGTTCTGGTCGCAGTTGGCTTCATCACAAATATGGGGTCCAGAGAACACTGAATAATCTGCCAAGACGTTTCTTGGGAGGACACACTCCTTACGAGGTTCTCTTTGAGATACCCATGTATGTACCAGATCTAGATGGCCCTGGTTTGTGGCAGCAGATACACCTTTTGACATAAATGAACATCTCACTGTCTTACAGGAGCTTCAGCAATTTTGTGATGATGATTGCTGCCACCTTAGGAATAAGGGATTTGCCAACAACTTCTATAGGCTGGATTCCTAAAGTTGGGGATCTCGTTTGTTAGAAGATTGCTGTGAAGAAGGAATTCATCCCATCCCATAGAGCTCTGGTCCAAGTTCTGGGAATACAAGGTACCAAAACTGTTATCCTACCACCACTGCCTGGTTCCAAAGCAAATAGGTTTGTCTCCATTGAAAACATCAAATTACACCATGTGGTCGATCCTGCACAGTAGACCCAGAGGTCCCTTGGGTAGCTCTGGGTCCCCTCTCACTACCCAGCAGGACATACCTCTTCAAAGAAGAAACAACAACTGGTCCGACTAGAACAGCATGTATAACAAGGCTACGAATGCCTTCTTGAGCATGGGGAGGGCGGAAAGTGAACGTTTGCTGATTCCTGTTACCACTTCACCAACAATAACTGTCCAAGTTGTGGCTGACTTCTACTCCAACTCAACACAAAAAGGTGACAAAGTCTACTATCAAGCTTCATGCGAAGTGAATCCATCTACCAGTAATGTACCTGCTGCTATGTTTGCAGAGACTGCCTTAAGTTATTTAATCGACCTTGATACCTTTTCTTTGACTTCATTCACACCTGCAACTGAAACAATTTCAAAGACACTTAAGCTATTCATATGGCTTAAAAATACCTATTTAATTTATACATGGAATAATCTGTGGATATTTCTGACATTGCTTGCTTTTCTATTATGGATTGGTTTCATGACTGTTTTCTTTCTCCTCATAAATGGTCATTATCTTCCTGAACAATCTTCTGTTGAGCCTGTGGATGAAGTCCTAGCTACATATCTCTCCTCATATAAGGTTTTATATCCTCCATCTGTCTATTCTTTGCCCTGTTTTCTTTCAGTATCTGGTACAGTTTGTAAAATCCAAGTACACCTATAATATACAAAGTCACATTCAACAGGTGTCTCAAAATGGTTCGTACTATCCCCTTTCCCATGTCTCAAACCATTTTCCAATGGCTGAACAACAATTTCCAATAGCTTCCCTTGCACCTGCGGCTTTCAAAGTTTTTAAGTCTTTCCTCAGGCCAGTTATTCTTGCAATGTACTTTTATGTCTCCTTACTATTCTCATGTAAGTGTGTACAACAATGTTGCACATGTTATGTCTTACAGACTCCACCCTCCTTTGTGAGTAAGATGTCCAACGCAAGATAATTTTGCAAATCATTCATCTCACAGCAACCATGTCCGTATCCATTATTAATATAGCTCCTGCAGTGTCAGTAGATAACTTCTCTACTATTGTTGACAATTCTCTAATCTTGAGATCATTCAAGATTACTCCCACTGATGGAATATTGCACTAAATATATCTCCCACGATCTATGAGACACTTGCTCCTCTTTTAACTCTGGAATTTGATTTCTTATCCCAAACTGGTTCATTGCTGTGGTCCACTTGATACAATTTCAGAAAAAGTACTCCCAGGTGATATGTTCCATACCCGCCTTTCAAAAGCTTGTAATAAGCTTTCATCCCACAAATAAAATAAACACCTGAAATCACTGGATCCTGTCCATTTAACATAATGGTCCATGTACTTTTAAAAACAAAAACATGTGTTCATTCACTAGTACCTACAAAATGTGTATTTGTCTTTGACTTTGGTACATATACACATCAAGTTCCTACATGTTGTATATCTAAAGCTAAGAATCCTTGATTTTCAGAAACTGAATGTGTTGCATCTTTTTTTCCCAATTTTGTAAACATACTCATACATTTTCTGTTTTGGATTTCATGGCCCTTCTTCTGTTATCGATGTGTCCAATTAATTCATTTTCTACTGAGCTAAGTATGCAGGTCAAATTATTCTTGTATGCATATGCTGTTCCAAATATCAGGGTAGGCTCAAGAAATCCTCCCACGTCAGTGTTTTTTTCTTTAGCAGTACTACTCAGGTGCTTCATCATAGGCACAAAAGAACCACTAGATCATACTTTGAATAGAAGCATTGATAATACTCCTGATCATACAGCCATGGTAGCAACAGACTACAAGAAATTCCATATGTTAGTGGCAAGCTGTGATAAGTGAAGGCTTTCTTTACTGTTGAAGGACTTTACATACAGACACAGCAATTCTGCACCGCCATGGTTTTAATGTACTCATGTAATAATTTGTGATATACATTTGATGTCAATTTTCTCTTAGAACTATCTGTGTGTAAATGTTTCTCATCTTCATACCTTGATTTGTGAGTGTACCTTCTAAATTCGGAGCACTTGTGATTGAAATTTTCTCACTCTCAATATTAACGTGCAAACTCAACCCAATAATCATCAATATGATCACAATCACTCTGCTAAACCTACACACATATCTTTACACATACTCTTCTTATTTCAATCAGAATTCATGGACTGTCTAGACTCAGACCACAATACATTTCACATTCAAAAAATAAGAATGAAAAATGCAAAAAGTGGCTTTCACTTATTTCACCTCCTCTTTCAGTCTTTTTTTATATGAGAAAGTAAATCCAAAAACAGTTTTTTTCAAAAAATAAAATGTAAAAGTTGATCAAGAGTATCTCTCATTACAAAAATTCAAAAGTTGCAACTAAAAGTTCAAATGTCTCTAATAATAAACCATCTGATAATCACTGATTAGCACCTCAAGCAAATAGTGTCTCTGTTCATCAAGCAGCAATGTGCTTTCAGAGTTTATTTACATTTATAAAGCACCTGTAACCGACAAGTATCTAAGCGCTAGGTAAGTGAATAAATTCCAATTAATTACGCATTTCTTCCCCAGAACCTACTAAGCTCTCCTGAAAAGCCAGGTTTTGACTGCCCTATGAAATTCCAGATGTGATTCCATCATTCTAATATCCTGCTGTACCGTATTCCAAAGCCTGGCAGCTGCCACTGAGAATCCCCCTAACCTTCCTAAATATGCGGGTGTTTATCTTCGTGTTTTCAACTGATCTCAAGACTCCTCTGGGGCACACCAAGAGAAGGCGGTCCTCAAATGTCCCTCACTGGACTGATGAAAAGCCTTATGTACCAGGCATACTACTTTAATATTAATCGACTTGTTAATCGGGAGTTAATGTAGGGTCGTAAGGCCTTCCCCTCCCTCACCAAGAGTCTCTTCAGAAACCCAAGAAATAAAAATGTCAGTTCCAAAGTAATCTCAAGTTCTAAAATGTACTGCTGGATTCAAATTGTTAACAAAAAAGGCAACAAACTCTTTCTCCCAGTTATCAGTTGTGAAACATGTCCATTCGGGAGCAAAGTATCTGCAACTTGGCACTCTTTTTCTTTTTGACCTCCTTGCCACACAACCTTCTGTTTCACTGTCACTTTGCTCTGACTCTTCAGTTACTTCAGCAATGATAGGAGGCACTTTTATCAATGGCTCAGGGCTTTTCTTGTGCCACTGATCTCTGATAATAACTCTTTTCTCTTGCACTACAAGTATTTCAATGTTATCTGAGCTAGCAGGAGTCACGTGACTCTGTCTCAACTCTCCTGTACCTTCAACTGCTATTGATACGCTCAGGTTTTCAGCAGACTGTGCATGATCTGTGATAGCCATTTGTCTAGTCCCCACAGCTTGGCTAACCTGGACCCCTTCTCTCACAGTAACTGACCCTTCAGGGACATGTGCTATTTCATCAAGAGGACTTGGAACTTTGTGTGTGTGCCCCACATGGTTCCAGTTCAGAATACAGGCACACACCAAAGCTGTCACTGTAACCAGAACAATTTTGTATGGCCATTTCCAACGTGGCTCCAAGCACGTCTTCATTACATGCTTCTTCAACAGCACCCAAGTGCCAGGAGCCAGGTCATGGCAAAGTTATTGTTGTGGTTGTGCAGTTGCTTCTCTAACCTTGCAAGACAAAGAATGAACCACATCAACTATGCCTTAGCAATAATCCAATACCAAGTCATCTGTAATGTTCACAGGAGCATTCACAGGCACTGCTGGTAATCTTACAAATCATCTCATAATGATCTACCAGACCTGAGGAATCTGGTGTGTAAATGCAATGCACTCTTTGTTCAACTTGAAATGCCAAGCACAATAATTTGAGGATCTCACTGTTGAAATGAGTTCCTTGGTCTGATTCCAGAGAAGTCAGAAAACTGAATCACGGTATCAACTCTCTCAATAGCAGTTTTGCAACTATAAGACTATTATTTCTTCTAGTTGGGTAAGCCACGACCCAATGAGAGAAAACACACACCACCACCAACAAATATCTCAGCCCACTGCACACTGGCTTTTCAATGAAATCAAGTTGCATTCAGTTGAAAGGTCCTCCTGGTCTGCCTATATGACTCATTGTGACAACTGTGTATTTTCCTACATTAATCTGCTGACATATTACATATCTGTGACACTGCTTCTGCAACCAATCTGAATCTAGGGTTGTGTCATGTTTGTTTGTCTGTATGTTCTAATCATTGCATCTCTACCAATGTGAGCCTGTTCATGGTAGCATCTTGCCATCGGGTAAAATAAGCTATTTGGCAACACTGATTTACCTTCACTCAAAAGCCAAACATCATCCTCATTCTTCTGGACACAGTCTGCTTTGATCCAACCCTGTTTCTATTCTTCTGTCACTTCATTATGCAATCTTTTGACTTTTTTCTAAGTATCAATGGTTGTCATAAAGACATTTTGGCTTGCCTCATCGTCACTTCCATAACTGAGCTCTTCATTAAAGGAAGTGGAGTCCAAGGCACAATACCTCGCAACCTCATCAGCATAGGATTTTCCCAAGGACATGCAATCATCTAATTTATTTTGAGCTGCACATTTTACAACTGAAATTTTCACAGGTAACTTTAATGCTTTCAATGATTGATATACTTTGTCAATGTTTCGTATAGGTGATCCAGAAGAGGTCATGAAGCCTCTCCTGGACCACAACTGTCCAAAGTTGTGAACAACACCAAACCCATATTGACTATCAGTGACTATAGTCACTTTGAGCTGTTCAGAAATACAGCATGCTCTAGTAAGAGCAATCAACTCGGCTACTTGGGCAGAAAAGGCACCAAGAAGCCAAGACTCTTCCATCACACCTTAGATTGTGCAAACTGCATAACCACCTCTTAGAGCACCTTCCGAATCTGATGAACAGGAGCCATCAACGAAAATGACCTAGTCATTTTCATCCAAGGGGACATCTGGAACATCGAGTCTTGGTTTGGTGCACAGTTAGGGCACACCAAGACAGTCATGCTCAACCTCATCTGCCCGGTTGCTTGCATTTTCAACAGGATCTGGCAAAATAGTTGCAATATCTTAAACATTAAATCGCTTATGGTTTACATTAGGAGAACCAAGGATCACTTGCTCGTAGCAGGTTGTTGTTGTTAGCTTTATTTCGGTAATACAAATATTATAAAAGCACATTATACAATACACATTTAAGAAGTATAAGGAGAAAATAATATAAAACCCCCTGGCTAAATAGTGTTAAAAATAGAACAATAAAAGTGCAAGATGTGAGAATATAAAAATATAGTCAAATATTACGAAAAGGTAGCTAACATGAAGAGACAGTAATATAAAATCCTTTAGCTAGCAGATTTCAAATACAAGATAAAAATGCAATATATCAAAAATTAAAAATGTAATCAGGTGAACCAGAGAGGTCACTGAACAATCCAAAATATTCTATATGTGCAACATTTTCGATTGTGTCTTCAACTTGAACCTGCTTTAATGTAATACATTGCAAGCTACCCCCAAATGTTTTGCTCTAATGTACTAGGTTGCATCTAAGAATCTTGCCAATGCACATACCATGGTCCTGTGGGTGTTTGTTTTGCAGGTCCTAAGAGCTAGAGGCCATTTACTAATACCCATGGATTTGCAGAGTGGTATAATCCACCGGACCCGCTGCTTAGTATAAGCGGGCAATGGAATAAAATATGAGCAATACATTCAGCAGACCCACAGCCCATTGGACATGAATCTAGATGGTTATCCTGTTGGGACCATCTGCAGTTAAAGGTACATAATGGTAACGATCCCAGCCTGAACCTGATATAAAGTGCACGTGCTCTGGGGGATAAAATCAAATCCATGTATTTTTCAAATTCATAATGACATTTACCTGATATAAATCTGTCTATCAAGCTAAAAGAAGGCACCTCAGCTAGCGTTTCAACTTGTAGGTTTAGCCAATATGCATCCTTGAGCACCTGTGCAGCGTTGTTTGGAAGGTGAAGAGGGTCTGACCAGAACACACCCAGCCCTAATTTGGTCAAACTATTTTCAACATGATTGCACCACAGAATTTTTCATGTTATGTGTGTGCTCAACAAGGTGTTCAACCATGTTCTATGTGGGCTAAAAATGTCCATGGACCAGATCCTGATCCAGTACAGTATTGGTCTTAAAACAGCTATGTGAGTGATGGAATATAAATTTAGATCCATCCGAATGAGCAGCATAGGAGAGCTTGCAGGTATTTTTAATAAGGCTTTTATAAATAAATTTTCATCTCGCTCTAAATCTCTCAGGTTGCCATGCCCCCATAGCTCTGCTCCGTACAAAGCCCCCCCACTAGCTTGTGCTTTATATATTTCTATTGCAGGAGAGATTGCAGATCTGGGGGATCTACTGACAAATCTCAGAACACCCCCCAAATTCTGTTGCAGTATAATGTATGCCCTTGATAAATGGGTCTGCCATTTGTGCGTGTCCTAGAGTCTAACTCCCAGGTAATCAAAGTCAGTGACTCTCTCTAGTGCTTCCCCATCCAAAAAGATCATCTTCCTCATTTTATGTTTTATATCACCAAAAATCATATATTTGGTTTTGGAAGTATTGACTTCAAGTCCGTGGTCCTTACATAAAGCTCATCAAGTCCATGGGCAGTTTGTGATAGCAACAGGGTATCATCCACAAATAGCAAGCACGGAGTCTTTGACCAACCTAGTTTGGGTGCATCGTTAACAGAATCCAATCAGTAAGGGATACAAGTGTTAGTTTACATTAGAAAAAGTGTGGGGGCCAACACGCATCCCTGCCTCATTCCTCTTCGGATCGGGATCTCTCTTGTTACCTCCCCATTTAGTCCCCACGGATTCTGGCAAAGCTCTCAGCTTATAAATCTTTGATTAGGTTTAATAGAGATCTCGGCATCCCGGCTCTGCCCAATACCTCCCACAATTTACAGCACAGGACCAAATCGAACGCAGATTTAAGGTCCACGAAAGCCACAAAAAGGTTCCCTGCATTTAGGTCCACCGTCTTCCATTTGATCATAAGAAACCTGAATATCTGGTCAACTGTACTTATTTTCTGTCTAAAGCCTGCTTGGACGTCACTAAGGGCTTGGGTCTCTTGTAGCCATTTTTTTACCCTTGTCAAAAACCTGATAGCAGAATATTTTTTGAAGATTGTCCAAGAAGCTAATTGGTCTATAATTTGCCGGGGTGGTCCTATCCCCCTTTTTATAAATGGGTACAATGATTGCTCCCTTCCAGGAGCGGGGATAGTTGCCACTGGCCAGAATAGCATTTGATACCTTATTAACATACAGGCCCTACATATCATGGTCAGATCTGAACAAATCGGCAGGTATACCATCGAACCCGGGGGCTTTCCCAGGTTTTTGGGCCTTTATGGCCATCTTAGTTTCTTTAAGAGTAAAAGGGGTCAAACTGCCTGAAGAAGAGGAATCATATACAAATTAAATTCTATTGTTGGTGGAAGCATCAGGCGCATGGCCATACAGCTCGGTGAAGTGGCCAACCCAATTTTCAGGAGGAATATGACAGTCTGGTCTGAGATTTTCGTCCATTCGAAGCCACTAGGGACCAAAAGCATTTCAAGTGCTTCTCCTTAGCTGCTGACAGCAATTCCTGCCACAATGCCTCTTCCCAATTATTTTTACAGGTCTTTATTGCGAATGCGTACTCACGCCTAGCGTGAGCTAACAAGTGTCTATCTTTAGATGTAATTGCTTTTATCAGGCTACACTTAGCCTCCCTGCATGCTTTGCCAAACCACTTATGGTGGGATCCAACTACTGAATTATTATTCTCCCTAACAGTTCTAAAAAATAGATCTTTCAGGGCAGAAAAAAGATCTATATGCGAGGCCATAACCTCATTGAGGGAGTATGGGCAAGAGCCATCTATTATTTGATGGGTTGATACTACCTGTCTGAATCAGGGTCTGTGCAACTGGAGCAATTGGAACATTCAGAACTACATTCTGCACTACTTCCTCAACTGAATGATGTTGTATGGGACGATTGAGACGATTCATCAGAAGCTAATTTATGAACTTATCTTCTGAATCCGTTTCATGTGTGATTGTTCTTTTTCCCTTATTTTTTAATATTCTGCTGTCTCATCTGTCTTTGCAGCCTGTTTCTTTCTTGTTTTGGAGTTGGTACTCTCATCACCTTCTTCTGTAATGGCTAGAAACATTCCCAATCCATCTAATATATCTCCTCTCTTCCTTTTCTATTCTGCATCCCATCTAGCTTGCACTAATATGCTTTCTGCATTCTATGCTCAAAGTTTGCCTTTTGCTTCTGTCTTGCACCAAGTTCCCAAATAGCAAGGGCTTCAAACTGTGCCAGTCTTGTAAAAGGCTTTAATTTGCACATTTCTCTCCTCAAAATTTCTAAACGTCTCAGATTAAATGACCCATAACAAGGAAAAGCGAATGGACCCTTGTTCTCTGTTATTTTACACAATTTGTTATGACATACGCATGCTGAAACTCCCCTTGTTTCTGACAATTTATAAGCTCTATTCCTCGGGTGCAACTTTTTCACCCTGTCTAGCTGGAATAAACTCATCTCCTCTTAGCACATTTCACAAGGCTTGAAAACCTTTCATTTTTCCACAATTTCAATTAACCACAAGGAATTTCAATCAAATCACAAATTAAATTCAATCCCACAATCCTTTTTGCAAGCTGTTCTCAACAATAGCAATGCGGTACTGTTCACCAATACCAGCACGGCTTTACACTAACTGATCGATACCAGCATAGCACAACATGACATCACGCTCACTTGTCTCATTGGTTGCAATTGCTTCACAATTGTCTCACACACAATCACTCTCTCAAACCAAATGCAAATATTGCAAGAAAAATCCAACAACCTGTCTGCGAACTACGGGTTGGAGGTCAAACACTTTGAAAGCTGTCTGGGCTACATGTCCAACTATGGATTTCACAATTACATAATGAGTCTCACTCCTGGTTGAAATAGATGCTCTGTAGGCCTTTCGGATCCACCAGATACCAACCAAAATCTCACACTAACTCAAAGAAAACTACTGGCACTGTTAATGGCCCCCCATGACACGTACCTCACTTCAGACAATGATTAACCAAGTGTCTTCTATACTTGTGTGTTATCCTGGGATCTTAGACCTCGGTAGACCTGTTACCAACAACAAGAACCGTGAACGTTCCTGAGCACAAAGTGCAACAATCATTTTGAGTACCACAACTCCGCAAAACACTTCACAACATCACACTACATCGCAAACCTTCAAGCAAGAAGCATCGCAAGGGCAATTCCCTTTTTCTACTCATGCAACACGTCACTGGTAGTCCCAATACTGGAACTTCATCAATCTCTGGAACGGACCATGGGACGAATTGCAGGGTAGGCAAATCATGAGCTGGGCAATTACAAGGGGTCAATCCTAACTCCCTAACACAAAAAAATAAGGTTCCCCGTCCTATGGGAAGATACCGCAATGCTGCTAATAGAATTGTGGAAGCATTTTTCATCCTTTGCAGCAATCAAATTCATACTGAGGTAGACAGACCTTGGACACAGAAAGATGTGTGTTGAACCATCAACAATTACTTCAACACCACTCCAATAATGTAGGCACCATGACCAATGTGACTGCCTAATGAAAACTTCAACCAGGAATGTAGATCAAAGCTTTGTCACAAACACAAGCTCAAAGTCATGTCGATTGTGTGCAAAACCAAGTTATAGAGAAAGATAATTATCAAGGGTTGCCTAAGATGGCAAAACAAATTCAGACGTACTAACTTCAGTAAGACTAAGCATTTAAAAAGTATGGTACAGAAGGTCAACAGAAATATCTGAGACACAGAAATCAAACAGCGCTCAGATTTCACAATCATTTAGTCAATTCAAATTCAATCAGTCATTGGTTGGACATAGGTCAGACCTACAGCTAACCAAATTAAGGAAATACATGTGTGGGGAGAAGCACATGCAGGCAAAAAACAAATTTACAAAAAGGGACAAAAATAATTTGGAAAAATAAAATAATTAGGGCTACAGGACACTACTTAAAAATAAACAATTAAGTAAGAGTCATACAGTGGAGATTCGAACCTAAAACGGCATTTCAGGGGGCAAGTGCAAAAGGCAGAGAGGAAGATACTTCTCCAAGGCATACAGAAGTCAGGAAATCTTCATCAGCAAAGCATCTAGTCAGCAAGGCATTTGCAAGTATCAGGAATGTGTCTGTGTCTGACTAAGACAGGACTGCTTCTGCTCTTGGGCTGCTCTGCATCTGAGCAAAGTTTGATCAATAAACAGTATATTAATCCACATGAAATGTTCCAAGTGGTCACCATGATCAGTTCATGATAGGCTAACGGGGTATCATTCAATCATAAATTATTACTGAAATTCAGATTGCAACAGTTCAACATTCTACCAGATCTGTCATGGGAGCACTTCCTTTTCCATGTGACTCAAATGAGTTGTAACAAATGGATAGGGTCAGAAAATGGCCCGCTCTGAAGGGTCTACCCAAACTTTGTGCCTTCCTACTTGCTTTTGTTGGCTTTTAGGACTCTGAGCATTTTACCACATCTAACCAGTGCTAAAGTCCTTGTGCTCTCTACCTAAAACATGGTAATATTGGCTCAAACTCAGTTGATATATTTAATTTACTCGTAAGTCCCTAGTAAAGTACACTACATGTTCCCAAAGCCTGTGAAACAAATGCTTCTAATAGACCTGTAGCACTGATTGTGCACCCGCTACTCAGGCCTGCCATTGCAAGGCTCTGTGTGCAGTGTCACTACTACTTCAACTTGGCATTTAAAACTACTTGCCAAGCCCCAAACTCCCCTTTTATTACATGTAAGTCACCCCTAAAGTTGGCTCTATATAGCCCACAGGGCAGGTTGCTATTTAAGAAAAAGGCAGGACATGTACTGGTTAGTTTTATATATCCTGGGCGTGAAAAATACCCAAAGTCATTTTTCACCACTGTGAAGCCTGCTCCTCCCATAGGCCGGCATTAGCACTTCTCTTATATGCTTTTAAATGAAAATGTCTGTTCTGAAAGGAGTGGCATTGTCATGTTTGGAATGGTTGGAATGGCGCTGAGAAATCCATCTTACTGGTGAATTTGGATATAACATTACTATTTTAGAAATGCCATTTTTAAAAAGTAGGCATTTCTCTGCACTTACTGCTGTCTCCAATCCACGTCTGGTCTGTGCTAGTTGACAGCTCCTCTTGTGCATTCCACCCAGACAGCAGTAAACCCAAAACACTCAGCTGCATCTGCATTCATCTGCATACTGATGGATCAACCTGGGCAGGAAGTGTGAATGGGCTCTCACTTACACTTCAAAAGCCAGTGGCCTGTCCTCATTCAAAGACTGATAACCCCCCACAGGGCTCATGGCAGATAGGGCTGGGTTGAAAGGGGATCCTGTGCACTTTAAAACCACTCTTTAAAGTTCCCCCTCTAAAGGCACTTCTGGCTACATATACTGTGTCTGTGTCCCCCACAAATCAAACACTTCTGGACCTACAATTGGACTCTGTCAGAAGGACTCCCTAGCTGCCCAAACGACTCATCTGGACTGTCTTGCTGGAAGGACTGTTGGCCTGCTTGTTGCCCTCCACCCTGCTAGCCCTGGACTCTGCTGCAAGGACTCTCCATTCCTTCACAAGTACCTTCCAAGGGCTTGGACTGAGCTTGTCTCCTGTTCTGGGCTATCAAAGACTTCACAAAAGAGAAGAAAATACAGTACGTCGGAAAATCGACGAAACATGTGCAAAATTCAGTGCAATGGCTGAAGAATCACAGCATCATCTGGTGGATCGCCACGGTGCCAGTTGCCTCTTCACAACTCATTCTGGATTTTCCATGCATCATCCCTGGGTGTCAAAATACACTTCCATCGCAGTGACGAACCAAGGCTGTGCTCCCAGAAACTGACGCATCACCTTCCAGTGTGGAAAGAACCTGCACGTAGCCTTTACTGCACCAAAAAACACAATGCATTGCTTTACTTTCTGATGCCACTCCTCCTCTGTTGCCATCTGCGTCCTTATTTTTGACACATCCCAAGTACTGTGTATTGAAAGGATACCACCACTGATTCGAAGGATTGAGACTCATCTTAACCTTATAAAAATGATATCTTGAGTGGTGAATATTGGATTCTTTCATTTTGGTTTTATTTTATTCAGATAAATATTATCTATTTTCCTAAATTGGTGTGGAGTACTTTTTTAGTGTTTTCATTGTGTTGCTGTATGAGTTATTGCACAACTGCTTTACTCATTTCCCTCTAAGTTAAGCCTGCCTGTTCTGTGCTAAGCTACCCAAGGGTGAGCACAGGATAATTTAGGTTGTGTCATAACTTACCCTGACTAGGACTGTAGCCCCTACTTGGGCAGGGTGCATACCTCTGCCAACTAGATACCCAACTTCTGACATATACAATTTCAGTCCATATTGCTGCATTACCGGAATCCCACCCCAAATGAATACAGTTCTTCTGTGTGAGAAAACAGGGCTGATTGCAGAGGCCCTCTAACTTTTTCCCCCACTTTCTACTTTTTGCTGGTGTTTTCCTGACTCTGATGGTGCCCTGAGTACTGCTAACCAGTCCAAGGGCCTGTGCTCTGTATAAAATGAGTGTGCAAATTAGGCTAATTATAATTGGCTATGTCAACTAACCTACAAGTCCCTAGTATATGGTAGGGCGTGCAGGTTTAGAGACCACAGCATAGACAGTGCACTGCTGAGATGTCCAGTATCATATATTTTAGAATGGAGAGACTTTATTTTAATTTATAAAGTCCCTTTGGGTGTCAGATACATCATGTTTGGTATCAGATTAATTGTTATAATAAATCCCACAACTTACAATTGTTGGAGTTAATATAACCTGTTCAGGTAAAGAGTTTTAAACTTAACCTAAAAAGTTGCCAACTTCAGCCCTGTAGGGCTTTGCTCTGTTTGGCCAGCCTCTGGCAGCCTGGCTAAGCTGCAGTGATGAGGAGTGAATTAGCCTGGGCTGAACATAAAGAGATGTGCCCGTGGGAGGAGAACTCCCCTCAGCAGATGAAGAAGCAGCAAGGGTGGAAAAGCTGCCAAACTGGTCTTCAAAGGCAGGGAAGGACATTTGGAGTAGCCCAACACCTCCCTCACATCCTGCAACCCCAGACAATTAGGAGCCTCCCTGATTAGATTAGGAGAGGACAGGAGAGGGGTGTGTTTAAGATTTTTTGCCACTCTAGTGGGTGGGCTCAGCCAGGTGTAACCTCTAAAACTCACTTTAAGCCATGATGAATTTTTGAGGATTCACCTAATTGGAGAACCAGGACCCCCCTGTTTTTAACCCAGAACCAAAGATTAAACTGGAAGACCTGCCCCAACAGATCAGATCCCTAACAGATCTTTACCAGATCCCTGCAAGGAACAAGACAAAGAAGAAGAAGGACTGCCCTGCTGGACACCTGACTTGCACCTGGACCCTGCCCTCTGAAGGACTGCACCAGCTGCACACCTTGGATTCACCACTAAAATGAGTTTGCCTGTCTTCTACTGCTTCAAGGAGGGACTCCCTTTTTGCTACAGGTACCCAGGAGCTGCCCAGAGTCCCCTGCATCAAGTCCTGCAAGCAGAGCCCAGCTGACCAGTATGCATTGTCCATTTGAGGATTCTAAACAGTTGAATTCTGGGAACTGCAGTACCAACTCCTCAGGAGCAACTCTGAGCTTTTTGAACTTTGGATCAAGTTGAGGACACTTCAAGGACCAAACAAGGACCTCTGAAAGAAGATCCAGAAGTTTGGAGATGTTTGGAGCAACTCCATAAGTTGAAGAGGTCCATTGTGGGAGTTGTAGTCCAAGACACCAAGAGGCAAACCAGAGCCTCTGAACCCTTGGCTGGTGCTGTGGACCACTTTCCCGAATCAAGAAACACTTGTGAAAGTAGGTGTGACACATTGTTACCTCGTGGGTGGCCTGAACTCTGGACTTTGACCCTTTCCAGTGTGACATTTTTTAACCCTTTGAGTGCTAGTTGCTTCCTTGCGATAGAAAACATGAACTATTTAGAAATTCATATCTCCGGTTCCCCTCATCTGACTTAATTTGTTTTGGTGTCATTTTAAAGATAAAAATATAGTCTATTTTTATAAATTGGTTTTGGATTTTTATGGTGTTTTGTGTTTTATTTATTTACTATTTTGAGATTTTTAGTTAGCGGCCTATTGCTAAGTGTAGGTTCTTACCTGCCCTTACCAATAATCCATTTTCCAACATTCTGTGGTTAAACAATACACTTTTTAGAAATGAGATCTTCTCATGGAAAGGGGATCTGAAAGAAGACTTCATGTTGTGAAAAAAACAATTTAATACTTTTACATGACTGCAAAATGCAAGCTCTGTAGGCCTCAGTTACGCCAACACAAGAAAATATAAAATGCAATTGTTATAATAACTTGCTAATAAAACACATACAATACAGACTTCATAAATTCATGAATTCATCATTATTAACATTTCATCAGCATAAGTGAAATAAAATCTAAAAGCTTTGTTTTTGCAATACATTAAGTATAATTGAGAACTGCATTTTTCTCACTTACATGTAATTTCAAAGTCATTAATCTTTTATATAAAACAAGAAATATAAATTTGTTTCTACATTGGCTATTAAAGAAAGTCTAAATTACATTTTAAAATCAACCTTAAGCTTGGAGCATGTGATTTGATTGAAAAGGCACCTATGTCAAACTGTGAAATATAAGCAAATAGCACATTTAAAATGGGTGTCAGTGCAGCCTTCCACATTAGTTTTTCTCTCTTTTACTTTATGAGCTTAAACTTCTTGCAGTCTGCTGACTTTTGTGACAATACGGACAAAACGAAAATTTATGCTCCATCAGTTGTGCAGGAAGGAGACATGGCTTAACAGTCAGAGCTGTCAACTTTGGAACTGAGGAACCAATTTGGAACTTGGTGTTGTCTCAACACCCTGTGATTCTGGGCAAATCAGTTAATCTCCCATGCTTAGAAAAAACTATTGAAGAGACCTTGTGTAATGTAATCTGGTGCTCATGTAAAGCACTCAAATGCTGCTGGGCCAAGGTAGTGTTATACAAAACTTCCCTGGAAGACCAAACAGGTACAGCACATGGTAGCAGAAGTACAAGCTGGACTCATGTGCATGCAGTGTATTTTACAAGGCAGCAGAATGGCAAGCTTCCCTTATACATAAGTCATGTACTGCAAAGGCCGCTGCAATTCAAGCCTCCCTCATAACAGAATAGGTACAGAAGAGGCATTTGTGATGCAACCTCTTCAGGGCGTGCATTAGCACTCAGGTAGATGCAACAGCCTTTTTGGAACCCCCATGACCTTTTTCTCCACAAATACTCTGACTATCACCCTCCATCAGTAGCCCTCATCTCTCCATAGCCCCCCTCTCACATGCATTTAATTTTTGTATAGCTCTACTTATAGTTCACTCACACTCAGTTCCATGATTTGCATGTGTAGTAAAAATAGATTTGTTTGACCACTGACTTGTGTTCACCACTTTGCATATTAGTTGTTCAGTGTTCACCAGTTGCAGATTACATTTTGTATTAAGTTTAGCTGCCTTTTGGCTTTATGGTGACGTTAGACATTGCAGTTGATACATTCCACATGGTAAACTAAGCTTATTTCTTCGTATTTCTCTTACCAAACACAAACAGTTCATGATAAGAAAGCACATACTTTTTGTTTTCGTCAGTGCAGGGAAAGGTGCGGCCTTGAAAGGAGAGCCTTGAAAGGCTGGCCAGTTTTCAAAATTTTTCTTCCAACTCTGACCTACAGTAGCCAGCATGTTTTAATATTTCCATCTGAGAGGAGAGGGTCTTTTAGAAGGCTCTTTCCGTGATTGTTTAAGCTAAAATAGAGGTGGCCCTGCTCAGTAGCAAGGGAATTTCCAAGACCTCGGTCAGGATTAGACATCGAATGCCTGACACAGACACTTATCCCGTGAAGGTGGATATCTCTTTCTCGCAGTCGAACAGGGGTCGTCTTCTTGCTGGCATGAGAAAGATGAAGAGCCTGGCAGGCCCTACGGTGATGAATTTTTACTTTATCCTTTGCTTTGCAATTATGCTATAGTATAATCACATATATTTGCTGTGTACATTGCAGTTGAGAATCACTTTGATATATTTTCCTTTCATTGCTGTGACTATTTTTAAACATGTGCTTTTGACCTACTAATCTCTTTAATTTTTTAGGAACCTAGTGGTGAAGTAATAATAAGTGTTTTCTTTAAACTAAGAACTGTATTCCAGAGATTTTTGTCAGCTTGGTCATTAGTGAAAGCAAATCAGCGTTATCTTGACATTTTTATTGGTGCCTGAAATCTGCCAGAATTGTTTTGAACCCATAAGTTATTTTTAAACACTGTGCCCCTCCACCAAAGTCAGCACCAGGTGTGGCTGCATTGGTCGCATCACCCTAAAGCCAACCCTGAAGCTGTTGTCAGAACACGTACACAATGGCCAGAAATACTGCAAGGCTCCTCTCATAAAGTCAGCAAAAGACAAGAACAGAACAGGCAGGAGAAATGGAAATGTCAGTCACTTCACTTAGTAAATATAGTGGGAACATATGTTACTGGCTCTGCCCACCCATGGCAAGAAAAAGCAATATTTGTTGCATTTAATATTCTGGCATTTTACGGGAGTCAATGTTATAACTGTCTCTCTAACCAGAAACCACACCAGTCTCAACCATCTCAGAATACATTTTCACATGTCAAGAGTTACAAGAACATAGGCCCTGATTCTAATGTTGGCGGGCGGCGGGAGCCGCCCGCCAAGCGGGAACCGCCAGAAGACCGTACCGCGGTCGAAAGACTGCGGCGGTCATTCTGGGTTTGCAACTGGGCTGGCGGCCGACCGCCAAAAGGCCGCCCGCCAGCCCAGTGGGAAACAGCCTTCCCACGAGGACGCCGGCTCCGAATGGAGCCGGCGGAGTGGGAAGGTGCGACGGGTGCAGTGGCACCCGTTGTGTATTTCAGTGTCTGCATAGCAGACACTGAAATACATAGTGGGGCCCTCTTACGGGGGCCCCGCGGCACCCCCTACCGCCATCCTGTTCCTGGCGGTAGACCCGCCAGGAACAGGATGGCGGTAGGGGGTGTCAGAATCCCCATGGCGGCGGAGCGTGCTCCGCCGCCATGGAGGATTCTCAAGGGCATCGGAAAGTCGGCGGGAGACCGCCGACTTTCCGTTTCTGGCTGCGGCTGAACCGCCGCGGTCAGAATGCCCAGCGGTGCACCGCCAGCCTGTTGGCGGTGCTACCGCGGTCATTCGCCCTGGCGGTTTTTACCGCCAGGGTTAGAATGACCCCCAAATTCTTTTACTGACCGCATGATGTTCTCTTTTCAATTTAAGTTGAAGAATTCCATGTTACCCCTCCAGTGTCCAGGCAGCATGCTTTTCTAATTTATTATGTTGGCAACTGTCATCCAGGACCAAGTGGAGCAATCTACACTTACAAGCTTGAGCACCTTCATGTCTACAGACCGGTCATCTAGCCACAGAGCACATGTGCAATGAAAGTGCACACTGCAGGCTTCCTTTGGCAGCACACTGTGAGTGCTCCAGTGCACCCTTGCTGTTGTCTGCTGTCCACCTCATATAGCAGGGGGACTCAGAACTAGTAGCCAGATATATGTGGTTCAGTTTCAGGCAAGAGAACTCCTAGTTTGCCCCCAGTAGCTGATCTCTTATGGATGAAACAGCCACCTCTTAGACCTAGTGCTAGTGCACCACCTGAACTACTAACAGCTATGCCTACAGGCAGCCAGGGTCCAGTGGTGGGCTCTATGCTTTCAAATGTGAGCATTCACACTTCTGCAGACTTGTCTGGAGCCACTTGGAACACATCAATTAAAGGCACCCTTCCTTCTCAAAGTCTAGTTCCAACAATACAGGTGCTCAGAAATAGTAGCTTCCCAGATGTGGAACAACAGTTATGTTATAGACATATGTACACCTTCTGTGCCCCAGAAACTGATCTCAATTTTGGTTCAGTCAGTTCCCTTCTACTCTCAGGCCTTGGTGCCACTAATTGAGCTTCCTCACTAAGCAGATAAAGTGTTTCCAAACTGTACACGAATCAGTGTCAGTGGTTTGTTTATTTTTAGTGCCTTTCCAATGTACACAGATGATAAATAAATACAATTCGACTACCAACAAAAGCATGTGTGTAAACCTCATCCTTGTATGCTTTGATTACAGCATAGTTTGTTCTAGTCTCCCCAAGAAACCCATTGCCAGGATCCAAAGACATGACAACCACATATCCAGCTTGTGCCCCAACCTCAGTGAGATCACATCAGCCCAGCTATATCCAAAACTCTAGAATAAACAAATAATTAGATATAAACTCAAACACTGACTTTAACTTCCTTACCTGATATGATCAATTCACACATTTATTTATGCATTGAAGCAGTGTCCCACATCTTTTAGGTCTTAGAAAAGGTCCAGTAAAATAACTGAGCAGAATAATTACAAATAAAAAGATATTTAACTATCAAAAACACTATTTACCAGGGCGAAGTATCGTCGCTTCCCTGGCTGAGCCTGCAGCAGAAAAAGAAAATGATAGTCATTTTATTTTTCTGCTGCTGGCTCAGCCACCAGTGCAGGGAGGGATGGGGCTGGGCCATGGGCGATGGGAGGGGGGATGAGGAGTGGTGCTCAGTAAGTGCACATCTGTGTTTGGGCAGCGGTCTCAGGCTGGCCAAACACACATGCGTACATAGGTTGCTGCATCTCGGCTGTATTTAACCGCCAGGTCTGAGAAACTGAACAGACCCCAGGGTTTTGTCTGAGCATCAGTCCGAGCCACTCAGACCAATCCTGGTGCTGCTTTTATGCTAAGTTTAACATGAAAGCAGCCCTAGGATTGCATGGGGAGCCTGTGCTAGTGTCACAGCAGTGAATGCTGAGACACCACAAGAGAAGCGATGAGTAACGCAGCAGGAATGGAGGCATCGAGGTAAGTGCATTTTATTTTAATTTTTTTACCTCATCTCCATCCCTCTGCCCCTCCCCTTTAGTTAAGTGCGAGTTAGCTGTGCCAAATTTATTTTGTTTTGATCTAGTCCAGCAAACGTGCCTTCAGAAATAGGTAAAATGATTTTCCTTATCTCATTTGAATTGTAAAAATGATACTCTTATTTGTGCCATTTGTTCATTTGTCTCAAAGTCAATATATTAGTTTGCAGGGATGTCAGGTCAAAGTAACAAAACATTCCTTCAATGTGATTTTTTACATAAAGCCAGTAAAACAAACCTTCTTTAAAAAAATTTAATCAACATTTTGTACACAAATAATAACAGGTATTAAAAACATTTATCACCTTTATAAATGCAACCTGTTTACGATTTACTGTGGTCCAATTACTTTTTTCTTATGTGATTTCATTTTTCTTTTCATTCTATCACTTATGTCAGACATTTATTATTTAATTTTGTACACCCTTCTCAGTTCTTTCTCCAGACACTGAGGACAACAAGCTTCATTCTGGAACCCTTTTCATAAAAACTGTTTAAACGTCTTTGAAATAGGCTTGTCTTGGAAAAGTTGAGGTATGGCAACCCAGGGACACATTGACTTGCTCTTTTACAAACCCTCTCCCAGATTCTAGCAAGAAATATACCATCATATTAACATTAACCAGGATTTCAATGTTTCTGCAGGTTTAACAAATGAAGAGCAACTTCAAGCATACTATAGTTTCATGACATCTTGCATGGAATGGAGACAGCAACACAAAATCATATTTGCTAGCAGTATATGAAAACCCGCTTTCTTGTGTAATCTTGATGATTTTCTTGGGATAGTACAGCCACTGAGGTAACAAATTTATTAATGAAAGTGGGTATTAACCCTATATAATGTTTGGTACAATGGACATGAATAAGGCAATATTTGGAGCTATAAGCAGTACTTGACATTGACTGGTGTTTTCTTGCCCATGTTTTGGATGATCATGTTATGCTTAAATAAGAGTATGAATTTTAATATCACTGAGGTCACTTTGTTAGCACACATGGCTCTTTATGGATGGGTGAATTGTATGTGCCTACTGAATTGGAATAACAAATGAAGTAGGTTTGATGAAGTAACATTGATTTACTGAAAGTTATCATTTCATGCATGTTTGATTGCTTTGTGGACATCTTTACAGAAATGTTTGTTCTATATTAAGTTTCTTACGTACTATACTACGATGAATAATCCATGCAAAGATGATGCCACCCATACAGTCACCCGACTATAACTCCAGCTACATCTCTAATCTTAATTCTATCTAATTGCCTGTTTATGGCAAAATTATAAAAAATTGGCATTTATACATACAATATTAGATGGTATTTAAAACATATTTTAGATATTTTACATACATGTGGTGAGTTATAATTTCTTAACTGTACGAGTGCAGTTGAAAATTGATGGTATGCTGTGGGCTTTAGTATAACTGTGAGAATTAATGTTGGAATTAAATACAAATTAAGAACTATAACTATTGTATTTCTAATGTTTGTGTAGTTTAAATGTAGGTTGTAATAAAGGAATATTATAATAACTCCTAGCTATAGCTCACTTCTAACCTTTGTTTTTTGCTGAATTTCATGGGTTTTTAGACATAGTAAATTATAACATAGGCTGTTTTGTTTTGCAAAGATTTTTTACAACTAGAATGTGTTTGTGTATATATTTTCTACCACAAAAGTAAGAAATATTTAATATATAACCAAGTAAATATGTGTTGAAGTATGAGTATTGTATTTAAATTACATTTTAACTATAGAATTATTATTTATAAAATATATAACTATTTGGTATTATAATAAAAAGTTTGTGTTTTTTGTTAGCAACATTGTGCTATGGTTTTGTTGCCACTTTGTTGTAAGTATATATAAAATGTAACACCTGTAAGTTTTTGAAAATGTATAAAACACATATGTGTTTTAAGGGGGGTTGTATTATCAGAGTGTATTATTACAAGAGTGTTTTTTTATTTATTCAGTTATTAGAGGACGGTGGTACTATCACAACAGCAGCTTGGCACCTCACGAGTGTAAGAGAGCTTCTGATAGGCTGTAAACATTTCTTATTCAAACAATAGAAAGCAACAGTTAATTTTGAGTTCAATTTGTTGTGCTCTTGACTGTACCAGAAAGATAATGGTTTTGAGGCTGGTGTTAGTGTTTTTGGGACTTTGTAGCAACATTGATCTGTTATTTGAAAGCACTGGCAGAAGCACAAGAGGGTAGTGCTGTTCCTAAGGCTGACAAAGAAGAGGCCATTGCACAGAAAGATGGAGGCCTGGAGCAAGAAATGTGCCTAAAGGAGTCAGTGGTGTGGCAGTGTTTTTTGTTTCCAGTGGGGGAGAAGAAGGTAAATTCCCAGCTTGTAACAAGACATGCACCTTATGTCACAAAGTCATTTCCCTGGGGAGTGGCCAACAGTTCTCTTTGGGTACAAGTGGAATGCACAAACACCTTTGTGCTGTGAACCTTACCCCTTTGGCTCAGGCTGAGAGGAAAAAGGGCTTATAATTGGCAGAAATGGAAAAGCCAACATCTACACCAGCTGCTGAATTCCCAATATTGCACCATCAACCTCAGCAATGTTGACTCCAGTTTTAGTACTGTCAACTACCTCAATTTCACCACTTGGTTCAGCAGTTGCTGTATACCAGCTGAGGCAAGACCACCACATCATCTAGCCATATTCTATTACAGCCACATACTGTTTGTACTGTCAAACATTAATAGTGGCAGGGGAGAGTGACCTCTATATTCATTAGGAACTAGTAATAGCTCACCGCTGCCCTCCTCCAAATCCCTAGGAGTGTTTATAATTTTTGCCATGATGTTTTGTTCTGCACTGTTGGGTGAGTTGTTTTTGTTTTGTTTTTCTTGGTCTGGTACCAGTAGGAAATGAATTTAAAAAAGGTTATTTTTAGAACTATTTTATTTTTCACTGTCATAAAGAGCTGGTTATTATTGTAACTTTTTCCCCACACAGGTGCAGTAAATAATATATATCAAAGAAGAGGAAAGGAGAAGGTAAGTGACTGGTAATTTATATTACAGAGGTATGTATCATAATGGAATTACATTTGTAGTTTGCATTTTGTTGCTATCACAATTTTAGCAAAAAGGGAAAACGTAGTTAATTAAATATAATGTTAACATTTGTTGAAGTTCATACCTAATAAATGTAACCTATTTTATTTTGTGTATTTAAGATTGTCGTAACAATAATGTCACTAATATATGCTCTCATATACCATCTAATATGGTGCAGATGAGCATTATATTGGGGCCATCATTACACACTGGGTAAAAACACAAATCAAATGGATTGTGAAAAAAAAAACCTGTTTAAATGTTGTGCTTCTTCAACAGTGGATTCTTGTAAAAGTATGCAAGCAAGTGATAAAAAATAACTAGATGTCTTACCTAAAGCAGTGTATTTCTTCAAAAGTCATCAACCATGCCAAGCGGCATCATGATATAGCTACTCATTGCTATTATGTTCTATATTCAGTCCGTATTCCTGATTTTTAAGTAGCTGTACCTTAAATACACATATAGTTCACCCTGTATTTTTCCTTACACATATTGTATAATGTCCCGAAATAGTGTTTTCTTCATGATGGAAAACAACCACCATACAAGTAAAATTGCATCCAGAAATGGAAATTTGGCTAGCAGTGGATTCAGTAATTAAGATATTGATTTTAACATTATCTGGAATACTTATTGAATCAAGGGACATACGTTTGACCATTGTTAACCAAAGTGTAGATACAATGTTTGATACAGAGTTTGATACATACTTTGAACAAAAGTTGGAGTGCAAAGCTTGATACATTAATTTTTTTAAATTATATTAATTTACAATAAGGAATAGGAAGGTATACAAATCTTTCACATTCCATGACTGCTGAATACATCAGGATGAGCTTACTCACATCGGATCAAATCTAAATAAAGTAGAATGGGAGCAGTCATACCAAACAGTTGGACTACAGACATTGGTGTATACTTTGGGCCAACCTAATTAGAATCAAGAATTCATGTTAATCAGATGAGCTCACTTGGAAAAAAGTAACCATTTGATGTATTCAGCCCTGATGAATTCTAAGGGGAGATATCCCTGACGAAACACGTGTTGGCTGGACTGACGAATATCTTAGGCTGGATTGAGGAATACCCTAGTGTTATTTGTTGCAGATATATTGTGGAATTAATTTGACATGGATTGGATTAGCAGCTAATGATTTTTTTCTGGACTCTTCTTCTACTCACAGGACTTGAGCGGATGCCAGTTGGGCATACATTTGATTTGTTAAACAAATAGAATAAATATGTTATGTAGGGCCAGATGTAGCAAACAAAAAATTTGCGATTCGCTTTTTGCGAGTTGGTGCGACTCGCAAAATGCGAGTCGCAAATTGGAATGCAGGCAAAAAAAAGGTGCCGAAATTGCGACTCGCACCCGGACTCGCAACGCAGTGTGCGAGTCCGCCGATCGCGAGGTCGCTTTTTGCGAGTGTGCAAAAAACGAACTCGCAATTAGCGAGTGGATGTCACAAATTGCAATTAGCTTGTTAATTGATTACAGGTGCAGCAGAACACTCCAGAAACCACTCCAGAACACTCTGGAAACACTTCCTGGCACATGATGATGACATCACAGCCAGGAAGTTTACTAATACACCTGGGAGGAGGGAGGACCACACCCTTTTAAAACTGCTGAACTACACACAGGACAAACAGCAGCTGCCATGGAAGGAACATCAAGGAAGAGGAAGCAGAAATTCTCAGAGAGGGAGCTGGAGGTGCTGACAGACGAATGCTGTCAGCACTATGATGACTTGTTTGGAAAATCAGCCCTCAATGTTCCTGAAGCCACCAAGAAACAGCTGTGGCAGGACATACAGGACAAGATAAATTCCCTGGGGGTGAGCCACAGGAGCATAGATGACATCAGGAAAAGGTGGTATGACCTCCCCTCCCGGACCAAGGAGAGGGTGGCTGAAAGGCTCCGGGAGATGAGAGGCACAGGAGGGGGACCATCATCTGTGCCACCACCCACACCTCTGGAAGAAAGCGTGGAGGAAACCTTGGAGCAGGAGGCAGTTTCTGGATTTGGGGACCTGGACACCTCAGAGCCCAGCACATCAACCGGTGAGTACCATGTGATATTCCTGTACCCCTATCAATGCCATACCCCCACCCATCATGTACACAGGGGCATGCACAACCAAGATAGCTCCATTTCAGGGTAGCAAATGCCAGAATGATGCATTATGGGAAATGTAGTCAAGTAGGCAGTTCATAGGCAAATGTTTATTAGGAAGTGTGCAACAGATAGTAGACACTGACAGTCTGTTCCCCATGTCCCACAGGTCTCCAACAAGACACCACCACTACTCCAATCAGCCAGCCCCATGAGGACACCTCAGGACCCGCCAGCACCCCCACCTGCACGGTGAACAGCATCCCTGCAGTAGCCACACCTGCTGCAACAGTATCCCAAGAGGCTGACCCAGCAACAGGCAGGGATGAGACGGGCGAAATCACAGGGCAGTCACCGCTGCGCAGGCGTCGCAGGTCCAGGACATCAGGGCTGCAGTCTGCATCCGGGCAACTACCTCCCAGCACCAGTGAGGCGCATCTGCTGCATGGTCAGCACCTACAAAATCGAATTTTAGGGAGGATTAGTGGTGTGCTGCACCGCTTAGTGCGCAAT
Source organism: Pleurodeles waltl (assembly GCF_031143425.1). Lineage (NCBI taxonomy): Eukaryota > Metazoa > Chordata > Amphibia > Caudata > Salamandridae > Pleurodeles > Pleurodeles waltl. Next base: position 500,834,936 of record NC_090445.1, read on the forward strand.
AATCATGCCAGCATGCAGCACCTGAACTCAAGGATGGACATGATCTGCACTAACACTGGGGACCTTGCCCTTGCCATGAGGGAACTGGCGGGAGGACTACTGGACCAGGCCGAGGGTGGGTGGCGCAGGGACCGTCAGCTCCTGCACAGACTGGACAGGATGGCCACATCCATCGGCAGGCTCGCCATGAACACCACAGGCCTGTCGAGGAGGACAGTTGGGCTGCAGGTGGAAAGGGCCATTTCGCTGGGGATGTGGCTAGGGGCCTGGGACGTCTGACCCACATCATTGACTTGATGGAGACACGGAATATGTCTAGGGGCACAGGGGAAACACCCCAGGACAGTGAGGAGGGCTCGACAGTGAGCAGTGTCTCTGTCACTGACAGCAGGGTGCTCAGGAGTAGCAGGCAGAGCCCCACGGAAGCACAAGGGACCAGCCAGGCTGGCAGGAGGGGCAGAAGGTCATAGAGATCACCCTGGACCATTAGAAGTGGCACATGACGTCAATGTGCCACATGCCTGGTGTGCATTTTCATGCCCATGGACATTCATTACTTGTAAATAGTTTCATTTCTGCACTAATAAAATAGTTATTTTTGTTCCACTTAACAAATTGAGTTTTTGGTCAATAGGTGAGTATGGTTGGAGTTGACACGTACCTTCCAAAGTATTGTGTTGCGATGTGTTCCCGTCTCAGTCTCCCTTGATTAGCTATACTCCTATCCCCATGATGGCGATGTGGTTGTTCTTGCTCTTCATCATCAGGATCTGGGTCTGCAGGGGTGAGAGGTAGCCCACGTCGGGTGGCTATGTTGTGGAGGATGGCGCATGCGACCACAATTTTGAATGCTGTAATGGGGGTATACTGGAGGGCACCTCCACTGCGGTGGAGGCATCTGAATCTTGCTTTCAGGAGTCCGAAGGTGCGCTCGATAAGGTTCCTGGTCCTCTTATGTGCATTGTTGTATCGCCTCTCACATTCATTGCTGGGTGTTAAAAACGGAGTCATGATCCATGGCCTTAGAGCATATGCACTGTCACCTGTTGGGCACAAAAAGTACACTGTTAGGAAGTCCTGATTGTTGTGCACAGTGACCTCTGTGTATGTCTGCAAGGTGTCTGTAGCTCCACCTAGGAGGTATCCGTCTCCAAATTCCCCACGTTCCAGGCGTTGATGTATCCCACTATGCCTAAACATGTATGAGTCATGGGTACTGCCTGGAAACTTAGCTACAATGTCCGTGATGACATAATGGGCGTCACAAACAACCTGAATATTCAGTGAGTGGGTTTCTGTTGCGGAAAAGATGTTCCAGATTTGCAGGGGGGCATATTTGAATGTGTGTCCCATCTACACACCCTATGACATGGGGAAAGTGGGCAATGCAGTAAAAGTCCAGCTTGGTGCTGTTAATTTCTGCCTCATTTCTGGGTAGGTATATGAAGTGAGACCTGTGTGTGAGTATGGCATCTAGGAATGCCCTGAGGAACCTTCACACTGAAATTTGGGATACCCCACCTGCCACAGCAATTACCCCCTGATAGCTCCCTGAGGCCAAGAGGTGCAGTGAGCATAGCACTTGCACATGCGTAGGGATGGCGCAGCCATGCAGAGTCTGGTGTTCTAGCTGTGGTTTCAGTAAATCAATTAATTCTAGTATGGCTGCGCTGCTAATGCGGTATTTATCGTATATCTCATCCTCAGTTTGCTGAAAAAGAGTCTGCCTTGTTCTATATATCTTCTCCTGTCTGTGGCCCCTCCTCCTCCTCTGCTGGGCTGCGTGGACTCTCCTTCTCACTGCTATCAGGTATATCTCCGCCATGTTGAGTAACCCAGATGCCTTCTGGGTCTCCTTTTATACTTTGGTTATGGTTACCACCTGCTCTGAGTTAGTGGTAAATTGCAAGTGCAAAATGGGCTTTTTGCGACTAGTCGCAATTTGCGAGTTGCAATTGCATATGGTTTGCGACTCGCAAATTGCGACTTGCAATTTGCGGGTCGCAAAATGGGGTCGCAACTGATGCGACTCGCAAATGGGTCCCATCGCTTTTTGCAAGTCGGAAATGGGGTTTTTGCATCCCATTTCCGATTTTGCAGTGTCGCAAATAGCGAATCGGCCCATTTGCGACTCGCAAAACTTTGCTACATCTGGCCCTAAATGTTGCAATAATGTTTCTTAATTTATAATCCTACTTAGTGTCAGTGACTGGTCTGATGTTTGCCTGGTGAATATGTAATCTTTAGAGAGAGGAGAGATACACAGGATTAATATTGTAGACACTGGGAAATCCTGGAGCAGAGAGAGGACAAAACACAAGTAGGTAACATAGGAGTCTAAACACCTTGGCACTCTGACAAGAAGGCTCAACATGTGTCAGTCTCATTGTTATTTCTTATAATAAATGTTGGTTCACACAAAAGACCCAGGGTCTATGTTTTTATGACATACACGCATTGGACTACAGTTATCAATCCACTCTGATCTATAGTCTCTTGTCATACCATGCAATGGGACTTCATATTAGTGCCAAAGGCTTGTGTACCAGAAACAAGGGCAAAAGAATGGTGCAATACTGAGGGACTCAAATAATGTAGTTAAAATGATTAACACCAGGAGTGGTGCTCAAATAGAGTGCACCAAACACCAACTCCACAAGCAAATTAGCACAAGGTGTTATTCAGTAGCAGAGTTCTAGAGTTTCACAGCCAGCACAGAAGACTTAGCTGCTTCCTGGGGGATCTGTCCTCAGAGCAGACCGTGTTCCAGACAGGGTGGAATCTGAAGTGACAGACTGGAACAAAGCCAATGGCGCTTGACAGACTGGCAAAAAGCTGTCTGCACTTTCAACCAGCTGGGCAAAGAGGAGCTGCTGACAGGAACAGCAAACAAAGACAATCACAGTCGAATGCTGGGTGTGATTTTTTATAGGAAGCTGCTCACCGGCAGTCGAACACATGGCCTTCTGTTTAGCTCTGTGTGGTTGTATAGCAATGTGCAGGAGTGCAGGAGAAAAACACAAGGCAGAAACATTGGTTACATGTGACAACTAACAAGCACTGGTACCTTTAAAAAGTGTGGTAGCAAATAAGCATGGGAACAGACAATAGCAAAGGTAAAACAGTATACATTGGTACATGAACACAACAAGCATTGTATGGGTAACAGGAAAGGTCCAGCTTAAAACCCTTTTGGCAAAACAAGGACATGGTTGAACTAGGCTCCTGTGGGGTGATGACAGATATTACATGACATAACCTGTGGGTTCCTGACACTTTCACTTCTAATCTTGTAGTCTATTTGTTTACATGGACATATGACCTAAAATCTCACTGACATAGCTGTAGTTATACTATAATATAATGAAGGTATATAGTCTAGTTTATTTATTAGTCAATGTGCTTCTTTAGTAATCATTGGGCTATGTTAGTAGCCCAATATTACATATAATCAATCACAGTGTTTCTTCAACCTTTTCAGTAGTCTTCAAAGAAGATGGCTTGTATGTGGATGATCAGACACATTTAAATCTTTTGGGCTAGAGAGTATGCCAAAAAGTAGGGTACCGAGCATAATTTAGGTTTGGCAAAAGTTAAAATAACATGGGTTACTGAGAGAGGCTTAAGGTGGTATAACATCCTACCTCTCATTTCATCTCTTGCTGCTTGTGAGCATGCCAAGTTTGTAATTATTAATTGCGGAGGCAATGATGTTGATCACCTCAATGGTGTTAGAATCGAAATAGACATGAAAACTACTTTCCACTCTTTAATGCCTCTATTTCCTCACACCCATTTTGTGTTTTCAATTATTTGCCAAAGAATAAAATCGGAGCATTCATTTAGAAATGCTGGAAAGTATGAAAAAATCTGCATGCATATTAACCAAATGGTGCCCGCATTCCTAGGCGTTCACAGCATGTCTTCTATAGATCACTAAAACATTTTTTTTTACAAACCCCTTATCTTTATCGTGCCGATGTTTTTCATTTTACCTCATCATTTTTAATTTTTTTATTATTTTCGCTACCTACCACCACTACACTAGCATGTTAATAATTAAATGTAAAACACAAAACTTATTTATGGACATATTCTTAAGATGGAACACAAAACACACAAAAACTGGAGTAAAAAACAACATGGGGAAGCGCTGTGTGCCTGCCGGGAGGAGGAGCCTTAAGGGCAGGAGCCCTTTAAACCTTCTTTGCGCTCCCGCCGTCGCGGGAAGCGCTGCGTGCCTGCCGGGAGGAGGAGCCTTAAGGGCAGGAGCCCTTTAAACTTTCTTTGCGCTCCCGCAGCGCGGGACGTGCGCGGGCGGGGCCCGGGCGAAGCCCGGGCCAAGGGCGGGCCCGTCCTGCGCCCGTCCTGCAACCGGAGGAGGCCGGGCAAGGCCACACCATTTTTATACCGACTCCTGAGGTGGGTGACCAGCGGATGAACATACCTTACCTACCCGTCACCTTCCTAATACAGGTGAGCAGTACTTCAGGCCCTTCTGGCGTCTCAGCTTTTTTTTAATAAAAGCCCTAATAGAGCAAAATTAGGGTGGGAAAAGGAGAACAACAACTCCCACGGAAACAGACTGTCAAACTCTGGGGCTGGACCTAAGAGTCTTACCAAAACAAGATGGGCAGACGGAAGGGGGGGATGCCTTTGGAAAAAGCCGGTAACAACAAGACTCTAGATGGCTTCCTCCAAAAAGCGGTAGGGGCATTAGAAAAAGAAATTGAATTGGTGGAGTGCCGATTGACTGCTCCCCCACCAACGAATGCTTCATGGAAAACCCCACCACAACATTTTTACCCACCAGTTTTCCAGCCTACACTGGCAACCCCACCACCAATTACCCAAATTACCCGAATGCCCCTCGCAGAGCCCCTGGACAAAGCCATACATTCTTCAGAAACTTCACAGCCTATGCCAGATAGGCCTGCACCCTCCCCAAAGCACAGTTCAAAGGGCAAAAGGAAACGTGGGGAGGTGAACCTAAAGAATAAACGGGCCCGTGTTTTGAACTCCCCCAATCATGCCGTGCCTACTCGGACCAATGACTGCACACCTGCCCAAGCTACAAATAACGGCAGCCTAGACATAGCTTTCATAACAGATTTTATAAAAGACGAGCTCTCCAAAAAATTAAACCCTATAACAACTCGCCTATCAGATATTGAGGAGAAACTCGACGTTCTCATCAAACTCAATCAGCCAACCACCGCTACCTCATCGGATTTACAATATTCGCAACAACATCTTACCCCATGCCGTCCGGCCAACAGTGCCAGCAGCCCTCTTCTACCACCAAGCACGGTTCACAACCCTCAATCACTTTGCCCTGATTCTTCGCATCAACCAGTGAAGACTTCTACTGATAGACTGGCCAACTCCCCTAAAACTTGGCACTCAAAGAGTGACCCTCTCTTCCCAAGGCGGACTGATGAAATTGCTTCTTCCATAAACACGGACACAAAACTGTGCAAGGACTATACCAACCCTCCAGCAGACCAGATGCATAGGGATCTAGGATCCAATATGAGAACCTTACACCTACCACCGGAAGCTTGTCCTTATGTGCTTGTTATCACGAATGTTCCTAGACTTAAGCCTAATATCCCCGAATCATTTACAGAACTGAAAAATAAGGCCATTCACTGGCTACACAAATATGCTAGATTTCCTTTCCATATGATACCCTCAATATTAATGGTGAGGCGGGTGGGTTGGGTGGGTCCACTCAAAAACCCCGGTACAGGGGACTGTATTGTTATTAACTTCAATGCGCCTTTCCTTGTCCAACAGTTTTCCTTGAATGTGTGTCACTCCAACCCTCTAGGGGGAGCAACCTCACTTTGTAGGCTCCAGGCTTTTTACCCTCATATAGCTGTACCAACTACTAAGGGGGCAACAATGTCACTCAGAGGTCTCACTAGGGCACAGATGCAATCCGACTCTCAGCCGAGATGTAGCCCTTTTTCGCTCTCGCTCTCTGAAAATGATTGACTAAAAAACAGCACTGAGTACAGCTCACTTCAGCCTCAAGATTCAAACACTTGGGATAAAAAGCACCCTATAGTCGGAAATAATGAAACTCACGAAATAGGGCAAGGCAACCCTGAGGTCCAAGAAACCCCTACTGTAGACGGCAGAGACCCTACGCCAATTTTCGTACCTGCTCAGCCAGATCTTTCTAAGTGTTTTGAAAACTGTATTGGGGGTGCAAATAAGAAGTGCAAGGTGATTGAGACCAATTTAGCCACAGATTTATCAGATCTCAGCAAACTTGGATATCCACCAACATTTCAGACACTCGAACTGCTCACGCCACCCCCGATCTAGACGGGGCAAGAAATACATTGGGCAATACAGTAGTGGGAAACCCAAACCTGACTGATATAGTTACGATTGAAAAGGGTATAAAACTTCTCCAAGGTACCCCATTGGCAAGAGAGAACCCTGTGGCCGAAGCTCCCCATGACAAAATAGATGGCCTTGATACCATCCTTAGTTGGAATATTGCAGGGTTGGAGAATAAAATGAACAACCCTGAATGGGGCAAATTCATAGACGAACACAAAATATGTCTTTTCCAAGAAACATGGGCATTGGAGCCCAAATACAGAATTGGTTATAAAAGTTATTGGGTCCCAGCAACTAAGGTGAATTCAGGGAGACCCTCAGGTGGCCTGCTTATATGGCTCAGCTGCTCCTTTAAATGTCGGATTGAAACAATTGACTTGGGCTGCCCTGATTTAATGGGCTTATCAATACCATCCCTTAGCGAGAAACCACTCTTAATAATCAATATTTATAATAGGAGCCTGGGTAGCAAATACGAGTCCGACACACTGACTATTTTGGACAGCTTTCTTTCTTGTAAATCACCTTCCCACTTTATTCTTATTGCTGGAGATTTCAATACCACTTTTGAACCCTACTTGCTGGCCCAGGAATTATACAAAGATGAAGATGCTTACTGGGGTATACCTCAATTGGTACCAAGCAAAAGACCAAAAATAAATAGATTAACACACCAGGTTGTGGACATTACATTGGCACATGGACTGCGGGCTTGCAATGGTCGCTCCCGCTCGGACCCTAATCTTCACCACACATTTAGACGCGGGGCACAGAAGAGCCAGATAGACTATATTTTGCTTGATGTCCGCCTGTGGGGCTATATGGCTGACATGAATATTGTAGAACATGAGGAAAGTGACCATGAACCATTGATTTTATCTCTTAGGAACCTATTACCCCTACTTGAAGTTTCCTGTTCCAAGACCCACGAACAACAGCTCGCACTGACCAATAATAGACAAAATGTTAAATGGGAATCCCTGAACAGCCTATACGGCCACCTTGGCATCTGCGTACAGGCAGCTGGCTGATCACATGGATTGTATATCTCAGCCTCTAGAAGATAGTGGTGGGCTTATAGCAGCCCACACACGTTTCTTTAATTCTCTAAAAAACCTTTTTACCAAAGAGTCTGTAAAAGAAGTTAAAGAGAAGTGCAATGCAAGGTGGTTTAACGCCGCATGCAGGGAAGCACAGCACAAACTGCTGAGAGCTTTAAGAGGAGGCCAGTCAGATCATATAAGGGAAGCCAGGAAAGATTATAAACAGGAACAAGGCAGAGCCCGCAGGACATGGGATGAATCTAGATGGGTTTCCCACCTGGAGTCTGCTAAAACAAATGACACCTCGAAATTTTGGAAATTGGTGGCTGATGCCAACAAAGAACCTTATCGTTCGCCTGGTACCTCAATACTCCCTGCAGAGTGGACAGATCATTTTTCCCGATTATATTCTGGGATCACTGGTGTTACTCCTAGGGAATTGACCCATATCATGATTACTGAGACCCTCAAAATAGAATTTACGTTGGCAGAAACTAAAGCTGCGATTGCTTCATTGAAATGGGGGAAGGCCCCCGGCCTTGATAAAATACCTGGTGACTTATACAAGACAAACCCAGATATATGGGCCCCATATCTGAACCTTATTTCCAATGCGGTAAATGCAGGAGCACCTGTCCCGAGCTCCTGGATGGGAGCAGAGATAGTTCCCATCTTTAAGAAAGGTAACCCCTCTAACACTGTTAACTACCGCCCAATCTCCTTAATCGACAACTTCCAAAAACTTTTTGCAAAGCAAATTTTGTACCGTGTAGAAGAATGGATTCTGGAAACCAATGCTATTTCTGATTTGCAAGCAGGGTTTAGGCCAGCAGTTAGTACCATAGATCAGGTGCTAAGATTCCTAACAATAAAATGGAAGACTGTGGAAGTAGGAGGTGGCAATCTTTTTGTAGTTTTTATTGATCTTAGAGCTGCGTTTGACTTGGTCCCAAGAAACCAGCTATGGCTGACACTAGCCAATATGGGTGTCCCACATGGCCTTTTGAAACTCATCACCCGACTACATGAGAATGCTTATGCTCAAATTAGGAGCAGCAAGAATGGTGACCTAACAGAACCAGTCGCTATTGAGAGGGGAGTCAGACAGGGGTGCGTTTTGGCCCCAACTCTTTTCCTTCTATATATTAATAATTGTATTAAGTATTTAGCAAATTGCACTAATGATTCCCCAAAGCTGGCCGGGACCAAAGTCCCATGCTTACTTTATGCAGATGACACTATCCTCCTGTCCAAATCATCCATGGGAATCCAGAATCTGGTTAATCAGTTCGGTGTATTCTGCAGAGATTACGGGTTAGACATAAATCTCAAGAAAACTAAACTCATGATATATAGTCCCCCGAACAAGAAGCTCAGAGCAAATATAAAGATAAATTCAATTCCTCTGGAGAGGGTAATTGAATACGATTATTTGGGCATCAGACTATCCGATAATGGCAGATGGGATGCAGCTATAAGGAAAGGGGCACTAACAATCAGCCAAAGATGTGGAGTGATAGGACGCAAAGCTAGCACTGCAACAAGTCCCCCTCTGACCCTCATCTCTGAAATATACAAAGTCCAAATCCGCGCCGCGGCCCTATTTGGAGCGGATTTTTGGGGATCTCACAGACAAATGGATACTCTTCAAGTTAAAGAAAATAATTTCCTTAGACACATATCTAGACTAGGGAAGGGTACACCGATGCTCCCCCTAAGACTGGACCTGGGTCTAAATAGTATTAAAGACACAGCATACTTAAGACCACTTCTGTACTGGGTCAGACTATAGAAAACGGATGAACTCGAACCTTTCAGGTTAGCAGTTAAAGAATTATTGCCACCTTGCTATGGATGGGAAAAAGTACGATGGCTAAGGGAGATGAAGGCAGCTTGGGTTGAACTGAATCTATCCCATTATTGGGAGAATCCCGAGATGATTCCTGGTAACGCTAAACGCTTGATCAAAGACAGTTATTGGGAAAAGATCCATGAGGAATCTCTCGGCTCAAATGGGTTAGGTCGGCTGACAGCAGAGTTCCTGCTGGTTAAGCACGAACCTCTGCCTGAAAGCTTCCTGGATCTCCCTATACCAGCCCGTGCTCGTTCTCTATTACTTCAGTTCAGATATGGAACATTGGCAGTCAACAGCTTCACGGCCTGCTGGTCGACCAATAGTTCCTTATCTGACAAATGCACAAACTGCCATCTATGCAAGGAAACTTCTGAGCATGTCCTATTTTTCTGTCCTTTGTACAAATGCCCCCGAGGGAAGTGGATTACCCCTCTGTGTAAAACACTGTCAATACAAAATCGTAACAGTGCATATAGAATATGTAAATATGATACTTCCATGCTGATAGTGAGTTCTGTTTCTAAATATTTGGCAGCAGCATGGAAAATCCACAGTAGGATCACTACAGATCTTAATCCACCGGTTGAAGTACAGTCTAGAAGTTAGCGAACTAGCACCCTGTTTACAAATGGTAAGATGCAATCTACTTGATCAACTCATTCAATAGAACTGATTAACTTAGGGCATCATTTTCCACTGGTTGATTTTTTAACTTTTGCTAACAGGAGCTATTGTATGTAGTTTTTAGGTCTTATTTTTATTGTATAAACCCGTTTTAAAATGCTTTTTATGCTTTTAACAACTGATCAGTATCATTTTTGCATTTAGCGTCTTGCATAGGGTAGGATCCAGAGACTATTTTGTGAGTCTTGTCTTAACTATTTTTGAAACCTTTTATGTAATTTTATGAACTTTTTTCCTGTATTAATTGTCAATGTCCTTTTTATATATATTACTTTTTACTTTTCAAATGGTCCAAATTTGCACCGAATAAACTATTGATTGATTGAACATGGCTACCTTAATGTTTTGGAAAAGAACACATTAGCCAATCAGATAATCCCTTGTCATTGCTATGTACCATTGTAGTACCTTGGTACTGACACTACCACCGACAACATCAAGTTCAAATACCATATAACTTATCATGTACTTACTCTGTTTACTGGCACTACTACACAGATGATTGAAAGTTTCATGGAATTAAGTCAAGGGGGTGAAAAAAAAAAAGGGTCCCAAAACACGCTTGAAATCCAATACATTTTACATAAACTTTTGTATTTCGAAATTGCTGAACGGATTGAAATGGCATTTCACAGCTTTGTACATTAAACTATGTAGATGATTCTTTTGGCTATTGCAAATGATGTTATGGAGTGGTTATGAAGTTATGAGGGCCAACAACCTAGTAATACCTTGTAGCACCATACTACTAAAAATAGCAGGAAGCCCTAAAAATAAACCAGACTACATAAGTATAGATTCAGATATACAGAATAGCTTTGTTAGTATCTTGATTGTATACAGTTGTTTTCTATGGTATTTTTGGATCAAATATTTTTGATGATGTATCTGGTCCAATTGATGATGAACTATATTAACAAATATCACTAATATTGTATGTGTATTTTATTATATATTTAGGAGATTTTAAATATTATGTGTCGAGCATAATTAGTTATTGTTTGGGACTGAAGTTATATATATTGTTCTCGTAATGATAACTAAGCAGCAACATAGCGAAAGTTTGGATTTTAACAATAAATCCAGTGGAAAAATGTTTGTGTTATTTTCAGGTTTCCTACATGAACAAATGGAGGACCTGCTACATGAACAAATGAAGGACACATTTATGGTCACATGTTAATGAAATCTATAAACAAATATATAACATATGGAATACATTTTAATCTACATACATCTTCTTTGCATGCTCTCTGTTTCATAAAATAAAGCTGGCTCAACAAGCCCACAAAATTCTTCCGGGTGCACTCCTGTGCAACAAAATGAAAAAAAGTGCCTAGCAGTGTGCCACATTAACTACTGTTTGGAGGACATGATAATTGGCCACTAGGAGCAAAATAATAATCTCAATTTTTAGAACAATAACAATGATTACTTTGCATTCACTTTGGGCTTCATACGTAGCACAATCCTCCTACAATTAGCAAGTCAGTCCCCCTCCCAAAAAATAGACAGCATACGTAAATTTTCAAAATTACTACATGAATAAGTAAAAGACATTTTAGGGCTGCAGATTCTATAAACAAATAAATAACAAATACAATAGATAAAAAGAAATAAATCACATTTCATCTGATTGCCAATCTAGTTATAGTTAGTCGTCCCAAAGATAGAAATTCCCCAGATGTTAGCTCCCTAAAAACATTATACCCATTTGATAAATCACTACAAAACTCTCCAGACATATAGCATTTTTAACATTTTGAGATCATGTAAATTTTTGTTGTGGATTGCTAAGGCAATGATAAAAAGATGTCCCAAAGCACGTTTTTCCACCAATGCATTTTCCATTGACTATTGTAATTGACATAGCACAAAAACAGCTGAATGACTTTACTTGAAGTTCAGCAGCATTATACATTATAATGCAAAGATGATGCTTTTTGGGTACTGCAGTTAAGTAGGGTAAATATTTTTTAAGTTATGAGGCATTTAAACTGATATCTGTCACTGAAGTACCTTGGTGGAATTTCACAACTCCTAAGTCAGACTTACGAAGGAACACAAGACCACCATGTGTGGCTCGGCGTTGATTGGGAAATGTGAAGAAATGCAAGGCAGTGCATTTCACTGTTTTGAGGTACACTGCACGCCATAATTTACATTGCTGCTAAATTTTGTATAAATCTATATGCCACACCACTGTTGCCACTCTAGTGTACTCTATACCTCTCCACTTAATGCCTCTCCAGTGTACAAGACTCCACTCTATTGTATTATACTGTGCGCAAAACCACTGAACGCGACCACACTCTATGTTCTTACACTCTACGCACCTCAACTCTACGCCACTTTATTCTATGTCACGCCACTGTATGTCACTCTACTGGATGCTGCTCCACTCTACCCCATTCTACTGTAAGCCACTCCACTCTGCTCTATTCCACTGTGTGCCACTCCACTCTGTAACACTCCACTGTATGGTATTCCACTGTATGCTACTTACTCTATGTCACTATAGTGAATGGCACTTCACTCTACACCACTTAACTCTCTGCAATTCGATTGTACCCCACTCACCACCATCTGCCAGTACACTCTACCTCACATCTCTGTATGCCACTCCAGTCTGCAACACACCATTATACGCCACTCCACTGTGCACTACTCCACTGTACATAATTACACTCTATGCCACTCCACTGTACAACACTCTGCTCTATTATATTCCACTGTGCACAGCTCCAATCTACACCAATGAACTCTCCAATATTACACTATATACAACTCTACTCTACGTTGCTTCAGTGTACACCTTCTACTGTATGCCACTCCACTATTTGCTACTGCAGCATATGCTATTTAACTCTACGCCATTCCACTCTATGCCACTCCACTCTGCTATACACTATTACACTCTAGGCCACTCCACTGTACAACATTCCACTCTACGCTATTACACTGTATACAACTCCAGTCTATGTTAGTCCACTCAACGCAATTATACTGTATGCAACTCCAATCTACACCTCTTCAGTGTACATCACTGCACTGCATGCCACTCCACGGTACGCTACTCCAATATATGCTATATGCCATTCCACTGCATGCTATTCCACTCTATGCCATTCTATTATACCCCAATCCATTCTATGCTATTTCATAGGATGCCGCTCCGCTGTATGCAGCTCCACTGTATGCTATTACACTCAGGGGTCTCCAACCAGTATCTCGTGAGCTACTAGTAGCTCTCGAGCTAACCATAAGTAGCTCTCCTGTCTGTAGCTCAGCCTACAAAAACTGAAAAGTTGTTATTTAAAACAAACGTGAACTTGTCTGATGTGGTCAGTATTAAAATTCCAATAATATCCCTAGCTCAGGATGCTTTTCATCAACATAAGTAGCTTTTACTACAAAAAAGGTTCGAGACCCCTGCTTCCCATTCCAGTGTACGCCACCCCAGTCTATACCACTTCACTGTATTCCACTGCACCGTACGATATCTGGCTATACACTATTCCTGTGTATGGCACTCTACTGTACACCACTTCACTTTTTGTCATTTCACTACATGCCACTCTAGTATATGCTATTGTGTTCCATGCCACTGCAGTGTACACAGCTCCCCTCTATGCCACTCCATTCTATACTTGTCCATTGGTTGCCAGTTCACTCAACACCACTCCACTATATGCTATTTCAGTCTACCCCACTCCACTATACACCACTCCAATCTACACCACTGTACTGTACTGCACTCCACTTTATGCTATTCTACTCAAAACTATTTCACAATTTGCTATTCTATGCAATGCTACTCCACTGTACTCCATTCTATGCTGTTCAACTGTACACCACTCCACCCTTTGCCATTACACTGTATGTAACTTCAATATTTGCCCCCCTACCTGTATGGTATTCCACTCTACCCCACTGCTCTATACGCCACTTCACTGTATGCTATTACACTCTATTCCATTCCAGTGTAAGCCACTCCAGTCTATACCACTTCACTGTATACCACTGCAGTGTACGCTACTCCACTATACGTTATTTCTGTCTATGCCACCCTACTGTACACCACTACACTCTACTTCATTCCACTACATGCCACTCCACTATATGTCACTCTACTCTATGCCACTCCACTGTACACCACTCCAATCTACACCACTCCACTGTATGGCACTCCACTCTATACTATGCTACTGAACACTAATTCACTCTATGCTATTCTATGCACTGCCATTCCACTGTCCTCAACTCTATGCAATTGAACTATACACCACTCCACTCTACACTATTACACTCTACACAACTTCAATCTTTCTCCCTCTACTGTATGGTGTTCCACTCTACCCCACTGCTCTATAAGCCACTACACTGTATGCTATTACAGTCTACCCTCCCCATAAGACATCATTCCTGTCCACACCACTTCACTGTACACCAATCCATAGAGCACTACTACGCTATACGCTTTTGTACTCTATGCCTCTCTACTGTATGCAACTCCAGTCTATGCTACTCCACACTGCATTATTCCACTTTATGCCACTCCATTGTATGTTACTCCACTCCACGCCACTCCAGTGCACTCTGTTTCATTCTATTCTTGACTCCACTCTACAAACCTCCCCTGCATTCACTGCACTCTACTAAACTGTACTTCACTCTATCCCTGTACACTCCACTGTACAAATTTGCACTCAACTCTATGCCCGTACATTGTATTGTACAACAATCTACTCCACTCTACTACAGTTTCCAACACTGTTCCACACAGAACTCCACTCTACTGTCTGAGGAGCCACTCCAACTTATAACAGTTTCTTAAACCCTACCTTCAACACTTCCATGTATGCTACTTCACTCTTTGCTAATGCTCTGTACCCTGCTCCACTCTACACCACACTACTGTACACCACTCCACTCTATGCTATTCCTCTCTATCCCACTCCACTCCTCTAAGCTCCACTGTGCAGAATTCTACTGAATGCTATTCGACTGTATGCTACTCCACTTTAGGGTAATCCAGTCTATGCTACTACAGTGTACACTAATCTACTCTATGATGCACAATTTTATGATACTCTCCTCCACTCTTCATAACTCCACTTAATGAAAGTCTACTACACAGCATCCGACTCCACTCTATCCCCATACACGCCACTGTCCAAATCAACACTCCACTCTGTGCCTGAACACTCTATTCCACTATATACCTTTCTCTAAGACACAACACTCCACTCTACCATACAAGACCCCATTCCAATTTATAACAGTTTACTACCTATGCTAGGCTAATAGACTCCACTCCATTCTACTGTATGACACACCAAGACACTCTATTCCACTTAACTCCACACTAAGTTACACCACTCCACTCTACTAGACAAAACTTTCCCTCACTCTGTACTACTCTACAACAGCCCACTCTACGCAGCTTCACTGTTTCATACACTGAACTGGTGAACTCGATGCATCTCCATTTTGCAACACTCTATTACACTGTATACCTCTCTCCAACATTTTACCTATGTCTATAGTCTTTCATGTACAACATTGTTTGTCACTCAACAACACTCTGCTCCACTCTACGATACTCTAGACCACTATACAATATTGTACACAATTCTTTGTATGCCATGCACCCCACTTAAATTCACTCCACTCTGACACAGTACTCTTCACCACTCCACTAGTCAACTGTATGCCAGTCCACTCCACACCACTCAGTTACACTGTACTCTACAACAGTGCATGGCAATCCACTCTACCATACTCTACAACACTGTATTGTACATCATTTCACGCTACAAAAATCAACTAGGCTGTAAGTCATTCTACTCTACTGTAGTCTACATCACTCTCCAATAGTGTACAACAGCCAAAGCAATCTACTTTACAACTCATTACTCCAGTTTATGGTACTTAACTCAGCTGTATGTTATGCCACTCCACTCTACTGTACTCCATGCCACTATGGTCTATGACATATCACTCCACTCAATGACACTTTAATCCACTCTACACTACCCCACTCTACTCCACTGTACTAGATTCCACTATAGACCACTATACCACACTTAATCATACTCCACTCCACTGTAGTATACTTGGCTCTATGCCACTCCACTGTATGACACTCTACGCTACTGTATGCAGCTCTGCTCTACAACATTGTACTACACTCTATGCCACTCTACTCCACTCTTTGCCCATGCCCTCCACACTACTGTACTGTACTGCATGACACTAGACAACACACCACTCAACTTTCTATTTAACATGCCACTCCATTATATGACATAGCGCTCCAGTCTGTGACACTCTCCTCCACTCCGACACTCCACTGGATGGTACTCGACTCTATGACAGTCAACTTCACCATACTGTACTCTAAAATACTTTACTCCATTCTGGCAGTTTATAACATCCTACTCTACTGTTCAAAATGGCTTTTCATACTTGACTCCACTACATGAGTTTAAGAAAGTCCTCCTTTTTGCCCTGGTCACCCCCAAACTTTTTTGACAGATACCGGTGGTTACTGACTTTTGCCTATGCCCTGGGTACTGCTTACTAGTCCCAGGGCCAGTGCTCCGTATAAAATAAATATGCAAATTAGGCTAATTTTAATTGCCTAAGTCAACCTACCTATAAGTCCCTAGTACATGGTAGGGCATGTAGGTTTATGCACTCCAGCATAGGTGGTGCACCCATAGGTGCACTGCTGAGGTGCCCAGTGTCATGTTAAAGGCAGGCCTGCCTTGCTGGCTGCTTTTAAATTAAAGTTAAATGGAAATTCGACTTTGGAATTAAAAGTGGCTCCAAAGTCTCAAACTACCTTATTTCTACATATAAGTCACGCCTAAGGTGTGGCCATATGTGCCCCTAGGGCTGGGTGCCATATAACTACAAGCAGGGACCTTCTAAAAATAGTTGTTTAAGCCCTGGTGAGGTAAAACAGCCAATTGTTTTTTACCTCATTGTAGTGAATGGCCTTCTTAGGCTAGAATGGGGAGACTTTATTTTAATTTAGAAAGTTGTCTTAAGTGACAGATACCTGAAATGTGGTACCAAATTCATTGTTATAATAAATCCCACAACTTACAATTGTTGGATTTAATATAACCTGTTCCGGTAAAGAGTTTTAAACTTTACCTAAAAAGTTGCCAACTTCAGCCCTGTTGTGCTTTGCTCCAATTAGCCAGCCTCTGGCAGCCTGGCCAGGCTGCCTTGATGAGGTGTGAAGTAGCCTGGACTGAACAACACAAAGGAATGTGCCTGTGGGAGGAGATCTTCCCTCAGCAGATGGAGAAGAAGGAAGGGGGAGGGCTGCCAAACTGGTCTTCAAAGGCAGGGAACAACCTAGCACCTCCCTCACATCCTTCAAGCCCAGATAATTAGGTGCCCCCTGATTAGATTAGGAGAGAGAAGGAGAAGGGTGTGTTTTGAGAGTTTTAACCACACCAGTGGGTGGACTCAGGTCAGATGTAACCTCCAAAAATCACTTTCAGCCATGATAGATTTTTGAGGAATGTTGGCCACTGGGATTGATTTTTGCCACTCTTCCCAGGAAGTGGTCATCACAGCGGCAAGGACCCTACCCACGATTGGAGAACCAGGACCCCCATGTTTTCACCCAGGAGCAAGGATAAAACTGGCAAACCTGCACCCACAGATCAGATCCCTACCAGGTTCCAACAAGGAAGAACTACAGAAGAAGAAGGACTGCCCTACTGGCCCACTTACCTGCACCTAGACACTGCACTCTGAAGGACTGAACCAGCTGCACACTTGGGCCTAACCACAAGAAGGACTTTGCCTGGCTTCAACTGCTTCAAGGAGGGACTCCCTGTTTGCTACAGTTGAAGAATTGCTAACCAGAGTCCCCCGCACCAATTCTTGAAGAAACTGACTAGCTGACGACTGTCCAGTGTCCGTTTTGGAGTTTGTGCTAGATGCATTTCAGGAGTTGTACTCCGCACCCTCAAGGAGCACCTCAGAGCTTCTGGAACCTTGGGGTGAGCCGTGGACCCCAAAAGAACATCTGGGAGAAGTTTGGAGAAGTTTGGAGAACTTTCTGGAAAAAGCTCCATAAAGGGACCGACCCGCTGCGCAACTCTAGCCAGCTTGCCTCAACAGTGACCTGATCTGGCTTGCAGGTTTGTCACAGTGAAGAAAATCTTTGAAAAAGTGACTAAGTCCGAACGTGGGAAGTTGACCGGGACCTGCCAGGCAGTGTATCTAAAGTGGGCTCCAAGGACGTCAGATCAAGATTCAGGTCAAACGATTTTCATCTCGAAAAAACATCCGAAGGTAAAAATCTCCACAGAGGGCTCCCGCGACGCGTATCCGAGGAAGAGTTCCAGGAGGTCAGAATGGACTGGTGATTTGGTGCCGCTGAAGAAAATCTACAGAAATACAACTAAGTCCTAAGGTAAACTTCAGACCGAGGCGTCCCACAGGTTGTAGCCGATCAGGGCTCCATCGCAGTCAGCTTTAAACTATGAGTTTGCCCCGGTCGAGGCCCGACCAGATGACGAAGTTTGGCGCTATTCATTTCTAAGAGCTAAAAAGCATTAAAACTTTAAAAATTCATATTGCAGGTTCCCTATATCCAATATTAGTCATTTTGGTGTCATTTTAAAGCTAAAAATATTTCATATTTTCATAAAATGGTTTTTGAATTTTTAATTCCTGTATTTAATTACTGTTTTGTGATTTGAATGCTTTAAGCTTTGTCTCCCAAGTTAAGCCTTGTTGCTTGTTGCCAAGCTACCAAGGGTTGAGCTGGGTTTAATTTATTGAGACCTAACTGGATTACGTGGAGGTTAGTGGCCTATTGCTAAGTGTAGGTATACCTGCCCTTACCAATAACCCATTTTCCAACAATTTACTACACTGTGTGATACGCTCCTACACTCTACTCGACTCCACTTGATGCCAATCTACAACACTCCACTCTAAGATAATAGACATTACAACATTCTCCTCCACTCTACTGTACAAAACTCTACATAGCAACTCTCCACTTGCAACACTGAACTCTATGATTTGAAAGCATTTTTATTAAACAACTAAAAAAAATGAAATTCAATAAAAAAAACAAAGGTTAAAGGTTATTTATAGGTAGAAAAACTAATTTTCCCTATACAAGCTAAGTTTAACTTATAAGTTATAGTTATACCTTTCAATGACAATTTAGCCACCATCTTCAAATTATTAAAAGGAGCAGACCTCGTTACGCACTCTTTTCAGCTGACTAACCAGACAACACTAACTATAACTCTCCACTCCACCATGTGCTGTGCTGTAAAAAATAATGTAATTTGAGAAGTTTTATGTGTTGTTATGAATGCTGTAATTTCACATGCTAAAAGTGATGTATGTGCAAGGATAGAAACAGGGCATAGAAAAGGCATGAGTTATAATTAATGTAGTGTGACAAGTGAGGTCACGAGTATGTTTGGAGGTGCGCAACTTATAGTAATTTGAAGGTGGGGCTTGGAGCTTGCGGATACTGTCCATACAGTTGTTCAATAAGGTTGATATGCTGGGCAGCTACCTAGGCATCATAGGATATGGTGCAAGTCACTGTTCTCCTCTGGACATCTCCAGCAACTGCTATGGGATAGTAGCCATGTCTGCTGAGTCTAATACCACTCTTGGAGGACTTTGGAGTATAGATATTTAAGACAAGATTCTCAAAGTATCCTGTCATGGTCTTCAAGCAGGGCCACCCAAGCAGCCAGGGTGTATTCCCTACAGAGGATTATCTGCCATTTGATGCAGATCCAGTTAAGAGTGGGTCCTGAATGCACACTTTTTAGGAGGCCACCATATACTTCGGAGACCAGTTTGCCCATTCAACGTTACACTTGCAAAGTGGAATTCAGGCCAAATTCAGGGGGGTGGATGCAAAGGGAGGATGGGGTAGGGAGGTAAACAGTGGACAAGTGAGGAAATGGGGTAAAAACTTCTATGGTGTCCAGAGCTAAAACCTGCACCTGTTGGCAGCTGCCCTTTCACTGGCCAGAAAGTATGAGAAATGGTGTTGTGAACAAAGATGATGGGGAGCCATCTGGGACAGTATAACTACTTTCTGAATAGAGGCTACTTGTGGGGGGAAAATAAGAGGGTAGATTGAGCTATCAGGCCAAGAGCCATGTGCAAGTTGAGGAACGGTGGAGATAGGTAAAATGAGCCAGGGGCCAGGTTTGTCCCAGGGGTGAGCAGTCCAGCATGAGGGGGGTTCAAGTGGGAAAGGCGGTTAATTTTTATACATGTATATATATATATATATATATATATATGTTGGCATTTTCAAGGTGTAACACAACCTTCTGGACTTTTGACATTACTGCACACTATCAACAAAAAGTACATGTTCCGTTGTGTATAGTTAGACTTATCCTTTACGACAGCTCATTTGAAACCACATGCACCTCATAGGGTAGCGTGGGAGCTCCATTCCACAGCTTACTGGTTTGAAACTGTTTTCTACACAAATCTAACCATAGCACTCTGTTGTTGGGAATGGGGCATTCAATTATCCAGGAAGTGTCCATGCCATATCATATAAAGTAACAAAATACTACAAATGGTAATAAACTGTATAACCATTTAACTTTGTCCCAAACAAAAAGCAGTCCCCAAGGTCCATAGACCATCCCAGTTGCAGGTATATACATTATATTAGTGCACACCTGTCCAGTGCGAGTGACTATAGGAAAATGTTGACATGTGATAAGAATCAGGGAGGGCCAGGTGGTCCTAGGGTGTGCTCAGTCATGGTATGTGTCAGGCTGTCCAGGAGTGCCGGCATGTGGGGGTCCCTAGTGCTTCCAGTCATGACTACCAGCCCTGCCATGTTGCTCAATTTCTATTCAATGTGTCCCCACTTTCCCCATTATTCAGGTTTAGGTCATCATTCACTGTACTTATACTGGAAACTGATACAGTGTTGTACACTATGGCGGTCATTCCAACCGCGGCGGGCGGCAGTAGCCGCCCGACTGGCGGGAACCGCCGAATGACCGCACTGCGGTCAAAAGACCGCGGCGGCCATTCTGGCTTTCCCGCTGGGCCGGCGGGCGACCGCCAAAAGGCCGCCCGCCGGCCCAGCGGGAAAGACCCAGCAACGATGAAGCCGGCTCCGAATGGAGCCGGCGGAGTTGCTGGGGTGCGACGGGTGCAGTGGCACCCGTCGCGATTTTCAGTGTCTGCAAAGCAGACATGGGCCCCATGACACCCGTTCCCGCCATCCTGTTCCTGGCGGTAAAAACCGCCAGGAACGGGATGGCGGGAAGGGGGTCGGAATCCCCATGGCGGCGCTGCAAGCAGCGCCGCCATGGAGGATTCCCTAGGCCAGAGGAAAACCAGCGGGAAACCGCCGGTTCCCCTTTTCTGACCGCGGCTTTACCGCCGCGGTCAGAATGGCCCAGGAAGCACCGCCAGCCTGTTGGCGGTGCTTCCGCGGTCGTTGGCCCTGGCGGTCGGTGACCGCCAGGGTCAGAATGACCCCCTATGTCTAGAGACTCCCATTCATCCACTACTTCAGACCAGAGGTGGGCTATGGGGTGGCGTCTAAGACCCCTGGACTCTTCCCTCATTAATGCCTGCTCTTTAGCTCAGGCCCAAAGTGTAACGTCTCATATCCATGCGTCAATTGGGGTCCCCCAGGGGCATTCCAGGTCAGCGCCACCATTCGTCGCCCAAGTGCCAAGCCAGGTCCACAAATCAGCTCCCCACTTTTTTGGGGCGGTTGGTCTATTCAGAAGGCCCTGTAGGCAGACTTCATTGGTAACAGGAAGTGTCCCTTCGAATGTCCTATTAATTTGTGTAATGACAGCGTTCCAATAGGTCGTCAAGCTTGGGCATCCCCAAGGCATCGGGCCGAAGTCAGCAACCAGAGTCATACATCTGGGAGAGCCCCAGGGTCAACCTCCATATATGGGCTGAAGTCTCTGTGGGGTTAGGTATGTCCTATGGGTAATATTTTATTGGATAAGCTTAAGGTGTTTGTTTATGGATACCCTAGATGCATATGCAAGTACCCTACCCCAGTCAGCGTCCGACAGCTCTCCACCTAGTTCAGCATCCTATCATTCTCTAAGAGAGTCCAGCAACCTACACATCATACCATTCAATGCCCTGTACAGCCATGTCACCAAGTGTGAGCATCCACCCATCGTAATCATTGTTTGTGGCACAGCCTGTTTGAGGGGGTTCCTCCTCTGCCTCCCCCATAGATCCCTCACAGATCTAACCAAAGCCTATTATCTCAGAAATTGGTCCCTAGGGCGTCACACTCGCTCTGTGAGTTTGTCAAAGGGCTCCAGCCGGTCATGTGCATAGCAGTCGCCCGCTGTCATTGAACCAGCGTTAGTTTAGTGGTCCCTATGTCAATGCATAAAACAGCAAGGAACATCTCCATGTGGGATTCCCACCAAAGGGATCGCGGGCACATGGGGAGAAATGGTATGCGTACACCTAAGTGCCCTGTACCAGGCCAGTAGAACAGCATCCAGCAGAACACCCATCTGGGGGATTTTAAGCCTCAGCCTGAGCACTCTGGCCAACAGCATTTCTCGACCTCATCCACCATGGTCCCACTCTAGTTCTACCAGTCCTACATCATTAAGCCATCGCCCTAGCCACTGCAGCTGCACCGCTATGTAGTAAAGTTTGAAGTCTGGTACCCTTGGACCACCTGCATCAGAGGGGAGGCGAAGAGTAGTAAGAGCAACTCTCTGACACCCACTATCCCATATCAGTTCCAGAAGAATCATATCTAGGGCCCTTAACCATGACACTGGGATTGTCACCAGTAAGCAGTAAGTTGGCAAAGAAGTACAAGAGCCTCTGCTGTATAACCATTTTAGATATAAGGGGCAACTTGAGGATGCCCCAAAAGCTGACATATGAACGAAGCGATCTGCAAGTTTTTCCAAAATTGCCCTCCCTAAGATCCACCACTCCATGGTGGATCTAGATATCAAGGTACTCAAATGTGCGGGGTTCCTATGTAACATCTGCTGGGCAGGTGGTTGGTGAGTCAGACTCCGCAACCACTGGGAACACATATGTCTTTCTCCTTCTGAGACGTAATCCAGGGCAACGTCCAAATTCCTCCAGCATGTGTAGAGCCGAGGAAAGAGCCTGCTCCCCATCCCTCAGGTAGATCAACAGTTCATCAGCATATAGTGATATAATGTGCAGTACGCCACCTGTATGTATTCCCTTATCATGCCCCTCCCTACAAATCCACTCTGCCAGAGGTTCCATTGCTATGGCAAACAACAAGGGGGAGAGTTGGCACCCCTGACTGGTGCCACAGTATATGCTGTATGTGTCTGAGATCTGTCACCCTGTCTTAACCCTCGCCACAGGGGTGGCATAGAGTAAGCCAACCCATTTGATCCAAGCATCGCACAGCCCCATGTAATGCTCCAAATAATCTCATCTTACGGTGTCAATGGCCTTCTTGGGGTCTACTGACACTATCATTGCCTTAGAATCAGGTGGTTGATGATGATCATATAATATAGAGTATAATCTATGGAGGTTATGGGAGGTGTTTCGAGTGGGTATAAACCAGCATTGGTCACTATGGAGCAAATCCCGCGTGGGTGGCAAGAGTCTATTAGCTAGTACCTTACTAAGGATTTTAAAATCCATGTTGAGTATAGAGAGTGGTCGAAAGTCTATAACTGCTGCATTTTGCTCCGTGGTCTTGGGAAGGGGGATCACTAGGGCCTCTCTGGTCAAAGCAGGCAGCAAGCCCATTTCATACATTGCTGCCAATTTTAGGGTCCCTGCTAGGGATTTAATAGTGGCGTTGATCTCACCATCAGTCACTGCCACCCCTAATGGAATACAGGCAGCCCCAGGCAGGATCTGCACCCGCAACCCACTCAGAAGGTCGCCCAGCATGTCCGACATAGGAGCCTGTGGAGGGCTATACAGTGTTAGGTAGCAATCCCAAAATGCTGCATTAATATGCATAGACGAGTCTACCAACAAGCCATCTGGCATTTTGATTTGAGTAACTGGTGTCCCTCTTGAGTGTGGATGAACCCAGCATTCCAGCAGTATCCCTGCCCTGTCATCTTCCTCATGGGCTCAATTCAAGTACCCATGTAGTCATGACATCTAAGTTTTTCAAGAGCCACTTCCTACTGATTGCGGGCTTCCAACATCCTGGGTAGAGCAGTGGGACCCGTCCCCCGTGCATTGTCAAGGTTGTGCAGCATATTGTCAAGGCTTCAAAGATCCTGCTCTAGGTCTCGCTTCATACCTACCGCATGGCCCAGACAGTGTCCCCTCACCACTACTTTCATAGCCTCCCACTTCACCCCCCTCCTTGTGACCAAGTTAAGTGAATAAAATTCTGTCAATGTCAAGGCCAGTGAATCTCTGAAAGTGACATCTTCTAGCGTAGCTGGTTGCAGACAGCAAGTCGTATGGGAGGCATGGTTCCGCAATTTGCAATTGACTTAGGAGTGGGCTGTGATCTGAGAACGAACGGCCTGATATTCTGAGTGCCACGCCTGCATGCTAAGCAATCTGGTACCGACAAATCTATCCTAGTATGGACATGGTAGAGGTACAAGTAATAGGAGTAGCAGTGGTCTTGCGGGTGATGACTGCACCACACATCTTGCATGGTCCAATTGGACAGCCATGCAGAAAAGCCCTGCGGCTACTCTATGAGGCAGAGACCACTGCACAGGTGGAAGGAATGGTCCAGGTCTGTGTCGAGGCCAGTGTTAAAGTCTCCTCCTATAAGGAACGTGTCCCCGGAGAACGTTGCCATTCGTGCAGTCAAAGTGTGTATGAAGGACGGCTGATCCTGCTTGGGGGCATATATAATCTCCAGCACAATGGGCTGGCCACTCAAGTGGCCCTCCACAAAGACATACCAACCATAATCATCACCGACAACCCTTGTTGCATCCAAGGGGACCCCAGTCCACACCCAGATCAGCGTTCCATGGGTAAAGGTAGAATAAACAGTTGCAAACAGCTGCCCTCTCCAGTGCCTAGGATGGCGCTCCACCTCTAGCCAAGAAAACAAACAAAATCCCAACTCCCTCCCAAAAACAGTTCAGCAACAGCCAGCCACACAAACTGTGCATAATAGCTGAAACGTTCCACAGAACCAAACCGCCTCCTATAAGTTGAAGAGGCAGGAAGGGGCACAGTGCAGTTTGCTAACCGGGTTGCTGCTCAGCATGACTCCATCAGCCCCCGCTGGAGATATTCCTGTGTTGCAAGCTACAGCAAGGCCCAGCAGGTTCGGCGGGATCTGTTTAGATGAGATCATTTGAGGACTGAGGCATCATGAGTGGACAGCCCTCTGGGGTGCCGACCAGTGAATCAGAATCAGACAGCTGAGTGTCCATGTTGCTGTGGATCATCACTCCCCTGCTCCTTGTCCGATGTGTTGGTCTCAATCAGCGAGGCCACTGCATAAATTGGCAACAACTTCTCCTCCTCCGACTGGGTTGGCATAGGCTTGATGAGCTAAGCCGGTTGATTCCTGCACCTGGCGGGTCGTTGTTTCTTCCAACACTGGGTTTTCACAAGCTTCTCCGCTTGTGGCCTATCTGTGCCAAAGTTATATTATTCCGAACCATGCCCAGATTTCCTTGGGGTCTTGGCAGAAATGCATGTTCCTGTCTAACATCACCTTCAGTCTGGTTGGGGAAAAGCAGAGAGGATGATATCCGCTCTGTTGGACCTGGGCCCTTTTGCAGGGTCAGCCCCAAACTTTTTGCCTTCTGCCTCCTATTTTTTGACCTGTTTTTGTTGGCTTCTGAACTCTGAGCACTTTACCACTGCTAATCAGTGCTAAAGTGCATATGCTCTCTGTGTAAATTGTACTGTTAATTGGTTTATCCATGATTGGCATATTTGATTTACTAGTAAGTCCCTAGTAAAGTGCACTAGAGGTGCCCAGGGCCTGAAAATCAAATGCTACTAGTGGGCCTGCAGCACTGATTGTCCCACCCACATAAGTAGCATTGTAATCATGTCTCAGACCTGCCACTGCAGTGTCTGTGTGTGCAGTTTTAAACTGTACATTCGACTTGGCAAGTGTACCCACTTGCCAGGCCTAACCATTCCCTTTTCCTACATGTAAGACACCCCTAAAGTAGGCCATAGGTGGCCCCATGGGCAGGGTGCAGTGTATTTCTAAGGTAGGGCATATACTATTGTGTTTTATATGTCCTGAATGTGAAATACTGCCATCGTTTTTCACTGTTGCAAGGCCTATCTCTCTCATAGGTTAACCTGGGGGCTGCCTTTAAACATGATTAAAGCATAGCTTCCCTTTGGGAGCAGATAGACATGTGGAGTTTGGGACCTCTGAACCCACAATTTAAAAATACATCTTTTATTAAAGTTGGTTTTAAGATTGTGTGTTTGAAAATGCCACTTTTAGAAAGTGGACATTTTCTTGCTTGAACCATTTTTGTGACTCTGCCTGTTTGTGGATTCCCTGCCTGGGTTAGTTTGACAGTTGGCTGTTTGCACCTCTCTCCAGACAGTGACACAAAGGGGGCTGGGGTGTAGCCTGCATAGTCCAATGAGCCATCTGTGCTAGGAGGGAGGGGAGGAGTGGTCACTCACACCTGAAATGGCTGTGCCTGCCCTCACACAATGCAGACTCCCTTGGAGTTTGTCTGAGGCCTTGCCAGGGCAAAGCAGGATTTCACAATCAAATGAGACTTTCCTTTGAAGTAAGCCTACTTCAAAGGCCAACATGGGTTTAAGAAAAGGACCCAAAACCACAGACTTTAGACTCTTCTTTGGGAGACACTCTACCTCACAGACACTTCTGGACAAGAAACCTGCTGGTGAAGAATCCCTGAATCTGGCCTGTCAAGAGGGACTGCCTGGCTGCCGAAAGAATTCACTGGGACTGCTTTTCTGACAAGGACAGCTGCCTTGCTGTTGCCCTGCTGCCTTGCTCCTCCCTGGCTGTGTTTAGAAGTGCTCTTCAATGGCTTGGATAGAGCTTGCCTTCTGTTCCCTGAAGTCTCAGGACCAAAAAGACTTCACTCCTGCAACTGGACTCCTTGTGCAGCGAAATTCAATGCACAGCCTGCTAAAAACGATGTACAGCCTGCCCCGCGGTGAGAAATTCACTGGACGCTGCACCGGGATGAAGCAGCGCGACTGCGCAAGGAGAAGATCGACGTGGCACCTGCGATGCGACCAGAACATTGACACACGGCCCACCGGATCGACACACAGCTGACCGGGGACAACGCAGCCTGACTTCCAGAGAGGAATTGACGCAGCGCCTGCCATGCGGGAGAAAATTCCATGCAACGCCCACTGGATCCACGCAGCACTTGTGACTTCACTCCACCATCCCAGGATTCCACGCACAGTCCCCAGGGTACCAGAGACCCCTGCAACCCAAAGAGGAACCAAGTCCACACAACGGAAATCGACGCAAAGCCTTCCCCTCCGTGAAAAATAACGATGCAAGTCAGTGTGTGAAGGGGCGAAACCTCTGAGGTCCCTTGCGGAGATTTTGAACGCGAACCAGCTACTTTGTGCTTGCAAGAGACCTTTATTGTTTTTAAGAGACATTTACATGTTTTGCAAAGACTTAAGACACTTTGGCCCTCATTACAACCCTAGCGGTCGGTGTTGAAGAGGCGGTAATACCGCAAACAGGCCGGTGGAAAAAAAATTGGATTACGACCGTGGCGGAAACCGACAACATAGACAGGCACTTTAACACTCCATCTGCCATGGCGGTACAAACAAACAGCGCGGCGGACACAGCCAACAGACAGGCGGAAGACAATGTATCGTCCACCCTATCACAAAAGGCCTATCTGCCACCTTTTCCGGGGCGGAACCAACGCAAACAAAAACACGGCAGAAACAGTACACAGAAGGGAAAACGCTCACCTCTCCACACCCCACGAGGAACCAGGACACCATGGATCCCTATTGCAGATACTGCCGATGATGGTCTTCCTCCTCTTCTATCAGGAGCACCAACAACGGCGGCGACGACCACGGTGAGTACTGCACCTACAACACAGGGGAGGGGGAGGGAAAAGAGAGTGACACACACATGCAACACGCAACACCCCCACCCACACTACCATACACACAAATACAACAATACACATACCCCCCTCCCCCACCCACTGGAAGAATGCAAGGACAAAAGGAATTAATTTGAACAAATGTAATCATGTGAAATATCATTATCAAAGTTCAAAATCCAGTAAACACAATTATGTACACCAACTACACAAGTCCGGATAGTGCACCAATCATTGTCCGTGGACCACTGGGTCCAAAATGCATGGGCGAAGCCCACACATGACACCTGGAACAGGCACCTCAAGGGGAGGGAGAGGGGGGCACCTCAGCCAGATGAAGGCACAACACCACTGCTGCACAAGGGGGCTCCATGCCCACTGCTATATCCTTGGGAGTGCAAAGCCACAGTCTCTCAAGTCTCTCCAGTGGGTGGTTTTCCCACTGCATTATCCTGGGGAGTGCAAAGCCACATTCTCTCAAGTCTCTCCAGTGGGTGGTTTGGCCACTGCATTATCCTAGGGAGTGCAAAGCCACAGTCTCTCAAGTCTCTCCAGTGGGTGGTTTGCCCACTGCTTTATCCTGGGGAGTGCAAAGCCACAGTCTCTCAAGTGGATGCCTTTCTCCACTGGTTCTGGAGGGGGCTTGGTGCCCAGAGTGCTTCATCCTGCCAAGGACTGAGGTAGTGGATGCCTTTCTCCACTGGTTCTGGAGGGGGCTTGGTGTCCAGAGTGCTTCATCCTGCCAAGGACTGAGGTAGTAGATGTATATCTCCACTGGTTCTGGAGGGGGCTTGGTGCCCAGAGTGCTTCATCCTGCCAAGGACTGAGGTAGTGGATGTGATACTCCACTGGTTCTGGAGGGGGCTTGGTGCCCAGAGTGCTCCACGTGCAGTGTGGCCGGTACAATTCCCTCACCTGGGTGTGTGTGCCTCGAGATTGCTGAGGTACAGGTAGCATGATATGCCATGGAGGCTGTGACATACCCCACACTGCTGCGGCTTCGCATTCCACCTGCAGGTGACAACTGTGATGTCAGTAATGCTTCATGGAAGCTGCCCAGGGTCCTGGAACTCACCACCAGCCCCGGACGAATGACCACTGGGGATGGTAGGCATGTCTGCGGTGGTGCCACTGTCCGAGGACATCACGGGCCGCTGGCAGGTTCTTGCGGGGGTGTCAGTGATGGCGGTACTGGCTGCGGGGTCTGTGGCAGTGGTGCTGGCTGTCGGGTTTGTGCCGGTGGTGCTGGTGGCGGGGTCTGTGGCAGCGGTGCTGGCGGCGGGGTCTGTGGTGGCAGTGCTGGCAGTGGGGTCTGTGGTGGCGATGCTGGCTGCGGGGTCTGTGGTGGCGGTGCTTGCAGCGGGGCATGTGTCAGCACCTGCTGAGGGAGGAAGCTGGATGTCTCCTGCAGCCTTGGATGGCTGCCCACCGGGGAAGAGGCTGGGGACTGTCGCAGCGGCTGTATACGTCCCGGAGGCGGTGCAGGTGGCGTGCAGGTGGCGGTGCAGGTGGCAGTGTTCGCCACCGTACTGGTTGGCGTGGACGTGGACAGAAGGTGTGACACTGGTCCCTCAGTCAGTGCCACCATGCCCTCTCCTGACCTGCCCTTCAGTTTTTGGCCCTTCCCCACCTTTGATGGTGGCGCAGTTTTCTTACCACTATCCCCTTTCGTTTTCGCTGACCCCTTGGTGGCAGGTGTTTTTGGCTTCTCCCTCCGGGATGTGGGCAACTTTTTTACCTTGGCAGGTGGTGGAATGTCCTTGCCCTCGCTCCGTGGCACACTGACATCCCTGATGGTTGGCGCACTCCATGACCCCGCAGTTGCTGGCATCAATGTGCCTGGGGATGTGTGGCTGAGGTGCTGAGCTGGGACCTGGAAAGCCTGGCCCTAGGGGAAGGACGGGGGGGGGACGTGTAGGGAAGAGGTCAATGTTAGCCAGGAAACATTTTTTAGACACACTGAGACGGGTAGATGGAGGGGGTTTGGGAGTGGAGGAAGAGGTAGTGGTTGTAGGAGGTGTACGTCTGCTGAATTTGGGTAACGGTGCATGGGCTGGAGGCTGTTGTGAGGTGGATGGCTGTTGGGTGGGTGTGTGCCTGCGTTTGTGTACTTTGGGAGGAGGGCTCACAGACACACTGGGAGAGGACACTGGGGATGTGTGAATGGTAGTGGGGGTGGTGAGTGCACCTGAGCGGTGTGTGAGTGGAGACGAGACTGGGAGGGAGGATGGCGACGTGGAGGGGAGGACACAGTGGAGGAAGTGGATGTTGGTATGTGTGCATGGGTATGATGCTTGTGTGAGTGCTTGTGGGTTGTGTGGTGCTTATGTTTGCCTGAGCCACTCTTGTGTGTTGATGTGTGTGCATGCTGGTCTGATGGTGTGCTTGGGATTGGCTGAGGTACAGGGGATTGGGTCTGGGTGGAGGAGGTTGGGGGGGGACGCTGGACACAGGGACAATGGCTGCCATCAGTGCTGAGGCCAGAGCCTGAAATGCTCTCTGTTGGGCTGCCTGGCCAGAATGAATGCCCTCCAGGTATGCATTTGTTTGTTGCAAATGCCTCTCAACACCCTGGATGGCATTCAGAATGGTAGACTGCCCAACAGTGAGGGATCTCAGGACGTCAATAGCCTCCTCACTGAGGGCAGCAGGGCTGACTGGGGCAGGGCCTGAGGTGCCTGGGGCAAAGGAGATTCCCACCCTCCTGGGTGAGCGGGCACAGGACAGATGCTGAGGGGCTGATGGGAGGGCTATGCTGGTAGGGGGGGTGGCGGCTGTACTGTTGATGCAGTGGGCACAGAGGGGCCCGCGACCGCAAGGGAGCTCCCATCAGAGGAGGAGTTGCTGTCACTGGTCTCTGCTCCTGTCCCCGCCGTGGAGCTCCCCTCGCCCTCTGTCCCACTGGTACCTTCAGACTCCGTTGCTTCACCCTCCAGGGCAAGTGGGATGCAGCTCCCTCCTGCTCTGGTGCCAATGCTCCTCTGTCTGATGATGCTATTGCACACAAGAACAGGGAGACCACAAAAAGAGGGGGGAAAACAGAAGAAAGACATGTTCAGTGCATGCAACACCACTACCGTTGGCGGACACAAAAGACAGTGAGCAGCCCTCTGCACTATGCCATGCACTTATAGTTCCTAGATTAATCACATGCCCATGGAGTACGAGGCCTAAGCCCAATTGCTGCACACCTGGAAGTCACATGAGCCTGACTAGGTATAGATTGCTGTAACCACTAGTGGGGTTGGGGTGCCATATAGCCTGCCTCACAGGGGACCTTGCTGACCAAGATCGCCCTGGCCTAGTGGAACCCACTGCCCACCTCCCCCACCCAGACACCTCGTAATGCTCGCAAAGTCAGCTGAATGAGAGTGTACTCACCCACTTGTGGCTGCTGCTGTGATGCCCTCAAGCGCCCAACCAACTCTGGATACGCCACCGCCAGGATCCGTAACATCAGGGGGGTCATGGTGTGACGGGCACCCATTCCCATGTTGGGAGGCCATCCCCAGCTGGGCCTTCGCATTCTTCTTGCTCCAGCGGCTCAGGTCCTCCCATCTTTTCTGGCAGTGGGTGCTCCGTCTGTGGTTGACCCCCAGGGTCCGGATGTCCTTGGCGATGGCACGCCAAATTCCCTTCTTCTGGTGGGCACTGACCTAAAGGTATGGTACAGGGGAAAAGGACATTACTTACCCGTCCGGACTGTCATACTCATTGCCCCCAGTTCCCACCCTTGCCCTGATGCACATACACTCCCCATCTGCACATGCAGGCCTCAGCCCCCCATGTATCTTCCATCCATACCACTCAAAACAGGCATTGCCCATGCAGCATGCTCACAGTGTACTCACCTGTTTGTCTGGAGGACCGTACAGTTGCATGTACTGGGGGAGGACCCCATCCACTACTCTCTCCAACCCCTCCGAAGTGAAGGCAGGGGCCCTTTCCCCAGACACATGAGCCATCATTACTTCCAGACACAGGTCACAGCAGCACTTTCAGTGTAGGTCCTCTCCTGTTGAAGGTCAGGTATCAAGTGAGTGAACAGACCAAAAATGGAGGTTACGTCTGCGGCGGTGCTTACCGTCACTGTCGGCGTACATCGTCATTGGCTCCTCGGACCCATAGGGCCCATTGTTAACCAATACAGAATAGTGTTGCGGTCTTCGACCGCCCACTGCAACGGTGTAGAACGTCAACGCAGTTACCTTATATCCCCTTGTCCCACCTTACAGGTCAGGCAGCCACCATTTCATGGGGTCACATGGCATTAATAATAACTGCGTCACACCTATGTAGGCCTGGAATACTCACAGTTACAGGCACATTGCAGATTAATAAATTTGTGCAAATGACATTTAGGGATACCTCAGTGTTGGCTGACTCTCTGCTTGCTGTTCTCCTCCATAGGGCACGTCTGCTGGGGCAGGTGATGAGATGGCAGCATCCTCCAGTCTACAGACCCCTGGTGGACCTGTCCACAATGGAAGAGAGACACATAATTATCACATACAGACTTGATCGTGCAACAATCCAGGAACTGTGTGCCCAATTGGAGCCAGACCTAATGTCAGCAATCCGTCATCCCACAGGGATACCCCCTCTAGTGCAGGTCCTGTCAGTACTCCATTTCCTGACAAGTGGGTCCTTTCAAACAACAGTGGCCATTGCATCAGGGATGTCCCAGCCAATGTTCTCTAACGTGTTGGCCAGAGTGTTGTTTGCCCTGCTGAAACACATGTGCAGCAACATCGTGTTCCCTCAGGTGGAGAATTTGCCAACAGTGAAAGGTGACTTCTATGCCCTGGGACATATCCCCAACATCATTGGTGCCACTGATAGGACACATGTGGCATTGATACTGGAAGAGGTACCATTCTATGAATGTGCAGATGGTGTGTTTGGCAGGCAAGTACATCTCCCATGTGAATGCCAAGTTTCCTGGCTCAGTGCATGATGCCTAAATTTTGAGGAATAGCAGCATCCCTTATGTGATGGGGCAACTCCAGAGGCACCGGGTGTGGCTATTAGGTGAGGCCAAGGACCCAATACAGTGTGAATAGGTGTCTGGGTATGGGGTTGTCCCGAAGGGTTAGTGTGTGTCTAACAGTTGTCCTTCGATATTTGCAGGTGACTCTGGTTACCCTAACCTGTCATGGCTACTGACCGCAGTGAGTAATACCAGGACAAGGGCAGAGGAATGCTACAATGAGGCACATGGGTGAACTAGGAGGGTGATCGAACGAACCTTCGGCTTCCTGAAGGCCAGATTCCAGTGCCTCCATATGACAGGTGGTTCCCTCTACTACTCACCAAAGAAGGTGTGCCAGATCATCGTGGCCTGCTGTATGCTGCACAACCTGGCTTTGCGACGGCAGGTCCCTTTTCTGCAGGAGGGTGGGCCAGCTGGTGGTCTTGTGGCAGCTGTGGAGCCTGTGGATAGTGAAGAAGAGGAGGCAGAAGAAGAGGATATTGACAACCAAAACAACATAATCATGCAATACTTCCAGTGAGACACAGGTAAGAACATGTCACTGCCTCCCACATCTCATACAATTTCTGGAGCTAGCATGAGTCTGTCATTTTCACTCAGTGTATGGACCCTGACTTGTCACTTTGCCTTTCCATTTCACAGATGTGGGTCCCACTTTGTGCCCTCTGCTATAGTTCCTCCAGGCTTACAGCTGTGTTACATTTGGTATGTGCACAAGTAAATTGGCATTGCTATATTCCATGGTTATTGCAATTACACGCTTGTGAAAGCACAGACTGACTCCAGATTGTTTTGTGATTGAAGTGTGTTTATTTCTGTGCAAATAAGTGGAGGGGGTTGTAAAATGAGCTGGGGGATGGTGGAGGAATGTCCATGGCAGAGTCCAGTCTATTTGTTTCACAGGTGCATTGTCCAAATGGGCATAGGAAGTGGAGCAATGGCAGTTGAAGGATGGACAGGGTGACAAAATGGGACAGAAGGGTGACATTCAGGGGGGTCTCATTTCCTGGTGGGGGTCTTGGCAATGTTCTCTGTTTTGTTTCTGGATCTCAGGGCCCGTTTACGGGGTGGTTCTCCATCTGAAGGGGGTGGGGTGCTGGTGTCGTGTTCCTGTGGCGGTGCCTCCTGTCCACTAGCGCCGGTGGAGGGCTGTTCATCGTCCAGGCTAGTGTCAGGGGCCCCTTGTTGTCCCACTGTGTCCCTCCTGGTGTAGACAAGGTCTTGCATAACCCCTGCAATGATGACCAGGATGTTGTTAATGGACTTCAAGTCATCCCTGTGTTCCTCCTGCAGCTGCTGGGTCTCCTGAAACTTGGCCAGTACCGTTGTCATTGTCTCCTGGGAATGATGGTAAGCTCCCATAATGTTGGAGAGTGCCTCGTGGAGAGTGGATTCCCTGGGCCTGTCCTCCCCCTGTCGCACAGCAGTCCTCCCAGCTTCCCTGTTTTCCTGTGCCTCTGTCCCCTGAACCGTGTGCCCACTACCAATGCCCCCAGTTCCCTGATTTTCTTGGGTTTGTGGGGCTGCCTGGGTTCCCTGTAGTGGTGGACACACTGCTGATTGACGTGTCCCAGGGACAGAGGGATGGGCCCGCTGGGTGGGTGCTGTGCTGGTGTTTCCTGCGGGGGGAGGTTCAGCGGTGGTTTGTGACTTTGTCAGGGAAAATGTCTGTCCCGAGGTCACTGATGGGCTGGGCTGGTCATTTTGATCCAGCTGTGCAGAGCTGCTGTTATCACTGTGGGTCTCTTCTGTGGGGGGATGGCTATGTCTGACACCTCCTGTCCAGTGATGTTGGGTAGGGGTCCTGTAGGGGTCTAAAGGCATGATTATTGCATCTGTGTGTGCCATTGTGTGCAATGGGTGAGTGACCCTGTACTACAGTGCTTGCATTCTTGGCTTGGTCCTTGTGTGATAGTTGGTTTGGGGTCTGTGTGGGTATCTGCAGTGGACATGCTTTGGTAATGGGTGTCCATGCTTTGGTGTTGCATGCAGGGCTTGGTATTGGGATGGCTGGGTTGTGATCGTGGAGCATATGTGCGGTGTTGGAGTGATGGGGGTGAGGGTGAGGGTGGGGGTATGTGATGGCATGCAGGCGGGGTGGGGGATATGGTAATAAAGATATGTCTTACCAGAGTCCAGTCCTCCTGCTGCTCCTGCAAGGCCCTCAGGATGCAGTATTGCCAAGACTTGCTCCTCCCATGTTGTTAGTTGTGGGGGAGGAGGTGGGAGTCCACCGCCAGTCCTCTGTACAGCAATTTGGTGTCTGGAGACCACGGAACGCACCTTCCCCCATAGGTCGTTCCACCTCTTCCTGATGACATCCCTAGTTCTTGGATGCTGTCCCACTGCGTTGACCCTCTTGACAATTCTGCGCCATAGCTCCATCTTCCTTGCAATGGAGGTGTGCTGCACCTGTGATCCGAATAACTGTGGCTCTACCTAGACGATTTCCTCCACCATGACCCTGAGCTCCTCCTCAGAGAACCTGGGGTGTCGCTGAGGTGCCATGATGCGGTGTGGGTGATGTGTGAGGTGGTGTGCGTTGTGATGTGTGAGGGGATGTGTTGGTGTGTGTTGTTTGAGGTGCATGGATATTGTGTAAGTGATGGTGTTGTGTTTCTGTGGATGCTGGTGTTGTTTTAGGTAGTGTCTCTCTCTGGCCTGCTTTCAAATTTCTGGTAGTAAAGGTTTGTGGGTAATGTGGGTGTTTGTTTTATAGTGGTGTGAGTGTGTGGTAGTGGTGTGTGTATGTGTATCATGTGTGTGTATTTTGAATTGTCCAATGTGGTTGTGTTTTGTATATGTGTGTGTATTTTGAGCGCAGTGGTGTCTACCGGCAATGGATTACCGCTGTTGAATGACCGCCACATTAATTCATGGGTCACGATAGAGTGGGTGTGTTCCTGTTGGCGTGACGGTGTCGGTTTTGTTATCGCCAGTTTATCACTGACCTTTGGTGTTGCAGACTTGTGTGGGTGTCTGCATTATGGCGGATTCCAAGCTGTGGGTCGTAATAGCTGTAGTGGAATTCCACGGCCGCAGCGGTATGTTGACTGTCTTCTGCACGGCAGTAAGCAGTATTTACCACCAGGGTTGTAATGAGGGCCTTTATATTACTTTTACAGTGATATCTCAACATTTACTTATTGCATTTTTATCGTTTTGACCTGCATCTTATCAGATACATATTATATATTTTTCTAAACACTGTGTGGTGTATTTCTGTGTTGCTATATTGTGTTATTGTATGATTTTTTGCACAAATACTTTACACATCACCATCACCTTCTAAGTTAAGCCTGACTGCTCAGTGCCAAGCTACCAGCGGGTGGGCACGGGATCATTTGGATTGTGTGTGACTTACTCTGACTAGAGTGAGGGTCCTTGCTTGGAAAGGGGGTAACCTGACCGCCAACCAAAGACCCCATTTCTCACACCCTCATCTCAGAGTCCTTTTTTAACTGCCAGAAAGGAGGTTTGTTTGGCCTGCACTGATGCTGTAAAATCCTGAAATATGGTGGCCTGACCTCACTCCACATCGAAGGGGCCAGTGACCTGTGTCCGCTGCAACAGTAAATCCTGTTTAGCTACAACTAGTCTCGGTGGCCTACCAGGTGGTAGCAGGCAGGCTGGCATGTGGTGCACCTGCTCAAGGGGAGGAAAAAAGGTGTGAGGCTGTCGGTGTTCATAATGGTACGCAACCAGAATTCCAAAAATCCCACATTTGCTCCTTCCTCAACCTCTGGGAGGCCAACTATTCGGATATTGTTATATCGGCTAAGACCCTCGGCATCCTAGGCCTGGTGTTCCAACCAGTGCGCTCGATCCATGAGCTGTGACACCTGGGGCTTCAATGCTTGATGGGATGGTTGCAGGTCAACCACTGAGGTCTCCACAACCTTCACCTTATCGGAGAGCTTCTGATGGTCAGCGCATACCAGGCCCAGTTCAGTACAGACTTTGCCTATGTGTTGTTGTAGGATAAGCCTAGCGCCCTCAATGGCCCCTAGTGTGTTATTGAGGGTTTTGTGCATTTCCTCAGATGGTGGATCCCCATTCATCCCAGGAGCCGAGGCCCCTTGCGGATCATCTGAGGCTGGCCCAGGCTGCCCTTGCAATTTTTGGCTGCAGTTTTCCCATGTCCTGTGGAGGAAGCCCACTGTGAGGGACAAAAGTTGAGGTCGTCCGCATGGGGTAGTGGGAGGCATGCCTCCTATTGGTATCACTGCAAAGGGTCACAATTTCTCAACCCAAGATCTCACCTCCACACATCAGTCCAGGTGCACAGGTTCATCAACGTAGAGCCCCAGGCAGACCAGGGCCCCACCTGGGCTGGCAGAGGAGCGGTGGCCCTCCAGTAAAACACAGAAGTCA
The DNA here is from genome assembly GCF_031143425.1 of Pleurodeles waltl. Lineage (NCBI taxonomy): Eukaryota > Metazoa > Chordata > Amphibia > Caudata > Salamandridae > Pleurodeles > Pleurodeles waltl. The sequence continues at coordinate 500,872,331 of NC_090445.1, forward strand.
CAGCCCTGTGATGTACCCAATCCCCTTCGTACGTCCACTACCCACAGGAACACCAAAAGACCTGGGGCCAGATGTAGCAACTTAAAAATTTGCGAGGTGCAAAGTGCGAGTCCATGCGACTCGCAATTTGCACCTCGCAAATTGGTATGCAGTACGGTGTCTCAGACACCGACTGCAACTCGCTATGGGGTCGCAATGACCCACCTCATGAATTTTCATGAGGTGGGTCGCAAATTGCGGCCCCATAGCGAGTATAGGCACTCGCAAACATGGAGGCCTGCTGTCGTCAGCAGACCTCCATGTTCGTGACTGCTTTCAATAAAGCAGTTTTTTTTTTTAAGTGTAGCCCGTTTTCCTTAAAGGAAAACGAGCTGCACTTAAAAAAAAAAACGAAACCTTTAGTTTCGGTATTTTTTCAGGGCAGGGAGTGGTCCCTGGGACCACTCCCTGCCCTGAAAAAATATTTTGGGGTCCATTCACAAAGTGGAAGTGGTCCCATGGGTACCCCTTCCAATTTGCGAGTGGGTTACCATCCACTTGAAGTGGATGGTAACTGCGACACCATTTGCGACCGCATACGCGGTCGCAAATGGTATTGCATACCACTCAGACTCGCAAATAGGAAGGGAACACCCCTTCCTACTTGCGATTCCGAAATGCATATTGCGAGTCGGTACCGACTCGCAATATGCATTTCTGCATTGGGAAACGCGTTTAGCGACTCGCAAACGGCAATTTTTGCCGTTTGAGAGTCGCTAAACGTTTCCTACATCTGGCCCCTGGTGCCTTCCCACCTGGCAGTAGTCCATTAGCACAGCAAAGGCTTCCCCAGCCTTTCTGCTATACCAAGGCCATGGGCCTGCATGTGAGTGTCAGGGGATCCCAACAGGGTCCATGGTGATGCAGTTCATCTCCAAGAAGTCCACTGGGCAGGGCCGTGTGCTAGGCCGTGTCCAGCACCCTGATCCCCAAGGGGGTCGTGTTGTCTCCCCAACTGTTCCAGTACCACAATGTAGCTGCACAGCATATACCCCCATCCAGCATGCTCTGGTCCACTCAGCGATACAAGGGCGGTCCGTAGTATCACCACTGACTTCTATCTATCCCCCTGTAGAGCCACCACCACAGGGATAGCAGCTTGGAGGCTTCAGGGTCACAGTGGGGTCCGGAGCTCCATGGGGCATTCTCCAGTGGTTGTCTATGTATGAGGGTATGCTTTCCCACTATTCCCAACTCATCAGCCCGGAGGAGCAGTGGGGAGCGATCCCCCCTCTCCAGTCTGCTCCACCAGTGAGCACAGCAATCACTGTCCCCGGCCACCACGCTCTGCCCACCACCCAGCGAGGCCTCTTCTCTCCATCCCCTAGTGCAGTGACGCACTCACCATCACTGTCTGGGTCCTTTCCAGAGGGCTCCGTCGATCCAGGTGGGTTCACCGCAGGCCAAAGGGGGGGGGCATCCACCTGCAGTGCACAAGTCTGGGCTACCAGCAAAGCCCCTGGGCCCCCACCAAGCACTGCCTCATGCTAGGAAGGTGCTGCCAAGTGTAGCACTGGTCTCAGCGACCCTGCTGGTTCACAACAGGCTCCTTTTCCAGCCATCCAGGCCCTCCACTCCTCAGCAGGACTGAACAGTGCCAGGCCAAGGATGTCCCATCAGCACTCGCCGGTCTTCCCACACCACTACCAGGCCGCCACCTCCTCTGGCTACGTGGGCCCCAGCCCACAATTGTTTTTCTCTGCTCCGCAAGCACAACTCCTCTGGCAGCATGAAGCGGCACCAGCCACTACACTGGGCACCCGGGTGACAGTCGGGCAGTATCACCACTGGTCACTTTCTGCATCTGCCGTGGTTATTCAGGTTACTGTGCGACGATGTGGAGCAATGATTTATGTCTCCGCCATGTTGACTCACTTGGCCAAGCCCCTCAGGAAGGGAGGTTCATAAGGAGGTTTTACACAGCCCTGTGAGATCAAGTCAGCCCCATAGGTAGCACAGGGAGAGCCACTTGGGCATTTTACTGGTCTTACAGGTGAGGGCTATAGGCTAGGATACCCACAGGTCCATAGGTCAATACATGGTCCAAAATCCCCACCAGGAAGGAAACAGGATGGCAGAATGCCAGAAAGGAACTGCCCCAAGCTGTATGTGTGTGTAGTACACTTGGAGTTCTGGATTTAAAAGTGAGTCTATTCAATGTAAGGATATTTCAAAGGGTGAGCGCCTTTTCTGCCCCAGGGGCCTAAGGCTGCTTAAGGGGCAAGAAACATTTATCCCTGTCTCTGTCTTTGGTCAGCACTTCCAACCCTTGCTTGACGCTAGCACAATTCCAATCTAAGCACCTCAAGGCTGGGCTTTAGGTGGTAGTCACTGATTGGAGGCCACCAGGGGGGGCTCTCATGTCCACTGAGGGGGCCTCCATGTCATCCAGAAAATATTCCATAGCAGCCAGATCAGTATATTCCCTAATCTTTCTGTCAATGGTGACCCGCATGTGTGCCGGGTCCACCATGCCAAATTTGGGAGTCCCAGCATTGAAGGTTGGGCCATAAGGCCAGGAACTTCTTTCGTATGTAATTGGTTGTCGAAGAGTAATCTGCCCAGATGGAGTTGCAGTAGCAGTCAAAGTGCAGTGACTGTATGATAGCTGTTAGAAACTGTGTTGTTGGTTGCCTGGAGTGTGAACCCTGGTCAAGCAGCAACCACAGTCTTTGTCAGTCTAAAGAACAAGCAAACCCTAAATTAACCTGTGCTCAATACCCCGGTAGCTTGGCACAGAGCAGTCAGGTTGAACTTAGAGGTAATATGTAAAGTATTTTTGCAAAGTTTTAAACAGTAAAGCTGTGAAAATACTACACAAAAAAGTCCCATATCAGGTTGGGAAAACAGAGCTTAATTTAATAAATAAAGCAAGGTAAAAATAACAAAATTCAAATCAGAAGAACTAGAGTTATGCATTTTTCAAAACTAAATGATAAAATAGTGCTAAAAGCATAAAGCACCAATCTCTGCTATCTGTTTTTACTGGACTGGGTCAAAGTCAAAAGTTCAGGCCAATTGCGATGGAGTGTGCGTCGGATACGGTCCCAGATTAGTCCTGCTGATGTTTTAACTTTTCAGATTTTGTGCCAAGAGTCCTGTTCACATTGGAGAGGGTCCTGAAGAGCAAGAAAAGTGTCATAGGTTGTAGTTGGCATTCTGCGAACAGCAAGCTGGGTGTCATGGACGGACAAGCTGGAGATCCGCATTGGTGGCCCCTCGCGATTGTCAATGCTGATGTGTGAAGAGACGGGTGGTGGAGGCTTGCGCTGAACTTCGGTGCAAGTGTCTCAGTTCTGGTGTGAACAGGCCCTTCTGGGTTTGGGAAGAGCCAAAAAGCTTGATTTAAAGAGCCAGTGAGCCACACCAAGGGCCTAGGATCTGAGAGGAACGCACTGAATATGGGTCCAGGAACTGTTGAGGATCTTTTAATGTCCCTGGGACTCACATCAGGAGGTCAGCTGACTAGCCCTTTGATTAACTCTTGGGTCCTGGGTTCAGGATGAGGTTGTAGGTCCAGTTCTTCTACCCCAGGCAAGAGTGCAGCAGACGGCAGGTCAGCACAGCAGGGCAGCAGCTCCTTTAGAGCAGCAGTCCAGCAGAGTAGTAGTCCTTGTAGCAGCAAAGTTATCCTTCTTCCTGGCAGAGTATTCCACAGGTCCTGAAATGTACTGGTGTGGTGATGTCTGAAATCCTTCTTTTAGACATGGAAGTGCCTTTGAAGTGGGGAGAAGCCTATGGAGACATGCCTTTGAAGTATGCAGATGCCCTGCCTTCTCTACCTGGTTGCAGACTAACTAAAGGATGTATCTAGCCTTTGTGTGGAGAAAGACACGGCCTATTGAGGTGTAAGTGAGGCTTGGCCCAGCTCCTTCCTCCCACCCTTGCAGTGATGGGCCATCCAGTCACACCTAAATACCCACTGTGTGTAGCTGTCTCAGAGAGAGACTTAAAGACCAACTACCAGCTACACCGAGTCATGTGACCTGAGACAACCTATATGCACCAGATGGCTATGGCAAGAACATGCCAACTCTCTAAAAGTGGCATTTTCAGAACTTTAATTTAAAAACTGACCATAAGTTAGGATTTAAAACTAGGATTCAAGAGACACCAAACATAAACCAATTATCTCTTCCTATTTGGAAATTACAATTAGAAAATGGAGTAAGGCAACTCCAATGTCATTGTATTCTGCAGTCATTTCTGAGTGAAAGGTCCACCAATGTGAGCTGTGGGGACTTCAGAGCTGACCCATTCCAACTTCCTTGTGGGGTCCCCGAGGGATCTTCGCTCATTCCCATCCCGTTCAATCTGTATGTGGCGCCACTTGTGAAGTTGATGCGCTTGTTTGTTTTTCAGGTCTCCTCAAATGCTGATGATACCCAGCTTATCATCCCAGTTGACTGGAACTGGGAGGAGGTAGCATATAGGTTTCATAATTGTATGAATGCGGTCAACCAGTGGATGAGCCAGAACTGGCTCAAATTGAACGGAGAGAAAACTTAAATTTTGTTCTTCGATGCGACCAGCTCATTATGGAGCTCACGCTTGTGGCCACAATTTTGCAGTGACCTGCCTGCTCCTTTATCTGTAGCAAGAATTTTAAGGATTTTGTTTGACAGTGCCTTGTCCTTTGACATACAGGTTAACCATACTATTACAATCTGTTGCTGGGTGATATAAACCCTCCACAAAATTGTACCCTTTATTACGATGGATCTCAGGATTTCTGTGATTCTTGCTCTGGTCATATCTAGACTAGATTACTGCAATGTTTTGATGCTGAATATCAATCAAGGTTCTCTTCATAAATTGCAACTTATACAGAACACTGCAGCTCGCCTGGTGTTGGAACTCCTGCGGGCGGCATCGGCCAGTGAGAGTCTTAGGCGGCTGCATTGGTTGCCTGTGGGGAAGCGTATTTTCTTTAAAGCTCTCTGTATTACTTATAAGGCTTCAAACTTCCAGGGCTCCAAATACCTTTGTTTCACCTTAAGATGGTATGTGCCTAGCCACCACTTAAGATCCACCAGTCTCCACTTGGCCTCAGTGCCCTTTACAGGAAATCCAAATGAGGTGACAGAGCCTTTTTGGTGGCAGCAGCTAAGTTGTGGAATACTCTCCCGCTCCGTATCAGGAAAGTGGAATCTTTCATGCTTTTCCAGAAACAGCTGAAAACATGGTTCTTTGCACTATAACTTGCCCCTGGGAAGTTGCCTGTGGCATCTCCTCTTGCGCTGCTCTCTCTCTGCTTAGCTCTTCGACGCTATGGCCGGAATGCACTTTACAAATGCGCACAAATACAAACAAAAAATGTTATCTTATGGGGCAGGTAGGACTCATAGTATTTAAAAACAAATGGAAGAGATTTTCTCTACCAAGACATTTAAAACATAAAGGTACAAGCCCAACCTTTTGCATACAATGCTCTGTGCCCTAGAGGGCAATCTATTAGAAATGGGGTCTTTGGTTGGCAGTCAGGTTACCCCCTGTACAAGCAAAGACCCTCACTCTTGTCAGGGTAAACGAGAATCAACCCTCAAATAAGCTCCGCTCACACCCTTGGTGGCTTGGCATGAGCAGGCAGGCTTAACTTCAGAGTGCTAGGTGTAAAGTATTTGGACCAACACACACAGTAATTCAATGAAAACACTACAAAATGACACAACACAGGTTTAGAAAAATAGGGAATATTAACTAAACAGAACAAGACCAAAACGACAAAAATCCACAATACCCAAGTCAACTTCTCAATAAAAATGCAAAAAGAGTCTTCATGTAATTTTAAACACAACGCTAACACTGTTAGCGTGAAAATGTACCTTGTTGCATCAAAAATAACCCCGCACAGGAGAGTGTACGTCAAAAAGGGCTTGTGATGCATGGATATCACTCACGAGTGAGCCCTTGTGTCGTTTCTCCTTCAGTCGGGTTGGCGTGCATAGATTCTTCTCTCTGCAGGAGAGCGATGCGTCAATCCGGTCATCACTTGGATCGTTTTACACACCCAGCAGTGTTTGCGTCAGAAATCCAGCCGCACGATACTCCGAAAACCACTCAGCGTGGGTTGCGATCTCACCAGCCTCCGTCAGCGATGCTGTGTGTTGTTTCTCCAGCCACGGGCATCGATCTTCTGGTTGCATTGCAGGCGAGCGTCGATTTTCAGCCGCAAAGCCGGCGGCGTGTTGATTTTTCACCTGCAGATCCGAGTCGTGTTGATCTTTTCCCCGCACTGTGGTTGGTGCGTGGATTTCTCATCTTGGGCTGCCAGCTTCTCCTTTCAGGGTCCCAAGAACTGGATGGGCACCACTTGGCAGAGTAAGAGTCTCAGCAGAGGCTCCAGGTGCTGGCAGAGAGAAGAATTTGCTGTCACTGAGACTTCAAATAACAGGAGCCAAGCTCTAAATCAAGCCCTTGGAGAGTTCTTCACAAGAAGGAAGGCAACACAAAGTCCAGCCTTTGTCCTCAAGCACAGGCAGAAGCAGTAACTGCAGGATAGCTCCACAAAGCACAGTCACAGGCAGGGCAGCTTTTCTTCCTCAGCTCTTCAGCTTCTCTCCAGGCAGAGGTTCCTCTTGGTTTCCAGAAGTGTTCTAAAGTTTATGGTTTTGGGTGCCCTTCTTATACCGGTTTTGCCCTTTGAAGTAAGCCTACTTCAAAGCAAATTCTCTCTTCTTTGTGAAATCCTGCCTTGCCCAGGCCAGGCCCCAGACACACACCAGCGGGTTGGAGACTGCATTGTGTGAGGGCAGGCACAGCCCTTTCAGGTGTGTGGACCACTCCTCCCCTCCCTCCTAGCACAGATGGCTCATCAGGAAATTCACACTACACCCCAGCTCCCTTTGCGTCACTGTCTAGTGAGAGGTGCAACCAGCCCAACTGTCAAACTGATCCAGACAGGGAATCCACAAACAAGCAGAGTCACAGAAATGGTTTAAGCAAGAAAATGCTCACTTTCTAAAAGTGGCATTTTAAAACACACAATCTTAAAATCAACTTTACTAAAATATGTATTTTTAAATTGTGAGCTCAGAGACCCCAAACTCCACATGTCTATCCGCTCCCAAAGGGAATCTACACCTTAATCATATTTAAAGGCAGCCCCCAGGTTAACCTATGAGAGGGATAGGCCTTGCACCAGTGAAAACCGAATTTAGCAGTATTTCACTGTTAGGACATATAAAACACATTACTATATGTCCTACCTTAACCATATACTGCACCCTGCCCTGGGGGCTACCTAGGGCCTACCTTAGGGGTGCCTTACTGTAGGCAAAGGGATGGTTTGGGCCTGGCAAGTGTGTACACTAGCCAAGTCGAATTTACATTTTACAACTGCACACACAGACACTGCAGTAGCAGATCTGAGCCATGTTTACAGAGCTACTAATGTCGGTGGCACAACCAGTGCTGCAGGCCCACTAGTAGCATTTGATTAACAGGCCCTGGACACCTCTAGTACACGTTACTAGGGACTTACTAGTAAATCAAATATGCTATTCATGGATAAACCAGTCAACTATACAATTTACACAGAGAGCATATGCACTTTAGCACTGGTTAGCAGTGGTAAAGTGCTCAGAGTTCAAAAGCCAACAGAAATAGGTCAGAGAAAATAGGAGGCAGGAGGCAAAACGATTGGGGATGACCCTGCAAAAGGGAAAATTCCAACACAATCTATGTCATAACGTAGAGGTGACTCATATGCAATAAAAGGGGAGATTAATGCTTGGCAATGGGGATATATTGCCAAGTCGAATTCGCAGTTTAAAACTTCATGTAGGCTGCAATGACAGGCCTGGGATAAGTTTAAAACGTTATGTAAGTTGGTGGCTCAATCAGTGCTGCATGCCCATTAGTAGGGTTTTCTTTCACAGGCCCTAGGTTCTAACCATGTACAAATAAATTAAATGTACTAATTGGGTGTACGCCACTTTTACCATGATTAAAAGAGAGAGCATAATCACTTTAGCACTGGTAAGCAGTGGTAAAGTGTACACAGTCCTAATGTTATCAAAAACAGGAGGATGGAAGGCATAAAGTTGGTAGAAAACAATGCCAAGGATGTCAGGACCACCAAGTTCATTCGATGGCAGTCAGCTTTAAATATGCACGTAGAATAGTGTTATCATTTGTTTTTCTAATAGCTGTTCAATAGCCTTTGCTATATTGGCGAAGTATGATTTTGTCTCCTTATTTTCTTCACTTGCGCTGAATTGTGTTAAGTTGTGTTTTCATTCTTTTGATGTTTTTTTTAACCCATCTGTTTTTCTTTCTGTGGTCTTTATTTGTTACTACCTAATTATCAAATGCAGAGGAGAACTAGTTGTAGAAAGGGTGCATATCTTCAGATCGCCTATTTTTATTGGTTATTTAAAGATGAGAATCTCTTTTTTGAGGTCTAGCTTTTTCCATTATCTGTACATGCCTTTGTTGTGAGTGATTGTTGCTCTCTAGGAAGTGTCGCTCTTGATAAATGTGTTGATTTTTCCTGAAGCTAATGATGTTGTTGTCATGCCAGAATAAAGGGGAGTTCAACATCACTGTGGTATGTGGAGAGGGATGGGCCAGTGGACAATAATTTGTTGGAAATTGAAAGCTTCAAGGGTGGATGTGATAGTTCTGGTGGTATTTAGGTACTTATTCTCAAACAATATGATGATGTCACAGAGAATGTATAGGTTTATAGGTTGGGGATTCAGATGAAACCTAGTCACTGTATCTACTAAGACACCTTAAAATGTCTATGGCCAGGTGGTAGTCTAAATATGAATAGGTTAGAGTTGCAGTGGGATAACATTTTATCATCAAGGACTAGTGATTGTCAATTGTGCAGTACTTTGATGAGCGTTATCTTTAGTGATTTTGTTATGGAGGACTGCTAAGCCTCCCTCCAATTTTCCAATATTATTTTTGTTGACAGCATCAATGAATGCTAGGTTTAAACTGATCTAGTAAGGGCAAACCTTACGCTGCAAACATTGTGCAGATTAAAGAGTACAATTAATATTTGAATGTACTGTTTGTGTGTGTACATGCATGCTTGTCTGCATGTACATGCATATGTGAAAGTGTTTGTGCAATTTATATTTTTTGTACATCATTACCAACGTGCAGAACATGGATTTAATCTTGATTTTACTTGTACCCCTTTAGTTGGTTCTAATGTATTTGAAACATTCACTTTTACTTACAGAAGTTCATTTTCCAAGCTTATGTTAGCTAGGACTAAATTTAGGCCTAGAGACCATCGTGTTTGAAATGGATGTCTCCTCTTGCATGTACATTATTCATTATTTCTCCAGCACACAGTCAGGCAGAGTCATCTTTGTTTTTTCCATTGACTCTATTCTTTATGTTCTCGATTAAAACTTTCCATCACATACACAAAAGTGATTCTTTTTCCAATGCCTTTTCGCTAGCTGACTGTACCCTATTCATTCCTAATAGTTTGATGTTCATATAACTAGTTTGTCCTGGCATCTCCAGATGACATTAGCACAGAGTGGGCAGAAGCAACATTAATGTGGTGGAATTGTGCTTAGATTTAAGGGCAATATGATGTTTTCTAAAGCTGTGCTCTGATTTGCTGAGAATGTACTTCTTTTGCTCACACCATGACAATTCTGCAAAACTGAATTTATGAAAGAGAATTGTATGTAACCCCCTGAAGTTAGGGATGAGCCAGAAGAATTTCTGGTGCTATTAGGAATGCTGTCTGTTTCTCTATTCAATTTGCTGATCATTTGGAACTTAGAATTTTCCAGATTTGTACAGTGCTCTAATCTGAGATTCTTCATGGCACTGAATTTTTGTAATAAATGTTTAAAGTTTCTGTTCACTCTAGATCTCAATTATTGAGTTGGTCATTACTTAACTGACTATGGGCCTGATTGATATCTTAGTGTACGAGTTACTCCTTCACAATGGTGGCAGATATTGCATCTGCCAAAATATCATATAAATCCCATTACATCCTATGGGATTTATATTTTGGTAGATGGGGTATCCACACAGTTGTGACCGAGTGCCTCATTCTCCAAGATCTAAATCAGGCCCTTTGTGTTTGATATGTTATGGGGTGCCTTATCTCTGGGACATATTGCCTCATGAGATCGGGGTTCAATACGATCTCAGATTCATCAACCTGTGAGTGAGCTGTTAAGGTAATATTTTGGGGTGTACATTATGAGGAGTTCCCCATGCCCTCACATGTACATACGTGTGTGCGCCTGCACGTATTTGTGTATATTTATCATCGAAGTGCTGATCCAAAACCGTTTGCTTTCATTTGTTTTAATTTTTCTGCTTTAACAATTACCCTGTGTGTTTTTTCAGTTGCTGTAACCCATTAATTAGAAAATAACCCAGAGTCTTCCTCTCCAATGCGTCAATGAGAATTGAAATGACGACCTTCTGGTTCACTGTTGTCAATTAGTAGATAATGGCCAATTAGCTAATTCTACCCAATCAAAACACCAGGGTGGAGGCTGAATGGGCAAGAAACTGGTGCAGACAGGTAAAGGGGCTCGGGGGTTGCAAAAAGAACTGATGGCACTTAACGTGACATAAGCCTTTCAAAGAAGACTGGCACACGATCTTTCTCTGCAAGTATTGCAACACGAAAAAACTTCCTGCTCCATATGACAGTCTCCTTTAACAGTAACTTGATTGTTCTACTAATGGATATACACAAATCCTTATGAAAAGAAGGGAAAGGTCCGCTGTATGAAGACACGGTTTATGTAAAGAAGGAATGCGGCTTCTATGTGTTTATTGGAGATACCCTACTTCACCTGCTATGAAAGCATTCATCTTTCCTTAAAAATATTCACTGGCATTAAAACATACTTTCCCTGTGACACGCAATCAGGCGATCTTCAGTAAAGGATTTCCACTGTCAGACGAAAGGCTTCTCTTTTATGCGCGAACTCGTTATCTTTTACTGCAAATTGCCATGGCCTTGTAGCATAAACCCACAATCGAAAGAAGCACATGCATTTAAAATGCGCACGACCTATAAAAATATACCTTTTATCTATTTTATCATCAAACTGGAAAACGTATTTATGGCTCGGATTCAGAAATGTTATATATATCACAGATCCCCTGGAAGCTATTAATGCAAATAAGAAGCAGTACCTCAAAAAACATTACAGCCGAGCTTCACTCGAGAGATAGAGAAAATGGGAAAGCAACGATAATGCTGATTATGGATAATGTTGGTGTTATTATGTAGATATAGAGTAAAAAGTAGGTAACGGGAAGCTCGCCGCTTCCGAGCCTGAAAGCGGAGCACTTCTGCCTGCAGAGTCACACCAAGGGGCAGCGCCGAGTTATATTTAGATGGAAATTGTAACATTCATAACACAAATGAGAGCATTTTTTCTGTTCCTAATGGGCTGGCAGATATGACCCAAAATCAGATTTTGTGTGAAAGAACAGCTAAAAATATTTTGTCATGTTTTAGAGGTGAGGAAAGCAAGCAAGGTGGGGTGATGCACAGTGCGGAATGCTGCAGAGACACCAGAGAGCGAACATAAAAGAGGTGATTTTCGAAGGTAAAGGTGATAAAATTGTTGCCATGAGGCAGTGCACTCAGTGGAGTGGGAGTGGAGCTCATGGTAACCAAGGCCCATATTTATATCCGGTTTGCGCTGAATTAGCGTCATTTTTTTTTTGCACTAATTAATTGCAAACATAACTCCTTGTATATATATATATTTTGGTGCTAAACACGTCTAGCGCCACAGTTATGGGGTTACCTTTGTTTTCTGGATGTGAAACCCCACCTTGCGTCAATGAGATGCAAGGTAGGCCTTCCCGTCCAGAAACCTGACCTGGGGCCCCCTGCATGGCGCTGGCCCCAATGGCCATGCTCAGCGGACACTTGGGGTGGTGGGCATGGCTAAGACAGGAGCCATGTCCATGGGGATTGTGCGCCAGAAAATGGCGCTACACTGCTTAAAGGCATTTTTTGCGCCATAATTCTGCACACAAGCTCTGGTTTCCCCTATGCCTCTCCAAATCTGTTAGCGTCCTTCACAAGGACACTAACAAGGCATTAGCGCTTGCTAGCGCCATCCCAACGCAGTTTTGCATTAAAAAGTATAAATATGGGCCCTAATATGTTGTATCACAAAGTTAAATTCGATCATAAATGCTAATTTACAACTGAATTTAGAATACTTATGCCTGTAAGGAATTCACGCAGCGATTCTTGGCAGGCATGAGCCCGTTCACACCTAGAGAGATCGCGTCAAATATGTGCAGGCCTCTGCTCCTATAGATCCAATTCAAGGTGGGATTATGGATGCTCTGAGATGTTCAAAGATGTGGTTAGCCTTGAAATTTTGGGAACACCAACAAACATCAATGTTTGTGGGTGTTGGATCTGGAATGCTTGGTGTAGTTTTCCCCAAAACCGTTTGCCTTCCCCCCTCCTGTTTTTCTGAAATCATTTTTGGTGGTCTTAAGACTTTGCACACTTTATAACTGTTAACCAGTGCAAAAGTGCTTGTGCTCTCACCTCCAAACATGGTAAAATTGGCTTACACCAAACTAGCACATTTAATTTACCCAGGGCATGTACATTAAATGCTACTAGTGGGCCTGCACCACTTATTGTGGGACCCACTTAAGTAGCCTTTTTTAAACCTGTCTGAAGGCCACCACTGCAGCCTGTGCAGATTTAAACTACCATGTCAACCTAGCAAAATAAACCTTTGCCAAGCCTAATTCTTCCTTTTATATACATACGTCACCCCTAACGTAGGCCCTTAATAGCCCATAGGGCAGGGCACACTTTCATTTTTCACTACTGCAAGGCCTAGCTCCCCCGTAGGAAAACATTAGGTTACCTTATTACATTTAATCAGTGACACTTTTTTTGGTAGCAAGTAGAAATGTTATGTTTGTCTCTAGCAAATTGTTATGTAAGACCCTCTTTAATGGTGAAGTCAGATTTTAAGTCTCAATGCTGAAACGGCTACTTTTAGAAAGTTCACATTTTCATGCCCTAACCATCTGGTGGCTGCACCTGTGTCCTGGGTCACATAACTAGGTATAGTTGGCAGTTGGCCTTTGTGTATTCCCCCCTGACAGTATCACAAAGGGGGGCTGCGTTTTGACAGGATGGTTCACCCCAACCTGATGGGAGGGGCAAAGCTGTCACCTACCACACTTGCACTTCAAAGGAACTGCCTCAGCACACACTCTTCACACTAGCCTTTTGTTCCACCAGACAAAATGGGACCAGAGCAGATGAAGGAAACAAAGTACAGAACCAGATGTAGAGAGAAGTATAGAAGATTCTCCCACTTCAAATCTGGTACCAGGTATAAATATTGGACCCTCAGAATGACCAACTCTTCAGTACATGCCTGGACTTGTGTATACTATAGAAGAAGCACTGCCTACTGCCAGAGGATTGCCCTGCTGCTTGAGGCCTGCCCTTCTGTCTGAGAAGGAAAACGGGACCTGCTTCCTTCATCCTAGGCTACCTGAAGTGACACCAAGGGTCAGCTGACTGACCTCCTGTTCAGAGCTACAGGGGCGTAATAAGCTTCAGAGGCCTCCCTGTCACTATCCAGCTGACCAGCTCCCCTGGAACTATTTCCTGATCCCTTGGGGGCAGATTTAAGAGCCCATTGGGCCACTTTAGTGCCACCTTAGTTTCATTTTTTTATGCTAAGGTGGCGCTAAGGTGGCCTTTTCCCCACGCTATGTTCACAAACTGGTGCAATGCATGCATTGTGTCACTTTGTAAACCTTTGGGCCACATTATGCATGCACCATGCATACTGTATGCAAAGGGGGTGTTCCTGTTCAAGGAGGACTGCAAAAATGGCACAAAGAAATCTACACGATTCATTGCACCATTTTTGGCATAATTTTTAACGCCTGCTGACAGCAGGCATTAAAAGGACACACCCATTATAATCAATGGGCCTCCTTGCACTTTGCTCTACTGGTGTCAACATTTTTGATGCTAGTGGAGGAAAGCGCCACCATAGTGTCAAGAATGTTGAAGCTATTGTTCTTAGTGTTGCCATGATGCGCTGTATCATAAATACACATGGTGGCGTTAGGGGGGCACAGGGGGCGCAAGAAAAGTGGCGCTGCTTTGGATGCAGCACCACTTTTCTTGAATTTGGCCCTTGGTTTGCCATCAGTTGAACTCCTCCTGGAAGGAAAGGAGAAATCCTGAAGTTGTGGACTCTTTGCGATGGTGAACGGGTATGTACTCACCAAGATCTTGCTGGTGGGCCTGAACTTGCGACTTTCCACTAGTATAGCATGACTAGATGACCGCAAGTGGTGATTTGTGCTTTTAGGTGCTTTAACAATTAAATCTATGAAATTACATATCTCTGGTTCTACTGATTAGACTTTTGTCATTGTGGTGTCAAATAGTTTTCACAATTTTACTCTATTTTTCTAATTTGTTGTGAGATTTCAATTGTGTTGTGTTCTCACTTTATTATAGTTTGTATGCTGCATAAATACTTACATATTACCTCTAAGTTAAGCCTGACCTAGTTACCAGATGTTAACCACAGGTAATTTAGTGACAAGGATTGTGGCTGTTGCTTGAAAGTGGCCCAGACCGCCTCAACCAGAAACCCAATTTCTTACGGAGGGGATTAACAAACCCTTCATATTTCCATTTCCTGCCATGGACAGATCAAATTTGTACCTTTTACTTAGTGTATTGCTGGTCTAAATGCCTTTATAGGGTTGGAAGGGGGGTGACTCAGTGCCAGATTTGGTGAAGGTGCATGGTAAGAGGTATCTCCAAGCAGAAAACTTTTTCATGTGTGGAGAAAAAACAAAACAAAATGTTGGAATTTGATGTCCTCCTTTCTAAGTTCTTCACAATGGAACATTCTGTCGATTGAAAACTGATTCCTAGATGTCTTATCGCATATGCTTCCTGGGAATCAACAGCCATCATCCCTACCTCAGACAACACATGCACTATCCTCGACTGTGGACAGACCATCACCCTCATCCTCCTTGACCTCTCTGCTGCTTTGAACTTTGCCTCCCACCACACACTTATGTCAGACTACATACAGTGGGAATACAAGGATCAGCACTCAAATGGATAGTTTCTTTCCTCTTTGTAATAACACCAGTCAGGCCCACACTGTTCACATCAAAACCCAAGAACGTCATCTGTGAAGTTTTACAGGGATCATGGCTCAAACCCATGCTTTCACCACCAAGACAAACTTTAAACATTGTATGACCAACATGGCCATCACCAAGACAAACTTTAAACATTGCATGACAAACATGGCCAATTGGATGAAAGACAACTGCCTCAAGCTCAAAACCAACAAAACTGAAGTGCTGGTCTTCAGAAATAGGAGATCAGCTTGGCACTCCACCTGGCAGCCTGCTCAACTCAGACCAACACACCCTCCAATAAACCACACTGAGAACCTAGTTCTTATCCTGGACTCCATCCTAACCATCAAGTCCCAGGTCACATCTGTATGCGCACACTTCCATCTCATATTATGTAAAATCCTCAAGTGGCTCCCACTGGACACCAGATGTACCATCACGCAGGCCCTAATCACATGCAGGTTGGACTACGGTAATGCAGCCTATGCCAGCATCTCAGCCCTTCTTCTTCACAGACTTCAAACCATCCCAAAAGTCATTGTCAGAATTGTTTTCAACCTCCCATGCCAATCCCACCCCACACCAATCCTCAGAGATCTCAACTGACTATCAAAAAACACTGCCAGTTCAAACTGCGCACACACCCATTCAAGTCACTACACAACACAGGACCCGCATACCTCACTCACTGACTTTACTTCCACCAGCCCACCAGACAACTTCACTGAGCATCACTCTTACTTGCACACACACACCTTGCATCTTCAGAAGAAGAATGAGAGGTTGATTATTCTCCAACCAAGTTGCCAGATCCTGAAAATGTCCACTAACACATCAGTGCCTCCTACTCCTCACTTCTTGAATTCTGCAAAAAGTTGAAGACCTGACTTTTTAATTAGTCTTCTTGTGGCACCATCAAGACTGTCTGTACTCAGGCCCAGCCTCACCACTAGCCTACTTTCACCTACTCAGTGCCTGGACACCCTCACTAATGACAAGCAGCACTCCACAAATCCACCTTACCTTAGCTTACATGGAAACATGTGTCTGGTGCAGCTATCCATGCAGATTTCCTGGATTTTTTTTTATCACAGAGAGTAGTAAATGTACATCAGACAAATCCACATTCAAAAAGGCACACAGGAGTAGTACAAGAGTACACCATTAGTAGTTTTTCCCATACTTATACATGCTTTTGTAAATAGGCCCCTTTCAAGCTAAATCACAAAGAAAGTAGTAAATCTATTGTTGTGGATTTACAACTACTGCCTGACGTAGAAATATTATTTTCTGGAATTCACAAAAATTGTGTGTAATAAGTATGTAAATCTCCACCAAGGACAAATCTCCATGTGGATTTCCAGGAAGGTCATGCTATATTCCAAATGGAATAACACCCCTGCTGTGTAAAATTCTTTATTGAGAGAAAAGCTTGAACAGTAAAGATGTGCGAACTCTAATACTGTTTTTCCACACAGAAAATAGTTTAACACTTAGAAGATCTCCTTCAAGTGGACTCTCACCAATGTGGGGAAGATTCCTTCCCCTTCCAAACACTGAAAGGGATTTATGCCAGCACTTTATTGGAGCAAAAAAGTAAAAAAAAAGCTGATGCTTTCTAGCCTAGAAAGATGAATGTGAAGAGTATACTTTGTCTACCTGCAGACATAGGTGATTGTGGACATTCTCAAATAACCAAGGATGACTATGCTTTGGAATGCCTAAGAATGTCTATATTCCTATACCTTGAGTGGTATTTATAGGATCAGAGAACTCTGAACACATGGCAACGATCTCCACAGACATAAATGGGTTTACACTTGCCAGGTTTTGCTTTGTGAATTACTAGGAGGCACGAGTGAGGTAAATCCAGTTGTAAACGTTTCTTTCTAATCAAATTAACCCTTATGAATTGATCTCAATAATGGGTTTTCAAAAAAACAGGATCAGTTATATTGTATGAGGGATTGCAGGAGGTGAGGAATCTACTATGAGCTTTATGATTAATCGAAGGACTTCAGGAAATTTGAGGAAGAATGAGTTTGATCTAATGAGCAGAGGCTTAGTGAGATATGATAATAGTCACTCAGGGGAATAAGCCAAACAGTTTGGACAATTGGTGCTTTAAAGGGACAGATTTTGTACAGGATTGGTTAGCTGCTCTCGTAGTGTTTAACAGTATACATGCAGAACTTATTTTTAAAGGTGATGGGGTGGAACAGAAAATACGGGGGTAGGATGGAAGAAAGTGAAGAATATCAATGCAGATATGAGTGTCAGCTGAATGGCTATTCAATCTGAAGTAGGCTGTGTGGACCATCTTTGATTTGAACCTTGACTGCTGGGAGTGACTGCTTTAGCCCATTGCGTCCACATCCTGTATCAGTAGGAGTAGGAGTGGATATTGGTCGGGAAGTGGTCAAAGAGAATTTGGTTGAAAAAGATCCGTTAATGACATTTTCCTAGGACATTTAAGGGTAGTTGGTTTTAGGGATAGATAACATTATTCAAACATCCTCGAAAATGAGCTGATTAATGCAGAGTACCATGGCGTGTCAGTGACCGCAATGTGCTCTAGCAATAGTGGTTGGCAGGCAGGGTTGAGAGAGTTGTCAAGCTCTTGCTTAGTAATATGCCTATTTTCCCAATAAAATAAGGATCCAAATGGGTTGTGGGAAAGCAGTTACAGTAGGTTAGCACTTGAAATTAAAAGGAGAGAGTGAATCTAAGTTGTTTTTTATTGTATGATATGTTTATACATATTATTGCAGAAGCAGAGTGATGTGATATATATCTATATATATATATATAGATATATATATATATATAAGAGGATGGCTGACAGAGTCTCGAGGCAAGTATGATATCTAGATGGTGAATGCACCATAAAGTAGAATTGAGTGATCTGGTATTTCACCAAGGTGAAACATACATTGTTTCACAGTACAAACTTAATGAGCACTATGGTCAAAACGTATCCTTCGAGTACCATTTTCTGCTATCTACACCGTTTTTTATATTTTATCCAATAATTAATTTTCATTTAGAAACATGCCCCTAAAGTCCCTGAAAAATGTTTCGCTGCATTTCAACTGTAAAGGTACTTAAGAGTTGTCCCTCAACATTCACTTTGGACCCCAATTGCCCTACAAAACCCTTTATAAATGTCGAATACACATATTTCTATGCAATTTCTTGTGGTGCCACGGTCTTCAATCTTCGTGTCCAACCTAATCTTGACGGATGCCTCTCATGAGTCTTGTTTATAATAATGTATGGTTCTTTATTGTACTGTCTGCACAGGACAAGACACCATGACTCCGCTGTTCCATAGCTTCACACGTTTGCTTAAAATGTCACAACGCTGCAAAAACCACTCGTTCTCTAAGTAAGAAAGAACACGGAGGAGAAAATGCGATCCAGTAGATGAGAGCAGAATTGAATAGCTCTTGTAAAGTACCACTACGAGATAAGAAAAGCCAAAGCAGATTTTTTTGCAAAGTAAATTCTATCTACTGCTAACGCTCCTAGAGAGAATTTTAAAATAGTGCAATCTTTCCTTGCCTCTAGGGTTTACAATCGGCGAACTGCTTCATGTGCAGATCTGTGTGAAAGTCTGTGATAATTCTTTCAGAACAAAATTTTAAAACATTTATGCAGAATTTACATCCTTACATCACTACTGCAAGGCCTAGCTCCCCCGTAGGAAAACATTAGGTTACCTTATTACATTTAATCAGTGACACTTTTTTTGGTAGCAAGTAGAAATGTTATGTTTGTCTCTAGCAAATTGTTATGTAAGACCCTCTTTAATGGTGAAGTCAGATTTTAAGTCTCAATGCTGAAACGGCTACTTTTAGAAAGTTCACATTTTCATGCCCTAACCATCTGGTGGCTGCACCTGTGTCCTGGGTCACATAACTAGGTATAGTTGGCAGTTGGCCTTTGTGTATTCCCCCCTGACAGTATCACAAAGGGGGGCTGCGTTTTGACAGGATGGTTCACCCCAACCTGATGGGAGGGGCAAAGCTGTCACCTACCACACTTGCACTTCAAAGGAACTGCCTCAGCACACACTCTTCACACTAGCCTTTTGTTCCACCAGACAAAATGGGACCAGAGCAGATGAAGGAAACAAAGTACAGAACCAGATGTAGAGAGAAGTATAGAAGATTCTCCCACTTCAAATCTGGTACCAGGTATAAATATTGGACCCTCAGAATGACCAACTCTTCAGTACATGCCTGGACTTGTGTATACTATAGAAGAAGCACTGCCTACTGCCAGAGGATTGCCCTGCTGCTTGAGGCCTGCCCTTCTGTCTGAGAAGGAAAACGGGACCTGCTTCCTTCATCCTAGGCTACCTGAAGTGACACCAAGGGTCAGCTGACTGACCTCCTGTTCAGAGCTACAGGGGCGTAATAAGCTTCAGAGGCCTCCCTGTCACTATCCAGCTGACCAGCTCCCCTGGAACTATTTCCTGATCCCTTGGGGGCAGATTTAAGAGCCCATTGGGCCACTTTAGTGCCACCTTAGTTTCATTTTTTTATGCTAAGGTGGCGCTAAGGTGGCCTTTTCCCCACGCTATGTTCACAAACTGGTGCAATGCATGCATTGTGTCACTTTGTAAACCTTTGGGCCACATTATGCATGCACCATGCATACTGTATGCAAAGGGGGTGTTCCTGTTCAAGGAGGACTGCAAAAATGGCACAAAGAAATCTACACGATTCATTGCACCATTTTTGGCATAATTTTTAACGCCTGCTGACAGCAGGCATTAAAAGGACACACCCATTATAATCAATGGGCCTCCTTGCACTTTGCTCTACTGGTGTCAACATTTTTGATGCTAGTGGAGGAAAGCGCCACCATAGTGTCAAGAATGTTGAAGCTATTGTTCTTAGTGTTGCCATGATGCGCTGTATCATAAATACACATGGTGGCGTTAGGGGGGCACAGGGGGCGCAAGAAAAGTGGCGCTGCTTTGGATGCAGCACCACTTTTCTTGAATTTGGCCCTTGGTTTGCCATCAGTTGAACTCCTCCTGGAAGGAAAGGAGAAATCCTGAAGTTGTGGACTCTTTGCGATGGTGAACGGGTATGTACTCACCAAGATCTTGCTGGTGGGCCTGAACTTGCGACTTTCCACTAGTATAGCATGACTAGATGACCGCAAGTGGTGATTTGTGCTTTTAGGTGCTTTAACAATTAAATCTATGAAATTACATATCTCTGGTTCTACTGATTAGACTTTTGTCATTGTGGTGTCAAATAGTTTTCACAATTTTACTCTATTTTTCTAATTTGTTGTGAGATTTCAATTGTGTTGTGTTCTCACTTTATTATAGTTTGTATGCTGCATAAATACTTACATATTACCTCTAAGTTAAGCCTGACCTAGTTACCAGATGTTAACCACAGGTAATTTAGTGACAAGGATTGTGGCTGTTGCTTGAAAGTGGCCCAGACCGCCTCAACCAGAAACCCAATTTCTTACGGAGGGGATTAACAAACCCTTCATATTTCCATTTCCTGCCATGGACAGATCAAATTTGTACCTTTTACTTAGTGTATTGCTGGTCTAAATGCCTTTATAGGGTTGGAAGGGGGGTGACTCAGTGCCAGATTTGGTGAAGGTGCATGGTAAGAGGTATCTCCAAGCAGAAAACTTTTTCATGTGTGGAGAAAAAACAAAACAAAATGTTGGAATTTGATGTCCTCCTTTCTAAGTTCTTCACAATGGAACATTCTGTCGATTGAAAACTGATTCCTAGATGTCTTATCGCATATGCTTCCTGGGAATCAACAGCCATCATCCCTACCTCAGACAACACATGCACTATCCTCGACTGTGGACAGACCATCACCCTCATCCTCCTTGACCTCTCTGCTGCTTTGAACTTTGCCTCCCACCACACACTTATGTCAGACTACATACAGTGGGAATACAAGGATCAGCACTCAAATGGATAGTTTCTTTCCTCTTTGTAATAACACCAGTCAGGCCCACACTGTTCACATCAAAACCCAAGAACGTCATCTGTGAAGTTTTACAGGGATCATGGCTCAAACCCATGCTTTCACCACCAAGACAAACTTTAAACATTGTATGACCAACATGGCCATCACCAAGACAAACTTTAAACATTGCATGACAAACATGGCCAATTGGATGAAAGACAACTGCCTCAAGCTCAAAACCAACAAAACTGAAGTGCTGGTCTTCAGAAATAGGAGATCAGCTTGGCACTCCACCTGGCAGCCTGCTCAACTCAGACCAACACACCCTCCAATAAACCACACTGAGAACCTAGTTCTTATCCTGGACTCCATCCTAACCATCAAGTCCCAGGTCACATCTGTATGCGCACACTTCCATCTCATATTATGTAAAATCCTCAAGTGGCTCCCACTGGACACCAGATGTACCATCACGCAGGCCCTAATCACATGCAGGTTGGACTACGGTAATGCAGCCTATGCCAGCATCTCAGCCCTTCTTCTTCACAGACTTCAAACCATCCCAAAAGTCATTGTCAGAATTGTTTTCAACCTCCCATGCCAATCCCACCCCACACCAATCCTCAGAGATCTCAACTGACTATCAAAAAACACTGCCAGTTCAAACTGCGCACACACCCATTCAAGTCACTACACAACACAGGACCCGCATACCTCACTCACTGACTTTACTTCCACCAGCCCACCAGACAACTTCACTGAGCATCACTCTTACTTGCACACACACACCTTGCATCTTCAGAAGAAGAATGAGAGGTTGATTATTCTCCAACCAAGTTGCCAGATCCTGAAAATGTCCACTAACACATCAGTGCCTCCTACTCCTCACTTCTTGAATTCTGCAAAAAGTTGAAGACCTGACTTTTTAATTAGTCTTCTTGTGGCACCATCAAGACTGTCTGTACTCAGGCCCAGCCTCACCACTAGCCTACTTTCACCTACTCAGTGCCTGGACACCCTCACTAATGACAAGCAGCACTCCACAAATCCACCTTACCTTAGCTTACATGGAAACATGTGTCTGGTGCAGCTATCCATGCAGATTTCCTGGATTTTTTTTTATCACAGAGAGTAGTAAATGTACATCAGACAAATCCACATTCAAAAAGGCACACAGGAGTAGTACAAGAGTACACCATTAGTAGTTTTTCCCATACTTATACATGCTTTTGTAAATAGGCCCCTTTCAAGCTAAATCACAAAGAAAGTAGTAAATCTATTGTTGTGGATTTACAACTACTGCCTGACGTAGAAATATTATTTTCTGGAATTCACAAAAATTGTGTGTAATAAGTATGTAAATCTCCACCAAGGACAAATCTCCATGTGGATTTCCAGGAAGGTCATGCTATATTCCAAATGGAATAACACCCCTGCTGTGTAAAATTCTTTATTGAGAGAAAAGCTTGAACAGTAAAGATGTGCGAACTCTAATACTGTTTTTCCACACAGAAAATAGTTTAACACTTAGAAGATCTCCTTCAAGTGGACTCTCACCAATGTGGGGAAGATTCCTTCCCCTTCCAAACACTGAAAGGGATTTATGCCAGCACTTTATTG
The DNA here is from genome assembly GCF_031143425.1 of Pleurodeles waltl. Taxonomy (NCBI): domain Eukaryota; kingdom Metazoa; phylum Chordata; class Amphibia; order Caudata; family Salamandridae; genus Pleurodeles; species Pleurodeles waltl. The sequence goes on from NC_090445.1 coordinate 500,895,091, forward strand.
GAGCAAAAAAGTAAAAAAAAAGCTGATGCTTTCTAGCCTAGAAAGATGAATGTGAAGAGTATACTTTGTCTACCTGCAGACATAGGTGATTGTGGACATTCTCAAATAACCAAGGATGACTATGCTTTGGAATGCCTAAGAATGTCTATATTCCTATACCTTGAGTGGTATTTATAGGATCAGAGAACTCTGAACACATGGCAACGATCTCCACAGACATAAATGGGTTTACACTTGCCAGGTTTTGCTTTGTGAATTACTAGGAGGCACGAGTGAGGTAAATCCAGTTGTAAACGTTTCTTTCTAATCAAATTAACCCTTATGAATTGATCTCAATAATGGGTTTTCAAAAAAACAGGATCAGTTATATTGTATGAGGGATTGCAGGAGGTGAGGAATCTACTATGAGCTTTATGATTAATCGAAGGACTTCAGGAAATTTGAGGAAGAATGAGTTTGATCTAATGAGCAGAGGCTTAGTGAGATATGATAATAGTCACTCAGGGGAATAAGCCAAACAGTTTGGACAATTGGTGCTTTAAAGGGACAGATTTTGTACAGGATTGGTTAGCTGCTCTCGTAGTGTTTAACAGTATACATGCAGAACTTATTTTTAAAGGTGATGGGGTGGAACAGAAAATACGGGGGTAGGATGGAAGAAAGTGAAGAATATCAATGCAGATATGAGTGTCAGCTGAATGGCTATTCAATCTGAAGTAGGCTGTGTGGACCATCTTTGATTTGAACCTTGACTGCTGGGAGTGACTGCTTTAGCCCATTGCGTCCACATCCTGTATCAGTAGGAGTAGGAGTGGATATTGGTCGGGAAGTGGTCAAAGAGAATTTGGTTGAAAAAGATCCGTTAATGACATTTTCCTAGGACATTTAAGGGTAGTTGGTTTTAGGGATAGATAACATTATTCAAACATCCTCGAAAATGAGCTGATTAATGCAGAGTACCATGGCGTGTCAGTGACCGCAATGTGCTCTAGCAATAGTGGTTGGCAGGCAGGGTTGAGAGAGTTGTCAAGCTCTTGCTTAGTAATATGCCTATTTTCCCAATAAAATAAGGATCCAAATGGGTTGTGGGAAAGCAGTTACAGTAGGTTAGCACTTGAAATTAAAAGGAGAGAGTGAATCTAAGTTGTTTTTTATTGTATGATATGTTTATACATATTATTGCAGAAGCAGAGTGATGTGATATATATCTATATATATATATATAGATATATATATATATATAAGAGGATGGCTGACAGAGTCTCGAGGCAAGTATGATATCTAGATGGTGAATGCACCATAAAGTAGAATTGAGTGATCTGGTATTTCACCAAGGTGAAACATACATTGTTTCACAGTACAAACTTAATGAGCACTATGGTCAAAACGTATCCTTCGAGTACCATTTTCTGCTATCTACACCGTTTTTTATATTTTATCCAATAATTAATTTTCATTTAGAAACATGCCCCTAAAGTCCCTGAAAAATGTTTCGCTGCATTTCAACTGTAAAGGTACTTAAGAGTTGTCCCTCAACATTCACTTTGGACCCCAATTGCCCTACAAAACCCTTTATAAATGTCGAATACACATATTTCTATGCAATTTCTTGTGGTGCCACGGTCTTCAATCTTCGTGTCCAACCTAATCTTGACGGATGCCTCTCATGAGTCTTGTTTATAATAATGTATGGTTCTTTATTGTACTGTCTGCACAGGACAAGACACCATGACTCCGCTGTTCCATAGCTTCACACGTTTGCTTAAAATGTCACAACGCTGCAAAAACCACTCGTTCTCTAAGTAAGAAAGAACACGGAGGAGAAAATGCGATCCAGTAGATGAGAGCAGAATTGAATAGCTCTTGTAAAGTACCACTACGAGATAAGAAAAGCCAAAGCAGATTTTTTTGCAAAGTAAATTCTATCTACTGCTAACGCTCCTAGAGAGAATTTTAAAATAGTGCAATCTTTCCTTGCCTCTAGGGTTTACAATCGGCGAACTGCTTCATGTGCAGATCTGTGTGAAAGTCTGTGATAATTCTTTCAGAACAAAATTTTAAAACATTTATGCAGAATTTACATCCTTACATCACTACTGCAAGGCCTAGCTCCCCCGTAGGAAAACATTAGGTTACCTTATTACATTTAATCAGTGACACTTTTTTTGGTAGCAAGTAGAAATGTTATGTTTGTCTCTAGCAAATTGTTATGTAAGACCCTCTTTAATGGTGAAGTCAGATTTTAAGTCTCAATGCTGAAACGGCTACTTTTAGAAAGTTCACATTTTCATGCCCTAACCATCTGGTGGCTGCACCTGTGTCCTGGGTCACATAACTAGGTATAGTTGGCAGTTGGCCTTTGTGTATTCCCCCCTGACAGTATCACAAAGGGGGGCTGCGTTTTGACAGGATGGTTCACCCCAACCTGATGGGAGGGGCAAAGCTGTCACCTACCACACTTGCACTTCAAAGGAACTGCCTCAGCACACACTCTTCACACTAGCCTTTTGTTCCACCAGACAAAATGGGACCAGAGCAGATGAAGGAAACAAAGTACAGAACCAGATGTAGAGAGAAGTATAGAAGATTCTCCCACTTCAAATCTGGTACCAGGTATAAATATTGGACCCTCAGAATGACCAACTCTTCAGTACATGCCTGGACTTGTGTATACTATAGAAGAAGCACTGCCTACTGCCAGAGGATTGCCCTGCTGCTTGAGGCCTGCCCTTCTGTCTGAGAAGGAAAACGGGACCTGCTTCCTTCATCCTAGGCTACCTGAAGTGACACCAAGGGTCAGCTGACTGACCTCCTGTTCAGAGCTACAGGGGCGTAATAAGCTTCAGAGGCCTCCCTGTCACTATCCAGCTGACCAGCTCCCCTGGAACTATTTCCTGATCCCTTGGGGGCAGATTTAAGAGCCCATTGGGCCACTTTAGTGCCACCTTAGTTTCATTTTTTTATGCTAAGGTGGCGCTAAGGTGGCCTTTTCCCCACGCTATGTTCACAAACTGGTGCAATGCATGCATTGTGTCACTTTGTAAACCTTTGGGCCACATTATGCATGCACCATGCATACTGTATGCAAAGGGGGTGTTCCTGTTCAAGGAGGACTGCAAAAATGGCACAAAGAAATCTACACGATTCATTGCACCATTTTTGGCATAATTTTTAACGCCTGCTGACAGCAGGCATTAAAAGGACACACCCATTATAATCAATGGGCCTCCTTGCACTTTGCTCTACTGGTGTCAACATTTTTGATGCTAGTGGAGGAAAGCGCCACCATAGTGTCAAGAATGTTGAAGCTATTGTTCTTAGTGTTGCCATGATGCGCTGTATCATAAATACACATGGTGGCGTTAGGGGGGCACAGGGGGCGCAAGAAAAGTGGCGCTGCTTTGGATGCAGCACCACTTTTCTTGAATTTGGCCCTTGGTTTGCCATCAGTTGAACTCCTCCTGGAAGGAAAGGAGAAATCCTGAAGTTGTGGACTCTTTGCGATGGTGAACGGGTATGTACTCACCAAGATCTTGCTGGTGGGCCTGAACTTGCGACTTTCCACTAGTATAGCATGACTAGATGACCGCAAGTGGTGATTTGTGCTTTTAGGTGCTTTAACAATTAAATCTATGAAATTACATATCTCTGGTTCTACTGATTAGACTTTTGTCATTGTGGTGTCAAATAGTTTTCACAATTTTACTCTATTTTTCTAATTTGTTGTGAGATTTCAATTGTGTTGTGTTCTCACTTTATTATAGTTTGTATGCTGCATAAATACTTACATATTACCTCTAAGTTAAGCCTGACCTAGTTACCAGATGTTAACCACAGGTAATTTAGTGACAAGGATTGTGGCTGTTGCTTGAAAGTGGCCCAGACCGCCTCAACCAGAAACCCAATTTCTTACGGAGGGGATTAACAAACCCTTCATATTTCCATTTCCTGCCATGGACAGATCAAATTTGTACCTTTTACTTAGTGTATTGCTGGTCTAAATGCCTTTATAGGGTTGGAAGGGGGGTGACTCAGTGCCAGATTTGGTGAAGGTGCATGGTAAGAGGTATCTCCAAGCAGAAAACTTTTTCATGTGTGGAGAAAAAACAAAACAAAATGTTGGAATTTGATGTCCTCCTTTCTAAGTTCTTCACAATGGAACATTCTGTCGATTGAAAACTGATTCCTAGATGTCTTATCGCATATGCTTCCTGGGAATCAACAGCCATCATCCCTACCTCAGACAACACATGCACTATCCTCGACTGTGGACAGACCATCACCCTCATCCTCCTTGACCTCTCTGCTGCTTTGAACTTTGCCTCCCACCACACACTTATGTCAGACTACATACAGTGGGAATACAAGGATCAGCACTCAAATGGATAGTTTCTTTCCTCTTTGTAATAACACCAGTCAGGCCCACACTGTTCACATCAAAACCCAAGAACGTCATCTGTGAAGTTTTACAGGGATCATGGCTCAAACCCATGCTTTCACCACCAAGACAAACTTTAAACATTGTATGACCAACATGGCCATCACCAAGACAAACTTTAAACATTGCATGACAAACATGGCCAATTGGATGAAAGACAACTGCCTCAAGCTCAAAACCAACAAAACTGAAGTGCTGGTCTTCAGAAATAGGAGATCAGCTTGGCACTCCACCTGGCAGCCTGCTCAACTCAGACCAACACACCCTCCAATAAACCACACTGAGAACCTAGTTCTTATCCTGGACTCCATCCTAACCATCAAGTCCCAGGTCACATCTGTATGCGCACACTTCCATCTCATATTATGTAAAATCCTCAAGTGGCTCCCACTGGACACCAGATGTACCATCACGCAGGCCCTAATCACATGCAGGTTGGACTACGGTAATGCAGCCTATGCCAGCATCTCAGCCCTTCTTCTTCACAGACTTCAAACCATCCCAAAAGTCATTGTCAGAATTGTTTTCAACCTCCCATGCCAATCCCACCCCACACCAATCCTCAGAGATCTCAACTGACTATCAAAAAACACTGCCAGTTCAAACTGCGCACACACCCATTCAAGTCACTACACAACACAGGACCCGCATACCTCACTCACTGACTTTACTTCCACCAGCCCACCAGACAACTTCACTGAGCATCACTCTTACTTGCACACACACACCTTGCATCTTCAGAAGAAGAATGAGAGGTTGATTATTCTCCAACCAAGTTGCCAGATCCTGAAAATGTCCACTAACACATCAGTGCCTCCTACTCCTCACTTCTTGAATTCTGCAAAAAGTTGAAGACCTGACTTTTTAATTAGTCTTCTTGTGGCACCATCAAGACTGTCTGTACTCAGGCCCAGCCTCACCACTAGCCTACTTTCACCTACTCAGTGCCTGGACACCCTCACTAATGACAAGCAGCACTCCACAAATCCACCTTACCTTAGCTTACATGGAAACATGTGTCTGGTGCAGCTATCCATGCAGATTTCCTGGATTTTTTTTTATCACAGAGAGTAGTAAATGTACATCAGACAAATCCACATTCAAAAAGGCACACAGGAGTAGTACAAGAGTACACCATTAGTAGTTTTTCCCATACTTATACATGCTTTTGTAAATAGGCCCCTTTCAAGCTAAATCACAAAGAAAGTAGTAAATCTATTGTTGTGGATTTACAACTACTGCCTGACGTAGAAATATTATTTTCTGGAATTCACAAAAATTGTGTGTAATAAGTATGTAAATCTCCACCAAGGACAAATCTCCATGTGGATTTCCAGGAAGGTCATGCTATATTCCAAATGGAATAACACCCCTGCTGTGTAAAATTCTTTATTGAGAGAAAAGCTTGAACAGTAAAGATGTGCGAACTCTAATACTGTTTTTCCACACAGAAAATAGTTTAACACTTAGAAGATCTCCTTCAAGTGGACTCTCACCAATGTGGGGAAGATTCCTTCCCCTTCCAAACACTGAAAGGGATTTATGCCAGCACTTTATTGGAGCAAAAAAGTAAAAAAAAAGCTGATGCTTTCTAGCCTAGAAAGATGAATGTGAAGAGTATACTTTGTCTACCTGCAGACATAGGTGATTGTGGACATTCTCAAATAACCAAGGATGACTATGCTTTGGAATGCCTAAGAATGTCTATATTCCTATACCTTGAGTGGTATTTATAGGATCAGAGAACTCTGAACACATGGCAACGATCTCCACAGACATAAATGGGTTTACACTTGCCAGGTTTTGCTTTGTGAATTACTAGGAGGCACGAGTGAGGTAAATCCAGTTGTAAACGTTTCTTTCTAATCAAATTAACCCTTATGAATTGATCTCAATAATGGGTTTTCAAAAAAACAGGATCAGTTATATTGTATGAGGGATTGCAGGAGGTGAGGAATCTACTATGAGCTTTATGATTAATCGAAGGACTTCAGGAAATTTGAGGAAGAATGAGTTTGATCTAATGAGCAGAGGCTTAGTGAGATATGATAATAGTCACTCAGGGGAATAAGCCAAACAGTTTGGACAATTGGTGCTTTAAAGGGACAGATTTTGTACAGGATTGGTTAGCTGCTCTCGTAGTGTTTAACAGTATACATGCAGAACTTATTTTTAAAGGTGATGGGGTGGAACAGAAAATACGGGGGTAGGATGGAAGAAAGTGAAGAATATCAATGCAGATATGAGTGTCAGCTGAATGGCTATTCAATCTGAAGTAGGCTGTGTGGACCATCTTTGATTTGAACCTTGACTGCTGGGAGTGACTGCTTTAGCCCATTGCGTCCACATCCTGTATCAGTAGGAGTAGGAGTGGATATTGGTCGGGAAGTGGTCAAAGAGAATTTGGTTGAAAAAGATCCGTTAATGACATTTTCCTAGGACATTTAAGGGTAGTTGGTTTTAGGGATAGATAACATTATTCAAACATCCTCGAAAATGAGCTGATTAATGCAGAGTACCATGGCGTGTCAGTGACCGCAATGTGCTCTAGCAATAGTGGTTGGCAGGCAGGGTTGAGAGAGTTGTCAAGCTCTTGCTTAGTAATATGCCTATTTTCCCAATAAAATAAGGATCCAAATGGGTTGTGGGAAAGCAGTTACAGTAGGTTAGCACTTGAAATTAAAAGGAGAGAGTGAATCTAAGTTGTTTTTTATTGTATGATATGTTTATACATATTATTGCAGAAGCAGAGTGATGTGATATATATCTATATATATATATATAGATATATATATATATATAAGAGGATGGCTGACAGAGTCTCGAGGCAAGTATGATATCTAGATGGTGAATGCACCATAAAGTAGAATTGAGTGATCTGGTATTTCACCAAGGTGAAACATACATTGTTTCACAGTACAAACTTAATGAGCACTATGGTCAAAACGTATCCTTCGAGTACCATTTTCTGCTATCTACACCGTTTTTTATATTTTATCCAATAATTAATTTTCATTTAGAAACATGCCCCTAAAGTCCCTGAAAAATGTTTCGCTGCATTTCAACTGTAAAGGTACTTAAGAGTTGTCCCTCAACATTCACTTTGGACCCCAATTGCCCTACAAAACCCTTTATAAATGTCGAATACACATATTTCTATGCAATTTCTTGTGGTGCCACGGTCTTCAATCTTCGTGTCCAACCTAATCTTGACGGATGCCTCTCATGAGTCTTGTTTATAATAATGTATGGTTCTTTATTGTACTGTCTGCACAGGACAAGACACCATGACTCCGCTGTTCCATAGCTTCACACGTTTGCTTAAAATGTCACAACGCTGCAAAAACCACTCGTTCTCTAAGTAAGAAAGAACACGGAGGAGAAAATGCGATCCAGTAGATGAGAGCAGAATTGAATAGCTCTTGTAAAGTACCACTACGAGATAAGAAAAGCCAAAGCAGATTTTTTTGCAAAGTAAATTCTATCTACTGCTAACGCTCCTAGAGAGAATTTTAAAATAGTGCAATCTTTCCTTGCCTCTAGGGTTTACAATCGGCGAACTGCTTCATGTGCAGATCTGTGTGAAAGTCTGTGATAATTCTTTCAGAACAAAATTTTAAAACATTTATGCAGAATTTACATCCTTACATTGATTGCACTGATTTAAATCTGTTTGCGAGTTCCACAGCAGGGCCATTGACGGCTCAGTTTAATATTGTCACCTTGGAAGAATCTGCACAGGCAATAATTAATTGCCGGTCGGTCATCCTAGTGGACCCCTGTTCTCCTCTCATAAATTAGCAAAAGCCTTTATAACTTGTTTAATCAATCTCCCACCTGGAATCACACGCACATGGTTCCTTTACTGGAAACGTCAATTGCAGATCTACGATCATGGCAAACGTAAGGCTTCTTTCCTTAATGCCAGCGTTTTTCAAAAGTCTAGAAAAAGTCCTCATTATGCAGCCTGCACAGTGCCTGGAAATGCATGACCTGCTTTACAGCTCCGAATTGGATCTTAGATTTAGCCTATTACCTAATCAGCTGGTTTAGGGTCATCTGAATTTATTAAGCTAAATCAGGATCGAGAACACTCTGCTGCTCTTATTTTATTTGATCTTTCATCAGCTTTTTACATTGTATCTCACCCCTTTTCATTGGAGTACTTGGCCAAAAGTGGAATATGTGGCTTGGCTTTCCTTTGGCACAGGAAATTTCTGGCTGACCACTGCCAGACTGTCCATCTTCAGCCTTTCTTGTCATTAACCAACCTACCAAGAAATAGTGTGCCACAGAGCTCCGCTCTAAGCTCAACGTTATTCAGGAGCTCATTCCGACTTCAGCGATAACTGAACTGCCACACCGCCGGTTGTCTTGTGACCGCTGCCAGGGTGGCGGTGCAGACAGGCAAATCACGAGTGTGGTTCCATTCCTGTTGCCTGTAGATGACTTCCCCACCCACTCCCAGTAGTGACCTCCGTCACCCCCTAACCCCCAAGTAGAGACTCCCCACCCCTCCCCGATCCCCATACTGAACCCCACCCCCCAAAGAGAGACACACACACACCCTGACCCACACACTCACAACACCGTTACACTCACGCACACACGCATCACAATTACACACAGACATGCACACACGTACACACAAACACTCCCAACCCATCCCCCCATGCATTACATGCATACACACACTCACACACACCCATTCACACACCCCAACCCCATCCCCTTGCCCTTGCGGAGGACACTTACCTCATCCAACAAGGTGCTCCTCCCTAAGGGGACGGGACCTGGCTCTCCCACTGCTGGCCCCGCACTACCATCAGGACACCGGCAGGCCATTTTACAGGTCATAATACGGTGGTTAGAGTCCTTTTGTTGGGGCGGGCCGGTGGTGGGACTGCCTCTGCACCGCCAACTGCCAGCACGAATACTGGAGGATTTCCATTCAAATGGAGGCGGAAGTCCTTCAGTACTTGGAATATGGCGGTCCTCTGGTGTCCACGACTTTGGAGGTCTCATCAGAAGACCACCGAAGTTGGAATTAGCACCTCAGTGTCTTTATGGCTCCTCTTGCTGATGTCATCCAGCTATTTGGTCTGATGTCCTATACTAATGACACTTAACGTAAGTTTTTTTTTCAAGATGCTGATTACGAGCTTCAGAACATCTTTACGACCTACCTCACTAAAGTTGCTGAATGGATACAGGACAGTTGTCTGAAGCTGTATTCAGATACAACTAAAATTCTCTCTTCTGATGTTCTTCATCCATTTGATTCAGTGCTTGAATGCTATTGGAACTAAAACCATCTTCCTCTCGGTAGATACATTGAAATACCGAGAATCAAATTTGACAGACATCTCTTTCCACCCTGAGGTCATGATGGAGACTGGTTCATGTTTTTCTCTCTTTGGATATCTGAAGAAAATCCTCAAAATTGTGCTGAATAAACATGTAATACAGTTGTTTTCCCCATAATCACATTGTGGTTTGATTACACAAATGACCTATATGCTGGCTTGTTTGACTACGAGATTTGTCAGCTTTGGGTTGTTCAGAATGCAGCTGCCAGATTGTTTCTCAATCTTTACCAGCAGCAGTCTATTACTTTGCACCTGGAAACTTTACATTGTCTCCTGGTTCACAAGCAAATCTGTTTAAATGCATGATGATGTTTAGAGCCTTCCACAAGAAAGGCCTTAAATGCTTTAGAGAAAGAATTAATCTCCATCTTCCTCATAGACTTCTTAGATCAATTAATCTGTTTTTTCCACTAGTTCCAAAAGTCCATTGGATTCAGAAGGGTGGACGTCCGTTCTTTTTCCTGCTCCCTAAATTGTGGAATGTGCTTCCCCTTTCTCTTGGTGTCATGTCACCTAGGCCTTGTTTAAAAAAAAACACAATAAAACTATAGTTATTCCTCTCTACCTAATCTCGCATCTGTACTCCTGCCTATGTTAAATAGTGCTGTGATGCCTGTTTGGCAGCTGTTGCACTCAATAAATGTGTTATTTGTTTATTTCGTCACTCCTTCCTTTCCTAGCTCTTTTCCTTCCTCTTCACTTCCTCTGTGCCCTCTCCACAGACCTAGCTCTATCCCCTTTGCTATTCAAAATGACCAGACGTCCTTGGTGTGGTATTCCCCCAGATTATTTGTCCCTATTTTTGCTGAACTCGCTTTTGATTTCCTTAGTACTCTGTGCACTTTACCCCGGCTAACCAGTGATAAAAGCTAGTGCTTGTGCCTGTTCTATTAAACATATTATGATTGGAATATACATAATTTGCAACTTTAACTTACTTATAAATTGTTAGTATATGGTACCCCCTGTACCCAGGGCTTGTATAACAAATGCCACCATTGCGCTGTAGTACTCATTGTGCCAGCCACTAAAGTGGCACTGTGAAACATCACAGGCATGTCACTGCAACTTGTAGTGCACTTTGTAAACTACAATTTCAACCTGGCAAAATAAACCTTTTGCCAGTCTTAGCCCTTACTTTTTAATACTGATACATTAGCCCTACGTTAGGCCCTAAAGGATCTTAGTGCATGGTATTTAAAAAGTAGGATATGTGTACTTAAGTTACACATGTCCTGTCAGTGAAAAGTCCTAAAGTTGTTTGTCACTGTGGCAAAGCTATCTCTCCCATGGAACACAGAATTACCTTATTTCACTTAAAGGTGATAACTTCAGTTTGTGAACAGATGGAGAATTGCTTCTAACTCTCATTTGAATTGTAATTTAAATTCCTCTTTAATGGTAAGGTGGGATTTTATGTTGCTATTGTGAAAATGCCACTTTTAGAAGTTATGTTTTTTTTTACTTTTAGAAGGACATGACTGTCAATGGCTCTCTTGTGGTGTGTTGTGTATTTTGTCTAGAAATGGGCATGACATGTGCCTCTAGGTGTAGAGGGAGTAGGTTTCCTTGACAGGATGGCTGGGAAGGAGGTGTGTCATGCCCTGATTGCACTTAATAGGACCCTGCCTCCTGGACCCACAAAAGCTGGTACTAGGGATAAAGGTGCCACCTTCAAAAACCCTCATCAGAACACTCCTGTGCCAGTGGAAGATTCAGAAGGACTGCACTGCTGTCTGAAGAGGAAGGCTGGACCTGCTTGCTTTTTACCCAGGATCCCCAGAAGTGAATCCAGAGGTCAGCAGACTGTCCTGTTTGAAGTAGAGAAACACAACAAGCTTCCAGAAGCCTCCCCTGCAACTGCCCAGCACACAAGCACCAACTGGACCTGCTTGTGCTCTGTTGCTGTCCTCTGCTAGTGTGAGTCCAAATCCCAAAAGCTACCCCTACAGGCCCTGTACCCTTGGCAGGCATCAGAGTGTTGTATCAAAACCAAGTTGAAGATAAAAAAATAGAAGTTTGGGTCTCTTCTTGACCGTGAGCGGGCTCCTCATGTCAGCAACGGTCATTGCGCCTCCCTCCAATGCAAAGTTCAAATGATGAACTGCTCTTCACACCAAACTGTGACTGCCTGTGTCTCCCACGAAACTACAGTGATATCTTCCCCAGTACAATGCAGACCTGCTAGCAGCACTGCCTCTCCATGTGTGGACTCTGAGAAAGTAAAATCTCCACCGAGACAAACCTGTTCCCCTTATGTGACTTTGACTCAGGCCAGGTTGACCAAACACCAGTAAGTGCTGGTTTGTGCTTTTTGGTGGTATTTTCACCTAAAATGTCATAACCCTTTGTTAGACTTAGCATCTTTGGTGTGGTTTCCCCTAATTTGTTGCCCACTGTCGTCCTTGTTTTCTGACTCATTTGTTGCTGGCTTTTAGGATTCTGGGCACTTTATTACTGCTGACCAGTGCTAAAGTGCAGGTGCTCAGTACTGTAAACATAGTACCATTGGCTTCACCATAGTTGGCATAGTTACTTTTCTTGTAAGTCCCTATTAAAGTGCATTATATATGCCCCGGACCTGTAAATTAAATTCTACTAGTGGGCGTGCAGCACTGATTTTGCCACCCACACAGTAGCCTTCAAACTTGTCTCAGGCCTGCCACTGCAGAGCCTGTGTGCAGTTTTAAAAGTTGGATGTGTACTTTTAAGTTTAGCATGTCCAGGTAGTGAAAAGCTCTCAAATTCATTTTTAGGGTCGAGCCTGCGTTGCATGCGCTCGCGCATGCGTAAAGCAGGGAGACTCTTTAGTGTTCAGAAAAGGGCTTGGAGCCCTGTCAACATGATGTCAGTGTTTTTTATTGGTTCGTGGGCTTGCCTAATAAAAACTGCTTGCTTTCATTAGTCGAAAGCACGCATATATCATGCCTTTTCTGGTGGCTAGCCCTCCTCCAGCGCAGCGACCAAGTACAGAAAACATGCGAGGCTCGCTGTTTTCCATTGGGCTCGTGGACTTATTTTTCTCTAATTTACGAGCGCGATCTCGCTTGGCAGAAGTCGAGCGCATTACATAGTTAATTTAACTTTTTCGGGTTATATACATAAATGCACTTTTGCCCGATAGGTGAAAAGTCGGGTTAGGAGTTTACAACGCGATCAGCTCTAACATGAGCAAACGCGAGACCCGTTGCATTGTAAATGCTTGTTCATGGTTGTAAGGCCTCCCATGGGATGATATGGGATTACCTTAAAACATCTTGTAAGTATAATTAACGATTGAGGAAAGATAGAAATGTAGAGTTTGGTGTCTCTGGACTCACAATTTGAAATCACAACTGTTGGTGAAGTTGGATTTTAAACTGTAAGTCTGAAAATGCCACTTTTAGAAAGTTAACAAACACAAATGATGGACGGAATGCGGAACCAATCAAACATTCACCCCCAGTCACGGATCTGTGTTTAATCCATCAATTATTTTTCTTACCATGGCACCCCAGTTTGGACCCAGCCATTTGCAAATCAGTCTTGACCCTGTTCCTCATGGGAACAGTCTAGCTCGAACTGCCAGGCCAAGTCCTCCCTGGACCAGAAACAAGCATCTTGGGACCGGTTTCAGGGTATCACCCTTCATCAGTCAGGCTAGTTTTAATCCAGTGGCACAGTGAGCCCCAGACCCATCTCTGGGCATACCCTGCTCACTTATGGTGACAAAAGCAAACAAACAGAAAGTTAGCATTTTCTTACTTTATAAATTCTGTGTCTCTGCCTGCCTCTGAATACACTTCCAAAGAGGATGACAGTTGGGCTTTGTGCATTCCCTCTAGACAATCACACACAAAGGGAGCTGGGGTGTGACATTTGCATCCTGATGGCCCATCATCAGGGTGATGGGTCATCAACTGGCTTGATGGGGGAGCTTAGCAGTGCCTCACTTACACCTGAATACGGTTGTGCATTTCCATACACTAAGGGCTGCATAACTCTCTGTAGAGTGCCTGGAGCCAGAGAAGGAATGGCAGGAACTTGTGATCTTCAAATGCCTGTTTGAAGTCTCCCCCACTTCAAAGGCACACTTGGGTGTACACACTGGACCCCAAACCCTACCAAATCAAAACTCTACTAGAACCAAGGACATTCTGCCAGGAAGAATTACCACTGTGCTGCCAGGATGGACTGCCACCCTGCAACTGCATTGCAGTTTTGGCCTATGGCTTGCTGTGAGTTGTGCCTGGACCTGTTCTCTACATTCTTGAACCGAAGATTCTCCAAGGGCTTGTTGGCTTTCCCCCTGTTATCCTTCAGTCTCAGGGACTTCAAAGACTGCAGGCAACTCTCCTGGTGCTGATGGACTCTGCCATCTATGAGCCCTGTGCTTGCCTGAGGTGCCTCCCTCCTGTCCTGGGTATCAGGAGTGGGTTCTGCAGCTGATGCAAAAACCAATGCATCATGCCCTCAACTTCAATGCTTTGCTCCATCAAAGGTACTGTCTCAGTGAGCCCTGCGTGGGCTCTTTAGCCAGCCTACTCTCCATTGAGGTCAGCCTGGATTTTGGATTTGTACTGGTCCCTCTGACCTCAAGTAACCTTTTGACCACTAGTGACGTCTAAGCACTGTTTTCATATTCAATCTTTAAAAATTCACATATTGACTTCTACTAATTAAATATTTGTTGTTTTGTTCTTGTTTTACTCAGATACTTATTTTCTATTATTCTAAACTGGTGTGGAGTCCTTTTTGTGGTGTTTTCATTGTTTTACTGTGTGTGTACTGCACAAATACTTCACACATTGCCTCTTAACTTAAACAAACCTGACTGCCCTGTGCCAAGCTACGAGAGGGTGAGCATACATCAATTTAAAGTGCGTATCTGACTCACCCTGACTAGAGTTTATGGTCCCTACTTGGACAGGGTGCATACCTCTGCCAACTGGAAACTCAGTTTCTATATAATTCAGGTCTACTGATTTAATGTTTGTTGTTTTGGAGACATTCTTTTAATTTTTTTTATACATTACTTTGAGAGTTTTCTTATGTTGTGTTTTCATTTTATTACTGTTTGATTTCTGCATTAATACCTTAGACATTGGTTTTAAATTAAGCCTATTATGCACAGTATGTCTGATACTTTACTTCCTATTCTCTCATTTTATCCTTGTTAAATACCTTTCACTAACCATAAGTCTCCTTTCTCTGTACCTTTGCCACATACCCAGTTCCCCTTAAATGTCAAGGATGTCACAATCTACTAGGTTTCGTGCTCCAATCCTTACACACGATTCTTGTTGAAATGTTCACCAGAAGAGAGGTAGACCTCTTTTCTCTCACCAACCACTGTTCTTCCTTGAGAAAATTCTCATCTTCTGTAAGCCACGCAATCTTAAACTGCATGGATACCCTCCCAGGTCAGAGTGCAGTCTACAAATCTGCATAACATAGCATAATGCCCAGCTCCTCAATTCTTTCACATAAATACAACCCTTTTCAAGTACACTGCATCCGATATTCTCTCTGAAACTACCCAATAACTGACCTTAATATAATTCCCACACTAGTTCCTCTCTCCCAACATCTCTCCTATTCATCCTCACCCCATCAAACCCCATCTCAGCTTTGGCCTTTGACCTGTCCAGGCGCTCTGCTAAAATGCTGGACGGAGAAACTTTTGAAACAGGAACAGTCATGTAAAGCGACAAAAGAAACCCACCTAATCAAAAATCTTACATAAGTCTACCTTCTTCATTCCTGCTGTCGCTCTTGCAAGAGACAGAACCAATATCACACTGTCTATAGCCATACTGTCCAGGGAAGTCACCAGAGAAACAACTTAAGTGAACCACTATCCAATTACACTTAATCTATCAGTGGCCTAACAAGCCTAGGCAATACTTTGAGACACATCTGGGATAATCATCTACTCTTTTTAGCTCGTACCACAAGCTTCTACATCAGAAAATGTACCAGACAGTACATTTACCAGGACGAGCTAGGAGGTCAACTGTTAGACCTCAGTGCAATTACCAGGACAAGCTAGGAGGTCAACTGTCAGACCTCAGAACTACTCCTGTGTGTCCCAATTAACATTTACTGCCTTACTGACTGGAAATATTTGTGACACAACCTGATTCATTCAGAAATGTGAAAACTTTCAATCACTCACAGAACTTCCTTTCCTGCAACTTGACCAATGCAGGATTCTTCTATAAACGTTGTTTCCATGTACAGGACATACAACTTCCAGACATGCATTAGAGAAACCTGTGTGGGAGATGAGGCTTTGCCAACTCTATAAAAGGCCTCAAGTCAAGAATTCCTATTTAAAATGTGCCATTGTCAAAGACCTCTCACCTGTGTAGGTTTGCCCTTACTTAAACATTATAATCTGACCCAACTATCCCTGACATCTGCTCATCTACTGTGCAATTCCTCAAAGCAAAGCATTTAAAGATGGTCTTCTGGATTCTCTTTCAGACATTACAGACACGGACCTAAACACCTGGTTCTACGTGCTAGAACTGCATCACTCATCCCTAAATGTCACGCTCTTGAGTTCACCAAGTACTCAGTGGATTAACTTGCATTCATGGGCATATTCTTGTTGCAATCACAGAACAAATGGATACATATCCGTGATGTAAAATAACCCTACTGCTTGGAGTGATCCTTACAACATCAACTTCTTCCCCAACCTTTCCATTGCACCTTCTATCCCCAGCCTCTGACATGAATACCTTCCTGTGACCAAGGACAAATCAGAATCTGGACACATTTTGGGAAGAAAGTTCACTTGGCCAGCTGATGGCTCCGAATCAATTCACCCAATGGCTCCTAGGGATTTTCACAAAGTAGTTCTCAAAGTCTAATGAAATCTTGAAACCAGCAGCACCATCCAAAGGAAGGTTGTCTCAGCCTAGGTGTAAAAGTACAAAAGGCTGGGGAGAAAATTAAGTGACATATATGTGAAAATTTAAGGACAGAGACAGTGCGGAATACATGAAGCAACCTCAAGAAAACCAAGAAATCCTACTACTCAAAGCCGTTTTTGCATGCCTATGCCAAAGAAAGGGGCTCATCACAATCATCTCTGAGTTGTGTAACCCGTACTGCAGCTCAAGCCATGAGGACCACTCTCAGAAGCTCTGTAACTAGCTGGCTGATAATTTAACTGAAAAAGGTGACCATCTGTTCCAATTGAGAAAAATAAATGACATCTCTATAATCCATGTTCTGTATATTTCAAGTTCCAAATCTACCTAACCAAAACTCTGCACATTCAACATAGTATCTATAAAATAAGTTACCAAACTAAACAAGTCTATCTTTATTACAGGCACATTTGAAGTTAATTTTTATATCAACATCTGGTGTGCGCCAGCTGCACTATTCAGCTGTGGGTTTTTACAGGCCATGAAGCAATGCATTAGCTGCCTGTGACAGTAGGTGTAAAAGGTGTTTATCAGCAACACATCACATTTCATTAACAGCACATTACCATTACATAACATGCAAATAAACCATTGGTGAGCAAGCAAATCTTTTAGGAGAAGCAATCCCATTTACCTACAAAATCACTTTTTAAGTGAAGGTTGGGTCTGACCATCTAATCTGTCAAGAGTTTTCATTTTTTGATAACCTGGCTTTCAACTTTTTACTATGAGGGAGCCTCATAACCTGTGACTCACCCACAGCGAATTCATGGTAAAATGGACTGCTCATGGTTACCTCCAGTGTCAGCTTTTTAGGATAAGGCTGCTGTGACCTAGCAGGGTAAGAGTCACTTGGCTGATTCTTCATGAGCACATGTGCACATGTATGTGCACACATGTGAGGGCTGCATGTGGGAGACTCCTGACATGTACACACGTAGTCTGGTGCAGAAGGGTTTATGCAGGGTTGAGCAGTGACATGGAATATCCCTTATAATGTATGTGTACACATGTAGGGAAAGTCAGTGTGCTTTACTATCTTGACTGTGGTGACACCCCATTATACACCTACGGAAAAGGCAGATATAGTGCTGAGCTCTGGTTCCCCTGGGTCCACAGACTCCAGAGTCACACATCAATGTACATTTTAACCTGTGTGAAAAGAATAATTAACAGTGCTTAAGTCTTCTGAGAGTGGGTGCATTACTCTGCATCAATCAGCTAGCTGTCATCCTGTGCCAGGAGGCGGCCCTGCCCCAGGCCACTAAACAAAGAAGGGAGTCTAGACCTGGGGAGCCAAATTAGATGGAGGGCTCCTTTGAAGATTTGTTGTGGAAGGCCCTTGCAGTAATGCCAGCAAGGGGTGGAGCATAGACGCCTAGAGCACATGTGGCAAGTGACTCCTGGGTGATACCATTTTGAGCTATACCAGAAGACTGTGCAGAGAGGTTGGAACAGGGGTGGAGAGGTGATCTGGCACATCAGGATAGGCCAGAAAAACAACCTTGCTGGACAATCTGCCCTCACCTTAAAGATCCTGAGCAGTGGAGAGAGCTGTCTCTTGGTTATGATTTACTGTGAACGACTGGAACTGGAGGCAGCCAGCATGGACAGTTGGGAGGAGGAACCCTCTGACTGCCATCTGGCCCCAGAACTCTGACTTTGACTCCAGGACTAGTGGGGCACTCCTCAGGACTGGGCTTCTGCGCAAGGAGGTAGTGAAGCCCAGAGATACAACAAAGTGAAAGTCTGGCAAAGGGAGCCAGTGAAATCTGTTCCCTGCAAAGGTTATTGCTTCGGAAACCAAGATGCCTGAAGACAGTGCTCCAGGTGGGTAGGGCCCACCACCAGGAGCAAAACGAGACTAAGAACAACAAAATCAGCCCAACAGGTGAAGGTTTGGTGACTTTTGACCTTTTTTTGCATTCAGTTCAGGCAGCGAAGCATGTGGGGAGCTGTCATTGTTTTCTCTTCCGCCTCGGGGTGGGCTAGGGCCCAGAGGTTACCCCCAAGAAGCAAGAAACCAAAAGGGAAGCACCATTGCGCTTCCTCCAAAAAGGAAAAAGGGACCATGGCCCCATCCCTAGGTCGAGAAAGTACTTTGACGTGGGATCACAGTCACATCCTTGTACAGCCTGAGAAGGGACCCTGAACCTCAGCCCTGGGCCCTGAGAATGATGTACCCAAGAGAGTGCAGTTGCACCCCTTTATGAAGGTGAAGGAGGCCCAGGACCCCATCCCTGGGACCTGATGCTTTAGGAGAAGGAGGGGGGAATTCTAGCACACTCCCTCACCTGGGCAGCCTTCCATGCTCCCTGTACCCCTGTACCCATGTCCAGTGGAAGCAGGAAGGACAGCCAGATGCGGCGTATCTGCCCACAGAAGCAGGCAGACCAGAATGCAGCTGCCAGCTCCTGCGGCTACACTCTAAGATGCTTGTCGCACAGAGAGCCGGCTCAGGACAGCCCAGTTTGGGCACCTGAGGCTCTCCCACAATAAGTGGGACACACGTGGTGCCCCGAACAAAAGAAGCATGGAATGAGGTCGCATAGTAGAAATACAGAAGTAAACAAAGAAAAGGAGAACGCGGCTCTCCCCGGCAGTGGGAGAACAGCTGATCAAACATGCATGGGCCACAGAGGAAAGCCCCACAATGCTCTGCGGGGCTTTCAAACACATTTTAAATTAAACACGACTCATTCTGGCTTTTTGGTGGCCCCAGTAGGATAGGGTCACCACAAACAGAGTCCTAAAGTGCCGGGGGAGCTGTAGGAGTAGCACAGCCTCCCCCTAATAAGTTATGTGAGACTGCTACCATGATAACCCCTCAATTATTTTAAAGGATCATTAAGCACTACCCCCGCTGGAAGTTTTGCTTTTCAGATGGGAGTACTGAGACCTCTAGGACAACAGACTATGGGTGCAATTCTTGGGACCTCAGGTGGTTCAATTTGATTTTTGTTATGTTGATAGACACCCTCTAGGTGTGCAAGTTGGTAATTACACATGTTTGCAATTATAAAGGTTATCTCTTTCTGTGCCATAGTTTATGTTGCATGTTATTAACAGTGCCTGCTGCAAGTACCCATTAGGAGTGAAAGGTTATAATTACACTGACTGTGATTATAAATGTGATATTTGTATTGATTTATTCATACTAAAATGTATGCTGAGTTCACCGATCACCCAGACATGCCTAGACCCTTAACCTTTCGAATGTTCTAATGAATTAATGACACTAACAATCATTCAGGTCCAAAGTATGCATGTTGAATTAGCAATGTTAAATGTGTTCCTTCAAACTGATATTTCACCATGGCATTTTAATACAAGTAAAGGTTTGATATGTGATTGTTGACCTAGGCTTCCCTTTGGGAGGTGCAAGAGTGATTACACAATGTCACCAAGAAGCATTTCCATCAGCCTATATATATTTGCAATTTGCTGCTGAGTAGTGAGTGTGTAATAAAAAAAGAAAATCACAGACTGGACAATCATTTATCAAGTGTTATTACTTTGTATCTGTGAATAGGGAATCTTAGCCCTCACGAAATCTCTTGAGTAGGCTTTGGACTGCTCTGCTTCACTACCCTGTGAGAGTCAAGCGCTATGATGGGATGCTTCGTTCCCAGTGGAGGACAAATGTGGACCCATTGTTTGTGCAGGCCACACAACTAATGACACATTTTCTAGCAGTTACAAAACCAATCTTGCTGCAACATTAACATGAGTGTGGAAATTCAAGTGGGGGCAAAAATCACACTCAGCTAAAAAAGCATTTAAGGCAAGAGGGAGTGAACAAAGGCACTTTTTGTGCTAAATTGGTCTTAGATTCAAACTTACACAAGTGTAATATCCTCCTTAGATGACACATCTTTAAGAGTATGGACAAATTTTTCCATGCCAAAGCGAATTTAGTAGCAAAATTCATTTAAATAGAAAATAACTAATTTTGTAACATCAGTAGGAGTTGTGAATACACGTTTTGTTCAAAATATATGTTTAGGATCAAATATCATATTTCACTGCACAGGCAGATATGTGTGCAAATGACCCTTAATGCAAAAGGAGCATGACTGTGGTATTACACCTAGATGTAAAATCGGTGCAGAAGGGATGTGGAAAATGTAGGACCAAAAATCACACTTGTGCAAGAAATCTTCCTTGGTGCAAAATCAAAAGGAGTAGAAATGCTTCTAGAACACAAATTTCATTTAGGAACTTAACAAATTCAAGTTTTGAAACACATTTAGCAACACGCATCACCTTTCAGACAAAAACACTTTACGTCTAAACTCTCATTCCGGCAACATCTGCAGGAGTTTTAAAATACCTTGCAAAAACACATTCAGGTGCAAGATCATATTTAGGTCTACAATATCCCGTTGTGTCACCTCAAAAACACTTTTAGGCAAAAAAGGGCATTTAAATCATATTTGAGGGTACATAAATATTTAGATGAAAAACCTCTCCTGGTGCAACCCCAGCAGGATTTATGTGCACACTAAAACAAATAAACGTTGATTACTGTTAGACCTGACAGCCTTAGGGTGGTCACCCCTAACTTTTTGTCGGCCTCACTCCACTTTTTAGACACTGTTTTTGCTGGTTTTTAGACTCTGCGCACTTTACCATTGCTAACCAGTGCTAAAGTGCAAATGCTCTCTCCCTTTAGACATGGTAACATTGGATCATACCCAATGACTATTTAATTTACTTATAAGTCCCTAGTAATGTGTACTGTATGTGCCCAGGGCGTGTACATTAAATGCGACTAGTGGGCCTGCAGCACTGTTGTGCCACCCACTTAAGTAGCCCCTTAACCTTGTCTCAGGCCTGCCATTGCAAGGCCTATGTGTGCAGTTTCACTGCCACTTCGACTTGGCATTTAAAAGTACTTGTCAAGCCTAAAACTCACGTTTTTCTGCATATAAGTCACCCTAATGTGTGCCCTAGGTAACCCCTAGAGCAGGGTGCTGTGTGGGTGAAAGGCAGGACATATACCTGTGTAGTTTACATGTCCTGGTAGTGTAAAACTCTTAAATTTGTTTTTACACTACTGTGAGGCCTGCTCCCTTCATAGGCTAACATTGGGGCTGCCCTCATACATTGTTGAAGTGGTAGCTGCTGATTGGAAAGAAGTAGGAAGGTCATATTTAGTGCGGCCGGAATGGTAATACAACATCCTGCTGACTGGTGAAGTTGGATTTAATATTACTATTTTTGAATTGCCACTTTTAGAAAGTGAGCATTTCTCTGCACTTAAATCTTTCTGTGCCTTACAATCCACGTCTCGTTGGGTTTAGTTGACAGCTCCTTGTGCATTCACTCAGACACACCCCAAACACAGGATACTCAGCCTCACTTGCATACATCTGCATTTTGAATGGGTCTTCCTGGGCTGGGAGGGTGGAGGGCCTGCTCTCACACAAAGTACTGCCACACCCCATACTGGGACCCTGGCAGATAGGATTGAACTGAAAGGGGACCTGGTGCACTTCTAAGCCACTCTTTGAACTCTCCATCAATTCAACGGCACATTTGGGTATAAAACAGGACCCCTGTCCTACCACCTCAGACACTTCCTGGAGAAGAAACTTGTAACCAGAACTGGCATCCTGCCACGACGAACTGCCTGGCTGCCCAAAGGACTCACCTGACTGCTTTCTGTGAAAGACTGCTGCCTTGCTGTTGCCCTGCTGCCTTGCTGTTCCCTGGCTGTGGTGAAGAAGTGCTCTCCAAGGGCTTGGATAGAGCTTGCCTCCTGTTCCCTGAAGTCCCAGGACCAAAAAGACTTCTCTCTTGCAACTGGACTCCTTGTGCGGCAAAGATTTGCTGCACAGCTTGCTAAAAACGACGCACAGCCTGTTCCGCAGTGAAAAATTCACTGCAAGCCGAACCGGGACGACGACGCTCGACCTCGCAAGGAAAAGATCGATGCAGCGCCTGCGGTGCAACCGGAACTTTGACGCACGGCCCACCAGATCAATGCACAGCTGACCTGGGATGACACCGCCCAACGTCCAGAACGGAAATCGACGCAGCGTCTGATGTGAGGGAGAAATTTCCCCATACCGCCCACCGGAACAACGCAGAGCTTGTCAACAAGCCCAGGATTCCACGCACAGACCCCGGGCATCTGAAAACCCCGCAACCCGAAGAGGATCCATGACCGAGCGCCGGAAATCGCCACCCAGCCATCCCTGCGTGGAAACTAAACAACGCTTCCACCGTGTGTGGCCCGAGAAATCAACGCACACCCCTTTCTTTCCACGCTTCTCCTCCTCTGCGGCCCTTTGCGGAGATTTTTCACTCAAACCAGGTACTTTGTGTTTGAAAGAGACTTTGGGGGTCATCACAACATTGGCGGTAAAAGCCGCTTACCGCCATGCAGAAGACCACCAACACATTGCCACGGCCGCGGAATTCCGCCACAGTCATTATGACCCACACCCCGAAATCCGCCAAAATCCAGAAACCCACACAAGTCCGCCACACCAAAGGTCAGTGATAAACTGACGAAAACAAAACCTCCACCGTCACGCCAACAGGAATACGCCCACACTATCACGACCCACGAATCCACGCGGTGGTCTTTCAACCGCGGTATTCCATTGGCGGTACACACCGCTGCGCTCAAAATACAGACACATTTACAAAACACAGCCTCATTGGACAATTCCAAATACACACACCTGATACACATACACACACAACTCCCACACATCCAATACAATATAAAACACACACCCACATCACCCACAAACCCCTACGACCACAAATTGAGACCGAAGCACAGAGAGAGACACTACAATCTACAAACAAGCATCCACAGGCAAACAACACCATCAACCACATAACATCCACGCACCCCACACAACACACCACTAAATATCACCCCACATATCACAACGCACACCACCCCACACATCACCCACACCACCCCATGGCACGGCAGAGACACCCCAGGTTCCCTGAGGAGGAGCTCAGGGTCATGGTGGAGGAAATCATCCGGGTAGAGCCACAGCTATTCAGATCACAGGTGCAGCACACCTCCATAGCTAGTAAGATGGAGCTATGGCGAAGAATAGTGGACAGGGTCAACGCAGTGGGACAGCACCCAAGAAATAGGGATGACATCAGGAAGAGGTGGAACGACCTACAGGGGGAAGGTGCGTTTCGTGGTATCCAGACACCACCTTGCGGTACAGAGGACTGGCAGCGGACCCCCACCTCCTCCTCCGCAACTAACAACATGGGAGGAGCAAGTCTTGGCGATTCTGCATCCTGAGGGCCTCGAAGGAGTAGCTGGAGGAATGGACTCTGGTAAGTAAAACTTTAACCACTATATCCCCCACCCTACCTGCATACCATCACATACCCCAACCCTCGCCCTCACCCCATCACTCCTACTCCTCACAAATGTCCCAATATCACAAACCACACATTCCAACACCAAGCCCTGCATGCAACACCAAAGCATGGACACACATCACCAATGCATGGCCACTGCACATACCCATACACCCCCCTAAACCATCATCACACAATGTCCCACACAGGAATGCAAGCATTGGGGTACACGGTCACCCACCCATTGCACACCATGGCACATACAGATGCAATAATCATGCTTTTACACCCCTGCAGGACCCCTACCCAACATCACCGCACAGGAGGGTCCAAACATGTCCACACCACCAACAGAAGAGGCCCACAGTGATGACAGCAGCTCTGTCCAACTCGATCTAGATGACCAGCCCGCCCATCTTGGACCTCGGGACAGTCGGTTCCCCTCACACATTCACAGGCCACCACAGAGCTTCCCCCCTCTGGAAACACCAGCGCAGCACCCACCTAGCGGGCCCATTCCTCTGTCCCCAGGACACGTCAATCAGCAGTGTGTCCACCACTACAGGGAACCCAGGCTAACCCACCACCCCAACAACAACAGGGACCTGGGGGCAGTGGTAGTGGGTACACCGTTCAGGGGACAGAGGCCCAGGAACACAGGGGAACTGGGAGGGCTGCTGTGCAACAGGGGGAGGACAGGCCCAGGGAACCCACTCTCCATGAGGCCCTCTCCAACATCATGGGAGCATACCACCATTCCCAGGAGACGATGGCAACGGTACTGGCCAAGTTTCAGGAGACCCAGCGGCTGCAGGAGGAACAGTAATTGGGGTTCAGGGGGGAACTCAGATCCATCAATTCCACCCTGGGCACCATCGTAGGGGTGCTGAAGGAAGTCCTCAACACCAGGAGGGACACTGTGGCACAACAAGGGGCCCCTGACACTAGCCTGGACGATGAACTGCCCACCACCTCCGCCGGCGCTAGTGGACAGGAGGCACTGCCACAGGACTACCACACCAGCACCCCACCTCCTGCAGACGGAGAACCGCCCCGCAAACGGTCCCTGAGATCCAGGACAAAGACAGAGAACAATGCCAAGACCCCCGCCAAGAAATGAGACCACCCTGAATGTCATCCTTTTGTCCCACCTTGTCACCCTATCCATCCTCAAACTGCCCCAGCTCCACTTCCTATGCCCCTTTGGACAATGCACCTGTGAAACAAATAGACTGGACTCTGCCATGCACATTCCTCCACCATCACCCCTCACCATTTTACAGCAGTCTCCAATATTGAGCACTAAAATAAACTCTCTTAAAGCACAAAACAATCTGGAGTCTGTCTATGATTTCCAAATAGTGTATTAGCAATTACAGTGACAAAATGCTCTTTCAATTGTAATGTCAACATACCTATGTCACACAGCTCTAGTCCATGAGGAAACAAAGCAGATGTCACACAGTGGGAACCACATCTGTGAAATTGTAAGGGAAAGTGAAAACTCAGTGAGCATACACTGGGTGAAAAGGACAGACAGTAGAGAGGAAGTAGTGTTAAATTACAGGTAGTAGGCAGGTTTGTCTTCTTACCTGTGTCTCACTGGAAGTATTGCAGGATAACCGAGTTTCTGTTGTCGATGTCCTCTTCTTCTGCTTCCTTGTCTTCACTGTCCACAGGCTCCACAGCTGCCACAACACCTCCATCTGGACCATCCTCCTGCAGAAAAGGCACCTGTCATCGCAAAGCTAAGTTGTGAAGCATACAGCAGGCCACGATGATCTGGCACACCTTCTTTGGTGAGTAGAATAGGGAACCACCTGTCATATGGAGGCACAGGAACCTGGCCTTCAGGATGCCAAAGGTCCGCTCTATAATCCACCTACTTCACCCATGGGCCTCATTGTAGCGTTCCTCTGCCCTTGTCCTGGGATTCCTCACTGGGGTCAGTAGCCATGACAGGTAGGGGTAACCAGAGTCACCTGAAAAAGACGAGGGACAACTGTTAGACACACACCAACCTGTAGGGATATCCCCAGACTTAGACAACTATTCCCACTGATTTGATTCCAGGTGCTCACCTAATAGCCACACACGGTGCCTCTGGAGTTGCCCCATCACATAAGGGATACTGCTATTCCGCAGTATGTAAGCGTCATGCACTGAGCCAGGGAATTTGCCATTGACATGGGAGATGTACTGGTCTGCAAAAACACACCATCTGCACATTCATCGAATGATAACTCTTCCGGTTTCTGTACACCTGTTCACTCCTGCGGGGGGGACCAAGGCCACATGTGTACCATCAATGGCACCTATGATGTTGGGGATATGTCCCAGGGCATAGAAGTCACCTTTCACTGTAGGTAAACCGTCCACCTGAGGGAAAACCATGTAGCTCCGCATGTGTTTCAGCAGGGCAGACAACACTTTGGACAACACATTTGAAAACATAGGCTGGGACATCCCTGATGCTATGGCCACTGTTGTTTGAAAAGACCCACTTGCAAGGAAATGGAGTACTGAGAGCACCTGCACTTTAGGGGGGATTCCTGTGGGATCGCGGATAGCTGACATCAGGTCTGGCTCCAACTGGGCACACAGTTCCAGAATTGTGGCACGATCAAGCCTGTAGGTGGTGATTACATGTCTTTCCTCCATTGTCGACAGGTCCACCAGCAGTCTGTACACCGGAGGATGCCGCCATCTCCTCACATGTCCCAGCGGACGCTGCCTATGAAGGACAACAGCGAGCACAGAGTCAACCAACTCAGAGGTATGTACACACAGCTTACACAGAACACAATTCATAATTCGAAATTAGCATGTATGAGTGTTGAGACAAGGCCTAGGTATGTGTGATGCAGTTAAAAATAGAGCCATGTGGGCCCCTGAAATGGCGGCTGCGTGACCTGTATAGTGGGACAGGGGGATATGAGGTAACTGCGCTGGCGTTGTACACCATCGCTGTAGGCGGTCGAAGACCGCGGCGCAATTCTGCATTGGTTAACATTGGACCCTATGGGTCCCAGTAGCCTATGACGATGTACGCTGGTGGTGAAGGTACACACCACCGCGGACGTGACTGCCATTTTCTATCTTTTCAATCACTCGATACCTGATCTTCGACAGGAGAGGACCTACACTGCAAGTGCTGCTGTGACCTCAGTCTGGAAGAGACAATGGCTCGTGCGTCTGGGGAAAGGGCCCCTGCCTTCACATCGGAGGAGTTGGAGAAACTCGTGGATGGGCTCCTGCCCCAGTACATGCTACTCAACGGTCCTCCAGACAAACAGGTAAGTACACTGGGAGCATGCTGTATGGGCTATGCCTGTGTGGAGTGGGGTGGATGAAAGATAGGGGGGGAGAATGAGGCGTGCATGAAACGACGGGGAGTGCACATGCCACATGGCAAGGGTAGGGATGCGGGCCAATGACTGTGACGGTGCACTTGGTAATATCGCCAAGGACGTCCGGACCCTGGGGGTCTATCACAGACGGAGCACCCACTGCCAAAAGAGATGGGAGGACATTCGCCGCTGGAGCAAGAAGACGGCGGAGGCCCAGCTGGGGATGGCCACCCAACGTGGGAGGGGTGCCCGTCGCACCATGACCCCCCTGGTAGTGGCGTACACGGAGTTGGATGGGCGCTTGAGGGCATCACAGCAGCAACAAGGGTGTGAGTACACTCTCATTCTGCTGATTTAGCGTGCAGTGGAGGTGTTTGGGTGGGGGAGGTGGGCTGTGGGTTCCCCTAGGCCAGGGCGAGTGTGCTAGTTAGGTCCCCTTTTTTAGGCAGGCCCTGTGGCACCCCACCCCACTTGGGTACAGTGCCAACTACACCCAGTCAGGCTCCTGTGACATCCATGTGTGCATATTTCGGCCATAGCCTTGTAGGCCATGTCCCAGGGATTGCAGAGTGGACCCCAAGTGTGCGGCGTAGTGCTGGGGGCTTCTGTGTCTGTTGTGTCCGCCAACGGTAGCGGTAATGCATGCACTCAACATGTCTTTCTTCTGTCGCCCCCTCCCTTTTTGTGGTCTCCCTGTTTTTGTGTGCATTAGCATCATCAGGCAGAGGAGCAGTGGCACAGGAGCAGGCGGGAGCTGCATCCCACATGGCCCTGGAGGGCGACACTACGGAGTCTGATTTCACCAGTGGGACGGAGGGTGAGGCGAGCTCCACGGCGGGGACAGGAGCTGACACCAGTGACACGGACTCGTCCTCTGATGGGAGCTCCCTTGTGGTGGCGGGCCCATCTGTGCCCCCTCATCTACAGGTACAGCCACCCCCCTCTTCCAGCACCGCCCTCCCAGCAGCCCCTCAGCCTTTGCCCCGTGCCAGCTCACCCAGGAGGGTGGCGTCTCCTTCACCCCAGGCACCTCAGGCCCTGCCCCAGTCACCCCTGCTGCCCTCAGTGAGGAGGCCATGACCTCCTCAGGTCCCTCACTGTTGGGAAGTCTACCATTTTGAATGCCATCCAGGGTGTACAGAGGCAGTTGCAACAAACCAATGCATTTCTGGAGGGCATTCATTCTGGTCAGGCAGCCCTTCAGCGAGCTTTTCAGACACTGGCCTCAGCACTGATGCCAGCCATTGTCCTTGTCTCTAGCCTCCCCCATCCAACTTCCTCCGCCCAGACCCACACCCCTGTACCTCAGCCTACCCCAAGCACACCATCAGACCAGCATGCACAAATACCAACACACAAAGGAAACTCAGGCAAACATAAGCACCAAACATCCCACAGGCACTCACGCAAACATCACACACATGCAGACATAGCAACATCCACTGCCTCCACTGTGTCCCCCTCTTCCTCAACTCCCTCCTCCCTCCCAGTCTCGTCTCCACTCACACCTGCATGCACTACATCTACAGCCACTACTTCCATCACCAGCACACACACCACCACACCCCGCTCACGTGCAGTCACCATCCCCACTACCATTCACACATCCCCTATGTCCTCTCCCAGTGTGTCTGTGACGCCACCTCCCAAGGTACACAAACGCAGGCATGCACCCACCCAACAGCCATCCACCTCACGGCGGCCTCCAGCGCATGCACCTTCACCCAAAGTCACGAAACGTACACCTCCTACAACCACAACCTCTTCCTCCACTACCAAACCCCCTCCAGCTACCCGTCCTAGTGTTCCCAAGAAACCTTTCCTGTCCACCCTTGACCTCTTTCCCTCACCTCCCCCACCCCGTCAGTCTCCTAGGGCCCGACTCTCCAGGTCCCAACCTAGCACCTCAGCCACAACAGCGGCAGGATAAGTGGTGCCAGTAGTCACCGGATTCTGGAGTGCACCAGGCAGCAGGGGAGCCAGTGTGGCAAGGAGCCACAGCACGGACAGTCCCCCACCTTTCAAGCATCAAAAGTTGGCCAGTGCCCGGTGGGAGAGGGGGAAGACATCAGCCACCAAAGCCGCTCCCAGGGGTACAGGTGGGAGTGTGGAGTCAGCTGCGACACCTTCCAAGGTGAGGAAGGGGCACAAGAAACCCAGCAAGTCTGGGAAGATCGGTACAGCGGAGAAGACCGCCATCAGCCCCGCTGCCCAGGAGGTGACCGCCATCAGCCCCGCTGCCCAGGAGGCGACCGCCATCAGCCCTGCTGCCCAGGAGGTGACCGCCATAAGCCCTGCTGCCCAGGAGGTGACCGCACTCAGCACCGCTGCCAAGGAGGTGACCGCCATCAGCCCCGCTGCCCAGGAGGTGACCGCCATCAGCCCCGCTGCCCAGGAGGTGACCGCCATCAGCCCTGCTGCCCAGGAGGTGACCGCCAGAAGGTGACCGCCATCAGCCCTCTGCCCAGGAGGCGACCGCCATAAGCCCCGCTGCCCAGGAGGCGAGCGCCATCAGTTCTGCTGCCCAGGAGGTGACCGCCATCAGCCCCGCTGCCCAGGAGGCGACCGCCACCAGCCCCGCTGGCCCAGACAGGACCGCCAGCACCAGCCCCGCAGGCCCAGACAGGACCGCCAGCACCAGCCCCGCTGGCCCAGACAGGACCGCCAGCACCAGCCCCGCAGGCCCAGACAGGACCGCCAGCACCAGCCCCGCTGGCACAGTCAGGAACGCCAGCAGCTGAGTCGCTGCCAAGGACACCACCGCCACAAGCACTGCTGCCAAGGACACCACCGTCACAAGCACCGCTGCAAAGGACACTGCCGCCACAAGCACCGCTGCAAAAGACACCTCTGCCACAAGCAAAGCTGGCCCATGAGCGCCAAGAGCACTGACGCTACTGACTCCGCCACGAGCAGGATAAAGCACTCTGAACCAATGGAGTATCACATCCACTACCTCTGTCCTTGGCAGGATGTAGCACTCTGGGCACAAAGCCCCCTCCAGAACCAGTGGAGAAAGGCATCCACTACCTCTGTCCTTGGCAGGATGAAGCACTCTGGGCACAAAGCCCCCTCCAGAACCATTGGGGAAAGGCATCCAGTCACCCTATCATTGGCAGGATGAAGCACACTGGGCACCAAGCACCCTCCAGAACCAGTGGAGACTGTTATCCGCTTGAGAGACTGTGGCTTTGCACTCCCCAGGATTGAACAGTGGGCACACCACCCACTGTAGAGACTTGAAAGTCTGTGCCTTTGCACTCCCCAGGATTGAACAGTGGGCAAACCACCCACTGTAGAGACTTGAGAGACTGTGGCTTTGCACTTCCCAGGATTGAACAGTGGGCATGGGGCCCCCTCGTGGATTTGGCGTCTTGCACTCAACCGGCTGAGGTGCCCCCCTTTCCCTTCCCCCTGAGGTGCCCGTTTTATTTCTATCTGATGCCCCTGCAGTGTTCTCTCCGTCATGTTTGGGTACCTTGTGTGGGCCTCGACCATGCAGTGTGGGCCCAGTTTTCCACAGACTTAAATGGAGCAATACCTGGACTTCTATTCTTGGTGTATATATTTGTTTATAGTGTGTATATATATATTTTTGCGTACTGGTTTTTAATAGATTACAATGGTTACACTCATTTCCTTTTGTCTTTGCATTCTTCCGGGGATGTTAGGGGGTGTATCTGTAATGTATCAACATGTACTTGTGTGTGTGTTGTAGTGGGTGAGGGTGGGGGTGGGGGTGTTGCGTGTGTGTGTCCCTGTTTTTTCCCTCCCCCCTCCCCTGTGTCGTAGGTGCAGTACTCACCGTGGTCTTTGCCATCGGCGTTCGCGCTCCTGGTAGAGGAGCAAGAAGATAATGGCTGGGAAAATCTGAATCTCTGGCTCCATGGAGTCCTGGTTCCTCGTGGGGTGTGTAGAGGTGAGCGTTTTCCCTTCAAAGTCCTGTTTCCGCCGTGTTTTTGTTTGCAGTGAATCCGCCCCGGAAAAGGTGGCGGATTGGTAGATTGTGATATTGTGGGCGGTACATTGTCCTCCGCCTGTCTGTTGGCGGTGACCGCCAAGCTGTTTGTTTGTACCGCCGTGGCGTTAAAGTGGCTGTTTTTGCTGGCGGTTTCCGCCAGGGTCGTAATTCCAATTTATTTACCGCCGGCATCACCGCCGCTTTAACACCGACAGCCAGGGTTGTAATGACCACCTTTGTTTGCTTTTAAAAGACTTAAGACACTTTACATCACTTTTCAGTGATGCCTTTACATTTTCTTATTGCATCTTTGATCGTTTTGACCTGCAAATATCCAGATAAATATTATTATATATTTTTCTAAACACTGCGTGGTGTATTTTTGAGGTGCTATATTGTGTTATTGTATGATTTATTGCACATTTACACATTGCCTTCTAAGTTAAGCCTGACTGCTTAGTGCCAAGCTAACAGAGGGTGGTAACAGGATAATTTGGATTGTGTGTGACTTACCCTGACTAGAGTGAGGGTCCTTGCTTGGACAGAGGGTAACCTGACTGCCAACCAAAGACCCCATTTCTGACAATTACCTTAAAAGAAAAGAAAATACAATTCTTGAAGCATATTTCTTTTTTTTATTTGAGCTCTGGGTTTACTTTTCCAAATTTGCAAGGGATCAGAAGAAAACCGCTTCCATGACAAAAAACAACCACACAACGGTTTTGTGCAGCCTCATGATGCCCTGAACTATTTTGAGAATAAAGATTTAAATATCACACTATTCCAATGTTATCTAGTATTGGTTTGCACTGTAGACTGGATACTGGAGAAAGACTCCTACTTTACTTAATAATGCAAAATGTATGCGTGATCGATATTACAGAAGGCTGGTGGGAAATGTCAAAAACATCCAATAACGAAGGGTTGAACCCAATTAATGTCCGAATGGGGCTGAATCAAAAGCCCATGCTCTACGTACTTGTGTCTCTTAATGCCATGTACTTAGTTAAAGCCTCCTGGAATTTAGCTAAAAGGTTCTCATATAATCATAGGTATTTGTATTTGTATAAAACCATCCGGTTGAAAGATCATGTCAGGAGCACTTAACTAGGAGAAAATGTCTACTTTCTCATTGAATTTTATCATTGTTTACAACCTCTTTCAGACTTCCAATAAAAAAAACAAGCCTCGTCATTGGCACATACATTTATTCCATGGCATTATGTCAGTTTTGGTGTTCAGGAGTTTATACCCATACAATGTGGAATAATGTGCAGTACCAGTCTTTGTGACTGAAATTACTCTGCAACATTTCCCTTAATTTACTACTATTTTATTTTCACAACTGCTTTCAATTATTTATTTTGCCTGCAAAACATTCAAGAAACATGCCAAATCCTCATCCAAGCCCAAGGACAAGTTCCATCCACTTTTAAACTTAGCTCAGCATTCAGAATGAAGACTTTGGTGAAAAAAAAAAAAACATAGCAAACAAAGGTAATACTTTTCGGTACTCAAAGCCTTCTTTAAATGCAGAGGCCAACTATCTGGATTTTAACCTGAGGCATAAAAAACTCTACATAATGGTAGTTTCCTGGAAAGCCACAAGCAATGTGTTGGAAAGTGGGTTATTGGTAAAGGCAGGTAAGTACCTACACTTAGCAATAGTCCACTAACACCCTACTAGGTTCAGTTAGGTCTCAATTAATTAACACAACTCAACCCTTGGTAGCTTGGCAATGAGCAACAAGGCTTAACTTAGGAGACAAAGGGGGTCATTATGACCCTGGCAGTCTGTGGTAAAATGTAGGAAAGTGCTGCAAACAGGTTGGCAGTACTTTCTTCCATATTATGACATTGGTAGTTGGGCTGAAGCCAAACCGCCAATAAACCACAGCAAAGGCCGAGGAGGTAATGGCCGTCAGGCTAGAGACAAGAATCTCACCTGCGGGATTATGACTCCACCTACTGCCATGGTTTTCGTGGCTTGATTTCCTCCACAAAAACCATGGCGGTAGGCACTATTAGTGACAGGGAATCCCTTCCGAGTCAGTGATAGGGGTCTTCCCCACTCCCTCCAAAGGTTACACCCTACCCCCCACCTCTCCAGACCCCTCTTCATACACACCCCTCCCTTCACACATGCACGCTCACACACGAATACACACACCCATTCCTACATTCATCCACGCATGCATGCATCCATTCACACACACACTCACATACATACATGCATACATGCATTCACACAACTCAACATACATGCACTCACACCCCCAAACATGCACACACACACACAACAAACAACACCCCCCACATACACGCACACACAGACATACATATCCCCCCCCACACACACACACACAACACCCACCTCCCCTGTTGGAGCACCCACCTACCTGTGTCCAGGGGGTCCTCTGGCAGGAGACGTGATGGGGCACTGCTGCCAGCAGAAGTACCCACCAGCAGAACACCACCGGGCTGAATTATTCTCATGATACGGCCAGCAGCGGTCTACTGGCATGATGCTGCTGCTGTCAGCAGCGCCACCTTAACGCCATCCGCTGGCTGGTAGCCGCGGTGACGGTCTTTGGTGGACGTTTTTTTACCGCCGGGGTCAAAATGACACCCAAACTATGTAAAGCATTCAAGTTTAAAAAAACAGTAATAAAATAAAATACAGGAAACAGTTTAAAAGTCAAAAAACTATTTATAAAAATAGGAAATATTTTTATCTTTAATTTGACACCAAAACATGCAAAATCAGATAAGGGGAACTGGAGATTTGGATTTTTAAATAATGAATGTTTGTTATGGCTATGAAACTATAAACGCCACGCTGGGTATCTGGTTGCACCTCGACCGGGGCAAAGGCAATGTTTAAGGCTGACTATCATGGAACCATGCTTGGCTACAGCAAGCGGGAGGCCTTGGTCAAAAGTTTCCCTTAGGACTTAATGCCTCATTCCAACCCTGGCAGTTTGATGACCATCAAGATTGTGGTGGTGGTTGGATCTCTACCAATGCTGCCGTCCAAACGCCATGTTACGACCACTGCAGTAGTGCCACGGTTGGCCCACCAGCTCCACCTGTTTTTGTCTACACAATGGTCCGGCTGTGCCAGCGGTCCTAATCCATCAAGGCAATGCTGCAAGTAGCACTGCTCTGGGGATTAAAACCGCCCTCTCTGCCAGCGGTTTCATGGCAGTAACCCTGCCATAAAAGGCTGGCAGAGACGGGGTGCAGGGTGCCCTAGGGGGACCTGCACTGCCCATGCACAATGTTGCGATGGGTGCTGCTTCACCCTATGCACTTCAGCATTGCCACAGGCTCTATTATGAGCTGGAGACAATGCTGTAGGCCGGTTCCCACTGGGCCAGTGGGCAGAAACTGTGTTTCAACCTGCTGACCAAGCAGGAAACTCGTAATGGCTCCAGCGGGGAGGCTGCCACACTGGCAGTAACATACCCGTCAGAACTTCAGCAGATGGACTTTTCCGTCCCCCATAGCTGTAGTGAGGGCGTTAGTCTTTTTTTAAACATTTTCTTCAGCTGGACAAAGTCACCAATGAGAATCGACCTCCCTGGAGCTCCCTTCAGATATGCATTGCAGGAGACCTCGATGAAGAATTCTACATTTGGAAATCTTCCTCCGGGCCAAAGCTGAATCTTGATCCGACATCCCTGGAGCCCTCCTCAGATACGCTACACAGGAAGTCCCTGGTCAACTTTTTATATTCGGACTTGTAACATTTTTGGAACTTTTTCTCTCTGACGTCAAACGACTCTCCACAGGAAGTCAATTTTGAGACGAGCCATCGGATTGCCTTTTCAGGAGGCCCTGATGAAATCCTGGAAGGCTGCGGCTCTGCAGCTTTTCAGTGGGACAAACCTGCAAGTCAGGCTGCGTTGCTGTTACTTCTGAAGTGAGTTTGCACTTGTGAGCAGCCCTGTTTTGGCCGCTGGTGCGGCTGGAAGCAACACGAGAGAAAGTGCAGTCTTACACGTTCTCACTATCAGCCCGGGAGTATCATCGAGCTCGCAAGTGAGTGCCAAAATCCATTCTCGCAAGCATGAACAAACTCCGCTCCACTCCAGATTGTGGAATTTGGGAACTCTGCACTACTCAGTGTAGCGCGAAGTGCCCAAATTCCACAAACTCTGCCAGCAGAGTAGACTTCTATGCCCAGGCCTAATATGAAGCCAAGGCCTAGGTTCAACGCTCGCTGCGCAAGGAAGTTGGAAATCAAGCAGGTCATTAAAAAAAACTTTTACCATGCACTGTGAGACCCTACTCCACACATCCTTTGGCTGTGAGTTAAGACAATTGGACTCAGAACATAACCTATGAACAGGCCCTGCACCCAGCCTGGACGAGGAGGGCAAGCCCCAGTGGTTAGCTGCATGGCATGTGCTGCAGCCTTTCTTTGCCCACCCAAACCAATCTTTTCTTATTTCTCTGCATTTCTGTTCAATATTTCCTTTGATAGGTGCAGTAGCGTCATCCATGATGTCAGTAACTTTGTAATCAGTTATATCACTTGTGATGTTCTCAATGATGTCATATGTGATAGGATACACAGTGTAAGGGAGTGGCATGAGTTTATATAAATATTTATATAAAATATATAAATATTTTTTTCACTGAAAAAAACAAAGGTTATGGGGACATTATAGTTAGGAAATAGAATTTTAAAAACTTGGAGATTCACTGAAAAAAACTAAAGTTACAGAAAGGTTACAGGGATGTTACAGTTAGGATCTGAATTTTCTTGTACAAAACTGTAGAAATTCAGCAGTTAGAGTTATTTCAAATACCTGTAACTCGCTCTTTCACCATGCACATTTTTTTCTTCAATAATTTGAGTGCCAATATTTTATTGATATTTGTATTGATGTTACAGAAGTTGTCGTGAGTGTTTTAATATCTGGGGTAATTAGCAGTGCATGGCGAGAGCAGGAGTTATTTTTACCTTAGGGTGCCAGTTATAGTTAAGGTTTTTTTCACTTTTTTCCTGGGACTCAGCTGTGGTTGGCTGTCAACATTTCTTTCTAGAAGTGCTAGCAGCCAATCTCATATCAGCACGGGACAGTTGGATCCACAGAGGATTTGCGTCCCTATCTATCTATATTTTGGCCATAAATTTCTCCAAAACTACTGAATGGATGTCTGCCAAAACACAAAAAGCATATTCTGTGCAACAGGCTCTAGCTTCCTGCCAATTCCTGCTAATTCTGATAAGTGGTTTGGGTTGTAGGCATGTCTAAAGGTCCTATGGGAAAATGAATTGGGAAAAAGTGATTTGTAGTATTTTGTTTCTTTACTGAAAAAACAAAGGTTATAGGGACATTATAGTTTCTCTTAAGGTCACATTTTAAATGTACAAAACCATAGAAATTCACCTCTTATAGTTAGAGTTAGTGCATGGTGAGGGCACGAGTTATAGTTACATTAGGGCACGAATTATAGTTACTTGAAAGAACTTTAACTATAACTGCTGAATTTCTATGGTTTTATACGAGTAAATTCAGAACCTAACACGTCCCTGTAACCTTTGTTTTTTTTCAGTGAATTTCTATTTTTTTTTAAATTCTATATCCTAGCTATAAGGTCCCTGTAATTTTAGTTTTTTTTCAGTTCTATGTATTTTTAACTTATAGTAATTGTCATTACTATACATTAATCCAACCACTGCTGCACACAGGGCCTTGCCTGTGGCCTGGCTTTGAGGACAATGCCCTATAAGCACCCAACCTTGCACAATACACAACCTTCACCCCGTGTGCATCAGAGGTTGCCTGCAGCTAGACCCTGCAACCAGCCCCCATAACCACCCAACCCTACACTGCGCATGGCCCTTTGTCCATGCACAGGGGTGCTGGCCACAGTCTCTCTGAGTGTCCGAATAGGTGTATCTGTGGTTGAGAGTGGCTGTGAGAGTGTGTTTCTGGGCGTGAGAGTGCATACAATAGTGTTTTAGTGGGTGCATCACAGTGTGTATGGGTCTGTGAGTGGGTTCATGATGGTATCCGTGGGTCTGTGAATGGGTGTGTGATAGTCTGAGTGGGTCTGGGAGTGGGTGTGTAACTGTCTGAGTGGGTCTGTGAGTCAGTGTGTGAGGGTCTGACTGGGGCTGTGACTGGGTGCATGAGGGTCTACGTGCATCTGTGAGTGGATGCGTGCGTGTATGAGTGTGTTTGAGAGTGCATAAGTGTCTGAGTAGGTCAGTGAGTGCGAGAAAGAGATTGAAAGAGAAAGAGAGGGAGAGAGAGAAAGAGAAAGAGAGAGAGCGGGAGACAGAGTTTATGCTTTGATGTATGATATACTTAGAATGAGATATTTCTGCACAATTTTAAAATAAAAACATATTTGTCATTTAAAAATAGTAGGATCACCTTTTACATGAGCCTTAAACATTTGTACTAAAAAAATAAAGGCAGGAAACCCCCCAGTGCTCAGCATGAAGATCTGTTATCTTCACAATGAGCTATCCTTTTTGTTTGGCATTTTTATTTTTAGCCATGTATGGGCTATCTGGGAGCGTGGGGGAGCACTCAAGGGCTTCCCCATGGTCCCTACATGTTTTTTAAAGTATTTTTTATATGCATTTTAGTGGCTATCTGGGACTGCGGGAGAAGCCTCAAGGTCTCCCCCACGGTCCCATTGCTTCAGCAAGCGAGAAGATGCTTTTAACAGCAGCTCCCTGCTTGCTGAAGCAAAGCTTTCATCTCTGGTCCCTGCATGCATAACTGCAGCCACGTCACAGTGGATCTTTGAGGGAGGTCATGCGGCCCCCCTCCAACCACTATAGCCCTGGGGAGGTGATGGTCACATGGGCTACAGGGGTTCCAAAATAGACCCCCTTCATTTCTTTTTCATATTTGCCCTGGGGAGGTGGTGGTCCCCAGGACAGCAAGATCCCCTCCACATTCCCTATTAACAAAGCCCCAGGGAGGTGGTGGTCCCTGGGGCTGTGGGGGCCGTGCACCCCTCTGCATGGAATACAATATATGCCCTGAGAAGATGGAAGTGATGTCAGCCTGGGACAGAGATAAGGCTCTCAGAGGAAATTGTCACAGAGAAACCTTGATGATGCCACATTGGGGTGTCTCAGAATGCTATGCAGGAGGATTTGGTACAGGTGTGGAGGGATAATGTGGCATCCTAGGATTGTCCAGGTGTGCCTAGCATCTAGTGCTTTACACTAAGCTTAAAAACTCCACAAGGAAGAAGACCCTGGACCTGGGAGGAGATAACAGCAGAGGAAATGGCCAGCTGGAAAGAGGAGTCACCTGATGCACTGCAAGATAGACAATGGACTTTGGGCCTGATTACGAGTTAGGCAGACGGGATGACCCATCCACCAAACTTCTGACTGGGACGTTGCCACCTTGTAGGCTACCTCCCCGCCTG
The DNA here is from genome assembly GCF_031143425.1 of Pleurodeles waltl. Lineage (NCBI taxonomy): Eukaryota > Metazoa > Chordata > Amphibia > Caudata > Salamandridae > Pleurodeles > Pleurodeles waltl. Next base: position 500,933,898 of record NC_090445.1, read on the forward strand.
GCTACCTCCATCCCATTGCTCCCTGCACCTGTTCTCTGCCAGCCAAACTGCCAGTAAAACCGGCATGAAAAGGCTGGTGGAGATCCAGGTTGTAATCAGGAGGGTGGCACTGAGTTCAGCGCTGGTTCTAACCTGGACTGCAGTCATCCCTTTGGGAACATTGTTCCTGGTGGAGAAGGCGGTGGTTTGGCGGTCCGACCACCAAACTATTAATTTGGAAGATGGACCGTCAAACTGGCGGTAGTCAGGACCGCCACCATGAGCCTGGCAGTCTGTTCACTGCCAGAGTCATAATCAGGCTGTATTTCTCCAACTAATCCCAGGACTGTATGGGTCTTTCCAGGGCCAGTAGTGGTGGCCCTTTAAGCCCTCTAAGGAACAGCTGGCATGAAGAGCTGGACTCCAATGACCCTCTTTCAGATAGCCAGGAGGGTATTGGGTCTGGAAGTGTGGGTATTGGGGTGCCCTGCTGTCTGCTGGTGATGGAGCTGTGCCAGTGCCCCATCAGTTGAAGAGAAAAACCAGGGCCCAGGAGAGATTGAGACTGGTGCGTGGTGCCAGGAGGCCTGTTGCCCATGCTTCTAGTGGCTAGAGCTTGCCATCAGGAACAAAATGAGACACAAATCATGAAAATAGGCTTAACAGGGCCGGAGTTTCACTCTTTTAAATATTTGGCCTTTGACCCTGAAACAACAACATACAGAGTGAACTGGTACTCCACCTATATTTCTAAGATCACCTCTGGGATGAACCAGGCCCCACAGTCAGCAACTATTTATTAATTTCATTAGCCTATGTAGGGAGCATGCATAACTCCCCTCCTCAGACACACCCTCTCCCCTAATGACCCCATCCCTCTGGGCCTAAAATAATCAGAATGCCTTTGGTTACCACATCCTCTGTAGCCTGATGACAAAATTGGGTGGAAGCAAGTTTGATTGGTGTTCCCGGGACCTCATCCATGGACACCGATGCAGTGGGAGGGCTGGAGGACCCACCACCATGATCACCGCTTCTTTGGTGGGTAGAAACAGATGAAGCAAGTTGCTCTAGCCACAGGAGCAGCAATGGAGTTGCTTCTGCCACAGTGGGAACAAGACAGGTAAGGCTGGCTGCTGAACAGCACAGGAGTTGTGGGCGAGGAACCAATTGGGATGGCAGGGGTCTTTATGTACCTCTGCATCCTCCAACATGAACAGATGCCTGGTGGTTCCTAAAAAATCAATGATCACAGGATGCGGCCCCCTTTTACAAGGAGAAAGTGGCTTTTGCCGCTCATTGTTTATTCGCTGTTTCTTAAGGTAGCAACACATAATGCCCCGCAAGGTCTCTATTTTTTACCCTTAATCTATGCCGAAAAGAGCTACTGATTTGAAGTATGTAACTAGGGTAAATAATGTGAATTATATAAAAAGAGTGTTGTATACATTAGACTTTGTCAATTATAAGAAACATTAATGAGATCACTTTGTAAGATTTTCTCTCTGTTGTACAAATTTAGTCCCTTTGCCTGTGTAGGAAAAAAGCAGCATTAAAAACATTACACTCACTCTACTGCACCTTCATAGGGAATGAGAGACATGCAGTGATAAAACTGAGATAGTGAGGTTCAGGCAAAAATAAGCTTAATAGACAGTCCCCAGTCAAAACTTTGCACTTTTAGCTTGTCCCTGCAAAAGTACCTAATCACGACTACAGACTGCAGTCCAGGCACTAGCACTCAGCCAATAGGTGGGACAACAAGAGGACTCCACTCAGTCCATTACAGCCAGGAGTGCCACTGTCCAGGAGGGCAAAGAAATCATTAAAGAAACCACATAAAAGAGCAGCACAGGCCAAAAGCAAGGGCATCTTTGATAAGCAGTAAAAATAACTATCCACCTGCAGAAGATGACCCCGCTACGTTGTATACGATATTCACTATCAGGACTGGCACAAACAGTATGAAAGAAGCCACAGTAAAAAGACCAGTCCCTAAGGCACTCTCACTCTCAAAGACAAACAGGGAACGGAAGGTGTAGGAAGCTGGCTCTGTATACACTATATCAAAATGAGATATAGGGGGTTATTCCAACTTTGGAGGAGGTGTTATTCCGTCCCAAAAGTGACGGAAAAGTGACGGATTTACCACCAGCCGTATTACGACTCCATTATATCCTATGGAACTCGTAATACGGCTGGTGGTATATCCGTCACTTTACCGTCACTTTTGGGACGGATTAACACTCCTCCAAAGTTGGAATAACCCCCATAGTGTGCACAGAGTCCAGGGGTTACCCAAGAGGCTTGACAGAGGCAATAATAGATAATACTAATGCTCTATTTGTGATAGTGTGGTTGAGCAGTTAGGCTTATCAAAGGGTAGTGTTAAGCATTTGTTGTACACACACACAAGCAATAGAAGAAACACATACTCAATGACAACTCCAGACCAATTGGATTTTATATAGAAAAATATATTTGTATTACTTTATTACTAGAACAACCAGACTCAGTTCAGAAGTAAATACTGCAGCAGGTAAGTACTTAGCATAGACGTCAATGTAACTTTGTTTCACTTTAGTCAAATAAACAGTTTTTAAGAAAACAGAGAAAATGCATTTTGAGAGCAGCTCCTGGAGGAAGAAAATAAAGTACAGTTTTAGAGGTAAGCACATGACTTACAGTTCCAGTCTCCGGGTTATAGGCAGTCCACAGTTGGAGGTTAATTCAACCCCAAACACCCCCTACCAGTAACACAGGGCCGGCCGGGTGCAAAGGTCAAAGTGGAGCAATTTTATTGTGGGCTCCTATGGAAAGGGGGTACTCGGAATTCGGTCTGCCAGCAGGTAAGTACCCACGGCTTGGAGGGCAGACCAGGGGTGATTAGAGGAGCACTGGAGGGGCCCCAAGTAGGCACCAATCCCACACTCTCAGCTGCACTGGGGTGGCCGGGTGCAGGGTGCAAACAGGGCGCCGAGTTTTCCCATGAAATTCAATGAGCGGCCCACTGGGGTCACTCAGGCGCTGCAGGCGAGGTCCGGGGGAGGGTCTCGGGCACACCACTGGTCAGATATGGAAGAGGGCTGCCTGTTGATTTTCACTGCACTGGGTATCGATTTCTCCAAGGCCTGGGGGGTGCGGGTGCAGTGGGTCCTTTGGCGTTGGTTCTCTTCATCCAGTGCAGTCGCAGTCAGGGGGGTCCTTGGGATTCCCTCTGGAGGTGTCATTGTGGAGGTGTGAAGAGGTCAACCGAGGGTGGGCACTTGGTCATCATTGCCTGGGGGAGCTCTCTTGTCGGTTGGGCCACCTGGACTCGGGCTGTGGGCGTCGGGTGCAGAGTCGTTAGGACTCATGCTTCTGGAGTGAGGAGGAAGTCCTTCAGAAGAGGTTTCTGCTTCTGTTCTTCTTTGGACAGGGCCACTGTCCATGTGAGCTCTTGATCCTCTGTGATGCAGGCAGTCCTCTGGAGGTTTTTTCAGAGGTTGCTGGACCTGCAGGACGCGTGCCTTTCTTCTGCAGGTTCTTGAAAGCAGGAGACAGGCCGGTGGGGCTGGGGCCAAGTCAGTTGTTTTCTCCTTTCCTTCTCTGCTGGGGTTTCAGCTAAGCAGTCCTTCTTCTTTTCTTGAGCTCATCAGGAATCTGAATAGCTTGGTTCAAGTAGCCCTTAAATAGAAGACTTAGGTGTGTTTTCAGGGTAAGAGGGCAGTAGGCAATGGCTACTGTCCCTGAGGGCGGCTACACCCTCCTGGTGCCCACTCCCTTTGGGGAAGGGGGCACATTTCTATCCCTAGTGGTCCCTGTCCTCCAAACCAAGATGGGGGGATTCTGCAAGGAGGGGGTCACTTCAGCACAGACACCTTAGGGGTGGTCCTGGCTGAGGTGGTGACTCTTCCTTGTTTTTCCTAATTATCCCTTTGGACTTGTCACCAAAAGTGGGACTTTGTCCAGGGGCTCGGCATCCCCACTGGCTGGAGTGCCATGGGGCATTGTAACATGAAGCCTGAGCCTTTGACGCTCACCCTAGGTGTTACAGTCCCTGCAGGGGGAGGTGCGAAGCACCTCCACCCAGTGCAGGCTTTGTTTCTGGCCACAGAGAGCACAAAGGCTCTCACCCCAGGACGTCAGAAACTCATCTGCTACTGGCAGGCTGGCACAGACCAGTCAGTCCTACACTAGAGGATTGGGTAAAGTACAGGAAGCATCTCTAAGATGCCCTCTGTGTGCATTTTGTAATAAATCCAACACTGGCATCCATGTGGGTTTATTATGCTGAGACGTTTGATACCAAACTTCCCAGTATTCAGTGTAGCCATTATGGAACTGTGGAGTTTGTTTTGACATACTCCCAGACCATATACTTAATATGGCCACACTGTACTTACAAAATCTAAGAATGGACTTAGACACTGTAGGGGCATATTGCTCAAGCAGCTATGCACTCACCTGTGGTATAGTGCACACTGCCTTAGGGCATTAAGGCCTGCTACGGGGTGACTTACCTATGCCACAAGCAGTGTTTTGTGTGCATGGCACCCTGAGGGGAATGTCATGTCGACTTTGCCTTTTTCTCCCCACCAACACACACAATCTGCAATGGCAGTGTGCCTGTGTTAGGTGAGGGGTACCTTAGGGTGGCACAACACATGCTGCAGTCTTTAGGACCTTCCCTAGTCATAGGGACCTTGGTACCACTGGTACCTTTTGCAAGGGACTTATCTCTGTGCCAGGGGTGTGCCAATTGTGGCAACAATGGTACATTTTTAGTGAAAGAACACTGGTGCTGGGCCCTAGTTAGCAGGGTCCCATCACACTCTCAGTCGTCAGCATCGATATCAGGCAAAAAGTGGGGGGGGGAGTGGTAACTACAACAAGGGCCATTTTCCTACTGAAGGTCCTTGTCATGGAAAGCTTAGCCCCTAAGACACCTCCTCCACAACTGATAAACAAGGAAAGGATGGATGCAAGTACCCAAGGTGCTCTAACTCCTGACCAATGCACCGAATTCAATGGGCATCCGGCTGGACCTTTATTAACACGATTATACCACCACACGTCCAGCCTACCAGCTTGCCAATTCTTGGGCTCATTTAAAACATGTCTTCAACTCTGGAAACCCTGGGCATTGACCTAAAAATGCCACCGTGGGACACCAGGCCCTAACACTGGAATCAATGACCACAAAGGCCAGCATGGAAAGTTTGTAGAGAGTGCTAACCACCGGTTACCACATTAATGGTCAATGTGACATTTTAAACAGGGGCAACAATCTTTGACTATTCAAACATGTACCTTCTCTGGCCAACATCATGATCTCATTTGGGTTAGGTTTCAAACAACCCCCTCACCCTGCGACACCCACCATGAGTCAACTCTGAAAGGCCTACGTCAACAACAACATCAGACTATTATGGTCAAGGTTGCGCCCCTCTTTGCGGAATGGGGAATAGACATCAAACAAAATCACCCAAGGAAATATCCACACTACTTCAGGTCCAATCTTTGAAGAAAGGGGTCAACTCCATACTTCAATGGACAAATAGCATTCACTGGGCCAGATGTACAAAGCCCTTTTGCATTTCTTAATGGTCCGAATTGCTATTTCGGGCCGTTAAGAAATGCAAAACAGCCTTTTCTGATGTACAAAGGCCTTTAGGAAATTGCAAATCGTGATTTACATCCTGTAGAAAGCACAATTTGCAGTCCCCAGAATAGGAAATCTCAAATAGGGACTACCTATTTGCGATTCCTATTCTGATGTACAAAGCATTCCCTAAATGTGATTTGCGCATTTAGGAAATATGATTACCATTGACTTGAAGTTGATGGTAACCATGTGCAATTTAAAAACAACACGTCAAAATGTTTTGGGTTTTTTAAATTGCAATAGAGCACACTCATGCCCCATGGGGCCTTTTGCCATTTGCCATCCTTGGTTTTGTGTTTCCCAAATAGGGATTTCCTAGCAGGAAATCCCTATTTAGGAAATGCAAAAGTGGCCCATTGACACAAATGCAAGTTCCAGCTTCCAGCTTCCAGCTTCAGATAGCTATACTCAGCCTTCCTCCCCTCTCACAGACACCTCTGTCATTGCCACAACACATAAAATGAGGAGAGACAGGGCCTCTGGACCCAATGGACTCTCCACGTCAGTCTTCAAAACCACACTAGACTTCTGGACAGGGATACTCAGTCCACTCTTCAACTATGACTTTGCCACTGTAATGACTCTGATTTCATGGAGAGGGTCCATTCTCTTCCTGATTCTCAAAAAGGGAGATCAGTCACATCGGGCAAATCATTGACTAATCTCCCTTCTAAACTTGGAAGCAAAAGCTTATGCATGCATCCTATTAGAAGAGCTGGAAGACTGGGCAACAGAAAACAGTAACATTCCATACTTCCAATCTGGCTTTATGCCGGAAAGCACTACAATGGACAATGTTATAGTATTAGCGTACCTGTCGCATGAAGCTAAATAGAATAAACAACCACTCCCGTTCTGCTGCTTCGTTGACTACAGCGCAGCCTTTGACAGGGTGGATGGGGGAAGCTGTGGTAAAAATTAACATCATGGTGCCCCCCTGCTCCTCAAAGCTATGATATCTCTATACCAAGGGACTTGAGTCTGGATAAAAACAGGCCAGACCACCACAGCTGCAAAAGTCCTTACCAACAATTGACTCAAACAAGGCTGCATGTTGGTCCCCCTTCTTTACCATCTTTACACGACCAACCTGGGCAACGCAATGAAAGGAACCAGCTTATTCACTCCTAGGCTGGAAAGGCTGGGCCTCCCAATTCTGCAGTGTGAAGACGATATTAGGATCATGGCTCACACTAAAACAGGTCTATTGAGAGTCATCTCCAAATTTCACAGTTTTAACAAGGCCAACAAATTTAAGGTGAACCAAGAAAACATCTAAATTATATTTTTGGGGAAATACCCCCAAACGGAACAATCACAATGGTGGCTGGAGGGTCTACATATAACAATGGTCACAAGTTTTAATTATCCTTTTTTAATCGTCTCATTGAAGGGGCCAACCCTACAGCCTATCTAAAGCATCTCAAAACTATGGGCACAGGAGTTATTTATAGCCTGAAATGCCTCAACAGTCATCTGCAAAGCCTTGCTGCTGAACCAATGCTAAAGGTCCTAGGAACAAAACTGATTCTAGTCCTAAACTACAGCCATCTAGTCTTTCCTGGTGCAACTAATGAACCTCCATATTTTAGCATTAAAAAACTCTTTAATGGTCTTCAGCAAATCAGAAGGTAGACGCTAGGACTGAACCGAGGAATCGGGAGAATGGATCTTAAATGCCAAGTGGGCTTATTAAAATACTACATCAGGACCTGTAGAACCTAGAACACACTCAAAGCATATACAAATATTAAGCGGAGAGGGCTCCCCATGGCAAGCACACCTAGCAGAGACAACTAATAACTTGAAAATCGAGGACACCAATCTACACTGCCTGGACATACCTCTTTCATCCTGGAAAAGGGCAGTGAATGCGCAGGTCAAGAAAATCTCCTTTGAACTGAACACTGCAAGTGTCCATGGCAGCCCTGTTTCTGAGGCACTGGATGCCTCCCGTATGCCATGGAAAGCCAAGCCCTACTTACACCAAGGCCTCACAGCTCACACATTCAGGAAAATCATATACATGCACTACCAATCATGGTGTTCAACCTTTATTGGGCAAGGCAGGAGGAGACAATATCCTGTAGACTCTGTAACTACCGCAGATAATCCTGGCTTCACTTACTGTGCTGATGGCCCAAACTCGCAAGTGATCGTCCCCACCTGTTAGTCCGCTCATTCCGTACCAATGGAATAAGAACCTGTAGAAAAGCCTCAGACCTGTGTTTCTTCGATAACACTCCAACAACCCTAGCAAGACTGAAGAAATTCACTGATTCGATCTGCACCCCTACAGTCACACCTGGGTGACACTGGTCCAGACTCAAAGTGACTCATGCCCTTTCTTTCTTTCCTGGGGACCATATCCCCAGGATGCCCTCTCGCCCCCTTTCCCTTGCACCAGGACTTTTTTGAAGAACGAATGCACCCCGCGCGCATTATAGGGCCTATGCAAAGACAATTTGACCCTTGCTGCTTGTCAGGTCACGCTACGAGCAATTTGCACTTTCTGGTCTGCTGCTTCAACTCTTTGAACAATCTTTATTTAATAAAATCTTATCATAAACAATATTGACGTGTTAGCGGTATATCAAGAAGAGTTAATATGCATACTGCTCGATCGTAATGCTATTTCTTTTAAAGTTGACTGCGATGTCATTTCTTTTAAGAAGTAGTGCTGACTGTTTTAATACGACTTTAATGATTTGTATACTTGTATCTAGGAAACACTGTGTTTGTTGTTTCATGTAATGATTTTACGTAATTGATCATGCATAAACTCATTCATTCATTCACTTTGTAACATAGAATTATGATGTGTTAAGATCAATTCTTTTTTTGATTAAGCTGTGCCAAATTAATGTCACTGATGAGAGGTGGAAAGATACTTTATTCACAACGTGAGAGGTGAAATTGTTTCTGAGAGATATATGTGCCAAAATGATGTTAGTGTTGATAGATGATAAGAGACTATATGGAAATTGTATATGTATTAATGTAGTTTGATGTATTTTTCCAGCCACATCTGTGTCACCTTCTGATTGACAGAAACCCAGTCAATATATCTGTTATACCGACGAAGGCATGAAAAATAAGACAGCAGAAACTATGACATTATAGTCGATAAAGGCTGGAAGATGAGGAGTCATTCGAAGATGTATTGTTACAGACTCTACAGATGGTGAAAATAGTGACTTCTGGACTCTGAGTTGGAATCCCACCATTATGTATTATGAGCCATAAAATAGCTTAGGATGGATGAATGAAAGATTGTAAGTTTTTAGTTTTAGGAGAGTCATTGTGGGGCCGGGTGTGTCAAAGCTCTATATGATTGTTAGTATTTGAAATAAATTACTCTTGTGATCTCAGGTATAATATTACACTATTTGCACTTTGAGGTGCACATTCCGAGTTTTGGCAGTATATTTACCGCTGCAGTGGAGGTGGCGGTCTCACCGCCACAATCCCGGCAGTAAAGACCGCCACATTACGAATGTGGCGGCTTGGCCGAAGCCAAACTGCAACAACGCTGCCAGCCCTGACGGTATGGGCGGACCACCGCGGCTGGCGGTGAGCTCCTCTGGGCCGGTGGCATGCCTAAGACCACCGGCCGCAGTATATGGCAGCAAACCGCTATGCTTTTCACAGTGGTCACCCTGCCATGAAAACCCTTGCGTAAAGCCCCCAGTGACAGGAATCCTCATTCCTGTCGTTGGCACATGCACCCCCACTTCTCTGCACACATACTGACACACACACCCTATCCTCCGCACACATACAGACACATCCCCTCACTCCTCTGCACACATACAGACACACATACATGCTTGCACATCCATTCTGACACACACACATTCTCACACAAATACACGCACAGACCACACACATGCACTTATGTCCCCCACGCCCACCTTCGGTTGGGCCACCTACCTGTCTGGGCCAGACAGCAGCCCACATCGAGGTGGTCGCCCAGGAGGGAGTTGATGTCGGCAGTTCGAACTGCCAATGCTGCACAGCTGTGCAAGGACCGCCGTGTTGTATTATTACTTGTAACATGGGGGCTGAGTCCGTGTGGCGTGGCGGTGCTGGTAGTGGGACCACCTCTTCCTCACCGTCGGGCTGGCCAGCGGTGGCAGTTTTTGGCCGGATTTTTGGCAGTCTACTGTGTGTGCTCGTTATACAGCGATCAGGAGACTGCCATCATTGGCGGTATATTTCGGCGGCACCCAGCACAGCGGTCTTTCCGAAATACCACCAAAGTCATAATCAGCACCTGAGAGTGAACAGTTTCCATACAGTTGTTGTTCAGTGTGATAGGCAGTGCTTAATTTGAGCTGATCATTGCCGTTCGGGGCTCCTGGCACCCACTTTTGTGGACCAACAATTATTTCTCCTCATCAAACATTTCCTTAGAGCAGGTGAGGGAAATACATACAACATGATAAGATGGAGGAAGAGAGAAACAGAAAATCTGTCACCAAGGAAGAATGCAGAAAACTGTAGGAGTGAAGTTATGTGGCAAGGAGTGCCTGGAAGCAAATTAAAGAGACTCAAGGTGGATTTAGGACTATTCATCCTTAGTATTTGGCTGACTAAGCAACACTTTGGGCACCAGCACTTATTTTTTTGACAAATAAGCACTGGTGATAGGGCTCTATTTTTGGCCTGATTTCTCCTTGTGGTGCCCACGAGGAGCAGGAACACCACCAACAAATGATAAACATATTGTGGAGGGTTGCCATGAATGCATTTCCCCCTGAAATGTTGCAAAGCAGCTCTAAGTTTCTGAGCTCATTGAAATCATAACCCCCAGACGAGGTTGCATTAGTTTTAAATCACTCTGAGCTGAAACATTGTGCTCTTCACCTCAGGAGGGCAGGGACCCCTAGTGGTTGGTCCTATGGCTACATGTTGTGGCCTGAAACTGTAAAAGAAAGAGTCTAACTCATGGGTGGGATGGTTTATGAAATAATATATTGAAAATACTTGATTGACAGTACTTACATTAACAATCAAAATCTTTAAGCATGATTATAAATTTTTTTTTAAAAAGGGATTCTAACATGTGATTTTTATTTTTATTAATGTAGCACGTCGGCAAAGCCCATAGGTTTGCCTGATACTTGTTTGACCCCTTCACAAACCCAGTAGGCCTGCCTTATAAATGAGGACACCTCCTTTTTGCATGTTCTTACATCTGGTGTAGGTGGAGGGTATTGTGATTACAGGGTTCAGTATGGGCGAACTGTGGTATAAGGGTGTCACCAAAGATTTTTCCATCTGTCTAAATGTACATATTTGTATTTGAATGCCAGTATTTAGTAGTGCATGTGTGTGTGTGTGTGTGGGGGGGGGGCTGTAATAAATTTACTTTTCCTATTTAAACAAAAAAAGCACTGACTGGGCAACATTTATTAAGTGTTGTTGTTGTGTATCCTACTTCCCCTGAAGAGGTATTGGACTGCTCTGTTTCGCTATGATGAGAGGGTCAATTGCTACACTGTAAGGAGACAATTGTGAACCTATTACTTGTGAAGAACCCACATCTTTCGCAACTAATACCTCAACTTATTACATGACGGATGCAGCAGCTAAGCACATTTCTAGTATAAAAGACATGCTCATGTCCTATAGATACAAAGACTGGCAAAAAAGCAGCATTGTGAAGCCATATAGGGTACCTTCCCCTGACATACTGATTTATTAAAAATACATAACATATAATTCTCATTATCCATTATATGTGCCAGTGTGATTATGCAATAAACATTCTTTAGGACTTATCCATCTTATAAATAATTGCCTATTGGAAAACACATGTGCAATCAACCACAGTAGCAAGACACTATCTGGTTGCTTGTCACTTTAATGAAATGCAGAACAGTAGAAGTATACTGTGGTTGATAGGATTCAACCTAGAAAAATGGGCAGCAGTTGGGCATTGAGACAGAGACATCTTGAATCAAAGTATAACATTGAGGTATGCACCCTTTTCCCAGAGGCCTCAATATAGAAGAAGAGTTGACTCTCCATTTAGGATAGTCATTTCGCACTTGCAATTCTTTTTATTACTGAAACTTAATAATTTCTTAGGTTTAACCTGTATATGAGTTATCAATGTGCACTCATTCTAGACCGGTGTATGAAATTTGTTGGGATTTTTCTGTTCTGTATCTCAAAAAGGAGCATGACATAAAGACTGAAAAGTTGGGTGTTAGCTTGAATTAATTTCTTCTTCAGATCAAAACTTGTGTGCCCACTTGGGCTATATATGTAGATAATGAAAATTTTATTCTATGATATTTGACTGACGCACTGACACATGAGCCCAAATGGAATTTATTTGTGCACCTGCCAGTTCACATGCAGCCTTTTTTCCTTTGACTTAATTGAAGTTAATTCAAGTTACTGATTTAAAGATCATTTTTAAGCTATTCAACAATTTCCCATGCACAGTATGGCATAGAAACAGCAACTATCACATACGATCCAAGATGGTGACTGATTTTGCAACCATGTATTCCTAGTGAACAGTTGCTTTCTTTGTTTCTGCCCTATTTCTCATACTTTGTATTGTAAAATGCTACCCATGAGCAAGGTTACATGTTGACATGTTGGATGTAAAAAGTGTTCTATCTGCATTTCCTGAGTATGTGTGGCCTCCTTTTGGATTTGTTTAGAAGCTGGTGGTGGTATATATTCTGCATACCTCACACACATCACATTCACCAGCACTGTGAGGCCTACAAGGGGGAAGGGGGAGGAAATGAGGCATTATATATAGGCTCACCATTGGAGCTGCTTGACAACCTGTTCCATTCTGCATCCAATTAAAGCCTAGCGCCTGGGGAGAATTGAACGCTTCTCATCTGTCGATAGTTACTGGCCCCTACATCATCTTTGAAGAAGGTAGGAAAGTGGGCTCCAGCTCGCAGCCAAAATTATAGTAATCCTCTCCACCCGAGCAATTATTCAACATAAGAATTATTGACAGGTTTGAAGCGCGTCCATACAAACAAAGGGGCACACGGTAACTGATACTCCTTGAATGCAGCAGTCAATGACAACCTGCATTCCATGACGTGCCATCAATTAAGTGCCACATCACCACACAGGGATAAGGTGTAGTGAATCCTAGTCTGTTTTAATGGGATAACAGGAGTTAGCTTAGCCTCTGGCTTGCAGACTTGTGCCCTGTCACCTCGTGACTTTTAACCTACTTAGCTTGCTCTGTCTTAGCCTATTTAATTATTTAACTCTTCTAAGATGGCTGCCTTGTTTATAGTTAGGCCACTTGTTATGCTTTGCATTATCAGTGCCACCCTGCTAAGGTGTCAAAATCAAGCAACAAAGACAAACAAACAGTAGGTGTTCACACTTAGGGATTTTCCCTCTCTAAACTTTTGAGGGATTGTTTATATTAATTGCAGTCCCAAGCATGTCTGTTATCTATTGTTTGGGAACACACCTACGTCAGGGGTCCTGGTAGATCTGTATAAATACATCCCACTTTAGACAGATAATCAGAGGGATTCCGACCAGAGGGCATCACCACCACCGCTGATATAGATGCTGCACGTCGTCTTGATGCTGACCCAGTCTTCGTGTCCCTACGGAGTCTGAGATAGAGACCTTATTCCAAGGTAACGAGGGTTGTGGGCTCCTCTCAAGGACTTGGCATTGGCAGATTAGGTTTAGTAAACCCAGCTCTCCTTTAGGTAGGAGGTTAGGCCTCTCACATTAGGGTATTAAGGCATATTACATCTCGTATGTCTTTTTTATGCATTGCAAGATGGTGGGGTTCTTTGTAATAATGACTCTCTTCTTCACAATTCTGTTTCTTGCATTATTCATTATCCTAATAATTGCAGCCCATGCAACATATCACAAACTGCAGTTGTGTTAAATAAAAACTATTGAAGCCTTACTGCATCTTTGTCATTGCCTATGTTTGTATGAGACATGACATATCTGTGAGAAAGGGGTAATCTCCGTTTAACCACGACACTCCCTGAGATGTCCTATTCCCGAGTCCATGCATAAAGGCTGACACCAATCACCCTTTACTATTGTGTTTCTGGTGAGGTGCTGCTAGTGAGCCGGTAAGGTTGGGACAACAGTTGCGACGTGTTGTAGGATAGGCATAGTCGTCTACAAGTACTGTCATCCTTTAACCATCAGTCTTGCTTAAAGCAAGAGTCCAAACTACGACATGGCGCCACCAACGATGTTGTTTAGGCATTAATTTACAGATTCCCATACTATCACTGTCTCACAGATTATACGGAGACGTCCGTGGTCTTTGGGAAATTCCTCTCAGCTGAAAATGTAACACCTGATTAAGGTGTAGGTTGTTCGAGCTCGAACTAATAAAAGGACTTATACCCCTCATTTTGGTGTTCCGTTTTTCTAAACAAAAATAGCTGCTGACATTGACATTCCTGAAAATGCTAAATATGCACTAACACAACATTTATTAACACATGGCCTTACAGATGAGGGCGGGGATGTTACTCTTATAATAGAAGCTAATGAAGCATACCAAACAGAAACATTTTACTGTTGGGTCACCTTTCCTGAGGTAGACCAAAGAACACACAAATTTCACACGTAAGAAATTGCAAACGTACCTTCACGGTACCGAGCATACCAGTATCATGAAATATCGCTCACATACCAAGAGCACCAGAGCTGGTTTGAAGGCGCCCTACCACATGTACTACAAAGAGTGAGGTTAGGTCCCTTAAGTAATGATGGACCAACGTGGTCTATGTTTGCCACATACACACCTCACCCAGGCATACAAATATGCCAATAGCAGATCTGCGAGATTTATATAATGAATTAGTGACATTATATAGACGATTAGTTCAGTTCATAATGCGAACGTTGAACACAACACCAGCGCGTCCAGCACCGCCAGCAACTGGTGGTTATGAATTGGTTACTGAGATTAACCCACAAACAGTGCATACTATCATGGGTAAAGTACCTGCGGAACGGGAAAAAATACCGTTCTGGATTGCCCAGAAAACTAATCAGCTGGAAGCTGTGTTTCCGCATACGGGACCACAGGAAAAACATAGACTGCTCACTATGGGGATCATTACGACCTTGGCGGTATAAGGCGCTTACCGCTGTGCAGAAGACCGCCAATACACCGCCGCGGTCGACCGCCACAGCTATTATGACACACATCTCGGTATCCGCCGAAATTCAGACACCCACACAACACCGCCACACCAAAGGTCAGCGATAAACATGCGGAAACAAATCCTCCACCTCCACGCCAACAGAGACACGCCCATGCCATTACGACCCACGAATCCACGTGGCGGTCTTTCAACCGCGGTATTCCATTGGCGGTACACACCGCCACGCTCAAAATACACACACATCTCCAAAACACCGCCACATTGGACATTTCGAAATACACACACCTGATACACATACACACACCACTCCCACACACCCATTACAATATAAAACACACACCCACATCACCCATAAACCCCTACGACCACAATTTCTGAGAGAAGGCCAGAGAGAGACAGCGCAGAATAGAGAACCCCATCACACAGAGGCACACTACACCATCACCCACACAACACCCACGCACAAAACACCACATACCACAACACTCACCACACTCATCAACACATACACCACCCCACACATCACACACACCACCCCATGGCACGCCAAAGACACCCCCGCTTCTCTGAGGAGGAGCTCAGGGTCATGGTCGAGGAAATCCTACGGGTAGAGCCACAGCTATTTGGAGCACAGGTACAGCACACATCCATAGCCAGGAAGATGGAGCTATGGCAAATAATAGTCGACAGGGTCCACGCTGTGGGACAGCATCCAAGAAATAGGGAGGACATCAG
Source organism: Pleurodeles waltl (assembly GCF_031143425.1). Taxonomy (NCBI): domain Eukaryota; kingdom Metazoa; phylum Chordata; class Amphibia; order Caudata; family Salamandridae; genus Pleurodeles; species Pleurodeles waltl. The sequence continues at coordinate 500,949,417 of NC_090445.1, forward strand.
GAAGAAGTGGAACGACCTACGGGGGAAGGTGCGTTCCACGGTATCCAGGCACCACATTGCAGTACAGCGGACTGGCGGCGGACCCCCACCTCCTCCCCCACAACTAACAACATGGGAGGAGCAAGTCTTGTCCATCTTGCATCCTGAGGGCCTCGCAGGAGTCATTGGCGGAACGGACACTGGTAAGTAAAATTTCAACTATCATCTCCCCCACCCTATCTGCATGCTATCACACACCCCCACCCCCACACCCTCTCCTATCACTCCAAATCCTCACCTATCTACCCATGACACCAACCACCCATCCCAACCCCAAAACCTGCATGACCTAACTAAGCATGGATACCATCACTAAAGCATGCCCACTGCACAGACCCACAACACCCCCCAACTATCACCACACAAGCCCCCACACAGGAATGCCTGCACTGGGGTACACACACACCCAAACATTGCACATCATGAAACACACACATGCAATAATCATGTACTCATACCCCCGCAGGAACCCGAAGGAACGTCACCATACCAGAGGGTCCAGACAACACCACTCCACCCCCAGAAGAGGCCCACAGTGACGACAGCAACTCTGCCCCACTGGATCTTGATGACCAGCCCGGACCATCGTGGGCCATCGTGGGCCTCAGGACAGTCGGTTCCCCTTGCCCTGCCACAGCCCAACACCGAACTGCCACCCTCTGGGAACACCAGCACAGCACCCACCCAGCGGGCCCAAACCTCCCTACCCAGGACAGGACAATCAGCGGTGTGTCCACCACTACAGGGCACCCAGGGTAACCCACCACCCCAACATCAACAGGGACCTGGGGGCAGTGGTAGTGGGCACACGGTCTAGGGGACGGAGGCACAGGAACACAGAGGAACTGGGAGGGCTGCTGTGCGACAGAGGGAGGACAGGCCAAGGGAACCTACTCTCAACGAGGCCTTCTCCTCCATCATGGGAGCATACCACCACTCCCAGGAGATGATGGCAACGGTGTAGGGGTGCTGACGGACATTCAAAAGACCTTGAGGGACACCGTGGCACTCCAAGGGGCCCCTGACACTAGCCACGACGATGAAATGCCCACCACCTCCGTGGGCGCTAGTGGACCGGAGGCACCGCCACAGGACCAACACACCAGCACCCCATCCCCTGCAGGCGGACAACCACCACGCAAGCGGGCCCTGAGATCCAGGAACAGGACAGAGCAAGATGGCAAGACCCCCGCCAGGAAATAAGACCAGCCTGATCGTCCTCCCATTGTCCCACTTTGTTACCCTGTCCAAATCGGAACTGCCCCAGCTCCACTTCCAATGGCCAGATGTGCAATGCACCTGTGAGACTAATAGACTGGACTCTGCCATGGACATTCCTCCACCATCACCCATACCCATTTCACAACCCCCCTTCATTGTTATGCACTCAAATAAACACCCTTGAAACACTAATAAAACTGGAGTCAGTCAATGATTGTGAACTTTGTATTGTCAATTACAGTGTTAAAAAAGGTTACCCATTGGAAGGCCAACATACCAATGTCACACATCACAAGCCTTTCAAGGGTGCAAGCTGTTGACACGTAGGTTACCACATTAGTGAAACTGAAATGGAAGGGGACAACTCAGTTAACAAATAGGGAGTGAAATGTAGGTACAGGATAGAGGTAGACGTGTGAAAGTTAATATTATGTGAAACCTGAAAATGTACTCACCTGTGTCTCACTGAAAATATTGCTGTATGACTGACTCCCTGTTGTCGTTTTCATCTTCATCAGCTTCCTCCTCATCACTGTCCACAGGCTCCACAGGCTCCCCCGCTGCAACAACACCGTCACCTGGATCATCCTCCTGCAGAAAAGGCACCTGGCGTCGCAATGCCAAGTTATGGAGCATGGAGCAGGCGATGATGATGTCGCACACCTTCTTCGGTGAGTAGAATAGGGATCCACCAGTCATATGGAGGCACCTGAACCTGGCCTTCAGGAGGCCGAAGGTCCGCTCGATCACCCTCCTAGTCCGCCCATGGGCCTCATTGTACCGTTCCTCTGCCCTGGTCCTGGGATTCCTCACTGGGGTCAATAGCCATGACAGGTTGGGGTAACCAGAGTCCCCGAATAGCCATACACGGTGCCTCTGGAGTTCACCCATCATATCAGGGATGCTGCTATTCCGCAGGATGTAGGCGTCATGCACTGAGCCAGGGAACATAGCATTTACCTGCGAGATGTACTGGTCTGCCAAACAGACCATCTGGACATTCATGAAATGATAACTCTTCCTGTTTCTGTACACCTGTTCATTCCTGCGGGGGGGAACAGAGCTACATGGGTCCCATCAATGGCACCTATGATGTTGGGGATATGTCCAAGGGCATAGAAATCACCTTTCACTGTAGGCAAATCCTCCACCTCAGGGAAAATGATGTATCTCCTTATGTGTTTCAGCAGTGCAGACAACACTCTGGACAAGACGTTGGAAAACATAGGCTGGGACATCCCTGATGCCATGGCCACTGTTGTCTGAAAAGACCCACTTGCAAGTAAATGGAGCACTGGCAGCACCTGCACGTCAGGAGGGATTCCAGTCGGATGGCGCATTGGTGACATCAGGTCTGGCTCCAACTGGGTACATAGTCCTGGATTGTGGCACGGTCAAACCGGTAGGTCACGATTACATGTCGCTCTTCCATAGTCAACAGGTCCACCAGTGGTCGGTACACCGGTGGATTCCGCCATCTTCCAATATGTCCCAACTGACGGTGCCTAAGAAGGACAACAGCGAAGAAACTGTCAGCATTCCTCCAGGTATGTACCCACAGTCACACACAAGACTACAACAGACAATTAACCCATCCGGGAAAGTTTTTGAGTGTTGGCCTCGGTATGTGTGACGCAGTAGTAATTGAAGCCATGTGGGCCCCTGAAATGGCAGCTGCCTGACCTCTAAACTGGGACAATGGAATTGTGGGGTAACTGCGCTGGCGTTGGACACCGTCGTGGTAGGCGGTCGTAGAGCACGGCGCAATGCTGCATTGGTTAACATTGGACCCTATGGGTCCCAGGAGCCAATGAACAGGTGCGCTGGTGGTGATGATGCGCCCCACCGCGGACGTCACCGCCGTGGACGTCACCACCATTTTCTATCTCTTCAATCACTAGATACCTGACCTTCGACAGGAGAGGACCTACACTGCTAGTGCTGCTGTGACCTCGGTCTGGAAGCGACGATGGCTGCTGCGTCTGGGGAAAGGGCCCCTGCCTTCACTGCACAGGAGTTGGAGAAACTTGTGGATGGGGTCCTCCCCCAGTACACGCTACTCTACGGTCCTCCAGACAAACAGGTTAGTACACAGGGAGCACGTTGTATGGGCTAGGCTTGGGTGGCGAGGGCTGGGTGGATGAGGGAAGGGGGAAGAGTACATAGAACAGTTATGCATGGGTATGAATGGGCCACAGGGATAGAGTTGGGAGGGGGCCAATCACAACGACGGTGCAGTAGGTAATGACTGTCCTCTTTCCTTGTGCATGTCATATAGGTCAGTGCCCACCAGAAGAGGGACATTTGGCGTGCCATCGCCAAGGAAGTCCAGACCCTGGAGGCCCACCAGAGACGGGGCACCCACTGCCGTAAGAGATGGGAGGACATTCGCCGCTGCAGCAAGAAGACGGCGGAGGCTCAGCTGGGGATGGCCTCCCAACGTGGGAGGGGTGCCCGTCGCACCATGACCCCCCTGATGTTCCGGATCCTGGCGGTGGCCTACCCGGAGTTGGATGGGCGCTTAAGGACATCACAGCAGACACAAGGGGGTGAGTACTACCTCATCATATGGACTTTGCGTGCAGTGGAGGTGTCTGGGTGGGGGTGGTGGGTTGTGGGTGTCCCTAGGCCAGGGCGAGTTAGGTAGGCAAGGCCCCTCCGTTATGTAGGCCATGTGACACTCTACCCCAGCTCAAAACAGAGGCAAGTTGATGTATAGTTGCCCCTTTGCCATCCATGTGGGCAGATTACTATCATTGCCATGTAGGCCATATCCCAGAAATAGCATTTGCAGAGGTCAGGAGCACGGCGTAATGCATGGGGCTGCTGCGTCTGTCTTGTCCGCCAACGGTAGCGGTATGCCATGCACTAAAACTCTCTTTCTTCTGTCTCCCCCCTTTTCCTGCTCTCCCTGTCCTTTTGTACATCAGCATCAACAGGCGGAGGTAGAGTGGCACCGGAGCACGAGGGAGCTGCATCCCACATGGCCATGGAGGGCCACACCACAGACTCTGAATTCACCAGTGGGACGGAGAGCGAGCGGAGCTTCACGTCGGCCACCAGATCACCAACCAGCGACACGGACTTGTCCGCCGATGGGAGCTCCCCTGTGGTGGCGGTACCATCTGTGCTCCCCACTTCTACAGGTACAGCCGCCACCTCCCCTACCAGCACCGCCCTCCCAGCAGCCCCTCAGCGTGTGTCCCGTGCCCGCTCACCCAGGAGGGTGGGCATAACCTTCGCCCCAGGCACCTCAGGCCCTGCCCCAGTAACGCCTGCTGCCCTCAGTGAGGAGGCCATTGACCTCCTCAGGTCACTCACTGTTGGGCAGTCTACCATTGTGAATGCCATCCAGGGTGTAGAACGAGAGTTTGAAACACAGTAATGCATTCCTGGAAGGCATTCATTCTGGTCAGGATGTCCTTCAGCGAACCCTGCAATCTCTGGCTTCAGCACTGATGGCAGCCATTGTCCCTGTGTCCAGTCTCCCCCCTCCAACTTCCTCCACCCAGACCCAATCCCCTGTACCCCAGCCCATCCCAAGCACACCTACAGACCAGCATGCACACAAGTCAACACCCAAAAGTAGCTCAAGCAAACATAGGCACTCACACAAGCATCACACCAATACAGACACAGCAACATCCACTGTCTCCACTGTGTCCCCCTCCTCCTCTTCTCCCTCCTCCCTCCCAGTGTCGTCTACACACACACCTGCATGCACCACATCTACAGGCACTAGGACTCGCACCAGAACACCCAGAACCACAAGCCGCTCACCTGCACTCACCACCTCCACTTACACGTCCCCTGTGTCCTCTCCCAGTGTGTCTGTGACGCCCCCTCCCAAAGTACACAAACGCCGGCAATCACTCACCCAACATCCATCCACCTCACGACAGCCTCCAGTACCTGCACCTGCACCCAAAACACCTAAAGTGACACCTCCTACAACCACCTCCTCTACCTCCACTCCCAGACCCCCTCCAACTACCCATCCCAGTGTCCGTCAGAAACTGTCCCTCTGTCAAATTGACCTGTTTGCCCCCATCCCCCCCTCCAGTGCATCACCCTCCAGTTCATCAGTCCCCTCGTAGCGCCTCAGCCAAAAAGCCTCCAGTACCAGTGGTGCGTGTTCCAGGTTTTTGGAGTGCCCCGTCCACCGGGGCAGGCGGTAGGACCCGGAGCCAAGGCACTGTCAGCCCACCCCCTGTAAAGGCACCGAAATTGGAGAGTGGACGACGGGACCGTGTCAAGACTCCTGGTGGGACAACAAGTGAAATGGGATCGAAGGCGATTGGTGAGTCAGCTGTAACTCCAAAGAAGGTGGGGAAGGTTCCGAGGAAGTCTGCCCAGCCTGTTGTGAGTGTCATGGCGGAGAAGTGCGCCATCATGTCCGGCGGTCCAGACACAACCGCCAGCACCGTCGTTACTGGTCAAGAGACCACCGCCAGAGTCATTGCCCAGGAGGGCCCAAGTATCGTTACTGGTCAAGAGACCACCGCCAGAGTCAGTGCCCAGGAGGGCCCAAGTATCGTTACTGGTCAGGAGACCACCGCCAGAGTCAGTGGCCAGGAGGGCCCAAGTATCGTTACTGGTGAGGAGACCACCGCCAGAGTCAGTGCCCAGGAGGGCCCAAGTATCGTTACTGGTCAGGAGACCACCGCCAGAGTCAGTGCCCAGGAGGGCCCAAGTATCGTTACTGGTCAGGAGACCACCGCCGGAGTCAGTGCCCAGGAGGGACCAGGATCCCACAGCCCCGCTGGGCGATGATGGAACATCAAGCCACACCCCAATGTCCAGTGTGAAGTTCGTCATGCCACACCCCAATGTCCAGTGTGAAGTTCGTCATGCCACACCCCAATGTCCAGTGTGGAGTTCGTCATGCCACACCCCAATGTCCAGTGTGGAGTTCGTCATGCCACACACCAATGTCAGTATCTGAACCGCCATCTCAGGCTACCGCTGAACAGTCCATAGCCAACCATGGCAAAGCACCGCTGAACAAGGCCAAGACCGCCGTGGTGAAGACCGCTGAACAAGGCCAAGACCGCCATGGCAAAGCACCGCTGAACAGTCCATAGCCAGCCATGGCAAAGCACAGCTGAACAGTCCATAGACAGCCATGGCAAAGCACCGCTGAACAAGGCCAAGACCGCCATGGTGAAGACCGCTGAACAAGGCCAAGACCGCCATGGCAAAGCACCGCTGAACAGTCCATAGCCAGCCATGGCAAAGCACCGCTGAACAAGGCCAAGACCGCCATGGTGAAGACCGCTGAACAAGGCCAAGACCGCCATGGTGAAGACCGCTGAACAAGGCCAAGACCGCCATGGCAAAGCACCGCTGAACAATCCATAGCCAGCCATGGCAAAGCACCGCTGAACAAGGCCAAGACCGCCATGGTGAAGACCGCTGAACAAGGCCAAGACCGCCATGGCAAAGCACCGCTGAACAGTCCATAGCCAGCCATGGCAAAGCACCGCTGAACAAGGCCAAGACCGCCATGGTGAAGACCGCTGAACAAGGCCAAGACCGCCATGGTGAAGACCGCTGAACAAGGCCAAGACCGCCATGGCAAAGCACCGCTGAACAATCCATAGCCAGCCATGGCAAAGCACCGCTGAACAAGGCCAAGACCGCCATGGTGAAGACCTCTGATCAGGGCAAACACCGTGTGGGTATGAATAGGCCGCCACATCAGGCATCCTTCTCCCATGTGCAGCTGGGACAGTGACAGGACAGGAACTTTCACGGGGAGACTCATCCAGTCTTGCCACCAGTCCCACCCAGTACCAGTTGAGAACTGCATCTACTTGCGTCAATGTGGCTTTGCACTCCCCAGGATGGTCCAGTGGGCAACCCACCCACTGTAAAGACTTGAGAGACTGTGGCTTTGCACTCCCCAGGATGGTCCAGTGGGCAAGCCACCCACTGTATAGACTTGAGAGACTGTGGCTTTGCACTCCCCAGGATGGTCCAGTGGGCAAGCCACCCACTGTAGAGACTTGAGAGACTGTGGCTTTGCACTCCCCAGGATGGCATAAATGGGCATTCGCCCAGGCATTTTTGGACTGTTGGTGCACAGACATTGTTGTGTACATATCTGCACTACTTCTTGTATTGTATATATAAATATGACAGATTTCGAGATATGATTCAGTATATTTTTATATGACATGTATATTGGCACATTACAATATTTGAACGGATCTTGCTTTGTCTTTGCATTCTTCCGGGGGGATTGTGGGTTGTTCATGTGATATTTTTGACTGCATTGGTGTGTATGTTGTAATATGCGAGGGTGGGGGTGTTTGGTGGGTGTCCCCCTAACTTTTGCCTCCCCCCTCCCCGTGTCGTAGATGCAGTACTCACCAGTATGTTCTGCGCCTAAGTCGCTGTTGTTCGTAGAGGAGCAGAAAGACAAGGGCAGGTAGTATTTGGAGTTCCGGCTCCATGGAGTCGTCGTTCCTCGTGGAGTGTGTTGAGGTGAGCGTTTTCCCATAGCGAAGGCTGTTTCCGCCGTGTTTTTATCCACGGTGAATCCGCCCCGGAAAAGGTGGCGAATTGGTGTGTTGTAATAGTGTGGGCGGTACATTGTCTCCCGCCTGTCTGTTGGGGTGACCGCCACGCTGTTTGTCTTTACCGCCGTGGCGGGCGAAGTGTTAAAGTGGCTGTCTTTGTTGGCGGTTACCGCCAGGGTCGTAATTCCCTTTTTTTGTCCGCCGGCCTGTATGCGGTATTTCCGCAGCTTCAACACCGTCCGCCAGGGTCGTCATGACCACCTATATGCTTGCCCTTTGGGATGGTTCCTTCGGTGGATGACTGCGCCACATGGAGTACAGTCTTCGCTGCTGTATACACTACCACACGTGGTACCCTGACACTGGACAAGTTACCGGAAGTGTTAAAATAAATACCAAATGAGCACAGGGCTGCACCAGCCTTGGATTTGGGGATGAAATTAATGCGTAACTTTGACGCGGTTTCCTCAATAATACTCAGTAACTTTAAAGGGAAAGCGGTAGCACTGGCAATACTCCAGCGTCTCCGGGAAACTCCACACCAGGAACAAGAGAGCCAGGTACCGAAAATTATTTCCGATACCTATACTAGTATAGGGCGGGATAGTTTGGGAGCCAAGCCAAAGAAATTGGAGTTACAAGGTACCACCCATAAGGGAGGTACTAAGCAGGTACAAGAGGGCTCTAAGAAGCACTGGGACAAACAAAAAGATATTAAAGATAGAAGAAATAAGAGAGCTGATTCTCCACACCCGGAGAACTCCGAAAGGAGATACAATCTCAGAAATAGGGAGAACATTAAAACTCCAGACAGATATACTGATTCACGTCCCTCTCGTTCCTTTCAGGATGCACCGGATAGACGTAGCGAGAGAGGGGGCCGTCCAGATAGATGTGCTGAATATGTGAAACAAAAGAAAGACTCGCCGCAGTCTACCGTTAAAAAAGAAGAAAAGACTCCTTATCAAAAGCCACAGTTTAAAATGAAAAAGGTGGCAGCACTGACAGCTAAAAATGCCAGAATACTTGAGAACACTGTTGAGGAACAAGACGTGGGCAGTGACTCTGTTATACTGTAGAGCGCAGCAGAGGTCACAATATGTCACCAGAGTCTGAAAGATCATCTGGATGTGACAGCAACTAGCGATTTCATCGCAGTTGAAACAGTGGACGGCCCCGTTCTCCCCCCTACAGGGTTTATGATTTAAAAATTCAGATAGAGGGAGACGTGGAGCACACCATTAGTGTGATATTTTGGGATGAACTTACTAGTGATATCCTATTGGCCGAAAGAGACTGCCCACCTGAGCACATCCTTAAGCTCCCGCATGGGGAAGATGTCATTTTGCCTTCTTTCTCTGATCTTGTTCAGGAAGCAGAAAAAGAAGCCTATGCTGCTGAATGGGCTTTAGCGTAGGCACCTGCGTTATATCGCAATCATGGAGGTTGGGACAAGGAGTCTCCTTGTCATGTTATTCCCGTTAGGTCTACACCCCAACCGCAGCCACAATATCCTGTAAAACATGAAGCAAAAACTCCAGTGAGGGAGATCCTCACCCAACTTGAGTACCAGGGAGTAATTGAGCCCTGTACATCTGCAATGAATAATCCGTTATTCCCCGTTGCAAAGTCAGACCATTCATACAGATCAGTCATTGATTATAGACATTTAAATAGTCATACACGCACATATGCTATACAAAATTCCTATAGCACAGTACTAATAAACAATATAGTGCATAAAAGTTATAAGACGACATTAGATATATCTAATGGCTTTTTCTGCCAGTACTTAGCACACGAAAGTAGGGACCTGAGTGCATTTTCATTTGGCTCTCAGAAACGCTTTTGTTGTTTACCTCAAGGCTATAAAAACAGCCCATGGCTATTTTCAGCTGTGTAACATGAATATTGCATGATATTGATTCTGAGGCATTATCCTACATGGATGACATATATCTCACAGACGACGACCTCGACATTCATCTTGCAAGGGTTGATCAGATCATTTTGGGATTTGCAGACCTCGGTTACAGATTCAACTTTAAGAAAAGCAAGATCGCCTTTCTCAGCGTATTATTCCTGGGATATGAGCTATCACACGAGGGAAAGAGCCTGGCCCGTACTTTCCAGAAAAATGTGCTCATCTGCACTCTCCTAACACACATAAGAAATTACAGTCATTACCATGTTTCTTTAATTTTGGCAGAATAGACATTCCAGATTATGCACAACGTATCAAACCACATTATGACTTGGTTCAGCCCAATTTTTCTAGCAGACACTGGACAATTGAACACACACGCATCCTTAGGGAAATACATGCTAGAAGCTAGAAGCTAAACATTTACACTCACGTAAAAATAAAACAAATTTGGTCATCAGAATAATTGCTGGTGGCATTGGATTTACCAATGTCTCCTTCAATGAGGGTGACATGGTACCCATAGCATATAAATAACATTTATTCTCCAATGCAGAACATCGTTTTGCACCCACAGAAAAGATTCTGACGGCAGTTCTGATGGCAGTCATAAAAGAGAGGCCACTTGCCCAGGGAAAACGTATTATTGTTGTCTCCCCGGTGCCGGGATTAGAGGCTGTCACCAAAGCAAGCGTCCCTAACGCTAAAGCATTACATCCACGTTGGATTCAATGGGCAACGTCTTTGACCGCCACTGATGTCGATAACATTTTTGATCCAAAACTTCAGACACAAGAGTTTCTCCATACGAACAAGAGTACCCCACTCCTCTAAATATCTTGCCGTTAGACAGATACCATACTGTCATATACACTGACGGTTCAGCACAACCAGCTGTAGGTACTAAACATCAATACTCTGCAGCTTGCGCAGCCGTGAGCAGAGTGATGGGAGATGGAGTCTTCCACCCACACAATACCTACACGCAGACCTTAGGGGACTGCACAGCCAGTTGGCTGAACTTAAAGCTCTTATACTAGCGCTCAAACATACAGAGCCAGGAAGCCTGATTTTAATAGTCTGTGACTCATATTACTGCGTTCAGTCATACAATGATTATCTCAATCAATGGAAGCTGAACGGGTTTAGAGACTCTAAAGGGAACACCATCAAACACAAAATATTGTGAGAGAGGGTGGCTTATCTTAAGGATAAGCTACCACGTGTCCATGTAGTACATACATTGGGCCGCCAACGTGTAGGAGTACATGTTACTGGCAATACATTGGCTGATGAAGCAGCCAAAGCAGCAGTAGCTACGGCTTCTGTGGCTGCAGTGACTCATTCACAAACGAGAATGGATAATCAAATACTGACTGCTGTGAAAGCTTCAGCTGCAGGAAAGCCCCTTCCGATGGAATACCTTACAAAGTATACTGACCATCAGTGCACAGAATGTTGCCTACGCAACAATTCCTTGGGTTGGAGATCGAGTGATCACCAACGAAGACCAGAGATTAAATCTAGTAAAAGCAGTGCATGAGGGTGTCGCTTCTGCACATGCTGGTATATCAGCCACGATAACACTCTTACAGAAATGCTTCTGGTGGCCTGGTCTATGCAGACGAACAAAAAACTATGTCCTTTGCTGTGACATTTGCCAGCAGATAAAGGGATCTAATATCAACCGACCACCGCAGACATCCCTCTTAGTGTCCAACAGGCCACTTCAGTGTGTGTACCTGGATCATTGTGGTCCCTTATAGCTTGATGGTGCATGCAAGTACATACTAGTCGCTGTAGATTCTTGTTCTAGATTCCTGTGGGTATGGCCACAGCGGCCGGCTGACACTTAGACTGTTATAAAAGAATTGCTGATCTTTATTGGTACATATGCAGTTGAAGCAATCCATTCGGACCAGGACCCTGCATTTGCCTCTAAGGCATTCAGGGAGACCATGGGGACGATGGGTGGTGAACTCCATTACTCCTCACCATGCCATCCCGAGGGAAATTCAGTTGTGGAGAGGCGGAATCGTGATCTAAAGCAGTCCTTAACAGCTCGAGTATTAGGTTCAGGCCACAGTTGGTTGTATCACCTATATGGGGTCCAGAGAGCACTGAATAATCTGCCAAGAAGGTCCTTGGGGGGACGCACTCCATTTGGGGTTCTCTTTGGGATACCTATGTATGTCCCAGATCTTGAGGCCTCTGGTACGGTGGCAGCATCAACACCATTTGATATAAATGAATGTCTCACTGTTTTATAGGAGCTTCAGCAATTTTGTGATGATAAATCATCTGCAAGTGCTGCCACCTTAGGAATAAGGGATTTAGCAAAAACTTCGACTGGCTGGATTCCTAAAGTTGGGGATCTGGTTTGTGAGAAGATCGATGTGAAGAAGTAATTCGGTCCATCATACAGAGCACCTGTACCGGTCTAGGGAATTCAAGGTACCAAGACTGTCTTCTTACCACCTTACTGTCTGGCTCTCGAATGAACAGATTTACCTCCATCGATGACATCAAATTACACCATGAGGCCGATCCTTCACAGTAGACCAAGAGGTCCCTTGGGTGGTTCCCGATCCCCACTCACTACCCAACAGGACATACATCTACATAGTAGAATGAACAATGCTACTACGGACTATGCAAAAATATCCAACGCTGTTCCAGATACCTCCTCAACCTTGGGGAGGGCAGAAAATGAACTCTTGCTAGTTCCTGCCACCACTTCAGTGACCACTCCTGTCCAAGATTTGACTGTTTTTTACACAAACACATCACAGACTAATGACACCATCTACCAAGAGCCTCCACGTGAAGTGGACCAAAGTACGGATAGTGCACCAGCTCCTGTGTTTGTAGAGAGTACCTCTGGCTATTTCATTGACATTGATGACTCATCCACTACTGTGATTGACACTGTTTCAACAAGACGTAAGCTGTATCAATGGCCTAAAAAGAACTATTTAATATACCCATGGAACTATTTATGGTTCTGTTTGACATTTTTTGCATTATTTTTATTGATTTGTGTTGTGACTGTTTTCTTTTTGCTCATAAATGTTCACCATATGCCTGATCGCTCCTCTGTTGAGCTTGTTGATGAAATTTTAACTCTACATCATTCCTCACTTAAGGTCCGAAGAGACTTGTCACCTGTAAATGTTACAACAATACTGATTTCTGATGGGATTGTGTGGGACAAAGTTCCATTTGATATATACGGGCCTACAGAAATTATTCAATTACCATACTTGTTCAAAATTTCAATGACAGATGTAATTACACCTGATGTTGTCTCTGATGATTGGGATGTCCAAACAGTTGACTCCATGCAAACTGAAATGAAGGACTATTCTGCATTTGAAAGTGATGATGTATATGAACATACAATGAATTGTGGTGAAATGTTCTGCTATAATAATTGGGGACATTACTACCTACACCGTGCCCATAGATACAGGCCAGTATTAAACTACACACAGTTGGAACACTGCTCTACACCACCGGTGGGGAGCCCAAAATACAATAGTGATACATTTACATATCTTTCTGAGCATGACACAAAAAAGCAGAGTCGTATCGTTTTAAAATACCTCCAGCACAAATTAGAAACATTTTGCTAACTGACATAAAACTGATTTATTCAGATCCCTTTGTTTCCCGGCCTCGCAGTTGAAGGTTACGAATACTGGAAGAGCACTATTGACTTGAAAAGTGTATGGGGAACACAAGATTGGCGGATACAGGGTAGGGAAGCTTTATTTTGAGCATGCCTGATTCCTGTGCAAATGATTTTCTTAAATGACACTATTCAGCAGACGTCCTGCCTGGGGTTAGCAAAAATTAAAGACATGAACACGCCCAGTATCCCCACTTCGGCAAGGTTTAAAGATTTGGAATATTTCCTTAATATCACCGGGGAAAAGCTGGATGCAATGGTCAAGGCTGGTACCTATAATCCTTCACTTTCCAGTCCTGGCGGGTGGTTAATATGGCCCACTGACACTAATGAGTGTCAAATGCGTTTTTTGAACTCTTCAGGGTTTTTTTCAATTAACAGGCCCGACCCTCACTTTGTATTGGTTCAACATACAGGTATGGTATGGAAAACTGTGCCAGCAATGGGTACAGACCAACACGTTAGCCGCAGTTAAGAAACACCTGAACACTCTTTCTGAAGATGTAGACTTGCAGGATTTTCTGCTGCGTCTTAGAACACAGTGCTCAAAAAGGTTTCAGAAAATGGCTAAAAGGGAAGCTAGTTTCACCATGCTTCACATAGAAAAGTTAGATAAGTTGCCCTTCACAATAGCAGAGAGTCCTTCAACTACCTGGCTCTTACATGGCATAATTAATTTACCCATTTCGACCTTTCGTTTCTCAAGCTGCCTGAAACATCTTGCAGTGGGAAAGTACGAGCAACTAGGAAATAGCTATATTAAGGAAGAGTGGGAGTTGCCCTTTGACTATAAATGTCTGAACAACGAGACAGAGGTCTTTCTTAGTGGAAGCGAATGTGAGACTGCTGTTAGTCATTCCATGATATGTAAGCAGGTGTCCCTTCACGGTCTTTGCAAAGCGGGGGTCGCGAACTTGGCCTATTTGCTGAAGGATTCTCCCGTCCCTTTGATTCACCCGGTATTTCATGTACTTTCCAATGGAAGTTATGTGGTACTGAACGATCAGAGTTGTTGCGGCATGCGACCAGGAATTGCCTATGCAATCAGGGTCTCGAAGGTCGTTACGTGTTGTGGACATGTTTTGGTCCCCCCCACACGAGAAATAAAAGTATCTGACATGTTGCCCCACATAGATACTATTAATGTGAACTATGACAAGCTGAGTAGACTAAGGGTGCTATTATTTCAAAAACAGGTCGCCTTGACATCCGCAAAGGAGACGTATGCTCTCCAGATTGCGAGATCATCAGCCGAGATACAATTCATATTAAATACCAACTTCCCCAAGCACTTTGGAAAACTGGTATCCAGAATATTCAATGCTTCAAGCACCACTGGGATTGTTCATTTCTTTAAGGCTGTCGGGTCTGGTTTCGTGTCCATCTTTCAGACTGTCTTCGGAGTCATCCCATCAGCTATCCACTCACTCTTTTCAAGTGTGTTTGTTGGCTTTTCAATTATTTTGGCTTTTATTGGCGGACTACTACTGCTATTTCTTCTGATTCACAGGTGTTGTTTCTTTCCAGCTACGCAGAGCAATGGAGCCACTCCCATCAACTTCACTGTGCCGTGAATGCATGGTTCAGATCTTCGGTGCACCCTTGCTGGTGAAACTGGAGCATGACTGGTCGTTGTCATTTCGCCACCTTCTCTGGTGCGTACAACCAGTTTTCAGCTGCATATGGTCCCTCTTTGAACATCTGCCTATGGTCTGTCTTGCTGTTGCATCAACATTTCCTGTGGACCACAAACTACTGATATCCCTGATGAAGGTTCATACACAGTTATGCCCCTTGAGACTGAGGTTGCTCCGCGAGGCCACCTATGAGCCTTCCATTTTGAGATCTACCATGGACGATGGCACTGCAACTAATGACTTTTCACCAGAAAGTACTGCTCACTACTGCTCTGTGGATCTGTTTGTCCGCCCAGCACTCGATTTAACATCAGATGATGTTGACTCATTTTTTAGGTCCTTGGTTGGTGAATTCGATGACACTGTTCAAGATCATGCGTACAGCAAATAATTTGATGAATTGACTTGCCATTCCCGGTAAAAAATGATGCATTTAAATTGACTTGCTTTGGCACGCTGCGCTTGTCATGGTTGACATTAACATCTCTGTATGAATTTTAACTGTTTTTATTCCTTTTTTAACACATTTTAATGGTTTTCTTAGCTA
The DNA here is from genome assembly GCF_031143425.1 of Pleurodeles waltl. Lineage (NCBI taxonomy): Eukaryota > Metazoa > Chordata > Amphibia > Caudata > Salamandridae > Pleurodeles > Pleurodeles waltl. The sequence goes on from NC_090445.1 coordinate 500,965,000, forward strand.
GTTTTTATGCTTTAAGCTATTTTAGTTTGGAGGAATTTTAGCATTTGGGTTCCTGTACCTTCATCAAACCTGTTACGGCAATGGGGAGGGTGTAGTAAATTCTAGTTTGTTTTAATGGGATAACAGGAGTTAGCTCAGCCTCTGGCTCGCAGACTCGTTCCCCCGTCACCTAGTGACTTGTAACCTACTTAGCTTGCTCTGTCTTAGCCTATTTAATTATTTAACTCTTCTAAGATGGCTGCCTTGTTTATAGTTAGGCCACTTGTTATGCTTTGCATTATCAGTGTCACCGTGTTTAGGTGTCAAATTCCAGCAACAAAGACAAACAAACAGTAGGTGTTCACATTTAGGGATTTTCCATCTCTATACTTTTGAGGGATTGTTTATAATAATTGCCGTCCCAAGCATGTCTCTTATCTATTGTTTGGGAACAACGTCAGGGGTCCTGGTAGATCTGTATAAATACATCTCACTTTAGACAGATAATCAGAGGGATTCTGACCAGAGGGCATCGCCACCATCGCCGATATAGATGCTGCACGTCGTCTTGACACTGACCCAGTCTTCGTGTCCCTACGGAGTCTGAGATAGAGACCTCATTCCAAGGCAACAAGGGTTGGGGGCTCCTCTCATGGACTTGGCATTGGCAGATTAGGTTTAGCAAACCCAGCTCTCCTTTAGGTAGGAGGTTAGGCCTCTCACATTAGGGTATTAGGGCATAATACATCTCGTATGTCTTTTTTATGCATTGCAAGATGGTGGGGTTTTTTGTAATAATGACTCTCGTCTTCACAATTCTGTTTCTTGCATTATTCATTTTCCTAATCATTGCAGCCCATGCAACATATCACAAACTGCAGTTGTGTTAAATAAAAACTATTGAAACTTTACTGCATCTTTGTCATTGCCTATGCTTGTATGAGACAGGATATATCTGTGAGAAAGGGGTAATCTCTGTTTAACCACGACACTCCCTGAGATGTCTTATTCTCGAGTCCATTCGTAAAGGCTACCACCAATCACCCTTTACTATTGTGTTTCTGTTGAGGTGCTGCTAGTGAGCCAGTAAGGCTGGGACAACAGTTGCGACTTGTTGTAGGACAGGCATAGTCGCCGACAAGCAAAAGTACTGTCATCCTTTAACTAGCAGTCTTGCCTAAAGCAAGAGTCCAAACTACGACAAAAGTTCACACCATTCTAGACCCAGCAAAAGTGGTGTTCAGAAAAAAAAGTTTTAAAAACTGGGTGATTCTGGAGAAAGGACAAAATTTCAACAAAATATTAATCTCTTTGTATCTGCGTGTATGGTTTATACTATGATGTTGTTTATTTTGCATTAGGCAAAATCACAGGTATTTAAGCAAATCATTTTCCCAGTATAATTTGCTTATTAGCCTTCCACCTCTGCATGGAGAGGAGCAATGTTTCCTCATGTTCATGTAAATGGAAATGTTTAAACAAAATTAACAAGCCCGAAAAGTGATCTGCTTGCCTAAAGTCTATAGCCAGGTCATTCATTGTGTGAGGTAAATGCATCTCAAAATGTTGCTATATATTTGTTATTTATTCCATTGTTTTCAGCATGCAACATTCTAAGGCATAAAAGTCATCTGATCAGGCTCTTTATACCGATGCAATGAGAAAGACATATGCTGGACAGTGCTGCAGGCCCATTACTAGCGCTTAAGTTATAGGCCCTGCGCAGAGGTAGTATCATTTACTAGGGCCTTACAAGTAAATTGAAAGTGCCAATTAGGTGTTTGCCGATTTACTAGGTGTTGCCCATGTTTGTAGGTGAGCGCTCAATCACTTTACCACAGGTCAGAAGTGAAAAAGTCCTACTGCCAACAGAAACAGGTTCAAGAACAGAAGACAAAAATCTGAGGGAGTCACTGCAAAGTGGGCGAGGTCCAACAGAGAAATACTGCTAAGAGGGTCCATTGCATTAAACTGCCATACACTGAACTTCCTGGCACTGGAATGCTACTGCAATGGCCAGCATGAACCCCATGGGCCACAATGTGACAAAGATCCCAGCTTTCTGAATAAGCCTCTGCATGCAAGAAAAACCCACTTTGAAAGTAGCATTTTATCGATAATGAATCTTCCCAAGAAACTCTTCTTTTCCTGGCGATGCTGCTACTTCCACCTTAGTACTTCTGCTACTTGAAATGCTACAGGCCTCCCAGCACTCTCCTAGTTGGCATTCCGCCACCACCTGATCATTAGTGTCACAACTATTGTTCAGAAACGGATACATGAATACTGTAAACTACATGTCACTGCACAAGAGGTATAAGTGAGTTCCTCCAGTACCAAAACTCTCTCAGTTCCTTCATATCCCCAGCACAGGCCCCTGTTCCCAGTTTGAATATATGTAAAGCCTCTGAAAATAACCAGTGTGAGAAATCAGGCTATTCATTTTGCAGGATGTGAGACCTGCACAAGAATTGGTTCTGCAATATTCTGTTTCCTGGGAACCAAGCACCACATTGTAGCACTTGACTGTCTCAGGGTAGCGAAGCAGAGCAGTCCAAGACCTACTCAGGGGAGTTGGTGTTTTTTTAATAATCTCCATTCACTGGCACATAATAACAATACTGATAAATGATTGTCTAGTCTGAACTTTTTTTAAAAAAAGGAGATGTTAACACACACACACTACTAAATACTATGCATCAATTTACAGATATATACATAAGGTAAATGGAATCACCTTTGGTCACATTTTGAAACCACATTTGACCTCTACTGGGTCATAACCCCCAAAATCACCGTATCCCCACCTACACCAGGTAGAACATCACCATATAAGAGAGTGTCATTTTAAATAAAACAGGCCTATTTTCTTTGTCATGGGGTCACCACATTATAAAACCAACAATCACAACAGAAACTCACCATCATATAACTAAAACCAGTAAGAATGTTTAAATGTACTCGTTTTGTCAATAAAAGTATTGCTAGGTTTATTGAAAATCACAGTGAGTAAAATATTTTCAACAATGCATTTAAAATCACATAACGTGTGTCTGAGTCTTACTTCAAAACATCTAGGCCATATAAAATGCAGCCATAGAATCAACCTCCATACGTCTCTGCCCTACCAGGATGTAGAGCAAAAGTTCCAGCCTAGAGTGCTTGAAAAGTAATGAAAAGTATCCCAGGGCATGCAGTCTGTGAACAAAGAGACATGGGGATATTTATCTTTGTCCATTCTAAGGAGTTATTGCACTCCTTGCAGCCCCAATGTATTTGGGATTTTCATTAGTGGTGCCTCTGCTCTCTGTGGGGCACCCTAAAAGACAAGAACTGTGTAAATAAGCCTTCAGCATGGCTCCCAAACCAGGAAGCAGTGAACACCTGATGAGCGACTTTTTGGTGAGTTGTTGAAAAACAATGAATAGGGTATGTATTCTGTGACATAGAAGACATATAGTTAATTCTCTTCATCCTTCCTGGGGACTATTTTCACCCCCCTCCTGTGCTTGAAATTTTTATTGGTGGTGCCCCTGATCTCTGTGCAACCACAAAAGGCAAGAAATATGTAAATAAGCCTTCTGTGAGGCATTATGGGTCACTTCCAAACCTGGCAGCAGGGAACATCGAATGTATGATGGAACAACTATTGCGAAAACCACGCATGCCTGAGCAGCGCGGTCGGAACAACAACTGCATTGTTTCACACATGCCTTTACCACGCATGCCTTTACAATGATATTTTTGTTGTAAAAGCATGTCTAGTAAAGGCATGTGAGGAACGGCATACATCGCTCTAGCGTGCCACTCACCCCACCCGCCCTAAAAACATAACTCCTTGACCCCCCACCCCTCTGTGAGGTATTATGGGACACTCCCAAACCAGGAAGCAGTGAACATCGAATGTATGAACAACTAATGCAAAAACCACGCATGCCTGAACAGCGCAGTCAGAACAATGACCGTGTTGTTCCACGCATGCCTTCACAATGATTTTTCGTTGTAAAAGCATGGCTAGTAATGGCATGCGAGGAACGGCATGCATGGTTCTAGCATGTCACTCCCCCACCTGCCCTAAAAACATAACTCCTCGACTCCCACCCTAAAAACATAACTACCATGTCCCTCCACCCTCCCTAAAAACATAACTACCCCAACCCTCATCCACCCTAAAAACATAACTACCCCTACCCCCCTACCACTCGCCCCAGAAAAATAACTACCACAACCCCCGCCTCTTAAAAAACAATGGCACCATGAGCACTAAAAACATAACTACCTGACCCCCACCCACCCTAGAAGCATAACTACCTGACCCCTCCCCTAAAAACACAACTATCCTGCCTCCACTCCCGCCCTAAAGACATTACTACCCTGCCCCCTACCCTCCCTAAAAACACTAGTACCCCTCCCCCACCCGCCCTAAAAGCACTACTACCCCAGCCCCCCACCTGCCCTAAAAACATTACTGACCCCAGTCCCCACCCGCCCTAAAAACACTACTACCCCACCCACCCTAAAAACACTACTACCCAAACCCCCACCCACCCTAAAAAACATAACTACCTTAACCCTCCACCACCTGCCCTAAAAACATAACTATACCGACCTCCCCCACCCTAAGAACATAACTGCCCTACCCCCACCTGCCCTAAAAACACAAGTATCTCAACCCCCACCACTCACCCTTAAAACACTACTACCCCGACCCCCCATCTGCCCTAAAAACATAACTACCCGACCCCCGCAACTGCCCTGAAAAACATAGCTATCCGACCCCCACCCCAGCCCCTTAAACAAAATGGCCCAACTCCCCCAACCCTGCCCCAGTCCCACTTACCTGACTTCGTCCTCTCCAGATGCACTCTCCCTTTTTCTCTGCCTTAAACATGCATGTGCATTTTTTAGCACATGCGTGGTTAAGGCAGAGAAAAAGCCCTGCATTTTTCCAGCAACCACTGTTCCGCTTGTAGTGTAAATGTCATCGTTGTTTCGGACTTGTTGTTCCGGACGTCTCCTGTAAACATCTGATGAGTGACTTTTTGGCCTTCTGGCACATTTGTTTTGCTTTCCCTATTTTTATTATGGCTGTCTTGGTCCCTTCCGGGATGCTCACCTGCTGGCAGGGTCTTTGGAACATCACAGGAGAGAGCCCCAAGTTCCCTGCGGCCCCGCCGGCTCCACACACATGTTGCACTTCTGTGCCGAGCTTTGGAGTGGGCATTCAGGAATAGTTTTCTTTCCTGGAAAGTGGAACAATTCTTTACTGGCTCTCACATCAGCATCTGTCTATTGCAGGTCAGGAGAACAAGATGCTTTCTATGCTTTGGTCCCGGGATTGGGTCCTGGCAACTGGTCCTTGTTTTCAGGGCCTGGTAATAGGGTGTGGGGAGTGGGGACCATGGACGCCCCCACCCTTGGTATCAATTAATAAGAAACCTAGCGCTGACCCCCTTATACTGCCTAACCCCAAGGGTATCTTAAGGCACTACATCCTCCATTTTGACATAAGGGGTCAAGGGTCAAGATTTTTAAAGGTCAATATCTGTGGCCCAATTGAGCCTATTTCAATTATCTTGTAGTTATGTTACTCCTGGTGGCAATCTCTAACCACCAGGAAACACTTTCAGTAGGCCTTCTAGTCTCTAAAGGTACACATCTTCAGGGGAGATGGATTTAGTTACTCCCTGCTCTAGCTTTTTCCTTTGCCGGGCCCCTTTTGAAGTTTTCCTTCAAATGCTCTTCAGGGGTTGAAGGGGGCCCAAGTCACTAGCTTTGAAAAGAACCATCTAGTCCTAGGATCTGCTGCAGACAGAGTCCCTAGTTCATCAGATCATCAGGTAGATTGTCTTTCTGAGTGTCAATGGTGTTAGTCCTGCTGCCATCCAGATCCAGGGTCTTGCTCTCCTTAATGTTCTTGGGTTGCCACCTTTATGCCCTGTTCTAGCCTGTGGTTTAGGGACACAATTTTGTCTAACCCAAAAGCTGGTTATGGTTATTTCCAGCCTTTCCCTGGCTCCAACCTGGCTAGTGAAACACAGGGTTGGGTCAAGCCTGGTGTAAGGTTCATTTGTGTGCTGGAAACAAGATCCTTTGAAGTGTAATTGGGGCAGGGTACAGGTTCTCCCCAGTCATCCTGTCAGGAAGACCCACTCACTTTCACACCCAGGCTCTTTTATTCATTGTCTGGCTCAAGTACACATTTCCCAGTGGGACAGCCATGACAAGCCCAGCCAGCTTGACACTCAAAGAAATGCTTTTCAAAAGTGACATTTCCAAAATAAAAATTCAAATTCCAATTTTACCATTATTGTGGATTTTAAATTACAATTGAAATGGGTGGAGGAAGTATTTATTGTGCTTCAACCAATTTGAATTTAGCTTTTAAAAAATGTGACAGCGTAGGTCAATGATTCCTTACAGCAGCAGCCAGCCTTGCTACTGTAAGAATCAGTTTTAGGGTATATTGAACAGTAAGGTCATGTGCAACATTAATTACTACATGTTCTACTTTTACAATACCATTCACTCTGCCTTTAATGGCAATACGGCCTACATAAGGGTGCCTTACTAAGATATAAAAAGAAAGTTTAGGCCTGCCAAAAGGGGTATTTTAAGTGGCTGAATTTACAGTTTAAAACTGATGCAGACAGGTTACCTATGTGCAGCTAAAGGTTGCACATGACTGCTTCTGACATGCAGCATGGACGCATGTGCACAAGAGTGTACACATGTGTTCATTTGTAACCAGCCCAGTTCTCCAAACCCTAGCTATGTCACAGCAGCCTTGTCTTACAAGGTGGATACTGGGGCTAAACACAATGTCAAATTACCAGGAAATTACTATAAGTGAGACCCGGGTGGTGACATTCACCCACAGTAAAGGTCGAAAGCCTGGTGACCACAAATCTAAAAATCTTTGCCTACTAAATGGACTGAACCTGTTGGCAACAACAAGCATCAGATGTTCTAAACAGATTTACATTATCAGCAACGGTTTTGCAAACATACTAAGTTATTTAATGTAAAAGGTAACAAAAGTCCCCTTCTTTTGCTAAAACAAATACAGATGATTAAAGCAGAGGGCTTCAACTTTTCTGTAACAAGAGCTACTTATGTTCAATTAAAACTATCTGGCATTACTAATATTATTAGTGTTGTAATAGATCAAAATCAGTATATAGGAGAGGGTTGTCAGCTCTAATGTAAACAAGCTTGACAATTAGGATTGGCTTTACCTGGATAATACATAACAGGCATAGCTGTAATGCTCATGTTACCAAGGTAATACTATCATTAATGAGTCAATCCAAAGCTGCATAACTTATCACTCAAATAGCAACTTTAAAAATCTTTTGGAAATTCATTGATTTTTCCCAAAACATTGTGTTATGAGGCTTGAAAGCAGATACATTCTAACCTCGAACACACATTTTTTAATTTTGGTATGAATATGTTAATTCAGCCAAACAAAAGCTTTTAGTAGCCTAAAGCTGTTCATACATGAGCTACTTACAGGTAGCTGGAGATCTACTTGTTGGAGAAGCTGGACTAAACAATCCTGTTTATTGGGTAATATAATTGTAGACTGTGTCTGAATTCTACCTCAAAACCAGCCTTTAGGAGTTGGCTTTGACTATTCAACCTTGTTTTTCCCTAAATTTAAGCCTAATAATGAAGCATTGGATTCAGTGAGTTTATTGATCTTTCTGGATCCTGTATTATAGGAAATACTTGTTAATAGGATTTCTCATTTGTCTTGAGTTTGCTTGGAACTGGGGAATGATCTGTGTCAGAACCCCTTACAGATGGTCATGGGGCATGCAGGGGCTTCTGGGCTAAATCGACTAAGGATCTTGCTCAGCTGGGCCAAGTACCTCTTCTGCAATTGACTCTCCATGGTAGTTGTGGTTGTGCAGTGAAGGCTCCCTCAGGAAGGATGTAGATACAGGTCTGTGAACACGACTCGAAACCCAAAGTGGAGACAGTATGTACAATAAATCAATGTCCAGCCAAATACTTTTTGGACAGGGCCCTTTTACAGGGTCATTCCCCAGACTTTATGCCTTTTGCCTCCTTATTTTTCTGACCTTCTGAAAAGCACGTTTCACCTGCTGAAGAACATCACAGCTGCAGCCCGGGCTGCAGATTTGGCTGTAGTGCTTTGAAAAGCACTCTCTTAATTGCCCCCAAATCACTGCCACAACCCTGGCGTCTAATTAGCCTCAAGCGCGAGAACCGCACTCCTTCCAGTGCCCCTGGGGCACGAGTAAAAGCTGGGTGGAGCAAGCGTGCTCCTGTTGGCGCCCCCCGGGTTATGGGCCGCTTCTTGGAGCCCCCGGGCACCAGCCACCTCAGATTCAGAAGGAATCACTGCAGCGCCTCGGGAACAGCTTTGTACACTCACACACCACATTGCGTGCGGGTGAGTGTCTTCTTGGGCCCCAGGAGGTGTCCGAGCCTCAGAATTGGAAGCGCAGGACTCGGGGGAAGGTGCGGGGAGCACCCCTTCCCAGGTCTCTGCCCTAGGAGCAGGACACTCCTCTCTTTTTTAAAACAGGCATTGTTTCTTTCAAAACAGGGAGGGGAGACCTCAACGGAAGCCCTCTTCCTTTCACCCCCTAAGCATTTGTTGGGCCTTGCCTGGCCCCCACCCCGCAGAAGGTGTGAGGAGGCCAAGGCAGGCCCCCACCTAAATCACTGGCTGCCAGAGGGGCCCGTTTATCATGATGAGATGGTGTTGTCCGCCCCTCTCCCCCAGGAGCACTGCGTGGCCCCCGTTGAGCGCACAGGAGTGCCAGGGGCCCCCTATGCTCCTCCTTTGGGCACATGGAGTGCCTCCTCTTCTACAGGAAACCAGCTACATTTGAGAAAGTATTGGCTCAATGAGCATAGTATGAACCTTGGGGGGGTTTATATGTTTTTTACATGCTTTCCTGCCATTACATATATGTGCTGAAGTTCCTCTTATGGGCATAAGAGGCTGATACATATTTTTTATGACGTGATATGTTCTCTGATGTTCCTTTTATGTGTATTTATGACTTATTCATGACAAGTGCATAGAATTCTCACTGTAATTCCTGGCTACTGCTTATGTTGCAGAATCCTTAGTACTTACTTGTTCTAATGTGACGACTGTGTATTCTCGCAGAGTATTAGTAACTTGTGTAACATTCTCACAACTGCTAAGGTAGCAGGGTATTACTTACGTGTAATGTTGGTCTAATTATGTTTTGTGCAATACAGTTTATTTTTACATAGCTCAGTGTTGTGTTTACATTGTGGTGTACATTTTGCGTCCTGTGTGTTGTGCAAACGCTTTACACATTGCCTCCGGGTTAGGCCTGACTGCTCGTGCCAAGCTACCAAGGGGGTGAGCAGGAGTTATCTTGGACGTGTAACTCCCTTGCCCTGACTAGAATGGGTGGGTTCTGCCTAGCTTAGGTGCATACCCTAGCCAGCCAGAAACCCCATTTCTAACACTTGTTGTCATAACAAGAAATTGTATTTTATTTCTATCTCTACACATGCAAAGGAATACAACATTCAGAAGCAACAACACAATCACCCCTGAGGTTGGGGCCCTAGTAGTTCTCAGGCAAACTCCTGTCCTACCCTCCTTCGTGCATTGTTCAAGATTATTCCCCATTCACTGGTGGCCACATCAAGGAATGTAAACTATTATTCTGTACTAAAGTGCTTCCTTTTGACTCTTCAGGATTTCAATCAAAATTGTCTGAGGTGCTGCAGCCCCTTCAGCAGTGAGCCCCATGGGGCCCCAAAGGCCAGGTTTGAATCTTACTTTCTCTGGCTGTAGAGCAGCATTCAGCCCTCTCCTCAGGACTCCCATGTCTGGATCCTGTACAGCAAAGTCAGGCCTCAATGGCAGGCTGTTCGCAATGGACAATGACGCACCCATCGGCGCAGGCTCTTCCAGTCGAGCAGCACTGCTGGTCTATTTCCAGTGATTGGAGCTGCTCCCGCTCGGTGGACACAAAAGGTAAGTTGCTCGTCCTCTAACATGGGGGGGCAGTTCTTCGGATCCTGACTAAAGCTCCAGCTAGGGTGTGATGTCTTCAGTGTGGTCCTGCGATCCTCAGGAAAATAGTCAGTTGCTGTTGGCAGGCTAGACCCACTGGTCACAGCAGTAATCCTCTCATCTGAGCCATGACCAACATTTGGCCACAGTGATAATGGCAGCTCCTTCCAGCATATGGGTTTGCCACTTTGCTCACTCTCAGGTGAATTCTCTTCAGTGCAATTGCCCTGAACACGGCGGACAAAAGTCTCATGCTCTTGCTCAATTGAGTTCACCAGTGGGCTCTTCTGGCATACGGGGTCATAGTGGCACAGTAGTACCGGCCTGGTGCTTCCTACATAGTGCACTTCACATGGCTGAGATCACAGTGGTCCTCTCCTGGCAAATGGGTGTCATCAAACTGCTCCTGCATTCAGGCAATAAACAACCCGTTTGGTGCACAGCTGCTCTCATCACTCACAGATTCCTCTTGGCAGGACTTCCTACTGGACCTGCTTCCCTTCAACGCTCTCCTTTTCATCACATGGCACACTGGTATTGGTAAGCAGGAAGGAAATGGTGCTCTTGGGTCCAGGGCAGGTGGTCTTAGTTTTCCTAGGTTATGGTCCCTCATCCAGCAGGAAGACTAGAAGGCCTTGGTGCCATCCTGGGTCACAGGCAGAAGTCTTGCAGAGCTTTCCCTCCTCACAGAGCCTGACTGGCTTCTTGGCTGATGAGAAATCCTTAAGGACTCAACATCCCCTTATACTATTTTTCGAGACATAAAATGGGATGTTGGGTTGTGATGCTGGGGTGGGGTTGTGATGCTGGGTGCTAGACCTGACAGCCTTAGAGCGGTCACCCCTAACTTTTTACCTGTTTCCCTCTACATTTTGGACACAGTGGACTTTACCACTGCTAACCAGTGCTAAAGTGCATATGCTCTCTCCCTTAAAGGCATGATGACATTGGGTCATACACAATTGCCTTATTTAATTTAATTATAAGTCGCTAGTAAAGTGCACTATATATGCCCAGGGCCTGTAGATTAAATGCTACTAGTGGGCCTGTAGCACTGATTGTGCCACCCACTTAAGTAGACCCTTAACCACATCTCAGGCCTGCCATTGCAAGGCCTGTGTGTGCAGTTTCTCTGCCAATTCAACTTGGCATTTAAAAGCACTTGCCAAGCCTAAAACTCAAGTTTTTTCTACATATGTCACCCCTAAGGTGTGCCCTAGGTAGCCCATAGGGCTGGGTGCTGTGTAAACAAAAGGCAGGCCATGTACCAGTGTAGTTTACATGTCCTGGAAGTTAAAACTCCTAAATTCGTTTTTACACTGCTGTGAGACCTGCTCCTTTCAAAGGCTAACATAAGGGCAACCCTCATATATAGTTTGAGTGGTAACTGCTGATCTGAAAGGAGTAGGAAGGTCATATTTAGTACGGACAGAATGCTGATATAAAATCATGCTGACTAGTGAAGCTGGATTTAATATTACTATTTTAGAAATGCCACTTTTAGAAAGTGAGCATTTTTCTACACTTTAATCCTTTTGTGCCTTACAATCCATGTCTGGCTAGATTCAGTTGACAGCTCCCTTGTGCATTCACTTAGACAAACCCTAAACACAGGGTGCTCCAGCCTCACTTGCATACATCTGCATATTGAATAGGTATTCCCCAGCTGGGAGGGTGGAGGGCCTAACACTTACAAAGTAGCCTGCCCTCACAAAAAGGACTGCCACACCCCCTACTGGGTCCCTAGCAGACAGGATTGAACTGAAAGGGGACCTTGTGCACTTCTAAGCCACTCTCTGAAGTCCCCCCCACTTCAAAGGCACATTTGGGTATTTAAATTGGGCCTCTTCCCCTACCAACTCCGTCACTTCCCGGAAAAGAGAACTTGAACCAGAACCTGCAACCTGCCAAGAAGAACTGCCTGGCTACCCAAAGGACTTACCAGACTGCTTTTTGAGAAGGACTGCTGCCTTGCTGTTGCCCTGCTGCCTTGCTGCTCTCTAGCTGTGCTGAGAAGTGCTCTCCAAGGGCTTGGATAGAGCTTGCCTCCTGTTCTCTGAAGTCTCAGGACCAATAAGACTTCATTCCTGCAAGAAGAACTCCCTGTGCTGCGGAAATTGATGCACAGCCTGCAGAAAGCAACGCACAGCCTGCATCGCGGTGAAAAATTAACTGCACGCCGAACCAGAATGACGCAGCCTGACTTGGCAAGGAGAAGATCGACGCACGGCCCACTGGATCAAAGCAAAGCTGAGCCAGTGCGACGTAGCCCGACTTCCAGAGAGGAATCGACGCAGCGCCTGCCATGCAGTAGAAATTTCCACGCAACGTCCACCGAATCGACGTAGACCCTGTGACTTCATCCTGCAAGTGCTGGATTTCAATGCATCTTCCCCTGGGCATCCGAAAACCCTGCAACCCGAAGAGGAGCCAAGTCCGAGCACCGGAAATCGATGCAAAGCCTTCCCTGTGTGAAAAACATACAATGCAATGCGTCGCCGTGTGCAGCCCGAGAAATCGACACACACCTCCCTGTTTTCCATGTCTCTCCTCCTCTGTGGTATCTTGCGGAGATTTTGCACACAAACCAGGTACTTTGTTCTTGCAGGAGACATTTGCTGCTTTTAAGAGACTAAAGACACTTTATATCATTTTTACAGTGATATTTCAAAATATACTTATTGCATCTTAATCATTTTGACTTGCATCTTACCAGATAAATACTATGGGCCTCATTACGACCCTGGCAGACGGGGTAGAAGTGGCGGTAATACCGCCAACAGGCCAGCGGAAAAAAAATTGAATTATGACCATGGCGGTTACCGCCATGGTCATCTGCCACTTCTCCACTCCGACCACCAGGGCGGTGACGACCACTGGGCTGGAGACTTTGGTCTCCAGCCCGGCGGCCGTCACCAGACTGCCGGCGGTATCAGGACCCTGCATACCGCCATGGATTTTGGGTGGTTTGGAACCACCCAAAATCCATGGCAGTAGGCACTATCAGTGCCATGGAATTCCTTCCCTGGCACTGATAGGGGTCTTCCCCATCCCCCTCCCCCGCCCCCAGTCCTCCCCCACACCCACTGCCCCCGCCACTCCTCAAAGGTGGCAGGACCCCCTCCCCACCCCCACACACCACAGGCACATACACACACCCCCTCCCCACCCCCAACATGCACATACACACACCTCTACACGCACACATACACTACAACACATACCTGCACACATGCAAACAGACATGCACACAGACTGACCCGCACACATTTCCCATACACACAACACCCCCCCTCCTCTACATACTCACATGCACACCCCCATGCACGCACACAACACACAACATCCCCCCACCCCCTCCCGTAACAGACAATCAAATTACCTTGTCCGTTGATCCTCCGGGAGGGGACGGGATCCATGGGGGCTGCTCCGCCACCAGCACCCCGTCACCAGAACACCACCACACCGAATCATGGGACGTGAGTCGGCAGGCGGTGTTCTGATGATGGGGCAGTGGAGGTGGAGCAGCCTCCACTTCCCCGCCGACCGCCAGTATGGCTGCTGGCGGCTCTCTGTCCGAAAAACGACGGGGCTGCCAGCAGTCATAATACGCTGCGCAGAAAACCACCTCCACTGGCGGTCTTCAGCATGGCGGTACCTCGGCGGTCTTTAAAAAAGACCGCCAAGGTCATAATGAGGGCCTATATATTTTTCTAAACACTGTGTGGTGTATTGTTGTGGTGTTCTACTGTGTTATTGCATGATTTATTGCACAAATACTTTACACATTGCCTTCTAAGTTAAGCCTGACTGCTCAGTGGAAAGCTTCCAGAGGGTGGGCACTAGATAATTTGGATTGTGTGACTTACCCTGACTAGAGCGAGGGTCCTTGCTTGGACAGGGGGTAACCTGACTGCCAACCAAATACCCCATTTCTAACATAGGGGTTTTGCTTCTTTTGAACTGGGCACTTCTCCTTTTCATCTTCATTCAAGAAAGAGGTCTGCCACAGCAGGCATGACTCCGAAGCTGACTGTCCACAATGCAACTCATGGGAGTGACCAGAGTTCACACCTGGATGTTAGCCACAATGACATGTGTAGCAAACAGTTAATCTCAGCCTCCTTGCCCTACTTATTATGATTCTCTTATCAGCTTCATGTACCTTATTGAGATCTGCCCAGGCTGCTTTCTTGTGATCTTACTCCAAATCAAAGAACAGTCTTTTGAAATGTAAAATGAGCCTTGTCCTTTTCCCTCCAGTGTTTCCCCAAACAGCTCACAGGAATACAGCAATCCACAAATCTGTCCATGGGGCTCCTACTCTCCTCATGTCTTCACCAGACAGGCCGGACTTTCCCAGTAGAACCCATCATCCTCCATACAATGTGGTATTGCAGGCACATTTACTCAGTGTACACTTTCAACACACATATTGTCCAGCACTAATGTCTCTATGCATTGTACATGTACCTGTACACATGCAGTCAAACTGTGTGCACTGTCCAGTACTAAAGCTTTCCTATATTCAATCATAGCCTGCTTAGTTTAAAACAGACTTACTGCCAAGACACACACTCAGTATGTGCGCGCTGCACAACTCTTCACCTTTCATATATTGTACCTCAAGCAGCACACACACACATCCAGCACACGTGATCCCTGGGAGACCACGGCACAGCACTACCTCTCTCATGTAATGTATTCCTCTGAGGCATACTTACACTCAACAAATATTCTAACTAGGAGGGGGCGAAAATTCCACTGCACAGGCAGAGTTGGTGAAATGTTAGCTACACTGCGTTTTGCTTGTAGTACAGATTTCCGGCCAATTATTTCACGGTAAGTTGGCACGCACAAGTGACAATTGGCATCTTCTGGCGTGATATTTTGGTGTTGGGGGGCTCCCTGCAATATTTTCTCACTGCAAACAGAAAGCTACTTGAGCGGCAGCAAAATCAACTTGAGTAGCAGGACCCTCTGGCATGCTGTGTGATGCTGTTTGGGCTGATTTTTCCCAATGGACTAAGATCCTTGTGCTAAAAATCAGCGTGAGCAGCACAACTTGGTGATTTCCATCCATTCATGGAATCCTGCCAAATCTCTCTGAATTTTCATTGTAACTCTGCAGAATTCCATTGACTGAAACTCCCGAAGTTCCACCCCACCTAATACTAACCACACATCTAGGGCACAATACTGCACCATCCTTGTTCTGTGCCCTTCCCATGCACACATACCACTACACAGAGTCACTTCTCCTACCCTATGCAGCATTCCACATCTACCTGATGTAAGCCAAGGCTGAGCAGCAGACCATTTAATAATGTGAGGCCTCACTAAAGTGATATAGGATAAAAAGTAGGCCTGGGCAAAGTGCACTGTATGTGGAGTTCTGCCAGCAGGTGAAGTTCTCTGTTGCACTCGTTCACAGTGCATTTCTCATCGAATGCAACGCGAGGTACGTACTCACGTTCACAATTGCGATCGAATGGCAACACTGGGGTCGCATGGGTGCGGCCATCTTTTTTTTTACTCTCTTTATTGTGCTAGGCCTGTTGTTTTCTCCCCCAATTAATTTTTACAATCCTTCTCCCTTCTAATTAATCTACCCCTCATTTGTATTTATTTTATTAGCGTCTCTTTCTGTGCCTCTGTATTTTTCCATTTTTCAAAATGTATTCATGCTTTTTTGTGACATTTTGTATTTTTGTTTATTTTTCCCTTTTCTTCCTTCCAACTCCCTATAAATTATTCTTCACCTAGCACCATGGCAGGGCACCGGTCATCAGGGGAGTGGCAGCGCCAGCTCCCCCTGGACAGCTAACTGACAACTACCTTCTGGGCGGTGGTACCGCCAAGGTGTCCAGCTCTGGACAATCTTTTCTGAGCAGGAGGTGGCAGCACTGGACTTTTATGTGCAGAGCCACCTCCCTTCTATGTTGGCAGCAGGTGGCAGGCCTGGCAGCCGTTACTCCATGCAGGAGCATTGCCTGCCTTGGGCTAGTGTCTGCCAGTGTTTCAGGGCCACCACCCAAGTCCAGCACACCACCCAGCAGCTGACACACTGCTAGGCGAATAAAATCGACTGCAAGCAGGACGTATTTGACCTGCTAAGTGTTAAGATTCCGAGGCGTGGTGAGTACTATATTATTGTGTTTGCATTCTAGAATGCTAACTTTTTTTCCAAATAGCATGCGCCTTGCACTCAGAGGTAAGTTACATTTAGTTTACATTAAGAATATTATTTATTATATGATCCAGTAAGAGCTAAGCAGGTGCTCAGCACTACGTCATCGTACTCGTGGGCACTCTCTTTGGCTGATTATTAAAGTAGCCATTGTAACGCAGACCCCCTCAGTCTTCCTGTATCCATAGTAGATTAGTTATATCAATGAGTTAGCATTCTCCGTGACTTTATGTAATTTGTACAGTCCCAAGCGATTTCACAGTGTTGCCAGTATGCATCTATGCATTGCAAAAAAGGGAGACTGAATTGATCCATCAAGGGGGTTGAGAAATGAGAATATAATCAAAGATCATTTATTGCACTGCATTAGTTCCAAATGTAGTTTTTGTTAAGTAAATTTGGAATAGGAACTTTAGGAGTATAGCCAACTCAACGATAGTCAATCATACTAGTACCATAGGTGATTTGATTTAAGTACAATTTTATTGCTTTCACCTGTTATATAATAATTTTGTAAAGATTAACTGTACCAATAATGTATTTTTTAAATCTTCTTTATTTCTTACACTAGTATCCAGGGCAAGAAGAGGGGAACTTTATAGGCGGGTCTGGCCGGAGCTGGGGAGGCACTGACCACGAGCACCAATGCTGATGGCGCTGCTCATCCCAGTAAGTCCTATTAATTAATATTATTATTATTATTATTATTATTATAATTTACCTAACTTTGACATCTCCCCAGTTTTATACTACTTTTAATTTTGCCGTGTTTACTTTTTCATACTGTCTCCTTTTTTTCAAACTCTCCTATCCAGGTTTTGTTCAATTCCTGTTATCCCTTCAGTATCTTTTTTTCCTGTCTTTCACTGACCATTTTATATCCCACACCTTCATTGTGCTTCAATTTTTCTGAGTCATCAGCATCATAGGCTATAGCTCCGCCCCTCCATTACACAAAGCTTTTGGTTGGCTTGCCTACCTGGCTTTTTAACATTGCAGCAAATGCCGAGAGTGATATTTTTAACAGAAGATACTGTAGTTCGAACTAAACTGTAACAATGTATTGTGGTTACATTTGGTTGATAAAAAAATGAAGAAGGAGAGGTATACCTGGCATCTAAAAACTGTGTACTATTTTTTTCTAGCCACGCCAACCAGTGCGATCAGGGTAGTCAGATCACGTTCCACTGTTGCAGCAGCAGATGGAGCAGGGGGAGGCGCAGCAGCAGGGATGGGCGATGGCAAGTCACATTGCTTGTTTAGTGGCAATTACTCTTACTCACTAGCTACAAAGGCATTATCATGATCATATTAATGAACCACCCACATTACAGCTACAGCAGTGTTTGGGTTATTTATGGCTCTTCAATCTGCAACTCAGCAAAAGCACACATACCCTACGCTAAAAATGATGGCTTGATGGATACATGAAGGAATGAAAGGTTTAATAAAAAGCTTAGGAGAAAAGAGTCAAAGGAAAGGATGCAAGGGGGGTAAAAAAGGATGCATGGATGAGTATTGGGTAAATGGATGGATGGGTGAAAGGATGATTGAAAGAAAGGGTAGATAGTGGGTACTGAGTGGATGAATAAAGGATTGTGAATTTGGATGAAAGACTGGATGAGAGAAAGTAAAGCTTAAACCATGGTGGCTATCAGTGAACATAGTAGGAAGAATGAAAGGAATAGTAGCTTGGATGAATAAAGAAGGGAGTGCTTTTGTAGAGGGTCATTCTGCTCACGTAGTTCGCTTACTTTGTGTCTTAGCATTTATGGTTATCAAAGCTATGGTATTTTAATTTGTGTTCTAAACCTTTGACTTAATGAATTTGTTAAATGAGACAAATATGTACCCCGTCGTCATTCATCAACCCTCCCTGCCCCTGGCATTTCACCACCCATGCTCGAAGAAGTACAGTGCAGTATTCCCATAACAGATTTATTTTACGCCTGTTTAGATTTTTCCCTTTGGACTTTTGCGATACAGTGACAGATTAAGCCAAAGCTTAGGCACATGATGAATCGATGATCAGTGACACCTCTCTATTCTTCCATAGCAAAAGCTCTACCTACCTGCCTAATCCCTTTTCCTTTCCTTACTGTCCAACAGATTAATTTGTTGGAAAGACTTTGTGATGTTGGTTGAGCTCAGTGAGTAAAATGCGACCAATAAGGGCCAGATCCGATTCCAGGTTTGCCGTTAGGGATACTCTGTGACGAACGTGCCAAATACAATTTATATAGGCCATTCCTTTACCTGTAGTGCAGTGCATCGTTTTCCCCACCGTCTACTTATGACAGATAGAATAAATATATCCACATTTTATACATGACATGTGTGACATATCTTATTTATTCATTTGCCTCTTTGGAGTCAGTGTGTAAACTAAGTGAAAGGCATTTGGGGAAGAGCTTGGCCATTGAAATTAAAGATAGACAATTGTCAGCTATGGCTACCCCAGCTGCAGACAGTAGCAAAGTACTCAAAGTGTTGGCTAGCATACATCCAATAATTTGGCACAGCATGTTGTACTTCATAGTGCATAATGCCTAACTCATCATAAATTTACCACTGAATGTGCCTGTTTAGTTACTTAAAAAGCCTTAAAAAGAAAAAAAAAAAAAAACACTTCTTTTTAATTTGGTGTTATTCTGTCTTAATTATTTTCTACCAGACAGTCGGTGCTTTTTATGTGAGACATGTCTAAGTAAACAAATAGAATTGGCCCTGTGACTTCTTCTAATCATAATCACATCGAATTCCAATATCCCTAGTGAACCAGCAATGTAGTGCAACTGTGCCACCCCGTGCCCACTATTGAAGAAGTGTTTGTTCAGAGAATTGTTTACAACTTGTCTTTTTCATTCTTCTTTTTCTCAATATAGCCACTCTGCTCGACAACCACCACCAACCAGGCAGGAGATAGCGGCTCATCAGCAGAGGCTGGGAACATCCAGGCCGAATACTGGCAGGAGGAGGTTCCTGAGGAGGAAGAGGCCCAAACAGCTGCCACAGACACAGGACCAAGTAGAGCAGCACACCAGCTAAAAAAGTGTATGTCATTTACTTCTCCCCTTGCTCTATTGCCCTCTGCAACTATAGATTGACCACTAGGGGATGATTGCCAATGTCTATTTTACCTATGAAAACATAGAAACATAGTACACACAGACAACATCTTTTTCAGCAGTAGTTAATTACTAACTGAACAGGTTCACATCAATCATAGTTCTTCTCTTATCTGAATAGATGAAGCAAGTGAGTCTTCTTACTGCATTGGTTTTTCCTAAGGTGGTGTTAGAAATGGGGTCTTTGATGGCAGTCAGGGTGCCCTCTCTCCAAGAAAGGACCCATACTCTAGTCAGGGTAAAGGAGAATCACACTGAGTTAACAGCCAATCACCCTCTTGGTAGTTTGGCACAAGCAGGCAGGCTTAACTCAGCGATAATGTGTTAAGTGTTTGTACAAACACACAGTAATACAGTGAAACATTACAAAATGACACAACACAGGTTTAGAAAAATAGTTATTATTTTATCTAAATAAACAGGACCAAATATGATAAAAAATAATCCACAATACACAGCTAAAAATATGAATTTAGCACTTAAAAGCACAAAAATAGTGCCTAGAGGCACAAATGCTGCAAGTTGGTATTAAGCGGTGTCGTGACAGAGTAGTTTCCTACAATGCGACACCAATGGCACCGTTTACGGAGTCGTTCGAAACCTAGGTACAGTACCCTAGCAAGCAAGTAGAATACAGGCCGGTGCGCCGAGTCGGGGAGCTAGGCATCACTTGATCCTATGTGGCATCAGTTCCGGTGCTGCTACTCGGCAGAAGGGCAGAGGCGTCGCGCAGCGGCATCAGGTCCTTACTGCAGAGCGGTGGAGGTAAAGTGGCATTGGTTGCAAAGTCGGTCCCTTGGTTCCAGCAGGTATGAAGTCCGGTAAAGTCATGGTACTGCGCGGCAACCTCACGGGGTCGCAATAACGTCATGGGCGATGGCGTTGAATGTCACGGACATCAGACTTACGACACTCCGAAGTCAGTGAAGTCACATGGGATCAGCAGCTGCAGCAATGCGAAGCCTACCGGTTCGTCGGGGTCATTACACTTCGGCGAGGTCCACGGCCCCGGGGCAGGGGCATCGCGGTTCCAGGCAGTGACACCTTTACAAAGTCACACAGCAGCATCCAGCGGCATTAGAACATTTTTTCTCCAAAATTTCACTTTCAGAGGCCTAGTAACTGGAATGGCACAGGCATACACTGCAACCTGCCCATGTGACCACCTAGGGCCTACCTCTGTGGTGCCTTACATGTATAAAAAGGGAAGGTTTAAGCCTGGCAAGTGGGTACACTTGCCAAGTTAAATTGGCAGTTTAAAACTGCACACACAATGTAGTAGCAAGTCTGGGCCATGTTTACAGGGCTACTAATCTGGGTGGCACAACCAGTGCTGGGGGCCCACTACTAGCATTTGAATAACAGGCCCTGGGCAACTTTAGTGCACTCTACTAGGGACTTACTAGTTAATCAAATATGTCAATAATGGATAGCCAATTACACATACATTTTGTACTGGAGCACCTGCACTTTAGTACTGGTTAGCAGTGCTAATGTGCCTGAAGTATAAAAAACAGTAAAAACAGAGTCCAGCACACATCACCACAGCTAACACAGAGGCAAAACATTAGGGGAGACACAGGTGGCAACTTAAGGGGGTGGTAGGATGTAGTTGTAGCAGGCTAGCACGCCAACAGGGAAGACGGAAGGTGCCACTCCCACCTATGCGAACTCCAACTGCAGGATTAATCAAAGAGTTATCCATCACTGTCAACTAGATTGAAAGAAAACAGAGAGTTTGTGGGTCGTATATCATAACTTTAGGAAGACTGAGACCAGACTACCACAATGACAGCATTAGACACACAGCAAAGAAGACCTGATATGATAATAAAATCTAGAAATATCAATTTCTTCTGAGCAATGGTGGGAAACTATACAACTATACTTAGGAAACGAATCATGGAGTCAGGAGAAGTGGAGTCAGACTCTAGAGTGGTTGAACCAGGTTAAGCATTTATGGAACACACCCACAAGGCATGAACAATGATGGTGATGGGAAACGGCGTGGAATATTGCTCAGGTAGTAGACGGTTAGACAGTCATGCAGTGAATTGGTGTCACTTTCATCACATCCTCCCCAGCAAGTATGCGATTCATTTATGGTGTAAAATTAAGTCACACCTCAATAAATCACACAGTCCTGGGAAAGAGGGTTTGAGGCTCGATGAATGGATGGGAAAGGGCATTTGGGGAAAGGTGTGACAAAAACAAATATAACACAAAAGAAACCACAACAATATTAATTGGGGCGGTATCAGCACACCATCGTCAAGCTGTTGTGGAAGGAAACAAAGGGATAAGTATGACAGAGTTCAGTTAAATGCATTGCAAATAGTTCTTCTGTCCCACAGAGACCCCAGAAATTACATCCTGCATGTTAAGTATTCTAGTCTTGAAACATACAAATTATGGAAGATTGAATTTAACCGACCCAGTTCTAAAAATTATGATTGCTAAAAGGAAAATGGGGTGGATAGGATGTTAGTGGGAGGTAGTACCTCTGTTGGGGGAACACATCATGCTCTTCGGAGTAGTTCATCCACCTTGGGCCTTACCTAACACTCAGTTCTTACCTGCGGCTCCTCGAAGCTGCTTGCATGCAACAGTGGCCACACCCTGGCCAATGGCTTTGACTGGCTTCCAAAACTAGGTGAGGGTAGCCTACGGGTCTGAAACCCTCAGTGTGTTAGGGCTTGTCTACCTATGCATGCGAAGACTGGATCCAGAGGACTGCTCAGAGGAAATCACTATATTGCTTCAAAGGGCAGAAAGGCAGACTCATTAAATTGCTGTGGAGCACTAATAGGGCATAGTGAGACACAATAGGACACAGCTGGCCATCCACTGCATCCTGACCCATCTTCTCCTGTCTTGACTATGTCCTGCCACTGGATCAGGATAGGTGGGAATGAGAGAGTGAGGCTGACAATCAGTGCAACTCTCCCTCACTCCACTCCAATTCATGCACAAGTCAAGACATCACCCCCCCCATTCCCGGTGTCAAGTCCTGTGGCAATGGGCAAGTGACGAAGCACCAGGTGCCGATTCACTGGAAGCTAAAGCCACAACCCCACACACAGGTACCCCAGGGTAATGGGTCTCTTTCTACTGGGCCAAAGCAGCAGTGGAGTTCGGCAGACCCCGGGGTGTCTGAGCAGCCCTATTTAGGATTGCTCTGCTCACCTCCATGGTCTGAAGAAGGGGCTATGGATCCCACCCATGGTGTTGCATCACAAAGAAGAAAATATCTGTGACTCCGCCATTGGCACCTGGAATGTGCGCACACACATGGATAGCGCTAAAACAGACAGACCTGAGAGACGGACAGCACTTGTCGCAAGAGAACTCATCAGGTACAACATCCAGATTTCAGCCCTCGGCAAGACCACGTTCGCAGATGAAGGGCAGCTGACCAAAGTCAAAGCCGGTTATACCTTTTTCTGGAGCGGCTGCAGTAGAGATGAACATTGTGAATCAGGAGTGGGTTTCGCCATCAAATGTAATCTGATGGGCAAATTAGCCAGCCTCCCAAAATGATTCAGCGATCGACTCAAGTCTCGGTGGCTTCCCCTCAAAGAAAAGAGCACACCACTTTCATCAGTGCATATGTCCCCACCATGACAAACCCAGAGGAGATCAAAGGCAAGTTTTATGAAGACTTGGAGTCCCTCATAGTATGAGTGCCCAAGGAGGACAAGCTCGTCATCTTAGGCAACTTTAAGGCCAGCTTTGGTGCAGACTACCAGACATGGGAGGGAGTCATTGGAAGAAACAGAATAGGCAAAAGCAACAACAATGGTCATCTACTTTTGAACACCTGCACAGCTCATGACCTGTTGATCACAAACACAGTCTTTTGCATACCCAACCATAACAAGATGTCCTGGATGCACCCACACAGCTAGCACTGGCATCTCATTGAATACGTCATAGTAAGGAGAAGGGACAGGCAGGATGTTAGAGTAACTAAGGCCATGTGCTGTGCAGTCTGCTGGACAGACCAAAGACTCATCCTCTCAAAATTCAACATGCACATCCAGCCCAGGTGGCACCCACCGGGGAACAAGACCAATAGGCGACTGAATGTCAACAAGTTAGAACGGCACTCCGTGCACCAGAACCTCGTTGAGAACATCAACAGTAAGCTTGACCAACTCAGCTTTGGCACAAACAGTGCTGAATCGGACTAGGCAGCTTTTAGTGATGTGGTCTACAACACAGCCATCGCTCACTTGGACCAGAACAACCACAAACACCAGGACTGGTTTGATGACAATGATGAATACATTCAGCAGCTGCTGGATGAGAAGCATGAAGCCTTCAGATCCCTCCAGCAAGACACAACATCTGCCTCCAAGAAGGCAGCCTACAACTCCATCAAAAGGAAGATGCAAACAATGCTCAGAGAGATGCAAGACTCCTGGGCCACCATAAAGGCAGATGAGATCCAGAAGTGCGTTGACAGCAACAACTTCAAGTGTTTCTATAATGCCCTGAAGACCATCTATGGGCCACCAGCCACTGGAACATCACCACTGGTTAGTGCCATCAGATCCACCCTGCTCACAGACAAGAACGCCATCCTGAAAAGATGGGCTGAGCACTTCATCAATGTCCTGAACAGGCCCTCCTCTATCAATGCTGATGTCACAAACCACCATCAACACCTCACTGGCAGAACCTCCAAAGGAATCATAGGTTAAGAATGCAATTAAGCTTCTCTCCAAAGGTAAAACACCAGGCCATCCCAGCCGAAATATACAAAGCAGGGGGACCAGTCTTGTTACCGAAGCTCACTGAACGCTTTCAGACCATGTGGCAACAGGAAATTATCCCTCAGGAGCTCAAGGGTGCCTCCATCATCCATCTCTGCAAGAGAAAAGGAAACAGACAGTCTTGTGAGAACCATAGAGGAATCTCTCTCCTGGTCATTGCCGGCAAAATCCTTGCCAGAGTCCCCCTCAACCGCCTCACTCAACACATGGAATATGGACACCTGCCAGAGAGTCAGTGAGGCTTTAGAGAGGCCTGAAGGACAGTAGATATGATATTTTCAGCACATCAACTACAGGAGAAGTGCCAGGAACAAGACCTTTATACAAAATTCATGGACCTGACCAAAGCCTTTGACACTGTCAGTCATGATGGGCTATAGCGGATCATGGCGAAGTTTGGCTGCCCAGGCAAATTAATCAGTATGGTGTGCCAGTTCCACGAAAGCATGCTTGCTCGAGTACTGGAAGATGAAGACTCCTTGGATGCCTTTCCAGTCACCAACGGAGTCAAGCAAGGCTGTGTACTGGCACCCATTCTGTTCTGCATGATGTTTTTGGCCATGCTGTTAGATGCTTTCAGCCATGACGAAGAAACCAGCATCAAGATCAGATATAGGACTGATTGCAGGATCCTCAACGGAGGCTACAGGCCAAGGCAAAGGTTACAGATGACTGTACACTCAATGCTGCTAGAGGCCAGATGCAGCAGAGCATGAACCTTTTTTTCCACTGAATGCAGAAATTTCAGTCTCACAATCAGTACCAAGAAGACTGAGGTTTTGCACCGCAGAATACGTATACAGAACCAACTATCACCACTGAAGGAGAAATCCTGAAGGCTGTTGACATGTTTACAAGTTTACATACCTTTGCAGCACATTCTCTATATCTGTGAACATTGACGGTGAGGTGGACACACACATCGCCAAGGCAAGCTCTTCATTTTGACAATTGCAGGAGTTAGTGTGGGGGAGGAGAGACATCAAACTGTCCACGAAGCTGAAGATGTACAAGGCAGTCATACTGCTCACACTATTGTATGCATGTGAGACATGGACTGTATACGAG
The DNA here is from genome assembly GCF_031143425.1 of Pleurodeles waltl. Classification (NCBI taxonomy): domain Eukaryota; kingdom Metazoa; phylum Chordata; class Amphibia; order Caudata; family Salamandridae; genus Pleurodeles; species Pleurodeles waltl. The sequence goes on from NC_090445.1 coordinate 500,990,185, forward strand.
TGCCACGCTAAAAAGCTGAACCACTTCCACATGAACTGCTTAAGGAGGTTGTTGAAAATTACCCGGCAGGAAAAAGTTCCAGACACAAATGTCCTCTCTCAAACTGGTCTGCCAAGTATCTACGCCCTGCTGAGAAGTCCCCAAGTCAGGTGGGCAGGCTACCATGTACGTATGCCAGCCATACACCTCCCCAAGACATTGTTCTATGGTGAACCTGCGGAAGGCAAATGCACACAAGGTGGAAAGAAAAAGCGCTTCAAGGCCTTGCTGAAACTCTCTGAAGAGCTTTGGCACTGGCCTGAACTCCTGGGAAATCCTAGCGCAAAACCACCCCTCCTGGCAAAGCCGAATCAGCAAATGTGCTACCTCCTATAAGCAGAGCAGGATTACAGAGGTGCAGAAGAAACGTGAGCTGCACAAATTAATTGCCGACTCTTTGACAACCAACCCAGCAGACCACTTGTTCCCGACGTGCACCAGAGCTGTCCGAGCCTGCATTGGCCTGATCAGCCACAGCCGGACACACCATACCCAGTCGACCTCCTCAACATGATGTCCTATCGGCGACAACGATGGACGAACACCACCACTGTAATGCCAAACTGGGTAATGCATCTCGCTTCTTGGAATGTCTGTCACTCTTGGGTGTCTCTCAGAACTTGTGCGATAGAAAAGCTGAAGTCTTGAGCTTTCCCCAAGTTTTGTTTGTGCAGGAGAAGACTAGGAGAAGGTCTACATATGCCACTGAAACATTTATTTCATACAGTGATTACTACACGTGCTAGCTCCTACTGGCTAGATGGCCGTTTGGCAATCTAGACCACATACTAAAATAATATTGCAAATGTTACAAACATGTAGAAAAGGTACTGAGTTGTTCATCAATTGTCCTTTACAAAAGGTGAAAAATCAATGAAATGCAAAATAGTAACAAGTCAAATACTAAAACTCCAGTCCACTCACCACTATAAGATTTAAAAATCTAATTATAGTACGAAGAAATACAGGTGCGTGCCCAAGCAAGCAAACAACACCTTTATACAATAGTTTCTTATCAGAATTCTGTGATTCAACTAAACCAAAGTCCTTAAATCCAAAGGTAAATCCAGGAGACAAAGAGAGTGATCCTTCCACCTCAAAATCCAAGTAAAAAGGATATGGACAAAGCACTGGGCAGAGCCTGTTGGACAGGAACAGGAAGTTGGAGTCTCTGACGCACTTCCTTCCTGTTTGGAAAAAAAGGCTTCTCAATCTGAAAAACAAATTGCAGGGTCCACTTGAGAAGAAAATTAAGTCCCAAAAATCTTTTTTATTAGATTAATAGTAAAAAATCTCTTTTTGACTAGATTTTGTGACATCTGTAGTAGAAATGAGTCTGCGCTTGCAAGCGGCAGTCTTGGCCACCGATGCAGCCAGAAGCAGTGTGAGAAAACGCAAAGTCTCATGTGTGCTCGTTAGTGTCCCGGAAGTGTTGTGGTGCTCATGAGAGAGCACCAAAACCCAATCTTGCAAGCACGGATGAACTCCGCTCCACACTGGAGTGCAAAATTTAGGAACTCTGTGCTACTACACATATGGCCAAATGCCCAAATTTGCAATCTCCAATAGCATAGTGGAGTTCTACACCCAAGCCTAATAAAAAAGGCCCTCTTCACTATTACTAATGACTACATGGTATGCTGCCACCACTGCGCCTGTGCTGCTTAACTGCTGGTGTAGGAGGTAGTCTTCTACCGCTATGAGAGTAGAGCATTGGGCACCCCTCCTGGTCTAGCAAGACTGCAGTCCGAGAGACAAGTCTATGTCATGGCACACACACATGATCCATGTTTGCCTATGGCAAAAAATAATCAGCATTAGGACTCCAGACAACAGTACCGTTGGGCACTAAGCGCAGGGGTTCACATCTTTTACCATGCAGAAGACTTTATCATCCCAACAGTCAGTCAAACACTCTGATGTTGTGAATGGCCTTAAACTACCAATGCTGTTGACATTTCAAACATAAACTCAATCAATCAAGAGCAGATGTCCATGGCATCAATGTGCTTACATCGAATATTTGCCAGTGTCTCTTATCACTATTTTGGTATGTTCATTGATTAAACTTTGGGACCCTTGCATTGGTGAATTGTTTCCTCCTAAAACAAGGAGGCACATTTTTCAAATGTTGAGCTTGCATGAGTGTCTGCTGTTTTTTTGTGGAAATGGTTCCCGCTGATTTACCTCGATGACGTATAGTGAAAGAAACAATGGTGGCTAATCCACCATGCTTCCACATTTTTTGGTTTTCCAAATACAAATCTTCAGCTTATTTCCAGGAACCAAACAAGGCAATGTTGACAATGTTGTGGGAGTTTCCATCCAGACTCATAGGGACATTTTTAATTTTTCTATAAGTAACCATTATGCTGTGTTTGGTACTTGCAGACATGAAACTGGAGCTAAACATACCTTGGTAATCCCTACTAACCAAAGACAGGCCAACCAGTGTCACTTGAATTAACCCACCATTCCTTATCAACATTGTGTAGATCTCTATATATTTGGTAAGCAATCCTCTTACAAACCTGAAGAGACTCTCAGGGCTCAATTTAGAGGCTCAGGGTAATAGGGGTGTGTGCCACAAATTAGTGGATGCCCCGCCCATCCTAATCTTGCATTTGACCACCTCACTTAGAGGTTAGGGATGGTGGCTCTCCTGACAGTGGCACTTCTCCTGGTTTGTCACAAAGCTTTGCTGGTTGGTTAATACAAACTGTACCCAGGAAACAATTTCAAAGACAGAAATAAATGATTACTTTTTTTGGATGCAGGGATAGCCCCTTCATCGAGCATTTCAGATTTGTGGGGAGCACAAAAGAAATAAACTTTATTTACAGTGACAGACATTTGCACAGAGTGTCGGGCCCAGCAATATATGCTGCATGCACTGTGAACATGGTTGATAGTGCAGGGTTTCACATAACCATGCCCAAAAGGGAACATGTGCTGGTTATATTTGGAAGCAGTAAGCTTGAAGAAAGAAACAGACCACCAGGAACCCTACTCCAACACTGCCAAGCAGTGGATTTCATTTAGAGATAGACAAGGAAACAAAACATATTCAAGTTCACACAGGTTTCACTTAAAAGAAAGTCTTGGGAGCTCTCCTGTTCAGTACATGACTGTCCATCAGGCCACTTTTAGAGTTCTTCTGATTGTAAAAGTTGTTCGGGGCCTCCACAGCCACAGGAGCTTAGAGACCTTCCTTGCAAGTAACGAACAGCATGAATTGTCTCCAGAAAGCTTTCATATTACCACATAGTACACAGAATGTCATATTTGGGCTTCTTCGTTTTGATATAATAGACACCATAAGTTTCTTGTGAAAGGAAACGTTTGACCATACAAGGTGTCCAATCCAAGAGGATGATCTTTCAATTGGATATCACAGGAACTTCCCAGAGCAAAATCAGTTAAAGCCTCATATTGGGCCAGATGTACAAATCATTTTTCAATTTGCTAAGGGGCCTAAATTAAGAGATTGGTGGTTCCACATCATTACCACCAAATTCGTGGGAAGGACACCACCGCCGTGGCGGTGTCGTCCCCCTTGCCCTATTATAATGTTCCTGCCGATCTCACTGGTGGGAACATTGCAATAGTATGTTCCATCCTATCAGACAGGCAGGAACAGTGCTACGAGATAGTACTCGGCTCCCTTAAAGGAGCTGAGTGCTATCTCGTAGCACAGAGACGGCCCACCAGCACCCTGGGAATGTGCACAAAGCAGAGAATGTGCATTCCGATGGTGCTGGGTAGGGGCCCTCCTGTGGCCCCAAGCACACCCTCAACACCAGTCTTTCCATGCAGGTCAGATTGGCACAAAAAGGATGGCAGTAGGGGGAGTTCTAATCAGACAGGTGGCACTGAATTCATTGCTGCCCTGGATGAGTACAACTCTGACCATCGTCAGGCTGTCTGGAACCATGTTCCTGGAGGGGACGGGGATCCCCTGGTAGGTCTGCCTGCCAAAGTTGTAATTGGGCAGTCAGACCCCCTGGAGTGTGGTGGCCCAACCGTCAATGTGGGTGTGGCGATCCTCAGACCGCCACACTTGTAATGAGACCCTTAGTCTCTATTATTGGATTTCTGAAAATGCCCCCAACTTATTTCTTAGATCACAAACTTCCTTCTTTGAAACTATACCTCTGGAACCTCACAATATGCAATCTCTCTCTGCCTATCTAGTCATCACGCTAACTCTTTGCATAAACTCACCTAAGCCCACGCTAATGATCATAACTAATTTCTACTAATGTACTGTACCAAAAAGAAACTGGAGTAAGTGCATCATTTGGTTTCCTTGCACTTTAGCCGAAGTAATCCCAGCATCCAACAGAGAAGTTTTAGGCCTGGGCAAGTTGGACAATTGCTGAGGGCTGTGACTTTCGAATGGGCCTCCAGGGAAAATTAACTTTCTCTGTAGCTCACCTCTGTATTTTTTATCTTAACTTTTAATGTATAATTAAATATTGTTAGGCAACATCAGACTTGAACAAGCAAAAACAATTAATAAAATATAAAATTGTTCAAAACAGAAACTCCCAGAATATTTCTTATCTTGGCCCCAGATTCCTTACGAAGATACCTGTAGCCAAAAATTGCCAATAAACACTGGATAAACCATTGACCTTCCATTCAAGAGTGGTGTGCTATTTGCCGTAAAGCCCTTCAGTGTCTTAGCAGGGGTGGTAAGAAATTATATAAATGAAATTGTGACACTATAGAGTGCAGTACAAAAACTATACTCCTGGACAGTGGATCACCTCCCTAAAACAAAACTACATGGGTAGTGTTGGATAACCCCCTCCCTCTAGTCACTAAAGTTGGATTTTTAGTGAAGTGGGGATGGTGCTGACCCAAAATGGAGACCTAGCCAAGATCAAGGAAGAGCCTCAGAAGAGACAGGAGTAGAAACATTGGAGAGTTAGCCGCTGACTCCAGACACACTTGCACGTCTACGAGAGACCAGCTGTGCAACATGACGATCTCTGCATAAATCCTAATTTACACTTGAATCTCATCTCTCATATTTCCAGGCAAACAGCAATCCTCCTCACCCTTTCAGCTTTATACAAATACAAAGGAAAATATCTGAACATGCAGAAAACAGCACAGGTGACTCCTGCATGCAGGGTCTGACTTGACTGCAAATCCAGAATTTAAGTTATGTATTTCGTTGCTGCAAACTGTGCTAAAAGTAAACTTTAGTCTGTATCACTGATTTCTATGGGATGGTGCATTGCCACTTACCCATGCGTAGCACGGTTTTGGCCCTCAGGAAGTAAAGAGGGCCACATTCTGGTTAGGATCCCTTTCATGAACTCTCATTTATTGGTGTAAAGTTCTAAGGGTCTGTTGTATGAGTAGATCTATATACTGGAAACACACTCCTACATCTAGCATTCTTTTAACATGTCCTTTTGTTTCACAACATCCCATAGACTTAGTAAAAGCATACATTTCTCAGCATAACCAAATATTTCTCCTTTAGGCTGTGTGACATTTTGAGAATCCACAGCTTTAGCGTTAATGTGAAACCCCAACAATGCCAATTTCACCACTCTCCTTGAGAACCTGAAGAACATTGGCCTTACTCAACTGGTCACCAAACCCACACACAAAACCATTCTCACACACTCGACTCCATCTTCACTGCCAGCTACAGAATCAAATTCAGCCATGTCACAGAACTTACCTGGACTGTGCCATCATCCACTTCACGATCTCAGATGCTCCGAGCACCAGGCCTCAGAGCTCTTCCCACTGCAGTTGGAGCAAGGTAACAAACATGCAAAAGACACAGACCCTCAGCACCAATCAACCTGAAGCGTTATCAGATGGTGACTAAGCCATCCAGAATTTCTGTGCATGGATCACCAACTGCTCCAAGAGTTGCCCTGTTGAAACCAGCAAAGACCAGCAAAGCCATACAACACACCAGCTGGTACACCCCAGAGTTCAGTACCATCAAGAGCAACTGCTACCGACTTGAGAAATGATGGCACACCACAAGGAACCCCTCTGAAAGAACTACTCATAAAAAAAGCCCTCAGGAACTCCACTCATCAAGGGAGCCAAGAAAGCTGTCATTACAGCTCTTATTGATACAGCAGCCAACAACACAAAGGAACTCTTCAAAATAGTCAAGGAATTCTCCAATCTGACGACCACAGAGAATACCATCCACCTCTCCCAAGAACCCAGTGATTCCCTCTTGGAAAACTTCCACACCAAAGTCACTGCTCACACCTCAGACCACCATAGCCACCATGTCTTCCATCCACTCCGGCGTGCCAAACTACCCCTGCCCCCACCGACTCTTCAACCTCAGAACCATCCCAATCAGCACCAAACTCACCAGCATCATCAACACCTCCATCTCCACAGCAACCTTCTAGGACAGATGGAAACACGCAGAGGTCAGACCCCACCTAAAGAAACCCTCTGCCGACCCCAGCAATCTCAAAACTCTCTACCAATTTCCCTCCTCCCCTACCCAGCCATAGTACTCGAGAAATCATTCAACCTACAATTCTCCAAGCACCTGGAACAGAACCATCTACTTGATGCCACACAATCAGGTTTCTGCACCAACGACAGCACTGAGACAGTACTGATCACTGCCACAGACAACATCAGAGCTCTCCTCCACCCCGAAGAAACTGTGGCCCTGATCCGCCTCGACCTCTCTGCTGAATTCAACACTGTCTCCCACCACAGCCTGATCAACAGACTCTACAACATCGGCATACATCAAAAGGCTCTCAAATGGATCACCTCTTTCCTTACAGATCACACACAGAGCATCTGTCTGCCTCTCTTTTCCTCCAAACCCACACACATCATATGTGGGGTACTCCAAGGATCTTCCCTCAGCCCTACCCTGTTCAACACCTATATGACCACACCTGTGTCAACATCTGGGCAGTGCGCGCACTACGGGCGACTGGAATGCAAAAACCCAGCGCTTATAAGATAACGTAATTCATGCATTATGTTGACATGCTGTTGTTTAACCTTTTGCATTGCAGAGTTTAATCCTGAAGACTTATATTCAAGGTGCTTGTAAATACTGTTCATTTGCAATGTATTGCTGCAGGCTTTCACAGTGTCTCAGGGTGTGGTCCCTTTCCAGGGCCTTCTGGAAGCTTCCCTGCAGCATGCCTGGGTGTGGTTTGTGGGCTGGGCCAGTCTCTATATAAGGGAGCCAGCCCAGCTCCACGTGCTCACTATTTCGAGGTTCCGGTGCAGAGCAGAGGCAGCTTCCTGAGCTCCTGTTCCGGAGGCCTACTTTGATCTTCCAGGCCTTGCCCTTCACTTTGTTGGTGATTCTTGATCAGGGAGGTAGGACGGAGGTCGGGCTGGGCCCCCTGATCCCGTTCTCAAAGGCTTTAGAGTTCTTGGGCCTAATTTTCATGATAAATGATTTTACTTTGTGCGTGTGAATGTGCGCTTGGCTTTTTCTGGCATTTGCATGCTAGAATTCGAATCGGCAAGACGCGCAATTCATTTCTTGTGCTTAACTCATGATATTCATTGTGCGCTACCATTTCATGGCATTTACAAGGTAGCATTCGAATCTGCAAGACGCGCAATTCATTTCTTGTGCTTAATCTATGTTATTCATTGTGCGCTACCATTTCATGGCATTTACAAGGTAGCATTCGAATCGGCAAGACGCGCGATTCGTTTCTTGTGCTTAACTCATGTTATTCACTGTGCGCTACCATTTCATGGCATTTACAAGGTAGCATTTGAATCGGCAAGACGCACAATTCATTTCTTGTGCTTAACTAATGATATTCATTGTACGCTACCATTTCATGGCATTTACAAGGTAGCATTTGAATCGGCAAGATGCGCGATTCATTTCTTGTGCTTAATCCATTTCTCTTGCTTAATCCATGTTATTCATTGTGCGCTACCATTTCATGGCATTTACAAGGTAGCATTCAAATCGGCAAGACGCGCAATTCATTTCTTGTGCTTAATCCATGTTATTCACTGTGCGCTATCATTTCATGGCATTTACAAGGTAGCATTCGAATCGGCAAGACACACAATTCATTTCTTGTGCTTAATCCATGTTATTCATTGTGCGCTACCATTTCATGGCATTTACAGAGTAGCATTCGAATCGGCAAGACGCGCAATTCATTTCTTGTACTTAACTCATGTTATTCATTGTACGCTACCATTTCATGGAATTTACATGGTGGCTTTCGAATCGGCAAGACGCGCAATTCATTTTCTTGTGCTTAACTCATGATGTTCATTGTGCGCAACCATTAGATGGCATTTACATACTCTTGTGGAAATCAGCAATGTGCGCAATTCATGTTTATGCATTTTAAAAACTAAGGGGGTGATTTTAACCTTGGCGGAGGCCGTCCGCCAAGGTACCGCCGTGAAATGACCACACACCGCGGCGGCCATTTAAACATTTCCTCTGGGCCGGCGGGCGCTCTCCGAAAGAGCGCCCGCCGGCCCAGAGGAAATGCCCCTGCAACGAGGACGCCGGCTCAGAATTGAGTCAGCGTAGTTAAAGGGGTGCGACGGGTGCAGTTGCACCCGTCGCGTATTTCAGTGTCTGCAAGGCAGACACTGAAATACTTTGCGGGGCCCTCTTACGGGGGCCCCTGCTGTGCCCATGCCATTGGCATGGGCACGGCAGGGGCCCCCAGGGGCCCCGCGGCACCCCCTACCGCCATCCTGTTCATGGCGGGTTTCCCGCCATGAACAGGATGGCGGTAGGGGCTGTCAGAATCCTCATGGCGGCGGAGCGCGCTCCGCCGCCATGAAGGATTCCCCCGAGCAGCGGTAAGTCGGCGGGAGCCCGCCGACATGCCGCTTCTGACCGCGGCTGAACCGCCGCGGTCAGAATGCTCGTGGGAGCACCGCCAGCCTGTTGGCGGTGCTCCCGTGGTCGGTGGCCCTGGCGGCCACCGGCCGCCAGGGTCAGAATGACCCCCTAAGTGTTAAATTCAAGATGTTACATTCTATGTGCATGTTAAGTCTTTAGTACTATTCCTATTGTTTTTTCCAGGGAATGTTTGGATGGCCTTTTATCCTCATGTAATGAGGCAGTGTTTGTTCTTGGACATTGTTTTAGAAGGTTCTTGTATTCCTAGAACAGTATGTTACAATTCATGAAAAGTCCATATGAAACATTGTACTAACCGTTCTTGATTCTTTTCCAGGTACCTAGATTCCTTGAGGCCTAATTAGAGTCTAGTTCTAGGCCATTCATGTTTCCTCAGTCTAAGTGTTATTTCATGTTTCGAGTATCACAGAACTCCAGACTCAACAGAGTGTTATTTCATGTTCCGAATATCAAAGAACTCTAGAATCAACAGAGTGTTATTTCATGTTCCAAGTATCATTGGACCCTAGATTCAACAGAGAGTTTTTATGTATCTAAATGTGGTTTTATTCTGATGTTGTGTTGTTTAACCTTTTGTTTCCTACAGGACTCCTTCCCAGCTGTTCCCTACCTAATCCCCTTTTCCCCTCTTGAACTCTCCCAGTCTCTGTGATTCATCTATCAGAGTCTTGGAGCTGTTCAGTGGTGGATGTGTTGGGAATGTGCGAAAACCCCGAGGATCTGGTGACTCTGACACAGTGGCAGATGTTGTCAGATCTCACAGACTCAACATAATCTCCTACACTGATGATACTCAACTAATCCTATCGCTCACCGAGGACTCCTCCAATGCCAAAACCAACTTCTGCAATGCCATGACCAATGTAGCCAACTGAATGAGACACAACTGCCTCAAACTCAATTCCGACAAGACAGAAGTACTGATCTTTGGGAAATGCAGCTCTGCTTGGGACCACAGCTGTTGGCCAGCAGAACACCCACATCTACAGACCCAGACCAACAGATGCATGCCATGTAGGCATAATATTCGACAACAAACTGACCATGAAATAACAAGTTATTACCTTCATCTCCTCCTGTTTCCATTCCCTTTGCATGCTCTGTAGAATCTTCAGTTGGATCCCAGTCAACTCCAGAAAAACTGGCACCCAGGCTCTTGTGACCAGACTCCTTGACTACGGCATAGTTGTCTTCTTAGGCATCCCCCCGCTTCCTCAACAAACTCCAGAAGATACAGATTGCAGCAGCCAGACTCACCCTGTACCTCCCCAAGTGGATCCACATCACTTCCCACCCCAGAAACCTCCACTGGCTCCCCATTCAGAAGAGATGCCATGTCCATGCATGTCAAGCATGTCCACAAAGCGATGCACAATCAAGGACTGTCCTACAACAACTATCAACTGAACTTCCATCTACCCCTAGACACCTGTGCTCTGCCTCTCTTGCCCTCGTGCACACTCACCCCATTCATCACAGCTGCAACAGGGGCTGCTCCTTCTCCTAAATTGCTGTCAAGACCTGGAGTCACCTGCTCCTCCACCGTCAAACAACATACTCCCTTGCAGACTTCAGAAACAAACTCAAGAACTGGCTTTTCCACTGTGACTTGGCACCCTCAGCACTCAGATACCTCTAGGGGTGACAGTGCTGTGCTTTACAGATGCTAATTGATTGATTGATGTGTGTTGCACTTCTCTCCAAAACATTTTCTTAGCATGGAAACATGTGGCGAGTCTCCTTCATCTGCCTCCTGGAAAACTATGGGCATTTAGGAATCTCTCCCACCTCATTGTACATTTTTATAATTTACACTTTAGGTTTGTTGTGAAATTTTGTGGTGTAAAAGCTGATGATAAAAAAACCCTGCTGTTACTAACAATTCTCAGTTCTCACTTCAACTTCAAACTTTCAAGCATTTCGCCAGGTTTCCACGCCCTTTCACGCCCCTTGGAATCTTATATGTTCCCTCCATTCACTAATCTTATGACCACAGCCAGATGGAAAATGATCTGCAGTTTTTTGCATTTCACAACCCTTAGAGCTATTCGGTCAACCAGGATATAGCACTTGCTGTCACAGGCAAAATTGCTTAAAGGTGTCAATTCATCTACCTGTGCAAACACTCTAGAATGCAGGTCATTCGTTTGGCATTACATGTTATCAACCTAAAGCAGAAAGGGGTTTTCCCCATCTTTGAACACTTCACAAATGAGTCACCCAGACCCTTGACAGGGTGAGCATAGGAAAGGCCCTGCTCTTCCCACTTCACTGCAGTAAACGTTGTTTCAAAATATGTCTTAAATAAAACAATGCATTCGAGCCGAACAGAGAACCAAGTTAGTCCCTTCAGCAACTAAACAGAAGTGACAGGTTTTTATTTTTAAATTCGTTTGCATAATAACAGAAATGACGTGCGTGAATGCCAGGAACGCTCGTGAGGCAATTTGAGGATTAGAATTGCATATCTATCTGTAAATGCATGATAGGATTTTTAAACAATACCATAGCAACATAGGCATCAAGAGCGTAAGTAAATACAGTCTCCAACCGTGCAGCTTCAGATAGTAACAAGCTGCCCCGCAGAAATGCGTGCTCTGATTCACATTTAATCCATCATAATCTCGCCTTTACGAGAGGCATTCTTGACATGACACGAACCACAACCTTTTAAGGCCAGGTCTTCATTAATCCTAAATGCTCGCATGGATGTCGTTCAGCAGGTGACGTTGTTATTCTTGAGTGATATTTGTGAAGAGATATTGATACGTCAAATCATAGTCCTCTCATTTGTTTTGTGCATAAATACATGAAATCAGGTTGTCCTTGGGCAAGACAGTAACGATGGCTACATAGATGCAATCGGCATAGCCGCCAAATTGTCACTTTCGGGAGCAACTGAGACTCCATCGTCTGCGGGAAGCGGAAATTAGTCACTTCCATAGGAGAGCAGACATTTTTCCATGGACCCTTTAATACCCAGTGTAAATAGCATGCCTGGAATTTGGGAAACATTTTGAAACAATGCGCATTAAGTGAAGCGTCATACCGCATGAAGGTACGTGAACGCTAGCATAATTTAACAGCAAGCACTGACAAAGCCAATAGCCTTAGCTTTTGTATGCTCTGAAAACTGGCACACAAGGCTAATGCAGACCTACACGCGGACAATAAGAGATACTGACACCCTTTTCCCCAAATTCTAGCAGACGTGCCAAAATCCGAGAAATATATAGAAGACTCAGGCATATCCATTCTACAGTAGGGGACACAGTATCCTGTGTATCAGTGTACCATGGGGCATTGGGAGATGTGCACCAGGGGGCTATAGGGTGATGTGTACAAATATATCACCAAGTAAGTTGCACCAAGGGGACTGTTAGAAATAGGGGTTTCTGCTTGGCTAGGGAATGCACCAAATCCAGGCAGAACCCACCACTCTAGTTAGTGAAAGTAAGTTATTCATCAAAGACTACCTGTGCTCACCCTCTGGTAGCTTGGTGTAGAGCAGGCAGGTCTATCCTCAGAGGCAATGAGTAAAAGGTCTGCGCAACACTCTAACACCAGTAACATAATGAATACAACACAAAAGAGACTCCGTATATGATTACGTAAAATATGTGCCTATATCATATGTGTACATATATTTTTTTCACACAACCAAAATAACATAATTCATACATACTGTGCATAATGTGCAATTACTGAAATTGTATTCATCCTGACAACGTAAGCAACAAAAACAATATTCATTATTATATCAAGGCAGGATACGTAGAAGTTTGGTCAGGACACACAGGTATTACACTATATAACCATCAACGGCCAAATACATTGCAGGTAGTGGTCACTGGTTTAGAGAAAACACACATTATCAGAAAACAGAGGCACCAGCGCATCTACGCTTTTAGTAGCAGGGTTGGGATAGATTTTGGATGAGCCCCGCTAAACCAAGTGTATTCAGGAGCAGTACGTAGGTCAAGGGGTCCACTGCATGCCTACTAACTGAGATACAGTAATGCTGAGTTCCATGTAGGGCAGATAAGCCCCAGCTCGCCGATTATAACCTATTCAGTAGTGCTATAACACAAAGAGATGGTTCACTCAGTCTGTGGTGGACAATCGGTTGCCAAGCCATCAGGTCCAGTAGGTCCCAAAAAAGGTTGTTGTACTCATCTACAGGGAGGGTTGGCGGGGCACAGACCCCACAATGCATGCAGGAGACCTCGCCGGGTCTTCCACTTTCTAGACCTGAAACGTGGCCGCTCACGAAAAATGCTGTTTATCGGCCTAGCCTCACTACCTTCCCCAGTGGTGTCAGACTCCTCAGGTTGATACAGGGAGTTGACCCAATTGTCTGCTGCACTGGAGGGAAGATCAGAGACGGCAACCTCGCACTTGGTGCTGGAGCTCCTTTTTGGGATGATTGTAGCTGTCATTAGTGAGGATTCCTTCATCCCGTGACAGCCAGCACAGGTCAAAGGGAAGCCTTGTTGCCTCGGCAAAATGACAAGCAGAGGCATGTCTAGGGGCTGGGCATGCATGGCGTGGGCAGTGCGAAGTTGGCATGGGCAGGCTGCTGATCCATAGAGTAGCACTTGCTCCGCTGCAACAAGGAGCGCATGATCTTGGGCCCAAAAAGCAGCAAGGAGTAAGCTACTTGCTGGTCTGGACAACATCTTGGTGCGGCACTTTCTAGATGCAGATTCCCACAGCAGGGTAAAGAGAGAGGGGACCTTTTAGTGACCCTAAGATCCTAAAACAGGGGAGGGAGCAACACCCAGGCCCTCAAAGAACACTAGTGGGGACACGAGAGGTGTGGTGGGCAGGCTGACCAGCACATCAGGGTCTCTTTAGCAAAGAGGCCATCCTTCTCACAGCCCAGCAGGCAACAGGTCAGCACAACAAAGCACGTAGTTCCAATGGCAGTCTCTCCTGGCAGCACAGCAGTCCTCTGGCAATGTGCAGCATGTAAGGCCAGCAACATCTGGTTACAAGCCCCACACAGTGTCTGGTTAGATTACAGTCAGGGAGCTGTTGTCAGCAGGACAACAAACAGAAAATGCAGTGAGTCCTTTAGGCCACCTAGCAGTTAGCAGGCAGCAGGACAACACCAGAACAGCAGTCCAGATGAGTCATTTCAGCTGTGCAGCAGTCCTTCTGACAGAGGTTCCGTTCCAGTTTCAAAAGTGCTCACTAAACATGGAGTCAGAGCCCCTGTACTTCTACTCATAATGTCTTTGATTTAGGGGTGGCTTCAAAGGAATCCTTTCAAGTCTACAATTACTCCTCTTTCTACTCAGACCTGGCTCAAGACATCAGTGAAGGGTACATCAGCCCTTTGTGTGAGGGTAGGACACAATCTATTGACATGTAAGTGTGAATTACCTCTCCCTATCCCAGCCAAGGAAGACTATCAGTGTGAGGCTGAATACAGATGTATCCCATGCCACACCCAGACCTTCCTGTGTTGTGGCTGTCTTGAAAGTATACACCAAATGTAGCTGTCACTCAGCCCCAGATGCAGATTGGAGTCAGACTGTGAAGCACACCGAGTTACAAGCACAGAGAAATGCCAACTTTCTAATTTCTAGAATAGTAATCTAAAATCCAACTACACCAGTAAGCAGGACTTATCACCACAACAATCCAAACATACCAAACATGACACCGATACTCTTTTCAGATCAGGAATTGTCACTTAAAAATACATAAGGGAATTCTAACCTATGATAGGAGCAGTCCTCACAGTACTGGAAAACGAAACAGGCTGTTTGTCACTACCAAGACATGCAAACCGTGAGAATACATGTCCTACCTTTTACTTACACAGTGCCATGCCCATAGGGATGCTTATGGCCTATGTTAGGGGTTATTTAGGTATAATAAAAGGTGAGTTTAGGCCTTGGCAAGAAGTGTGAAATGCCAAGTCAAGGTGGCAGTAAACTGCACACCCAGGCTGTGCAGTGGCAGGTCTCAATCAGGTTTGAAAGGTTACTTCAGAGGGCGGCACAATGAGCGTTGTAGGCCCACTAGTAGCATATAGTTTACAAGCCCAGGGCAAATGGTATACTACTTTACAAGGGACTTACAGGTAAATCAAATCTGCCAAACAGGTGTAAGCCAATCATACCACGTTCCAAGGGAGAGAGCACATACTCTTTAGCACTGATTGGCAGTGGCAAAGTGCCCAGAGTCCTGAAGCCAAGAAAAAGAGGCTCAGAAAAAATAGGAGGAAGAAGGCAAAAGGTATGAGGGTAACCCAGCAAAAGGGCCAGGTCCAACAGGAACAATATTGATTCACACATTTCACGGAAGCATTAAATGAGGTCCGTCTTAGTGCCCCTGAGTCATTATCCTGATGGATGCACTCGCTGCTGCTCCTCGGGAGCCACTGGGAGAAATACAGTTCAGAACAAAATGCTGTTTGCATTGAAGTATTACACACATGCAATGTGGATAAACCAGACTTGCAAACTCACATGGTGGCACCTCACATGGTCAAACGGCGAGCCGATATCACACTCTGAGCATACAGTTAGCTTCAAACCACTGCAGAGCCCAGGTTTTCAGCTAATTATTTGGAGGTTTAGCTCAACTGATGTCCATCATGAGTTGTAAAACCTCCCCAGGACATTGGCAGCAGCCTCCAAAGCTTTAATTTAGGTTTCTGGCAGGGAGGAAGGGGGTGCCGTGGTAAGGGTGAAAGCTGTGTCACAGTAGGGGGGCTGTGTATTTAGGAGTGTCTCTGGCTGTGCTCAATGCTTAGCCCTACCCCCTTTATGGCTACACCGTCTCCTCACATCGCAGAAACATTTCACACTTTGACAATTCTGATAAACTGGTATGGTATCAGAATATTGTAGCGTAAACATCGTCTCACTGAAATACTGTGCCCTAAATCTTGCTTTAAAGAATATCACCACATTGGAGATTATAATAGATTAACTACATCCAAATGAGCAATAGTTTTGAAAACAATATTGGAACACTATTTCTTTGAGACCGTATTTTTTCTATCATTGGTCTGACATACAAATGGCTATACATTGAAGCATGCTAAGCCTGGCAGGGTCACCCCAGATTTCTGTTGCAGATCTCATTTTTGCTGGCATTAGGACTCTGTGTATTTTTTCCCTGCTGAGCAGTGATAAAGTGGTTTGCTGTCTCCCCAAAACACTGTACAATTGGCATATACCCCATTAGTTAACTTAATTTTCATGCAAGTCCCTAGTAAATGGTACCACATGTACCCAACGCCTGTAAATTAAATTCCGGTACTGAGCCTACAAGAGTCATTGTGGCAAGAACTATAGTAGCAATTTAAAACATCTTACAGGCATGCCACTGCAGCCTGCAGGGTTGTTTTCAACTGGAATTTCAACCTGGCAGAATAAACCTGCATTTTAAAACATATTAGTAGGCCTGAGCAAAAGTTGAATAATACAAGAGTAATGAGAATAATTTTAATAATTATGCATTACTTTTGTGGTCCAAAATTAGCTACATCATGCAATTACACAAGCTTCAGAAATTAAGAGTAATTTAGGACAAAAAAGACCTACTGCAGGAGCACAGAAACAACAAACTAAGCAAAAGTGAGCAGCTGCTGGCTACTGTTGTTTGTTTCTTGTAGCATTTCGTGCTATTTCCTAAGCACAAAATGGATACTCTAGCCCATTTGGACGCAAGGGTGCATTTTGCACTAAGAAAATAGTGCTAAATGCGGAATTACACTTCTCACATAATTACGTGTAATTTTGTGGTAATTGCGAGTAATTACACTTGAGAGATTTACGCCAGTTATGCCCACCCCTACTTATGAGTCACCCTTCAAATTAGGCCCTATCAGCACATATGTTATGGTGAATGGTATTTAAAAACTAAGACAATTGAGAAACAGTTTTACATGTACTAACAGTGAAGGTTATTTCACTGTTTTTCATTGTTGCTAGGCCACCTCTCCCTTTAAATATAACTGGGATACCCTATTATATTTAATAAAGTGTAACTTATTGGGAGCAGGTAGGAAAGAATATCTTAGACTCTTGAGTTGTAATTTAAAAGCCTTTATAATGTTAAAGTTGGATTTTAAGTCACAGTTCTAGAACTGTATCTTTTAGAAAGTTGACATTACTGTGCCCACCCCTACAGTGCCCCCCTGCTCTAAACAGGTCAAATGACTATGGATATCTCTTCTGTGATGGGTTGTGTATTCCTCACGGACATGGAACAAAAAGGGCTTCCATGCATCAGGATGGCCTGCACAGGAGTTGTACCCAGCACTGAATTACATTTAAAAGACTTTGCCTGAAGCACACACAAAGGAACCCCAACACTAACCTTTTGTCACCACGGACATTTGGGAGTCAAGTTTAGTAGGGACAGGGGTGTGGGCCAGGTGCAGTACCCCACAATAAGGCTGGCAATGGGGATAAAAGGTGGCAAACCAGATCACTTCTGGACCTGTGAAAAACTATAATAAGAAGGACTACCCTGCTGCCCTCCTGCTGGAAGGACTGCCTTGTGACCTTAGCAAGGAAGACTGGACTTTCTTTTTGAACCCAGAAACACAACAAAAATAACCTACCTTCCTGCTGCTTAGGGTCCCAACTAAAGTGAGCCCAAGGCCCGAGTGGTGCCCCAGAGGTCCTGGATCATCCTTGATGTGGTGATAATGAGGCCTCTTCTAACCAAAACCCAAAACCTGAGACTCATACATTTTTTCAGTACCACCTCTCTGAGAACTGACACGAGACCAGGACACCTGCAAGCCGATCCAATGAAGGTGCATCATTAATGGAATAAACTTTGTTGCAGCTCACAATAAGTTTTTCTCTGCAGCACCAAGTACTCTTCAACTCTCAACAATGGTATCCAGGCCTTTTGGAGCCCTCCTCAGCTACAGCTGAAATCTTCAAGAGTTGCAATTATCATGACAATTGCACACTCATTCAGAGACTTGAGAAAGCAAGGAAAGAGGGTGCAATTCTCTTTTAGATCACATCCTCCCTACGCAATCAAATAAGAATATGACAACCCCATTTTCACCTAAACTATACAAGATAAAAGCAGGAGTCACCCATGCTTTTCAAAATCTACAAAAAAATGCCAACGGATCTGATCAAGGGTTTTGACGTTACCTGCTATAACTATGCAGATGACACAAAGATATTTCTGAAACTGAAAATCCCAAAGGGCATTAAAACATAAACATTTTTCAATTGCCTCTGGGTCATCAAGCAATGGATGACATGGAACCACCGAAAATTGAATGCCTCCAAAACCGAGATACTCACCTGCAGTGACTGGAAAACCTCCAACCCTCTCTGCGCCAGGACTTGATGAATTGGGACACCTCCAAATATTTCTTAGGAGGTAAAAAGCCTTGGAATCATCGCGGACTCCAAACGGTCAATGAATCGACAAGTTAATAAGATAGCCAAATCAAGTTTACTCACACTGAAAGTGCTGTAGGCATTATCCCACTCCTAGGATTCCCATACAAGGTCCAAACTACCATTTCTGCTGTCCTATCAAAATTGGACTGTGCTAATGGTGTGTATCATGGATCGTTTCCATTGACTATGCGAGGACTAAAAAGAATTTAAAACATTGCAGCTAAAATCTTCCTACATGCAAAGCCACAAGCATGAATTACTCCTCCCTTGAGAGCACTACACTGGTTACCAGTTGCCAGAAGATCCTGCTTCAAGTTGTTTTTTTCACATACAAAGCAATACATGGCATGGGACCATTTTATCAGAATGAAAATCAACAGATCCATACAACAAAAGAACCTACACCTACATTATTGCCCTTTTCAAATCCACTCCTTTCATTCTATCTACACCAAATTACTACTAAACCCACGCAAAATTAAGAGCACAATCATAACACAACTAAAGGAAAAACAAAATAAAAAGAAAAATTATACTAACTTACAAACTACTAATCTTAAAATGCTTCAATGCGTCCTTGGGAGGGGTTGTAAATACATTTACAATTACAAATGGTGTTAGATTTTTCTTGTGTTCTATTTTCAAATTAGTACTCACTGCTAATCTATCTGCCTTTCAAAAAAATCCTTTATGTAGTAACCCCCGAAACACTCAGAGCACTAGACCTGTGCACTGTTCCACTTTTAAAGTAGGATGGTTTATGTTATGCTATGTTATGTTATGTATGAGAGTTTGTGCAGATATACCACAAGCTTTCTTGGAGCTGATGTACAGAGAAGGATCACAGTCACAGAACTCCAATGAGAAATTTCACTAGCAATGCACTTGCCAAAATAACCTGGTCTGTAGTGCCTGTCTGAACTTCTAATAGTCTGGAGACAGACGTATTGTGAGAGAAAGGGAGTTCTAAATACATGGAGCTAACACAGAGAAACTGATACTACTCATCCTTTTCTTTTTATATGTGAGGATGGCCAGAAGAAGAGTGACATCTCCAATTCGTGGTATATTTCTTGAATCTATATTTTATAAAAGAGGGGCCTTTAACAGTAAAAGCGTTAAAAGGAATGCAATCTATTTTGAAGATATTCCTTTGCTCCCTAAGGAGTCAAAAAGGTTTCTGAAAACAGAATGATGTGACAGTTTCTAGGATATTAATAGATTAGATATGGTGCCTGGTTCTGAACAATCTGGAGTCTGTAAATTAAACATTTCGTAAAAGTGAGAATTGACATAATCAAGACAGGAAATAACCATAGCCATAACCACTTGGGTCAGGGCTTCAAAAGTTATGAATCTGGCAATTTTTTAATCCTACAGCGAAAAAAGAAACAGGACAAGATTACAGCTCCAAAGTGAGATCTTCAGGAAAGCTCATTACCAATGATGACTCCCAAACCTTTCTCTGATTTCTTTGGGGATGGAGGATCACCCATGTTGATGGACTAAAAGGAGTTGTTCCAATAGACAAATTTATTGCTTGTAATGATGATCTCTGTTTTATCTGCTTTAAGGTTAAGATAATTACTACTCATTCAGTCACAGAAGAAGTGCATTATATTTTGGAAATTAACATTTGAGGCCAAAGAGTCATTAAGCCTAATGAGTAGTTGTAAATCATCTGCATAATTGTAGATTGAGCAATTTGGGTTTCCTAATCCCTAGATGAGAGGCAGGCTATAAATGATAAAAAAGATACATGGAGAGAGAGGAGCTTTGTGGTATCCCATAATTCAGATGTACTTCTGGTGCGCTAAAAGAGGCCAGCCACACAGACTGGGTCCGATTCTCCAAGAAATATTGAATCCATTTCAAACCTGTACTACAAAGCACTGTGGTCTTGACACAGTCAACCAGTATATTGTGGTAGACTGTGTCGAAAGCCGCCGACATATCCAGGAGAACAAGCGCAGAAGTGGATCCCACACTCCTGCGGCATATTCTTTATAACTGACAAGAAAACTGCCTCAGTGGAGTAGGCAGATCAAAAGCCACCTTTACACAAACTTAAGAATGCCAACTCCTCTAAATCACAGCAGAAACATTGTGCTACATGAGCTTCTAACAGTTTTGCTAACAAAAGCAAGACAGAGATGGGACTTTTATATTTTGACAGTAAAGGATCTTCAACTGATTTCTACTGAATAAGGATTACAACTGTGATTTGGGAACACATCTTTGGGACACAAAGGAGCTAAGTAAGGGACAATGTTGGCCCATGGATTACAAAAAAAGAAGTTGTATGGAACCTAGGTGGACAAGGGACTTTAGGAGCAGCTGGTTTAACGTCTGACAATAATTCGGAAAGGTATTTTTCACCGCTAGAAGTGAAGGTAGCTAAGGTAGTATGGTTCCTATACCCCAAGTTAATAAACTTCTTGACACTGCCATTGGGAATGCTGTCCTTTATAGTTTTAATCTTTTCAACAAAGAATGAGTTCACCATATTGCATAAATCCTCAAAAGGCGAAAAGGGAAGGGAGGTTTAGATAATTCTGATACAATTTTGAAAATTTCCTTTGATTTATTTGTGTATTGTAATAGTTAATTATTGAAAATGGATCACTTTTTCTGCCATATCAAGGCTTTATAATCTTTAAGATGCTTTTTAAAGGGCATAGGGGGTCATTATGACCCTGGCGGAAGGCGGAGAAGCGGCGGTAAGACCGCCAACAGGCTGGCGGTCTTCTTTTTTTGTATTATGACCATGGGGGTTACCGCCATGGTCATCCGCCGGTTCTCCGTTCCGCCCGCCGGGCTGGAGACCTGGGTCTCCAGCCCGGCGTCCGTCACTATACCGCCGGCGGTATTTTGACCCGGCTTACCGTTGTGGATTTCCTGTTGTTGGAACCGCCATGAAATCCATGGCGGTAAGCACTATCAGTGCCAGGGAATCATGGCATCTAACCACTTTTGACATGTGATTGGGGGCATAAATATTTTGGCTCAGTGTGGAGACTTCATGGGAATCACACAAATCTTCCATGTCTACACTGGACGAGTTATGTGAGTATTTTATCAGCTGTGGTTTGTTCAATTTGTGGCGTAACTCGTCAGCAGTAAATTTGATGAGAAAATGGTCAGACCAAACACAGATAGATGCAGTAAGGTTGGTCATTTATATGTTAGTTGATCAAGCTTGGTCTAGAGTGCTGCCTTTATTGTGAGGAAGGGCGAAGAAATGTTGTTCTAAATTAAGGTTCTTTAAGTAATCAGTAATGTTGCAAGACTTCTGACAGTTATTCTCATCATTGGCCTAGTAATTAAAATCACCTAAAATTAGTACTTTAGCATGATCTATTACAGAAGGGGAGAATAATTCATAGAAATCTTAAGCAATGGAAGACATATAATCAGGGGGGCAGTAAGTATGGATACAAATGATGAGCTGAAATAAAAAAAACTGAATTTTAACAATTAAAATGTTAGGACCAGGGACACTGTGTAAGGATAATTTTGAGGACATATTTTTTTTTTTAAATAATAGCTTCTACTCTACCTCCCAGTTGACAGCATGTCTATTGGTGTGAAGCAGGATTAGTGCACATGGAATACCTTCCCAAGCAAGCTTTTTCTTTTGCACATCTGCTTGTGGATGCTAATCCTAACACCCTGACCCTAATGGAAACCTGCCTTCAAGCTTTTGAACAAGCAGTAATAAAGGAGATAAAAGCTTTGACCCTAAAGAAATAAATTATAATAACTTGACTTCCAAAGAGAGAACAGCACTTGAGAATCTAGAAAAGACAGAAGGTAAATTGATAAAGGCTGCAGACAAAGTTTGGGAAATAGTTATACTTACCAAAGAGAATTACCTGTTCATGTGCACCAATCTGCCAGAGAAAGTACAAGGTTTTTACAACAGGCCCAACCTGAAACCTAGAGGCAGAAATTAAAACAATTACTCATAATGACACATGAACTGGAGTGGATTGTGAAGAAGAAGGCAGAGAACACATATAAGCCACATTTCTACACAGTGCAAAAGACAGTGGGATCCAGTTCCAGGGTGCCCTATTGTTTCAGGAATTTGATTCAATCTTAGAACCTTCATCAACATTTGTTGATTATTTTTGTGAAAAAACTGGGCTGATTACAGAAGCCCCTTAACTTTTTGGCCCCAGGTTAACTTTTTCCTGGTATCTTCCCAACTCTGATGGTCCCCTGGGCACTGATAAACAGTCCCAGGGCCTGTGCTCTGTGTAAAATTAGTATGCAAATTAGCCTAATTATAATTGGTTATGTCAAGCTACCTATAAGTCCCTACTCTATGGTAGGGCATGTAGGTTTAGGGACACCGGCAGAGGTGGTGCACCTATAGGTTCACTACTGAGGTGCCCAGTGTCATATTAAAGGCAGGCTTGCCTTGCTGGCGGCTTTTAAATTAAAGTTACATGCAAATTTGACTTTGGAATTAAAAGTACTTCCAAAGTCTTAAACTACCTTATTTTCACATGTACGTCACCCCTAAGGTGTGCCCTAGGTGCCCTCAGGGTTGAGTGCAGTGTAACTGTAAGCAGGGACCTTATAAAATATGTTTTATAAGCCCTGGTGAGGAATAATAGCCACATTTGTTTTGGTCATTGTAGTGAAGAGGCTCCATAGGCTAATATGGGGACACTTTATTTTAATTAATAAAGTCACCAAAAGAGCTAGATGTGGCATGTTTGGTCTCAAACTGATTGTTATAATAAATGCAACACCTTGCCATTGTTGGATTTAATAAAACTATCTCAGGGAAAGAGTTCTAGAACGCTTCCTAAAAGTTACCAGTTTCAGCTCTCTAGTGCCCTTTTCTGATTGGCCAGCCTCTGGCAGCCTGACCAGGCTTCTTTGTTGAGGTGTCAAGTGACCTGGGCTGAACACAAAGGAAATGCCTGGGGGAGGAGATATGCCTCACCAGATGATGAAACAGGATTGGGGGGAGAGCAGCCAAACTGGTTTTCAAAGGAGGGAAGGACATGT
Source organism: Pleurodeles waltl (assembly GCF_031143425.1). NCBI lineage: Eukaryota > Metazoa > Chordata > Amphibia > Caudata > Salamandridae > Pleurodeles > Pleurodeles waltl. Next base: position 501,013,543 of record NC_090445.1, read on the forward strand.
GGAGCAGCTTAGGACCGCCTTGATTTGCTGAAAGCCCGGATAACCAGGTGTCTGCTTGATTAGATTAGGAGAGGGCAAAAGAGGGGTGTGTTAAGGATTTTTAGCCACACCAGTGGGTGGGCTCAGCCAGACCTAACCTCCAAAATTCAGTTTCTGCCATTTTGGATTTTAAAGGAATGCTGCTCCCTGGGATTGATTTTTGCCACACTTCCCAGGAAGTGGTCATTCAAAGGGATAGTGGCCTGCCTGTGACTGGACAGTTGCCATTGCTTGCTTTTCACCCCAGGAGCAAGGATACATTTGGCAGAGCTGCACCCACACCTCATACCTCCACAAGGAACAACATCAGAAGAAGGACTGCCCTGCTGGACCGCTGACCTGCACTGGCCACTGCACTTCGAGGGACTGCACCAGCAGCACACTTGGGCTTCACCACAAAAAGGACTTTGCCTGTCTCCAACTAGATGAAGAAGAGACTCCCTGCTTGCTGCAGGTACAAAATAGCTAACCAGTGTCCCACGCATCAAAGCCTCAAGGAACTGACCAGCTGACTAGTGGCTAGTGGTCATTTTTGGATTTGAACCAACAGCATTCTGTAAGTGGGAGTCCTAACCCTTAAGGGGCAACTTAGAACTTTTGGAAGCCTGGGGTGAGCTGTGGACTTCTAAAGGACCTTCAAAGACCTTCTGGAAGAAGATCCAGAAGTTTGGATGAGTTTGGAGAACTTTTGGAAAAAATCTCCATAAAGAGACCGGCCCATCGTGGTGAGTCAAACCGACCTTACCTCAACCGCGACTCGGCCTGATTTGCAGGTTTGTCCTGCTGAAAAGCTCCAGAGCCCCAGACTTCCAGGATTTCACGTGGGGCACCTGGAAAGGTAATCCAATGACCTTGCATCGAAATCGGCTTGCTAAGGAGGGTTGACCCTCATCGGAAGGAAAAAGCTAAAAAAAAGTGACAAAGTTGACTGGTACTTCCCACGCAGCATATCTGAAGGTGGCTCCAGGGACGTTGGATCAAGATTCAGCTTTGGCCCGGATGAAGATTTCCATCCTGAAAAATCGTCTAATTCCAGATGTAGAATTCTTCACCGAGGTCTCCTGCTATGCATTTCCAAAGAGGGCTCCAGGGTGGTAGGATTGGATTGGTGACTTCGTCCCGCTGAAGAAAATCTTCAAAAAAAAGACAAAGTCTAAAGGTAAACTTTTAACCGAGGCTTCCCGCTTGCTGTAGCCAAGCAGGACCCGATTGTGGTTGGCCTTAAACTATGACTTTGCCCCTGTCTAGTGCAACCAGATGACCAGATTGGCGCTTTTAGTTTCTATGCACTAGAAGACATTCATTCTTTAGAAATTAATATTTCTGGTTTCTCTTATCCAATTTTAATAGTTTTTGTTACATTGTAAAGATAAACATATAATCCATTTTTATAAATTGGTATTGGATTTTTATTGTCTTTTGTGTTTTACTTATTTACTGTTTTGTGATTTTTAAATGCTTTACACACCTGTCTCCTAAATCAAGCCTTGTCTCTCATTTCCAAACTACCAAGGGATGAACAAGGATTCATTTATTGAGACCTGACTGGACCTAGTGGGGGTTAGTGGCCTAATGCTAAGTGTAGGTACTTACCTACACTTAACAATAATCCACTTTTCAACAATTTGTACATATATCAGTAGTCAAAATGTCCTCATTTAGAAATGACACTAAACAGCTACTCAATACTCTACAAGGAATGCATTTTGATCCTGAGATAAAATACCTGATGGGCCTAGATGTGGAAGCTCTGTACAAGAGTATTCCACAGGATGAAAGATTAAAAACCTTTGAAGAACTCCTACTTCAGAGACCATGGCATTGGGAAACTCCACTTTAATTAATCCATGTGACTCTCACACTAAAAAGGAACTACTTTGAGTTCAAGGGTATGATTTATGAACAGCACTGCATTTCAATGGGCAGTTCATTTGCTCCAAGCTTGGTCTGCCTCTATGTACACCAGTTTGAGCGGAAAAATGTATGGACTAACAACCCCTACCATGAGCAGGTTAAGTTATGGGGCAGAACATTGATGATGTGTTTGTCTTATGGCGAGGCTAGAAAGAGCTAGCAGAGGAGTTAGTTGACTGAATTAACAAACAAAACACCTTTTGAGGTTTCCTTTGACAATGAGTATTCAAGGATTAACTTTTCTAGATTTTAGGATTAGGTCAGAGGGGTGACCATTGACAACAGTGGTGTATACCAAATCAACAGCTAGGAATAATCTATTGTACTTTAGTAGTGCCATCCCTTGCACACTCAGGGAAAACCTAGCTGCAATTCAATTCTTATAAATCAGACATAACTGTTCTAATCTGGCTGATTAGAAAGTTGAGACTAGACTTTTGAGCAAGAGACTGATGGGCTATGGGTACCCCAGATGTCTGATGATGAATTCAGAAAGAGAGCCACCTATAGTAACCATGATAACCTTCTAGTAGATAACAGTGGGGAACCATACCAACTAATTTGTGTTAGTATGCACAGCAACACATTGAGGACTGTGAAAAGGATCATAAATAAGAACTGGTGGATACTAAACAGTAATGACCTCAATTTTGAGAGTCCCGAGTTCTCATTCAGATGCAACACGAGCATTAGAGACAGGGTCATCACACAAGACCTGCACAAAAGGACAGACATAAGTAGAACACATGATTGGAACACTTTCTGTGCAGCCAGTGCTCTATTTCAATACTGATCACACACACCACAAGCATTGATCTAGGATTAGAGTACCAGTGGGAAACACATAGTCATGCAAATTGCAATTCCATCAATGTATTATACATGATTTTGTGCTCCTGTGGGGTAAAGAATAAAGGTATGACCACTAGAAAGATCAGGAATATTGAACATCGGAGCACTATTAGATGCCAAAAAATAGCAACTAAAATTACCCCTTTCTTCATACAAGCTGAGCATGATGAAAATGATTTGAGTTGGACAGTAACTGAATGATTAACACCGAAGTGGAATTTGACTAAAACCCTACTTAAACAGGAACAAAGATGGGTTTATAGATCAGGAACCCATCAAAATGGCGGGAATTATGAGATCCCTTGGACCTTATTAAATTTAACATGAATAGTAACCCAAGGGCCCTATATTTACTTCAGGGATCTGCCCTGGTTACACATCTTGGTAAATAAGTGAATAACCACCTCAAGAGTGGTGTGCTGCTCATAGCAGGATTATAGATGTGAGTGGAGTTCAGTGACAAAAAGGGACACTACCGTGTATGTCCTGTATTTAGTATAATGTAACACGAGTACCAAAGGTATTAGTATCCCCTTTGGAAAGAAAACCATGAGGTATATTGCACATCTAAAGACAAAAGGCATATAGTAGTATGATGCATGTACTAGTGAGTATGGGACAATATTCTGAGTAACCTTTATCATAACAGGTAAAAACCTATGAACCCAGATTGCAGACGCCGGACAGGGAGATAAAAGAGAAATCCAATTCCCATAACTCTAAGGGGCGGACATGCGGCACGACCCATGCATACAGGGATGACGTAGTGGCACTCATAGGACCTAACCTATGGACAATCTTTGAAAAACATGGGTCGTTTCTCAGTGAAAGAGAAAAAGTGGGACAGAGCAGATTGGGCGCAGGTGTAACTAAGGCCCTGCACCCTTGGAGTACTAAGCACACTACCAGATTTTGTATCAAGAGCAAGTAAGATTAAGGGAAGGTTGCTCACTTGTAAGTGGCCCCTTACAAGCATTATTTCTATTTACATTGTATAGTGTGACTACAGGGGCATGCGAATGTTGCTCATGTAAAGTGTTCTCAAAAACGTTGGGCTGTTTTGAAAACATTGTTATAGCCATGGTTTACCTTTCATAGGCAATCACTCATTCTATTGGCATTGGCAAAATGTAAGCGACTTTTTCACTATTGTTGCCACCACTGCCTGATTAAAAAAATATCTACAAAGGCTTGACTTTTTCCCAATCGTGATCGAATCAAAACTTTAGACGCATAGTAGAGTTTAAGGGCCAGAAATAGGAAAGGTTTAGCGACTCGCAAACGGCGAAAAACGCCGTTTGCGAGTCGCTAAACCCCATCTGGTATGTAGAAATGCATTTTGAGAGTCGGAACCGACTCGCAAAATGCATTTCCGAGTCGCAAATAGGAAGGGGTGTTCCCTTCCTATTTGCGAGTCGCAGTGATATGCAATTCCATTTGCGACCGCAAAAGCGGTCGCAAATGGACTCGCAGTTACCATCCACTTGAAGTGGATGGTAACCCACTCGCAAACGGGAAGGAGTCCCCATGGGACCCCTTCCCCTTTGTGACTGGACCTAATAATTATTTTTCAGAGCAGGCAGTGGTCCAATGGACCACTACCTGCCCTGAAAAATACCGAAACAAAAGGTTTTCACTTTGAAAAAAAAAACTGCTTTATTTAAAAGCAGTCACGGACATGGAGGTCTGCTGTTCCCAGCAGGCCTCCATCCCTGTGAGTGCCCTGAGTCGCTGTGGGGTCGCAAATTGCGAACCACCTCATTAATATTAATGAGGTGGGTCTTTGCGACCCCATAGCAAATCGCAGAAGGTGTCTGAGACACCTTTCTGCATCCCAAATTGCAACTTGCAATTTGCGAGTCGCAGGAACTCGCAAATTGCAAGTCGCAATTTGGGACTTTCCTACATCTGGCCCTGAAACTCTCACCTAGAAGAAAGGCATACCCCTTACTCTTAGCAATTCTACATGGAATACTCGGGTCCCATATTCTTTTTGTATCTCTGAAAGAATTTAGCAAACGAACGCAACAAACGGGATTCTTTTAACCAACTTGATAATCATGTTTATTTACCCGACACTTCAACAGGTTAGAAGTTTACATTGTCATCACTGTCTGGTTGGAAGATTTTATTGGTTTAGCGTGGGGCTCAGTTTTGGAATTTATGTAGACTTAATTTTATAAAGTTTTAACTTAAAAATACATCTACACAGTGACATGACATTTGAAACTCTCAATGAACAGTGTGAGAAGGACGTTTTTGATCCGGCTTCGGGATTTTCGATGTGTAAAGAGCCAATTCAAACCGAAATAACGATTATTTTGCTACATACCAGTAGCCACTTTTAGGACACTTTGGTAAGGGTCACTTAAGGTGAGAGATTAGTCAGCCTGGTCATAAAAGCTTGCACTTGAATGATTTGTTGGCGTGATTCCAAGTTGTTTGTCTTTTTGGATGTGCATGCTTCATAAACTATTGTCAGGGTCGAGCACGAAAAGTGCTCTGTCCTTGGTGTAATCTCTCTGTGGGCTTTTAACCACGCCTCTGTCATGCTCATCAGTTTGGTTGGTTCGTGGGCTTGCCTTTAAAATTAGCTTGATTTAATTAGTGAAAGACATGCGTACGTCATGCCTTTTTTTCTGTGTTTAACCCACCTCGAGTGCACCAGCCAACTACTGAAAACATACGAGGCTCCATGTTTTTAATATGGTTTCTGGACTACATTTTCTATTTATTTTGTAGGCAGCACAATCTCGCTGAGCAGTAGTCTAGCGCTTTGCATAACATCAACCCTGTTACGTGGCTATTTGCACTTTTGCTGATTACATGGATAATTCCACTTTTGCCGGTTACATGAATAATTGCACTTTTGCCGATACGTTTCACTGCGAGATAACTTCTGTTTTCTGTTGTGTGTCTGCTTTGCACTCATGGTGGCTGTTGGCTCGCTTATGTGAAACTGTTTTACTTTTCATTTTCAGTTTCTGTGGCAAGAAAAGTCTGTTTAGGAGTTTACAACAATAATAGCTTTAATTCGAGCAAACGAAAGACCCATTGCATTGCACCTGCTTGTTTTCATAATGCATTTGTTGAGTGACAGAGAAACAGACCGGGCTCTAACGGCATTCGAGAGCCACATACAGCAAGGTTTTACACTGATTACCGCAGAGACAAGTGGGCTGTGCTGGAGTAGAGGATGATGCTCAATATTTGATTATATATGAGTGAACAAATGCATTATATCAAAGGTATACAAAAATGGTGCATTCAGTGGATACATTTTAGTGGGTGAGCCCTAGGTCTAACAACTACACAAAATCAGCAAATATATGGTATATGCCCGTGTTAAGAACAATTAAACTCAAAGTGGAGTATATGAAAATGACTGCGTCTCTCTGGTATGTTTCACCTATTCTGACATTCTAGAGCAGTTGAGATGGTGTAAAAGCTTCTTGAAATACAGCTGGCACCATTCTCACTGATTTGTGCTGCCTTTTGTTCACACCAACATTTTAGAGGTGCATGCAGAGTGGTGCTGCTTTCATAAAGTTTGGAGCGATCCAGTTGACCTTCCTCTGGCCCAAATAAAATGATTGTGGACCGAGTGCAGCATGAACTACAGGTGTGGTGCTCCCACATCACTGGAAGTCCATAGGACACTCAGGGCTGGAAAGGCAAGCAATTCATCTACCTCACAGAAAGAGAAAGAGAGAGATGTTAGTGACCAGGAGCAGATGTGCTGACTACTGCTTCACATTTGACAGAACGTTTAATGAGTGTGTGACCCTACCAGGCTGCACTGTTCTCTCATGGTAAGGCAAAAGAGATGGAGGACTGGAGTTGTGGCCGCTGCATGGAAACATTAGAGAGAAGTTCATCCATCCACCTATTAATATTCCTGACTTGAACATTTTCCAAGATACTGTATGTGAGGTCCTAGAGTCATGGGGTGATTGTTTGATCGACACACCATTTAGCCAACAGAGTAAATTGAATTAGGGAGAATGGGAGTCCTTCCCAAGTAAGAGGGTAAAAATTCTGTCAGATCCAACACACAAATTCAATAAATAAACTTGGCCTCAACCGCTAGTACTTGTGGCCCAGAGAAGACAGGCTTGGCTGAATGAAAAGTGTGTATAGTATTTAAAAATATAAAAACAGTTAAAAAGTAAAAATATAACACAACAAAAATTCTGCAACCAATTCCTACAAATAGAGAAAAATATAGAAAGACAAATAACACCAAAGTGACTAAAATTCAATAAATGGAAATAGAGATTTATTTTGAGGGCAAACTATGCCACAAAAAAGGTAGAGTATCAATCAGAAGTCACTGTTTAGAGTCGACCAGGACCTAGGTGCAATTTCAAACTGACTGTGATGGAGTGGAGGCCAGATACCTGAAGAGGGTCATCCTGGCTAAGTCCTGATGATGTTCTCTTGTTGGTCTGATAGTTTTTAGACCTTCACTCTGGTAAGATTTCTACTTTCAGACTTAGGGACCAATTTATATGTCAACAGATGTCCCACTGGTCCACCAAGAGGACAAAGTATATTATTATGTCCCCTTGGTGGAGGGACCAGCAGCCAAATGATAAATGACGACCAAGCTTGAAGTCATATATAATGCTTTGGCAGGAACCCCTATCACAGTGTTTTCTGTGAATGCTCTTTGCTGTTTGGTGCAGGGCTCCATCAGCATGATGGAGCCCCGAACCAAACAGTTTTCTTTTTATATTCCAAATAAAAATTCAGAAACTGTATTTTTTTAAATAAATAAAACAATAAACTGCCCCCCTCACCATGGGAGTCATCTCCTGTTGCATTTTTACTATTCTTCATGGCCGTGGTTTCCTTGATGGTGACAAACAGTAACAAATGCCTGTATGTCTGCTCATCATAATTGGGTGAGTAGACATATATTGATTTCTCAGATTGCCCTTACTTCATCAGAGAGGTTTGACTCTGGCAGTGATAAAGTAGTCACCGCAGTAGCTTAACCCATGATCCACCCACATCTAAGTCTGGCAGAAGGACCATTATCTTGGTTCCAAGCATACTTCATCATCTTTAAAATGGAGTATTGTTAACCATCCATAAATAAATTAGGCCATTAGTATTTTTATTGTGCTCAAGATCCTCCAGCACAGCAAGGTTAAAGTGGTATTCAATGAAGCCTTCTTGAAAACGAACATCTTTGCGGTGAGGTCCAAATGATGCTCTAGAAATATTGTAAGTCCAAAAATGTTCCAATTCACAATTTGTCAGACGTTGTTGTGTATTTCTTCTCATGCTTTTCGGATGCTCCCAGAACCTCAGTGACAGCACTTAGGAGCCAGAAATCACAAGAGATCAACGGCATGGTACATTCCAGATCCAGTGTAACTATTTGTTAAGTGGGAACTCCATGAGAAGGCCTCTTGCAGCTTGTTGTGTACCGCTAGCCACACAGTAGGTCAAGCAACTGATCCTTGGTGTCCACTTTCAGTTAAGTTTAGAATCAGGCAAAATTTAAATCACACCAGTACAAACTCAAGTAATTTTGGAAAATTTGCATTATGCTTGCAACACGCAATTCTTGAAATCAAGTCATTACCCATGATGAGCAATTATGCCACTGCTCGCAAATTAATGGTGCAGGGGTGCAAGAACAATGCAAATAACAAGAACACAAGCTGCTGCCATTTGCAGTGATTGTTATTTTTTGTGCGAAACGTGTTCTCACATCAAAAACTGACACATGGACACATTTGGAGCTAAAATATAGCTCTAAATGACAGATTTGCTTTTCACGTAAATACATATAATTCCACTCAATTTTCAAAAATGTTCCCATAATTATACAAAAGTAAATTATGCAAATGTTGCACACCTCAAGTGCAAGTGGGAGTAGGTCCAGCACCTCAGGTCACACACAAGACACAGAGAGTAGGTCCCAGCTACCATTGGTGATGATGAATAATGCAGTAATACAATATAATTTCATATAACGTGGCTTGCATAGTGTTAGACCTGACAGCCTTAGGGTGGTCGCCCCTAACATTTTGCCTGCCTCCCTCCACTTTTTGAACACTGTTTTTGCTGGCTTTTAGACTGCGCACTTTACCACTGCTAACCAGTGCTAAAGTGCATATGCTCTCTCCCTTTAAACATGGTAACTTTGGATCATACCCAATTGGACTATTTAATTTACTTATAAGTCCCTAGTAATGTGCACTGTATGTGCCTAGGGCCTGTAGATTAAATGCTACTAGTGGGCCTGCAGCACTGGTTGTGCCACCCACTCAAGTAGCCCCTTTACCTTGTCTCAGGCCTGCCATTGCAAGGCCTATGTGTGCAGTTTCATTGCCACTTCAACTTGCCATTTAAAAGTACTTGCCAAGCCTAAAACACCCCTTTTTCCACATATAAGTCATCCCTAATGTGTGCCCTAGGTAACCTCTAGAGCAGGGTGCTGTGTGGGTAAAAGGCAGGACATGTACCTGTGTAGTTTACATGTCCTGGTAGTGAAAACCCCCTAAATTCGTTTTTACACTACTGTGAGGCCTGCTCCCTTCATAGGCTAACATTGGGGCTGCCCTCATACATTATTGAAGTGGTAGCTGCTCATCTGAAAGGAGTAGGAAGGTCATATTTAGTATGGCCAGAATGGTAATAGAAAATCCTGCTGACTGGTGAAGTTGGATTTAATATTACTATTCTAGAAATGCCACTTTTAGAAAGTGAACATTTCTTTGCACTTAAATCTTTCTGTGCCTTACAATCCATGTCTGGCTGAGTTTAGTTGACAGCTCCTTGTGTATTCACTCAGACACACCCCAAACACAGGGTACTCAGCCTCACTTGCATACATCTGCATTTTGAATGGGTCTTCCTGGGCTGGGAGGGTGGAGGGCCTGCTCTCACACAAAGGACTGCCACACCCCCTACTGGGACCCTGGCAGACAGGATTGAACTGAAAGGGGACCTGGTGCACTTCTAAGCCACTCTTTGAAGTCTCCACCACTTCAAAGGCACATTTGGGTATAAAACAGGGCCTCTGCCCTATCACCTCAGACACTTGCTGGAGAAGAAACCTGAACCCGAACCTGCATCCTGCCAAGAAGAACTGCCTGGCTGCCTAAAGGACTCACCTGACTGCTTTCTACAGAGTACTGCTGCCTTGCTGTTGCCTTGCTGAACTCTTGCCCTGCTGCAGAAGTGCTCTCCAAGGGCTTGGATAGAGCTTGGCCCCTCTTCCCTGAAGTCTCAGGACCAAAAAGACTTCTCTTTTTCAACTGGACTCCTTGTGCGGCGAAAACTTTGACACACAGCTTGCTCCGCAGTGAAAAATTCACCACACACTGAATGGGAAAGACACCTCTCGACCCTGCGAAGAAAAGATCGACGTGACGCCTGCGGTGTGACCGGAACTTCGACGCACGGCCTGCCTGGACAACGCCGCCTGACTTCCAGAGAGAAAATCAACGCGACGTCTGCCGTGAGGGAGAAAATTCCACTCACAGCCCACAGGAACGACGCACAGCCGGACAACAAGCCCAGGATTCCACGCACAGACCCCGGGGTGTCTGAAAGCCCCATGACCCACAGAGGACAAACTGGTGTCACAAGACCACTTAGTTGCATGTGGATGGACCGTATACATACACAAGTAATAAAGCAAAAGAGGAGGCAAAAAGTACAAGCTATGGCTTCGTGGATCCCTTACTTTGGGCCATATTGGACATGTGCTTGCAACGACCATGAAACAATTGTCAAGACTCCCGCAGACACTATACAAGTGTCAATATTACACAGGTGTTCTCGGAATACAATGGACACTGGTGCCTGCTTTTTCCATCTTGAAGTACTTCCGAATCCCAGAAGTTGCTGCAGGCAACTGCGCACCTCATTCTGAATGAACAGTTATGGAGGAGCACTTTTGGCACCACTGGGTGATCAAGGACGGAGGGAGACTCTCATTTGCACGAGTTGGCACCCTACGCAAATAAAGCAACGCATTTGACCAAGCACCTACAGTGCAACTGCAAAAACGCCACATAGGAAGTGGTGCATGCTCACCACACCTTGAAGAGTGCTGCTTGGATGGTAACATCCTCTGACAAACTCCTGACCATAGGTGCAGTCACGCTCTACTTAAACTTCTACCAGCTGCTTTGCATTGATTGACGGACTGATCTGCCTCCAATGCATTTACAATTCATGCATCTCCTGAGGACAGCGCATTTTTTTGTTTTGCAATGCAGAGCACTGTCTTGGTTTGCATCGTGCGCTCCTGATGCCGGTGCATAAACATGCACATTATAACAGTAATACACCCCACAGGCATTTAAATGGAATGTTCTAGTATAACTATTAGATAGCCAACTAACTGACTGCATGTGACTCAGGTTCCTAAATAAAATGGCTTTATGTCATTTAATAAATTTAAGCATGATTGTGTCAGTTGGAGTTCGAGTGTTTACAAGCCCCACATATTTGTCTAATTAAACTATAGGGACTTCTTTCATGTTTCTGACTATTGTCGTTACCAAATGCAGCCTCTCGTCTTAGCAAAATTAGCACGTTTCACCAGAGATTACAATTTTGTTAACCAAGTGGGGTATTTAGATAGGATCTGAGGGAGCACGATGAGGTCTGGGATAATGCTACCATACTTGAAAATAACCGAGACCAGCGCTATCTTTAGTATCTAGCATCTTGATTCTCAGATAACGATGACTCTTGTGTGTAATGTTAAAGCTAATTCCACTTCGGTACACTTTAAGTGGGTAGAACTTTGGGTTTTCAAGTGTGACTTTTAAAAACTATGCGAGGCCACTTGTGAGTCATGCATGACTCATGGGAAAGGCTCCCTGTGTGTATCGTTTTGCTGTGGTGTATATTTGGAATGCATTTATTTTAAAGAGTGGCATATGCGCGGCTTTATTCATTACTGATGGCTGTATCTCAGGAGTGGCACAGAAAATCAGTAAATTAGCAATTTCTACCTGTTCACCTAAACTGTTTGCGAGCGCCACAAGGAACAGTCGGTTATTTATAAGAATAATAATGCGTTTTGCAGCGTTTGTCACTTTATAAAATGTAATATAATTTTGAGAGGTAAAAAAGTTTCAAACGCCATGAGAAACCAGGCAGCGCTAACAGTGGATTTGCTAAAACTTTTTGGATGAGCTGCAGGCATGTACTGATGTTGATTTCCTTATATGTGAACTAAATTAGCAAAAGCATGTCGTTTATATCACCATATTGGGATTTCAAAGCTATGTGGCCTGTCATTTGTAAACTCACCGGACACAAAGTAGGCCAGAGTGTTATCAGAGAAAGAGCATGTTAAAATGTTTTGCCTGGGGAGAAAATAAATGAGACGCAAGCTAGTGGCTCGTAATAGATGTCGCATGGGTACGAAAGGTGATGGTGTCCCGGTTGGATTGTTCTATCCTTCTAGGCTGAGAAGAGCTGCAGAAAAAAATTAAAATCTCGCTTTGTAGCAAAGGGCCTTGTCCAGACGTGGTAAAGGCACCAAAGTGATTACGAAACTGTTATGAAACTCAAGAAGTTCAGAAATTGACGATCCTCAACTATGAGCAGAACGTGCCAAGATGTCCTGCTACAAATTATGGCCAGCAGATTAGTCTTTCAAGTGTTGAGAATACGCTTTTCAGAGCCGCGCCGTTTCGAGGTGTTTTTGAATTTCCTGTTTTAACTGAAGACCACTCAATGAATTAAATGATGTCACACTCAGGAGAATCAAATACACACTGAATCTTGTAATGAGAATCTATGTTTAATCTTGTTTAAGATTTATGAGTCTCACTAATTTAAGGAAACAACATTTTACGTTTGAGGTAGTAGTGCGACCACTATTCACAACTAGAAGAGTCAATCACAGCATGCATTCTACTCTGCCTGCATCCACCGCACTGTCACAGACCTGAAAGCATCAGCACGCACAGCTAGACCTTATACCTGTCCTCTCTGAAGAGCCAAGTGTCTCGTAGATGCTGTCCCATACCATTGGCAAGAGTTGTCACTTCGGCGCAAGACAAGCATATTAAGATTGACTGCTGAACAAATGATGTGTTCACCATACTTCCTAAAATAATCCAAGGGAGAGAAGGACTGCCTTGCACACCAGCCAAGCTCCCTAAAATAGGATTGAGAACTACAACCACGTTTCTCTTATTGGACAAGATTCATCATTGGGAGAAGCATGTTTTTTCCCATCTTCATTTTAGCTGCTCCATCTATAAATGCCATTAACCATAAATCAAGTTAGTTGGCAAATTTAACTTTCATCGTCCTGCTGCAAAATGTCCCGTTTTCCTGTGCTCTAATTTGTTTTGATGTTTTATTCTTTAACCCAAGGAAAGAATCAAAGGCAGCACACACACAATGGATCTGATACATACACAAGGCGTATGACCATTACATTCAATGGTAACAAAGTAATCATATCATACCATACAACATGCATCAAAGACTATAAAGGTCTGTGAACTAGTGGCACAAACTGATATGATTGGCCAGCTTGACCATCAAAGGCGTAAGGTTAAAGGAGACTATTTAAGAGGTGACTATAACAGATCTATATAAATATGTGAGCATGAAAATCAATCTGTTAGACTTGGCATCCTTGGTGTGGTCTCCACTAACTTTTTGGCTCTGCTTCCCAGGTTGTTTCTGTGTGCTGGACTCTGTTTTTGTTGTTTTGATTACCCTGGGCACTTTACCACTGCTGACCAGTGCTAAGATATAAGTGTTCATTGTATATATTACATGTGTGAATTGGCTTATCCATGATTGGCATATTTGATTTACCATTAAGTCGAAAAGAAATGGATGTGATGAGAAGTCCCTAGTAAAGTGCACTGGAGATGCCCTGGGCCTGTATATCAAATAGTTCTAGTGGGCCTGCAGCACTGGTTGTGCCACCCACACTAGTAGCCCTGTAAACATGGCTCAGACCTGCAACTGCAGTGTCTGTATGTGTGTAGTTTTAAACTGACAGTTCGGCTTGGCAAGTGTACCCACCTGCCAGGCCTAAACCTTCCCTTTTTATACATGTAAGGCACCCCTAAGGTAGGCCCTAGGTAGCCCCCTGGGCCGGGTGCAGTGTATGTTAAAGGTGTGACATGTACTGATGTGTTTTACATGTCCTAACAGTGAAATACTGCCAAATTCAGTTTTCACTGTTGCAAGGCCTATCCCTCTCATTGGTTAACATGGGGGCTGCCTATAAATATTATTAGAGTGTAGATATCCTTTGGGAGCAGATAGAAAAATGGAGTTTAAGGTCTCTGAACCGACACTTTAACATCGTTTGGTAAAGGTTGTTTTTAAATTGTGTGTTTGAAAATGCCACTTTTACAAAGTAGACATTTTCTTGCTTAAACTATTTTGTGACTCTGCCTGTTTGTGGATTCCCTGTCTAGGTCAGTTTGACAGTTGGGCTGTTTGCACCTCTCCTCTAGACAGTGACACAAAGGGAGCTGGGGTGTAGCCTGCATATCCTGATGGGCCAACTGGGCTGGAGGGGAAGGGAGGAGTGGTCACTTACACCTGAAAGGGCTGTGCTTGCCCTCACAATATGCAGTCTCTAATCCCCTGGTTTGTGTCTGGGGCCTGGCCTGGGCAAGGCAAGATCTTGTGAACAACAGAGACTTCCCTTTGAAGTAGGCCTACTTCAAAGGCAGAAAGGGGTTGACCTGCAGTAGCTGCTTCTGCCTGAGAGAGGACAAAGACTGACTTTGGTGTGACTTCCCATGGGTGAAGAATCTCCAAGGGCTTGAACTGAGCTTGCCTCTTGTTTTTGAAGTCTCACGGACATCAAAGACTTCTCTCTGCCAGCACCTGGACTCTCTGCTGAGAGTCCTGCTCTTCCAAGTGGTGCCCCAACCTGTCTCTCGCCCCTTGGAAGGTGAAGCTGGTGGAAAAGCACAGAAATCCATGCAAAGACCGCTGTGCGGGGAAACTTTCAACGCACTACCCGCAACACGGCTGATAAATGACAAACCGCCGGCCTCGCAGCTAATATTGATGCTCCACTGCATCGTAGCGGGGTTATCGATACATCGTGGCTGGAGAAACGATGCGCAACAACTGCAGCGGCTGCTGTTAACGACGCAAGCCCCATGCAATGCAGTTTCCTGACACCGTGCGACCGGATTTCAACGCAACTTCGCTGGGTGCAAAAAATCAACACAAAGCCTGCCCGGACCTGAGGTGCCCATCTGGGATTTGACGCATCACTCTCTTGTGGGAGAGCAGAAAGGACGCACGCCGACCCAACCGGAGGGGGAACGATGCCTGGCCTTGCTTGTGAGTGAGAAATTGATGCATCCCTGGCCCTTTTCGATGCATGCTCGCTCGTGCGGTTTTATTTTTAATGCTACACAGGTACTTTGTCTAACAACCGCATTCTCACTGTTTTCTGAAGATTAAGACTCTTATTCTTTTTAAAATACATATCTTGACTTGTGTATGTTGGATTTTTGTCATTTTGGACTTGTTTGATTTAGATAAATATGAACTATGTTTCTTAACTGATGTGGTGTCCTTTTTGTAGTGTTTCACTGTATTACTGTGTGTGTTTGTACAAATACTTTACACATTGCTTCTGAAGTTAAGCCTGCCTGCTTGTGCCAAGCTACCAAGAGGGTTACCGGGGGTTAACTGAGGGTGATTATCCTTTACCCTGACTAAAGTGAGGGTCCTTTCTTGGAAAGAGGGTAACCTGACTACCACCAAAGGCCCCATTTCTAACACATTCTATTGTAGATTACAGCCACAATCTTCAGACAGGAATTGTCTCTTCTCATGGAGGCTTGTCATTAGATTTAGAGCTCACTTGAATTAGTGTAGTGTCCCATTCTATTATGTCTGTAGCTTTCAATTGATGCAGACACAAAATGAGCATTGAAGTGTCACCATCATGCACCCACATGAAAAACTCAGACCTCTATTGATGGATGTCTGGGGCATGGATGGATTTAACTATCAACCTGTATTGCCTGTTAGGCTGCAATCAGTGCTTGGTCTAAAAGTTACAACTTTTGCCTTTTTGTGGCATGTCATTAATCCCAACAGGCAGATTCTTTGGCCCAGCTAGTGTTGTCTATTCATCCAGGTTGAGAGCAGGTCTGTTACGGTGGTCCAATAATGGCCTATTATCTGTGATTGTTAATGCAAGATTTGAATACCACAAGCTCTCAGATCAGATAATGATACTGAACATGAGGATCTGTCCAATCAGTGAAGGCCCACACTAAAGGTCATCAAGTGGCAGGAGTTATATCATTGACCAATCTGTGAGACATCTGCTGTGGACCATGCCCTAATACTAATTTCCCAACTAGAGATTCGCCATTCTTACAGTACCTATATAGGTAAATTTGGTGCATAAGGATGAGGTATTTAGATTTCTGAAGATATCTGTGCCGCAGTGTCTAACAATATGTGCCTTAGGGTAATAGACTTCTACAAAATAAATTGTCTACAATCATGGCATTCCATAAAAAGGAAAAACAAAGAGTAGCTTTGGGGACTGAGGTTGTATCAATCATGAAATTGGCCATTGTAGTGGTTCAGCTATTTAATAGGACTCAAATTTGTGAA
This sequence comes from Pleurodeles waltl, assembly GCF_031143425.1. Lineage (NCBI taxonomy): Eukaryota > Metazoa > Chordata > Amphibia > Caudata > Salamandridae > Pleurodeles > Pleurodeles waltl. The sequence continues at coordinate 501,029,965 of NC_090445.1, forward strand.
TGCCTTGACTTTGTTTCTCAATTGGCAGGCAACGATTAGGTATTGCCACTCCATGCCTGCCTGTATTCGAGATGAAGTAGCCTAAAAGAAAAATTAGCTTTTGAAAAAAACAATATTTAATGACTACAAGGATATTGGAAAATAGAATAAGGAACATGGAAATAACACCTTTTCTGACAAAGAGATGCCCTATTCCAATTATCGTCTAATTAATAGGGGTGATGACTGCAGAAATTAACCCCCAGATATCATACCAAATGTGAGGACAATTTCACCCCCCCCAAGTGCACCTTTAACAGCTCTTCTGCTCCCAAGTGAATCATAGGGAATACATTTAATTTAGATCTGTTTATCACAAGACCAGACTCTCTTCCAAAGGTCTCCAAGACATTCAGGGCCAACAGGAGTCCATATCAGACTTCTCATATGTATAGAAATACATGGCCACATAAAGAGAAATCTGATATGACTGGTAGTTTTTCTTAAGCAAATCTGGTCTCCAAGGCACTGCATAGGATTGGCAAGGGGCTTCCTAACGAAGGAGAAGAGTAGAGGGGCGGGACTAAATCCTGTTGGTTCTGCAAACTAGGCATATTTGATTAATGATTAATCCACCTGATTTCATTCAGGCTGTGAGAGGTCTACATAGATACTTGACCCAGAATATGAACCGTGCACCCCTGCCCACTGATTACAAAATGTGGAAAATGTAGTCCCAGTGGATTGAGTCAAATGCCTTTTGCATGTCCATGGTCAGGACATGGAAAAGTCTATGGATGTTGGTAGCAGTGTTTCAGGACAAACCCATTTTGATCAGTTTGATCAGCTGTGGCGGAAAAAACTGGGGAGGTACAAGATCATGTTTACCTGGTCTTTGCCCAGTTTGGGAAGCATTGTTATGTTAACTGTAACAGTGGATGGGGAAGTAAGCCTACTTTATATGCCGACAAGTAGACTCTCAGGAGCCAAGGTGATTGGTAAGCCTGATAAAATTCTAGTGGTAAACTACCACATCTAGGCATTTTACCCTTGGATTAGGTGGTCAATTGCCACATTAACTGTTCGGTAGGCTCAGCGGATTCTCCAAGCTGCTGTACGCCTCATGTGCCAGAATAATGGGTATTACTGCTCGCATGTAATCTTTCTGTGCATCATGATCCAGTGTTTAGTCTTTAGCATATAGGGACTTATGTGAAACTGCAAATTGTGGGTTAACATAGAGTTAGGCATTCAAGATGTGTCATTGGAGTTGTCTAATTGCTGTAATGAGCACTGGGGAGGAATCTGAATTGATCACACAGGCCAACTACCAACCTAATGTATCTCCCTCAAGATGACACAGTGGTCTTTAAAATCATGCAAAGTCAACTGGGTGCGGACCTCCCAGTACTGATGTTGTTCTTCCAACAGTGACATGTCTATGGGGGTGTCAGTAGGCTGTGTTCTTTCTAGGTGCCTCAATTCACCTTGCTTGCTCCCCGGTATTCATATGCATAGTATCTCTGTATTGAGAAAATATCTGTGATGCCATTTTCACAGTTGGCAGCTGGGCTGTGTAGTTTGTGCTTGCAGAACTGAAAAACAGCCTTTTTACGTCTACCTACAGACAGGTTTATGCATCTGTTGTGAAAGCACTTATCATCAGTACATCAAAATGCTCTATATATAGGCCTAAACAAAGAGAAGACTTTCAGCAAGCTATTTTCAACCACTGGCTTTCATGTGTTTGGTCTGCTATTGATTGGATAGGACGTCCATTAGGCCTATGACATTTGAAGGATTGTTACATTGTACCATGTGTGTTAGAGTTTGGTGTTGGTGTTGGGATCAAGTAGTTGTTTTTTTAAAGGCTGTAGGTGAAATATAATGCATACCTTGAAGTGGAGACTCAGGTTGTGCTTTGGGATGCTTTGGGGTGCATTTACTCAGCTGCATACTGACATTTTATTTCTGATTTATGGCTTTATTGTTTGCTGCTTGGATTCCTATGTCTGTCATAAAATAGAGGCACATTACTATTCACTAATAGTCTGCAAGCTCATTTGTTTACTTAACTATGAGAAACAAAGGTTCATTATTAATACAAGCATTGGTCTGTGCTTCTCATTAACAATGCTATGATTTGTAAGCTATAAGTGTTGGACATGCTTTAATGTCACAAACCTTTATATATTAAACAAAATGTCAGTGTGCCCTGTCATACTTTACCTACTATATCTACCAACATTATCTACCATACCTGTCATATCTATTACACCCACCATTCCTAACTATAATGCGTACCCTGCTGTGCATATCATATCTACCTTACAATACCAACCTGATACCTACCACACCTAACTTACCTATACACACCTGACATATCTACAATACCTAAATTACAATACCAATATATCAAACCCACTAACCAAACCTACCTACCATATCTACATTCATACTTATCATACTTAACATACCATTACCACCAGAATTAATCTATCATTTATAACATATAACTCTTACTCTATCTGACCTAACACAGATTCTACAACCTTTAATATGTTACTGAGTAAAGTCCCTTTGGTACATTTCTGAGTGAACCATTGCATTTGACCACACTGAAAGAAATACTACAGTGTCTTCTACAGAGAAGTGTTGCAGTGTTGGTCACTAAGTGAAATGCATAGAAGAGGTTATTTCTCAGCCAGTGTAAATGTTTTATGACTACTGGGAGAGTGAACATAGATTGAAAGTTGGAGGGGAAAGGTGGATCATTCACACAAACATGGTGTGAATTAGAGTGAGTTTGGTTTAGATTTATTTGCTCACTTAAGTTTTTGGTAAGGGACAAATATTTGTCATTGGGTTAATGGATGTTTCTTCAATATGAATTATGGCCACGTTTTTGGTAGATCATTACAATGGGCTTTATTCATATATTGGTAGATGTGGAACATCCATCAAAAATCAGGAGATGTGCTTTATCTGTGCACTTCATGTCAGGTGTAAAGGACATCTGCCACTTTTTGGCTGATGCTTCACATTCGCCAAACTATAAACATCATCTAACTCTAGCACTGATGCTTTACAAGAAAGTTTCATGGCAGAAGCTTACCCAGAAAACCATGGTTACAGATAACAGAGTATAACTGTCTCGCATTACATGCAGGACTTCCAACAAAAGTGCAGGATCAAGAATAACAATATCATACCATCTCTGTAAAACATATTGCATAGGGCATGAATCATTTGTTTGGCTATATTCAGGTACAAAATATGATAGGGCCTGTGCACAATGTTGTTAATGGATGTTTCTTCAATATGAATTATGGCCACTTTTTTTGGTAGATCACTACAATGGGCTTTATTCATGTTTTGGTAGATGTGGAACATCCATCAAAAAGCAGGAGATGTGCTTTATCTGTGCACTTCAAGTCAGGTGTAAAGGACATCTGCCACTTTTTGGCAATGGGCCACTAAGAAGATAAGCCAATACCTTGGTTTAGATAAGCACAATTATAAGTGAAAGTTGAGGTCATTAAGTTGAATTATATTCAAATCAAATAAGGGATAGTGTTAGGGGCTAATTATCATTTAATATAATTACTTGAAATGCAATAAATTAATGGTTAAAATAAATTATGTAATTTAATGTCATTTACATGAATTTAACTTATCTCTATAAATATTAGTGTACATGACAGCCTTTGGGTGGCCTTCCCCCAACTGTTTGCCTGCCTCCCTCCGTTTGCGAACCAGTGCTAAAGTGCTCCCTCCCCTAAAACATGGTAACTTTGACTTATACCCAATTGGCATATATATTTTACATATACGTCTCTAGTGAAGTGCACTACATGTGCACAGGGCCTGTAAACTAAATGCTACTAGTGGGTCTGCAGCACTGATTGTGCTACACACTTAAGTAGCCCCATAACCATGTCTCAGGACTGCCACTGCAGAGCCTATTTGTGCAGTTTGAACTGCCAAATTGACCTTCAAGTCAAACCTCTTTCCAAGCCTGAACCTTACCTTTTTATACATATGTCACCTCTAAGGTAGGCCCTATGTGACCCACGGAGCAGGGTGCAATGTATTTAAATGGTAGGATGTACTTTTTAGTTTTACATGCCCTGGTAGTGAAAAACTCTCAAATTCATTTTTCACTTCTGCAAGGCCTATCTCTCCCTTAGGATAACATTGTGACTACTGTAGTAGATCTTATAGGTGTAAGTCCCAATCTGGAAGAGATAGTTTTGCCAGGTTTGGTGCCTCTGAACTTACTATTCAAAATCACAACTTATGGTGGTCAGAATTTAAATTGCAGTTCTGAAAATGCCATTTTTAGAAAGTTGGCATTTTCATACTTTAGCCATTTTGTGCCTATTGCTTGTCATCAGTACACGTCTTGTGAGGGGCTTGTGCATTCCCTCTAGACAGCCACACACAAAAGGAACACAGCTGTGACTGACAAGTCATCAACATCTGGATGGGTGGGAAGGGCTGACACTTATACCTGAAAGGGCAGTGTTGTGCTACACACAAATAACTGCATACCCCCTTGTAGAGAGTCTAGAGCCAGGGCTGGAAGGGAGGGCCTTGGTGCACTTCAGAGACCCTTCTTTGAAGTCTTCCCCATTTCAAAGGCACAAATGGGTATACGTACTAGATCCCTGACACAATCATTTCAGCACACTTCTAAACCTGTGGATATTCTGTCACAAAGAAGGCCTGCAGTGCTGCTACAAGGACAGCCACTTGGCTGAGCTGCTACTTTTCTGAGCTGACCTGCTGCCCTCCTGCCTGGGAGTGAAAAGGACTGGACCTGCATCTTTCCATCCCAGAACTAAAGTGACTCCAAGGGCTTACTGGATTGCTTTCTGTTCTGAAGTCTCAGGGACATCAAAGACTTCCATTTCAACTACAAACAGCCCCTGGTCTTTACTTGCTGTACATTCTACTCTGCCAAGTGGTGCCAACCTAGCCCAGGGTCCTTGAAAGTGAGTGGATAGTGCTTCAACTGCCAGAACCTGCACACTGCCACCATTGCGCTGATTGGAACTGAGGCATTGCCTCCTGTGTGATCAGGACCAATGTATCTATGCTGATTAAGGGACTGGACCGGTGTATCGCACTATGAAGAGCCACATGGCCCTGGAACCAACGCATCGCAGCCACTGCATGGAAAAGAACAATGCTTAGCCCCACCTGTGTGGACTGACTGGTGCATCGCATTCGGACCTGACGGATCACCACTGTTGCATGGAGAATTCTGGCTCAACACCATAACTGGGAGGGGGTCATGAACGCACCTCATGCTGCAACAGGATTAAGGTACTGTTGCTCAGCGATCCCTGCGTGGGTCCTGTAGCTGTTCTGCACTCCATCATAGTGGCCTGAACTCTTGACTTCGCCCCACTCTAGGACAACCCGATATCCCACTTGAGTACTTATTTCTTTTAAGCACTATTTTACATTTATTTTTAACAATTCATATCTCGACTTAGATTAGTTGGATTTTTGTCACTTCAGTCTTCTTTTGACCACTTAATTAAGTTCTATTCGTCTGACCTAGTGTGGATTATTTTTGTGTGATGTTTTCACAGTTTTACTGTTGGAAGAGCTGCACAAATACTTTACGCATTGCCTCTTAAGTTAAGTGTGACCTTTTGTGTGTATCTGACTTACCCTTACTGGGAATGTGGTACCTGCTTGGACAGGGTGCATACCTCTGCCAACCAGAAACCCGATCTCTAACAATTAGAATGAAGGATGTGCAATTAATGTAATGTTATTTCATTTAATGTAATTATTTAAACATTTTATTAAATGTTCACTGATTAAGTGTTCATGGTGAGCTGGTGTTTATTTTATTTTAGGAATGAATTTTATTTTAAAATATTTACTTTATTAGAATTTGAATAAATTAAAGACAAGGGCCACTGATTTAAAACATTTAAAATTAAATCAGTTAAAATTATGTAAGAGGTACAGTGTTGGTTATTTATTCATTTCAATTGAAATTAATATATTCAAAAATATTTTATGGTTAGGGTTAGGATGGCCATAAGGATCGGTCAAGATTATTTTTAATTTATTAAAATTGAAATAATTTAGAGAAAAGGGATCAGTTTAACAGTAATGACAATTTAAGGATAATTATTTTATTATGTGCAATATGAATAAATGAAGGCTAAAGGGTTTGAATTATTTTAATTTACTTTAACTTAGTCGATAAATAAGTTAATGGCCTTTGGAAAGAGGTACATTTGATCATAGACATATGTTTGTGTCCCAAGTTACGTTTTTTAAGCCTGTCAGGTTTTCTGGGGGTAAATGCATTTACTAATATTGATTTCTCCACCAGTGCATATAAATCCAGAGTAGTAAATCCAGCTCAAGTGGGAAGCTTTCCAAGGTGTGGAGTGCATTGGAAGTTTCATCACACATTCAAACATGTTATGACATGTTATGTGTGTTTCTAGAGTGCATCATCATGTTGAAGAGTATCATGGAGTGTGCAGATCTGGGAGCTTGGCCCTTAGGCGAGGAGTAGATTTAGTTGAAAAGCTAGGTGTTCAGCTTCTTGCGGAATTCATGAATTGAGGAGGAAGCTCTGATGTGAAGTGAGAGGTCAATCCATGCTTTAGGAGCGATGAATTACAAGGGTTGACCTCTGGTTCAGTTACTGTGTATGTCTCACTCAGCTGAGGTGCCAGGACGGTTGGTGGAAGAAAAGGCAGCTGTTAAGGAGAAAATACAGCTGTTAAGGTAAACGGAACACTTGTTATGTAGAGCTTTGAACGTGTGTGTTGATTGAACTGTGAAAGCTTTTTTATCAGGAGCCACTAGAGCTCTCTCAGGTGTGGTGTGTTGTTGATCCTTGCATGGGAGGCTGAGGATGAGTGTGGTTGCTGCATTGAGGATGGTTTGTATTCTTGTGGTGGGTGTTTGGTTATCCCAGGATAGAGAGACGTTCCACAGTCCAGCCTGCTGGTAATGGGGGCATGGGTAATAGTTTGTCAGGAGAATAACCCTTGAATCAAACTTCCACAGGAGCAGATGCCTTTCACCCAACTCCCTCCAACAGATGCGTGCTCAGACTTTACTGAGTATTTTAACCCTGCATCCACCAGGAGGAATGGGGAATGTGAATAGAAAAAGAGAGACCACCTCCAGATCCAGTTCCAGCCTGTGTTTCCCACATGAAGATAGGATATTCAGCGTATGTCTCTGAAAACCTGCACCTTTCTTCCCATTGGCATTTCTTTAAAGGAAGGACCTGCTGTTGGGTGATAAGAGCATGGGTAAGTACATTCCTACTTCACATTCAACTGTTCAGCCATTCACATTCACCCCAATCTATCATTCTCCTAACCTGGATCTATTGAGAGACTAGCCTCTCTCTAAAAGAACAATGTTATCTTAATATCTTCTTTTCTCCTGGAGTCAGAGGTATCCAAGGTCCTCTAGAGAACAGTTCAAAGGCTCACAAATATACAATCTACTAATGTCTTTTACAGGAAAATAAAAATCCTTCTGAAGGTCCAGTTTTCTCAATCACAGTCTCTAGGAATTAGCCTTAGCACTGAGGTTTGTCTCTAAGACTGGCAAGTCTGCAAGGCGATGAGTTTTTGAATATATATGTACATATATACATTGGCATGTCTGGAAATCATAGAAAAGGATTCCTTACTGCAGTTACTTGAAGTTCTATTAAGCCAAAACAAATTCTCCTCAGAAAGCCGATAGCCAGTTGTTGGAAAAAGGAAGAAATTCAACTTCTTCAGAAGAGAAACAGTAGCTGGTGTGCACACCATAACAAGAAAATGAATTAATTACTTGAAACTGGAAGAATTCTCTATTAAATGAAGCGGCTCAGGAACACTGCTCATTCTCCTCAGGATGACATTTGAAGTGCACAGCTCCCAGAGAGAAACAGCTGGAGAGAAGCTTCAGCACAAGATTAAGGTAGAAACACTAGAGTGCTGACCTCACAAAGATTTGTGGCCACCATTTTGAGTGGCAGTTAAACCTGAAGAAGCGAATTCTAAGAAGAGCCACCCGGAGTGGGGACGCCGCTGCAACCAACGTGGGTACAGGGAAATGGGAAATTGTTTTTGCTGAGGGAAGGACATAACAACATTAGCAATAGTTTTCCTGATATTGTTCTTCTGGTGTTGCTAGTTAGCCATTTCAAAAACTTCTTTAGCATCTTCTGGGTGAAGAAGCAGGGTGAGTCAACAATTTTGACCTGAGCAGTTATGTTCCGCTTGTTGTGTTAGATGATCCAGAGGTTTCTGACATGTGATCTGGGGTGACATAGGGTATGAGATTGTCTGGCCACCAGATGCTTCCCTACAGGGAGTTGTTATTTATGAAAATCACTACTGCTGTCTTGTTGGTACTAAGTTTAAGATAGTCGTACCTCATTCAGTTGGCTATTTCAGACATGAAGGCGGTGAAATTGTTCCTTGTGTTAGGTGTTTTGGCCGAAAGTGACAGGATGAGTTGATTTTCATCATTAGTATAGGGGAGGATCTTGATTCCGCTGGTGCAAGTCATGTTGGCCAGAGGAGTCATCTAGACCTTGAAGAGAGTGAGATGTTTGATAAGCACTGGGGTACTCTGCATTCAAGTTCTCATACTTCTCAGAAGTATGGATATAGGTAGACTGACCAGGTACTATCTGTCAGGATAGAGCTTATTCAGAGAAGAGCAGGTCTTTAGATTTCAACTCAAGTTGTGATACTGTTTCAAATGGTGTTGGAAGGTACAGTAAGAAGAATGCTGCAGTTTGTCCTCTTTCCAGGTTCATGTGGATGTCATCTGTCACTGTGATGATAGCTGTTTCCGTGCTATGAATGGATCTCAATCTGGATTGTATGGTGTTGAGGAGCTGTTGGTTGTCCAAGTGTTCTGTGAGGCGTCTATTGATTTTATTCTTTAGGGTCTTTGCCAGTTTAATTAGGAGGGAGATTGTTTGGTAGTTTGTGAGGTTGTATGGGTCTTCTGAAATTTTTGTCAGTAGGGAGGTGACCGCAGCATGTTTACAGGCTTCCTAGAATGTGGCTTCATTAATGGTAGTGTTGAGCATGCATGTCAGTACTTTGCTGATGGGATGGAGCCTTTGTTGAAGGTGTGGTGTGGGCACTGGTCCAAAGGGGCTTCAGAGTGGATGGGCGTAATGTTTGTGACATCTCATCTAAAGTGATAGCTAACCATGTGATCAAGTTACATTCTTCTGTAGCTAATGGAAGGTTTGCTTAGAGATTTATAGGGTTCTGTTGTGGTGAGCAGTTGTCATAAATATAAGTGATCTTGCTGCTGAAGTCTGAGAGATCATTGCAGAGATATTGTGAGGCAGTGAAGTTGCTGGCTGTGGCTGAAAGTGAGGTGAAGATGATTTGTTTGCTGCTGTTGACACTTGCTTCTATGTAATCTGCAAGGGATGTTAGCTTGGTGCTGTGGATTTGCTGGTGGTAGCATCTCAGAGCTGAGTTGAAGGAGTTCTTTTCAGCTGTGCTTATTTTCCAATTACATTCCAGTTGCTTGAAGTGTGTTTTGTCAGCCTGAGTTCTTCTGTGTATCGAATATATTATGTTCTTGTTGTTTTGCCGTGCTTGAGGGGGCCCAGGGTGTTGGTGCAGATGTTGATTCAGGTATTTAGGTTCTTGGTGTCTGTTGTTAGGTTGATAGCTTGCTCGTGACAGTTAACAGAGATGGTCGAAGCCCAGTCATCTTCTGAGATGCTGTTCCAGTAGTGGCCGGTGCTGATTTGGAGCGGTTAGCCTTCAATAGTGCAAGATGGTGATGTTGAAGTTGATGATGGTGTGTTCTGATAGATGATAGGAGATGGTGTGTTGACCGTGATGTTATTGAAAAAGGAGAAGATTAGATAAGGAGGTGCCCGGATGAGTGTGGGGGGGTCAATCACGTCATGGGTGAGGCCAATATTTAAGAGGCGTATGAGGAGGGCTACAGAGTTTAGGTTGGAGTGTTCTTCTAGGTGACAGTTCAAATGCCCCAGGAGAATGAAGGTGCTGGAGTCGATGACAAGGAGTGGTATGAAGTTAATGATTTCACTGGTGAAGCTGCCATTCGGCAGAGGGTAAAGCTTACTGTGATGTGCATCTTGAAAGTGAGGTGCTGCATGTAGATGGTTGCAGTAGAGGTGGTGCAGCTGATGGAGTACTTAAAATTACTAAGATTCCTTCTCTGAACTTGTGCAGGTGATCCTGTGTGACAAGCTCATATCTGGCTGAGACAGCTATGGTGATGTGTGGTGCAAATGCTGTGTTTAGCCATATTTCCATGAGGAAGAGTACATAAAGTGTATAGTAGTTCAGTAGTTCCCATTATTCTGCCACATGTTTTCCACCACGCACACCGGTCATGCATGCAAGTGAGATGTGTGGTGTGCTTGGACTAGTGAGGTGCTGTTGGTGTGGGAGGTTGTGGGGGTGGGATTGCATGTGAGTCTGCAGGAGGTGAGAGATCCTTCCTTGTGTGGTGCAGTACTGTGGCAATATAGAGTGTTGTGACTAGGGTTTAGCACTCAGAGGAGTGCATTAGCATAGCAGTGGGTCAGATAAATACACAGTTCTGGATGCTGGGCAATGTCGAGTCACAGATGAGCTGCATATGTCTGCTGAGCATGGGCCCTGTGATTGTGTTTAAGTGGGTTTTGGGAGGGGGAGGAGTGCAGGAGTGGTGCATGGTGCAGTGGGGGCATGGGAGTTGAGAAGTAGGAGAGTGGAAGGTGGGAAAAGGTAAGTGGCTGTAAGTGGGAAGAAGGGCTAGAAAACATGACAGAGGTTCTGCACAATAGAGCAAAGAAAGACTGACAAGAAAAAGTGATGCAGAGAGGTAAGGCACTGATAGAGGCAGAAATACAATGGACAAAGAGGCACAAAAGTACAAAAAGAGGAACAGAAAGTAGAAGAGGCTCACACGAAGAGCAAAGAAGGACAAAAAAAAACATAAGCCACAAAATTATGGGACAATTACCCAAAAAGAGGCACAAAGAGTGATGAAAGAGGCACAAAGAGTACAGAAAAATGATCCAAAAGAGTACAAAGTGTAAGAAGTGGGAAAAAAGATAGATTGAGTAAGTGAGAGACTGAGGAAGAGAGAGCTTCAGCAAGAGTCAGAGGGCTTGACAGAAAACAAACAAGAGTGTATAGAGGTCAGAGCCTCACACGTGGGGCCAGGTTCAAAAGAGAGTTGCAAAGGCAGTGGAAAGGACATAGATAAATCCTAGAAGGGCTAGGGCTAACTCCTCTCAAACTTCTGTCCCCTGGAAATGGTCAGAGAGATAATACAGTGAAAGGACAGAGTAAATCCCCTTCAAAGATACAAAGGGGAAATCACCCTCACACTTGCTAGGTGGTTATGGGAAAGGCTCTCCCCTTGATGAAAAATACTTTCTCTGCAAATAAACAAAATGTGTATTTGCACAGGAACCTTCTTTCCCCGTTAAAGTTTTCCCACTAGGAGGACTCCATATAGGTGGAATAACAGCCTTTGGGAAACGTCACATGACAGTCCTCAATGTACTACTAGAAGCTTCCGCCTAGCACAGTTTTCTGGAAGTACTTCTGGTAATGTTTATGAATAGCAATGTTAGAAATTTGGTTTCTGGTTGACAGAGGTATGCAGCCGGACCAAGCAGGAACCATCCTAGTCAAAGTAAGTCACACCTGAAAGTAACCTGTGCTCACTCCCTGGCAGCTTGGTACAGAGTTATCGCGCTTAACTTAAGAGGCAATGTGTAAAGTATTTGTGCAATCCTTGATGTAAAACAATGAAAACATCACAAAAAAGATACCACACTGTTGAAAAGAGCTTAGGAGCAAAAAGTGTCAACCGGGGCTATCTGGTTATGGTGGACCGGGGAAAAGTGAAAAGTTCAGGCCAACTGCGATGGAGCGCAGGCCACCTACAGGGACCCTGTTGGGCCCATTGAACCAAAATACCTTACATTTTAATGTGGGGGCATTGTTCTGGTTCCCAACCATGTTGTTGAGGAGATTCATCAATTTTCACCACGCAGTTGAGGAGATGTATGAAAGTTCCCCATGCAGTGGTGGTGAGGCATTGGAGATGAGATGCAATGGAGTTTGGGTGCATGTACACGCTGCATCAACGTCAATGTCATAGGCTGATTCTGAGTAGTGCAGTCGCTGTGATGCAGAGTACTGCATCGTTGTCAAGGCCGTCATTGACAGAGATGCAGGAACATGTGATAAACACCACAGGGCTGGTTCTGAAAGCGATGCACCAGTTTTATCCATGCAACTGCAGGGATGCACCTGTTCTGTCCCTACAATGGGGTAGATGTGGTGGGTCAGTAAGCAACACCTGAAGATATACCTCCAATGGCCCAGGACTGAAGTGGCACCACTTGGCAGATCAGTTTCATATCTGGCAGAGTATAGTAGTAGCACTGGATTGGTTGAAAGTCTTTTTTGTCCCTGAGACTTCAGACCAGGATATCAGTCACCTGCCCCTTGGAGTTTCACTGGGTTGGAGAGTTGTAGGTCCAGTTCTTCTCACCCAGGCAAGGAAAACAGCAAGCAGCATGCAGCAGTTCATCACAGCTAAGCAGAAGGTCTTCCAGAACAGCAGTCTAGCAGAGTAGCAATCCTTGTAACAGCACAGCAGTCCTTCTTTCTGGCACGGTATCCACAGGTCCACACAGGTACTGAAGTGTTAGGGTCAGAGGTCCAGTACTGATACCTAGTGGTGCCTTTGAAGTAGGGGAGACTTTAAAGAGGTCTTTGAAGTGGACAGACATTCCCTTTGTGTCTTGGCTCTCGTCTCACTGCAGGGGGGTATGCAGCCCATTGTGTGGGGACAGGACACAGCCTATTCAGGTTTAATAGTGAGGCTGTGGCCAGCTCCTCTCTCCCATCCTGTCAGGATAGCCCATCATGGCCCATCAAGTCACATCAAGCCTCCCATTTTGTGTGGCTGTCGAGAGGGAATACACACAGCCCACCTGCCACCCACACTAGACAAGTGGTCAGAGACAGGTTGCAGACACACAGGGCTAAAAGCAGGAAAACATTATAAAACTGGCATTTTCAAAATTGTAACAATAATTCCGACTTTACCCTTGAAGAGAATTTGTCATTATAACTTCAGAGGTGCTAAACATGCAGATTGACCTCCTCACAATCAGAAATTACATCTTCTTAAAAGCAATAAGGAATCCTAGTGTTATCCTATGAGAGGGGTAGGCCTCACAGTAGTGAAAAATGAATTAGGGAGCTTTTCACTGCCAGGACATGTAAAATCAAAAGGGACATGCCCTACCTTTTAAATACATAGCACACTGCCCTATAGGCTACCTAGGTCCTATCTTAGGGGTGACGTTTATGTAATAAAAGGAAAGTTTAGGCTTGGCAAGGGGTTTTAAATGCCAAGTCAACATGGCAGTGTGAGACTGCAGTTAGGATCCAATGGCAAGCCTGGGGCAAGTTTTAGAATGCTTCTTTGGTGGGTGGTACAATAAGTGCATCAGGCCCACACATGGGATTTCATTTACAGGCCCAGGTTATGTGGCTCTACAAGAGTGTTGCATGTAAATTAGATATGCAAATTGGGTATATGCCAATCAAACCATGTTTAAGGGTGAGAGCACAAGTAGTTTAGTACTGTTTAGCTCTGGTAAAGTAGACATAGTCCTAAGGCAGACCAACAAAAACAAATTCAGAAAAATTGGAGACAAGCAGAGAAATTGTTCGGCGGAGGACAACCTTAAGGCTGACAGGTCTAACACGCAAAACATTGTTAAAATATGTTGATTTAACTCTCCTCCTCTATTTTTATGATTACTTTTACATAGTCCTAAATGTGTTTAATTTCCTTAATTTGCAAATTGTTAAATAATTACAGATTATTGCAATGTCTGCCATTGTAATTAAATATCCTGTGACCCACAGCGGACTCTGTCTTCCCTTACTGACATAGTGAGAATGCACTGTAGCTAATGCCTGTTCTTGTTTTTCTTGTTTTCTGGACAGCATATCCCACCTGAGATTGTCTGTCCCAGAAAGAATAAGCCGCCTCACCAAAAAATTAACAAAGAATAAAGTGGATCCAACTTAGACCTAACAGACCCAGACATCTGACATAAGCAGATAGAGAGCACCAGAAAAACAAAACAGCCAGCATTTAGTCCCCATTTTGGATAACTACCTACACAACAAACATCTTGTGAGCTTCAGCTGTAAACAGTTTTTCCACCAATAGCACCTCTCGTCAAAGAGCATGTCTTTATCAGAGAACCAAGTATCTAGTCCCTATGCCATTAATGTTTCCACACAAACATTCTTGTTAAAGAGTCCTTCTCACAACTGGAACATTTTTCATCTCTCCTACACACAGAATGTGTTCAAAACTGATTTTAGATGATAATTCCCACCACTCATTAGAAAACCTTCAAATTACATCGCCTCATTTGGAAATTAAACCCATCCCCTCAAAATCTCCATGGGCACTATGGGGCATATTTATACTCCGTTTGTGCCGGAATTGCGTCGTTTTTTTTGACGCAATTCCGACGCAAAACTAACTCCATATTTATACTTTGGCGTTAGACGCGTCTAGCGCCAAAGTCCATGGAGTTTGCGTCATCTTTTAGCGTGGACACCTACTTTGCGTTAATGAGATGCAAGGTAGGCGTTCACGTCTAAAAAATTGACTCCGAGGCATGTGCGCCGTATTTACACTCCCGGGCAAAATTCACGCCCGGGAGTGGGCGGGTCAAAAAAAATTATGTACGGCCGCTTTTGCGCCGTTTTTTAGCGCCTGGAAAAGGCAGGCGTTAAGGGACCTGTGGGCTCTGAAGGAGCCCAGAGGTGCCCTCCCATGCCCCCAGGGACACCCCCTGTCACCCTTTCCCACCCCAGGAGGACACCCAAGGCTGGAGGGACCCATCCCAGGGACATTAAGGTAAGTTCAGGTAAGTCATTTTTTAAAAAAAATTTTGGGGCATAGGGGGGCCTGATTTGTGCCCCCCTACATGCCACTATGCCCAATGACCATGCCCAGGGGACAGAAGTCCCCTGGGCATGGCCAATGGGCAAGGGGGCATGACTCCTGTCTTTGCTAAGGCAGGAGTCATTTCTATGGGGGTTGGGAGTGGAAAAAAATGGCGCAAATCGGGTTGAGGCGAAAAATTTGCCTCAACCTGACTTGCCCCATTTTTTTACGCCCAAGCCCCATATCCCCCTACGCCGGCACTGCCTGGTGTACGTCGTTTTTTTCCACGCACACCAGGCAGCGCCGGCGGCTAACGCCGGCTAACGTCATTGATTAAATACGGCGCCCGCATGGCGCTTCAGAATGGCGTTAGCCGGCGCTAATTTTTTTGACGCAAAACTGCGTTAGTGCAGTTTTGCGTCAAAAAGTATAAATATGGCCCTTAGCATTTAGAAATAGATATTATAAGCAATTGGTTTATTAGATGGGTAGGATGTGAGTCCCACTGAAGCAGTAAAATCAAAACAATGCCCGGTCCAAGACACAAGTTCAATAATATAAACTTGGCCTTCATGACTTACAACAGTGGCAAAGAGGAGCCAGGTTCTAAGTATTCATCAGTACCAAAACAATCAAAATGTCAACCCACAATTAAAATAAAAAAATCAATAAAAATAGCACAACAAACTTCTAAAACTCAAGATGAATAACCCAAAATGGCTAAACCCCGTAAGGGGAATAGGAGGTATGATGTTTTGAATGCTTGGTACAAAAACTCAGCATTAAGAGTCACTGTTGAAGGTTCCAGTACACAGGCATGATTTCAGATTGACCTTGATGGAGTGTAGGTCAGAAACACCAAGTGGGTCATCCCAGACACAGGGGGTCATTATGACCCCGGCTGTCTGTATAATACCGCCAACAGGCTGGCAATACATACCGCCATGTTATGACATTGGTGGTTTGGCCAAAGCCAAACTGCCAATGTAAAACACCGGCCGCCACAGCGGTAACGACTGCCGGGCTGGAGACTACAGTCTCCAGCCCAGCGGCCATCACTAGGCTGCCCATAGGAATATGACCCCACTCACCGCCATGGTTTCCGTGGCCTTTTTACTGCCACAAAAACCATGGCGGTAGGCACTATCAGTGCCAGGGAATTCCTTTCCTGGCACTGATAGGGGTCTCCCCACCCCCCTCCACAGAATTCTCGCCCAACCTCCCCTACCCCTACCTACCCCCGACATACACACACCTACACGCACATACATACACACTCATACACACGCATACCCACATGCACCCACACATGCATACATTCATACACACACAGCAACATTTACTAACACACATCCTAGCACACACGCAGTCACACAACACTACATACACGTACACTCACACCCATTCATGGACACACACATTACACATACCTCACACCCGCATGCACGCATACAAACACAGTCACACAAACACCCCCACATACACACAACACCCCCCTCCCTGTTGGAGACCCCGACTTACTTGCTTGCAGGGCGTCCTCTGGCAGGAGACGGGACATTATACAGTTGGCGCCATTCTACTGGCGAGGTGCTGATGCTGGCAGCAGCGCCGCCTTACCACCGTCCGCAGCCATGACCGTAGCTGGAATTCCACCAGCCTTCTGCCGGAATTCTGGCTGCGGTCATATTTTGGTGGATGGTTGGTAGCCACGGAGACGGTATTTTGGTGGCCGTCGCTGTGGTGGCAGTTGGCTTTCGCCGCCAATGTTATAATGAGGGCCACAGTGTTTAATTTGTGGCTTATGGCCTGATTTAGAATATTAGCTTAAAAAAGCCCAATTTAGTTAGTGGATGATGGGAAATCCATCATGTCTATAACAGAGTTTTAAATCCACCAAATGCAGACCCTCATTACGAGTTTGGCAGTCAGTGGACTACTGCGGTAGAGATGGTGGTTGCACCGCCACAGGCCTGGTGGTATAGACTGCCATATGACACGTACTGGGAAGGCACCTGCAGAACACAGTCAAGTTTCAGTCGGGACCGACATTGTGGATGGACCGCGGTTGACGGTGGAAGGCCTCTTTATGCCGGCAGTCAGACATTTTCCACCCACTGTATTACAAGCTTGCACAACGCCAGGACTTCTGGGGCCGTCTAACCACTGTGAGAACCATGGCAGAAATGAACAACAAGGAAGCACCTACCTTCTGGAACACAGGCACGTCTGTAGGCACCATGGCACATAATGTGCAAGTCTTTCCAATGCTCCTGCTGGCCATTGACATCCAGGACCAGCGATGCCGACATAGACAGCAGCCTTAAGTACCCCAGCCTAGCACACACTGGAGGGAAAGACATTAGTACACACACGCGCACAAACACACAGTCCCCACACATACATGTGGAATGAAAGCCAAGACAAGCTATGTAGCATCAACACCAACGGTGCAGTTGTAGATAAATATAATATGAAATATAAAATACGTAAATAAAATAACTATTTACAAAATGCCACATGGGCCAGAGCATTAATGTCCCAGTACACTTTGCATATGAGGAGTGTTCAACTTGACTCTTGACTGCAATGCGCAGACCTCCACAGGGCAGGGGCATCAATGGGCATGCAGGCACCTCAGGGATGTGGGGGTGGGGGTGTGTGATCAGGGTTTGTATGGGGGATCCCTACTCTTCTTTTTAGGCTTCCCCTCCTTACTGTCCTTCTTTTGGGGGGACCCCGGTGGAGGCCACAACCGCAGGGGACGCAGATAGAGTGCCACCAGGGCTGCTGGCAGTGGCATGAGGGGCAGGTGTGCCTGTTGTGGCAGCACTGCAGACTGCTGTCTGCGGGCATGGCTCAGCCCAGAGGACAGAGAGGTTGAAGGCAGGGGTCTGGCAAGGGTACCAGAGCATTTGGGGGGAACAGGGACTGGACCAGGGGACGGGAAGAGGGAAAACTCATGGAGGAATATTTTGAAGGGGCAGCGGTAGGTCATGGGTAAGGCGTTTGGGAGTGGAGGGAGAAGGGAGGGTTGACAGGTGTGTATGTGGTTTGGGTGCTGGTGCGTGGGTGTAGGATTTGTGTGTGCTGGGTGTGTGTTGGGTGGATGAGTGTGGGCATATAGGTGTACTGGGAGGAGGAGTGGAGAAGACACAGGGAGATGGCGGGGATGTGTGAGTTAATGGGTGGTGTGTGCAGGTAGGGTGGATGTGCTGCATCTGTTTGTTTTTTTACTGTTGTGGTACATGCAGATGTGGTGTATGGGGTGCTTGTATGTGGTCTACTGTTGTGGAGACAGTGGCAGTGATGGAACATGTGGCTGGACCTGGGACTGAAGATGTGGTGTCTGCATGTGTGAGTGGTGATGTGACTGTGAGGAGGTGGGGGAATCAGCATAGGGAGTGGATGTTGTGTGTGTGTGTGTGTGTGTCTGAATACTGAGTGTGTGAATGGCGTTGTGGTGTTTGTGGTGCATGTGATTGTCCTTGCGCTCTGGGTCTGGTGGAGGAGATGCATGCTGGAATGTAAGTTTGCTATGGATGGGAAATGGGGGAGGGATGTGGGAGTGGGAACAGGTAGTTGAAGGGGGAGACAGAAGAAGGTACAGTTGGTGCTGTCAATGAGGAGGCCAGAACCTGAAACGATCTCTGAAGGGCAGACAGGGCACCATGAATGCCTTCCAGGAACCCATTTGACTGTTGCATCTGGGATGCCAGTCCCTGGATTGCATTCACAATGGTTGTCTCCCCAACACAGATGGACCTCAGGAGGTCAATAGCCTCCTCATTGAGGGCAGCAGGGTTGACTGGGGCAGAGGTGCCTGTGGCAAAGGAGATGCCCACCCTCCTGGGTGAGTGGTCACGGGCAACTGGGTGAGGAGCTACAGGGAGGGCAGTGCTGGTAAGGGGGGTGGCCGACAATGATTGGTGCAGGCATAGAGCCTGAAGGTATTGCCACCACCAGGGAGTCGCCATCAGAGGAAGAATCTGATGATGGTGTGGGTGTTCGTGTCTCCCCCATGGTGTTCCCTCACTCTCCGACCCACTGGTCCCCTTGGCTCCGCTGGTATCAGCCTCCTGGGTCTCATGGGATGCAGCTTCCCCACTGGCTGGTCCCCCTTCTCTTTCGCCAGATGATGCTCATGCACACAAAGACAGAGGAGGACAGGGAGGGAGGGTGGTACAGTGAGAGACAAGGTGGGAGAAAGAGTGACAGGGAGCAATTGGTCAATGCCAGCACAACAGCCACACACAATCCACTACAACATGCTCTAATGCCATGTCAATACATGCCAGGCCTTCACTCACACATGTCACCCCAATAACAGCCCATGCGTGCCACCTCTGTCATGCACATGAGTTTAACAGATGCTGACACACATTCAATCCTGCACAGGAGAAAAGCCATACCCTCAACACATGGCTGTACTGGCCCATTGGGTCATGGCTCTTGAAAATCACAAGACCCAAACTAAATACTCTATGGGCGTTTGAAGGCAAATTTGCACAGCCACATAACCCATGCACATATAGCTGTGTGATGTGAAACCACAGTCTTCACAGACTACACATACACCACATGCCAGCAGATAGGGATATGGCCCCAGCAACACTGTTTGGATACTTGGGAGTACAATGTGTGTGAACTCCAGAAGCAGGAACCCTGTCCACATCAAATACCCTGCTCATCTACTACTCAGTTCCCATTTCATCAATACTACTTAGCAGTTAAGTTATCCTTAACTCACATCCTGCACAGCTAGCACATCAGGCCTCTGTGTCCCATGCCAGCAGGTAGGGATATGGCCCCAGCAACACTGTTTGGATACTTGGGAGTACAATGTGTGTGAACTCCAGATGGCTACTGCTAACAGTGCCCCTACTATGTTCTCCTCTGGAGGGTTTACTCTTAGTTGCAGGACCCCAGAAGGGAGGGCAGTGGGAGGGAAACCTTGCCCCTGGCCCTAGTCCCACCTGAAGGTACTGACCCCAGGTTGGAGGTCCAGGTTCAGGTTAACATCCCTGCACTGTTGGAAAAATTGTGCAGGACTGCTTCTACAAGCACCCTGACACTGGTGGAAGAGAGAGTGGTCAAAGGGTGCCAGGCACCTGGGGCTACTGCTCCCCACTCTCCACACTCAAAGTGGTTGGAAAGGCCTGAAGGCGGACTCTCATCCCTGACAGTTGTCAGGGGTCACTGTGGCTTGCTGTCCTAGTGGACAGAGTTGCCCCTGGGGGGGGGTGGGGCGAGAGTCACACCCCTAGGGTGGAGTGGGCAACACCACTGTGTTGGCCATGGTGGTACTATCTGCCCATTGGGATACATCTGTGAGCAAAGTAAAGTTAGGTGCTGCACAGATGGTATCTGCAGATATGGAGAAGGGTTCCCCATGGTTTAGCTTAGTGGGCCTGCTGGGCCCGCTGGGCCCGCCATGTCGACACCATCCAGTCCGCCATATTATGAGCTACATTACAGCACAGCGGAACATGCATGGTGTGAGACCATTGGCGATGCGCACCGCGGCGGGCTAGAAAATCACCGTCAATAGAAGGCAACACAAGATTGGACAGTCCGAATACCCCACACCTGTAAAACATACACACTACTACACATACCTGTTCACTGCACCATAATACCTACCCCTTCACACCCTCAAACCCTTGCAAATACTACCACGACCCAGAGACACATGGCCCAAGAACCACTGCACATTGAGCATTGATTACACACGGTGCATGCACCCCAACAACATGTCACACCACAAGCACCCACGCTTCACTGACAATGAGTTGCCGGTCATGGTGGATGAGATTGTCCGAGTAGAGCAACAATGAATGGGAGCACAATTCCAGCAAACATCTATGGCCAGGAAAACAGAGCTATGGCGGAGGATAGTCGACAGGGTGGATGCAGTCGTCAGCTACCCATGCACAAGGGAAGACATCAGGAAGAGGTGGAACGACCTCAGGGGGAAGGTCAATTCCATGTAGTCCAGGCACAACATTGCCCTCAACAAGAGCGGCGGTGGACCCCCACCTCCTCCCCTTAACCTGACATCTTGGGAGGAGAAGGTCTTGGACATCCTACATCCTGAGGGCCTGACTGGAATCATCAAAGAGATTGACACTGGTAAGGAAGCAACAGCCACCCAGAGCACTAACCACTCCAGTCCCACATGCCTCCCAAACACCCACCACTCCCCATTCTATCACAAACTACAAGAATGCATCCCCACTATCACCCCATCTTCCTACTCTACATGCCACACCACCCCTCTCTGTCAGAGTACCTTAATTTGATTCCCTCAGGAGCAGAAGATAAATCATCTGTCCCAACCCAGACTACTCGCACCGAAATAGATTATCCGTATTGAGCATCCTGGAAGGGGAACAGGGACTGTGATTTACAAAGACTGCCTCAGAGAAGGTGTTTAGGCAAATATTCTGTATGCCGCCTCACTTCTTTTTTTGACTGCTTAATGGCACCTAAAAGATCAAAATTACAATTACAAGGGACACACTATTAATTATATTATTCTTTCTCATTAACTAACAATTAGTTTCACTGACAAAAATATCACACTCACTTACCTTGAGTTCCCTGAGGAATTGTCTCTCTCTTTCTGTGTACATTATTGATATTGAATAGTAGGTAATGAGTTTCTTAGAAATTGTTCTCAGTTTAACAAGTTTAACAAGCAAGTATGCTTCTCAACCTTTGTGATGATATTTAAATTTTGAGTTAGTTTGTCTACTCGTTCTCAATAATTTTGAATGGTTGCTCTATATATATATATATATATATATATGTATATATATATATATATATATTCAAACCCAAAATCGAGCCGCGTGAAGTTGGTGCCCCTTCGACAGGTGGCAGAGACGGGGTCACGAACCCCTAAATTTCAAACAAACAGCTTCCTTCATGCAGAAAGACGCCTCTGCCACCAGAGGCAGAGGCGTCTTTCTGCCTGAAGGAAGCTTTTTGTTTGATATCTCTCTCTCTCTCTCTCTATATATATATCTATATATATCTATATCTATATATCAATATATATCTATATCTATCTATATATAGATATAGATATATAGATATATATAGTAAAGAGTCAATCATGATTGTATGAAGCGTAGGAAGAATTTCCTCTTGACTGTCTTAGAATAACTTTTTTTGTCAAGAATAAATTGTATGCATCTTCAAAAAATGTATTAAACTTCCTTCTGTAACTTTCTTGAACTCCTGTTGTTTGTATATTGATCACTAGATTATCAAATTCGTTGTTAGTATATCTTAATATTCTCTGGATGTTCTTAACTGTCCATTCTAGTTAGTGACTCTTTAATGTACTCGAAAAAACCTTCAGTCTCCGTAAGCGCTTTCTTTTACACCATGAAATATTATTATCTGCAGTTAACTCATTTGTCTGTAAAATACATGTGAAGTCAAGTTTTCACCAAAAAAGACATTTACCTCACAATATGCACTCTCTCTGTGCATCTGGATTCCTGTCAGGTCACAGTTGAAGTGGGAAGCTCTCTAGAAGTGCACATATCATAGCAATAAAACTGAGTGCAACACTAGAACTACAACTTAACCTTTGGACTTCTCGTCTGCCATCTTGGATTCCTTACTTCAGCATTTTCTTTGCAACGTGTGGAGCACGACTTGGCAAACCTTCTTCCAACAAGGACATCGCTGTCTCCACTGTGGATTCTTCTTTGCCTGCACTCTTATTGTTTTTCTTTTACTTTTCAGTGTTACTAAATGGCAGGTTTGAGAGTTCTTGACACTCTCCCACCATCCAAACACCCACCCCACAAAATGCATACTAAACCTTCACTATCTCCTCAACTACCACTCCCACAATCCATCACTATGCACACCAGATCCAAGTTACATTCACACCTCACAATGGAGCACCTGCATGGACAATGATCCCACAGCTCACCCCGAATGCTAGCCAACACCGCCTCACTTCCTATTGCAATTATAGCAATGTCAAACTGCAAGCCCATGACTACATATGATATGACAAACATGGCCCAAAGCACATTCACAATGCAGTGTCTGCAATGCTGTAAATGTCATAGCCACCCCTGGGTAATGAATCCACCCACTGCAAGTAGTACACTATAACACTACAACAACATACCCAGGTACTAAATCTCACGCTTTCTACCCAGCAGAGGATGCCAGGGTCAGACAGCCCTCCCCAGGATGAAGGCCCCAGTGGATGTCTGGAGGACGACGAATTTCCAGGACCATCTAGGATGACTGGCCAGTCCACCTCAGCATCCCCAACATGGACACCTTAGACTCACCCTCCTGTGTGGCTACAACACCTCAGCTAGCCCTCCTCCCTAAACCTGTGCCTCAGGGACCACTCAATTAGAGGTGTGCCCCACAGTACATGGGCCTGAGTCAAGGGCACCCACCTCAGACAATGAAGGCTCTGGTGCTACAGGAAGTGGGCACACTGTGCCAGGGTCACAGGCACAGGGGACCAGGGCTAGTGGGAGGGGATATGGGGTCCAAGGAAGAGGGCAGCGACAACATCAGTCTGGCCAGGAGGCCCCCACCCATGTTCTAGGTGCATACCACCAAACCCAGGACACCATAGCCCAGATCCTCACTACCCTGCAGGGGACCCAGAGGCTTCAGAGGGAGAACTGTCAGGAGGCCATGCAGCAGTGGCAGACCCACAATGTGACAATGACCTTGGGGAGACCATTTCTGGGTTGGGGGGAATCCAGACTCTGCCAGATGGGCAGGGGTCAGGAGACGTGCATCAGCCAGACTCTTGTGTGGCCCTTGAGGATGGTATGTCCCTTGAGGGGGTAGGTGGGCCACCAGGAAGTCCTGGTGTGCCAGGCAATGGTTCAACCGCAGGGTGGTGACTCTGGAGTGAATGATCAGGTTCAGGGAGTAAACTCTGACCTGATGGGGAGTAGGTGTTCTCCTAAGGAAGTCCTGGTGCGCCAGGCAGTGGTTTAACCGCAGGGTAGTGACCCTGGGTTGGATGACCAGGTTCAGAGGGTAAACTCTGACCTGGTGGGGGGTAGGTGTGCCCCCCAGGAAGTCCTGGGTTGTCAGGCAGTGGTCCAGTCTGAGGGAACAGACAATGAACTGGAGGATCTGGTGCAGGGGTAAACCCTGACCTGAAGGGGGGGGCTGTTTGCCCAATCACCTCCCTGGTTTTATTTCAAGAGGTACTCTCCCTGAGGGGGGGTGCAGAACCCTGAGAGTAGGGGCAGGGGAGAGAGAGAGACTCACCCCTGACCCCAGTGCAATCTAAAGGTACAGATCCTGGATTGGAAGGCCAGGTTCAGGGTGTCCCCTCTGACCCGGAGGAAGGGGCTACTGCTAACAGTGCCCCTACTATGTTCTCCTCTGGAGGGTTTACTCTTAGTTGGGGGTTACAGGACCCCAGAAGGGAGGGCAGTGGGAGGGAAACCTTGCCCCTGGCCCTAGTCCCACCTGAAGGTACTGACCCCAGGTTGGAGGTCCAGGTTCAGGTTAACATCCCTGCACTGTTGGAAAAATTGTGCAGGACTGCTTCTACAAGCACCCTGACACTGGTGGAAGAGAGAGTGGTCAAAGGGTGCCAGGCACCTGGGGCTACTGCTCCCCACTCTCCACAGTCAAAGTGGTTGGAAAGGCCTGAAGGCGGACTCTCATCCCTGACAGTTGTCAGGTGTCACTGTGGCTTGCTGTCCTAGTGGACAGAGTTGCCCCTGGGGGGGGGCGGCGAGAGTCACACCCCTAGGGTGGAGTGGGCAACACCACTGTGTTGGCCATGGTGGTACTATCTGCCCATTGGGATACATCTGTGAGCAAAGTAAAGTTAGGTGCTGCACAGATGGTATCTGCAGATATGGAGAAGGGTTCCCCATGGTTTAGCTTAGTGGGCCCTGACAGTATGGACAGGGGGATCCAATTGGAGTCAGGAAGGTGCAGAACTGGAACATGCCCCTGCTGTTGCGGGCCTGGGTCCCTGTTCTATCACCCCAATCAGGGAAGTACATCAAGGTATTGATTGTTCTCCCCTGGCTTTAGGCTGATAGGGGGTCGTGTTGGACTTTTTTGCTTATGCAAGGTCATCCCAATCTTTTTGCTCCCCTGCCTCCTAATTTTTCTGACCTGTTGCTGTTGGCTTTTGAACGCTGAGCACTTTACCACTGTTAACCAGTGCTAAAGTGCATATGCGATCTGTGTAAATTGTATGTAATTGGCTTATCCATGATTGGCATATTTGATTTATTATTAAGTCCCTAGTACAGTGCACTAGAGGTGCCCTGGGCCTGTAATTAAAATGCTACTAGTGGGCCTGTAGCACTGGTTGTGCCACCCTCACAAGTAGCTCTGTAATCATGTCTCAGACTTGCCAATGCAGTTTCTGTGTGTGCAGTTTTAACTGTAAATTCAACTTGGCAAGTGACCCACTTACCAGGCCTAAACCTTCCCTTTTCTTACATGTCAGACACCTCTGAGGTAGGCCCTAGGTAGCCCCAAGGGCAGGGTGCAGTGTATGGTTAAGGTAGGACATATAGGGGGTCATTCCGACCCTGGCGGTAAAAACCGCCAGGGCCGCGAATGACGGAAGCACCGCCAACAGGCTGGCGGTGCTTCCTGGCCCATTCTGACCACGGCGGTAAAGCCGTGGTCAGAAAACGGGGTCCGGCGGTTTCCCGCCGGATTTCCCCCGGCTGGGCGAATCCGCCAGGGCAGCGCTGCAAGCAGCGCTGCCCTGGGGATTTTGACCCCCTTCCCGCCAGTCTGTTTCTGGCGGTTTTCACCGCCAGGAACAGGCTGGCGGGAACGGGTGTCCTGGGGCCCCTGGGGGCCCCTGCACTGCCCATGCCATTGGCATGGGCAGTGCAGGGGCCCCCTAACAGGGCCCCAGCATGCTTTTCACTGTCTGCTTAGTAGACAGTGAAAAGCGCGACAGGTGCAACTGCACCGGTCACACACCTGCAACACCGCCGGCTCCATTCGGAGCCGGTTTCAGTGTTGCAGGCCGCCTTCCCGCTGGGCCGGCGGGCGCTAACAATGTTAGCTCCCGCCGGCCCAGCGGGAAGGTCGGAGTGGCCCCAGCGGTCTTTCGACCGCGGAGCGGCCATATGGCGGTTCCCGCCTGGCGGGCGGCAGAGCAGGAATGAGGGCCATAGTAATGTGTTTTATATGTCCTGACAGTGAAATATTGCTAAATTAGTTTTTCCCTGTTGCAAAGCCTGTCCATCTCACAGGTTAACATAGGGCTACCTTTAAATATGATTAAAGTGTAGATTCTCTTTGGGAGCAGATGGACATGTGGAGTTTAGTGTCTTTGAGCTCACAATTTAATAAATACATCTTTTAGTAAAGTTGATTTTAAGATTGTATGTTTGAAAATGCCACTTTTAGAAAGTGAGCATTTTCTTGCTTATACCATTTCTGTGACTCTGCCTGTTTGTGGATCCCTGTCTGGGTCAGTTTGACAGTTGGGCTGGTTGCACCTCACACAAGACAGTGACACAAAGGGAGCTGGGGTGTAGTCTGCATATCCTGATGAGCCACCTGTGCTAGGAGGGAGGGGAGGAGTGGTCACTCACACCTGAAAGGGCTGTGTCTGCCCTCACACAATGCAGTCTCCAACCATCTGGTGAGTGCCTGGGTCCTGGCCTGGGCAAGGCAGGATTTCACATTCAAGAGAGACTTTGCTTTGAAGTAGGCCTACTTAAAAGTAGAAAATGGGTGTAAGAAGGGCACCCAAAACCACAGACTTTAGAACACTTCTGGAAACAAGAGGCACCTCTGCCTGGAGAAGAGCTGAGGAAAAAGAATTGCCCTGCCTGTGACTGTGCTTTGTGGAGCTTCCCTGCAGTTGCTGCTTCTGCCAGAATAAGAGGGCAAAGACTGGACTTTGTGTGCCTTCCATCTTGAGACAAACTCTCCAAGGGCTTGATTTAGAGCTTGCCTCCTGTTGTTTGAAGTCTCAGGGACAACAAAGACTGCTCCCTGCCAGCATCTGGAGTCTCTAGAAAGACTCCTTCTGTGTCCTGTGGTGCCCATCCAGTTCCTGGTTCCCTGAAAGGAGAAGTTGGCAGCCTAAGGGGAGGAAATCCACACACAGAATGCCGTGCGAGGAAAAGATCAACGCAACTCCGATCTGCGGCTGAAGAAATGATGCGCCACCGGCTCTGCAGCTGATAATCAACGCTCGCCGGAAATGCAACCCAAGAATTGACACCCGGAGCTGGAGAAACAATGCGCAGCATCGCTGACAAAAGCTGGTGAGATCGCAACCCATGCTGCGTGGTTTTCCGATCACCGTGCAGCTGGATTTCCGACACAAACACCGCTGGGCATGTAAAAACAACGCAAAGCCTACCCAGACCCGAGAGTGCTGAGCGGATTGAAGCATCGCTCTCCTGCGGAGCGACGCGCCTCAACCCGCTGAAAGGTCTCGCTCGTGAGTGAAATCGATGCATCGCAAGCCCTCTTTGATGCACACTCGCGAGTGAGGGGTTACTTTTGACGCACCCAAGGTACATTCTCTCACTAACAGTGTTAGTGTGTGTTTTAAATTACATAAAGACTCTTTTTTGTTTTTTAACTGATGACTTGTGTATTGTTGATTTTTGTTGTTTTGGTCTTGTTTTGTTTAGATAAATATTTCCTATTTTTTTAAACCTGTGTTGTGTCATTTTGTACTGTTTTTGTTACTGTGTGAGTTGGTACAAATACTTTACACCTAGCACTCTGAAGTTAAGCCTACTGCTCTGCCAAGCTACCAAGGGGGAAAGCAGGGGTTAGCTGAGGGCGATTCTCTTTTACCCTGACTAGAGTGACGGTCCTTGCTTAAACAGGGGGTAACCTGACTGTCAACCAAAGACCCCATTTCTAACAGGTCACTGTAAAATATCCATGACGCACATAGTAAACCCTCTTTATATATAATGTACAAGTAAAGTGGCAGCCGCCTGTCCTGCATGCACAGGACAGATGGCTCACGAATCCTGTCAGAGTAAGACGTCATGGCGGTAGGTGGTCGCAACAACCGTGCAACTCCTCATTGGTTAACATGGTTGCCTATGGGAGACATGAGCCAATGGCGATCGCAGCTGGTGACGGTGATGTCGGTGGTACGTGTGACCGCTATTTCATGTACTCATGTTCACTTGACTCCTGGCACTCGTGCTTAGAAGACCTCCATTGAGTGTGCTACTGTGTTCTGCCACGGGGTGCCAAGATGCCATGTGCTGCAGGGGTTAGGACCCCAGCCTTCTCACAGGAAGAACTAGAGAAGCTTGTGGAGGGTGTCATACCCCTGTAAGCCCAGCTGTATGGTTCACCAGGGCAGAAGGTGTGTCCACTATGATTGTACTGTCTGAGAGTGGTATGAATGTGGACAGGGGCCTTGGGACGAGGATGAGTGACTTGTGGAAGGACCTGGCTGAGGGCTGTGAGGACAACAGGAATGCTGAAATGTGCATATGTTCAGGAGATGTGTTGTGTCCAATGCAGTCCCTAAGATGCCATGCTACATGACTGTCTCCTTTTCTCCGTGTCATCCATGCTGGTGAGCGCCCACCAGAAGAAGTGGATTTGGCGTGCCATCGCCAAGCAAGTGCGGACCCTGGGGGTCCAAGCCCGGCAGAGCACAACTGCAGGTAGCGGTGGAAGGACCTGAGATGCGGGGCGAGGAAGACCAGTGAGGCACAGCTGGGGATGTCCTCCCAACAAGGGAGGGGTGCCCATCAGACCCTGACCGCCCTTATGTCCCGCGGTGGCGTACCCTGAGGTGGATGGGCGCTTGAGGGCAGCACAGCAATGTTCAATCACAGACAGGTCACCACCGTCTTGGATGACCACTTCCTGGGAAGTGTGGCAAAAATCAATCCCAGGGAGCATCATTCTTTAAAAATCTAAAATGGTTGAAAGTGAATTTTGGAGGTTAGGTCTGGCTGAGTCCACCCACTGGTGTGGCTGAAAATCCTTATCACACCCCTTTCCTGCCCTCTCCTAATCTAATCAAGAGGGAGGGCACCTGGTTGTCTGGTTTTGTAGGAAATGGGGGAGGTCTTGAGCTGCTCCAAATGTCCTTCCCTCTTTTGAGGACCAGTTTGGCTGCTCTCTACCCCATCCTGTATTCCCCATCTGCTAAGGCAGATCTTCTCTCCCAGGCACATTTGTTTTGTCTTCAGCCCAGACCACTTTATACCCCATCAAGGCTGCCAGAGGCTGGCAAATCAGAGAAGGGCACTACCAAGTTGAAGTTGGCAACTCTCAGGTAAAATTCAAAAACTCTTTCCCTGAACTAGTGATATTAAATTCAACAATAGCAAGTTGTTGAATTTATTATAACAGTCAGTTTGATACCAAACTTAAAAAATCTAGCTCCTATTGGGACTTTATGAATTAAAATAAAGTCTCCCCATTTTAGCCTATGGAGTCCTTTCGCTACAGTGAGGGAACCACAAATTTGGCTATTTTTCCTCACCAGGGTTAATAAAACAATTTTTATAAGGTCCCTGATTATATTTACATAGCACCAGCCCTAGGGACACATAGGGCACACCTTAGGGGTGACCTATATGTAACAATAAGGTAGTTTAAGACTTTGGAAATACTTTTAATTCTAAAATTGAATTTGCATGTAACTTTAGTTTTAAAGCAGCCAGCAAGGCAGGCCTGCCTTCCAAATGTCCCTGGGCACCTCGGCAGGGCACCTATGGGTGCACTACCTATGCTGGGGTCCCTAAACATGCCCAACCATATACTACGGACTTATAGGTAGGTTGATGCTGCCAGTTATAATTAGCCTTTACACAAAGCACTGTCCCTGGGTCTGGTAAGCAGTACCCATGGCACAGCCAATAGTCAGTAACCATCAGTATCTGTTCAGACCGTTTGGGGGGGACCTGGGCAAAAAGGAGGACTTTCCTACAATCATTTAACTGGATTTTAATAAATATTCAAAGAAGTGTTTCTTTGACTTCTGTAGCTTATCCCAAACCAAGGTTTACAAAATAATATTTAATTACACTTTAGTTTTTCTCATAGAGGCAATTGCAAAGGCGACAACTCCATACAGTGGAATAGCTTTAGAGGCCTCCTCACTGAAAGAAAAGCAAACATAAAACTCTTACATGTTCCACTTTTGAAAACTAGACACCCTAACTTGGGCTGCAAGGCATTCTAGGGTAACTTAGTATTAAAAAGGGGGTTCCTTCCTCTCAGTTATTTTTATAGAGTAGACAACAGGTTTAAAAGCTGCAGAAATCAGGCTACACATATAGACCTGAAGCCATGATTTGACTTGTCAGCCTAGTGAGTGGCACAATATGTGCTGCAGTCAATAGTGACATTCAACGCTCCAAGCTATTGGTGTATTTTTCTATACCAAATACTTTAGAGGTACTGTAAAGTTAAATATGTCAATTCAAAATTAGCCATTATTACCATAAGTTTTAGGATCCAAACACACACAAGGGGGGCTGGGCACCAGCACCACAGTGTGCACATTTTAAACACCAGCAATAATGGTAACAAAAAAGGGGATGACCACTCAAAATAGGGATTTGGAACAGTTTTCAAATGACTTGTGGGCTGCAAGGCATTCTAAGGGTAACTTAGTATTAAAAAGGGGGTTCCTTCCTCTCAGTTATTTTTATAGAGTAGACAACAGGTTTAAAAGCTGCAGAAATCAGGCTACACATATAGACCTGAAGCCATGATTTGACCTGTCAGCCTAGTGAGTGGCACAATATGTGCTGCAGTCAATAGTGACATTTAACGCTCCAAGCTATTGGTGTATTTTTCTATACCATATACTTTAGAGGTACTGTAAAGTTAAATATGTCAATTCAAAATTAGCCATTATTACCATAAGTTTTAGGATCCAAACACACACAAGGGGGGCTGGGCACCAGCACCACAGTGTGCACATTTTAAACACCAGCAATAATGGTAACAAAAAAGGGGATGACCACTCAAAATAGGGATTTGGAACAGTTTTCAAATGACTCTATGCAGAATAGGCGGGGGCAGAAAACTCTACTGGTGGAGTTTTTGGAACTTGGGCTCGTCACTCTTTTTAGAGTAGCACAGAGTTCCCGAATTCCACCACCTGACATAAATTTTCTTTTTGTTTGCGTGCACAAGTATGTGCAAGGTTTTGCGACCGCAACACTGGCAACATAATTGCACTCGCAAATGCACATCCAGTAGATTTTCTAATCAAGTAGCAGCTAAATCTACTAAAACAGAGCTTTTCAATTAGATTTCTTTCTCTAGCAGATCGTTGTTTTTTAGTTGAAAGAACAATCTAACAAGAAGGAAGTGCCCCAGAGACTCCAGTTTCCTGGTCCTGTCCAGCAGGCTACTCCCAGTGCTTTGTCCATCTCCTGGTCACATTTCACCTGAATTTCGATGTCATAGACTTAGGGGGTTATTATGACCCTGGCGGTATTTCAACGCCAGGGCGAAACAACGGGAGCATCGCCAACAGGCTGGCGGTGCCTGGCGGCGTATTTTAACCGCAGCGGTAGCGCTGTGGTCGCACCGCCGGGGCCGGTGGTATACCGCCATTTTAGCCCCGGCGGTGATAATCCGCCAGGGCAGCGCTGCAAGCAGCGCTGCCCTTGGGATTATGACTCCCCTACCGCCAGCCTGTTTCTGGCGGTTTGCACCGCCAGGAAGAGGCTGGCGGTAAGGGGACTCAGGGGGGCCCTGGGGGCCCCTGCACTGCCCATGCGCTTGGCATGGGCAGTGCAGGGGCCCCCAGGCGGAGCCCAGTCACGCATTTCACTGTCCGAATTACGGGCAGTGAAATGCGCGACGGGTGCTACTGCACCCGCTGCATATGAGCATTGCCGCCGGCTCAATTACGAGCCGGCGGCAATGTTGATGTGACTTTTCCGCTGGGCCAGCGGACAGTAACTCTGTTACCGTCCGCTGGCCCAGCGGAAATGTCAAAATAGGGAGCCAGCCATAACGCCAGCAATGGCGGTATTCTGGCGCCCGCAACCTCGGCTGACCCCCTTACTCTCTTTATCTGCTGGATGTATACCTTTGGATTTAAGGACCTTGTATTTGTGATATCATGCAAGTTAATAAAAAACTATTGTATACGGGCGTTGTTTGTTTGCTAGGACATGCACCAGTATTTCCTTCTACTTTTATTTGATTTTTTATTTCATTGTGGTGGGTGGCCTGGAGTTTAAGTAGGGGCCTAGTTTTTTTGCGTTTCATTTTTCATCTTTTGTAAAGGGAAAATGTTGCACAGTTTAATATCTTTTCTCCATGTTTGTTACATATACAATATTCATTTATTGTACTATGTGGCCTAAACTTCCAACAGGCCTTCTAGCCAGTAGGCCCAGTACTAGTCATCAGTGCATGAAACAAATGTTTCTGTGGTATATGTTTATAAAACTTCATTTAGGGCAGGGATGGCATTGAGTTAAATCAAGAATGTTGGCATTTGCTTGTATTTCATGTTTCTTTTCCCTGAAAAAAGGTGTATTGCGGGGCAATATTTGCTGGCATGATAGTATGTGTGATTTTGTAAAATGTTTATAGCTCAATTAATTTTAGTTTTTTTCATTGCTGAGCTAATGGTAGTGTTTTCTTTAGTATTACCACCATGCCTCCTTTTATGGCCAATGTGTGTGTGTATGTGTGTGTTTTTGTCATTGGCCACTATTTGTCCTGGTTCTCCATGCCATGTGGCCAGGGACCATTTTGAGTAGTCTGTGTCCATAGGCCTGAATGTTCTTTGTACCCCATGCCTTCTTGTTTGCTATTGTTTGACCATGTGGTTGGCAGTCATTTTGTGCATCCAGCTGTGTGCCATTGCCATAGGATTGCATGTGTTTGTTTTCCCCATGTCTCCTTGTTCACTGTTGTTATTTGACCATGTATTTGGTGGCAAACTTGTGCATCAAGCCAATATCGTTTTGCCATAGGCTTGACTGGGTTCTTTGTTTCCAATGCCTCATTGCTCACTGTTGTTCTTTGATCATGTGGCTGGGAGCCATTTTGTGGAGTCAGCCAATGTGTCTTTGCCATACGTTTGCATGGATGGATGTGATAACAGTTTAAAAATATGGTTGAGGACCATTGCAGTATATGTATATTATGAATATGATATTGATGAACAGTGCTTATATTACCTGATTTTTTTTGTTTTGTTTTATTTTGCACCTCCTTGTCTCATGATAGTTTTCTTCTCATACTCCCATATAAACTTCAGCAATTATTGCTTCCCAGCTCCGAATCATTTTGGGGAGTTTGGACGACTGGGTAGGTCAGACTGACCATGGCGCTCTTCAGTTAAGTGAGTACCATATATATTTATATTTTTAGCATAAGGTCAACTTCTAGATGATGGGAGTAAAACGCTGCACAGGGCAGCAACTAACCAACATGATTTACACTTAGGTACTCTATTATGAATTTACACTTTGGGATTTCATGTAATGCAAACATTTTTAGATGTTATAAATTCAGTACAACTTAGGCATACCTATCAGAGGACATCTAAATAAACATTTCTCATGTATTTCTCAACCATGGTTATCAGATTGTCTTGTTAGAAGAGGAGCCAGCATCTATGCAATCCCCATGGGGTACATGTACCTGACCTTGGAGGGTAAGAATAACTCATGGGGGGATGCTCCTCCTCTGCTTCAGCATGAGCACATGGTCACTTTACCCCCCTCATGCAAGAGTGTGGCTTGTCATTTTCACATACACCTGAAACATGCGTTTTGTAAGGGTGAAAAATGTGGTCAGTACTATGTGCCCATTGAGTGTTGTTTTTTTAACTTATCTTGTTTTATGTGGTTAGATTGGGTCTCCATAGGCAGAAGTTTATGTTTCCAACATATTTCTTACATAGGCAATAGGAGTAGAATTTTATTTTACTCTCTTAGTGAGCGTTAGGCACAACAAACAGGCCCTGAAGAATCGCCACCTGATCCATGTGACTTTATTAGTCGAGAAACATGTTGACCATGTCAAGTAGTTCTGTAGTGTAGGGAACACCCACACACAGTTCCATATTATCTAAATCTCTAATTAGAGTGGTAGACATACATTTAGTTGTCTGTAGAGAACCAGATCACAGTTTTCTGTACTTTTGTCCTTTTTTTGTTTTGAACCTTGGCAGGGGTGCCAGGTTGCATTAAATATAGTTTTCTTGGGCACCTTAAGCCAGTTTTAGCAGTTGTCCCAGCCCCTCTCACATCCACTCACTAACTGCCTTCTTTCTTAAAAAGATCTCTGGCAAGGAGCCCTCTAGTTGGGCCCATCAGGCATTGCAGTACCGGCCTGATGAGGAGCATGGCCTGATGATGAAGCATGTCACCCAATGGTGAATGAGGGCTACTGTTCCTGTAAGACTAATGCATGTAGTGACTGAAAAGACTCCCCCTACTCTGATTGGTGCAATGGAGTCCTTTGTTCAGAAAACAGGCCTGTAACTTTAATTAACAAGCACAAATCTACACAACATACTGCAATTTTGTTTCTCTACTTGTTCTTCAACAGCAGTGCACTACAGGTCAATCTCGTGCTGGTCAGTACTGGGAAGGAGTAACTCAGAGTCCCGCAGAGGATGGAAGTAGTTAAGGTGAAACTATCTCATCAACCGCCAGAAGACGAAAGTTATCAACTTCATCTTTAGCTAGAAGAAGGAAGTTATCTACTTCAGAGGGAATCCATGACTCTGAGGCCTAGTACTCAGCTATGTGGAATGAAGAGAAGTGCATTGATTTGGAAAATGCTGCTGAGTGTGTGTGTTGCACTGATGGCAAACATGAAACTCAGAGTCCTCTTGCTTTTTTCTCTGCCTCAGAGTCTTCTTTGTACACTCCGAATGAAGTTTACCTTTCTTCTGTCCTTTTCCTTGGCTCTACAATACAGCATCTGTTTTACAATCTGCAGGCCTCCTCCTCTCCTAAATGAACAAAAGGTGAAAGCTGAGCTCAACACTCCTGCTTACCTACCAGACCAATTCAGACAGGCACCCAAGAGTGACAGACATTACCTAGGAGAATGCAGATGCCCTGCCCAATTTTGTAATACAGTATAATTTTTCTTTTAGCAATCATATTTTTAGAACTGGGTGGGTTTAATACACTCCTCCAAAACTTGATTCTTTTCAAACCTAGAAGACAAAACAGTTAGATACCTAATAACTTGGGTCTCTGGGGCAGAAGGTCTATTTGCAATGCATGTAACTGAACAGAACATACTTATTCCGTCATTTCCTTCCACAACAGGTTGATGATGTACTTCTCATCACCCTGATGAATATTGTTCTTGTGTTGTGTTTGTCTTTGTCACATCTTTCCACAAATTCCCTTTACCATTGATTGATCAAGTCTTTAACTCTCCTCCCCTGCGTTGTGTAATTTACAACAAATTGATCACACACTTGGTGGGGCAGATGTGGTTAAATGTGACACCAACTCACTGCAGGATCTCCTATTACCTGAACAATAGCCTACATCAGCTACACTTACCCACTCATGCATAATTAACAAAAAAAGTAATTCCTGAATGTCAACATCATAATTAAGGTCTTTGTTATGCGTAAAAAAAGTGCTTAACCTACCAGATAAATGTATATGTATAATCTATTAACTCTAGGCTTTTCGTTCAATTTAGTTGCCTGTGTTCCTTTTGATTAATCCTACAGTTGGAGATCACCTAGGTGGCAGTTGGACCTTGCTCTGATGCCTTCCCTGTTAGCACACTACTACTGCCATAAAGAAGGTACCTTTGGGAAACCCTCCAGTAAGGTACTGGAAGATTGACAGTGGGAGCAGCCGCCAGCCATCACTTCATCTATTCAGATAAGAGAACTATGGGGTGAAAAAAACTACTTTACTTTGTATGTAACTCACTTCTACTACAGATAAGAAACTGTTTGACTAGGTTTTTATAGGCATCATAGGGAATGGAAGCATATCCTCCTAACTGGCATACACTTTGAAAAGTAGATTAAAAATACAGGCTGTGTAAAAGGGAATTAGTGCAAAGTTAAAGTATAACACAAAAAACACTTCAGGCATAAAGTAGAATATAAAAATGTCCCCTTTACTAACATATACATTATTAAATGTAAACCCACCCTCAACATACCCACCCCCTCCCACATTTGTCCCCATCCCCAACCAATATTCAATATAAATATAACAGTCCATGTCTGTAAAGACAAAAAACTTCCCTACCCCAATTCCCAACCTCTCCACTAACAACAACTACCTTCCCCCTCAAACAAAAAATGTAAAAAAGGGCTAGTAGAGGGCATTCTCTATGAGGGTCTCTAGGTGTAGAATCTGGGCCTTGAGGCACGCCATCCTGTGGCACAAGTGTGCCAGCTCACGCAGCAAGCAGAGATGGTGTGGCTGGTCTGAAAGGGGGCAGCACAGAGTCAAGATGGGCAGCTCCAAGTTGCACAGCACCGCTGGAGAAGCCTGAATGCACGAGGCACAGGTGGTTGGGTGGTGGAAGTGGGCCTATGAGCAGGGGCATGTACCTGGCCTTCCTCATTTACCAGCCACTGGTAGTGGGCCCTAGTAGCCTCCAACCGCTGCTACCAGAGCCAGGCTATTATTTCCTACTGGTTCAGTGGTGGTGGTGGACCAACCGGAGTAGCTACATCAAGAAAGAAAAAATAAAAAAGACAAATTGTAACAAAGGTTCTATGCAACATTGCAAACAGTTTTTTTTTTCTTCAAAATATACAGTATAAATACATTTCTGGTCCCCTAGAGCCATTGGAATTTTTGATGTGATTAGGAAAGTCACAGGGTGTCTACATGATTTTATCAACAAACAACTCACATAAAAGCATGGACTGGCTGAAAGGAGGCAGCATAAGATTATAAAAACAGATTTGTTTTTTTTTCTTGTAAATGATTTCCTAAAAAATGAAACCACACAGACACCTTGTGTGGAAAAAAACAAAAATAACTCTGATTTACGAGTAAGGCATCATCCACTATGGAGTATAAGTATTATACTCTTGTTGTGTTAAATGACGGGAAGTATACAGATTTGCTACTCTCTGCAGTTGGAGCAACCGCAATGGACAAAAAAATTAACTTTGATTCCAATGGCCCTGCTCTTCTCCAAATGCCTTTCAATTATTTCCTGACTCCAAGGAGGCACGCACGTCATGTATAGTTACCCTGTCTGCCGTAAGTAGACGATGGTAAAAGCAACGTTCTGAAGTACAGTGAAAGGATAGGAATATATACATTTTATTTGACACGGTTGTCGCACAGTATCCCATCTGCAAAACACAAAATCGCAGACCCTCAATCCCACTTTAGGCTATATTGAGATTGTAATACAGCCGAATAGGATAACCAGCATGTTTGTGATGGAGTAACCCCCTCCTCAAAACTCTAAATCAGGACATTAGTTTGCTGCAGTTGGATAAGGTACAGGGAAAAGGGTAGGTACTGCAGAAGTTTTGCTATAGAAAAGTGTGGGAGGGTCACTGATGATGGGGCTAATAAGCATATGCTTAGTAAGTCACTGTAGTTGAAACTGAAAGTTGCTGAATGTTATAATTGCAAAGGTTGCAAATCCATTATGGAAGCCACAAGAGCCACTTATCCCATAACATGTGGCACATGCCAAAAATGTTTTTTTTTTTTAATGGTTTTTGTAGGATGGGACAGAACTAAAGAACGAATAAGGAAGTGCGGCACTAGGAGGTGACTGAGTGGGCACTGGGAGGGAAGGGAAAGACACCTTGTTTTTGCATTGTTTGCAATCCATTGAAAGATTTGTAAATACCACATTAGCAGAACCAGATGCATGTTACAAAATCAACACTGCTGTGCTGGATTGAACCATGCTGCAATTAGGTGGGGTTATGGCTCATGGGTCGTGATTGTGAAGTGTCATGGGCAGGGAGGTCATGGATGACGATGGGTGGGATCTGCCTCACTTTACAAATACAGTGAGTATAAAAGTAATTGTCAATAACAAAGCAATGTGAATTACCCTCACCAGTTCCCAACACCACAGAGACTCCCCTTTTCAGATGCTGCTGCATCATCTAGTGCATTGGTGCTGGCCTCAATACTGGTGGTCTTGGTGCCTTAAAAAAACATTGCACATTTTTGATGCCAGATACACCTCCCCCATTTATTTTTGTTTTTTTTATAAAAATACAACCGCAATACCACGGTTCAGTTTGCAGTATATTCTCTCCCAGCTAAAATATCACTGTGGGCACATTGTTGGCTGACAATGTTAATAAGCCAGTAGTCAAGCCAACCGTAATGGAGAGGCAGAGATATGATGATGACTGTGAGTCAGTCAAAGCACAATAAATAGGTTGAATAAATTGGTCAATGAAGAACTTATGGTTTTGGTTGGCAAATACAATGGGACCATCCTCATACCACATTCCTGCCATGCTGCACTGTCAGCAAAATTGCAGGGATATTGAATAATAATACATACAACACATCACTGAGGAGGGGTAACCATAACCATGGCCACTCTCTCGTCATTTGACCATGAGCAAGAAATAGAAAGCCTTCTCAACAAACAAGTGTAGAAGAGCTTCCTTGGGTCTGCACACTCTATAATCTTCACAGTAGACTAACTGATCTATTGTCTCAGTTTTACAGTACCAGTCCACAGGGTGTAAAAATTAGGGAAAGCT
The DNA here is from genome assembly GCF_031143425.1 of Pleurodeles waltl. Lineage (NCBI taxonomy): Eukaryota > Metazoa > Chordata > Amphibia > Caudata > Salamandridae > Pleurodeles > Pleurodeles waltl. The sequence continues at coordinate 501,068,618 of NC_090445.1, forward strand.
TAAGCCACAGATTAGTACAAACAGAAGGAAGTCAGCTACAGAAACAAGCAATATAGAAAAAGGATAATGCAGGGAAACATAACAAGAATAAACATTAAACAGAACTAAGAGGAATTAAAAGAAAGTTACAGTAGGAGATAAAAGAAAAACATATTCTAATAGGGCAAGGTAAATGGGCAAAGGGCACAATTAATGAGAACTTACTGGAGCCAGCAGAACTTCCACCCATTGTGGCACTGGTAGGGGCACCATCCTCTCCCCAACCCTCTGAAGCCATTTTCTTGCCCTTGGGTGCTGATGTAAGAAATAAAGAAGATAAACAATAGATTACTATTACAGTTAATCTCCTAGAAAATATTTGATGGGCAAAGGCAGTAACATATTGTCATTGTACTTTTCTAAATGGGATTGCCTATATTATTGAGTTGACATATTCCTAATTTCCCAAACCTTACCTAATGTCTATTACAAATTTCCTAAAATAATTTTGAAAATACTCATGCATTGCAATGAATGATCTGTGCTTCACAAACAACAACTCAATTTGATGGTCCAACTCAGTTTTCCATAGATATATAATACATATCACTGGAAGGTTGCTTTGGACTGCATAAGAAAGAAAGAAACAGAGAGCACTACGTCACTTGTGTTATATTATTACTACTACCACAATGCCACTATCTTAGTGACAGGAGGACAGAGGAGTCATCATAACTTCTTGAACAATCAGCGCAAGCGAGCACGTAGAGCAACAAGCAGAACTAGATAGCACCGAGAACCAGGTTAGGTCAAATTGGCTCAAATATAGTTTGCAATGTTACATGAACTTAACTAAGTGTGAGCAAAATGCTATTTGAAAAAACACAATTAACATTGTAGGACACAACAAAATTAATATTAATTATTAGTCTAATGAGACTAGGTTAGCTCTCACTCAGCCCTGCAACCCGAAAGCCCAGCAAGTCCCGCTTCTGAATATTGGCCCAGCCTTGCATCAGCTGCTGCTCGGTGTGCCAAACCGAGTACATCGGCGGACACCAGGCGCATCCACCCACACAGCAGCCGATGCTCCCACAGGCTCTACAAACTTCCAGATTTACCTGAGGGGAAGTGGCACTGCACAAAAAAAAGTGCTGAAACCTCCTCCTTGCTAAAAAAGGCAAGAGGTGGCACTGGTGCCCACATGATGTGAGGTTCACTGCACTTGTGCCATCTCTGCCTCTCCATTGTTATGTCATGGAGCTGGGAATAAAAAAAGACCGAAGGAAAGAGAAGGAATAGAGAGGAAGAAAATAGGGGAAAACAAAAAAGGGACAAAAAAAATCACAGAAAATAAAAGAGGCAAAAACGCAAAATACACCTACACAAATACACACACTAAGGAAAGAAATTTAAAAAGGGAGAGGAAGTAGGATAAAGTAGGGATGGCGAAGTTATAGTATAGATTGAAAAGTAGGCCCAGCACCATGCACAGAGTAGGAAAAACAAGATGGCCTCACATGCGTGGGCAACAATGCGGTGCCATTCACGCTTGCGTTGCAACAGAGAGTGTGCTATTTGCACCAATCAGTGTGAATGGATGGCCGAGCACAACTCAGCTCATTTGCGTAGAGTGAAGCTGAGTTTGTGGTGTTTTCTTTTTTTTCACTCCATGGAATTCTGTATAGCCCAATTCCTTGAACTGCCTTTACCCCTGATGCAGAATGAATGAGTTTACAGAGTCATGCAATTTATCAGTTTGTTCAGATTGCCACCTTCAGGGAAATGTCAGGCCAGTAAGGTATGAAGAAATTGCAAAACGTCACCAGCTACAGAGACACTAGTTTGTGCACAAAAAGCATAGTAAGAGATATAAAGAAAAAACGCAGGACAAATGACATTTGTAAACTGAATTCTCAGCCAAAGAAATGTTAGCAAAGGTTTCATGGTGAAAGTGGTGAAATCTTACTTTATAATAAGACAGTAATCATGAGGAATTCCAGTCAAGCTTTTCTAACTGGCCTTACAAAGGAAATTGGTGTCCTAGGTGCCCCACTTCAAGGATCTCTCCTGCAATGTACCACACATTTTTTTAAACAATTACTGATTAGAATCTATGGCTATTTTGCTAATCAGGTTATAATGACTATGTCAATAAAATAATGATCTTTTAAAGGTTATAAAATGCAACACAATTTCTTCACATTAGTCCCAAACCCAAACACCCTGAAGAAAAATGATTTTTTAAACAACATTGTATTTGAAAATTGCAATAATTGTGGTAAACTTTCATCTATGATTCAAGGCAACCATTGTGGTAAACTTTCATCTATGATTCAAGGCAACCAATTAACATATATATATATATATAAATATATATATATATATATGCATCACCTGTAATATAGACAAAGAGAATGCACAAAACATAGAGGTTTTGAACTTTGAGTTTACTATGCATATTAAAAAAAGCCACAAAAGTGTGTTTTTTCTAGGATTTGATTTGTCAACTTAGGGCCTCATTACAAGTTTGGTGGTCCTAAAACTACCAAATTCGCGGTGGTGGTCAGACCGCCGCACTCCTGGTGGTTCAGCTGCCAGACTACAACCCTGGTGGTCAGACTTCTGCCATCACCTGGATCACAGATCACAATGGGGTGGAAGCATTCAGAGTCATGCTCAGCCATGGCTGTGCTCATCTCAGTACCACCATCCTGATCCCGAGTCCACTTTCTGACTGCCTTACCATGGCAGTGATTCTGCCATGGAAACACTGGGGGAAAGACAGTGGTGGGGGCCTCAAGGGGCCCTACATTGCCCATGGCATGGTCAGTTCGGCAGCCCCCATGTTTGCAAAACTTGCACCTGAAACCTCTTGGAGCCCAGGTCTGGATTAGAGTGCCTATGGCAATGTGAAGGAATGGTGTATGTGGAATGAAAATGCCATCTGGTGAACAGTTACGAGGCCTAACCTGTTCTTTTTGTGGCATCTCCTTGTATTACCTAATCCCTGTTACTGTATGTTATTATTACTCTACTTACTACTGGTCTTAGGCTTTTTGTGAAAAAAAATAACACATTGAGGGTTTTGTTCACAAGTTTCATATTTACTACCATTTGCAGAGCACGTACAAAGCCATCCTCTGCTCTCATACTGCTTGGTTTGATGCCTCACTTACATTTTTGATGAAAACAAAATGTATTCCCTGTTGTTTTCATATGAGACAAAGTACACATCAACATGATTGAGGAGTCTAAAAGCATCCAACAATCCTGATATCCTTTTAAGTCCAATTGCTTTCATTTATTGGAAGAAGCTACAAATAGTGCAAACTACATTTTTATATTAAATTTGAACAGTGCAAACATTCCTCCAATAGCTCACAGCCAAATGGTCCATATGCATTGTGCACAGAGTCATTCTTTAGAGAAGGCACTAGGTAGCCCAGCAGGCTGGGTGCAATGTACTTAAAAAGTACGGCATGTACCTTTAAATTGTAATGTCCTGGTAGTGAAAACCCCTTAAAGTCATTATTTACTACTGCAAGGCTTATTTCTACCATAGGATATAAGTGAGCTGGCTTATTACAATTTATAAGTGTAATTTTCAAATGGGCAGAGATAACAGATTCATGTTTGGTGTCTCCGGAATCCAAGTTTAAAATCCTATCCTATGGTGAAGTTGGAGTTTAAATTCCAATTCTAAAAATGCCACATTTCGAAAGTTGAAATTTTCTTGTCTTAGTCATTTGGTGCCTGTAGTCCGTCTCTGGTCACATGACAGGGTGTAGTTAGTAGTTAAACGTTGTCTATTCCTCCTAGGCAGCCACATACAATGGAAGCATAGGTATGACTAGATGGGCCATCACTGGTAGGATGAGAGGGAGGAGCCGGGCACAGCCCCACTTACACTAGAACAGACTTTGTCCTATCTCCACACAAAGGGCCTAATGACCCTCCACTGTTACTTCAGCCAGCGTGTGGCCTTGGCAGGGGAGGCAGAGAATTCCTTGCACTCCAAAGCTACTGTCTAGAAGCTTCTCCCACCTTCCAGACCTAGGGAACCAGAGTACAAAGGCTGGACCTCAGGCACCACCACTTCAGGGAACCTGTGGACACTGAGCCAAGAAGGACTGTTGTGCAGCTTAAGGACTGCCAATCTGCTGGACACCTACTTTGCTATGTGACCTGCTGCCCTCTTGCCTGTGTGAGAAGGACTGGACCTGCATCTCTTGAACCCAGAACCCAGAGTGACCCTAAGGATTAGTTGGCTGGCTTCCTTAGTTGATGCATCAGGGATATTACAGGCTTCCAATAAGCTTGCAATTGCATCTGGACTCTGCCTTGCCAAGTGGGGCCATCCGAGTCCTGGACCCTTGGAAGTGGGCCAAAGGTTCTCTGCTAGCATGTGGATCCAGTGGAACCAACCCATCTCCTCTGCTGTGTGACCCAAACCCAAGAAGAAACGATGAATCGCTGGTGCTGTATATGCTGGATATGTCGCAAAGACTAGCATCACTGCTGCAACCCATGCAACCCACATACTCTTCGGAACCACTGCTGTGAGATGCTTTGCCGGTACAGGCGCTCTCATCAGCAGCAGCCTTGACAATGATGCCAAACTCCACATTGCGGCCTGGTAGCTCTTTTGAACCCTCGCATCTCAAGCCCTGTCAACGGGACCCTCAATGCCAAAAGAAAAGGACCAAGGCACAAAGCCAAGTTATAAAAATACATAATCACAAAGGGTTTCCCAAAGCATTGAAATAAATTCAGGGAAACTAACATTATTAAAACTGCTATACATAACATCAATAAGAATATCTGAGACACAAATATTATTCATTGTGCAGAAGTTACAATCATCAGTCAATTCAAATTTAGAGGAGTCAATAATCTTTGGCTGGGCACAGTTCAACCCTACAGCTCACAAAATAATGGAAATATGTGTGTGGGAAGAACACATGTGGACAAGATTAAACAGGCATTTACAATGCAAAGAGTCTTGTGTTTGCTCATGTTAGAGCTGATCGCGTTGTAAACTCCTAACCCGACTTTTCACCTATCGGGCAAAAGTGCATTTGTGTACACAACCCGAAAAAGTGAAATTAATTATGTAAAGCGCTCAACTTCTGCCAAGCGAGATTGCGCTTGTAAATTAGAGAAAAAGTAGTCCACGAGCCGGACATAAAACAGCAAGCCTCGCATGTTTTCTGTACTTGGTCGCTGCGCTCAAGGAGGGCTAGCCACCGGAAAAGGCATGAAGTATGCTTTCCTTCGACTAATGAAAGCAAGCAGATTTTATTAGGCAAGCCCACGAACCAATAAAAAACACTGACGTGAAGTTGACAGGGCTCCGAGCCCTTTTCTAAATACAAAAGTGTCTCGCTTCGATACGCATGCGCAAGCGCATGCAACGCAGGCTCGACCCTAAAAAGTACAAAAAGGACAAAAATGATTTGGAAATAGGTAATCTCGGACTGCAGAATGCTAACTAAGTTTGACAAAGATAGGTAAAAAGTGAAAGCATCAGCATGTCAGAAGCTCAGAGACAAGTCTTCTGAAGGAGCAAGTCAAAGGTTCACTTACTCTAAAAAGGACATTTCAGGGGCAAGGGCAAATGGAAGAGGGGAAGATACCTCTCCAAGGGTATGGCTTTGAGGGAATCATCATCAGCAACACATCAAAATCAGCAGGGCATCTGCAAGCACCAGGAGCTCTGTGCAAGCTGCTCAAATCTCCTCAAGACTGACAAAAATTAGATGTCCATTGTTATTTCAAATTACACAAGTCAACTTGATTTGCCAAAGGTGGCAGCAATTCATGTTACAATGAGTAAGCATCAACCAATCAGGGAAAGTCGGAAGACTCCAAACTGAAACAAGCACATTTCTTCCCAGGCATGCAATGGGAACATCTCCTTTCCATGTGAATTCAAGCAGGTTTGAAAGAAATGTATACAATCCCAGTCCATATTCCTGCAAGACAGTGCTTCCAAGGACTAATGGGTAAATGTTTCCATGTTTAAAAAATGGATCCATTAAAAAAAGGACTTTGCTTCTCATGGGAATGAAATCTGGATGACGACTTCACGTTCAGAAAAAAATAATTCAACACTTTTACTTGACTGCAAAATGCAAGCTCTGTAGGCCTTACTTATGCTAACAGGAGAGAAAATCTAAAATGCATTTAATCAATGCGTTTTACTAAAACACATATAATATGCAAACTTATCAATTAATTGTTAAGAATATTTCATCAGTATGAGTAATACACTTCATCTCAAACAGAAGAGTGTTGTTATTGCATTCCATTAAGTATAACAGAGAAGTGCATTTCTTTCAAAGTGCACGCATTTAAAGCTCATTCATGTTTAATTATTCACAAGGAACTGAATTTGTTTCAGTGTAGACTGTTAGGCTAGAGTCCAAGGGCCACATGTACAAAGCTTTTTTCTCATTGCAAATGGTCCGATTCATAGAACTGGCCCGTTTGCAACAAGAAAACAGAATTTGGCGATGCACAAACCCAATTTTGCGATTCAGTAATTTCTTTACCAAATCGCAAAAAGGGTTTGTGAGTCACAATTAGAAAGGGGCATCCCCTTCCTAATTGTGAGTCACTGTGTGATGCATGGTTGTTTTGTGCGGTCACAAAACAATCACAGTAAGCACCTAGTTCAAATTGCTAACCCATTCGCAAATGAGAAGTGGTCCTCATGGGACCCCCTTCTCCTTTGTGGATGCATGCAAAAATGTTTTTTCAGAGCAGGCAGTGGTCCCATGTGCGACGTTGGCGGAATACAAGTTGAAGGCGGATTACTAGTTCGTTCCGGAAATATGGAAGGAAGTTGATACTAACAGTATGTGTGATTAGATCTGAAGTGTCTGAGAGACGGTTAATTTGGTTAAAAACTGCTCCAAAGAGGAATACGAGTGCAACTGCCAATTGAGTGGCTGAAGCCTTGAAGAAGTCTGGTGTGGACGAAACACGTGTCGGCTGATGATCTTTGTATTGTGTATCCATATATGTTTTGTTTTCTATGTTTGTATTTATGTGGATATAACATTTCTTATGTATTTTTATGTCTATTAAAATTCTTCTGATTTTTGCATTTTATTGTTTTTCTATACACTTTTCTTTTGTTGGGTTATGCATTTTTTTCTTTTTTTGTCATGTCCATCAACACCATTTCAAGAAATAGTACAACATTGTAATGTATTGTCATTTCTCAATTTGACATATTAGACACTATGGGCCAGATGTAGGAAAGGATATGCGAGTCGCAAACGGCAAAATTTGCCGTTTGCGACTCGCAAATCGCATTTTCCTATGCAGAAATGCATTTTGCGAGTTGGGACCGACTCGCAAAATGCATTTCCGATTCGCAAATAGGAAGGGGTGTTCCCTTCCTATTTGCGATTCGCAGTGGTATGCAATACCAATGGTGTCGCAGTTACCATCCACTTGAAGTGGATGGTAACCCACTCGCAAATTGGAAGGGGTCCCCCCTTCCCCTTTGTGAATGGACCACAAATTATTTTTTCAGGGTAGGTAGTGGTCCACACCTCAATTCAGAGAGACTCATGGGAGCTGGAAAAATCTGCGTGCAAGCATTACCGGGAGAGAAATGTGCTGATACTCTAACCTGGAGCCCTAAACCACAGCAAAGGCATCATGACTGTTGCTCTGCCTGACCTGCACTTCTGTGGGCCCTGTGAGATGATCAGGCCCTGCAAACATTTGCTCTACCACCTTTTGGGCCTCTGGGGCAAGGCTCAGGTTCAGGAGGTAAATGAGTTGGAGAGATCAGGATTCCTGACCCCCTCCACCACAGCCTCTAAATAGTTGATCTTGTTACAGCTCCTTCAGGACATGCCTAAGGCTCTAGTATCGTGTCCCTATTGTCTGGCCACACAGAGGACCCATGATCACATCCTATGCCTCCCCACAAAAGAGAGAAAGCTGGGCCTAGCACAAAAGTCAAAAGACAACACTGTATCTTTGCCTAATTCTCTTGCTTGACTGCTGACTCACTCAGTGCTTCTTGGGCCTAACACTAAGAGACTCCCCACTTTCTCAATACCCTGGCATGGTTTAGATGCGCAGATATTTTCACTCACTTCTTACTGCACCACCTACATCTAATATGGGACCACTTCTGGAGGGAATTTGTAGAGAGCTGCTTGTCACTTGTAAGGCTATCCAGACACTGAGTAGGTGACTGAAGGCATGTGGTGAGGCTGAGCTGGACAACAGGCAATCTTGATGTTCCTACAAGAAGACTAAGTGAATAGCCAGGCCTTCAGCTTTTTTCAGAATTCGGAAAGGAGGAGACCCTGATGTGTTGTGGGAGGTAATTCCAGGATATGACAGCTTTGTAGGAAAAATATTTTTAGGGGCAAACAGAAACATCTGTGGCCAACATGTGGGAGAAGTAAAAAGGGGCACTATGCAAAAAGGATGACGCATCCTTAAAAGACCCAGATGAACTAAAATATACCTTTATTACACAAAAATACATGGACTGATGCTTTACTTAGATAAGCATTGCCTGATCATCGACTGATTCCTTAGTAAGATAAGACAGCCTCCCTCAAAACCCAATTTAAATCCTGCCTACACAAAATCCATGAAGAGGTCACAAAGCTGTGTGACAGAGTGGACAGCCTGGAGCACTCAGCAGATGCTCTGTAAAAAGATCAAGAAATTCTCTTGCGCTGAATCAAAACTATTAAAGACCAACAAATTGAGTTGCAATAAAAGCAGCAGACCTTCAGAATAGGCGTTGCAGCAGCAATATCCTCTTCAGGGGCATCCTGAGGTTTGTCCTATACTACTTTCCCTTACCCACTTGAATTTTGATGATTCCCTGGTGCCCCCTCCCCTATGGGTGCAGTTCCTATGTATGTCAGTTGGGGATTTCAGGTTTGGCCCAGTGAGCCTCATGATTATTTAACTAAGTTTGTATTATTTGGTTTGCTTTCTTAGGGTTTTTTTTGGAGGTGAGTGATGGGGGGATGGTTGAGGGCTAGGGTGATACGCCTAGTTCTTCCACACTGCACCCTCATCAGACTCGGTGAAATGTGACTCAACCCCCTCAAAATCCCCTTGTTAAAAATATGAGGACTTAACTCCCCAAATAAACATAGATCGGTTTGGAGACACCCCCTGCAGTACAACACCAAAACTATTATTTTACAGGAGACTCACTTACTGACAAAAGGCCAAACTTGTATGCCCACACACAAGGTACCCTCATCAATGCTGGGCTTCCACTACAAGCAAACCAGTCTGTGTAGCCTTCCTGCGCAAAATCATAGGTCAGACCAGCAATCAGTGAATAGTGAAAAAGAGGGTTGTTATGGTATGTTAAAACTCATGAAGGAAGGAACAATGTTAGCCTTATGAATCATTCATGCACCAAACTGTGCCTGGGATGCCTTTTTGTATTCCCTATTAAAGGAGCAACTGAAAGATGCAGTGGGGGACATTTTAATTGGAGTGGATTTCAATTTGATATGGGACAGAATCAATTTAAGAAAAAAAGAACACAATATCAGGCAACAGTGCAATGCCAGCCCTTCTTAAAAAAGAGATAGCGGAGCTGGATTTGGTTGAATCATGGCATCAGATGAATCCCAATCTTAGGGTTTACTCCTCTTACTTACATGTCCACTTATTCTATTATAGAATTGATTATGTTTTTACACATGCACTCCTCTGGTTTCTGAGATCGGCCTACAACACTAGCATCTCAGTTTCAGATCACTCTTAGATTGAACTCAACTGGAATGAAGGTCCTCATCATTCTCATAGGTCCTCATGCTATTGACTGGAACCTCATAGCTTAAGTATATATAAAGATACCACCATCAAGGAATACTGGTTGCTTAATTCACAGACTGATATTGTGCCCCATACTCTGTGGGATGCATTCAAGGCCATGATCATGGGATCCATCATCATGTTAGAAATACATAGGACCATAGAGCACATCTTCTCAAGGACAGCCTCACAACAAAAATAAATAAAAAAGAACACCTAGACAAACAATCACAATCTAAGCAAAACATAAGAAGGATAGCCATTCTACGAGGCCAGCTCAAATCCCATAGGATGATCATGCTGAACTCTTACTGCTCCATTTGAAATTATGCTTTTAAGACAAAAAAGACAAAGTCGGTACAGTACTATCTCATAAAACTCTGCTCCCTAGGACTACAACATATATCGCTCAGGTCAAAACCCACCACAGCACATGGGCAATAAAAGAGGTAGAGAAACAACAAGCATTTCATAACTTTTATCAATGCCCCTATAAATAGGAAGACAAACACATTCGCTTTGGCCATATACATCTCCTGGAAGCTCTGATTGAACATGACAACATCATAGGAGCCATTAAAACAATGCCAGTGGGGAAGTCCCCAGGACCTGAAGTCCTCCCTATAGGCTTTTAATGATCCCTTTTAAAGCTGTGTCTGGAAAAGCTTACCATGCTATGTAATCAGCCAACAAGCCTAACTACAAACAGGCATGAAGCTAAAAACATTCTGATTCCTAAACTGGGAAAGGATCTGCTGAACTTGGCACTTTACTGTCCTAATCTTTACCTATTACAGATGCCAAACTCCTCACCAAAGCTCTAGATCTAGATCAAAGAATGGAAGCTCTTCTCCTGGCCCGGTTATTCCCAGTCAAGTCAGTTTTACCCACAACAGTCAAGAGGCAGACTACATTTGACGCTTGGGCCACATAGTCAAAAAGGAACACAGATATCCCTTCTCTGCTTCTTTAATTGGATGCAAAGAAGGCATTTAGTAGTGTCACCTGGGTTTTCCTAAAGGTGGTCCTGAATAAGATAACAATAGGGCCAATATTGAATATTAAATTGATGACTGTTTACTCTTTGATGGCTACCTTAATTCGACTCAACAGCCAGTGCAAGGCCCCCAACAAGGTTGAATGAGGCACTAAATAGAGTTGGGCTGGGTCCTCCATCTGGTTCACAATGTTGGTAGAGCCCCTAGAAATACAAATGAAAAAATCACCGGGGATATCTGGGATCCCATCTGATGATTGCACCCATTAGATGATCATCTCCTACTTACTGTGACTAACCCAACCAAATCCTGGCCAGAAGCTTTTAAACTATTAGACATGTTTGAATCAGGTATGTCTTCAATTCAACACAGAGAAATCACAGGCCCTAAAACTCACTATCATGAGTCACTCAATTCCTCACCTTTGCACACTTAGCTTTCTTTAGTTTGACTTCTCAATCAATATAGTACCTTGGCCTTAACATAACTAGATACCTTAATGGGTCGATTAAGGCCATTTGGCCAGTATATCAAGTATTCAAGAAGATCTAAGGAGGTGCCGACCGCTCTATGTATGTTTTCTGGCTAGGTGTGTTGATATGGTCAGAATGAATGTGCTCCCCAGGAAGATTCATTCTTTGCAGTCCCTGCTACGCCCATTCCCATGACAGACATTTAAACTCTTCAAAATAAATTGATCACTTTTAAATGGGGGGATAAAACCTTGGGGGTGATTCTGATGCGCCAAGCGGGAACCGCCAGAAGACCGTACCGCGGTCGAAAGACCGTACCGCGGTCGAAAGACCGCGGCGGTCATTCTGGGTTTCCCCCTGGGCTGTCGGGCGACCGCCAAAAGGCCGCCCGCCAGCCCAGTGGGAAACAGCCTTCCCACGAGGACGCCGGCTCCGAATGGAGCCGGCGGAGTGGGAAGGTGCGACGGGTGCAGTGGCACCCGTCGCGTATTTCAGTGTCTGCATAGCAGACATTGAAATACATAGTGGGGCCCTCTTACGGGGGCCCCTGCAATGCCCATGCCATTGGCATGGGCACTGCAGGGGCCCGTGGCACCCCCTACTGCCATCCTGTTCCTGGCGGTAGACCCGCCAGGAACAGGATGGCGGTAGGGGGTTTCAGAATCCCCATGGCGGCGGAGCGCGCTCCGCCGCCATGGAGGATTCTCAAGGGCAGCGGAAAGTCGGCGGTACACCGCCGACTTTCCGTTTCTGGCCACGGCTGAACCGCCGTGGTCAGAATGGCCAGCGGTGCACCGCCAGCCTGTTGGCGGTGCTACCGCGGTCATTCGCCCTGGCGGTTTTTACCGCCAGGGTTAGAATGACCACCCTTGTCTCTTCAATAAACTCCTCATGATGTCAAGGGAGCAGGGAGGCTTGGCTTTCCCTAGCTTGGTGGAATATTACTGGATGGCACATCTAAAATATGTCTCAGAGTGGGTGGTTTGGGAGGGTGAAAAGTCCTGGCTTCATATGGGCAGTGTTGGAGCTTGTAGGTCACTGTAGAACTTAGTTTGGCACTGTAGGAGGCTGGACTGGCTTGTAGTGAGTACCAAGGGGTACTTGCACCTTGCACCAGGCCCAGTTATCCCTTATTAGTGTATAGGGTGTCTAGCAGCTTAGGCTGATAGATAATGGTAGCTTAGCAGAGCAGCTCAGGCTGAACTAGGAGACGTGTGAAGCTACTACAGTACCACTTAGTGTCATATGCACAATATCATAAGAAAACACAATACACAGTTATACTAAAAATAAAGGTACTTTATTTTTATGACAATATGCCAAAGTATCTTAGAGTGTACCCTCAGTGAGAGGATAGGAAATATACACAAGATATATATACACAATAGCAAAAATATGCAGTATAGTCTTAGAAAACAGTGCAAACAATGTATAGTTACAATAGGATGCAATGAGGAAATATAGGGATAGGGGCAACACAAACCATATACTCCAAAAGTGGAATGCGAACCACGAATGGACCCCAAACCTATGTGACCTTGTAGAGGGTCGCTGGAACTATTAGAAAATAGTGAGAGTTAGCAAAATAACCCTCCCCAAGACCCTGAAAAGTGAGTGCAAAGTGCACTAAAGTTCCCCTAAGGACAAAATAGTCGTGTTAGAGGGAAAATGCAAGAAAAACACACATCAGCAATGCAACAACGATGGATTCCTGACTGAGGGTACCTGTGGAACAAGGGGACCAAGTCCAAAAGTCACAAGCAGCTCGGAGATGGGCAGATGCCCAAGAAATGCCAGCGGTTGGTGCAAAGAAGCTCTTACTAGGCTGAAGAACTGTGAATACTGCAGGAACGACAAGGGCTAGAGACTTCCCCTTTGGAGGATGGATCCCCCACGCCTTGGAGAGTCGTACAGAAGTGTTTTCCCGCCGGATGGACGCCAACAAGCCTTGCGACACGCAAATCGTGCGTTTGACGTTTTTGGACGCTGCTGGAGCCCAGGAGGGACCAGAAGGTCGCAAATTGGACCTGCAGAGAGAGGGGACGTCGAGCAAGACAAAGAGCCCTCACTGAAGCAGGCAGCACCCGGAGAAGTGCCAGAAATAGGCACTACGAGGATGTGTGAAACGGTGCTTGCCGAAGTTGCACAAAGGAGTCCCACGTCGGCGGAGACCAACTTAGAAAGTCGTGCAAGGCAGGTTAGAGTGCCGTGGACCCAGGCTTGGCTGTGCACGAAGGATTTCCGCCGGAAGTGCACAGGGGCCGGAGTAGCTTGCAAAGTCGCGGTTCCCAGCAATGCAGCCCAGCGAGGTGAGGCAAGGACTTACCTCCACCAAACTTGGGCTGAAGAGTCACTGGACTGTGGGGGTCGCTTGGACGGTGTCGCTGGATTCGAGGGACCTCGCTCGTCGTGCTGAGAGGAGACCCAAGGGACCGGTAATGCAGCTTTTTGGTGCCTGCGGTTGCAGGGGGAAGATTCCGTCGACCCACGGGAGATTTCTTCGGAGCTTCTGGTGCAGAGAGGAGGCAGACTACCCCCACAGCATGCACAAGCAGGAAAACAGTCGAGAAGGCGGCAGGATCAGCGTTACAGAGTTGCAGTAGTCGTCTTTGCTACTATGTTGCAGGTTTGCAGGCTTCCAGCGCGGTCAGCGGTCGATTCCTTATCAGAAGGTGAAGAGGGAGATGCAGAGGAACTCGGCTGAGCTCATGCATTCGTTATCTAAAGTTTCCCCAGAGACAGAGACCCTAAATAGCCAGAAAAGAGGGTTTGGCTACCTAGGAGAGAGGAAAGGCTACTAACACCTGAAGGAGCCTATCACAAGGAGTCTCTGACGTCACCTGGTGGCACTGGCCACTCAGATCAGTCCAGTGTGCCAGCAGCACCTCTGTTTCCAAGATGGCAGAGGTCTGGAGCACACTGGAGGAGCTCTGGACACCTCCCAGGGGAGGTGCAGGTCAGGGGAGTGGTCACTCCCCTTTCCTTTGTCCAGTTTCGCGCCAGAGCAGGGGCTAAGGGGTCCCTGAACCGGTTTAGACTGGCTTATGCAGAATTGGGCACATCTGTGCCCAACAAAGCATTTCCAGAGGCTGGGGGAGGCTACTCCTCCCCTGCCTTCACACCATTTTCCAAAGGGAGAGGGTGTCACACCCTCTCTCAGAGGAAGTTCTTTGTTCTGCCATCCTGGGCCAGGCCTGGCTGGACCCCAGGAGGGCAGCTGCCTGTCTGAGGGGTTGGCAGCAGCAGCAGCTGCAGAGAAACCCCAGGAAGGGCAGTCTGGCAGTACCAGGGTCTGTGCTACAGACCACTGGGATCATGGAATTGTACCAACAATGCCAGGATGGCATAGAGGGGGCAATTCCATGATCATAGACATGTTACATGGCCATATTCGGAGTTACCATGGTGAAGCCACATATAGGTAGTGACCTATATGTAGTGCACGCGTGTAATGGTGTTCCCGCACTCACAAAGTTCAGTGAATTGGCTCTGAACAATGTGGGGGCACCTTGGCTAGTGCCAGGGTGCCCTCACACTAAGTAACTTTGCACCTAACCTTTACCAGGTAAAGGTTAGACATATAGGTGACTTATAAGTTACTTAAGTGCAGTGTAAAATGGCTGTGAAATAACGTGGACGTTATTTCACTCAGGCTGCAGTGGCAGGCCTGTGTAAGAATTGTCAGAGCTCCCTATGGGTGGCAAAAGAAATGCTGCAGCCCATAGGGATCTCCTGGAACACCAATACCCTGGGTACCTCAGTACCATATACTAGGGAATTATAAGGGTGTTCCAGTAAGCCAATGTAAATTGGTAAAATTGGTCACTAGCCTGTTAGTGACAATTTAAAAGTAATGAGAGAGCATAACCACTGAGGTTCTGGTTAGCAGAGCCTCAGTGAGACAGTTAGGCACCACACAGGGAACATATACATGCACACCTATGAGCACTGGGGCCCTGTGTGACAGGGTCCCAGTGACACATACATATAGGCCACAAACTTATGAGCACTGGGGTCCTGACCAGCAGGATCCCAGTGACACATAACAAACATACTGAAAACATAGTGTTTTCACTATGAGCACTGAGGCCTGGCTATCAGGATCCCAGTGAGACAGTGAAAACAGTGACAAACACTCTGACATACACTCACAAACAGGCCAAAAGTGGGGGTAACAAGGCTAGAAAGAGGCTACCTTCTCACAGGCACCCCCAGTGATAGCCATCTTTAGAGAACATGGTTAACATCACCCACAAAAACTATGTTAGCTCATGACATCACAGCTAAGCAGGAATTTACTACTTTCTCCACACCTACCACCCACCTGACTCTGGACTTTACTCCTGCTCCTGATCTCAAAACATTTCCAGCATGGCCCCAAAGAGATTGTAGAATATAGTGCAAACTCTTTCAGGGTACCACCATTAAATCTTTTGAGCAATGTAAGCAACACATTTGAGTCCCTGAAACCTACCACTTCCAATATTGCCAATTGCATCACTGTGCATTGCATTCTTCAAACACACTTGCAAACATACTTGAACCCACACACCCGCTCACACATTTAAAACTTTGGTCCAAAAAGGGATAGTTTCTAGGATCTACAGGATGGTCCAAGAATCTAAGCCTTGCTGTAAACATCAGTTTCAAGTGCACTGGAAAAGTGGAATGGGCAGTCTATCTCACAGAAATAACCCCCAAAACACATAGGAGCATTCCAGATAGAGACTTGGCCTATAAGCTGATGTTTCAGTGGTATCTAACACTGGTTAGATCCTTTCACATGTATCCTTCCCTTTGAAGTCTCTCAGAGCTGAAATGCCCACTAGACACCAGGGATTATTTGAAATAAGGAAATTGGCATAAGGGGAGCGACCCCTTGGGCAAGGGTCGCTCCCCACAAGGGCAATTTTTTCCAGGGCCTTTTTTCTGCCCCCTCTGGGGGCTGATCGGCCTATTGTTATTAGAGGTAGGGAGAGACCCCTTAGGCAAGGGTTTCTCCCCTATGGGGCAATTTATTTTTAGGCCATTTCTGCTTCACTTGGGGGCAGATCAGCCTATTTTTATGAGGCAGAAACCACTAGACACCCGGGAGGTTTTTTTAAGACAAATTTCACACAAGGGGAGCGACCCCTTAGGCAGGGGGGGGCAAAATTATTTTAGGCCATTTCTGCCCCCCCAAGCGAGAAGACATTTGATTATTCTGGGTTTTGGTTTTACATTTGGGCCATGAGTGCTTGGATACTCTCAACATCGTCCCACTTGGAATGATGAGGGCTGCACTTTATAGACTTCGGGACCCTGCCATGTAGAAAAACCCACAAGACCTAGACATCTGAAAATTAAACATCTGGGTGATTCCAGGGTGGTGTGCTTCACATGCACCCTGCCCTATTTTGTTACCCACAATGCCCT
This sequence comes from Pleurodeles waltl, assembly GCF_031143425.1. Classification (NCBI taxonomy): domain Eukaryota; kingdom Metazoa; phylum Chordata; class Amphibia; order Caudata; family Salamandridae; genus Pleurodeles; species Pleurodeles waltl. The sequence goes on from NC_090445.1 coordinate 501,085,311, forward strand.
GCAAACCTCCAACTTAGCAGGAAATCACACATTTTTCCCACATTTTTGTGATAGAACCTTACAGAATCTGCAGGAATCCACAAAGTTCCTACCACGTAGCATTGTCTCATCTATATAGATAAAGATTCTGCTGCACTTGTTAACATAAAAATGTTTTTTTGCAAACTGCCCTTTTGGACACTCTTTGGTTCCCCCTCAATTTCGACATGTTTTTGCCTCTTTCCTGTCAGAAGCACTTGACCCACCTACACAAGTGAGGTATCATTTTTACCGGGAGACTGAGGGGAACGTTAGGTGGTAGGAAATTTGTCCCGGTGTGGTGATTTTGTTTTAGCTAAATTTGAGGTTTGCTGAGTATTCTGGGTAAGAAAACTTCGGGAGATCCACGCAAGTCACACCTTCCTAGACTCCCCTGGGTGTCTAGTTTTCAGAAGTGTCTGGGTTTGGTAGGTTTCCCTATGTGGCTGCTGAGCCCAGGACCAAAAACGCAGGTTCCCCCATCAAAAACAGTTAGTTTTGTATTTGATAATTTTGATGTGTCCACATAGGGTTTTGGGGTATTTCCTGTTACGGGCACTAGGCCTACCCACACAAGTGAGATGCCATTTTTATCGGGAGAGATGGGGGAATGCTGGGTGGAAGGAAATTTGTGGCTCCTCTCAGATTCCAGAACTTTTTGTCACCGAAATGTGAGGCAAAAAGTATTTTTTTAGCCAAATTTTCAGGTTTCAAAGGATTCTGGGTAATGTAACCTGGTGAGAGCCCCACAAGTAACGCCATCTTGGATTCCCCTAGGTGTCTAGTTTTAAAAAATATGCAGGTTTGGCAGGTTTCTCTAGGTGCCAGCTGAGCTAGAGGCCAAAATCCACAGCTAGGCACTTTGCAAAAAATAGGTCTGGTTTCTTTGGGAAAAGGTGGTGTGTCCACGTTCTGTTTTGGGGCATTTCCGGTTGCAGGCGCTGGGTCTACTCACACAAGTGAGGTACCAATTTTATCGGGAGACTTGGAGGAATGCTGGGTGGAAGGAAATGTGTTGCTCCTCTCAGATTCCAGAACTTTCTGTCACCGAAATGCGAGGGAAAAAGGTGTTTTTTTTTATCCTAATTTTGAGGTTTGCAAAGGATTCTGGGTAACAAAACCTGGTCAGAGCCCCACAAGTAACGCCATCTTGGGTTCCCCTAGGTGTCTAGTTTTTAAAAATATGCAGGTTTGGTAGGTTTCTCTAGGTGCCAGCTGAGCTAGAGGCCAAAATCCACAGCTAGGCACTTTGCAAAAAACAGGTCTGGTTTCATTGGGAAAATGTGGTGTGTCCACATTGTGTTGTAGGGCATTTCCGGTCGTGGGCGCTAGGCCTACCCACACAAGTGAGGTACCAATTTTATCGGGAGACTTGGAGAAATGCTGGATGGAAGGAAATGTGTGGCTTCTCTCAGATTCCAGAACTTTCTGTCTCCGAAATGCGAGGGAAAAAGGTGTTTTTTTAATCCTGATTTTGAGGTTTGCAAAGGATTCTGGGTAACAAAACCTGGTCAGAGCCCCACAAGTCACCCCATCTTGGATTCCCCTAGGTGTCTAGTCTTTAAAAATGTGCAGGTTTGCTAGGTTTCCTTAGGTGCCGGCTGAGCTAGAGGCCAAAATCCACAGCTAGGCACTTTGAAAAAAACAGCTCTGGTTTCTTTGGGAAAATGTGATGTGTCCACATTGTGTTTTGGGGCATTTCCTGTTGCGGGCACTAGGCCTACCCATGCAAGTGATGTACCATTTTTATCAGGAAACTTGGAGGAACACTGGGTGGAAGGAAATTTGTTGCTTGTCTCAGATTCCAGAACTTTCTGTCACCGAAGTAATAGGAAAAAGTGTTTTTTTTTGGCCAAATTCTGAGGTTTGCAAAGGATTCTGGGTAATAGAACCTGGTCAGAGCCCCACAAGTCACCCCATCTTGGATTCCCCTAGGTGTCTTGTTTTCAAAACTCTACAGGTTTGGTAGGTTTCCCTAGGTGCCGGCTGAGCTAGAGGCCAAAATCTACAGCTAGGCACTATGCAAAAAACATGTCATATTTCAATGTAAATATGTGATGTCTCCATGTTGTGTTTCCTGTCGCGAGCATTAAGCCTACCCATGCAAGTGAGGTGCCATTTTTATCGGGAGTCTTGGGGGAACACAGAGTAGCAAAACAAGTGTTATTGCCCCTTGTCTTTCTCTACATTTTTTCTTTCAAAATGTAAGACAGTGTGTAAAAAAGACATCTATTTGAGAAATGCCCTGTAATTCACATACTAGTATGGGCCCCCTGGAATTCAGAGATGTGCAAATAACCACTGCTTCTCAACACCTTATCTTGTGCCCATTTTGGAAATACAAAGGTTTTCTTGTTACCTATTTTTCACTTTTTATATTTCAGCAAATGAATTGCTGTATACCCGGTATAAAATGAAAACCCACTGCAAGGTGCAGCTCTGGGTACCTATGGTTCTTGATGAACCTACAAGCCCTATATATCCCTGCAACTAGAAGAGTCCAGCAGACATAACTGTATATTGTTTTAAAAAATCTGACATCGCACGAAAAAGTTGCAGAGTAAAACGTGGGGAAAAATTGCTGTTTTTGTACCTCAATTTCAATATTTTTTTATTTCAGCTCTTATTTTCTGTAGTAAACACTTGTAGGATCTACACAATTTGGCCCTTGCTGAATTCAAAAATTTGTCTACTTTCCAGAAATGTTTATCCGTCTGGGAACCAGCATTGGTTTCACACCCATGTCTGTCACTAACTGGAAGGAGGCTGAAAGCACCAAAAATAGTAAAAATGGGGTATGTCCCAGTTAAATGCCAAAATTGTGTAGAAAAATTGGGTTTTCTGATTTAAGTCTGCCTGTTTCTGAACGCTGGGAAGATTTTAGCACCGCAAACCCTTTGTTGATGCCATTTTCAGGGGAAAAAACACAAGCCTTCTTATGCAGCCCTTTTTCCCCTTTTGTTTTAAACAACCAAAATTTGTCGCTGTATTTTGGCTAATTTCTTGGTCTCCGTCAGGGGAATCCACAAAGTCTGAGTACCTCTAGAATCCCTAGGATGTTGGCAAAAAAGTAGGCAAATTTGGCATGGGTAGCTTATGCTGCAGAAAACGTTTTGAGGGCCTAAGCACGAACTGCCCCAAAGAGCCAAAAAAAAGGCTTGGCACAAGAGGGGAAAAGGTCTGGCAGCAAAGGGGTTAAAGTCACACTGTGGTACTCCATCCCAGCAGACCTTGCTGATTGAGCAGATAAAACTGTCTAACATCAAAAGCATGAAACACGCTGACTGGGCATAGGTTTGGCACATGCCTAGTGTTGCTAAACAGCTCACTGCACTTTTTTGGAAAAAAGTTGCATCTGCCTTCCCCAGTAGCTTCATGGTTTTACTGGCTTTGGCATATGTTTGCTATAAAACAAATCACACATACTTTCTGGTGAGAAACATGTTTATTACACCTCCACCAACATCAAGGTCCCAGCAACAACTGTTTCTCCAGGAACTTTGGTGACATAACATTCTATGGTTCCAAGGTACCACCAACATGCCCCTTAACCATACCTAATACACTCCCTTTCCTTCAAAAGTAAAATGCTAAATCATAAAGAGAAAACAAACTAAACCCTTAAATAAATAATATAAACTTATCACTGAGCATTTACTTAGATAGGCAAATATGTGGAATACCAAATTAACACACAACTTTGCATGCATTTGACAGTACTGCAAATCAAAATATCACACTAAGATAATTTGACATTTACAACATTTACATAAACACAATCGTAAAAATGTTCAGGAAATATTTGCACTCTGTGTGATCCCCTACATTGACTCTGATCATGTGTTTCCTCTCCTAGCCCTCTTGTGTAACTGCCAACTTTTCACACACACATGAGGACATGGAATCTAGTACAATTTCCACTATGCTTTTGTTTCACACTTTTCCACTCTCCAGCACAACAGCATGATTCTTGACCTATCTCACCTGACCTGGCTTAGAGTATCATGAAAATCCTTTCTGAATGTGACCTGTTTTCTTTAGTCCCCCCAAATTAATCACCTTCACTGGTTATTTTTTATAACACTCACCACCAGTCGCATATTTATTTTGCACTTCATGTCTTACATCTACCACCACGTACCCTACTTTCATAGCATCAACCACTTTCCTGTCCGTCCATTCTTTATTGAGTTTAAGGCCAGCCACTCTAACTATTAACAGCGTAAAAAGTGACATTTCTGTGCTGATGTGGGATGTTGTTCTCACGGCCCACAACATCTACCTCTCACAGCCTTCCAATCTAACCACTTCACTAAGGCTAATTGTACTTGATCCTTGAAAAGCCTTCCAATCCAGCCTGTTCTTTGGCTAATTGTACTTCATTATGCAATTCAACGTTTCAACCAAGCCACTGCAGTGGAGTTCATACAAGGATGTGCTGGTGTGTTTAATGCCAGTAAATTCTATAAACTACCATTTCCTCAGATACCAACTGGGCACCATAGTTGGTCACGATTCCTTCAGGATATCCTTCAGGATATCCTTCCCTCAGAAACACTTCCTTGAAAAAACTAATGACTGGGTGTGAATTCAAACTTTCAACAAATTTGATTTCATTCCATTTGGTGAAGTTGTCAATTAAAGGAAAACCATAATTTGTACACTGCCCATCCCTCCATATGGTCCTGTTACAACACAAGCCAACTTGCAACACAGGATTGATAGGACTGGGACTGGTCACCTGCACCTTGTCACTAATAATGCATGCACAACAATTCCAGGGAAAACCTTCAATGGCCATGTTAACTTCAGGCCACTAAAAACCTTTCACAATTCTGTGCTTCATAAAATGAATTCCAATATGTCCTTCACAAATAGAGTTTAATACCTTGCCGTTCAGATCCAAAGGCATAACCAAGAAGCCACACCTGGATAAAATACAGCCACAATTGACAATACTCCTGAAACCGTCAAGAGTTTTGATAATGGACGCATACTCGTGTACCGTATCAATGACATTGCTACCTTTGTCAGATTCTGTGCAAATATTTACCACTTCCCTTGAGAGTGTTTTTAAAATGCTCCTTCCTTCCGGATCCGAATTTTACACCAAAAGTTCTGTTTTCTTCTTGGAAGCAAAAGTGTCTTCATCAATAACCACTAAATATGCCTCAAAAACTTCCTTCTATTGTGGTCAATTAAGTGGAGGGGGAAACTCAACTGGGCTCAAATCGAGAATCATAATGAAGAGGGCACACTTCCCTCCAAGGGAAACGCTGCACATGGCTGCTCCAGCCAGCATCGGAAACAGACCAGGTGCTGGTGGCATATCTTTGCTTCCTGCTGAGGAACACATTCATTACACAGCCACCGACATCTAGGTTCCAGCAGCAACTGCCTTTCCAGGAACCTCTGTGACATAACATTCTTTAGTTTTTAGGGCACCACCAACATTCCCATGAGCAATACTCAATGCTTTTCTACTCTAAAAATAAATGTACATACCAGTGTCAAACACTAATTGATTTGATTACTGAACAAAAATAAAAAAAAATAGGCTAAGAGTGCTACACCTCTTTGACTGAAATGGGTGGAATCACAAGTCTCTAAGTATAAGAAGCCCCTGAAGTAACCCCTCCCTGTAACTCCCACTCTAAAACAATTCATCCGTCAAGATACAGGTTGTCCACCTCCATAACCATAGATCCCTGGGTTGTCCCTTCTGATCCCTCCTCTCATTTACCCATTCTTGTGGTCTCTTTTTTCCTCTGGGTGTTGAGAGGGAGATGAGGTGGCTTTTCCTCATTTTTGTTGTATGATGTTTGTTGGAACATCTGCAATTTTATGAGGCCATTCAGGACAACCCTCTTCAAAATTTTAAAACGCATAATGTCTGTGGTCTGTGTTGCCTTATCATATGTTAATATGCTTGTGTACCTTATTGCTGGGATAACAGTCTATGTATTGTTTTAAATTACTTGAAATGTTTCAATAAAGGTATTTGAAAGAGAAATATGAAAAAGAATTATAGACAAAATTAGATTTAAGGTGAAACATTAGATTTTGCATCCATTGTAACTGGCAGGGCTCATAGCATAAAAATGATTATACTACCAAAACTGCTATATTTAATCTTAATATTTCATTCCCAGTTAATGGAGCATTCTTCTTATCCCTCAAATCACTTAAGTAGAGACTGACCTTAGGGGAAATAAAGTCTTTGTATAAAGTAGGATATCTTGATTCATGTGCATAAATAGAGAATTATCAATGCTCTAAAATTGAAGCTATCTTTTGTGTTGCCCAAACTCATCTTTTTTATTCATTGTTTCACCCACAACTATATCCTTACATTTTCTTGTACTGTCATATCAACCATCTGCAACCCTTACCAACCAACTATGTAGACTTAGTACCTAAGCTGACCAGGTGGCATACACAAGCAGGGCTTAGCAAACAGACTAAACAAGCTAGCAGATAATCAAACTCATAATAACAAATTTACCATTGTGGTGCATTTCTAAAGGTTAGGTCTCAATTCCATGGATAATGTGTTTCCAAATGGTCAATATATACCATAGCAAGAGTTTGTAAGTAATGCAGAATTTATTGCATGTTTATCCTGTTGAATACGGGCTAATCTGTAATCAGGGTTTTGCTGGCCTTCATACATGACCACAGCTGCTTTCTGCCTTGTTGCAGATGTTATCTGTTTCCATTCCATGCTAACTGACTTTCCATTTTTGTTCATTACAACCAAAGTCAAGCCTACGTGGTAAAAAATACGTGCAATGTAGCCCTAGACCTGCTCCTTATAGGCACCCAGTGGAAATATTAATATGCTTAAACTGAGGAGCTAGCCATCAGTAATAGGCATATGTGGCTTCACTACAAAGTAACAAGCTTATCACACTATCAAAACATTTTCAGGAATGGTGAAGATCATTAGTGGAAATACTGCCTTACTTTGAACACATATTTTATGCATCCAGCCTGGGACTAGCAAATAATAATAATGACATACTGGGTAGAAATCTTTGATAGTTTCATTATTATGATTGGAATGGAAAAACTGAACCATATGAAACTTTTAGCACTTCTAGGATAAGTAGCATATATGAGTGATGATAGTCACATTTCTTGCTATTTTTCTTCTCTTATGCATTAAGGATAAAGGGCAGGCTCTAAGAAGTAGGATTGGCTGAGTGATTTTATTTACTGTAATGAGGTTGATGTGGTACCTGGGTTGATGCTTATGCCCTCTGTCATACTAAGCAACAAATGAGGTCCTTTGCCATCATATTAATTGAGCCTGGAAAATTCTATAGGCTCAAGGTTGATTGAAATGTGACTCTCCCTTCAGTGTGTTGATTCCAGGTTATTGGATGTCGGCCTGAAAATGCTTTATGGGAGACTCCTAAGTTTACGTGGAAATCTGATGTTCTACCTCTGTTTTGTAGAAAACAACATATACTTTTAGAGGATTACTGCTGTATGTTCAGGTCATCTTCATACAATTACGATATAACAATTTTGAAGGACTTAAAGTATATTTTACTGTATTTTTGCACTGTTAAAAGTCAAATAAAGGTTGAAAAATGAATGGAACAATAGCAAAGCTTGAGTTGTCTCTGATTTTAACCCAGAAGAACTACTTGCTGTTGGAAGCCTCCTGTCTGCAATTGTATAATTTGTATAACCATTCAAATCTTCTCCAAATCTGCAACTAAACATATCTGTAAGAGCAGTGGAGCCATAAGGGGTAGGGGAGAGTACAAGATGGGCTGACCTCCAGTAGCACACTTGTTGTCTTGACATCCACTTCTACACTTGTTCTTTCCTACCACCTCCTCCACCCACCGCTGAATCCTTAACTTTCCTAAAAATTTAAAAAAATAAGTACCAGGCAACCTGCACCTCCCCAAAACCCTTGATTACACCCTTCCCAGCATTTGCTTTAAAAAATAAAAGCAATAACTGGTGCCACCCTGCTCCTCACCAGCTGAGATGTCCAACTATTATCTCAGGTTGCCTATGGCCATTCAAATTGTCTCCTATGTGCAGCTGATCACATCAATCAGCTGGGCAATGACACCGGAGTCCTGGGTAAGCCAAACACATCCTGGGATGACCTCCCTTGCCCCCTAGGTGTGCTGACATTCTCCCGTGCCACTCTCCAATCAACACTGCCTCAATAAACAAAGAAATTGAAAATATGTCAGGTCCATATTTATGAGCCCAGTTGCATTGCACTTGCACCACACAGTGTGGTGCTTGTGGGACACAATTCAAAAATGTGATTTATGAAGCCACACAATGCCACCTTGCATGGTCCTGTATGGCTTCATAAATCTGGAGAAGAGAAAAGCAGCTCAAATAGCTACTTTGGTTATTCTGTCCCTCTGTCAGATTCACCAGCTTCTCTGGGTCTGCGCACGTTTCCAACACGTCCACCACAAGACAGCTCCAATTCTCTGATTATAATGGAACAGCTGGGAAGGAGACACCATAGGAATTGTACTTAAGGGACTTATTATGCACACACAACATAACATCTAGAATTCTAGCACTTTAGTTTCTTAGAATGCAGGAACATGAATTGTGCACATTGTGGATTTTCACAAGAGTTTTTAAATGCCATGAAATGGTTGCGCACAATGAATAACATGAATTAAGCACAAGAAATGAATCACACGTCTTGCCGATTCGAATGCCACCATCTGAATGCCGTGAAATGGTAGTGCACTATGAGTAACATGAGTTCAGCAGAAGAAATTAATTGTGCGCCTTGCCGATTCGAACATCACCACGTAAATGCCAGGAAATGGTAACACACAATGAATATCATGAATTAAGCACAAGAAATGAATTGCACGTTTTGCCAATTCGAATGCTACCGTGCGAATGCCACAAAATGGTAGCGCACACTGAATATTCATGAATAAGCACAAGGAATGAATCACGCGTCTTGTTGATTTGAAGGCCACCATGTGAATGCCATGAAATGGTAGCGCACAATGAATAACATGAATTAAGCACAAGAAATGAATTGCGCATCTTGCCGATTCGAATGCCAACATGTGAATGCCATGAAATGGTAGCGCACAATGAAAAACATGAATTAAGCACAAGAAATGAATTGCGCTTCTTGCCGATTCGAATGCCACAATGTGAATGCCATGAAATGGTAGCGCACAATGAATAACATGAATTACGCACAAGAAATGAATCAAGCGTCTTGCCGATTCGAATGCCACCATGTGAATGCCATGAAATGGTAGCGCACAATGAATAACATGAGTTAAGCACAAGAAATGAATCACGCGTCTTGCCGATTCGAATGCCACCATGTGAATGCCATGAAATGGTAGCGCACAATGAATACCATGAATTCAGCACAAGCAAAGAATCGGGCATCTTGCCGATTGGAGTGTCAGCATGTAAATGCCATGAAACACCAAGTGCACATTCACACGCACAAGAGCCAAATTGTTTTATCATGCAAATTAGGCCCAAGAACTCAAAAGCTTTTGAGAACTGGACGGGGGCCCAGCCCGACCTCCGTCTTACTGCCCTGATCAAGAATCACCAACAAAGTGAAAGGACAAGGCCTGGAGGATCAAAGTAGGCCTCCAGAACAGGAGCTCAGGAAGTTGCTGCTGCTCTGCACCAGGACCTCTGAATAGTGAACACGTGGAGCTGGGCTGGCTCCCTTATATAGAGTCTTGGCCCAGCCCAGAAACCACACCCAGGCATGCTGCAGGGAAAGCTTCTAGAAAGCCCTGGAAAGGGACCACACCCTGATACACTCTGAAAGCCTGCAGCAATACATTGCAAATGAACAGTATTTATAAGCACCTTGAACATAAGTCTTCAGGATTAAACTCTGCAATGCAAAAGGTTAAACAACAGCATATCAGCACAATGCATAAATTACGCTATCTTGAAAGTGCTGGGTTTTTGCATTCTAGTCGCCCGTAGAGACCGCACTGCCCTGATGTTGACACCCTGGGAGTCCATGCGTCTTGCATGTGTGTTCCCATGCAGCATTTTGCTACAAGATGATACAGCGAGATCGCACCAACAAACGTGGAGGAAGCATTGCCATCATCTTCAAGGAAACCATCCAATGCATTTCTACTGACGATGACCCCACACCTTTCATGGAACACCTCAACTTCTAACTACTGACTGACACCACGACAATGGTAGGAGCCTTGTATGCAGACCCTGGGACTTTAACCGTCAATCTGCAGCACCATCCCAAACCTCATTGCCCTACCAGCCATCGACTCCAACCATCATATCCTCCTCAGCAACCTAAATTCCCACATGATGACCCTAATGATGGGAACTCTTGCGCACTCCTGGAGAACATAAACAACATTAGCCTCTCCCAGCTGGTCACAAAACTAATGCACAAAGCCAGACACACACTTGACCCCCTCTTCACCTCCAGTGACAGAGACAAATTCAGCTGTGGCACAGAACTCATTTAGCCAGACCACACCATTGTTCACTTCATTACCAGCATTCCACCACCAAGCACCACAGCTCCTCCTACCACAGGTGGGGCAAGGTAACAGAGACTCAGTGGACTTAGGCCCTCAGCACCTCCCAACCCAGAGCCTCATCAGACCTGTAATAGGCTGTCCAGAACTTCCCCACCTGGATCACTGAATGAGCCAACAGAGTTGCCCTGATGAAGCCAGTGAGAAGCAACACAACCTCAAGACAAGCCAGCTGGTACACCCCAGAGCTCAAAATCTTAAAGCACAGCTGCTACTAATTTGAGAAATGATTCCAATCGACCAGGAACCCTTTCAACAGAGCTGCCCGCAAAGGAACTCTCACCAACTACCACTGGCAAATCATGGATGCCTAGAGAGTAGACATCACAGCCCACATCAATACAGCAGCCTGCCACATGAAAGAACTATTCAAAACAATCAAGGTATACTCCAACCAAGCAGTCACAGAGAAAAGAATCCGCCCTTCCTAAGAACTTGGCGACACCTTCTTGGAATATTTTCACAGCAAGATTGCTACCGTATACAACGTAGACCCCCTCGATCGTCCAGCGTACTGCATGCACACATCTCAGAACAGCATTCATGTCATAAGTCCACTCTGGAGAACTCACCGACCCTTGCTCCCATCAGTTTTGCAACCTCAGAATCAATCATAACAGCACCAAACTCACTAGCATCCTCAACACCTTCATCCCCATGGCAATCTATCAGGACAGATGAAAACACGCAGAGATCATACCTCTCCTAAAGAAACCATCTACCAATCCCAGCAAACTCAAAAATTATTGATTGATTTCTCTTCTCCCTTGCCCTGCCAAAGTACTTGAGAAGGTCATCAACCAACAGCTTACCAAATATTTGGAACAAAACAACCTGCTTGAAATCTCCCAAACAGGATTCTCAGCCAACCATGGCAAAGAGGCCACACTGATCACAGTCAAAGATGGCATCAGAGCATTTCTTGATTGTGGGAAACTGCTGCCCTGTTCCTCCTCGACCTCCCAGGAGCATTTCCACACCATATCCCACCACACCCTCATCAACAGACTCCACAACATCGGCATACAAGAGAATGCCCAGAAATGGATCACCTTCTTCCTTACAGGACTAAGTCAGAGCACTCAGCTGCCTCCTTACACCTCTGAAAGCAAGAACATCCTATATGGCATACCCCAAGGATCATCCCTCAGCCACAATGTTCAACATCTACATGATCCCCGTTGTGGACATTGTCAGATCCCACAGCCTCAACATCATATCCTACACTAATGACACTGCTCATCCTCTTGCTGACCGAAGACAACCTACCACCAGAACAAACTTCTGTGATTCCATGACCAATGTAGCCAACTGGATAAAGGCCAATTGCCTTAACTCAACGCCGGAAAAAAAGAAGTACTTATCTTTGGGAGAAACACATCCATATGGAACCATTGCCAGTGGCCAGCCAAACTAGGACCTACTCTCCCACCACTGTCCATAAAGTGACGAATCAACAGAGTAGCCTCCTCTTGCTTTGACATCCTCAACAAACTCCACAGAATTTTCAGATGAATCCCAGTCAACTCCAGAAAAACCATCACTTGGGCCTTCATCACCCGGCAATGCACTCTAATCTGACATCTCCATCCAACTCCTCAAAAGACTCCAGACCATACAGAACATGGCAGCTCAACTCATTGTGGACCCTCACCGCCCCAAATGGGCCAACAACAACCCTCACCTCAGAAACCTCCACTGGCTCCCCATCCAGAAGAGGTGCCAGTTCAATATCCTCACACACACCTACAAGGCCTTGCACAATCAAGGACAGGCTTATATTAACCACTGACTGACCTTCTATCAGTCTGCCAAATACTTAAACACCTCTTCAGTAGCCCTCAACACACACCCTGAATCTGTCACAGCCTCAGCGGTGGCCGTTCCTTTTCCTACATCACCACCTAGACCTGGAACGACCTAGCTCTACCCCTTCGAAGAGCACCCTCCCTTGCAGACTTCAGAAACAAACTCAAGATCTGGCTTTCTAATGGATACCTTGCATGCGAGACATTTCTGTGTTCTACAAATACTACTTGATTTATTGATTGACATCCATGGATTTTGACACATTCCCAGATTTATGAGAAGCGGAAGACCTGGGAATGTGCCAAAATGCTATGCCTTCCCAGGTGAGGTGTACTAAGGAGAAGCATCTTGTTTCTCCTTGTTTTGTTTTATTTATATGTGTGCTGCATTCTACAACACACATAGAAAGAGGAAATTGCTTCAGAGGATTATTTTTGTGAAGGAAGGTTCCCCTTCCTGCGCTACAACAATCCCCAGTACAACGAAGGTACCCTCCGACCACGGCTAACATGGAATTTGGTGGATCATTCCATCTCTATCCCACACCTCCCTTGGTTCTGTGACGACTTGAGAGATGCAGGAGAAGGCAGCATGCAATCTGGCAAATTGACATCTATCAGTCTAGCACTTCAATCAGGTTTCTGGAGAACTTAAGGAATTCCGATGTTGACCAGTGAATTAACTGTTTCCATGTGGTATCAAAACAGATAAAAATAAAATCACACCCCTGTATTATTTTTTGTTGCTTTCATTTTTCATAAGTGTGCATCACTCTGATTGATTATGAGTCCATAATAATCCCACAATTTTTCCTAATCTTAGAATGTTTGTGATGGCAGTCTCTAGCTATGTATATGGATTCCTCTTGATGTTCATGTCAGTTCAATGCTGCACCCCATTCTGGTATTGTGGGAGGGTCAGGGGATTTCCATTTACACGCAGCATCTCTTTCTGGCATTATGATAACCATTCTTATAAACATGTGCTCTCTGTAGTCCCTCACAAGTCATCTGGGATCCCTCATAGGACCACTTATGGTGATAGTTCAACCAGTCACCTTAAGTCTTGAGCCAGCACTCTTTCTATTGTCTGCTAATACTGGGTGATTTTAAGACAGTTCCTGATTAAGTGATGAAGGTTGGCTTTAGACTAAACCATCTAAAGCAGATAGGGGTAGGAGTCCAGTATGCATGCCACAGCTGTTGGTGTGTACAGTATGTCATGTGTAGGTATTTAGGTAAAATCAGCATAAGTCAGGTTGATATCTCTAGGGGTCATCTGAACCTCAGCCATCCCATGTCAACAAGGGGGGAAATCGATCCCTCCACTTTTATTTAAGGACTACAAATTGTTCCGGGGCAGTAATGACCTAAGTGCAGTAGATCTATGAAATTTCTCTTCTACCTTATTTTCCCATCAGAATGTAAGCTTCTAGAAGATTGTTTTTTTCGACGTCTGAGAGTTTAGTTTGGTGACCAGACAATTGATGACGCAGCTGTAGATATTTGTAAAATTGAGTTTGGCCAGTGTAAAGTAGGTTCGACCACACACGTGATCCTTGCCATATGCCTGGGTTTGTAATGCCAATTATGTCCCATTGGCGAAGGCCAGTTAATTGTAACCTGTCTCTCAGCCATAATACCACACAATAGAAGACCCTCCTGAGTCAATCTCTGATTCCAATGAATCATTTGCAGCTGTATGTCATAAAAAAGAGACACAATAGTGGCGACATTGTTTAAACATACAGGGGGTCATAACGACCTTGGCGAATGGCTGAAGCCGCTCGCCAAGGTGTGACCACTGGGCGGCCGCCAATGCCGCCGCACTCGCGCCACAGCCATTATGAGATCTCCGCTGGGCCGGCGGGTGGAAACCTGGTTTCCACCCGCTGGCCCAGCGGGGATCTCGGCCGCAACACAGGAGCCAGCTCCAAATGGAGCCGGCAGTGTTGCGCCCGTGCGACGGGTGCAGTTGCACCCGTCGCGCTTTTCACTGTCTGCATAGCAGACAGTGAAAACCTGCACGGGGCTGTGGCAGGGGGCCCCTGCACTGCCCAGTGCAGGGGCCCCCAGGGGCCCAGTGACTCCCCTTTCCGCCAGCCTTTTCATGGCGGTGGAAACCGCCATGAAAAGGCTGCCGGGAGGGGGACTCGTAATCCCCTGGGCAGCGCTGCCCTGGAGGATTACTCCCGCCTGGACTAAAGTGGAGGGAAACCGCCGGTCCCGGCGGTCGTTATACCAAGAATTTCACCGCCAGCCTGCTGGTGGTGAAATCTGCCAAAACAACCCTGGCGGTCAAAGACCTCCAGGGTTGTAATGACCCCCACAGTGTTCAAACATGATTTAAGATACAAGATGTAGTTCTGCAAACCTGTTAAACAGAGAAGAACAGATATTAGGACCTTGTCCAATTTCTCCACCAGGAAGCCTTGATTTCTTGAACCACATCATATGCTGCATATGAAGAACATGTGCACTCATATTTGCACACTTCAAAAAAATTCTCACAGAGAGTCATACGAGAGAGGGGCACCTCCGATAGGGTAAATTGGTTATTCCCGTTTCTTGTCTTGCTCATTACTCCTGCTTTCCACTTCTTCTCCTTTAAGGTGAATTCTGAGCTGAATCTTGAAGCGCATCAGTATGTATTTTTGTGACTCATTGGTCCTTCAACTCATGAAGGACCGTTCCAAATGATGTGAGCCTTTTTTCAAAGCTACTAAAGAGACTTTGAACTGTCATTATTTCTTGTTGTGATTGTGGGCATATAATTATTTCAATATACACAATCGGAGTGAACTCATCCAATCCATAATTATTTTTCCATAATCATCTCTTAGTGGGGGCAGCTGAGGTGCTTATGCTTGGGTTAGGTGAAGCATTAAAAACCTCTCCAACAACAATGGCACCTTGAGTGAATTTCAGAATTACATATTGAGCTCAGTGAGAGTAGGTTTATGCTGTTGGGATTGGATATGTACACTGACAAAATGTTTTTTTTTTCCTTTCAAGGAATCCTACTATTGCAACATATTTACCAAGGGGGTCAGGGTTTGTCTCGGAGACTACGAGAGGAAAGATCCTGTGCAGGAGTTTGGTTACCTCTCTAGAACCTTTAGTGAACCCTGGATGGAGGACTCTACCACAGTCATAACACTCTAAGAAAGGATATCTGGAGCCTGTTAAGTGGGTTTCTTATAAAATGAGGACAACAGGCATGACCCTTGGTGCATCAGAGGATGGATATTCTCTTAAAATTTTCAGCTGCAAAGCCAGTAGCGCGTCGATTTTTCAGCTGCAGATCGGAGTCGCGTTGATGTGAGTGAAATCGATGCATCGCAAGCCCTTTTTGACCGGGTTATTTTTGACGCACCCAAGGTACATTTTCACGCTAACAGTGTTGGTAGTTAGTAGTGTTAGTAGTGTTTGCTACAAGACTCTACAAGACTCTTTTTGCTTTTTAATTGGCTTGACTTGTGTATTGTGGATTTTTATTGTTTTGTTCTTGTTTTGTTTAGATAAATAGTTCCTATTTTTCTAATAACTGTGTTGTGTCATTTTGTAGTGTTTTCATTCAGTTACTGTGTGTGTGGGTACCAATACTTTATACCTAGCACTCTGAAGTTAAGCCTACTGCTCGTGCCAAGCTACCAAGGGGATAAGCAGGGGTTTGCTGAGGGTGATTCTCTTTTAACCTGACTAGAGTGTGGGCCCTTGCTTGGACAGTATCAATCTGAGTTTGTAGCATCTTGATCTGTTTTCTGCATGTTATGCGCTTTCTTCAATAGTTTTGAGCAGTAGTTAGAAGTAGAGATGACAGATTTGAGTACTGTCACATTGTCTTCCAACATAGAGACTAAGGACCTCATTTATATTTTGGCTGCTGCCTGTCGCTGCCAGGGCAACTGAGTTAATTACTCATCACCCTGATGGAGGTGTCTACATTGAAATTTAGAAATATCCACAGGCCCAGTAAGCATTCTAGCATTGGCAGGAACCACCATCACAGTGGTTCCTGTCAGTGCATCGATTTTGCCATACAAACCAATCAACATGACGGAGCCCTACAACAAACTTAGAGTTTATTTTGAAAAAGAAAATCTCAAGATGGGGTTTTCGTTTTCAAAATAAAGAAATACATATATTCCCCCCTTACCATGGGAGATTGAGTACTTTTCAATGCTCCTCACGGCCAGGTTTTTTATCTCCACTTTCTGATCAAATTAACCCATATTTATATTGGTGTTAATGAATTAAAATGAGGATACCTTTTTATGCAGTGTAAAAGTTGGTACTACCTTTTCTATGCGCAAAGGAGGGAAAGACAGGCAAATATATGTATAACATATAGGACTGTGGCAACAACATCACATAAAAGTGCCTTGCACACTGTATAGTAGATGTTTATCAATAATGTAAAACCAACGTATTATGTTTATCATAATATATTTTTTGTTTGTTTCGCAGTTTTATAGAACTCGACGCCTACAAGCTATTGGGGCGCTGTACATGAACACCAGTTACATTACACAATGTCACATTAATTTGTAGGCAAGGGGGAGATTATTGGGGTAATTACGACCCCAGCAGGATGCGATAATGTGGCGGTAGTACCAATAACAGGCTGGCGGTACTTACCGTTACATTATGACCGTAGCTGAGATGCGACAGTAATACTGCCGAAACCGCCAGGCTGCCGCCAGTCTGCCACCTGGTTGTCCCGGCGGTGGTAAACACCGCCATGGAAAGGCCGACGGTATGGGAGACTCGGAGGGCCCCCATGCACAGCACCATTGCACATTCCACTGCCCGAATTACGGGCAGTGGAATGCGCGACAGGTGCTGCTGCACCCAACGGACCTCAACATTGCCGCCGGCTCCATTACGAGCCGACTTCAATGTTGTGGTGACATTTCTGATGGCCCAGCGGATATGTCATAATGTCGTGCCGAACATACCGCCAGCACTGGCAGTTTGTTGGCGTCCGTGGCATCGTCAGTCTTTGAAAAAGACCACTGATGTCATAATGAGGGCCTATGTGATTTGCCCAGAATCACTGTATATTGAGCAAACACTGAAGCTCCAACCTTGTTCCTGAGTTCCAAAGTTAGCAGATCTGGCTGTGCTGCCATATTTTGTCACACTTTTTATGTATGTGGAGTCCTTATAGCCACCCTAAATCACACATAGATTGTTAAAATCAAATCAGCTTTTGAAATTCTCTACTGCTCATTAGAAAAGTTTTTCTACTTTTGCAAAGTCCATACCTCTCATGCTGCTTCATTTATCTAGATAGATAGATAGATACATAGATAGATAGATAGATACATAGATAGATAGATAGATAGATAGATAGATAGATAGATAGATAGATAGATAGATAGATACTGACTGACACATTACTGCATGTAGAGATAGCTGATAGCTCTGAAATAATGTCTTCTACGCTACACCATTTTGTGTTTTGTGTTAACATCACGTACAAACGTTTTACTTCGTTAACATGTTCGTCTTAATTTCTTTCCAATTATGTCATCAATGGTTTAGGCCAAAATTTTCAAACTCCATTTTCATTGCTTGTCTGAATGACTACCAGGATTTGTTCTCATCATCCCTCTCCTCCTTAAAGGAGTAACAGCCCAGCCCTGATTTAACGGCTTCAGGCCGTAGTTTGACTATTAAGCTCAGATCGCAGCCATTGCTTTGACACAACTCGTGGGTGTGCAGTGCTTGTGTCAGTCAGAGACGTTCTCAGGTGTGAAATCATGTTTCTTTCTTTCTCAGTACAAGGAATCACCATCGGTTGCGTGTCACCAGTAAACGAGCATCTCAGAAAAGAATCCAATCTAAATCAAAGGTATCAAGACATGAGCTTTGCGCGCCGGTTTGACAAATGTCAGTGTTTTTTTCATTTTGATTCAACATGACCTTTAGTTAAACAGTAAATTGAAACAGCTAAATATGTGTTTTAAATGTTGACCAATGTGAACGTAGGTTGATTTAATCCATGAATTACAAGAGCCGTACAGGAGAAATAAAAAAATATCAACGACGTTTTTCATCAGCATATATAGGTCAAAGGTTTTCTTTGAGGTCGACATTATGATAAGTAGGTATTAATCTAAAGGTTGACAAGCCAAATAAGTAATGTGGAGAGCCGAACCAGGGCTTTGGATCAGCTCTAGGAGCCAAAACACGAATCAGGCAGTGAAAAAGTGTACCAGGCATATGCTACACATAAATACTTCAAGACTCTCCATAAACCATAAAAAAATATTCTGAACATCTGTTCCTTTCATTTACAATCCACCTGCTAGGATATTGAATCCTCAGCTTTATAACCCTAAAATCAAAACTACAAGTCCCAGAATACTAATTAGGGTTGGTGAAGGCTGACTGGCTTCACCAAGAATATCTGAAGGCATTGCAGGAGGCATGTGTCCACTTACAAATACTAAAATGATAATCAAACCAAAGTAAATTTGAAACAGGCTACTACACCCAGCACATTATGGTGTTGTCAGCCCCCAACACTCGCAGAAAATGCGAGACATGCATTCAAGCAGACTAAATGGTCTCCAAAGGGTTACAGAGACAGAATCTCACAGTTTCAGTCTCACGCATCCATTCAAAAACACTGCAAGCATTTCTGAATTTTGCTGCTATTAACCCTTCCGTCCGAACTAAGGGGGTTATTCCAACTTTGGAGGAAGTGGTAATCCGTCCCAAAAGTGACGGTAAAGTGACGGATATACCACCAGCCGTATTACGAGTCCATTATATCCTATGGAACTCGTGATACGGCTGGTGGTAAATCCGTCACATTTGGGACGGATTACCACCTCCTCCAAAGTTGGAATAACCCCCTAAGTCTGACAATCCAACACTCCCAATTACCCAGAGGAGCCTCTTACCTCACTACTGCTCCATTGTCCAGACTATCCCAAATTTTGACAATTCCAGTGGCGTAACAAAACCGACCATTTTTCTTCCCTTCCTTTCGATCTTTCATTGGCTCACTGGTGCTTCACCGAACTAATGAAACCAGTGGTAGCCTTTCTCAGATCTCAGGGAATCAGGTTAATAATATATTTGGACGACATTCTATTAATGAATCAATCCATACTCTCTCTTCATTCTCAAATACAAACCACTTGTTCTCTCCTTTCAGAACTACTATTCCTCATCAACAGAGAACAATCCTTCCTATATCCTTCAAAACAGATAGAATTCCTTGGATTTCTAATTGATTCTTCTTCTGCCACTCTGCATTTACCTTCTGCAAAAATTAAGACTATCAAAGAAGAGTTCATTCAGAACTGACACAGTGCTTCCATTTCTCTTAGAGCACTGGCAAGAATAGTAGGTCTGATTTCTTCCTCCATTCATGCAGTTTTTCCAGGTCATCGAGCCCGGCAAAGATTAAAAATTCATAATTTGCGCAAGGGTCTAGCGTATTCCGATTACATAAACTTACACACAGAATCCCAGCTAGAACTTCAAAGGTGGTTAGACCATTCAGATACCTGGAACAGCAAATCTTTCTTCGCATCAGCCCAAGATCTTGTATTTGAATCAGATGAAAGTCTGATGGGTGGCACCCGATGTGGAGACATCTGGACTGGAGGTACATGGTTGCCAGAGGAGTTCAAATTGCACATGAATTGTTTAGAGATGCTTGTAGGCTTCTTTGCAATCAGAAGCCTAGCGAAAAACAAAATGTATTTTTCTATTCTTCTTCTCATGGACAATGTTTCTGCGGTAAGAAATATCACCCATTTGGGAGGAACCAAATCCAAACCCCTAGCAGAGTTAGGGAATTCTGTCTCTGCAACAAAATTTCCCTGAAGGCTGAATACCTTTCAGGTTCACAAAATTCTGTAGCGGATCGGCATTCTTGGTTCCTAACAGATTCCAGTGACTGAAAACTTCATCCTTCTCTCTTCAACGATATTTCTCGCAAATGGGGACCGTTCAATGTAGGCCTTTTTGCTTCCAGACTCAATCACCAATTGTCTCTCTTTTTCAGTTGGCATCCAGATCCATTAGCTCTGGCCTCAGATGCTTTTTCGCAGGATTAGTTCATCATGATAAACACAGTTTTGGCTCAGGTCAGGCGACAGGAGGCAACTCTTGTTCTAATGGTTCCTTTTTGGACTGCTCCAGTCTGATTCCCGTCCCTTCTAGACTGTCCATGGATTTCCCTGTTCTTCTTCCATCCTTTCCCTCTCTTCTTCTAGACCCATAGGAGAATCCACACCATCTAGTGTTGGACAAGTCCCTTGTTCTTTCAACTTGGAAGGTGACGGGTCAGCCTAACCTACTAGGTTAATTTCATCAGAAGCTTCAAATTACATCAACAAATCCTGGGCCCCTTGAACAACCAAAGCATACAAATCAGCCTTTACTCCTTGGTCAGGCTAGTGTAAGGAAAAACATATCAATCCCTTTTCAGTGGCTATAGTCTACATTATTAACTTTCTAGTGGCGGAAGCCAGTAAAGGGAAAACTTACCGTACCATCAACCTCTATAGATCGGCTATTTCGGTCAATCACCTATATGTCAAGGGAAAGCCAGCTGGTGAACATCCTCTTGCCTGTCAACTTTTAAAGGGAGTAGAAGTTTCTAATCCTCCTATGCCAAAATACAGTTTTCTATGAGATGTGAGTGTTGTTTTAAACTTATTCCTGGCGTGGCCAGATAATGAGGCATTATCTTTTAAAATGTTGTCAGGAAAACTTACTGTTATTGTGTCTTATTTCCATTAAATGTCTTTCCGATGTCAGAGCTTTAAATATCACATGTAGACAGTTTACAGCTTCAAGCGTGATGTTTTCTATTTCTAAATGTACAAAGACAAATTTAACATCTGTATTTTACCCATATTGCCTAGATCATCCCAAACGTTGTGTAGCACGATGTCTTAAAGTATACAAACACCTTACAGTTGATCTCAGAACCTCCTCGGATACCTAATTTCTAATTTCTTTTAGGAAACCTCACTGGGTTAAATGGGCCATGCCATGGCAGGCATTGATACTTCCTCTTTTGGGGCTCATTCAGCCAGAGGTGCTATGGCGTCTAAAGCTTTTTGGGCTGGTGGTTTCTGGTTGGAGGATATTCTGAGATCAGCTGATTGGTCTAACGATTCTGTTTTCTGTACATTTTTTTGTAAACCAGTTGTTAAAGCTTCTACCATAGTTGTTTTTATGCTTTAAAATAGCATAATATGAGCCTTTCGGTCTTGCCATAAAATGTAGATTTTCCTAGTAAGTTTTGAAGGAAAGTCGTAATTTTATTAAAGACAAGGAAGTGAGTATTATCCCAGTGCAACAGATTTTATTTTTATCTATGCTCTTTCTTCCGTCCCTCATAGACAATATTTCTCAATCAACATCCTCATAAAGTTCCATTTCCTTCCTTGAGACTGACACACTATTCTTCTGCACTGCTTCCATTGATGGCTCAGTTGGCTGTCTCTTTCAGTTGGATTCCAGGACTAACTTTTGTGAACTTTACCAAAACATGTGTGCTTTGATTTTAGCTTGTTATGTTGTGTTGGCTATATTTCCTCTGTTTAATATTTATCTATGATCTCTCGCACAAGAAAAGAGGGCAGTCAAGTTAAGTGTTATATTCATGTTAGTCACGCTATTGGTGGGTGCGAATCAGACGTTTTTTCCTCTCATTGGCTATTTTTGTTCAGCCTTCGGGAGTGTTGATTATCATGTTATCTTGACTGCTACTGTTAAAATAAATGCAAGATTAGAAGTCATAATACTCGCCTCCATGTGTTTAATAAAATTAAGATTTTACTTCATAAATTACTAGGAAAATCTACATTAAAACTATGCCATCCAGGTTACTGGCCCTACATGATGGCTAAATACCTTGCAATCATAGTAATGGTATTGCAGTCCTTCCTTTATTTTCATGGTTATTTTTAGGTGACATGCCACAAATTCACAGCTGCAAATTAGCTTCATAAGCGAGGTGGGCCTCTCTTTCACCCAGGCACTGGCCCCATGCATTTATTTTTATTATACAAGCCTCCTTTCTCATTCCACAAACTAAGGGATTTATTTCAGCGCAAACCAGGCACCCCCATGCCACATGCCACAGCATGTAACACATTTCTGACATGCACTGCCATGAGTAAATAGGCCACAAATCTCTCCGACAGTGCTAAGGGTTGATTTATAATGGGACCTCTTTCATTTTGGTGAAATAAAATAAAAATGAAAAACAACATAAACCTAAATTCCTCCAGGTGAGTTTTGAACCCTGGTCAAAAGGGATATGTACCTACATACTCAACCACTATACCAACAAAAGCATTAATAACATGTTGTGGCAAAATGCCTTGCAATCATAAAATGGTATGGAGGTCCTTATTTTATGTACATTATGATTTTATGTTACATGCCACAAAATGAGACTTTCCTAGCCGTGGTGTCTGAAAGGTTACATTTTATTAAGGACGCTGAGGTGAATATTATGCTCTCTTTTCTTGCTTTCATAAAGACGGAGCCAAGAAAAAACTTCATTACCCAGAAAACCCTGGGAAAGAACTACTAAGTTGCATTACAATAGAAAAATACATTTCATTATAAGACCCAGAAGCTTATACTATGCCTGTTCAAAGCAATTAAATTACAGATTCGGACAGATGATCAATTGGTTTAAAACAAAAGGATCTAAACCTATTAATGTTTGAACAATCTGCATATCCGAACATATCATGTAAACTTGCACCCTCCTCAGAAGGCCTGAGAGAGCCCCTTTGACTGAATGGATGCCAAAATAATCAGTAGAAATGCCAACCAAAGACATGACCACCTAACTCAACCGGCCCAAGTCGGAGCAAACACAGCTTATGGAGATTTTGAAAGGAAATAATGAGTTTGGAAGAGGACTAGCTTTTGAGATCTTCAGTTCATGAAAGGTACGTCTTCAAACAATTGTCAATACACAATTTAGGTTGAGAGTGAAAAATGGGGTAATGGATTGACGATAATTTAGTTTTGTAATATCTATTTGCCTAAAAATAAACCTATATGGAGCAATAATGGATAGAGGAGACATCTATGGCCAGATTTGCAAGGCCCTAGCACCTTTTAGCACCAAACTCGCATCATTTTCTATGCTAATGTTGCGTTAAGGAGGCCATTCTCCTTTGCCATATTTACACAGTGTCATAATGCATGCATTGCAGCATTTTGTAACCCGTTGTGCCACATTATACCTGAGCCAGGTATAATGTATGCAAGGGAGGCGTTCCCATGCAGGGAGACGTGTTAAAATGGCACATTGAAATTTTCATTTCACTGTGCCATGTTTAGCACCATTTTTGATGACTGGTTAAGGAAGGCTTTAAAATGACGCACCCATTACTTTCAATGGGCCTCCCTTTACTTTTTCAGGGTTAACTCCACAATTTATGGCTCTAATCCTGCAAAGTACCACAATAACATCCAAAATCTTTGAGGCTATTGTCCTAACATGCACTATGGTGCGCCATATTCTAAATATGGCACAAACATTGTGTCAGTAAGGGGGCACAAGGGGGGGCACAAGAAAAGTGGCACGTCAAAGCTAATGCGCCACTTTCTTGTAAATATGCCCCCTAATGCTTTAACCCCTTCGCTGCCAGGCCTTTTCCCCCTCCTGTGCCCGGCCTTTTTTTGCCTATTTGGGGCAGTTCGCGCTTAGGCCCTCATAACTTTTTGTCCACATAAGCTAACCAAGCCAAATTTGCGTCCTTTTTTTCCAACATCCTAGGGATTCTAGAGGTACCCAGACTTTGTGGGTTCCCCTGAAGGAGGCCAAGAAATTGGCCAAAATACAGTGAAAACTTTGTTTTTTTTAAAAAAAATTGAAAAAGTGGCTGCAGATGAAGGCTTGTGGTTTTTCCCCTGAAAATGGCATCAACAAAGGGTTTGCGGTGCTAAACTCAGCAGCTTCCCAGCTTTCAGGAACAGGCAGACTTGAATCAGAAAACCCAATTTTTCAACACAATTTTGGCATTTTACTGGGACATACCCCATTTTTGCAATTTTTTGTGCTTTCAGCCTCCTTCCAGTCAGTGACAGAAATGGGCATGAAACCAATGCTGGATCCCAGACACCTAAACATTTCTGAAAAGTAGACAAAATTCTGAATTCAGCAAGGGGTCATTTGTGTAGATCCTACAAGGGTTTCCTACAGAAAATAACAACTGAAAAAGAAAAATATTGAAATTGAGGTGAAAAAAACATAAATGTTTCTCTACGTTTAACTCTGTAACTTTTCCCTGCAATGTCAGATTATCGAAAGCAATATACCGTTACGTCTGCTGGACTCCTCTGGTTGCGGGGATACATAGGGCTTGTAGGTTCATCAATAAATGAGCTGCACCCTGACGTGCGTTTTCATTCTATACCGGGTACACAGCAATTCATTTGCTGAAATATAAAGAGTAAAAAATAGCTATCAAGAAAACCTTTGTATTTCCAAAAAGGGCACAAGATAAGGTGTTGAGGAGCAGTGGTTATTTGCACATCTCTGAATTCCGGGGTGACCATACTAGCATGTGAATTACAGGGCATTTCTCAAATAGATGTCTTTTTTACACACTCTCCCATATTTGGAAGGAAAAAATGTAGAGAAAGACAAGGGGCAATAACACTTGTTTTGCTAATCTATGTTCCCCCAAGTCTCCCGATAAAAATGTACCTCACTTGTGTGGGTAGGCCTAGCGCCCGCGACTGGAAACGCCCCAAAGCGCAACGTGGACACATCCAAATTTTTGGAAGAAAACAGAGGTGTTTTTTGCGAAGTGCCTACCTGTAGATTTTGGCCTCTAGCTCAGCCGGCACCTAGGGAAACCTACCAATCCTGTGCATTTCTGAAAACTAGAGACCTAGGGGAATCCAAGGAGGGGTGACTTGCGGGGCTCGGACCAGGTTCTGTTACCCAGAATCCTTTGCAAACCTCAAAATTTGTCTAAAAAAACACATGTTCCTCACATTTCTGTGGCAGAAAGTTCTGGAATCTGAGAGGAGCCACACATTTCCTTCCACCCAGCGTTCCCCCAAGTCTCCCGATAAAAATGATACCTCACTTGTGTGGGTAGGCCTAGCGCCCGCAACAGGAAATGCCCCAAAGCGCAACGTGGACACATCCAAATTTTTTGAAGACAACAGAGGTGTTTTTTGCGAAGTGCCTACCTGTAGATTTTGCCTCTAGCTCAGCCGGCACCTAGGAAAACCTACCAAACCTGTGCATTTCTAAAAACTAGAGACCTAGGGGAATCCAAGGAGGGGAGACTTGCGGGGCTCGGACCAGGTTCTGTTACCCAGAATCCTTTGCAAACCTCAAAATTTGGCTAAAAAAACACATGTTCCTCACATTTCTGTGGCAGAAAGTTCTGGAATCTGAGAGGAGCCACAAATTTCCTTCCACCCAGCGTTCCCCCAAGTCTCCCGATAAAAATGATACCTCACTTGTGTGGGTAGGCCTAGCGCCCGCGACAGGAAACGCCCCAAAGCGCAACGTGGACACATCCAAATTTTTGGAAGAAAACAGAGGTGTTTTTTGCGGAGTGCCTACCTGTAGATTTTGGCCTCTAGCTCAGCCGGCACCTAGGGAAACCTACCAAACCTGTGCATTTCGGAAGACTAGAGACCTAGGGGAATCCAAGGAGGGGTGACTTGCGGGGCTCGGACCAGGTTCTGTTACCCAGAATCCTTTGCAAACCTCACCTCACATTTCTGTGGCAGAAAGTTCTGGAATCTGAGAGGAGCCACAAATTTCCTTCCACCCAGCGTTCCTCCAAGTCTCCCGATAAAAATGATGCCTCACTTGTGTGGGTAGGCTTAGCGCCCGCGACAGGAGACGCCCCAAAGCGCAACGTGGACACATCCAAATTTTTGGAAGAAAACAGAGGTGTTTTTTGCGAAGTGCCTACCTGTAGATTTTGGCCTCTAGCTCAGCCGGCACCTAGGGAAACCTACCAAACCTGTACATTTCTGAAAACTAGAGACCTAGGGGAATCCAAGGAGGGGTGACTTGCGGGGCTCGGACCAGGTTCTGTTACCCAGAATCCTTTGCAAACCTCAAAATTTGGCTAAAAAAACACATGTTCCTCAGACTTCTGTGGCAGAAAGTTCTGGAATCAGAGAGGAGCCACAAATTTCCTTCCACCCAGCGTTCCCCCAAGTCTCCCGATACAAATGATACCTCACTTGTGTGGGTAGGCCTAGCGCCCGCGACAGGAAACGCCCCAAAGCGCAACGTGGACACATCCAAATTTTGGGAAGAAAACAGAGGTGTTTTTTGCGAAGTGCCTACCTGTAGATTTTGGCCTCTAGCTCAGCCGGCACCTAGGGAAACCTACCAAACCTGTGCATTTCTGAAAACTAGAGACCTAGGGGAATACAAGATGGGGTGACTTGCGGGGCTCGGACCAGGTTCTGTTACCCAGAATCCTTTGCAAACCTCAAAATTTGGCTAAAAAAACACATGTTCCTCACATTTCTGTGGCAGAAAGTTGTGGAATCTGAGAAGAGCCACAAATTTCCTTCCACCCAGCGCTCCCCCAAGTCTCCCGATAAAAATGATACCTCACTTGTGTTGGTAGGCCTAGTGCCCGCGACAGGAAACGCCCCAAAGCGCAACGTGGACACATCCAAATTTTTGGAAGAAAACAGAGGTGTTTTTTGCGAAGTGCCTACCTGTAGATTTTGGCCACTAGCTCAGCCGTCACCTAGGGAAACCTACCAAACCTGTTCATTTCTGAAAACTAGAGACCTAGGGGAATCCAAGATGGGGTGACTTGTGGGGCTCGGACCAGGTTCTGTTACCCAGAATCCTTTGCAAACCTCAAAATTTGGCTAAAAAAACACATGTTCCTCACATTTCTGTGGCAGAAAGTTCTGGAATCTGAGAGGAGCCACAAATTTCCTTCCACCCAGCGTTCCCTTAAGTCTCTCGATAAAAATGGTACCTCACTTCTGTGGGTAGGCCCAGCACCCACGAAAGGAAATGGCCCAAAACACAATGTGGACACAACATATTTTTTCACAGAAAACAGAGGTGTTTTTTGCAAAGTGCCTACATGTGGACTTTGGCCTCTAGCTCAGCCGGCCCCGGGAAGGGGGGGGGGGGGGCAGAAATGCCCTAAAATAAATTTGACCCCCCCCCACCCCCCCTAAACCCCCCTGCCCGGGAACAACCCTTGCCTACGGGATCGCTCCCCCTGCGTGACATTGGCGCCAAAAAACAAATACCCGGTGCCTAGTGTTTTCTGCCCACCTGGGGGCAGATTGACCTAAAATCAGCCAATCTGCCCCCAAGGGGGGCAGAAATGGCCTAAATACAATTTGCCCCCCGAACTCCCACCACCCCCGGGAGCGACCCTTGCCTACGGGGTCGCTCCCCCTACGTGACATTGGCGCCAACAAACAAATCCCCGGTGCCTAGTGGTTTCTGCCCCCTTGGGGGCAGATTGACCTAAAATCGGCCAATCTGCCCCCAAGGGGGTCAGAAATGGCCTAAAAACAATTTGCCCCCCAGGGCAGCGACCCTTGCCTGATGGGTCACTACCCATCTCTAAAAAAACAAACAAACAAAAAAAAAAAGCAAAAATTGTTTTTTTGCCCTGGCGCCTAGAGGGTTCTGCCCCCCCGAGGGCAGAAATGGCATAAAATACATTTGCCCCCCCAACCCCCACCCCCCCCCAGGAGCGACCCTTGCCTACGGGGTCGCTCCCCCTGCGTGACATTGGCGCCAAAAAACAAATCTCAGGTGCCTAGTGGTTTCTGCCCCCAAGGGGGCAGATTGACCTAAAATCGGCCAATCTGCCCCCAAGGGGGGCAGAAATGGCCTAAATACAATTTGCCCCCCAGGGGAGAGACCCTTGCCTGATGGGTTGCTACCCATCTCTAAAAAAAAAAAAAAAAAAAAAAAATAAACACAAAAAAAATATTTCCCCTGGCGCCTAGAGGTTTCCGCCCCCCCTGGGGGCAGAAATGGCCTAAAATAAATTTGCCCCCCAATCCCCCCCCCCCCGGAGCGACCCTTGCCTACGGGGTTGCTCCCCATGCGTGACATTGGCGCCAAAAAACAAATCCCAGGTGCCTAGTGGTTTCTGCCCCCTTGGGGGCAGATTGACCTAAAATCGGCCAATCTGCCCCCAAGGGGGGCAGAAATGGCCTAAATACAATTTGCCCCCCAGGGCAGCGACCCTTGCCTGATGGGTCGCTACCCATCTCTAAAAAAACAAACAAACAAAAAAAAAAAGCACAATTTTTTTTTTGCCCTGGCGCCTAGAGGGTTCTGCCCCCCCCGGGGGCAGAAATGGCCTAAAATAAATTTGCCCCCCCAACCTCCACCACCCCCGTGAGCGACCCTTGCCTAAGGGGTCGCTCCCCCATGCGTGACATTGGCACCAAAAAACAAATCCCAGGTGCCTAGTGGTTTCTGCCCCCTTGGGGGCAGATTGACCTAAAATCGGCCAATCTGTCCCCAAGGGGGGCAGAAATGGTCTAAATACAATTTGCCCCCCAGGGTGAGCGACCCTTGCCTGATGGGTCGCTCCCCATCTCTAAAAAAACAAAAAAACAAAAAAAAACAAAAAATTTTTTGTCCCCTGGCGCCTAGAGGTTTCTGCCCCCAGGGGGGGCAGAAATGGCCTAAAATAAATTTGCCCCCCAGGGAGCGACCCTTGCCTAAGGGGTCGCTCTCCTTGCGTGAAATTCACGCAAAGAAAAAACTCCCTGGTGTCTAGTGGTTTCTGCCCCTCTTGGGGGCAGATTGGCCTCATCAAAATAGGCCAATCTGCCCCCAAGGGGGGCAGAAATGGCCTAAATATAATTTTCCCCCAAGGGGAGCGACCCTTGCCTAAGGGGTCGCTCCCCACCTAAAAAAATAAAATGAAACATAAAAAAAAAAATTGGTCCCTGGTGCCAGAGGTTTCTGCCCCCCCGGGGGCAGATCGGCCTAATAATAGGCCGATCTGCCCCCAGGGGGAGCAGAAAGGCCTTCCCAAAAAAATGCCTTGCCCAAGAGGTCGCTCCCTTATGTAAATTTCAATTAAAAAAAAAAAAATCCCTGGTGTCTAGTGGGGTTTCAAAAGCCGGATTGCAAGCAATCCGGCTTTTGAAACCCTCGGAGAGACTTCAAAGGGAAGGAAATACTTTTCCTTCCCTTTGAAGCCCCTCCGGGCCTCCCCCAGTGATTGAAAGAGAAATGCTTTTGCATTTCTCTTTCAATCGCGCTGGAAGCAGAGCTTCCAGCGCGATGGGGAGGCCCCTGTGACAAATCAGCGCGCGCTTGCGCGCTGACGTCACAGGGGGGGGGGGTGGAAGGGGAAGGTGTTCCCCTTCCATCCCTGCCTTGGGGGGGAGGGGGGTGCATGGGGGGGCGCGCTAGCGCTCCCCCAAGTTCCCCTGTGCCTAGGACGAGATCATCTCGTCCAAGGCACCGAACCGGTTAACATCAGAGACACATTTGATAGAGACCAAACACAAAAGCATAGTTGTTGGACCTGTCAGCCTTAGGGTGGTCATCCCACAACTTTTGGCCTGACTCCGTCCTCTTTTCTTTGCTGATTTTAGGACTCAGTACACTTAAGCACTGCTAACCAGTACTACAGTGCATTTGCTCTTTCCCTTAAACATGTTAACATTAGTTCATCCCCAATTGGCATATTTGATTTACTTATAAGTCCCTAGTACAATGCACTACATGTGTTCAGGGCCTGTAACTTAAATGTTACTAGAGGGCCTGTATCACTGATTGTGCCTCCCACATAACCATGTCTCTGGCCTGCCATTGCAAGGCCTGTGTGTTCAGGTTCTCTGCACATCGACTTGGAATTTAAAGGTAATTGCGAATCCTTAAACTCACCTTTTTCTACATATGTAACCCCTGCCAAAGGCCCTAGGTAACCCCTAGGACAGGGTGCTATGTAGGTAAAAGGCAGGACATGTACATATGTGTTTTATATGTCCTGTTAGTGAAAAAATCCTAAATTAATTTTCCATCACTGTGAGGCCTGCTTCTTTCATAGACAAGTATTAGGACTGCCCTCATATACTTTTTCAGTGGGAGATTCTGATATGAAAGGGGTAACCATGTCATATTTAGTATGGCAAGAATGGTAATAGAAAATCCTGCTTACTGGTGAGGTTGAATTTTATATTACTATTTTAGAAATGGCACTTTTAGAAATGGGCATTTCTCAGCACCTAAAACCATCTGTGCTTTACAGCCTGTCTCCAATCAACGTCTGGTCTGTGGTGGTTGACAGCTCCTTTGTGCAATTCACCTAGACACCCACAAACACAGGACACTCAGTCACATCTACATTCATCTGCATACTGAGTGGGTCTTCCTGGGCTGGAAGGGTGGAGGGCCTGTCCCCACACAAAGGACTGATAAACCCCCACAAGGACCCTGGCAGGCAGGACTGGGCTGAAAGGGGAACTTGAGCACTTTAAAACCACTCTTTGAAGTCTCCCCCACTTCAAAGGTATTTTTGAGTACATAAACTTGGTTTCTGCACTCACTCTTTTAAGTCTCCCCCACATCAAAGGCATTTTTGGGTACATAAACTGGGTCTCTGACCCCACCAACTCAGAGACTCCTGGACCTATATCTGCACCCTGTCAGAGGAGCTGCCTAGGCTGCTCAAAGGACTCATATGGACTGCTTTCCTGAGAATGACTGTTGCCCTGCTGCACTGCAGACCTCTGATTTAGCTGGAAGGACTTTGCCTCCTCCTCAAGTGCTCTCCAAGGGCTTGGATTGAGCTTTCCTCCTGTTTCTGAAGTCTGAGGTCCAACAAAGACTTTACCTCTTCAAGGAACTCCTTGTGCATCGAAAATTGACACAATGCCTGCATTGCGGCTGAGAAATCACCATACAGACGACCGGAACAATGCAGCACCAACGTCCCTACTAGAAATTTGATGCAGCTCCTGCCTTGCGATGGAAAATTTGATGCATCACTTACCGGATCGATGCAGCGCCTGCTTATTCGTCCAGTGCAACAAGGATTTTCAACTCATCATCCCGGGGTGTCAAAATATCCCCTAATTGCAGTGGAACCAAGACTGCACGCCAAAAAAACGATGCAAACCATTTTCAGCATGGAAAGAAATGATGCTTCGTCTGTGCCACATTGAAAAATCTGGTGCAACACCTTATTTTTCCACGCATCTTCTCCTCTGCGGCCTCCGTGTGCCATTATTTTTCACTCATTCCAGACACTGCATGTAACAATGATAGAACTGCTTATTTCTAAGGATTGAGACTCTTTTACACATTTTGAAAGTGATATTTCAACTTGTGCTTGTTGGATTTTTGTCATTTTGGCCTTATTTGATTCAGATAAGTATTATCTATTTTCCTAAATGTGTGGTATATGTTTGTGGTGTTTTCACTGTGCTACTGTATGATTTATCGCACAAACACTTCACACATTGCCTTCTAGGTTAAGCCTCACTGCTCAGTGCCAAGCTACCAGAGGGTGGGCACAGGATAACTTGAATTGTGTTGTGACTTACCCTTACTAGGATTGTGGTCCCTACTTGGACAAAGGTATATACGTCTGCCAATTAGAGACTATTTTTAACAATAGTCAATTTAGCCGATAAATGTTTGAGAGATAAGGCAACATTGTCTGGGCATGTAATAAATAAACGTAGTCCCAAGTTAACTTCCCATATAGCAGTACACTTGGGAACAGGAGGTTTAGCAAAATGTACTCCCTTTAACATGTGACAAACCAACAGGTGTTCACAGATAGGTCTTCCATCCACTCTGAAATGTTCTGCAGATATTTATGATCTGTAAATGTTAATGGTCTGATAAGCTTTCCCTGGAAATACCCAGGAAGCTAGAAAATTCACTAATAGGGTTACATGTGCTGAAATGAGATCTGAATCCATGTCCAAACACCAGCTACACCCGAGCAACCAGGCTGAACTGTAAACTTTTGATGTGCCCAGTGCCCAGGATTGTTGAATAAATTGGACAGCCTCCTCCAAATTTCCTGTGGTTCCCCAGGACACCCCAAAATGCTCTATGCTATGAGGTAAAATGAGCCCTGTAGAATGAGATTGGGATGAAGACCCTAAGGATTGAGGAGCAAATTTGGAAATTGAGGAATTCGCACTGGAAGGTCTGGTGACAGTTCCAATAATGTTGGGTACCACGGTTGGGATTGCCAATATGGGGTTATTGGAACAAGAGATGATTGTTGTTTGCAGGCTTGAGCAAGGACTCAGGCAATGAATAGGAATAGGGGGAAGGCATAAAGGAGGGGCTGATGCCAAGACTAAAGGGAGGCATCTGTAGCAAGAGCTAGAGGATCTGGTTTCCAAACAGAAAAACAGAAGGAAGTTGAGAATTGGTATGAGAAGTAAAGAGTTCTATTGACATGGCTCCCAAGGTCGAAGAAAGATGATTGATTACTGAAGGATGAAGTCTCCAGTTGCTTAAATCGCAAAGATGTCTGAAATACTAGTCGGCCACTGTGTTCAATTTGCATGGAAGATACTCTGCTTTGATGCAGATGCTCCCTTAAAGGCAAAATTCCCAAAGACTCTTGCCGAGAATTGCCTGAGGTTTTGACCTTGTACCTCTAAGACTGCTTATGTACCTGACCACTGACAGATTGTCCTCGTGTAAAAGTACTGTGCATTCTAATATGTCTTTTATAAATGACTCAATGGCAAAGTAACCTGCAAGCATCTCTAAACAACTGATGTGCAGTGAATACTCCTGAAGAGACCACGTACCTCCAGTCGAGAGTTGACCACATCTTGCGCCACAATCTGTCCAACTTGCATCTGATTCTAACACAAGATCTGGTGCGGCAGAGAAAATTGTCCTCCCGTTCCAAGCATCTAAATGACTTAGCCACCAGAGGAGTTCTTGCCTGGATTCTGAATCCAAACTTACTGGATCCAAATAGGCCAACCCTTTGAGCGGATGTCTAATCTTCAATATTTACAGGCCTCTGTAATGAAGAGGGCTTGGAAAAATGGCTTGAATTAAGGAAGCTAGAAGGCCTACCAGATTAGCTAATGATCTGAAGGAACAAAGAGGAAAAGGAAAGGCGTGTCAAGTCTCCTTCTTTATTAAATCCACTTTCTTTTTTTAGAAAATTGGAGCATTGACCGAGAAATGTCTATGACGAAACCTAAAAATTCTAGATGTTGGGATGGGACCGGGGAGACCTTTGAACATTTATTAGGAATACTAGTATTGATGAAAGATCTTGACATAGATTTAGATTGGCTAGAAGGCAAGACTGGTCTTGTATCATACTTAAGAAATTATCAAGGTAAACAATGGGTCTGAAACCTTGACTTCTGAGGAAGAATACCACCAGTTTGTTTCAGAATCTTGGTGAAACACCAAGGGGCAGAGCAGAGATTGAAAGGAGGAGTTTTGTAAGGGAAAAAGGATTGACCCCCCTGAAATTAAAGACATTTCTTGTAGGAAGGATGAACAGGAACTGTCAAGTAAATGTCTTGAAGATCCAGTCGTACCAACCAAGCATCATGATACAGAAGGTCTCTGAGATGAAAAGATGAAGAATGGCTTCTATTTTGAAATGATGGTAGACCACAAAGTTGTGGAATAGTTTTAGGTTGTTGAGTGGAAGATGCTTCTTATTCATTTTGAGAACGAGAAAAATGGTGCTGATGAAATCAGATGGGTCAAAAGTAATCTGTTCTATAGCCTGTTTTGAAAAAAGGTGTTGCACTTCCTTTTGAAAAAGGCAGAACTATTCCTGTGAGAACTGTAGAGTTTCGGGTAGACGACTCTGTATTGAAATATGGTATAGCTCTATACAATAACCCTGAATATTTGGAATCACCCAAGGATCTGACGTTAAAGACAACCAAGCATCCAGACAATACGCCACACTGCCTCTTACAGGAGAAAGGCCAAAATTGGAAGTTCTTACCTGAGGATCGGTCTCCTTTCGCCCTGTATCCCCGGTACGGAATCCACAGTGTTAATACTCATGATACTAGTCTTTTTGGGAGCCTTGGTTGTAGAAGCCTCTGAGGGGAAGACCCCTTGAGGAGTAACAGCCAGCAAAGTGACCCTTTCCTTTGCCAGTCCTGCCAAAAACCTGAGAACAGAATTTTTTTTTCATTGAAAACTGTCTTTGTATATGGCTGCAAAAGTGGAGACATATTTGTCCATTTATTTTATAAAAGAGTCTTCAAACAAGAGGCCATTAGCCTGAGCTCCCTACTCCTTAGTTGCCAGGCTACTGAGCTTCGGGTCTATTTTTAATAAAAGGGTCGTACTCCTTTCTCACAACATGTAGGCATTTGTATTGCCCAACATACAAATTGCATGTTGTGCCCAATTAGAACAGGTTTCAGGGTCTACTTGTTCCACTTACATCTTTCCCTTCTCGGCCAAATCTAATATCCTGGTCAATGGACCCACCAAGTTCAAAATTCTATCCTGGCAGTTAAACCAGGCTCTATCTACTCCTTTTTTGAGGGCCTTCCAAAAATTTGTAAACAACAGTAACATGTTTGGATCAAATCAAATTAAAATCAGCTTCATTCGATTTTTTGTTAAAATCATAAAAGCACACGATGAAAGACTGAAAGAAATAGTTAAGAAAAAAAAGACTGATAAAAGACTGTAATAAATAGTTAAGAAAAAAAATACCAATTCATTTACTACTAGAATATAAGCTAACTCCCACTCTCCTAAAAACGTATCATCTTTCTATGCCTTAAAATGGCCCATAAAAACTTAGACATACCATTACAAATATAACTAGCTGGCAAAGATTTTAAAAATACATAGGATGGGCGACATTGTACAAAATCCATGGATCTCAACAATGGTAGCAGCAGTGACTTTCTTTGTGTCTTACAAAAGTTAATGTTTGGATCAATCATGGGGGTATCAGCCACCTTATTATGAAGGGACAGACGAGGACACTCTGATTTTAATTTATTTCTGGAGGACTAGGGAGTGTCTTAAATAACATGAAAGATAATCTGACACATGAACAGAAGGGAGCCATTTGGAAGAATGTGATTGATGGATTAACGTGGAGTCAAACATGGGTTCCCCTAAAAGATCTACCAAATCATAGGACACCAAATCTGAAGGCAAAATTTTGCTCCTTTTTTCCAGAGGCCCATTATCAGAGGTATTGTTGATGTTACAGTTATCCGTGTCATCATTCAAGATGTCATCATTGTCCAAAGGTGGCTTCTCCGCTAAGGCGGAGGAGCATCGCCCCACTGTTATATGGAGTGGATGAAAGGGAAAAATTAAATGATATTAATGTAACATTATTATCACTTCATTTTTCCTCGGGGAGCCAGGTTAGGACTGGGTGGGGCTGGGTTGGGATGGAGGAGGAGGAGGAGGGCTGGAGGCAAAGTGGTGAGTGCACATAAGTGCACATGATGCTTTGGCCAGCGGTGTTTGGCCGGACAAACAATCATGCAGACTTTGCATTTCTCCACCCGGCTGTATTGAACAGCCGGGAGGAGAAAGTGCACGGGCCCTGCTCCCTGTCTGAGCACCGAAGCAGGGCACTCATACCCATCATGATGCTGCTATCATGCTGTTAACAGAAGCGTCATGATTAGAGGAGAGTCTGGAAGCCTTGTGCTTCCGGGAGTTTGAGGAGGAAGGAGAGACGGAACTGTCTCTCCCAACATAAAGTATGTTTTTCAAATGTTTTTTTTTTTTTAATACCCACCCCCCAACTTCGTTGACAAGTCGCCGCCACTGTTATTATCAATGTGAGTGTCTTGTATGTTAGTAATGTTAAGAGGGGAGGAAGGTGCCACGACAATCCAGCCTCTTGTTGGGAGGACCAATTTTGATGGAAACACCTTTTAAAAGCATACCATGAGATGCCGCAAATTTCTTTCCTTTTTTTGAAGACATTTTATTAGGGATTAGTAACATTTTTTAAATAGAAGCCTTCCAATTTTTTGAAATGTCTAACATGGACACAGACACTGCATGTTGAACAGAATCCTTAATGAAGAATTTCAAATTTTCCTGCATGGCTTGGGCTTCTTCATCCTCAGACATTATATAAATATATGAGTAGTAACAGAAACTCAAGAAAATGTACATTTATAAAAATGTATACAAAATAGGTTAAAGCACTAAGCAAAAACCAAGAAGTATCCGATTGAAACCTAGCTTCAGGCATTTGAAAACTAAAACAGGAGGGCCTACAGGGGAATAGGTGTGTCAATGTGTGGGCTGAATTGGAAGCCTCACCGATACTGAGACATGAAGTAGCACGGAGCGAATGCTCCAAACTTATCAGCTTGAGGAAAATGTTCTGACAGAAGTGATGAATCAGAGACTATCTCTAAAACGTCTGCGCTCCCAACGGCAAACAATATGGTGGTCATTTTGAACCTGGCGGTAAAGACTGCACTGCCGGCGGTCACGGTAAATACCACCAACAGGCTGGCCGTGCAGACGACCACATAATGAAGCACTTGAGAAACAGCCAACAGCCCAGCCACTCACCGAAATTTCGGGTACACCGCCAACGACGGCAGAGGCCATCTTCGGTCGGTGGGAATGCCGTACACGGCCACCATATTATGAACCACCACTCCGCCTTCAGTTCCGGGACGGGAACTACTGCCATGCAAAGCCTGGAGGAAACGACCCCTATAAAGGGAAACATTCACCGGAGGCCCACAGAACACGCCAACGCCGACATGGAGCGAAAGTTCGAAATAATGCCAGTGCTTCTCCTTGCCATATTTTTCCCGGACCGTGGCAACGACGGTAAGTAGAACACATGGGAGAAAAGGGCACAGTTACACACCCACCCACACCGCAACGTACTCCCACCACCTCCCACTGCCCCAAGCCACACATATCCTACCACATTGTTCTTACCAGACACATGCAAACATATATCAGAACCAGTGCACACACCTGTGTACACCACTCCCCCACAGTGAAACACTGCACAACAGGACAATATTGCACGAACAGGTCTGCTGGGCACTAAAATTTATTGTATAGAAACAAAAATATCTGTCCAAACAAGGCCATAGGCCAGTCCAAATTCAAGTCCCGAAACCACAAATATAAGCCACACATGACTCCTATGATGGAAAAACCCTCAACTGAGAAAGGGGCATCAATGGGGCAGCCAGGCACCTCAGGGATCAGGGGCAGAGGGTGGTGGGGGGGGGACTCAGGTTTGTAATGGGGGGCCTTGGGCGTAGGTTCTAGAGGTGGAGAGGGTTTGGGCTTGCCCTTGGAAGGAGGTGTAGTAGGCTTGGACCAGGGGATGGCAGAGGGACCAGGGGCAAACACGGGGCTTCTTCGACCCTCGGGAAGGAGAACAGGAATGGGAAGGGCAGACTGGGGAGGACTTTGAAGAGAAAGGAGTAGACTTGGTGAGGCCAAGGGAAAGTTTAGGGATAAGACAGGGTGGGCCAGTGGGTTCAAACAGATCAACACGGGAGGGGAAAAGCTTTCTAGGTGCAGCAGGAGGGTTTTGGAGGCAGGTTTGGGAGTGGAGGTAGAGGGAGTAATGGTACAAGGTGTAGATGTGCTCGACGTATATTGCAGGTGCCTGTTTAGTATGCTTATGTGTGGTGGATGTATGTTGAGTGGATGAGTGTGAG
This sequence comes from Pleurodeles waltl, assembly GCF_031143425.1. Classification (NCBI taxonomy): domain Eukaryota; kingdom Metazoa; phylum Chordata; class Amphibia; order Caudata; family Salamandridae; genus Pleurodeles; species Pleurodeles waltl. The sequence continues at coordinate 501,123,373 of NC_090445.1, forward strand.
CATTTGTGTGTTTTGGAAGGAGGATGGATGGACATAGTGGGGGAGGTGGATGTTGGTGTGTCTGCTTTGGTATGTTGGGTGTGTGCCTGCATGTGGTGGGACATGTGGTGCTTGTGTATCTCTGTGTGCTTCATGTGTGTTGATTTGGGTGCATGGCTGTCTGTATGTGTCCTTGGGGTGGGTGAAGGGAGTGGGGTGCTGGAAGGAGTAGAGTTGGTGGGAGGGGGGATGGAGAGACCAGGGACACTGGCTGCAGTCAAAGAGGAGGCCAGAGCCTGAAAAGATCTCTGTAGGCCAGACTTTGCACTGTGAATGCCTTCCAGGAATGCATTGCATTGCTGCATCTGGGATGCCACCCCCTGACTGGCATTCACAATGGCTGCCTGCCCTACAGAGATGGTTCTCAGGAGGTCATTAGCCTCCTCAGTGGGGGCAGCAGGGATGATTGGGGCAGGAGAAGAGGTGCCAGGGGGAAGGAGACACCCACCCTCCTGGGTGAGCGGGCAACTCGGTGGGGAGCAACTGGGAGGGCAGTGATGGTATGAGGGGGTGGCAGAAGATGGCAAAGAATGGGTGGGCCCTGTAGGGTCCGCCACCACCAGGTAGCTGCCATCGGAGGAAGTGTCGGAGTCACTACCTTCAGTGGTAGTCACCTCCCACGTGGTACTCCCCTCACCCTCCAACCCACTGGTCCCCTTGGCGTCGGTGGATTCTGCCTCCTGGGTACCGTGGGCTGCAGCATCTCACTCGCCAGTGCCTCAGCTCCCTCGCCAGATGATGCTAAAGCACACAAGGACACAGGAGCACAGGGGGGCAAAAGAAGAAAAAAGTATGTCAATTCCATGAAAAATATTCATGTTGGAGCACATAGACTCCCACATATCACAGGCACCAACACTCAGCAGACACAATATGTGATATGAATGTGCCCCTGACTGATAGGCATGATCCCATGCTACACTACATTACCATCTTGACCCTCTATTCTGCTACACTTTGCAATGGGAAATAATGAGAGACGATGCCAAGACAACAAATCTGCAAATCCATGAGGCCACATTAAACCAATAGCCCAAACAGGGGACCCCTCACTGGCCTACATTCCCAGACATATCTACCTAAGGACACTATCCCATGGACGTAGAGGGGGCAGAACTGCAAGGACACACCTGTCTATGGGCCTGGCACTACAATGCATGCACCCCATTGCACCTAACTACACTCATCATAGTAGCATCACAACAGTGTTGGTACTCACCCCCTTGTGGCTGCTGTGCTGCCTTCAGGCGCCCATTCAAATCTGGATAGGCCACCGCCAGTATGCGGGCCATTGGGGGGGTCAGCGTCCGACGGGCACCTCTCCCACGTTGGGAGGCCGTCCCCAGCTGGGCCTTTCAGGTCTTCCGGGCACGGCAGGTTCTCCCACCGTTTCCTGCAGTGGGTGCTCCACCAGTTGTAGACCCCCCAGGGTCCGCGCTTCCTTTGTGATGGCTTGCCACAGTCCCCTGTTTTGATGGGCGCTGACCTGCATGGGACACACAGAGAAAAGAAATAGATGTCAGTGTGGGTGCCCCATACACAAATGCCATGCCAGTCCGACCTGACATAATCCATGGAGACATACATAAAGATAATAGCCAAGCCCAAAACTGCCAGACACACAATGGATACGCATTCCCACAGCCAACAAAAGCACCTACAAACATTCACCACTTTCACACACATTCAAGGAGGACAAATAGTAACTCACATGTTCCTCTGGTCGCCTATACAGCTTTGCATACAGGGGTAGGACCCCATCCACCAGCTTCTCTAGCTCCTCTGTGATGAAGGCCAGGGTCCATTCCCCTGTAGCACATGGCATCTCAAGGACCCGAGTCAGGACACAGCAGCCCATGCAGTGGATTTCTTTCCTACTCAAGGTGCAGGAGTCAATTAGCAAGGGCATGGCAAAATGGTGGTATATACTGCGGCGGTGTGCACTGTCTCTGCCGGAGGTGATCATAATTGGCCATGCTTCGCCATTGACAACAATGTTGTCCAATAATCAAGTGCACAGCGGTGAACACCACCTACTGCCATAACAACAAACACCAGCGGAATGAGGTTACTTCCTACAACACTCTACCTGTAGGGCAGGGGGCTGCCATTTTGCATCCACCATGCCTTCATAGTCTTGCCGGGGTCCTGGTCCATGGCTCCATTCCATCTCCCCTTCGCTGAGTACTGTTGATGAATGGTCTTGCTCATGGAATCATGTTGGGAATTGTGCCTACACTGTGATGCAATAAAATATACACACTTCACCACACATTGCCCTGACAGGATTAAAACGTTCTTTGTGTCTGTGTGAGGGACAATTGTGTCACATGTACAACATGAATTGTGGAACCTTGTTATTGAAGTGTATGCCCAAACTCAATGTTGTCTCTCTTCCTCCCCCCCAGGTACAGACCCATGTGCCGAGGGAGGGACCCATCTGTTTACAGACCCTGGTAGATATGGTCACCATGGAGGGACGTCCCATCATCATCACTTACCTCCTGAATCAAGCCACAATCCTGGAGCTCTGTGCACAAATGAAGCCTGTTTTGATGCCAGCGAATAGGAATCCCCATGACATACCTACTGTGCAGGTACTATCTGTGTTACATTTTGTAGCCACAGGCTCATTCCAAGTGACAGTGGGCATGGCAGCCAGTGTTTCTCAGCCAACGTTTAGCCACATCCTGTCCAATTTTTTTAATGCATTTGTGCAACACCTGCAAAGTTTTGTCCAGTTCCCTCAAAGGGCTGATCTCACCACCATCAAATCAGGATTCTATGCTTTTGCAAATATCCCCCATGTGATAGGTGCCATTGATGGTACCCAAATAGCCCCCAAGAGTAAATGAAGAGGTGTTCAGAAATCGTAAGAACTTTCACTCCATGAATGTCCAATTGGTGTGTTCTGCTGATCAGTACATTTCTCATGTCAATGCAAGGTTCCCAGGATCAGTCCATGATTCCTATGTCCTGAGAAACAGCAGTGTGCCACACATGATAGGACAACTACAAAGGGACAGAGCTTGGCTCATAGGTGAGTGTGTTTGCAAGTAGTAAGTGTTTGTATTAATGCTCTTCTTTCACCCACTATTCCAGGGGATTCTGGCAACCCAAACATGCAATTGCTCCTGATACCTGTGAGGAATCCCTGGAAAGATGATGAACTCCATTATAATGAAGCACATGGTCACATTAGGAGGGTGATAGAGTGGACCATAGGACTCCTGAAGGCAAGATTTTGTTGCCTGCATCTCTCTGGAGAATCCCTATGCTATAGCCCTGACAAGGTGTGTCAGGTAGTGGTGGCCTGCTGCATGCTACACAACGTGGCTGTGAGGAAAGCCATCCCACTTCTGGAAGAGGAGGATGCTGTCCAACCACGCCTGCCACCTCAGAGGATGGATGTGAGTGATGAAGAAGAAGAGGGGAAAGATATCAACTCCAGAACCTAGCTAATCTGGCTATAGTTTCAGGGCCTTTAAGGTATATTTCCTAGTCTGCAAATGGGATTCCTGCATTGTTTCTGGGAGACTTATGTACTTAGTGCTGTGGTGTCCCTTACCAGTGATGTTGCAACTTTATGAATGAAGAAATAGATGTGTGTTATAGCAATGGAATGTACAGTCTGACATACTTCAAAACTGTTAGACCCACTCCAGCAATTAAAGCGGCATTATGATGGAAACTGGCTAATACATATGCATTAACATTTGCTTGCTGACATTAAATGAGGCCAGACATTTTGTGTGTACAAGTATATATATTTGAAGATAAAACATACATGATTGATGGGACAGTGGAAGGGAGTGGGCACCTGGTGAACAATATCATCAGGTACATTTCCACAGCTGTTGGTAGCACAGGGGCAAAGTCAATGGGGCCATTGGAAGATGGTGAAATGGCAGCGGCATGTCAAAAAAGTAGCTCAGTGGCACACCAGGGAGACAGTTCAGGGCAGAGTCAATTCCTGGCGGTGGGCCTGGCCTTGGCTGGTGTTTACTGGGATGTCTGGGTCTAAGGCCATGTTTGGGCGGGGGTACCTGGGCGGCAGGGGAGGGGGCGCTGGTGTCCTGTGAGTCATATCACAGTGCCATCACTCCAATAGCTGCTGCAGATGTTGATGGCAGGGCAGTGTCTTGGCTAGTGGAAGGGGCCTGCAGGTGGGTGGAGGACTCAGGCTAAATGTTATTCTGGTGCTGCAGCACCCCTGCAATGGAGGCCATGGTGGCATTGAGCTGTTTCCATTGCTCCATGTCCTCCTGGTGGCATGCTACCTGCAGACTCTGATTCTGTGTCAATGTGGCCAGGATCTGGCCCATCCTGTCCTGGGAATGGTGGTATGCACCCAGGACCTCAGCAATGACCTCCTGGGGAGCAGCATCCTTCCTTGAACCACCCACCTGGGCCTCTGATACCCTCCCACTGGCCCATCCCCCTGTGCCTGTGTACCCTGCACAGGTCTGGCAATCTCACTTGCACTGGGCCCTTCATCATCCTGCCTGGTGGAGGGTAGAGACTCTGGCCTCTGTACATGTGGGCAGCCTCTTTGTAGCTTGGAGACACTGGTGTAGGGGCGTTGGGCCAGAGCTGGTGGCTGAGTGGTAGGGATGTCAGTGGTGTCCTGGTTGGGGCTTCTGGAAAATGACTGTCTAGGACTGTGGGATGGGCCAGGGATTTCCTCTGTGTCCAGACATCCCTCTGCACTCTCCTGAGTGGGGCCTTCATCATAAGGCGGAGGACAGACACTCCTTGACGTCTCCGTCCGAGGGGCATGGGTGGTGGTACCTGTGTGTGAATGAATAGAGATGTGGGTGTCCTGCACTTTCTTGTCCCTTGCAGCACTGGTCAGCAGTAACTGGTGGTTACATTCCCATGTAGGCGCATACAGGGTCCCTTTGTGTTCTTTTTGATGCATTTAGTGAGTGGGTGGTAGTGCATTCTGGATGTTATAGTGCTCCTGATATTACATGCATGGGTTGGTGACTGTGCACAGGGGGCTGGATAGTGACTTGTATGGGGGGTTGTGGGCATGCTAGAAACATGGAAAGGAGTGTCTGGGTGTTGTGGGCTGGGTAGGGGATGGGGGCATGGTGGTAATGAGAAGGATAGGGTAATACATGTATTACAGGTGTGGTGATCGTCAGGGTATCGTCGTTGACTTACCCGAGTCCAGTCCTCCAGGGAGTCCAGTGAGGCCCTCTGGGTGCAGGATAGCCAAGACATTCTCCTCCCAGTCGGTATATTCGGGGGCGGAGGTTAGGGCCCATCGCCAGTCTTCTGTACCACAATGATGTGTCATGATGCCATGAAGCACACATTCCCCCACAGGTCATTCCATCTCTTTCTGATGTCATCTCTTGTCAGTGGATGGGTTCCCACTGCATTGACCTTGTTGATGATCCTCTGCCATAGCTCCATCTTCCTGGCCAAGGGCGTCTGCTGCACCTGTGCCCCGAATAGCTGTGGCTCGACTCTCTTCCGAATAGCTCTTCCACCATGGTCCTCAGTTCCCGGTCGGTGAAGCTGGGGTGCTTAGGGGGTGCCATGGTGTGTATTGTGGGTGGTATGTTGTAGGTGAGTTTGGTGACGGTGCTGTTGTGTGGTTCGGAGTGTGGTTTGTGATTGTGAGTGTGCAGTGTTTGTATTTTAATGGTGATTTTGTGTGTGTAAACTGTGTGATGGTTTGTTCAGTTTATGCATGTTGTGGTGTCAATATATGTCATGCTATTGGCATTGAAGAGGACTGTGGGGTGTGTATGTGTGTGTTTTATAGTGGTGTGAATGTGTGTCAGGTGTGTGTTTTTAAAATCGGCCAATGTGTGCATTTGTTGTTGGTGGTTCCCATTTTTGACGGTCGGTACTGCCAAAGGTTGTTCTGCTTTCATTGTCCGTCGAGCTGATTTGTGCATCATTATTTGGTGGGAGGGAGGTTTGCATGCGTATGCAGTGGCAGGGCGAGATGTCCTGTGTTTTCCCCGTCGTTGGCCCTGGCGGTGGGTGGAGGTTGAAATTTTTTGGCCAATTTTCATTTTTGCCATCTTTATACGGTGGTATGCCATCCACAGCCACTGGCGGTCTTTTGTTGGCCGTCAGCATGGCAGTCAGCAGTGTTTACCGCCAAGTTCATAATGAGGACCCATGTGTTGTAATGCAACTTCCCTCAAAGAGGAAAAGAGCGGTAATGAAAGAAGCACTTATGTCTCTGCTGGGACATAAAACCAAACATTCCAAATGAGGGCCGATCACGCACGAGTCACAACAGAATGTTTTTAACAATAAAAAATGTATAATATGATTCACCATAGTAAATAAAAGTAAACTTTCATAAAAGAGAAGAGCGAAATATTTATCTTGACTGCAGGGAGCAAGAAAAGAGGGCTTGTTGCTCTCAGTCAAGATAGTTATTGTTGTTCTCAATATATAATTGGTTATTCTATTGTGATGCAACATAATAGTTCTTTCCCAGGGTTTTCTGGGTACTTAAGTTTTTTCTTGGCTGCTGTGTTTATTAAAGCAAGAATGGAAAGCATAATATGAGCCTCCAAGTCTTGTCATAAAATTCTCAGTTGCTTTTCATGCTTTATAAACAAATAACCCTTCCTCTCTTTTATCCTGGCAGTGGCCCCATGCACTCCCTTTTCTTATAAAAGCCTCCTGTATCTCTCATTCCACAAATTAAGGGATTTCTTTCACTGCAAACCATTTCACGCCTTCCACATGCTACAGCATGTACTGCCTTGACTAAATAAGCCACATATCTCCCAGACAGTGCTGGGGGTGATTTACAAAGGGACCTCTTTCATTTGGGTATAACAAAAAATGAGAAACAGCATAAAAGAGAATTCTCCAGTTGGGGTTTGAACCCTTGTCAGACACAATAGTATGCATGCAATTAACCACCATACCAAGCCTACTATTGACAATTGATTTTGGCTACATGATAATGTGTTCTTGCTTTCCTTTCCATGGTGATTTTATGTTACATGTCACAAATTCATATAGCATATCAATTCAATGTGATTTGAGAACATCACTACCGAACAAGTCGAAAATTTCCACAAAATATATCAACCACAGCCAACACATGTTTCGAGTCACAAACACTTCTTCAGGGCTTTCACTGCCTAGTAAGGTGTCCTATTTTCAAAGTAAGTCAAATAGAAAAGACAGAATTTTTTCGTTGATGCCAAGTATTGGTGAAACTATATAGTCCACTAGAAATCTTCACAATAGTCGGTAGTAAATAGTGAAATCATGATTAAATATCTAGTTTATACAGAGACAAATAGCTAGCATATGAATGATATTAAACAGTCTGTATAGGCCACATTTGACAGAAAGCAGAAGAGTGGATACCTGCCAAATGCATTGCCTATTTGACCCAACCTGATAGGGTAGAAGAAGAACCTGCCTTGTGAAGGAACCTAGATGATATGAGGAGTTGTGAAAAGGACATTCTCAAATCTTTGATGTTTTCTAAATATACTCTCTTGGACAATTACCCACAAAAAGATGAGGCTGGACAGTGAAATATGGATAGAAAATAGAAAAAATTGCTTTAGTTCTTCTGCAAAAATGAAAATATGCCACAGATGGGCTACACTGAGTAGTAAAGACATCCAAAGTTTTAACTTAAAAAAGATATTTCAACAAGACCAGACAAAGACTAGCAGTCAGTTTTGCAGAAAGGATTTTAAGAGAGAGATGCAGTATTTTCTGCCCATCTCGAAAACAAATTGAGAATAAAATTAACATTGTGCATATGATTATATTTATTTTGGGAAGGAGGATTAGAACATTTTACTCCCTTCAACAGTCAGCATAACAAAATATGTTCTGCTGAAATTGCTGATTTTATTAGTTCTGCTAGTGTTACTGATTTACCTTCTCTTGAGCAAGCAAACCAGCCACAAGTGCAAGAAAGTAAATAGAGAGCTGAACTGCTTTATGTTTGTAATGTGGCACTGTTCTGCTTTCTTCCATTCACATATCGCTGCAATTTGTCTTGCTGCAATATGTTGTGTGTCCTTTTTGAAAATCTGCCCTATATTTTGACATGTTCTTTTAAATACCATGCACCATGCTCTATGGGCAGAAAGTCCTACATAGTGGTGACATTTTAATATTTTAAAGGAAAGCTATGACAGTGAAAATGGGTTAATTTGATAGGTTGAATTTCAATATTTAAACTCCTACATGGTATAATGGTTAGTCTGAATTCATGTTTTACACCATTAGTTTAGTGTATTACAGACCAATAGTGAAATTTATCTTGAATGTCCCGGGTTTATATACTAGCGGCTTAGAGGTAAGGTTAAACATGCCACTTAGGAGTATGCCAATTTCATCATGTTGAAAGGAAGAACACAGGCACTGCACCCCTAGCTACCAGCTGTAATATATGCAGACTTCTACAGCCAGTAAAAACAGATGTGGCAAGAATCTGGTTTAAATAAAGCAAAAGGTGTTCATTCCTTGAAGTTAAATCACGCATTTTATTTTTTTACCGATTTCTTTATGTAGGAGGCTCGCCTGGTTTTTACACCTTATACCAGGTCAAGTTATTCCTTATTAATGAAATGTAGACAGTGTCTAGAAGCTAGGCTCTTTAGGAGTAGTGTGGATGAGCAGCCAAGTCCTAACTAGGAGACATGCAAAGCTCATGCAGTACTACTGTAGTCACACAGTACTCACACACATGAAAGAAAATACTCAGTGTTACAAACAAAAAGGTACTTTGTTTTGGTGACACAATGCCAAAAATACCGTAGAGACTAAACTTCCTTAGGAGGTAAGCAATACACAAGTTATATACACTAGTATACAGAATTAGCTGTAAAACCAGTTAGAAAACAGTGCAAATAGTGAAAATTGTATTAGTTAGAAATGGGACTTGGGGGAACACAAACCTATACTAAGAAAGTGGAATGCGAAAGTCGGTTTCCCACCTCGGCACGGGTAGTGTGTAGAGGGGTGCTGGGAGTATTAGAAAACATAAAAGTTAAGTAATAGAACCCACCCCAGAGCCAAGGAAAGCAGGAGTAAATCACAGTAACTTTCCTAGAACACACAAGAACACGAGAAATAAGATTATGCAAGAACCAGAAGAGACTGCAAGAAACTGCAAGCCACCAACAATGGATTCCTGGACCTGAAGGCCTGTGGAAGAAGGGGACCAAGTCCAAGAAGCGCTGAAGAGTCGAGGGAGAACAGGACCCATGCTAACCCGGATGAAGGTGCAAAAGGAGAACCACAAGTGAAGAACAAGTCAGTACTGCACCCAAGAAGACAGATGCGGGTTCCTGGTTGGTGCAGAAGATGCCCCACGCTGGATGGATAGTTGCAGTCTGGTTTGCATCACTGGATTCCACCAACAAGCCTTGGCACAAGCAAAGCTCACAGTTAGTGGACTATGGCTCTGCATGGGATCAGGAGAGACCTGGTGGACTCTAACCAGGTGGGGAAGTCAGAGGGGTCTCTCAGCAACTCAGAGAGCCCTCAGAAGACCAGGCAGTGTGCACAGGAGTCCCACAGCATGGGGGCAAAGAAGGTGCAAAAGGAGGCCCATGCAGCACTACACAAAGGGATCTCATGCCACCGGAGAACCACGCAGGATGCTATGCATTGCAGGCAGGAGTGCTGGGGGTGGGAGCTGCACAGTCCACAAAGACATTCGTGGAAAGATGCCAACAAGTCTTGGCAACTGCAAAAACGTGGTGCACAGGGGTACTGTCTTACCTCCACCAAAGTTGGACAGTAGGATGTAAGGACCAATGGGACCACTTCAGTCCACCACCCGTGATGCTGGATACATACACTTCATTAGGAGAGGGAACCCAAGCCACCGGTCGGCACTGCAGAGAGGTGCCTGCGAAGCAGGGAAGTGACTTCTTCACTGCAAGGGAGATTCCTTCATTCTTCTGGTGCAGGCTGAAGACTGTCTGTCCTCTGAGGATGCACAAGTGAGAAACAGTTGCAGTTGCTGGCAGGAGCTGAAGATACAATGTTGCAGAAGTTGTCTTTGCTTCTTTGTTGCAGTTGTAGTGTTCCTGGAGGGTCCAGATGCAGTTTCTTAGGTAAGAAGGTGAAGTAAAGGATACAGAGGATGCCTGCTGGATTCTTGCAATCTGAATCTGAAGAACCACCCAAGAGAGAGACCCTAAATGGCTCTGAAATGGAGATTGGTCAGCTACACAGGTAAGCACCTATCAGGGGAGGGCTCTGACATCACCTGCTGACACTGGCCATTCAGGTGTTCGCAGAGTTCCCTGCCACATTGAAATCAAGGTGGCAGAACCCAGGGACCCACTGGAGGAGCTCTGATCATCACCGCTGGGGCGGTGATGGACAGGGAAGTGGTCACTCCCCTTTTCTTTGTCCAGTTTCACAACAGAGCAGGGACTGGGGTCTCTGAACTGGTTTAGACTGGATTATGCAAGGTGGGCACCATCTGTGCCCTTCAAAGCATTTCCAGAGGCTCTGGGAGGCTACCCCTCCCATGCCTGTAACACCAATTTCCAAAAAAAGGGGGTGTATCATCCTTCTCCCAAAGGAAATCCTTTGTGCTGCCTTCCTGGGCTTGATCTGCTCAAGCAACAGGGGGGCTGAAACCTGTTTTTGAGGTGGCAACCTCTGGGGCTGCCTGGAAAACCTCAGAAGGCTGCAATGGTAGTACTGGGGGTCCTCTAAGGTGCCCCCAGAGTGCATGGAATCATACAAGCAATGCTCGCAAAAGCCTTGGGGTATGATTCCAACATCTTTGATACCAAACTTGGCCATATTCGGATTTACCATTGTGAAGCTGTACATAGGTGGTGACCTATGTCCAGTGCACGCGTAAAATGGTGTACCCGCACTCATGAAGTCTGGGAAATTGGTCCTGGAGGTCATGGGGGCACCTCCACTAGTGTAGGGATGCCCTCACACACAGTTACTCTGCACCCAGCCTTCAGGGTTGGAAGGCGTTAAATATGGGTGACTTATAAGTGACCTGGTTCAGTGTAAATGACAGTGAAAGGGTGCATGCACCATTTCACACAGGCTGCAATGGCAGTCCTGTAGAAGCCTTTGCATGGGCTCCCTATGGGTGGCAAAAGCAATGCTACAGCCACAGGGATCCCCTGGAACCCCAATGCCCTGGGTACCTGGGTACCATATACTAGGGACTTATACAGGTGACCAGTGTGCCAATTGTGGGTGAACTACTGTGTTACCAAAATGCAGTGACAAAATTTAGAGGAGACACAGCATAAACACTGGGGCCCTGGTTAGCAGGATGCCAGTAAACACAGTTAAACACACTGACATCAGGCAGAAATTGGGGGGTAACATGCCACAAAAAGGGTACTTTCCTACACTTTAATTTTACTCACATACATTTTTCTGATTATTTATTTTCAGTTTTTCATTCCAGAAACTCCACTAAAATACCTGCCCTTTTGAATTGTTACGGGCATGTCATTTCCTGCAGTTTTGCACACATATACACAGAAATTAAGTGCTATTAGAAATTTCTGTACTGGTTGACTGGGGTATGAGCCCTGGTCAAGTAGCATCCACAATCCTAGTCAGGGTAAGGCACAACCAAACTTCAAATTAATCTGTGCTCAAATCCCTACTAGCTTAGCACAGAGCACTCAGGCTTAACTTACAGGTGATGTGTAATGTATCCGTGCAACACTTCAAACATTAAAAACACAAAAAAAAAATCCAAAACAGGTTAGAAAAATAGAGCTGAATGTAATAAATATAACTAGATCACGATGCCAAAAATCCAATCAGTAGAACCAGAGTTTTGCATTTTTAAAGAATAAACTGCAATTTAGTGCCTAAAAGCATAAAATACCAAATGCGACTATCTGGTCACGCTGGATTGGGTCAAAGTCAAAAGTTCAAGCCGAGTGCGTTAAAATACAACCCCAGATTAGTCTCTCAGAAGTTTTATCTTCTAAAGTTTGATTTCAAGTGTTCTGTTTGGCAAGGAAGATGTTCTGCAGGAGCAACGAAAGCATCACTGTGATGGACGACGGGGCATGAAGAGCAGGCTAGGTTTTGCAGATGGGCAGGCTGGATCCTCACTATGGCATTCCACACAGCCAGACAATGCTTGCTATGTGAAGAGAGGAACTGGTGGTGCCTCCTGCTGATTTTACTTGTGCGTGGCATGGGTCATGTGCAAATTCCCCAGTTTGCTTTTGGGAAAAGCCCAAATGCTTGACTTTATAAGCCCAAGAACCACACCCCCCCTTGGGAATCAGGAACTTGTTGAAGACGGGTCCAGGTACTGTGAGGAGCCTATTATGTCCCTAAGGCTCAGATTACAATGCCAGCCGACTAGCTCTTTGAGTCTGGGTCCTGGGTTTCTACTGGGTTCCAGTTATAGTTATTCCTCCCCAGGCAAGAGGGCAGCAGGTAAACCCAGCAAAGGTAGTAGCTCCTTCTTAGTTGCATTACAGCAGAATGGCAGTCCTTTCAACAGCACATCAATCCTTCCTGGCAGAGCATCAACAGGTCTACAAGTTTACTGAAGCGTTGTTGTCTGAGGTCTGTATTCATACCCAGTGCTGCCTTTGCAGGGGGGGGGGGCTTGTGTAGACTTGCCTTTGTAGTGCACAGATGTCCTACCTTCCCTGCATCCAGACTAAATACAGAGCGTATGCAGCCCATTGCGTAGAGACAGGACATAACCTATACTGTTGTAAGTGAGGCTGTGCCCAGCTCCTCTTGCCAGTGAGGGCCCACATTGACACACCGAAGCTCCCATTGTGTGTTGCTGTCCAGGAGGGATACACAAAGCCCATTGCTAACTACACCCAGTCAAGTGATCATACACAGCTGCAGGCACCAAATTGCTAACACAAAAAATTTAAACTTGCTAAAAGTTGCATTTTCAGAATTACAATTTAACATCCAACTTCATCATAAGTTTGGGTTTAAAATTTTGATTCCAGAGATACCAGGCTTGAAAGTATTATCTCTTCCTAGTTGGAAATTGCACTTTAAATGTAATGAGGCAACTCCAATGTTATCCTATGGGCGAGGTAGGCCCTGCAGTAGTAAAAACACCTTTAAGAGATTTTCCCTACCAGTACATGTAAAATTTAAATGTACGTGCCTGACATTTTATGTACAGTGCATCCTGACCTGTGGTCTGTCCAGGGCCTACCCTAGGGGTGACATATTTGTATTAGAAAAGTAAGTTTTGGTCTACTAAAAGCTTTACTTTGCCATGTCAACGTGGCAGTTTAAAAGTACATATATATGGGCTGCAATGGCAGGCATGAGGCACGTTTAAAGTGCTACTTCAGCGGGTGGCACAATCAGTGCAATCAGTGCTGCAAGCCACTAGTCCCATTTAATTAATAGGCCCTAGTCACATGTAGTGCACTTTTTGCAGGGGTTTATAAGTACATTAAATACGCCAACTGTGACTAAGCCAATATTACCCTGTTTTAAGCAAGAATCACAAGCACTTTAGCGCTGGTTAGCAGTGGTAAAGCACACAGAGTCCTAAAGCCAACAAAAACTTATTTAGCAAAAATGAAGGAGTAAACTTAAAAAGTTTAGGGATGACCCTGCAGAGAGGCCATTTCCAACAAGTGCCTTCTATATTAACACAGTTTCAGTAAGTAATAACATGAAAGTCTAGTTGATGTAGCACCCCTTCTTAAATATTGCACTATGTGGTAATCATTTTGATATTTAAGTTCCTCAAACCAATACGTGATGTACAATATCATTGTGATTGCTTGTGACAAGATATTCTTTTGTTTGGAAAAGATTAGATATGAAAAAGTATCATTATGAGCATGAAAAAGAACATGTTTGTGGTACGTTCATCCCATTTATTAGTACAAATACCACCATTTCTTTGGTTTTATAATTAACCACAAAAACTTTTATGCATATTTCATTTTAGCCAAAAATTGTTTATTAACAGTTTTTTACTTAAATCATGTGTAATACTATACAAGAGTTGACATAAATGTACTAAATAATAGTTTAACGTACTGAACAAGACAAAACAAAAGTCCCATTTTAGAGCATCTCTTTTGACTTTTTTCATGGTTTGAACTTCATCAAGTTCATCCTCATCAGAGGGTAGGAGTTATCCTCTCATTAGCACTAGTTCTGCTTCATATCTATTTAGGCCTTCTATTTTTTGGAGACGTTTGATTGTTATCTGTAACAAAAAAACAAAAAACATACAAAATCTCCATACTTTTTACTTTTAGCATTAAAGGTTACATAGAAAGTAAAGATACAATTTGACATGCCTTACAAGAAAGTCCCTTGTTATTTTCCCCTTGAAATACATATCTATATATATGTGTATATATATATAGATATAGATATACATATTTATATATGTATATAAAGCAACAATGTTTACTATGCATTGTTCCCCAAGCTTGTCATGGACGGAGAAGGCCAGGGTGCTTTACAGTGCCTGCAGAATCCGTCTTATAAACATATTTTCAGCAAACTGGATCTTATCAACCCTCATGTATCCCCATGCATCACAGCCACATAGAACCTTGGAGATTCACTTGGCCTGATATAGCTCAACTAAAATGCTTGGAGACCAAGAGCTCAAATTCTGGGTTAAACTGGCTACTGCCCCTGTGGCCTTACCAAGCTTGCATCTCCTTTCCTCAATCTGGAGCTTCCAATTGTTATTCACATCAAATAGCACCTTAGGTAAGAAAAAGCCAGTACTTTGTCCGGTGATCGATTGCCCACTATAAAGGTTTTGGAACTGGTATATCAGGGGCCTGACATATGATAGAAAAAGTGTGCAGTAGTGACTGCAAGCCCACCACAGTTCTTTCCATGATGTGTACAATAAAACAGGGAGCGGTCTAGTATCCACCCTTGGGCAGTCAGCCTGCACTGAGAGGAGAGCCTGTTCAAGTCCGTTAATGTAAAGGGTGAACAAGAAAGGGGTGGAAATACATCCCTGGTGGACATCCCCCCTGGTGCAGAAGTGCTGGGTGCAATCTGCACCCTGTGAATACCGCACCAAAGCTGAGGTGTTGATATACAAGTTTGATAAAAGATGCACAATGTCTGGCTCCATCCCATCACAAGAAGCAGGCCCCACAGTTTACTGAGATTGACCTTGTCAAAGGTGGACATGATGTCCATAATTACCAGGTGAAGTGATCCAGGCTGGGCAACGGTATCCTTTTTTATGACTAAATATAAATATAAGTATTAATCCATTGTTGATTTACCTGGCCGAAAGCCATATTGGACCTCAAAAAATATATCATTTGTGTCTGCTTTCAACATCAATCTATTTAAAGAGTACCCTCCCAAGGACCTTCACCTTTGCGTCAAATAGTGATATCGGCTAATTTCAATGTGAGTTGTTTGTGTCCAATAATTAAATATCTGTACAATTACAGCAGTAGACCATGAGTCCGGCCACTCTCCCTCACTGCGGCATTGAGAGCCATTGTCAAGACCATGACATGGCCACCAGATCAATGTTCTCCACAAACAAGTCAGAGGATATACCATTGGGTCGTGGGGCCTTCTTGTGAGAAAACACCTGAATACTCTGAGAAACGTTATCTAAAGGAAAGAAAATATAAGCTCTGCCCACCAGTAAACCACCCTGGTCCTCCAAACCTTTACTGAGAACAAAGCTGTGAACCTCTTTAAAATGTTCGACCCATTGTTGCTCCAAAATATGGTGACATAAAACAGTATAGATATGTTGGCAAAACAAGACCTATTTATCGTCCTCCAAACCAGGGAGCTATTTCTAGTTTCACACGCCTGAGCTAAATCCTCCCATGGGGTCATACTTAAGATTAACTTGCAGTTTGCTAAGGCCTTCTTATACTTCTTCCAACATATATGTACCTTGACAAAATATATATACAGATATAGATGTGGAGTTAACAATAGTAAATATATACATACCTATACATTGGCACTTACCATCTCAAAAATTTGTTCTCCAACATTTTTGACAAGATATTCTGTCGACACAATATTGTCCACTTTGATATTCCACCAGACACTAGCTACATTTCTCTCATACACTTTGACTTGACTTAGTATACTATGTATAAAAGCAGGCTGAGACATTGGCCATCATTACAACCCTGGCAGTAGGTGTTAAAGCAGGTGTAATACCGCCAACAGGCCTGCGAAAAAAAAATGGAATCACGACCATGGCGGAAACCGCCAACATAGACAGCCACTTTAACACTCCAACCGCCACGGCAGTAGAAACAAACACTGCGACGGTAACCGCCAACAGACAGGCGGAAGACAATGTACCTCCCACACTATTACAAGAGGCCTATCCGCCATCTTTTCCGGGGCGGCACCAATGCGATAAAAAGCACGGTGGAAACAGTACTGGAAAGGGAAACCACTCACCTCTCGACACCCTACGAGGAACCAGGATGCCATGGAGCCCGAACTACACGTCCTGCCCATGCTGGTCTTCCTCCTTCTGTTTCAGGAGCATGAAAGATGCCGTCGATGACCATTGTGAGCACTGCACCTACAACACAGGGGAGGGGGGAGGGAAACAAGAGTGACACACACATGCAACACACAATACCCCCACCCCCACCCACAACACCATACACACAAATACATGCATCAACATTACACGTACACTCCCTCACCCCCTGGAAGAACGCACGGACAAAATTAAATGATTGTAACAATTGTAATCAAGAAAAATCAGATAGTGCAAGTTCAAAAATAACTATATACAAATATGTACACCAACTACACAAGTCCGCATAGTATTCAAACATCGGCCGTGGATCAGTGTCCCAAAATGCATGGGCAAAGCCCACACAAGATACCTGACTCGAAACGGAGAGAACACTGCAGGGGCATCAGATTGAAATGAAAATGGCACCTCAAGGGGAGCGGGTGGGGGCACCTCAGCCGGACAAATGCACGACACCACTGCTCCACGAGGGGGCTCCATGACAACTGGTGTATCCTGGGTAGAGCAAAGCCACAGTCTCACAAGTCTTTCCAGTGGGTGGTTTGCCCACTGTTGTATCCTGGGGAGTGCAAAGCCACAGTCTCACAAGTCTTTGCAGTGGGTGGTTTGCCCACTGCTTTATCCTGGGGAGTGCAAAGCCACAGTCTCACAAGTCTTTGCAGTGGGTGGTTTGCCCACTGCTCTATCCTGGAGAGTGCAAAGCCACAGTCTCACAAGTCTTTGCAGTGGGTGGTTTGCCTACTGTTGTATCCTGGGGAGTGCAAAGCCACAGTCTCACAAGTCTTTGCAGTGGGTGGTTTGCCCACGGCTCTATCCTGGGGAGTACAAAGCCACAGTCTCACAAGTGGATAACAGTCTCCACTGGTTATGGAGGGGGCATTGTGCCCAGAGTGCTTCATCCTGCCAAGGACTGAGGAAGTGGATGTGAATCTCCACTGGTTCTGGAGGGGGCTTTGTGCCCAGAGTGCTTCATCCTGCCAAGGACTGAGGAAGTGGATGTGAATCTCCACTGGTTCTGGAGGGGGCTTGGTGCCCAGAGTGCGTCACATGCAGTGTGGCTGGCCCCATTCCCTCACATGGGTGTGTGTGCCATGAGATTGCCTGGGAACACGTAGCATGATATGCCATGGAGGCAGAGACATACCCCACCCTGCTGCGGCTTCGTCTGCCACCTGCAGGTGCAAACAGTGATGAGAGTCATGCCTCATGGAAGCTGGGCAGGGTCCAGGACATCTCCTCCAGCCTCAGAAAGCTGCCCACTGGGGATGATAGCCATGTCAGCTGTGGTGGCACTGTCTGAGCACGTCGCGGGGCTAGTGGTGGTGCTTGTGGCGGTGTCTGTGGCAGAGATGCTGGCGGTGGTGCATGTGTCTGCACCTGTTGAGGGACACAGCAGGACGTCTCCTGCAGCCTCGGATGGCTGCCCACAGGGGATGATGCTGGGGACTGTTGCTGAGGCAGCAGACTTGCAGGTGGTGGTGCTGGTGGCAGTGCAGGTGGTGGTGCTGGTGGCGGTGCAGGTGGCGGTGTCCACCGCCATACAGGTTGGTGTAGTGGTTGACAGAAGGTGTGACTCAAGTCCCTCAGTCGGAGCCCCCGTGCCCTGTCCTGACCTGCTCTTTGTCTTGTGTCCCTTCCCCACCTTTGATGTTGCTGCTGGTGTCTTGCCACTGTCCCCTTTTGGTTTGGAGGAGCCCTTGCTTGCTGGTAGGTGCGGCTTCTCCCTCTGGCATGTGGGCACCTTCTTCACCTTGGCAGGTGGCGGAATGTCCTTGGCCTCGCTAGGTGGCACACTGGCAGCCCTCATGGGTGGCGCACTCGATGAGACCAGAATTGCTGGCACCACTGTGCTTGGGGATTCGGTGGCTGAGGTGCTGGGCTTGGACCTGGAAAGCCTGGCCCTAGGGGAAGGACGGGGGGAGGTGTAGGGAAGAGGTCAATGTTAGCCAGGAAAAGTGTCTTAGACACACTGGGATGGGAATATGGAGGGGGTTTGGGAGTGGAGGAAGAGGTAGTCGTTGTAGGAGGTGTACATTTGCTGAATTTGGGTGAAGGTGCATGGGCCGGAGGCTCTTGTGAGGTGGATGGCTGTTGTGTGGGTGTGTGCATGCGTTTGTGTACCTTGGGAGGAGGGCTCACAGATCCACTGGGAGAGGACACAGGGGATGTGTGAATGGTAGTGGGGGTGGTGAGTGCACGTGAGTGGTGTGTGGTGATGGGCGTGCTGGTGATGGAGGTAGTGGCTGTGGATGTAGTGCATGCAGGTGTGAGTGGAGACGAGACAGGGAGTGAGGAGGAGGAGGACATTGAGGAGTGGGACACAGTGGAGGCAGTGGGTGTTGCTATGTCTGCATGGGTATGGTGCTTGTGTGAGTGCCTGTAGGATGTGTGGTGCTTATGTTTGCCATGTCCACTCTTGTGTGTTCATGAGTGTGCATGCTGGTCTGATGGTGTGCTTGGGTTAGGCTGAGGTACAGGGGATTGGGTTGGGGAGGAGGAAGTTGGAGGGGGGAGGCTGGACACAGGGACAATAGCTGCCATCAGTGCTGAGGTCAGAGCCTGAAATGCTCTCTGTTGGGCCGCCTGCCCAGAATGAATTCCATCCAGGTATGCATTTGTTTGTTGCAAATGCCTCTCAACACCCTGGATGGCATTCAAAATGGTAGATTGCCCAACAGTGAGGGATCTCAGGAGGTCAATAGCCTCCTCACTGAGGGCAGCAGGGCTGACTGGGGCAGGGCCTGAGGTACCTGGAGCGAAGGAGATGCCCACCCTCTTGGGTAAGCGGGCACAGGACACAAGCTGAGGGGCTGCTGGGAGGGCGGTGCTGGTAGAGGGGGTTGGCGGCTGTACCTGTTGATGCGGTGGGCACAGAGGTGCCCACCACCGCAAGGGAGCTCCCATCAGAGAAGGAGTCGCTATCGCTGGTGTATGCTCCTGTCCCCGCCGTGGAGCTCTCCTCGCCCTCTGTCCCACTGGTGGCATCAGACTCTATTGCTTCACCCTCGAGTGCCATGTGGGATGCAGATCCCTCCTGCTCCAGTGCCACTGCTCCTCCGCCAAATGATGCTAATGCACACAAGAACAGGGTGACAAAACAAAAAAGGGGGGGAAGACAGAAGAAACACATGTTCAGTATATGCAACACCACTACCGTTGGCGGACACAACACACAGGGAGCAGCCCTTGCACTAACCCATGCACTAACAGTTCTTAGGAAATTCACATGCCCATGGGGGACGATTCCTAAGGCCATTTGCTGCACACCTGGAACTCACAGGAGCCGGACTAGGTGTAGATGGCTATTACCACTATTGGGGTTGGAGTGCCAAAGAGCCTGCCTAACAAGGGACCTACCCTACCAAGTTAGCCCTGGCCTAGGGGAACCCACAGCCCACTTCCCCCAGCCAGACACCTGGTAAAGCACGCAGAGTCAGCTGAATGAGACTGTACTCACCCCCTTGTGGCTGCTGTGATGCCCTCAAGCACCCATCCAACTCCAGATAGCTCACCGCCAGGATCCTGGACATAAGGGGGGGCATTGTGTGACGGACACCCCTTCCATATTAGGAGGCCATCCCCAGCTGGGCCTCCACTGTCTTCTTGCTCCAGCGTCGCAGGTCCTCCCATCTTTTCCGGCAGTGGGTGCTCCGTCTATGGTAGACCCCCAGGGTCCGGACGTCCTTGGCGATGGCACGCCAAATACACTTCTTCTGGTGGGCGCTGACCTAGAGGAAAAGTGAAGTTAGAATGGATGTTACTATCCCATACAGTTCATCTCATGCATTGCCTAAACACCTCCCACCCTGGCCCAGACATACATACACATACACTATTCTCACATGCTGGACTGTCCCCCTCCCCACACTCTTCCATCCACGACACTCCATACAATCATGTGCCATCCACCATGCTCACAGTGGATTCACCTGTTTGTCTGGAGGACCGTACAGTTGCGTGTACAGTTTCTCCAACTCCTCTGAAGTGAAGGCAGGGGCCCTTTCCCCAGACACTGTAGCCATCGTCGTTTTGAGACAAAGGTCACAGCAGAACTTGCAGTGTAGGTCCTCTCTTGTTGAAGGTCAGGTATCAAGTGAGGGAACAGGTAGAAAATGGTGGCCACGTCCGCAGCGGTGCATACCGTCACCACCGGCGTACATCGTCATTGGCTTCTGGAACCCATAGGGCCCAATGCTAACCAATGCAGAATTGTGCTGCAGTCTTTGTCTGCCTACCGCGACGGTGTATAACGCCAGCGCAGTTACCTCATTTCCCCTTGTCACACCTTACAGGTCAGGCAGCCGCAATTTTAGGGGGCCACATGGCAGGCAATGAAAACTGTGTCACACCTATTTAGGCCAGGAATACGAATAGACAAAGGCACATAGCGAATTCGTAATGTTTTTGCAAAAAACACATTGTGATACCTAAGTGTTGGATGATCCACAGCTCAATGTTCTCCTCCATGGGGCACGTCCGCTGGGGCAGGTGATGAGATGGTGGCATCCTCCGGTGTAGACACCCCTGGTGGACCTGTCGACACTGGAAGAGAGACACATAATTATCACTTACAGACTTGATTGTGCAACAATCCAGGAACTGTGTGCCAAGTTGGAGCCAGACCTGATGTCAGCTATCCACCATCCCACAGGAATACCCCTTCTAGTGCAGGTTCTGTCTGTATTCCATTTCCTGGCCAGTGGGTCTTTTCAAACAACAGTGGCCATGGCATCTGGGATGTCCCAGCCAATGTTCTCTAATGTGTTGTCCAGAGTGTTGTCTGTCCTGCTGAAACACATGCGCAGCTACATCGTTTTTCCCTCAAGTGGAGGATTTGCCCACAGTGAAAGGTGACTTCTATGCCCTGGGACGTATCCCCAACATCATTGGTGCCATTGATGGTACACATGTCGCATTTGTCCCCCACCTCGCAGGAATGAACAGGTGTACAGAAACCGGAAAAGCTACCATTCAATGAATGTGCATATGGTGTGTTTGGCAGACCAGTACATCTCTCATGTGAATGCCAGGTATCCTGGCTCAGTGCATGACGCTTACATTTTGAGGAATAGCAGCATCCCTTATGTGATGGGCAACTTCAAAGGCACCGAGTGTGCTATTAGCCTCCTGAAGGCTAGATTCCGGTGCATCCATCTGACAGGTGGATCCCAATACTACTCACCGAAGAAGGTGTGCCAGATCATTGTGGCCTGCTGTATGTTGTAGAACCTGGCTTTGCGTCGCCAGGTGCCTTTTCTGCAGGAGGATGGGCCTGATGCTGGTCTTGGGGCAGATGTGGAGTCTGTGGATAGTGAAGAAGGGGAGGAAGAAGAAGATGTAGACAACCGAAACAACATCATCATGCAATACGTCCAGTGAGACACAGGTAAGAAGATGGAACTGCTTCCCACATCTCATACTATTATAGGAGCTAGCATAAATCTGCCTTTTTCACTCTGTGTATGAACCCTGACTTGTCACTTTGGCTTTCCATTTCACAGATGTGGCTCCCAATTCATGCCCTCTGCTATGTTTACTCCTGGCCTACAGCTGTGTAACATTGGTATGTGAACAAGTACATTGACATTGCTATATTCCAGAGATCTTGCAATTACATATTTGTGAAATCACAGACTGACTCCAGATTGTTTGGTGAATCAAGGGTGTTCATTTCTGTGCAAATAAGTGGAGAGGGGTGTAAAATGGGCTGGGGTGATGGTGGAGGAATGTCCATGGCAGGGTCCAGTCTCTTTGTATCACAGGTGCATTGTCCAATGGGGCATAGGAAGTGCAGCAATGGCAGTTTAAGGTGGACAGGGCGACAAAGTGGGACAGAAGGGTGACATTCAGGAGGGTCTTATTTCCTGGTGGGGGTCTTGGCAATATTCTCTGTCTTGTTCCTGGATCTCAGGGACCGTTTGTGGGATGGTTCTCCTTCTGCAGGGGGTGGGGTGCTGGTGGCCTGTTGGTCCTGTGGCAGTGCCTCCTGTCCACTTGCGCCGGCGGAGGTGGAGGGATGTTCATCATCCAGGCTAGTGCCAGGGGCCTGTTTGTGTCCCGCTGTGTCCCTCATGGTGTTGACAAGGTCTCCCAGCACCCCTGCAATGGTGACCAGGGTTGTGTTAATGGACTTCAGGTCCTCCCTGATCGCAAGGTAGTGTTCCTCCTGCATCCGCTGGGTCTCCTGAAACTTGGCCAGTACCGTACCCATGGTCTCCTGGGAATGATGGTATGCTCCCATGATGTTGGAGAGTGCCTCGTGGAGAGTGGGTTCCCTGGGCCTGTCTTCCCACTGTCGCACAGCAGTCCTCCCAGCTTATCCTGTGCCTCTGTCCCCTGAACCGTGTGCCCACTGCCACTGACCACAGGTCCCTGATTGTCTTGGGTTAGTGGATTTGCCTGAGTTCCCTGTAGTGGTGGACACACTGCTGATACATGTGTCCTGGGGACAGTGGGATGGGCCCGCTGGGTGGGTGCTGTGGTGGTGTTTCCTGAGGGGGGAGGTTAAGTGGTGGTTTGTGTCAGTGGCAGGGGAACCGACTGTCCAGAGGTCCCTGATGAGCCGGGCTGGTCATCTTGATCCAGGCATGCAGAGCTGCTGTCATCACTGTGGGCCTCTTCTGTGGGGGGACTGGATACGTCTGGCACCTCCTGTCCGGTGATGTTGGGTATGGGTCCTGTTGGGGTGTAAATGCAGAGTTTTAGTATCTGTGTGTGCCATATTGTGCATTGGGTGAGGTACCCTCTACTCCTGTGCTTGCAGTGTTGTGTTTGCCCTTGTGTGATTAGTGTATGGGTTCTGTGTGGGTATCTGTACTGGACATGCTTTGGTAATGGGTGTCCGTGCTTTGGTGGTGCATGCAGGGCTTGGTATTGGGATGTGTGGGTTGTGATAGTGGGGCATATGTGAGGTGTTGGGGTGATGGGGGTGAGGGTGGCGGAATGTGATGGCATGCAGGTGGGGTAGGGGGATATGGTAGTTATGACATGACTTACCAGAGTCCAGTCCTCCTGCTACTCCTGTGAGGCCCTCAGGGTGCAGTATTGCCAAGACTTGCTCCTCCCATGTTGTTAGTTGTGGGGGAGGAGGTGGGGGTCCACCGCCAGTCCTCTGTAGAGCAATCTGGTGTCTTGATACCACGGAACGTACCTTCTCCCATAGGTTGTTGCAGTCCCACTGCGTTGACCCTGTCGACAATTCTCCGCCATAGCTCCATCTTCCTTGCAATGGATGTCTGCTGCACCTGTGATCCGAATAGCTGTGGCTCTACCCAGATGATTTCCTCCACCATGACCCTGAGCTCCTCCTCAGAAAACCTGGGGTGTCTTTGAGGTGCCATGATGTGGTGTGGGTGATGTGTGAGGTGCTGTCTGTTTTGATGTGTGGTGGGATGTGTTGGTGTGAGTTGTTTGAGGTGTGTGGATGTTGTATGTGTGATGGTGTTGTGTGCCTGTGGATGCTGGTGTTGTGTTTGCTATTCTCTCTCTCACAGATTTTTCAAAAAATTACATTGTAAGGGTTTGTGGATAATGTGGGTGTGTGTTTTATAGTGTTGTGAGTGTGTAGGTGTGGAGTGTGTATATCTATCCGGTGTGTGTATTTCGAATTGTCCAATGTAGTTGTGTTTTGTAAATGTGTGTGTATTTTGAGAGCAGCGGTGTGATCACCACGTTTGAATGACTGCTGTGTTGATTCGTGGGTCGTGATACTGTGGGTGTATTCTTGTTGCTGTGACGGTGTAGGTTTTGGTATTGCCAGTTTATCACTGACCTTTGGTGTGGCGGACTTGTGTGGGTGTCTGTATTGTGGCAGATTCCGAGATGTGGGTCGTGATACCTGTAGCGGAATTCCGCTGCCACAACGGTATGTTGGCGGTCTTCAGCACGGCGGAAAGCGGGATTTACCGCCAGGGTTGTAGTGAGGGCTATTGTCTTTTATGGCAGGACGTATCACCAACCACAAACACAACACGTATTTAATATAACGGATATGTGTACGTATGTACAGAAAAACACACATACATACACCACTTTTATAGTCGAAAACAAACAAGGCCAATACCTATCTCCACTCTCAATCTAGTCTCTCCTATTGCTGGCAAAACAGCTATTGATGCCTGGTCATTATATATGTTCACTCTATGCTCAGTAGTCTCATAGTCTAGCGACTTGACTCTGGCTTGATGACATTGCTCTTCTGGCTGAATTTTCGCATGTAGTGTATGATCAATAGAGTAGTCTTTGCAAATTAACTCACTTCTGTGTCACTTTGCTAAATTGTGAGAGGAGATAGTTGGTCATTTTACATGTAAAATTGTTTATCACATTGTGTGTTTGTGTGTTAGTGTGTGGCCCTGCTCTTTTTTTCAACTTACATGCATTCCAAATATACGGAGATGTGTAGCGCTGCTGTCTTTAAAATGGCTAGACCCTCTGAATTCTATATTATGCTGGACTACACTTCAGAGAGCTACTTCCATGGTACTGAATAGCTACAGGTACTACCTGGGCTACTAGT
Source organism: Pleurodeles waltl (assembly GCF_031143425.1). NCBI lineage: Eukaryota > Metazoa > Chordata > Amphibia > Caudata > Salamandridae > Pleurodeles > Pleurodeles waltl. The sequence goes on from NC_090445.1 coordinate 501,148,422, forward strand.
TGGAGAGATTTTGGGGGTCATTCTGACCCCGGCGGTCAGAGACCGCCGGGGCCAGGGTCGGCGGGATCACCGCCGACAGGCCGGCGGTGCCCCGCAGGGCATTCTGACCGCGGCGGTTCGGCCACGGTCAGATGCGGAAAACCGGCGGTCTCCCGCTGGTTTTCCGCTGCCCTTGTGAATCCTCCATGGCGGCGGAGCGCGCTCCGCCGCCATGGGGATTCTAACACCCCCTACCGCCATCCTGTTCCTGGCGGGTCTCCCGCCAGGAACAGGATGGCGGTAGGGGGTGCCGCGGGGCCCCTGGGGGCCCCTGCAGTGCCCATGCCAATGGCATGGGCACTGCAGGGGCCCCCGTAAGAGGGCCCCACTTTGTATTTCAGTGTCTGCTATGCAGACACTGAAATACGCGACGGGTGCCACTGCACCCGTCGCACCTTCCCACTCCGCCGGCTCAATTCTGAGCCGGCGTCCTCGTGGGAAGGATGATTTGCCCTGGGCTGGCGGGCGGCCTTTTGGCGGTCGCCCGCCAGCCCAGGGCAAATCCCAAAATACCCTCAGCGGTCTTTCGACCGTGGAGCGGTATTTTGGTGGGGGAAGTCTGGCGGGCGGCCTCTGCCCCTTTGTTCACTAAGTAGTTATGAGGCTCAGAAAAAAAGCCAGGGTGTGGGGTTTCAATTTTGATACCCAATGTGAGCAGTACTCTATGTAACGTTAATTCTGGTAGGGGTGCCGTTTTAATGGAAATTGTTTGTTGAACCCTGGAAATCTCTTGTGTAAAGAAGATTTCCTAGGTAATCTACCATTATTGGTTTGATTATTCACTTAATTCCTCATTTCTCCAGAAGTTTTTGTGCATATTATATCCCCTTTCAGCATCAGAAATCTTGTGCTGAAAGTAAACAGATACTCAGGGCCTCATCTACAAGAAAGTGGCGCATCAGGTCTGATGCACCACTATTTTTGTGTCTCCCTGTGCCCCCCTAAATACACCATGTTAGCGCTGTATTTATTATACAGTGCACCATGGCACAAATTATCACAAGAGTGTCAACATTTATGACACCATTGTGGCTCTTTGTTGGATTGGTGTCATAGATTATGGCGGTAGTCCAGGAAAGAACGAGGGGGCCCATTAGATACAATGGGGACGTCATTTTAACACCTGCCTTAAAATGCCCTTTAAATGCATTAACAATTATGGGAAAAATGGTGCTGTGAAATCCCGTGGATTTCACAGCTCTATTTTTCTGGGAATTCCTGTATGGGAATACCCCCTTACATAAATTATACCTGGCACAGCTATAATAAGGGGCAAGGGGTTACAAAGTGGCACAATACAACCATTGCACCATTTTGTAAATATGACAGCCTCCTTAACGCCACCTTAGCTTCAAAACAATGATGCTAGGGTGGCACAAGGAGGCTTGTAAATGAGCCCCTTGGTGTTTCCAAGTGGCTCATGATTGAAATTGGACCTATAAATGGTGTTACTAGCCATATTTGAATTACAAGCTATATTTTTTCCTAGGAGAGTCCTCAAGGCCCTGTATGAACCATACTGTGACATACTAACATGTGTGGAAGGGCTAGGCTGTTAAATTAATATATGCTGAGACTAATATGTCTCATATATATGGTGATGCCAAACTATAGCTGATGTCTGACTGTTCAGTTTAGTTCAGGATTTGTATGACTTTATGTTAGTCACACTGCCTTTGTTCCATCAGCTACATTTAGAGGTGTTTGAATGCCCCACCAACATCTCTCCTAAGATTGGCATGAACGGCTGTCAAGACGATTATTATTAATGTAGTGAAGGTTTGAAGGATAGATCTCTTGAACATGAGGGCCATTTTTCAAAATTTTGCAAAGTGTTATAATTTTCATAATAAAAATCTCAAAGCTGCTGTTTGTTTTTGAAAATTAACCTAATGATCCCTATAGTGTGGGAGTCATTTTTTTTACTGCCCCGCACCAGCAAGATATACTTGATGGTGACAAAAGCCTTTCAACCACCAGCTCAAATTACGGCAATTGGTCCGTTGGAGACAGGTCTACGCCAATGGAGTTAATGTTAATTTTTCACTGGAAACCTGGCATTCACATGCAAATTGGGCAAGTGGACCAAAGGATTGGAGGAGAGGGTACTCTGTAGCCATTGCATTAGAATACCTTCTGCTCCGAAACCTAAATCAGCCCCTCTAAATGAGGCAATTCAGCATGCTGTATGTAGGTATGTTTCACTAAAGTGGTATTGGTGTGAGTAAGGTCCCTTTTAAGCTTTTGGTTTTGGGAAGAAAAGCTCAGAGTGGGAAAGTTCAAATTGCCCGCCCATAGAAGTCATCGTGTTGGCCACCTATGTTTGTCATCGTACCCTGGTCCCAAATTCTATGGTGAGACTTAGGGCCTGATTTAGAGTTAGGTGGAAGGGTACTCCATCACCAACAAGCTGCTTATGCCATCCACTTTCTTACAAGTGCATAATATCCTAATCCACTTTAAAAAAGGTGGACAGGGTATTTGTTGCCCTTGTAAAAAAGTACCAGTCAGCCAAAGTCTAAATTAGGCACTTGCTCTGTTTTTTTGGAGCTTAGATTCCTCTATCGGGGAAAGGTGTCAGGTTACATGTGAATAACACTACAGGAGACAAGATACCTTTTCTCCATGGTTCTGCTGAACAGATATATTGCTCTAAAGAAGTTCCAAGGAGGACAAACCTGTTGCAAGATGGTTGCACATTCGCTAGATTAACTCTGGTGGTAGGTCTCAGTCCTTTGGATCACTGGCAATCCAAAAATGTTTTAAGCCCCAATTCTGCAGATCTCATTCTCTTTCACCCTCACCTAAGGCTTCAGATATTAAAGGAAGTTTTTTGTGATTTTTGAGCTTGATCCTGTCAATTCTGTCCAGGAGTCAAGGTAGGTCAATTGTTTAGCTTGGTGTATCCCTGTGGCATCACAAGAGAGAAGTCGAATGACCCTTAGAGTCCACTTTTTTTCCTGAGTCCAAGTTGGGGCAGGTCCAGCCCTTCAGGGTTTCTATCAGATGACATAAAGCAATGTTTAAGTCCTTCTGATCTGTTCTGTTTTACTACACGTCCGGAAAGTGTTTTGAGAAGGGTGGTTTGCAGGTACAAGTGTGGGCACCAGCCAGTAAGTGAAATCAACACATGGCTCCTCCCTAACAGATGTAGTAAAAGTTCCATGGGACAACCCTATACATTTTTGCACCAGTTTCTTTTCACTCAATTGAAAACAATCTCACTGTTTTTTTTCCCCCCAAAATTCAAGATGGAGAAACCATTCTCCCTTGTGCAGATATGGTCTGTCAACACAGGTTGGTGGTCAGGGAAATGAGCAGTCCTCTTTGGGGTCACTCAGAACCAGCCCTGGGGATAAATTCCCTCCCACTGGGGTTGGTGCAAACCTGGCTGTTGGAAAAATAGCCGACTTCTCGAGGTGTCACTGTACATTTACTTGTGAAACAAGTTCTTGGTTCAACCCTGCTAGTCTTCCTGTAAGGGGAAGAAAAACATACCAAGGGCATTCCACCTGCTCTGGAGGCAATTTTCACACTTCATCAAGGCCAAGGATTCTCTGGGCATCTGCTGTAGAGTTAATGCAAATTAGCATACAGGAGTTTCAGTCAGGCAACAGGTAACTTTCAGTTGTGGCTGGCGACTTCAAAAAATGGCAGGGTTAGGGGGATAAAATAAAAATAAAATATAATTTTTTGAAAGAAAAGCTTACCTGGATGTCGCCGCCGCTCTCTGCCGCTCTCCGCTGCACTGCTGTCTCCCAGCCTACTCTGCAGCCAATCATGACGCTGCTCAAGGCAATGTTGTGATCGGCTGGAGCGCCGTGGCTGGGCGTTCCAAAGCAGACTGGGCGCCTGGGCTGCCTCTTTCAAACTCTGCAACACAGTGCCGAGTTAGAGAGAGCCTTGGTGCACATGTGTGTTTGACAGGCCCGAGACAGACGGCCAAACATACATGCACACTTATGGGAGTGCTCTGTGCACTCCCCTCACCCTCGTCACCCCCATGTCCCTCCCCCTTTAAAAATAAACGATAATAAATGTGGTTTATCATTGTTTTATTTTCAAAGGTTTTGCTGCCCCTGGTAACTTTGTAAAAAAAAAAATGCTTTTAATAAATATGTTTTAAAAATCTACCCTTGTTAATGTATTGAACGTTTAATCAATTTTAATAAATGCTAAAATGTCTTTAAATGAATTGTGTGGCCATTAACTGTCAATAGTTAAAGATTAAAGTTGATATTATGTGGTTTGACATTTTCTATGATTTCGCTAGAGCCCTGTTAGTTGAAATAATGTTTGCGGTCTACTGATGATGATCATAATGATACATATTTATAAAGCACAGCAAATACCCAGAAAAGACTATCCTGGCACTAGAGACACACCTACTCGTTTTAAGGGACTTAAAAAATGTAATTTGATTGGGCTCAACATAGTTGAGAAATTAAAAAGATCTTCACCCCTTACAAGCATCTTTACATTGAGGAATGTAAAGGAGAAGGGTATCATGAAAGTCTGTTTGGAATGTATCAATGAAGCTGAGAGTAAACAATCAACAGGCAGTGCTTACAGAAGGCGCTGTGGGCATTGCTTATGAAATTAAACATCACTCTCTTATTTACTTGAAGCCAGTGTAAACTATGGAATATGTGTCTGTGACCAAGTTGTTGCAATTCCTGGAAGTCAGAATTGTTACTGCCTGTTTCTGCAAGTGGGTCATTGTTTTAGAAGGAAGGTCAAAATATAGTGCATTGCAGTATTCTAGTTGGGAGACATTGACAGGACTATGTTTTGCAATTAGATTGGCAACAGAGGAAGCACTTTATTCACAGGACACTGAATTTGCATTAACATGCTTTTCGAAAATGAGTTGACTGTCTATTAGGAAACGCAGGGGCAGATTTAAGAAAAATAGCACTGCACCCAGTGCAGAGCCCCTTTCCTTGCGGCCCTTTGCGCCCCCTCCCACCATCACGTGTGCGCCGTATTAAGGATACAGCACACCATGGCGCAGGGTAGGGGGTGATAGTATCAACATTTTTGATACTACTGATGTACTATTCAGGTTCAGTGCCAACTTTTTGCCACTAACCCTGAACAGTACATAGGGGCCCATTATAAATAATGGTGTGTCCCCTGTCAATGCCTGCTCTGAGACGTTAAAAATGACCCAAAAAATGGTGCAAAGAAATCCTTTAGAATCCTTTGCACCATTTTTTCGGCCCTCCCCTAACAGGGAATGCCCCCCTTGCATACATTATTCCTGGCATAATGTGGAGCATGGAGTTACAAAGTGGTGCAATGCCCTCGTTGGGCCACATTAGCATAAAACAAATGATGCTAATGAGGGGCAAGGAGGGACTCTTAATTCTAAGACTTAGTATGTTAGCAAAAGCTAACAGTGTAGGAGGCCCTCACAATTCAGCAGGACACTAATTTTGAGTTTAAGATATTGACAAATGGCCAAAAGTCAGAAGTTATGTTTTATCCACATTCAATTACAAGGCATTTTTGCATATATTTTAGGTCACTAAAAAAACACAGGATTGAAAATTAATCCCAGCCATAGTCTCATCTATCAAGGTGACTACAATTTGTGTGTAAGGTATGACATTATGGAAAGGACAACACTGCATCTGCGGGGGCCAATAAAATACCTCCTTTTTATCTGTATATTATATGTATTTACTTGTAGTTTATGTACTTAGCTACAAAAACAGTATTAAATCAGTTTGAAGTTATTTCTTTCTTTCATTTGAAAACTATTGATCATTTAATTGATGTAAAATCACACCTCTGGTAACAATACATCAATCATGAGTGGTGTATTTCGACACATAGTGAAAAATGTATAACTTTTTAAATTTGTTCCATTAGACACCTTACCTACATTACAAAATGATTATATAGTAATGGTTTTGGTTTTATAGATATGGTTTAATTTATTAAATAAGTCACAAAGTGTGGTTGATGGGTTTAATATTTTACGCACATCATTATCATTGAATATTGTCATCCTTATCTTCATTCTTGTTTTAATTTTGGGATAAATGTAGGGTTTGAGAAAAGGAACATTCGATTTGATTTCTTTTTACCTTTGATAACATTCTTTGCATATTCTTATTCATGATAAAAGACAATTTGACAATTAGAAAATCAATGTTTCTCTAACTTGACTGCATTATCACATGGCAAGTAGCTGAGAATGTTCTAAATGCGTGTTTTCTGCTGTCACTAATCAACCAATCCTATATATTCCAACTACAGCCGGCTCTACATCATTTCACTAACTGAAAAGGCTTATAAAGAATCTATTTTATTTACTATGACCACAATACACTAATATCTTGATAAAAAGTACCCTTGAACTCTGGACTTTTCCACACAATCCACAAGTACGATAGGAGTAACACAACTTATATCTCTAACTCAGGAGTAAGGTCCTCATAACAACCCATGTGGGCTGCCTGGCAGCCCACCGCCCCATGGAGAGCATATCACCACGGTTCCAGAGGTCCTCTCTGGTTAGCCCAGTGGGAAAGGTCTGGCAGCATTGTTGCTGGCTCACATTAAACCCAGGGGCAATGCTGCTCCTGGCAGACAGTGCGCAATTTGAGGGTGCTGAGCAGGGGGACCCCTACACTTCTTTTCTGCCAGCCTTTTCATGGTGGGCAAACCACCATGAAAAGGGTGACTGAATACAAGCTTGTAATCAGTACAGCGGTGCTGAGTTCAGCACACCTGTGGCTGACTACAACCAAGACCTTTGTCAACCCATTGGGAACCATTGTCTTGGGAGGGATAGCAGTCCCCTTGGTGGCTCTGGCTGCCACCGTCATAATGTGGCAGTTGCAGACCACCACCTTGACTCTGGAGGTCCGAGGACCACAAGAGTCATAATGATGCACTGAGTCTGGAGTAATGTAAGACTAGTCTACACATACCCATAACAAAGCTTTTGAGTATATCGGAAACCATGAAAATATATGATGTTTCTAATTGTTAACTTTTACTTCTCAGTTATGTATGATCCCCTTTTAGATTGATCATATAAATATGAAAGTTGTTAGAACTCACATAAGATAATACATGCTGTTGTACATTTTGCTGGACAATTTTTGGTGCCTTTGCACCGGGCACCTTGATACTAATGCTACCCTAGTAATTACGGCATCCATTGACATCCTGCTGGGTATGTCACTATATAATTAATTTTATAATTTACTTGAATCTTTCACTAATACAAAATATCTTACATTTATTCTGTATGACATATGATGTGCTCTACAAATTATAGCGTACTACATGGTTAATGTCATAAAAAGCAATAGTCCTTCAAAAGTTTAAGCGGTGACACTATTAATTTTTGAACCTCCATGACATTGTGTTTAATACATCCAATTCCTGTGCTGTATGTATTTTATTATACAGCATATCTTTGAATTTTCTTTTGCTATACGGCAATGATGAAAATCATAATCAGTTTATTGTACAAATGCCACAGATGTCTCTGGTGTAAAAATAGGATTGTAATCAATAAATGAAAACGTTATTCTTCAAGAAGCGTTTTACACTAAAGATTTAATGATACTAGCTAACCATCACCTAGTTGGATTAGGATCAGCCTCCTAATAATAGGCTTGTTGGGTGCACCTATTTAGTTAAATTATTCTTTTTCCCTAATGTTAATTTTGTACTACTTTCTCTCCTGCTATTGCCTTCTACAATTATGCACACATTCCCCCTTTAACCTCTAGTCTCAGGTTGAATTACTGATTGATTCCCCTTCATTCGAGCATTTTCTGAGTCACCCTATTGCATGTGTCATACCTTCATATTCTATCCCTATTCTTATAGGTTAACTAGTCTTTGTAATCGACCCTCTGCTGGTATTCACTGCCAGTACTGTCTTGCCTGTGTGATCCTACTATTATTTTTATTCAAAAATTCTACCTAGATATTTTAGGTCTTTGTGGTGCAGCACAGTACAGCAGGTCACCTTGCTGCACCACCCCGTGTTACTGGCAAATGGCAGAAATACACCGTATTTATCCAATACAGCACACTCCTGTCTTCCCCCTGATCTGGTGCCCTTGTGACAACCTAGTGCCAAGGCAGGCACCCTTGCACCATGGTGCAAGAGTACCTCTGTTGCAGGTAGGAATGTTTTTGTGCAGGAAGGTACACCTTTCTGCCTAAAAACTATCCTGAGAGGCATTTCACTCTTCTTTGAGTGCTGCAGAGTGCAACACCCAGAGAGAGGAAAAAACAAGGAGAAATAAACACATTTCTCATTGTTACACCTCCCCTGGGTAGTCATAAGATATTGGTGCTTTCCCATGTTTACAAGACCTTGTAAATATGGGAAGGTGTCAAAATCCATTGGAGTTGCATGGGAACACCCACGACACTACGCAGGGAACGCCTACGCAGGGAAGAGTAAGACAACTCAACGATTTGCACTGCATTACCTTACTCCATATTTCTGAAGCCATTCAAAGCCATGAAGTGTGGCTTAGCCTGGGTTCAAAAACATGACTTAGTGATTTGTGCTATACATGTACCACATGGCGTGGTGTGAGCATAGCAAAACTCACTCATAAATATGTCCTACAGCGCCATGTTGTTGTCATTTATTCGCTTCATTTTCGTAGATTCTTACACTGATGCATTTTTATCTCTCTCATTTTCTTACTTAGGGTGATTTTGATGCCTGCTCTCCTATCTGCTCTGCTTACAACTTCACCTGATGAGAACCATTCAGACCTTTTTTTCCGCCATGGTCTCTAAACTTTCAAATCTGCCTATTAACTGCTTATAGGCCACCACTATTTTGCTTCTATTCTCACTGTACCTGCCTCTCTCATCTTGTTTGAAAGACTTTCAACTTTATCTAATGCTAACACAAAGTCAACGGTCTATTGAGATCCCTCAAATCCTAAGGTGCATAAGCCAAACAGGGATTCTGTTGGAGAATTTTAGAGACAGTGTTTTTACAATATATGTGATTTCCACACACGCTTGGTAGTTGCTATACTTGGGTATTTTTTAATTACTGAATTTGAGTGCCAAAGTAGAATAGATTTTGAATTTCTAGGTTCTGAGGAATTGCCATGGATCTGTGATTTTACATAAAAGCAAGAAACATGTTCACCACATTCTTAGAAAAGAGGAAAATGTAATTTCCTCCATGTTCCACTTTGTTGTTATCCCTTTTACAAGGATCACAACAATAATAAACAAGTGAGGTGGGAGTACCTCATTAATTTTAAACACTCGCAAATTTACACCATTAGAAATAACTTTAATCATCATTAGACACCCTTGAGGGAACTGATGGGCATTGCAGTGCTTGCCCAATGAGGAACTGCATGATGATGAAGCATGCTACCAATCTCAGTGGATGATGTTTTTTTTCTCCAAAATATAAACATTTACCCCATCCTTCCCTCTCTCTGGATACAGTAGTCGTGCTTATCTGGAGGATTAACAGTACCAGCATACTCATTATTTTATTAGATTACTAGGGGGATCATTTTGACCTCGGCGGTCTTTTTGAAAGACCGCTGAGGGACCGCCGTGCGGAAGACCACCAGTGGTGGCGGTTTGCCGCTCGGCCTATTATGACCGTTTGCAGCTCTCCGTCCTTTTACGGACGGAGAGCCGCCAACAGCCATACTGGCGGGAGGCGGGGAAGTGGAGGTTGCTCCACCTCCACCGCCACGCCAACAGAACACCGCCCAGTGAATCACATCCTGTGATTCGCTGTGGCTGTGTTCTGTTGGCGGTGTGATGTCAGTGGAGCTGCCCCCATGGCTCCTGTCCCCTCCCGGAGGATCGACGGAACAGGTAAGTCGATCGTCCGTTAGGGGAGGGGGGTGAGGGGCGTTGTGTGTTGTGTGGGTGCATGGGGGTGTGCGTGTGTATATGTAGAGGAGGTGTGTGAGTGCGTGTATGCTTGCGGGGGTGTTGTGTGTATGGGAATGAGTGCGTGCATGTCTGTGGGTATGTCTGTATGGATGTGTGAATGTGGGTGTGCGTGTCTGACTGTGTGTGTGGATGTAGGCATGTATGTCGGCGTGTGTGCGTGTAAGTGTGTAGGTGGTGCATGCGTGCGTGTCGTGTGGGTATGGGTGATGTGATGTTGGGGGTCGGGGTGGGGAAGGGGGCCCTGCCACCTTTGGGGGGTGGCAGGTGTGGTGGGGGGGTAGGGAGTCGGGGTAGGGGTGTTGGGTGGGGGAGACCCCTATCAGTGCCAGGGAAGGAATTCCCTGGCACTTATAGTGCTTACCGCCATGGATTTCATGGCTGTTCACACCGCTGGAAATCCACAGTGGTAAGCCAGGTCCGAATACCGCCGGCGGTCTAGTGACGGCCCAGCTCTCCAGCCCAGCAGTCGTCTCCAACCAGGCGGGCAGAACGGAGAACGGCGGATGACCATTCCACAATGTAAGACCCCCAGCCTGTTGGCGGTCTTACCGCCGGTTCTCCGCCTTCCGCCAGGGTTGTAATGACCCCCTAGGTGTGTTTATGCTGGACCTTTATTATTCTCCTTCCCTCTAACTGTTCATGATTATGTTTAAATTGTCAGCCAGTGAAAGGAGCAAGTGGGATATAGTAGGGCAAAGTTCGAGGGTGCTACTGATGTCTGTTCATTCCTTTACTCACGACTGCCAGAATCCTTCCTCTGTAATCTCACGTTCAGATGTCTTTTGATATTTCAAGGGCCCAGGATCAGTCCATGGCTCTCCAATTCAAAGTCATCCCAACTCTGGCACCTCCGTGAGCTTCACTTGACTCACTGTTTATTGTCTATGTTCATCTTCAGTAGGGTTTAGGAGACAGAGACCTGCAATTATCTTGAGCCCTTCTGAAGGTAAGAACAATGTGGTTGATCTCATAAGTTTCCCAGCCTTCTCATCCAGTCTTATTTTGCTTTTGCAACATGCAACAGAGGATATCTGAGAGTTGAAATTGTACAGAGGGTAAGAAAAGGAGAACCACTCTAAGGGAGCCAGAACTTACCACTTTGCACAGGAGGTGAGTCTTGAAGTATTACAAGGCTAATTTGAAGCCTCACATGTCTACGTGTATCTGCACCGTAATAAGTGCAAATCAGCATGTATGTTACTGAGTGTGTCCTTTTAATTTGTTTGTCTGCCTGCTTATATATGTGTGCGAGCCTATGTGTCTTTGTTGTTTTGTTCCTAACTTATTTTGGTGTGTACTTTCATGTTGTCTGGCAAGCCAAGTTGTTGGGAACACTATTAGAAAGATGTAAGAGTCCTGACCTTGTTTTTCTGAAGATCAACAGACAAAGGGAAGATGGGGCTTCTTACCAAGGCAAGAAGAAGGAAGGGACCATAGGATGGGCTCAATGGACCTTATCAGGGCCCTAAAAACACTTGCCCTGGGCCACACAAAAACTAGGATTGGACATACCTTCTTTCCTTCACATTCTCTTTTTTAACCATGTTCACCACATTAGCTGCTCCTAGAGAGACATTTTTAATCCTCACTCCATCTTAAACCGTTAATATACCTCTTTAAGTCCTCTTTACAGACCTGAATTGGTTGATTGCATATGGTGCCTATGCTTTTTACCATAATTTCATATGTTTGACATTTACTGAAATGGACCAAAAGAAAATTCAAAAATATTTTTGTTTAATATTAATGAAAATGGACTTTAAGTATATATTTTAAATTTAGAACTAAAGGCAAACGTGCTACTGATATTAACATAATTCTGGATTAAAGGTTTAATTAGTGTGCATAAAAACAATTAAATTGAAATTACTTTTCAAATCTTTAAATAGAAAAATGAAATTAGACCTAAATTCGAAGAATTGTTTTGTGCTTAAATAATTATTAAAGAGTATGTACAGAATGAATCCAAATAAATTCACTTATGTTTCAGAGAATGTACAGTTACATGTACTTTCAAATGTTAAAAATATAATAACAAATTTTATAATGAAATTCAAAAGTTCTAATTTTACATGCTAGTTTTAAAATTAAAATACATTTATTTATCTCTTTAAATTTTTATTATAATTTACTTTTATGTAAGATGATTTCCTATGGGGTGTTTATTTTAAGTCCCTATTGTGATTATTTTCTATGGGATGGCATTGCATTGCCAGATGTATGCCATGTGTGGTGCTGGACTTAGTTCAGCTCTCAGCTGAACTGATTTACTACTGTTTTGGGCTGTACTAACTATAGAAGTAAGGGGCAGATTTAATTGGCCCTTGTGCCACTTTAGAGCCACCTTAGTGTCATTTTATTGATGCTAAGGTGGCACTAAAGTGGCCTTTTCCCCATGCCATGTTAACAAAGCGGCACACTACATACATACCGTCACTTTGTAACCTCTTGCACCACATTATGCCTGTGCCATGCACAATGTATGCAAGGGGGCATTTCCCCATTAGGAGGCCTGAAAAAATTGTGCAGCAAAATTCAAAAGATTGCACTGCGCCATTTTTTCTGTCATTTTTAACATTTACTCAGAGCAGGCGTCAAAATGGCACACCTATTTAAATCAAAGGGCCTCTTTGCACTTTGCTACTCTAGCATCAACATTTTTGACACTAGTGTAGCAAAGTGCCACGATAGAGTCAAAAATGTTGAGCCATTGTTCTAGCTACCACCTTGGTGCACGGTTTCTTAAATACGGCACACATATGGTGACATTAAGGGGGTACAGGGGCACAAGAAAAGAGGCGCTACATTGGATTCAGCATCACTTTTCTTAATTTCAGCCCTAAACGTATTTCTTGAATAGGAATGAGCGTACTGTTTTGTGGGTTTCTCCCTAGCCCTCTCCCTCATATTCCCTGACCCTCCCTAAATCCCTCCTTACTCCCCCCAATCCCCTTCACTTTAATCATAAGTATTCCCAATTTTCCAGCCAATCCCCTTAGTAATTCCCCTATTTACTACTCTAACATGGTGTCGAGAGCAGGCAGACTTTGGGCGAAACAGCTGCATGCTTAACAGATTCATTTGATTTATTTACAAATACAACTACCCATGCAGAGACTTTTGGGGTGGAGATTTCCATACAAAAACCACAGGAAGGCAAAGGTGTACAGTCTACAAGTATGTTTGTATATATCATTTTATAAAATGCACTTCGTGAATAGACCCTTAAGTGATGCACATGTGCTTGGCTAAAACCTTTGTAAATCTGGGCCTTAGTGTGCATTTTAATTACTAGTCTATGAGCCAGGCGTGTTATTTTTAGATGAATACATTCACCATAGCACTTCACATTATTTCTTAATTTAGGACAATATTGTTTTTTGCACATATCTCTGATCTAGATTTTAAGACTCATTGGCTCAGTTTTCATTACTTCTTAATCATATTTTCAGCTAATATTGTCTACTCATTTTACATGTTCAACATGGACTATGAGTCTCAGTTTCATTCATACAGCTGAAGAGCCTGGTTGATGCAGTAAAGTATTTCTATGACATCACTATGTAATTATGGAGGAATGTGCTTTTGAAAAGAAGTTGATTAACGGTGAGAAGAGAGATGGATAGTTCATAAATGTTGTCTTTAGTAACTAAACTTTTTAAAAGAGTACAGCAATTTCAAAAGAGATGGTTTTCCCATGTTCAGGGTTATCTTCAAACACCAAGCAACCTCCTGTAGCTTGTAACTGGCTCCTAAACACATTACACTAACATGATAAATGCATTGTGGTTCAGTATATTTGTAAGTATGAGTACATGTTTTAAATAGCTAATCGGGAAAAAGTCAGAGAATTACTTATAGATACATGCCTTCTTTCTTCTGTAAGCAAATTCTCAATACCACTGATTTTCAGGCTATTTCTTAGTTTTAAAAATAACATTTACATATTAATACATTTCTTGTCAATTTGCCATCTTTATTTATAAAGCAAAGTCACTGAATGGGATGCATGTTTCTTTTTAATTCATTTTAAGAAATTCCTGTTCAGCATATTAAAATATAGTAATGCCTAGCCATTAAATATTCTATTAAATGTTTTGATGTATAAATTTAATAGAAACCATGAAACGAAATGCATTCTGCAGTATCATACTTTAAAAATGTCTTCTGATGCATTAGCCAACATTTTCACTAGTTCTGTGACTTTATGTAAACCAAATTAATTTTGATTAGTTACTTGCATAGTGCAGTATTACTGACAACAGCTTCAAATTTCATTTCATAAAACTTTAAAATGATCATAATTTCACATATGTGGGGTTCACTTACATAGCAAGATATACCTGCATTGGGAATGCCAAAAACCATTGGATAAACATTCTTCTGCATGGCATTTCAGTATCCTGCTGAATTAATAATAAATGTGAGAAAATCTGTCTTTAGAATCTTGCCTGAGGTCCCACCTACAGGGACAACATGCAGGAATTACAGCTTCAAATAATGTCATGGGATATACATTGGGTAAAAGGGAATATGTTTTTCCTGGTTCTACTGTATTTGTCAAAAATAATTATCCTTCACCCTATATAGGGAAAGAGAAACAGTGAAAATATCACTTGTATCATTCATAAATTATAAATGTGGAGTTATGCAGTACAAACTGCATTATCATCCATATTTAGTGTGCCTTATAGTTAACCACCTTCCCATTCAAGAAGCCGTGCATATATTGTAATATTAGGATGCATGTTTACCTGTCCAGTGCAAGTGGAAATTCTTTGTGGCATCCACAATAAAATGGTGTGGCCAAAAATGCCTTGTTATTTGAACATCTGCAGAATGTATCCACTGTCTGCAGTTTTCGCACACTATTCATTCTAATTTTTGTTCTTTTGAATGCAGTGACCTGCTCATGCAAATATATCATAAGGGTAATTTAACAACCGTGCAATGTAAAAAAAAAAAAAAAAATGATACAATGTGCATCTTTTTAACCAGTTTTCCAGACAAGAGCAATGCATTCAATTCATCATCATTTTTTTTTAAATCAACACAGCACCATAAACACACTGTCAACAAAAATATAATATTACCTGCTGTATTTTTCCAAATTAGAAAGGTTACTATTAATGTATACATGAAACAACATCACTATAGAATCACATTTATTACATTCCCTCTAACAACTTTTGTTATCTTAGTTGTGGACTTTAATATTTGATGACAACCCAGAACTTCTCACAATACATCTCCATGACCAATGAAAGAGCACTATACTTCAAAAGGTTGATTTTCATTCAGATTACTGTAGAGCAGTAGGTTACACAGTGAACAAGGAACCTTTAGACAAAGATATTTGTGGGACTATGTTTAACTTAGTTACACAAAAGCACCTGATTTTCATGTTTTTTTGAGTAATAGGGGGATGGGTTTTCACCCAAGAAAAATTATTTTCATTTTATGAAAAATAAATCTTTAAAGAAAATCATGAACAAAAAAAATAATGACTGCTAAATTAACTTTGAAGTAAGATTATGAAATACTAACATGCAATTTACACATCGTTTACACATGAGTCCAAATACATATCCAAAAAGCAAATGTACATAATGTAATAGAAGTAATTCCAATTTGTTTATGATAATATTTTGTTTTAAGGTTGCTAGAGAGGTAGCACTCTGGTGATTGTCATACACTCTACAACACAAAACAGCTACAGTGAGATGAATAATTTATTTTGCTAAATATTTTGCTTTGATGCATTGTCTTAGTTGGACTTGGCATCTGTGCACATCATGGCATTAAATATTCAGCTCTTTTAGAATGCTATCATATTAAGCTGAACATGTGCATGTTATGCAATAAAAAGGATCACAGTCATAACAGTTTCCAATTCTATTGCAGCAGGAGAAGTAATTATGCAAGTTGATTAAGCTACCTTTCTGTCATGACAAGTGGACACAAGGCCCCAGTTGCTTCTAATTAAGGACTGGCAGTCCAACAGCATCTATGCTTATAACTTCTGAAGAGAATATATGATATCATATATACCATGCAACTTATGTTGACTGTTCTATGCATGTATTTTCCACAAGCCCACAGTCCGTAATTTCACAACACACATAAAAAACACATCCATATCGAACATTACTGAGTGAAATAAGCACTATGGGCCTGATTACGAGGCTGGCGGTCTGAATACGGCATGCCTTGAGGTGACTGTCGGAACGCCAACGTTGTGGCTGTTCGACCGCCAGATTATGAGGTTGGAGGGCACAACCGCCAACCTACTGCTGTCCCCGCCAGGATCTCAGATCTTTTCGGGCTGACGGTGGTGTAGGTTGTAATCAGCCAGGGTGGCGCTAAACTCAGCACCACCCTGCTGACTATAAGCTTGTTGTCCTCCAGCCTTTTCATGGTAGTCTGACCGCCATGAAAAGGTTGGCGGAGAACAAGTGCAGGTGGTCACATGGGCCACAGCAGTGCATGTTAGAAATTTGTGACATGCTGTGGTATGCGGAAGGGGGAGCAAGGTTTGCAGTGAAAGAATTCCCTTAATTTGAAAAATAAGAGATAGAGAAAGCTTGTATAAGAAAAATAAATGCATGGGGCCAGGGTGAAAGAGAAGATGGGTTATTTGTTCAAAGCTCACCTGGAGAAAAATCGTTTTTGAAGTTGTTTTTCTTTTTTTTTAATTTAGCCAAATAAAAGAGGTGCCATTGTAAATCACCCCCTGGCGCTGTCTGGATAATTTGTGGCCTATTTAGTCATGGCAGTACATGCTAGACATTTGTGACATGCTGTGGCATGTGCAAGGGGTAGCAAAGTTTACATTGAAAGAAATCCCTTAATTTGTGCAACGACAGATAGAGGAAGCTTGTATAAGAAAAATAAATGCATGGGGCCAGTGCCAGGGTGAAAAAGAGAAAGGGTTTTTTGTTTATTAAGTGTGAAAAGCAACTGTGAATTCGTTGCATGTAACCTAAAGATCGCCACAGAAATAAAAGAAGGAATTTGTCACTGTATCTCTGATTACAAGCCGTTTTATAACCATCCATACAGTGCTTGGTCCAGTGGTTAGGGGTTTGGGTAAACATTTCTTTTGACCAGGATTCAAACCTCACCTGGAGACAAATCGTTTTTGAAGTTGTTTTTCATTTTTAAATTTTTTTAGACAAATGAAAGAGGTCCCATTGTAAATCACCCCCTGGCACTATCTGGACAATTTATGGCCTAGTTAGTCATGGCAGTGCGTGCTAAAAAGTTGTGACATGCTGTGACATGTGGAAGGGAAGCAAGGTTTACCTTGAAAGAAATCCCATAATTTGTGGAATGAGAGATAGTGGTTGTTTGTATAAAAAGAAAAAATGGATGGGGCCAGTGCCTGTGTGAAAGACAGGAAGGGTTATTTGTTTATTAAGTGTGTAAAGCAGCTGTGAATTTGTAGCATGGAACCTAAAAATCACCATGGAAATAGAAGAAGGACGTCTATACCTTCTCTAAGATAAAAATGCTTTAGGTAGCTAAATGTGTCCACAAGATAGTTGATATAATGGTTTTTATAAATAATACTGTGCCTTGTGAACTAAAGTTCAAACCCCACCTCAATAATATGTTTTATATTGTTTTTTGTTTTTCTTTCTTTATTTAAATTACCCAGGAGAAAAAGATTCCTTTGGAAGACACACACTATTGCTATCTGCAATTATTCACAAATATGTCAGAAAACTATGGCATATGCCACAAGCGAGCGTGATATGTGTCACATAGCTCCAACCCCTTCTCCTCTTCAGGCTCCCATCCGCCATCTTGGACTCTCACACACTACACTCTGCCCTCCTTCAATATGGATGAGGCCAGCATATTTACTACACCATTAAAACACCTCGGCTAAAGAATTAATAGCTTTTCCTAACAAAAAGAATCACTCCAAAACAGAGTTAGAAGATGCCACAAAAAAATAGTAAACATCTGCGGTTACATGTCTTAACAAAACTTGAAAAACAAAAATATATCTATATTTTAGAAAAATTATATTCAATCCATAACTATAAGTTGGGTCTTCTTCTGCAATTGTCGACAATTCGTTTGTTCTCAAATTGTTTTTTTTAATATATACATACACCGAATGTGCATGGAAATTGCTCATAATCAATGTTTGTTTATGTGTCAGTTATAATACCTACATTGCCTTTAAAGATCTTGCTTTCAGAGAAATGCCTGTTCCGTGCTCGCATTTAGTGTAGGTCGGATTAGAGTTACTAGATCACTGCATATCAGCTGCCATTTTATTTGCAAAACTGAGTTTTCCTTAAACAATTCAATATAAAATACACTTGAGCTGAACAAAAACTACAACTCCCAGAATGTATTTGTGTTAACTCTGAACTTGATAAAAGAGTCCCAGTGACTAGGTGCTATCAGCTGGCCTGCAACGCCCAGGATCAAACCCAAAGCCCTTCACTGTAGCTAGTTCAGTTATCTTCACAAATCCTAAACCATTTGCCCAACAACGTCACTGCCATATCCCCCAGGGGAGCACATAAAATGCCTTAAGCGATGGCCGGCCCCTTCTCTGCTACACATAGTACGAAGGAAAGCACAGAGGGTCGTAAAGAAAAACAAACAGAAAGCTAAGCTCATCTCACCTTCCTCCAAAGAATCTAAAGGGACCTCGAAGTGAGCCCAGGCCACGCCGAGCTTGAGACATTTTAGCTTGCCTACCTCTGATTATGTTTATTTCAAACACATATTATAATAGCTGCTAAGTTTTCAGATTGCTTATGTGTGACATTTTCATGGTTTCAGTTCACTTACGAGTGACATTCTCGGACAAATGTGTGACAAAGTGACACTTTCTTGAGAATAAAAGCAAAAAATGAAGTGCATTCAGAGATAAATATCACTAATGAGCAATAAGAAACTGCTGAAAAACAACTGGAATGGAACTTCACTAATCTAGTGCGCCTTGACAAAACTGTCTAAAACACTTTCTCCAAAACGCTCCCATAGGCTTGCACAGTCTCGTCACATCCTGCAGTTTACACCTTCTCTACTACACCTATTTGCAGTACAACAGACTAATCACATTGTTGTCTCCAGTTTAAAATTGAATGACCATTTTTGGCTAAATACACTTAGCCACAAGACTTAACAAATCATAACTCCTTCCTTTCATAGGTATATACCATATTACACCTCTGCAAAGACACACCATTTTCTAGCCAGTGTGTGCTCCTTTTGGAGTGGCCACTTATCAACTGCAGGGAAATGCTGGAGCCCTGTTGTAGTGGTATTTTGCAGTGATGGGCTGCTGTGCAAAATTTCATTTGCCTCAAAGCTTCTGAGTGCTGAGCTTACTGGTGATACTGGTCGGTAGACCCTGAGCCTCTCTTTCTTGGCTCAGTGACAGTGGTGGAGGAAATCAGACAGTGCTGCTACAATCAACAGTGAGCTGAATCTGTTACACACTATTACTCATGCCCTTTAAAGACATGCCCTTTAAAGTGTAGTGCTTGTTACCAGACACACACCTGTTGCCTCCTCTTCTCTCCCAACTCATGTGGAGGATACATGAGTTACTTATCATCCTGAGCCCAGCCCGGGCAGTGAAGGTGTTTGGCTAAGGGCAAGTGCTTTTAAGGTAGGAGGCCAGCAGGAGCCAGAATTACAGAATTTCTGGAGTATTTTTAGTGAGGTACCTTAGAGTCAAAAACAACCAGAATTTTGCAAAATGTGATAGTAATATGGCACTTGGCACAGTGTTATGTAGTCATATGAACTTTAATTTTTCATATGTACCCCAAAACTCTGACCCCCCCCGATTTTAGCCATGTGATGTGATAATACAAAATGGCTCCCGCAAAGGCAAGTACATTATCATAAATGTAATGTTATTCTTCCAGCACTTAATTGTAATAGCCAAGGATTTAAAAACTGTTGCAATGTTATTGACTCATAGTACACTATGGTAAGTATGTAGGTATATGGTAGATATACAGCATGTTCCACATAACTTGCTCGCCACCCCCTTAACCTTTGAATGTCTAAAGATAGAAATTTCAACCAAAGTTCATGGTTCATCAAAAAATGTCTAGTTTATGTTGTTACTATTTTATGGGCACTTGGGGCCCATATACAGGGTGTACTAAAAGTCTATTACAAAATATTAAATGACACCCTGCATATTTTTGCTATATTTTTTGTTATGAAATAAAAATTGATTTTTTAACATTTAAACATCAAAACATGTTTTTATTGAAAAGAATGAAGACACAAATTATGTTTTTATTAATTTTTATTGCTATTTTATGTCAACAGTTTTTTTAAAGGTTACAATTTGGTCAGTCATCTAAAACATGTCCTCGTGATTGCATTGTCCATCACAAACTCAAAGACTAGTACATGGAAGAGGCAATTATTTACATTTACAAGCATTGGTACACAATGTTTTACATCCACACTTTACAAGTTCTTTCCAATATTTTGAAGCATCAGGGAAAAGTGACCACAGAGGTTCATATCCAGAATCTTCCCTCGGCCATACCCAATGTGCTGGATCAGGTATATCAGGATACACATTCCACCACTGAGGCCACACATAACTTGCTTAGAAAATAGCTCTCTTGATGTGCTGTAAAAGACTAGCCTCACTTGGTGACACATTGTCAACATCTGGGCAGTGCGCATTCTACGGGCGAATGGAATGCAAAAGCTCAGCACTTATGAGATAATGTAATGCATGCATTATGTTGATATGCTGTTGTTTAACTTTTTGCATTGCAGCGTTCAATCCTGAAGATTTATATTCAAGGTGCTTGTAAATACTGTTCGTTTGCAATGTATTGCTGTAGGCTTTCAGAGTGTGTCAGTGTGTGGTCCCTTTCGAGGGCCTTCTAGAAACTTCCTCTGCAGCATGACTGGGTGTGGTTTGTGGGCTGGGCCTATATAAGGGAGCCAGCCCAGCTCCACGTGCTCACTATTCAGAGGTCCCAGTGCAGAGCAGCAGCAACTTCCTGAGCTCCTGTTTCGGAGGACTACTTGGATCTTCCAGGCCTTGCCCTTTCACTTTGTCGGTGATTCTTGATCAGGGCGGTAAAATGGAGGTCGGGCTGGGCCCCCGATCCCGTTCTCAAAGGTTTTCGAGTTCTTGGGCCTAATTTGCATGATTAAACAATTTTACTCTTGTGCGTGTGAATTTACGCTTGATGTTTTATGGCATTTACATGCTGACACTCGAATTGGCAAGACGCGTGATTCTTTACTCGTGTACAAATCTTGATATTCATTGTACGCTACCATTTCATGGCATTCACATGGTGGCATTCGAATCGGCAAAACACACAATTAATTTCCTGTGCTCAATTCATGTGTTTCATTGTGCGCTACCATTTTATGTCATTTACAGGGTAGCTTTCGAAACGGCAAAACGCGTGATTCATTTCTTGTGCTTAATTCATGTTATTCATTGTGCGCTACCATTTCATGGCATTCACATGGTGGCATTCGAATCGGCAAGACGCATGATTCATTTCTTGTGCTTAATTTATGTTATTAATTGTGTGCTACCATTTCATGGCATTCACATGGTGGCATTCGAATCGGCAAAATGCTTGATTCATTTCTTGTGCTTAATTCATGTTATTCATTGTGTGCTACCATTTCATGGCATTCACATGGTGGCATTCGAATCGGCAAAATGCTTGATTCATTTCTTCTGCTTAATTCATGTTATTCATTGTGTGCTACCATTTCATGGCATTGGTGGCCTTTGAGTTGGCAAGACGCACGATTCATCTTGTGATTAATTCATGAAGATTCAGTGTGCGCTACAATTTCATGGCATTCGCAAGGTAGCATTCAAATCGGAAAACGCGCAATTCATTTCTTGTGCTTAATTCAAGATATTCATTGTGTATTACCATTTCCTGGCATTTACGTGGCAACATTCGAATCGGCAAGATGCGCGATTCATTTCTTGTGCTGAACTCATGTTACTCATGGTGCGCTACTATTTCACGACATTCACATGGTGGCATTCGAATCGGCAAGACGCGCGATTCATTTCTTGTGCTTAATTCATGTTATTTATTGTACGCAACCATTTCATGGCATTTACAATCTCTTGTGGAAATCCGCAATGTGCGCAATTCATGTTCCTGCATTCTAAGAAACTAAAGTGCTAAAATTCTAGACGTTATATTGTGTGTGCATAATAAGTTCCTTAAGTACAATTCCTATGGTGTGATAGAATTCATTCATATCATTTTCTTGTCCTCATACAAAAGACTATGCTTGAATTTGAAAATTTAATTCTAGGTTCTGATGTTTCTAATTCATGTGTAACATTTCATTGAAAGGTTCATTGAACAGTTGTATTAATCCTTCTTGGTTCCTCCACAGGTAACCAGACATCTTGAGGCCTAGCTATTTAGTTCATGCTTAAGTCATCCATGTTTCCTCAGTCTAAGTATTATTTCATGTTCCGAGTATCACTGAACTCTAGATTCAACAGAGTTTTATTTCATGTTCCGAGTATCACTGAACTCTGGACTCAACAGGGTGTTATTTCATGTTCCGAGTATCACAGAATTCTAGACTCAACAGAGTGTTATTTCAGGTTTTGAGTATCACTGAACTCTAGACACACCAGAGTGTTATTTCATGTTCTGAGTATCACAGAATTCTAGACTCAATGGAGTGTTATTTCATGTTCCAAGTATCATTGAACACTAGATTCAACAGAGAGTTTTTACGAATCTAAATGTGGTTTGATTCTGATGTTGTGTTGTTTAACCTTTTGTTTCCTACAGGTCTCCTTCCCAGCTGTTCCCTTCCTAATCCCCTTTTCCCCACTTGGACTCTCTTCAACTCTGTGACATTCTAATCAGAGTATTGGAGCTGTCTTGTGGTGGACATGTTGGGAACGTGCGCAGATCCTGAGGATCTGGTGACTCTGACACACATTTTCTAGAGAGCAATTACGTTTTGTCACCATCGTTCTTGAACACTTGATAACAGAATATGTTTTAATGTTCTTATTGCATAATCTAACTACAAATTGCTAAAGGTGACTGAAACTGTTTCTTGAAATATCTGGTGGGCAATGAGAGAGCTAAATAAATGTTTCTGTGACAGCCTGAAAATGTTGCCACCTTTCCCAACCTGTTTAGCTGTTGCATAGACTGGTTGATCACATGTCACCACAGGAGTCTTATTAGGATTAATTGTGGCCAGTCTATGCTTCAGTGTATTAAAACAGTGGTGTACCATAGAAGGAGAATATATTGACTCATCTAATAAAGGTGGCAATACACTATGGCTTTTTGTGACAGAACCACTTCTGTTGGAGTGGAAAGCAGCCCAACTGGCTTATATTGGTTACATTATCGAGATCAAGAGTTTGAATTATCTGCAGTCTTTTGTCTGACATTGGTTCATTATGAATCGGAGGAAGTTGGAAGGCATTGATTTTACTTACATGTATATTTGGCTGTTTTTTGTCATTGTAGATGGTAACTGCAGATACCACTCTGGCAGGGATGAAGTTCATATCTTGGCCTGCTCATTTTCTTCAATTTATTAAGAATGATGACATACCCTGTGCATCTGATTTTCTCAGTATGAGTGATGTGGCTGTTCCATGGAATACCTGGGTGGATGATGATGACGAGGGATTGTGATCAGTACTCTCTATTGCAGCATAAATGAAAGTGGGGAGTTGAAGGCTTGTTGGACACACAGCCCTGTCATTGCAGAATAGCTTACATTGTTTGTTAGTTATTGTTGCTGCCACTTCTTGAACTCGATCACATATGACACGCATATGCCCAATTTGTGCAGTTTGTCAACTAATTAACATTTTTGAGTTTTAGCATGCATCGTTAAGCCAATATAAAGAGGTAGTGGAGTTTCTTTATCTCTTTTATGGCAGAGGTTTCCTTTAGAATTTGCCTTCTTACAATTCCTGGTATGATACCGAACAAGCTACGAGACTGACAAAGCTGCACACCTCTTATTATTTACTCTATGGTCGTTTGAAATGTTACAACCTTCCATAATCACTCGTATTCGATTTCAGCATAGCAGTTTCTGCTGACTTTTCTTGGCAAATTTTGCTCAAACTGTCACTAACTCCTTTTACTTCAAGTTGAAAAATTTCTTTTCGAATACTAGCAGCTACATTGCCAGACAGACACCATCCTGAAGAATATTCTGTTTACAGATACTGAATATATTTTCTCCTATATCATTCTTGCGCATTAGAAGAATATCTCAACCTTTTTGGTTCAGTTGTAAGTTCTGCAATGAACACAAGAATCTTTTCTTTCAATCATGTAATTCACATATTTGTCTGCATTTTCTACACCTAATTCTGCCGTACAATGAACTATAAATGAATTGATGTTAGATAAAGTAAATACTGGCAATACTTCTGAACGTTGAAGTGTGTCTTCGAGATAGTTTACAATGTCACCTAAATGCCATGCCACATATTAATGTCAATTTGTTGTCTTCACTTTTTTCTATGTTCTGTATTTGCCGAAGCCGGTTATAAAAATGAACAAGACACTTTTTGTGGTATTTTGCTTTGGTCGCAACCATATCACCACCACTTGAATAGGCGAGTATTTTTAAGTCACTTAATGCAACTGTATCATCTCGATTAGTCAATTCAAGTGTGTGCGCATTTATAAGCTCTGCCCCTGACTCTTCGTCACAGAAGAAACACTTATCTTTCAATTCACCAACTGTAAATGAAACACACATACTCCTTGAAGTACTCTCTTGAAAACTGTGTTGAACTAATTAAGGTTGTTTTGATACCTTGCAAGTTTGTGTTTGTCAAATTTGTTTCTACACGTTTAATGGAATTTCCCCACAGTTTTCATTTAACAATTGTTCATCTAAATCATTATTTTTTAAGAATAGTGTCTTGATGATTGATGGAAGTCCTTTTATTTTGTCAAAAGCTAGCAGATCATCAAGCAAACTTTTGTACCCAGTTCCTTTATCAGAACGTTTACTACCAGGTGGACACACTAAAACTTCTGGTAAATCTTGTTGACACAATACTCACAGATCCCAATCAATATCAGTTCCAACATTTTGTGTACTAGATCTAAACTCTTCAATATTATTTATAAATTCACATCTACTTTTGGTAGACACTTTTACTTATTCACAGCAGGTAATCTTTTCACAATTTTAGAAACCTGTAATAAAAAATATAATTTGTTAGTTTACAAGGGCAGTACAATATACATTTTTTTGACATCATAAGGTATTTACTTACTGAAACCATAAAAAAATTCTCATACTTCATCAGGGTTCAACTAAAATGCAAATTTTTTACCACTTTTCGCATTCCTGATCAGAAGAATGTGTGAAATGATGTGATAGATGCCTAACATTAGATTCATAATCGCTATACAAGTAATAGCAGTGGACATTTTCTTTTATGATGTTATACGGGCAAAGTAGCCATACGATTTTTGGGTCTATCTCATGACTGATTTTTTACCTTATTATTAAGCCCTGTGCAAAGTTTCATGTTGGTATTACATTTTGGCCAATTCTAACACTATGCTACCTCAATGTGTGAATACTTGTCTCTTCTGTTCTGCCTCTGATTAAAGAATCAGGTTCCACTAGTTTTCTGTCTACCTCATCCCCTTCATCGGCCTTTGGCTAACTTCACCTTTCCCCGAGTGGTCACATGCCGAAGACCATTCTTGACCCACAATAAAAGTGACAGAGGGCAAAGAACCTTCTTTTGTACACTCACTCCGTGGTGAAATCCTTTACCAGCTTTTTGGAAAATCTGGCTTTTGAGGATTTCCAGAATGCTTCACATTTTGCACTGCTCCAGTCAAGCACACCAACCTCCTCCGCTAAGCAGCAGTGAGGGGATGTGTGTCGACCAGCGGAGGCACTGCTTGCCGCCGCCTTAGTCTCAGGGGGCTAATCAAACACTGCCTGATCACAGTGGCATAACTGCCAAGTTTGCCCTTGATATACCTACCACACACAGAACAGGCAGTGCAAGGTTTACAGACACAGAAGAGCAGCAAAACTGTCAGTGACGGAGAATGCTTCATTTTCATACAGTAGAGCTCAAAAGTCAGCAACAGTGACATTTTCACATACATAGAGAAGAGCCCTAGCAAACGGAAGGGTAGTGCTAGCTTCATTTTCATACAGAAGAGCTAATGAAAAGCAATTGATAGTGCAAGTGTCTCAAGTATATATAGAAACTGTGCATCATAAAAAAAAGGGTGATACGTCTCTGCTCATCTGGCACCATCAAGCCTCAGAAAACCTCCGAACAGTTGCTTTTACATGATATCAGCATCTTGTGGCCAGAACAGCCTTGCTGGCATTCTGATGCTTTTCTTTTGTTTCATGTTGTCTATCCAAACCCAGTGGGCCATACTCAAATGACTACCAAACTTCACTTACTAGTACACACACTTCACTGGCCAAGCAGCAGTAAACATCATGGTGCTGGGCAGGTTATAGAGCACAAACATATACATAATGGTAGTGATCAATCAGTGTAAGGGTTCGTAGTCTCATCAGCCTGCCTTGTGCCAACAAATAAAACGCTGTCCAATCGGGGTGAACTAGCCAGCCTGATCATAACTTACAAGAACAACTATCGGCTGCATAGTGCCACTTGACCCACATGTGTATCTGTAGCCTTGTGAAAAGTAATGGAGCTGATCCTGTAGAGCACAAAAAGAGGTACTACACTCAAGTTTTTTTATTAAGCTGATTGATGTATTTGTATTTGCATTTGCATTTTTGTTATTTGTACAGCACATTCAGACCAGAGGTATCAAAGTGCTAAGTAGTTAAAAAGAGGCTAGTGCAGATCAGAAACTTATAATGAAAACAACCAAGTCTTTGTATGCTTTCGAAATAGCAGGAGGGGTGAGCTCTCTCTAAGTCTGACTGGCAGTGAGTTCCATAACTTGGCAGCAGCCACAGAAAAGGCCCTGCCTCCCCATTTAACTCTTTTGCTCTTCCATATCTGTGCCACCCTAAGCCCAGATGATCTTAGAGGGCAGTTGGAGGTGTACCAATTAATGGTGACTTGCAAATATCCTGAGTCTTGAGAATAAAGGGCCTTGTGAGTCAGGCACAATGCCTTAAAGATGATGCGCTTCCTGATAGGTAGCCAGTGCAGTTCCTTCAAGCCTTCCTTAATGGAGGTAAATTTAGGTAATCCTAGCACTAGCTGAGCAGCTGGATTATGGATCATCTGCAGATTATTCAGGGATGATTAGTTTATGTTTAAATATAAGGCATTACAATAGTCCAATCTAGCTATAATAAGGGCCAGCACCTGTCGCCCTAAGTTCTTGTGGTATAAATGGCAGATTTTTTTAACAGTGCATCAAATGTTAGAGCTGAGTCACAAATACTCCCAAGATTCTTGGCCACAGAGATGGAAATGGGTAGGGTCCCACATGTCTGGGACCACACATTTTACATCATAAAGTATTTACTTACAGGTTCCAAAAAAAAAACTCAGTTATGATTCCAAATGGAGGTATTTACCCCAAAGATGATGACTTCTGTTTTGTCCCCATTCATTTCCAGGCAATTATGGCTCATCCAATTGCTGATTTATTTCATGCAGGATTGAAAGCTATTGGATGTAATATGCACATTGTCTTGAAAGGAGACAAAAATGTGGGTATCGTCAGTGTACGATGACCCCTGAAAGTTGAAGGATAGCACTATTTTAGCCAGAGGAGCCACATACAAATTAAAAAGGGTAAGACTAAGAGATGATCCCTGAGGAACTCTACAGGGAAGCTAAAATGGAGCTGAACTGTAGTCTCCACAACTAACTGTCACTGTTCAGTCTTGGCGGAATGTCTCCAGGATGGTCAGATCTGAGACCCTCAGCCCTGCCTGATGTAAGCGATGCTTCAGACGTGCATGACAATATTTTTATTCTGCAGTAAGGTGTACATTGAGTTAAATTGCATTAGCATAAAGCGAGAAGTGTGACATTTGGCAGGGCTGTACAATCACCAGATTAAATACAATAACATTCATCATCAAATACAGGCACCAAAGTAAACAGTGCCAAAATTAAAAAAACTAGCAAATATAAGTCAATCAACAAAGGTATATCAAGCGCTGCATAAATCGTAAGGCCTACTTCAACCGAGCTAAAATATAAGATCATCCCCAAGTACTCGGACTGTGGGACTTACTGTGTTAGGATGTACTCACAAAAACGTCTAAAATTACAGGTTTAAATCTACTACTCTACCTAGAAATTAATCTAGATGTTTGTGCTGTTCCCATTTCTGAGTGTAGATTTACACTTTAGTAGACTTAAATGTTTCGACCCCCAAGTAACTATAATTGTGCCCTAAGGTAACTATAACTAGCGACCTCACCATGCACAGTTTTCTCTTCGATGATTTTATTGCAAATGTTCAAGTGATATTATCAATCATGTCATAGAAGATATCATGAGTGATCTAATATCCAGGGTAACTAAAAATGCATGGCGAGGGCACAAATTTAAGTAACCTCAGGGCATGAGTTATAGTTACTTGAAATAACACTAACTATAAAGCTGAATTTCTATGGTTTTGTGCATGTAAAATCTGAACCTAACTATAACGTCCCTGTAACTTTAGTTTTTTTCAGTGAATTCCTAGGGTTTTTGTTAACATTTAGTAAGACGCCCATTGCAATGCATGGTGGGTTGGGGTGTTGGATGCAAGGGCTGACCTGGCATTGTGCTGCCTCCAGCCAAACCTGCTGCTTCATCCCCTCCTACTCCTTGACATCTATTGTCCCAGTCCATGCCCCTGCTCCCTCATTACACACCTGTGTGGCCATTGTTATGCCACTGACCTTCCTGCCTGTCCTGAATAGTTAGCTTGTGGCCCCACCCACCTGCTTCCTACCCTTTGTTGGACGAGACCATGCACCAGCCCCCTACCTCTTGCCCTGCGTGGTCCAATGTGCTGCCACTGCTCTCCATCTAGCTTCATGTCACAGCCCACTCCACCTGCCCTTCGTTGCTAACTTCTATGCCCCATTATTGCACTTCTGCTTGACCTCTGTGCTTAGCATGCTGCTCCTACCCTCCTTCCCCTGCCTCCAATATCTGTGTGCATGCCCCTTCTCCCTCCTTTGTGCCAACCATGATCCATAGGCCTGCCACTGACCATCCAATCTACTCTGAGTGTTCTGTTGAACTGCCACTGCCCCTCCCTCCTGCTTAGCATGGTCATATTGCCGCCGCTTGTCCCTGCCACCTCCACTCTGCCTGTCTGAGTTCTATGCCCCTGTTCCCTCACTCCTGTCCTCTATGGTCCATTTTGCTGCCACTCCCTTCTACCCTCCATGCTATGTTGTGCTGCAACTGCTCCTACCTGCCCTGTATGGTCAGTTGTGAAGCCCCTTCCCTCTCTTGTCTGTGTCCAGCCCATACCCCTCCATTCTGTCCTCTGTGGTCCTTTTGTGCATGCCCCTCTCCCCTCCCTCTTGCCCAAAATTACTATTGTGCTGCCACTAACCTTTCCGCTTGCCATGTCTGGTCTTCTGTGCCCCCACAGCTACTCCCACCTGCCCAATGTGGTCAGCTTGTTGCCCCAACACTCTTCTACTTTTCCTCCATTGTCTGTGTTTATGCCGTTATAGACTCACAGTTTTCCTCCATGGTTTGTTGTGACTCCAGTGCACATCCTGCCTGACCTCAATCAGCTTGCTGCTTCTGCCCTCTGTTTTCCACGTGCAGGTGCCT
Organism: Pleurodeles waltl; assembly: GCF_031143425.1. NCBI lineage: Eukaryota > Metazoa > Chordata > Amphibia > Caudata > Salamandridae > Pleurodeles > Pleurodeles waltl. Next base: position 501,178,174 of record NC_090445.1, read on the forward strand.
ATCCCCTCCCTCCTGCCTTGTCTGGTCCCATTGTCATGCTCCTCCCCCTCTCTCTTGCTCTTCATGGACTGTTATGCTGCAACTGTCCCTCCTGTCTGTCTGGTATGGTCAGCTTACGGCCCTTGCCTCGTTCCGCTCTGCTCTCTGCGCTCCACGTGCATGCCCCCGTTCCTTCCCAATTGCTTGCTTGCCAATTGATTGCAGGTCCGTTGGGCTGCTGTGATGCTATTAATTGTGTTTGACCAATGACTTTGTGTTTCACCACTGCGCATATTAGTTGCTCAATGTTCACCAGTAGCACATTATGGGGGTCATTCTGACCCTGGCGGTAAAATTCGCCAGGGCCAACGACCGCGGGAGCACCGCCAACAGGCTGGCGGTGCTCCCTTGGGCATTCTGACCGCGGCTGTACAGCCGCGGTCAGATACAGAAAACCGGCGGTGTACCGCCGGTTCTCCGCCGCCATGGGGATTCTGACCCCCATACCGCCATCCTGGATGGCGGTATGGGGTGTCGTGGGGCCCCTGGGGGCCCCTGCAGGGCCCCACCAAGATTTTCAGTGTCTGCCATGCAGACACTGAAAATCGCGACGGGTGCTACTGCAACCGTCGCACCCCTTCCACTCCGCCGGCTCCATTCGGAGCCGGCATCCTCATGGAAGGGTGTTTCCTGCTGGGCTGGCGGGCGGCCTTCTGGCAGTCGCCCGCCAGCCCAGCGGGAAACCCAGAATACCCGCGGCGGTCTTTTGACCGCGCAGCGGTATTCTGGCGGTCCCAGCCAGGCCGGTGGCTTCCGCCGCCGGCTGGGGTCAGAATGTACCCCTATATGTTTTGTTCAGTTTAGCCGCCTATTGGCTTTGACATGGCATTAGCCATTACTTTCTGTATTCAGTTTAGCCGCCTATTGGCTTTGACATGGCATTAGCCATTACATTCTGTATTCTGCCTATTGGCTTTGACATGCTGTATTCAGTTTAGCTGCCTATTGGCTTTGACATGGCATTAGCCATTACTTTCTGCATTCAGCTTAGCCGCCTATTGGCTTTGACATTGCATTAGCCATTACATTCAGTTTAGCTGCCTATTGGCTTTGATATGCTGTATTCAGCTTAGCTGCCTATTGGCTTTGACATGATATTAGACATTACATTTTGTATTCAGCTCAGCTGCCTATTGGCTTTGACATGACATTGTGTATTCAACTCAGCTGCCTCTTGGCTTTGACATGACATTAGACATTACATTTGATATTTAGGTTAGCTGCCTATTGGCTTTAACGTGGAGTTAGACATTGCAGTTGAAACATCGCAGATGTCTGTATTCTTCCAAGCTGTGTTTTTCCACAAGATGAACCAAGCTGTTTTTTTCACACCAGACTACACCTGATAAGAGAGAGTACATTTGGTGTTTTCCTTTCTGCTCAGGCTTGGGAAGAGGAGAAGTCTAGGAGATCTGGCCAGTCTCCAAAGGCTTGCGTAGTTTTCCCGAGTCTGAGAGGAGGGGGCATGCTTTTGTAAGGCTGACTCTGGGCTTCAGTGAGTTAGATTCAAATCTGCTTGACTTCAGGCTGGAACTAGGCGCCAGTTGCCAGTCTCCCGTTTGGGTAGATAATCTCTTTCTTGCAGTTGACCGGAGTCATCAACTTGCAGACCCCAGAAAGATGAAGCTGAGTTAGGCCCTGCTGCCTTGCTCAAACGGTGATGAATTTAATTTTTATGCTTTGCTAATTTAATCATATAAAGATATATCATCTGCTGTGTACATTGCAACTGAGAAGTACTGTGATATATTTTGTTTTCATTGCTGCAACTACTTTTACTCTTTTGAACGTGTGCTTGAAATCTATTAGTTTGTCTCTCAAGAACTTGTGGGTGGGGAAGAATTAACAACAATTAAGGTCTTCTTTGAACTCAGAAGTGCATTCCAGAGAGGTTCTGTAAGCTCCGATAGGAGATAAGTAGGAACGCAGAACAGCTGCACTGACGATCCGCTTGCACAGTGTGGTGTATTGTACTGCTGCAACTCCTGGTGCCAGCCCTGTGAGGTCAGGTTGGTGACCCTGCCCTCTGTTATTCAAGTCCATGCCTCTACCCGATTTCTCCTGCCCTATGGGATCCAATGTACCATACTTGCCAACATTTTGAACCTTGTAAGAGGGAGTTTTTGAAAAAAAAACATAGGGAATTGAATCTCCCTATTGACTTACATTGAAGAAGAGTATATTTTAGGCAGGAGACAGATAAAATAAAGTATTTTGGGGTTTTAAAAACATCTGGAGTCTCCTACCTGAATTGGGTCTGTTGGTATGTATGGTTGTACTGCAACTGCCTATTCTGTCTGCCCTCAGTGGAGTGTTATATTGCCACTAAATTTATTGCATGTCCAGGTTTGTTGCCCCTGTCCCCCTTTTCCCTGTCCTCCATGGTCTGTTGTGCTGCCACTGACCCTCCCGCCTGCCCAGCATGGTCAACTTGTCCCCTCTGCACTTTCCTCACTGCCCCCAATTATCCGAGTTGGTGCCTCTCCAGAGAATTATAACTAGATTGCAAACATTCTACATTTATGACAAATGTAAAGTATGGCACGCCTGGCGTCATCTTGATGTATCCAAAACTTTAAAACCTAAAGCATTTCCTTTAGAAATTATTAACACAAGTGGGTCTTATTCCTATCGAAATTATGGTTAATGCTCTAAAAAGCTAAAATGAGGACACATTTTCAGAGTTCTCAAATAGCGACAAAGCACTTTAAACTTTTTTGCTTTATGTTTTTCCAGTTGATCACTTGATTATATGTTACACTTATGGGAAAAGGTGTGGCGTTACAGCTAGAGCTGCAGACTTTGCAAAGGGGGAACTAGGTTTGAGTTTTGGCATCAGCTCGACATACTATAATTCAGGTCAAATCACTTAGGGACATATTTATTAGGAACTGGCATACGGCAACACCACAAGCCTTTCTGCAGCACTGCCATACACCAATTCGAAGAGTATTACAGGATACAATGCATTTCTGTCCTTTCCCCCTGTGCTGGCACACAAATTGCTGCCTAGCCCCAACACAGGCACACATGCACCATAGTGCAATGGTGTCTACATTGTTGCCAGGATTGTTTTTGTGGAGGAAGGGGCACCTTCCTGCACTAAAACAATCTAGAGAGACATTTTCCTCTTTCTATGATTTAAAGGACACAGAAACCAAGTCCATGAGTCTTGTAATGACAACCAAAACATATTGTTCAGGTTGTCACCAACCAACCAGTATTCACTAGTGTCCTTTACATTTTCCTTTAATATCTCAAAAAACGACTGAATAGATTTAACGAAATGACGAAAAGCACGATCTGTGTACCAAGGTCTAGCTTCCTGCAAAATGTTGGGCAATTCTGTTCAGTGGTTCAGGTTTTCGTCATGTTAAGAAACCCCAATGGAAAATGTATTGGGAAAATGTGTTTTGAGACCCCTCCTTTTTCTTGGCCCTCTCTTGACAGATCACCCCAAAAAGTTCAAGACAGCAGCTTAAGTGCGTGGCATACTAATTCTCCTCTAATCTGACTCAAGACTATCATCTTGCTCAACTATTAATCAAGTTTCTTACACTTAGTACAAAATGTCCACTTAACTAAGGAGGAGACTGGCTTGCTCCTGTCACCTGGGGGCAAATATCTCCTGAAAGAGTTTTCTTCTTCACAAGATCTCTGTATGGTGGAAATTGTGAGATTAGATGGAGGACTCTTAGGCACTGTTTGACCAAGGTGTAATAAAATTGTCACTGGGACCAGTGGTTCCTCAAGTACTGAGAGAACCAAAAGAGCTTGGACAATCCCCAAATAATCCAGTAGGTCACATGTTGAAAACCAAAAGGTTAGAGGCATGGCCATTGCTAGGTTTAAAGCATGTATTTTGACTTCTACAGTTGGCTGGCTGGCTTCCTGCAGTGAACTCTTGATAATTTTATTTTACCTCTCCACTTCAGCTGGTAGAGGAGCGAAAAGGGTGCATAGTCCACAGATCCTTATCTCTCATTGGACAATGGGCCTACAAGATTTCAGTCCCACTTATTGTATAGCTTTCAATCAATTCAGAAGGCTGGTGATGAAAGGAATTAGCACACAAAGAGCTGACAGGTTAATGACTTCCAAACAGAAAAAGGGTGACACGCAGCAACAGCCAGTCCACACAAAGAAGCATACAGACTAATATATTAGTATATGGAAGTGAGAGAGAAGAATCCTGTATGTTCTTTTTCAGTTAAAGACTATAATGGACAATCAGACTACTTACCTAATGGGACAGATTTAATGCAGGTGTTAAGAAAGGATCTGTCCATCCTTGATCATGAAAGTGCCAGAAAACATTTGTTTAGAGAGCATCCAGTCATTAGTAGATCAATCTCATGAAGAACTACTCCCATCACTCTAACTAGAGCTGCTGGATTCTTAGACATTGAAAAGAAAAAAAAGTTACTGTTGGAGAAAACATCTGTGTCCGAGAAAGGATTCTGGGCTATACTTACTTTTCCTTGAATCTTGTGCTCAAGAGACTATTCTGAGGACCAATGAAATCAGTCTCTTGCCATTGAACCAAGGAAAAGCAGGTCCAGAATTTAACCAGGAATGCCTACTGTTGTTCACTACATTTTGAAAAATCCCGGTAAGAAGATAATTCTCAACGAACATAGTCCAGGTCATTACCCTGGAAAAACGCAGCGAAACACGGTGGGAATGGACTTAAGCCATGCCCTGTAGGGTATACAAGTAAGACTTCCTGGAAGCCTTTTGACAACTGGGGCAAAACAAAAGATGTATAATGTTCTATAAAGATGTACCTTACAAGGTTCATTGATGCTGGAGGTCCAGGAAAAGATGCCATTCCTACCACAAAGATCATCAAACTAGAAGGTGGAGTTCTAATGCTACATGCCTTTACCAGAGATGACTATTTCCTTAATGTCTGGGTTGAGCTTGAGACAGTTGTTCTTCATCCATCTGGTGACTTTGTGCCTAGAGGCAGAGAAATTCATTTGGGTGTTCAATGTTTTGTTGCGATGAAGAAGATGAGCTGGGTGAAGTCTGCATAGGATATTACTTTGATTCCTTTGGTGAGAAAGATACTGGCAAGTGGTGCCACTGAGGTTTTAGAATTATAAGGAGGTTTCTTCAAGAGAGGGAAAACTGTGGTGTGTTTCCAGGCATCTAGGATGGTGGCTGTGTTAATCAAGTCATTTATGATTGGGATAAGGGTTGTGCTGATGGAGTACAGTCTTCTAGTGGATACATGAACAGGGCAGTGGTCTGATGGGGCTCCAGAGTGCATGTGTTATATGGTTGCTGCAGTTTCTTTAATGATGATGGTGGGTGGGGTGGTCAGGGTGTCTTCTTGGAATTGGAAGTGAGGGATAGGGCTGGTGCGAGGGTGGAAGGGGCTGGTTAGGGCTCAAAGTTCTTGTAAGATGCTGAAGACTATACTGCTGAACAAGAGGAAAAGCTGGATATAGAGGTCTTGTGAGGAAGTGACACTGGTGGAGCTGCTGCTGGATAGGTGAGAGATTTATCAATGGCATATATTTTTTCTTGGTGCTGTTGGTGCAGCTTTGATGCACTTGGTGAGGATGAAGCATTTCGAGGCTCAGTCCTCTAAATCTTGAACAACATCCACTCCATCACTGATTGACAGCAAATGATGCCTAACCGGCCCTCCATAGAACCGGGGTCGATCGAGTAGTAGCGCTACCTGACCTCACTCTGTCAGTGGTCAGCTGGAGAGGTTGTTTAAGAATAGGATTGTGTGAAATTGTGGTATTTAGATTTTTAAAATTTGTAAAATGACGTTCAAACTCAGAAAAATAGTGTATTTATGTTAGTAGAGTATAGACTATGGTCTATTGAGAAGAAAATCGTTTTTACTGTATATCATACTTACAAATATTCCTTCATGCAAACAGAGCTTTAGGATCCCAAAAACAGTGATAGTTAAATCACAAACCTAGAGGTAATCAAATTCTATGTACAAAGGCACTCATGACTATTAGCAGAGAGAGTCACATTATACAATAAGCTTTTGCAAAGCCAATTGGCTTACTGTTAGGAAGCAGACTTTTCGCTTTGTCAATGCAAGTTTTTATTTTTCAGGGTTCTGTAAAAAATTATTGTTGAGGAGGAAGAAAAGAGGAGGAAAACAAATGGCCTAAAGCAAAAATATTTTTTCTGTGTCTGAAAGCTCACAGTGCTAAAGTGAACCCATGCACTGAAGAGAGCTGGTTTGTGTGTCAGTGTGCTTCTGAGAAAGGGCAGAATGCCATCACTCAGGGTGAAGTTAGCCAATGGCTTACGTGGGCTGACTCATTGTCAGATGCTGTATGCTCTAGTGGACAGAAGAACAATGCGATTCACACAATTAAGGATCAGTTCTTAAAAAGGGTTGGCTAAAAGCCACTATAAGTAAGGAAGCTATTAATTGTGATCTTCGATTAAGGCAAAATTCAAGTGACTTAAAAATGGTTGCGCCCAGACAGAAAAGACATGCAAAGGATGGGAAGGAAGAACAGGGTCATTTAAAAGGAATAATTAGAATTGACAATTAGATATTTTAAGTAATAATCAGTTTCCATGCCAGATTATATGAATTTTGAGGACACTTTTTGAGACAGCATGCAATTTAAGGATGCACAACTCTAGACAGAAACACCATCATTTGAATGTAAAGATAGTTATTGTAAGAAATTGGGTTACTGGTGAAACCTTACTGAAGCAGCAGCCACACTTTATGTCAAGGGGAAGTCTCAAATTAACTTGTACTTAACACTCTAGTAGCTTGGCATAAAAGCAGCCAGGCTTAACTTAGAGGTATTGTGTGGAGTTTTATGTAACACTTCAAACAGTAATAAAGTGAAAATACCACACAAGTTAGAAAATGAGAGTAATATTTATTAATACATTTGAGTCTAAACCATCTCACATCCAATCAGTAGAACCAAAGGAATGTAATTTTAAAGTTTTAAGTAAAAAATATTGTCTAGAAGCACAATGCACCAACTGTGGTTATCTGGTCATGGACCGGTATAAATTCACAAGATCAGGCCGACTGTGATGGAGCAGGGGCTAGATTCAGGGACCGAGTTAGGCCCACTGAACAAAATACCTTAAATCCTGGTAGCAGAGTGTTGTGAGATCCCACACAGTGGTGGTTCAGAGGAGCTGTGAAGAAAGGCCCTGCCTCATTGTTGAGGATGTTGTTGATAAGGAACTTGAGAAGAAATGTTCTGCATTTAAGATATGTTGCACACTGTAGTTCCGAAGAAGCTGCAGGGCTGCGATGCAGAGTTCAGCATCACTGTTGATGATGATGCCGGCGAGGGGCTTGCAATGCAAACAACTGCATCAGGGGATTCTGGACTTCAATGAGTGATCCTGCATTGGGGCTGCCTCGTGCAGAGATGATCTGGAAGTGAAGCTTCGAGGCCATGCATTGCACTGCATCAGTTCTGCCCACATAACCCCAGCTGAGCTGGCTGAGGACCTTCAGGCCCACCTCTATGGCACAGGCCTGAGGTGGTACCAAGTAGGAGGGCAAGACTCACAGTATACTGAGTCCAAGCACTGGGGTCAAAATGGTTGGAGGCTTTTCTGTCCCTGAAGCTGTAATCAGTAGACCAGCCAGCTAGCTCTTAGAGTCAATCTGGTGGTCCTGGCTTTGAGATTTTGGGGCTCCAGATGCAGATCCAGTCATTTCACTGAGGCAGCAAGGCAGCAGGGCAGAAGGGTATCAGAACGGAAAAGAAGCAGTCCTCTCGCAAAGCAACAGAGTAGTCCTTTTCAGTCGTCCAGAGGTCCAGAGGTGTACTAAAGAAGTGGGTCCTGGTGCCCACTTTGAACTGGGAGAAGGTTCTGAAGATTTCCCAACTTATAGATGTTTGGAATTTCCTGCCTCCCTGCCCTGGCCCTATCTTGTCTGAGGTCGCAAAAGACCAGTGCTAAAACTCTTTGTGAGCGAGCTGCACAGAGCCTTTGTAATGTGCAAGTATGGTAGGTGACAGCTTCTCCCCCTCATCAAGTCAGAGATGGTGCATCCAGCCAGCTGCAATGTCCCTTCATCTAATTGTGTGAAAGCAAAACACCAAGACCAACTGCCAGCTGCACCTCTTCATTTGACCCAGGAATAGGCGGCAGACACCAATTGGTTAGCACAAGAAAATGCCAGCTTCCTAAAAACATTTCTGAATTGCGACTTAAAATCTGACTTTACCACTAAAGAAGGTTTTAAATTACAATTCTTTAGACACCAAACTCAACATTACTTCCTGCTCCCAAAAGTCAATCCAAATCATATCTTTTGGGAGAGGGAGGCCTAGCATTTGCCACAAAAAATAATAATAATAATAATAATTTCAGAGTTATTCACTACCAGGACAAGTAAAACTTAAAAGTACATGTCCAGCTTTCAAATCCAGCGTACCCTATCCTATGGTCTGATTAGGGCTTATCCTAATGGTGACATATATATGAGGAAGGATGGCAAAAGGTGTAAATGTCAGGTTGAAATGGCAGTTTTACCTGCACACACGGGCTACAATGAAAGACCTGAGATATATTTAGAAGGGCTACTTAAGAGAATGGCACAATGAGTGCTGCAGGTGCAACAGTAGCATTTAATGTGCAGGCCATGGGTACATGTAGTACCACTCTACTAGGGACTTACAAAAAAAATGTGTAAATTGGTTGTGAACCAATTTTGCCATGTTTAAAGGAGAGAGCCCAGGCACTTTAGCACTGGTTAGCAGAGGTAACACGCTCAAAACCCTGAAAGCCAACAAAAACTGTTTAAAAACCAAAAGGTTTGGGGATGATACTGTTGGAATGGTTAATAGTTGTTAGAAGAGGCTGAACAATGCGTGATGCCAGGAGTTAGGCCAGGCCTCCTTGGCATGTTTTTCCCCTCTGCCTGTAGTAAACCCCCACAGGCAGCCAACCCCACTCTGTGCATGGCCTTCAGCCATACAGAGCAGGGGGATGGGGCTACACCCTGTGGCAAACAGACCCAGAAGCAGTCAATCCCTCGCAGGCAGTCAACCCCATGCTGTGCATGGCATTTTGACCCATGTGAGGTTGGCCACAGGGTCTAACTTGCAGATAGGTGTTGCACCCAACTCCCCAAAGGCAGTCACCATGAGGCAGCCATCCCCATGCCACACATGGCCTTTAGTTGTGCATGCCGCCGGGTTGCCACTGGGCCTCTCTTGCAGCCAGGCCCTGCTTCCAACTACCTTCAGGCAGCTAACCCAACACTGCGTTCAGCCTTTGGCCATGCACAGCAGAATGTTGGCCACAGGGCTTGGCCTGCCATCAGGCCCTGTGGTCAGCCCCACACCGTGCACAGCCTTTTCTGTGTGCAGTGTAGGGTTGGCCTTGGGACCCGTGGGACTCCATACCCTGGGGCAAAACAGATTTCTTAAGTGCAACCCCCTCCCTGTCTCTTAGTTGGCCCCAGGGACTCCATCTCAGGGTCAATTCCAATAAAAAGAGGAGGAGTGGGGTCCTGCAGCCTCCCCACCAGCCTTAACATGCTCCAGGAACCTCATCAGCTGGGGCCACGAGCAGTAAAAAAAGAGATGGGGCCACATGGCCCCCCTCAATGATCCTTCTTAGTCCTTGGAGACCCTAAATCACAGGCCAAAATCTAAGGGGAGGAGGCATTCAGCCTCCTCTCCAAAGCCTTAATAGGCCTTTGGGAACCCCCATCTCCCAGGGTCAAATAAAATAAAAAAGAGGAGCGGGGCTGAGCAGGGCCCCTCCATGAGTCTTCTCAAACTCAGGAACCCCATCCCCTGGGGCCACAATGTAAGGGGATAGGGGCATGCAGCCCCCTCACCAAGCCCTAATAGGCCCCAGGGACCCAAAATAAAAGTATTCTAAAACCCCAATTTCTCAAAAATGAATGAATGGAGTTAAACCATCACAAGAAGCACAATCTATGAATCAAGACCTAGTTTCCTCTCCAATTTAGTTTAATTCTGTTCAGCAGTTTTTGTAGTAGTTCTTCTTAAAGAAGTATATGGAAAATACATGCAGATTTTGCATTTTGTGACACCCCCTTTTTTCTCAGCCTTCGCTTGCCAACGTTTCCAGGCACAAACTAGGCAAAAAATACCACTTTTGTGAAAAGTTTCATGGAGATTTGTCAAATGGTGCCAAAGTTATTATGAACACAATAAATACTAACTATAACTACTTGGTAACCGCCAACGGGTAGAATCTTATTGAAACACTATCCACTTTTTCCTTTGCTAGACCTCAAATCAAAAAAGAAATCCTAAAATTAAAATGTATCAAATAATTAAAAACATAATCATGTAAAATAATTACGTTTTAAAAACCATCATATTAAACAACATGAATACAAACAAAAATTGAAAACCCTACCTACCCAATACCCCAATAAATAAAAAATCCCAACAAACAAAAAATATGATAGATTGCTAAATTACTGTTAATTAAAAATAACTTTTGCAATAACATCCACATGTCATAACTAAAACATAATACAATAAAAATGAATGCAGAAAAACACAATGTTGTAGTAAAGAATATTGGAAATATTTTTGTTTTTTTTAAAGTAAAGACAATGATATACTTACCTTGAATACTTTTATCCCTGGTATTTTTGTACTCACAATATTTTGACCACGATTTTATTGGTACATGACATTGTGTGTCTCAATATTTAGGTGGAATACAGCATACTTCATTAAATGATACACAACATTCTGCATATATTTGTTTTTATTTGCTATTTTGCTGCAGGAATTATCTAAACCTTTGGCAATGAAACTTACATGGTCAAAAATTGCAGTGATGTTGGTAATGATTGTAAAATTCAGACCTCCTCTATTTTCTGTTATACAAGTTATTGCACATCAGTGAATGTAACAACACACTTCTAGTCAGGACCTTAGTGTTTAAGGTTTTCGTGTTCTAATCTGATAAAAGTGTTTTCCACAGTCCATCTAGGAAACACAGTCACCTATTCTTAGATCTGTCAGCCTTAGAGTGGTCTTCCCTGATTCATTTTGCCTTTACCCTCCTATTTCTGCTAAATTTGTTTTTGTTGACTTTGGTATTCTGTGCACTTTATCACTGCTAACTAGTGCTAAAGTGGGGGTGCTCATTCCCTAATAAATGGTGTTAAACCTGGCATCCTTGGCATGGTCTACCCTAACTTTTTGCCTCTGCTGCCCAGGTTGTTACTGTGTGCTGGACTCTGTTTTTGCTCCTTATGTGAAATTGTATGGTAATTGGCTTTTCCATGATTTGCATATTTGATTTAGCTAGTATGTCCCTAGTAAAGTGGACTAGAGGTGCCAGGGCCTATAAATCAAATGCTACTCGTGGGCCTGCAGCACTGATTGTGCCACCCACATGAATAGCTTTGAAAACATGGCTCAGACCTGCCACTGCAGTGTCTCTGTGTGAAGTTGTTAAACTGCCAATTCAACTGAGCAAGGTTACCCTACCCACTTTCCAGGCCCAAACCTTCCTTTTTTATACATGTAGGGCACCGCTAAGGTAGGCCGTAGGTAGCCCTATAGACAGAATGAAGTTTATGTTAAACGTGGGACAGTAGTGCAATGTGTTTTTCTTGTCCTAGCAGTGACATACTATATAATTTGGTGTTTACTGTTGCCAGGCCTATTCTTCTCATACGTTGACATGGGGGCTGCCTTTAAATAACTTTTAAGTGCAGTTTCCCTTTGGGAGCAGATAGAGATTGGAGTTTGGTGTCACTGAACTCACAAGTTAGAATACAACTTTTGGTAAAGTTGTTTTTTAAATTGTCAGTTTGAAAATGCCACTTTTAGAATGTGAGCATGTTCTTGCCTAATCCATTCTGTGACTCTTCCTGCTTGTTTATTCCCTGTCTGGGTCAGGCTTATAGTTGGGCTGTTTGTGAATCTCCACTATACAGTGGCACAGAGGGAGCTGGGATATAGCCTGCATATCCTGGTGGGTCGTTTGGGCTAGAGTGGAGGGAGGAGTGGTCACTTACACCTGAAAGGGCTGTGTCTGCCCTTACACAATGCAGGCTCAAGCCCCATGGTGTGAGTCTGGAGCCAGGCCTGGGCAAGGCAGGATCTTGTGAACAACAGAGACTTTCCTTTGAGGTTTGCCTACTTTTAAGGCAGAAAGGGGTATAAGTAGTGGACCCAAAACCCCAGATTTTAAGATTACTTCTGAACCCAAGAGGAACCTCTGCCAAGGAGAAGAGGCAAAGAGCTGGAGGAAGAGCACTTCCCCTTTGCCTGTGACTGTGTTTTACTGAGTTGGCATGCTATTGCTGCTTCCTCCTGAAAGAGGACAAAGACTGGACCTTTTGGTATATTCCTGCTTGTGAAGTGTCTTCAAGGGCTTGAACTGAGCTGCCATAAAAGACTTCCTCTGCTAGCCTCTGCTGAGACTCCTGTCCTGCCAAGTGGTGCACTATCCAGTCCCTGGGCCCTTAAAAGTGAAGCTGGTAAAACCAAGGGGGAAATCCACACACAGGAGCCACGCAGGGAAAATGTTGACACACCACCTGCAATGCGGCTGCAAAAATGACTTTCCACCTGCCTTGTGGCTGAAATCGATGCACCACCTGCATCGCGGCAGGGAAATCTATGCATCACCTGAATCACGGCTGGAGAAACGACACAACACCCACTTGCAGCAGCTAAAAATGACACAAACCCCATGCAGCGCAGTTTTCCATCACCATGCAGCTGTATTTCACATCAATGTGAATCTGCACAGATCTGAAATGTTCCATTCGGAAATCCATATTGCTGACTTTAGCGACGCACACTTGCCTGTAAAGCTTCATTTTTTATTCAAACCAGGTACTTTGTGTAACAACAATGTTTCAATTGTTTTCTATGGAGTAAGAATCTGTTATTTAAAAAATTCATAACTTTTCTTGTGTATGTTGGATTTTTGTCAGTTTGGTCTTGTTTGAGTTACATAAATATTGGCTAATTGTCTAAACTGGTGTGGTGTCCATTGTGTAGTGTTTTCACTGTATTACTGTGTGTTTTGGTACAAATAATTTACACATCACCTTTGAGATAAACCTGACTGCTTGTGCCAAGCTACCTAGTGGGTGAGCAGGTGAGGTCCCAGCTTAGGCAGAGTGCAAACTGATCGCCAACTAGAGACCCATTTCCAAGACACATGGTAAAATTGGCTTACACTTGTTTGGCATATTTAATCTACTGGCTTACACTTGTTTGGCATATTTAATCTACTTTTAAATCTCTAGTAAAGTGGTATACCATATAACCAGGGCCTGTAAATTTCATGTTACTAGTGGGCCTGTAGCATGTATTTTGCCTTAACATATGCCCCAGGCCTGCTATTGAATCCTGAAAGGAGGTTTAAACTGGCAATTCAACTTATGCAACCCCCCTTTCGAATCCTTAAACGTCCCTTTTTTGCATGTCACCCCTAAGGGCAGGGTGCATTGTAATTAAAAGGACATACATTTTAAATGTCCTAATGGTGAAAAACTCCTGAATTCGTTATTCACTACTGTGAGGACTACCTCTCACATAGAATAATATTGGATTGCGTTAATACATTTAAAAGTGATAATGTTTGGAAACAGGTGAACATTTCATATTTGTTGTCTGAGAAATTGTCATTAAAAATCTTCTTTAATGGTGAAGTTGGAAGCTACAATTTTGAAAACACCACTTTTAGAAAGTTGTCATTTCCCTGCCCCCACTATTTGGTGCCTCCAGCCTGTTCCTAAGTAACAAGTCTGGGTGTAGTTGGTAGTTGGACTTTGATTATTCCTCCCACACAGCCACACAATAGAGGGTTCAGGTGTGCCTTGATGGCCCATCAACTGCCAGGATGGGGGCAGAGCTGGGTACTGCCCTACTTGCAACTTAATAGGATGTGCTCTGCCTTCATTCAAATGACTTGTCACCCCTGCCTTGTTCATGGAGCCAGCTTGGAACCAGGGAAGGAGTAGCAGGAAAACCCTTGAAAGGTATTCTCTAGAAACGTATCCTACTTAAAAAAAGGCACCAGTTATACAAATAGAACCCCCAGACCCGCTCTGCAGTTTACTTTCTGGACAAGTGGAAGGATGTTCAGAAGACTGCCTACTGCTGTTGCCTGCTGTGGACTCCACAAAAATGCTTTGTTGCACCTGGAAACACTGCTTTGCTGCCTGGAGCGTGCCTTGAACTCTCAGAGGCCTCCCTGCTGTTTGAGGCCTGTTCCACTGCTTGAACCCAGTACTACCAGAGTGACCCTGAGTGTAGTTGGCTAGTCTCCTGTTCAAAGCCTCAGGGACAGAAAAGGCCCCAATTATCTTGAGCCCACAACTGGACTTACCCATAGTGAGTCCTATCCCACAAGGTGGTGCCCCTCCAATCCTGGAACCTCAAGGGTGGTACTGCAGGTGCCCAAGTAGCCAGAGTTAAAACTTGAGACTTCAAATTTTTTGTGAAAAACTATTCAGAGAATCAAGAGGAAACTGGGACCAACCAACTTGTCTGTCCGCCCAAGGTTCATTGCCGATCAGCCTGATTTCAATGTAGCTCCAGCTATATTCTTATCTTCAGCAGCAAATTCTGTTCCGCAGTCTATCTTCAAAGGGGTATCTACAGCCTCCAGCTTCATCACTCTGGAGATTTTTGACTTCCAAAAAAGAGATTACATCCAAAGAAAGACGTCTTTACTGTGATTCTGTGGAGCAGGACACCAACGACAATGCCTCATCCTCCTCAGACATCACCTGCAGCCCTGTCCCACTGAATTTCTACCTTCTCAGAGCCTATGTTTTGCAATTTCTTCTACATCCGAAGGTGAGCCCAATTCACTCTTTGTATCCGACTTATGTTTCAACACGGTCTGAAACAGGTGAACATTTCATATTTGTTGTCTGAGATATTGTAATTAAAAATCTTCTTTAATGGTGAAGTTAAAAGCTACAATTTTGAAAACACCACTTTTAGAAAGTTGTAATTTCCCTGCCCCCACTATTTGGTGCCGCCAGCCTGTTCCTAAGTAACAAGTCTTTGTGTAGTTGGTAGTTGGACTTTGATTATTCCTCCCACACAGCCACACAATAGAGGGTTCAGGTGTGCCTTGATGGCCCATCAACTGCCAGGATGGGGGCAGAGCTGGGTACTGCCCTACTTGCAACTTAATAGGATGTGCTCTGCCTTCATTCAAATGACTTGTCACCCCTGCCTTGTTCATGGAGCCAGCTTGGAACCAGGGAAGGAGTAGCAGGAAAACCCTTGAAAGGTATTCTCTAGAAACGTATCCTACTTAAAAAAAGGCACCAGTTATACAAATAGAACCCCCAGACCCGCTCTGCAGTTTACTTTCTGGACAAGTGGAAGGATGTTCAGAAGACTGCTTACTGCTGTTGCCTCCTGTGGACTCCACAAAACTATTTTGTTGCACCTGGAAACACTGCTTTGCTGCCTGGAGCCTGCCTTGAACTCTCAGAGGCCTCCCCTGCTGTTTGAGGCCTGTTCCACTGCTTGAACCCAGGACTACCAGAGTGACCCTGAGGGTAGTTGGCTAGTCTCCTGTTCAAAGCCTCAGGGACAGAAAAGGCCCCAATTATCTTGAGCCCACAACTGGACTCACCCATAGTGAGTCCTATCCCTCAAGGTGGTGCCCCTCCAATCCTGGAACCTCAAGGGTGGTACTGCAGGTGCCCAAGTAGCCAGAGTTAAAACTTGAGACTTCAAATTTTTTGTGAAAAACTATTCAGAGAATCAAGAGGAAACTGGGACCAACCAACTTGTCTGTCCGCCCAAGGTTCATTGCCGATCAGCCTGATTTCAATGTAGCTCCAGCTATATTCTTATCTTCAGCAGCAAATTCTGTTCCGCAGTCTTTCTTCAAAGGGGTATCTACAGCCTCCAGCTTCATCACTCTGGAGATTTTTGACTTCCAAAAAAGAGATTACATCCAAAGAAAGACGTCTTTACTGTGATTCTGTGGAGCAGGACACCAATGACAGTGCCTCATCCTCCTCAGACATCACCTGCAGCCCTGTCCCACTGAATTTCTACCTTCTCAGAGCCTATGTTTTGCAATTTCTTCTACATCCGAAGGTGAGCCCAATTCACTCTTTGTATCCGACTTACGTTTCAACACGGTCTGAAACAGGTGAACATTTCATATTTGTTGTCTGAGATATTGTAATTAAAAATCTTCTTTAATGGTGAAGTTAAAAGCTACAATTTTGAAAACACCACTTTTAGAAAGTTGTCATTTCCCTGCCCCCACTATTTGGTGCCGCCAGCCTGTTCCTAAGTAACAACTCTGGGTGTAGTTGGTAGTTGGACTTTGATTATTCCTCCCACACAGCCACACAATAGAGGGTTCAGGTGTGCCTTGATGGCCCATCAACTGCCGGGATGGGGGCAGAGCTGGGTACTGCCCTACTTGCAACTTAATAGGATGTGCTCTGCCTTCATTCAAATGACTTGTCACCCCTGCCTTGTTCATGGAGCCAGCTTGGAACCAGGGAAGGAGTAGCAGGAAAACCCTTGAAAGGTATTCTCTAGAAACGTATGCTACTTAAAAAAAGGCACCAGTTATACAAATAGAACCCCCAGACCCGCTCTGCAGTTTACTTTCTGGACAAGTGGAAGGATGTTCAGAAGACTGCCTACTGCTGTTGCCTGCTGTGGACTCCACAAAAATGCTTTGTTGCACCTGGAAACACTGCTTTGCTGCCTGGAGCCTGCCTTGAACTCTCAGAGGCCTCCCCTGCTGTTTGAGGCCTGTTCCACTGCTTGAACCCAGGACTACCAGAGTGACCCTGAGGGTAGTTGGCTAGTCTCCTGTTCAAAGCCTCAGGGACAGAAAAGGCCCCAATTATCTTGAGCCCACAACTGGACTTACCCATAGTGAGTCCTATCCCTCAAGGTGGTGCTCCTCCAATCCTGGAACCTCAAGGGTGGTACTGCAGGTGCCCAAGTAGCCAGAGTTAAAACTTGAGACTTCACATTTTTTGTGAAAAACTATTCAGAGAATCAAGAGGAAACTGGGACCAACCAACTTGTCTGTCCGCCCAAGGTTCATTGCCGATCAGCCTGATTTCAATGTAGCTCCAGCTATATTCTTATCTTCAGCAGCAAATTCTGTTCCACAGTCTTTCTTCAAAGGGGTATCTACAGCCTCCAGCTTCATCACTCTGGAGATTTTTGACTTCCAAAAAAGAGATTACATCCAAAGAAAGACGTCTTTACTGTGATTCTGTGGAGCAGGACACCAACGACAATGCCTCATCCTCCTCAGACATCACCTGCAGCCCTGTCCCACTGAATTTCTACCTTCTCAGAGCCTATGTTTTGCAATTTCTTCTACATCCGAAGGTGAGCCCAATTCACTCTTTGTATCCGACTTATGTTTCAACACGGTCTGAAACAGGTGAACATTTCATATTTGTTGTCTGAGAAATTGTAATTAAAAATCTTCTTTAATGGTGAAGTTGGAAGCTACAATTTTGAAAACACCACTTTTAGAAAGTTGTCATTTCCCTGCCCCCACTATTTGGTGCCTCCAGCCTGTTCCTAAGTAACAAGTCTGGGTGTAGTTGGACTTTGATTATTCCTCCCACACAGCCACACAATAGAGGGTTCAGGTGTGCCTTGATGGCCCATCAACTGCCGGGATGGGGGCAGAGCTGGGTACTGCCCTACTTGCAACTTAATAGGATGTGCTCTGCCTTCATTCAAATGACTTGTCACCCCTGCCTTGTTCATGGAGCCAGCTTGGAACCAGGGAAGGAGTAGCAGGAAAACCCTTGAAAGGTATTCTCTAGAAACGTATGCTACTTAAAAAAAGGCACCAGTTATACAAATAGAACCCCCAGACCCGCTCTGCAGTTTACTTTCTGGACAAGTGGAAGGATGTTCAGAAGACTGCCTACTGCTGTTGCCTGCTGTGGACTCCACAAAAATGCTTTGTTGCACCTGGAAACACTGCTTTGCTGCCTGGAGCCTGCCTTGAACTCTCAGAGGCCTCCCCTGCTGTTTGATGCCTGTTCCACTGCTTGAACCCAGGACTACCAGAGTGACCCTGAGGGTAGTTGGCTAGTCTCCTGTTCAAAGCCTCAGGGACAGAAAAGGACCCAATTATCTTGAGCCCACAACTGGACTTACCCATAGTGAGTCCTATCCCTCAAGGTGGTGCCCCTCCAATCCTGGAACCTCAAGGGTGGTACTGCAGGTGCCCAAGTAGCCAGAGTTAAAACTTGAGACTTCAAATTTTTTGTGAAAATCTATTCAGAGAATCAAGAGGAAAGTGGGACCAACCAACTTGTCTGTCCGCCCAAGGTTCATTGCCGATCAGCCTGATTTCAATGTAGCTCCAGCTATATTCTTATCTTCAGCAGCAAATTCTGTTCCGCAGTCTTTCTTCAAAGGGGTATCTACAGCCTCCAGCTTCATCACTCTGGAGATTTTTGACTTCCAAAAAAGAGAATACATCCAAAGAAAGACGTCTTTACTGTGATTCTGTGGAGCAGGACACCAACGACAATGCCTCATCCTCCTCAGACATCACCTGCAGCCCTGTCCCACTGAATTTCTACCTTCTCAGAGCCTATGTTTTGCAATTTCTTCTACATCCGAAGGTGAGCCCAATTCACTCTTTGTATCCGACTTATGTTTCAACACGGTCTGAAACAGGTGAACATTTCATATTTGTTGTCTGAGAAATTGTAATTAAAAATCTTCTTTAATGGTGAAGTTAAAAGCTACAATTTTGAAAACACCACTTTTAGAAAGTTGTCATTTCCCTGCCCCCACTATTTGGTGCCTCCAGCCTGTTCCTAAGTAACAAGTCTGGGTGTAGTTGGTAGTTGGACTTTGATTATTCCTCCCACACAGCCACACAATAGAGGGTTCAGGTGTGCCTTGATGGCCCATCAACTGCCGGGATGGGGGCAGAGCTGGGTACTGCCCTACTTGCAACTTAATAGGATGTACTCTGCCTTCATTCAAACGACTTGTCACCCCTGCCTTGTTCATGGAGCCAGCTTGGAACCAGGGAAGGAGTAGCAGGAAAACCCTTGAAAGGTATTCTCTAGAAACGTATGCTACTTAAAAAAAGGCACCAGTTATACAAATAGAACCCCCAGACACGCTCTGCAGTTTACTTTCTGGACAAGTGGAAGGATGTTCAGAAGACTGCCTACTGCTGTTGCCTGCTGTGGACTCCACAAAAATGCTTTGTTGCACCTGGAAACACTGCTTTGCTGCCTGGAGCCTGCCTTGAACTCTCAGAGGCCTCCCCTGCTGTTTGAGGCCTCTTCCACTGCTTGAACCCAGGACTACCAGAGTGACCCTGAGGGTAGTTGGCTAGTCTCCTGTTCAAAGCCTCAGGGACAGAAAAGGCCCCAATTATCTTGAGCCCACAACTGGACTTACCCATAGTGAGTCCTATCCCTCAAGGTGGTGCCCCTCCAATCCTGGAACCTCAAGGGTGGTACTGCAGGTGCCCAAGTAGCCAGAGTTAAAACTTGAGACTTCAAATTTTTTGTGGAAAAACTATTCAGAGAATCAAGAGGAAACTGGGACCAACCAACTTGTCTGTCCGCCCAAGGTTCATTGCCGATCAGCCTGATTTCAATGTAGCTCCAGCTATATTCTTATCTTCAGCAGCAAATTCTGTTCCGCAGTCTTTCTTCAAAGGGGTATCTACAGCCTCCAGCTTCATCACTCTGGAGATTTTTGACTTCCAAAAAAGAGATTACATCCAAAGAAAGACGTCTTTACTGTGATTCTGTGGAGCAGGACACCAACGACAATGCCTCATCCCCCTCAGACATCACCTGCAGCCCTGTCCCACTGAATTTCTACCTTCTCAGAGCCTATGTTTTGCAATTTCTTCTACATCCGAAGGTGAGCCCAATTCACTCTTTGTATCCGACTTATGTTTCAACACGGTCTGAAACAGGTGAACATTTCATATTTGTTGTCTGAGAAATTGTAATTAAAAATCTTCTTTAATGGTGAAGTTGGAAGCTACAATTTTGAAAACACCACTTTTAGAAAGTTGTCATTTCCCTGCCCCCACTATTTGGTGCCTCCAGCCTGTTCCTAAGTAACAAGTCTGGGTGTAGTTGGTAGTTGGACTTTGATTATTCCTCCCACACAGCCACACAATAGAGGGTTCAGGTGTGCCTTGATGGCCCATCAACTGCCGGGATGGGGGCAGAGCTGGGTACTGCCCTACTTGCAACTTAATAGGATGTGCTCTGCCTTCATTCAAATGACTTGTCACCCCTGCCTTGTTCATGGAGCCAGCTTGGAACCAGGGAAGGAGTAGCAGGAAAACCCTTGAAAGGTATTCTCTAGAAACGTATACCTACTTAAAAAAAGGCACCAGTTATACAAATAGAACCCCCAGACCCGCTCTGCAGTTTACTTTCTGGACAAGTGGAAGGATGTTCAGAAGACTGCCTACTGCTGTTGCCTGCTGTGGACTCCACAAAAATGCTTTGTTGCACCTGGAAACACTGCTTTGCTGCCTGGAGCCTGCCTTGAACTCTCAGAGGCCTCCCCTGCTGTTTGAGGCCTGTTCCACTGCTTGAACCCAGGACTACCAGAGTGACCCTGAGGTTAGTTGGCTAGTCTCCTGTTCAAAGCCTCAGGGACTGAAAAGGCCCCAATTATCTTGAACCCACAACTGGACTTACCCATAGTGAGTCCTATCCCTCAAGGTGGTGCCCCTCCAATCCTGGAACCTCAAGGGTGGTACTGCAGGTGCCCAAGTAGCCAGAGTTAAAACTTGAGACTTCAAATTTTTTGTGAAAAACTATTCAGAGAATCAAGAGGAAAGTGGGACCAACCAACTTGTCTGTCCGCCCAAGGTTCATTGCCGATCAGCCTGATTTCAATGTAGCTCCAGCTATATTCTTATCTTCAGCAGCAAATTCTGTTCCGCAGTCTTTCTTCAAAGGGGTATCTACAGCCTCCAGCTTCATCACTCTGGAGATTTTTGACTTCCAAAAAAGAGAATACATCCAAAGAAAGACGTCTTTACTGTGATTCTGTGGAGCAGGACACCAACGACAATGCCTCATCCTCCTCAGACATCACCTGCAGCCCTGTCCCACTGAATTTCTACCTTCTCAGAGCCTATGTTTTGCAATTTCTTCTACATCCGAAGGTGAGCCCAATTCACTCTTTGTATCCGACTTATGTTTCAACACGGTCTGAAACAGGTGAACATTTCATATTTGTTGTCTGAGAAATTGTAATTAAAAATCTTCTTTAATGGTGAAGTTGGAAGCTACAATTTTGAAAACACCACTTTTAGAAAGTTGTCATTTCCCTGCCCCCACTATTTGGTGCCTCCAGCCTGTTCCTAAGTAACAAGTCTGGGTGTAGTTGGTAGTTGGACTTTGATTATTCCTCCCACACAGCCACACAATAGAGGGTTCAGGTGTGCCTTGATGGCCCATCAACTGCCAGGATGGGGGCAGAGCTGGGTACTGCCCTACTTGCAACTTAATAGGATGTGCTCTGCCTTCATTCAAATGACTTGTCACCCCTGCCTTGCTCATGGAGCCAGCTTGGAACCAGGGAAGGAGTAGCAGGAAAACCCTTCAAAGGTATTCTCTAGAAACGTATCCTACTTAAAAAAAGGCACCAGTTATACAAATAGAACCCCCAGACCCGCTCTGCAGTTTACTTTCTGGACAAGTGGAAGGATGTTCAGAAGACTGCCTACTGCTGTTGCCTGCTGTGGACTCCACAAAAATGCTTTGTTGCACCTGGAAACACTGCTTTGCTGCCTGGAGCGTGCCTTGAACTCTCAGAGGCCTCCCTGCTGTTTGAGGCCTGTTCCACTGCTTGAACCCAGTACTACCAGAGTGACCCTGAGTGTAGTTGGCTAGTCTCCTGTTCAAAGCCTCAGGGACAGAAAAGGCCCCAATTATCTTGAGCCCACAACTGGACTTACCCATAGTGAGTCCTATCCCACAAGGTGGTGCCCCTCCAATCCTGGAACCTCAAGGGTGGTACTGCAGGTGCCCAAGTAGCCAGAGTTAAAACTTGAGACTTCAATTTTTTTGTGAAAAACTATTCAGAGAATCAAGAGGAAACTGGGACCAACCAACTTGTCTGTCCGCCCAAGGTTCATTGCCGATCAGCCTGATTTCAATGTAGCTCCAGCTATATTCTTATCTTCAGCAGCAAATTCTGTTCCGCAGTCTTTCTTCAAAGGGGTATCTACAGCCTCCAGCTTCATCACTCTGGAGATTTTTGACTTCCAAAAAAGAGATTACATCCAAAGAAAGACATCTTTACTGTGATTCTGTGGAGCAGGACACCAACGACAATGCCTCATCCTCCTCAGACATCACCTGCAGCCCTGTCCCACTGAATTTCTACCTTCTCAGAGCCTATGTTTTGCAATTTCTTCTACATCCGAAGGTGAGCCCAATTCACTCTTTGTATCCGACTTATGTTTCAACACGGTCTGAAACAGGTGAACATTTCATATTTGTTGTCTGAGAAATTGTAATTAAAAATCTTATTTAATGGTGAAGTTGGAAGCTACAATTTTGAAAACACCACTTTTAGAAAGTTGTCATTTCCCTGCCCCCACTATTTGGTGCCTCCAGCCTGTTCCTAAGTAACAAGTCTGGGTGTAGTTGGTAGTTGGACTTTGATTATTCCTCCCACACAGCCACACAATAGAGGGTTCAGGTGTGCCTTGATGGCCCATCAACTGCCGGGATGGGGGCAGAGCTGGGTACTGCCCTACTTGCAACTTAATAGGATGTGCTCAGCCTTCATTCAAATGACTTGTCACCCCTGCCTTGTTCATGGAGCCAGCTTGGAACCAGGGAAGGAGTAGCAGGAAAACCCTTGAAAGGTATTCTCTAGAAACGTATCCTACTTAAAAAAAGGCACCAGTTATACAAATAGAACCCCCAGACCCGCTCTGCAGTTTACTTTCTGGAGAAGTGGAAGGATGTTCAGAAGACTGCCTACTGCTGTTGCCTGCTGTGGACTCCACAAAAATGCTTTGTTGCACCTGGAAACACTGCTTTGCTGCCTGGAGCCTGCCTTGAACTCTCAGAGGCCTCCCCTGCTGTTTGAGGCCTGTTCCACTGCTTGAACCCAGGACTACCAGAGTGACCCTGAGGTTAGTTGGCTAGTCTCCTGTTCAAAGCCTCAGGGACTGAAAAGGCCCCAATTATCTTGAACCCACAACTGGACTTACCCATAGTGAGTCCTATCCCTCAAGGTGGTGCCCCTCCAATCCTGGAACCTCAAGGGTGGTACTGCAGGTGCCCAAGTAGCCAGAGTTAAAACTTGAGACTTCAAATTTTTTGTGAAAAACTATTCAGAGAATCAAGAGGAAACTGGGACCAACCAACTTGTCTGTCCGCCCAAGGTTCATTGCCGATCAGCCTGATTTCAATGTAGCTCCAGCTATATTCTTATCTTCAGCAGCAAATTCTGTTCCGCAGTCTTTCTTCAAAGGGGTATCTACAGCCTCCAGCTTCATCACTCTGGAGATTTTTGACTTCCAAAAAAGAGATTACATCCAAAGAAAGACGTCTTTACTGTGATTCTGTGGAGCAGGACACCAACGACAATGCCTCATCCTCCTCAGACATCACCTGCAGCCCTGTCCCACTGAATTTCTACCTTCTCAGAGCCTATGTTTTGCAATTTCTTCTACATCCGAAGGTGAGCCCAATTCACTCTTTGTATCCGACTTATGTTTCAACACGGTCTGAAACAGGTGAACATTTCATATTTGTTGTCTGAGAAATTGTAATTAAAAATCTTCTTTAATGGTGAAGTTGGAAGCTACAATTTTGAAAACACCACTTTTAGAAAGTTGTCATTTCCCTGCCCCCACTATTTGGTGCCTCCAGCCTGTTCCTAAGTAACAAGTCTGGGTGTAGTTGGACTTTGATTATTCCTGCCACACAGCCACACAATAGAGGGTTCAGGTGTGCCTTGATGGCCCATCAACTGCCGGGATGGGGGCAGAGCTGGGTACTGCCCTACTTGCAACTTAATAGGATGTGCTCTGCCTTCATTCAAATGACTTGTCACCCCTGCCTTGTTCATGGAGCCAGCTTGGAACCAGGGAAGGAGTAGCAGGAAAACCCTTGAAAGGTATTCTCTAGAAACGTATCCTACTTAAAAAAAGGCACCAGTTATACAAATAGAACCCCCAGACCCGCTCTGCAGTTTACTTTCTGGACAAGTGGAAGGATGTTCAGAAGACTGCCTACTGCTGTTGCCTGCTGTGGACTCCACAAAAATGCTTTGTTGCACCTGGAAACACTGCTTTGCTGCCTGGAGCCTGCCTTGAACTCTCAGAGGCCTCCCCTGCTGTTTGAGGCCTGTTCCACTGCTTGAACCCAGGACTACCAGAGTGACCCTGAGGGTAGTTGGCTAGTCTCCTGTTCAAAGCCTCAGGAACAGAAAAGGACCCAATTATCTTGAGCCCACAACTGGACTTACCCATAGTGAGTCCTATCCCTCAAGGTGGTGCCCCTCCAATCCTGGAACCTCAAGGGTGGTACTGCAGGTGCCCAAGTAGCCAGAGTTAAAACTTGAGACTTCAAATTTTTTGTGGAAAAACTATTCAGAGAATCAAGAGGAAACTGGGACCAACCAACTTGTCTGTCCGCCCAAGGTTCATTGCCGATCAGCCTGATTTCAATGTAGCTCCAGCTATATTCTTATCTTCAGCAGCAAATTCTGTTCCGCAGTCTTTCTTCAAAGGGGTATCTACAGCCTCCAGCTTCATCACTCTGGAGATTTTTGACTTCCAAAAAAGAGAATACATCCAAAGAAAGACGTCTTTACTGTGATTCTGTGGAGCAGGACACCAACGACAATGCCTCATCCTCCTCAGACATCACCTGCAGCCCTGTCCCACTGAATTTCTACCTTCTCAGAGCCTATGTTTTGCAATTTCTTCTACATCCGAAGGTGAGCCCAATTCACTCTTTGTATCCGACTTATGTTTCAACACGGTCTGAAACAGGTGAACATTTCATATTTGTTGTCTGAGATATTGTAATTAAAAATCTTCTTTAATGGTGAAGTTAAAAGCTACAATTTTGAAAACACCACTTTTAGAAAGTTGTCATTTCCCTGCCCCCACTATTTGGTGCCTCCAGCCTGTTCCTAAGTAACAAGTCTGGGTGTAGTTGGTAGTTGGACTTTGATTATTCCTCCCACACAGCCACACAATAGAGGGTTCAGGTGTGCCTTGATGGCCCATCAACTGCCGGGATGGGGGCAGAGCTGGGTACTGCCCCACTTGCAACTTAATAGGATGTGCTCTGCCTTCATTCAAACGACTTGTCACCCCTGCCTTGTTCATGGAGCCAGCTTGGAACCAGGGAAGGAGTAGCAGGAAAACCCTTGAAAGGTATTCTCTAGAAATGTATGCTACTTAAAAAAAGGCACCAGTTATACAAATAGAACCCCCAGACCCGCTCTGCAGTTTACTTTCTGGACAAGTGGAAGGATGTTCAGAAGACTGCCTACTGCTGTTGCCTGCTGTGGACTCCACAAAAATGCTTTGTTGCACCTGGAAACACTGTTTTGCTGACTGGAGCCTGCCTTGAACTCTCAGAGGCCTCCCCTGCTGTTTGAGGCCTCTTCCACTGCTTGAACCCAGAACTACCAGAGTGACCCTGAGGGTAGTTGGCTAGTCTCCTGTTCAAAGCCTCAGGGACAGAAAAGGCCCCAATTATCTTGAGCCCACAACTGGACTTACCCATAGTGAGTCCTATCCCTCAAGGTGGTGCCCCTCCAATCCTGGAACCTCAAGGGTGGTACTGCAGGTGCCCAAGTAGCCAGAGTTAAAACTTGAGACTTCACATTTTTTGTGAAAAACTATTCAGAGAATCAAGAGGAAACTGGGACCAACCAACTTGTCTGTCCGCCCAAGGTTCATTGCCGATCAGCCTGATTTCAATGTAGCTCCAGCTATATTCTTATCTTCAGCAGCAAATTCTGTTCCGCAGTCTTTCTTCAAAGGGGTATCTACAGCCTCCAGCTTCATCACTCTGGAGATTTTTGACTTCCAAAAAAGAGATTACATCCAAAGAAAGACGTCTTTACTGTGATTCTGTGGAGCAGGACACCAACGACAATGCCTCATCCTCCTCAGACATCACCTGCAGCCCTGTCCCATTGAATTTCGACCTTCTCAGAGCCTATATTTTGCAATTTCTTCTACATCCGAAGGTGAGCCCAATTCACTCTTTGTATCCGACTTATGTTTCAACACGGTCTGAAACAGGTGAACATTTCATATTTGTTGTCTGAGAAATTGTAATTAAAAATCTTCTTTAATGGTGAAGTTGGAAGCTACAATTTTGAAAACACCACTTTTAGAAAGTTGTCATTTCCCTGCCCCCACTATTTGGTGCCTCCAGCCTGTTCCTAAGTAACAAGTCTGGGTGTAGTTGGTAGTTGGACTTTGATTATTCCTCCCACACAGCCACACAATAGAGGGTTCAGGTGTGCCTTGATGGCCCATCAACTGCCGGGATGGGGGCAGAGCTGGGTACTGCCCTACTTGCAACTTAATAGGATGTGCTCTGCCTTCATTCAAATGACTTGTCACCCCTGCCTTGATCATGGAGCCAGCTTGGAACCAGGGAAGGAGTAGCAGGAAAACCCTTGAAAGGTATTCTCTAGAAACGTATCCTACTTAAAAAAAGGCACCAGTTATACAAATAGAACCCCCAGACCCGCTCTGCAGTTTACTTTCTGGACAAGTGGAAGGATGTTCAGAAGACTGCCTACTGCTGTTGCCTGCTGTGGACTCCACAAAAATGCTTTGTTGCACCTGGAAACACTGCTTTGCTGCCTGGAGCCTGCCTTGAACTCTCAGAGGCCTCCCCTGCTGTTTGAGGCCTGTTCCACTGCTTGAACCCAGGACTACCAGAGTGACCCTGAGGTTAGTTGGCTAGTCTCCTGTTCAAAGCCTCAGGGACTGAAAAGGCCCCAATTATCTTGAACCCACAACTGGACTTACCCATAGTGAGTCCTATCCCTCAAGGTGGTGCCCCTCCAATCCTGGAACCTCAAGGGTGGTACTGCAGGTGCCCAAGTAGCCAGAGTTAAAACTTGAGACTTCACATTTTTTGTGAAAAACGATTCAGAGAATCAAGAGGAAACTGGGACCAACCAACTTGTCTGTCCGCCCAAGGTTCATTGCCGATCAGCCTGATTTCAATGTAGCTCCAGCTATATTCTTATCTTCAGCAGCAAATTCTGTTCCGCAGTCTTTCTTCAAAGGGGTATCTACAGCCTCCAGCTTCATCACTCTGGAGATTTTTGACTTCCAAAAAAGATATTACATCCAAAGAAAGACGTCTTTACTGTGATTCTGTGGAGCAGGACACCAACGACAATGCCTCATCCTCCTCAGACATCACCTGCAGCCCTGTCCCACTGAATTTCTACCTTCTCAGACCCTATGTTTTGCAATTTCTTCTACATCCGAAGGTGAGCCCAATTCACTCTTTGTATCCGACTTATGTTTCAACACGGTCTGAAACAGGTGAACATTTCATATTTGTTGTCTGAGAAATTGTAATTAAAAATCTTCTTTAATGGTGAAGTTGGAAGCTACAATTTTGAAAACACCACTTTTAGAAAGTTGTCATTTCCCTGCCCCCACTATTTGGTGCCTCCAGCCTGTTCCTAAGTAACAAGTCTGGGTGTAGTTGGTAGTTGGACTTTGATTATTCCTCCCACACAGCCACACAATAGAGGGTTCAGGTGTGCCTTGATGGCCCATCAACTGCCAGGATGGGGGCAGAGCTGGGTACTGCCCTACTTGCAACTTAATAGGATGTGCTCTGCCTTCATTCAAATGACTTGTCACCCCTGCCTTGCTCATGGAGCCATCTTGGAACCAGGGAAGGAGTAGCAGGAAAACCCTTGAAAGGTATTCTCTAGAAACGTATCCTACTTAAAAAAAGGCACCAGTTATACAAATAGAACCCCCAGACCCGCTCTGCAGTTTACTTTCTGGACAAGTAGAAGGATGTTCAGAAGACTGCCTACTGCTGTTGCCTGCTGTGGACTCCACAAAAATGCTTTGTTGCACCTGGAAACACTGCTTTGCTGCCTGGAGCGTGCCTTGAACTCTCAGAGGCCTCCCTGCTGTTTGAGGCCTGTTCCACTGCTTGAACCCAGTACTACCAGAGTGACCCTGAGTGTAGTTGGCTAGTCTCCTGTTCAAAGCCTCAGGGACAGAAAAGGCCCCAATTATCTTGAGCCCACAACTGGACTTACCCATAGTGAGTCCTATCCCACAAGGTGGTGCCCCTCCAATCCTGGAACCTCAAGGGTGGTACTGCAGGTGCCCAAGTAGCCAGAGTTAAAACTTGAGACTTCAATTTTTTTGTGAAAAACTATTCAGAGAATCAAGAGGAAACTGGGACCAACCAACTTGTCTGTCCGCCCAAGGTTCATTGCCGATCAGCCTGATTTCAATGTAGCTCCAGCTATATTCTTATCTTCAGCAGCAAATTCTGTTCCGCAGTCTTTCTTCAAAGGGGTATCTACAGCCTCCAGCTTCATCACTCTGGAGATTTTTGACTTCCAAAAAAGAGATTACATCCAAAGAAAGACGTCTTTACTGTGATTCTGTGGAGCAGGACACCAACGACAATGCCTCATCCTCCTCAGACATCACCTGCAGCCCTGTCCCACTGAATTTCTACCTTCTCAGACCCTATGTTTTGCAATTTCTTCTACATCCGAAGGTGAGCCCAATTCACTCTTTGTATCCGACTTATGTTTCAACACGGTCTGAAACAGGTGAACATTTCATATTTGTTGTCTGAGAAATTGTAATTAAAAATCTTCTTTAATGGTGAAGTTGGAAGCTACAATTTTGAAAACACCACTTTTAGAAAGTTGTCATTTCCCTGCCCCCACTATTTGGTGCCTCCAGCCTGTTCCTAAGTAACAAGTCTGGGTGTAGTTGGTAGTTGGACTTTGATTATTCCTCCCACACAGCCACACAATAGAGGGTTCAGGTGTGCCTTGATGGCCCATCAACTGCCAGGATGGGGGCAGAGCTGGGTACTGCCCTACTTGCAACTTAATAGGATGTGCTCTGCCTTCATTCAAATGACTTGTCACCCCTGCCTTGCTCATGGAGCCAGCTTGGAACCAGGGAAGGAGTAGCAGGAAAACCCTTGAAAGGTATTCTCTAGAAACGTATCCTACTTAAAAAAAGGCACCAGTTATACAAATAGAACCCCCAGACCCGCTCTGCAGTTTACTTTCTGGACAAGTAGAAGGATGTTCAGAAGACTGCCTACTGCTGTTGCCTGCTGTGGACTCCACAAAAATGCTTTGTTGCACCTGGAAACACTGCTTTGCTGCCTGGAGCGTGCCTTGAACTCTCAGAGGCCTCCCTGCTGTTTGAGGCCTGTTCCACTGCTTGAACCCAGTACTACCAGAGTGACCCTGAGTGTAGTTGGCTAGTCTCCTGTTCAAAGCCTCAGGGACAGAAAAGGCCCCAATTATCTTGAGCCCACAACTGGACTTACCCATAGTGAGTCCTATCCCACAAGGTGGTGCCCCTCCAATCCTGGAACCTCAAGGGTGGTACTGCAGGTGCCCAAGTAGCCAGAGTTAAAACTTGAGACTTCAATTTTTTTGTGAAAAACTATTCAGAGAATCAAGAGGAAACTGGGACCAACCAACTTGTCTGTCCGCCCAAGGTTCATTGCCGATCAGCCTGATTTCAATGTAGCTCCAGCTATATTCTTATCTTCAGCAGCAAATTCTGTTCCGCAGTCTTTCTTCAAAGGGGTATCTACAGCCTCCAGCTTCATCACTCTGGAGATTTTTGACTTCCAAAAAAGAGATTACATCCAAAGAAAGACGTCTTTACTGTGATTCTGTGGAGCAGGACACCAACGACAATGCCTCATCCTCCTCAGACATCACCTGCAGCCCTGTCCCACTGAATTTCTACCTTCTCAGAGCCTATGTTTTGCAACTTCTTCTACATCCGAAGGTGAGCCCAATTCACTCTTTGTATCCGACTTATGTTTCAACACGGTCTGAAACAGGTGATCATTTCATATTTGTTGTCTGAGATATTGTAATTAAAAATCTTCTTTAATGGTGAAGTTAAAAGCTACAATTTTGAAAACACCACTTTTAGAAAGTTGTCATTTCCCTGCCCCCACTATTTGGTGCCGCCAGCCTGTTCCTAAGTAACAAGTCTGGGTGTAGTTGGTAGTTGGACTTTGATTATTCCTCCCACACAGCCACACAATAGAGGGTTCAGGTGTGCCTTGATGGCCCATCAACTGCCAGGATGGGGGCAGAGCTGGGTACTGCCCTACTTGCAACTTAATAGGATGTGCTCTGCCTTCATTCAAATGACTTGTCACCCCTGCCTTGTTCATGGAGCCAGCTTGGAACCAGGGAAGGAGTAGCAGGAAAACCTTTGAAAGGTATTCTCTAGAAACGTATCCTACTTAAAAAAAGGCACCAGTTATACAAATAGAACCCCCAGACCCGCTCCGCAGTTTACTTTCTGGACAAGTGGAAGGATGTTCAGAAGACTGCTTACTGCTGTTGCCTCCTGTGGACTCCACAAAACTATTTTGTTGCACCTGGAAACACTGCTTTGCTGCCTGGAGCCTGCCTTAAACTCTCAGAGGCCTCCCCTGCTGTTTGAGGCCTGTTCCACTGCTTGAACCCAGGACTACCAGAGTGACCCTGAGGTTAGTTGGCTAGTCTCCTGTTCAAAGCCTCAGGGACAGAAAAGGCCCCAATTATCTTGAGCCCACAACTGGACTTACCCATAGTGAGTCCTATCCCTCAAGGTGGTGCCCCTCCAATCCTGGAACCTCAAGGGTGGTACTGCAGGTGCCCAAGTAGCCAGAGTTAAAACTTGAGACTTCAAATTTTTTGTGAAAAACTATTCAGAGAATCAAGAGGAAACTGGGACCAACCAACTTGTCTGTCCGCCCAAGGTTCATTGCCGATCAGCCTGATTTCAATGTAGCTCCAGCTATATTCTTATCTTCAGCAGCAAATTCTGTTCCGCAGTCTTTCTTCAAAGGGGTATCTACAGCCTCCAGCTTCATCACTCTGGAGATTTTTGACTTCCAAAAAAGAGATTACATTCAAAGAAAGACGTCTTTACTGTGATTCTGTGGAGCAGGACACCAACGACAATGCCTCATCCTCCTCAGACATCACCTGCAGCCCTGTCCCACTGAATTTCTACCTTCTCAGAGCCTATGTTTTGCAATTTCTTCTACATCCGAAGGTGAGCCCAATTCACTCTTTGTATCCGACTTATGTTTCAACACGGTCTGAAACAGGTGAACATTTCATATTTGTTGTCTGAGAAATTGTAATTAAAAATCTTCTTTAATGGTGAAGTTGGAAGCTACAATTTTGAAAACACCACTTTTAGAAAGTTGTCATTTCCCTGCCCCCACTATTTGGTGCCTCCAGCCTGTTCCTAAGTAACAAGTCTGGGTGTAGTTGGACTTTGATTATTCCTGCCACACAGCCACACAATAGAGGGTTCAGGTGTGCCTTGATGGCCCATCAACTGCCGGGATGGGGGCAGAGCTGGGTACTGCCCTACTTGCAACTTAATAGGATGTGCTCTGCCTTCATTCAAATGACTTGTCACCCCTGCCTTGTTCATGGAGCCAGCTTGGAACCAGGGAAGGAGTAGCAGGAAAACCCTTGAAAGGTATTCTCTAGAAACGTATCCTACTTAAAAAAAGGCACCAGTTATACAAATAGAACCCCCAGACCCGCTCTGCAGTTTACTTTCTGGACAAGTGGAAGGATGTTCAGAAGACTGCCTACTGCTGTTGCCTGCTGTGGACTCCACAAAAATGCTTTGTTGCACCTGGAAACACTGCTTTGCTGCCTGGAGCCTGCCTTGAACTCTCAGAGGCCTCCCCTGCTGTTTGAGGCCTGTTCCACTGCTTGAACCCAGGACTACCAGCGTGACCCTGAGGGTAGTTGGCTAGTCTCCTGTTCAAAGCCTCAGGGACAGAAAAGGACCCAATTATCTTGAGCCCACAACTGGACTTACCCATAGTGAGTCCTATCCCTCAAGGTGGTGCCCCTCCAATCCTGGAACCTCAAGGGTGGTACTGCAGGTGCCCAAGTAGCTAGAGTTAAAACTTGAGACTTCAAATTTTTTGTGGAAAAACTATTCAGAGAATCAAGAGGAAACTGGGACCAACCAACTTGTCTGTCCGCCCAAGGTTCATTGCCGATCAGCCTGATTTCAATGTAGCTCCAGCTATATTCTTATCTTCAGCAGCAAATTCTGTTCCGCAGTCTTTCTTCAAAGGGGTATCTACAGCCTCCAGCTTCATCACTCTGGAGATTTTTGACTTCCAAAAAAGAGAATACATCCAAAGAAAGACGTCTTTACTGTGATTCTGTGGAGCAGGACACCAACGACAATGCCTCATCCTCCTCAGACATCACCTGCAGCCCTGTCCCACTGAATTTCTACCTTCTCAGAGCCTATGTTTTGCAATTTCTTCTACATCCGAAGGTGAGCCCAATTCACTCTTTGTATCCGACTTATGTTTCAACACGGTCTGAAACAGGTGAACATTTCATATTTGTTGTCTGAGATATTGTAATTAAAAATCTTCTTTAATGGTGAAGTTAAAAGCTACAATTTTGAAAACACCACTTTTAGAAAGTTGTCATTTCCCTGCCCCCACTATTTGGTGCCTCCAGCCTGTTCCTAAGTAACAAGTCTGGGTGTAGTTGGTAGTTGGACTTTGATTATTCCTCCCACACAGCCACACAATAGAGGGTTCAGGTGTGCCTTGATGGCCCATCAACTGCCGGGATGGGGGCAGAGCTGGGTACTGCCCCACTTGCAACTTAATAGGATGTGCTCTGCCTTCATTCAAATGACTTGTCACCCCTGCCTTGTTCATGGAGCCAGCTTGGAACCAGGGAAGGAGTAGCAGGAAAACCCTTGAAAGGTATTCTCTAGAAACGTATGCTACTTAAAAAAAGGCACCAGTTATACAAATAGAACCCCCAGACCCGCTCTGCAGTTTACTTTCTGGACAAGTGGACGGATGTTCAGAAGACTGCCTACTGCTGTTGCCTGCTGTGGACTCCACAAAAATGCTTTGTTGCACCTGGAAACACTGCTTTGCTGCCTGGAGCCTGCCTTGAACTCTCAGAGGCCTCCCCTGCTGTTTGAGGCCTCTTCCACTGCTTGAACCCAGGACTACCAGAGTGACCCTGAGGGTAGTTGGCTAGTCTCCTGTTCAAAGCCTCAGGGACAGAAAAGGCCCCAATTATCTTGAGCCCACAACTGGACTTACCCATAGTGAGTCCTATCCCTCAAGGTGGTGCCCCTCCAATCCTGGAACCTCAAGGGTGGTACTGCAGGTGCCCAAGTAGCCAGAGTTAAAACTTGAGACTTCAAATTTTTTGTGGAAAAACTATTCAGAGAATCAAGAGGAAACTGGGACCAACCAACTTGTCTGTCCGCCCAAGGTTCATTGCCGATCAGCCTGATTTCAATGTAGCTCCAGCTATATTCTTATCTTCAGCAGCAAATTCTGTTCCGCAGTCTTTCTTCAAAGGGGTGTCTACAGCCTCCAGCTTCATCACTCTGGAGATTTTTGACTTCCAAAAAAGAGATTACATCCAAAGAAAGACGTCTTTACTGTGATTCTGTGGAGCAGGACACCAACGACAATGCCTCATCCTCCTCAGACATCACCTGCAGCCCTGTCCCACTGAATTTCTACCTTCTCAGAGCCTATGTTTTGCAATTTCTTCTACATCCGAAGGTGAGCCCAATTCACTCTTTGTATCCGACTTATGTTTCAACACGGTCTGAAACAGGTGAACATTTCATATTTGTTGTCTGAGAAATTGTAATTAAAAATCTTCTTTAATGGTGAAGTTGGAAGCTACAATTTTGAAAACACCACTTTTAGAAAGTTGTCATTTCCCTGCCCCCACTATTTGGTGCCTCCAGCCTGTTCCTAAGTAACAAGTCTGGGTGTAGTTGGTAGTTGGACTTTGATTATTCCTCCCACACAGCCACACAATAGAGGGTTCAGGTGTGCCTTGATGGCCCATCAACTGCCGGGATGGGGGCAGAGCTGGGTACTGCCCTACTTGCAACTTAATAGGATGTGCTCTGCCTTCATTCAAATGACTTGTCACCCCTGCCTTGTTCATGGAGCCAGCTTGGAACCAGGGAAGGAGTAGCAGGAAAACCCTTGAAAGGTATTCTCTAGAAACGTATCCTACTTAAAAAAAGGCACCAGTTATACAAATAGAACCCCCAGACCCGCTCTGCAGTTTACTTTCTGGACAAGTGGAAGGATGTTCAGAAGACTGCCTACTGCTGTTGCCTGCTGTGGACTCCACAAAAATGCTTTGTTGCACCTGGAAACACTGCTTTGCTGCCTGGAGCCTGCCTTGAATTCTCAGAGGCCTCCCCTGCTGTTTGAGGCCTGTTCCACTGCTTGAACCCAGGACTACCAGAGTGACCCTGAGGGTAGTTGGCTAGTCTCCTGTTCAAAGCCTCAGGGACAGAAAAGGCCCCAATTATCTTGAGCCCACAACTGGACTTACCCATAGTGAGTCCTATCCCTCAAGGTGGTGCCCCTCCAATCCTGGAACCTCAAGGGTGGTACTGCAGGTGCCCAAGTAGCCAGAGTTAAAACTTGAGACTTCAAATTTTTTGTGGAAAAACTATTCAGAGAATCAAGAGGAAACTGGGACCAACCAACTTGTCTGTCCGCCCAAGGTTCATTGCCGATCAG
The DNA here is from genome assembly GCF_031143425.1 of Pleurodeles waltl. Lineage (NCBI taxonomy): Eukaryota > Metazoa > Chordata > Amphibia > Caudata > Salamandridae > Pleurodeles > Pleurodeles waltl. Next base: position 501,213,020 of record NC_090445.1, read on the forward strand.
CCTGATTTCAATGTAGCTCCAGCTATATTCTTATCTTCAGCAGCAAATTCTGTTCCGCAGTCTTTCTTCAAAGGGGTATCTACAGCCTCCAGCTTCATCACTCTGGAGATTTTTGACTTCCAAAAAAGAGATTACATCCAAAGAAAGACATCTTTACTGTGATTCTGTGGAGCAGGACACCAACGACAATGCCTCATCCTCCTCAGACATCACCTGCAGCCCTGTCCCACTGAATTTCTACCTTCTCAGAGCCTATGTTTTGCAATTTCTTCTACATCCGAAGGTGAGCCCAATTCACTCTTTGTATCCGACTTATGTTTCAACACGGTCTGAAACAGGTGAACATTTCATATTTGTTGTCTGAGAAATTGTAATTAAAAATCTTCTTTAATGGTGAAGTTGGAAGCTACAATTTTGAAAACACCACTTTTAGAAAGTTGTCATTTCCCTGCCCCCACTATTTGGTGCCTCCAGCCTGTTCCTAAGTAACAAGTCTGGGTGTAGTTGGTAGTTGGACTTTGATTATTCCTCCCACACAGCCACACAATAGAGGGTTCAGGTGTGCCTTGATGGCCCATCAACTGCCGGGATGGGGGCAGAGCTGGGTACTGCCCTACTTGCAACTTAATAGGATGTGCTCTGCCTTCATTCAAATGACTTGTCACCCCTGCCTTGTTCATGGAGCCAGCTTGGAACCAGGGAAGGAGTAGCAGGAAAACCCTTGAAAGGTATTCTCTAGAAACGTATCCTACTTAAAAAAAGGCACCAGTTATACAAATAGAACCCCCAGACCCGCTCTGCAGTTTACTTTCTGGACAAGTGGAAGGATGTTCAGAAGACTGCCTACTGCTGTTGCCTGCTGTGGACTCCACAAAAATGCTTTGTTGCACCTGGAAACACTGCTTTGCTGCCTGGAGCCTGCCTTGAACTCTCAGAGGCCTCCTCTGCTGTTTGAGGCCTGTTCCACTGCTTGAACCCAGGACTACCAGAGTGACCCTGAGGGTAGTTGGCTAGTCTCCTGTTCAAAGCCTCAGGGACAGAAAAGGCCCCAATTATCTTGAGCCCACAACTGGACTTACCCATAGTGAGTCCTATCCCTCAAGGTGGTGCCCCTCCAATCCTGGAACCTCAAGGGTGGTACTGCAGGTGCCCAAGTAGCCAGAGTTAAAACTTGAGACTTCAAATTTTTTGTGGAAAAACTATTCAGAGAATCAAGAGGAAACTGGGACCAACCAACTTGTCTGTCCGCCCAAGGTTCATTGCCGATCAGCCTGATTTCAATGTAGCTCCAGCTATATTCTTATCTTCAGCAGCAAATTCTGTTCCGCAGTCTTTCTTCAAAGGGGTATCTACAGCCTCCAGCTTCATCACTCTGGAGATTTTTGACTTCCAAAAAAGAGATTACATCCAAAGAAAGACGTCTTTACTGTGATTCTGTGGAGCAGGACACCAACGACAATGCCTCATCCTCCTCAGACATCACCTGCAGCCCTGTCCCACTGAATTTCTACCTTCTCAGAGCCTATGTTTTGCAATTTCTTCTACATCTGAAGGTGAGCCCAATTCACTCTTTGTATCCGACTTATGTTTCAACACGGTCTGAAACAGGTGAACATTTCATATTTGTTGTCTGAGAAATTGTAATTAAAAATCTTCTTTAATGGTGAAGTTGGAAGCTACAATTTTGAAAACACCACTTTTAGAAAGTTGTCATTTCTCTGCCCCCACTATTTGGTGCCTCCAGCCTGTTCCTAAGTAACAAGTCTGGGTGTAGTTGGTAGTTGGACTTTGATTATTCCTCCCACACAGCCACACAATAGAGGGTTCAGGTGTGCCTTGATGGCCCATCAACTGCCGGGATGGGGGCAGAGCTGGGTACTGCCCTACTTGCAACTTAATAGGATGTGCTCTGCCTTCATTCAAATGACTTGTCACCCCTGCCTTGTTCATGGAGCCAGCTAGGAACCAGGGAAGGAGTAGCAGGAAAACCCTTGAAAGGTATTCTCTAGAAACGTATCCTACTTAAAAAAAGGCACCAGTTATACAAATAGAACCCCCAGACCCGCTCTGCAGTTTACTTTCTGGACAAGTGGAAGGATGTTCAGAAGACTGCCTACTGCTGTTGCCTGCTGTGGACTCCACAAAAATGCTTTGTTGCACCTGGAAACACTGCTTTGCTGCCTGGAGCCTGCCTTGAACTCTCAGAGGCCTCCCCTGCTGTTTGAGGCCTGTTCCACTGCTTGAACCCAGGACTACCAGAGTGACCCTGAGGGTAGTTGGCTAGTCTCCTGTTCAAAGCCTCAGGGACTGAAAAGGCCCCAATTATCTTGAACCCACAACTGGACTTACCCATAGTGAGTCCTATCCCTCAAGGTGGTGCCCCTCCAATCCTGGAACCTCAAGGGTGGTACTGCAGGTGCCCAAGTAGCCAGAGTTAAAACTTGAGACTTCACATTTTTTGTGAAAAACTATTCAGAGAATCAAGAGGAAACTGGGACCAACCAACTTGTCTGTCCGCCCAAGGTTCATTGCCGATCAGCCTGATTTCAATGTAGCTCCAGCTATATTCTTATCTTCAGCAGCAAATTCTGTTCCGCAGTCTTTCTTCAAAGGGGTATCTACAGCCTCCAGCTTCATCACTCTGGAGATTTTTGACTTCCAAAAAAGAGATTACATCCAAAGAAAGACGTCTTTACTGTGATTCTGTGGAGCAGGACACCAACGACAATGCCTCATCCTCCTCAGACATCACCTGCAGCCCTGTCCCACTGACTTTCTACCTTCTCAGAGCCTATGTTTTGCAATTTCTTCTACATCCGAAGGTGAGCCCAATTCACTCTTTGTATCCGACTTATGTTTCAACACGTTCTGAAACAGGTGAACATTTCATATTTGTTGTCTGAGAAATTTTAATTAAAAATCTTCTTTAATGGTGAAGTTGGAAGCTACAATTTTGAAAACACCACTTTTAGAAAGTTGTCATTTCCCTGCCCCCACTATTTGGTGCCTCCAGCCTGTTCCTAAGTAACAAGTCTGGGTGTAGTTGGTAGTTGGACTTTGATTATTCCTCCCACACAGCCACACAATAGAGGGTTCAGGTGTGCCTTGATGGCCCATCAACTGCCAGGATGGGGGCAGAGCTGGGTACTGCCCTACTTGCAACTTAATAGGATGTGCTCTGCCTTCATTCAAATGACTTGTCACCCCTGCCTTGCTCATGGAGCCAGCTTGGAACCAGGGAAGGAGTAGCAGGAAAACCCTTGAAAGGTATTCTCTAGAAACGTATCCTACTTAAAAAAAGGCACCAGTTATACAAATAGACCCCCAGACCCGCTCTGCAGTTTACTTTCTGGGCAAGTGGAAGGATGTTCAGAAGACTGCTTACTGCTGTTGCCTGCTGTGGACTCCACAAAAATACTTTGTTGCACCTGGAAACACTGCTTTGCTGCCTGGAGCCTGCCTTGAACTCTCAGAGGCCTCCCCTGCTGTTTGAGGCCTGTTCCACTGCTTGAACCCAGGACTACCAGAGTGACCCTGAGGGTAGTTGTCTAGTCTCCTGTTCGAAGCCTCAGGGACAGAAAAGGCCCAAATTATCTTGAGCCCACAACTGGACTTACCCTAACTGAGTCCTATCCCTCAAGGTGGTGCCCCTCCAATCCTGGAACCTCAAGGGTGGTACTGCAGGTGCCCTAGTAGCCAGAGTTAAAACTTGAGACTTCAAATTTTTTGTGAAAAACTATTCAGAGAATCAAGAGGAAACTGGGACCAACCAACTTGTCTGTCCGCCCAAGGTTCATTGCCGATCAGCCTGATTTCAATGTAGCTCCAGCTATATTCTTATCTTCAGCAGCAAATTCTGTTCCGCAGTCTTTCTTCAAAGGGGTATCTACAGCCTCCAGCTTCATCACTCTGGAGATTTTTGACTTCCAAAAAAGAGATTACATCCAAAGAAAGACGTCTTTACTGTGATTCTGTGGAGCAGGACACCAACGACAATGCCTCATCCTCCTCAGACATCACCTGCAGCCCTGTCCCACTGAATTTCTACCTTCTCAGAGCCTATGTTTTGCAATTTCTTCTACATCCGAAGGTGAGCCCAATTCACTCTTTGTATCCGACTTATGTTTCATCACGGTCTGAAACAGGTGAACATTTCATATTTGTTGTCTGAGAAATTGTAATTAAAAATCTTCTTTAATGGTGAAGTTGGAAGCTACAATTTTGAAAACACCACTTTTAGAAAGTTGTCATTTCCCTGTCCCCACTATTTGGTGCCTCCAGCCTGTTCCTAAGTAACAAGTCTGGGTGTAGTTGGTAGTTGGACTTTGATTATTCCTCCCACACAGCCACACAATAGAGGGTTCAGGTGTGCCTTGATGGCCCATCAACTGCCAGGATGGGGGCAGAGCTGGGTACTGCCCTACTTGCAACTTAATAGGATGAGCTCTGCCTTCATTCAAATGACTTGTCACCCCTGCCTTGTTCATGGAGCCAGCTTGAAACCAGGGAAGGAGTAGCAGGAAAACCCTTCAAAGGTATTCTCTAGAAACGTATCCTACTTAAAAAAAGGCACCAGTTATACAAATAGAACCCCCAGACCCACTCTGCAGTTTACTTTCTGGACAAGTGGAAGGATGTTCAGAAGACTGCCTACTGCTGTTGCCTGCTGTGGACTCCACAAAAATGCTTTGTTGCACCTGGAAACACTGCTTTGCTGCCTGGAGCCTGCCTTGAACTCTCAGAGGCCTCCCCTGCTGTCTGAGCCTGTTCCACTGCTTGAACCCAGGACTACCAGAGTGACCCTGAGGGTAGTTGGCTAGTCTCCTGTTCAAAGCCTCAGGGACAGAAAAGGCGCCAATTATCTTGAGCCCACAACTGGACTTACCCATAGTGAGTCCTATCCCTCAAGGTGGTGCCCCTCCAATCCTGGAACCTCAAGGGTGGTACTGCAGGTGCCCAAGTAGCCAGAGTTAAAACTTGAGACTTCAAATTTTTGGTGGAAAAACTATTCAGAGAATCAAGAGGAAACTGGGACCAACCAACTTGTCTGTCCGCCCAAGGTTCATTGCCGATCAGCCTGATTTCAATGTAGCTCCAGCTATATTCTTATCTTCAGCAGCAAATTCTGTTCCGCAGTCTTTCTTCAAAGGGGTATCTACAGCCTCCAGCTTCATCACTCTGGAGATTTTTGACTTCCAAAAAAGAGATTACATCCAAAGAAAGACGTCTTTACTGTGCTTCTGTGGAGCAGGACACCAATGACAATGCCTCATCCTCCTCAGACATCACCTGCAGCCCTGTCCCACTGAATTTCTACCTTCTCAGAGCCTATGTTTTGCAATTTCTTCTACATCCGAAGGTGAGCCCAATTCACTCTTTGTATCCGACTTATGTTTCAACACGGTCTGAAACAGCTGAACATTTCATATTTGTTGTGTGAGAAATTGTAATTAAAAATCTTCTTTAATGGTGAAGTTGGAAGCTACAATTTTGAAAACACCACTTTTAGAAAGTTGTCATTTCCCTGCCCCCACTATTTGGTGCCTCCAGCCTGTTCCTAAGTAACAAGTCTGGGTGTAGTTGGTAGTTGGACTTTGATTATTCCTCCCACACAGCCACACAATAGAGGGTTCAGGTATGCCTTGATGGCCCATCAACTGCCGGGATGGGGGCAGAGCTGGGTACTGCCCTACTTGCAACTTAATAGGATGTGCTCTGCCTTCATTCAAATGACTTGTCACCCCTGCCTTGTTCATGGAGCCAGCTTGGAACCAGGGAAGGAGTAGCAGGAAAACCCTTGAAAGGTATTCTCTAGAAACGTATCCTACTTAAAAAAAAGGCACCAGTTATACAAATAGAACCCCCAGACCCGCTCTGCAGTTTACTTTCTGGACAAGTGGAAGGATGTTCAGAAGACTGTCTACTGCTGTTGCCTGCTGTGGACTCCACACAAATGCTTTGTTGCACCTGGAAACACTGCTTTGCTGCCTGGAGCCTGCCTTGAACTCTCAGAGGCCTCCCCTGCTGTCTGAGGCCTGTTCCACTGCTTGAACCCAGGACTACCAGAGTGACCCTGAGGGTAGTTGGCTAGTCTCCTGTTCAAAGCCTCAGGGACAGAAAAGGCCCCAATTATCTTGAGCCCACAACTGGACTTACCCATAGTGAGTCCTATCCCTCAAGGTGGTGCCCCTCCAATCCTGGAACCTCAAGGGTGGTACTGCAGGTGCCCAAGTAGCCAGAGTTAAAACTTGAGACTTCAAATTTTTTGTGGAAAAACTATTCAGAGAATCAAGAGGAAACTGGGACCAACCAACTTGTCTGTCCGCCCAAGGTTCATTGCCGATCAGCCTGATTTCAATGTAGCTCCAGCTATATTCTTATCTTCAGCAGCAAATTCTGTTCCGCAGTCTTTCTTCAAAGGGGTGTCTACAGCCTCCAGCTTCATCACTCTGGAGATTTTTGACTTCCAAAAAAGAGATTACATCCAAAGAAAGACGTCTTTACTGTGATTCTGTGGAGCAGGACACCAACGACAATGCCTCATCCTCCTCAGACATCACCTGCAGCCCTGTCCCACTGAATTTCTACCTTCTCAGAGCCTATGTTTTGCAATTTCTTCTACATCCGAAGGTGAGCCCAATTCACTCTTTGTATCCGACTTATGTTTCAACACGGTCTGAAACAGGTGAACATTTCATATTTGTTGTCTGAGAAATTGTAATTAAAAATCTTCTTTAATGGTGAAGTTGGAAGCTACAATTTTGAAAACACCACTTTTAGAAAGTTGTCATTTCCCTGCCCCCACTATTTGGTGCCTCCAGCCTGTTCCTAAGTAACAAGTCTGGGTGTAGTTGGTAGTTGGACTTTGATTATTCCTCCCACACAGCCACACAATAGAGGGTTCAGGTGTGCCTTGATGGCCCATCAACTGCCGGGATGGGGGCAGAGCTGGGTACTGCCCTACTTGCAACTTAATAGGATGTGCTCTGCCTTCATTCAAATGACTTGTCACCCCTGCCTTGTTCATGGAGCCAGCTTGGAACCAGGGAAGGAGTAGCAGGAAAACCCTTGAAAGGTATTCTCTAGAAACGTATCCTACTTAAAAAAAGGCACCAGTTATACAAATAGAACCCCCAGACCCGCTCTGCAGTTTACTTTCTGGACAAGTGGAAGGATGTTCAGAAGACTGCCTACTGCTGTTGCCTGCTGTGGACTCCACAAAAATGCTTTGTTGCACCTGGAAACACTGCTTTGCTGCCTGGAGCCTGCCTTGAATTCTCAGAGGCCTCCCCTGCTGTTTGAGGCCTGTTCCACTGCTTGAACCCAGGACTACCAGAGTGACCCTGAGTGTAGTTGGCTAGTCTCCTGTTCAAAGCCTCAGGGACAGAAAAGGCCCCAATTATCTTGAGCCCACAACTGGACTTACCCATAGTGAGTCCTATCCCTCAAGGTGGTGCCCCTCCAATCCTGGAACCTCAAGGGTGGTACTGCAGGTGCCCAAGTAGCCAGAGTTAAAACTTGAGACTTCAAATTTTTTGTGGAAAAACTATTCAGAGAATCAAGAGGAAACTGGGACCAACCAACTTGTCTGTCCGCCCAAGGTTCATTGCCGATCAGCCTGATTTCAATGTAGCTCCAGCTATATTCTTATCTTCAGCAGCAAATTCTGTTCCGCAGTCTTTCTTCAAAGGGGTATCTACAGCCTCCAGCTTCATCACTCTGGAGATTTTTGACTTCCAAAAAAGAGATTACATCCAAAGAAAGACGTCTTTACTGTGATTCTGTGGAGCAGGACACCAACGACAATGCCTCATCATCCTCAGACATCACCTGCAGCCCTGTCCCACTGAATTTCTACCTTCTCAGAGCCTATGTTTTGCAATTTCTTCTACATCCGAAGGTGAGCCCAATTCACTCTTTGTATCCGACTTATGTTTCAACACGGTCTGAAACAGGTGAACATTTCATATTTGTTGTCTGAGAAATTGTAATTAAAAATCTTCTTTAATGGTGAAGTTGGAAGCTACAATTTTGAAAACACCACTTTTAGAAAGTTGTCATTTCCCTGCCCCCACTATTTGGTGCCTCCAGCCTGTTCCTAAGTAACAAGTCTGGGTGTAGTTGGTAGTTGGACTTTGATTATTCCTCCCACACAGCCACACAATAGAGGGTTCAGGTGTGCCTTGATGGCCCATCAACTGCCGGGATGGGGGCAGAGCTGGGTACTGCCCTACTTGCAACTTAATAGGATGTGCTCTGCCTTCATTCAAATGACTTGTCACCCCTGCCTTGTTCATGGAGCCAGCTTGGAACCAGGGAAGGAGTAGCAGGAAAACCCTTGAAAGGTATTCTCTAGAAACGTATCCTACTTAAAAAAAGGCACCAGTTATACAAATAGAACCCCCAGACCCGCTCTGCAGTTTACTTTCTGGACAAGTGGAAGGATGTTCAGAAGACTGCCTACTGCTGTTGCCTGCTGTGGACTCCACAAAAATGCTTTGTTGCACCTGGAAACACTGCTTTGCTGCCTGGAGCCTGCCTTGAACTCTCAGAGGCCTCCTCTGCTGTTTGAGGCCTGTTCCACTGCTTGAACCCAGGACTACCAGAGTGACCCTGAGGGTAGTTGGCTAGTCTCCTGTTCAAAGCCTCAGGGACAGAAAAGGCCCCAATTATCTTGAGCCCACAACTGGACTTACCCATAGTGAGTCCTATCCCTCAAGGTGGTGCCCCTCCAATCCTGGAACCTCAAGGGTGGTACTGCAGGTGCCCAAGTAGCCAGAGTTAAAACTTGAGACTTCAAATTTTTTGTGGAAAAACTATTCAGAGAATCAAGAGGAAACTGGGACCAACCAACTTGTCTGTCCGCCCAAGGTTCATTGCCGATCAGCCTGATTTCAATGTAGCTCCAGCTATATTCTTATCTTCAGCAGCAAATTCTGTTCCGCAGTCTTTCTTCAAAGGGGTATCTACAGCCTCCAGCTTCATCACTCTGGAGATTTTTGACTTCCAAAAAAGAGATTACATCCAAAGAAAGACGTCTTTACTGTGATTCTGTGGAGCAGGACACCAACGACAATGCCTCATCCTCCTCAGACATCACCTGCAGCCCTGTCCCACTGAATTTCTACCTTCTCAGAGCCTATGTTTTGCAATTTCTTCTACATCTGAAGGTGAGCCCAATTCACTCTTTGTATCCGACTTATGTTTCAACACGGTCTGAAACAGGTGAACATTTCATATTTGTTGTCTGTGAAATTGTAATTAAAAATCTTCTTTAATGGTGAAGTTGGAAGCTACAATTTTGAAAACACCACTTTTAGAAAGTTGTCATTTCTCTGCCCCCACTATTTGGTGCCTCCAGCCTGTTCCTAAGTAACAAGTCTGGGTGTAGTTGGTAGTTGGACTTTGATTATTCCTCCCACACAGCCACACAATAGAGGGTTCAGGTGTGCCTTGATGGCCCATCAACTGCCGGGATGGGGGCAGAGCTGGGTACTGCCCTACTTGCAACTTAATAGGATGTGCTCTGCCTTCATTCAAATGACTTGTCACCCCTGCCTTGTTCATGGAGCCAGCTAGGAACCAGGGAAGGAGTAGCAGGAAAACCCTTGAAAGGTATTCTCTAGAAACGTATCCTACTTAAAAAAAGGCACCAGTTATACAAATAGAACCCCCAGACCCGCTCTGCAGTTTACTTTCTGGACAAGTGGAAGGATGTTCAGAAGACTGCCTACTGCTGTTGCCTGCTGTGGACTCCACAAAAATGCTTTGTTGCACCTGGAAACACTGCTTTGCTGCCTGGAGCCTGCCTTGAACTCTCAGAGGCCTCCCCTGCTGTTTGAGGCCTGTTCCACTGCTTGAACCCAGGACTACCAGAGTGACCCTGAGGGTAGTTGGCTAGTCTCCTGTTCAAAGCCTCAGGGACTGAAAAGGCCCCAATTATCTTGAACCCACAACTGGACTTACCCATAGTGAGTCCTATCCCTCAAGGTGGTGCCCCTCCAATCCTGGAACCTCAAGGGTGGTACTGCAGGTGCCCAAGTAGCCAGAGTTAAAACTTGAGACTTCACATTTTTTGTGAAAAACTATTCAGAGAATCAAGAGGAAACTGGGACCAACCAACTTGTCTGTCCGCCCAAGGTTCATTGCCGATCAGCCTGATTTCAATGTAGCTCCAGCTATATTCTTATCTTCAGCAGCAAATTCTGTTCCGCAGTCTTTCTTCAAAGGGGTATCTACAGCCTCCAGCTTCATCACTCTGGAGATTTTTGACTTCCAAAAAAGAGATTACATCCAAAGAAAGACGTCTTTACTGTGCTTCTGTGGAGCAGGACACCAATGACAATGCCTCATCCTCCTCAGACATCACCTGCAGCCCTGTCCCACTGAATTTCTACCTTCTCAGAGCCTATGTTTTGCAATTTCTTCTACATCCGAAGGTGAGCCCAATTCACTCTTTGTATCCGACTTATGTTTCAACACGGTCTGAAACAGCTGAACATTTCATATTTGTTGTGTGAGAAATTGTAATTAAAAATCTTCTTTAATGGTGAAGTTGGAAGCTACAATTTTGAAAACACCACTTTTAGAAAGTTGTCATTTCCCTGCCCCCACTATTTGGTGCCTCCAGCCTGTTCCTAAGTAACAAGTCTGGGTGTAGTTGGTAGTTGGACTTTGATTATTCCTCCCACACAGCCACACAATAGAGGGTTCAGGTATGCCTTGATGGCCCATCAACTGCCGGGATGGGGGCAGAGCTGGGTACTGCCCTACTTGCAACTTAATAGGATGTGCTCTGCCTTCATTCAAATGACTTGTCACCCCTGCCTTGTTCATGGAGCCAGCTTGGAACCAGGGAAGGAGTAGCAGGAAAACCCTTGAAAGGTATTCTCTAGAAACGTATCCTACTTAAAAAAAAGGCACCAGTTATACAAATAGAACCCCCAGACCCGCTCTGCAGTTTACTTTCTGGACAAGTGGAAGGATGTTCAGAAGACTGCCTACTGCTGTTGCCTGCTGTGGACTCCACACAAATGCTTTGTTGCACCTGGAAACACTGCTTTGCTGCCTGGAGCCTGCCTTGAACTCTCAGAGGCCTCCCCTGCTGTCTGAGGCCTGTTCCACTGCTTGAACCCAGGACTACCAGAGTGACCCTGAGGGTAGTTGGCTAGTCTCCTGTTCAAAGCCTCAGGGACAGAAAAGGCCCCAATTATCTTGAGCCCACAACTGGACTTACCCATAGTGAGTCCTATCCCTCAAGGTGGTGCCCCTCCAATCCTGGAACCTCAAGGGTGGTACTGCAGGTGCCCAAGTAGCCAGAGTTAAAACTTGAGACTTCAAATTTTTTGTGGAAAAACTATTCAGAGAATCAAAAGGAAACTGGGACCAACCAACTTGTCTGTCCGCCCAAGGTTCATTGCCGATCAGCCTGATTTCAATGTAGCTCCAGCTATATTCTTATCTTCAGCAGCAAATTCTGTTCCGCAGTCTTTCTTCAAAGGGGTGTCTACAGCCTCCAGCTTCATCACTCTGGAGATTTTTGACTTCCAAAAAAGAGATTACATCCAAAGAAAGACGTCTTTACTGTGATTCTGTGGAGCAGGACACCAACGACAATGCCTCATCCTCCTCAGACATCACCTGCAGCCCTGTCCCACTGAATTTCTACCTTCTCAGAGCCTATGTTTTGCAATTTCTTCTACATCCGAAGGTGAGCCCAATTCACTCTTTGTATCCGACTTATGTTTCAACACGGTCTGAAACAGGTGAACATTTCATATTTGTTGTCTGAGAAATTGTAATTAAAAATCTTCTTTAATGGTGAAGTTGGAAGCTACAATTTTGAAAACACCACTTTTAGAAAGTTGTCATTTCCCTGCCCCCACTATTTGGTGCCTCCAGCCTGTTCCTAAGTAACAAGTCTGGGTGTAGTTGGTAGTTGGACTTTGATTATTCCTCCCACACAGCCACACAATAGAGGGTTCAGGTGTGCCTTGATGGCCCATCAACTGCCGGGATGGGGGCAGAGCTGGGTACTGCCCTACTTGCAACTTAATAGGATGTGCTCTGCCTTCATTCAAATGACTTGTCACCCCTGCCTTGTTCATGGAGCCAGCTTGGAACCAGGGAAGGAGTAGCAGGAAAACCCTTGAAAGGTATTCTCTAGAAACGTATCCTACTTAAAAAAAGGCACCAGTTATACAAATAGAACCCCCAGACCCGCTCTGCAGTTTACTTTCTGGACAAGTGGAAGGATGTTCAGAAGACTGCCTACTGCTGTTGCCTGCTGTGGACTCCACAAAAATGCTTTGTTGCACCTGGAAACACTGCTTTGCTGCCTGGAGCCTGCCTTGAATTCTCAGAGGCCTCCCCTGCTGTTTGAGGCCTGTTCCACTGCTTGAACCCAGGACTACCAGAGTGACCCTGAGTGTAGTTGGCTAGTCTCCTGTTCAAAGCCTCAGGGACAGAAAAGGCCCCAATTATCTTGAGCCCACAACTGGACTTACCCATAGTGAGTCCTATCCCTCAAGGTGGTGCCCCTCCAATCCTGGAACCTCAAGGGTGGTACTGCAGGTGCCCAAGTAGCCAGAGTTAAAACTTGAGACTTCAAATTTTTTGTGGAAAAACTATTCAGAGAATCAAGAGGAAACTGGGACCAACCAACTTGTCTGTCCGCCCAAGGTTCATTGCCGATCAGCCTGATTTCAATGTAGCTCCAGCTATATTCTTATCTTCAGCAGCAAATTCTGTTCCGCAGTCTTTCTTCAAAGGGGTATCTACAGCCTCCAGCTTCATCACTCTGGAGATTTTTGACTTCCAAAAAAGAGATTACATCCAAAGAAAGACGTCTTTACTGTGATTCTGTGGAGCAGGACACCAACGACAATGCCTCATCATCCTCAGACATCACCTGCAGCCCTGTCCCACTGAATTTCTACCTTCTCAGAGCCTATGTTTTGCAATTTCTTCTACATCCGAAGGTGAGCCCAATTCACTCTTTGTATCCGACTTATGTTTCAACACGGTCTGAAACAGGTGAACATTTCATATTTGTTGTCTGAGAAATTGTAATTAAAAATCTTCTTTAATGGTGAAGTTGGAAGCTACAATTTTGAAAACACCACTTTTAGAAAGTTGTCATTTCCCTGCCCCCACTATTTGGTGCCTCCAGCCTGTTCCTAAGTAACAAGTCTGGGTGTAGTTGGTAGTTGGACTTTGATTATTCCTCCCACACAGCCACACAATAGAGGGTTCAGGTGTGCCTTGATGGCCCATCAACTGCCGGGATGGGGGCAGAGCTGGGTACTGCCCTACTTGCAACTTAATAGGATGTGCTCTGCCTTCATTCAAATGACTTGTCACCCCTGCCTTGTTCATGGAGCCAGCTTGGAACCAGGGAAGGAGTAGCAGGAAAACCCTTGAAAGGTATTCTCTAGAAACGTATCCTACTTAAAAAAAGGCACCAGTTATACAAATAGAACCCCCAGACCCGCTCTGCAGTTTACTTTCTGGACAAGTGGAAGGATGTTCAGAAGACTGCCTACTGCTGTTGCCTGCTGTGGACTCCACAAAAATGCTTTGTTGCACCTGGAAACACTGCTTTGCTGCCTGGAGCCTGCCTTGAACTCTCAGAGGCCTCCTCTGCTGTTTGAGGCCTGTTCCACTGCTTGAACCCAGGACTACCAGAGTGACCCTGAGGGTAGTTGGCTAGTCTCCTGTTCAAAGCCTCAGGGACAGAAAAGGCCCCAATTATCTTGAGCCCACAACTGGACTTACCCATAGTGAGTCCTATCCCTCAAGGTGGTGCCCCTCCAATCCTGGAACCTCAAGGGTGGTACTGCAGGTGCCCAAGTAGCCAGAGTTAAAACTTGAGACTTCAAATTTTTTGTGGAAAAACTATTCAGAGAATCAAGAGGAAACTGGGACCAACCAACTTGTCTGTCCGCCCAAGGTTCATTGCCGATCAGCCTGATTTCAATGTAGCTCCAGCTATATTCTTATCTTCAGCAGCAAATTCTGTTCCGCAGTCTTTCTTCAAAGGGGTATCTACAGCCTCCAGCTTCATCACTCTGGAGATTTTTGACTTCCAAAAAAGAGATTACATCCAAAGAAAGACGTCTTTACTGTGATTCTGTGGAGCAGGACACCAACGACAATGCCTCATCCTCCTCAGACATCACCTGCAGCCCTGTCCCACTGAATTTCTACCTTCTCAGAGCCTATGTTTTGCAATTTCTTCTACATCCGAAGGTGAGCCCAATTCACTCTTTGTATCCGACTTATGTTTCAACACGGTCTGAAACAGGTGAACATTTCATATTTGTTGTCTGAGAAATTGTAATTAAAAATCTTCTTTAATGGTGAAGTTGGAAGCTACAATTTTGAAAACACCACTTTTAGAAAGTTGTCATTTCCCTGCCCCCACTATTTGGTGCCTCCAGCCTGTTCCTAAGTAACAAGTCTGGGTGTAGTTGGTAGTTGGACTTTGATTATTCCTCCCACACAGCCACACAATAGAGGGTTCAGGTGTGCCTTGATGGCCCATCAACTGCCGGGATGGGGGCAGAGCTGGGTACTGCCCTACTTGCAACTTAATAGGATGTGCTCTGCCTTCATTCAAATGACTTGTCACCCCTGCCTTGTTCATGGAGCCAGCTTGGAACCAGGGAAGGAGTAGCAGGAAAACACTTGAAAGGTATTCTCTAGAAACGTATGCTACTTAAAAAAAGGCACCAGTTATACAAATAGAACCCCCAGACCCGCTCTGCAGTTTACTTTCTGGACAAGTGGAAGGATGTTCAGAAGACTGCCTACTGCTGTTGCCTGCTGTGGACTCCACAAAAATGCTTTGTTGCACCTGGAAACACTGCTTTGCTGCCTGGAGCCTGCCTTGAACTCTCAGAGGCCTCCCCTGCTGTTTGAGGCCTGTTCCACTGCTTGAACCCAGGACTACCAGAGTGACCCTGAGGGTAGTTGGCTAGTCTCCTGTTCAAAGCCTCAGGGACAGAAAAGGCCCCAATTATATTGAGCCCACAACTGGACTTACCCATAGTGAGTCCTATCCCTCAAGGTGGTGCCCCTCCAATCCTGGAACCTCAAGGGTGGTACTGCAGGTGCCCAAGTAGCCAGAGTTAAAACTTGAGACTTCACATTTTTTGTGAAAAACTATTCAGAGAATCAAGAGGAAACTGGGACCAACCAACTTGTCTGTCCGCCCAAGGTTCATTGCCGATCAGCCTGATTTCAATGTAGCTCCAGCTATATTCTTATCTTCAGCAGCAAATTCTGTTCCGCAGTCTTTCTTCAAAGGGGTATCTACAGCCTCCAGCTTCATCACTCTGGAGATTTTTGACTACCAAAAAAGAGATTACATCCAAAGAAAGACGTCTTTACTGTGATTCTGTGGAGCAGGACACCAACGACAATGCCTCATCCTCCTCAGACATCACCTGCAGCCCTGTCCCACTGAATTTCGACCTTCTCAGAGCCTATATTTAGCAATTTCTTCTACATCCGAAGGTGAGCCCAATTCACTCTTTGTATCCGACTTATGTTTCAACACGGTCTGAAACAGGTGAACATTTCATATTTGTTGTCTGAGAAATTGTAATTAAAAATCTTCTTTAATGGTGAAGTTGGAAGCTACAATTTTGAAAACACCACTTTTAGAAAGTTGTCATTTCCCTGCCCCCACTATTTGGTGCCTCCAGCCTGTTCCTAAGTAACAAGTCTGGGTGTAGTTGGTAGTTGGACTTTGATTATTCCTCCCACACAGCCACACAATAGAGGGTTCAGGTGTGCCTTGATGGCCCATCAACTGCCGGGATGGGGGCAGAGCTGGGTACTGCCCTACTTGCAACTTAATAGGATGTGCTCTGCCTTCATTCAAATGACTTGTCACCCCTGCCTTGTTCATGGAGCCAGCTTGGAACCAAGGAAGGAGTAGCAGGAAAACCCTTGAAAGGTATTCTCTAGAAACGTATCCTACTTAAAAAAAGGCACCAGTTATACAAATAGAACCCCCAGACCCGCTCTGCAGTTTACTTTCTGGACAAGTGGAAGGATGTTCAGAAGACTGCCTACTGCTGTTGCCTGCTGTGGACTCCACAAAAATGCTTTGTTGCACCTGGAAACACTGCTTTGCTGCCTGGAGCCTGCCTTGAACTCTCAGAGGCCTCCCCTGCTGTTTGAGGCCTGTTCCACTGCTTGAACCCAGGACTACCAGAGTGACCCTGAGGTTAGTTGGCTAGTCTCCTGTTCAAAGCCTCAGGGACTGAAAAGGCCCCAATTATCTTGAACCCACAACTGGACTTACCCATAGTGAGTCCTATCCCTCAAGGTGGTGCCCCTCCAATCCTGGAACCTCAAGGGTGGTACTGCAGGTGCCCAAGTAGCCAGAGTTAAAACTTGAGACTTCACATTTTTTGTGAAAAACTATTCAGAGAATCAAGAGGAAACTGGGACCAACCAACTTGTCTGTCCGCCCAAGGTTCATTGCCGATCAGCCTGATTTCAATGTAGCTCCAGCTATATTCTTATCTTCAGCAGCAAATTCTGTTCCGCAGTCTTTCTTCAAAGGGGTATCTACAGCCTCCAGCTTCATCACTCTGGAGATTTTTGACTTCCAAAAAAGAGATTACATCCAAAGAAAGACGTCTTTACTGTGATTCTGTGGAGCAGGACACCAACGACAATGCCTCATCCTCCTCAGACATCACCTGCAGCCCTGTCCCACTGAATTTCTACCTTCTCAGAGCCTATGTTTTGCAATTTCTTCTACATCCGAAGGTGAGCCCAATTCACTCTTTGTATCCGACTTATGTTTCAACACGGTCTGAAACAGGTGAACATTTCATATTTGTTGTCTGAGAAATTGTAATTAAAAATCTTCTTTAATGGTGAAGTTGGAAGCTACAATTTTGAAAACACCACTTTTAGAAAGTTGTCATTTCCCTGCCCCCACTATTTGGTGCCTCCAGCCTGTTCCTAAGTAACAAGTCTGGGTGTAGTTGGTAGTTGGACTTTGATTATTCCTCCCACACAGCCACACAATAGAGGGTTCAGGTGTGCCTTGATGGCCCATCAACTGCCGGGATGGGGGCAGAGCTGGGTACTGCCCTACTTGCAACTTAATAGGATGTGCCCTGCCTTCATTCAAATGACTTGTCACCCCTGCCTTGCTCATGGAGCCAGCTTGGAACCAGGGAAGGAGTAGCAGGAAAACCCTTGAAAGGTATTCTCTAGAAACGTATCCTACTTAAAAAAAGGCACCAGTTATACAAATAGAACCCCCAGACCCGCTCTGCAGTTTACTTTCAGGACAAGTGGAAGGATGTTCAGAAGACTGCCTACTGCTGTTGCCTGCTGTGGACTCCACAAAAATGCTTTGTTGCACCTGGAAACACTGCTTTGCTGCCTGGAGCGTGCCTTGAACTCTCAGAGGCCTCCCTGCTGTTTGAGGCCTGTTCCACTGCTTGAACCCAGTACTACCAGAGTGACCCTGAGTGTAGTTGGCTAGTCTCCTGTTCAAAGCCTCAGGGACAGAAAAGGCCCCAATTATCTTGAGCCCACAACTGGACTTACCCATAGTGAGTCCTATCCCACAAGGTGGTGCCCCTCCAATCCTGGAACCTCAAGGGTGGTACTGCAGGTGCCCAAGTAGCCAGAGTTAAAACTTGAGACTTCAATTTTTTTGTGAAAAACTATTCAGAGAATCAAGAGGAAACTGGGACCAACCAACTTGTCTGTCCGCCCAAGGTTCATTGCCGATCAGCCTGATTTCAATGTAGCTCCAGCTATATTCTTATCTTCAGCAGCAAATTCTGTTCCGCAGTCTTTCTTCAAAGGGGTATCTACAGCCTCCAGCTTCATCACTCTGGAGATTTTTGACTTCCAAAAAAGAGATTACATCCAAAGAAAGACGTCTTTACTGTGATTCTGTGGAGCAGGACACCAACGACAATGCCTCATCCTCCTCAGACATCACCTGCAGCCCTGTCCCACTGAATTTCTACCTTCTCAGAGCCTATGTTTTGCAATTTCTTCTACATCCGAAGGTGAGCCCAATTCACTCTTTGTATCCGACTTATGTTTCAACACGGTCTGAAACAGGTGAACATTTCATATTTGTTGTCTGAGATATTGTAATTAAAAATCTTCTTTAATGGTGAAGTTAAAAGCTACAATTTTGAAAACACCACTTTTAGAAAGTTGTCATTTCCCTGCCCCCACTATTTGGTGCCGCCAGCCTGTTCCTAAGTAACAGGTCTGGGTGTAGTTGGTAGTTGGACTTTGATTATTCCTCCCACACAGCCACACAATAGAGGGTTCAGGTGTGCCTTGATGGCCCATCAACTGCCAGGATGGGGGCAGAGCTGGGTACTGCCCTACTTGCAACTTAATAGGATGTGCTCTGCCTTCATTCAAATGACTTGTCACCCCTGCCTTGTTCATGGAGCCAGCTTGGAACCAGGGAAGGAGTAGCAGGAAAACCCTTGAAAGGTATTCTCTAGAAACGTATCCTACTTAAAAAAAGGCACCAGTTATACAAATAGAACCCCCAGACCCGCTCCGCAGTTTACTTTCTGGACAAGTGGAAGGATGTTCAGAAGACTGCTTACTGCTGTTGCCTCCTGTGGACTCCACAAAACTATTTTGTTGCACCTGGAAACACTGCTTTGCTGCCAGGAGCCTGCCTTAAACTCTCAGAGGCCTCCCCTGCTGTTTGAGGCCTGTCCACTGCTTGAACCCAGGACTACCAGAGTGACCCTGAGGTTAGTTGGCTAGTCTCCTGTTCAAAGCCTCAGGGACAGAAAAGGCCCCAATTATCTTGAGCCCACAACTGGACTTACCCATAGTGAGTCCTATCCCTCAAGGTGGTGCCCCTCCAATCCTGGAACCTCAAAGGTGGTACTGCAGGTGCCCAAGTAGCCAGAGTTAAAACTTGAGACTTCAAATTTTTTGTGAAAAACTATTCAGAGAATCAAGAGGAAACTGGGACCAACCAACTTGTCTGTCCGCCCAAGGTTCATTGCCGATCAGCCTGATTTCAATGTAGCTCCAGCTATATTCTTATCTTCAGCAGCAAATTCTGTTCCGCAGTCTTTCTTCAAAGGGGTATCTACAGCCTCCAGCTTCATCACTCTGGAGATTTTTGACTTCCAAAAAAGAGATTACATCCAAAGAAAGACGTCTTTACTGTGCTTCTGTGGAGCAGGACACCAATGACAATGCCTCATCCTCCTCAGACATCACCTGCAGCCCTGTCCCACTGAATTTCTACCTTCTCAGAGCCTATGTTTTGCAATTTCTTCTACATCCGAAGGTGAGCCCAATTCACTCTTTGTATCCGACTTATGTTTCAACACGGTCTGAAACAGCTGAACATTTCATATTTGTTGTGTGAGAAATTGTAATTAAAAATCTTCTTTAATGGTGAAGTTGGAAGCTACAATTTTGAAAACACCACTTTTAGAAAGTTGTCATTTCTCTGCCCCCACTATTTGGTGCCTCCAGCCTGTTCCTAAGTAACAAGTCTGGGTGTAGTTGGTAGTTGGACTTTGATTATTCCTCCCACACAGCCACACAATAGAGGGTTCAGGTGTGCCTTGATGGCCCATCAACTGCCGGGATGGGGGCAGAGCTGGGTACTGCCCTACTTGCAACTTAATAGGATGTGCTCTGCCTTCATTCAAATGACTTGTCACCCCTGCCTTGTTCATGGAGCCAGCTAGGAACCAGGGAAGGAGTAGCAGGAAAACCCTTGAAAGGTATTCTCTAGAAACGTATCCTACTTAAAAAAAGGCACCAGTTATACAAATAGAACCCCCAGACCCGCTCTGCAGTTTACTTTCTGGACAAGTGGAAGGATGTTCAGAAGACTGCCTACTGCTGTTGCCTGCTGTGGACTCCACAAAAATGCTTTGTTGCACCTGGAAACACTGCTTTGCTGCCTGGAGCCTGCCTTGAACTCTCAGAGGCCTCCCCTGCTGTTTGAGGCCTGTTCCACTGCTTGAACCCAGGACTACCAGAGTGACCCTGAGGGTAGTTGGCTAGTCTCCTGTTCAAAGCCTCAGGGACTGAAAAGGCCCCAATTATCTTGAACCCACAACTGGACTTACCCATAGTGAGTCCTATCCCTCAAGGTGGTGCCCCTCCAATCCTGGAACCTCAAGGGTGGTACTGCAGGTGCCCAAGTAGCCAGAGTTAAAACTTGAGACTTCACATTTTTTGTGAAAAACTATTCAGAGAATCAAGAGGAAACTGGGACCAACCAACTTGTCTGTCCGCCCAAGGTTCATTGCCGATCAGCCTGATTTCAATGTAGCTCCAGCTATATTCTTATCTTCAGCAGCAAATTCTGTTCCGCAGTCTTTCTTCAAAGGGGTATCTACAGCCTCCAGCTTCATCACTCTGGAGATTTTTGACTTCCAAAAAAGAGATTACATCCAAAGAAAGACGTCTTTACTGTGCTTCTGTGGAGCAGGACACCAATGACAATGCCTCATCCTCCTCAGACATCACCTGCAGCCCTGTCCCACTGAATTTCTACCTTCTCAGAGCCTATGTTTTGCAATTTCTTCTACATCCGAAGGTGAGCCCAATTCACTCTTTGTATCCGACTTATGTTTCAACACGGTCTGAAACAGCTGAACATTTCATATTTGTTGTGTGAGAAATTGTAATTAAAAATCTTCTTTAATGGTGAAGTTGGAAGCTACAATTTTGAAAACACCACTTTTAGAAAGTTGTCATTTCCCTGCCCCCACTATTTGGTGCCTCCAGCCTGTTCCTAAGTAACAAGTCTGGGTGTAGTTGGTAGTTGGACTTTGATTATTCCTCCCACACAGCCACACAATAGAGGGTTCAGGTATGCCTTGATGGCCCATCAACTGCCGGGATGGGGGCAGAGCTGGGTACTGCCCTACTTGCAACTTAATAGGATGTGCTCTGCCTTCATTCAAATGACTTGTCACCCCTGCCTTGTTCATGGAGCCAGCTTGGAACCAGGGAAGGAGTAGCAGGAAAACCCTTGAAAGGTATTCTCTAGAAACGTATCCTACTTAAAAAAAAGGCACCAGTTATACAAATAGAACCCCCAGACCCGCTCTGCAGTTTACTTTCTGGACAAGTGGAAGGATGTTCAGAAGACTGCCTACTGCTGTTGCCTGCTGTGGACTCCACACAAATGCTTTGTTGCACCTGGAAACACTGCTTTGCTGCCTGGAGCCTGCCTTGAACTCTCAGAGGCCTCCCCTGCTGTCTGAGGCCTGTTCCACTGCTTGAACCCAGGACTACCAGAGTGACCCTGAGGGTAGTTGGCTAGTCTCCTGTTCAAAGCCTCAGGGACAGAAAAGGCCCCAATTATCTTGAGCCCACAACTGGACTTACCCATAGTGAGTCCTATCCCTCAAGGTGGTGCCCCTCCAATCCTGGAACCTCAAGGGTGGTACTGCAGGTGCCCAAGTAGCCAGAGTTAAAACTTGAGACTTCAAATTTTTTGTGGAAAAACTATTCAGAGAATCAAGAGGAAACTGGGACCAACCAACTTGTCTGTCCGCCCAAGGTTCATTGCCGATCAGCCTGATTTCAATGTAGCTCCAGCTATATTCTTATCTTCAGCAGCAAATTCTGTTCCGCAGTCTTTCTTCAAAGGGGTGTCTACAGCCTCCAGCTTCATCACTCTGGAGATTTTTGACTTCCAAAAAAGAGATTACATCCAAAGAAAGACGTCTTTACTGTGATTCTGTGGAGCAGGACACCAACGACAATGCCTCATCCTCCTCAGACATCACCTGCAGCCCTGTCCCACTGAATTTCTACCTTCTCAGAGCCTATGTTTTGCAATTTCTTCTACATCCGAAGGTGAGCCCAATTCACTCTTTGTATCCGACTTATGTTTCAACACGGTCTGAAACAGGTGAACATTTCATATTTGTTGTCTGAGAAATTGTAATTAAAAATCTTCTTTAATGGTGAAGTTGGAAGCTACAATTTTGAAAACACCACTTTTAGAAAGTTGTCATTTCCCTGCCCCCACTATTTGGTGCCTCCAGCCTGTTCCTAAGTAACAAGTCTGGGTGTAGTTGGTAGTTGGACTTTGATTATTCCTCCCACACAGCCACACAATAGAGGGTTCAGGTGTGCCTTGATGGCCCATCAACTGCCGGGATGGGGGCAGAGCTGGGTACTGCCCTACTTGCAACTTAATAGGATGTGCTCTGCCTTCATTCAAATGACTTGTCACCCCTGCCTTGTTCATGGAGCCAGCTTGGAACCAGGGAAGGAGTAGCAGGAAAACCCTTGAAAGGTATTCTCTAGAAACGTATCCTACTTAAAAAAAGGCACCAGTTATACAAATAGAACCCCCAGACCCGCTCTGCAGTTTACTTTCTGGACAAGTGGAAGGATGTTCAGAAGACTGCCTACTGCTGTTGCCTGCTGTGGACTCCACAAAAATGCTTTGTTGCACCTGGAAACACTGCTTTGCTGCCTGGAGCCTGCCTTGAATTCTCAGAGGCCTCCCCTGCTGTTTGAGGCCTGTTCCACTGCTTGAACCCAGGACTACCAGAGTGACCCTGAGTGTAGTTGGCTAGTCTCCTGTTCAAAGCCTCAGGGACAGAAAAGGCCCCAATTATCTTGAGCCCACAACTGGACTTACCCATAGTGAGTCCTATCCCTCAAGGTGGTGCCCCTCCAATCCTGGAACCTCAAGGGTGGTACTGCAGGTGCCCAAGTAGCCAGAGTTAAAACTTGAGACTTCAAATTTTTTGTGGAAAAACTATTCAGAGAATCAAGAGGAAACTGGGACCAACCAACTTGTCTGTCCGCCCAAGGTTCATTGCCGATCAGCCTGATTTCAATGTAGCTCCAGCTATATTCTTATCTTCAGCAGCAAATTCTGTTCCGCAGTCTTTCTTCAAAGGGGTATCTACAGCCTCCAGCTTCATCACTCTGGAGATTTTTGACTTCCAAAAAAGAGATTACATCCAAAGAAAGACGTCTTTACTGTGATTCTGTGGAGCAGGACACCAACGACAATGCCTCATCATCCTCAGACATCACCTGCAGCCCTGTCCCACTGAATTTCTACCTTCTCAGAGCCTATGTTTTGCAATTTCTTCTACATCCGAAGGTGAGCCCAATTCACTCTTTGTATCCGACTTATGTTTCAACACGGTCTGAAACAGGTGAACATTTCATATTTGTTGTCTGAGAAATTGTAATTAAAAATCTTCTTTAATGGTGAAGTTGGAAGCTACAATTTTGAAAACACCACTTTTAGAAAGTTGTCATTTCCCTGCCCCCACTATTTGGTGCCTCCAGCCTGTTCCTAAGTAACAAGTCTGGGTGTAGTTGGTAGTTGGACTTTGATTATTCCTCCCACACAGCCACACAATAGAGGGTTCAGGTGTGCCTTGATGGCCCATCAACTGCCGGGATGGGGGCAGAGCTGGGTACTGCCCTACTTGCAACTTAATAGGATGTGCTCTGCCTTCATTCAAATGACTTGTCACCCCTGCCTTGTTCATGGAGCCAGCTTGGAACCAGGGAAGGAGTAGCAGGAAAACCCTTGAAAGGTATTCTCTAGAAACGTATCCTACTTAAAAAAAGGCACCAGTTATACAAATAGAACCCCCAGACCCGCTCTGCAGTTTACTTTCTGGACAAGTGGAAGGATGTTCAGAAGACTGCCTACTGCTGTTGCCTGCTGTGGACTCCACAAAAATGCTTTGTTGCACCTGGAAACACTGCTTTGCTGCCTGGAGCCTGCCTTGAACTCTCAGAGGCCTCCTCTGCTGTTTGAGGCCTGTTCCACTGCTTGAACCCAGGACTACCAGAGTGACCCTGAGGGTAGTTGGCTAGTCTCCTGTTCAAAGCCTCAGGGACAGAAAAGGCCCCAATTATCTTGAGCCCACAACTGGACTTACCCATAGTGAGTCCTATCCCTCAAGGTGGTGCCCCTCCAATCCTGGAACCTCAAGGGTGGTACTGCAGGTGCCCAAGTAGCCAGAGTTAAAACTTGAGACTTCAAATTTTTTGTGGAAAAACTATTCAGAGAATCAAGAGGAAACTGGGACCAACCAACTTGTCTGTCCGCCCAAGGTTCATTGCCGATCAGCCTGATTTCAATGTAGCTCCAGCTATATTCTTATCTTCAGCAGCAAATTCTGTTCCGCAGTCTTTCTTCAAAGGGGTATCTACAGCCTCCAGCTTCATCACTCTGGAGATTTTTGACTTCCAAAAAAGAGATTACATCCAAAGAAAGACGTCTTTACTGTGATTCTGTGGAGCAGGACACCAACGACAATGCCTCATCCTCCTCAGACATCACCTGCAGCCCTGTCCCACTGAATTTCTACCTTCTCAGAGCCTATGTTTTGCAATTTCTTCTACATCCGAAGGTGAGCCCAATTCACTCTTTGTATCCGACTTATGTTTCAACACGGTCTGAAACAGGTGAACATTTCATATTTGTTGTCTGAGAAATTGTAATTAAAAATCTTCTTTAATGGTGAAGTTGGAAGCTACAATTTTGAAAACACCACTTTTAGAAAGTTGTCATTTCCCTGCCCCCACTATTTGGTGCCTCCAGCCTGTTCCTAAGTAACAAGTCTGGGTGTAGTTGGTAGTTGGACTTTGATTATTCCTCCCACACAGCCACACAATAGAGGGTTCAGGTGTGCCTTGATGGCCCATCAACTGCCGGGATGGGGGCAGAGCTGGGTACTGCCCTACTTGCAACTTAATAGGATGTGCTCTGCCTTCATTCAAATGACTTGTCACCCCTGCCTTGTTCATGGAGCCAGCTTGGAACCAGGGAAGGAGTAGCAGGAAAACACTTGAAAGGTATTCTCTAGAAACGTATGCTACTTAAAAAAAGGCACCAGTTATACAAATAGAACCCCCAGACCCGCTCTGCAGTTTACTTTCTGGACAAGTGGAAGGATGTTCAGAAGACTGCCTACTGCTGTTGCCTGCTGTGGACTCCACAAAAATGCTTTGTTGCACCTGGAAACACTGCTTTGCTGCCTGGAGCCTGCCTTGAACTCTCAGAGGCCTCCCCTGCTGTTTGAGGCCTGTTCCACTGCTTGAACCCAGGACTACCAGAGTGACCCTGAGGGTAGTTGGCTAGTCTCCTGTTCAAAGCCTCAGGGACAGAAAAGGCCCCAATTATATTGAGCCCACAACTGGACTTACCCATAGTGAGTCCTATCCCTCAAGGTGGTGCCCCTCCAATCCTGGAACCTCAAGGGTGGTACTGCAGGTGCCCAAGTAGCCAGAGTTAAAACTTGAGACTTCACATTTTTTGTGAAAAACTATTCAGAGAATCAAGAGGAAACTGGGACCAACCAACTTGTCTGTCCGCCCAAGGTTCATTGCCGATCAGCCTGATTTCAATGTAGCTCCAGCTATATTCTTATCTTCAGCAGCAAATTCTGTTCCGCAGTCTTTCTTCAAAGGGGTATCTACAGCCTCCAGCTTCATCACTCTGGAGATTTTTGACTACCAAAAAAGAGATTACATCCAAAGAAAGACGTCTTTACTGTGATTCTGTGGAGCAGGACACCAACGACAATGCCTCATCCTCCTCAGACATCACCTGCAGCCCTGTCCCACTGAATTTCGACCTTCTCAGAGCCTATATTTTGCAATTTCTTCTACATCCGAAGGTGAGCCCAATTCACTCTTTGTATCCGACTTATGTTTCAACACGGTCTGAAACAGGTGAACATTTCATATTTGTTGTCTGAGAAATTGTAATTAAAAATCTTCTTTAATGGTGAAGTTGGAAGCTACAATTTTGAAAACACCACTTTTAGAAAGTTGTCATTTCCCTGCCCCCACTATTTGGTGCCTCCAGCCTGTTCCTAAGTAACAAGTCTGGGTGTAGTTGGTAGTTGGACTTTGATTATTCCTCCCACACAGCCACACAATAGAGGGTTCAGGTGTGCCTTGATGGCCCATCAACTGCCGGGATGGGGGCAGAGCTGGGTACTGCCCTACTTGCAACTTAATAGGATGTGCTCTGCCTTCATTCAAATGACTTGTCACCCCTGCCTTGTTCATGGAGCCAGCTTGGAACCAAGGAAGGAGTAGCAGGAAAACCCTTGAAAGGTATTCTCTAGAAACGTATCCTACTTAAAAAAAGGCACCAGTTATACAAATAGAACCCCCAGACCCGCTCTGCAGTTTACTTTCTGGACAAGTGGAAGGATGTTCAGAAGACTGCCTACTGCTGTTGCCTGCTGTGGACTCCACAAAAATGCTTTGTTGCACCTGGAAACACTGCTTTGCTGCCTGGAGCCTGCCTTGAACTCTCAGAGGCCTCCCCTGCTGTTTGAGGCCTGTTCCACTGCTTGAACCCAGGACTACCAGAGTGACCCTGAGGTTAGTTGGCTAGTCTCCTGTTCAAAGCCTCAGGGACTGAAAAGGCCCCAATTATCTTGAACCCACAACTGGACTTACCCATAGTGAGTCCTATCCCTCAAGGTGGTGCCCCTCCAATCCTGGAACCTCAAGGGTGGTACTGCAGGTGCCCAAGTAGCCAGAGTTAAAACTTGAGACTTCACATTTTTTGTGAAAAACTATTCAGAGAATCAAGAGGAAACTGGGACCAACCAACTTGTCTGTCCGCCCAAGGTTCATTGCCGATCAGCCTGATTTCAATGTAGCTCCAGCTATATTCTTATCTTCAGCAGCAAATTCTGTTCCGCAGTCTTTCTTCAAAGGGGTATCTACAGCCTCCAGCTTCATCACTCTGGAGATTTTTGACTTCCAAAAAAGAGATTACATCCAAAGAAAGACGTCTTTACTGTGATTCTGTGGAGCAGGACACCAACGACAATGCCTCATCCTCCTCAGACATCACCTGCAGCCCTGTCCCACTGAATTTCTACCTTCTCAGAGCCTATGTTTTGCAATTTCTTCTACATCCGAAGGTGAGCCCAATTCACTCTTTGTATCCGACTTATGTTTCAACACGGTCTGAAACAGGTGAACATTTCATATTTGTTGTCTGAGAAATTGTAATTAAAAATCTTCTTTAATGGTGAAGTTGGAAGCTACAATTTTGAAAACACCACTTTTAGAAAGTTGTCATTTCCCTGCCCCCACTATTTGGTGCCTCCAGCCTGTTCCTAAGTAACAAGTCTGGGTGTAGTTGGTAGTTGGACTTTGATTATTCCTCCCACACAGCCACACAATAGAGGGTTCAGGTGTGCCTTGATGGCCCATCAACTGCCGGGATGGGGGCAGAGCTGGGTACTGCCCTACTTGCAACTTAATAGGATGTGCCCTGCCTTCATTCAAATGACTTGTCACCCCTGCCTTGCTCATGGAGCCAGCTTGGAACCAGGGAAGGAGTAGCAGGAAAACCCTTGAAAGGTATTCTCTAGAAACGTATCCTACTTAAAAAAAGGCACCAGTTATACAAATAGAACCCCCAGACCCGCTCTGCAGTTTACTTTCAGGACAAGTGGAAGGATGTTCAGAAGACTGCCTACTGCTGTTGCCTGCTGTGGACTCCACAAAAATGCTTTGTTGCACCTGGAAACACTGCTTTGCTGCCTGGAGCGTGCCTTGAACTCTCAGAGGCCTCCCTGCTGTTTGAGGCCTGTTCCACTGCTTGAACCCAGTACTACCAGAGTGACCCTGAGTGTAGTTGGCTAGTCTCCTGTTCAAAGCCTCAGGGACAGAAAAGGCCCCAATTATCTTGAGCCCACAACTGGACTTACCCATAGTGAGTCCTATCCCACAAGGTGGTGCCCCTCCAATCCTGGAACCTCAAGGGTGGTACTGCAGGTGCCCAAGTAGCCAGAGTTAAAACTTGAGACTTCAATTTTTTTGTGAAAAACTATTCAGAGAATCAAGAGGAAACTGGGACCAACCAACTTGTCTGTCCGCCCAAGGTTCATTGCCGATCAGCCTGATTTCAATGTAGCTCCAGCTATATTCTTATCTTCAGCAGCAAATTCTGTTCCGCAGTCTTTCTTCAAAGGGGTATCTACAGCCTCCAGCTTCATCACTCTGGAGATTTTTGACTTCCAAAAAAGAGATTACATCCAAAGAAAGACGTCTTTACTGTGATTCTGTGGAGCAGGACACCAACGACAATGCCTCATCCTCCTCAGACATCACCTGCAGCCCTGTCCCACTGAATTTCTACCTTCTCAGAGCCTATGTTTTGCAATTTCTTCTACATCCGAAGGTGAGCCCAATTCACTCTTTGTATCCGACTTATGTTTCAACACGGTCTGAAACAGGTGAACATTTCATATTTGTTGTCTGAGATATTGTAATTAAAAATCTTCTTTAATGGTGAAGTTAAAAGCTACAATTTTGAAAACACCACTTTTAGAAAGTTGTCATTTCCCTGCCCCCACTATTTGGTGCCGCCAGCCTGTTCCTAAGTAACAGGTCTGGGTGTAGTTGGTAGTTGGACTTTGATTATTCCTCCCACACAGCCACACAATAGAGGGTTCAGGTGTGCCTTGATGGCCCATCAACTGCCAGGATGGGGGCAGAGCTGGGTACTGCCCTACTTGCAACTTAATAGGATGTGCTCTGCCTTCATTCAAATGACTTGTCACCCCTGCCTTGTTCATGGAGCCAGCTTGGAACCAGGGAAGGAGTAGCAGGAAAACCCTTGAAAGGTATTCTCTAGAAACGTATCCTACTTAAAAAAAGGCACCAGTTATACAAATAGAACCCCCAGACCCGCTCCGCAGTTTACTTTCTGGACAAGTGGAAGGATGTTCAGAAGACTGCTTACTGCTGTTGCCTCCTGTGGACTCCACAAAACTATTTTGTTGCACCTGGAAACACTGCTTTGCTGCCAGGAGCCTGCCTTAAACTCTCAGAGGCCTCCCCTGCTGTTTGAGGCCTGTCCACTGCTTGAACCCAGGACTACCAGAGTGACCCTGAGGTTAGTTGGCTAGTCTCCTGTTCAAAGCCTCAGGGACAGAAAAGGCCCCAATTATCTTGAGCCCACAACTGGACTTACCCATAGTGAGTCCTATCCCTCAAGGTGGTGCCCCTCCAATCCTGGAACCTCAAAGGTGGTACTGCAGGTGCCCAAGTAGCCAGAGTTAAAACTTGAGACTTCAAATTTTTTGTGAAAAACTATTCAGAGAATCAAGAGGAAACTGGGACCAACCAACTTGTCTGTCCGCCCAAGGTTCATTGCCGATCAGCCTGATTTCAATGTAGCTCCAGCTATATTCTTATCTTCAGCAGCAAATTCTGTTCCGCAGTCTTTCTTCAAAGGGGTATCTACAGCCTCCAGCTTCATCACTCTGGAGATTTTTGACTTCCAAAAAAGAGATTACATCCAAAGAAAGACGTCTTTACTGTGCTTCTGTGGAGCAGGACACCAATGACAATGCCTCATCCTCCTCAGACATCACCTGCAGCCCTGTCCCACTGAATTTCTACCTTCTCAGAGCCTATGTTTTGCAATTTCTTCTACATCCGAAGGTGAGCCCAATTCACTCTTTGTATCCGACTTATGTTTCAACACGGTCTGAAACAGCTGAACATTTCATATTTGTTGTGTGAGAAATTGTAATTAAAAATCTTCTTTAATGGTGAAGTTGGAAGCTACAATTTTGAAAACACCACTTTTAGAAAGTTGTCATTTCACTGCCCCCACTATTTGGTGCCTCCAGCCTGTTCCTAAGTAACAAGTCTGGGTGTAGTTGGTAGTTGGACTTTGATTATTCCTCCCACACAGCCACACAATAGAGGGTTCAGGTATGCCTTGATGGCCCATCAACTGCCGGGATGGGGGCAGAGCTGGGTACTGCCCTACTTGCAACTTAATAGGATGTGCTCTGCCTTCATTCAAATGACTTGTCACCCCTGCCTTGATCATGGAGCCAGCTTGGAACCAGGGAAGGAGTAGCAGGAAAACCCTTGAAAGGTATTCTCTAGAAACGTATCCTACTTAAAAAAAGGCACCAGTTATACAAATAGAACCCCCAGACCTGCTCTGCAGTTTACTTTCTGGACAAGTGGAAGGATGTTCAGAAGACTGCCTACTGCTGTTGCCTGCTGTGGACTCCACAAAAATGCTTTGTTGCACCTGGAAACACTGCTTTGCTGCCTGGAGCCTGCCTTGAATTCTCAGAGGCCTCCCCTGCTGTTTGAGGCCTGTTCCACTGCTTGAACCCAGGACTACCAGAGTGACCCTGAGGGTAGTTGGCTAGTCTCCTGTTCAAAGCCTCAGGGACAGAAAAGGTCCCAATTATCTTGAGCCCACAACTGGACTTACCCATAGTGAGTACTATCCCTCAAGGTGGTGCCCCTCCAATCCTGGAACCTCAAGGGTGGTACTGCAGGTGCCCAAGTAGCCAGAGTTAAAACTTGAGACTTCAAATTTTTTGTGGAAAAACTATTCAGAGAATCAAGAGGAAACTGGGACCAACCAACTTGTCTGTCCGCCCAAGGTTCATTGCCGATCAGCCTGATTTCAATGTAGCTCCAGCTATATTCTTATCTTCAGCAGCAAATTCTGTTCCGCAGTCTTTCTTCAAAGGGGTATCTACAGCCTCCAGCTTCATCACTCTGGAGATTTTTGACTTCCAAAAAAGAGATTACATCCAAAGAAAGACGTCTTTACTGTGATTCTGTGGAGCAGGACACCAACGACAATGCCTCATCCTCCTCAGACATCACCTGCAGCCCTGTCCCACTGAATTTCTACCTTCTCAGAGCCTATGTTTTGCAATTTCTTCTACATCCGAAGGTGAGCCCAATTCACTCTTTGTATCCGACTTATGTTTCAACACGGTCTGAAACAGGTGAACATTTCATATTTGTTGTCTGAGAAATTGTAATTAAAAATCTTCTTTAATGGTGAAGTTGGAAGCTACAATTTTGAAAACACCACTTTTAGAAAGTTGTCATTTCCCTGCCCCCACTATTTGGTGCCTCCAGCCTGTTCCTAAGTAACAAGTCTGGGTGTAGTTGGTAGTTGGACTTTGATTATTCCTCCCACACAGCCACACAATAGAGGGTTCAGGTGTGCCTTGATGGCCCATCAACTGCCGGGATGGGGGCAGAGCTGGGTACTGCCCTACTTGCAACTTAATAGGATGTGCTCTGCCTTCATTCAAATGACTTGTCACCCCTGCCTTGTTCATGGAGCCAGCTTGGAACCAGGGAAGGAGTAGCAGGAAAACCCTTGAAAGGTATTCTCTAGAAACGTATGCTACTTAAAAAAAGGCACCAGTTATACAAATAGAACCCCCAGACCCGCTCTGCAGTTTACTTTCTGGACAAGTGGAAGGATGTTCAGAAGACTGCCTACTGCTGTTGCCTGCTGTGGACTCCACAAAAATGCTTTGTTGCACCTGGAAACACTGCTTTGCTGCCTGGAGCCTGCCTTGAACTCTCAGAGGCCTCCCCTGCTGTTTGAGGCCTGTTCCACTGCTTGAACCCAGGACTACCAGAGTGACCCTGAGGGTAGTTGGCTAGTCTCCTGTTCAAAGCCTCAGGGACAGAAAAGGCCCCAATTATCTTGAGCCCACAACTGGACTTACCCATAGTGAGTCCTATCCCTCAAGGTGGTGCCCCTCCAATCCTGGAACCTCAAGGGTGGTACTGCAGGTGCCCAAGTAGCCAGAGTTAAAACTTGAGACTTCACATTTTTTGTGAAAAACTATTCAGAGAATCAAGAGGAAACTGGGACCAACCAACTTGTCTGTCCGCCCAAGGATCATTGCCGATCAGCCTGATTTCAATGTAGCTCCAGCTATATTCTTATCTTCAGCAGCAAATTCTGTTCCGCAGTCTTTCTTCAAAGGGGTATCTACAGCCTCCAGCTTCATCACTCTGGAGATTTTTGACTTCCAAAAAAGAGATTACATCCAAAGAAAGACGTCTTTACTGTGATTCTGTGGAGCAGGACACCAACGACAATGCCTCATCCTCCTCAGACATCACCTGCAGCCCTGTCCCACTGAATTTCGACCTTCTCAGAGCCTATATTTTGCAATTTCTTCTACATCCGAAGGTGAGCCCAATTCACTCTTTGTATCCGACTTATGTTTCAACACGGTCTGAAACAGGTGAACATTTCATATTTGTTGTCTGAGAAATTGTAATTAAAAATCTTCTTTAATGGTGAAGTTGGAAGCTACAATTTTGAAAACACCACTTTTAGAAAGTTGTCATTTCCCTGCCCCCACTATTTGGTGCCTCCAGCCTGTTCCTAAGTAACAAGTCTGGGTGTAGTTGGTAGTTGGACTTTGATTATTCCTCCCACACAGCCACACAATAGAGGGTTCAGGTGTGCCTTGATGGCCCATCATCTGCCGGGATGGGGGCAGAGCTGGGTACTGCCCTACTTGCAACTTAATAGGATGTGCTCTGCCTTCATTCAAATGACTTGTCACCCCTGCCTTGTTCATGGAGCCAGCTTGGAACCAGGGAAGGAGTAGCAGGAAAACCCTTGAAAGGTATTCTCTAGAAACGTATCCTACTTAAAAAAAGGCACCAGTTATACAAATAGAACCCCCAGACCCGCTCTGCAGTTTACTTTCTGGACAAGTGGAAGGATGTTCAGAAGACTGCCTACTGCTGTTGCCTGCTGTGGACTCCACAAAAATGCTTTGTTGCACCTGGAAACACTGCTTTGCTGCCTGGAGCCTGCCTTGAACTCTCAGAGGCCTCCCCTGCTGTTTGAGGCCTGTTCCACTGCTTGAACCCAGGACTACCAGAGTGACCCTGAGGTTAGTTGGCTAGTCTCCTGTTCAAAGCCTCAGGGACTGAAAAGGCCCCAATTATCTTGAACCCACAACTGGACTTACCCATAGTGAGTCCTATCCCTCAAGGTGGTGCCCCTCCAATCCTGGAACCTCAAGGGTGGTACTGCAGGTGCCCAAGTAGCCAGAGTTAAAACTTGAGACTTCACATTTTTTGTGAAAAACTATTCAGAGAATCAAGAGGAAACTGGGACCAACCAACTTGTCTGTCCGCCCAAGGTTCATTGCCGATCAGCCTGATTTCAATGTAGCTCCAGCTATATTCTTATCTTCAGCAGCAAATTCTGTTCCGCAGTCTTTCTTCAAAGGGGTATCTACAGCCTCCAGCTTCATCACTCTGGAGATTTTTGACTTCCAAAAAAGAGATTACATCCAAAGAAAGACGTCTTTACTGTGATTCTGTGGAGCAGGACACCAACGACAATGCCTCATCCTCCTCAGACATCACCTGCAGCCCTGTCCCACTGAATTTCTACCTTCTCAGAGCCTATGTTTTGCAATTTCTTCTACATCCGAAGGTGAGCCCAATTCACTCTTTGTATCCGACTTATGTTTCAACACGGTCTGAAACAGGTGAACATTTCATATTTGTTGTCTGAGAAATTGTAATTAAAAATCTTCTTTAATGGTGAAGTTGGAAGCTACAATTTTGAAAACACCACTTTTAGAAAGTTGTCATTTCCCTGCCCCCACTATTTGGTGCCTCCAGCCTGTTCCTAAGTAACAAGTCTGGGTGTAGTTGGTAGTTGGACTTTGATTATTCCTCCCACACAGCCACACAATAGAGGGTTCAGGTGTGCCTTGATGGCCCATCAACTGCCAGGATGGGGGCAGAGCTGGGTACTGCCCTACTTGCAACTTAATAGGATGTGCTCTGCCTTCATTCAAATGACTTGTCACCCCTGCCTTGCTCATGGAGCCAGCTTGGAACCAGGGAAGGAGTAGCAGGAAAACCCTTGAAAGGTATTCTCTAGAAACGTATCCTACTTAAAAAAAGGCACCAGTTATACAAATAGAACCCCCAGACCCGCTCTGCAGTTTACTTTCTGGACAAGTGGAAGGATGTTCAGAAGACTGCCTACTGCTGTTGCCTGCTGTGGACTCCACAAAAATGCTTTGTTGCACCTGGAAACACTGCTTTGCTGCCTGGAGCGTGCCTTGAACTCTCAGAGGCCTCCCTGCTGTTTGAGGCCTGTTCCACTGCTTGAACCCAGTACTACCAGAGTGACCCTGAGTGTAGTTGGCTAGTCTCCTGTTCAAAGCCTCAGGGACAGAAAAGGCCCCAATTATCTTGAGCCCACAACTGGACTTACCCATAGTGAGTCCTATCCCACAAGGTGGTGCCCCTCCAATCCTGGAACCTCAAGGGTGGTACTGCAGGTGCCCAAGTAGCCAGAGTTAAAACTTGAGACTTCAATTTTTTTGTGAAAAACTATTCAGAGAATCAAGAGGAAACTGGGACCAAACAACTTGTCTGTCCGCCCAAGGTTCATTGCCGATCAGCCTGATTTCAATGTAGCTCCAGCTATATTCTTATCTTCAGCAGCAAATTCTGTTCCGCAGTCTTTCTTCAAAGGGGTATCTACAGCCTCCAGCTTCATCACTCTGGAGATTTTTGACTTCCAAAAAAGAGATTACATCCAAAGAAAGACGTCTTTACTGTGATTCTGTGGAGCAGGACACCAACGACAATGCCTCATCCTCCTCAGACATCACCTGCAGCCCTGTCCCACTGAATTTCTACCTTCTCAGAGCCTATGTTTTGCAATTTCTTCTACATCCGAAGGTGAGCCCAATTCACTCTTTGTATCCGACTTATGTTTCAACACGGTCTGAAACAGGTGAACATTTCATATTTGTTGTCTGAGATATTGTAATTAAAAATCTTCTTAAATGGTGAAGTTAAAAGCTACAATTTTGAAAACACCACTTTTAGAAAGTTGTCATTTCCCTGCCCCCACTATTTGGTGCCGCCAGCCTGTTCCTAAGTAACAAGTCTGGGTGTAGTTGGTAGTTGGACTTTGATTATTCCTCCCACACAGCCACACAATAGAGGGTTCAGGTGTGCCTTGATGGCCATCAACTGCCAGGATGGGGGCAGAGCTGGGTACTGCCCTACTTGCAACTTAATAGGATGTGCTCTGCCTTCATTCAAATGACTTGTCACCCCTGCCTTGTTCATGGAGCCAGCTTGGAACCAGGGAAGGAGTAGCAGGAAAACCCTTGAAAGGTATTCTCTAGAAACGTATCCTACTTAAAAAAAGGCACCAGTTATACAAATAGAACCCCCAGACCCGCTCCGCAGTTTACTTTCTGGACAAGTGGAAGGATGTTCAGAAGACTGCTTACTGCTGTTGCCTCCTGTGGACTCCACAAAACTATTTTGTTGCACCTGGAAACACTGCTTTGCTGCCTGGAGCCTGCCTTAAACTCTCAGAGGCCTCCTCTGCTGTTTGAGGCCTGTTCCACTGCTTGAACCCAGGACTACCAGAGTGACCCTGAGGTTAGTTGGCTAGTCTCCTGTTCAAAGCCTCAGGGACAGAAAAGGCCCCAATTATCTTGAGCCCACAACTGGACTTACCCATAGTGAGTCCTATCCCTCAAGGTGGTGCCCCTCCAATCCTGGAACCTCAAGGGTGGTACTGCAGGTGCCCAAGTAGCCAGAGTTAAAACTTGAGACTTCAAATTTTTTGTGAAAAACTATTCAGAGAATCAAGAGGAAACTGGGACCAACCAACTTGTCTGTCCGCCCAAGGTTCATTGCCGATCAGCCTGATTTCAATGTAGCTCCAGCTATATTCTTATCTTCAGCAGCAAATTCTGTTCCGCAGTCTTTCTTCAAAGGGGTATCTACAGCCTCCAGCTTCATCACTCTGGAGATTTTTGACTTCCAAAAAAGAGATTACATCCAAAGAAAGACGTCTTTACTGTGATTCTGTGGAGCAGGACACCAACGACAATGCCTCATCCTCCTCAGACATCACCTGCAGCCCTGTCCCACTGAATTTCTACCTTCTCAGAGCCTATGTTTTGCAATTTCTTCTACATCCGAAGGTGAGCCCAATTCACTCTTTGTATCCGACTTATGTTTCAACACGGTCTGAAACAGGTGAACATTTCATATTTGTTGTCTGAGAAATTGTAATTAAAAATCTTCTTTAATGGTGAAGTTGGAAGCTACAATTTTGAAAACACCACTTTTAGAAAGTTGTCATTTCCCTGCCCCCACTATTTGGTGCCTCCAGCCTGTTCCTAAGTAACAAGTCTGGGTGTAGTTGGACTTTGATTATTCCTGCCACACAGCCACACAATAGAGGGTTCAGGTGTGCCTTGATGGCCCATCAACTGCCGGGATGGGGGCAGAGCTGGGTACTGCCCTACTTGCAACTTAATAGGATGTGCTCTGCCTTCATTCAAATGACTTGTCACCCCTGCCTTGTTCATGGAGCCAGCTTGGAACCAGGGAAGGAGTAGCAGGAAAACCCTTGAAAGGTATTCTCTAGAAACGTATCCTACTTAAAAAAAGGCACCAGTTATACAAATAGAACCCCCAGACCCGCTCTGCAGTTTACTTTCTGGACAAGTGGAAGGATGTTCAGAAGACTGCCTACTGCTGTTGCCTGCTGTGGACTCCACAAAAATGCTTTGTTGCACCTGGAAACACTGCTTTGCTGCCTGGAGCCTGCCTTGAACTCTCAGAGGCCTCCCCTGCTGTTTGAGGCCTGTTCCACTGCTTGAACCCAGGACTACCAGAGTGACCCTGAGGGTAGTTGGCTAGTCTCCTGTTCAAAGCCTCAGGGACTGAAAAGGCCCCAATTATCTTGAACCCACAACTGGACTTACCCATAGTGAGTCCTATCCCTCAAGGTGGTGCCCCTCCAATCCCGGAACCTCAAGGGTGGTACTGCAGGTGCCCAAGTAGCCAGAGTTAAAACTTGAGACTTCACATTTTTTGTGAAAAACTATTCAGAGAATCAAGAGGAAACTGGGACCAACCAACTTGTCTGTCCGCCCAAGGTTCATTGCCGATCAGCCTGATTTCAATGTAGCTCCAGCTATATTCTTATCTTCAGCAGCAAATTCTGTTCCGCAGTCTTTCTTCAAAGGGGTATCTACAGCCTCCAGCTTCATCACTCTGGAGATTTTTGACTTCCAAAAAAGAGATTACATCCAAAGAAAGACGTCTTTACTGTGATTCTGTGGAGCAGGACACCAACGACAATGCCTCATCCTCCTCAGACATCACCTGCAGCCCTGTCCCACTGACTTTCTACCTTCTCAGAGCCTATGTTTTGCAATTTCTTCTACATCCGAAGGTGAGCCCAATTCACTCTTTGTATCCGACTTATGTTTCAACACGGTCTGAAACAGGTGAACATTTCATATTTGTTGTCTGAGAAATTGTAATTAAAAATCTTCTTTAATGGTGAAGTTGGAAGCTACAATTTTGAAAACACCACTTTTAGAAAGTTGTCATTTCCCTGCCCCCACTATTTGGTGCCTCCAGCCTGTTCCTAAGTAACAAGTCTGGGTGTAGTTGGTAGTTGGACTTTGATTATTCCTCCCACACAGCCACACAATAGAGGGTTCAGGTGTGCCTTGATGGCCCATCAACTGCCAGGATGGGGGCAGAGCTGGGTACTGCCCTACTTGCAACTTAATAGGATGTGCTCTGCCTTCATTCAAATGACTTGTCACCCCTGCCTTGCTCATGGAGCCAGCTTGGAACCAGGGAAGGAGTAGCAGGAAAACCCTTGAAAGGTATTCTCTAGAAACGTATCCTACTTAAAAAAAGGCACCAGTTATACAAATAGACCCCCAGACCCGCTCTGCAGTTTACTTTCTGGGCAAGTGGAAGGATGTTCAGAAGACTGCTTACTGCTGTTGCCTGCTGTGGACTCCACAAAAATACTTTGTTGCACCTGGAAACACTGCTTTGCTGCCTGGAGCCTGCCTTGAACTCTCAGAGGCCTCCCCTGCTGTTTGAGGCCTGTTCCACTGCTTGAACCCAGGACTACCAGAGTGACCCTGAGGGTAGTTGTCTAGTCTCCTGTTCGAAGCCTCAGGGACAGAAAAGGCCCAAATTATCTTGAGCCCACAACTGGACTTACCCTAACTGAGTCCTATCCCTCAAGGTGGTGCCCCTCCAATCCTGGAACCTCAAGGGTGGTACTGCAGGTGCCCTAGTAGCCAGAGTTAAAACTTGAGACTTCAAATTTTTTGTGAAAAACTATTCAGAGAATCAAGAGGAAACTGGGACCAACCAACTTGTCTGTCCGCCCAAGGTTCATTGCCGATCAGCCTGATTTCAATGTAGCTCCAGCTATATTCTTATCTTCAGCAGCAAATTCTGTTCCGCAGTCTTTCTTCAAAGGGGTATCTACAGCCTCCAGCTTCATCACTCTGGAGATTTTTGACTTCCAAAAAAGAGATTACATCCAAAGAAAGACGTCTTTACTGTGATTCTGTGGAGCAGGACACCAACGACAATGCCTCATCCTCCTCAGACATCACCTGCAGCCCTGTCCCACTGAATTTCTACCTTCTCAGAGCCTATGTTTTGCAATTTCTTCTACATCCGAAGGTGAGCCCAATTCACTCTTTGTATCCGACTTATGTTTCATCACGGTCTGAAACAGGTGAACATTTCATATTTGTTGTCTGAGAAATTGTAATTAAAAATCTTCTTTAATGGTGAAGTTGGAAGCTACAATTTAGAAAACACCACTTTTAGAAAGTTGTCATTTCCCTGTCCCCACTATTTGGTGCCTCCAGCCTGTTCCTAAGTAACAAGTCTGGGTGTAGTTGGTAGTTGGACTTTGATTATTCCTCCCACACAGCCACACAATAGAGGGTTCAGGTGTGCCTTGATGGCCCATCAACTGCCAGGATGGGGGCAGAGCTGGGTACTGCCCTACTTGCAACTTAATAGGATGAGCTCTGCCTTCCTTCAAATGACTTGTCACCCCTGCCTTGTTCATGGAGCCAGCTTGGAACCAGGGAAGGAGTAGCAGGAAAACCCTTCAAAGGTATTCTCTAGAAACGTATCCTACTTAAAAAAAGGCACCAGTTATACAAATAGAACCCCCAGACCCACGCTGCAGTTTACTTTCTGGACAAGTGGAAGGATGTTCAGAAGACTTCCTACTGCTGTTGCCTGCTGTGGACTCCACAAAAATGCTTTGTTGCACCTGGAAACACTGCTTTGCTGCCTGGAGCCTGCCTTGAACTCTCAGAGGCCTCCCCTGCTGTCTGAGGCCTGTTCCACTGCTTGAACCCAGGACTACCAGAGTGACCCTGAGGGTAGTTGGCTAGTCTCCTGTTCAAAGCCTCAGGGACAGAAAAGGCCCCAATTATCTTGAGCCCACAACTGGACTTACCCATAGTGAGTCCTATCCCTCAAGGTGGTGCCCCTCCAATCCTGGAACCTCAAGGGTGGTACTGCAGGTGCCCAAGTAGCCAGAGTTAAAACTTGAGACTTCAAATTTTTTGTGGAAAAACTATTCAGAGAATCAAGAGGAAACTGGGACCAACCAACTTGTCTGTCCGCCCAAGGTTCATTGCCGATCAGCCTGATTTCAATGTAGCTCCAGCTATATTCTTATCTTCAGCAGCAAATTCTGTTCCGCAGTCTTTCTTCAAAGGGGTATCTACAGCCTCCAGCTTCATCACTCTGGAGATTTTTGACTTCCAAAAAAGAGATTACATCCAAAGAAAGACGTCTTTACTGTGCTTCTGTGGAGCAGGACACCAATGACAATGCCTCATCCTCCTCAGACATCACATGCAGCCCTGTCCCACTGAATTTCTACCTTCTCAGAGCCTATGTCTTGCAATTTCTTCTACATCCGAAGGTGAGCCCAATTCACTCTTTGTATCCGACTTATGTTTCAACACGGTCTGAAACAGCTGAACATTTCATATTTGTTGTGTGAGAAATTGTAATTAAAAATCTTCTTTAATGGTGAAGTTGGAAGCTACAATTTTGAAAACACCACTTTTAGAAAGTTGTCATTTCCCTGCCCTCACTATTTGGTGCCTCCAGCCTGTTCCTAAGTAACAAGTCTGGGTGTAGTTGGTAGTTGGACTTTGATTATTCCTCCCACACAGCCACACAATAGAGGGTTCAGGTATGCCTTGATGGCCCATCAACTGCCGGGATGGGGGCAGAGCTGGGTACTGCCCTACTTGCAACTTAATAGGATGTGCTCTGCCTTCATTCAAATGACTTGTCACCCCTGCCTTGTTCATGGAGCCAGCTTGGAACCAGGGAAGGAGTAGCAGGAAAACCCTTGAAAGGTATTCTCTAGAAACGTATCCTACTTAAAAAAAGGCACCAGTTATACAAATAGAACCCCCAGACCCGCTCTGCAGTTTACTTTCTGGACAAGTGGAAGGATGTTCAGAAGACTGCCTACTGCTGTTGCCTGCTGTGGACTCCACAAAAATGCTTTGTTGCACCTGGAAACACTGCTTTGCTGCCTGGAGCCTGCCTTGAATTCTCAGAGGCCTCCCCTGCTGTTTGAGGCCTGTTCCACTGCTTGAACCCAGGACTACCAGAGTGACCCTGAGGGTAGTTGGCTAGTCTCCTGTTCAAAGCCTCAGGGACAGAAAAGGCCCCAATTATCTTGAGCCCACAACTGGACTTACCCATAGTGAGTACTATCCCTCAAGGTGGTGCCCCTCCAATCCTGGAACCTCAAGGGTGGTACTGCAGGTGCCCAAGTAGCCAGAGTTAAAACTTGAGACTTCAAATTTTTTGTGGAAAAACTATTCAGAGAATCAAGAGGAAACTGGGACCAACCAACTTGTCTGTCCGCCCAAGGTTCATTGCCGATCAGCCTGATTTCAATGTAGCTCCAGCTATATTCTTATCTTCAGCAGCAAATTCTGTTCCGCAGTCTTTCTTCAAAGGGGTATCTACAGCCTCCAGCTTCATCACTCTGGAGATTTTTGACTTCCAAAAAAGAGATTACATCCAAAGAAAGACGTCTTTACTGTGATTCTGTGGAGCAGGACACCAACGACAATGCCTCATCCTCCTCAGACATCACCTGCAGCCCTGTCCCACTGAATTTCTACCTTCTCAGAGCCTATGTTTTGCAATTTCTTCTACATCCGAAGGTGAGCCCAATTCACTCTTTGTATCCGACTTATGTTTCAACACGGTCTGAAACAGGTGAACATTTCATATTTGTTGTCTGAGAAATTGTAATTAAAAATCTTCTTTAATGGTGAAGTTGGAAGCTACAATTTTGAAAACACCACTTTTAGAAAGTTGTCATTTCCCTGCCCCCACTATTTGGTGCCTCCAGCCTGTTCCTAAGTAACAAGTCTGGGTGTAGTTGGTAGTTGGACTTTGATTATTCCTCCCACACAGCCACACAATAGAGGGTTCAGGTGTGCCTTGATGGCCCATCAACTGCCGGGATGGGGGCAGAGCTGGGTACTGCCCTACTTGCAACTTAATAGGATGTGCTCTGCCTTCATTCAAATGACTTGTCACCCCTGCCTTGTTCATGGAGCCAGCTTGGAACCAGGGAAGGAGTAGCAGGAAAACCCTTGAAAGGTATTCTCTAGAAACGTATGCTACTTAAAAAAAGGCACCAGTTATACAAATAGAACCCCCAGACCCGCTCTGCAGTTTACTTTCTGGACAAGTGGAAGGATGTTCAGAAGACTGCCTACTGCTGTTGCCTGCTGTGGACTCCACAAAAATGCTTTGTTGCACCTGGAAACACTGCTTTGCTGCCTGGAGCCTGCCTTGAA
Organism: Pleurodeles waltl; assembly: GCF_031143425.1. Lineage (NCBI taxonomy): Eukaryota > Metazoa > Chordata > Amphibia > Caudata > Salamandridae > Pleurodeles > Pleurodeles waltl. The sequence continues at coordinate 501,254,557 of NC_090445.1, forward strand.
CTCTCAGAGGCCTCCCCTGCTGTTTGAGGCCTGTTCCACTGCTTGAACCCAGGACTACCAGAGTGACCCTGAGGGTAGTTGGCTAGTCTCCTGTTCAAAGCCTCAGGGACAGAAAAGGCCCCAATTATCTTGAGCCCACAACTGGACTTACCCATAGTGAGTCCTATCCCTCAAGGTGGTGCCCCTCCAATCCTGGAACCTCAAGGGTGGTACTGCAGGTGCCCAAGTAGCCAGAGTTAAAACTTGAGACTTCAAATTTTTTGTGAAAAACTATTCAGAGAATCAAGAGGAAACTGGGACCAACCAACTTGTCTGTCCGCCCAAGGTTCATTGCCGATCAGCCTGATTTCAATGTAGCTCCAGCTATATTCTTATCTTCAGCAGCAAATTCTGTTCCGCAGTCTTTCTTCAAAGGGGTATCTACAGCCTCCAGCTTCATCACTCTGGAGATTTTTGACTTCCAAAAAAGAGATTACATCCAAAGAAAGACGTCTTTACTGTGATTCTGTGGAGCAGGACACCAACGACAATGCCTCATCCTCCTCAGACATCACCTGCAGCCCTGTCCCACTGAATTTCTACCTTCTCAGAGCCTATGTTTTGCAATTTCTTCTACATCCGAAGGTGAGCCCAATTCACTCTTTGTATCCGACTTATGTTTCAACACGGTCTGAAACAGGTGAACATTTCATATTTGTTGTCTGAGAAATTGTAATTAAAAATCTTCTTTAATGGTGAAGTTGGAAGCTACAATTTTGAAAACACCACTTTTAGAAAGTTGTCATTTCCCTGCCCCCACTATTTGGTGCCTCCAGCCTGTTCCTAAGTAACAAGTCTGGGTGTAGTTGGTAGTTGGACTTTGATTATTCCTCCCACACAGCCACACAATAGAGGGTTCAGGTGTGCCTTGATGGCCCATCAACTGCCAGGATGGGGGCAGAGCTGGGTACTGCCCTACTTGCAACTTAATAGGATGTGCTCTGCCTTCATTCAAATGACTTGTCACCCCTGCCTTGTTCATGGAGCCAGCTTGGAACCAGGGAAGGAGTAGCAGGAAAACCCTTGAAAGGTATTCTCTAGAAACGTATCCTACTTAAAAAAAGGCACCAGTTATACAAATAGACCCCCAGACCCGCTCTGCAGTTTACTTTCTGGGCAAGTGGAAGGATGTTCAGAAGACTGCTTACTGCTGTTGCCTGCTGTGGACTCCACAAAAATACTTTGTTGCACCTGGAAACACTGCTTTACTGCCTGGAGCCTGCCTTGAACTCTCAGAGGCCTCCCCTGCTGTTTGAGGCCTGTTCCACTGCTTGAACCCAGGACTACCAGAGTGACCCTGAGGGTAGTTGTCTAGTCTCCTGTTCGAAGCCTCAGGGACAGAAAAGGCCCAAATTATCTTGAGCCCACAACTGGACTTACCCTAACTGAGTCCTATCCCTCAAGGTGGTGCCCCTCCAATCCTGGAACCTCAAGGGTGGTACTGCAGGTGCCCTAGTAGCCAGAGTTAAAACTTGAGACTTCAAATTTTTTGTGAAAAACTATTCAGAGAATCAAGAGGAAACTGGGACCAACCAACTTGTCTGTCCGCCCAAGGTTCATTGCCGATCAGCCTGATTTCAATGTAGCTCCAGCTATATTCTTATCTTCAGCAGCAAATTCTGTTCCGCAGTCTTTCTTCAAAGGGGTATCTACAGCCTCCAGCTTCATCACTCTGGAGATTTTTGACTTCCAAAAAAGAGATTACATCCAAAGAAAGACGTCTTTACTGTGATTCTGTGGAGCAGGACACCAACGACAATGCCTCATCCTCCTCAGACATCACCTGCAGCCCTGTCCCACTGAATTTCTACCTTCTCAGAGCCTATGTTTTGCAATTTCTTCTACATCCGAAGGTGAGCCCAATTCACTCTTTGTATCCGACTTATGTTTCATCACGGTCTGAAACAGGTGAACATTTCATATTTGTTGTCTGAGAAATTGTAATTAAAAATCTTCTTTAATGGTGAAGTTGGAAGCTACAATTTTGAAAACACCACTTTTAGAAAGTTGTCATTTCCCTGCCCCCACTATTTGGTGCCTCCAGCCTGTTCCTAAGTAACAAGTCTGGGTGTAGTTGGTAGTTGGACTTTGATTATTCCTCCCACACAGCCACACAATAGAGGGTTCAGGTGTGCCTTGATGGCCCATCAACTGCCAGGATGGGGGCAGAGCTGGGTACTGCCCTACTTGCAACTTAATAGGATGTGCTCTGCCTTCATTCAAATGACTTGTCACCCCTGCCTTGCTCATGGAGCCAGCTTGGAACCAGGGAAGGAGTAGCAGGAAAACCCTTGAAAGGTATTCTCTAGAAACGTATCCTACTTAAAAAAAGGCACCAGTTATACAAATAGACCCCCAGACCCGCTCTGCAGTTTACTTTCTGGGCAAGTGGAAGGATGTTCAGAAGACTACTTACTGCTGTTGCCTGCTGTGGACTCCACAAAAATACTTTGTTGCACCTGGAAACACTGCTTTGCTGCCTGGAGCCTGCCTTGAACTCTCAGAGGCCTCCCCTGCTGTTTGAGGCCTGTTCCACTGCTTGAACCCAGGACTACCAGAGTGACCCTGAGGGTAGTTGTCTAGTCTCCTGTTCGAAGCCTCAGGGACAGAAAAGGCCCAAATTATCTTGAGCCCACAACTGGACTTACCCTAACTGAGTCCTATCCCTCAAGGTGGTGCCCCTCCAATCCTGGAACCTCAAGGGTGGTACTGCAGGTGCCCTAGTAGCCAGAGTTAAAACTTGAGACTTCAAATTTTTTGTGAAAAACTATTCAGAGAATCAAGAGGAAACTGGGACCAACCAACTTGTCTGTCCGCCCAAGGTTCATTGCCGATCAGCCTGATTTCAATGTAGCTCCAGCTATATTCTTATCTTCAGCAGCAAATTCTGTTCCGCAGTCTTTCTTCAAAGGGGTATCTACAGCCTCCAGCTTCATCACTCTGGAGATTTTTGACTTCCAAAAAAGAGATTACATCCAAAGAAAGACGTCTTTACTGTGATTCTGTGGAGCAGGACACCAACGACAATGCCTCAGCCTCCTCAGACATCACCTGCAGCCCTGTCCCACTGAATTTCTACCTTCTCAGAGCCTATGTTTTGCAATTTCTTCTACATCTGAAGGTGAGCCCAATTCACTCTTTGTATCCGACTTATGTTTCAACACGGTCTGAAACAGGTGAACATTTCATATTTGTTGTCTGAGAAATTGTAATTAAAAATCTTCTTTAATGGTGAAGTTGGAAGCTACAATTTTGAAAACACCACTTTTAGAAAGTTGTCATTTCCCTGCCCCCACTATTTGGTGCCTCCAGCCTGTTCCTAAGTAACAAGTCTGGGTGTAGTTGGTAGTTGGACTTTGATTATTCCTCCCACACAGTCACACAATAGAGGGTTCAGGTGTGCCTTGATGGCCCATCAACTGCCGGGATGGGGGCAGAGCTGGGTACTGCCCTACTTGCAACTTAATAGGATGTGCTCTGCCTTCATTCAAATGACTTGTCACCCCTGCCTTGTTCATGGAGCCAGCTTGGAACCAGGGAAGGAGTAGCAGGAAAACCCTTGAAAGGTATTCTCTAGAAACGTATCCTACTTAAAAAAAGGCACCAGTTATACAAATAGAACCCCCAGACCCGCTCTGCAGTTTACTTTCTGGACAAGTGGAAGGATGTTCAGAAGACTGCCTACTGCTGTTGCCTGCTGTGGACTCCACAAAAATGCTTTGTTGCACCTGGAAACACTGCTTTGCTGCCTGGAGCCTGCCTTGAACTCTCAGAGGCCTCCCCTGCTGTTTGAGGCCTGTTCCACTGCTTGAACCCAGGACTACCAGAGTGACCCTGAGGGTAGTTGGCTAGTCTCCTGTTCAAAGCCTCAGGGACAGAAAAGGCCCCAATTATCTTGAGCCCACAACTGGACTTACCCATAGTGAGTCCTATCCCTCAAGGTGGTGCCCCTCCAATCCTGGAACCTCAAGGGTGGTAATGCAGGTGCCCAAGTAGCCAGAGTTAAAACTTGAGACTTCAAATTTTTTGTGAAAAACTATTCAGAGAATCAAGAGGAAACTGGGACCAACCAACTTGTCTGTCCGCCCAAGGTTCATTGCCGATCAGCCTGATTTCAATGTAGCTCCAGCTATATTCTTATCTTCAGCAGCAAATTCTGTTCCGCAGTCTTTCTTCAAAGGGGTATCTACAGCCTCCAGCTTCATCACTCTGGAGATTTTTGACTTCCAAAAAAGAGATTACATCCAAAGAAAGACGTCTTTACTGTGATTCTTTGGAGCAGGACACCAACGACAATGCCTCATCCTCCTCAGACATCACCTGCAGCCCTGTCCCACTGAATTTCTACCTTCTCAGAGCCTATGTTTTGCAATTTCTTCTACATCTGAAGGTGAGCCCAATTCACTCTTTGTATCCGACTTATGTTTCAACACGGTCTGAAACAGGTGAACATTTCATATTTGTTGTCTGAGAAATTGTAATTAAAAATCTTCTTTAATGGTGAAGTTGGAAGCTACAATTTTGAAAACACCACTTTTAGAAAGTTGTCATTTCCCTGCCCCCACTATTTGGTGCCTCCAGCCTGTTCCTAAGTAACAAGTCTGGGTGTAGTTGGTAGTTGGACTTTGATTATTCCTCCCACACAGCCACACAATAGAGGGTTCAGGTGTGCCTTGATGGCCCATCAACTGCCAGGATGGGGGCAGAGCTGGGTACTGCCCTACTTGCAACTTAATAGGATGTGCTCTGCCTTCATTCAAATGACTTGTCACCCCTGCCTTGTTCATGGAGCCAGCTTGGAACCAGGGAAGGAGTAGCAGGAAAACCCTTGAAAGGTATTCTCTAGAAACGTATCCTACTTAAAAAAAGGCACCAGTTATACAAATAGACCCCCAGACCCGCTCTGCAGTTTACTTTCTGGGCAAGTGGAAGGATGTTCAGAAGACTGCTTACTGCTGTTGCCTGCTGTGGACTCCACAAAAATACTTTGTTGCACCTGGAAACACTGCTTTGCTGCCTGGAGCCTGCCTTGAACTCTCAGAGGCCTCCCCTGCTGTTTGAGGCCTGTTCCACTGCTTGAACCCAGGACTACCAGAGTGACCCTGAGGGTAGTTGTCTAGTCTCCTGTTCGAAGCCTCAGGGACAGAAAAGGCCCAAATTATCTTGAGCCCACAACTGGACTTACCCTAACTGAGTCCTATCCCTCAAGGTGGTGCCCCTCCAATCCTGGAACCTCAAGGGTGGTACTGCAGGTGCCCTAGTAGCCAGAGTTAAAACTTGAGACTTCACATTTTTTGTGAAAAACTATTCAGAGAATCAAGAGGAAACTGGGACCAACCAACTTGTCTGTCCGCCCAAGGTTCATTGCCGATCAGCCTGATTTCAATGTAGCTCCAGCTATATTCTTATCTTCAGCAGCAAATTCTGTTCCGCAGTCTTTCTTCAAAGGGGTATCTACAGCCTCCAGCTTCATCACTCTGGAGATTTTTGACTTCCAAAAAAGAGATTACATCCAAAGAAAGACGTCTTTACTGTGATTCTGTGGAGCAGGACACCAACGACAATGCCTCATCCTCCTCAGACATCACCTGCAGCCCTGTCCCACTGAATTTCTACCTTCTCAGAGCCTATGTTTTGCAATTTCTTCTACATCCGAAGGTGAGCCCAATTCACTCTTTGTATCCGACTTATGTTTCAACACGGTCTGAAACAGGTGAACATTTCATATTTGTTGTCTGAGAAATTGTAATTAAAAATCTTCTTTAATGGTGAAGTTGGAAGCTACAATTTTGAAAACACCACTTTTAGAAAGTTGTCATTTCCCTGCCCCCACTATTTGGTGCCTCCAGCCTGTTCCTAAGTAACAAGTCTGGGTGTAGTTGGTAGTTGGACTTTGATTATTCCTCCCACACAGCCACACAATAGAGGGTTCAGGTGTGCCTTGATGGCCCATCAACTGCCAGGATGGGGGCAGAGCTGGGTACTGCCCTACTTGCAACTTAATAGGATGTGCTCTGCCTTCATTCAAATGACTTGTCACCCCTGCCTTGCTCATGGAGCCAGCTTGGAACCAGGGAAGGAGTAGCAGGAAAACCCTTGAAAGGTATTCTCTAGAAACGTATCCTACTTAAAAAAAGGCACCAGTTATACAAATAGACCCCCAGACCCGCTCTGCAGTTTACTTTCTGGGCAAGTGGAAGGATGTTCAGAAGACTACTTACTGCTGTTGCCTGCTGTGGACTCCACAAAAATACTTTGTTGCACCTGGAAACACTGCTTTGCTGCCTGGAGCCTGCCTTGAACTCTCAGAGGCCTCCCCTGCTGTTTGAGGCCTGTTCCACTGCTTGAACCCAGGACTACCAGAGTGACCCTGAGGGTAGTTGTCTAGTCTCCTGTTCGAAGCCTCAGGGACAGAAAAGGCCCAAATTATCTTGAGCCCACAACTGGACTTACCCTAACTGAGTCCTATCCCTCAAGGTGGTGCCCCTCCAATCCTGGAACCTCAAGGGTGGTACTGCAGGTGCCCTAGTAGCCAGAGTTAAAACTTGAGACTTCACATTTTTTTGTGAAAAACTATTCAGAGAATCAAGAGGAAACTGGGACCAACCAACTTGTCTGTCCGCCCAAGGTTCATTGCCGATCAGCCTGATTTCAATGTAGCTCCAGCTATATTCTTATCTTCAGCAGCAAATTCTGTTCCGCAGTCTTTCTTCAAAGGGGTATCTACAGCCTCCAGCTTCATCACTCTGGAGATTTTTGACTTCCAAAAAAGAGATTACATCCAAAGAAAGACGTCTTTACTGTGATTCTGTGGAGCAGGACACCAACGACAATGCCTCATCCTCCTCAGACATCACCTGCAGCCCTGTCCCACTGAATTTCTACCTTCTCAGAGCCTATGTTTTGCAATTTCTTCTACATCCGAAGGTGAGCCCAATTCACTCTTTGTATCCGACTTATGTTTCAACACGGTCTGAAACAGGTGAACATTTCATATTTGTTGTCTGAGAAATTGTAATTAAAAATCTTCTTTAATGGTGAAGTTGGAAGCTACAATTTTGAAAACACCACTTTTAGAAAGTTGTCATTTCCCTGCCCCCACTATTTGGTGCCTCCAGCCTGTTCCTAAGTAACAAGTCTGGGTGTAGTTGGTAGTTGGACTTTGATTATTCCTTCCACACAGCCACACAATAGAGGGTTCAGGTGTGCCTTGATGGCCCATCAACTGCCGGGATGGGGGCAGAGCTGGGTACTGCCCTACTTGCAACTTAATAGGATGTGCTCTGCCTTCATTCAAATGACTTGTCACCCCTGCCTTGTTCATGGAGCCAGCTTGGAACCAGGGAAGGAGTAGCAGGAAAACCCTTGAAAGGTATTCTCTAGAAACGTATCCTACTTAAAAAAAGGCACCAGTTATACAAATAGAACCCCCAGACCCGCTCTGCAGTTTACTTTCTGGACAAGTGGAAGGATGTTCAGAAGACTGCCTACTGCTGTTGCCTGCTGTGGACTCCACAAAAATGCTTTGTTGCACCTGGAAACACTGCTTTGCTGCCTGGAGCCTGCCTTGAACTCTCAGAGGCCTCCCCTGCTGTTTGAGGCCTGTTCCACTGCTTGAACCCAGGACTACCAGAGTGACCCTGAGGGTAGTTGGCTAGTCTCCTGTTCAAAGCCTCAGGGACAGAAAAGGCCCCAATTATCTTGAGCCCACAACTGGACTTACCCATAGTGAGTCCTATCCCTCAAGGTGGTGCCCCTCCAATCCTGGAACCTCAAGGGTGGTACTGCAGGTGCCCAAGTAGCCAGAGTTAAAACTTGAGACTTCAAATTTTTTGTGAAAAACTATTCAGAGAATCAAGAGGAAACTGGGACCAACCAACTTGTCTGTCCGCCCAAGGTTCATTGCCGATCAGCCTGATTTCAATGTAGCTCCAGCTATATTCTTATCTTCAGCAGCAAATTCTGTTCCGCAGTCTTTCTTCAAAGGGGTATCTACAGCCTCCAGCTTCATCACTCTGGAGATTTTTGACTTCCAAAAAAGAGATTACATCCAAAGAAAGACGTCTTTACTGTGATTCTGTGGAGCAGGACACCAACGACAATGCCTCATCCTCCTCAGACATCACCTGCAGCCCTGTCCCACTGAATTTCTACCTTCTCAGAGCCTATATTTTGCAATTTCTTCTACATCCAAAGGTGAGCCCAATTCACTCTTTGTATCCGACTTATGTTTCAACACGGTCTGCCATATTTTTCGACTTTGACCAAGTCTTGCATGACTAGATGTTTTAATGGTTTATTAAAATTACTGTGCATTTCTGAGTTGGTGTTCTGGTGCTGGTTTTTCACTTTATATTGTTTTTGTGCTGCATGAATAATTTAACCATTGCCTCTAAATTAAGCCTGATCTCTTTTGTGCCAAGCTACCAAGGATTAAGCACAGGTTCATTTTGTGACTTTAGTGATTCACCCTGACAGGGATTGTGGCTGTTGCTTGAGCAGGGCTCACATCCCCCTGAACCATGACCCAATTTCTAACACTTATTTTGTTGGCTAATTGCAACAATCAACAGCTGAGTTTTACCCAAATGAATTTTTTAAAGTGCCTGTCATGTCATTAAACACAATTTGAATAATGTTTGATCCATTAGACTTAGAACCAATTTTTTAAACTTGCAAATAATGTAGCATATGATGGATTTTGTCTCAAGTACCGCAATTCATATTAACATTTATATACAAATCGCACAATCATCTTCTTCCTGTGACCCTCAAACTTTCCTTTCGTGAGGTTGTAGTGGCTCTTTCCACCAATTATCAATCTGCAAAGAAGTTGTGTGTCTTTACTTTGCAGGTGCGTTTTTGTTTGTTGAAAAAAAAAAACATTTGAAATCAACTTAAGGTCACTAATGCCTAGCTAAATCGAATTGCCTACTTAGGTGGTCATTACAACCCTGGAGGTCGGTGTTAAAGCGGCGGTAAGACCGCCAACAGGCTGGCAGATTTTGTTTTTTTAATCATGACCGTGGCGGAAACCGCCAGCATGGACGGCCACTTTAACACTCTGACCGCCACGGCGGTACAAACAAACAGCATGGTGGTCACTGCCAACAGACAGGCGGAGGACAATGTACCACCCACAGTATCACAACCTACCAATCCGCCACCTTTTCTGGGGTGGATTCACTGCGAACAAAAACACGGCAGAAACAGGTCTTCGAAGGGAAAACGCTCACCTCTACACACCCCACGAGGAATCAGGACGCCATGGAACCTGAGCTCCAGATCCTGCCAGCATTTATCTTCTTGCTCCTCTACCAGGAGCACGAACGCCGGCGGCGAGGACCACGGTGAGTACTGCACCTACGACACAGGGGAGGGGGGAGGGAAAAACAGTGACACACACACGCAACACCCCCACCCTCACCCTCACCCACTACAACACACCCCACAACTACATCATGATACATTACAGTTACACCCCCCAAACACCCAGTAAGAATGCAAAGACAAAAGGAAATGAGTGTAACCATTGTAATATATAAAAATCCAGTACGCAAAAAAATATATACACTACTAACAAATATATACACCAAGAATAGTAGTCCAGTCCAGCTAGTGCTCCGTTGAAGTCCGTGGAACACTGGGCCCACACGGCATGGGCAAGGCCCACACTCAATCCCCGAACATGATGGAGAGAACACTGCAGGGGCATCAGATAGCAATAAAACAGGCACCTCAGGGGGAAGGGAAAGGGGGGCACCTCAGCTGGTTGAGTGCACGATGCCAAATCCACGAGGGGGCCACATGCCCACTGTTCAGTCCTGGGGAGTGCAAAGCCACAGTCTCTCAAGTCTTCCTGCACATAAACAATCACACCCTTCATTGCATCTTTGCACTACGGTGCAAGGATGGCTGCGAAGGCGCAAACTGCTTAGTTTCAGCACAAGGGGAAACGCAGGGATGTGCTGTAATAATGTAAATGCAAAGCATCCCTGCGTTTCACAGCTGCACGGCGCTGCTGATTTTGGTGCAGTACCGTGCTGCACCAGCTTCTTGTAAATCTGGCCCTAGGTTTGCTCATGTGTGCATAATTAATGATGACAAATAACCTCGATAAACTTATATTAACAATTGCAACATTTATATCTTTCCTTTTTTGTTGTAATCTCTACTTTTTTATGTAATTTGAAATTATTAGTTGATGTGGATGAGCATCCTTTCTCAAAAAATGTTTATGATGCTCAATGATGTGTATGATTCATTTGATGATATATGCCAGAAGGCTACATCTTTTTAAAACGTAAAATTTATATAGATTTTTTAACCATACACTGAATGACTGTATACATGGATTCTACTGTAGCTCTGAAGATGTTCCCAGTGAAAGAAACACGTTGGCTCTGGCTACAAGCAAAACTATGGCCCTCATTATGAACATGGCAGTCCGTTCCGCTCCGCCGGCAGTGGCGGCAGAAACCGCCAACAGAGGAGTGGTCCGAACCAAATAATGAACCAAACGAAACTCACGCATCCCGCGAACCATTCACCGCCAGGAAAGGCTTCCAGCTGACGACGGCAGAGGCCGCCCACAGGCCGTCGGAAAGGCCCAACCCGCCCATCAAAATATGAACCACCATTCCGCCACCAGTTCCGGGGCGGGAACCACCACCACACAAAGCCAGGTGGAAATGAAACAAATAGAAGGAAACACTCACTGGAGCTCAACAAAACGTGCAGCGGCAGCCATGGACAGAGAGCTGCAGATCATGTCAGACTTGCTCCTTGCCATATATCTACATGACTAGACTGCCGACGAAGACGACGACGGTAAGGACCACAACCTACAAAACAAGGAGTGAAAGGGCTAACTTACATACCCACCCACTCCACCCACCCTGCAAAGCCCCCCAACCCTACCCAGCAGCAATAGTCAGACACCCCCACACCAAGAGGGACGTACCCGACTGAAGGCCACTGCAACTTGGCCATAAGACATACAATAGCACCACAGCCATAAATTATTTAAACACACACCAGGGTGGAACTGCGTGCAGCCCAAACACAGGCCCCACCAAAACTTTACTATGAAGCTCACTGAGCGAAATGATGAAAACAGGGCCAATGGCCAGTCCATAAAAAGTCCATCTTCCTTGGCCACAACTGGCCACACCTGACTCCCACAAGGCCTGGGAACTCCACTCAACAGGGCACCATAGGGGGATCCAGGCACCTCACGGAATGGGGGTGAGAGTGTGGGTGTCAGGATTTACGACGGGGTAGGACTTTGACTTATGTGAGGAGGTAGGAGGGGGGTGGGCTTCTCCTTAGAAGGGGGTGGGGGCTGTTTGGCACAGGCGGAGCTGGATGCCTTAGGCTCAGAGCGGGCCTTCTTCTTAAGTGGAGAAGGGGCACAGGAATGGGAAGGCTGGACCTGGGTGGGCTGCGATGTGGAAGGAGCGGAAAGAGCAAGGAGGTAGGCACGTTTCGGGACAAGACGGGGTGGGCCAGTGGGTTCTACACGGGAGAGGAAAAGTTTCTTGGGAGCAATTGGGGTGGGTGTGGATGAGGGCATGGGAGTGGAGGCAGAGGGAGTTGATGTATGGGGTGTAGGTGTGCGTGTAGTGGGTGCCGGTGACTGCTCAGTATGCTGTGGTGTGGTGGATGTCTGATGGGTGGGTGTCTTGCTGCGTTTGAGTGTTTTGGGAGGTGGGGGAGTGGACACAGTGGATGAAGTCAGACAGCTAGTGTGGATGTATGTTGGGTGGGTGTCTGCAAGTCGGGTCAGTGTGCCGCATGTGTCAACTGCAGTGGAGGTGGTGAGTGCAGGTGTGGTGTATGGGGTGCATGTATGGCTGGTGTGTTGTGGTGAGTGCAGGAAGAGGAGCAGTAACAGTGAGTGACGGTGCAGTGCATGAGGGTGTGCATGTAGAGGGCACAGACAGGGAGGCGGAAGAGGCGGGCACACTGGGGGAAGTGGACGTTGTTGTGTGTGCAGGTGTATGTTGGCTGTGTGAATGCTTGTGGTGGGAGGTGTGGTGCTTGTGTTTGGAAGTGTGTTTTTTGTGTGTTGAAGTGCTTGACTGCATGTCTGAATGTGTGCCTTGGATGGGTGAAGGGAGTGGGGTGCTGGAAGGGGTAGAGGAGGTTGGAGGGGGGACGGAATGGCCGGGGAAACTGGATGACGTCCAGGAGGAGGCCAGAGCCTGAAAAGATCTCTGTAGGGCAGACACAGCACCGTGAATGCCATCCAGATAGGCATTAGTCTGCTGCACCTCTGATGATAGCCCCTGGATGGCATTGACGATGGTTATCTGCCCTACAGAGATGGTTCTCCAGAGGTCAATAGCCTCCTCTGTGAGGACAGCAGGGCTGTCCGGGGCAGGGGAGGAGGTGCCTGGGGCGAAGGAGACGCTCACCTTTCTGGGTGGGTGGGCACGGCCAACTCGGTGGGGAGCAGAAGGGAGGCCACTGATGGAATGGGTGGTGGCGGAAGTTCTCACGGTGGTGATTTGTCCACTAGTGTCCGCCAGAGGACCCCCATCAGAGGAGGTTTCAGAGTCACTACCACTGGTGGTAGTAACCTCCCCCATGAAGTCCCCTCGCCCTCCCACCCACTGGTCCCCTGGTCATCCATTGTCTCTGCCTCCGAGGATCCGTGGGCCACTGTCTCCCCACTAACCGGTGCCTCAGCTCCCTTGCCTGATGCTGATCCTGTACCAGACACACAAAAGAGAACAGGGATGGGGAGACAAAACAGGAGAGACACTTTTAAGTAGCTGAATGCTGATACACAATGGCCAGACATACCCCTACCCAGCAGAAACACCCAACAGGCAGCACCGTGCACTCGGCCCATGACCACGGTCCTGACTACTGTGCAGTATACTGACCTACACCCATATTCTGTCATTGCATTGAAGCTGAGGTAGGTGAAACCTGACAGGGACACCCCTACACCCTTTGGGGAGCAGACAGTAGCTGGACACCAGTCAAAACCCTGCTCTAAGCCCCATGAGCCCTATCGCACACACACTCATCCTTCCAGGCTGAAGTATGGGCTGTGAGTACTCACCCCCTTGTGACTGCTGTGCAGCCTTCAAGGGCCCATCCAGGTCTGGGTACGCCACTGCCAGGATCCTTTGCATTAAGGGGGTCAGTGCCCGACGGGCACCCCTACCACGTTGGGAGGACTTACCCAGCTGGGCCTCATTAATCTTCCGCGCCCAGCGCTGCAGGTCCTCCCACCTCTTCCGACAGTGGGTGCTCCGTGGGTTGTAGACCCCCAGGTTCCGTACCTCCTTGGCTATGGCATGCCAATGTGCCCTCTTCTGGTGGGCGCTGACCTAGTAGGGAGACACAGAGAAGAAACACAGAGGTCAGGCACCTGCAAGATGGCAATAGCTGGCTGATTATTAGACATAGTACAAACAGTACTCCCAGACATGCAGGACAGTGGCACTTAGCATTCCATGCACCAAGCCCCATCCTGGCTCACAGGAACGCACATCTGAGCAATCCACACCATCCATTACACACACAGTGCCCCCCAAACCCGGACTCACCTGTACCTCTGGCCGGCCGTAGAGTCTGCTGTACAGGGGCAGGACCCCTTCCACCAGTTTCTCCAGTTCTTCCTGGGTGAAGGCCAGGGCCCTTTCCCCTGCACCACGTGGAACATCCATAGCCAGAGGCAGGCAACAGCAGTACACGGAGTGGAGTACTTGTCTGCACAAGATCAGGGAGTCAAGTGACAACACGATGAAGAACGCGTGTACGTTCTGTGGCGGAATGCACCGACACCGCCGGCAGGGATCATAATACACCAAGATTCCCCATTGGCATCAATGTTATCCAATGAGGGTGCGAACAGCGGTAAACACACCGAAAGCTGTGACGTCAACCGGTAGAGGTCTTAGGTCACTTCCACACCGAAGGGGCAGAACTACAGTGGGCAGACATTCTGCCATCACCTACACATCTAGAAATTCAATTTAGTCACAATGCTGGGCCTACTAGCCATATGAATCACATATGCCTCTATCCAGAGAGTATATTGTCACACATGATTTACTCTGTTCCCTCTTAGTGATGACAATATACATCTGTCAGGTTGCAGTTATTGTACAGACACTACTATGAAGAATGCAGTGAATGTGTTTAGCAAATATGCCTGTGTATGTGTGCACATGACTCCTTGTTCTTACCCCTCACAGGTACAGACCCTTGTGGCGAGGAAGGGCACCTTCTGAGTACTAGGGGGACCATGGTGGAGTGTCAGATCATTATCACTTACAGACTCACACGTGCAACTATTCAGGACCTATGTGCATTACTGGATCCTGCACTGACTCCCGGAAATCGTAATCAGCATGCCATTCCAACTGAGGTGAAGGTGCTCTCCGCACTCCACTTCCTGGCCACGGGCTCATTTCAAGTGACAGTAGGCATGGGTGCTGGTTTCTCACAGTCAATGTTCAGCCAGGTACTTACAAGATTTCTAAATTCATTTGTACAACATCTGCAATCCTATGTATGATTCCCCCAAAGTGCTGAGCTCCCTACCATCAAGTCAGACTTATATGCCTTTGCAAACATTCCCCATGTTATTGGTGCCATTGATGGAACCCACATACCCATCATCCCCCCAAGAGTGAGTGAACAGGTGTATGGAAACAGGAAGAACTTTTACTCAATGAACATCCAATTGGTATGTACAGCAGACCAGTACATATCCCATGTGAATGCCATGTTTCCTGGTTCGTCCATGATTCATTTGTTTTGAAGAACAGTAATGTGCCACAAAGATGGAACTACTCCAAGAAGACAGAGGGTGGATCATAGGTAAGTGTGCCTGTCACTAACTGACACATTGCTGAAAAACAGCCTGTCAGACTAAGGACATTGCAATGACGACTCTGTATTGACCATTTCTCTAGGTGATTCTGGCTATCCAAACTTGCGTTGGCTCCTGACACCAGTGAGGAATCCCAGGACGGATGCAGAGAAGAAATACAATGAGGCCCATGGACGTACTAGGAGGATGATAGAGCGTACTATAGGTCTCCTGAAGGCTAGATTCCGGTGCCTACATATCTCAGGGGGTTCCCTGGCCTATGGGCCTGATAAGGTGTGTAGGATAGTGGTGGACTGCTGCATGCTGCACAACGTGGCATTGAGACATTCAATCCCCCTTTTGGAGGTGGAGGGTGCCATAGGTCCTGATCTGTTACCTCAGAGAGGTGAGGAGAGTGATGGTGAGGATGAAGAAGGGGAAGATGTAAATTCCAGAAACCAACTGATACAACTCTACTTCCAATAACTGTGTGGGACTTCAGCCTGTTCATGTGGTTAGTGACTGATACTGTAAGAGTGCCATGTCAACTGGGGGGATTTGGTCATGATATGCGAGTCATGAACCTCTTCAGCATGGTACAGACAGACAACATAAGCATTTCCTTCTTGACTTTTTAGAAACACACTGTACCAGCAGCATGCACAATTTGACAATAAAGTTTATCCCTGCCTGTTGCATCATTATTCCACTTTGTTCAACATTGAAGACAGGGGACAGTGTTACAGGTGAGATATGTTGTTTATTGGTGGAATACAGTGAAATGTGATATGTACAGTGATGGAAGTCATTATGGTTGGTTGTCCTCAAAACTGACTTGGTGGCAGGCCTGTTTGATTTCATAGGTAGGTCCGATTTGTAGTTCTGTACATCATTTAGCCCTCAGCTAAGTGCAGTTTGTGAATGGGTGGGTTGGTTGCTTAGCAGTAGCAGCAGTGTCAATTGTTGATAGGGGGCTTGTTCTTAGCTGGGTTTCCAGTGCCATATCTTGGCCTGAGACTATGTTTGGGCGCCTGCTGTGAAGCTACTTGGGGTGACATGGTCGGCCTTTGTGATTCCTTGGAGGGTTTTTCCTGTGCTGTTTCAGCTGCTTGGGATTAGCTGTTGCTGTTTGTCCAGGGCCGTTGTGGGGGCTTCTTGTCCAGTGTGGGTGTCTGAGGGTTTGTTGACCAACTGCAGCAGTGCTCCATCAATGGTGGCCATTGTGGCAGTGTGTTCTTTCCACTGCTCCATGGCCTGTTGGTGGTGTTCCAGCTGCATCCTCTGACTTTGCTCCAGGGTGGTTACAATCTGTGCCAACCTGTCTTGGGTATGTTGGTATGCCCCCAATACCTCTGCAGTGACGTCCTGGGCTGCTGCATCTATCCGGTGCCCTACCCCCTGACCCACTGGGGCACTTGACCTTGTCCTGGCCCCCTGTGCCTGTGTCCCCTGTGCACGTCTGGACGTGCCACTAGTACTGGGGCCCTCGTCTTCCTGCATGTTAGGGCTGGGAGACTATGGCCTCTGTTGCTGTGGTCCACCTGTTTGTGCCCTGGGTCCACTGGTGTGGGCACGCCTCCCCTGGCCTGCTGGTCTTGACTGGGTGTTAGGGGTGACAGTGTTTTCCTGGGAGGGGCTGCTGCATGGTGAGCATACAGGGCTGTGTGAGGGGCCTGTCTGCTCATCAGTGTCCAGGGATCCTTCACCAGTGTCCTGTGATGTGCCTCTGTCTCCCTGGAATGCTGTGGCACTCCTTGTCCCCTCCATTAGGGTTGCATGGGTGGTGGTGCCTGTTGGGGGACATATAAGTGTTTGTTACATATGCAGGAGGATCTGAGGTGGGCAGTTCTGTACAATATAGTGCTGGTGTGCCTTTCAGTGGCCTTCAGGCGTGCCTTTGTGAGGTGGACATAGCATCTAGTGGCAGTGGTGGCGTTACATTGTGGTGGGGGTTATTATTCCATTGTGGGAACGTGCAGGCGTGGGTGGCTGTGCACACCGGGAGTGATGTGGGCCTGGTAGTGAGTTGTGGCTGATGCAGGGTGGTGGATGTGGTGGGTAATGGCTGGGAGGGGTGTGGGTCTAGGTGGGTGTTGGTGGGGTGGGGTGGTGCATGCATTACAGGTATGGTGTATATGGGGTAAATGTAGATGACTTACCCAAATCCATTCCTCCATTGAGTCCAGTGAGTCCCTCCGGGTGCAGCATGGCAAGTACCTTCTCCTCCCATTCGGTGTAGTAGGGTGGTGTTGGTGGCGGCCCTCCCCCGGTCTTCTGCACTGTGATGTGGTGCCTGGATGCCATGGCCCGGACCTTCCCCCGCAGGTCGTTCCATCTCTTGGATGGTGTCCCACTGCATTCACCCTGTTGACGATGGTCTGCCACAGCTCCATTTTCCGGGCGATGGGTGTGTGCCGCACCTCGGAGCCGAATATTTTTAGCTCCACTTTTAGGATCTTGTCTACCATGGTCCTTAGCTCCCTTTCAGTGAAGCGTGGATTTTTTGAGGGGGACATGGTGAGGATGGTGGATGGCGTCAGGACTGGAGACGGTTTTTGGGTTCTCCTGTGTGGGTCGCTATGCGTGTCCTGTCTGCAGGTGTTCTCTGTCTGGCTCTGGTGCTCTCCGTCTTCTGGTCCTGGTTTCCTTGCAAGGGATTTTGGGGTGTGTCTGGGGGTGTTTTATGGTGTTCTGGATGTGTGTCAGGTGTGTGGGTGCTAAGCCTAGCCAATGTGTGCAGTGGTTGCTGTTGGTCCCACTTGCCGCCCGTGGCAGTCGCAGCCGCCAATGGTCGTCCGGCCTCCACTGTCCGCCGAGGTGTTTTGTGCATCTTTATTTGGAGGGCGGGATGTGGGTGTGCTTGGCGGTGGCGGGGTGGGGTGGGCCGTGATTTCCGCCGAAAATTCCTGGCAGGGAGTGATGGTGTGGGAATGTTTGACGGGGTTGGGTTTTTTGTTCATTATATGGTGGGTTTCAATTCACCGCCACGGCGGTCGGCGGTCTTTACTGCCATGTTCATAATGACTGCCTATGTTTGGATAATGAACTCAATAATAAATGATGATGTGCTAACCTAAAACATAAACAATTGTGACAACATTAGAGACAATATTTTGGCATTTAGATGAGATACATTCATCGTCCATTGATTTAGATATAACTTCTACTGAATGCTTTGTTTGGTGGGACCATATCCCTTGTTATAGCGAAACAGAGGGCTGGGTCATATTGTCTAAGATCTAGAACCACACTTTACTACCTTACGGAGATTTAAACCTGCCACATATCCCTTGTTATAGCGAAACAGAGGGCTGGGTCATATTGTCTACGATCTAGAACCACACTTTACTACCTTACGGAGATTTAAACCTGCCACAACACACGGGCTAAAGTTGGTCACTGTAAAAGTAGTTACCCGATATTGCTGATTGACCCTGAACAAAAAAGCATATCACTGCAGCCAGTGTATTAACTCACTAACCTATTTTTATGAGGTTGGAATGTATGACTTGTAGGTTCCACACACATTTTTACTTCAAGTTACAAGCATATTTCCACACCAGGTTCTTTGGCCTCCTAACTTCTCTTACTGAAATTAGAACCCACTTGTATTACATAAACTGACTTGCAGCAGCTGCCTCTGTCTGCGCTCAGTATGTTACATGTTAATATAGACAGTTGAAACATCAACGCATTTATCTGTTATTCCTTTTGTCTTTGGGACCAGAAAACACGAGCAGCTGTTTGCGAAAATATTTATGAAGCAGATGCATTAAACAACTGTGCTAAGTTGGCAGGGCAAGAAATTGTGACCAATGCGTGAAACACAGCTCTAGGCAGTAGTTGTTTCAAGCCACTGACCTGTTTTTCTGTCATAAGAATTTCTGACCAAGAGGTGAAAGATAATGATTTCACCCAATAGCCCTCAAGCAACTTTTCTGTATGAGGCCCACTAGCAAACTGAGCTGCCATATTGAAATATTATCATACGACCGGCAGGTTTAACGGAGCTCTTTCCAGAAGGTTCACAAATCTACAGGGTTGTCCACCAGAAAGTGAAATCTGTAACGTAGTTTTTGAACATAAACACAGAAAGTGCACTAAACCTGCAGTTTAACCATGAACGGAGGCGACATTTGCGTTAACTGAAAATCATTCTACTGGGAATGGGACTAGTGACCTTTTCAGAAAGACACTGAGCCCAGAATCAGGTGTACCAACCCATTGAGCTATGGTATTGGGAGCTGAATCTGCAGCATGCAAGTTACACTTCAATCCACGAAGCAGTGGATGTATGTTGTTTACAGAATGATCAATGGAGAAGATAGATGAACTCCTTCAGTTATAGCCTTTTCTTTCATACCTCCGATCTGCATGTTATAGACACATATGGACTATTATACTACAATGATGCAAACAGGTAAACCTTGTATTGCACACTGAATGCTACAATAGTGAGATTCACCTGAAGTTCTTTCTATCCCAGTGGAAATAGCAGAGAAAAATTAGAAGACTCAATAAAAATCGTCTAAGAACAAAGCGTTAGGAAGAAAGACACAGTATCTTGTCTTTTCACACATCGAAGTTACACTATTTTGTGTGCTGCAATTACGGAAAATAGGCTTAACTACCAGGCGTTTTAGAGGCACTCTTAGTGGAATGACTTAAAAGGCTTGCTGCATTGCAGTGATGACAGTTGTATGCTCTCTAATTTACTATTTATAACACAATTTGAGACTGGAAAAGAGTCAAGCTGCAAAAGGTAATAAATACGTGCAAGGGAACAATTTGACTGATGAAGGTTATTTTCAATTACCCTGAGGTCGTGCTTAGATCAATAATTGCCAGTTCGTATTAATCTCAACTATTTAAAGCATGCTAGCATAAACCACAACTCTTGGTTTATGATCAAATTTATGTTAATCAATACCACATCTTTTCAAGCCAGGATCTCGGTGCCCCACTAAACGAGTAGTACAGATGAACATCTTTTACTGCTAATGAGAAGAAGCAAACGCTAAATCTTGCTTTGAAAATCTTCAGTTTTCTTGGTAAATATTGTGACAGGAAATACCAAGGGTTCAAATTTAGTTGTATTTTTAGAATGTCATTCCTTTTGTCTTTAAATAGAAGGATTTCACATTGGTTGGTTTAGAGTGAGAGGAGACTTAGGCCCTCATTATGAACATGGCGGTAAACACCTTCGGCCGCCGTGGTGACGGTGAACAGAAGACCGCTATTAGCAGTGAACAGAAATCCACCTATAAAGATGCAAAAATCAGAATCCAACAAAAACTTCCCAGCCACCAGTCACCGCCAGGACCTTGTCGGCAGAAATGCAGGACCACCGACCCCACCACCGCCGAGCACACAAACCCACCGCCCTCCAAATAATGATGCACAAATCACCGCGGCGGTCATTGGAAGTCGAACGACCATTGGCAGGACAGACTGCCACGGCCAGCAATGGGACCCAACAGTAAGACTTGCAAAAATGTCAAGTCTGAAACCTACACACCTAACACATATCCACAACACTATAAAACACTCACAGACACACCCCACATTCCTTTGCAACAACATTCAGACAACTGATGCAGAGACACTGAATGCCACAATACACAATACATACACCCAACCACAAAACACCACCCTCACCTAAATTCATACAACACACCATTCACAACACACACCATGGCATCCCCCAAACACCCACGCTTCACAGAAAGGGAGCTAAAGACCATGGTGGATGAGATGCTGAAGGTCGAGCCACAATTATTCGGGGCACAGGTCCAGCACACACCCATCGCCAGGAAGATGGAGTTATGGCAGACAATAGTGAACAAGGTCAATGCAGTGGGACACCATTCACGCATGAGGGACGACATCCGCAAGAGATGGAACGACCTGCGCAGGAAGGCGAGGTCCATGGTATCCCGGCACATCATTGCAGTCCAGAAGACTGGGGGAGGACCTCTACCAACACCACCTGACTACACTGATTGGGAGGAAAAGGTACTGGCCATCCTGCAGCCTGAGAGCCTCACTGGACTCACTGGAGGAATGGACTCGGGTAAGTTGTCTACAATTACCCCATATCCATCACACCTGTAATGCATGCACCACCCCACCCCTCCAACAGCCACCAGGACCTGTACCCCACCCCGGCCACAATCACAACATCCAGTCATCCTGCATGCCCACAAACCGACTAACAGGCCAACATCCCTCCCCCTGTGCACAGCCACCCACCCCTGTAAGGAATCACAAAGGCACCACACAACCCACAATGCACCTCCACATCCTAAGCAAAATGCAATGCAAACCTCACAAAGGCACCCTTCATGGCCCCAAAGTGTAAAACCTGCACAAAACAGCCCAGCCCTGTGCACCCCATCCGATCATGCAACTGTAACAGACATGTTTATTCCCCCCAACAGGCACTACCAGCCATGCCACCCTGACGGACAGGACAGAGAGTAGCAGTGCCTCACATGCAGACAGAGGCATCACCCTGGACACTGGAAAGGGCACCCTGGACTTTGAGGAACACCCTGGCTCCTCACACAGTCCTGGACTGTCACCATCCAGCAGCCCCACCCAGGACACCACTGACACCACTACCACCCAGCCAACAACACCAGCCCAGGGCCACCATCCCCACACCTGTGTATCCAGGCCACAGACTGGTGGAACACATGGACAGAGGCCACAGCCACCCCCTACCAACAGGCAGGAAGACGATGGCTCTGGTATAAGTTGTACCACCAGACCTGTGCGGGGGACACAGGTACAGGGGACTAAGCCCAGTAGGAGGGCATCACTGGCCCAGGAGGGAGGCCACAGGATGGATGCTGCAGCCCAGGATGTGATATCTGAGGTCCTGGGAGCATACCACCATAGGCAGGACAGATTGGCCCAGAAAGTTTCCACCCTGGAGCAGAGTCAAAGGATGCAGGTATCACACCACCAAGAGGCCATGGAGCAGTGGAAACTTCACAATGCCACCATGGTCACCATAGCAGGTGCGCTGCTGCACCTTGTCCCAACCCAGCCTGAGACCCCCACAGACCAGGAAGCCCCTACTACAGGCCAAGATACAGACCGGCCAACAACATCAGCAGCAGCAACTGGACTTGTGCCACCATCTCAGGACACACAGGAGACCTGCATCTCAACCTGTACAGGCCAACACCATGCACCCAAACAGTCCCTCAGGCCAAGATATGGCACAGGAACACCTGCCAAGACCAAGGCCCCCTCAAGGAAGTGACTCAGACAAGAAATGTCTTCCAAGTGTGCGATAGAACAACCGTCCACACCGTGTAATAACAACCCCAAAACCTGTAAATGATAGATGGACATACCACCACTGCCAACAAACGCTGCAAACATGTAGCCAATAAGTACATCGACCAGTGGCCCACTCCCATCACTGTAAACTGCACAATGTCATCCCTGCACCAAATAAAACACCTGTTCACCAATGTCAATGTCCCCTGTCATTATGTTGAAACAAATGGAAGTGTGGAAGCAATAGGCTTGGAAATCATTTATTCTTATCTGAGTTGCAGGAATTGGACACCATGCATAACACGTGGTTGTGCCAACAGAATTGTCAAACAATTTGTCCATAATATTACATGTCCCATACAAACCCGGTCACAGTGACATTGTCTATAGACCCAACACCCCCATAGAGGAGAAGGCACACTAACAGTATGCTGCACAGACAGCAACATCATTGAATAGTCCCACATATATACTGGAAGTAAAGTTGTATCAGTTGGTTACTGGAATGTACATCTTCCCCCACCATCATGCTCATCCCCTCCCTGAGGAAGCTGGCCTGGATATACAGCACCCACCTCCTCCAAGAGGGGGATAGATTTCCTCACAGCCTTGTTGTGCAGCATGCCACCACTATTCTACACACCTTTTCAGGCTCATAGGCCAGGGATCCCCATGAGATTTGGAGGCAACGGAATCTAGCCTTCAGGAGACCTAATGGGCGTCATTGTAATTCCTCTCTGCATCTGTCCTAGGATTCCTAACAGGTGTCAGGAACCAACGCATGTTGGGGTAGCCAGAATCACCTAAAAAAGGGGGCGAAACAGGACTGTCAATGACAACCCTCAGTGGCTGACAGCCTGTCTGTCTGCTATGTGCCAAAAAGAATCAGACACACTTACCTATGATCCATCCTCTGTCCCCTTGTAGTTGTTCCATCTTGTGTGGCACACTACCTTTCCTGAGCACAAAGGAATCATGGACTGATCCAGGGAACATGACATTCACATGTGAGATGTACTGGTCTGCAGTTCACACCGATTGAATGTTCATGGAGTAAACGTTCTTCCTGTTTCTGTACACCTGTTCACTGACTCTTAGGGGGATGAGAGCAATGTGGGTGCCATCGATGGCACCTATCACATGGGGAATGTTGGCACAGGCATAGAAGTCCGACTTGATGGCAGGGAGGTCAGCACTTTAGGGAAACCTCACATAGGACTGCTGGTGTCGTACAAATGCATTCAGGAATCTGTACAGTATGATGCTAAACATGGTCTGTGAATAACCTGCACCCATGCCCACAGACACCTGAAATGGACCCGTAGCCAAGAAATGGAGTGCAGAGAGCACCTGCACTTCAGGTGGGATGGCATGCTGATTCAGATTAGCCGGTCTCTGTGCTGGATCCAGTAATGCACAAAGTTAATGAATAGTTGCACAGGGCAGTCTGTAATTGATAATGATGTGACACTCCACCATGGTCCTCAAATCAACAAGTGGTCTGTACACCGATGGGGCCCTCTCTCCCCACAAGGGTCTGTACCTAGGAAGAGTTAAGAATACATGTGAGGAACACACATCCATCTGCCCGCAATGTTTCCTATTCAGCACTGCTGGCATACAAGTCAAAGACACATTCTGTATGCATAGTAGGTGTGAAACTTGAGTAACATGTCCTCAATGATATATCAGGACAGTTGTGGTGAGTAAATGTATATTTGTTAATGGCTATGGGGGTTGGGGGCAATAGGGCCTGCATGGGGCATATGAGGATTTAATAACTGCGTAGTAAAGGCCAAAATGTCTACCCCTGTAATCCAGAAATGTTATAGTGGAAGTGACCTCATACCGCTAGCGGTTGACGTAATAGCGTAAGGTGGTGTTCACCGCCGTGCGACCATTCATTGGTTAACATGGTTGTCAATGGGGATTCTCAGCGTATCATGATCCCCGCCGGCAGTGAAGGTGCACACTGCCGCGGTGCGCATGCTAACTCGTCACCCCAACTTCACTTGACTCACGGATTTCGTGCAAGCAGGTACTCCACTGAGTGTGCTGCTGTGTCCTGTCTCTGGTCATGGAAATGGCACGTGTGGCAGGGGAAAGGGCCCCGGCCTTTATCAGCGGGGAATTGAAGAAGCTAATGGACGGGGTCCTGCCCCTGTACACCAAGCTCTATGGTCGACTAGAGGTACAGGTGAGAAGGTGGATTTGGGGGGCATGGATGTGTGTAATAGTGGTAGATGACTATAAACATGTGTGCACGTTTGACACTGTACAGTCCTGGGTTCCTGGCATGCTGCGTGTGTGTGTGTGCTGTTATGCTGTTGTAAATGTCCGTCCCATAGTGGACGTATAACCAGCTGTATGTAATGGCCATTGTCTGACCTCTGTGTTCCTTTTTCTGTGTGTCCCATATAGGCCAGCGCCCATCAGAAGAGGGGAGGTGCGGACCCTGGGGGTCTACAACCGGCGGGGCACCCATTGCAGGAAGCGGTGGGAGGACCTGAGGCACTGGGCGAGGAAGATCTGCAAGACCCAACTGGGGAAGTCTTCCCTACAAGGAAGGGGTGCCCTTTGGGCACTGACCCCCCCTTATGCAACACATTCTGGCGGTGGCGTACCCGGACCTAGATGGGCGCTTGAAGGCTGCACAGCAGAGACAAGGGAGTGAGTGCGTGAACCATTGTATGCCTCCTTGATGGATGTGTGAGTGTGCTGTGGTATGTATGCTGTCTAATGGCAGGGACTCCTACTGATGTCCTTTTGCATAATGCCCCAGTGGGGAGTAGGGTTGTAAGGGTCAGTTCTGCAGTACTTCAGGTCCTTCAGTGCTGTAGGGAACAGCTGTAGAGCAGGGTTGTGCCCACTAGTCAGGGGTGTAGACATTTGTATAGCGGTAGGTGTTGCCTGGTGGAATATTTGCTGGGCGGGTGTATGTGTGAACCAGTTATGTACCTCCATTCAGCTATTTACAATTGTCTCTCCTGTTTTGTTTCCCCATCCCTGTTCTCTTGTGTTGTCTGTGTACATCAGTATCATCTGGCGAGGGAGCTGAGGCACCGGTGAGTGGGGATGCAGTGGCCCACGGTTCCACAGAGGCAGAGTCCAAGTATGCCAAGGGGACCAGTGGGTTGGAGGGTGAGGGGAGTACCATGGGGGAGGCAACTACCACTGGAGGTAGTGACTCTTATACCTCCTCCGATGGGAGCTCCCTGGTGGTGGCAGACATTAGTGGGCCTGCCCATTCTGTGTCATCTTCCGCCATCCCCATACCATCACCGCCCTCCCATTTGCTCCCCACCGAGTTGCCCCTGCCCACTCACCTAGAAGGGTGGGCTTCTCCTTCACCCCAGGCACCTCCTTCCCTGCCCCCATCAGTCCTGCTGCCCTCACGGAGGAGGCTATTGACCTCTTGAGAACCATCTCTATGGGCAGACAACCATCGTCAATGCCATCCACGGGCCAGCATCAGAGGTGCAGCAGACCAGTGCCTACCTGGATGGCATTCACGGTGCTGTGTCTGGCCAACAGAGATCTTTTCAGGCTCTGGCCTCCTTTTTGACGGCAGCCAGTGTCCCTGGTTATTCTGTCCTCCCTCCAACCACCTCTACCCCTTCCAGCACCCCACTCCATGTACCGGTCTCAAGCACACATTCTTAAACGCAGACACACACCTCAACACACAAGAAGCACACTTCAAAACACAAGCAGCACACTTCCTACCACAGGCATACACACAGCCAGCATACACAGGCACACACACCATCATCCACTTCCCCCAGTGTATCAGCATCTTCCGCCTCCCTGTCTGTTCCCTTGCACACTCACAGCCACTGCACCCTCATTGAATGTTGCTTACCCTAATCTTGAAGTCACCACAAAATCAGACATCCATTCATGCACCCCAGACACCACACCTGCACTCACCACAACCACTTTAGTTGACACGTGCAGCACACTCACTAAACTTGCAGACACCCATACAACATCCCTGTACACTGGCAGCCTGTCTTGTCCCACTATGTCCACCCCCACCCCACTCCTCCCAAAACACTCAAACGCACCAAAACACCCACCCAAAACACATCCACCACACCTCAGCGTACTGTCCAGTCACCTGCACCCACATCACGCACACCTACACCTGTCCCGACCACTCCCTCTACCTCCACTCCCACGCCTTCCTCCAGGTCCACCCTGATTGCCCCTAAAAAACTTTTCCTATCCCGTGTTGAGCTATTCGAACCCACTGGCCCACTCCATCTCGTCCCTAAACATGCCCACCTCCTTGCCCTGTCCACTCCACCCACGTCACATCCCCCCCGTCCGCCCTTCCCATTCCTGTGTTACCTCGCCTATGAGCAAGAGACCCCGTGCTGGCCCTGGAACATCTGCCGCACCCCAGGCCAAGTCCTCTCCACCAGCTTCAAGGTCCAGACCCAAGCCCCCAACACCTCCAAAACGTAAAGACAAGCCCCCCTCCCAGTCATAAGTCCCCACCACGCCTTGCCCCTGTTCCCTGAGTTGCCTGGATGCTCCATTGTTGCCCCTATAAGGTAAAGTACCTTTGCACTTGTGGGAGTCACAGTGGTGCCATTTTGGCCCATCGGACTACGACCCATGGACTGGCCATTGGCCTTATGTTCCACTTCTGTTGCTCATTTAGCTGAATTAAAATTTGTGTGGCCAGTGTTGTTTTTGGCACACTCAGGATCCGAGGTTCATCGTTTCTTTGGTTTGTGGTGTTGGGCACATGTGTACTTTGGGCAGGTTTGATTTGCCTTGTGCCGGGTAAGTACCTCTTGCTGTGGGGTTTATGATTGTGCTGCTGTGAAGGGTTGTGGGTGCACTGCGGGGTGGGTGGAGTGGGTGGGTATGTAACTGTGCCCTTTCTCCCCTTGTTTAGTATGTTGTGGTACTTACCATCGTCGTCTTCGTCGGCGGTCTCAGTCGTGGAAGTATATGGCAAGGAGCAGGGCTAGCATAATTTGCAACTCTCCATCCATTTCTGCTTTGGTGTGTTGTGTGTGCCTCCGTTGAGTGTTTCCTTTTATTTGGTTTGTTTCCACCTGGCTTTGCATGGTGGTGGTTCCCACCCTGGAACTAACAGCGGTCTAGTGCTTCATTATTTGATGGGTGGGTAGGACCTTTCCGTCGGCCTGTGGACGGGCTCTGCCGGTGTTGTCGGCACTTCTGCTGGCAGTGAGTGGTTTTCAGGCTGCCTGTTTTTAAGGTGGTTCATAATTTGGTGGTCCAGACCGCCAGACTGTTGGCGGTTGTTACCGCCACTGCAGCCGGAGGGGTGTTTACAGCTGTGTTCATAATGAGGGCCTTAGTGTTAAAAGACTACAAGGGCATGTTGCTTCCTTAGGTCTCCAGCTGCAGTTGTATACTGGGCCACACAGGCAGGAGTGATACCACTTCTTTATTCATGCATCATACAAAAGGTGTATATGGCAATGCTGCAGACCTGAGGCATTCCTTGCCTCTTCAACGATCCTTTGTCCCCAAGCGAGTGCCAGGAAGCCGTGTCCTCTTCCATCCGCAATGGACAAATGTGTACTGGGTCCTAGTGCCCTGCCTCATTCTAGCTCTGCAACATCTCCCCCCTTTGTCGACAAATGAACCTGTTCACCTGCAGGACAACTGGAGGGAGAAGAAAACAAACTGGAAGGGGGAGAGGCAAACAAGTTGATGCAAGATACAAGGAAAAATGAGAGAGTGAGAGAAAGGGAGATGAAGGTAGAGGAATCCAAAACTCAGCATATTTCACATTTCTTCAATTAGTCTGTTGGGCCTCTGAATCACCTGAAATGGGTGGGAGGTCTCTCAGGCAGGATGTCACCAACTGTTTGGCCCATCTTCCAATTTGTCTTCACCACATGGGCCGTCGACACAGGATGGAGCCTATTCCTCCGCTCCCTCGGTGGTGCCATTCCGAGTCTGCTTTTGGATGTCCATGAACCTTTTCCCTTCATTATCTTCGGGCACCAGAAATGTTTTTGAAGTGTGAACTGTTCCTGGTGATGGAATAGGGCCCTGCTGCAGCTGTCATCATCTCCCATTTTACGTTAATGATTGCCAGTGGCTGGATAGAGAAAGACTGTCCCACTTTTGTGTTTGATGCTGAAGCACAAAAACTAGGTGTCCAGAGTCTGAAGGGTCAAGTGACGTTGTGCATCTGCTTGCTTTTTCATCTTCTCCTTGGCCTCCTGGTCACATGTAACTATGGTTCTATGTTGCAGTGGTGCTTTGTTCTCCAGCTGGGGTAAACAGCCTCTTCTTTGCCTTCCCAAGACCAGTTTTGATGAGCATCGCCCTGTGGCTGTATGGGGTGCCTCAGTAATACATGAGTACTTGTCACAGGGCTTGGCTGACTGAAGTTTGCATCAATTTGCTCTTTGTACTGCTTTCTTTATGTTTCCCATGAAGCACTCCACCATGTAATTTGCTTTGGGCCACAGCGGCGTTATTTTCTGATGATGTATTCCAAGGTAGGTCATGAATCTGCAAAATTCACCCCCTGAGAACAGTGGCCATTGTCTGTTTTGAGTGTTTGAGAAGTGTCTCAGCCTGCAAATATCTCATCTATGGCAGGTAGAGTGGCTGCTGCTAAGGTTGATGACACGTGGTGCACTAGGTGGAAGCGAGAGTATTCGTCAATGATGACCAGTAGGTATCCACTAGTGTCCAGTGGATCATAGAAGTCCATGACCGGTGTTGACTAAACAGCATCAGGGAGTTTCGACATGTGCAGCTGTTCTCGCTTGGGCAGCTGTGCCGTAGTCTGACAAATGTCAGGATCATTTCCTCCACCAGGCAGTCAAGGCCTGGGAACCATACTTTCTCCCTCAGCATTTTAATTTGTTTCCACCACTCCTTCGTGGCTCTCATGTGCTAGGCTGACTGTCTGTCAAAGAAGGGCCTGCAGAATTACTATGCTGGTGCCTGGAAGCAGGATCCCTCACTCTGTTTCAGACAGTTCCTCTTGCACATGTTTAAATGCAAGCACTTCTCTGTTGACCTCTTCATTGACCTGGGTTTTGCTGTTCTTGTGTCTCCACCTCTGTTGCTTTATCAGTTGTTTTACTGCTGCCAATGTGGCATCTTTCATTGTTTCATGTAGCAGATCCTCCACTGTGATCTGTGTTTGAGTATTCTGTCACAGTACAAATTTGATGTATTCTTCAGCAATGGACTGTGGATGTTTTCTGTTTGGCAGAGGGTGTCTCGACATGTAGTCCGATGGGTTGTGGTATTTCATCGGTTTGTGAATAATTTTGAAATCATAGTCCATCAAACATATTCCCCATCTCTCAATGCACTCTGGGGTCCAGATGAACTAATGACCTTGTTTGGTGAGTTCATGGAGTGGGGCACTCACGTTTGCAAAGTCTTTCATGTAGTGAGTGCAGTTGCTTGCCAGCTCTAGAAATGACCTCAGTTCTGCAATGTCCATTGAGGACTGTGCCTTATGCAATGTTTTTACTTTGCTCGGATCTTGCTGCATTCATTTGAAGGAAAGGATATGCCAAAGAAAATTAGTTCCTCCTTTTCAATCTCACATTTGTCTTCGTTTAGTGTTAGTCCAGCTTTCACCAGCTGACTGCACACTTCTCTGGTGGTAGCCTTTGAAAAGGTCTAACTTGGAAAATACGAAGGCTCCATTCATGCAGCTGATCATATAATTTAAGTGGGGACCTGGGTGTCATTCACATTCTATGGCAATGTTGCATATGTGCATGTCCACGAAGATGCATATTTTTTGCATGTTCTTTTTTGGCACTGCAACAATTGGGGACACCCATGGAGTTGTTCACTCTGCTGGTTCAATGATGACTTGTGTCACTAGCTTCTTGACTTATTCCTCCACTTGTGGTTGGAGGTGTACTGGAATTCAGCACTGATTCTGAGTGATGAGTTTTATTGTTTCTTTGAAGGGTGACCTGCATGTCTTTAAGCTTGCCTAGCCTTTTGAAAAGCACTGGGTAGTCCTGTTGCATGCATGGAGCTATAACTAAAATGGCTACACAACAGTCCCTTAATATGCTGTGATGTTCTGACACATGGCATGTCATGGCTAGAAGTACCATTAGTTGTGCCATGACATTGCTTAACAGGCACCGAGCAGGGGTGTCTCCTCGTAATACATGTATCTCTTCTGCACAGACATATCGTTGTATGTAAGTGTCTCCTCAAACTTGCCGACTTTCAAAAACCTGTTGAGTAACATCCTTCAGTGGTGCACAGCCTTATTGCTTCCTCTTTGTTGAACTTGTCAAACTTGCAGTACGTTACTAGCTTTCGCAGCTGAATGGCAAAGTCATCAAAGGATTCATTCCCTCCTTGGCACGCCGTGTTAAATGTGTACCGTTCCTAGTCGACATTCCTCTGTAGATCAAAGCTGTCTGAGACATTTCATTAGGCCTTTGTACGTCGTTGGTAGACTTGGCATCATTGGCATGGTCTTCCCTAACTTCCTGACTCTACTACCCAGGTTGTTTCTGTGTGCTGGGTTTTTGTATGCTCAGCACACGTTACCACTGCTGACCAGTGATAAAGTGTAAGTGTTCCCTGTATAAATTGCATGTGTACATTGGCTTATCTGTGATTGGCATGTTTTATTTACTAGTAAGTCCCTAGTAAACTGCAGTAGAGGTGCCCAGGGTCTATAAATCAAATGCTTCTAGTAGGCCTGAAGCACTGCTTGTGCCACCTACATTAGTTACCCTGTAAATATGGCTCAGACGTGCCACTGCAGTGTATGTGTATGCAGTTTCAAACTGCCAATTCGACTTGGCAAGTGTACCCACTTGCCAGGCCTAAACATTCCCTTTTTATACATGTAAGGCACCCCTAAGGTATGCCCTAGGTAGCCCCATGGGCAGGGTGCAGTGTATTTTAAAGGTGATGCATGTACTTATGAGTTTTACTTACGTGTCCTGACAGTGAAATACTGCCATATTCGGTTTTCATCTCTCTCATAGGTTAACATGGGGGCTGCCTATAAATATTATTAAAGCACACATTCCCTTTGAGAGCAGATAGGCATGTGGATTTTGGGGTCTCTGAAATCACAATTTAAAAATACATCTTTTGGTGAAGTTGGTTTATAGATTGTGTGTTTGAAAATGATACTTTTAGAAAACTGGCATTTCCTTGCTTAAACCATTCTGTGACTCTGCTTGATTGTGGATTCCCTGTCTGGGACAGTTTGACAGTTGCGCTGTTTGTACCTCTCCTCTAGACAGGTACATAAAGGGAGCTGTGGTGTAGCCTGCATATCCTGATGAGCCAAATGTGCTGGGAGGGAGGGGAGGAGTGGTCACTTACCCCAGAAAGGGCTTTGCCTGCCTTCACACAATGCAGTCTCCAACCCCCTGGGGTGTGGCTGGGGCCTGGCATGGGCAAGGCAGGATCTTGTAAACAACAGAGACTTCTCTTTGAAGTAGGCCTACTTCAAAGGCAGAAAGTGATATAAGAAGAGCACCCAAAACACCTGAAAATCAGATTACTTCTGGAACCAAAAGGAACCTTTACCCGAGAAAAGAGCTGGATAAGCTGGAGGAGTACTGCCCCTCTGCGTGTGACTGTGCTTTGCTGGGTTGGCCTGCAGTAGCTGCTTCTGCCTGAGAGAGGACAAAGACTGACTTTTGTGTGACTTCCCACTGGTGAAGTATCTCCAAAGGGCTTGAACTGGGCTTGCCTCCTGTTGTTGAAGTCTCAGGGACATCAAATACTTCTCTCTGGCAGCATGTGGGCTTTCTGCTGAGAGTCCTGCCTGCCAAGTGGTGCCCTAACCTGTCTCAGGGCCTTTGAAAGGTGCAGCTGGTGGAGAAGGACAAGAATCCATGCAAAGACGGCCATGCAAGGAACCTTTCGACACACTACCCACCTTGCAGCTGCTAAACGATGCACTGCCGGCCTTGTGGGTAAAGTGGACCCTCCACTTGTATCAGGGCTGTGAGATCAACGCTATTCTACACCAGCAGAGGCTTCCGTTAATGACGCAATCCCCACGCAGCTCAGTTTCTTGACATTGTGCGACCGGATTTTAATGCAATATCGCTGGGCACGGAAAATCAACGCAAAGCCTCCCCAGACCCGATGTGCCCATCCGGAATCGAAGCATCACTCTTTTGCCGGAGAGAAGAAACTACGGAAACCGACCCAACCGAAGAAGGAATGACACACGTTCTCGCTTGCGAGTGAGAAATCGACGCATTGCTGGCCTTTTCCGATGCATGCACACCTGTCCGGCTTTATTTTGACACTACCCAAGTACTTTTGTACACTAACAACTTTCTCACTGTTTTCTAAAGGATTTTGCTTTTTAAATTCATAATCTGAATTGTGTATGTCGGACTTATATCGTTTTGGTCTTGTTTGGTTTAGCTAAATATTATCTATTTTTCTAAACCTGTGTTGTGTAATGTTGTGTATTTTCATTGGGTTACTGTGTGTGTTGATACAAATACTTTACACATTGCTTCTGAAGTTAAGCCTGCCTGCTCGTGCCAAGCTACCAAGTGGGTGAGCGGGGATGAACTGAGGGTGATTCTCCTTTACCCTGACTAGAGTGAGGGTCCTTGGTTGGACAGGGGGTAACCTAACTGCCAACCAAAGACCCCATTTCTAACAGTCATTATTGACTCAAGAGGGAACGTCACAAGCAGATCTTCCACATCATCCCCCACAAGACTGAGGAACAGGTCTCTAGCTTGGTGATCCATGTAGTTGTTGCATGTTGCTTGCAGGTAGTGTTCAAAACGTCTAATCAACTTTTCCCACCCTGAGCCTATTTTCTGTTATTCAGAAAGCTGGAAAGGCAAAGTGTGTTGAAATATGGAACTGGGGATACTTTCTGCCAATCTCTTCTCAGACATGGCATTGTAATCCCTTTCCCCTTGCTTTGCTCTTGTGTATTTCCTGTTTTCATATCTTTATTGGCCTTTATGTGCTATAATCTGCTGTTGGCAGTGGTTGCTTAATCTTGAAATGGCAACAGCTATTGATTTCAATGAGCTTTTCTGTTTTGCCTGAGTTCAAAATGGCCACACTCACTTTGATCTATGTAGTCTCTGGATGAACTGACTTCAAAATGACTGCTCCCATTGTCTTCAATTGAGCCTTGCCTGACCTAAAGATCTCATTTGTGATCTCACGGCAATGCTTTCTCGGGTGCTTCAGGGCATGTGTTCGCAGTCGGGTCGGCGAGCACTCATCCCACTGGCTTCTGGACTCAGGAAGTGCTTCCAGGCAGGCTTACCAGGTGTGCAGCTCCACAGCATGGGGGAGTGTTGAGAAGGTCACGCTGTCTGCAAAGGCATGCAATCCACCTATCCCACATACGTCGCCAGATGTCATGCCCTTTGGTCGACAGCCGCAATTATATTCCAGGCCTCTCCGGTAGAAGTGATGCCACTTCTTTATTCATGCATCATACAAAAGGCGTGTATGGCATTGCTACAAAGCCGAGGTATTACTTTTCCTCCTCCCTGATCCTTTGTCCCCAAACGAGTGTCCACATCCTCGCCCTGCCCCTGTGATCAGAAGTGGTGTCCACTTCCATCCATAGTGGCCACATGGGTGCAAGGTTCTAGTGCCCTGCCTCATTCCGGCACTGTGACAGGGCGGATACTAACATGTTCTAAATAATACCATGGTGGAGGATCACCAATGAAACATATTACTTTATATAGCCAACAATCTATCTAGGAAGCAAGCAAGATAAACTTTTCATCAATGTTATAGACCAGTGATACTCAAAGTACGGCCCGGTGGCCGAATGCGGCCCTCCTGACCTTTGCATGCCGCCCCCTGCTCAACAGCAGGACCGGGCTGCTGTATACTCTACTCTGCACAATGATTAAAAATATGTTAAGGCAAGCCTTTATTTAAATGTTAATCGGAGGCAAAGAAAGTAAGTAACTACGTTGTCCAGCACCTGTAGGAACACCTTCATTTTTAAAGACATGCTACACCAAAATTGTAAAAATATAATAAGGGCTCTTCAAGAATCAAAAACTGTTTATCATTAACATGCAGAATCTTTTCAACATAGTACATCAGATTATACCACTACATGGAGAAGTATTTTCTTTTTAAGTGATGGTTTTCAAACATAAATCCAGAAACATTCATTCCCCCGCCCACCCGCCCACTTGAAAACAATGCCAATATTGAACTAAGAGGCAAGTTGGTTTTTATACTCACTATTTGGGTGGCCTGGGTTTATATTACACATGAACATTATTATAGTTTATTAAATCAAACCCAGGAGAAAGTTTTGTACAGCGCACATCCTGAAGCCATGTACTTTGAGATTCTCGTATATGCACTAATGAAGAAAAAGGAGGGAAAGTGAAATAAAAGAATTGTCTAGGATCACACATTTTGGTAAAGTGGGGAAGCCAGGATTCATAGCAGGTTTTCTGGTTTCACATTATGCATTTCAGCCACTAGATGTATATGCTTCGCTTCTCCTACACCCACCATACTGAACCCCACCACCTCCGAACCCCCCCAAACCCTCCCTGCCACCGCCCGCCAACCTGCTAGCATCAATGCGGCCCTCAGTCACATCACAAACCAAACTTTGTGGCCCCTGGGAAAATGTTTGCAAGTACCCATGTTATAGACAATAGATCTTGCAAAGACAAGACCTAATGGTTTTGTCAAAGCTTTAAAAAAAAGTACTTCCATAAGCCAGCAACAAGTGGAAGGACACTGGCTACCAACATGAGACTGTCCATGCTCCAGTGAAGGGACAAGGGAGGGCTTTAGGTCACTGTTACTGGTGCAGCCGCAAACGAGTGTCCACATCTTGTCCCCATCCCCATGACTGGAAGCAGTGTCCTCTTCCATCCGCATTGGCCACATGTGGGCAGGGTCTTGGTGCTCTGCCTCATTCCGCAACTGCAACAGGGCGTATACTAACGTGTTCAAAATAATACCATGGTAGAGAATCACTAGTGAAACACTTTATTTTGTATAGCCCACAATCTATCTAGGAAGGACAAAATCTACATTTTTCAGCAATGCTATAGACAATAGAGCTTGTAAAGGCAAGGCCTACTAGCTTTGTCAGTTTTTAGAAACAAAGCACTATGACTTGGCCAGTGGACCTGAGGCTGTCCATGCTCCAGGGAAGGGGCCAACAAATTAAATGTATGTGACAGAGGGGCTGGGGAGAGATATGGGGTACTTTTACCGGGTGGTAGAGCAGAGTCATGGGAAGGGCAGCAAAAAAGAATGTCCCACCAGGTCCCACCAGTGTTAAAGCCAGCCCTGCAGGGATAGGCGCATGATTAGAAAGTGCAACCATCACACACTGACCAATCAGAAGTAAAGAAATGGAAGTGACAATAAACAATTTTTGCAAAAGCAGTGGTCAAAATGTTAGCCATTAAATTCCTTGAGGTGATATTTGAGATTTGCTTTGGGTTTGTTAATACACCCATATCTTGGATGTTCTTTGTGAAGATAGTTTCCCAATTTACTATATAGCGCAGTAGTCTGATGCAACAGTTGGGCAAAATTTGGCCATCTTAAAAAAAATATTTTGTCCACCCACCTCTGCTTTCCATGCCTCATTTATAACGTGGTGAAGGTGGTGAAACTGGTGTTAGATCATACCTCAGTGTCATCAGTTCCACCATGTCTGTGTGGGAAGCTCAAAATAAAATGGTGACAATCCAAACCCTACATTTATGGTGACCAGCTATGGTGCTTCATTAAAGGAAAGTGTGCCAAGTAAACAACAACAGTTTGTTACAGTGGAAAAGGAAAATATCCCTGCAGCGCTGAAATAAAACCACAGTGCATCATGACAAATCAGTGCAGAACCTGGAAAAGTATCCACATTACATTTCAATGTACTCTCTCATAAATAATAAATATCTTTTACCATGTCACTTTTAACACAGCTTAAGAAAAATATTCTGTATTTGCCCACATCATCTATTTAATCATGGTATCCAAATCCACGTTGAACTCTTTAGTAGAGTTGCATGATATGTTCCAAAGAATAGCGTGTCCTGCTTCATAGCACTGCAAGCTTAAGGAGTAAAAACCAAGTTTGAATAAAGACACTTTGACAGGTGAAGGTCATCTGAATCCTTTCACTGCCTCCACGGCCTCTGTTTTTAAGTGTGGTATCTTGGAAGGTACTATTTACCTTCAGGGGGAGGGGTGTAGCTTTGGGGTGGAAGGGTCTGGGGTATTACCCCTTTCTAAAAATGTATTATCTAGTAAATAGTTGAGTACAAGATCTTCTAGTCAGGTATGATGAAGTCTCTGCAGGATTTCACCTGGGATTTTTAAATGCCCACACTGACAAAAAAACACACACATATACTCTCTCTCTGTCTTACTGCTGTTTAGAATGCCCTAAAAACATCTGTCCTCCTTTCTCCTTCCACTGCTCCTTAAGCCCCCTCATGACCTGCTTCTCCTTTAATGTGCTTTAACAAGATATCACAGTGTGACTGTTGGGAAATCTAAAGCTCACCCCCCCTTAAAAAGTTATCGACCAAGCTATGCCCATAATTACTGTGAATTGGACTAAAGTGTGGGACAATATATGACTTTCCTTAAGAATACTGAGTCTGTCCAGGGGTGGAACTCATGGATGTACTAACCATTAGCTCAATTGGGTGCAACCCAGCTGACTCCAGCTGCAAAGTCCCTTGTCTGCAGTTCAGGGCTAATTCACTGCAGGTGCTTATAGTTATTATTAGAATTACTGAAGGTAAAAAATTACTTTTATAACTGCATTTAGCAGAACACATTCTGTTCTGCAGCTCATTCCATTATATTGTACACTCATAGTGGCCCCTCATAACGGCATCTGCACAGCTCATATTCGCAGTGCACAGGGCCACCCATGGCAAAGCAGCCCATGCTTCTCTTGGCTTGTTTGCTAGTCCCTAAATGAAATGCTATTTCACTGGGGTCAAAGGAGTTACAGGAGAAACCTTGCTCAAACACATGAATACCATGAACGTAATTTGGCCACCAAGGATGAACTGAGACTTTGTTCCAAGGTGTGAGGTTGATTGATGTCTTTAATATCATTGAGGATCAAATGATTGAAGTACCTTTAAATCTATGAGTTCATTTATCTCAAAAGGTTACATTGAATCTGTTTAGAGGAGAGTTTGCATTGTGGCACCATTGAATATATGTATCTGCTCGTCTATATACTTATTGATCTGGATAATTGCACCTTTAAGTTGTCCTGGAACATTACTCTATTGAAGTCAATGGTGCCACTGAGTTGACCATCAATATGGCATCATTAATGTTGTTTCTTCTATGGTTTCTTGTTGAAAATGGCCCTTTCTGCAGGGTCATTCCAAACCTTTTACCATTCTCCTCATTTTTGTTGGCTTTAGGACTGTGAGCACTTTAGTGCTGAAGTGCATGTGCTCTCCACTTAAAAATTGGTAACATTGGCATATACCCAACGGCCCATCTAATTTACTTAGGAGTCCCTAGTAAAGTGCTATGCCTGTGCTCATGACATGTAAATCAATTACTATTAGTGGGCCTGCAGCACTGGTTGTGCCGGTTAGCTAAGTAGCCCTTTAAACATATCTCAAGTCTTCCATTGGAGAACCTGTGTGTGCTGTTTTGAACTGCTATTCTGACTTGGCAAAATAAACCTTTTGTCAGGCCCAAACCTTCCTTTTAACACATCTAAGTCACCACTACAGTAGACCCTGGATAGACCAGACGGGAGGGTGGAGTGTAGCAGACCTGAAAAGTCTGTCACGTCAATGGCGTAGGAAAAGTAGGACATGTACTTTTTAGTTTTACATGTCCTAGTGGTGAAAATCTCTTAAATTCAGAATTCACCACTGCATGGCCTACCTCCCCCATAGGTTAACATTGGAATTGCCTTATAATACTTTATAAGCATAATATCCAAATGGAAACAGATAATTCCTTCAAGTTTAGTGTCTCTAGAATCACAATTTAAAATCCTAATTTATGGTGAAGTCAAACATTAAATTGCAATTTTAAAAATGCCATTTTTAGAAAGTGGGCATTTTCCTGCCACATCCATTTGGTGATACCAGCCTGTCTCTGATCAATGTGTGTAATTGACAGCTGGGCTTTGTGTATTCCTCCTAGACAGCCACACACAAAGGGGGCTTAGGTGTGACTTAATGGGCCATTCCAGGCAGGAATAGGAGGGAGAATATGGACACAGCCTCACTTATACCTGAATGTACTGTGCCTTGTCCCCGAGCAAAGAGCTGCATACCACTTGCAGCTAGTCTAGAGCCAGGACAGGGAGGGTAGGACATCTGTGCATTTCAAAGGCATGTCTTTGAAGTCTCTCTCATACCAAAGGCACCTCTGGGTATATGAACTGGACCTCAGACACTACCACTTCAGTACACTTGTGGACCTGTAGGCACTGTGCCAGGAATAGGACTGCTGTGCTACTGAACGCCTTTCACTCTGTTGGACTGTACTTTGCTAGACTCTTGCTTTGCTGTACTGACCTGCTGCCTTTTGCCCTATTGCCTAGGAGTGAGAAGGACTGGACCAGCATCTGTCCAACCCAGAACTTACGGTGACTCCAAGTGCTAGTTGGCTGGCCTCCTGATCTGAAGTCCCAGGGACATAAAAGACTTCCAATCACCCCACCTCTGCACCTGGACTCTGCCAATTGGTGCCACCTCAGTGCTTGCCCCTTGGAATTGGACCTACGGGGCTTCCCAGTAAAAAGGATGCATTTTCTCTTCCGAGTGGTGCATTTTCAAGCAGAAACAATGTATCTTCTTGATAGAGCTGTGCATCGTCAAGCAGAATCAGCACATCACCGCTGCTGTGTGGATTTATCCCAGTGCAGAATACTTGTATCACCACCACATCCCGCATCTTGGGTTCAACACATCGTCTTCCAAACCGCCACTGTGCGATGCTTCCCTGGAGGAGGTCCTTGCATCTCTTGTCAACAGTAGCCTAGACGACAACGCCAAGCTCTACATTGCAGTTTCACCACTCAGCTGAGCAACCCATCTCTGACACCAGTCTTCGCATCAAAAGCCCCGTCAATGAGATCCTTGATGTCCACACAACAGCACCTCACTATACAGCCTCGCCACATCTCAGAACCAATACATCACATCAGCTGTGTGACACACCTTTGTCTTGGATTCACCTAAACCTTTAACTTTGTCCAGGTCCAGCATGACTAGATATCCACTGTTGGTGCTTTTTGCATGTAAGGGCAATTCTATACTTTATTCTTCAAAAATTCATTACTTAAGTTTTAATGATTGGATTTGTGATGGTTTTATTTTTTGGGATTAAATCACGTTCTATTTTCTCACCTGAAGTGGGGCCTTTTTTGTGTGGTGTTTTCACTGTGTTACTGTTTGAAGAGTTACACAAATACTTTAAACATTGCCTTCAAGTGAAACCTGACTGTTCTGTGCCAAAATACTGGTAGGGGAGCACAGGTTCCTTACCCTGATAAGAATTGTCGTGCTGGTTCCATTAAATTAACAGGATTGACTGGTAAACTATAACTTGTAAATCAAGTATTAAAAATGGAAGGGTGTGGCACTGGGGGCTATTTAATGGACTTTTGTTTACACACAACTTATTCCGCCTTATCATACAGCTGAACTTCAGCACGCCAAGTGATACTGAAATTTGAACCTATATTTTCAGTATGAAAGAAGAAAGGGCACTTTTGGCTATAAAGGTTTGATTATTTACCTTCTTTATCTAAGACTACATGACAAACTAAGCTGTTGATATATGGTGGGGAACCACTGACTCATGCTAATGGGTCAAAACGCTGACACATACTGAGACTTAATCTGGAACTGAGTACCAGAGGACTTTTGAGGACCCAACTGCCTCATTTTGCTGGCGTGTGAACTTATGACTTAGCTCAGACATTTAGTTTAGTACAATGTATGATTTTCCACTTGTTCATATTCAACAGGGGAATGTAGCATCTGCATTATAACAGTGATTGGCAATTATGTAAACAAAATGAACATGTAAATATAATTCATCAATACCTTTATGATTGTATTCTGGGACTAATTTTTTGTGAAACTGTTAATAATCTACAAATTACTATGCTTACAAGGAGGCAAATTTGACTTATCAATATTACTGCTTGCTGTGGAAGGTGTAATTTATTCCATGGTTTTGACAGGTATACAAAAAATGAATGGTTGAAGAAAAGTTCCTTTTTTATTATGTTTTCAAATTCCTGTAGGGTTAAAGTGTCATCCTTGTTATTCCCTACCTAACTTCAGTGCAGCAATTCATAAGTACTACTACTGGGCATACCATCCATCCCTGTTTTTGAATTGGCGTGAACAGTGCAGTGCTGAGGTAATATCAGTTTTAACCTGCAGACCAGTGACACTCTAAAACCATTATCAAACCTGCAATTGTTTGGCTAAACTTACTCCTTATACAACACAAAATGCTTTTTTTTAATGTGCCCTTCATTATTGGTATACGCATTTGACCCATTTATCTAAGTAAGTTGCTTGATTGGTGTGTAAATTGTTTAACAGTGAGTTCAAGTGAGTGACAGTAACAAAAACTTAGGTAATATGATTATACACAGACATTTTGCAGAATATTGGTGTGTAGATAACTGCAAACCTATTGTCGCGTTGGGTCTCATTATCATTAATGAGACTACTGGATTTCTGGGTAACAGGGTCGTTCCTGTTTTGGGGGACTGAGTCTGGCCCACTAAGAAGGACCTCTGTCACCTTCAATCCGGTTTTGCTCCGGCTAACTAGCAGTGCCTCATCTCTCCCAAGAGGAAGGGATGATTGGGCAGCTGAGCGCATGACATCTTTAGAACTTCTCAGGGAAGTCGTGGTCGCTCAGGTCCCAACCAACTCTCTCATTTACAGTATGATCTTATATACAAATGACAAAGGCAGCTTAAGTTTTATAGATTGTTTTTAATAAAACGAATGCATTTTAGATAATAAGGCGTGAGCCGCAATAACCAGAACCATACAACACAGTAGGATTGAAATAGTCACGAGGAGAGTGAAACATAAGAATAACGCTATCATAGTGTTAATAGGTTACGTTCTCTCTAGGTAAGTTTTATTTCGAGCACAGCATGTTAAGCTCTAAGCTTGCCTTTCAGATTCCCTGGGAAGACATCAACCCTCATACCTGAGCAAAGGCCTGTGATCTGGATCAGCATCTGCAACAGGGCAGTCAGCGTCTAGTTGTGGTTCCCTGGTCGGAATCTCCCTCCCTCCTGTGTTAGGACTAGGAAGTGTTTTTATGTCGATGTGGTAACAAAACGTCCCTACGCAAGCTGCAACCCAAAGACTAAACTCCTACCACGTATATCGGCACTGTACCAGACTGTATCCTTGACTGAAGTACAGAGTGAGCAAGAATGTGTTATTGAAAACGCCAGTGCTGAAGTAGGCTAAATAGTGTGATATAAAAAAATAAAACAAGACCGTAGAACTGGCTATTTGAATAATAACAGTACGAAGCTGAATAAAATGCATTTAGAGCAAAGTGCACAGAGGCCCGATGCTGTGAGCAAAGGAATAAAATACATCCAGGGCAAAGTGCACGAAGGCCTAACGCCTGAAGCAAACGTGCAAAGGATACATAAAAATGACCACACTACACTATGATTGTTGTGTCACTGGTTGAATCAATGCCCTTACACTTATTTGTGACCTCTGTTATGATTTTGTACTCCTAGTTTTGGCAAACCCTGTTTTTCTCCAGAAGCCTTGATATATTCTAGTGCACTTGACGCTCGAGATGGCTGCTTACCACAAAGAACAATGCTGGTCTTTTTGGTAGTGGATGGTGGTTTCTACTTTCACAAATGGACTCTGAAAAGATTAACACCCTTTGATATCATGTTCCATTCTGGAGTGGATACTTGGACCTGCATGACCGGGAGATCACCCTTTTACTGCCTCTGATTTGTCTGGAGAGAATTTACTTGTGTGCACGTTGAGACACTTTCAGCTTTGTAAATGTGACGCTGTTCAAGGACATGTCTTGCACAGCACAAATGAACTTTTTTCTTCCAGTTGCAAGTTGCTTTTGTCATCGTAGACAGGGAAACCAGTATATGTTCATGTGTTTTATCATTTGTAAGCACACACCATTGCCAAACAACAAGCTTCAAGGTAACTAGAAAACTCTTTAGCTCGTTTGCTAGAAATGGTTAAATTCACGGTCACATTCTGCACAGCCCAGAGATCTGCTCTAGAATAATGTTCATATTGACACAGGTCTGGCTGCTACAACAGCCAACTTTCACATCTACCCATACTTGGTATAGCTAGCCTTTAAGTTCCTATTCCTCATTCTAGTGACCATGTGCTACTCCTTATCACTCAGGTGGAAAAAGCCAGGGATATACTTAATTTTGATTGGACCAATGCTTGCTGGTTATGCCCTGTGCCCTGGCAATGCCCTTGGTGTGACATAAGTATTGGTGCTCCCAATTCAACAACTTGATTTAATCTTGACTTTAGAAGAACCTTTGCCACAACAGGTGAGAGAAAGGGATACAAAATAAACATGAGGTTTTGTTCTATATAAGACTGTGATCAAGTCTAGATAAACAAGAGAAAGCCCAGTTGATGTCTCCTGCTTTGAAGAAGAGTGCTGTAATATGCTAACTGTAATTTGTATATACTTAGTGGTTCAAGAACCTATCTACATTTACAGCAGTAGTTATAATGGTCACATGTATAACTATTTATTATCATGTTCAGCTATAGTATATATATGTTAAGTTAAATGGTACATTCCTCTTCCATAGCTCTCCTTTGTCCCTCCCCACCTTAGAATGTTCTGAAGGCTGTGTTGAAGTGCTGGGGATCTGTGCTTGTGGGTAATTCTGAGGAAGACTTAGGAGGTGGCTAGAAGAGTTGTTTCTTCTGCATAAAGATCTCTAAACAACGTCTCTCATGAGTGATTACTTTACTCTTTATTAGTGATTAGGAAGGGATCTGCTCTGCTCAGGGGCAGTGAACCT
Source organism: Pleurodeles waltl (assembly GCF_031143425.1). Classification (NCBI taxonomy): domain Eukaryota; kingdom Metazoa; phylum Chordata; class Amphibia; order Caudata; family Salamandridae; genus Pleurodeles; species Pleurodeles waltl. The sequence continues at coordinate 501,297,765 of NC_090445.1, forward strand.
GTATCTCACACCTGTGAGTTCTTATAATAGCCATCTCACTGACCTAGTACCTAGTGTTTTAGATGTACTGGCACAGTGGCTGAATACAAAAGGACCACACAGGTACTGTTCATGTGATAAGGGGGTTATCACTTTCGAGGAATAGTAATTAGTTCAGTTGTGGGATGATTTGAGTGAAGTATGATTAACACCCAAAGATCACCAGGTGTCATAGTAAAAGGAAAACTAAGCCTGGTTCCTGGGTTGCAGCTATTTCCTCCTGGTGGACTCTTTTTTAACAACCTAAAGATATTGTAGCGACTCACAGCTGGATGCTGAGGAGATGCAGACCTCAAGTACTTGATGCCGCTGTGACGGTAACTGTGGGCAGACCTTCTGTTCTGGCAGTGAGGGGCAGGCATCTGTGCATATGTGAGAACCCGACCATATGGCACCAAAGCCTAGAGTTCCTGGTGGCAATCCTGAAGTTTTTAGGTGGTGGGAGGATCATGGCAAACCAGGCAGAGGAGCGTTTTGAGAAAGATCTTTCAAGCTGCTGGATGATTGAAGTGAGCCTTACCTGTAGCTGCTGCAATGGAGCTTTTAGTGTGCACTGGCTCCCCCGGTTCTCCTCATCGAGCGCTAGGTGGAGCGGCGGATGTAAGGAGTGCATCGCTCTATTGGGCCAATTATCATTCCAATTGAGAACCTAGGAGGAGACTGGGAATGCCCACAAAGGTGGAGTTAGGGGTTTGAAGACCACTCCAGCCCTGCCCTAATCCTGGTGAACGGTGACTAGGAGTTAGGAGTTTCCCATTCCCTTTTTTTCTTGACCAGATAAAAGTTTCAAAAGCTTTAGGGAGAAAATGTGTCCCATCAGTCTGTACTATCACAGTGACTGATTGAAGCATTGGTAGATTTCTCAGTGGTTGCATTGGCCTGAAACTCTAAATTCTGTATGTTCCAATTGATTATATAGGCACAACTGCAATAACGATTTAGAACCAGTCTTAAGGGAATATTTCTGTTGAAGGTAGTTATTTTTATGATATTGAAGGGCACAATATCACACACTAATGCATTCTGTGATATTGTGCGTGAATGTATAAATTCAACGCTAAAGCTTTTGCATAGTATTGTGCCTATTTAATCAGTTTTCCTTCATGAATTGCCTCACTAATTTGGTCATTTTGACCTCGGCGGTCTTTTACCAAGACCGCCGAGGGACCGCCGTGCGGAAGACCGCCAGTGGTGGACGGAGGTCAGTGGTTTTACGGACGGAGAGCCGCCAACAGCCATACTGGCGGGAGGCGGGGAAGTGGAGGTTGCTCCACCTCCAACGCCACGCCAACAGAACATCACCCAGCGAATCACGTCCTGTGATTCGCCGTGGTGGTGTTCTGTTGACGGTGTGGTGTTGGCGGTGTGGTGTTGGCAGAGCTGCCCCCATGGCTCCAGTCCCCTCCCGGATGATCGACGGAACAGGTAAGTTGATCGTCTGTTAGGGGAGGGGGATGGGGGGATGTTGTGTGTCATATGGGTGCATGGGTGTGTTCGTCTGTGTATGTAGAGGGGGTGTGTGAGTGCGTGTATGCTTGCAGGGGTGTTGCGTGTTTTGGGAATGAGTGCGTGTATGTCTGTGGGTAAGCCTGTATGGATGTGTGCGTGTATGTTGTATGTGGGTGTGCGTGTCTGACTGTGTGTGTGGATGTAGGCATGTATGTCGGTGCGTGTCGTGTGTGTGTGAGTTTCTATGATGTTGGGGGTCAGGGTGGGGAGGGGGGCCCTGCCACCTTTGGGGGGTGGCAGGGGTGGTGGGGGATGTAGGGGAGGGAGTCGTGGTGGGGGTGGGGCGGTGGGGGAGACCCCCATCAGTGCCAGGGAAAGAATTCCCTGGCACTGATAGTGCTTACCGCCATGGATTTCATGGCGGTTCCAACTGCAGGAAATCCACGGCAGTAAGCCGGGTCAAAATACCGCCGGCTGTATAGTGACGGCTGCCGGGCTAGAGACCCAGGTCTCCAGCCCGGCAGTCGTCTCCACCCTGGCGGGCAGAACGGAGAAGTGACGGATGACCATGGCGGTAACCGCCATGGTCATAATACAAAAAGAAAGACCACCAGCCTGTTGGCGGTCTTACCGCCGTTTCTCCGCCTTCTGCCAGGGTCATAATGACCCCCTAAGTGTCAAACATAATAAATATATATGTTCATTGTTGTGTAAGTCTGGATAGCAGCAATTGTTACTATCAGCTTTTATAAATACAAAGGCAGCAGCGAATATGACCCAACCCCCACCCTTTCTCATTCACGTTTGAGAACGTATTCTACCATGAAAAGAAATCTCATTTAATAGCCATGGGTGGTGAAAAACATTTCACCTGTGAGAAAAGTACGTATTCGATTGTATAACTTGGGCATACAGGGAAGGAAAGTATATGAAAAATTAACAGAAATAGAGAAGGATGATGAGGTCGGGAAGGATGTACACGATGACTATCAGAAAGCTTTTTACAAATCGAAGACTCACTTTAGACAAAAAGTTAATATTGTTTTAGATTAACATACATTCTTTAGAGGAATACAAGGAAAAAGGAGAAAGTGACTTCTTAAATTGCTTAATTAAGAGGTTTATCAAATACATGTGAGTTTGAATTGCATGTGGATTCATCATTAGAAGATCAATTGGTTCATTGTGCCCACAATCCACATATTCAGGAAAAATTGTTAGGTCGTAACCCTGACTTAGAAGAAGCCATTGACGTAGCCAAGAGGGTTGAGCACTCAGCAGAATGTATTAAAGAAATAAAACATACCAATGATTCAGACACCGTAAAAGTGGTTAATGAAACAACTAGTCAATGGGACACCATAAACAATGAAGAGGAAGAACAAAGGGTATATGAAGTTTATAATAAGAAGAACATTGATCTAGACAGGAAGGGAACAAAGAACTGGTGTTACCGATGTGGAAGAGGAAATCACTTAGCTAACAGGTCCAATTGCCCAGTAACATTTAGTGAATTTAGGAAATGTAATAAGAAGGGACACTATGCTTGTGTGTGCAAGAGTGTAAAGGCTTGGAAAAAACAAGTTCATATGGTTGAAGATGTGAGTAACAGCAAAGATAAATTTGTATTTCAGGTGAAGGGACTCCACTTATCCCATCCGATGTGAGATCACTCTAGATGGCATTAATGTAACAATATTTGCTGACTCATGTTTCCCCTATACCTTCATTGAACAAAATGTAATCAATAAAAAATTTCTGGACAAGGGTTATATTCTGCAACCTGCAGATATACAACCAGAGGGTTTAACAGGGATCTAATTCTCCGAGTAGGAGTGATAAAGATGGGCATCATATTGAAGAACCGTCACACAGTAGGCAAAGTATACATGGCAGAAAAGAAGTCAAGCTTATTGAGATGGAAACATCCTAATATTGTGGATTATGTCTTGACGGTTGAGAGGTTTTTCATAGGGATGGAAATTTGCAAGGAGGTCCCTAACTTATTCAATGATAGGTTGAGATATCTAAACAATTTTTAACACTACATTAAATGAAAAGAGAATACGGTACCAGTAGAACATAAGGTTAGATCTATTCTGCATCTGATGCAGCAACCCCTGAAAACAGAGTTAAAAAACGTGTGGCTCAAGGGGACATAAAACTTATTGAAAGTTCTTTATGGTTTGCTCCCATTGTGATTACCAATAAACCAGGTGGTAGAGGAATACGTTTATATGTTGATCTAAGATACTTAAATGCTAACATCCGGGTTGGTTGGTCCCCACTTCCAAGAATAAGTGAAATGACAAGTATGATTGATGGAGCTACTTGTTTCATAGTGAATTATTTGACCTCGGCCTATCATCAAATAGAATTACCTCTGAATCTAGAGCTTTTCCATCATTCATAGCACCACACAGAGTGTACAGGATCTGCAGAATGCCTTTCGGATTGGCCTCCGTGGTGGCTGTTTTCCAGTGAGACATACAGAATCTCTTAGATGGTATACAACACGTGATGATTTTCCAAGATGATATCTTTGTATATGGAGTCATGGAATCTGCACACAACCTCACATTGAGAAGAGTATTTAAGGCCCTAGATGATGCAGGTTTGACATTAAAGATAGATAAGTGTCAGATTGGTGTGGGTGCAGGGGAATATTTAGGTCACACAATTTCCAAGAATGGAGTTAAGCCTAAATTAGATTTGATAGTGACTGCTTGAGAAGTCCCCTCACCCCTCAACAAAGACAAACTTAGATCCTTTCTGGGTTTGGTGAATTCATGGCCAAATTCATTAAGAACTTTTCAGAAAGGACTGCATCATTGAGGGCCCTATTAAAAAAAATAACTCTTTCTGTTGGGATCATGAGTTCCAGTCATCCTTTGAAGCGGTGAAGACAGATGCTCCTAATTTAGTAAACTTTGACACTAAGAGGAAGAGAGTACTCAGTATAAATGCCAATTGTAAAGGTTTGGGTGCAACTCTGTCAAAAGTCATAAATGTGAACAGAATCATAATAGTATTTGCATCCAGAGCACTAAGAGAAGCAAA